>NC_136070.1:772364288-774764288 GCF_964261635.1 Lissotriton helveticus | reverse complement strand
ACCACTCGTGGCATGCAGGTGCGTAACCCGGGCTCGTCAGCCCCACCAGCTCAAGGGAGCTTGAATATAAAAGAAAGTCCAATTAGTTGCACACTGCTTGTCCTATCAGCGTATTGCCCCAAAGCATTGTGGTCCATGAAGTAAGCATCAGCGGGTGTGCCTCTGCCAGGGTCTTGAGCAAAAAATCAGTGTCGCGTTGGCCATCCCTGGACACGTGTTTCGAGGTTGTTACCTCTCGTCAGCAGGGAATAGGCATATATGTAGGGGTGCTGCGTAGGCTGCCAAAAAATATCCTCTGGTCCGGTACCACTCGTGGCACGCAGGTGCGTAACCCGGGCTCGTCAGCCCCACCAGCTCAAGGGAGCTTGAATATAAAAGAAAGTCCAATTGGTCGCACACTGCTTGTCTTATCAGCGTGTTGCCCCAAAGCATTGTGGCCCATGAAGTAAGCATCAGCGGGTGTGCCTCTGCCAGGGTCTTGAGCAAAAAATCACTGTCGCGTTGGCCATCCCTGGACACGGGTTTCGAGGTTGTTACCTCTCGTCAGCAGGGAATAGGCATATATGTAGGGGTGCTGCGTAGGCTGCCAAAAAATATCCTCAGGTCCGTTACCACTCGTGGCACGCAGGTGCGTAACCCAGGCTCGTCAGCCTCACCAGCTCAAGGGAGCTTGAATATAAAAGAAAGTCCAATTGGTCGCACACTGCTTGTCCTATCAGCGTGTTGCCCCAAAGCATTGTGGTCCATGAAGTAAGCATCAGCGGGTGTGCCTCTGCCAGGGTCTTGAGCAAAAAATCACTGTCGCGTTGGCCATCCCTGGACACGTGTTTCGAGGTTGTTACCTCTTGTCAGCAGGGAATAGGCATATATTTAGGGGTGCTGCGTAGGCTGCCAAAAAATATCCTCAGGTCCGGTACCACTCGTGGCATGCAGGTGCGTAACCCGGGCTCGTCAGCCCCACCAGCTCAAGGGAGCTTGAATATAAAAGAAAGTCCAATTAGTTGCACACTGCTTGTCCTATCAGCGTATTGCCCCAAAGCATTGTGGTCCATGAAGTAAGCATCAGCGGGTGTGCCTCTGCCAGGGTCTTGAGCAAAAAAACAGTGTCGCGTTGGCCATCCCTGGACACGTGTTTCGAGGTTGTTACCTCTCGTCAGCAGGGAATAGGCATATATGTAGGGGTGCTGCGTAGGCTGCCAAAAAATATCCTCTGGTCCGGTACCACTCGTGGCACGCAGGTGCGTAACCCCGGCTCGTCAGCCCCACCAGCTCAAGGGAGCTTGAATATAAAAGAAAGTCCAATTGGTCGCACACTGCTTGTCTTATCAGCGTGTTGCCCCAGAGCATTGTGGCCCATGAAGTAAGCATCAGCGGGTGTGCCTCTGCCAGGGTCTTGAGCAAAAAATCACTGTCGCGTTGGCCATCCCTGGACACGGGTTTCGAGGTTGTTACCTCTCGTCAGCAGGGAATAGGCATATATGTAGGGGTGCTGCGTAGGCTGCCAAAAAATATCCTCAGGTCCGTTACCACTCGTGGCACGCAGGTGCGTAACCCAGGCTCGTCAGCCTCACCAGCTCAAGGGAGCTTGAATATAAAAGAAAGTCCAATTGGTCGCACACTGCTTGTCCTATCAGCGTGTTGCCCCAAAGCATTGTGGTCCATGAAGTAAGCATCAGCGGGTGTGCCTCTGCCAGGGTCTTGAGCAAAAAATCACTGTCGCGTTGGCCATCCCTGGACACGTGTTTCGAGGTTGTTACCTCTTGTCAGCAGGGAATAGGCATATATTTAGGGGTGCTGCGTAGGCTGCCAAAAAATATCCTCAGGTCCGGTACCACTCGTGGCATGCAGGTGCGTAACCCGGGCTCGTCAGCCCCACCAGCTCAAGGGAGCTTGAATATAAAAGAAAGTCCAATTAGTTGCACACTGCTTGTCCTATCAGCGTATTGCCCCAAAGCATTGTGGTCCATGAAGTAAGCATCAGCGGGTGTGCCTCTGCCAGGGTCTTGAGCAAAAAATCAGTGTCGCGTTGGCCATCCCTGGACACGTGTTTCGAGGTTGTTACCTCTCGTCAGCAGGGAATAGGCATATATGTAGGGGTGCTGCGTAGGCTGCCAAAAAATATCCTCTGGTCCGGTACCACTCGTGGCACGCAGGTGCGTAACCCGGGCTCGTCAGCCCCACCAGCTCAAGGGAGCTTGAATATAAAAGAAAGTCCAATTGGTCGCACACTGCTTGTCTTATCAGCGTGTTGCCCCAAAGCATTGTGGCCCATGAAGTAAGCATCAGCGGGTGTGCCTCTGCCAGGGTCTTGAGCAAAAAATCACTGTCGCGTTGGCCATCCCTGGACACGGGTTTCGAGGTTGTTACCTCTCGTCAGCAGGGAATAGGCATATATGTAGGGGTGCTGCGTAGGCTGCCAAAAAATATCCTCAGGTCCGGTACCACTCGTGGCACGCAGGTGCGTAACCCGGGCTCGTCAGCCTCACCAGCTCAAGGGAGCTTGAATATAAAAGAAAGTCCAATTGGTCGCACACTGCTTGTACTATCAGCGTGTTGCCCCAAAGCATTGTGGTCCATGAAGTAAGCATCAGCGGATGTGCCTCTGCCAGGGTGTTGAGCAAAAAATCACTGTCGCGTTGACCATCCCTGGAACGTGTTTCGAGGTTGTTACCTCTCGTCAGCAGGGAATAGGCATATATGTAGTGGTGCTGCGTAGGCTGCCAAAAAATATCCTCAGGTCCGGTACCACTCGTGGCACGCAGGTGCGTATCCCAGGCTCATCAGCCCCACCAGCTCAAGGGAGCTTGAATATAAAAGAAAGTCCAATTGGTCGCACACTGCTTGTCCTATCAGCGTGTTGCCTCAAAGCATTGTGGTCCATGAAGTAAGCATCAGCCGGTGTGCCTCTGCCAGGGTCTTGAGCAAAAAATCACTGTCGCGTTGGCCATCCCTGGACACGTGTTTCGAGGTTGTTACCTCTCGTCAGCAGGGAATAGGCATATATGTAGGGGTGCTGTGTCAGCTGCCAAAAAATATCCTCAGGTCCGGTACCACTCGTGGCACGCAGGTGCGTAACCCGTGCTCGTCAGCCCCACTAGCTCAAGGGAGCTTGAATATAAAAGAAAGTCCAATTGGTCGCACACTGCTTGTCCTATCAGCGTGTTGCCCCAAAGCATTGTGGTCCATGAAGTAAGCATCAGCGGGTGTGCCTCTGCCAGGGTCTTGAGCAAAAAATCACTGTCGCTTTGGCCATCCCTGGACACGTGTTTCGAGGTTGTTACCTCTCGTCAGCAGGGAATAGGCATATATGTAGGGGTGCTGCGTAGGCTGCCAAAAAATATCCTCAAGTCCGGTACCACTCGTGGCACGCAGGTGCGTAACCCGGACTCGTCAGCCCCACCAGCTCAAGGGAGCTTGAATATAAAAGAACGTCCAATTGGTCGCACACTGCTTGTCCTATCAGCGTGTTGCCCCAAAGCATTGTGGTCCATGAAGTAAGCATCAGCGGGTTTCCCTCTGCCAGGGTCTTGAGCAAAAAATCACTGTCGCGTTGGCCATCCCTGGACACGTGTTTCAAAGTTGTTACCTCTCGTCAGCAGGGAATAGGCATATATGTAGGGGTGCTGCGTAGGCTGCCAAAAAATATCCTCAGGTCCGGTACCACTCGTGGCACGCAGGTGTGTAACCCGGGCTCGTCAGCCCCACCAGCTCAAGGGAGCTTGAATATAAAAGAAAGTCCAATTGGTCGCACACTGCTTGTCCTATCAGCGTGTTGCCCCAAAGCATTGTGGTCCATGAAGTAAGCATCAGCGGGTGTGCCTCTGCCAGGGTCTTGAGCAAAAAATCACTGTCGCGTTGGCCATCCCTGGACACGTTTTTCGAGGTTGTTACTTCTGGTCAGCTGGGAATAGGCATATATGTAGGGATGCTGCATAGGCTGCCAAAAAATATCCTCATGTCCGGTACCACTCGTGGCACGCAGGTGCGTAACCCGGGCTCGTCAGCCCCACCAGCTCAAGGGAGCTTGAATATAAAAGAAAGTCCAATTGGTCGCACACTGCTTGTCCTATCAGCGTGTTGCCCCAAAGCATTGTGGTCCATGAAGTAAGCATCAGCGGGTGTGCCTCTGCCAGGGTCTTGAGCAAAAAATCACTGTCGCGTTGGCCATCCCTGGACACGTGTTTCAAGGTTGTTACCTCTTGTCAGCAGGGAATAGGCATATATTTAGGGGTGCTGCGTAGGCTGCCAAAAAATATCCTCAGGTCCGGTATCACTCGTGGCATGCAGGTGCGTAACCCGGGCTCGTCAGCCCCACCAGCTCAAGGGAGCTTGAATATAAAAGAAAGTCCAATTAGTTGCACACTGCTTGTCCTATCAGCGTATTGCCCCAAAGCATTGTGGTCCATGAAGTAAGCATCAGCGGGTGTGCCTCTGCCAGGGTCTTGAGCAAAAAATCAGTGTCGCGTTGGCCATCCCTGGACACGTGTTTCGAGGTTGTTACCTCTCGTCAGCAGGGAATAGGCATATATGTAGGGGTGCTGCGTAGGCTGCCAAAAAATATCCTCTGGTCCGGTACCACTCGTGGCACGCAGGTGCGTAACCCGGGCTCGTCAGCCCCACCAGCTCAAGGGAGCTTGAATATAAAAGAAAGTCCAATTGGTCGCACACTGCTTGTCTTATCAGCGTGTTGCCCCAAAGCATTGTGGCCCATGAAGTAAGCATCAGCGGGTGTGCCTCTGCCAGGGTCTTGAGCAAAAAATCACTGTCGCGTTGGCCATCCCTGGACACGGGTTTCGAGGTTGTTACCTCTCGTCAGCAGGGAATAGGCATATATGTAGGGGTGCTGCGTAGGCTGCCCAAAAATATCCTCAGGTCCGTTACCACTCGTGGCACGCAGGTGCGTAACCCAGGCTCGTCAGCCTCACCAGCTCAAGGGAGCTTGAATATAAAAGAAAGTCCAATTGGTCGCACACTGCTTGTCCTATCAGCGTGTTGCCCCAAAGCATTGTGGTCCATGAAGTAAGCATCAGCGGGTGTGCCTCTGCCAGGGTCTTGAGCAAAAAATCACTGTCGCGTTGGCCATCCCTGGACACGTGTTTCGAGGTTGTTACCTCTTGTCAGCAGGGAATAGGCATATATGTAGGGGTGCTGCGTAGGCTGCCAAAAAATATCCTCAAGTCCGGTACCACTCGTGGCACGCAGGTGCGTAACCCGGACTCGTCAGCCCCACCAGCTCAAGGGAGCTTGAATATAAAAGAACGTCCAATTGGTCGCACACTGCTTGTCCTATCAGCGTGTTGCCCCAAAGCATTGTGGTCCATGAAGTAAGCATCAGCGGGTTTCCCTCTGCCAGGGTCTTGAGCAAAAAATCACTGTCGCGTTGGCCATCCCTGGACACGTGTTTCAAAGTTGTTACCTCTCGTCAGCAGGGAATAGGCATATATGTAGGGGTGCTGCGTAGGCTGCCAAAAAATATCCTCAGGTCCGGTACCACTCGTGGCACGCAGGTGCGTAACCCGGGCTCGTCAGCCCCACCAGCTCAAGGGAGCTTGAATATAAAAGAAAGTCCAATTGGTCGCACACTGCTTGTCCTATCAGCGTGTTGCCCCAAAGCATTGTGGTCCATGAAGTAAGCATCAGCGGGTGTGCCTCTGCCAGGGTCTTGAGCAAAAAATCACTGTCGCGTTGGCCATCCCTGGACACGTTTTTCGAGGTTGTTACTTCTGGTCAGCTGGGAATAGGCATATATGTAGGGATGCTGCATAGGCTGCCAAAAAATATCCTCATGTCCGGTACCACTCGTGGCACGCAGGTGCGTAACCCGGGCTCGTCAGCCCCACCAGCTCAAGGGAGCTTGAACATAAAAGAACGTCCAATTGGTCGCACACTGCTTGTCCTATCAGCGTGTTGCCCCAAAGCATTGTGGTCCATGAAGTAAGCATCAGCGGGTGTGCCTATGGCAGGGTCTTGAGCAAAAAATCACTGTCGCGTTGGCCATCCCTGGACACGTGTTTCGAGGTTGTTACCTCTCGTCAGCAGGGAATAGGCATATATGTAGGGGTGCTGTGTCGGCTGCCAAAAAATATCCTCAGGTCCGGTACCACTCGTGGCACGCAGGTGCGTAACCCGTGCTCGTCAGCCCCACTAGCTCAAGGGAGCTTGAATATAAAAGAAAGTCCAATTGGTCGCACACTGCTTGTCCTATCAGCGTGTTGCCCCAAAGCATTGTGGTCCATGAAGTAAGCATCAGCGGGTGTGCCTCTGCCAGGGTCTTGAGCAAAAAATCACTGTCGCGTTGGCCATCCCTGGACACGTGTTTCGAGGTTGTTACCTCTTGTCAGCAGGGAATAGGCATATATGTAGGGGTGCTGCGTAGGCTGCCAAATAATATCCTCAAGTCCGGTACCACTCGTGGCACGCAGGTGCGTAACCCGGACTCGTCAGCCCCACCAGCTCAAGGGAGCTTGAATATAAAAGAACGTCCAATTGGTCGCACACTGCTTGTCCTATCAGCGTGTTGCCCCAAAGCATTGTGGTCCATGAAGTAAGCATCAGCGGGTTTCCCTCTGCCAGGGTCTTGAGCAAAAAATCACTGTCGCGTTGGCCATCCCTGGACACGTGTTTCAAAGTTGTTACCTCTCGTCAGCAGGGAATAGGCATATATGTAGGGGTGCTGCGTAGGCTGCCAAAAAATATCCTCAGGTCCGGTACCACTCGTGGCACGCAGGTGCGTAACCCGGGCTCGTCAGCCCCACCAGCTCAAGGGAGCTTGAATATAAAAGAAAGTCCAATTGGTCGCACACTGCTTGTCCTATCAGCGTGTTGCCCCAAAGCATTGTGGTCCATGAAGTAAGCATCAGCGGGTGTGCCTCTGCCAGGGTCTTGAGCAAAAAATCACTGTCGCGTTGGCCATCCCTGGACACGTTTTTCGAGGTTGTTACTTCTGGTCAGCTGGGAATAGGCATATATGTAGGGATGCTGCATAGGCTGCCAAAAAATATCCTCATGTCCTGTACCACTCGTGGCACGCAGGTGCGTAACCCGGGCTCGTCAGCCCCACCAGCTCAAGGGAGCTTGAATATAAAAGAAAGTCCAATTGGTCGCACACTGCTTGTCCTATCAGCGTGTTGCCCCAAAGCATTGTGGTCCATGAAGTAAGCATCAGCGGGTGTGCCTCTGCCAGGGTCTTGAGCAAAAAATCACTGTCGCGTTGGCCATCCCTGGACACGTGTTTCAAGGTTGTTACCTCTTGTCAGCAGGGAATAGGCATATATTTAGGGGTGCTCCGTAGGCTGCCAAAAAATATCCTCAGGTCCGGTACCACTCGTGGCATGCAGGTGCGTAACCCGGGCTCGTCAGCCCCACCAGCTCAAGGGAGCTTGAATATAAAAGAAAGTCCAATTAGTTGCACACTGCTTGTCCTATCAGCGTATTGCCCCAAAGCATTGTGGTCCATGAAGTAAGCATCAGCGGGTGTGCCTCTGCCAGGGTCTTGAGCAAAAAATCAGTGTCGCGTTGGCCATCCCTGGACACGTGTTTCGAGGTTGTTACCTCTCGTCAGCAGGGAATAGGCATATATGTAGGGGTGCTGCGTAGGCTGCCAAAAAATATCCTCTGGTCCGGTACCACTCGTGGCACGCAGGTGCGTAACCCGGGCTCGTCAGCCCCACCAGCTCAAGGGAGCTTGAATATAAAAGAAAGTCCAATTGGTCGCACACTGCTTGTCTTATCAGCGTGTTGCCCCAAAGCATTGTGGCCCATGAAGTAAGCATCAGCGGGTGTGCCTCTGCCAGGGTCTTGAGCAAAAAATCACTGTCGCATTGGCCATCCCTGGACACGGGTTTCGAGGTTGTTACCTCTCGTCAGCAGGGAATAGGCATATATGTAGGGGTGCTGCGTAGGCTGCCAAAAAATATCCTCAGGTCCGTTACCACTCGTGGCACGCAGGTGCGTAACCCAGGCTCGTCAGCCTCACCAGCTCAAGGGAGCTTGAATATAAAAGAAAGTCCAATTGGTCGCACACTGCTTGTCCTATCAGCGTGTTGCCCCAAAGCATTGTGGTCCATGAAGTAAGCATCAGCGGGTGTGCCTCTGCCAGGGTCTTGAGCAAAAAATCACTGTCGCGTTGGCCATCCCTGGACACGTGTTTCGAGGTTGTTACCTCTTGTCAGCAGGGAATAGGCATATATTTAGGGGTGCTGCGTAGGCTGCCAAAAAATATCCTCAGGTCCGGTACCACTCGTGGCATGCAGGTGCGTAACCCGGGCTCGTCAGCCCCACCAGCTCAAGGGAGCTTGAATATAAAAGAAAGTCCAATTAGTTGCACACTGCTTGTCCTATCAGCGTATTGCCCCAAAGCATTGTGGTCCATGAAGTAAGCATCAGCGGGTGTGCCTCTGCCAGGGTCTTGAGCAAAAAAACAGTGTCGCGTTGGCCATCCCTGGACACGTGTTTCGAGGTTGTTACCTCTCGTCAGCAGGGAATAGGCATATATGTAGGGGTGCTGCGTAGGCTGCCAAAAAATATCCTCTGGTCCGGTACCACTCGTGGCACGCAGGTGCGTAACCCCGGCTCGTCAGCCCCACCAGCTCAAGGGAGCTTGAATATAAAAGAAAGTCCAA
The DNA here is from genome assembly GCF_964261635.1 of Lissotriton helveticus. NCBI lineage: Eukaryota > Metazoa > Chordata > Amphibia > Caudata > Salamandridae > Lissotriton > Lissotriton helveticus. The sequence continues at coordinate 774,755,667 of NC_136070.1, read as the reverse complement.
TTGGTCGCACACTGCTTGTCTTATCAGCGTGTTGCCCCAAAGCATTGTGGCCCATGAAGTAAGCATCAGCGGGTGTGCCTCTGCCAGGGTCTTGAGCAAAAAATCACTGTCGCGTTGGCCATCCCTGGACACGGGTTTCGAGGTTGTTACCTCTCGTCAGCAGGGAATAGGCATATATGTAGGGGTGCTGCGTAGGCTGCCAAAAAATATCCTCAGGTCCGTTACCACTCGTGGCACGCAGGTGCGTAACCCAGGCTCGTCAGCCTCACCAGCTCAAGGGAGCTTGAATATAAAAGAAAGTCCAATTGGTCGCACACTGCTTGTCCTATCAGCGTGTTGCCCCAAAGCATTGTGGTCCATGAAGTAAGCATCAGCGGGTGTGCCTCTGCCAGGGTCTTGAGCAAAAAATCACTGTCGCGTTGGCCATCCCTGGACACGTGTTTCAAGGTTGTTACCTCTTGTCAGCAGGGAATAGGCATATATGTAGGGGTGCTGCGTAGGCTGCCAAATAATATCCTCAAGTCCGGTACCACTCGTGGCACGCAGGTGCGTAACCCGGACTCGTCAGCCCCACCAGCTCAAGGGAGCTTGAATATAAAAGAACGTCCAATTGGTCGCACACTGCTTGTCCTATCAGCGTGTTGCCCCAAAGCATTGTGGTCCATGAAGTAAGCATCAGCGGGTTTCCCTCTGCCAGGGTCTTGAGCAAAAAATCACTGTCGCGTTGGCCATCCCTGGACACGTGTTTCAAAGTTGTTACCTCTCGTCAGCAGGGAATAGGCATATATGTAGGGGTGCTGCGTAGGCTGCCAAAAAATATCCTCAGGTCCGGTACCACTCGTGGCACGCAGGTGCGTAACCCGGGCTCGTCAGCCCCACCAGCTCAAGGGAGCTTGAATATAAAAGAAAGTCCAATTGGTCGCACACTGCTTGTCCTATCAGCGTGTTGCCCCAAAGCATTGTGGTCCATGAAGTAAGCATCAGCGGGTGTGCCTCTGCCAGGGTCTTGAGCAAAAAATCACTGTCGCGTTGGCCATCCCTGGACACGTTTTTCGAGGTTGTTACTTCTGGTCAGCTGGGAATAGGCATATATGTAGGGATGCTGCATAGGCTGCCAAAAAATATCCTCATGTCCTGTACCACTCGTGGCACGCAGGTGCGTAACCCGGGCTCGTCAGCCCCACCAGCTCAAGGGAGCTTGAATATAAAAGAAAGTCCAATTGGTCGCACACTGCTTGTCCTATCAGCGTGTTGCCCCAAAGCATTGTGGTCCATGAAGTAAGCATCAGCGGGTGTGCCTCTGCCAGGGTCTTGAGCAAAAAATCACTGTCGCGTTGGCCATCCCTGGACACGTGTTTCAAGGTTGTTACCTCTTGTCAGCAGGGAATAGGCATATATTTAGGGGTGCTGCGTAGGCTGCCAAAAAATATCCTCAGGTCCGGTACCACTCGTGGCATGCAGGTGCGTAACCCGGGCTCGTCAGCCCCACCAGCTCAAGGGAGCTTGAATATAAAAGAAAGTCCAATTAGTTGCACACTGCTTGTCCTATCAGCGTATTGCCCCAAAGCATTGTGGTCCATGAAGTAAGCATCAGCGGGTGTGCCTCTGCCAGGGTCTTGAGCAAAAAATCAGTGTCGCGTTGGCCATCCCTGGACACGTGTTTCGAGGTTGTTACCTCTCGTCAGCAGGGAATAGGCATATATGTAGGGGTGCTGCGTAGGCTGCCAAAAAATATCCTCTGGTCCGGTACCACTCGTGGCACGCAGGTGCGTAACCCGGGCTCGTCAGCCCCACCAGCTCAAGGGAGCTTGAATATAAAAGAAAGTCCAATTGGTCGCACACTGCTTGTCTTATCAGCGTGTTGCCCCAAAGCATTGTGGCCCATGAAGTAAGCATCAGCGGGTGTGCCTCTGCCAGGGTCTTGAGCAAAAAATCACTGTCGCGTTGGCCATCCCTGGACACGGGTTTCGAGGTTGTTACCTCTCGTCAGCAGGGAATAGGCATATATGTAGGGGTGCTGCGTAGGCTGCCAAAAAATATCCTCAGGTCCGTTACCACTCGTGGCACGCAGGTGCGTAACCCAGGCTCGTCAGCCTCACCAGCTCAAGGGAGCTTGAATATAAAAGAAAGTCCAATTGGTCGCACACTGCTTGTCCTATCAGCGTGTTGCCCCAAAGCATTGTGGTCCATGAAGTAAGCATCAGCGGGTGTGCCTCTGCCAGGGTCTTGAGCAAAAAATCACTGTCGCGTTGGCCATCCCTGGACACGTGTTTCGAGGTTGTTACCTCTTGTCAGCAGGGAATAGGCATATATTTAGGGGTGCTGCGTAGGCTGCCAAAAAATATCCTCAGGTCCGGTACCACTCGTGGCATGCAGGTGCGTAACCCGGGCTCGTCAGCCCCACCAGCTCAAGGGAGCTTGAATATAAAAGAAAGTCCAATTAGTTGCACACTGCTTGTCCTATCAGCGTATTGCCCCAAAGCATTGTGGTCCATGAAGTAAGCATCAGCGGGTGTGCCTCTGCCAGGGTCTTGAGCAAAAAAACAGTGTCGCGTTGGCCATCCCTGGACACGTGTTTCGAGGTTGTTACCTCTCGTCAGCAGGGAATAGGCATATATGTAGGGGTGCTGCGTAGGCTGCCAAAAAATATCCTCTGGTCCGGTACCACTCGTGGCACGCAGGTGCGTAACCCCGGCTCGTCAGCCCCACCAGCTCAAGGGAGCTTGAATATAAAAGAAAGTCCAATTGGTCGCACACTGCTTGTCTTATCAGCGTGTTGCCCCAGAGCATTGTGGCCCATGAAGTAAGCATCAGCGGGTGTGCCTCTGCCAGGGTCTTGAGCAAAAAATCACTGTCGCGTTGGCCATCCCTGGACACGGGTTTCGAGGTTGTTACCTCTCGTCAGCAGGGAATAGGCATATATGTAGGGGTGCTGCGTAGGCTGCCAAAAAATATCCTCAGGTCCGTTACCACTCGTGGCACGCAGGTGCGTAACCCAGGCTCGTCAGCCTCACCAGCTCAAGGGAGCTTGAATATAAAAGAAAGTCCAATTGGTCGCACACTGCTTGTCCTATCAGCGTGTTGCCCCAAAGCATTGTGGTCCATGAAGTAAGCATCAGCGGGTGTGCCTCTGCCAGGGTCTTGAGCAAAAAATCACTGTCGCGTTGGCCATCCCTGGACACGTGTTTCGAGGTTGTTACCTCTTGTCAGCAGGGAATAGGCATATATTTAGGGGTGCTGCGTAGGCTGCCAAAAAATATCCTCAGGTCCGGTACCACTCGTGGCATGCAGGTGCGTAACCCGGGCTCGTCAGCCCCACCAGCTCAAGGGAGCTTGAATATAAAAGAAAGTCCAATTAGTTGCACACTGCTTGTCCTATCAGCGTATTGCCCCAAAGCATTGTGGTCCATGAAGTAAGCATCAGCGGGTGTGCCTCTGCCAGGGTCTTGAGCAAAAAATCAGTGTCGCGTTGGCCATCCCTGGACACGTGTTTCGAGGTTGTTACCTCTCGTCAGCAGGGAATAGGCATATATGTAGGGGTGCTGCGTAGGCTGCCAAAAAATATCCTCTGGTCCGGTACCACTCGTGGCACGCAGGTGCGTAACCCGGGCTCGTCAGCCCCACCAGCTCAAGGGAGCTTGAATATAAAAGAAAGTCCAATTGGTCGCACACTGCTTGTCTTATCAGCGTGTTGCCCCAAAGCATTGTGGCCCATGAAGTAAGCATCAGCGGGTGTGCCTCTGCCAGGGTCTTGAGCAAAAAATCACTGTCGCGTTGGCCATCCCTGGACACGGGTTTCGAGGTTGTTACCTCTCGTCAGCAGGGAATAGGCATATATGTAGGGGTGCTGCGTAGGCTGCCAAAAAATATCCTCAGGTCCGGTACCACTCGTGGCACGCAGGTGCGTAACCCGGGCTCGTCAGCCTCACCAGCTCAAGGGAGCTTGAATATAAAAGAAAGTCCAATTGGTCGCACACTGCTTGTACTATCAGCGTGTTGCCCCAAAGCATTGTGGTCCATGAAGTAAGCATCAGCGGATGTGCCTCTGCCAGGGTGTTGAGCAAAAAATCACTGTCGCGTTGACCATCCCTGGAACGTGTTTCGAGGTTGTTACCTCTCGTCAGCAGGGAATAGGCATATATGTAGTGGTGCTGCGTAGGCTGCCAAAAAATATCCTCAGGTCCGGTACCACTCGTGGCACGCAGGTGCGTATCCCAGGCTCATCAGCCCCACCAGCTTAAGGGAGCTTGAATATAAAAGAAAGTCCAATTGGTCGCACACTGCTTGTCCTATCAGCGTGTTGCCTCAAAGCATTGTGGTCCATGAAGTAAGCATCAGCCGGTGTGCCTCTGCCAGGGTCTTGAGCAAAAAATCACTGTCGCGTTGGCCATCCCTGGACACGTGTTTCGAGGTTGTTACCTCTCGTCAGCAGGGAATAGGCATATATGTAGGGGTGCTGTGTCAGCTGCCAAAAAATATCCTCAGGTCCGGTACCACTCGTGGCACGCAGGTGCGTAACCCGTGCTCGTCAGCCCCACTAGCTCAAGGGAGCTTGAATATAAAAGAAAGTCCAATTGGTCGCACACTGCTTGTCCTATCAGCGTGTTGCCCCAAAGCATTGTGGTCCATGAAGTAAGCATCAGCGGGTGTGCCTCTGCCAGGGTCTTGAGCAAAAAATCACTGTCGCTTTGGCCATCCCTGGACACGTGTTTCGAGGTTGTTACCTCTCGTCAGCAGGGAATAGGCATATATGTAGGGGTGCTGCGTAGGCTGCCAAAAAATATCCTCAAGTCCGGTACCACTCGTGGCACGCAGGTGCGTAACCCGGACTCGTCAGCCCCACCAGCTCAAGGGAGCTTGAATATAAAAGAACGTCCAATTGGTCGCACACTGCTTGTCCTATCAGCGTGTTGCCCCAAAGCATTGTGGTCCATGAAGTAAGCATCAGCGGGTTTCCCTCTGCCAGGGTCTTGAGCAAAAAATCACTGTCGCGTTGGCCATCCCTGGACACGTGTTTCAAAGTTGTTACCTCTCGTCAGCAGGGAATAGGCATATATGTAGGGGTGCTGCGTAGGCTGCCAAAAAATATCCTCAGGTCCGGTACCACTCGTGGCACGCAGGTGTGTAACCCGGGCTCGTCAGCCCCACCAGCTCAAGGGAGCTTGAATATAAAAGAAAGTCCAATTGGTCGCACACTGCTTGTCCTATCAGCGTGTTGCCCCAAAGCATTGTGGTCCATGAAGTAAGCATCAGCGGGTGTGCCTCTGCCAGGGTCTTGAGCAAAAAATCACTGTCGCGTTGGCCATCCCTGGACACGTTTTTCGAGGTTGTTACTTCTGGTCAGCTGGGAATAGGCATATATGTAGGGATGCTGCATAGGCTGCCAAAAAATATCCTCATGTCCGGTACCACTCGTGGCACGCAGGTGCGTAACCCGGGCTCGTCAGCCCCACCAGCTCAAGGGAGCTTGAATATAAAAGAAAGTCCAATTGGTCGCACACTGCTTGTCCTATCAGCGTGTTGCCCCAAAGCATTGTGGTCCATGAAGTAAGCATCAGCGGGTGTGCCTCTGCCAGGGTCTTGAGCAAAAAATCACTGTCGCGTTGGCCATCCCTGGACACGTGTTTCAAGGTTGTTACCTCTTGTCAGCAGGGAATAGGCATATATTTAGGGGTGCTGCGTAGGCTGCCAAAAAATATCCTCAGGTCCGGTATCACTCGTGGCATGCAGGTGCGTAACCCGGGCTCGTCAGCCCCACCAGCTCAAGGGAGCTTGAATATAAAAGAAAGTCCAATTAGTTGCACACTGCTTGTCCTATCAGCGTATTGCCCCAAAGCATTGTGGTCCATGAAGTAAGCATCAGCGGGTGTGCCTCTGCCAGGGTCTTGAGCAAAAAATCAGTGTCGCGTTGGCCATCCCTGGACACGTGTTTCGAGGTTGTTACCTCTCGTCAGCAGGGAATAGGCATATATGTAGGGGTGCTGCGTAGGCTGCCAAAAAATATCCTCTGGTCCGGTACCACTCGTGGCACGCAGGTGCGTAACCCGGGCTCGTCAGCCCCACCAGCTCAAGGGAGCTTGAATATAAAAGAAAGTCCAATTGGTCGCACACTGCTTGTCTTATCAGCGTGTTGCCCCAAAGCATTGTGGCCCATGAAGTAAGCATCAGCGGGTGTGCCTCTGCCAGGGTCTTGAGCAAAAAATCACTGTCGCGTTGGCCATCCCTGGACACGGGTTTCGAGGTTGTTACCTCTCGTCAGCAGGGAATAGGCATATATGTAGGGGTGCTGCGTAGGCTGCCCAAAAATATCCTCAGGTCCGTTACCACTCGTGGCACGCAGGTGCGTAACCCAGGCTCGTCAGCCTCACCAGCTCAAGGGAGCTTGAATATAAAAGAAAGTCCAATTGGTCGCACACTGCTTGTCCTATCAGCGTGTTGCCCCAAAGCATTGTGGTCCATGAAGTAAGCATCAGCGGGTGTGCCTCTGCCAGGGTCTTGAGCAAAAAATCACTGTCGCGTTGGCCATCCCTGGACACGTGTTTCGAGGTTGTTACCTCTTGTCAGCAGGGAATAGGCATATATGTAGGGGTGCTGCGTAGGCTGCCAAAAAATATCCTCAAGTCCGGTACCACTCGTGGCACGCAGGTGCGTAACCCGGACTCGTCAGCCCCACCAGCTCAAGGGAGCTTGAATATAAAAGAACGTCCAATTGGTCGCACACTGCTTGTCCTATCAGCGTGTTGCCCCAAAGCATTGTGGTCCATGAAGTAAGCATCAGCGGGTTTCCCTCTGCCAGGGTCTTGAGCAAAAAATCACTGTCGCGTTGGCCATCCCTGGACACGTGTTTCAAAGTTGTTACCTCTCGTCAGCAGGGAATAGGCATATATGTAGGGGTGCTGCGTAGGCTGCCAAAAAATATCCTCAGGTCCGGTACCACTCGTGGCACGCAGGTGCGTAACCCGGGCTCGTCAGCCCCACCAGCTCAAGGGAGCTTGAATATAAAAGAAAGTCCAATTGGTCGCACACTGCTTGTCCTATCAGCGTGTTGCCCCAAAGCATTGTGGTCCATGAAGTAAGCATCAGCGGGTGTGCCTCTGCCAGGGTCTTGAGCAAAAAATCACTGTCGCGTTGGCCATCCCTGGACACGTTTTTCGAGGTTGTTACTTCTGGTCAGCTGGGAATAGGCATATATGTAGGGATGCTGCATAGGCTGCCAAAAAATATCCTCATGTCCGGTACCACTCGTGGCACGCAGGTGCGTAACCCGGGCTCGTCAGCCCCACCAGCTCAAGGGAGCTTGAATATAAAAGAAAGTCCAATTGGTCGCACACTGCTTGTCCTATCAGCGTGTTGCCCCAAAGCATTGTGGTCCATGAAGTAAGCATCAGCGGGTGTGCCTCTGCCAGGGTCTTGAGCAAAAAATCACTGTCGCGTTGGCCATCCCTGGACACGTGTTTCAAGGTTGTTACCTCTTGTCAGCAGGGAATAGGCATATATTTAGGGGTGCTGCGTAGGCTGCCAAAAAATATCCTCAGGTCCGGTACCACTCGTGGCATGCAGGTGCGTAACCCGGGCTCGTCAGCCCCACCAGCTCAAGGGAGCTTGAATATAAAAGAAAGTCCAATTAGTTGCACACTGCTTGTCCTATCAGCGTATTGCCCCAAAGCATTGTGGTCCATGAAGTAAGCATCAGCGGGTGTGCCTCTGCCAGGGTCTTGAGCAAAAAATCAGTGTCGCGTTGGCCATCCCTGGACACGTGTTTCGAGGTTGTTACCTCTCGTCAGCAGGGAATAGGCATATATGTAGGGGTGCTGCGTAGGCTGCCAAAAAATATCCTCTGGTCCGGTACCACTCGTGGCACGCAGGTGCGTAACCCGGGCTCGTCAGCCCCACCAGCTCAAGGGAGCTTGAATATAAAAGAAAGTCCAATTGGTCGCACACTGCTTGTCTTATCAGCGTGTTGCCCCAAAGCATTGTGGCCCATGAAGTAAGCATCAGCGGGTGTGCCTCTGCCAGGGTCTTGAGCAAAAAATCACTGTCGCGTTGGCCATCCCTGGACACGGGTTTCGAGGTTGTTACCTCTCGTCAGCAGGGAATAGGCATATATGTAGGGGTGCTGCGTAGGCTGCCAAAAAATATCCTCAGGTCCGTTACCACTCGTGGCACGCAGGTGCGTAACCCAGGCTCGTCAGCCTCACCAGCTCAAGGGAGCTTGAATATAAAAGAAAGTCCAATTGGTCGCACACTGCTTGTCCTATCAGCGTGTTGCCCCAAAGCATTGTGGTCCATGAAGTAAGCATCAGCGGGTGTGCCTCTGCCAGGGTCTTGAGCAAAAAATCACTGTCACGTTGGCCATCCCTGGACACGTGTTTCGAGGTTGTTACCTCTTGTCAGCAGGGAATAGGCATATATTTAGGGGTGCTGCGTAGGCTGCCAAAAAATATCCTCAGGTCCGGTACCACTCGTGGCATGCAGGTGCGTAACCCGGGCTCGTCAGCCCCACCAGCTCAAGGGAGCTTGAATATAAAAGAAAGTCCAATTAGTTGCACACTGCTTGTCCTATCAGCGTATTGCCCCAAAGCATTGTGGTCCATGAAGTAAGCATCAGCGGGTGTGCCTCTGCCAGGGTCTTGAGCAAAAAATCAGTGTCGCGTTGGCCATCCCTGGACACGTGTTTCGAGGTTGTTACCTCTCGTCAGCAGGGAATAGGCATATATGTAGGGGTGCTGCGTAGGCTGCCAAAAAATATCCTCTGGTCCGGTACCACTCGTGGCACGCAGGTGCGTAACCCGGGCTCGTCAGCCCCACCAGCTCAAGGGAGCTTGAATATAAAAGAAAGTCCAATTGGTCGCACACTGCTTGTCTTATCAGCGTGTTGCCCCAAAGCATTGTGGCCCATGAAGTAAGCATCAGCGGGTGTGCCTCTGCCAGGGTCTTGAGCAAAAAATCACTGTCGCGTTGGCCATCCCTGGACACGGGTTTCGAGGTTGTTACCTCTCGTCAGCAGGGAATAGGCATATATGTAGGGGTGCTGCGTAGGCTGCCAAAAAATATCCTCAGGTCCGTTACCACTCATGGCACGCAGGTGCGTAACCCAGGCTCGTCAGCCTCACCAGCTCAAGGGAGCTTGAATATAAAAGAAAGTCAAATTGGTCGCACACTGCTTGTCCTATCAGCGTGTTGCCCCAAAGCATTGTGGTCCATGAAGTAAGCATCAGCGGGTGTGCCTCTGCAAGGGTCTTGAGCAAAAAATCACTGTCGCGTTGGCCATCCCTGGACACGTGTTTCGAGGTTGTTACCTCTCGTCAGCAGGGAATAGGCATATATGTAGGGGTGCTGCGTCGGCTGCCAAAAAATATCCTCAGGTCCGGTACCACTCGTGGCACGCAGGTGCGTAACCCGTGCTCGTCAGCCCCACTAGCTCAAGGGAGCTTGAATATAAAAGAAAGTCCAATTGGTCGCACACTGCTTGTCCTATCAGCGTGTTGCCCCGAAGCATTGTGGTCCATGAAGTAAGCATCAGCGGGTGTGCCTCTGCCAGGGTCTTGAGCAAAAAATGACTGTCGCGTTGGCCATCCCTGGACACGTGTTTCGAGGTTGTTACCTCTCGTCAGCAGGGAATAGGCATATATGTAGGGGTGCTGCGTAGGCTGCCAAAAAATATCCTCAGGTCCGGTGCCACTCGTGGCACGCAGGTGCGTAACCCGGGCTCGTCAGCCCCACCAGCTCAAGGGAGCTTGAATATAAAAGAAAATCCAATTGGTCGCACACTGCTTGTCCTATCAGCGTGTTGCCCCAAAGCATTGTGGTCCATGAAGTAAGCATCATCGGGCGTGCCTCTGCCAGGGTCTTGAGCAAAAAATCACTGTCGCATAGGCCATCCCTGGACACGTGTTTCGAGGTTGTTACCTCTCGTCAGCAGGGAATAGGCATATATGTAGGGGTGCTGTGTAGGCTGCCAAAAAATATCCTCAGGTCCGGTACCACTCGTGGCACGCAGGTGCGTAACCCGGGCTCGTCAGCCCCACCAGCTCAAGGGAGCTTGAATATAAAAGAAAGTCCAATTGGTCGCACACTGCTTGTCCTATCAGCGTGTTGCCCCAAAGCATTGTGGTCCATGAAGTAAGCATCAGCGGGTGTGCCTCTGCCAGGGTCTTGAGCAAAAAATCACTGTTGCGTTGGCCATCCCTGGACACGTGTTTCGAGGTTGTTACCTCTCGTCAGCAGGGAATAGGCATATATGTAGGGGTGCTGCGTAGGCTGCCAAAAAATATCCTCAGGTCCGGTACCACTCGTGGCACGCAGGTGCGTAACCCGGGCTCGTCAGCCCCACCACCTCAAGGGAGCTTGAATATAAAAGAAAGTTCAATTGGTCGCACACTGCTTGTCCTATCAGCGTGTTGCCCCAAAGCATTGTGGTCCATGAAGTAAGCATCAGCGGATGTGACTCTGCCAGGGTCTTGAGCAAAAAATCACTGTCGCGTTGGCCATCCCTGGACACGTGTTTCGAGGTTGTCACCTCTCGTCAGCAGGGAATAGGCATATATGTAGGGGAGCTGCGTAGGCTGCAAAAAATATCCTCAGGTCCGGTACCACTCGTGGCACGCAGGTGCGTAACCCGGGCTCGTCAGCCCCACCAGCTCAAGGAAGCTTGAATATAAAAGAAAGTCCAATTGGTCGCACAGTGCTTGTCCTATCAGCGTATTGCCCCAAAGCATTGTGGTCCATGAAGTAAGCATCAGCGGGTGTGCCTTTGCCAGGGTCTTGAGCAAAAAATCACTGTCGCGTTGGCCATCCCTGGACACATGTTTCGAGGTTGTTACCTCTCGTCAGAAGGGAATAGGCATATATGTAGGGGTGCTGCGTCGGCTGCCAAAAAATATCCTCAGGTCCGGTACCACTCGTGGCACGCAGGTGCGTAACCCGGGCTCGTCAGCCCCACTAGCTCAAGGGAGCTTGAATATAAAAGAAAGTTCAATTGGTCGCACACTGCTTGTCCTATCAGCGTGTTGCCCCGAAGCATTGTGGTCCATGAAGTAAGCATCAGCGGGTGTGCCTCTGCCAGGGTCTTGAGCAAAAAATCACTGTCGCATTGGCCATCCCTGGACACGTGTTTCGAGGTTGTTACCTCTCGTCAGCAGGGAATAGGCATATATGTAGGGGTGCTGCGTAGGCTGCCAAAAAATATCCTCAGGTCCGGTACCACTCGTGGCACGCAGGTGCGTAACCAGGGCTCGTCAGCCCCACTAGCTCAAGGGAGCTCGAATATAAAACAAAATGCAATTGGTCGCGCACTGCTTGTCCTATCAGCGTGTTGCCCCAAAGCATTGTGGTCCATGAAGTAAGCATCAGCGGGTGTGCCTCTGCCAGGGTCTTGAGCAAAAAATCACTGTCGCGTTGGCCATCCCTGGACACGGGTTTCGAGGTTGTTACCTCTCGTCAGCAGGGAATAGGCATATATGTAGGGGTGCTGCGTAGGCTGCCAAAAAATATCCTCAGGTCCGTTACCACTCATGGCACGCAGGTGCGTAACCCAGGCTCGTCAGCCTCACCAGCTCAAGGGAGCTTGAATATAAAAGAAAGTCAAATTGGTCGCACACTGCTTGTCCTATCAGCGTGTTGCCCCAAAGCATTGTGGTCCATGAAGTAAGCATCAGCGGGTGTGCCTCTGCAAGGGTCTTGAGCAAAAAATCACTGTCGCGTTGGCCATCCCTGGACACGTGTTTCGAGGTTGTTACCTCTCGTCAGCAGGGAATAGGCATATATGTAGGGGTGCTGCGTCGGCTGCCAAAAAATATCCTCAGGTCCGGTACCACTCGTGGCACGCAGGTGCGTAACCCGTGCTCGTCAGCCCCACTAGCTCAAGGGAGCTTGAATATAAAAGAAAGTCCAATTGGTCGCACACTGCTTGTCCTATCAGCGTGTTGCCCCGAAGCATTGTGGTCCATGAAGTAAGCATCAGCGGGTGTGCCTCTGCCAGGGTCTTGAGCAAAAAATGACTGTCGCGTTGGCCATCCCTGGACACGTGTTTCGAGGTTGTTACCTCTCGTCAGCAGGGAATAGGCATATATGTAGGGGTGCTGCGTAGGCTGCCAAAAAATATCCTCAGGTCCGGTGCCACTCGTGGCACGCAGGTGCGTAACCCGGGCTCGTCAGCCCCACCAGCTCAAGGGAGCTTGAATATAAAAGAAAATCCAATTGGTCGCACACTGCTTGTCCTATCAGCGTGTTGCCCCAAAGCATTGTGGTCCATGAAGTAAGCATCATCGGGCGTGCCTCTGCCAGGGTCTTGAGCAAAAAATCACTGTCGCATAGGCCATCCCTGGACACGTGTTTCGAGGTTGTTACCTCTCGTCAGCAGGGAATAGGCATATATGTAGGGGTGCTGTGTAGGCTGCCAAAAAATATCCTCAGGTCCGGTACCACTCGTGGCACGCAGGTGCGTAACCCGGGCTCGTCAGCCCCACCAGCTCAAGGGAGCTTGAATATAAAAGAAAGTCCAATTGGTCGCACACTGCTTGTCCTATCAGCGTGTTGCCCCAAAGCATTGTGGTCCATGAAGTAAGCATCAGCGGGTGTGCCTCTGCCAGGGTCTTGAGCAAAAAATCACTGTTGCGTTGGCCATCCCTGGACACGTGTTTCGAGGTTGTTACCTCTCGTCAGCAGGGAATAGGCATATATGTAGGGGTGCTGCGTAGGCTGCCAAAAAATATCCTCAGGTCCGGTACCACTCGTGGCACGCAGGTGCGTAACCCGGGCTCGTCAGCCCCACCACCTCAAGGGAGCTTGAATATAAAAGAAAGTTCAATTGGTCGCACACTGCTTGTCCTATCAGCGTGTTGCCCCAAAGCATTGTGGTCCATGAAGTAAGCATCAGCGGATGTGACTCTGCCAGGGTCTTGAGCAAAAAATCACTGTCGCGTTGGCCATCCCTGGACACGTGTTTCGAGGTTGTCACCTCTCGTCAGCAGGGAATAGGCATATATGTAGGGGAGCTGCGTAGGCTGCAAAAAATATCCTCAGGTCCGGTACCACTCGTGGCACGCAGGTGCGTAACCCGGGCTCGTCAGCCCCACCAGCTCAAGGAAGCTTGAATATAAAAGAAAGTCCAATTGGTCGCACAGTGCTTGTCCTATCAGCGTATTGCCCCAAAGCATTGTGGTCCATGAAGTAAGCATCAGCGGGTGTGCCTTTGCCAGGGTCTTGAGCAAAAAATCACTGTCGCGTTGGCCATCCCTGGACACATGTTTCGAGGTTGTTACCTCTCGTCAGAAGGGAATAGGCATATATGTAGGGGTGCTGCGTCGGCTGCCAAAAAATATCCTCAGGTCCGGTACCACTCGTGGCACGCAGGTGCGTAACCCGGGCTCGTCAGCCCCACTAGCTCAAGGGAGCTTGAATATAAAAGAAAGTTCAATTGGTCGCACACTGCTTGTCCTATCAGCGTGTTGCCCCGAAGCATTGTGGTCCATGAAGTAAGCATCAGCGGGTGTGCCTCTGCCAGGGTCTTGAGCAAAAAATCACTGTCGCATTGGCCATCCCTGGACACGTGTTTCGAGGTTGTTACCTCTCGTCAGCAGGGAATAGGCATATATGTAGGGGTGCTGCGTAGGCTGCCAAAAAATATCCTCAGGTCCGGTACCACTCGTGGCACGCAGGTGCGTAACCAGGGCTCGTCAGCCCCACTAGCTCAAGGGAGCTCGAATATAAAACAAAATGCAATTGGTCGCGCACTGCTTGTCCTATCAGCGTGTTGCCCCAAAGCATTGTGGTCCATGAAGTAAGCATCAGCGGGTGTGCCTCTGCCAGGGTCTTGAGCAAAAAATCACTGTTGCGTTGGCCATCCCTGGACACGTGTTTCGAGGCTGTTACCTCTCATCAGCAGGGAATAGGCATATATGTAGGGGTGCTGCGTAGGCTGCCAAAAAAATCCTCAGGTCCGGTACCACTCGTGCCACGCAGGTGCGTAACCCGGGCTTGTCAGCCCCACCAGCTCAAGGGAGCTTGAATATAAAAGAAAGTCCAATTGGTCGCACACTGCTTGTCCTATCAGCGTGTTGCCCCAAAGCATTGTGGTCCATGAAGTAAGCATCAGCGGGTGTGCCTCTGCCAGGGTCTTGAGCAAAAAATCACTGTCGCGTTGGCCATCCCTGGACATGTGTTTCGAGGTTGTTACCTCTCGTCAGCAGGGAATAGGCATATATGTAGGGGTGCTGCGTAGGCTGGCGAAAAATATCCTCAGGTCCGGTACCACTCGTGGCACGCAGGTGCGTAACCCGGGCTCGTCAGCCCCACCAGCTCAAGGGAGCTTGAATATAAAAGAAAGTCCCATTGGTCGCACACTGCTTGTCCTATCAGCGTATTGCCCCAAAGCATTGTGGTCCATGAAGTAAGCATCAGCGGGTGTGCCTTTGCCAGGTTCTTGAGCAAAAAATCACTGTCGCGTTGGCCATCCCTGGACACATGTTTCGAGGTTGTTACCTCTCGTCAGAAGGGAATAGGCATATATGTAGGGGTGCTGCGTCGGCTGCCAAAAAATATCCTCAGGTCCGGTACCACTCGTGGCACGCAGGTGCGTAACCCGGGCTCGTCAGCCCCACTAGCTCAAGGGAGCTTGAATATAATAGAAAGTTCAATTGGTCGCACACTGCTTGTCCTATCAGCGTGTTGCCCCGAAGCATTGTGGTCCATGAAGTAAGCATCAGCGGGTGTGCCTCTGCCAGGGTCTTGAGCAAAAAATCACTGTCGCGTTGGCCATCCCTGGACACGTGTTTCGAGGTTGTTACCTCTCGTCAGCAGGGAATAGGCATATATGTAGGGGTGCTGCGTAGGCTGCCAAAAAATATCCTCAGGTCCCGTACCACTCGTGGCACGCAGGTGCGTAACCCGGGCTCGTCAGCCCCACCAGCTCAAGGGAGCTTGAATATAAAAGAAAGTCCAATTGGTCGCACACTGCTTGTCCTATCAGCGTGTTGCCCCAAAGCATTGTGCTACATGAAGTAAGCATCAGCGGGTGTGCCTCTGCCAGGGTCTTGAGCAAAAAATCACTGTCGCATTGGCCATCCCTGGACACGTGTTTCGAGGTTGTTACCTCTCGTCAGCAGGGAATAGGCATATATGTAGGGGTGCTGCGTAGGCTGCCAAAAAATATCCTCAGGTCCGGTACCACTCGTGGCACGCAGGTGCGTAACCCCGGCTCGTCAGCCCCACTAGCTCAAGGGAGCTTGAATATAAAACAAAATGCAATTGGTCGCGCACTGCTTGTCCTATCAGCGTGTTGCCCCAAAGCATTGTGGTCCATGAAGTAAGCATCAGCGGGTGTGCCTCTGCCAGAGTCTTGAGCAAAAAATCACTGTCGCGTTGGCCATCCCTGGACACGTGTTTCGAGGTTGTTACCTCTCATCAGCAGGGAATAGGCATATATGTAGGGGTGCTGCGTAGGCTGCCAAAAAAATCCTCAGGTCCGGTACCACTCGTGCCACGCAGGTGCGTAACCCGGGCTTGTCAGCCCCACCAGCTCAAGGGAGCTTGAATATAAAAGAAAGTCCAATTGGTCGCACACTGCTTGTCCTATCAGCGTGTTGCCCCAAAGCATTGTGGTCCATGAAGTAAGCATCAGCGGGTGTGCCTCTGCCAGGGTCTTGAGCAAAAAATCACTGTCGCGCTGGCCATCCCTGGACACGTGTTACGAGGTTGTTACCTCTCGTCAGCAGGGAATAGGCATATATGTAGGGGTGCTGCGTAGGCTGGCAAAAAATATCCTCAGGTCCGGTACCACTCGTGGCACGCAGGTGCGTAACCCGGACTCGTCAGCCCCACCAGCTCAAGGGAGCTTGAATATAAAAGAAAGTCCAAATGGTCGCACACTGCTTGTCCTATCAGCGTGTTGCCCCAAAGCATTGTGGTCCATGAAGTAAGCATCAGCGGGTGTGCCTCTGCCAGGTTCTTGAGCAAAAAATCACGGTCGCGTTGGCCATCCCTGGACACGTGTTTCGAGGTTGTTACCTCTCATCAGCAGGGAATAGGCATATATGTAGGGGTGCTGCGTAGGCTGCCAAAAAATATCCTCAGGTCCGGTACCACTCGTGGCACGCAGGTGCGTAACCCGGGCTCGTCAGCCCCACCAGCTCAAGGGAGCTTGAATATAAAAGAAAGTCCAATTGGTCGCACACTGCTTGTCCTATCAGCGTGTTGCCCCAAAGCATTGTGGTCCATGAAGTAAGCATCAGCGGGTGTTCCTCTGCCAGGGTCTTGAGCAAAAAATCACTGTCGCGTTGGCCATCCCTGGACACGTGTTTCGAGGTTGTTACCTCTCGTCAGCAGGGAATAGGCATATATGTAGGGGTGCTGCGTAGGCTGCCAAAAAATATCCTCAGGTCCGGTACCACTCGTGGCACGCAGGTGCGTAACCCGGGCTCGTCAGCCCCACTAGCTCAAGGGAGCTTGAATATAAAACAAAATGCAATTGGTCGCGCACTGCTTGTCCTATCAGCGTGTTGCCCCAAAGCATTGTGGTCCATGAAGTAAACATCAGCGGGTGTGCCTCTGCCAGGGTCTTGAGCAAAAAATCACTGTCGCGTTGGCCATCCCTGGACACGTGTTTCGAGGTTGTTACCTCTCATCAGCAGGGAATAGGCATATATGTAGGGGTGCTGCGTAGGCTGCCAAAAAAATCCTCAGGTCCGGTACCACTCGTGGCACGCAGGTGCGTAACCCGGGCTTGTCAGCCCCACCAGCTCAAGGGAGCTTGAATATAAAAGAAAGTCCAATTGGTCGCACACTGCTTGTCCTATCAGCGTGTTGCCCCAAAGCATTGTGGTCCATGAAGTAAGCATCAGCGGGTGTGCCTCTGCCAGGTTCTTGAGCAAAAAATCACTGTCGCGTTGGCCATCCCTAGACACGTGTTTCGAGGTTCTTACCTCTCGTCAGCAGGGAATAGGCATATATGTAGGGGTGCTGCGTAGGCTGGCAAAAAATATCCTCAGGTCCGGTACCACTCGTGGCACGCAGGTGCGTAACCCGGGCTCGTCAGCCCCACCAGCTCAAGGGAGCTTGAATATAAAAGAAAGTCCAATTGGTCGCACACTGCTTGTCCTATCAGCGTGTTGCCCCAAAGCATTGTGGTCCATGAAGTAAGCATCAGCGGGTGTGCCTCTGCCAGGGTCTTGAGCAAAAAATCACTGTTGCGTTGGCCATCCCTGGACACGTGTTTCGAGGTTGTTACCTCTCGTCAGCAGGGAATAGGTATATATGTAGGGGTGCTGCGTAGGCTGCAAAAAATATCCTCAGGTCCGGTACCACTCGTGGCACGCAGGTGCGTAACCCGGGCTCGTCAGCCCCACCAGCTCAAGGGAGCTTGAATATAAAAGAAAGTTCAATTGGTCACACACTGCTTGTCCTATCAGCGTGTTGCCCCAAAGCATTGTGGTCCATGAAGTAAGCATCAGCGGATGTGCCTCTGCCAGGGTCTTGAGCAAAAAATCACTGTCGCGTTGGCCATCCCTGGACACGTGTTTCGAGGTTGTTACCTCTCGTCAGCAGGGAATAGGCATATATGTAGGGGAGCTGCGTAGGCTGCAAAAAATATCCTCAGGTCCGGTACCACTCGTGGCACGCAGGTGCGTAACCCGGGCTCGTCAGCCCCACCAGCTCAAGGAAGCTTGAATATAAAAGAAAGTCCAATTGGTCGCACACTGCTTGTCCTATCAGCGTGTTGCCCCAAAGCATTGTGGTCCATGAAGTAAGCATCAGCGGGTGTGCCTCTGCCAGGGTCTTGACCAAAAAATCACTGTCGCGTTGGCCATCCCTGGACACGTGTTTCGAGGTTGTTACCTCTCGTCAGCAGGGAATAGGCATATATGTAGAGGTGCTGCGTAGGCTGCCAAAAAATATCCTCAGGTCCGGTACCACTCGTGGCACGCAGGTGCGTAACCCGGGCTCGTCAGCCCCACCAGCTCAAGGGAGCTTGAATATAAAAGAAAGTTCAATTGGTCGCACACTGCTTGTCCTATCAGCGTGTTGCCCCAAAGCATTGTGGTCCATGAAGTAAGCATCAGCGGATGTGCCTCTGCCAGGGTCTTGAGCAAAAAATCACTGTCGCGCTGGCCATCCCTGGACACGTGTTTCGAGGTTGTTACCTCTCGTCAGCAGGGAATAGGCATATATGTAGGGGTGCTGCGTAGGCTGCAAAAAATATCCTCAGGTCCGGTACCACTCGTGGCACGCAGGTGCGTAACCCGGGCTCGTCAGCCCCACCAGCTCAAGGGAGCTTGAATATAAAAGAAAGTTCAATTGGTCACACACTGCTTGTCCTATCAGCGTGTTGCCCCAAAGCATTGTGGTCCATGAAGTAAGCATCAGCGGATGTGCCTCTGCCAGGGTCTTGAGCAAAAAATCACTGTCGCGTTGGCCATCCCTGGACACGTGTTTCGAGGTTGTTACCTCTCGTCAGCAGGGAATAGGCATATATGTAGGGGAGCTGCGTAGGCTGCAAAAAATATCCTCAGGTCCGGTACCACTCGTGGCACGCAGGTGCGTAACCCGGGCTCGTCAGCCCCACCAGCTCAAGGAAGCTTGAATATAAAAGAAAGTCCAATTGGTCGCACACTGCTTGTCCTATCAGCGTGTTGCCCCAAAGCATTGTGGTCCATGAAGTAAGCATCGGCGGGTGTGCCTCTGCCAGGGTCTTGACCAAAAAATCACTGTCGCGTTGGCCATCCCTGGACACGTGTTTCGAGGTTGTT
Source organism: Lissotriton helveticus (assembly GCF_964261635.1). NCBI lineage: Eukaryota > Metazoa > Chordata > Amphibia > Caudata > Salamandridae > Lissotriton > Lissotriton helveticus. The sequence continues at coordinate 774,736,924 of NC_136070.1, read as the reverse complement.
ACCTCTCGTCAGCAGGGAATAGGCATATATGTAGAGGTGCTGCGTAGGCTGCCAAAAAATATCCTCAGGTCCGGTACCACTCGTGGCACGCAGGTGCGTAACCCGGGCTCGTCAGCCCCACCAGCTCAAGGGAGCTTGAATATAAAAGAAAGTTCAATTGGTCGCACACTGCTTGTCCTATCAGCGTGTTGCCCCAAAGCATTGTGGTCCATGAAGTAAGCATCAGCGGATGTGCCTCTGCCAGGGTCTTGAGCAAAAAATCACTGTCGCGCTGGCCATCCCTGGACACGTGTTTCGAGGTTGTTACCTCTCGTCAGCAGGGAATAGGCATATATGTAGGGGTGCTGCGTAGGCTGCCAAAAAATATCCTCAGGTCCGGTACCACTCGTGGCACGCTGGTGCGTAACCCGGGCTCGTCAGACCCACCAGCTCAAGGGAGTTTGAATATAAAAGAAAGTCCAATTGGTCGCACACTGCTTGTCCTATCAGCGTATTGCCCCAAAGCATTGTGGTCCATGAAGTAAGCATCAGCGGGTGTGCCTTTGCCAGGGTCTTGAGCAAAAAATCACTGTCGCGTTGGCCATCCCTGGACACATGTTTCGAGGTTTTACCTCTCGTCAGAAGGGAATAGGCATATATGTAGGGGTGCTGCGTCGGCTGCCAAAAAATATCCTCAGGTCCGGTACCACTCGTGGCACGCAGGTGCGTAACCCGGGCTCGTCAGCCCCACTAGCTCAAGGGAGCTTGAATATAAAAGAAAGTTCAATTGGTCTCACACTGCTTGTCCTATCAGCGTGTTGCCCCGAAGCATTGTGGTCCAAGAAGTAAGCATCAGCGGGTGTGCCTCTGCCAGGGTCTTGAGCAAAAAATCACTGTCGGGTTGGCCATCCCTGGACACGTGTTTCGAGGTTTTTACCTCTCGTCAGCAGGGAATAGGCATATATGTAGGGGTGCTGCGTAGGCTGCCAAAAAATATCCTCAGGTCCCGTACCACTCGTGGCACGCAGGTGCGTAACCCGGGCTCGTCAGCCCCACCAGCTCAAGGGAGCTTGAATATAAAAGAAAGTCCAATTGGTCGCACACTGCTTGTCCTATCAGCGTGTTGCCCCAAAGCATTGTGGTCCATGAAGTAAGCATCAGCGGGTGTTCCTCTGCCAGGGTCTTGAGCAAAAAATCACTGTCGCGTTGGCCATCCCTGGACACGTGTTTCGAGGTTGTTACCTCTCGTCAGCAGGGAATAGGCATATATGTAGGGGTGCTGCGTAGGCTGCCAAAAAATATCCTCAGGTCCGGTACCACTCGTGGCACGCAGGTGCGTAACCCGGGCTCGTCAGCCCCACTAGCTCAAGGGAGCTTGAATATAAAACAAAATGCAATTGGTCGCGCACTGCTTGTCCTATCAGCGTGTTGCCCCAAAGCATTGTGGTCCATGAAGTAAGCATCAGCGGGTGTGCCTCTGCCAGGGTCTTGAGCAAAAAATCACTGTCGCGTTGGCCATCCCTGGACACGTGTTTCGAGGTTGTTACCTCTCATCAGCAGGGAATAGGCATATATGTAGGGGTGCTGCGTAGGCTGCCAAAAAAATCCTCAGGTCCGGTACCACTCGTGGCACGCAGGTGCGTAACCCGGGCTTGTCAGCCCCACCAGCTCAAGGGAGCTTGAATATAAAAGAAAGTCCAATTGGTCGCACACTGCTTGTCCTATCAGGGTGTTGCCCCAAAGCATTGTGGTCCATGAAGTAAGCATCAGCGGGTGTGCCTCTGCCAGGGTCTTGAGCAAAAAATCACTGTCTCGTTGGCCATCCCTGGACACGTGTTTCGAGGTTGTTACCTCTCGTCAGCAGGGAATAGGCATATATGTAGGGGTGTTGCGTAGGCTGGCAAAAAATATCATCAGGTCCGGTACCACTCGTGGCACGCAGGTGCGTAACCCGGGCTCGTCAGCCCCACCAGCTCAAGGGAACTTGAATATAAAAGAAAGTCCAATTGGTCGCACACTGCTTGTCCTATCAGCGTGTTGCCCCAAAGCATTGTGGTCCATGAAGTAAGCATCAGCGGGTGTGCCTCTGCCAGGTTCTTGAGCAAAAAATCACTGTCGCGTTGGCCATCCCTGGACACGTGTTTCGAGGTTCTTACCTCTCGTCAGCAGGGAATAGGCATATATGTAGGGGTGCTGCGTAGGCTGCCAAAAAATATCCTCAGGTCCGGTACCACTCGTGGCACGCAGGTGCGTAACCCGGGCTCGTCAGCCCCACCAGCTCAAGGGAGCTTGAATATAAAAGAAAGTCCAATTGGTCGCACACTGCTTGTCCTATCAGCGTGTTGCCCCAAAGCATTGTGGTCCATGAAGTAAGCATCAGCGGGTGTTCCTCTGCCAGGGTCTTGAGCAAAAAATCACTGTCGCGTTGGCCATCCCTGGACACGTGTTTCGAGGTTGTTACCTCTCGTCAGCAGGGAATAGGCATATATGTATGGGTGCTGCGTAGGCTGCCAAAAAATATCCTCAGGTCCGGTACCACTCGTGGCACGCAGGTGCGTAACCCGGGCTCGTCAGCCCCACCAGCTCAAGGGAGCTTGAATATAAAAGAAAGTCCAATTGGTCGCACACTGCTTGTCCTATCAGCGTGTTGCCCCAAAGCATTGTGGTCCATGAAGTAAGCATCAGCGGGTGTGCCTCTGCCAGGGTCTTCAGCAAAAAATCACTGTCGCGTTGGCCATCCCTGGACACGTGTTTCGAGGTTCTTATCTCTCGTCAGAAAGGAATAGGCATATATGTAGGGGTGCTGCGTCGGCTGCCAAAAAATATCCTCAGGTCCGGTACCACTCGTGGCACGCAGGTGCGTAACCCGGGCTCGTCAGCCCCACCAGCTCAAGGGAGCTTGAATATAAAAGAAAGTCCAATTGGTCGCACACTGCTTGTCCTATCAGCGTGTTGCCCCAAAGCATTGTGGTCCATGAAGTAAGCATCGGCGGGTGTGCCTCTGCCAGGGTCTTGAGCAAAAAATCACTGTCGCTTTGGCCATCCCTGGACACGTGTTTCGAGGTTGTTTCCTCTCTTCAGCAGCGAATAGGCATATATTTAGGGGTGCTGCGTAGGCTGCCAAAAAATATCCTCAGGTCCGTTACCACTCGTGGCACACAGGTGCGTAACCCGGGCTCGTCAGCCCCACCAGCTCAAGGGAGCTTGAATATAAAAGAAAGTCCAATTGGTCGCACACTGCTTGTCCTATCAGCGTATTGCCCCAAAGCATTGTGGTCCATGAAGTAAGCATCAGCGGGTGTGCCTCTGCCAGGGTCTTAAGCAAAAAATCACTGTCGCGTTGGCCATCCCTGGACACGTGTTTCGAGGTTGTTACCTCTCGTCAGCAGGGAATAGGCATATATGTAGGGGTGCTGCGTAGGCTGCCAAAAAATATCCTCAGGTCCGGTACCACTCGTGGCACGCAGGTGCGTAACCCGGGCTCGTCAGCCCCACCAGCTCAAGGGAGCTTGAATATAAAAGAAAGTCCAATTGGTCGCACACTGCTTGTCCTATCAGCGTGTTGCCCCAAAGCATTGTGGTCCATGAAGTAAGCATCAGCGGGTGTGCCTCTGCCAGGGTCTTGAGCAAAAAATCACTGTCGCGTTGGCCATCCCTGGACACGTGTTTCGAGGTTGTTACCTCTCGTCAGCAGGGAATAGGCATATATGTAGGGGTGCTGCATAGGCTGCCAAAAAATATCCTTAGGTCCGGTACCACTCGTGGCACGCAGGTGCGTAACCCGGGCTTGTCAGCCCCACCAGCTCAAGGGAGCTTGAATATAAAAGAAAGTCCAATTGGTCGCACACTGCTTGTCCTATCAGCGTGTTGCCCCAAAGCATTGTGGTCCATGAAGTAAGCATCAGCGGGTGTGCCTCTGCCAGGTTCTTGAGCAAAAAATCACTGTCGCGTTGGCCATCCCTAGACACGTGTTTCGAGGTTCTTACCTCTCGTCAGCAGGGAATAGGCATATATGTAGGGGTGCTGCGTAGGCTGGCAAAAAATATCCTCAGGTCCGGTACCACTCGTGGCACGCAGGTGCGTAACCCGGGCTCGTCAGCCCCACCAGCTCAAGGGAGCTTGAATATAAAAGAAAGTCCAATTGGTCGCACACTGCTTGTCCTATCAGCGTGTTGCCCCAAAGCATTGTGGTCCATGAAGTAAGCATCAGCGGGTGTGCCTCTGCCAGGGTCTTGAGCAAAAAATCACTGTTGCGTTGGCCATCCCTGGACACGTGTTTCGAGGTTGTTACCTCTCGTCAGCAGGGAATAGGTATATATGTAGGGGTGCTGCGTAGGCTGCAAAAAATATCCTCAGGTCCGGTACCACTCGTGGCACGCAGGTGCGTAACCCGGGCTCGTCAGCCCCACCAGCTCAAGGGAGCTTGAATATAAAAGAAAGTTCAATTGGTCACACACTGCTTGTCCTATCAGCGTGTTGCCCCAAAGCATTGTGGTCCATGAAGTAAGCATCAGCGGATGTGCCTCTGCCAGGGTCTTGAGCAAAAAATCACTGTCGCGTTGGCCATCCCTGGACACGTGTTTCGAGGTTGTTACCTCTCGTCAGCAGGGAATAGGCATATATGTAGGGGAGCTGCGTAGGCTGCAAAAAATATCCTCAGGTCCGGTACCACTCGTGGCACGCAGGTGCGTAACCCGGGCTCGTCAGCCCCACCAGCTCAAGGAAGCTTGAATATAAAAGAAAGTCCAATTGGTCGCACACTGCTTGTCCTATCAGCGTGTTGCCCCAAAGCATTGTGGTCCATGAAGTAAGCATCAGCGGGTGTGCCTCTGCCAGGGTCTTGACCAAAAAATCACTGTCGCGTTGGCCATCCCTGGACACGTGTTTCGAGGTTGTTACCTCTCGTCAGCAGGGAATAGGCATATATGTAGAGGTGCTGCGTAGGCTGCCAAAAAATATCCTCAGGTCCGGTACCACTCGTGGCACGCAGGTGCGTAACCCGGGCTCGTCAGCCCCACCAGCTCAAGGGAGCTTGAATATAAAAGAAAGTTCAATTGGTCGCACACTGCTTGTCCTATCAGCGTGTTGCCCCAAAGCATTGTGGTCCATGAAGTAAGCATCAGCGGATGTGCCTCTGCCAGGGTCTTGAGCAAAAAATCACTGTCGCGCTGGCCATCCCTGGACACGTGTTTCGAGGTTGTTACCTCTCGTCAGCAGGGAATAGGCATATATGTAGGGGTGCTGCGTAGGCTGCAAAAAATATCCTCAGGTCCGGTACCACTCGTGGCACGCAGGTGCGTAACCCGGGCTCGTCAGCCCCACCAGCTCAAGGGAGCTTGAATATAAAAGAAAGTTCAATTGGTCACACACTGCTTGTCCTATCAGCGTGTTGCCCCAAAGCATTGTGGTCCATGAAGTAAGCATCAGCGGATGTGCCTCTGCCAGGGTCTTGAGCAAAAAATCACTGTCGCGTTGGCCATCCCTGGACACGTGTTTCGAGGTTGTTACCTCTCGTCAGCAGGGAATAGGCATATATGTAGGGGAGCTGCGTAGGCTGCAAAAAATATCCTCAGGTCCGGTACCACTCGTGGCACGCAGGTGCGTAACCCGGGCTCGTCAGCCCCACCAGCTCAAGGAAGCTTGAATATAAAAGAAAGTCCAATTGGTCGCACACTGCTTGTCCTATCAGCGTGTTGCCCCAAAGCATTGTGGTCCATGAAGTAAGCATCGGCGGGTGTGCCTCTGCCAGGGTCTTGACCAAAAAATCACTGTCGCGTTGGCCATCCCTGGACACGTGTTTCGAGGTTGTTACCTCTCGTCAGCAGGGAATAGGCATATATGTAGAGGTGCTGCGTAGGCTGCCAAAAAATATCCTCAGGTCCGGTACCACTCGTGGCACGCAGGTGCGTAACCCGGGCTCGTCAGCCCCACCAGCTCAAGGGAGCTTGAATATAAAAGAAAGTTCAATTGGTCGCACACTGCTTGTCCTATCAGCGTGTTGCCCCAAAGCATTGTGGTCCATGAAGTAAGCATCAGCGGATGTGCCTCTGCCAGGGTCTTGAGCAAAAAATCACTGTCGCGCTGGCCATCCCTGGACACGTGTTTCGAGGTTGTTACCTCTCGTCAGCAGGGAATAGGCATATATGTAGGGGTGCTGCGTAGGCTGCCAAAAAATATCCTCAGGTCCGGTACCACTCGTGGCACGCTGGTGCGTAACCCGGGCTCGTCAGACCCACCAGCTCAAGGGAGTTTGAATATAAAAGAAAGTCCAATTGGTCGCACACTGCTTGTCCTATCAGCGTATTGCCCCAAAGCATTGTGGTCCATGAAGTAAGCATCAGCGGGTGTGCCTTTGCCAGGGTCTTGAGCAAAAAATCACTGTCGCGTTGGCCATCCCTGGACACATGTTTCGAGGTTTTACCTCTCGTCAGAAGGGAATAGGCATATATGTAGGGGTGCTGCGTCGGCTGCCAAAAAATATCCTCAGGTCCGGTACCACTCGTGGCACGCAGGTGCGTAACCCGGGCTCGTCAGCCCCACTAGCTCAAGGGAGCTTGAATATAAAAGAAAGTTCAATTGGTCTCACACTGCTTGTCCTATCAGCGTGTTGCCCCGAAGCATTGTGGTCCAAGAAGTAAGCATCAGCGGGTGTGCCTCTGCCAGGGTCTTGAGCAAAAAATCACTGTCGGGTTGGCCATCCCTGGACACGTGTTTCGAGGTTTTTACCTCTCGTCAGCAGGGAATAGGCATATATGTAGGGGTGCTGCGTAGGCTGCCAAAAAATATCCTCAGGTCCCGTACCACTCGTGGCACGCAGGTGCGTAACCCGGGCTCGTCAGCCCCACCAGCTCAAGGGAGCTTGAATATAAAAGAAAGTCCAATTGGTCGCACACTGCTTGTCCTATCAGCGTGTTGCCCCAAAGCATTGTGGTCCATGAAGTAAGCATCAGCGGGTGTTCCTCTGCCAGGGTCTTGAGCAAAAAATCACTGTCGCGTTGGCCATCCCTGGACACGTGTTTCGAGGTTGTTACCTCTCGTCAGCAGGGAATAGGCATATATGTAGGGGTGCTGCGTAGGCTGCCAAAAAATATCCTCAGGTCCGGTACCACTCGTGGCACGCAGGTGCGTAACCCGGGCTCGTCAGCCCCACTAGCTCAAGGGAGCTTGAATATAAAACAAAATGCAATTGGTCGCGCACTGCTTGTCCTATCAGCGTGTTGCCCCAAAGCATTGTGGTCCATGAAGTAAGCATCAGCGGGTGTGCCTCTGCCAGGGTCTTGAGCAAAAAATCACTGTCGCGTTGGCCATCCCTGGACACGTGTTTCGAGGTTGTTACCTCTCATCAGCAGGGAATAGGCATATATGTAGGGGTGCTGCGTAGGCTGCCAAAAAAATCCTCAGGTCCGGTACCACTCGTGGCACGCAGGTGCGTAACCCGGGCTTGTCAGCCCCACCAGCTCAAGGGAGCTTGAATATAAAAGAAAGTCCAATTGGTCGCACACTGCTTGTCCTATCAGGGTGTTGCCCCAAAGCATTGTGGTCCATGAAGTAAGCATCAGCGGGTGTGCCTCTGCCAGGGTCTTGAGCAAAAAATCACTGTCTCGTTGGCCATCCCTGGACACGTGTTTCGAGGTTGTTACCTCTCGTCAGCAGGGAATAGGCATATATGTAGGGGTGTTGCGTAGGCTGGCAAAAAATATCATCAGGTCCGGTACCACTCGTGGCACGCAGGTGCGTAACCCGGGCTCGTCAGCCCCACCAGCTCAAGGGAACTTGAATATAAAAGAAAGTCCAATTGGTCGCACACTGCTTGTCCTATCAGCGTGTTGCCCCAAAGCATTGTGGTCCATGAAGTAAGCATCAGCGGGTGTGCCTCTGCCAGGTTCTTGAGCAAAAAATCACTGTCGCGTTGGCCATCCCTGGACACGTGTTTCGAGGTTCTTACCTCTCGTCAGCAGGGAATAGGCATATATGTAGGGGTGCTGCGTAGGCTGCCAAAAAATATCCTCAGGTCCGGTACCACTCGTGGCACGCAGGTGCGTAACCCGGGCTCGTCAGCCCCACCAGCTCAAGGGAGCTTGAATATAAAAGAAAGTCCAATTGGTCGCACACTGCTTGTCCTATCAGCGTGTTGCCCCAAAGCATTGTGGTCCATGAAGTAAGCATCAGCGGGTGTTCCTCTGCCAGGGTCTTGAGCAAAAAATCACTGTCGCGTTGGCCATCCCTGGACACGTGTTTCGAGGTTGTTACCTCTCGTCAGCAGGGAATAGGCATATATGTATGGGTGCTGCGTAGGCTGCCAAAAAATATCCTCAGGTCCGGTACCACTCGTGGCACGCAGGTGCGTAACCCGGGCTCGTCAGCCCCACCAGCTCAAGGGAGCTTGAATATAAAAGAAAGTCCAATTGGTCGCACACTGCTTGTCCTATCAGCGTGTTGCCCCAAAGCATTGTGGTCCATGAAGTAAGCATCAGCGGGTGTGCCTCTGCCAGGGTCTTCAGCAAAAAATCACTGTCGCGTTGGCCATCCCTGGACACGTGTTTCGAGGTTCTTATCTCTCGTCAGAAAGGAATAGGCATATATGTAGGGGTGCTGCGTCGGCTGCCAAAAAATATCCTCAGGTCCGGTACCACTCGTGGCACGCAGGTGCGTAACCCGGGCTCGTCAGCCCCACCAGCTCAAGGGAGCTTGAATATAAAAGAAAGTCCAATTGGTCGCACACTGCTTGTCCTATCAGCGTGTTGCCCCAAAGCATTGTGGTCCATGAAGTAAGCATCGGCGGGTGTGCCTCTGCCAGGGTCTTGAGCAAAAAATCACTGTCGCTTTGGCCATCCCTGGACACGTGTTTCGAGGTTGTTTCCTCTCTTCAGCAGCGAATAGGCATATATTTAGGGGTGCTGCGTAGGCTGCCAAAAAATATCCTCAGGTCCGTTACCACTCGTGGCACACAGGTGCGTAACCCGGGCTCGTCAGCCCCACCAGCTCAAGGGAGCTTGAATATAAAAGAAAGTCCAATTGGTCGCACACTGCTTGTCCTATCAGCGTATTGCCCCAAAGCATTGTGGTCCATGAAGTAAGCATCAGCGGGTGTGCCTCTGCCAGGGTCTTAAGCAAAAAATCACTGTCGCGTTGGCCATCCCTGGACACGTGTTTCGAGGTTGTTACCTCTCGTCAGCAGGGAATAGGCATATATGTAGGGGTGCTGCGTAGGCTGCCAAAAAATATCCTCAGGTCCGGTACCACTCGTGGCACGCAGGTGCGTAACCCGGGCTCGTCAGCCCCACCAGCTCAAGGGAGCTTGAATATAAAAGAAAGTCCAATTGGTCGCACACTGCTTGTCCTATCAGCGTGTTGCCCCAAAGCATTGTGGTCCATGAAGTAAGCATCAGCGGGTGTGCCTCTGCCAGGGTCTTGAGCAAAAAATCACTGTCGCGTTGGCCATCCCTGGACACGTGTTTCGAGGTTGTTACCTCTCGTCAGCAGGGAATAGGCATATATGTAGGGGTGCTGCGTAGGCTGCCAAAAAATATCCTTAGGTCCGGTACCACTCGTGGCACGCAGGTGCGTAACCCGGGCTCGTCAGCCCCACCAGCTCAAGGGAGCTTGAATATAAAAGAAAGTCCAATTGGTCGCACACTGCTTGTCCAATCAGCGTGTTGCCCCAAAGCATTGTGGTCCATGAAGTAAGCATCAGCGGGTGTTCCTCTGCCAGGGTCTTGAGCAAAAAATCACTGTCGCGTTGGCCATCCCTGGACACGTGTTTCGAGGTTGTTACCTCTCGTCAGCAGGGAATAGGCATATATGTATGGGTGCTGCGTAGGCTGCCAAAAAATATCCTCAGGTCCGGTACCACTCGTGGCACGCAGGTGCGTAACCCGGGCTCGTCAGCCCCACCAGCTCAAGGGAGCTTGAATATAAAAGAAAGTCCAATTGGTCGCACACTGCTTGTCCTATCAGCGTGTTGCCCCAAAGCATTGTTGCCCATGAAGTAAGCATCAGCGGGTGTGCCTCTGCCAGGGTTTTGAGCAAAAAATCACTGTCGCGTTGGCCATCCCTGGACACGGGTTTCGAGGTTGTTACCTCTCGTCAGCAGGGAATAGGCATATATGTAGGGGTGCTGCGTAGGCTGGCAAAAAATATCCTCAGGTCCGGTACCACTCGTGGCAGGCAGGTGCGTAACCCGGGCTCGTCAGCCCCACCAGCTCAAGGGAGCTTGAATATAAAAGAAAGTCCAATTGGTCGCACACTGCTTGTCCTATCAGCGTGTTGCCCCAAAGCATTGTGGTCCATGAAGTAAGCATCAGCGGGTGTGCCTCTGCCAGGTTCTTGAGCAAAAAATCACTGTCGCGTTGGCCATCCCTGGACACGTGTTTCGAGGTTCTTACCTCTCGTCAGCAGGGAATAGGCATATATGTAGGGGTGCTGCGTAGGCTGCCAAAAAATATCCTCAGGTCCGGTACCACTCGTGGCACGCAGGTGCGTAACCCGGGCTCGTCAGCCCCACCAGCTCAAGGGAGCTTGAATATAAAAGAAAGTCCAATTGGTCGCACACTGCTTGTCCTATCAGCGTGTTGCCCCAAAGCATTGTGGTCCATGAAGTAAGCATCAGCGGGTGTTCCTCTGCCAGGGTCTTGAGCAAAAAATCACTGTCGCGTTGGCCATCCCTGGACACGTGTTTCGAGGTTGTTACCTCTCGTCAGCAGGGAATAGGCATATATGTATGGGTGCTGCGTAGGCTGCCAAAAAATATCCTCAGGTCCGGTACCACTCGTGGCACGCAGGTGCGTAACCTGGGCTCGTCAGCCCCACCAGCTCAAGGGAGCTTGAATATAAAAGAAAGTCCAATTGGTCGCACACTGCTTGTCCTATCAGCGTGTTGCCCCAAAGCATTGTGGTCCATGAAGTAAGCATCAGCGGGTGTGCCTCTGCCAGGGTCTTCAGCAAAAAATCACTGTCGCGTTGGCCATCCCTGGACACGTGTTTCGAGGTTCTTATCTCTCGTCAGAAAGGAATAGGCATATATGTAGGGGTGCTGCGTCGGCTGCCAAAAAATATCCTCAGGTCCGGTACCACTCGTGGCACGCAGGTGCGTAACCCGGGCTCGTCAGCCCCACCAGCTCAAGGGAGCTTGAATATAAAAGAAAGTCCAATTGGTCGCACACTGCTTGTCCTATCAGCGTGTTGCCCCAAAGCATTGTGGTCCATGAAGTAAGCATCGGCGGGTGTGCCTCTGCCAGGGTCTTGAGCAAAAAATCACTGTCGCTTTGGCCATCCCTGGACACGTGTTTCGAGGTTGTTTCCTCTCTTCTGCAGCGAATAGGCATATATTTAGGGGTGCTGCGTAGGCTGCCAAAAAATATCCTCAGGTCCGTTACCACTCGTGGCACACAGGTGCGTAACCCGGGCTCGTCAGCCCCACCAGCTCAAGGGAGCTTGAATATAAAAGAAAGTCCAATTGGTCGCACACTGCTTGTCCTATCAGCGTATTGCCCCAAAGCATTGTGGTCCATGAAGTAAGCATCAGCGGGTGTGCCTCTGCCAGGGTCTTAAGCAAAAAATCACTGTCGCGTTGGCCATCCCTGGACACGTGTTTCGAGGTTGTTACCTCTCGTCAGCAGGGAATAGGCATATATGTAGGGGTGCTGCGTAGGCTGCCAAAAAATATCCTCAGGTCCGGTACCACTCGTGGCACGCAGGTGCGTAACCCGGGCTCGTCAGCCCCACCAGCTCAAGGGAGCTTGAATATAAAAGAAAGTCCAATTGGTCGCACACTGCTTGTCCTATCAGCGTGTTGCCCCAAAGCATTGTGGTCCATGAAGTAAGCATCAGCGGGTGTGCCTCTGCCAGGGTCTTGAGCAAAAAATCACTGTCGCGTTGGCCATCCCTGGACACGTGTTTCGAGGTTGTTACCTCTCGTCAGCAGGGAATAGGCATATATGTAGGGGTGCTGCGTAGGCTGCCAAAAAATATCCTTAGGTCCGGTACCACTCGTGGCACGCAGGTGCGTAACCCGGGCTCGTCAGCCCCACCAGCTCAAGGGAGCTTGAATATAAAAGAAAGTCCAATTGGTCGCACACTGCTTGTCCAATCAGCGTGTTGCCCCAAAGCATTGTGGTCCATGAAGTAAGCATCAGCGGGTGTTCCTCTGCCAGGGTCTTGAGCAAAAAATCACTGTCGCGTTGGCCATCCCTGGACACGTGTTTCGAGGTTGTTACCTCTCGTCAGCAGGGAATAGGCATATATGTATGGGTGCTGCGTAGGCTGCCAAAAAATATCCTCAGGTCCGGTACCACTCGTGGCACGCAGGTGCGTAACCCGGGCTCGTCAGCCCCACCAGCTCAAGGGAGCTTGAATATAAAAGAAAGTCCAATTGGTCGCACACTGCTTGTCCTATCAGCGTGTTGCCCCAAAGCATTGTTGCCCATGAAGTAAGCATCAGCGGGTGTGCCTCTGCCAGGGTTTTGAGCAAAAAATCACTGTCGCGTTGGCCATCCCTGGACACGGGTTTCGAGGTTGTTACCTCTCGTCAGCAGGGAATAGGCATATATGTAGGGGTGCTGCGTAGGCTGGCAAAAAATATCCTCAGGTCCGGTACCACTCGTGGCAGGCAGGTGCGTAACCCGGGCTCGTCAGCCCCACCAGCTCAAGGGAGCTTGAATATAAAAGAAAGTCCAATTGGTCGCACACTGCTTGTCCTATCAGCGTGTTGCCCCAAAGCATTGTGGTCCATGAAGTAAGCATCAGCGGGTGTGCCTCTGCCAGGTTCTTGAGCAAAAAATCACGGTCGCGTTGGCCATCCCTGGACACGTGTTTCGAGGTTGTTACCTCTCGTCACCAGGGAATAGGCATATATGTAGGGGTGCTGCGTAGGCTGCCAAAAAATATCCTCAGGTCCGGTACCATTCGTGGCACGCAGGTGCGTAACCCGGGCTCGTCAGCCCCACCAGCTCAAGGGAGCTTGAATATAAAAGAAAGTCCAATTGGTCGCACACTGCTTGTCCTATCAGCGTGTTGCCCCAAAGCATTGTGGTCCATGAAGTAAGCATCAGCGGGTGTTCCTCTGCCAGGGTCTTGAGCAAAAAATCACTGTCGCGTTGGCCATCCCTGGACACGTGTTTCGAGGTTGTTACCTCTCGTCAGCAGGGAATGGGCATATATGTAGGGGTGCTGCGTAGGCTGCCAAAAAATATCCTCAGGTCCGGTACCACTCGTGGCACGCAGGTGCGTAACCCGGGCTCGTCAGCCCCACTAGCTCAAGGGAGCTTGAATATAAAACAAAATGCAATTGGTCGCGCACTGCTTGTCCTATCAGCGTGTTGCCCCAAAGCATTGTGGTCCATGAAGTAAGCATCAGCGGGTGTGCCTCTGCCAGGGTCTTGAGCAAAAAATCACTGTCGCGTTGGCCATCCCTGGACACGTGTTTCGAGGTTGTTACCTCTCATCAGCAGGGAATAGGCATATATGTAGGGGTGCTGCGTAGGCTGCCAAAAAAATCCTCAGGTCCGGTACCACTCGTGGCACGCAGGTGCGTAACCCGGGCTTGTCAGCCCCACCAGCTCAAGGGAGCTTGAATATAAAAGAAAGTCCAATTGGTCGCACACTGCTTGTCCTATCAGCGTGTTGCCCCAAAGCATTGTGGTCCATGAAGTAAGCATCAGCGGGTGTGCCTCTGCCAGGGTCTTGAGCAAAAAATCACTGTCGCGTTGGCCATCCCTGGACACGTGTTTCGAGGTTGTTACCTCTCGTCAGCAGGGAATAGGCATATATGTAGGGGTGCTGCGTAGGCTGGCAAAAAATATCCTCAGGTCCGGTACCACTCGTGGCACGCAGGTGCGTAACCCGGGCTCGTCAGCCCCACCAGCTCAAGGGAGCTTGAATATAAAAGAAAGTCCAATTGGTCGCACACTGCTTGTCCTATCAGCGTGTTGCCCCAAAGCATTGTGGTCCATGAAGTAAGCATCAGCGGGTGTGCCTCTGCCAGGTTCTTGAGCAAAAAATCACTGTCGCGTTGGCCATCCCTGGACACGTGTTTCGAGGTTCTTACCTCTCGTCAGCAGGGAATAGGCATATATGTAGGGGTGCGGCGTAGGCTGCCAAAAAATATCCTCAGGTCCGGTACCACTCGTGGCACGCAGGTGCGTAACCCGGGCTCGTCAGCCCCACCAGCTCAAGGGAGCTTGAATATAAAAGAAAGTCCAATTGGTCGCACACTGCTTGTCCTATCAGCGTGTTGCCCCAAAGCATTGTGGTCCATGAAGTAAGCATCAGCGGGTGTGCCTCTGCCAGAGTCTTGAGCAAAAAATCACTGTTGCGTTGGCCATCCCTGGACACGTGTTTCGAGGTTGTTACCTCTCGTCAGCAGGGAATTGGCATATATGTAGGGGTGCTGCGTAGGCTGCAAAAAATATCCTCAGGTCCGGTACCACTCGTGGCACGCAGGTGCGTAACCCGGGCTCGTCAGCCCCACCAGCTCAAGGGAGCTTGAATATAATAGAAAGTTCAATTGGTCACACACTGCTTGTCATATCAGCGTGTTGCCCCAAAGCATTGTGGTCCATGAAGTAAGCATCAGCGGGTGTGCCTCTGCCAGGGTCTTGACCAAAAAATCACTGTCGCGTTGGCCATCCCTGGACACGTGTTTCGAGGTTGTTACCTCTCGTCAGCAGGGAATAGGCATATATGTAGAGGTGCTGCGTAGGCTGCCAAAAAATATCCTCAGGTCCGGTACCACTCGTGGCACGCAGGTGCGTAACCCGGGCTCGTCAGCCCCACCAGCTCAAGGGAGCTTGGAGTTCTGGACTTTTTGGTTCTGTCCAGAGGTGTCAGGGATAACACCCGAAGACCCCGGAGTTCTACCTGTCTCGGTGCACAAACAAACAGAAACACGGGCTTCTCGATGGTGGCGTCAAGGACCAAAGGTTTATTACTGCAGGGACACAGAAGTCACAGAAACTGCACAGGGGCAGTGTCTAGGAGCCTGTTCAATTTGTACAAAGAGGGTTGTTCCTTATATACTAAATATTCTGCTCGGGGCAAATTCTTTACATGTTACCACAGTTCTAAACATTCGTGTCTTAAACAATAAATATTTGGCGTTGCACAGGAATCGTCAACAGTATCTGATGTCAAAACATTACGAATGAGGGGTTCCCACTATTCCATCATAATCCCATGTCAATTTCTCATTCAAGACCCGGACCGCCTCATCGTAAATTTCGTTACCTCCCCCTAATAAAGGCCCAGAAGGAAAGGAGCAGAGCCAGGTGCAGAAGATAGAAAGACAGGATAAGAGATGTTTGTGGGTCGTAAATGGGCACGGTTACCAGCTTCGGCCGCCTAATCATGATCAGGCCAACGAACACAAGAACCAGTATAGCAGGACTGGCCTCAGGCTGGGGAGGCAGTTCTTGCCGGGTCATGCTGCCACAGCGTTGCTGGCCTAAGGTGCACGTGTTACTAGCAAGGTGAATCGCCGGCTAAAGCCTACGTGTCCTTAATTGAAAAGAGGTCATTGCGTGTCCATTGACTATGTGAGGGCAAGGAATACAAAATGGCTTCCGTGTTCTAAGATGGATGCCATGGGTAGAACAGAAATGTGTTTGTAACTGGAGTGCTCTTGCTCGTAGCATAGCGAAAACACCAGGATATACTAAGTGGATCATTTGCGGTTCACTGATACCAAAATTATGTATTTACGACAATGTTACAAACACGAGTAAAATCGTCACGGAACCTCAGACCCTCCATTTGCCCTTACATAGGCAATTACTCAGTCTATGTCAGAGTCAGAGTCTAATTCTATGCTCATTAGGTCAGTGACATGTTGTTGCACCATCATCTTGTCTCGTACCTTTTCTCCAAATGCAGGTGGTTTTCTGAAACAGGTTGCAGCACAGAGACTACACAAAGCGGGACCACATTGGATAATAAGGCAGCACGAGAACAGAAATACTAGGATGGCACCAATGACCATCAGAACCTTCCATCCCCACGCTGATACCAGAGTCCAAAACCACTCCATGAAGGACCAGTTTCCCTTATCTACGTGTATAGAGTCGGAAATCTTGTGTAGCTTAGAGATCGCTTCATAGACTGTTGGAGCACCCCACCTCGATCTGCAAGTATTACGTCTAGAACCATTCGGTTCTGCAACGTCATGAGACGATCCGCCTGAAGCTCAGCTGTTAAGTTACTAAGGGCACCAGCCGTTTCTGTGATAGTAGATTCAACTACCCGTGTTAGTTGACGTAGATTTCTACTATTGGCCATAGGCCCCCAAAACGGAAGGAAACCTTTGAAGAAGTCTCCAGCTTCCTGACCAGCGGTATCTTCCTTGCTGAAGACACCTCTTGCTACTCTGGTCTTGTGATAATCTGAAGAAGCAGTGTATGTCGGAGGTAACAATCGAGCAATATAACATGAACCTGAAAAGTCAGCAGGCAGCCATGTATATGCTCTGTCCTGACAGATGAAGTAGGTACCCCTAGCAGTCAGGAAGGCAGGGGAGGAGTTAGACGGAAATACGTAAGTCTCAACGCACTCACTCCTCCCTAGCTGAGCTCTCAGATTTCTCCCATTTCCTTGTAAACAGACCTGACCTCGGTGAGGCACGACCCAAACTGAAGTGGAGCTTTTACGCTTGCTTTCTCCCAAACTAAGGCGATACTCTGTAGAGTTCCAACTCAAATACACCCGTAATTCATCTCTAGGGTAAGATGGAGTATTATTGACGTCTTTAATCATGTCAATAATTCCCTGAACTAAAGCTTTGTTGGCTGAGTTGTATTTAGTGGACCGTGGTGGACGCGGAGGATAGGTCTCAAGGGCATATGAAAAAATGGTCTGAAAGGCCTGAAATGATCCATTGTAGCTAAAAGGCAAGACTAGATAGGGAATGCCTTTATCCATGGTGTGAGGTATCAAGCCACACACCCAGCAGTCTGTAGTATTAACTACCAGTTGGTGTTGATGCAAGAGCTGTACAAATGTATTGTTAATAAATTCTGAGCGTCGAGCTTGTTCGTGTTCAGGAAATGAGTGAAAAGAATGCATAGAAGAAACCGTAGAAGTAGTAGGATCAAGGGGAGGTACTGTAGTTACCGGCATGAAAATCAAATGCACACCAAAGATGATTCCACCCACCAACGTTATCAAAACGATTAAAAACGTAACTGCACATTGCATTAGAAAGCATTTGCTGTGAAGTATTCGGTACAGTCTATTTCTGCGAACATAAATTACATTCTTTATTTGCAGCTCAGGAAGCTCCATCTTCTACGACCGTTCGCGACCACTGATGATGTGTACGTAGATGAAAATGCCTCTATCAGCCCTGGGAGTTCCCAGAACTAACAGAAAGATCGACCTTGTGTCTGACCCCCGCAGATTCAACTAGGCACACAGCCACGACCCTACGGCTACCCAGACGGCAAGGCAATTTTAAAACAAAAAGAAACAATACAAAGTATTAGCAAACTTCCTGGCTGGAGGCAATGTATAGAAAATTCAAATCTGAAAATAGGCAGTTTCCTGCTTTATTTGTCCATATTGCGAGGTCGCAAGTTGTATCTCATTTTTGCAGGAGCTGTCTGATCTGGAAACAGTGTATTTTCAGCCGACGTTGTAATGTTTACATTTGCAGATGGCAAATGTTCAGGGTTCAAAAGAGCAGTTTCAGGAGGAGAGTCAGAATTTGGTGAATCCGTGATCAGTTCTGCATCGCTGAAAGGTATGAACCTGGGGACTTGTTCCGTTTCAGAGGCACCGATTCCTTTCTTTACCCAGTTGTCGTAAGGAAGTGGCAGAGGCACACGTTTGACATGTGTCGTATGGATCCAGTTCTTCCTTCCGGCCACACGAATAGCAGTTCTCGTTGCTAGTAAGACTTGAAAAGGGCCAATGAATCTGGGCTGAAGATTTTTCGTTCTTGCAAAATTTCTAATGACCACATGGTCACCCGGTTTCAGCTGATGGCCTGGACTCTCCGGTGGCTTTGGCAATGCATCGAAAACCTGTTGGTGAATAAGACTCAATTTAGCAGTCAAGTCGAAAAGGTAATCAATTAACATTGGGTATTCCAGCTGCTTGAATTCTTTTGGTCTAGGTACCCCCCAAACATTTGCAGGACGACCAAAAACTATTTCATATGGACTAAGCCCTACTCTAGAATGTACAGTTGCTCTTGTTGATAGCAAAGCCAAAGGCGATGCGTCTGGCCAGGACAAACCCGTGGACGCTTGTATCTTAGCAAGTTTCAGTTTAAGGGTGCCATTGTAACCCTCGACTAAACCCGCGGACTGGGGATGATTCGCACTATGAAACTTCTGTCTAATCCCTAGGCCGGCACACACACTCTGCATAACTTTCCCTACGAACTCACTTCCGTTATCTGACCATACAATCCGTGGCATTCCGTATCTGGGGAAGTATTCTTTAAGAAGAATTTTGGCAGTGGATAAGGCAGTATTGTCCTTTAGCGGGTATGCTTCGATCCATCTGGAGAAAGCACAAACTACCACTAGTACGTATTTCAGATTATTACAACGATCCATGTGAATGAAGTCTAGCTGGATCACTTCGAAGGGGCAGGAGGGAGGAGCGAAATGACCTGCAGGTGTGGGGATTCCCTTGCCAGGATTATGCATCAAGCATACCATACAATTCCTCACCACTCTCTCTGCGCACTTACTAATCCCATCATTCTTCCAAACTGGAGCCAACATCTTACAAATCCCTTTAGAACTGATGTGCGCTGCTCCATGTGCCATCGTCACTACTGCAAGCACATACGCATCAGGCAACATCCAACGCTGTTGTTCCGACAAGTCAATCCAACACCCACTCGAGTCCAATTTACCCGTGCTCTCTTTCCATGCAAGCTTTTCCTCCTCAGTCGCCTCTTTCTGAATTTCTTTCACGCTTTCCACTGTGTCTTCACACATTCCAGACTCAGAAATCCATCTTGCAGACGTTGCAACATACATTCTACTCATCATATTTCTAGCTGTCTGTTTTGCAGTCTCATCGGCAAAAGCATTCCCACGACCAACATCATCCGTGATTGCTTTATGAGCACTGCATTTCACAATCGCAACTTCAGTCGGCAAGGTTAGAGATTCCAACAAGTCATTAACTAGCTGGCCATGTTGAATCTTAGTCCCATGGGACGTAATGAAACCTCTCTCTTTCCACAAACGGCCAAAACTATGGGCCACGCCGAACGCGTACTGACTATCTGTGAACACATTCACTCTCTTTCCCTTAGCTAAAACGCACGCTCTTGTTAGCGTGATCAATTCTGCAGCCTGGGCAGAATTCTGACTCACTCTTGCAGTCTCCACAATCGTACTCAAAGTCGTTACTGCATAAGCAGCAGTCACATCACCATTCTCTAATTTGAAGCAAGACCCATCAACATACAACGTTCCATCTGGATCTGATAACGGAGTGTCTTTTAGATCAATTCGTCCTTTTGTTTCTTCCTCAGTTTTGAAACAACAGTCGTGTGGTTCGGAATCACTCGACTCTTGGCTAGTCGGCAACAATGTTGCTGGATTCAATACATTGCATCTTTTGATCTGAATATGACTCGCTAACAGTGTCAGTTCATAACCTGATAATCTAGCACTGGTAAGGTGCTGCGTCTTGGTTCGGTTCATGAGTGTATCTACAGCATGAGGAACCATAACTACTAGCATGTTGTTCATTACTAAACCAGCAGATTGTCGAATGGAGGCTGCAGCTGCGGCTGTAGCTCTCAAGCAACTAGGCAACGCTCTAGCTACTGGATCTAATGTTGATGAAAAATACGCACAAGGGCGTTGTTTATCACCAAATTTCTGTGTCAACACACTCAACGCGCAACCTTCTCTCTCATGGACATAGAGCGTGAAAGGCTTACTGTAATCGGGTGTACCCAATACAGGAGCTGAACACAGTGCATTTCGTAACTCAGAAAAACTCTGCTGACATTTAGCAGACCATGGTACCGGACTCGGAACACCTTTCCCAGTCAAGGCTACCAATGGTTTTGCCAAAAGAGAAAAATTTGGGATCCATTGCCTACAATATGAGGTAATACCTAAAAAGGCACGTACTTCTCTCTGCGTGCTAGGAACATTCATCTGTGTAATTGCTTTTATTCTCTCTGGGGTCAACTTCCTTCCCTCCTTTGACAAGAGATGACCTAGGTAGGTCACTTCTTGGCCGCAGTATTGCATTTTTGAAGGTGACACCTTGTGATTCAAATTTGACAAATGATGCAATAAAGAAATCGTAGCTGTTTTGCAAGTTTCCTTGTCATCAGCAGCCACTAGAAGATCATCAACATATTGTATTAAAGCAGAACCAGGAGGAAGTACGAAGGAATCTAACTGGCTTTTTAATGCTTGACTGTAAATGGATGGGCTTTCACAATAGCCTTGTGGAGCGCGTTTAAACCTGAAGCTTCGTCCTCCTAGAGAGAAACCGAAGATATCTCTGCTTTCTTCGGCTATCGGAATGCTGAAAAAGGCATTTTTCAAGTCGACAACCGAAAACCATGCTGCTGTAGCAGGAATCAACGTTAACAATGCAGTAATGTCTGGAACCACAGGAAACTGTGGAATCACAATTTTATTAACCTCTCTAAGATCAATTACAAACCTATATACTGGAGGTTTTGTTGGATCAGTTCGTTTCAAAATAGGCAGTACAGGACTATTACAGACATTACCTCTAGTTTCTTCTATAACGTCTTTCTCAATCAGATCATGCACTATCAGTAGGAGCGCACGCTCACCTTCACTAGAGATTCTGTATTGTGGAATTCGTGGAAGTTTGACATTTGCTTTCAAAGTTACTATATAGGGTGGAATTTCCAATAGACCTACATCATTAGGACCAGTCGCCCAGAGAGTATCAGGGAGTGAACGCAGCTCTGGTGGGAGCGCATCCATCGACAAGTACATCGGAGAGATTATTCTTGTACCCAACGTAAGCTGTACTCCTGCTGGAGAACAGTACAATGTCGCATATAGACGTTTTAACAAGTCTAAACCAAGCAGATTTTCGTTACAACCTGTCGTCAAAATCAGGGGTGCTTTCAATTGACAGGGTCCAACAGAAATAGACAAAGGACCAGAAACAGGGTTATGAACAGGGGCGCCCGAAAAACCTACTGAAACGTTTGTTGAGCCAGACAAGGGTGCGCCAGGGAGTTTCGCATGTATGATAGAACTTTTTGCTGCACCAGTATCCAACAGAAACGGTTCGACTATACCTGATGTTGCTACTGCGACATAAGGCCCACTCTGATCTACTGGAACTGATACTACTCCCTCTCTTTGTCCATGGCTGTCCTAGTACTCACTTTGCTGAACTTCCTCACTAGCTTCATAATAGTCTTCAACATGATACTGTGGAGACCTATTCTGTTGGGCAGATTGTCCATTTCGTTGATCGAAATAATTAGAAGGGCGATCACTCGTCTGCGGAGGCATAGCACCTCTTCCTCGACCTCTAGAAATTTGCATAGAACTACCACGACCTCTCTGAGCAGCCGCAGTATTATTTTGCGTTCGAACAGGACACTCATTTTTGTAATGACCTTCCATTTTGCAATAAGCACATTGATTCCATTGGTATTGTGGCCTTTGAAAATTATAATCCGTTCTTTGATATGACCCTTGCTGCATGTTAGTCTGATTCGTGCGAGGCGGATAAGCTTGCTGTAAAAGTACTTTAGTTTTTAAATCTTTCGTCTTTTTATCTGATTTTTCCTTCTCTTCTTTATCCCTATTTTCATAGTACTGGGCAGTCACAAGTATTTGCGCAGTCGTAGAGACAGCCCACGCACTTTCAGAATTCTTTAATTTACCACTAAGTTCTGGCAACAGATTGTGCACAAATTTATCAACAAATAATCTCTGGCCTCCTTCTGTGCTCATATCCTGACCACTATGATCCACGAAAGTCTCCTCGAATCTTGTGAAAAAGTCGGAGACGCTTTCGTCTTTCTTTTGTTTGCACGCGGACAATTTGTCCCAGTTCACGCGCAATGCTGGCATCAAGGTTTTCATTAAATCGATTATTCTACCAGGCAAATTAGCAATTAGGGGTTCTGGTTTGGAACCACCTATTTGTTGACCATCCGCTGCAATTATAGCTGCCCAGTCACCACCTAGGGCAACTGGATGATTCTCTTTACGAATTTTAGCCCAAATTGGTTGCGGTACTACATTACCAAATAGCAGATCTATGTCAGCAAGATTCAATACACAAGCGTCAACTGTTTGAGCCAACTCTTTGTAGTACCCTGCAGGATTTTTACGCGGATCTGGCAAGGCCTGTTTCACTGCTAATACTTCAGCTCGCTTCCATGGAATATGTATCCATACTCTCTGGAATTGGGCCGGAGCGGCTGCAATACCAAGGTTTGCATTAGCTTGCACAGCTTCACGCCAAATTGGTGGAACCTCTCTCATTGGGTATTGACGATTTTGTTTCGTACTACGTTTCTCTAACTCTCTCGGTGAACGAAGGGATGGGTCATTCCTATAACTTAGAACCAGTTCCATCGCTTCTTTTATATTTTGACCAACTATCATACCTGCAGCAAACTCTTTCTGAACATTAATTAATTCTCCTAGATTTGATTCAGGGTCATCCTCTTCCAATTCCTCACGTAGAAGGAAACACATTTCATCGAACACATATCGTTGTGTCGGTTCATTCCATTGCATAAATGTATCTAATACATCTTGTACATTATATCTTCCAACTTTTGAAACCCATCTAAGAGCAGTGGAATCTAATATTCCTCTTTCTTCAGTACTGGGAAGCTGACTACGTCTCTGCACAGAGTCAGAGGTAGGAGTCTTAATCAGAGTTTTATAGAAGGGAGATAGAATATTGGAGACAGAATCAGTGATTCTCCGACGAACAGAAAGTGGAGTCATAATATTAGCAGAGGCAGTAAATAGAGTAGCAGTTGGAACAGATAGATTAGGAACAGTAGGAGTAGCAGACAAAATAGCTTGTGAACTAGCAGGTGTGAGCGACACAGGCATAGGTAAAGAAGCCGGCAACCCTGGAAGAGGGGTTGTCGAAGGAACATTAATATTGACCACAGGAGGTACAGGAACTTGATTCAGGGGAGCGGGAACAGGGACACCAGGTTGTCCAGCAACCGGTAATTGAACATTCGGTATAGGTGGAGCCGTAGCACCCTGTGCATACGGTGGGGGAGATCGTAACAAGTAAGACAACAGGGGATCCTTTTCAGGGTCCTCTACTATCTTAGCCGTACTCGATGGCAAAGCAGGATAGCACTTGTCTATCGCTAAATTACGCTCTCTATTGGCCACCTCCATCGCTTTTTCAGACTCGTTGAGTTGCAGCTGCTTAGCAGACTGTTCTAAAGTCAACTCTTGCTCTTTCTGTTCTTTCTTCAACTTTTTAATTTCTCTCTGTTTAGATTCTTTTCGCCAATAACGGAAAGAATCAAACATTGCCGGCCGGGCTTTCTTCTTAAACAACCTTCTTTCTAGATTATCGAGAACTTCAGGTTCAAAACTACCATGTAGTGGCCAACTAAGAACACCATCTTTCTCTGTATAGTGGATCCATACCTCGTTATAAGAGATAGGGCCCACACCAAATTTGCAATATAGATCATAAAGAGGAGTTCCAATCGGAGGAACCAAACACGAGTCCTCTAACTGGGAATCACTGTTGCAACTAAAACAAGACAACATACAATTTTTCCGACTTACCATTTTATAATCCGGAACACAGAACAGACAAAATACAAACAAAAGGGTGCGCACTTGAACCAAGAACTTAGGCCTACCAGAACTGATAAATGTATCGATACCTGAACTGAACCGAATGATTATCGTAACCAGAATAACCAGTGATAATCTTACAGAACTGAACTGAACTGAGAACTAAAAGGATTATCCAAACAGGAGCAACCCTCACAAAATACTTAACTGAGGCACTGAAGACGTCACCAAGGAGAAACCCGTCACGTCTCGCCGTACTGAGGACTGCACCTCGGGTCCAAGACAGGGCGACGGTCAAGGCAACCGACCACTGCAGCCGTCTGAACGGGAACCCTCGTGGAAGAGAACGTCGGGCCACTTTTGCGATATGCCGGGATCGATGAAGTGGGGCGCCTCCCTCTGAAATCTTCACACGAAGCTCCTCGAACTCTTCAGGCTTTTGGACCGGTACCGAATGACGTCGCCCCACGTTGGGCGCCAATTGGAGTTCTGGACTTTTTGGTTCTGTCCAGAGGTGTCAGGGATAACACCCGAAGACCCCGGAGCTCTACCTGTCTCGGTGCACAAACAAACAGAAACACAGGCTTCTCGATGGTGGTGTCAAGGACCAAAGGTTTATTACTGCAGGGACACAGAAGTCACAGAAACTGCACAGGGGCAGTGTCTAGGAGCCTGTTCAATTTGTACAAAGAGGGTTGTTCCTTATATACTAAATATTCTGCTCGGGGCAAATTCTTTACATGTTACCACAGTTCTAAACATTCGTGTCTTAAACAATAAATATTTGGCGTTGCACAGGAATCGTCAACAGTATCTGATGTCAAAACATTACGAATGAGGGGTTCCCACTATTCCATCATAATCCCATGTCAATTTCTCATTCAAGACCCGGACCGCCTCATCGTAAATTTCGTTACCTCCCCCTAATAAAGGCCCAGAAGGAAAGGAGCAGAGCCAGGTGCAGAAGATAGAAAGACAGGATAAGAGATGTTTGTGGGTCGTAAATGGGCACGGTTACCAGCTTCGGCCGCCTAATCATGATCAGGCCAACGAACACAAGAACCAGTATAGCAGGACTGGCCTCAGGCTGGGGAGGCAGTTCTTGCCGGGTCATGCTGCCACAGCGTTGCTGGCCTAAGGTGCACGTGTTACTAGCAAGGTGAATCGCCGGCTAAAGCCTACGTGTCCTTAATTGAAAAGAGGTCATTGCGTGTCCATTGACTATGTGAGGGCAAGGAATACAAAATGGCTTCCGTGTTCTAAGATGGATGCCATGGGTAGAACAGAAATGTGTTTGTAACTGGAGTGCTCTTGCTCGTAGCATAGCGAAAACACCAGGATATACTAAGTGGATCATTTGCGGTTCACTGATACCAAAATTATGTATTTACGACAATGTTACAAACACGAGTAAAATCGTCACGGAACCTCAAGCTTGAATATAAAAGAAAGTTCAATTGGTCGCACACTGCTTGTCCTATCAGCGTGTTGCCCCAAAGCATTGTGGTCCATGAAGTAAGCATCAGCGGATGTGCCTCTGCCAGGGTCTTGAGCAAAAAATCACTGTCGCGCTGGCCATCCCTGGACACGTGTTTCGAGGTTGTTACCTCTCGTCAGCAGGGAATAGGCATATATGTAGGGGTGCTGCGTAGGCTGCAAAAAATATCCTCAGGTCCGGTACCACTCGTGGCACGCAGGTGCGTAACCCGGGCTCGTCAGCCCCACCAGCTCAAGGGAGCTTGAATATAAAAGAAAGTTCAATTGGTCACACACTGCTTGTCCTATCAGCGTGTTGCCCCAAAGCATTGTGGTCCATGAAGTAAGCATCAGCGGATGTGCCTCTGCCAGGGTCTTGAGCAAAAAATCACTGTCGCGCTGGCCATCCCTGGACACGTGTTTCGAGGTTGTTACCTCTCGTCAGCAGGGAATAGGCATATATGTAGGGGAGCTGCGTAGGCTGCAAAAAATATCCTCAGGTCCGGTACCACTCGTGGCACGCAGGTGCGTAACCCGGGCTCGTCAGCCCCACCAGCTCAAGGAAGCTTGAATATAAAAGAAAGTCCAATTGGTCGCACACTGCTTGTCCTATCAGCGTGTTGCCCCAAAGCATTGTGGTCCATGAAGTAAGCATCAGCGGGTGTGCCTCTGCCAGGGTCTTGACCAAAAAATCACTGTCGCGTTGGCCATCCCTGGACACGTGTTTCGAGGTTGTTACCTCTCGTCAGCAGGGAATAGGCATATATGTAGAGGTGCTGCGTAGGCTGCCAAAAAATATCCTCAGGTCCGGTACCACTCGTGGCACGCAGGTGCGTAACCCGGGCTCGTCAGCCCCACCAGCTCAAGGGAGCTTGAATATAAAAGAAAGTTCAATTGGTCGCACACTGCTTGTCCTATCAGCGTGTTGCCCCAAAGCATTGTGGTCCATGAAGTAAGCATCAGCGGATGTGCCTCTGCCAGGGTCTTGAGCAAAAAATCACTGTCGCGCTGGCCATCCCTGGACACGTGTTTCGAGGTTGTTACCTCTCGTCAGCAGGGAATAGGCATATATGTAGGGGTGCTGCGTAGGCTGCCAAAAAATATCCTCAGGTCCGGTACCACTCGTGGCACGCTGGTGCGTAACCCGGGCTCGTCAGACCCACCAGCTCAAGGGAGCTTGAATATAAAAGAAAGTCCAATTGGTCGCACACTGCTTGTCCTATCAGCGTATTGCCCCAAAGCATTGTGGTCCATGAAGTAAGCATCAGCGGGTGTGCCTTTGCCAGGGTCTTGAGCAAAAAATCACTGTCGCGTTGGCCATCCCTGGACACATGTTTCGAGGTTGTTACCTCTCGTCAGAAGGGAATAGGCATATATGTAGGGGTGCTGCGTCGGCTGCCAAAAAATATCCTCAGGTCCGGTACCACTCGTGGCACGCAGGTGCGTAACCCGGGCTCGTCAGCCCCACTAGCTCAAGGGAGCTTGAATATAAAAGAAAGTTCAATTGGTCTCACACTGCTTGTCCTATCAGCGTGTTGCCCCGAAGCATTGTGGTCCATGAAGTAAGCATCAGCGGGTGTGCCTCTGCCAGGGTCTTGAGCAAAAAATCACTGTCGGGTTGGCCATCCCTGGACACGTGTTTCGAGGTTGTTACCTCTCGTCAGCAGGGAATAGGCATATATGTAGGGGTGCTGCGTAGGCTGCCAAAAAATATCCTCAGGTCCCGTACCACTCGTGGCACGCAGGTGCGTAACCCGGGCTCGTCAGCCCCACCAGCTCAAGGGAGCTTGAATATAAAAGAAAGTCCAATTGGTCGCACACTGATTGTCCTATCAGCGTGTTGCCCCAAAGCATTGTGGTCCATGAAGTAAGCATCAGCGGGTGTTCCTCTGCCAGGGTCTTGAGCAAAAAATCACTGTCGCGTTGGCCATCCCTGGACACGTGTTTCGAGGTTGTTACCTCTCGTCAGCAGGGAATAGGCATATATGTAGGGGTGCTGCGTAGGCTGCCAAAAAATATCCTCAGGTCCGGTACCACTCGTGGCACGCAGGTGCGTAACCCGGGCTCGTCAGCCCCACTAGCTCAAGGGAGCTTGAATATAAAACAAAATGCAATTGGTCGCGCACTGCTTGTCCTATCAGCGTGTTGCCCCAAAGCATTGTGGTCCATGAAGTAAGCATCAGCGGGTGTGCCTCTGCCAGGGTCTTGAGCAAAAAATCACTGTCGCGTTGGCCATCCCTGGACACGTGTTTCGAGGTTGTTACCTCTCATCAGCAGGGAATAGGCATATATGTAGGAGTGCTGCGTAGGCTGCCAAAAAAATCCTCAGGTCCGGTACCACTCGTGGCACGCAGGTGCGTAACCCGGGCTTGTCAGCCCCACCAGCTCAAGGGAGCTTGAATATAAAAGAAAGTCCAATTGGTCGCACACTGCTTGTCCTATCAGGGTGTTGCCCCAAAGCATTGTGGTCCATGAAGTAAGCATCAGCGGGTGTGCCTCTGCCAGGGTCTTGAGCAAAAAATCACTGTCGCGTTGGCCATCCCTGGACACGTGTTTCGAGGTTGTTACCTCTCGTCAGCAGGGAATAGGCATATATGTAGGGGTGCTGCGTAGGCTGGCAAAAAATATCCTCAGGTCCGGTACCACTTGTGGCACGCAGGTGCGTAACCCGGGCTCGTAAGCCCCACCAGCTCAAGGGAGCTTGAATATAAAAGAAAGTCCAATTGGTCGCACACTGCTTGTCCTATCAGCGTGTTGCCCCAAAGCATTGTGGTCCATGAAGTAAGCATCAGCGGGTGTGCGTCTGCCAGGTTCTTGAGCAAAAAATCACTGTCGCGTTGGCCATCCCTGGACACGTGTTTCGAGGTTCTTACCTCTCGTCAGCAGGGAATAGGCATATATGTAGGGGTGCTGCGTAGGCTGCCAAAAAATATCCTCAGGTCCGGTACCACTCGTGGCACGCAGGTGCGTAACCCGGGCTCGTCAGCCCCACCAGCTCAAGGGAGCTTGAATATAAAAGAAAGTCCAATTGGTCGCACACTGCTTGTCCTATCAGCGTGTTGCCCCAAAGCATTGTGGTCCATGAAGTAAGCATCAGCGGGTGTTCCTCTGCCAGGGTCTTGAGCAAAAAATCACTGTCGCGTTGGCCATCCCTGGACACGTGTTTCGAGGTTGTTACCTCTCGTCAGCAGGGAATAGGCATATATGTATGGGTGCTGCGTAGGCTGCCAAAAAATATCCTCAGGTCCGGTACCACTCGTGGCACGCAGGTGCGTAACCCGGGCTCGTCAGCCCCACCAGCTCAAGGGAGCTTGAATATAAAAGAAAGTCCAATTGGTCGCACACTGCTTGTCCTATCAGCGTGTTGCCCCAAAGCATTGTGGTCCATGAAGTAAGCATCAGCGGGTGTGCCTCTGCCAGGGTCTTCAGCAAAAAATCACTGTCGCGTTGGCCATCCCTGGACACGTGTTTCGAGGTTCTTATCTCTCGTCAGAAGGGAATAGGCATATATGTAGGAGTGCTGCGTCGGCTGCCAAAAAATATCCTCAGGTCCGGTACCACTCGTGGCACGCAGGTGCGTAACCCGGGCTCGTCAGCCCCACCAGCTCAAGGGAGCTTGAATATAAAAGAAAGTCCAATTGGTCGCACACTGCTTGTCCTATCAGCGTGTTGCCCCAAAGCATTGTGGTCCATGAAGTAAGCATCGGCGGGTGTGCCTCTGCCAGGGTCTTGAGCAAAAAATCACTGTCGCTTTGGCCATCCCTGGACACGTGTTTCGAGGTTGTTTCCTCTCTTCAGCAGCGAATAGGCATATATTTAGGGGTGCTGCGTAGGCTGCCAAAAAATATCCTCAGGTCCGTTACCACTCGTGGCACACAGGTGCGTAACCCGGGCTCGTCAGCCCCACCAGCTCAAGGGAGCTTGAATATAAAAGAAAGTCCAATTGGTCGCACACTGCTTGTCCTATCAGCGTATTGCCCCAAAGCATTGTGGTCCATGAAGTAAGCATCAGCGGGTGTGCCTCTGCCAGGGTCTAAAGCAAAAAATCACTGTCGCGTTGGCCATCCCTGGACACGTGTTTCGAGGTTGTTACCTCTCGTCAGCAGGGAATAGGCATATATGTAGGGGTGCTGCGTAGGCTGCCAAAAAATATCCTCAGGTCCGGTACCACTCGTGGCACGCAGGTGCGTAACCCGGGCTCGTCAGCCCCACCAGCTCAAGGGAGCTTGAATATAAAAGAAAGTCCAATTGGTCGCACACTGCTTGTCCTATCAGCGTGTTGCCCCAAAGCATTGTGGTCCATGAAGTAAGCATCAGCGGGTGTGCCTCTGCCAGGGTCTTGAGCAAAAAATCACTGTCGCGTTGGCCATCCCTGGACACGTGTTTCGAGGTTGTTACCTCTCGTCAGCAGGGAATAGGCATATATGTAGGGGTGCTGCGTAGGCTGCCAAAAAATATCCTTAGGTCCGGTACCACTCGTGGCACGCAGGTGCGTAACCCGGGCTCGTCAGCCCCACCAGCTCAAGGGAGCTTGAATATAAAAGAAAGTCCAATTGGTCGCACACTGCTTGTCCAATCAGCGTGTTGCCCCAAAGCATTGTGGTCCATGAAGTAAGCATCAGCGGGTGTTCCTCTGCCAGGGTCTTGAGCAAAAAATCACTGTCGCGTTGGCCATCCCTGGACACGTGTTTCGAGGTTGTTACCTCTCGTCAGCAGGGAATAGGCATATATGTATGGGTGCTGCGTAGGCTGCCAAAAAATATCCTCAGGTCCGGTACCACTCGTGGCACGCAGGTGCGTAACCCGGGCTCGTCAGCCCCACCAGCTCAAGGGAGCTTGAATATAAAAGAAAGTCCAATTGGTCGCACACTGCTTGTCCTATCAGCGTGTTGCCCCAAAGCATTGTTGCCCATGAAGTAAGCATCAGCGGGTGTGCCTCTGCCAGGGTCTTGAGCAAAAAATCACTGTCGCGTTGGCCATCCCTGGACACGGGTTTCGAGGTTGTTACCTCTCGTCAGCAGGGAATAGGCATATATGTAGGGGTGCTGCGTAGGCTGGCAAAACATATCCTCAGGTCCGGTACCACTCGTGGCACGCAGGTGCGTAACCCGGGCTCGTCAGCCCCACCAGCTCAAGGGAGCTTGAATATAAAAGAAAGTCCAATTGGTCGCACACTGCTTGTCCTATCAGCGTGTTGCCCCAAAGCATTGTGGTCCATGAAGTAAGCATCAGCGGGTGTGCCTCTGCCAGGTTCTTGAGCAGATAATCACGGTCGCGTTGGCCATCCCTGGACACGTGTTTCGAGGTTGTTACCTCTCGTCACCAGGGAATAGGCATATATGTAGGGGTGCTGCGTAGGCTGCCAAAAAATATCCTCAGGTCCGGTACCACTCGTGGCACGCAGGTGCGTAACCTGGGCTCGTCAGCCCCACCAGCTCAAGGGAGCTTGAATATAAAAGAAAGTCCAATTGGTCGCACACTGCTTGTCCTATCAGCGTGTTGCCCCAAAGCATTGTGGTCCATAAAGTAAGCATCAGCGGGTGTTCCTCTGCCAGGGTCTTGAGCAAAAAATCACTGTCGCGTTGGCCATCCCTGGACACGTGTTTCGAGGTTGTTACCTCTCGTCAGCAGGGAATAGGCATATATGTAGGGGTGCTGCGTAGGCTGCCAAAAAATATCCTCAGGTCCGGTACCACTCGTGGCACGCAGGTGCGTAACCCGGGCTCGTCAGCCCCACTAGCTCAAGGGAGCTTGAATATAAAACAAAATGCAATTGGTCGCGCACTGCTTGTCCTATCAGCGTGTTGCCCCAAAGCATTGTGGTCCATGAAGTAAGCATCAGCGGGTGTGCCTCTGCCAGGGTCTTGAGCAAAAAATCACTGTCGCGTTGGCCATCCCTGGACACGTGTTTCGAGGTTGTTACCTCTCATCAGCAGGGAATAGGCATATATGTAGGGGTGCTGCGTAGGCTGCCAAAAAAATCCTCAGGTCCGGTACCACTCGTGGCACGCAGGTGCGTAACCCGGGCTTGTCAGCCCCACCAGCTCAAGGGAGCTTGAATATAAAAGAAAGTCCAATTGGTCGCACACTGCTTGTCCTATCAGCGTGTTGCCCCAAAGCATTGTGGTCCATGAAGTAAGCATCAGCGGGTGTGCCTCTGCCAGGGTCTTGAGCAAAAAATCACTGTCGCGTTGGCCATCCCTGGACACGTGTTTCGAGGTTGTTACCTCTCGTCAGCAGGGAATAGGCATATATGTAGGGGTGCTGCGTAGGCTGGCAAAAAATATCCTCAGGTCCGGTACCACTCGTGGCACGCAGGTGCGTAACCCGGGCTCGTCAGCCCCACCAGCTCAAGGGAGCTTGAATATAAAAGAAAGTCCAATTGTTCGCACACTGCTTGTCCTATCAGCGTGTTGCCCCAAAGCATTGTGGTCCATGAAGTAAGCATCAGCGGGTGTGCCTCTGCCAGGTTCTTGAGCAAAAAATCACTGTCGCGTTGGCCATCCCTGGACACGTGTTTCGAGGTTCTTACCTCTCGTCAGCAGGGAATAGGCATATATGTAGGGGTGCTGCGTAGGATGCCAAAAAATATCCTCAGGTCCGGTACCACTCGTGGCACGCAGGTGCGTAACCCGGGCTCGTCAGCCCCACCAGCTCAAGGGAGCTTGAATATAAAAGAAAGTCCAATTGGTCGCACACTGCTTGTCCTATCAGCGTGTTGCCCCAAAGCATTGTGGTCCATGAAGTAAGCATCAGCGGGTGTGCCTCTGCCAGGGTCTTGAGCAAAAAATCACTGTTGCGTTGGCCATCCCTGGACACGTGTTTCGAGGTTGTTACCTCTCGTCAGCAGGGAATAGGCATATATGTAGGGGTGCTGCGTAGGCTGCAAAAAATATCCTCAGGTCCGGTACCACTCGTGGCACGCAGGTGCGTAACCCGGGCTCGTCAGCCCCACCAGCTCAAGGGAGCTTGAATATAAAAGAAAGTTCAATTGGTCACACACTGCTTGTCCTATCAGCGTGTTGCCCCAAAGCATTGTGGTCCATGAAGTAAGCATCAGCGGGTGTGCCTCTGCCAGGGTCTTGAGCAAAAAATCAC
This sequence comes from Lissotriton helveticus, assembly GCF_964261635.1. Classification (NCBI taxonomy): domain Eukaryota; kingdom Metazoa; phylum Chordata; class Amphibia; order Caudata; family Salamandridae; genus Lissotriton; species Lissotriton helveticus. The sequence goes on along the minus strand of NC_136070.1, from coordinate 774,704,606 downwards.
TGTCGCGTTGGCCATCCCTGGACACGTGTTTCGAGGTTGTTACCTCTCGTCAGCAGGGAATAGGCATATATGTAGGGGAGCTGCGTAGGCTGCAAAAAATATCCTCAGGTCCGGTACCACTCGTGGCACGCAGGTGCGTAACCCGGGCTCGTCAGCCCCACCAGCTCAAGGAAGCTTGAATATAAAAGAAAGTCCAATTGGTCGCACACTGCTTGTCCTATCAGCGTGTTGCCCCAAAGCATTGTGGTCCATGAAGTAAGCATCAGCGGGTGTGCCTCTGCCAGGGTCTTGACCAAAAAATCACTGTCGCGTTGGCCATCCCTGGACACGTGTTTCGAGGTTGTTACCTCTCGTCAGCAGGGAATAGGCATATATGTAGAGGTGCTGCGTAGGCTGCCAAAAAATATCCTCAGGTCCGGTACCACTCGTGGCACGCAGGTGCGTAACCCGGGCTCGTCAGCCCCACCAGCTCAAGGGAGCTTGAATATAAAAGAAAGTTCAATTGGTCGCACACTGCTTGTCCTATCAGCGTGTTGCCCCAAAGCATTGTGGTCCATGAAGTAAGCATCAGCGGATGTGCCTCTGCCAGGGTCTTGAGCAAAAAATCACTGTCGCGCTGGCCATCCCTGGACACGTGTTTCGAGGTTGTTACCTCTCGTCAGCAGGGAATAGGCATATATGTAGGGGTGCTGCGTAGGCTGCCAAAAAATATCCTCAGATCCGGTACCACTCGTGGCACGCTGGTGCGTAACCCGGGCTCGTCAGACCCACCAGCTCAAGGGAGCTTGAATATAAAAGAAAGTCCAATTGGTCGCACACTGCTTGTCCTATCAGCGTATTGCCCCAAAGCATTGTGGTCCATGAAGTAAGCATCAGCGGGTGTGCCTTTGCCAGGGTCTTGAGCAAAAAATCACTGTCGCGTTGGCCATCCCTGGACACATGTTTCGAGGTTGTTACCTCTCGTCAGAAGGGAATAGGCATATATGTAGGGGTGCTGCGTCGGCTGCCAAAAAATATCCTCAGGTCCAGTACCACTCGTGGCACGCAGGTGCGTAACCCGGGCTCGTCAGCCCCACTAGCTCAAGGGAGCTTGAATATAAAAGAAAGTTCAATTGGTCGCACACTGCTTGTCCTATCAGCGTGTTGCCCCGAAGCATTGTGGTCCATGAAGTAAGCATCAGCGGGTGTGCCTCTGCCAGGGTCTTGAGCAAAAAATCACTGTCGGGTTGGCCATCCCTGGACACGTGTTTCGAGGTTGTTACCTCTCGTCAGCAGGGAATAGGCATATATGTAGGGGTGCTGCGTAGGCTGCCAAAAAATATCCTCTGGTCCCGTACCACTCGTGGCACGCAGGTGCGTAACCCGGGCTCGTCAGCCCCACCAGCTCAAGGGAGCTTGAATATAAAAGAAAGTCCAATTGGTCGCACACTGCTTGTCCTATCAGCGTGTTGCCCCAAAGCATTGTGCTACATGAAGTAAGCATCAGCGGGTGTGCCTCTGCCAGGGTCTTGAGCAAAAAATCACTGTCGCATTGGCCATCCCTGGACACGTGTTTCGAGGTTGTTACCTCTCGTCAGCAGGGAATAGGCATATATGTAGGGGTGCTGCGTAGGCTGCCAAAAAATATCCTCAGGTCCGGTACCACTCGTGGCACGCAGGTGCGTAACCCGGGCTCGTCAGCCCCACTAGCTCATGGGAGCTTGAATATAAAACAAAATGCAATTGGTCGCGCACTGCTTGTCCTATCAGCGTGTTGCCCCAAAGCATTGTGGTCCATGAAGTAAGCATCAGCGGGTGTGCCTCTGCCAGGGTCTTGAGCAAAAAATCACTGTCGCGTTGGCCATCCCTGGACACGTGTTTCGAGGTTGTTACCTCTCATCAGCAGGGAATAGGCATATATGTAGGGGTGCTGCGTAGGCTGCCAAAAAAATCCTCAGGTCCGGTACCACTCGTGCCACGCAGGTGCGTAACCCGGGCTCGTCAGCCCCACCAGCTCAAGGGAGCTTGAATATAAAAGAAAGTCCAATTGGTCGCACACTGCTTGTCCTATCAGCGTGTTGCCCCAAAGCATTGTGGTCCATGAAGTAAGCATCAGCGGGTGTGCCTCTGCCAGGGTCTTGAGCAAAAAATCACTGTCGCGTTGGCCATCCCTGGACACGTGTTTCGAGGTTGTTACCTCTCGTCAGCAGGGAATAGGCATATATGTAGGGGTGCTGCGTAGGCTGGCAAAAAATATCCTCAGGTCCGGTACCACTCGTGGCACGCAGGTGCGTAACCCGGGCTCGTCAGCCCCACCAGCTCAAGGGAGCTTGAATATAAAAGAAAGTCCAATTGGTCGCACACTGCTTGTCCTATCAGCGTGTTGCCCCAAAGCATTGTGGTCCATGAAGTAAGCATCAGCGGGTGTGCCTCTGCCAGGGTCTTGAGCAAAAAATCACTGTCGCGTTGGCCATCCCTGGACACGTGTTTCGAGGTTGTTACCTCTCGTCAGCAGGGAATAGGCATATATGTAGGGGTGCTGCGTAGGCTGGCAAAAAATATCCTCAGGTCCGGTACCACTCGTGGCACGCAGGTGCGTAACCCGGGCTCGTAAGCCCCACCAGCTCAAGGGAGCTTGAATATAAAAGAAAGTCCAATTGGTCGCACACTGCTTGTCCTATCAGCGTGTTGCCCCAAAGCATTGTGGTCCATGAAGTAAGCATCAGCGGGTGTGCGTCTGCCAGGTTCTTGAGCAAAAAATCACTGTCGCGTTGGCCATCCCTGGACACGTGTTTCGAGGTTCTTACCTCTCGTCAGCAGGGAATAGGCATATATGTAGGGGTGCTGCGTAGGCTGCCAAAAAATATCCTCAGGTCCGGTACCACTCGTGGCACGCAGGTGCGTAACCCGGGCTCGTCAGCCCCACCAGCTCAAGGGAGCTTGAATATAAAAGAAAGTCCAATTGGTCGCACACTGCTTGTCCTATCAGCGTGTTGCCCCAAAGCATTGTGGTCCATGAAGTAAGCATCAGCGGGTGTTCCTCTGCCAGGGTCTTGAGCAAAAAATCACTGTCGCGTTGGCCATCCCTGGACACGTGTTTCGAGGTTGTTACCTCTCGTCAGCAGGGAATAGGCATATATGTATGGGTGCTGCGTAGGCTGCCAAAAAATATCCTCAGGTCCGGTACCACTCGTGGCACGCAGGTGCGTAACCCGGGCTCGTCAGCCCCACCAGCTCAAGGGAGCTTGAATATAAAAGAAAGTCCAATTGGTCGCACACTGCTTGTCCTATCAGCGTGTTGCCCCAAAGCATTGTGGTCCATGAAGTAAGCATCAGCGGGTGTGCCTCTGCCAGGGTCTTCAGCAAAAAATCACTGTCGCGTTGGCCATCCCTGGACACGTGTTTCGAGGTTCTTATCTCTCGTCAGAAGGGAATAGGCATATATGTAGGGGTGCTGCGTCGGCTGCCAAAAAATATCCTCAGGTCCGGTACCACTCGTGGCACGCAGGTGCGTAACCCGGGCTCGTCAGCCCCACCAGCTCAAGGGAGCTTGAATATAAAAGAAAGTCCAATTGGTCGCACACTGCTTGTCCTATCAGCGTGTTGCCCCAAAGCATTGTGGTCCATGAAGTAAGCATCGGCGGGTGTGCCTCTGCCAGGGTCTTGAGCAAAAAATCACTGTCGCTTTGGCCATCCCTGGACACGTGTTTCGAGGTTGTTTCCTCTCTTCAGCAGCGAATAGGCATATATTTAGGGGTGCTGCGTAGGCTGCCAAAAAATATCCTCAGGTCCGTTACCACTCGTGGCACACAGGTGCGTAACCCGGGCTCGTCAGCCCCACCAGCTCAAGGGAGCTTGAATATAAAAGAAAGTCCAATTGGTCGGACACTGCTTGTCCTATCAGCGTATTGCCCCAAAGCATTGTGGTCCATGAAGTAAGCATCAGCGGGTGTGCCTCTGCCAGGGTCTTAAGCAAAAAATCACTGTCGCGTTGGCCATCCCTGGACACGTGTTTCGAGGTTGTTACCTCTCGTCAGCAGGGAATAGGCATATATGTAGGGGTGCTGCGTAGGCTGCCAAAAAATATCCTCAGGTCCGGTACCAATCGTGGCACGCAGGTGCGTAACCCGGGCTCGTCAGCCCCACCAGCTCAAGGGAGCTTGAATATAAAAGAAAGTCCAATTGGTCACACACTGCTTGTCCTATCAGCGTGTTGCCCCAAAGCATTGTGGTCCATGAAGTAAGCATCAGCGGGTGTGCCTCTGCCAGGGTCTTGAGCAAAAAATCACTGTCGCGTTGGCCATCCCTGGACACGTGTTTCGAGGTTGTTACCTCTCGTCAGCAGGGAATAGGCATATATGTAGGGGTGCTGCGTAGGCTGCCAAAAAATATCCTTAGGTCCGGTACCACTCGTGGCACGCAGGTGCGTAACCCGGGCTCGTCAGCCCCACCAGCTCAAGGGAGCTTGAATATAAAAGAAAGTCCAATTGGTCGCACACTGCTTGTCCAATCAGCGTGTTGCCCCAAAGCATTGTGGTCCATGAAGTAAGCATCAGCGGGTGTTCCTCTGCCAGGGTCTTGAGCAAAAAATCACTGTCGCGTTGGCCATCCCTGGACACGTGTTTCGAGGTTGTTACCTCTCGTCAGCAGGGAATAGGCATATATGTATGGGTGCTGCGTAGGCTGCCAAAAAATATCCTCAGGTCCGGTACCACTCGTGGCACGCAGGTGCGTAACCCGGGCTCGTCAGCCCCACCAGCTCAAGGGAGCTTGAATATAAAAGAAAGTCCAATTGGTCGCACACTGCTTGTCCTATCAGCGTGTTGCCCCAAAGCATTGTTGCCCATGAAGTAAGCATCAGCGGGTGTGCCTCTGCCAGGGTCTTGAGCAAAAAATCACTGTCGCGTTGGCCATCCCTGGACACGGGTTTCGAGGTTGTTACATCTCGTCAGCAGGGAATAGGCATATATGTAGGGGTGCTGCGTAGGCTGGCAAAACATATCCTCAGGTCCGGTACCACTCGTGGCACGCAGGTGCGTAACCCGGGCTCGTCAGCCCCACCAGCTCAAGGGAGCTTGAATATAAAAGAAAGTCCAATTGGTCGCACACTGCTTGTCCTATCAGCGTGTTGCCCCAAAGCATTGTGGTCCATGAAGTAAGCATCAGCGGGTGTGCCTCTGCCAGGTTCTTGAGCAGATAATCACGGTCGCGTTGGCCATCCCTGGACACGTGTTTCGAGGTTGTTACCTCTCGTCACCAGGGAATAGGCATATATGTAGGGGTGCTGCGTAGGCTGCCAAAAAATATCCTCAGGTCCGGTACCACTCGTGGCACGCAGGTGCGTAACCCGGGCTCGTCAGCCCCACCAGCTCAAGGGAGCTTGAATATAAAAGAAAGTCCAATTGGTCGCACACTGCTTGTCCTATCAGCGTGTTGCCCCAAAGCATTGTGGTCCATAAAGTAAGCATCAGCGGGTGTTCCTCTGCCAGGGTCTTGAGCAAAAAATCACTGTCGCGTTGGCCATCCCTGGACACGTGTTTCGAGGTTGTTACCTCTCGTCAGCAGGGAATAGGCATATATGTAGGGGTGCTGCGTAGGCTGCCAAAAAATATCCTCAGGTCCGGTACCACTCGTGGCACGCAGGTGCGTAACCCGGGCTCGTCAGCCCCACTAGCTCAAGGGAGCTTGAATATAAAACAAAATGCAATTGGTCGCGCACTGCTTGTCCTATCAGCGTGTTGCCCCAAAGCATTGTGGTCCATGAAGTAAGCATCAGCGGGTGTGCCTCTGCCAGGGTCTTGAGCAAAAAATCACTGTCGCGTTGGCCATCCCTGGACACGTGTTTCGAGGTTGTTACCTCTCATCAGCAGGGAATAGGCATATATGTAGGGGTGCTGCGTAGGCTGCCAAAAAAATCCTCAGGTCCGGTACCACTCGTGGCACGCAGGTGCGTAACCCGGGCTTGTCAGCCCCACCAGCTCAAGGGAGCTTGAATATAAAAGAAAGTCCAATTGGTCGCACACTGCTTGTCCTATCAGCGTGTTGCCCCAAAGCATTGTGGTCCATGAAGTAAGCATCAGCGGGTGTGCCTCTGCCAGGGTCTTGAGCAAAAAATCACTGTCGCGTTGGCCATCCCTGGACACGTGTTTCGAGGTTGTTACCTCTCGTCAGCAGGGAATAGGCATATATGTAGGGGTGCTGCGTAGGCTGGCAAAAAATATCCTCAGGTCCGGTACCACTCGTGGCACGCAGGTGCGTAACCCGGGCTCGTCAGCCCCACCAGCTCAAGGGAGCTTGAATATAAAAGAAAGTCCAATTGTTCGCACACTGCTTGTCCTATCAGCGTGTTGCCCCAAAGCATTTTGGTCCATGAAGTAAGCATCAGCGGGTGTGCCTCTGCCAGGTTCTTGAGCAAAAAATCACTGTCGCGTTGGCCATCCCTGGACACGTGTTTCGAGGTTCTTACCTCTCGTCAGCAGGGAATAGGCATATATGTAGGGGTGCTGCGTAGGATGCCAAAAAATATCCTCAGGTCCGGTACCACTCGTGGCACGCAGGTGCGTAACCCGGGCTCGTCAGCCCCACCAGCTCAAGGGAGCTTGAATATAAAAGAAAGTCCAATTGGTCGCACACTGCTTGTCCTATCAGCGTGTTGCCCCAAAGCATTGTGGTCCATGAAGTAAGCATCAGCGGGTGTGCCTCTGCCAGGGTCTTGAGCAAAAAATCACTGTTGCGTTGGCCATCCCTGGACACGTGTTTCGAGGTTGTTACCTCTCGTCAGCAGGGAATAGGCATATATGTAGGGGTGCTGCGTAGGCTGCAAAAAATATCCTCAGGTCCGGTACCACTCGTGGCACGCAGGTGCGTAACCCGGGCTCGTCAGCCCCACCAGCTCAAGGGAGCTTGAATATAAAAGAAAGTTCAATTGGTCACACACTGCTTGTCCTATCAGCGTGTTGCCCCAAAGCATTGTGGTCCATGAAGTAAGCATCAGCGGATGTGCCTCTGCCAGGGTCTTGAGCAAAAAATCACTGTCGCGTTGGCCATCCCTGGACACGTGTTTCGAGGTTGTTACCTCTCGTCAGCAGGGAATAGGCATATATGTAGGGGAGCTGCGTAGGCTGCAAAAAATATCCTCAGGTCCGGTACCACTCGTGGCACGCAGGTGCGTAACCCGGGCTCGTCAGCCCCACCAGCTCAAGGAAGCTTGGATATAAAAGAAAGTCCAATTGGTCGCACACTGCTTGTCCTATCAGCGTGTTGCCCCAAAGCATTGTGGTCCATGAAGTAAGCATCAGCGGGTGTGCCTCTGCCAGGGTCTTGACCAAAAAATCACTGTCGCGTTGGCCATCCCTGGACACGTGTTTCGAGGTTGTTACCTCTCGTCAGCAGGGAATAGGCATATATGTAGAGGTGCTGCGTAGGCTGCCAAAAAATATCCTCAGGTCCGGTACCACTCGTGGCACGCAGGTGCGTAACCCGGGCTCGTCAGCCCCACCAGCTCAAGGGAGCTTGAATATAAAAGAAAGTTCAATTGGTCGCACACTGCTTGTCCTATCAGCGTGTTGCCCCAAAGCATTGTGGTCCATGAAGTAAGCATCAGCGGATGTGCCTCTGCCAGGGTCTTGAGCAAAAAATCACTGTCGCGCTGGCCATCCCTGGACACGTGTTTCGAGGTTGTTACCTCTCGTCAGCAGGGAATAGGCATATATGTAGGGGTGCTGCGTAGGCTGCCAAAAAATATCCTCAGGTCCGGTACCACTCGTGGCACGCTGGTGCGTAACCCGGGCTCGTCAGACCCACCAGCTCAAGGGAGCTTGAATATAAAAGAAAGTCCAATTGGTCGCACACTGCTTGTCCTATCAGCGTATTGCCCCAAAGCATTGTGGTCCATGAAGTAAGCATCAGCGGGTGTGCCTTTGCCAGGGTCTTGAGCAAAAAATCACTGTCGCGTTGGCCATCCCTGGACACATGTTTCGAGGTTGTTACCTCTCGTCAGAAGGGAATAGGCATATATGTAGGGGTGCTGCGTCGGCTGCCAAAAAATATCCTCAGGTCCGGTACCACTCGTGGCACGCAGGTGCGTAACCCGGGCTCGTCAGCCCCACTAGCTCAAGGGAGCTTGAATATAAAAGAAAGTTCAATTGGTCGCACACTGCTTGTCCTATCAGCGTGTTGCCCCGAAGCATTGTGGTCCATGAAGTAAGCATCAGCGGGTGTGCCTCTGCCAGGGTCTTGAGCAAAAAATCACTGTCGGGTTGGCCATCCCTGGACACGTGTTTCGAGGTTGTTACCTCTCGTCAGCAGGGAATAGGCATATATGTAGGGGTGCTACGTAGGCTGCCAAAAAATATCCTCTGGTCCCGTACCACTCGTGGCACGCAGGTGCGTAACCCGGGCTCGTCAGCCCCACCAGCTCAAGGGAGCTTGAATATAAAAGAAAGTCCAATTGGTCGCACACTGCTTGTCCTATCAGCGTGTTGCCCCAAAGCATTGTGCTACATGAAGTAAGCATCAGCGGGTGTGCCTCTGCCAGGGTCTTGAGCAAAAAATCACTGTCGCATTGGCCATCCCTGGACACGTGTTTCGAGGTTGTTACCTCTCGTCAGCAGGGAATAGGCATATATGTAGGGGTGCTGCGTAGGCTGCCAAAAAATATCCTCAGGTCCGGTACCACTCGTGGCACGCAGGTGCGTAACCCGGGCTCGTCAGCCCCACTAGCTCATGGGAGCTTGAATATAAAACAAAATGCAATTGGTTGCGCACTGCTTGTCCTATCAGCGTGTTGCCCCAAAGCATTGTGGTCCATGAAGTAAGCATCAGCGGGTGTGCCTCTGCCAGGGTCTTGAGCAAAAAATCACTGTCGCGTTGGCCATCCCTGGACACGTGTTTCGAGGTTGTTACCTCTCATCAGCAGGGAATAGGCATATATGTAGGGGTGCTGCGTAGGCTGCCAAAAAAATCCTCAGGTCCGGTACCACTCGTGCCACGCAGGTGCGTAACCCGGGCTCGTCAGCCCCACCAGCTCAAGGGAGCTTGAATATAAAAGAAAGTCCAATTGGTCGCACACTGCTTGTCCTATCAGCGTGTTGCCCCAAAGCATTGTGGTCCATGAAGTAAGCATCAGCGGGTGTGCCTCTGCCAGGGTCTTGAGCAAAAAATCACTGTCGCGTTGGCCATCCCTGGACACGTGTTTCGAGGTTGTTACCTCTCGTCAGCAGGGAATAGGCATATATGTAGGGGTGCTGCGTAGGCTGGCAAAAAATATCCTCAGGTCCGGTACCACTCGTGGCACGCAGGTGCGTAACCCGGGCTCGTCAGCCCCACCAGCTCAAGGGAGCTTGAATATAAAAGAAAGTCCAATTGGTCGCACACTGCTTGTCCTATCAGCGTGTTGCCCCAAAGCATTGTGGTCCATGAAGTAAGCATCAGCGGGTGTGCCTCTGCCAGGTTCTTGAGCAAAAAATCACGGTCGCGTTGGCCATCCCTGGACACGTGTTTCGAGGTTGTTACCTCTCGTCAGCAGGGAATAGGCATATATGTAGGGGTGCTGCGTAGGCTGCCAAAAAATATCCTCAGGTCCGGTACCACTCGTGGCACGCAGGTGCGTAACCCGGGCTCGTCAGCCCCACCAGCTCAAGGGAGCTTGAATATAAAAGAATGTCCAATTGGTCGCACACTGCTTGTCCTATCAGCGTGTTGCCCCAAAGCATTGTGGTCCATGAAGTAAGCATCAGCGGGTGTGCCTCTGCCAGGGTCTTGAGCAAAAAATCACAGTCGCGTTGGCCATCTCTGGACACGTGTTTCGAGGTTGTTACCTCTCGTCAGCAGGGAATAGGCATATATGTAGGGGTGCTGCGTAGGCTGCCAAAAAATATCCTCAGGTCCGGTACCACTCGTGGCACGCAGGTGCGTAACCCAGGCTCGTCAGCCCCACCAGCTCAAGGGAGCTTGAATATAAAAGAAAGTTCAATTGGTCGCACACTGCTTGTCCTATCAGCGTGTTGCCCCAAAGCATTGTGGTCCATAAAGTAAGCATCAGCAGGTGTGCCTCTGCCAGGGTCTTGAGCAAAAAATCACTGTCACGTTGGCCATCCCTGGACACGTGTTTCGAGGTTGTTACCTCTCGTCAGCATATGTAGGGGTGCTGCGTAGGCTGCCAAAAAATATCCTCAGGTCCGGTACCACTCGTGGCACGCAGGTGCGTAACCCGGGCTCGTCAGCCCCACCAGCTCAAGGGAGCTTTAATATAAAAGAAAGTCCAATTGGTCGCACACTGCTTGTCCTATCAGCGTGTTGCCCCAAAGCATTGTGGTCCATGAAGTAAGCATCAGCGGGTGTGCCTCTGCCAGGGTCTTGAGCAAAAAATCACTGTCGCGTTGGCCATCCCTGGACACGTGTTTCGAGGTTGTTACCTCTCGTCAGCAGGGAATAGGCATATATGTAGGGGTGCTGCGTAGGCTGCCAAAAAATATCCTCGGGTCCGGTACCACTCGTGGCACGCAGGTGCGTAACCCCGAATACGTTCTCTACTGATGAGGGAAGATAGCCCGAAACCCGGGCCATGTCTCGGGTCTAGAGATCTTCACAGCAACAAGTACTTACTTGCACCTACTGAGGTGAACCACTCATGAACTGTACGTACCAGAATCCTTAGGGGCGATAGGGAGGAGGGGCTAGCGGTGGGCGATCCATTGCAGTTGATTCTACAAATGGGCTCCCTTGAGCCTTTAAGCTGACGAGCTGCTGGATGACGCACCTGCGTGCCGGTTAGGCATCAAGGCCTGTGACGGTTGCTTGGCGGCCTCTTTTCTCCCGAATACGTTCTCTACTGATGAGGGAAGATATCCCGAAACCCGGGCCATGTCTCGGGTCTAGAGATCTTCACAACAACAAGTACTTACTTGCACCTACTGAGGTGAACCATTAATGAACTGTACGTATCAGAATCCTTAGGGGCGATCCGGAGGAGGGGCTAGCTGTGTGCGATCCATTGCGGTTGATTCTACAAATGGGCTCCCTTGAGCCTTTAAGCTGACGAGCTTCTGGATGATGCACCTGCGTGCCGGTTAGGCATCAAGGCCTGTGACGGTGGCTTGGCGGCCTCTTTTCTACCCCAAATATGTTCTCTACTGATGAGGGAATATATCCCGAAATCTGGGCCATGTCTCGGGTCTAGAGATCTTCACAACAACAAGTACTTACTTGCACCTACTGAGGTGAACCACTCATGAACTGTACGTACCAGAATCCTTAGGGGCGATCCGGAGGAGGGGCTAGCGGTGTGCGATCCATTGCGGTTGATTCTGTATTTGTTTTTGTGTTGTGTGGCTCTAAAAAGAGCCCTTGTGTTTATTGGGAGATTTTAGTACCTACATGTAAGTACCGATGCAGAGTCTTAAGTTTTTGAGAAAGACTCTGTTCCCCTCATCTGTAAAATGTACACCATCTCTCCTATAGATGCCATGCATATTGAAACGCAGATTGTTGTTGTAAATGGACCCCATCCGATAGTCTCGGAGAAAGGCAGAAACAGATTTATTCACATGTTTCCTAGCTTTTTCAATCTGTTGACAATAGTGGTTGGACCAGTTCCATTTCTGCCTTTGGCATATATTAGAATATACAAAGGCAGTTTTGGGGAACAGTGTCATCAATTGTGCAAAGGTGTCCTTCATAAGCATTTCCAGACCTACCCCTGTCAAAGTGCCTAGGTCATTGCCACCAGAGTGCACAATTATGAGGTCAGGGTGTTGGAGATGCAAAAAGGATTTCACCAATGGCATCAATTGGTTCCACTTTAACCCTCTCTGTCCAATCCATTTAATGTCTGCATTTGGTAAACGTAGGTCTTTGTGAATTCCTTTCCGTTCTGCGTACCTTTGACTCCAGAAAATATAGCTGTGTCCCACAATCCACACTGTAAGCATCTTGAAGAGAGGTCTGGATGCACTCTGATGGTCTCTGTGAATGAAGTGACAGTTTGAAAAGTGAGATTTCTTCTAAAATGGCGGACAACATGCAGTTTTGAAAAGGATTGATTAGTTGTTCGAGAATATCTGCACTAAGCTACGATGAATGTTTCTGTGTTTTAAAAGGCTGATTTTTATTGGTTAAGAAAAAGTGTTACCAAAGAACGTTACATAAAATAAGCTGGTATATTCTCAAGTCAAGCATACTTGCTGTTTTAATTTGCAACAATGTATGATGAACTTTTCACCTGTGTGCTGAGTTAGGTGTTCCCTGAAGTGTTTCTATGGTAACTGGCAGATTGTGAAATGGAGGAAGGGATGAAAGTTTTGTCAGTTGGAAAGGGTGCAAAAGTTCAAGCAATATAAATGTGTGTTTCGGTTTGAATTTAATGTGGGAATAAATGTGATTTTTTATTTATTTGTATATGTGTGTAGATTGAGTGTGTAGATTGATCGGAAAAGTTTGCTATTTGCTATAGGACTTCCTGATCCCGTAGGACTGCTTAGGGGGATTTACAATGATGTCTTAGTTCAAAATCTTTGATGGCCTTTGTTGAGCCTTTGATGGCCCTGGGAGCACCGTCTCCGAGGGTCGGCTCTTGTAGTGTTATATGGTGCCTATTCCTGGGAGTCTGCTGTTTGCTATGGTTGGGAGAGAGTTCTCTTTGAAGGGAAAACATGCATATTTAAAATTGCAAAGGATGCTGCTTCAAGCAGCACCCGCCCCAATGTTAACTATACAGGATGTGACCGCCAGGGTGGCCGTCACATCCTAATTCCGAGGGAGGGAACGCCGCTGGCCCTGCGGACGGTCCCTCCACCTCGGGGGTGGCGGATGGACGCAGGTCCGTGCGCCATCCTAATAGGCCCCTTAGTTTGTATTTGTTGCCGACGTACTCATTATAAAATTCAAACTAGGAATGTAGATGTGTTTTTAAAAAGTGAAGAGGAAAAGAATGATAAATGGAGAGAATTTGCTGCTTATCTGTTTGTGGAAGGTCGTTTTGAGTTAGGGACTGTACAATGTATTTGTAAATATTGTTACAATAAATTAGAAGAAAACGAAATGCCAGCTAGAGCTGTCCATAATGACATAGAATTAGTAGCTATACCTCCGGAACTTTAAGATTTAAATACATATGAGGCTATCCTTATACAATCTGTGCACCCTTTTCAGGCTATAATTTGTATGGAGCCTAAAACAGGTAAGCTGTCTTCAACAGATCTACAAAGAGGTTTAAAAGGTAGAGTTGTGTATTTTCCTTTAGATCTTAAGAAAAATGTTGAAACTGTTGGTGTAGAAAGAGAGGATACTGAACCTGTTGTCATTCTTGTTAATGGTGTACTCACAAAGAGTTGGAAAATATGGCAAGAGTTAGTAGAAGTCACAAAAGTCCAAAAGGTTACATTATATCTGGTGCAAAACAAAATTTACTATAAAAATGTAAATGTAGAAGAAGAAGAAATGAACAAACAAAATGAATAAGTCCTTCTTGAGGTTTTCAGATCAGCGGTCCTGGCCAAAACCTTAAAAGAGAGGAGTGCAACCAACTGAAAGTAGTTTTAGGAAACCCCTCACCCACCGGCCGGGTAGTGCTCTAGTCTTTCCGCGCTGCCTATTTAAGAGGCATGATGACGTGGTCGCGCTGCTTTGCCTAAACCGGTGTCTGAGCTGTGTTCAATGCCCGACCGGTTTTTTACAAATATTGAAGACGCTTCTCATTTGAGCTAATTGTTCTTTTAAATCTTTTTAATAGTGTGTCCTTTGTACGTGGAGCACTTCTGGGGGATTTTGCTGCTTATTTGCACATTTGCTCGTTCTTGGGTGGCCATATTAGGTTACAGGCCGGGTAGCGCTCTAGCCTTTCCAAGCTGCCTATTTAAGAGGCATGATGACGTGGTCGCGCTGCTTTGCCTAAACCGGTGTAGGAGCTGCGTTCAATGCTGACCGTTTTTTTACAAATATTGAAGACGCTTCTCATTTGAGCTAATTGTTCTTTTAAATCTTTTTAATAGTGTGTGCTTTGTATGTGGAGCACTTCTGGGAGATTTTGCTGCTTATTTGCACTTTTGCTCGTTCTTAGGTGGCCATATTAGGTTGCAGGCCGGGTAGCGCTCTAGTCTTTCTACGCTGCCTATTTAAGAGGCATGAGGCTGTGGAAGCGCAGTGGACGCGTGCAGCGGGCGCGCTGCCTGGGCGAAGCCCGTCTGCGCCCGTCCGCGCTTGTTCTGGGCTCAGGGCCAGTACCCCTGTTCATGAGACCTTAGATGTCAAGAAATATTCAAAGCAGCAACTTGTAGAGCTCAGGCCAAGAGGGGGATGGTTAATTGCCCTAAGCATGCTTTTGAGGTGGGAGTCAAGGGTCCAACTTGGGGTATGCGGCAAATGCGGCGTGCAACTGCCTATTATCCTTGATCAACCGGTCCATAGTTTGCATGATAAATTTCACGTTGGTCCAGATAATGACTTATTAATACTTTTTTATCGACCTTCGGGCCGCAACTGGGTTTTTTGGAACCGATAGGTACATTACTCAAGGATGGTCTGTGTCAAGATTCCCTCACGGTCTTGGGTGATTTTAACATGTATCTTGATACTAGCGGTTTGAACAAAATAATGGAAGCCGGGGATCTTAAACAATTGGTAGCTGGTCCTACACATCTTAAAGGTCACACTTTAGATGGGATATGTCCTAACAATTCTAATGTATCCTGTCAGGAGGTCCTTCCCCTGGCCTGGTCTGACCACAGTGCCATTATATTCGGGCTTAAGGAACCTTTAGTTCCTAAAACAGAGAGGGCTCCATTTAAGTGCATGGAAAGATTTAGATAGGGTCCAACTGGAGGAGGAACACTCTATCCCCTCCCCTGTGTTTCACTGACAAAGCTAATAATGACTATACTGATTGGCTTGATAAAGCGTGTAAGAAATTGTTTCCAATAATAAAGTGGACCCCTAAGAGTGCGAATCCTTCAGCCCCCTGGTATTCTGACCAGCTTAAATGCTAGAAATTGGCTTATAAAAAACTTGAAAGGGCCTGGAGGAGGGGCTATTGTACTGTTGACAAAGCGAATTATAAATGTAGTTTAAAACAATATAAAGACTTATTGCTGGAAACAAAGAAGAACTTTTTTTCTAAGGAAATTCTTTGAGCCAAGTCCAACCCTAAAGAACTTTTTAAAACAGTGAAAAGGTTATCTTCTCCTCACATCATTAAAAATGTCAGTAGTCCTGAACTTTGTGACAATCTGGCCACTTTCTTTCAACAAATTGTGGAGGAAATATTTTCTACATTTACTCCCCAGTTGAAAGGGTCAGATCTCTGCCCAGTGAGTCCTAGTCAGGTTGATTTAATCTCAGGATCTAATTTTGATCATTTCACCCCCCTAGGGCTTGAAGAAACTGTTAAATTATTGTCTTCTGCCCGCTCAGGGTGCCCTACTGACCCTTGTCCGGTCCCAATACTTAAATCCATTTCGGGAGTGATTTGTTTGGTTTTGAACCGTTTGATTAATAATATCTTCACTTCCGGGATTTTCCCGATTGGTTGGAAAAAGGCTTCGATACTCCCCCTTTTAAAGAAGCCTACTTTGGTTCCTACAGACCCAGGGAATTATGGGCCTATTTTGCGACTCCCCCGCCCGCAAAAATCACTGAAAAGGCCATAAATGTACAGCTTAGTAGCATTTTTCATGGCAATAACATACTTGATCCCACCCAATATGGCTTCAAAGCTGACCATAGCACCGAATCAGCCCTTATCAAATCTTGTGAGGAGGAATGGGAGGCTTTGGACTGTGGGGGGAAGGCTATACTCATAATGTTAGATCTCTCAGCAGCCTTCAACACTGTTCTCCATAAAGTTTTGATGGGCCGGTTGTCGGGGCTGGGGTGCAAGTGGTCGTTTGGAAACTCCTTCACTCCTTTTTATCAGGGAGATCACAAACGGTTGATCTAGATAATAACAAATCTCAGCCTTTCAGCCTTCCGTGCGGGGTGCCGCAGGGGTCGTCACTGAGCCCTATGGTCTTTAATATCTATGTGACATCCCTGGCAGCCTTGATTAGATCGTTTGGTTTTCAGTTGACCTCCTATGCCGACGACACTCAGATTGTACTATCCTTCAAGGACGGTCAGGTAAAAGAAACAGGTGTTCACTTCCATGAAGGCTATTGCAAACTGGATGTCGGCAAATTGTTTGAAACTGAACACCAATAAAACGGAGGTGATTTTATTTGGAAATAACCCTCACGTATGGACTCCAGATTGATGGCCAACAGATATGGGAAACCACGCTACCCCAAGTTCTAAAGTGAAATACCTGGGTGTAATAGTGGACAATAAACTGACTTTTTGTGCCCACATTAGTTCAGTTGTTTCTGCTTGCTTCTTGATTTTGCGAGTCTTTAGAAAAATAAAACCTTATCTTTCGGACAGCAATTTTAGGACGGTAGTCACAGTTCTTGTACTGTCACGCATAGATTATTGCAATAGCATATATCTGAATGCCCAGAAACAACTTCCTAATAGGCTTCAGATAGTTCAAAATGATGCGGCTAGATTACTGTCAGGTATACCCAAATTAGTCTCAGTCCGAACAGAACTAACTTGGTTACACTGGCTCCCGGTCAAACAGAGGGTTCGTTTTAAGGCCCTCTGTATAGCCTTCAAGACCCTTAATGGTATTGGCCCTGACCACTTGAGGCAGAGGTTTAAATGGTATATCCCCAGTAGGGCGCTTCGATCCATGGGTGCTAAACTTGTCCAAACACCGACCTTCAAGAAACCCGGCTGGGGAGGGAGGAGCTTTATTACCTGCACATCCAAGGCGTGGAACGAGTTGCCGTTCCACCTGAGGAATGCTGCCAATCTGCTCTCCTTCAGAAGAGGCCTGAAGACCCGGCTGTTCTCTCTCTGATCGCATCGACTTATGTTTAGGCTTAGCTCAGCACCAGGACACCCACGGGTAATCGTGCGCTTCTTATAAATTCCAATAACATAACATAACACCTACCTAGTAGGTGGCATGCTTGATCATCGGGCCCAGCTGGATCACCTAGCGCAATCCAACGGTGCTTCAACACCTGAGTTACAGCGGAGCAGGTTGTATGTGCAAGGAGAGTGAAGGGCTATGTGAAGTGCAGTTATGGGTTAAAAATGCCTCTAAGAATAACCCCTGTAAGAGTTTTAATAAAAGGGCCCTAGGACATAGGTAAAAACATTATCAGGATCTGCTTGAGGTTTTTAAATGTACCTCTGCATCCCAGCAGAAATTTAGGTCTACTAGTTTCAGCCTTTATGTTGGTTCATAAGGCTTTCGTCAGGACCAAAATGGAGTGTGTGACCAAAAAAAGAAGAGGGATGGTCACAGTAGTGATAATATCAGCACACACCCTAAAGTGTGATGTGAGTGTAGTGGATTTGTTGTTACTTACAAATCCTCTGTATGGAGTACTTAAACTCTGAGTGTGCTATGCCTCATGGATCTGATCGATCTCTGCTGCTCCCTTGCTGACTGTTTGTCAGGGGAATATGTCGATATGACCTACGCAGATGATCGGGTCCCGCTGGTATACTGGGTCCCGCTGATCATCTGAAAGAAAGAGACAAACATTTAGAATCACAGTTAATTAATTTGACGGCATGTCAACGTGGCAATAATGAATATTGGTATCGATGTCATGGGGAATTAAAATGTATGTTAAGAAACTTAAGGACCCCTACACGGTTTGTTACACTTAGTTGTGCTGAGTACGCATGGGATGATTTACTGGATTTTCTATGAGAAGCAAATTTAAATGTAAAAAATATTGAATTGAAGACAGCTGGAGAACTGTGTTCCCTGGATCCTGTAAATGTTTGCAGATATTTTAATCATGTGTTTGAAGCTATGATGTCTCATCTGTAATAAAAAAAAATCCACCTTTCGGCGAGGTTATTGATTTTTTGGGGAGAAAAGAATACCAAGCTAGAGGTGCTCCTCATATACATATGCTTTTATGAATCAAGGATGCACCCAAATTTGGAACTGATTCGGATGAGACTGTTTTATCTTTTATTGAAGAGTATGTTCCTGTGCGAGTCCAAAAACAAGAGGAGAAAATATCTTAAAACAGCAAGGCCCCCATTAGGACTTTGTCCACCCGCCATCCCATCGTGGAAAGGGACCGCCCACCATAAGGGCGGGGGTCCCGTGGGGGGAATTAGGATGCGCCCGCCACTGTGCATCCTGCATTTTTAACATTGCGGCGGGCGGTGCTGAATGCACCGCCCGCCACATTGTTAAAAATACATGTTGTGCATTTCAAAGCATAACGTGACAGGCACCGCGCGGTGCCTGCCATGTTGTCCTTTGAAATGCAGGGGGGTACCATAGGTACCCCCATGTGCACCCCCCACCCCACCGGAGTCCTTGGGGGGCCACAACGGGCCCCCAAAGTAGACTCCGCACGCCTTAATGCCGCCACGGAAAGGCATTGGTAAATGCCCATCCAAATATCGCTGGCGGTCTGATAGACACCGCCACCATATAAAACCTTTTCCGCTCCGGTCGCAAAGTGACCGAGGTGGAAAAGTGGTGGACGGTTTTCCGTCCGCCGCGGAACCCCCAGCCATGCTAATATGGCGGGGGTCATTCCAGCATGGAGGGCAGGCGGATCGCCCCCGCCAGGCCGGCGGTTGCTACCGCCGGCCTGGCGGGGGCGATCCGCCCGCCATCCTAATGGGGGCCCAAGTTTTACTGTTTCAGAGTCATCAAGGTGGAAAGTATTGTTGATGCAAATATAAGTCAAAGGATACATTTTACACAAAATGTCGATTTGGCTTTCCACGTCAAGGAAGAGTGAACAGTTTTATGTCGGCAGTGAGGCATACCATCACTTGGAAATCACCCAAAAATACTTACAATTTAAGAAGAACAGAAGAATCGAAGCACGTTAATGATTACAATCTGGTGATTTTGAAGATGTGGAATGCAAATATGGATATACAATATGTTGCAGATAACTCAATTGCTGTTGCTCGCTATGTCACGTCATATATTGCCAAGTCTGAGAAGACAGAATTGAAAGAAATGTGGGAGGAAATTTTGCAGAAGACACTTAGCAAAAAATTGTATCGCTTCAGCTTGAAGATGCCTTAACATCGAGAAATTGGATCCTACGAATGTTCAGATGGATTGACATCTGCAAGTTTATATTCAAAGTCAAGAGGAATCATCTGGATAAGTTTTGGTCTTGCTGCAGCACGAAATTGAGTTTTGAAATCTGTACAAGAAATTGAATACCTGGCACTGAATGAACCAGAAAGTACAGATATTTTGAAAACAAATATGTTGGATATGTTCTATCCAAATAGAAGTCCATACTTGGAAAACATCTGTCTATATGAAATACTGCAACATTATAATTTTTAAAAAAATGTCACAGAAAATATTAATGAAGGAAAATACGCTGTAATTGGATCAGAAGGGTGTTTGGTAAGGCATGACAATGAAAATCTGATTAATCACAGGAAATTACGTTATGATACGCCAGATAAAAGAGAGTTTTTCTATTTAGCTCTTCTGCAACTCTTCAAACCTTGGCGGACTGAAATGAAATTACTTGGAGATTTTGACAGCTATGAGGATTCTTTCAATGCATGTAAAGGTAGCATTGAATGTACAATTTTTCCAAATTATCTCCAAATGTTGAACGAATAGATGAATCAAGAAAAACTATTGCAACTGAAATAACTAGTGATAGTTCACAAGATAGTCAGGGTTCTGCTCCACAAAGTCAAGATCCACTGGGAGAAGCCATACTTGAAAATGAAGCGGCAATAGCAATGAGTGAAGTGAAAACGGTGATGCAGCAAGCACAACAGGACAACATTGATTTGGAAAATTTAGAGGAACATCTGAATACTGAACAGAAAGAAATATATCACTAAGTTACACAAAAGACAGAAAATGGATTACTGCATGAAAAGAATGATTGCCATTGTACTTCATTTAGACCTATTCCTATGTACATCAGTGGACAAGCTGGAATGGGGAAGAGTTTCTTGATAAAATGTTTGTCACGTTATCTACAGAAAAGAACAGATTCCCATTTGTCTTGTGGTGTAACTACCCCAACTGGGTTAGCAGCTCACAACATTAAAGGGATTACATTACATCGTCTACTTATGTTACCAGTAGAACATGAAAATAAATTGGAATACCACAAGCTATCTGGAGAAGCTTGTTTCGAAGTTTCAAGAGTACTAAATAAAATTAAACTTCTGGTAATTGATGAAGTAAGCATGGTCTCAAACTTAATGATTGCGTTTGTACATTTGAGGATGCAGCAGATTAAAAAAAAAATTACGATGTTTTATTTGGAGGAAAACATGTAGTTGTATTTTGTGATCTACTACAACTTACACCTGTGAAAGGCCTACCTGTTTTTAATAACCCTTCTTCATTAATCTTTGGGAAGTAGTGGAAATGTAAATATTTGGAGTTATTTTGAATATAAGGAACTTATCAAGAACATGCGACAAGCAAATGAGGAAGATTATAGAAATATTCCTCAAAATATTAGAATTGGGGTCTTAACAAAGGATGGAAAAAAATGCTTTAGAATGTCGGCTGCTAAAAAACGTGTTTCCAACAGAAAATATTGTGTCTGAAACAATCTTCCAAAGAATTGCAGAAAAGGAATCTGTAATTTGCCTTATGCCAATACTGAAAGAATGCACTACATTCAATGAAGAACTGTTGAAGCTGGAGAATGAACTGATAATGAAAATGGAGCTGTTGATAAAATAGAACATGAAGGAGTAACTATTCTTTTGTCAGAGAAATTGCAGTTAAAATTAGACTCTTTGGAAAAATAAATATCTAAGACTTCTGGTTTGTTAAAGACCTTATATGTCTTTGTAAACTGCCGGGTAATATTACGGCGTAATTTAGATGTTGAAAAAGGTTTAGTAAATGGAGCAATGGGTAAAGTTGTTGACTTTGTTAGTTATGCAAATAGAGATGAGATTGAATTTTTGAAGATTAAATTTGATCAGATAAAAGAGGTGAAACAAATTGGACGCTGTTGTGTTTGTTTCTTTCTTGTAAAAGATATGTATGTCCATAAAAAACTGTTTCCTGTTTGTTTAATCTCTGCAGTGAGTATTCATAAATCTCAAGGTTTAAGTGTAGACAATGCTTTGGTAAATATTGGAAGTTCTGTGTTTAAAGAGGGTATGGCTTATGTTGCATTGCCTCGAGTAAGAACGTTATCAGGATTGTATTTGATTGATTTTGTTGAGCAAAAGGTTAGTGCAGATGTAAATTGTATAAAAGAGTACAATAGGTTAAGAAGACTCTATGCTCCTAACTGAGGTGAATATCCTATTTATGAAAAACGTTTAATACGTCCAAAATGAAAATATGATATAGATTATACTGAGGTTGCAATGAAAAAAAGAATTGAAAAGAATGACGAGTCAGGAAAGAAAATAAAAGGGAGCACGGTTGGTAATGTTGTAGGATATCAGAAAATAGTTCAGGTATCAACTGCTATGCTAATGTAATTGTGAACGTTGTCTTTTTTTTAGAAAATCTACAGCATGCAATTATTGAAAATCGAGAAAAAAGATTTTGTTCTTTGTCACATTATATATTTGAGAAGTTGAAAACTGATAAAACGAAAATCCATACTGTTTCTGATTTGCAGAATCTTCTGGATAAATGTTCTGGTTCTTCACAATTTACACAGAATGTACAGCAAGATGCACAAGAATTTCTTATGTTTTTGCTTGCAGTATTAGAACATGAAGGTATACAAATTGAAAATCTGTTTGGACTACGTTACAGATGGGTTCATAGATGTGACAGTAGTAAATTTTCATCTACCACTAAAATAGATACTGAACGATTCATACATTTGACAATGTCAGATTTGAAAACAGTGTCTTTCAACGACCTGGTAAAATCAGCTAATCAACATATGGAATGTATTCAGTGCAAATCAGAAATGTTGTCAACATTATTTATAGAAAGATGTGGACAATGTATTATTTCAATGCTGCAAGGTTGTAGAGCAGATGGAACAAAATTGGAAATCAAAATTAAAAATTTCGGGGCAGGTCAAGTGTCAATTTCAGGAAGAACTTTTAAAACAGTAGCTATTGTTTCCCACGATGGAACAACTTCAACATCTGGACACTATACTGTCTATATAAAATGCAATGAAGGATGGACACTATGTAATGATATGCATTTAGAGGATACATTTCAGTTGCCTAATGAATTACCACGTTCATACTTAATATTTTTGATGACAAAATTCTACGACGATATCAACATGAATTACTGAGAATATTTCGGATATTTTCAATACAAATTATTTTAGAAACAGCATTCACCCTATTGGAAACATGTGAATATGATTTTAGAAGTGTATGTTGAATATCCTAATTGCAAATGTTTTCAGAAACATCATTCGGCCTATTGGGAAGGTGTGTATATGAATTACAAAGTTTTTTTCGGATATACTCAATGGAAATATTTTTAATAACATCATTCGGCCATTAGGGAAGATGTTCCTAATTTCGGTTTCAATTAATAATTCTGTCCTTTCATATTGCGTTTGAAAGATTGTGTTCGAAAGAAGGTGGTGATATATTCGATCTTTGTATTATATACTATGTTACTAAGGATGTTTATTTGTGAAAATGTAAATACCAAGTTGCGTTGGTTGTAGATATTTTGAAGAGAAGTATGTTTTTTTTAACAATCTTATTGATTGTATTTTTTTGCCCGCTGTCATCTGATGATTAACATTGAAATCACTGTTTATGGTGAAATTCA
The DNA here is from genome assembly GCF_964261635.1 of Lissotriton helveticus. Lineage (NCBI taxonomy): Eukaryota > Metazoa > Chordata > Amphibia > Caudata > Salamandridae > Lissotriton > Lissotriton helveticus. The sequence goes on along the minus strand of NC_136070.1, from coordinate 774,681,823 downwards.
ATATACTCTGAAGATAGCAAAAAAAGGCAAATTGAATATGTGATGTAATTGTATACTGCGAAAAGTATAACATTATATGTAATAACAGAATTTCTTTCTTCTGTTTTACAGACCTTACTACTAAAGTTTAAAATACTTTAAATTTGCATTTAAAAAAAAGAAGTGAAAATGCATTACTTTTAATTTCATATCTACTTGAAAACAAGTAGGATTAATCCACCCAGGTACTACCCTTGCAGTCTATCAAAGACACTGTGACTCCCCATGCCCATCTCCAGTCACCCAGCCAGTACTATACACTAATGACATCTCTCCACTAATACCCAAGTTCTTATAAATTCTGCATACACTCTCCTTGCAGTACTGTAATTATCCAGTCACTGCTGATGTACTCATGCAATGGCCCAAGCACTAACACAAGCAGTGCTACAATTGTCTGTGCACTATCCATAAAGACTTATAAGGAGGTACATACTACTAATTCACTCCTCTAAATACCCTAGTGGTACCCATGCACGCTAGCAATCACCCTGTCAGTCCCCATGCACTTCTACAATCACCCATCCAGCACTGTGTAGTTATCTAATCACTTTGCTAATACCAAAGCCCTTATAAATACACCATGCACTCTCTTTACAACACTATCATCATCCAGTTACTAGTCATGTACTTATGGAATGGCCTAACTACTAATACAAGTACCCGCTATTATTAATAATAGTGGGTTTTAGGGAAGATATAGTCAGAAAGTGGCATTTAAAAAAACCTTTGAAATTTCCTGAAATAACCATAGGTTTCAGGGATGTTATAGTTATAAATTACCATTTAAAAAAACCTTTGAAATTCACTGAAAAAACATATGTTTCAGGGACGTTATAGTTAGAAATTACCATTTAAAAAACCTTTGAAATTCACTGAAAAAACCATAGGTTTCAGGGTCGCTATAGTTAGAAATTAACACTTTAAAAAACACTGAAATTCACTGAAAAAACCTTAGGTTTCATTGACGTTATAGTTTGTTGGACATTTCACTCATACAAAAGCAGAGAAATTCTGCCGTCATAGTTAGTTCAGCTAACTATAACTGACGCCCCTGCAATGCACTGCTGATGACGTCACATATTACATCATTCATGACATGGTCAGGGACGTCACTGATGACATCACTGATGACATCTCAAATGACATCATCTATGTGACAATCTGATGCACCTTCTCACACCCTAATATAACCTTTGATACACTGTCTCCAAAATACAGAATACCATTTTCAGTTTAAGCATCTTTATTCGATTCACAGAATCATCAAAGTAAAAAAACATACATTTACATAAAAACAAGCAATTATCCTCTTTCCAAACAATTTTTAAAACTCTAAGTTGTTAGCAGCAAAAGGGTAAATTTTCTGAAATACACAATTTTATAAAAATAGCAAAAAGTCATAATACAAAAATTTCCCACTATCTTAATATACAAATTCAAGTGTATACAATTACATTTGTTAAAAAAGCCAAACCATCATAATTCATTAAGTACATTACATATCAGAACCTTAAGCCTCGCTTTATTCTAATAAAATTAACAGCCAGTAGAAATCTGCACATTACAAAAACAACCAGTCTTGAGGTGTCTGACTTAAGGATACACAACATCTCAATATATTTTCTAATACCAAGATTCCTGCCCAGAGGTTTGATCCACTTTTTCCTGGGAATATCATATAATTTACAAAAAAATAAGACATGAGCAATATCCTCATCTCTTCCCAGGGAACATTCTGACCAAGTACAGTCTTCTACCTCGTCACTCCTTTTCCCCCACCTGGATGTAAATGCCTTGATTTGCAATATGCCATATCTAAATTTGAGGTAAAGGCTCTTAGCTAAAAAAGGCTCCACCTCATCTCAGAAAGGTTCAAAAGAGGGACTAATTTTAAGGGTCGGAAATTGGGTTATAAGGGATCCATGACTAGAACCTGCTTTAACACTCTGCTCAATAAAATTCCAGAAAATGGTTTTACATTCCATTTCAGAGTCAGGGGTAAGCAAGTCCGGATGTTTCCAATATCTGCTCAGGCCCAAGTCCACTAACCATTTACGAATATGGACCAACCAGGGGAACGTGACATAAGTGTCCAAATTAATCAACTCTTGTAAAGCTTGCCTGTAGACAAGCAGTTCCTCCGTTGTCCATATTCTGATCCAATATGAAATGGTCATCCAGGTAGCCCTATGCTCTATACATTTGATACCAAGATCCAACATAAGGTGAACCACTGGTGTATTTTGCGGGAGGGCAGTGAACCTTCTCTTAATTTTGTTTTCCACTATAATTATTGATGATATAACCCCCCCATAATTTTTAACCATATAGAGCCGCAGTCTGGGTTCTTAATTTATATACTTGGAGTGCCGGTGTAATCGCTTTTGACGTAGTTGACAAAAGTTTCTTTATAATTGGAGACGCGTTTTGAGTTAGAATCAGCTTAGATTTCGAGATCTGGGGGTTCCATGACAATTTGGAGTCAACGGTAACCCCAAGATATACGAAATGTGGAACGCGCTCCAAAGTTACGTCATTTAACTGCAGTTTGTTTGTGAATGAGCAAAGGGGTCTGCTAGTCATATATTTAGTTTTAACTGGGTTAATTTCAAGGCTCTTTTCCTTGCAATACTCATCCAATGCATTTAAAAGATTCAGAAGGCCCCTAGGTGTTTGCGATAGCAGGATACTATCGTCTGCAAAACTTAGCGCACAAATATGCTCTTCACCTAGTTTCGGGGAATCATGGATGTTTTTTTTATGAGCTTTAATCATGTCGTTGACGTAGAGTAAAAATAGGGTTGGCGCCATGACACAGCCCTGGCGCACACCCCTTTGTACTGGAATCTCTTCCGTCAATTCTCCTGATTTCCCCCAGGGCACATTTGCATATGTATTTTCGTGGAGCCTAACCAACTGCATTACGATGTTACTCGGAACTCCCTGCCGTAATAGATTAGCCCAGAGAAGGTCTCTAGGAATGGAATCAAATGCGGCCTTCAGATCTATGAAGGCCACATAGAGGTGACCATGTTGCAACCTTGTATACTTCCATGATATAATTAATAGCCTAAAGACCTGATCTATGGTGCTAATTTTCTTCCTAAAACCGGCTTGACAAGGGGAGAGCACAATATTATCTACATTCCAATCGGTTAGTTTATCCAAAATCTGTTTAGCATAAATTTTTTGCAATATATCTAATAGACTAATCGGTCTGTAGTTTGCTGGCTCATCCCTCGAGCCTTTCTTATAGATCGGAACGATCTCCGCTCCTCTCCATGAATCAGGGATGGGTTGGCCACTAGCTATTCCATTTGAGAGAAGGTTAATGTAGGGAGCCCAAACATCCACTGCATGTTTAAATGAATCACCCGGGATTTTATCAGGTCCGGGTGCTTTAGAGGAATTTATGGCAGCAATTGCATTTATTGTATCTGCCATACTAAAATGAAGTGGAGAGGAAGTATTAGCTGACAGAAGTGTACTAATGTCAGTTGTAGGATCTGCAGATGGACGTTCAGGCGCAGCATACAGGTGGGCAAAGTGATTAAACCAGGATTGAGGGTCCAAGTTGTAATCCTGGGCCATAACATTTGCCTTGGAGCCATTAGCAATGATCTTCCAAAACATAAACTGGTCTCCTCTATTAATAGCTGCTATCAGATTCTCCCAACTGTCATCTTCCCACCTCCTACGGGCCCCTTTAAGGACTTTACGATATATGTCCCTACATTGCCTGGTCCAAGCAGAGTTCCCTGTTCTCAGAGCCTTAACCAAGTTTTTTTGGCAAATGCACAGTCGGAATCAAACCAAAAATTGGAGTGCTCAGACTTAGAGTTGTGTTTACTGTCATTGGAAACTGCTTTGGTTAAATGGGGCTTTATTCTCTCCATTAATGTATGGTGCACCTGTGAATACCATTTTCGATACCATAGACACGGCAATGCCACTTACTACATATCTAGTCACTGGTTGTTAGGTCTACACATACATCCACTCATTCGCCCATACAATCACTCATAAATGCAGTCACTCATCAATACAACACTAACATATGCACTCATACACCTTCACAGACACTCACACACCAGCACTCAACCAGAGTTACTCACACACCTAGTGAGACAGAAAGAAATGCATAAATATTCTCTTATACAATCACTGATAAAAGTGCACACTCATCTATACAGCCACTATCACAATCATTGACTTTCATGTATAGTCACTTATATACCTCAACTCTCACATATACTGCCTTTTACATATGTAGTTACTTATACACACACTCAATCACCCGTACATCTGTTTTCACATGCACTCATGAACCAATATACCCAGTGAATCAACCACTCAAACATGTATGCACAGAGTTACACACCTCCCACGCAGCCACACACACAGTCAGACACCCATATGAATACTCCGGCAACCAATCAATAGCCCATATAGACACTGATGTAGTTACTGAGCAACCCATGCATCAGCTTATACACCAGCAGACAGAGTGATACAGACATTCACACACTTTAGTCACTAACCAATGCATTCAGTAAAACATGTTTAGTCACTCACTTAAACAGGCAATCACCCACTCATTCTTCAATACAGGTTGGTATATATATAATACATATTTAAAGTTTAAAGAAAAACACATTCACTGAATGATGTCATCAGTGATGTCATTTGAGATGTCATCAGTGATGTCATCAGTGATGTCACTGACCATGTCATGAATGATGTAATATGTGAATCATCAGCAGTGCATTGCAGGGGCATGAGTTATCGTTAGCTGAACTAACTATAACAGAAGAATTTCTCTAGTTTTGTATGAGTGAAATGTTCAACCAACTATATCGTCAATGAAACCTATGTTTTTCAGTGAATAAATATAATATATTTATATATATATATATATATATATATATATATATATATATATATATGTGTGTGTGTGTGTGTGTGTGTGTGTATATATATATATATATATATATATATGTGTATAGACATATATATAATTATTTGAAAGAAATATTTCTTTCGTGGGGGTGACCACCCAAACACCGCATTTTACTTTCAATGGGGCAAACCCCCTTTATTAGTTACCCTTACCACCCTATACCCACCCCCACCAACCCTTAACACCCCCAAAATAAACATGTTACCCTATACCTCTAGCCACTCCGCAACTCTAAAAATGCCCTCACAACCCCATACCCTTACCCACCTCTAAAAACCCAAAGTTACTCTTTCCACCCAATACCATTATCCACCCCATAACCCTTAAAATACCCTTACAACCCAAAACCCTTATCCACTCCTAAACCCTAAAAATACCCTTACCTTGCACTCTACACACACACACACACACACATACACATACCTACCATAACTAGACTTGCCATGCTTGGTAAAGCACCAAAAAATGTATGAATGGTAAATACAGTGTGTGGTTAAAACAGCAATATAATTTTTAACATGGATCTAAAGGTATTCTCATGAGATAATTCAATAATGTCTATTGAGAAAACAAGTCATGCCATCTCCGGGGGTGTACAGAGGTTTATCCCTTCCCCTGGAACAAAACTATGGAACAACAGTGTCAACATAGAGGTATGCCTTTATAACCAATATGAAACGGATGAGCAGCATAAAGCCTATAGTAACTTATACTGTGCCTTAATTCCCTCACCGCAATATGCACTATGTCCACAATATATAATCATAGTGATGGCTCAGGAATGAGGTGAGCATCCTTTATATACAATATATAAAGGATGCTCACCTAATTCCTGAGCCATCACTATGATGATGCGAGGCAATATAGCGCAAGTCTCTGTGTTGCCTCACACTGCGATGGGGAAGCGAGCCATGGGCGCTTACGGTGGGTGTTCCCACGTAACACAATGGCATTTGACGCTTTCCCAGATTTACAACGTTCTGTAAACTTGGGAATGTGTCACAAGCCTACTCCTCCCCAGTGGAGGCATAGGGGAGGCACAATGAGTAGAAATAACTTTATTTCTCCTCATTTTCTTTCCTTTATGTGTGCTGCATTCAGTACACATAGAAGGAGGAAACACCTCTATTGATTGTTTTTGTGCAGGAAGGTGTCCCTCCCTGCACAAACACAATCATTGCCACAATGCAGACACTTGCACAATGGTGCAAGGGTTCCTGCGTTGGTGCATGGCAGCCAATTGAGTGCCATCTCAATGAAAGAGATAAGAATGTGCCGTATCTGATCGATACGGCACATTGCTGCCATTTTCTTTTACCGTAGGGCAGTGCAGCAGGAAGGCTTGTGGTGCTGCCCTACAGCAAAACATTGTAAATGAGGTCCTGTTTTTAACATGTCTGATGTAGATTATGGCATTATTACAAATAAACCCCTGTTGTGTGACCAAAGTGGATAAGAACTGGCAAGGTAACCTGCAACTTTTGATTTATAAGATTCTATTTCCTGTACAGGAAATGGTGAACGAAACCTACCTTTTGTGGTAGGGGGTGCATGAAAACTATAGATTACATTTTTGTCTCTAGAAATTTGTTGTGTAATTGACGTTTTGTAATAATCCTAATACGTTAACAATGTTTGTATCTCTGCCCGTACACAAAATCAAACTACCGCCAAAAGTATTAACCCTTCCCTTGCTTCACGACAATGGCTTAAGGATCCATTGTTGTATACATAATCCTAATACACGACTGGATGCTTTGATATGTTGTGATGGTATTGCTTTTTAGGTCTCGGACCGTAGGCTGCGCTTGCGCAGTCTCGCTCCGAGGTTTAATGTTTTCTAGAGTGGGGCTTGAACCCGCCCCTTTTCTCCATTGGCTGGCTTCCTAAACGGAGGCCAGCCATTGGAGGAGAGGGGCTTTTCTCCGTTCAAGCCCCGTCTTTTTTGGATTTGGGGGCGTGTTTTTTGCAGTTTTTAAGTCTGTGACGTCATCCGTCACTCAACCGCAAAAAATACACCCCCGAATGCGAAAATGGCGCCGCTTTACTGACACTGTATACAAAAATAATAACTGTGGGTCTGGGGAAACTCAAAAATTCTGTGTTCAATCAATGTGTCTAAACCATTACCTGATGCGCTAGGACCCATCACTCTGTGATATGGAATCCCATCAGTTACTCTAACTGGACCGCCCTGGTGATTATCATTTGGGCCAGTCTCAGTAAAGCGGTGTGTCCACAGCGCATACTCAGTACACACCGATAGATGTAACCAAAAAAGCAGTGCACAAAGAATAACAAGTGAGGTGAGTGATTACAAATGGATAGTGGTTTCAAAGAGAAACTTTAATAGAGAGCAAACCACTTCCAAGCTTAAAAGACGTGAAAAGCAAAATAAACAGTAGTTTCAACAAATATCTACTGCCTGTTAGTGGAGGTCGACATGTTTCTGCAGTTGTAGATACAATGTGTATCTCCTGCTTCCTCAGGACCAAAATTATATTTTGCTACTGCTTGTACAACGTGAGTGTGTGTAGAACAAAAATTAAACAAACATTAGGATATCACCTGATAAGGCCTTCTCAACGCTCCTGTTAAGTAAGCTTTCCTGACGCCATTTCTGCCCGACCGCCGCCGGAAGAAGTCGAGAAGCTGCCAAGTCCTCCGGTGAGTACTCGCTTTTCTTGCCCTCTCTTCCCTCATTGTTGCTCCTGAGCCAACGACGTGTACAGAACACACGTGTAATGTCAGCTTGTGGTCCTAGCTAAAATTTCAGATGCGAGCTGTCGGTGTCCTCCTAAAAACACACACATGCACTGAATTAGCACAAAGTGTCTTCCTTGCCACCGGGAAAGAAAGACGTTTATAGGATGGGCATGGGTAATGCCATCCTGATTGGAAGTGCCTTTCGAGGACACTTGTGCTATGCTGACATATGTTAGTTTCCAAATGATCTCCAATGCCCCCTTCGCCCCTCCGCCCGCACTAGTTTTACGAGCACAAAACAGCGGCCCTTCTATTTGATGAAATGAATACAGTTTCTTCTATCGCTTGCAATAGAACCGATACATTAGATTTATTGGATGTCTTGTCATTTAACTCTGGAAAAAAAGGTACAAATTCAGGCGGACTGTCCGCAAAGTTTGCCTGCAAAAGTACATTCTGTTCTGGCGCCGAGTACAATCAGCAGCTCGCTGTGATCCGAATTCCCAGTTTAAACATGGGACCCTACCACCCTATCGAGGCAGACTCCCACTTGACAGCCCACCACAGTGATGAATGCGTCCGCGGAGGGGCAACCCGGGGCGGCTCCCGGCGCCTGCTCATGCCTTCCGTGAGCTGCGTCCGAAGCCTGCAAAAATCCCTCTAGGCTGCCTCGTGTCTCTGTCCGAGGGTTAGTGAATTACAAGCTGCCCCAGCCAATGATGATTTCACGAGCATATTGTTTGCTTAATGGATTGACCCTTTCAGTGCTGGCTTGTGTACAATCCATCAGGGCGATTTTTTTTAAGCAACGATTGCACCCGCCGTGGCGCGGAAGGTGGCGATGATGGTAAATGTTAAATGCTGTTTGTGGGTGTGGTGAGCTTCCAGGATGTTGAAAGGTGCACCCACGGGAGGGGACAATGTTTACCATCCCTCCTCCCAGTGGCATTCTCATGCCATCGTCTATCAAACATCTTCGTCACCAGAGAATTCCGCCCTCTCTAGACTCTCTTTTGAAAGTGTTTACAAAACAGAACTCAAGTTATGTGGATGTCCCAATGCATGAGTGTGTGTTTCGCCATACACACGTCATGTAAAGGTTAGCACGTATAAAGGCAGAAATTAGCATCAAGGTGTAGGTAATTAACCCCTCTCCCTCGAGTATTCATCAGATGAGGTGCATCTTAGTCAGTCCTTGTGGGTAAGTGGTGACAGACATGCAGCAGTAGACTGATCAGAATCCTGGCTGACAGCTTTTCCTCCAACACTGCTGCATCCAGCATCACACACCACCCCAATGAGTGGCACTGAAGACCATTTCTGCCTTTTGCCACAATTCATCAACAACCTGGCCACTGACATGGACACGCATACACATGTACACATGCGTACACACATACAATCTCTGAAGGTTGAACACACACAAACACATGCTAGTTCGCGCTACATAAAACTATATAAAAAAAAGAATGCATCCCTGTTACAAACTGTTGTTTTGGTAAATCAGAGTTTCTCCTTTAAGCTCCTCTGTTCCCCTCACCCGACCCATCAACACAGAACTGTCCCACCTCCTTTCCCCCACTGATCCACCATCTACCTCTGCAGCACCCTCTGACACTCCAAGCAACCTTACTGCCCCCATTGACACACATCTTCGACAAATATTCACTAGACTGACTTTAATTGCACCCACCCTAACCAGCATACACACAGTAACAAAACTCGATGATGCACACCTGAGCCAGATGGCATCAGCCCCAACTCAAGACCGTCGGCCACTGTACCCCCTGTGGACACAACCCTCTATTCCAATGTAGACCCTACTCAGCTCACAGAGTCTACATTTCCAGTTATTCCCTCATTGTGCCCATGTTCTTGTGCTTGCTTTCCGCCCCCCCCTCACTGTGCTTGCTTTCCGGCCCCCCTCGCTGTGCTTGCTTTCCGGCCCCCCTCCCTGTGCTTGCTCCCCTGCTCCCGCATTCATTGTGCTTGCTGTCCTGCCCCTACTCCCTCGTTCGTTGTGCTTGCTGTCCTGCTCCTGCCCCCTCGTTCGTTGTGCTTGCTGTCCTGCCCCTGCCCCCTCATTCATTTTGCTTGCTGTCCTGCCCCTGCCCCCTCGTTCGTTGTGCTTGCTGTCCTGCCCCTGCCCCCACGTTCATTGTGCTTGCTGTCCTGCCCCCCCTCGTTCGTTGTGCTTGCTGCCTGCCCCCCTCGTTCGTTGTGCTTGCTGTCCTGCCACTGCCCCCTCGTTCGTTGTGCTTGCTGTCCTGCCCCTGCCCCCTCGTTCGTTGTGCTTGCTCTCCTGCCCCCCCTCGTTCGTTGTGCTTGCTGCCCTGCCCCCCTTGTTAGTTGTGCTTGCTGTCCTGCCCCTGCCCCCTCGTTTGTTGTGCTTGCTGTCCTGCCCCTGCCCCCTCGTTCATTGTGCTTGCTGTCCTGCCCCCCTCATTCGTTGTGCTTGCTGTCCTGCCCCTGCCCCCTCATTCGTTGTGCTTGCTGTCCTGCCCCTGCCCCATCATTCATTGTGCTTGCTCCTCTGCACCCCCTCGTTCGTTGTGCTTGCTCTTCTGCCCCCCTCGTTCATTGTGCTTCCTGTCCTGCCCCCTCGTTTGTTGTGCTTGCTGTCCTTCCCCCCATCGTTTGTTGTGCTTCCTCTATTGCCCCCCCTCATTGGTTGTGCTTGCTCTCCTGCTCCTCACCCTCGTTGGTTGTGCTTGATTTCCTGCTCCTCACCCTCGTTGGTTGTGCTTGCTCTCCTGCTCCCCCCTTCGCTGGTTGTGCTTGCTCTCCTGCCCCCCCGCTGGTTGTGCTTGCTCTCCTGCCCTCCCTCGCTGGTTGTGCTTGCTCTCCTGCTCCCCCCTCATTGGTTGTGCTTGCTCTCCTGCTCCCCACCCTCGTTGGTTGTGCTTGCTCTCCTGCTCCCCACCCTTGTTGGTTGTGCTTGCTCTCCTGTTCCCCCACTCGTTGGTTGTGCTTGCTCTCCTGCCCCCCTCGTTGGTTGCGCTTGCTCTCCTGCCCCCCCACGTTGGTTGTGCTTGCTGTCCTGCCCCCTCGTTGGTTGTGCTTTCTGTCCTGCCCCCTCGTTGCTTGTGCTTGCTGTCCTGCCCCCTCGTTGCTTGTGCTTTCTCTCCTGCCCCCCCTCGTTGCTTGTGCTTGCTGTCCTACCCCCTTGTTGCTTGTGCTTGCAGTCCTACCCCCCTCGTTGCTTGTGCTTGCTGTCCTGCTCCCTCGTTGTTTGTGCTTGCTGTCCTGCCCGCTCGTTGCTTGTGCTTGCTCTCCTGCCTCCTCGTTGCTTGTGCTTGCTCTCCTGCCCCCCTCGCTGGTTGTGCTTGCTCTCCTGCCCCCCCACGCTGGTTGTGCTTGCTCTCCTGCCCCTGCCCCCTTGTTGGTTGTGCTTGCTGTCCTGCCCCCTCGTTGGTTGTGCGTGTTCTCCTGCCCCCCCTCGTTGGTTGTGCTTGCTGTCCTGCCCCCCCTCGTTGGTTGTGCTTGCTGTCCTGCCCCCTGGTTGCTTGTGCTTGCTGTCCTGCTCCCTCGTTGCTTGTGCTTGCTGTCCTGCCCCCCTCGTTGCTTGTGCTTGCTGTCCTGCCCCCTCGTTGCTTGTGCTTGCTGTCCTGCCCCTCGTTGCTTGTGCTTGTTCTCCTGCCCCCCCTCTTTGGTTGTGCTTGCTCTCCTGCCCCCCCTCCCTGGTTGTGCTTGCTCTCCTGCCCCCCCTCGCTGGTTGTGCTTGCTCTCCTGCCCCTGCCCCCTCGTTGGTTGTGCTTGCTGTCCTGCCCCCTCGTTGCTTGTGCTTACTGTCCTGCCCCCTTGTTGCTTGTGCTTGCTCTCCTGCCCCCCTCGTTGCTTGTGTTTGCTGCCCTGCCCCTTGTTGCTTGTGTTTGCTGTCCTGCCCCCTCGTTGCTTGTGCTTGCTGTCCTGCCCCCTCGTTGCTTGTGCTTGCTCTCCTGCCCCCCATTGCTTGTGCTTGCTCTCCTGCCCCCCCTCTTAGGTTGTGCTTGCTCTCCTGCCCCCCACCCCCTCACTGGGTGTGCTTGCTCTCCTGCCCCCCTCGCTGGTTGTGCTTGCTCTCCTGCCCCTGTCCCTTCGCTGCTTGTGCTTGCTCTCCTGCCCCCTCGTTGCTTGTGCTTGCTGTCCTGCCCCCTCGTTGCTTGTGCTTGCTGTCCTGCTATTGGCATTGTAAAGACAATGCCATTTATTTATGTTTTAAAAACAAAAACATAAATAAAAATAATGTCATGAGCAATGCCAATAACTCTAACTTTAAGAATGCTGAGACTATTGCATTGTAAATGCTTGTTAAATAATAGTTTAGTGAACAGACTGATGGGTCCATTTTCAGTGAAAATGTTAAGAATTATGTACTTGCATCAGGGCATCTCTCTTGGCGCCAGTTAGGAATATTGGGGAAGTGCCCTAAAGGTCGGATTCCTGTTGCTCCCTTACAAACAGGTGATTCAGATAAGCATTATCAAACACTTTTATGATTTCGCATGAGGTACCATGGGCCCGATCAAATGTAGTCCAAAAAGTGGTGTTATGCCGTTCCTCTGGTGGAAGAGTCACAGGTTCAACAGAAGACCGCGTCCAACTATGCCCACTCTGGGTCTATAGATGGGAATCCATTTGTTGGATTGTAAAGCCCTCATACACCCTTTCAGGTGTCATGCTTCATCATCTGGGCTGCTCCTCGTTGGGTCGGCGGTGCAATACCCAACAGGCTCCCTAAAGAAGGGCACTTTATCGGAGATCTTTTATCCAACAGCTGTATGGTGAAGTGCGGGTGTGGGGCCAGAACCGTGTAGATGTGTAGTGGTAAATTAAAATAGGATTGGAAGTACCTAACGTGAATTGATTTATTCTGGGGGACTCCTATCCTAGTTAAAAATGTTGAACAAGGCACTAGTTCGAGTGTTATGCCTCGTGGTGGAGTGTCCTTTGTCAAAAATTATTGGTCAACATGTTTCTCGCTTCCAGTAAAGTATACTAGCCATTCTTCAGGACAGGAAATATAGTTAGAACTATCTACACTTACTGTTATCGGTATGAGAATTACTCACAGTACAATGTGTCTAATGATAAATGTACCTGATGCGACCTGGATCTACCCAATTCAGTAAATTTTCCAGGGATCAACAGTACCCCGCGGATCACGCATAAGGCTTAGCTCCTCTGTGTGAAAGAGGTTAACAGCTTTATGTTACACCCACAACCTGCCCTATCCACCGGGTCCGGGAGGTCAAATGTAAGCAGCAACTGCTAAGGAGGAAGAATGAGATTAATGATGGGGATTGGGAGCGAGTCACTGTTGCCACTAAGTTGAAAGACCAAAAGGCAATTCTGGTTGACACTTAAACAATGTAGGTCAAGGGGCATGCAGGAGAATGTGATTTGCAGTAAAAAAAAATCCATGTGATTGGATCAAGTACTTTGTGGCAATATACCGTAAACTTTAGACATCCTCCATCACAAATTTGTTTTCAGTTGCTGTCTGAGCTAACATTTTCCATAGATGAGGTGATGGAAGCAATACACCAAAGACCCACCTCTAAAGTCCTAGGCCGGATGGGTTTACAATTTGGTAAAATGTAACGTTGAGCTCTGGTCATCGCTCCTTACAAATGTTTTTTTGTTTAATGTAATTCTATTGAGAACGTTTGTGCAGCAGCAGAGCAATTCCTTCTACAAACAATAAAGCCAATGTATTAAGTACATTACTCACTACATAGCTACTCTCCCATTACACTGGGGAGTGACGACACATCCCCTGCACATCACTTATTTTCCTTTGATCAGAAATGACAGAATACAAATGTAAAATGTTTGATATTCTGAGTGTGCACATTTTCAGTTCCAAAAATTTCAGACTTATATATTCATATGTCCATTGACCATGACCGGCTCCTCTTTAATGGTGGAGGAGAGCTGCCCAACTGCTCAGAGACAGCTGATGAAAAATAAAATGATAATAAAAGAATGTTATTATCATTTTATGTATCACTGTCTGAGCCGCTTTTCAGGTGATGGAGTCTTTGGGTGGGCAGGTTAGGCCATGGCAGAGAGGAGGAGGAGTGGTGGGCACTTATATGTGTACATGTCAGTTTGTCCAGTCATCTTAGGATGGCCAAACAGACAAGCACACTTATGTTTCTCCAGGTCAGCTGTGTTGCACAGCTGTGTTGTGAAAAGCCACAGGATCCCTGTGCCTGAGTGAGCATCTGACCACCCCAATCATGGTGCTTCTCTCATGCTAGGTATTGCATGAGAGCAGCTTCTGAATTGGGTGGGGAGCCTGTGCTTTGGGGTCTATCGATTGCCAGGTTGAGTGGGGCAAAGAGACAGCTGGCAGCATCAGTGGAAACGGCAGGTAAGTTTTTTTAGTTTATTTTTATTCCCCCAACCTCCCCCCCACGTCGCCCTACTACTTAAGATTGGCGGCAGTCGCCACTGCCATTGACCTTTCCCTGCATTTAACAGCAATGTCTATTCTTCTCATGGTTGACTAGTGTTGCAGCATCTGCCCATTTCGAAGTGTCTGGTGCACTCTCCAGGGGTCAGTGTGTGCCCCAGCAGGGCAGTCAGTTTTCTCTCTGAGACTATCAGTTATTCGGCTTCCCATCCCTCTCTGTAAAAGCCATTAATACTTCTCGTCAAAGCTCTGCAATTGGTTATCGACGTACTCCTCTCATCTCCTCAACTCATAAGGCAGCCCCTTCTGCCACTTCCCAGCTGCCTACTGTGCTTCATCATTGGCAATGTGGCGGTTCTTCTGTCGCCTGCCACTGCCATACTATGTCCCTGCAGGCTACCACTAGGTCCAAGAATCTATTTCCCACCATCTTTTCTGGTTGTTGGGGGTTATAGGCCTAGCAAACACATTTCCATGGTCAACAGTTCTCACCTAGCTAAGACGGCGTTCCATGTCCAGAACTGCCCCACTTTAGCCCAACTCCAGATCATGTTTATCAAATCTGCGTCTAATAGTGAGCAGCAGGGATATTGCATGGTGTCGATTTGCATCATTACGTTAATCCTGTAGGGTGTGAGATGCGGTGTGTGGAGATTGTTAAATTGGGTGTATTTAAATATATTATGCCTGAACACTTTGCGCACCTGCTCTAAGGTTTTGTCCCATTCTTTGCCTCTGAACTCCCTTTCCAATTGGTTTTTCCATTTAGTTTTTAAGGGTATGAGATTAGTGAGGGTCATTGACAGTAATGTTTTATAGATCCAGGTGATTAGCTTATGTCCTTCACCAAAGGTGAGGATGGTCTGAAGGAGGATGTGTGTGCACAGCCTCTCCGTGTTTGGTCCCCACAACTGAAGTAGCGCCATCTGGAGTGCTGCGTATATCAGGAATTGTGTTCCCGGCAAGTCCTTTTCCTCCATAAATGCCTCTAGTCAGCGAAGGGTTCCCTCATCACAGAAATCCCTTATTGTTTCAATACCCAATCTGCTCCATTCCTACAGTCTCATAATCAGGATAGTATCCTCCTCATTCAGTGGACAGTCCCACCAACAAGAGGGCAGGCGCGGTAAGTGTGTATCGCTTTGTTAGGCCTCGCCTATCAGCGCGCATGGATAGGAGGAGACCTTTAGTAATCGATTCAGTTTTTGGCGTAAAAACGTGCACGCGTTGCATTGCTTTCAATGGCAATGCATGCATGTTTGGCGATTCCCTTGCAGGAGCGAGCGAGCTTTGAAACCATCTGTTTGTAATTAACAGATGGTTCCTGCTCGCTCTCGCAAGAGAAACAGGTGCAGGCCCCCTCCTCCCTCCCCTCCTCCTGCTGCCTCCTCCTCTTTCAGCGTGAGGCGCGCGCTTGTTCTAATGTAAAAGTCGTTTGATTCTTTCCATCATCATCTTTAACCCGTCGCGTTTTCAACTCCCAGACTTTTCTTCTACTTCGCCTCATATTCGCCTCTGTGACTCTTCTGTTACTCCCACCTGTTTCTCTATCACGGTCAGTTCCTTCCCATTTTTCTAAGCCTGTCACTTTCTCACTCAGATATAACACCCAGATTCCCTACCAGCCGGGTCATTTTATTGTCTTGTTAACTGTCCCCAAAGACCCCCCTCGCCCGCCTCTTTTCTGCCACATATATTGCTTTCTTCCCACCGCTGGCTCCTTTGCTATTCCTCCTTTCAGGCCTCTCCTCAGTTGCAGGTCGCATTGCATTTCACCACAGAAGGCTGTGACACTTGCAATGACACATGCACTCTGACTGCAGTGCAGACGAGGAACGATAATTCTTCCATTTAACAAGACCCAATATAGTTTCGCTATGTTTTGAGCATGCCCACGTGACTACCATTGTTACAAACAGAAGCAGGCTCTTGCTCGTCCACACCTCATTTCCTGTCTCGAAAGATTTGTTCCACGCTCATCCCTTCATTGTCCAGACCGTCAAAGCACAAAAAGCGAGAGCAGGGCAATATACAATTATATCCCAGGCAGTGCTTATTGGAGGCTATTGACTCTAATGAATATCAGAATGCACAGGCCTAGGGGGTGAGCCAGCACTCAATTCCAGCCCACTCATTACCCTTTTCACATTACAGGTGCTCAGAAGCAAGAGGCTGCAGGTCACACATTACAACACTAGATTTAAAAAATGTACTAATGCATTATGAAATCAGAAGCAAAATCAAGGGTTTTTCTCCTGGGAAGGATGTCATATATCGCTCTGTTATCTCCTTGGAGTTCAGATGTGGTTGTCAGTGGCTGCTGTCATCTATGCATCAGATTCAGGGATTTCCAAAGCAACTACAGGATGTCTGTAGGCAACAGGAACTCTGCAACCCCTTATGTTTTAGGATGATAGCCAAAGCAAACAAGCATTGGCATAGCCAATAGGTCTCGCCTTTGGGACCTTATAAGTGTTTAGTTATCCAGCATAATATCCTTGGCGCAACAACATCAAGTGTTGCATGGCTAAACACTTATAAGGTCCTAAAGACGAGACCTATTGGCTATGCCAATGCCAGTCTTGTTAGCTGCAGCTTTCCAACTGCGGAGCCTCACCACAAGGAGAATGGGTCTCCTCATCAGCTTCACTCTCACGCCTAACAATTCTGTAATTACCTCTTTTCTCTGAGGTTTTCCTGCTTCCCTTATATCCTCCACCTGAATTCCCACCAGCCATCAGGCCAACCACTCTAGCTGTGCCAATAGGAAGTAGAATTGGAAGTCCGGAATGCCCAGTCCCCTCTCCGCCACCACATGTCGCAGTATGTCCAAGGAAGTCTGGGATCCACTGCCATCCCTTACCAGCTGCCGTAGCAACACGTTCAGCAACCCTGCACCAGGCCTTCAGGACCCAGATCGCAGGTTCATGAAGTAATAAAGAACACGCAGTAGCATCACCATCCTTGGCAGTAGAATTTGTCATTTTTGGGCGTTTCAGAGACTGCCATGAGTGTTCACAAAAGGGGGTGGTGATGAACAGAGTGTCTGAATTAAGCAGACCACTCTTACCCAGTCCAAAGATCAGGGCTTGATCCATCACCGTTTTTTAGCTCACTGCCCCATCCCAGCTCAGAACCTGGCTATATGCAAATTAGTCTGTCCCTGGCCCAGTGCATCATGGGAACAGGGCAGACCAAACTACCAAGCCAATTCTTCACCAGAAAGGAAACAAGCTACCGGGGACCGGTTTCTGGCATTTCAGCCTCGTCGGCCCGGCTTGCTTGAATCCTGATGGAGCAGTGAGCAAGGGACTCATGTCTGAGTATACCCTGCCACACCTATAGTGGCCAAAAACGATTCAGAAAAGGGGGTGGTGATGAACAGAGTGTCTGAATTAAGCAGACCACTCTTACCCAGTCCAAAGATCAGGGCTTGATCCATCACCGTTATTTAGCTCACTGCCCCATCCCAGCTCAGAACCTGGCTATATGCAAATTAGTCTGTCCCTGGCCCAGTGCATCATGGGAACAGGACAGACCAAACTACCAAGCCAATTCTTCACCAGAAAGGAAACAAGCTACCGGGGACCGGTTTCTGGCATTTCAGCCTCGTCGGCCCGGCTTGCTTGAATCCTGATGGAGCAGTGAGTGTTCACTACTCTTCAAAGGTCCCATCACTCTTCCCAGGTTTCTCTCTCTGATATCCGACTCAGAGTGCTGCTCTTTAATGCCCAGGTGTCATAGAACTCTGGGTTCCCATCTAATACTTGCCTGCAGCCCCACCTCTGGTGGGGTTTGCATGCAGAAGTTTTACTCCAGGTCATACGGAGGCCCAACACATGTCCCAGCTCTTCCAACAGCTCAGTACTCCATGGGATACCCGTCTCAGCATCCCTGAGGTACAACAGCATGTCTTCCACATGAACAGACTCCACAATCGCCCCACCCTGCAAAGGGATCACAATCCTTCCATCCGGGCTATGCAGGCAAATGGCTCAGCCGCCAATGCGAAGAGCATCGGGACAGAGTGCAGCCCTGCTTATTGCCGCTGTGTACCCCAAATGCCTAAGATATACACTACCCCATGCAGACTCTGGCTGTAACTCCCAGGTATGATAGTGTGACCCATTTCTCCCATCCTTGTCCTAGGTTCATGTGCACCATTACAGCTCTGAGATACTCCCAATGTATGGTGTCAAATGTCTTTCGAATATTGATTGGAGAGAACTTAGACCATGTTGTGAAAACCCCCTAAACAGCCGTCTAATGTTCAGTGAGGTGTTGCGCTGGGGTATGAAACCACACTGATTTTGGTGGATCAAAGCTACCAAATGTGGCTTCAGGCAGTTAGGCAATATTTTGCTAAGGATCTTATAGTGCAAGGTAAAAATGAATAAGAGTCTGTCCACCATTGTGTCTAGCGCATCACTTCAGGACTTAGGGATCAAAATAATTACGGCTTTTCTAGTGATGTCAGACAACCTGCCTTTTTGAAAGGCTGCCTGGTACATCTAGGTTAAACGAGAGGCTAGGTCATCCTGATAAGTGTGGTAGAGTTCAACCGGATGCCCAACTGTCCCCAGCCTCTTGCCCTGCACCAGCTCTGAGATAGCTCCCTTGATTTCAACTTCTGCAATTGGCTTTGGCTGGCACCTGGGTGCCTTAATATCCAACCAGGTCAGAGGGGTCCTACTCTGGAATGTTTCTATCACATCCCACGGAATCATCGTGTTTGTCACTCTGTGACAGCATAACCATGCCCTCCTCCCTCCTTACGTGAGCAATGGGGAAGTTATTTGCCCTCCAACATTGTTAGTGTTCAGGTATTCTCAGTGTACTAGGGTACTAAGGCGCTCCTGTGATGAGGCTTATTTTTCCATCTCCTCTATCCACTTAGGGCATGTCAAGGTGTGCACTTGCTAACTCTCTGATTTTTTGCTCCAACTTCCCTATCCCGGACTGTGGGATCTCCTAACTCCGACTGACTGTCCCAGTCAAAGTCCTTTACAACTACTTTAAATGCCTCCCATTCTGTATGTGTTTGTCATGCCTTGGTTGAGTCAGAAGTACTTGAACCCCAAAGGAATGTGGAAAGTTTCCTCGGTTAAGTGTGAGGGCCATAGGTGCCATGTGGGGATGGCAGCCCTACAACATCCCCATTTTACTCCCATAAGAAGCGGGGTATGATTAGATAGCGTGTGACTTAAATATTCCATGTGGGCAATGTGCGCAGAAAGTCCCTTGTTACACAACATTTTGTCAAGTTGGACATGCAAATCATGGACTGGGGAGTACAACTAGTATTCTTTACTGCCTTTGAGTCTGAGCCTCCACATATCTGTCAGTCCTCACCTTCCTGCCCATTATCTGAAATCCTGTGCCAGCCTTGTCACAGGAGCACCCGCTAACGCTGAAATTGATCTATCTAATTCAGCATTTTCCACATAGGTGTAATCCCTCCAGAATCGTATGCTGTCCATTTACCAGGTGCAGAAAGAACAATTGATGGAAAGAATGCAGAACAATGTCATATATTCACCCCAGTTCAGAGATCTGGGCCTAAATCCATCGTTATTTTGCTCGCCATGCCAGTTTTTGCCTTGTTCACTTTGCCACTGGATTCAAGCTAGCCTGGTTGACGAAGGGTGTTACCCAAAAAACGGTCCCAGGATGCTTGTTTCCGGTACAGGGAAGACCTGGCTTGGCAGTTTGGGCTGGACTGTTCCCAATGGGCACAGGGTCAAGACTGATTTGCATATAGCTGGGTCTGAACTGAGGTGGCGAAGTGAGCTGAAGAATGAAGATGGATTCAACCCAGATCTGTGACTGGGGATGAGTGTCTGAAAAGTTTCAGTGCTCCATCCACCATCTCCTTGTGTTTGCTTAGTCCATTCACCAGGGACAACACCAGAGGAAGAGAATCCAAGAACTGCATCTGCATCAAGTCAGGAGCATAGATGCTCCCCAGCATTACATTGATGTGATTGAGTTGGGCCCACAATAACAGATAAAACACACGATGATGGACGTAATGTTGCATAATGGCAAAACATTCACCCCCAGTCACAGATCTGGGTTTAATCCATCGTTATCTTGCTCACCAAGCCACCCCAGTTCAGACATGACCATATGCAAATATTGTGTGTTTTCCCACACTAACAGATGTCTACCCTCTTTATCTATTTGTACCATGATGGACTCTATTGGGACTCCTTGTGTGATCCATATAAGCGCTTCTCTCGAATAAGAGGAGTAGTGACTTGTGTACATATGATCCCTCTAGGGTTTGCACATGCGTCCCCAGGCACTAGATGCATTTCTTGGAGGAATGTAATGTCTACTGACCTGCACCTCAGGTAAGTCAGTAATCTGTGCCTCTTGCTTATGGCTCTCATGCCTTCCACGTTCTATGCGACTAACGTGTAAGGAAAGAAGCCGTCAGGTGCCTATTATCAAAATCTGTGACCATACCAAGTGGGTAGATGCCGCATTAAATTGCTGCACGTCAGTGTACAGGAGTCTAATTGCATGTGTTTTGTGCAACGAGGAAGTATCGTACAACAGTGTTCCCATCCCTTACTCTCCCCAGGTCAGTATCGCAATGGCTATCCATCCAAACTGTGTAACATAGAAGCCACCCAATACAAAAAAGGTCCAACCAAAAAAGTAGTGTTGTGATAACTCCCATTGACACCAGTCATGAAGTTAGATAGAGGGGGATAAGAGTTGTACGGCTAACCAGCAAACCTTGGTCCCTCTCCCGTCTGCCCCATGGATACTTATTGTCCCTCAACAAAGGGGTGGTGCTCAGGCTGTTCGAGCAGTCAGCCCATAGTGGTGGTAACAGTTATGTAATTCTATGGAGAACACAAATCCCCTCATTGGGGATACCATCACTTCAACCAATCCGCTGCCATGAGTGTTGATGCTACAGATCATTTGCAGTACGCAGCGTGACCCTAGGCGGTTGCGCCCATTGCTCGCATTCCCTCTCAGAAAGAAGTGTGTCACCGTTGTACCTCCATAGTGTAGTCTGGAAATATGGGCAGGTCGGTATTTTCAGCTTGAATGCGGCCCAATGTGCACGCCTTATGCAGGATATGCTCTCTGTCCCTCTAATAAAGCAGGGCTGCCACCACCAGGCACAGAGGCTCTTCTGGGGCACCCCCCAGTGGCTTGGATTTGATGTGCCCTCTCCAGGGCATAGAATGTGGTCAGGCCCTCCAGAGCCACCTCCGTGGATATCCACCGTCCTGGGAAAGCCGCCTGTTTTACTTGGCCTTGAACCTTGATTCATAATTATAGCTGGTTGGACTTCCACAAGGGCGCCCTTATTGCCTGCTCATCTTGCAGTAAGCTTGCAGTGGTCATCACGTAGAACCCACAAGTCTAAAAAAGTGACTTTCTAGGTTTGTTGCCGGTTCCCACTAATTGGCTCAAAGAAACAGCAGTTCCCCCTCAGACTCCTCCAGAGGGGTCTCCCCATCCCCTAAGGGCTGTCCATTTCATGCGGCGGAGTGTCATCAACTCCATATCTAACTCCACCACCCACACTCTTAGCTGTCCATGAGCGTCTCATGTGTCCTCCAGTCATGAAAGTGTGAGCACCACTATTAAGCTACCGTGTTTATCTCCTGACTCTCTCTTGGACTTGGCCCTTTTCCCCAAAATGTTTCGCTTTTCGACCCCCTAGTTTAAGGATGTCTCCCCCATGGTAAAGGTTGCTGTATAGGCCATGTGAGGTATGAGATGCCCTGTGTAATGTTAAATGCAATGCAATGGTGTGTGGTTATCAATCCCCCATTACAGAAATGTACCCTGATGGAATGCTGTGTTCAAAATGGATGCCATGGCTGTGCGTTATGCCACCTGACTGCAGTAGGTTGGCGGTCTAGATGTAAGGTACCCAGCCACCCCAGCATTTGGAGGGAAAGCCCGGCACCCAGGGTGCTCTACTCCTCCCCTTGAGCCAGTTTAAACCAGTTCGCCAGAGAATTCCAGAAGCTGCTGGGAGGTGGGGTGAGGAGGTTATAAATAAGGGGGATGGGCCACCATTTGCTGAGACAGAGCTGGGACAGGAACGTGAGGGGACCTGCTGCCAGGAGATACCGCCACTTGGGCCTGTGTGCTGGACCCTGCACCCATCCTTCACTCCACTACTGTCCCCACGGCTAGTGGAAGCCCCACTTCAGGAGTTCAGGCTGCTGTTCAGGAGGAGGGCCACGCTGCAGTGGAGGATCGTGTCAGCCTACCGCCCTGTTTTGATAAAGCCCCCACTGACTGTTGACCTGCCCAGTAGTGCCTACTGCTCTGTTCCCCGGGTCCCTGAAGCTGCCGGGACCTTGCACTCTATGATTAAGGGTGGGAAGCCCGAAACGCGTCAGAATCGGCTGCGCTGTGAGTCACCGGAGACCTTTCCCGGATCTTAATTTTGCCCAGCAGAACTGGGGCAGTCTCTTTAAGTTTATGACCATTGTCTCTGCTGTTCGGGCCTAGTGGTGCCCGAGTTGCCCGCGCAGATTGTAGAACTACATTATTCCTTGCATTACGAACTGTCTGATTCTTGCATTACGAACTGCATTATTCTTGCATTACAAACTGCCTGATTATTGCATTACGAATTGCCTTATTCTTGTATTACCATCTACCCTATTCTTGCATTACGAACTGCCTGATTCTTGCATTATGAGCCGCATTATTCTTGCATTACGAACCGCATTATTCTTGCATTACAAACTGCATTATTTTTGCATTTCGAACTGCGTTATTCTTGTGTTACGAACAGCATTAGTACTTGCATTAAGGACTGTCTTATTACTACATTACGAACTCCATTATGAACTGCATAGCATTGCATTAGGACTGCATTAGATCATCGTGAAATGCTCATTAATACCGCAAGAACCTACAAGTGATTGCTGGCCTAATAACCGGCAAAGTGAACTATTATGAATACGAATATGTTGGATTTCTATTGTTTGGTCTCATCGTATTCCTTTTGATAAAGATACCGCTATTTTTATAAAGCCAGTGTGGTGTTTATTTGTGGTGTTATCACTGTGTTACTGGAAGTGTAGTGGCAAATACTTTACACATTTCCTTGGAGATAAGCTTGGCTGCTCGTGCCAAGCTACCGGGGGGTGAGCAGGGTTTATCTGAGAGTGTGTCACTCCTTTCCCTGACTAGAAGCAAGGGTCCCTATTTGGACTAAGGTACCTACCTCAGCCAACAAGAGACCCCCAGTTCTAACATTGGTGGTCAGCGGTTGAGGATTTGAACTTGTATTTGCAATTGACTCACAGTGACTGGTGTACATCACTAGTTTTAGCGCAGACCACGATGCAACCACATATTGTGTTTTTTAATTTTTGGTTCTATTTTTGAGCGACATTTAAGCCACGCATCATGTCTCAAAGAAGTCAAGTAGCCAGTGAGGATACAGAATTGGAATTCGACATTGAGGCATTGCTTACCTACAAAGTTGATCAATTGAGGTAATTCTGCAGAGCTTTGGGATGTCCCATGAAAATTAACGCCAAGAAGGAGGAGTTGGAAACGGCCTTGAAGGCCTGGTGGGAAGCCAAAGAGGCTCAGGAGACAGGTGTTGCTGAGGTGGATGAGGATGACCCAGGGAATGGATGTGATCCACAGGATTTGCCTGTGGGAGGACCAGCCTCAGGGGGTGGTAGAAACCATTCAGGGAGGAGCTCTTCCCCAGAGGAGCTGGAGGAAAACCAAAAGGTCAGCGAGCATGAGTTGGATGTTGTAAAACTTAAGGTTTAAGCAGAGGAAAAGAGGCTGCTCATTGAAAGTGAAAAGCAAGCAGAGGAGAGCAAGAACGCTCTCACCTTGGAAGAGAAGAAGATTCTCTTAGCTCATGAGTTAAGCGTGAGGGAACTGGGCATAAAGGCTAAACAGGTGGAGTCCAGTGTAGGTGGATGGATATCTGACTATGGTTACCCCCAACTTTTTGCCTAGTGTTTAGCTGGTTTTCGACTTAGTTGGCCTGAGATCCTGCTAATCAGGGCCCCAGGCTATCTGCTCTCACTGTAAAACAGACTCCATGTACTTTAGGTTCATCTCCAATTGGGTATTGGGTCACTTTGTGAACACCTGTATAGTGTACCATGGGTACCCAGGGCATAGGTGCATCTAAGGCCTACCAGGGGCTGCAGCATGTATTATGCCACCCCTGGCTGGCCATCCAAACGGGCACAACTGGCTGATCAGGCAGCTGGGGCAAGGTCATGTAATCACCCCTTGCTTAGGTATAGCATCCCTATACCTACCATTATATATAGACACATATATACCTATAAGTCACTCCTATGGCAGGCCTTAACAATCCTGGAGGCAGAGTGCTTGGTTTTATGTGAGATGGTGCTCTAGCATGAGCTGAGCCTGTCTGCAGCTTTTGGAACCATGTCCTTATAGCTGTTCTATGATATAGTCGTACCATATACTCTTAAGTGCATTATAATCCTCGCAGTTAATGCTAACTTTGGTTTGGCATTATCAAAACATGTCAGGTAAGGTGTCATACACTTTTGAATACTACCCCCCCCCCCGCCAGTTCTGGCGGCGGGGCGGGGTAGCATTCCACCCTTCTACCCTTCTAGAGGGAGAAGACATGTAGTTGTAGCTTTACCCGGTTAGAGTTAAACAGAGCCTCAGTATCACAAAATGAATGCTGCTGCCACAGACACAAGTCTGACCTCCTGCAGCTGGGAGCCCATCCAGCGAGGGAGGCCTGGACAATAGGTTTCCTGCCTTGGGAGGTGCTAGCACCTCCCCAGACAGGCTATAGTGTATTGGGGCAGGGTGGGTTGAAAGGAATGAGACACTGCCTGGGGCACACAAGGTGCTCCATGCATAGTCCGGTTGAAACCAGTTGCTGGGGCACTCCAGCCCCAGCTCTGGCGCGAAACTGGACAAAGGGAAAGGGGTGTAACCACCCCCTTCCCTGGTCCCACCCATTGGAGGGACCTAGCAGGTAACCCAGCCCCTTTAATTCGTATAAAGCTAGGAGCTGAGTCTAGAGACTTTAGATAATCCTGAACTGAAACTCTGACACGAAACTCTGGACCTTCGACATTCTACTGCAACTAGAAGACTGAAGAATCTCCCTTGTGGTCAAGGAGTGACCACCCTGTGCAAACAGGCACCAACTAGTGAATTGCCGGTTTGCTTTGTTGCCGCTCCTGAGGGATCCCGATGACCCTGCTTCACAGGACTGGACTTCCCGACTTCTCTGACCCCGACCCACACCTCCAGCAAAGATGAGATCTGTGGCGGACACGAGAGACGTGGGACCAGACCCCTGGTCATTCTGCTCTTTGCTAAACTGTGCAGCTTCTGAAGTGTCCTCGAAGTTGTGCATTGGGTATTGAGAAGCCCCAACACCGAGTCGTAAGTGCACCAAAGTTCAGCCCTCCACACTCCACGAGTGCCGCATGTGGTCTGCTCTTGCATTTCCTCTCGACGCGTCTTCGCGGTTGCTGGCCCGTTGGCTAGTGGCCATCTTCAAGACTCCATTTTGAAACAACACTGCTTGCCTTGTTGCTCTGGGCTTGCTCCTGCTTTCCTGTAAAAGGGAAGCTCTACAGACCTTGCTGGTCTGTACCAGAAGCCAATCTTCATATCCTGCGTGGGTTGTCTTTGCCAAAGCTTGTTGACTCCGATCCGGAAGCCGACACCGCCAACAGCGAGAACCTTTGTGGGACAGTCCGTATCAAGCGCCTGGTTGTCGTCGACATCTCCTGGTCCACGTGGCTGCAGAGACAAGCTTCACTTCTTCACCTGATCGCAGCACGACATCATCTGGTTCCGTACTGGTTCCATCCTGGTCACTGGCTAGTGACCCAGACTCTGTCCCCTCTGCTTTCAGGTTCTTCACTTCTCTGATCCACCCTTGGATCCATCTGGACATCTTACTCCTGGTCGGTTGCAGCATCTTTTTACAGCTCTCCATACGAATCGACGACGAAACCCGATACAACTTCGCACCTATGCACCTGGCTTCCCTGGGTGAGGTAACTCGAGTACTCCGGTGCTTCCGTGGGTAATAACTATCCAAGTGTCCTAATTTAACTGGGTTTCCTCGAAGTCCACCCAGACTGTCCGAAATCAACTAGTTTCTAAACTCTACGTTCCCATTCTAAGTCTATGAGAACCCGCGTGTGTGTTTAGACACGGCACACACATCCTGTGGGACTCCTGCTTCCTAACTTGTGGTTATTCAGTGTAGCCACACCGATTTCCTAGGCCCTAGGCCTATTCACCATTCCTGCAGTGATACTTATATCACTTCTTTAGTTTATGGTTTACGAGGCCCCTGGGGCAGAATTGTAATTGTGCAACTTAACGTTAAGTTACTTGTGCTGTTTCTCGAACTCTGACCTCATAAAGAGTGCAGAGGGGTTGTGTTAGAAATAAATACATATATATTTTATATATACCTTGTGTGGTGTCCTTTCATATGATATTCAAGGGGTTGTTATTGGTAAAACAATTGGCTTCACATGCTCTCTGAAGTGTTAGCCTAAGACTGCTTTGTCCATGCTACCACTAGGATAGCTGGTCTAGAAGGTTGACTTTACAACCATCACCATAAAGGTTGTTTGGATTGGTGCAAGGTGCGCACTAGAATAGTGAACATCATATACCAGGCCAACTTCTCACATCCAGTTTGAATGGTGGCAACGCACAGCCAGTGCCAGCGGGTGAGGTGTACATTCCCAAAGACTTAGTGCGAGATTACTAAAGGGGTGATGATATTTTTACGTGGTTCACGGCATATGAGATCGCACTGAGGATGAATGAGGTGCCTGAGAAGCATTGGGGGATGGGCCTGTGGAAACATTTTGAGGCTTCTGGGAGGGATGTTTTACCACCTTTACAGAGGGCGGGAACCCTGACCTACGCCAACATGAAGGAGGCATTATGCCTCAGGTATGGGCTCACTCCTGAACAGTATAGGCAGATATTCAGGAACTTCAAGAAACTGAAATACAGCCCTTGGGGTGGGGGTGTGGATGAGTACACGCGTGCACTGGATAATTAGGTGATGGTCATCATGGCGAATGATTTCAAGGGATTGCTCAATTTGGGCCCCAGGGAGCCCCGGCTCAGTAATCATTTTTCAGAGTTGCGCCAACCCCTGTTAGGGTGCGAGCTCTTTGATTTCCAGAAGCTTGCACTAGAGACAGACCATTGGTTAAGGAACAGAAGGTCTGAAGAGGCACTAAGGGGGAATTCCAGCAGTGACTCAGATATCTTCCGGTCCCGTGGGAGGGAAGAAGAGCAGTGTGGCACAGTCAGGTCCCAGAGTAGTGCGGGGGAGTGAAGGCTAGCACCCTGTCTCCAAGGAGAGGGAGGGAGTGTGAGCAGCATCCCGAGGGTCCGCAGCCCCACCCCAGAGACTGAAGGGTTCCTTAAGAGAGCACCCGGGTGGAGGTCTAGAGCCTACTTGCCAGCTGTGCGAGGGAGAACACCTTGCGTCAGGAGGTCGTGGGGCTTCTGTAACCAGAGCTCACGCGGTCCTGAAGTTTGTTGGTGCCATTCCTAAGTGGCAGGCCCAGAAGTCGAGACGGAAGGTTGAGAGGGAGCGTTACCAAGTAGGAGAAGCTGTGGGTCAGGACCCAGCCAGAAGGGCTGGGTCCCCTAGAAGTCACCAGGGTAGGGGTACCGCTCCAGGTGGGAGTTGGCAAAGGACAAGCACCCCTAGAGGGCCCCAGACTTCCAGGAAGTATCAGTGGAGTAGCTTAGTTGGTGCAGGGAGTTGTGTAACAGAGGGAACCCTATGGGGTCAGGAAGGCATAAAACAGGAGGGTGTCCCTGCTTTGGTGGCCTCATGTCCAGGTTCTATCACCCCAAGCAGGGGAGTCCATCAAGGTAGTTGATGGCCTATCCTGGGTTTAGGCTGGGAGGGGGGTTGTGTTGGACTTGGCCCTTTTTGGCTAAAGTTCCTTAAACTTTTTGCCTTCTTCCTAGTCCTTTTTCTGACATGATGTTGCCGACTTAGATGCTTTGGGCACTTTGCCACTGCTGATCAGTGTCAAAGTGCAAGTGCTCCCTGTATAAAGTGTTATGGTAATTGGTTGTCCATAATTGGTATGTTTGTCTTACTAGTAAAGTCCATAGTAAAGTGCACTATATATGCCAGGGCTGGTAATGCAAATGCTACTAATGGGCCTGCGGCACTAATTGTACCACCCACACAAGTAGCCCAAAAAGAGATCTCGGGCCTGCCATGGCAGTGCCTGTAAGCGGTACAAAAGGGGGTGGTGATGGATAGAGCATCTGAACCAATCAAACACTCACACCCAGTCAACAGATCTGGGTTTAATCCATCACCGTTCTTTAGCCCACTCTGCCACCCCAGTTCAGACATGGCCATATGCAAATCAGTCTGACCCTGTGCCTCATGGGAACAGTCCAGCCCGAACTGCCAAGCCATGTCTTCCCTGGACCGGATTCAAGCTTCCTAGGACCGGTTTCTTGCATTACAGCCATCTTCAGCCAGGCTTGCTTGAATCCAGTGGCAAAGTGAGCAAGGGACTCACGTCTGAGCATACCCTGCCAACTTATGGCAAACAAAGCGGTACAAAAGGGGGTGGTGATGGACGGAACATCTGAACCAATCAAACACTCGCACCCAGTCAACAGATCTGGGTTTAATCCATCACTGTTCTTTAGCCCACTCTGCCACCCCAGTTCAGACATGGCCATATGCAAATCAGTCTGACCCTGTGCCTCATGGGAACAGTCCAGCCCGAACTGCCAAGCCATGCCTTCTCTGGACCGGACTCAAGCTTCCTAGGACTGGTTTCTGGCATTACAGCCGTCGTCAGCCAGGCTTGCTTGAATCCAGTGGCAAAGTGAGCAAGGGACTCACATCGGAGCATACCCTGCCAACTTGTGGCGAACAAAGCGGTACAAAAGGGGGTGGTGATGGACGGAGCATCTGAACCAATCAAACACTCGTACCAAGTCATCAGATCTGGGATTAATCCATCACCGTTCTTTCGCCCACTCTGCCACCTCAGTTCAGACATGGCCATATGCAAATCAGTCTGACCCTGTGCCTCATGGGAACAGTCCAGCCCGAACTGCCAAGCCATGCCTTCCCTGGACCGGACTCAAGCTTCCTAGGACCGGTTTCTGGCATTACAGCCGTCTTCAGCCAGGCTTGCTTGAATCCAGTGGCAAAGTAAGCAAGGGACTCACGTCTGAGCATACCCTGCCAACTTATGGTGAACAAAGCGGTACAAAAGGGGGTGGTGATGGACGGAGCATCTGAACCAATCAAATACTCACACCCAGTCAACAGATCTGGGTTTAATCCATCACCATTCTTTAGCCCACTCTGCCACCCCAGTTCATACATGGCCATATGCAAATCAGTCTGACCCTGTGCCTCATGGGAACAGTCCAGCTCGAACTGCCAAGCCATGCCTTCCCTGGACCGGACTCAAGCTTCCTAGGACCGGTTTCTGGCATTACAGCCGTCTTCAGCCAGGCTTGCTTGAATCCAGTGGCAAAGTGAGCAAGGGACTCACGTCTGAGCATACCCTGTCAACTTATGGCGAACAAAGCGGTACAAAAGGGGGTGGTGATGGACGGAGCATCTGAACCAATCAAACACTCACACCCAGTCAACAGATCTGGGTTTAATCCATCACCGTTCTTTAGCCCACTCTGCCACCCCAGTTCAGACATGGCCATATGCAAATCAGTCTGACCCTGTCCCTCATGGGAACAGTCCAGCCCGAACTGCCAAGCCATGCCTTCTCTGGACCGGACTCAAGCTTCCTAGGACTGGTTTCTGGCATTACAGCCGTCGTCAGCCAGGCTTGCTTGAATCCAGTGGCAAAGTGAGCAAGGGACTCACATCGGAGCATACCCTGCCAACTTGTGGTGAACAAGGCGGTACAAAAGGGGGTGGTGATGGACGGAGCATCTGAACCAATCAAACACTCGTACCAAGTCAACAGATCTGGGTTTAATCCATCACCGTTCTTTCGCCCACTCTGCCACCTCAGTTCAGACATGGCCATATGCAAATCAGTCTGACCCTGTGCCTCATGGGAACAGTCCAGCCCGAACTGCCAAGCCATGCCTTCCCTGGACCGGACTCAAGCTTCCTAGGACCGGTTTCTGGCATTACAGCCGTCTTCAGCCAGGCTTGCTTGAATCCAGTGGCAAAGTAAGCAAGGGACTCACGTCTGAGCATACCCTGCCAACTTATGGTGAACAAAGCGGTACAAAAGGGGGTGGTGATGGAGGGAGCATCTGAACCAATCAAATACTCACACCCAGTCAACAGATCTGGGTTTAATCCATCACCATTCTTTAGCCCACTCTGGCTCCCCAGTTCAGACATGGCCATATGCAAATCAGTCTGACCCTGTGCCTCATGGGAACAGTCCAGCTCGAACTGCCAAGCCATGCCTTCCCTGGACCGGACTCAAGCTTCCTAGGACCGGTTTCTGGCATTACAGCCGTCTTCAGCCAGGCTTGCTTGAATCCAGTGGCAAAGTGAGCAAGGGACTCACGTCTGAGCATACCCTGTCAACTTATGGCGAACAAAGCGGTACAAAAGGGGGTGGTGATGGACGGAGCATCTGAACCAATCAAACACTCACACCCAGTCAACAGATTTGGGTTTAATCCATCACTGTTCTTTAGCCCACTCTGCCACCCCAGTTCAGACATGGCCATATGCAAATCAGTCTGACCCTCTGCCTCATGGGAACAGTCCAGCCCGAACTGCCAAGCCATGCCTTTACTGGACCAGACTCAAGCTTCCTAGGACCGGTTTCTGGCATTACAGCCGTCTTCAGCCAGGCTTGCTTGAATCCAGTGGCAAAGTGAGCAAGGGACTCACGTCTAAGCATACCCTGCCAACTTATGGCAAACAAAGTGGTTCAAAAGGGGGTGGTGATGGACGGAGCATCTGAACCAATCAAACACTCACACCCAGTCAACAGATCTGGGTTTAATCCATCATCGTTCTTTAGCCCACTCTGCCACCCCAGTTCAGACATGGCCATATGCAAATCAGTCTGACCCTGTGCCTCATGGGAACAGTCCAGCCCGAACTGCCAAGCCATGCCTTCTCTGGACCGGGCTCAAGCTTCCTAGGACTGGTTTCTGGCATGACAGCCGTCGTCAGCCAGGCTTGCTTGAATCCAGTGGCAAAGTGAGCAAGGGACTCACATCGGAGCATACCCTGCCAACTTGTGGCGAACAAAGCGGTACAAAAGGGGGTGGTGATGGACGGAGCATCTGAACCAATCAAACACTCGTACCAAGTCAACAGATCTGGGTTTAATCCATCACCGTTCTTTCGCCCACTCTGCCACCTCAGTTCAGACATGGCCATATGCAAATCTGTCTGACCCTGTGCCTCATGGGAACAGTCCAGCCCGAAATGCCAAGCCATGCCTTCCCTGGACCGGACTCAAGCTTCCTAGGACCGGTTTCTGGCATTACAGCCGTCTTCAGCCAGGCTTGCTTGAATCCAGTGGCAAAGTAAGCAAGGGACTCACGTCTGAGCATACCCTGCCAACTTATGGTGAACAAAGCGGTACAAAAGGGGGTGGTGATGGACGGAGCATCTGAACCAATCAAATACTCACACCCAGTCAACAGATCTGGGTTTAATCCATCACCATTCTTTAGCCCACTCTGGCTCCCCAGTTCAGACATGGCCATATGCAAATCAGTCTGACCCTGTGCCTCATGGGAACAGTCCAGCTCGAACTGCCAAGCCATGCCTTCCCTGGACCGGACTCAAGCTTCCTAGGAACGGTTTCTGGCATTACAGCCGTCTTCAGCCAGGCTTGCTTGAATCCAGTGGCAAAGTGAGCAAGGGACTCACGTCTGAGCATACCCTGTTAACTTATGGCGAACAAAGCGGTACAAAAGGGGGTGGTGATGGACGGAGCATCTGAACCAATCAAACACTCACACCCAGTCAACAGATTTGGGTTTAATCCATCACTGTTCTTTAGCCCACTCTGCCACCCCAGTTCAGACATGGCCATATGCAAATCAGTCTGACCCTGTGCCTCATGGGAACAGTCCAGCCCGAACTGCCAAGCCATGCCTTTACTGGACCAGACTCAAGCTTCCTAGGACTGGTTTCTGGCATTACAGCCGTCTTCAGCCAGGCTTGCTTGAATCCAGTGGCAAAGTGAGCAAGGGACTCACGTCTAAGCATACCCTGCCAACTTATGGCAAACAAAGTGGTTCAAAAGGGGGTGGTGATGGACGGAGCATCTGAACCAATCAAACACTCACACCCAGTCAACAGATCTGGGTTTAATCCATCACGTTCTTTAGCCCACACTGCCATCCCAGTTCATACATGGCCATATGCAAATCAGTCTGACCCTGTGTCTCATGGGAACTATCCAGCCCGAACTGCCAAGCCATGCCTTCCCTGGACCGGACTCAAGCTTCCTAGGACCGGTTTCTGGCATTACAGCCATCTTCAGCCAGGCTTGCTTGAATCCAGTGGCAAAGTGAGCAAGTCACTCACGTCTGAGCATAACCTGCCACCTTATGGCGAACAAAGCGGTACAAAAGGGGGTGGTGATGGACGGAGCATCTGAACCAATCAAACACTCACATCCAGTCAACAGATCTGGGTTTAATCCATCACCGTTCTTTAGCCCACTCTGCCACCCCAGTTCAGACATGGCCATATGCAAATCAGTCTGACCCTGTGCCTCATGGGAACAGTCCAGCCCGAACTGCCAAGCCATGTCTTCCCTGGACCGGATTCAAGCTTCCTAGGACCGGTTTCTTGCATTACAGCCATCTTCAGCCAGGCTTGCTTGAATCCAGTGGCAAAGTGAGCAAGGGACTCACGTCTGAGCATACCCTGCCAACTTATGGCAAACAAAGCGGTACAAAAGGGGGTGGTGATGGACGGAACATCTGAACCAATCAAACACTCGCACCCAGTCAACAGATCTGGGTTTAATCCATCACCGTTCTTTAGCCCACTCTGCCACCCCAGTTCAGACATGGCCATATGCAAATCAGTCTGACCCTGTGCCTCATGGGAACAGTCCAGCCCGAACTGCCAAGCCATGCCTTCCCTGGACCGGACTCAAGCTTCCTAGGACCGGTTTCTGGCATTACAGCCGTCTTCAGCCAGGCTTGCTTGAATCCAGTGGCAAAGTGAGCAAGGGACTCCCGTCTGAGCATACCCTGCCAACTATTGGCGAACAAAGCGGTACAAAAGGGGGTGGTGATGGACGGAGCATCTGAACCAATCAAACACTCACACCCAGTCAACAGATCTGGGTTTAATCCATCACCGTTCTTTAGCCCACTCTGCCATCCCAGTTCATACATGGCCATATGCAAATCAGTCTGACCCTGTGCCTCATGGGAACAGTCCAGCCCGAACTGCCAAGCCATGCCTTTACTGGACCGGACTCAAGCTTCCTAGGACCGGTTCCTGGCATTACAGCCGTCTTCAGCCAGGCTTGCTTGAATCCAGTGGCAAAGTGAGCAAGGGACTCATGTCTGAGCATACCCTGCCAACTTATGGCGAACAAAGTGGTTCAAAAGGGGGTGGTGATGGACGGAGCATCTGAACCAATCAAACACTCACACCCAGTCAACAGATCTGGGTTTAATCCATCACCGTTCTTTAGCACACTCTGCCACCCCAGTTCAGACATGGCCATATGCAAATCAGTCTGACCCTGTGCCTCATGGGAACAGTGCAGCCCGAAATGCCAAGCCATGCCTTCCCTGGACCGGACTCAAGCTTCCTAGGACCGGTTTCTGGCATTACAGTCGTCTTCAGCCAGGCTTGCTTGAGTCCAGTGGCAAAGTGAGCAAGGGACTCACGTCTGAGCATACCCTGCGAACTTATGGCGAACAAAGCGGTACAAAAGGGGGTGGTGATGGACGGAGCATCTGAACCAATCAAACACTCACACCCAGTCAACAGATCTGGGTTTAATCCATCACCATTCTTTAACCCACTCTGCCACCCCTGTTCAGACATGGCCATATGCA
This sequence comes from Lissotriton helveticus, assembly GCF_964261635.1. Lineage (NCBI taxonomy): Eukaryota > Metazoa > Chordata > Amphibia > Caudata > Salamandridae > Lissotriton > Lissotriton helveticus. The sequence goes on along the minus strand of NC_136070.1, from coordinate 774,647,669 downwards.
AATCAGTCTGACCATGTGCCTCATGGGAACAGTCCAGCCCGAACTGCCAAGCCATGCCTTCCCTGGATCGGACTCAAGCTTCCTAGGACCGGTTTCTGGAATTACAGCCGTCTTCAGCCAGCCTTGCTTGAAACCAGTGGCAAAGTGAGCAAGGGACTCACGTCTGAGCATACTCTTCCAACTTATGGCGAACAAAGCGGTACAAAAGGGGGTGGTGATGGACGGAGCAAATGAACCAATCAAACACTAACATCCAGTCTACAGATCTGGGTTTAATCCATCACTGTTCTTTAGCCCACTCTGCCACCCCAGTTCAGACATGGCCATATGCAAATCAGTCTGACCCTGTGCCTCATGGGAACAGTCCAGCCCGAAATGCCAAGCCATGCCTTCCCTGGACCGGACTCAAGTGCCTGTACGCAGTTTGTTAAACTGCCTTGTTGTCCTGACAAGTACACCCACTTGCCAGGCCTTACCCTTCCCTTTTTATGCACATCAGACAACTCTATAGTAGGCCCAAGGTACCCCCCTGGGCAAGGTGCACTGTATGTGAAAGGTAGGACATGTACTGAGGTGTGTACCATGTCCTGATAGTGAAATACTGGCAAATTTGTTTTTCAATGTTGCAAGGCCATCTTGCCCATAGGACTGAATGAGGAATGCTGGGTCACATGTTTTCAGCATATCTTCCCATAGGCATAAGATGGAGAGATGTAGTTTAGTGTGCCTGAACTCAGAATTTATTAACACATCTTTTTGTGAAGATGGTTTTTAAATTGTGTGTTTAGAAACCACTCTTTTAGAAGTGGCTGGTTTCTTGTCTTAAACCAGCCTGTGTGCTTCTGCCGGATTGTGAGTTGATTGTCTGGGTTTGGATGTGACAGGGCCTGGGGAGTGTCCTGACACCAGGGAGGAGTAGGTGAGACAGTACAGGTTGGCCTGCATTTAGTATAGTGGGAGAAATATCCCCTTTGATTCAAAGAGGCCTGTGCTGCTGCCACAAAAGAATGGCTCCACCTCCTGCGGAGTGTCTGAGGCCCAGACACCCACTATCAAAGAAAGAAGATGTGCACTGGTGGGAAGACACCCAGGTCTGGTTTGGACCGGGCGCAGAGCCCCCTGCACACAAAGACTTCAAAGGCATTTAGGGGTATAAATGTAAGAGCGGAAACCCCTGAACTCAACTGGAATCCCGACTGAAAAAGTATTGAAACTACTTTGTGATCAAGAGGAACCTCTGCCAAAGGAGAACAGCTGAAGAGACTAAAGAGAAGGACTGTGCTTGCTGTGTGTTCTAGCGCTGCCCTGCAGTTTGCTGATTTGACTAAGGAGAGGACAAGGGAATTTGCTGTGTGCTGTGTTCCCCTGCATGAGAGGACTTTGATGTGTGCTGTGTCCTGAAGTAACTTGTCTCCAAGGGCCCAAGGAGAGCTGGTCCCCTGTTGTGGAAACTCAGTAACATCAAAGTTTCCAACCGTGTCTCAACGACGCTTAGTGCATGTGCTTTTGCATGCCTGAGACTACAGTATGGTCTGTGGTACTGTTTACGATGTGCTCGTGACCGCATTGCCCCTGCAGCATGAAACATCGTCCATGCTGCTGCATTGCTGTTTGTGGCTCGAGCTGTCATCCTAACTCAGGCTGTCAGTGAGGATCGCCGCCGCTGGCCCGAGGCACAATGTGCTAAAGGATTTCTTAAAGCTAAGGAAGCTACAAGGTGAAAGAGATCATGATCATTGTTTGCTGAGAGGAATCTGCCCAAGATCGTCAATGAAGGAGAAGGCCTCGCCGTAACCCATCCGGCTACAGCGTTGCCTAGCAACAGAGCTGCAACGTCGCCGAGGCCGCTCAGCAGGACGTCCAACGAGCGGAGAGAGAGAGAAAGAGAGCGAGGCAGTGCACCCCCAGGTAAGGCTTGGACTCTGGTCGGGAGCCGCAAGCCTTTGTGGCTTGGGGAGGCGTGCAGGAGGAGTATAGGAGTGCTCCAACCTCTCCTCCGGCTGCACCGCGTTAGATGCACTGAGTCCCCGAGTGGCCCGTACCTGCCCAGCAGTACTGGGGCCGTCTCTTTAAGATTTTGACCATTGTCTCTGCTGTTGGGGCCTAGTGGTGCCCGAGTTGACCACCGCAGATTGGCGAACTACATTATTCCTTGCATTACGAACTGTCTGATTCTTGCATTACGAACTGCATTATTCTTGCATTACGAACCAACTGATTCTTGCATTACGAACTGCCTTATTCTAGCATTACGACCTACCGTATTCTTGCATTACGTACTGCCTGATTCTTGCATTACGAACTGCATTATTCTTGCATTACGAACTGCCTGATTCTTGCATTACGAACCGCATTGTTCTTGCATTACAAACCGCATTATTCTTGCATTACGAACTGCATTAATCTTGCATTACGAACTGCGTTATTCTTGCATTATGAACTGCAGTAGTACTTGCATTAAGGACTGTCTTATCACTACATTATAAACTGCATTATGAACTGCATAGCATTGCATTAGGACTGCATTAGATCATCGTGAATTGCTCATTAATACCACAAGAACCTACAAGTGATTGCTGGCCTAATAACCGGCAAAGTGAAATATTACAAATACGCATATATTGGATTTCTATTGTTTGGTCTCATTGTATTCCTTTTGAGAAATATACTGCTATTTATATAAAGCCAGTGGGTTGTCTATTTGTGGTGTTATCACTGTGTTACTGGGAGTGTGGTTGCAAAAACTTTACACATTGCCTCGGAGATAAGCCTGGCTGCTCGTGCCAAGCTACCGGGGGTGAGCAAGGGTTATCTAAAAGTGTGTCCCTCCTTTCCCTGACTAGAAGCAAGGGTCCCTATTTGGACTAAGGGACCTACCTCAGCCAACTAGAGACCCCCAGTTCTAACAATGGGATTTAACATGACATCAGTCAAAGTTCAATTAACATTGTAACCAACTTGGCTATCCAATAAGGATCAAGAATGAGTAGCTATGGTTAATAAGGTTTATTACAAGTTAACAATCACATTAAGGTACATGACTCTGAACACCATGCAATAAGGATACAGAATAACAACTGGGAAGCGGAACTTCCTAAAGAGGTTCAGGTGAACCAGTATCAAGCAAACTAGGAGATCAGTTACAGCAATACAAAAGAGTAACAAAAGTATTTTATGCACAGAGGAAAGTCTGAGTTTCTCGTCTATACATAAGCAAATCTAAAATCATCTAAACTAAGGTCTAAGCTAAGAGGGTGGTTCTGGAGTCAAATGAATCTCAAAAATCAAGAAATTCCATAAAGGAAAATAGAAAGGCCAGGTAAATAGGCTGAATGTTGTCAGTTTTTCTGACGCTCGAACAATGAGTGTAAATACTTGCAAGAAATGCCATGTTAGCTGAAAATGGGAACAGTATTTTATGCAGTATGGGGAAATGTAGGCCTAAAATGTCAACTTAACATGTTCAAACAAGAGTGCATATGTAATATGCATTTGCACTTCCAAACCCAAATAAATGTAAAATGTCAGTACATTAGATGCTTATTACATGTGCGATACAATAAAATCTTTTGATCATCAAGTGTAATTATGACTAAGAACAACATTTGAATGAAATATTTGCATAACTTTAGTGCAGACATTACATAAACGTTTGTCGTTTTCTAAAGCAATCACATTCTACATAAGTGAGGATGGTTTCTACTTCAACATCTAAACTGTAAATGCCATTGTATGTTTAAGGCACACATTGTATAAATTACATTTGTTTTAATAGTAAGCACATATCTACTAAGTGAGGACGGTTTATTTATATCTCATTTGATTCAGGTAAAGCACATAGTATAGGTAAATTCACTAATCCTACAGAGAATACACTCTAGTAATAAATGTCAAGTCCAACACTTATTTAATATTGTTAGCCCACATGAGAAAGATGTGCTAAGTGCACATTAATGTTACGTAATTGTAACGTGTACAGGTGCAGCCAAATTTGGGCTGGACCAGCAGCACCTTTTCCATTTCCTTGTGCAGTGAGCCAGGCAAAGCATCAAAGAGGTGATTGGACCTTAGTTGTAGTCTGAAGTAAGTGTAACTCAAAAAAATTTCAAAATGTGACCAGGTCCACTTGGACTTGTGGGACAGTGTACAAACATCTGGGAAAGTGGATTTTGACAGACGTGATTGCTCCATAAACTTTGCTTTTTATGCAAAAGAGAATGGAAACCCTTCACAGTTTGACGCTGGTGTGGAAGCTGTCGGTGGAGGAGTAGGAGTTTGATGGTTTGACTATATTGAAAGGTAGCTTTGGGCAATTTTTAGCGGCATCAAGTGTGGATTTAATGTGGCTAGATTTAGGTTTGTAGATGTTTGATTTGTATTTTATCCTTGTAGCCCTGAGAAAAATAGGATTCAAGGGAGGGGGTACTTGTCTCTAGATTTCTCATGATGCCATAGAAGACTTGTTTCAGTAAACAGGTTCTTTCAGAAACAGGGGAGAGAAGGCTTAGGTCATTTACTATTGCATTTCAGTACAGCATTTTCATTAATTTGATTAGTGATGCATTTGTTGTTCTGTTGTGGAATTAAATCCCCGTTGTGGATCAGGGGTTAGAAGGATACCCTAATCCTTATTAGTCAGGTTATTGATGTTAATGTTTTAGTGTCTCAGAACCATGATTTTTCTCTCTTGAATTAGCCCAAAGTTTTTAGGTGGGCGACACATAGGGGCATATTATCAAGGGGGTTTATCTCCGCTTTTTTGGCTTTAAAAGCCAAGAAAGCGGAGATAACATTATCTCCCTATTACCTAGCTGCCGCTAACACCAGTTAGCGACAGCTAGTAGGAGATAGCGACCATCTTGGGTCCCACTTTGCATGTCAGTGATATTTATCACTAATGACATGCAAAGTGGGCGTGCCAAGATGTTAGCGACTGGAAACAGTCGCTAACATCGCTATCTCCTATTACCAACTTTTGGAGATATTCGCGCTAAGCGCGAATATCTCCAAAAGCTAACACCTGCCCTGAGCAGTTCTTAGCCATGTTATCCAATGGGAGGTGGATAACATGGCTAAGAGCATTAGCTCGGTAATGCATGAATATCGCTGACTTTTCAGTGATATTCATGCATTGCGGCCGTTTTTTATCGCATTTGCGATAAACCTTGGTAATACCAAGGTTTATCTGCGATAAAAATCGCCGCAGCTCAGCGGTAATTTTTGTCTCTAACCAAGCAATAGCGATAATTATCGCTATTGCTTGGTAATATGCCCCATAGTTTTAAAGAAATTTGAAGGTGGTCGAACTAATCCACAGGAGTGGGGTCTTCAGCAGTCAGAAGTGCGCCCTTGGATATAATGAATTAAAAAATAGAGCCTTTGGACTGTGTTGGTTTCTGAGAGTGCTAAAAGCAGTTGTCTCATAGAAAAGAAGAGAACGGATTAAAAGGTTTGTTGCTAACTTCACTCGTGTGGAGACTGCAGAATCCAGGGAAAATCAGGGGTTCCAAGTCTGGCAGTTGTTATTATATAAATGTAATACATTCCTTGACAAACGTGTGTTTTCCAGAAAGGGTGGTATATGATGTTCGTTCTGAGACTGGACATCTTGGGGCACTGATTTCAAGAGCTAGGCATAGGAATGAAGAGAAATTCTCATTTGGAAGTAATTTGGACATAATTGTGCTTCTGTGAATTACTGCTACACCACCACGTTGTCTGATTTCTGGGTCACAGCAGAGAATGAAATAACGTAGACAAAGTAGAAGGTCTAGGAAATTAAATGTATATTTATAAGGTAGCCACAAAAGAAAAGACGGTTGACTATAAATTTCTGCACCTCATGCCAGTTCTAATATCCAAACGGGTCCCACGCAACAAGCCCTGGCATCAACCGTCTATTGATGTCTCTGTGCTCCAGATCCCTAGGTTACGATTTGATAGGCGTGCGTGAAATAACAAAGTCCAAATGATAGAAAAATGTTTTTACTTAACTTCCTTTATTTTTTCATTCAGTATAAAAAAAAAAGCTTTAAATTCCAGCCAACGCGTTTCGTTCTCCTTCGGAGCACTTCATCAGGGCTTAATTAGAATTTCACCGATCGGTGCGAGACCTAGAGATGTATGGATCTCACTATTCTAAACTGTATCTCGAGTCGTGCACACTACTGTCCAAAAGCGATGTCTCAAGCAGTCCAATTTGGCTAGTGGTTTCTCAGAAGGTCGCCAGAAGATGTCATGAGCATAAAGAAGTGTATGTAAATCCTAGTTAATCCTAGTTAAGTCCCTGCACCGAGTCGAGGTCCAAATAGATAGTGAATTAGTACTGATGTAATCCCCACTGGGGATGCAATTGCAATTTGTAGGTTTTTCCGCTAGTTGGCAAGGTTTCAAGTTTGTGAATTATAAAATGTAGAACCAATAGATTTGGTCAGGTATCCAGGCAATAATCTGGAATCTTATGAAGGGATCAGTTCCCAAGGCCTTGATGAGCCGGTTCGTACCGTCCTCAGTTCGGAGCGCCGAGAGCTATTTATAAGGTGCTTGATTGTCCGAGGGCGTCTTGGTGCTGCAACTGTATGAAGGCATTATAAAAGAGTTAGGCTAGGTTAATGGAAGAGGCATGTTTCTAAAGCTTTTCTGAAGAAAAGATTTGAGCTTTATTTCAGATATAAAGGAAGAGAGTTCTATAGTTTGGCTGTACAGGTTATGAAGCTTCCGCCGCTCCGTAAGGCTTGTTTGAACTTGGGAACAACTATATACTTAGTTATAGATCATCGAATCACTCTAGGAGGAGTGTACCAAGTAAACTTTCATTTAAGGTATTCAGTGCACGAGTTATGCAAGGCTTTAAAGGCAATACATAGGACGTTGAATTCTATGTGCTTTTTATTTGCAACCAGTGCAGCTTAAATAAGGACTGAAACTCTGATTGGTCTCTAGGAATCCCCAACAGTAGGTGTGCTGCTACATTTTGCAGAATCTGAAGTTTGTGGAGGAGTCTTTGCTGCAAGTAAAAAAAAAAGACCATTGTAGTAATCCAATTTAAACAGTACAAGAGCTGTCACTATAGATTTCTGAATGTTGGGGGGAATGAAAGGACATACCTTCCTAATGATCTTAAAGGTTAAGAAATATGAAGAAGTAACAGCTTTGATTGGATCTTCAAAAGACAGTTTATTGTCAAATAGAATTCCTAGATTCCTGACTTTCTTTGCTGAGGTTGGTAGCATACCTAGTTCTTGGGGCCGCCAACTGGGAGTCCAGAAAGAAATATAATTGCAAAAAAGGAGAACCTCAGTTTTTCCTAAGTTTAAGTTGAGGAAGTTGTTTTTCATCCAGATGTCAATTTGCAGCATACAGCTATGGAATCTGGCAGTTGTCTCATCCGGATTGCTGGATGCTGAGACAACAATTTGTGTTTCATCAGCATATGTGATTACTCAAAATCCAGAAGATTTGATGAGCCTGGCCAGAAGGGTGATATAAATTTTTTTAAAAAGGGTGGGACTCAGGGACGAGCCCTGAGGCACCCCACAGGCAGGGAGAAAGTGTCAAAAACAAATTAGTTCATGGCGACAAATTGTTCCCTCTCAGATAAAAAAATGATTTTAGGAGAGCAAGAGCTGTTCTCCTAATGCTGTACAATCAACAAGTCATGATTGACCGTGTTGAACTCCGCCGAGAGATCTAGTAAAATGACAGCAGTCTTCACTCCCATCTCAAGTGTGGCTCTTACATCTTCTGAGGCGATGATCAGCGCCGACTCTGTGCTGTGCTCGCTCCTAAATCAAAATTGTGTATAATCAGGTAGGTGATTGGCATTTATAAAACGGACTAGTTCGAACTTGATTGCCTTTTCCATTATTTAAGTCAATCAATCAATCAATCAATCAATCAATCAATAGTTAGCTTTATTTGACAATGTAAAAGCACAATACATATTCAATACATATTAGAATGAAATGTAATAGTTAAAAAATACATGTTAAAAAAAGAGAGGTAAAATACCAAAAAAAGTATTAAAAATTTAGATCATTTAAAATCCAAGACCATTTCAAATCCTGTTACATCACCTAAGAAGCGGCCTCCCAAGGCTCAAAAGACATACTTTTCCTCTGCCACAGGACCTTTTTCAAGTATTTGGATACCCTCCAGGCCACGTGTTCGTACTCTAAGAGTTGTAAACGGACGAGCACTGGAAAGCATTGCCTAAGGCCCTGCTGTCTTCGGATGGGAAGTAGCCAAATTTTCCTTAGTTCTGAGAACAACTTGCAAAAGAAAACTAGGTGAATGGTGGACTGCTCTGAGTGGGAGTCACAGAGACACGGGTAACAATCTTGACCAGTCATTCATTTTAGGAGTAGTCACTAATCTATGTACCGAGCCCAGTCTAAATCTCGTCAGGAGTAGTCTGTCGTAGCCACTTGGGACCAATATAAATAGGGTTCCATGCCCAAAGAAGTAAGCCTTAACTGGTGTTGAATAACTGTGGGTTTGGAGGCTTTGTCTGCTATTCTAAGGGAACCCAACAAGGCCCTCTTTCTTCAGGGTTTCCCTCGAGACTCGAGCCATCGAGCTGGGGTTTGAATAAAAGTCAGGGTGTCCAAGATCATTCAAGAACCTATAAACGAACCTGAGCCAGGGAATCTTCAGAGCCCCATCCAGCCTATTGCTGTCATGCAGGATATTTCTATTTAGATGAGTTTGATTGCTAACCCTTATCCTGTGCCAGAGGAGTATTGACTCAAGTTTGATACGGTCTGCAAGATACGGGAGACCCCGCTCCTCATGGCACACACAGGAGGACATGCCAGGGGGACAGAAAAGAGGTATCTTAGGAAGGCATTTTCCACGGTTTGTAAAGGGAGGGAATTGGCAATGCCCCACACCCCTGCCCCATATGTCGCTGCTGAGGTACACTGGGCCTTTTATATTTTCAAAAGGTTGCCAGGCGACTTCCTGCCCAGTTTCTTTGCAAAGATGGCCAGGGAGCTAGTAGATCTACTGAAGACCAGTTTTTTCTGCTCAATTGCCTGGGACCATGAATCTTTTTGAGTGAGAAGGACACAAGATACGAAAAAGTACTTGTAGATGCAAGCTTCCTACCATCCAGCCAGATGTCCCTGCCCGTATCCTTGCGAGTCACTATGCCACAGCTCATTATGAATGTCTTGGAAAAATGAATATTTAAACCTAGGTCAAGCATAAAAGTATTAAAACTGTCCAAAAGCCTTTGTAAACCATTTCCTGTATGCGCCATTAAAACAGCGTCGTCTGCGTATAGGAGAGCCGGTATGGGTCTCCCACCTGCTTGAGCGAAATCTTGCCCACTCGTTAGGAGTGCCTCGGCCAGCCCGTTGATGTATAAATTAAAAAGGAATGGGGCCAGGACACAGACCTGCCTGACCCTTATTCTAACTGGAAATCCTGCTGTGCGCTGACCCTCCACCCCATATCTGATGGTCGCTGAGGCTCCCTCATAAAAGCGCTGCAGAAAGACAATTATATTTGGGTCCACCCCTAGGTCAGCAAGGATCTCCCATAACCTGCCATGGATTACAGAATCGAACGCTGCGGTTAAGTCAACGAAGACTAAGTATAGTCTCCCTTTTTTGGCTCTTGTGTATTTACCTACAATAAATGCCAGATTTAAACTCTGCTCTATAGTGCCCAATCCCTCCCGAAACCCATACTGAAGGTCGGACAGAACATGATTTTCTGCTGCCCAGTCTTGCAATCGCTGCAGGACAACTCGACCTGCCACCTTCACCATGGAGTCAAGAAGGGAATTCGTTCTATAACACCTAGGATCTTGACAATTTCCCTTGTTGAATATTGGAACAATAATAGACTCTGACCAAGTCTTTGGGAAGGTCGTGCGATCACTTGTGTTAACCAGATGGGATAGTAATGGGCACCATAGCAGGACATTTGACTTAAACAAGTCCACTGGCACACCGTTGGGGCCCAGAGCCTTACCCCCCTTGCTATGACCAAAAACCAGAACCATTTCGTTCAGCGCTACATGTAGGTTGCCATAATATATAGAGTGAGATCCCAGGGATAGTTGCTCATCGGCGGCTGGGCCATTATATAATGCAGAAAAATTACTTATCCAGTCTTTTTCTGGGATCGCGATCTCGATGGAGGGGCCTCCACCCCACCCAAGAGCAGGGTCCTTAAAATCTTCCAAAAGGCCACAGAGTCCTTCTTTTGAGCAGCGGCGTGAAGTGACTCCCAGGCCTCCTCCCTCAGTGACCTCTTTCTTTCAGCAATAGTCCTCTTATACAATGCTCTAGCCTTCCTTATCCCCTCACGCGATCTAGATTGTCTGTGAAGCTCTACCTTCAAACTAGAATAAGCCTTAGTGCACGCACTATTGAACCAGCCGGGGGTTTTCGGCCCATTGCAGCATTGAACACTCAATAGGTTCCCAACCTCTTTAGTTATCTCAAGGAAGGAGTGCACTATGTCTGTCATCTGCAGTGGAAAGCTCATTCAAACCGATGTCAAAGGCAGTTTTACAAGAAACAATGATCTGTTTTGTCAATACCTCCGGGTCTACTTTGGTCCAATGAAGAGCATACCCATTCAGTTTTTTCAGCTGTAAGGTACCCATCACTCGGTTTGCTGGGTTCTTCCCCACACTGCTTTGGGCAGGTAAATGTAACTTAAGGCAGAGCGGATAATGGTCGCTTAGTGCAATGCTCCCTATCATGAAGGACAGCAAACTTGGGGCAAGGGTATGTGAAGAAACCAGCATAAAATCAATGGTGGAAACAAGTCTTCTTCCATTAAAGGTCGGGGACATAATCACAGGGGAGGGAACAAGTTCATTCACAAAACCCAGATCATATCGGGACATTAACTTATTGAGAAGGTCCACGGCCTTTGCATGTGAAAAATGACAGTTGATGACCCCCTCTTCAATATGAGTGCCACATAATTTCGAGTTGGCTGATTTACACAATGCACAGTTAAAATCCCCCAACAGCATAATCACAGTGTCCATAGAGCTTGAATTGCAAATAACAGCCAGGGCCTCGCCAATCCTTGAAAGCTGCACCCCCAGCTCTCCCACAGGATCATTATTATAAAAATTTACCATGAGCACTATCTTTGCGTGCTTTATAAACAATTGAATAATCTGGTAATAACAATCCCCAGGACAAAAAACAATCCAATCCACCACTAACATGTTGGAAATGTATGTATATAACCCTCCCTTAGGCCTTCCTCCCAAACCCTTCACCGGTGGGGTGTTGTAGGTCATGTAGCCCGAGATATGTACTTGCTCCATTAATTTAGTCAGGAATAGAAGATGTGAGATATGTCAATACCTACTAGGGTCTCGAGGGTTAAGTTTAGGTTTTTTAAGAAGCGGGAGGATAAAAGCACTTTTTCATCGTCTGGGAAAGTGGCCAGAGTTGATCATATCATTAAAGATGTTAAAAAGATTGGAACATATTATCTCATATGCTAGGTGTATGATCTTTGGAGGGCATGGGTCCAAAGGAGCACCTGATTTGATGGAATTGGTCAAGCCTTTCACCTGTTCGGTGCTTTGCAAGGAGAAATAGCATAGTGTTTCTGAGTTAATGGGTGGGGTATTAACATTGTCCGAAGGATCACTCAACCTCATGTTTGCAGGTTCGAATCCCAGTGAGTCTGCCTAGCCTTTCATCTTTCTGAGGTTAATAAAATGAAATATATATGTTATAGGTTCACAGTGTGTGTTTACATTTAGAAATCTCATATGTTCCTAGTATGTGCTTCCATTCACGAGGTGTGTCCTCACCTAAACTGAGTTCCCATCAAAAATAAAGCATGACGATGGACCCTATTCTGCTAGCAGCACCTGACTTCCTTTCTCCCCAAACAAATGTATAGTCCCCTCAAATTACACTAGGGGTTTGTGTGCACACTGTATGGCACCCACCATTACTGTGCCTATTCCCTAGGGAATGAAATACAGAGAAACAACCGCAAAGGTGCACCACAATTTTCATCAAGACACAGTATTACTAATGAATCGCGGAAAGGTGATGTTTTTCTTGTTTTTTCAAAAAGTCTTTATTTTCAATCATTAACACCGTACAGCCGACGCGTTTCGTCCCACTGGGACTTCTTCAGGGCTTGTTTACTCAAAAGTAGTGCTTTTCAGTCTATAATCCACATCAGGAGTCTATAAGGTGCCTTTCCAAGTGTCGGAAGTCTTTGTAAAGGCTTGTTGTATGATTTGGTCGAGTCTTTTGTTAGGTCTCGGAAGCTATAAAATGTGGGTGATGCAGAATCATTTGGATCAGTGTTGCCTCGTAGTAGAAAAGTATTTATAGATCATGTGAATCGATCATAATAAATCGTCCTGCAGTCATCCACAAAGCCTTCGTCCTTGCTGGAGTCCGCCACCGATCCGCCCACATTTTATAGCTTCCGAGACCTAACAAAAGACTCGACCAAATCATACAACAAGCCTTTACAAAGACTTCCGACACTTGGAAAGGCACCTTATAGACTCCTGATGTGGATTATAGACTGAAAAGCACTACTTTTGAGTAAACAAGCCCTGAAAAAGTCCCAGTGGGACGAAACACGTCGGCTGTACGGTGTTAATGATTGAAAATAAAGACTTTTTGAAAAAACAAGAAAAACATCACCTTTCCGCGATTCATTAGTAATACTGTGTCTTGATGAAAATTGTGGTGCACCTTTGCGGTTGTTTCTCTGAGTTCCCATCAACCAGTTTTCTTCAGTCCTAATCTGTGTTCACATTTTTATTTTGGAATTTTTTTATAGTGCAGACATAATCAGATAGCATCAGAGTGCTTTACAACACACATGATACAGTTTTGCAGTGGGTTACAGTAATAGTAGTTAAACTCGGATGTTTAAAGCGGTGGATGTGTACAGTAGTTACCACAAGAGACTGTTACAATAATCGGGTAGAGGACATACACAGTTAAAGTATCCATTTAGATGGTTGGATCATATAACAAATGCAGATCAGGGCTCAGTGAAGAGAGATTTAAGACTGGTCGAGGGTGAATTAACCAAGATGTCTGTTAAAAAGGAAGAGCTTCAAGTGCTTTTAAAAAAAAAAATGTTTTAATGAGCAGTGCGACAGATATTCATTTAGATGTTTTTACAAAGTATACAATCATACAATCAATTCTTTATATTGGATACTGTACATTTTATTCCACATTGTCTGCTGTTCTCCCCCGTAGTTAAGCAGTAGGGTTGTCTGGATGGGTCCTCTCAGTGGCTATCACCATAGGAAGTCCAGGCAGAGGTATTGGAAAAGAAACCTGTTACTATTTCTTTGCTCGATGCTCAACCCCTACTTTCATATACAGCTCTTTCATCTACCATGGCCCAGTCCATGGTTTGTTCCATTCCGTGAGGGTTGGGACGTCCTGTATCCCCCAGTGTTTGGCTAGGTTTTGTTTAGAAATCATTATACCCAGTGTTGCCCAGATTTGGCCTTTCCAACGGATGTTGGTAGCTTCCTTTATGTTAAGATATGTTAAGGAGACATTGTTTGGGCACGGGCCGCAATTGGGCCCCACTGACTTGTGTTATCATGCTCATGATTGTTTCCCAGTAGGTCGTAATTTGGGGGCATTCCCATAAATTGTGGTAAAACACGCCTGTGTGCCCACATTGGTGCATGCATGTTGGGGAGTCAATTCTTCCCATTTTGACTTATGTGTCTCTGGGGAGGTAGACTCTGTGAAGCACTTTGAGTTTGATTAGTCTCAGTTTTGAGGGTATGGCCACTTCTCCGGGGGACCCCAAAGCTTCCTGCCAGTCCTCTTCCTCCCGCTCCCCAATGTCTCTCTTCCATCATTCACGGTGTTTTGCAGTGCATCTGCTGAGTTATTTATTAATTTTTGATATGTCATGGAGATCGTGAGGCGATCCATATAGTCTGTGAGTAGTCTCTCTTCAAGTGGGCAGGCTTCAGGGAGGTTACTCCCTGATGGTATAGCTACCAGTAGGTCATGTCTAATCTGTAGGTATTGAAAGGTTTCAGTCGTAGCAAGATTACATTCATGTTGCTGGTCTGCAAATGGGATTACACCTCCCTTGGACCACAGATCGGCAACTCTTAAGATACCTATGACATCCCATTTATTATATTCAGGGCATTTAGCAAGGCAGCCTAGTTTCTCCATTTCCCAAATTGGAGTGGTGTGGGCTATTTTGTTGTGCCAACCCAATCTCTCAAGTACTTGATTCCAAAGTTGGATCATTTGTGCCGTGGGTCCTGTGTATGCGTTCCTTCCTGCTTTGCATGTAAAGCTCATAAGAAGCCCCCCTCCCCCAACAATAATCTGTCCTTTTGGTAGGCTGGTTCATTGTGTGCCCAATGTAGCCAGTGGTTTATTACTTCTAATTGCGATGCCCAACAATATGCCTGTAAATGTGGCAGTGCGATGCTCCCATCATACCATACCCTTACCAATTTCTGCATTGGGATACAGGGTGGTTTCCCATCCCTGAGCAGAGTCCGCACCTCTTAGTCGATGGCTTGAATGTAGTTCTGTTGTATCGGGATGGGTGTGTGCTAGAGGACATATACGAACCTGGGCAATGCCATCATCTGGAAGAGCGCGGTGCACCATAACAACGACATGCGCAAGGAACGGCACTCCATAGTCGTGTTAATGGCACTCGAAGGTTTTTGTCATAGAATTTGTCTGGGTATGCTGTAATGAAGATGGCTAGATACCGTAAACTACCTTCCACCACTACCACTTCACACTCCGTTGGCAATACTGGAGGTGGACCATGCAGAACATATATTATAGATTTGGACCATTTTATGGAGTACCCTGAGTACTTCCCAAAATGTGTAAAGATCTTCATTATTCTAGAGAGGGAATGAGTCAGGGTTGCAGTGTACTAATAATATGTTGTCCGCATATCAGGATATGCGGCTTCCCACTCTTCAGTCCAGATGAGTCCCCGGATTGGAGGGTCTCCAGTAACCCATGCCATGAGTGGTTCAAGGACCAGGAAAAACAAGAGCGGCGATAGAGGGCAGACCTGCTGTGTCCCCCTTGCAAGGGGAAAGGGGCACAAGCACCGTCCATTTACTACTACCTGTGCCAGGGGTTTCATGTATGTAACGACCTGGTGGTCCCGGGATCGGGGACAGACACCCACAGAACACAAGACACCGAGATAAATGTTGTGTATTTAATGGTGAGGTTTAGGCAAAACAAATAAAGCAGCAAAAGTAATACAACTGGAACCTCCAGTCAAAATACGATACCCAATCACACCACCGGAGGCTCTCACCGTCCTCCGCATGTACACCGGTCCCGATGTACTCCAACGGAGGGCACTGTGCTAATTAGCGGCCGACAATGCCGCTAGACAGCTGTGATGGGTTGTACATTGTTTGTGGCAGAGTAGGGGTGTTGAGGGACGTGGGAGTCACCCAGCAGGGCTCTCCACCACTATTCAATTCAATTTATTTTATTATGTTTTGGCTCTCAAAAGAGGGCCACATAAAACAAAATACAACAAATACAAGCACACATTTTTCTTAAATGAAATAACAACTACAACATTTTCCAATAACAAGAGAATCAATGTCACAAACCTCCATATTTCATCAATAAATAGCTAAAAAACATTTAAAAAAGTTAAAAAATAGGGGGCGTGGCTTCGCGGGCGACGATGGCGGTTGCAGCTTGCTAGAGCTCCCGCCGGCCCGATATTAATCCGGCCGATTATCCTGGTCCCCGAACCCAAACTACACACCACTTGTGGGGCAGGTGTTGCTGAAGGTGTCGTGAGTCCTCCGGTGTAAACAGCGTGGCTCCTGGACTGTTTGATGCGGCCGGGTCGCCGGGAGAGACGTGAGGCCTAGAGCGGGGCGGCGAAGCCGGGGCCTCGATTTTGGCGCCTCCCGGCCGGAGGGCTTCTAAGAGGGCCGGCCGACCCGCCGATCTTCCTGGTCCTAGATTATCCTGGAGGCTGAGGGGTGATAGGCGTTCCCCCCGTTGCCTCACCGGTGGGGGCAGAGGTGCCTGGAGCAGAGAACGTGCCCAGAGAGAAGCAGCGGCCTAAGAGATCCAGTGCGGCCGGGGCCTCGAGTTTCGTCCGGCAGAGCCTGGAAGGCTGAAACCCCTGGGGTGCGGCCCGGACCGGGAGACTGGGCCCCCACTGCTGGACTCCTACGGGCGACGGACCAGAGTGTGGCCGAGCTGACCCGTTACCGACGCTGCCCAGCGGCGAACAATGAACTGTGAGTGCCCCCCCCCCCGGGACCTAGACGGTGGAATTATTGGTGGTGGATTCAGGGGGTCTGGCTGCTGAAGCAACTACGGCCCGCGGCACCCAGCGACGAGGGACAGATCGGTCAGAAGCGGGAGGTTCACGCGGCTGCGGGACCGCGGGGCCTGGGGCCTGATCTGGCAGCCACAAGTCCACAGCCTCGCCGGGGATCTACGCCAGTCCTGGTGTGAGGGCGACTGTACCCCGTGGTGGAAGGAACGCTGGGTGAGGCTTATATTGGACATTACAGACGAAGTAACGAGCCTGCGTTGGTACCACTATCCTACACGGCCCATCTGTGGTCTGCAGCCATGACCAGAGGAGGCGGGGGTCCCTCCAAGCAGGGGACCATCGATAAATTTACAGGGCCCAGTGGGGGTCCCGGGCCCTCGGGAGGAGGACATGGCGCGGGGCCGGATAATGCGGCGCTCATGGCAGTGATCACCCAGTCCAGGGACACGCTCGATGCTAAAATTGGTGCGGTGGGTGCAGATGTCACCTTGTTGCGTCAGGATTTGCGAAACGCAGTAGCATGAATTAAAGAGGCGGAATCTAGAATTTCGGTGGTGGAGGACGATGTCGGTTCCCTGAAAAAGAAAATGGCGGCAATGGAAAATATTCAGAGGGGCCTGGCACTCCGCGTGGAAGATGCGGAAGGGCGCGCACGCAGAAATAACCTCCGCTTTATTGGCTTTCCGGAGAGGTGTGAGAAGGGGAATATGGAACAGTTTCTCTCACAGTGGCTGGAGAGCTGGCTGCCCCCGGGGGTTCTCTCTAACTGTTTTGTCATTGAACGTGCCCATCGAGCCCTAACACAGAGGCCACCGGAGGGTGAGCGGCCAAGGACAGTGATAGCTAGACTTTTGAATTATCATGATCGGGACGCCATTTTGAAAGAAGCGAGGACCAGGGATTCCATTTTGTTTGAAAATCAAAAGATCATGATTTTTCCGAGATTATACAAGGCTTGTGCAGCAACAGCGCCATTCCTTCATTGCCGCCAAGGCGAAGCTGCGAGGCTTGAAAATCCAGTATTCCCTGCTGTATCCGGCCCGCCTGCGGGTGGTTTTTCAATCGCGAACACTCTTCTTTGACACCCCGGAGGATGTGTTTAAATGGACGGACGAAACTGTGAGACTCAGGCCGAATGCCCAACCGGGACTCAACTCCAGCTCTTCCAGAGGTTCATCGCCGGAACGTGGTGACCAGACAGCCAGGAGCAGAAGGAACCGGAGGTCCAGATCACGGAAGCGATCTGCTTCTGTCAATGGGACACAAGAAAGTAGGACAGTGGACTCGGATCAATCTGGAAAGGATCATTGAAGGCCTTGGGAGTACTCTGCTTCTCGGTTGCCGATACAAGCTCCTCTTAATGGGAGCTGCATGGCCGGGTCCTATAGTTTGGATGCATGACCAAGGCCTCTGTTGTTGATGGAGAATGACTTATTGTACATGTGTGGGATTGTGGGGGGGTTCGGGTGGCCGCTTATTAGGGGCTGCCATTCTCCTACTAGTGTGGGAGTTGTCTTGGGGGGGGGATGTTTCTACTGTTTTCCCGGGAGTTGGGATCCATTGGCATGGTTGGTCTTGGGTCCTCTGTTTTGGGCCCGAGGCTGCCCATGCCGCGACAGGTACTTCAGAGTTCTATGAGGTATAGGGGAGGGGGGTGTGGGGTGCAGATGGAGAAGGAAGGGGGGGTAGAGTTGGGGTTGGGGTGGGTCAATGTGGGTGGGGGGTCTGTTGCTGTTGGGGGGAC
Source organism: Lissotriton helveticus (assembly GCF_964261635.1). Taxonomy (NCBI): domain Eukaryota; kingdom Metazoa; phylum Chordata; class Amphibia; order Caudata; family Salamandridae; genus Lissotriton; species Lissotriton helveticus. The sequence goes on along the minus strand of NC_136070.1, from coordinate 774,629,620 downwards.
GTGGGGTAGGTGGGGGGGACAACACGTGAGTCTTTCTGATATGTTGATGTCGTTGCTAGGTGTGTGGGTGTGGCGTACGGGGCCTGATTGGGTGGTAACCCTTGATTATGGCTGAAGCGTCCTCAGGGCTCCCTAGTGAGTCCATGCGCGTAGTTACTTGGAATGTCAGGGGGATGCTCGATAAGATCAACGTGGAGCGATTTTGCGATGGGGGAAGAGGGAAGCTGTGGATGTGCTATTATTGCAAGAAACGCACATGATGGGGACGAAAGTGCTCAGTTTACAGCGGTTTGGCTACCAACAAGTGTATCATGCCGGATTTGCCAGGGGGTCTAGGGGGGTAGCCGTCTTGGTGCACCGCAGGTTGGCCTATGTCCACGAGAAACAATGGGCGGATCCACAGGGTCGATACATTTTTATCAAAGGTATGGTGGGCACTGAACCGGTGGTCTTTGGCAGTGTATACGCCCCTCCCCCTATGCAGTGGTCCTTGTCTGAGCGGCTGTTTACTGTGTGGGACGATATTCCAGAATCCATGGCAGTGGTGGGAGGTGATTGGAACGAGGTGATGGATGTAAGCATGGATCGCCTGCAACTGCGAGAGACGATAGTGACTGCCCCCCCTTCCCGATTGACTGCGATGGTGGATGGGATGGGCTGGGTGGATGTGTGGCGCCATATGCATCCTAAGGTGCGAGAATACACGTATGTTTCCGCGGTACATGGCTCCTTCTCGAGGCTTGATTATGTGTTTGTGCCCGGAGTGTACCTGAACAGAGTGCGGGAGGCCGAAATTTTGCCGAGAGGGCTATCTGACCACTCCCCAGTGGGGGTCAGAGTTGATATGCTTAAAAAACGACAGCCTTTCAGGTGGAGGATGTCCTCGTGGCACCTCCAGCAGCATGACTACGTCCAGCATCTACGTGGTGCGATTGCCCACTATTGGGAAGAAAACCTAGTGAATGACATAGACGCGGTGGTGGTTTGGGAGGCAATGAAGCCCACCATACGGGGCATTGACATTGCGTGGTGTGCGGCAGCCCGCAGACGACACCGAGAAACCATTGCTGAGGCGGCCACGCTTGTGGAGTCCTTGGAACAGCGGTGCCAGAGAGGGGGCGATGAAATAGCGGTGAGATTGCTCCTGCAGGCACAACAGACTTATGCATCGGTGCTGTTGGACGAGGCTCGACAGGCATGGCTAGCCACGCGGAGCAAAGTGTATCAATGGGGAGATAAGTCCTGCACGATGCTTCATAGGCTGTGTCAGCGTACCTTCCAGCCACTTGCACTGCCGGGCCTCACTGCTGAAGACGGGACGGCGATAACTGACCCAGGTGAGCTGGCGGCGAGCTTTGCCCACTATTTTGAGGTACAATATGCACCGCAGGATAGTCTGACTGCGGAGGAGGTCGCCAAATTCATCGATGACTTTCTACCGAGGGCGGTCTCGGATGAGACCAAGGTAGCACTGGATCTTCCCCTTACGGCGGAGGAGCTGGGCGACGCGCTGGGGCAGCTCAACACTGGGAAGGCACCTGGGCCAAGTGGCTTCCCGAGCGAATTTTATAAGAAATTCCACCTCCAACTAGGGTCCCATTTCCGAAATGCGTTGGAAGCGGCGCGCACACGAGGTAGGCTGCCCCCTGACTGGCGTCATGCAGAAGTGGTGGTTTTTCAGAAACCAGGCAGGCCCCCGGACAGTCACGACTCCTATCGTCCGATCTCATTGCTCAACATAGAGGCCAAAATACTTGCCAAGGCGTTGGCGAACCGCCTGCTCCCGTATGTGACGGATCTGGTGCACCCCGACCAGGCCGGCTTCATGCCACATAGGGCGACGCGGCATAATATCAGGCGGGCACAGGCGGCGGTTGATGCTATGGGTGCCACGGGTGACCGGGCAGCGTTGCTGCTGGCGGACATTGACAGAGCGTTCGACTCAGTTAGCTGGGCGTATTTATTTGCCCTTCTGCCCCGTCTCAACCTGGGCCCGGTGTTTGTTTCCTACGTCAAATTACTATATACAGATATCACTGCTTCGGTGCGGGTCTCCGGGGCGGTCTCGAAAGAATTTCCAATTGGCCGGGGGACCCGACAAGGGTGTCCACTCTCCCCATACCTCTTTGCTCTAGCTATGGAGCCTCTGGCCTCTTGGGTGCGCATTGACGCCCAGATGCGGGGCTTTGAGTGGGGTGGGAACCTTACTGATAGAATCGCGCTATACGCAGACGACGTCCTATTCTTTCTTACGGATCTCCCTAGGTCGGGACCCCGAGTCTTGGACATCATGCGTATTTTCGGGGAGGTATCGGGCCTTCATTTGAACCCACGCAAGTCTACTCTGTGGGTGTTGGGTGGTGGTGCTGCAGCAGGTCCCTGGGCGTCGGCATTGCAGGTGGCGGCCGGGGGGTTAAAATACCTAGGAGTGTTCCTCTCTGAATCAGTGGATATTGCATGGGAACGGAACATCGTACAGGTATGGGAAAAGGTCCAGACGGATGTGAAAACATGGTCGCGGATGCCCCTAACCATTTTCGGTAGGTCGGCGATATTCAAGATGGTTGCGCTTCCGCGCCTCCTCTATCAGCTGCAAAGCTACCCACATCCAATTAACCCCCGGTGGTTTCGACAGTTCAACTCAGTTCTGGGCCGCTTCCTCTGGGCTGGAGGGGCGGCCAGGGTAGCGCTGCGAACATGCTTCCTGTCTACGTACTGTGGTGGTTTAGCCACGTCGGACCTCTTATCCTACTATCAGGCCTCCGAGCTGCTGGTACTTAATGACTGGTGGTATGGAGACAGGGGAGACCCGGCGTATGCCCTGGAGCGTTTGCTAATGGGGAATAACACCCTCCATACGATCTTATGCTCGGCTAGGCTGATGCGGGCATTGCCGTGTGCTACGCGAGTTGTCTTTGAGGTGTGGCGACAGGCACTGCGTCGCATGGGCTGGTGGAGTCGATTAACGGCGGAGACTCCGTTATGGCACAATGGGCGGCTGCCCGCACTGGCTACATTGACGGGCTTTGATGGCTGGGATGCAATCGGGATCTCGTCGTTGGGCCACGTCATGACAGGGGTTACCCTCAAGTCGTTCCAGGAGCTCAGTGCAGAGTTCCACATGCCCAAGACCCAATTCTTCCGATACCTTCAATTCCGACATGCGCTGACGCCTAGCCTTACGAACCTGGAGTCACTCCCGGAATTCAGCCCACTCGAAGCGAAGGTATTCATGGGAGACCTTGGAGATAAGAAAGTGTCCCGAATTTATCAAACACTGGTTACTCACTGCTCAACCGACCTCCTCTCACTCAAGGAGGCCTGGGAGGATGATGTTGGTCTCCTGGATGACGATGATTGGAGGGAGGCCCTGGAGTCCCCGCGTGGGGCCGCCATCGCCATACGGCTTCGGCTCATTCAGTTTAAGTACTTACACAGGGCGTACTACACCCGAAAGAGGCTGTGGAAGGCGGGATTGATTGGGTCACCAGAGTGTCTGCGCTGCGGAGCTGAGAAAGGTACGCTATTGCATACAGTATGGTCGTGTGCTGGATTGGTCAGGTTCTGGAGGGGCGTTTGGAGTTGCCTGTCAGAGGTATTAGGATGGGATCTTCCCCGCACTCCTAGATTAGGGCTGCTCCATGTATTGGAGGGAGTCGGTGGAAATATATATAAACGCCATTTATTGTTGTTGGGGCTTGTGGTTGCCAAACGGGACCTAGCGCGAGCATGGAAGGGAGAGCGAGCCCCCCCCCCTGTGTGCGTGGAAGGCTGGATTAGATTACTTCATGGGACTGGAATGCCCGGTGTTTGAGGCGAAAGGGTGCCCCCGGAAGCACTTTAAGATCTGGAAGCGATGGGCGGAGTATAGGGGATTGCTACTGGATCCCCCAAGGGAACAAGAGGCCGAAATACAGGTAGAGGATGCGGTACGGGCCTAGGCGGTGCGTCATGCCTATCACAAGGTGACCGAATACAGATTGTCTGGTATACTCACGTGTTAGGGGTTAGGGAGGGATAAGGGGTGGGTAGTAGGGGGGTTGGGTGGTTGGGGTTTGTGGGTGGAGGAGGGGGGGGTGTTCTGTTATTCGGCTTTTCTTGTGTAAAATATGCATTACAGAAAAAATGTGTCATGATGCTTGGTGGTGATCTCCAGACTGTGGGGAGCCACGTATTTCCTTTTTACCTACCTGCTCAATAAATTTTGTTGTGAAAAAAAAAAAAAAGTTAAAAATATTGAAGCAAAACATTTCCTTAGGAGGAGAATATAATGCCTGTAAAAAAGAATTCATATTAAGGATACCCAGTTGCAGACATATTGGTTTTATCCACTTCAACCGAAGTGGACGCAATGCATGGCAAATGAACAATATATGGGAACGATCCTGAACAGATATGTTACAAAAGTTACATCTAGAAGAAGATCCATACCATTTTGCTAAAAGATTATTCAAGGGTAACAAGTCCTGCCTTAACAGGAACCAGAATCTCCGAATACCATGGGGTAAATTCCAGGCGACATAGGGTTGGGCAAGCTTCATAGAATAAGAGGTAACCAGGAGATTACCTCCCCTCTTTGCTTTCATAGACTTTTTATCCAACATAAAACATAAATCCCATGACGCCTGTTTCAAAAGGGATTTTAACTGGTAAGGAGAGATAGTAAAAAGAGTACTCTCTTCTAATTCGAGAAGTGCCACAGCCTTTCTGAAGTTCTTAACAATTTGGGAGTACTCTTTTAAATTACCCAGCAATTCCCCTTTAAGAAGGAATCTCAAAGTCCCCGTTTCACTTCTAGCGAGGCAAACAACCCATCGAACTAAAGCTGATAGGCCCTGCGCCCAGCTGCTACGGAGACCAAATTCCATTCTGCACGCAGCCACGGAACAGGCCGGGTTAAGAGATGTAATAGACCTTAATAATTTTCCTTCTAGCTTCTGCAGAAAGCCCCAATGCTTTATGTCAACCAGTTCCATTCCATACAGTAACGTTGGAGGAATTTTTGCCCTAAAAACCTCCAATAAACAAGCAAAATGTCTTCTCCCTGTGGCGGAGTAGAGGGCGCTCAGACTTTTGCCTTGGGACCAGGCTTTACGGGAATTATTGTCAATATGAGGCTTCTCACTCAAGTTAGCGGAAATTATTTTTCCTAAAAAGGTATATGTCTTAACCACCTCCAGTTTCTGGCCGCCTACTGCCCACCCAAAATTCTCAGATTTAGATTTTTTCTTTCCTGTAATGCACATGATTTTACTTTTTGAAGCATTTATCCTCATATAGTGGAACTCTGCAAACAGATGTAGAGCCTGCAGACGATTGGCCAATCCCTTAGGAGTTAAATCCAGGATAAGGATATCGTCTGCGTATAGTAAGCAGGAAATAGAAGATCCACCCACTACCGGGGCTATGCCAACACAAGAGGAAAGGGTAGCAGGTAGATCAGCAATGTACAGGGAGAAGAGCAGAGGTGCAAGAAGGCAGCCTTGTTTTAATCCATTGATGGAGGGGATAACCCGTGATAGACCCCTTTCTCCACCTTGTAGCACTCGGCACCAGGTATCCGTATGGAGGGATCGCACCAGGTCTAGTAGGAGGGGAGGCATGCCCAAATCAAACAATTTTCTCCACAGCAAGGGACGATCAACTTTGTCAAAGGCTGTGGAGAAATCAATAAAAGCCGCATACACCCCCCCCCCGAACTCTTATATATTTGTCCGTAATAACCTGAAGGGCTGTAAGATTATCTAATGTACCATGCCCCTTGCGAAAGCCGGTTTGTTCAAGGGGTAGTATCTGATTCACCTCAACCCAATCCGTTATTAAAAAGAGGAGACATTTAGCAAAAACATTGCCAATGGCAGCCAGGAGAACTATCTGGCGATAATTCATTGGGTTATCCCTATCGCCCTTTTTAAATAGGGGGACCAATATACTCCCCTTCCAAGAAGAGGGTATAATTTTGCTAATGAAGCAAGATCTAAATAAAGGGAAAAGAATCTTACTCCATGAAATAGGATCCTGCTTCAACACTGAGATGGGAAGTTCATCAGGCCCCATTGCTCCGGAGGAGCGCATATCCCTAATGGCCAATTCAATGGTTTTTTCCGATGGATAATCAACAGGAAACACATCTTCTTTAGTAGACTCCTTACAATTTACCATTGCAATATTCCCAGCATACAGGTTGGAAATATGGGTGACCCATGATAATTCATCAATGGGAATGGGGAGAGAGTTAACTCTTGCTCCACAGCCCTCGCCAATGAGAGACCAAAATTGTCTTATTTTGCCATAAACAGCGGCCTCCCGAAGTTTTATCCAAAGTGAGTCTTCTTTTTCTTTTCTAAATTTCTTCCTGATTCTGTTTCTCATTCTTTTTAATAAACATATTTTCTTATTCGTTTCGATAGATCTACACAAAAATTGTTCCCGCACCAAATTATTTATTTAGAAGGAAAATTGGTCTGGGAACATAAATCCTTTTCCCAGAAAATCTCGGACCTTTGGCAACAGAAATGACCTCTTTCATAAAATTCTCAAAATGGAATATTTCGGAACCCTGCCAAACATTCAGTTCTGATATTATTTTACCAAGTATGCCCTCCAGGCCTTTCTTGGCTTTAAAATTCCAAAAACATCTACCAGAGACCCTATGAAAGTTAACTAAGTCACTGCCAAAAGACCATGAATCTGAATCAGGAGGATAGAAAGACAGGCTTATAGTAATCAGGTTGTGGTCGCTAAATTGTGTCAACGAGACCACCAGATCCTTCACTAAGGAGAAAGTACAATAATCAGTGATTACATAGTCCAGAATTGACTCACTTTGGGAAGATCTATGGGTATAACTGGCGGGGACATCGGAGGGAAGCCTACCATTCACTATTAATCCCTCCGCCGCTGAAAGTTCTTCTAACAATAACTTCCCTCTCTTGTTAGTTTTAATTTTACTAGGGAAGAGGGATTGAGGAATAAAAAGGGCTTCTTCTTTAAATTTATTTCTGTATAACTCTAGGCTTGAATTGGAAACTTTACAGTTAAAATCGCCCACTAGCAAAACATGTGGGGGAAATTCTACATCTTTAATCTGCTTAATATAAGAAAACATTTGCTTCAATAGGATATTAAAACATTCATCGGGGGGAATATAGACATTTATTATTACCAAGGAATTAGAGTTTCACCTGCTATTCAAGCTACAGAGGGACACAGCTTGAAATAAGTTACTGGGATCAACATAATGGGTGAAGTTCCACTTCAATCTATTAGATAAAAGGCACGCAATTCCCCCTTTTGCACGCCCTTTCTTCGATGGAACAGCCACCGCCTCTAAAACAAAATAATCTCTCCCTACACACAATCTACTAGCGCACCAGGTCTCCTGGATGCAAATCACACTAGGGTTCAGAGAAAATAAGTACTGTAATTTCTCAGGGCTACTGTTTATCCCGGCGGCATTCCAAGAGATAACTTTCAAATTATTGCTAAAGATGTTGGAAAAGTTTAGGGTTATCTGTGGTTTTACTAGATAAGGCACCGGGCAGCCAATTCCACTGCTGATTATCTTCTATTGGGAGACTATTCTGAAAAGGGGGGGCATTACATGTGTCACCAGACGAGTATTTTTTGATACCCATATTTTTAAATCGTCATAAGAGGCAGTATGCCCATCTTTGCCATTGCCCTGCTGGGGAAGTCTATTATAAGGGAAACTGTCTCTACGAGAAGAAAAAACAGGTAAAACATCAATTCCCCTACACTGAAAATTCTCAGCCTGTTGTAATATAAGATTTACTATAAATTTAGAATAGAACTTTACCCTGGCATAGGGCGAGGCAGCTGTTCCGGATAGGAAAACTACGTCAATATCATTTGTTTGGATTAACTTTAGACTCTCTATGCTTTTGAAACATTTGAGTAGCCATGCTCTATTTAAAGGCTGATCCGAATCAAATAACGATAGAAAATCCAAAGTCAATGTATCAACAAAAGCTTCTGATACTTTTGTGGGCAAATGGTGAGGCCATGTAACGTCGACACCTGTAGTATGAAAAACAGGTGCAAGTGGATTAAGAACCGCAGGTACAATGGGTCCTGACTCTATCCACTCTACTGCGGGGGGAAGAATCGTTGAACCTGCTACTTTTAAGGAGAAAACTCCTTCAGGAGGGATAGTACATTTAGGAGAATTTATGATATTTATTGCAGAGAGATTCAAATTATCAGAGGAAAGAATGGCAACTTCCTGACTCAAGGACCCATGCACATGCTCCTGAGTACTAGGTTCGATTATATCAGGAACAACAGAGTCTTCAAAAATTATTTGTCTCTGCTTTTTTTTCCTATATCTGCGGATAGGTTTTCTCTTTTTCACTTTATTTTTTCTGTGATTTCCAGAATTTACTTTTTCAACACCCCCTATGATCTTACTTTCGGGCACAAAAATTGGGAATAGCTCTTTTTCAAGTTCTGGAGCAGAAACAGACATATTTTCTTCTTCAATTACAAGAACAGAATTTCTTACACAGTTAAATGCAGAAGATGTGGGTACTAGAGGGGACTCATTCTTTGAAATAACCCCATGATCATTTTGGACTGGATTAATATTTCCGGCTAAGTGGTCACTACTCGGCTCAGACCCATGCAATCCCGCCTTAGGATCTAAAACACGATCCTTTTCCGGAAGCTTTAATAGTAACACATTTAATATCTGAGTAACAGACTCCAAAATACAATCAGAGCTACCCACAAATTTGCCCAATAACAGTAAAATGGGAGGAGGAGCTTGGCGGGCATCCGAGATGGCCGCTTGAGCACAGCGCTCTCCGGACCCTCGCCGCTCCCGACATTTTATCCTGGCTGAATCCTGATTTCTTGCAAGAATTCGTGTAGGGGACGTTTGGCTGATTACCCTGGCACTTTTCAGAAATCGATTTGGATCTCGTATTCCTGAGATATGGTGCTCTGAACTTTTGGGCTCCGCCCTTGAGGTGCGCCCGGGACGGGGTGCGGTACTGTAGCCGTCCTGCAATTGAACAACAACGGCAGGAGATCTGGCCTTGTGGGTCCCCCCTTCCTAAGTTTCGGTTTCGATTCCGTTCTGACTTGGGCCACGGACGTGGATGTCGTGTTGCGACTGAGACTTGGAGGCAGATCGGCTGTTGGGCTTTCATGTGACCTATTTGCGGGCTTGGCGACCTCTACCCGAGTTGTGCCCCCTTTTTCTGTACTTTTGATCCTGTACTTTGGGTGTCGGGCCCGTCGAACCTGGTGGCTTGTCCTGTGACGCATCTTCAAAATGGCGGGCAGAGGGGACAGAGAGACGCGCAAGACAAAAACACCTCTGCGCGGAGCTCCAGTTCAATCAAATGTCATGGACCGTTATACCCATTCTAAGGGGTCCCCCGGAGCTGCCCTGCCTGGTTCTAGTATAGCGTCCGAACGAATTTTGGAAGAGTCGGCGGAGCCCTCCCTACAGGATATCATGGGCGCCATCTCGGGCGTGAGGGAATCCATCGGCCTGCAGTACGAGGCCTTGGCCCACAAACTTGACACCGTGGCTATTGAGGTGAATCTGATTCGTGCTGATCTCGGCAAGACGAATGAGAGGGTACAATCACTGGATATTAAATCCTCTAGCCTTACGAATGACGTCTCGGAGCTCCAAACAGAGATTGGAAATCTCCGTCGGGGGAACGACTTCATGACCCGTCGCCTGGAGGACTTTGAAAATAGGGCGCGTCGCTGCAATGTTCGCCTGGTTGGTGTACCGGAAAACCCTGAACCCCACTCGGTGGATCTCCTGGTTGAGGATCTGGTCTTGAATCATTTGGCCCCTTCTGGTCTCACAAAATTTTTCACGGTGGAACGTGCACATCGTGTTCCAGGGGGCAAAGTCAAGCCGGGAGCCCCGCCGAGACCCATTGTAGCGAAGCTTTTTCATTATAGAGACCGGGACGCTATCCTGCAGGCCTCGCGGGTGAAGGGCCCGGTGGCCTTTGAGAATGCTACGGTGAACTTTTACCCGGACTTTTCCCAACAGGTTCAGAGACAACGTATGGAGTTTCGTGGTGCCAAGAAACGTCTCCGGGATCGGGGCCTACGTTACGCCATGCTCTTTCCCACTAGACTCCGGGTTGAATACAATGAACGTACCCTTTTCTTTGATCGGCCAGATGCTGTTAATGACTGGCTGGACTCATTGCCTGACCGTCCTCCTGAGACAGACTCCGCCGCTCACCCTGGTGGTGCCGAAGGTGGTGTGGAGATCTAACTGTTCGGCTCTTATGTCTGATTTTGAATACATTCTCAGGGGTGTTGGCCGGCGTCCCTCTACATTGTGATCACTCTGTCTTTCGTTTGTTATTTTTGTTCTTGCTGAGGTCGGGGGGTGGATGGAACGGAGACCTTTCCTCCTCCGGGGTCTTTGTGTAGAATAGGGGTTCTTGGGCGACAGGCACACTGCAGGTTGGGGTGGCTCTTTAGCTTTTTGCAGGGGTGCAGGGTGGGGGGTGTTTCTCTTCAGTTTGGGGGTGGGGGGTTGGGAAGTTTTTTCTTTTCTGTGTGTTGTTTTCAAGGCGAGTTGCTCCTGTGTTTGCTGCTGTTTCTGATGTCTAGCTCATGGACGAGGGGTCTTGGCTCGGGCGGTTGGGATGGGGGGTAGAGGGTTGAAATTTCTTTCCTGGAACGTTAATGGCCTGGGAGATCGTATTAAGCGCAGTGTGGTCTTAAAATGTATACGACGTTTGTCACCGGACATTGTTTTCATGCAAGAAACCCATTTGATTGGTAATGTTTGTTATGCAATGAATAGATGGGGCTACCGCCTTGTGGCGCACTCGGGGTTCACCTCCGGATCTAGGGGTGTGGGTATTCTTGTTCGAACCTCCCTCCCCCTGGCTATCGATGAGGTGATTCATGATGACCGTGGGAGATATACTGTCCTGGTGGGTAGATATGAAGGCCGCACCCTATCTCTCTTCAATGTTTATGTTCCCCCGGGTTTGCAGGCCTCTACTTTTACTGACTTGGGCCGTGTTTTGTTAGATCTCCCTGATGGCACTCTCTTCCTTGCCGGTGATTTTAATTCGGTGCTTTCCGGCCTTCACGATCGCCATCCCCCTAGAGATACCCCGCAGGCTCAGCAGTGGTTGGGTGGGTTTTTAGATACCTTTGGCCTTGTGGACTGCTGGCGACTGTTGCATCCTACTCAGCTCCAATACACCTTCCATTCTGGGGCCCATGGCAGTCTGTCCCGGCTGGATTATTTCCTGATGCCCGCAGCCCAATCATCGGCGGTTCGCGAGATTTTACATTTGCCGAGGGGTATTTCTGATCATTCGCCGCTCTGGCTTCGTTTTGAGGTTGGGGTAGAGGCGGCGGGCCGAGTGGCTCCCATTAACCCTTGGTATCTTTCCTCCCCCGAGACTCGTACCCTCTTGCTCAAGTCCATGGATGCATATTTCCTGGAAAATGAGGGGTCGGTCTCTTCGGCTGTATCCCTGTGGGAAGCTTTTAAAACTGTGATTCGTGGTCAGGCCCTTTCCTTGATTGTTGAAGCTAAGAGGGCAGGGAGGAAGGAGGTGGTGGACCTTGAGGGGGAGATCTCTGCTTTGGAGGACGAGTTGGAATCTGGTGTCACGCCTGAGAAACTCCATGCCCTGGGTCTAAAACAGTTTGCATATAAATCTCTGGTCACTGACGCTGCAAAGGTGATGTTTCGTGAACAGCAGGGCAGATTGTACGATGTGGGTGACAAGGCGGGCAAACTCCTAGCGTGGTTGGACAAGAAAGAAAGAGTTAATCGTGTGGTGCCCGTGATTCAGTCTGCGAGTGGTGAGAATGTGATTGATCCGACCGCCATTGTTGATCGTTTCGCGGAATATTTCCGTGTGGTATATGCTCCCGTGTCTGTGAGGGATGTTGCTGACTCCCGCCTTCTTCTGCGTGATATCTCTTTGCCCTGTGTCACCGACTTGGACCGTATTGCTTTGGACTCCCCTTTTACGAATGATGAGATAGCCAATGCAGTTCGATCGCTCCGTTCGGGCAAAGCACTGGGCCCGAACGGTTTGCCTATTGAGTTGTACAAATTACGCCCCGATAAGGTGGCGCCGTATCTCCGCGCCATGTTTCTAGAATCTCGTGAGCGGAACATACTTCCTTATGATCAGCGTCTGGCGACAATCGTCGTCATTCCCAAAGAGGGTAAACCGCGTGACCTCTGTTCCTCGTATAGGCCCATATCCCTATTAAATGTTGAACCTAAGGTGTTGGCTAAACTTTTGGCGACCCGTCTCCTTTCGGTTCTTGGGGAGTTGGTCCATCCGGATCAATCTGGCTTTATCCCGCATCGCAACACTGCTCTGAATTTACGTCGCCTTCACGGCGCGCTGGCGAGGGCGGGGCTTTTGACTGAACCGGCCATTTTGGCGTCCCTGGATGCCTCGATGGCCTTTGATACTGTGGAGTGGCCCTATTTATGGGCAACACTTGAGAAATTTGGATTCGGGTGCGAGTTTATTAGCTGGGTTAGGTTGTTGTACGCGGAACCTCTGGCGCAAGTTGTAGTGAACGGTAGAGTGTCGGCCCCCTTCTCCTTGGGCAGGGGTACCCGTCAGGGTTGCCCCTTGTCCCCTCTTTTGTTTGCGCTCGCTCTTGAACCGTTGGCGGCCTGGCTCCGTTGGGAACCGTCCCTTAAAGGTATTCGTTGGGCCCCGGACTTCGAGGACCGCGTCTCGCTTTATGCGGACGACATCCTCTTGTATCTTACTTCTCCTCGCAAGTCTTTATCTGTCTTATTTGACGTTCTTGCGTCCTTTGGCGCTAACTCAGGCCTCGTCATCAACTGGTCTAAATCCTGTGTATACGTTTTGTCTGGTATCTTGCCTCCGTTGCCGAGTAGACTTCCTCTTCAGGTGGTCCGGGATGGTTTCAAATACTTGGGGGTTTTCGTTACCTTGGACCCGTCCCTTCGTTTTGATCGTAATCTCCTTCCCCCGTTGCTTAGGCTCCGTTTGGACGTTGCCCGCTGGCGCAAACTTCCCCTGTCTCCACTGGGTCGGGCGGCCCTGTTTAAGATGATGTCACTACCGCGGTTTCTCTACGCTCTCCAGAATTATTATGATCCTATCCCCAAGACCTATTTTCGGGAGATTGAGAGCCTCCAGAGGCAACTTATTTGGGATGGGCGACCGCGCATTGCTCTCGCGAAACTTTCCATCCCGTGGTACGATGGGGGCATGGCGCTCCCCGATATTAAGAGATACTACTGGGCTTCCCATCTGTCCGCTATTAATCACGCTATGTTCTCTCCGGGTCGTAATCCGGCGTTTGAGATGGATAAACTTCAGCTTCCGGGAGGTGACTTTAATAGAGTGCTCTATTCTCGCTCCGCTGGGCGCCATCTTGTGGGACCTACTTTGACTGCTTTGACAGTGTGGCGTGCTGCGAATGTGAGCCTGGGCTGGGAGGATCGCTTGACGTTGGCGACGCCGCTTTATGCTTCGGAACGTCTGGGCGGTCTTTGGTCTTCCAAGGGTTTTAACCGTTGGGACTTGATTGGGATCTCTAAAGTGGGGGATGTATATTCTAAGGGTTCTGTGCGCCCGTTTCAGGCCCTCCAGGCTGACTACGGCCTGAGTAGTCGGGAATTCTTTCGTTATTTACAGGTCAGGCACGCTTTGGTTTCGGTGTTTGCTCCTGGTGAGATTCCGCCTGACTCTTCCCCACTTGAAGACCGTATCCTTGACGAACATCTTCCTGATAGCACTATCTCCCTGATCTATAAAAAGTTGATTAACAATCGGACTGACTTATTGGCCCGACTTCGGGAACAGTGGATGGGAGATGGGTTGGAACTTGATGATGAGGATTGGCAATCGGCCCTCTCCTCTCCGAAGGAGGTGGCTATACCGGCTCGACTCCGTCTGGTCCAATTGAAGATCCTTCATCGGGTGTACGTGACGGGACCGCGACTGATGGTGATGGGCTTTTCCTCCGATGGACTGTGTAAGCGTGGATGTGGTGTGCGTGCTACTTTCCTGCATATTCTTTGGGAGTGCCCGATGGTGGCTGCTTATTGGGTGGCCGTGCTTGATCTGATGACTGTGGTGACAGGGATATCCTTGCGACCGGAACCTCGTCGCTGTCTTTTGAATGTTTGGGAGCCCACGGACTATTCGGTGGCACAGACTAGATGGGCCACCCTGGGCTATATGATTGCGAAGCGAGATATTGCGCAACTCTGGGGGGCCTCCAGGCCCCCTGCCCTCTCGCAATGGGAGGATAATATGGATTGGTCCATGTTCCGTGAGAAAACTGTCTATGTGGCAAGGGGTAGACCCAGGGCATGGGTGAAGGTGTGGGGTCAATGGAACGAATACCGTGGCGACATTTGTACTCCTCCCCTTGTGGACACTATCGAGATTACCCTATCTCCTTAGGCTAGCGTTCCCGGAATCTTCATATAGGGACTGAGCTGGTGTCTCCGGCTCTTCCCCCCTTCTTCTTCCTGATCTCTGCCCCCCTCCCCCCCCCCACTCCAAACTCCTTAGTGCTTAGGATATTACTACTGCACCTCCGCTGCTGTCCCCCCCTTGCGTCCCTTGGGCTGACCTTCAGTGATACACTCTCGCCTTTCTGTATGTTTGTTTTTTCATATATATAAAACCTGTTTTGGTCCTGTATATAATGTGGAGTATTGCATTGTTGATTGACGGTTACCTCTGCGGGCATATGTGATATGTGTCTACTCCTTTTTAGCGGCTGGCCCGTGTGGTTGTAGGCCCATCCTTGTACATTTCTGCTTGCTCAAATAAAGGTTTTTAAAAAAAAAAAAAAAAAAAAAAAAAAAAAAAAAATAACAGTAAAATGGATGCCAACAAATGTTCCAATGCAATCATAGATTCAGAAATAGGTTTTTCCAATTTATCAGAGCCTGGAAGACCTAAAGGACCAATGCCAGAGATGTTAAGCAATGGGCTCTTCGATATATTATACTGTGAGGAAATATCTTGCGATTTTATGGAGGGGGTACTACTATAAAGCAAAAGTCCAGATGGGGTGACTCCAATAGGGGACTTGATCGTTTCTAATGGTTTCAGAGAAACATCAGCTAAGTATCGGCCGCATAACTCCAGGTCAATACTCGACAAATGAGAGTCCCCCCTCACTTCCCCGTTTGACGGTGAATCTCCTCTTGGAACATTAGAATATGACACTTCAAGGGTTGAGGCTACCTTTTTCTTTTGTTGGCCGTCTTCTGAACTGGAAACAGGTGACTTGATAACACTAGTTATTGCGGCAGACACTGGGCAAGGCTCCTCAAAAATCAAGGAGCCAGAACAATCTTCATTCAACGGAAGAGGAACCTTCTTAATCACCACAGGGTTTATGCCAGATGGAGAATCTATATCAGAAGCCTTGTTCGCAGAGTTTAACAAAGCCTTATCCTGGGATTTTTCCCAAAGATTCAACAGCTGACATTGACCCTTTAATAGCAGATTAGTGGCAGCCCTGTTTCTGAGTGGGTTAGATCGTGTCTTCATACAGGACCTTCCCCCCAATATTCTCCCTGAACGTAACTTTTTAGCAGTCATCCTTGTGCTTATAGTAGAAAGAGAAACGTAGTCCCGATGAATACAATTAATAACAGATTACACTAAAAGTTTAAATAAATGGAGGTGAGTTTCGATAAGTTCCTGTATAGAAGGAAAAAGACTAAGCTGATATATTATACCATGTATTGCTAAACACAAGATATTTACAAACAAAATAAAATAAAAATGTTAATAAGTGGGCCCAGCCCAGCCTACTTCGGCCACTGAGGGCCACAGAGGGCCCGCCCTTTGTCCGGGCTTAGTCCGGCGCGTCCCTCACGCGTCCTCGCGGGACGAAGGCTCTGCCGCTGTTAAATGCGCCTCCTGGCGCGCTGGCTAGTCACGTGCCCAATTTCCCCTGGGGATTGCAGTCTCTGGCGTGCGACCGGCGGAGCCAAGCCCGGCCGGTCGTTTGCTGCCAGGGGGGGGCCGAGCCAAGCCCGGCCGCACCACGGGAAACTGGAGGCACTGCAGCAAGTCTTCGTTACAGCATTGCTGTATCAAAGGAGTACACGTTCACGTAGCAGTCGGTGAACCACCACTAGTTCTGACGAGAGTACAGGGAGCAGCCGCTCCACCTGTTCCTCTAGAACTGGCCCCTCTGCACAGCCCTGCAGCACGGAGACGCCGCAAACACCTCCGTGGTGTGCGTCTCCTGTGCTCTGATAACAAACACCAAAACCAACAATACGGAAGAGTGGGGGCGAGAGCAGCCACTCGATCGCGCCTCCTACCTCTTCTGTCCTCTTCGCTGAGACGCGGCAAACACCTCCCGGTATGCGTCTCAGCATAATGCCAAGTGTAACCACAGTACGGGGGCTGGGAGCGTCGGCTCGCACCGACCTCCGTAGACCAAGTTCGTGGTTACAGACCCACAGACGGGGCTGAGAGCTACCGCTCCCACCAGCCTCCGCCTGTACCTTGCTATGAACTGCACTGACTCGTCCGAGTCAGGAGCGCAACCCCGCAGATTTCTCCGGCTGTTAGGATGGGTTGGGAGACACGGGGCAGATAGCGAGCGTTTCCAAGCGTACCTCCGTTCTCCGATGATTCCTCAATAGCCGCACGGTTCCCGATGAAACGAACTCAGCTGCAGGGTACGTCGGTGTGATTTCCGAATATCCAACGCAGCGTCCTTTCGGTCTCCTCCTTAAGTAGGCGGTCTTACCGCATTCTGCAGCGTGAGATCCTGAGTTACCTAATCGCGTGTCCCGCTAAGCCTTCTGGGATCTGTAGTCTTGCGGCGCGCTGGATACGGCGGTTTTCTTCTAGGAGGGAGCAGGAATTCATGACAGTACATCCTCCCTCCCTCAACTCCTCCCAACAGGGCCAGCACAGGAAGGGAAACGGCGATGAAAAGAAGACACCAAACGAGGCGCGTGAACCCCAGCAGGCGGTTCCCATGACTGCTCCTCCGGGCCATACCCTTTCCACTCCACGAGGTACCACAGCTTGCCCCAATGCCACTTAGAATCCAGGATGCCCGCTACCTCGTATTCCACCTCCGAATCCACACTCACCGGCACAGGTGACACCTGCTTTGGAGAAGTCGAGGGTTTCAACAAAGAAACGTGGAAAACGGGGTGGATCCGTAAGGACTGGGGCAAGCAAACTTTCACGTTCACAGGGCTGATGCACTTGGTGATACGATAAGGGCCCATGAATCTGGGATGGAACACGCTACGTTTTCTGAATCGCATGTTCCTCATGGAGATCCAGACATAGTCACCCGCCTTGTACATAGGCCCAGGCCTTCTTCTCCTGTCTGCCATAGTTTTGTACCGTGCCTTGGCCTCCTCCAGTGAAGCACGGGAACGTACCAATGTTTCCTTGATGTGAGCCACCCTCTCGGCTGTTGCGGGTAACTTATCTTCCTTTACAGGGTGGACAAACGGCAAGAACCTGGGAGGGTGTCCATAGTTGCCATGGTGGAACTGTGTGTGGCGATGTTGTAGGCTACTTCCGCGATCCAAAGCATGTCCACCCATTCCTCTTTCCCCTGCTCCACAAAACAGCATAGATACTGTTTGAGCGACTGGTTCAGGCGTTCCGTTTGGCCGTCCGTCTGGGGGTGATAGCTCGTGGATAGGGCTGACTTGACGTGCAACGCCGAACACCACGTCCTCCAGAACTGGGCGGTGAACTGTGATCCCCTATCAGACACGATCACACTGGGCAGGCCGTGCAGTCTCACAATGTTCTTTAACAACAACGATGCCAGTTCTCCTGCCGAAGGGACCTGCTTGCACGCGATGAAGTGCCCCATATTAGTGAGGTAGTCCACCACTACCAGGATAGCCGTCTTCCCCTGATCCACTGGCAGACCCACGATAAAATCCAGTGATATGTTCTCCCACGGTCTATTGGGCGTGGGAAGGGGTTGGAGGAGCCCTTGCGACCGTCTGTGATCGGCTTTCATGGAGGCACAGATGGAACAGGCCGAACCCCATTTCTGAACGTCCGCTCTCATGGCTGGCCACCAAAACTGCCTTCCCAGGCTGGCCACCATTTTCTCAAAACCCAGATGACCCGCACATGGCGACACATGGCACCACTCGAAGGCCTGTCTCTGGAGTCTAGGCGTAGGTAGCAGCATACAGCAGCCTTTCACAGGAATTCCATCAGTCAACCGCCATTCCCGGTGACTGAGGAGCCACCTCATCCACGTGAATGAACGGATCCCTCTCTGGATGCCCCTGAGGAACGTATCAGGTTGTATAACCCCCAAGACCACCTGGGGGGAATGATGGAGTGCTCAGTGACAGGCCTGAGGTCCTTGGTGTCCGACTGCCTTGATAGCGCGTCCGCTTTCCTGTTCTCGGATCCCGGCCGATATGTAATGTGGAAGTTGAATCCAGAGAAAAAGATCATCCACCTCAACTGACGGGGAGAAAGGTGCCGGGTTGCCGTCATGAACTGGAAGTTCCTGTGGTCCGTATACACCGTGACCACGTGTCGGGCCCCCATCAGCAGATACCACCACTCAGTGAAAGCGTCCTTGATCGCTAGGAGTTCTTTCTCCGCGATATGGTAGTTGCGCTCCGCGTCGTTCAGTTTCCTGGACATATACGCTACGGGATGTAGCAGCCCTGTTTCTGGATTCCGTTGGGACAGTATGGCACCCAGTGCCACTTCAGATGCATCTGCCTCCACTACATATGGAAGTACCGGGTCTGGGTGAGCCAACACCGGGGCTGTACCGAAGGCTTTCTTCAGGGCAACGAAGGCGTCTTGCGCCTCCTGGTTCCACAAGAACACCTGGGATTTCCTTAGTAGCTGAGTGATCGGGGCCACCAATCCCGAAAATCCCTCGATAAAACGCCTGTAAAAGTTGGCGAAGCCGATGAAGCTCTGGACGTCCTTTACACCCCGTGGAACCGGCCATTCCTCCACCGCTCTGATCTTGCGCTCCGCCATCTCCTGGCCATCTTGGCTCAGCATCACCCCGAGGAATTCCTCTGATGTAACGTGAAAATCGCATTTGCTGAGTTTGCAGTACAGCATGTTCTCCCTCAGTTTCTGGAGCACCGATGAAACGTGTCGTACATGGTCCTCGTCTGTGTCAGAGTAGATGAGGATATCATCGATATATACGACTACGTATATGTCTAACACATCCCGGAACACCTCGTTGAGGAAGAACTGGAAGGCCGCAGGGGCGTTGCAGAGACCGAACGGCATGACGAGGTACTCAAAAAGGCCGAACCGGGTCTTGAAGGCGGTCTTCCACTCGTCGCCGTCCCTCATTCGCACAAGATGGTATGCCCCCTTGAGATCCAGCTTAGTGTAAACCCGGGCCTTTTTTACCTGTTCCAGGAGAACGCTTATGAGTGGTAGGGGGTATCTGTTCTTGATGGTTATGGCGTTCAATGCCCTAAAGTCTACACACGCCCTTAATTCTCTGTTGGCTTTTGGGATGAAAAAGAGGGGTGATGCGGCCGGAGACTTGGATGGTCTGATGAAGCCTAGCCCTAGGAGTTTGTCCAGATAAGAACGCAGTATGTTTTCGGGCTCGGTCAGGGCATACAGTCTGCCGCTGGGAACACTTGCTCCCGGAACCAAGTCGATCTGGCAATCGTACACCCTGTGTGGAGGGAGCACCTCCGCCCTTACTTCGTCAAAGACATCCCCGTAGCCGTGGTAGACGCTGGGAAGCGTAACGGATTTCTCGGCTGCTGTGGCAACAGTATGACCTCCATTCTGACGGGTGTCGTGGGGTTCCTGACACATGCCGCACCGTTGTCTACAAAACGGGGAAGTCATCTCGATGTCGTGCGTTGTCCAATCCACCGAAGGATTGTGCTTTTGGAGCCATGGCAGACCCAATATGACTCCGTACTGTGGTGCTCTGATGATGCTAAAATCGATCGTTTCCTTATACCATTTTCCGTACTTCACTGGCAGCTCTCCCGTATGATGCCCGATGGGTCCGGTCACTAGACGTCTCCCGTCTACTGCATATACGTCTTCGGGTTTTAGTTTGGGAAGGAGAGTGAGTCCCAATCTCTGTGCTTCATTATGATCCATGAAGAGGCCTGTGGCCCCTGAATCCACCATGGCCACTACAGGGATCCATTGATCCTGGACCCCCACGTGCACCGTGATGAACAAGTGATGTTGCCCCTTTCGGTCTAAGCTAGACAGGGAAGGGATGTAGGTGTGACTCCAAGAGGCCCCTTCCTTAGTCCTGGAGTCCGTCAGTTTTCCACCGGTACGTCCACTACGGCCGTCCCGGACCTGTTGTTCCGGTACCGGCTGTTCTTTGGCTTGGCAGGACACTCGCGGACATAATGTCCTTTCTTGCCGCAGTACAGGCAAAGACCCTGTTTACGGCATGACTCCTTTTCTGAGGCAGTAAGGCTAGCCCTTATGGCTCCTATGTCCATTGGCTCTGTCTTGGCGGCGGAGCTGGTTTCTGGGCTCCCCATCGAGACATATGAAGGCAGTGCCTTCCCTTTCTTCTTGGGGTCTCCTTTTCTTTCACTGAGCCTGTGGTCCAAACGAAGCACCAGACTGATGAGGCCTTCACAGGTCTTGGGTTGGGGGTCTATTTGAGCCACTACGTCCTTGAGCTCATCGCACAGTCCCTGGTGAAAGAGAGCGGTTTGTTTGGCGATAGGCCACTTGGTTTCAGCCACCAGCCTTCAGAACGCATTGAGGTATTGTAACAAGTCATTGTTGCCCTGTTTCAGCTCTAGCATCTCTCGGTCAGCGGTGTATGAGTCCGCCCTACGGTCGAAGACTCTGAGGAACTCCTCGCGGAATGCCCCCCAGTCACACAAAAGGGGGTCATCCCTGCTCACCAGAGGGACTGCCCATTGTGCCGCGTCCCCGGCCAAATATGAGAGAAGAAAGGCCACCCTAGCTTGGCTGGTAGGAAAGGCCTTTGGTTTGCATGATAGATGCAGTGCCACCTGCGTGAGGAATACCTGCACCGTGTTGGGGTCCCCGCTGTACCTCTCTGGTGTTGCCAACGGGATGGAGACAGGCAACTCTACCACCACCGCAGGGGCATGGGGCGTGGTGGTAGGACCAGGCATCAGAGGGTCCCTCTGCATAGCATCCAGACTAGCCCTCACATCAGCGGTTTCCTGCCTAGATGCCGTTAGCTCGATTTGTAACGTAGCCAAAGCAGCCATCACCTCATCCAATGTGGCCATGCCTGTCACCCGACCAGGGGATAGTTATGGTTTGTAGAGGTCGGATATTCTGTAACGACCTGGCGCTCCTGGGATCGGGGACAGACACCCACAGAACACAAGACACCCAGATAAATGTTGTGTATTTAATGGTGAGGTTTAGGCAAAACAAATAAAGCAGCAAAAGTAATACAACTGGAACCTCCAGTCAAAATACGATACCCAATCACAGCACCGGAGGCTCTCACCGTCCTCCGCATGTACACCGGTCCCGATGTACTCCAACGGAGGGCACTATGCTAATTAGCGGCCGACAATGCGCCTCGACAGCTGTGATGGGTTGTACATTGTTTGTGGCAGAGTAGGGGTGTTGAGGGACGTGGGAGTCACCCCGCCGGGCTCTCCACCACTAGTTCTGACGAGAGTACAGGGAGCAGCTGCTCCACCTGTTCCTCTAAAACTGGCCCCTCTGCACAGCCCTGCAGCACGGAGACGCCGCAAACACCTCTGTGGTGTGCGCCTCCTGTGCTCTGATAACGAACACCAAAACCAACAATACGGAAGAGTGGGGCCGAGAGTAGCCGCTCGATCGCGCCTCCTGCCTCTTCTCTCCTCTTCGCTGAGACGCGGCAAACACCTCCCTGTGTGCGTCTCAGCGTAATGCCAAGTGTAACCACAGTACGGGGGTTGGGAGCGTCGGCTTGCACCAACCTCCATAGACCAAGTTCGTGGTTACAGACCCACAGACGGGGCTGAGAGCTACCGCTCCCACCAGCCTCCGCCTGTACCTTGCTATGAACTGCACTGACTCGTCCGAGTCAGGAGCGCAACCCCGCAGAGTTCTCCAGCTGTTAAGATGGGTTGGGAGACATGGGGCAGATAGCGAGCGTTTCCAAGCTTACCTCCGTTCTCCGATGGTTCCTCAATAGCCGCATGGTTCCCGATGAAACGAACTCAGCTGCAGGGTACATCGGTGTGATTTCCGAATATCCGACGCAGCGTCCTTTCGGTCTCCTCCTTAAGTAAGCGGTCCTACCGCATTCTGCAGCGTGAGATCCTGTGTTACCAAATCGCGTGTCCCGCTAAGCCTTCTGGGATCTGTAGTCCGCGCCACTTGCGGTGCGCTGGATACAGCGGTTTTCTTCTAGGAGGGAGCATGAATTCATGACAATGTATAAAGGTGGACCCAAGTCTTGAATTTGGACTCAAACCACATACGTTCCAGGACTGCAAATAGGTATGGCCATTTGATTGTATCAAAGGCCATACTTGAATCCAGAGTGAGGACTAGTGCTTTCTCTCGGATGGTGTCTTTTTACACCATCACCCCTTGAAGTCGACGTAGGTTGAGCGCCTTGTTCCTCCCAGGCATGAAGCCAGATTAGTCAGGATGTACCAATTTGTTGATATAACATAATAGTCTGCCTGCTAAGACTTTAGCGAGTATTTTGGTCTCTGCATTGAAGAAGGACATTTTTTGAGACCTAAGAAGAAGTGTGCTGGTTCATGTAGTGCTGCTCTCAGTGGGACTAGGTGAACATTGGGATTGTCTGAGAGAAGGGCAATTCCATAGTCTAGTATAGAGAGAACTAGAGAATTGTATTGAGATCTTGTTCTATAATCCATTGTCTGATGCCCCTTGCCTAAGTTGGTATTGTGCGCTGTTGGCCATGGCTACTATGTGGCTGTGAAGATTTAGACAATTATCAAGGATGATGCTGAGTGATCTGGCACTCTGAACAATGGTGGGGCAGCTCCCCTATGGCAACCTCTACATTTCCCCTATCCTTTTCTCTAACCATGAAGAACCACCCACATTATACATCTACCCTCCTGGACAATTTGCCTCATTGCTCATGTCTCCGGTCCCCACACACACACACTACCTAGCTCACTTGCCATCGACCCTCCCTTCTATATTCAACTCCTCTGACTCCCTGTCTTATTCGACTCCCATCTCTCCCCTCCCGACATACCTTCATCCCACCACAGCCTTCACCCTACGCAACCTCATTTAATACACAATACATCTTTGTCTTTCAATGAATGCCCTGAAAACATTTTCTACCCCACAGTAGCACCCACACTTATTTCGAACCAACATCACTTAACACTACACCCTCAACATCATAATCCAATACCCACGACTTCTTCATTCCTCCCCACTTCCTCACTCTACCTCTCAAGTTGAACTCCCCTCAGAACCTGTCACCCTTATCGAGCAACATAACATTCCGTGCTCAGCTCTGCTCATCTTAGAAAATAAACTAGGCCACCTCATCTCCTGTATCTCTTAGCATGAAGCCACCATCTCCCACTTAAGTTCTAAAATTTCTACAGTATCCGACTCCCAACTCCACCTGGCTAGTACACAATACCCCAAACTCCTTACCCTGAGGAGTACTCTCTCCCCACGTCCAAAAAGAGCCGCACACAATCTCTGCCCAACAGATATTTCCAATTTACTGGCTAGCTACAATGCCTCTAACACCCCCATCTTCTCTTCTCCACACAACACAAATCATTGCACTATATCAAAAATCTCCCTGGTCTGAAAAAAACGCCAGCCATCTACAACCCAGGCAGCAACCTCCAGGAACATAACCCCTATCTCTACTAAAAGCCCTGCCACTCTCTTCACCAAAACAGTCATCTCAGAGCTGCGCTGTTTGCTTCACAACTGCAGATCTGCAACAAAACATGAGCTGGAAATCTCATACACCATCATTTACTACAATTTCGATCTACTTTTCCTCACTGAGACCTGGTTCAATGACACCTCACAAACTATTCTTGATCTTCTGCTCCCCCCAGACTTATTATCAGGAATAATAGAGTGGGTAAAGTTGGGGGAGGAATTGCAGCTATCTTCAGAAACTCCCTTCAACTCAAGGAACTTCCCAGAAGCTCTTCACATTCGAATACCTCTCTCTGGAACTTCATGTACAGCACAACTTCCTTTCAGGTTTCATGCCATTTATCACCCACCAGGTGACTGCCCTGCCTTCAATGAAGAATTCACTGACTTAATGTAGGAGGATGGATATCTGACTATGGTTACCCCAGATTTTTTGCGTTGTGTTTAGCTGGTTTTCGACTTAGTTGGCCTGGGACCCTGCTAATCAGGGCCCCAGGCTATCTGCTCTCTCTGTAAAATGGACTCCATGTACCCTAGGTACATACCTAATTGGATATTGAGTCACCTTATCAGCCCCTGTACAGGGTACTATAGGTACCCAGGGCCGAGGTGCACCCAAGGCCTACCAGGGGCTGCAGCATATCTTTTGCCATTCCTGGCTGGCCATCCAAACTGACACAACTGGCTGATCACTCAGCTGGGGCAAGGTTGTGTAATCACCCCTTGCTTAGATATAGTATACCTATGTCTAAACCTAAATCTGGACACATATACACCTATAAGTCACTCCTATGGCAGGCCTTAACAATCCTGTAGGCAGAGTGCTTGGTTTTATGTGAGATGGTGCTCTAGCATGAGCTGAGCCTGTCTGCAGCTTTCGGAACCATGTCCTTATAGCTGTTCCAGGGTATTGCCATACCATATACTCTTAAGTGCATTATAATCCTCGCGGTTATTGCAAACTTTGGTTTGGCTTTATCAAAACATGTCGTGTAAGGTGTCATACACTTTGTAATACTACCCACTCGCCAGTTCTGGCGACGGGGGTAGCATTCCACCCTCCTAGAGGGAGAAGACATGTTACTTTACTTAAACACGGTTAAAACTAACAAGAGCCTCAGCATCACAAAATGGATGCTCCTGCCACAGACACGAGTTTGGCCTCCTGCTGTTGACCAAAACTCCGGCAGGGGAAGCCTGGACAAAAGGTTTCCTGTCACAGGGAGGTGTTACACCACCCCATACAGGAGATAGTGGATTGAGGCAGGGAGGGCTGAGTGAAACTAGACACTGCCAGGGGCACACAAGGTGTCCCATGCTTAGCCCAGTTCAAACCGGTGCTGGGGCACTCCAGCCCCAGCACTGGACAAAGGCAAAGGGGTGTAACCACCCCCTTCCTGGGTCCCACCCATAGGAGGGACCTAGCAGGTAATCCAGCCCCTTGATTTGGAATAAAGGTAGGAGCTGTGTCCATATACTTTAGATAATCCTGACTGAAACTTTGAAATGAAACTCTGGACCCTTCGACATCCCATTCGACGTGGAAGACTGAAGAATCTCCCTTGTGGTCAAGGAGTGACCACCCTGTGCAAGCAGGCACCATCAAGCGCTCAACAGTTTGCTTTGTTGCAGCTCCTGCCATAGCTCGAGCAACAGAGATCAACAAGAACTGGATTCCCAGACATCCAACAGCTCGATCCACAGCCACAGCAAAGCTGAGATCCGTGGAGGTGACGTGAGACGTGGGACCGCCATCTTGGAAAGCCTGCGAAGTGCTTCCTGTGCAGCTCCCGAGGCACAGTCGAAGTTGTGCATTGGGGACTGAGAAGCCCCAGCCCCGAGCAGCTTTTGCACCGAAGATCACCTCTCCACACTCACCGAGTGCTGCGTGGGGCCCTGTTGCATTTTCCTGCTTGACGCGTCTGTCCGGTCACTTGCCCGTTGGCTAGTGGCCTCAGTGACGACGAACCTTTGAATTTACACTGCTGGTCTGGTTGCTCCAGACTGAACCTTGCTCCCCTGAAAAGGAGCAGCCCATCAGATCCTGCTGATCTGAACCAGAAGCCATCTTCGATTCCTGCGTGGGTTGCATTTGCCAAGGCCTGTTGACTCCAATCCGGAAGCCGACACCGCCGACAGCGAGAGCCTTTGAGGGACAGTCCGTGTCCGACTCCTGGTCTTCTTCGATGCCCCCGGGTCCACGTGGTAGCGGAGACAACCTTCTCGACAACCTCCTGATTGCGCCCGACATCGCCTGGTTCCTTCCGGTTCCATCCTGGTCACTGGCTAGTGACCCAGACTCTGTCCCCTCTGCTTTCAGGTACTCTACATCTTCGATCCACCCTTGGATCCAACCGGACTCTTCTCTCCTGGCCGCCTGCAGCATCTTTACCTCCAGGCTCCATAGAACTCCACGAAGAAACCCAACTCACTTTGACTTCTATGCACCCGCTTCCTGTGGGTGAGGTAACGCGAGTACTCCTGTGCTCCTGTAGTGGTTTACACCTCTAGTGTCCTAGTTTTAAGTGGCTAAGTTCTAGTCCAGTCGGAAGACTTCCAAATCTGCATCTTTGTAACTTTTACGCACCATTGACTTGCATTGGTGCACGTGTGTGCATTTAGACTCTGCACCCGCATCCTGTGGGCCGCCACGACCTAACTTCTGTTAGTCCAGTGTAGCCTCAGCGATTCTCAAGGCCCTAGGCCTTACCATTGTTCGTGACGTGGTTCTTATACCACTATTTTAGTATATGATTTTAGGGGCCACCAGGGCCTATCCATATTTGTGCAACTTTTGTATGTTATATGAAGTTCTTTGTTTAACGCTTGTGCTTCTGTCCTCATAAAGAGTACAGGGGATTATTCTATTAATAAATACATATATTTTATCATATATAACTTGTGTGGTGTCCTTTCATTTGGTATTAAAAGGATTGCATATGGTAAAACAGCTGGCTTCACATGCCCTCTTGAGTTAAGCCTAAGACTGCTTAGGTCCATGCTACCCCTAGGATAGCTTGTCTATAAGGTTGACTTACAACCACTCACCATAAGGGTTGCTTGGACTGGTACACGGTGCTCACTAGAATAGTGAACATCATACACCAGGCCAACTTCTCACACTTTACAAATCACCAATACTCCCAAAGTGATAAATTGACCATTCTAGGAGGCTTTAATCTTCATTGCATTTTGGAAGATTCAGCTGCCAACTAGATTGCCACATTTCACTCAGGAAATGATCTCTTACAATACAGTGCAAAACCAACACATTCCAATGGCTCCACAATGGACCTCATTATTTCCAAAGAAGACATGCTAACGCCGGCTGATCCTATACCAGTAGACTGATCTGTCCACTTCCTCATCCCCTTCCCAATGCACCTATCTCATTCTGCAACCCTTAGCCAACCTATAAGGGCAACTACCTGGTTTCACAACACCAAAAACATCGACCTTGACATTCTCTGCAAAACAGCCATGGAGGCGCTAGCAGTCTTCAGCCCCCAACTCTGACGTCAATGATTGGCCCACCCAGTGTCTCATCATTCTTTCCGTCTTGATATACAATGTTGCTCCACTACAAAGCAAAAAGAAAATGCCCACACCTTCTGCCACAAGGTTCACTCAGTCCCTCTATGAAGAAAGAAAAACCTGAGGTACCTGGAGAAGAAATAGAGACAGTCCCCTTCCACCATTAATATCCCTAATCTCTGTTACGCAAGATCGTGTTATCACAAATACATCTTTAGAGAAAAAGGAAATCACTTCAGAACCTTCCTCGACTGAGACCTAAAAAACTATTTTGACCTACTCAAAACTACCAGTAACTCTTCCTCAACCATCGAATTTGATGACCCTCCCAAGAAAGCAGCAGCATTTGCACAATTCTTCAATGAAAAAGTGAAATTGCTAATTGACCATGTCACATATCTTACCCCCCTGAGGACTGCAAATGCAAATACTCCTGGCACAGCTTTGACGTCATCCCCGAAGATGCCCTCCTCAGTAGCATTCTGAAAACAAAACTTTCAAGACATTCTGTTTACCCCATCCCTAGCGACATTGGAATGGCTTTCTACATTAACACGCTCCCCTACTGGACTAACCTGGTTAACCTCTTACTCAGCCAAGGCTGTCTTCCTGATGCCATCAAAACAGGTCAGGTTACCCCACTTCTAAAGGAACTTTTGACCTTAACAATTTCCTCCCTATCAAAGATGTGAAGCGGATCACCTTTGCTCAACATATTAAGGACACAAACCTTCTTGATGAATTTCAAACCAGCTTCAATCAAGGATGCAGCACTGAAACAGCACTGTTACAAGTTATTGACAATGCCCTGCGAGTACTCGACTTAGACAACTCATGTCTCCTGATCCTTTTGGACCTATCTGCAGCCTTTGACACTGTAAAACCATAACACTCTTCAGGACACACTAAAACAAAGTATTAGGATTTGAAGGCACAGTGCTCAAATGGTTTGAATCATACCTCTCGGGCAGATCTCAGATGATCAAAATAGCAAACTGTCTCTCTACATCAGTGGTTCCCAAACTTTTTTGACCCGTGGCTCCCTTGACCTAATTGGCAGTTGGCCGTGGCCCCCCACCATTTTTTTACCAGCACACCGGGGTGCCGCGGCGCACCCTTTGGGAATCACTGGTCTACATGAAGAATCAAGCCTAGACATGATGAAGGATTCAGAGAGTAGACATCACTGTCATAAAACCTTATTTGCAATCACAAAGATCTTATAAAGTACATCTCAATGCATACAACACCATCATAGAGTAGCTTAAAGCACTCCCACTAAAAGTAACCAGGCTAGAGAAAGGCTCAAGGAGCTCTGTGGCGTTACAAGAAGTTTACGTGAGGTGGGCTCTGATCATGGGCATCCGCAGAAATGTTTTCGGGGGGGGGGGAATTTTTAACTTCATCACCATCCCCCTTGCATCCTTTCCCCGTTGCCTTACACCCTTATTTATTTTTATTTATTTATTTTATTTTATGGAGTTTGTAGAGCGCGCAGCTACCCCCTAGGGGGTGTCCCGGCGCTAAAAATCCAGGGGTACCCAAGTGAAAAAAAGGGAAGTGAAAAAGAAAAAAGGAGATGAAGGGGAAACTAGAGTCCAGAGAAGAGCCAGGTTTTAAGTTTGGCTCGGAAGATGGTTTCAGAGGGACAAAACCTCAGCTCAAGCGGAAGGGAATTCCAGAGTCTGGCAGCAATGACACCGAAACCTCTGCCACCGGTTCTGGACAGTCTGAAACGGGGCGAGATCAGGAGGCGTAGGTCATTGGATCTCAGGGATCTGATGGAGCGAGATATCGAGACCCGATTTTGCAGGTAAGTAGGACCGAGGTTGTTGACGGCTCGATAAGTAAGAGTGAGGACCTTAAACTGGATGCGGCTAGCCACAGGGAGCCAGTGGAGTTTCCTCCGATATGCAGAGACAGATTGACGGTACGGGATGTTACCGATCAGTCTGGCTGCAGCATTCTGGACGATCTGCAGCCGACCAATCAGGTACTGGGGGGCCCCTGCATAGAGGCTATTGGCATAGTCCAGGTGGGACGTGATAAGGGCCTGGGTAACTGTGCGGCGGGAATCCATGGGGAGGTACGGAAGGATCTTTCTTATCATGCGTAGTTTCATGAAGCAGGCGGAAGTAACTTTGTTGATCTGAGTTTTGCATGACAAGGAGTCATCAAATTGGAAACCAAGGTTCCGTGCCGAGTGAACCGGGGAAGGGGCAGGATCAAGAGCCGTAGGCCACCACCAAGAGGAGGGGATAGAGGTTTTCTGATTAAAAAACAGAACCTCTGTTTTGTCTGCGTTCAATCTAAGGTGGTTCATAGTCATCCAGCCACTGATGTTAAGGAGGCATTGGCGGAAGTTGAGAAATGCGGAGTCCGAGTGGTCCCGAAAGGAAAACACCAGCTGTGTGTCGTCAGCGTAAGAGACCACCCTGACTCCGTAGGATTCCACCACGTCTGCCAAGGGGGCCAGATAGACGTTGAAGAACAGGGGGCTTAGGGCGGAGCCCTGCGGCACCCCGCAAGACAGAGGTTTTTTCTCTGACTTAAAAGGGCGTAGCAGTACCCTTTGACTTCTGGATGAGAGAAAGGACTCGATCCAGCCGAGGGCAGTGCCACCAATGCCTATCTGCTTGAGACGATCCAGGAGGATGGGGTGCGAAACCGTGTCGAATGCCGCGGACAGGTCGAGGAGAACCAACATGGCCTCCTCGCCCCTGTCCACGCACTCCCGGATGGTCTCAGACACCTCCAGCAGGGCCGTCTCGGTACTGAATCCTGCTCTGAAACCGGATTGGGATCCATGAAGCAGAGAGTGGTGTTCTAGATAGTCCGTAAGTTGGAGCTGTACGGCTTTCTCCAGGACCTTGGCGGGTTTAGGAAGAAGGGAAATGGGACGGTAGTTGGAAAAGACAGCGGGGTCTGCGTCTGCCTTTTTCAAAATGGGAATCACCAATGCCTCCTTCCAGGTGGTTGGGAAGAAGCCATGGTGAAGGGAAGCATTCCAGACGGAAAGGAAAGGGCAGGCCAGTGAGGGCGCCAGTTCTCCCATGATTTTAGCGGGGATCGGATCGGAGGGGGCACCAGATTTACAGCCAATGAGTAGTCTGATAGCCTCGTCCTGGTTGAGTTTATTGAATGCAAGGAAGGATGGAGACTCAGGGGGGCTGATAGGGGGAGATGGAGTAACAGACTCTGTGGGAAAGGAAACACAGAGTTTGTTAATTTTATCCAGAAAGAAATCTGAGAGTCCCTCGCAAAGAACCTGACAGGCGGTATTCTGGGGGGCCCTAGCCGGAGGGTTAATAAAGTCTTTGACGATGTTAAAGAGCGTTTTGGATGAATTTTTGGCTTTATTAATTTGAGCGGCAAAGTGGTCTTTCATCGCGCATTTTTTAAGTTTAAGAAATTGCTTTAGGGCCGTTCTGTAGAGATGTTTGGCTTCAGGATCGTAATTAAGTCTCCACTTGCGTTCTAGAGCCTTACATCTGCTTTTCTCCTCCCGAAGGGGGGTGGAGAACCAGGGAGCCGAGGGTCGCGACCTGGTGGAGGAAATGGTTATCTGGGGGGCAATAGAATCAATTGCTTTGATGAGAGTAGAGTTCAATCTGGAGACATTTTCATCAATGTCCCGGGAGAGGTGCTCCGACTGATAGTGAAATAGTGGATCCAGGGTAGCGCAAGTGACCTTATGCCACTTTCTTCCCAATTCCTTCCTATGGGCCATTGGGGCAGATTTGCGTCCTAAAGTAAAAGAAAATGGGACGAAGTAGTGATCGGTCCAGGACAGAGGGAGAGGCTGAAGGACAGTGATGGACGGGAAGTTGGCGAATATGAGGTCCAGGGTGTGGCCAGCCACATGAGTGGGACCTACAACCAGTTGTTTAAGATTGAGGCTATCCATGGTGTCCACCAGGTTGGTAGCCTTGACGCAAAGCGGGTTGTCGATGTGGAGATTAAAATCGCCCAGGACAATGAAATTTTGATGTTTAATAGATAGATCGGCTAATAAGTGGACAAGGGCAGTGAGGGAGGGGGCAGTGACGGGAGGGGGACAGTAAACTAGAGTGCCAGCTAGGATTGCTGACGCGGAGTCGGAAATTGAGAAGTACATAGCTTCGATTGTACCTATTTCAGTAAGTTTAGTGAAAGTCAGCTGGAAAGAGGATTTGAATATGACAGCTAGACCACCACCAGACTTACCTCCGGCCCGATTCAGGCATTTGATGTCATATCCTGGGGGGGTAGCCAGATAAATATCCGGCGAGGAAGAGTCTGTAATCCAAGACTCAGTTAGGAAAAGAATATCCCATTCATCAGACGAGATGGACATCCAGATGTTATTGGCGTGACGGGGAAGGGATCGGCAGTTGATCAGACCTGCTCGTAAGGTATACTGATTAAAGGAGGATGGCTGTGAAGGTGAACAAGGGGAGAGACGAGGTTGGCAGGACGGGAGTGTAAAGTTGCATAGCGGGCAAAGATAATGAGCGGTTTCCAGGAGATTGGGGATGCAGCGAGGGCAGGTCGGGCAAGAGCGCGTATTAAGTAGGTATAGTTGGGCAGGAGTCCAGCAGATGCGGGTGGGCTTAGAGGAAGAGGCAGGGGGACTGGCCCTGGGCCCGGTCCAGGCCCGGACGGGCCCAGACGGGCTTGCCTTTGGCGCGCCTTCGGCGCGCTGACGGCGCGCCCGCTGCGCCCGTCCGCTGCGCTTCCTGGCAAGGCACATCTTTTATGTCCGTGTGAGAGGGAGCAGGGGGGTGTGGCCAGCTGAGGTGGGCGTGTCCGCCGTGGCGCCTCGCCCTCAGTGATGGCGGCAGGTAGCGTTCGTTGCAGCGCTAGGAGCGCTGTTTAGGTGCACAGGTAAGTGAAGTTAAAAATGCAAAGTATCACACAGAAATGTTTTTAAAATATATAATTCACTCCCGGCTTTCCGCCTCAGGAGACTCCCAAATTAAAGTGACGCGCTTCCAGTCGCGCGCACTTTATAGTGTCGGGGAGGGGGCGTGGCCAGCTGAGGTGGGCGTGTCCGCGGTGGCGCCTCGCCCTCAGTGATGGCGGCAGGTAGCGTTCGTTGCAGCGCTAGGAGCGCTGTTTAGGTGCACAGGTAAGTGAAGTTAAAAATGCAAAGTATCACACAGAAATGTTTTTAAAATATATAATTCACTCCCGGCTTTCCGCCTCAGGAGACTCCCAAATTAAAGTGACGCGCTTCCAGTCGCGCGCACTTTATAGTGTCGGGGAGGGGGCGTGGCCAGCTGAGGTGGGCGTGTCCGCCGTGGCGCCTCGCCCTCAGTGATGGCGGCAGGTAGCGTTCGTTGCAGCGCTAGGAGCGCTGTTTAGGTGCACAGGTAAGTGAAGTTAAAAATGCAAAGTATCACACAGAAATGTTTTTAAAATATATAATTCACTCCCGGCTTTCCGCCTCAGGAGACTCCCAAATTAAAGTGACGCGCTTCCAGTCGCGCGCACTTTATAGTGTCGGGGAGGGGGCGTGGCCAGCTGAGGTGGGCGTGTCCGCCGTGGCGCCTCGCCCTCAGTGATGGCGGCAGGTAGCGTTCGTTGCAGCGCTAGGAGCGCTGTTTAGGTGCACAGGTAAGTGAAGTTAAAAATGCAAAGTATCACACAGAAATGTTTTTAAAATATATAATTCACTCCCGGCTTTCCGCCTCAGGAGACTCCCAAATTAAAGTGACGCGCTTCCAGTCGCGCGCACTTTATAGTGTCGGGGAGGGGGCGTGGCCAGCTGAGGTGGGCGTGTCCGCCGTGGCGCCTCGCCCTCAGTGATGGCGGCAGGTAGCGTTCGTTGCAGCGCTAGGAGCGCTGTTTAGGTGCACAGGTAAGTGAAGTTAAAAATGCAAAGTATCACACAGAAATGTTTTTAAAATATATAATTCACTCCCGGCTTTCCGCCTCAGGAGACTCCCAAATTAAAGTGACGCGCTTCCAGTCGCGCGCACTTTATAGTGTCGGGGAGGGGGCGTGGCCAGCTGAGGTGGGCGTGTCCGCCGTGGCGCCTCGCCCTCAGTGATGGCGGCAGGTAGCGTTCGTTGCAGCGCTAGGAGCGCTGTTTAGGTGCACAGGTAAGTGAAGTTAAAAATGCAAAGTATCACACAGAAATGTTTTTAAAATATATAATTCACTCCCGGCTTTCCGCCTCAGGAGACTCCCAAATTAAAGTGACGCGCTTCCAGTCGCGCGCACTTTATAGTGTCGGGGAGGGGGCGTGGCCAGCTGAGGTGGGCGTGTCCGCCGTGGCGCCTCGCCCTCAGTGATGGCGGCAGGTAGCGTTCGTTGCAGCGCTAGGAGCGCTGTTTAGGTGCACAGGTAAGTGAAGTTAAAAATGCAAAGTATCACACAGAAATGTTTTTAAAATATATAATTCACTCCCGGCTTTCCGCCTCAGGAGACTCCCAAATTAAAGTGACGCGCTTCCAGTCGCGCGCACTTTATAGTGTCGGGGAGGGGGCGTGGCCAGCTGAGGTGGGCGTGTCCGCCGTGGCGCCTCGCCCTCAGTGATGGCGGCAGGTAGCGTTCGTTGCAGCGCTAGGAGCGCTGTTTAGGTGCACAGGTAAGTGAAGTTAAAAATGCAAAGTATCACACAGAAATGTTTTTAAAATATATAATTCACTCCCGGCTTTCCGCCTCAGGAGACTCCCAAATTAAAGTGACGCGCTTCCAGTCGCGCGCACTTTATAGTGTCGGGGAGGGGGCGTGGCCAGCTGAGGTGGGCGTGTCCGCCGTGGCGCCTCGCCCTCAGTGATGGCGGCAGGTAGCGTTCGTTGCAGCGCTAGGAGCGCTGTTTAGGTGCACAGGTAAGTGAAGTTAAAAATGCAAAGTATCACACAGAAATGTTTTTAAAATATATAATTCACTCCCGGCTTTCCGCCTCAGGAGACTCCCAAATTAAAGTGACGCGCTTCCAGTCGCGCGCACTTTATAGTGTCGGGGAGGGGGCGTGGCCAGCTGAGGTGGGCGTGTCCGCCGTGGCGCCTCGCCCTCAGTGATGGCGGCAGGTAGCGTTCGTTGCAGCGCTAGGAGCGCTGTTTAGGTGCACAGGTAAGTGAAGTTAAAAATGCAAAGTATCACACAGAAATGTTTTTAAAATATATAATTCACTCCCGGCTTTCCGCCTCAGGAGACTCCCAAATTAAAGTGACGCGCTTCCAGTCGCGCGCACTTTATAGTGTCGGGGAGGGGGCGTGGCCAGCTGAGGTGGGCGTGTCCGCCGTGGCGCCTCGCCCTCAGTGATGGCGGCAGGTAGCGTTCGTTGCAGCGCTAGGAGCGCTGTTTAGGTGCACAGGTAAGTGAAGTTAAAAATGCAAAGTATCACACAGAAATGTTTTTAAAATATATAATTCACTCCCGGCTTTCCGCCTCAGGAGACTCCCAAATTAAAGTGACGCGCTTCCAGTCGCGCGCACTTTATAGTGTCGGGGAGGGGGCGTGGCCAGCTGAGGTGGGCGTGTCCGCCGTGGCGCCTCGCCCTCAGTGATGGCGGCAGGTAGCGTTCGTTGCAGCGCTAGGAGCGCTGTTTAGGTGCACAGGTAAGTGAAGTTAAAAATGCAAAGTATCACACAGAAATGTTTTTAAAATATATAATTCACTCCCGGCTTTCCGCCTCAGGAGACTCCCAAATTAAAGTGACGCGCTTCCAGTCGCGCGCACTTTATAGTGTCGGGGAGGGGGCGTGGCCAGCTGAGGTGGGCGTGTCCGCCGTGGCGCCTCGCCCTCAGTGATGGCGGCAGGTAGCGTTCGTTGCAGCGCTAGGAGCGCTGTTTAGGTGCACAGGTAAGTGAAGTTAAAAATGCAAAGTATCACACAGAAATGTTTTTAAAATATATAATTCACTCCCGGCTTTCCGCCTCAGGAGACTCCCAAATTAAAGTGACGCGCTTCCAGTCGCGCGCACTTTATAGTGTCGGGGAGGGGGCGTGGCCAGCTGAGGTGGGCGTGTCCGCCGTGGCGCCTCGCCCTCAGTGATGGCGGCAGGTAGCGTTCGTTGCAGCGCTAGGAGCGCTGTTTAGGTGCACAGGTAAGTGAAGTTAAAAATGCAAAGTATCACACAGAAATGTTTTTAAAATATATAATTCACTCCCGGCTTTCCGCCTCAGGAGACTCCCAAATTAAAGTGACGCGCTTCCAGTCGCGCGCACTTTATAGTGTCGGGGAGGGGGCGTGGCCAGCTGAGGTGGGCGTGTCCGCCGTGGCGCCTCGCCCTCAGTGATGGCGGCAGGTAGCGTTCGTTGCAGCGCTAGGAGCGCTGTTTAGGTGCACAGGTAAGTGAAGTTAAAAATGCAAAGTATCACACAGAAATGTTTTTAAAATATATAATTCACTCCCGGCTTTCCGCCTCAGGAGACTCCCAAATTAAAGTGACGCGCTTCCAGTCGCGCGCACTTTATAGTGTCGGGGAGGGGGCGTGGCCAGCTGAGGTGGGCGTGTCCGCCGTGGCGCCTCGCCCTCAGTGATGGCGGCAGGTAGCGTTCGTTGCAGCGCTAGGAGCGCTGTTTAGGTGCACAGGTAAGTGAAGTTAAAAATGCAAAGTATCACACAGAAATGTTTTTAAAATATATAATTCACTCCCGGCTTTCCGCCTCAGGAGACTCCCAAATTAAAGTGACGCGCTTCCAGTCGCGCGCACTTTATAGTGTCGGGGAGGGGGCGTGGCCAGCTGAGGTGGGCGTGTCCGCCGTGGCGCCTCGCCCTCAGTGATGGCGGCAGGTAGCGTTCGTTGCAGCGCTAGGAGCGCTGTTTAGGTGCACAGGTAAGTGAAGTTAAAAATGCAAAGTATCACACAGAAATGTTTTTAAAATATATAATTCACTCCCGGCTTTCCGCCTCAGGAGACTCCCAAATTAAAGTGACGCGCTTCCAGTCGCGCGCACTTTATAGTGTCGGGGAGGGGGCGTGGCCAGCTGAGGTGGGCGTGTCCGCCGTGGCGCCTCGCCCTCAGTGATGGCGGCAGGTAGCGTTCGTTGCAGCGCTAGGAGCGCTGTTTAGGTGCACAGGTAAGTGAAGTTAAAAATGCAAAGTATCACACAGAAATGTTTTTAAAATATATAATTCACTCCCGGCTTTCCGCCTCAGGAGACTCCCAAATTAAAGTGACGCGCTTCCAGTCGCGCGCACTTTATAGTGTCGGGGAGGGGGCGTGGCCAGCTGAGGTGGGCGTGTCCGCCGTGGCGCCTCGCCCTCAGTGATGGCGGCAGGTAGCGTTCGTTGCAGCGCTAGGAGCGCTGTTTAGGTGCACAGGTAAGTGAAGTTAAAAATGCAAAGTATCACACAGAAATGTTTTTAAAATATATAATTCACTCCCGGCTTTCCGCCTCAGGAGACTCCCAAATTAAAGTGACGCGCTTCCAGTCGCGCGCACTTTATAGTGTCGGGGAGGGGGCGTGGCCAGCTGAGGTGGGCGTGTCCGCCGTGGCGCCTCGCCCTCAGTGATGGCGGCAGGTAGCGTTCGTTGCAGCGCTAGGAGCGCTGTTTAGGTGCACAGGTAAGTGAAGTTAAAAATGCAAAGTATCACACAGAAATGTTTTTAAAATATATAATTCACTCCCGGCTTTCCGCCTCAGGAGACTCCCAAATTAAAGTGACGCGCTTCCAGTCGCGCGCACTTTATAGTGTCGGGGAGGGGGCGTGGCCAGCTGAGGTGGGCGTGTCCGCCGTGGCGCCTCGCCCTCAGTGATGGCGGCAGGTAGCGTTCGTTGCAGCGCTAGGAGCGCTGTTTAGGTGCACAGGTAAGTGAAGTTAAAAATGCAAAGTATCACACAGAAATGTTTTTAAAATATATAATTCACTCCCGGCTTTCCGCCTCAGGAGACTCCCAAATTAAAGTGACGCGCTTCCAGTCGCGCGCACTTTATAGTGTCGGGGAGGGGGCGTGGCCAGCTGAGGTGGGCGTGTCCGCCGTGGCGCCTCGCCCTCAGTGATGGCGGCAGGTAGCGTTCGTTGCAGCGCTAGGAGCGCTGTTTAGGTGCACAGGTAAGTGAAGTTAAAAATGCAAAGTATCACACAGAAATGTTTTTAAAATATATAGTTCACTCCCGGCTTTCCGCCTCAGGAGACTCCCAAATTAAAGTGACGCGCTTCCAGTCGCGCGCACTTTATAGTGTCGGGGAGGGGGCGTGGCCAGCTGAGGTGGGCGTGTCCGCCGTGGCGCCTCGCCCTCAGTGATGGCGGCAGGTAGCGTTCGTTGCAGCGCTAGGAGCGCTGTTTAGGTGCACAGGTAAGTGAAGTTAAAAATGCAAAGTATCACACAGAAATGTTTTTAAAATATATAATTCACTCCCGGCTTTCCGCCTCAGGAGACACCCTTCTCGCCCTCCACCTTGCACCCTTCTACCCCTTCCCCTTGTACCCTACTTCACCTCAGCCTTGCACCCTTCTCTCCTCTGCCTTGCACCCTACTCCCCTCTGCCTTGCACCCTTCTCCTCTCTGCCTTGCACCCTTCTCCCCTCTGCCTTGCACCCATCTCCCCCTCCACCATGCACCCTTCTACCCCGTCCCCTTGTACCCTACTTCACCTCAGCCTTGCACCCTTCTCTCCTCTGCCTTGCACCCTACTCTCCTCTGCCTTGCACCCTTCTCCTCTCTGCCTTGAACCCTTTCTGTACCCACCCACCCAACGCTCTCCACCAGGTCCCTGTACCTGCACCCACCCAACGCTCTCCACCAGGCCCCTGGCCCTGCACCCACCCAATGCTCTCCACCAGGCCCCTGACCCCACACCCACCCACCCAACGCTCTCCACCAGGCCTCTGACCCTGTAGCCACCCAACGCTCTCCACCAGGTCTCTGATCCTGTACCCACCCAACGCTCTCCACCAGGCCCCTCACCCTGCACCTACCCACCCAACGCTCTCCACCAGGCCCCTGACCCCGCATTGACCCACCCAATGCTCTCCACCAGGCCTCTGACCCTGTACCCACCCAACGCTCTCCACCAGGCCTCTGACCCTGCACCCAGCCACCCAACGCTCTCCACCAGGCCTCTGACCCTGCACCCACCCACACAACACTCTCCACCAGGCCCCTGCCCCCAGCCACCTGACCCTGCAGCCACCCACCCAACAGTCTCCACCAGGCCCCTAACCCTGCACCCACCCAAAGCTCTCCACCAGGCCCCTGACCCTGCACCCACCCACCCAACGGTCTCCACCAGGCCCCTGACCCTGCAATCACCCACCCAACCCTCTCCACCAGGCCCCTGACGCTGCACCCACCTAACGGTCTCCACCAGGCCCCTGACCCTGTACCTACCCACCCAACACTTTCCACCAGGCTCTTGACCCTGCACCCACCCACCCAACGCTCTCCACCAGGCCCCTGACCCTGCACCCACCCACCCAACGGTCTCCACGAGGCCCCTGCCCCTCTACCCACCCACCCAATGCTCTCCACCAGGCTCCTGACCCTGCACCCACCCACCCAACACTTTCCACCAGGACCCCAACCCTGCACCCTCACACCCAACGCTCTCCACCAGGCCCCTAACCCTGCACCACCCACCCACCGCTCTCCACCAGTCACATAACCCTGCACCCACCCACCCAATGCTCTCCATAGGTAGAGTGCAAGTGGGTATATGGCAGTGGGACATTCTGCCTACTGTGGACACGGCGCATTCAGACAGGACAGGCTCTCCTTGCAGAAAAATAGGGCAACAGCAGCCTCAGACTCACAGATTGACAAGACAGGAAGACATGCACTTGACTCATTCACAGAGAATCTGGACAGTCAGCTTAACCGGGCTCACAGAAACAGGACAGGCAGCGCAATCGAGCTCACAGAAACAGGACAGGCAGCTCCACTGGGCACAGAAACAGGACAGGCAGCGCAATCGGGCTCACAGAAACAGGACAGGCAGCTCCACTGGGCACAGAAACAGGACAGGCAGCGCAATCGGGCTCACAGAAACAGGACAGGCAGCTCCACTGGGCACAGAAACAGGACAGGCAGCGCAATCGGGCTCACAGAAACAGGACAGGCAGCTCCGCTGGGCACAGAAACAGGACAGTCCGCTTAACCGGGCTCACAGAAACAGGACAGGCAGCGCAATCGGGCTCATAGAAACAGGACAGGCAGCTCCACTGGGCACAGAAACAGGACAGGCAGCGCAATCGGGCTCACAGAAACAGGACAGGCAGCTCCACTGGGCACAGAAACAGGACAGGCAGCGCAATCGGGCTCACAGAAACAGGACAGGCAGCTCCACTGGGCACAGAAACAGGACAGGCAGCGCAATCGGGCTCACAGAAACAGGACAGGCAGCGCAATCGGGCTCACAGAAACAGGACAGGCAGCTCCACTGGGCACAGAAACAGGACAGGCAGCGCAATCGGGCTCACAGAAACAGGACAGGCAGCTCCACTGGGCGCAGAAACAGGACAGGCAGCTCGTCTGGGCACAGAAACAGGACAGGCAGCTCCACTGGGCCCAGAAACAGGACAGGCAGCGCAATCGGGCTCACAGAAAAGAACAGGCTGCTCCACTGGGCACAGAAACAGGACAGGCAGCGCAATCGGGCTCACAGAAAAGAACAGGCTGCTCCACAGGGGTACAGAAAAGAACAGGCTGCTCCACAGGGTCCCAGAAGCAGGACAGTCAGCTCCACTGGGCACAGAAACAGGACAGGCTGCTGGACCGGGCTCAGAGAAACAGGACAGGCAGCACAATCGGGCTCACAGAAACAGGACAGGCAGCTCCACTGGGCACAGAAACAGGACAGGCAGCGCAATCAGGCTCACAGAAAAGAACAGGCTGCTCCACAGGGTCCCAGAAGCAGGACAGTCAGCTACATAGGGGCTCAGAGAAACAGGACAGGCTGCTGCACCGGGCTCAGAGAAACAGTCCAGATAGGAGCGAGAAGAAAACACCGGGAGATGCGTGCCCTGGGGCAATGTCTGCCACGTGTGAGAATGAAAGGCTTTCTCCATCAATCACTAATTGACATGCAGAGTGACCTGGCAGCACAAAGGAGGGGGAGGAATTGTGGCTGCATTTTCCACGACCCACATCCTGCGTCGTGCCGCGGCGCCCCTGGCTTCTAATCACGGCGCACCAGGGAGCCGCGGCGCACACTTTGGGAACCACAGCTCTACATCAAAGGCTATGGATCAAAGCATCCATCCCTCAAGGCTCGATCCTCGTGCCCACCCTTTCGATATTTACATGGAACCGCTGCGAAAACCTTCTAAAAAAGGCTGGGACCCACTATCACCTATTTGCTGATGTCACCCAATTCTACCTAAAGATGTCCTCCGTGCATGACATTTCAGTCCTTGATACCACCCTCAACTCAATCCAAGATTAGATGACATCCCATCATCTAATTCTGAATCCCTCTAAAACTGAATTGCTGCTTCTCTCAATCTTAAACTCTCCCCCTACTGTTCAATCATGGATGGATATTATGAACATTCTTAACAACAAACCTACCAATTTTGACAGTGCCAAATCCCTAGGTATCATCCTGGGTAAAAGACTCAACTTACATTCCCAAATCAACACCATGTCCAAGAACGCACGCTTCCAACTGCGCCTTCTCTGAGGGATTTGGCGTTTCATTCCTGAGCAAGACCTGAAAACTCTGGTTCAATCTTTGGTACTCTCCAGACTGTACTACTGTAATTCTCTCCTTGCTGGCCTCCCCAAAACCCGCCTATCCCCTCTAAAAGCTATCCTTCATTCTATGGGGTCAAAAGAAATGACTATATTACATCCATACTGATTTTTCTTTGCTGGCTGCCCAATGAGGCTAGGTCAATATACAAAACTGCCTGCATTTCCCATTAAGCAATACACACTTCCACCCTCGCTACTTGGCCGACAAA
This sequence comes from Lissotriton helveticus, assembly GCF_964261635.1. Taxonomy (NCBI): domain Eukaryota; kingdom Metazoa; phylum Chordata; class Amphibia; order Caudata; family Salamandridae; genus Lissotriton; species Lissotriton helveticus. The sequence goes on along the minus strand of NC_136070.1, from coordinate 774,588,368 downwards.
CTCAAAATATCAGACAGCTCCAGACATTCACGCAATGCTGAAAGTTTACTGCTTGAACCTCCAACTATCAAAAGTGAAAGTCTTATGGCACAATCAATCTCAGGTAAAGAGACTAGAAAATGGAACTCCCTACCTCCAACCCTTCAGACCACCGCCTCTTTCCGGATTTTCAAAACAGATCCTAAAACTCTTCTTTTCCACAGATACTTCTATCAATAATTTGCCTCGCCCAGCTTCCCACCAGGCACACGCCATCTCATTCCCAGTCATGACCTGATTGGCACATGACACTCACAAGAGCTACTACGATCCTTCATCTCAATTTTGTAAATATATATTCTGTACTTGTATAACTCTAATCGCCCAACTTCTTCATATTATGTAATCTTGAGCGAACGGAATTTGTTAATCTGTAACTCTCACCACGAGTAACTGTTGTGCCTATAAGTAGTCTGTTTTACCTACTTCCATGCTACTCTCATTCCTTGTGTAATTTACTCTATTGTAAAGCAATCTGACACCTCTGGGTAAAGTTTGCGCTATATAAAACTGCATAAATAAAACCAGGGGATGAAAGTTGGTCATTCCGCCTTACATTTTAGAACTGTTCCTAGTTTAGCTCCTTTTAGTTGTTGTCCAATACCGTAGCCGAGTGTGCTTGAGATTGTACCCTGCGTACATTTCTTGTGTGCTCATTCTAACATGTTCTCCAGTCCGTTTCACATTTTTAGGTCTCACCTGCGTAGGCTGCGCATGCGCAGTCTCGCTGGTGAGATTTTATGATATTGAGGGGCTTGGAGTCTCAGGCTTTAAGCCCCGCCCCTCTTCCCCATTGGCCAGCGTCACCGTTTATGCTAAACGGTGGCCAGCCATTGGGAAAGCACTTTTTCCTACGTAGACTTTTCTCTCTGTCAGACGGCTCACTTGGACGGGCTCGTCTGACTTACTCCTGTCACAAAAGGATTCTTATCTTTATGGGGACATGTGTTTCAAACACATGGCCCCATAAAGACAAGCTCTGCGGTGTGTTTATTTTTGCATCTGGCATTCACTTTAAAGTGAAAGTCAGATGCAAAAATAAAGCGTGGCTGCGTGGGTATGGTAGAAAGTAAGCAGCCGCTTCCTCCGATCTTATCCTCCGATTTGCTAGACTGCTTGGTCTAATCCCTGGCAAGCTTTTCTTCTGTTCCAGCAAAGCTTTATCTTTTTTCCATCCTCCCTTGGAATGTGTGTTTTTTGTGAGGATTGCTTTCACTGGCAAATTTAGTTTCCAACCAATGTGACTGTTTTTCCTTATCTTGGAAGGAGAGCGAGCTGGCGGTGCCAAGCTGTGCTACATTGCAGGGATATTTATTTCCTCGATTGAAGCTGCATTCCTAAACACTCCCCCGTACCCTTCCCTAGATCATGCATGTTGTTGAGTGAGAATACTTGAATTTGAACATTGCTGACCTAGCCCAAGATCTGTTGGCTACACATCCAAATTTTGAAATACAAATCAGGGGAATTTATTTCCCCCATTAACTAAGAATTGCTGATGGGTTAATCCTAGGCGGGAGGCAGCTAAATAATGCAATTTTAAATCCTCACAATCTGGAGTCTCCTGCCTGAATCACGCCTATTTGCATATGTGATTACAATAGCAGTAAGTAGACGAAATTGCTGCAGGGCACGTGTCACTGGGGGAGGGGTGGTGTTCTCCACGAGGCAGGTGTTCATGCTCCGCAGCCGGTGACGACTTGAGCCACGGCCTGTTCGTGACCGCAGTGACTGTCCCGTTTTCTCGGACAATAAAGATAACATCACCTGTTGCAGAAGCAGCGGCCGCCGTTTCCACCGGCCAGACCACATTCTTTCTGAAGCCTGCCTGTTGTTCATTGTCTTTGGTGGTAAACAGACCTGATTGAGTGCCTGTTGCCTCATTGAACTCGTTTCGGGATCTATTATGCCAAATGTTAGGACATTACCAGCTCCAATGAAATTACCAGCTCCAGGCAAGCACTCTTCCTTGTTTGATATAAAACAAGTGAGCAAACACGGGCAATTGGTCCCTAGAACATTGGAGGGATCTTGGCCGTTCTGATGAGTAAGGTAACGAACCAAGAGAGCAGTGGAGTAATTGGGGCACAAGCCACACTGTCCTCTAAGCTGGCCACTTATGCCCCACCAACTCTCAACGGCATGTCTGCCCGTGTATGATGACTGACTGACTCCTACCACACCAGTACCTGACATAAGACTGCCCACTCTCCCCTCTCTGCTGACGCCATTTGTTTGCTGGGCCCTTCTGTAAAGCTGTAGCTTTGTATAAATAAAGATCCTGTAGATTCGAGGTAGTTGAAATAATCCTTAAAGTTTAATGAGCAAGTAACAGCAAGATACAGGAGCACGTCTGCATGCACGGAAGACCAACAGCACAATCTCATGAGAATACAGTTAAACATGAAAGCGCCAGTAACCTCTCGAGCGATGCACTTTTGAAGAGAAACATTCTCTTCAAAAGTGTGTACCAGAGAACATGTATTCGCGCAACAGAATATGTATTAAACAACATAGAAGAAATACTGATACTAATGACAACCTATACTCTACATCTTCTCCCTTCCTTACATAAATAAAATGAGAGAAAAAGAGGATTAATTGAAACTTACGAAAAATAATAGTCCTTAAAACGTGAAGGAAAAGAGCAATTCCTGTGCATCCTTGAAGAAGTGTTTACAGAGTCATTGGAGGTGCTAGGAGTAAAATAAGCATTAGAAGTACTAGGTGCAATGTGAGAATCAACACTTAATTCAACATCATGACCAGAATTGACACCAGAAGTGCAAACATTTCGAGAAGTAACAACACAATTATCATCTGAAGATGTACCTAGGGGAAAATAAGAGCAAGAAGGGACATAATCAACATGTTTAGATGTACACATTTTTTGGGCTTGTTCAGCCGAAAGCTTGACGATTACTCGTTTATTCCACCACCCTTTCCTATCCAGGAAAAGAGACCCTTTTGAAACTTTCAATACCTGAGTGGGTAGAGAACATTTTGACATACCTTTTTTGACCTTCTCATCAAATTTTACCATAACCAAATCTCCCACTCTAAAATCTTGTTCGGATGAAATGACTTTTGAATTGAAATTCCTTTTTTGAACAAATTGTTGAGCTGATACATTTTTCTTAATAACATCTTTATCATGACAAGCCAAACAAAAACCGTCACTAATTTTAAGATCTCTGATCCAAGATGGACAAATGTTGCCATTAGGATTGCGTTTCTTAAGCAGCCTAAACGGAGAAATGCCAGTGGTGCAATGGGGAGTGACCAAATAAGACCATAGCTTGCTTCTAAGAAATTCCTCCACATCCAAATTTGAAGCAATGGCAGTCTGTATTCCTTCTTTAATGAATTTGTTCATTCTTTCTATTAAACCATTTGAGGAAGGTGAGTAAAGGGCAACTCTCAAATGTTTAATATCATAGGATTTAAGAAAACTTTCAACCACAGATGAACAAAAATGTGAACCATTATCACTTACAATTTCTCTAGGTGCGCCTTCAGAAAGAAATATTCTTTTTTTTAAATTGAATAACTGTTACAGAATTTGGGTTTTCACAAAAATCAAATTCACACCATTTGGAATGATAATCAATTAATGAAATGATGTATCGTTTGTTATTTGGTAAAACAACAAAGGGACCTGAAAAATCAATCGCCAACTTATCCCAAGCTTCCTTAGGCAAAGGAACAGTGTGCAAGGGTAATTGAGGTACTTTCCAATGTTTATCCGATACTAAACATGTGGAACATTGATCAATCCATGAGGTAACATCTCTATCAAGACCAGGCCACCAGAAATGCTCCTTTATCTTCCTTGAAGTCCCCCCAATACCCAAATGTCCCTGATGAGCTGATTCAAAAATTATTTTCCTTATGCAATAGGGAGGAACACATAGATCACCCCTGAAAATGACATCATTGATAATAGAAAGCTCTTCCGAAATTTGTGCATAAACTTTTAAGGACGCAGGTAAAACACGAATCTTCGACCAACCTGATACAATCAAAATTTTCACAGAAACTAAAACTGTGTCTTCAGAATAGCTTTTAAGCCAATCAGCTTCAGTAATAGAAAAAGGTGACAACACTAGCTCCTCTATTGAAGCTACCACACATTCTACTTCATCTTCTTCACATTTCCTACCATCAATATCTTCTAAACTTAGTCTTGAAAGGGCATCTGCTCTTAAATTTTTTCCTCCTGAGATATGTTTAATTGTGAAATTATACTCATGAAGCCTCGACAAAATCCTAACCAATCTCGCAGAAGCCTTACTGTTCCATTTCCATTAAGTAGATGTAAAAGTGGTTTGTGGTCACTAAGAAGTATAAAATGTGAACCTCAAATATACATCTTGAACTTTTCAATGGCCCAGGAACAGGCAAGAGCCTCTCTTTCAATAGTACTGTAGTTTGACTCAGCACTATTAAGAGATTTTGACGCAAAACCCACTGTATATTCTTTGCATCCATTCTGTTGACAAAGTACTGCCCCCAAACCCATCTGACTAGCATATACTGAAATGATGCATTTCAAATTGGGGTTGAAAGAGGACAAAGCCGGAGCTTCAATAATAACTTTTTTAACTAAATTGAAAGCACAGTTGGCTTCATCAGACCAAATAAACGTTGCCTCTTTTTTAAGAAGGATGCGTAGGGGTTGAACCATTTGTGAGTAATTTTGTATGAAGCGAGAGTAATATTCTGCTAGTCCTAAGAATGATTTTAATTTATCTTTATCTTTTGGAACGGGGACATCAGAAATAGCTTTTGTTCAACAAACTTTAGGTCTAATTCCTTCTACAGAAATGCTATGTCCGAGATAATCCAACTCTTTCACCATAAATTTGCATTTCTTTTTCCCAAGGGTTATGCCAACTTCCTTGAACCGGGATAATACCTTCTTTAAAATTTCAAGATGTTCAGACTTATCCTTAGAATGTATCAGGACATCATCCTGATAAGCCTGCACATTTCTAATGTCATTCAATATTGTATCCATGAACTTTTGGAATACACTGGCAGCGGATGCCAAACCGAAGGGAATTCGTAGATATCTAAACGCACCAAATGGAGTTATGAATGTAGTAAGCTCAGAAGATGACTTTGTAAGTGGAATTTGATGATATGTACTTCTGAGGTCAAGAAGCGAAAATAATTTTGACTCAGAAATACCTGTAAGCAATTCTTGTATTTTGGGCAACGGATGACAGTCCACAACTATATTTTGGTTTAGAGAACGTAAATCCGCACACAAACGGATACTTGAGTCCTTTTTCTTAACAACGATTATAGGACTGACCCAAAGCGATGAATTGGTGGGCACAATAATGCCCTCAGATACCAAATCATCTAATACCTTTTTCAATTCATCTCTGACATTAAGTGGTACATTTCTTAACTTGTGGATAATAGGGACTGCATTGGGTTTTAATCTGATTAAATGTTCAATATTTTTAATATGTCCTACAGATTAATTAAAAACTTCGGGAAATTCAGAGATCAAATCATGAATTTCTTTTTCCCAATATCATTTATCTCATAGATTGGGGTTTCATTTATTTGTACAGGGGTAGATGAGCCTGGTACTAATTTTAACCCCATTTTTGCCGATCTTGCCAACCCACAATACACTTTCCATCTATAGCCACATAAACTTTTGTAGAAGTAGACCTACCTAGACGTGAAATATTGGAAATAAAATAACCCAACATCTCGATGTCTTTGCCACCATATCCTTTTGGAACAATATCTAGGGGTAAAAGTTGTATATTTTTGCACCAATGTGTATTAAATAAAGTATCTGAAATGATGGTAACGGGAGCCCCAGAGTCAGCCATTATGCCTATTTTGATGCAATCAACATATACAACACATGTTGGATCTTTAACCCCTTCGCTGCTAGGCCTTTTCCCCTCCTGTGCTAAGCCTTTTTTTGGCGATTTGGGGTAGTGCGCGCTTAGGCCCCTGTAACTTTTTGACCACATAAGGTATCCACGCCAAATTTTCGTCCTTTTCTTCCAACATCATGTGGATTTTAAAGGTGCCCAGGGTTTGTGGATTCCATTGGAGGGGTCCCAGAAATTAACCAAAATATAGTGACATTTTTGTTTTTTTCAGAAAAATGGGAAAAACGGGCTGCAAATGAAAGCCTCTGGGTTTTTCCCTGCACATGGTATCAAAAAAGGGTTTGTGGGGCTGAAATCTCCATTTTCTCAGCTTTTAGGTAATGACAGTCTTTTGTCAGAGAACCAACATTTTTCACACAGTTTTGGCATTTTTCTGGGACATAGCCTATTTTTGCTATTTTTAGAGCTTTTCACCACCTTCCAGTTAATGGTAGAAATGAGTATGAAAGCAATAAGGGATCCTGGAAAGCTATACATTTTCGAAAAGTAGACAACATTCTGAATTCAAAAAGGGGTCATTTGTCTAAATCCATGAAGGTTTCTTTATATAAACTAACAGTTAAATATTGGAATAATTGAAATTGTGTTGAAAAAAACAGCCTTTTGTCTCAACATTTTCACCTATAACTTCTTGTAATTTTGACATCTCTTGGAAAGCAATGTACCATTACATTTGATAGACCTTCCTAGTTGTGGGGATATATAGGACTTGTAGTTTCTCCAAGAACCCGACGAACCCAGATCCAAAAACTGAGCAGCAACTTGCAATGATTTTATTTTTATTTAATGGGTATAGAGCACTTATTCTTGGAAAATGTATATGTGGAAAAATCGGTATGAAAGACACCTATGTATTTCTAAATTGGGTACAAATTATAGAGTCTAGAAACAGTATATAATTGCACATTTTCAAAATTGGGAATACTCATACTAGCATGAGAATTATTGGTCATTTTTGAAAAACATTTTTTTTTTACACAATGTCTTTCATTGGGAAGGGAGAAATGCATGAAAACTCAATTGGTAATAACAGTTGATTTACAAATCTGAATTACCCTAAGTCTCCTGATAAAAACGGTACCTCACTTGTGTGGGTCGGCCTTGTGCCTGTGACAGGAAACGGCGCAAAATGCCACGTGGTCACACCTCAATTTTGCAGTTAAAAATTGACCCTTTTATGGCAAAGTGCCTACCTGTAGTTTTTGCACCCTAGCTCTGTCGGCACCTAGGGAAACCTGGCAAACCTATATATTTTTGAAAAGTAGACACCCAGGGGAATTCAGGATGGGGTGACTCGACTGCCTACCACCAGGTTTTGTTACCCAGAATCCCTTGCAAAGCTAAGAATTTGACAACAAAACACATTTTCCTCACATTTCTGTGGTGGAAAGTTCTGGAATCTGCGTGGATCAACAAATTTCCACCCACCCAGCGTTCCCCCAGGTCTAACCGAAAAAAATGGTACCTCACTTGCGTGGGTAGGCATAGTGGCTGCGACTTGAAACAGCGCAAAACGCAACGTGGTCGCACCTCAATTTCCCAGTGAAATCTTGCCATTTTTGGACAAAGAGACTACCTTTTGTTTTTGAGCCCTAGCTCTGCCAGCACCTAGGGAAACCTAGCAAACCTATACATTTTTGAAAACTAGACACCCAGGGAAATTCAGGATGGGGTGACTCGACTGCCTACCACCAGGTTCTGTTACCCAGAATCCCTTGCAAACCTAAACAATTGACAATAAAAACACATTTTCCGCACACTTCTGTGGTGGAAAGTTCTGGAATTTGCGTGGATCAACAAATTTCCACCCACCCCGCATTCCCCCAGGTCTCTTGAAAAAAATGGTACCTCACTTGCGTGGGTAGGCATAGTGGCTGCAACAGGAAAAGGTCCAAATCGTACGGTGGAGTATTTAAAATAACCTATAGCAAAATTTCCTTGATTTTGGGGGGGGCACCTGAGTTTTTGACCCGGAGCTCGGGGGCCATCTTTGGAAACTACCAAACCCAAACAGTTCTGAAAACTAGACACCCGGGGGAGTCCAGGGAGGTATGGCATGCGAGGGTCTCCCAATGTATTCCTACCCAGAATTCCTTGCAAACCTTAAATGTAGGTAAAAAAAACCACTTTTCCAAACTTTTTTGCATGGGATCTCTGTGCCGGCAAAAATGTCCTACCACCCAGCGTTCCCCTTGTTCTCCAGAGTAAAATGATACCTCACTTGTGTGGGTGCCCCAAAGCAGAACAGGCTAAAAATGAATTTAAAAAAAATCTAGTATATAGGTTTGACAAATTAAATACCCCAACCTTAGTCACAGGGCTTTGGCCCACCCACACAAGTGAGGTATCATTTTACTCGGGAGATGAAGGGGAACACTGGGTGGTAGGACATTTGTGCCGGCAGGGAGATCCCACCCAAAAATGTATGGAAAAGTGGTTTTTATAACCTAAATTTAAGGTTTGCAGGGATTTCTGGGTAGGAAAACATTGGGGGACCCACGCATGCCATATCTCCCTGGACTCCCCTGGGTGTCTAGTTTTCAGAACTGTTTGGGTTTGGTAGTTTCCAAAGATGGCCACTGAGCCCCGGGCCAAAAGCTCAGGTGACCCGCTCAAAAAATAAGATAGTTTTGCTAAAGGTAATTTTTAAGTCTCCACCGTACGAATTGGGCCTTTTCCTGTTGCAGCCACTATGCCTACCCACGCAAGTGAGGTACCATTTTTATCGGGAGACCTTGGGGAACGCTGGGTGGGAGGTAATTTGTGTAAGCCCAGTGATGCCACGCTTTCCCACACACAAAAAGTACAAAAAAACTGATTTTTTTCAGCTAGAATTGAGGTTTGCAAGGGATTCTGGGTAAAGGAACGTTGGAGGATCCACGCAAGCCATACCTCCTTGGAAGCCCCCGGGTGTCTACTTTTCAGAAATGTGTGGGTTTGGTAGGTTTCCCTAGATGGCCGTCTAGCACGGGGCCAAAAACCCAGATAACCCCTCTTGCAAAAGCTGGTGGATTTGACAATGGTGACAATGTCATAGTGGCTGCAACAGGAAAAGGTCCAAATCGTACGGTGGAGAATTAAGTTTTCAATTTGAGAGCGTGCGATTCAAGGGACAATATTACATGGAAATTGTGACAGACAATTTCAAGTTTGCAGGAGATTGTGGATAAAAATCAACAATAGAATTCACCAGAAAGACATGACCATATACTTTCATGGTTTAACAATAATATCTAAATTTAGTAAGTTATTTATAGCTATAATGTACACCTTAATAGAGTTACTCAAAAGTCAAACATTCAAGCACGGCTATCTATTCCTCAAAGACACACACATACAGGTTGGATTTGGCACGAGGGCGAGTGATGGTTCAGTACATAAAATATTATTAACAAGATATTTCAAAAAATGAAATGCTTTGTCAATAAATAAATGCATAAAAACCGAACCAGTGACTCACAACTCGTGAGCTGTAAAACCACGACAAGGCACCAACCGTTTTACAGGCCATTCACGCACCTTTCATACCTGATACAAACCATACCATTGACACCATCCGGAAGGAACAGCGACACATTACAACAATCACAATAAGGGACAAGGTACACCCTACTTCAGAAAGAGATAAAAGACAAATATTACTGCACAGCCATCTATTCCGCAAGCACACACACATACTGGTTGGATTTGGCACGAGGGTTAGTGATGATTCAGTACATACAATTGTATTCGCAAGTAATTTCACAAAAATGAAATACACTGCGTATAATTGAAAGTATGATAAACTGAACCACTGACTCACAGCTCGTGAGCTGTAAAGCCACGTCAAGGCACCAACCTCTTTACAGGCCATTCATACACCTTTCGTACGTGTGACACATACAAAACATTCACACCGCCAGCCGTGGACCCATCACATTTCAACACTCACACCAGCAGACAGCGCCATTCAAGGGCCCATCACTTTCACACGTCCACATTTCTGACATTGTAACAACACAAAATGATGGACTGCGTGGAGTGTCACTCAACTAGCAGTGTGTGTAGTGAACAACAGAAAATAACTAATCACACACCACCAGTCGAGCGCCAGTCCACCCACACCACCATCCAAACACCAGACCATGCGCACCGCCAGCCAAACACCACTCAGCGCACACCGACAGCCAAGTACCACTCCACACACACCACCAGCCAACACCACTCCACGCACACTGCAAGCCAAGCGCCACTCCACACACACCGCCAGCCAAGCACCACTCCACGCACAAACAGCCAAGTACCACTCCACACACACCATCCAGCCAAGGGCCACTCCACACATACCGCCAGCCAAGCGCCACTCCACGCACACCACCATCCAAGCACCAGACCATGCACACCGCCAGCCAAATACCACTCAGCGCACACTGACAGCCAAGTACCACTCCACACACACCACCAGCCAAGCACCACTCCACGCACACCGCAAGCCAAGCGCCACTCCGTGCACAGACAGCCAAGTCCCACTCCACGCACACCACCAGCCAAGCGCCACTCCACACACACCACCAGCCAAGCGCCACTCAACACACACCACCAGCCAAGCGCAACTCCACACACACCGCCAGACAAGCACCACTCCGTGCACAGACACCCAAGTATCACTCCACGCACACCACCAGCCAAGCGCCACTTTACACACACCACCAGCCAAGCACCAGTCCACGCACACCACCAGCCAAGGACAAATCCAAACACAACACCAGGCAAGCGCAAGAGCATGCACACCGCCAACCAAACACCAGACCACGCACACCGCCAGCCAAGCACCAGTCCACAGACACCGCCAGACAAGCACCAGTCCCAGACACCGGCAGCCAAGCGCCAAACCATGCACACCGTCAGACAATGGACACTACACGCAAATCAACATCATACTTTAGTTTTTTTTTAAATAAAACAAAAACAAAAATAAATTGGAAATTGATACAAATCTACTAACTCAACAACTAAATCTAAAAAGACTACACAAATGCAAACATTGAAACTGAACAATAAGACCAACCAGTTCACTTTACCACTCATTGATACTCCCAAAAATTATTTTGCGTGTGGTACAATCTAAAACAAGCAGGTACACACAGCCCGGGGTTTGAAGGGCAGTCGGGGCAGTACATACGAACCTCCTTCCGCAAACCTCTTCGCCAACAGACTCTACATCTCCAACTGGGAAAGTCTTTTGAGATTGTAGGAGGAATTGTATCAGGAAAGTGACGATCTTTCAATCTGGCAACATCCTCCACCACTCCAACTCTAGCAACACTTGCCTGTTCCACTAAAACAAGGCTGCCTATTACAGACTCCTGAAACTTTACAAAAGTCATCTTTGACTGGGGACAAGATTTCTGGAACACAACAAAAGCATTAAAGGTTGCCAAGTGGAAAAGATGGATAGCCAACTTCTTGTACCAAATGTAAGCCTTACAAAGAGCAGCATACGGTTCCAACCTCTGATCTACTCTGTCAACACCACCCATGTACTTATTGTAGTGCATTATGCACACAGGTTTGCGCACTTCTGCAACCTGACCCCAAACAGGCACCGGTTCAGTGCTTTCATCATGTATTGTAGTCAACATGTAGACATCTCTCCTGTCTGAAAACTTCACAGCTAGAAGCTCCTCACAACGCAATGCACTGCACTGTCCCCGAGCAAGCTTTCAACAAACAAGTTCTTTTGGGAAACCTTTACGGTTTGAGCGGATTGTGCCACAAGCAACAGTGTCCACTTTGGCCAATTCCCTGAACAACCGCACACCAGTGTAGAAGTTATCGACATACAAATGATGGCCTTTGTTAAAAAATCCACGACCAAGTTCCCACACAATTTTCTCAGTCACTCCAAAAGTCGACGGACAACCAGGGGGGTTAATCCTGGATTCCTTACCAGTGTACACCCTGAAATTAGAGACATATCCAGTCTCACTGTCACACAGCATATACAGTTTGATTCCATAGCGTGCCCTCTTACTAGGAATGTATTGCCGAAATACCAAGCGGCCCTTGAACAACAGCAAAGACTCATCCACTGCAATTTCTTTCCCAGGATAAAAGATCTCAGAAAATCGATCAACAAAATGATCAATCACAGGCCGAATCTTGAAAACACGGTCACAATCAGGGTGATCTCGTGGCAAAGCAAGACTATTGTCAACAAAATGCATCATCCGAAGCAGAAGCAAATACCTATCACGACTCATGACTGCCGGAAATATAGCTGTTGCCATCAAGGGACTAGTAGACCAATATGAAGCCATTGATGGTTTCCTAAGCAAGCCCATCAAAAAAGTTAAACCCAAAAAATTTGTCATCTCCTCCAAATTTGTGGGAGTCCCCCGGGTAGCCCTAGCGTGGGGCTTAAGGCTGGCACTGTTCACCCTCAAAAAATTTTCAGCATACAAATTAGTCTGCTCTACAATCTCTGCCAAAAACACATCATCCATAAACAACTTGAAAAAATCAATAGGCAAAAGGTTTTCAGTGTTCACCCTACACCCTGGAACACCAGTAAATTCAGGCAATGCCGGCTGCACCATGCCTGGTGCAACCCAGAGGTCAGAACTTTCATCGTCAAGTCTTGCAGCCGCAGGCTGCCGCCCAGCTGCCTCTTGTCTCACTACACCAGCTGGAAGTCGAGCTGCCCCAGGCTGCAGCCCAGATGTCTCTTGCCGCACTATTGGCACAGCAATGTCCTCCGCAACCACAGGCACATCATCCACACCAAAAGTAGCTTCATCAGCACTCAGAGTGTCTTCATCATCAGATGAAGCCATGTGTAGAGAAAACTCACTGCCGGAATCTTCATCTCCCACCTCTGGCTCAGAATCAGAGTCAGTCTCTGGACCATGGTCAGAGGAAGAATCAAAAAGCATTCCAACAACTTGCTGAGCAGTAATCCGGCGGCTAGCCATTATCCTTACAAATAAAGGAGTCTGCACAAACAACTCAACAACCCCAACACTGCGCAAAGTAAGATAAAAAATGTAAGCCTTTTTCACAAAAAACAATATTTAGAAAAAATAGACAATTCACTTACAAGACACAACTACACTCACCAGCACCTACTCTGCCAAGACACAGCAAATAGGCAATGATATCCCACTAGAAAGAAGAAAAAAAAAACTTACATCTACAGAAGGACACATCAAAAACAAAAGCAAAACATGTTTTACAATCACAACAAACAGAAACCAAACATACTCGTATTACTACACACTTTGCAAAATAAACAATTGCATTACAATTGAACAAAAAAGAGGTCTCTTACCAAACACATGCAACTACAGAAACAGCAGAACAATAGAACCACCAGTAACGGAACCGCACACTGCAACAATCTAAAGAGAAAAAAAAACAATACACATTAGAAGAAACAAAAACAACACACATTACAACAGGCTATGTCACAAGGTATGTCACAAATGGGGTGTCTGTCCCCAAGGGGGGAAGATTATAAATCATTAAAAACGTGGGGCCCCTGGAAGCAACCCTACGGAGGGCAGAGAGGCCAAATAAAGACACGGCAGAACATACTTTAGAAAACAAATGGGCCCAAGGAAGCAACCCTTGGCCAAGGGGTCGCTCCCTATAAAAAAAAAAACTGGAGTCTAGTGGGCTTTTCTATCCCCCCCTGGGTCCAGAAACGGTAAAAAAAACAGCCGATCTGCTCCCAGGGGGGGGGGCAGAACAGTCTACAATATTTATAATGCCCCCTGGAAGCGGCCCTTGCCCAAGGGGTCGCTTCCTTTATAAATATAATAAAATCCAAGGTGTCTAGTGGGCTTTTCTACCCCCCTGGGTCCAGATGTGCCCCAACAAACAGTTGATCTGCCCCCAGGGGGGGCAGACAAGTCTAAAAAAAATAAGGGCCACTAGGAAGTGACCCTTCCCCAAGGGGTCGCTTCCTTTTCAATTGTAAACAAATCCCTGGTGACTAGTGGGCTTTTCTGCCCCCCCCCCCCGGGTGCAGATCGGCCAAAAAAACAGCCGAACTGCCCCGGGGGGGCAGAAAAGTCTGAAAAATATTTTATCCCCCTAAGGAAGCAACCCTTGCCCAAGGGGTCGCTTCCTTTATAAATATGATTCAATCCCTGGTGTCTAGTGGTATTTTCTGCCCCCCCTGGGTCCAGATGCGGCCCAAAAAACGGCCGATCTGCCCCCAGGGGGGGCAGAAAAGTCTAAAAAAAAATTAGGGCCACTAGGAAGTGACCCTTCCCCAAGGGGTCGCTTCCTTTTCAAATCTAACCAAATCCCTAGTGACTAGTGGGCTTTTCTGCCCTCCCTGGGTGCAGATTGGCCAAAAAACGGCCGATCTGCCCCAGGGGGGGCAGAAAAGTCTGAAAATATATATGCCAGCCAAAGGAAGCGACCCTTGCACAAGGGGTCGCTTCCTCAACACAATTTGCCCAAAACAAACATTCCCTGGTGTCTAGTGGGGCATTCCTGGTGCACGATCGCGACGCTGTGCGCGATCGTGCACCAGGAATGCCGTGCATTGGGACATCAGGGGAGAGGAAACACAGTTTCCCCCCCCCCGTTGCCTCAAGGCACCGAAAAACGGTCCCCCCCGCCCCACCGGAGCACCGAACACCCACCTCTGTGCTGGACGCGCTGGAATGAAATTGATTCCAGCGCATCCAGCGCTTCCTGATGACGGCGCGCGCTGTGCGCGCTGATGTCACCAGGAAGTGTGGGGGGGCCAGGGGGTGGCAGCGGAAAGTCTTCCGCTGCCACCCCAGGACAAAGCACCACGATCGATGCCCCAGGGGGGGAGCGCCAGCGCTCCCCCCCAGGGCTGTACTGATGACGGAGCGGTTCCGTCATCAGCACAGCTCAACCGATGCTGATGATGGAACCGCTCCGTCATCAGCATCGAAGGGGTTAACGCGAATATTGTCTATTGACGTCTCCACTAAATCAATAGACAATATTTTCTTATTTGAATTATCAACAGTATTGATGTGAACATCATGTAAATTCGACTCAAGAGAAGACATAGTAACATCAGAAATATCAACATTATCATTTTCAAATGTGGATAGCATGTTAACATTAACTGATTTTCTATTTCTACAAACTATGCTAAAATGACCAAATTTGTTGCAAAAGGTACATTTTTTACCCAAAGCTGGACAAATAGGACTATTGCTGAGATGAGTTTTAGAGCCACATCTAAAACAATATGCATTTAACTTTTTCTGAAAAGGCTTCACAGTTTTGTTCTTCGTTAATAAGGCATTAATATTTATCTCATTATCAGAACGTGATAAATTGCCATCAGAAATGCATCTGGAAGAAACTATAGACCTTTCCACACGTTTTGCCATATCTATAACTTCACTTAATGATGGATCACGACAACTAAGTATTCTCTCTTGAATTTTCTTGTGAAAACATTTGTAAACAAATTGGTCACGTAGAACAGTATCCAAATATGGACCAAAAGTGCATTCTGCTGCTAAATTCCTTAGAGCAGATATGAATTCCTCAACAAACTCGTGTTGCTCTTATTTTCTTTTCATAAAAGTAAAACGTTCCATCATAACACTAGGTTCTTCTAAAAAAAAATTGTTTAGACTTAAAACTGCCCCTGTAAATTCGTTCCATCCTTCTTCATTACCAGATGGAGGTTGTAAAACTGGAAGATTGTTGAAAATTTCCCTTCCAGCAGTACCCAAATGACTATACAAAATTGCAAGTTTTCTTTTATGAGAATATTCATCTGCTCCAATTGCAATTAAATAGTTTTCAAAAATTTTAAACCATAACTTCCATGCCTCTTTGAGTTTTCCTGGAGTAGGTAGAAAATTATCCAAGTAGACTATTTGTTGATTTGTAGCCATGTTCAAAATACACTGAATAATATTTCAAAATAAAGTATCTTTTAAACTTTTAAACTTCAAAGAAAACTAATTTCTTTCCATAAAATACGTAGAATAAAATAGGCAAATACCTTTTTCCTGTTGCGCAATGAATGTAAAACAAACTGTAATGTTAAAATGTGCCGATTTTGTTTCTGTTGCTAAGAAACGAGGTTGTTATGGATTTTCAAAATGGCGGCCGTAGCGTGATTGAGCGCGATGACGTTGGCTTGCTCACTTAGTATGACGCTACCACTCGCGTCATAAGTGACTCATGCAAAGACCAATCGTAATGCCAGAAACCCAGGAAATACTTAAAAATGTATAAAAAGGCCGTCCTTTGCCTAAGAGTATCCGGGTTTCTTTCAACGGTGCAGCGCAGCGCAGGGAAAAGTAATCCGGTATGTTGATCATCTCCTTTTAAATCCGTTTTAAAGGTGCAGATGTACAATTTGGTAAAATGCCGAAAAATGCCGCTTTTCTCCTTCGTCGCCAAATGTAAAGCTGTAGCTTTGTATAAATAAAGATCCTGTTGATTCGAGGTAGTTGAAATAATCCTTAAAGTTTAATGAGCAAGTAACAGCAAGATACAGGAGCACGTCTGCATGCATGGAAGACCAACAGCACAATCTCATGAGAATACAGTTAAACATGAAAGCGCCAGTAACCTCTCGAGCGATGCACTTTTGAAGAGAAACATTCTCTTCAAAAGTGCATGCCAGAGATCATGTATTCGCGTGACAGAATATGTATTAAACAACATAGAAGAAATACTGATACTAATGCCAACCTATACTCTACACCTTCTCTCCTTGGGAAACATCCTTTACAACGCAACTTTTATCACGCAGTGCCTTTACGACGCAATTTTTACAATGCAAACCATTACAACGCATTGCGCTGGGGGGCGCACTAGGATAGGGAATAGATTTAATTTACTATCCAACACCTTCCCTACTATCCACGGGGACTGGAGTTGGAATAGTAAATTAAACTATTCACTATCCAGCGCCCCAAAGCACTATGCGTTGTAAAGGTATTTGTTGTAAATACCGCGTTATAAAGGCATGCGTGGTAAAAGCATGCGTTGTAATGTCATACATCCTCTCTCCTTACAATACGTCTGTCCTCAGAGCTGTGTCCACAGAACTGTGTGGGGGCACATGACGTCATAATAGCAGTTGCGGCATCTGAGGCATTATGGAGTGGCTTTTTGAAGTGGCTGAAAGGCTCGAAGGAGCTCTGCTGGCAAGGAAGCCTGCTGAGACGTTTCCTATCAGACTGCTCTCAGTTGTCTAAGGGGCGTCAAAGGGCAGGAGAGTCTGGGACCGATCAGCCCCGTAGTTGGGGAAGCCAAGTACTCCTTCTCTACCAGCCACGCAGTCTGCCCACCTTTGCTCTCACTCAGCACTCTTAACTGAATACTCCCTGCCCAAAATAAGGGTTGGGGGTACAACTGGGGATAAAGCTGGGAGAAAAAGCCCCGGCAGCAGGGACGCCGCTCAGCTGAGCTCAGTACATAACACTCCAGCCCCCTTCCTAATGCTGGGTGTCAGTCTTCGTCCTTCAGGGAGAAAGTAATTGATGGAATAGAAGGGGGCATCTTACATACCTAGTCTGCTGTGGCTTTGTTGGGCATCAGATTTCAGGTGAATTTGAGAGATGTAAACATTTTTAGATTGTGCTGTGACATTAATAGTGCACTTAGAAAACAAAGTTGAACTTTTTAGAAAATGGTGCATGAACCTTTTGGATGGAAATTCTTAATGCAGAACCATTGACCAATGACAGAATTTATTTTAATGGGGCAGCGCTTCCAGTGGAAGAAGGTGACTGATGTGGCTTCTGCTGTGAATTCTAAGGTATGGAGAATCGCTACACTAGCAATGAGAAAGCCTGCTGGTAAGGTATTGGCACTGCGGACACTAATGATAGCGCTAGTTCATCTTTGCCACAAAGACCTCATAATAGGAGCTGCACCAGAAAGAAAATTGTGCCCTTTAGTGGTGGCAACATCCATGTTTTTTCAGATCCAAGTGTGATCCCACTGTAGAGGAAACTAAACTTTACAAACCTTTAAATACTTTCTTTCTTGGGGTATATTGCTAGTATTTCTTGCAAATTGCGGATATGACATGGTGGCAAGACACACTTTTTTGTACGTCCGGAAGCATCTCTGTAATTGTTTAAGCAGTGGAAGGATTTCGATTTTTGTTCTACGTTTCTTCATTGGCCCAGTCCTTGTGTTCTGGCCACCTGGAATAAGCATACAGCATTAATTCTTATTCTGATTTTCTCTTATAGTTGATATTTTTAGGTCTCGCGACCTATCGATGCGCGCATGCGCATCGAGCGGAGCAAGAATTCAAGCGGCGAAAACTTCATGAAACCACCAGCTTTTTGCTGGCGTTTTCATGAAGTTCATGTGAACCACGTGTTCAAACATGAACGCGCATCAGCCTCCCTCCCTCCTAATTGCATCTTGCCGCAGAGCACATCAAAGGGCTTCGCCCAGCGTGCGCTCTGCGGCTTCTCGGCTTCTCCTCCCCTAATTGGATTTCTCCTCCCCCTCCCCAGCCAGCTTCCCCCAGGCCGTGTTCCCTCATTAGTGCAAGAACTGCAAGTTTTCAAAACTCCTGGTTTTCCCTCAACTGAGTGACCTATCGCGCCAGAGGCTCCGCATAGGGTTAGCTTTACATATGTCTCCATAAACGCACGTAGTATGACAGAAGGAGAGCATAGCGCGCTCCGACGGCCCTCATGACCCACCGAGGCGCTTGCCACATGGATGTTTTTTTTTCTTTCAAGGCTGTTGCAGTCGTGAGAAAACTCCCTCGTACCCCCTATTGCGGTTGTTCGTTTTTAAATTACCAACATCTTGTCTTCGGGTTAGAAACTTTTACATACTTTGTTGTTTATTAATAATTCATAAGGTGTGTTTTTTTTCATGCCTATCACATGTCACAGTCAAATGCTCCCTTCCTGTAACTCTTCCTGTGTTTTACTTCAATATACAACTCAGCGAGAGAACTCATAAAATAAAAGTGTCTGGTTTACTTCGACAGCCAATTACAGCTAATGAAAGCTTCTCAGCAAAACAACACAGCGTGGCGCTCTGCATGGAAGGTGCGCCGACTACAAAGCACTTTGTCAAATAGCACGTCTCATGATGTAAATACACATGCCTCTGCTAGCGAATGCTATCACTTGCAGATTAGTGGCGACAGACAAAGGGAGCATTCTTGTCACAGACCTGCTCCGAATGCAGTGGCGTCCCGACCGGAAACGTGAACCCGCGCAGGCTCCAACACGGACACAACAGACTTTCCCTTTTGTTGAACAAGGCTTCCTTTTTCATTGCAGAGACACACAGTGGCCCTAGAAGCTACTCGTCGTTGTCGAAGCAGCGACACACACGGCCCTTCAAGTTCACTGAATTGTGGATATTTTTGAACTGCGTCGTGACACTGACCGTCTCTCTCGGCTGTCCTCTTCCGGAAAGTCTGAGCTAATCTGCAGCTGTGGAGAACAAGCATTGGCATTGCCAATAGGTCTCGCTTGTGGGACCTTATACGTATTTAGTTTTGCAGCACAATATCCTTGTTGCATAATCGGATATTGTGCTGCAAAACTAAATACTTATAAGGTCCCACAAGAGAGACCTATTGGCAATGCCAATGCTTGTTTGTGGATGCTGTTATTCTGCTTTGATCACTGTATTGAGATTGTATTGGAGAGTCCTTATTCTTTACACACTGTTTTTGTGTGTCTTTTTAATAAACCTACTACAGAAAAAATAAAAACTTCCCAACACACCTCTCTGCAGTTGGCGCAGTCCCTGTTCAGCGCACTGGTTTTGAGTACGTTGAACTATTGCAATAGTTCACTGGCGACATAACCCCCAGTGTGCATTTTTGTCCCTTGACAAAATCACTAGCGTTGCCATGGAGACACTGTAGATTTCACATGCTGCTCACCCTAGTATTCAATAACATCCACAGCACACAACTGTTTTTTAGGTCGAGTCTGGGCAACGCATGCGTTGCTCTGCAAGGCATGCTGTATTCAGGTATGGACTTGAAGCTCTGCCCATTTTCCCTCCCATCTTTTAAATTGGCTCCTGTTACTGTCCTTTCTAAATGGTTGCTTTGATTCATGAATAGGCTTAGTAGTCCCTCCTTAGATCCTCCTTGTCTGCATTTGTAACCTCCCATGAGGACTGGACTTTTTACTTGTGTTGTTACACGGTCTGTTTTTTCTACAGTCTGTGCGCATTATTTTCTTTACTATCTTTATTCTAGCTGCTGTCGCAGGGACTGTAGTGTCCCAGTATGGGCCTGCAGAATCAACACGCTAGGACACATGTGCTTCAGGTGGTGGTTAGTTGCTTACTGACCACGCCCAGAGCCCTGGGCTATTTATTTACTCAGTGGCGCTAACCGCGCTCACGTAAGGGGGATACCAACACTCTGCACGCCTCAGAGGGAAACACACACGAGTCATTGGGAGGGGGCGTGTGCTGCAGTGGTACGCCCCACTGGCAGCAACACTACATTCCTCCTTTACCTAGGGATGAAAAACAGGAATATACGAAACATTCAAATGCTCAAAGTCTATCTCTCAAAGTCCCTCTGGTCGGTGACCATGTTGTAGTCAGGGAACGGCAACATCCCTGCGATAGTTTACAAAATGTCTCTGGTTCAGTCTCTGATTAACCTGCAACATGCTATAACAATTTAACTACAAAAACAGAACAGTCTTACTTCAGTTCTCGGCGGGGTCAGCCATCTCGATCACTTCAACGCCAGCACTGTGCCACAAAGTCACGATATCTCTGGGAAGGCTTTGGGCACGGACGTAGGCTGTATCTCGTCTGGCTTCGACTTTCCCCTGTGGCTGCAGGTGGTTCTTCCAAGTTGCTGGGTTCCTGAGCAGTGGGATTCTCCACGGGTCTCTCTGTGACCTGGATGCTCGGGGCATTGTCCTCTGCTCGGTTGGCTGCAGTGTTGGTTTCCACGGAATTTGAGGGCCGATGAGGAGGGGCCGGGTACCATTCATCCTGGTCACAGTCTATGTTCTCCTCGGGCACTTGCTTGAAAAATGAAACATTTCTAGTGACAGACTCGCCGTGTCTGGTAGCTGTGATCATGGTCCCATTTACTTCCATCACAGTCCATGGGTCTAGTTCAAAAGGCATGCGGAACTTTCCTCCGGGGTGACGGTCTTTTACTAGAACTTTATCTCCGACTTGTATTGGACTGTCCATTGCTCGCCTTCGTCGGGACGCCTCTTGATTGGTTTTGGTGCGCTGCTCCATGGACCGGTTCTTTGGGTGAGGGGCGTGTTCCCACGCCGGGTGGTGCGGGATGGTGTCTACTACGACTCTGTTGAAGGAGAGTCGGCTCGGAGAGACTCCTGTTGTGCAATGTGGGGTCAAACGGTATTCTCTGAGGAACTGGTAGATTGCTAATTCCAGACATTGGCCGTCGGCGACTGCAATTTGTATGGTCTTGTTCAAAGTCCTCATTAGGCGTTCGACCTCTCCATTAGCCTGAGGCCACCGGGGCGTAATCCGTCTGTGTTTGATACCTTGGCCTTGGAGGTATTCCGTGAACTCGCTGCCGTTAAAGGGGGGCCCGTTGTCGGTGCGGATTTCTTTCACGAGCCCATGGGTGGCCAGTATCTTTTCGAATTTCGGTATCACTTCCCACGTTGCGGTTGACGACACGATCTCTACTTCCGGGAATCGGGAGAAGTCATCCACCACTACGAGCATGTACTTGCCTCCAGGGAGGCTACCGAAATCCGCGCTCACCTTCA
This sequence comes from Lissotriton helveticus, assembly GCF_964261635.1. Classification (NCBI taxonomy): domain Eukaryota; kingdom Metazoa; phylum Chordata; class Amphibia; order Caudata; family Salamandridae; genus Lissotriton; species Lissotriton helveticus. The sequence continues at coordinate 774,566,680 of NC_136070.1, read as the reverse complement.
CCCACGGGGACGTGGGGCCTTCCTCGGTCACTATTGGCGCCGGAGGGTTCGGGAGGCTCGTCGCTAGACACACTGGACACCTGTGGATCACTTCTTCCACCGCTTTGTCTAGCCCTGGAAACCACACCTTGCTCCGGAGCCTGTTCTTGGATTTGACGATTCCTTGGTGCGATCCGTGTGCCAGGACCGCGGCTTGTTGGGTCAAACTGCTGGGCAGCACTAGGCGAGGGCCACGCAGGAGGCACCCCTCTGCGGAGACAGACAGTTCGTGTCGGACTTGATACAAGGCCTTCAAGATGGCTTGGGCATCCGAGGTGCGGACTGATGCCGGGCTCTGGAGCGCCTTCCAGTCTCCGCTCTCTATGGCATGGATCGCGATCTGGAGGCAGTCATCGTCTTTGGTGGCACTTGACACCTCGTCTAGAGACATGGGACGTGGTCTTGACCTTTTGACGATCAGTCGGACGTACTCCTCGGTGTCTGCTGCTTCAGCTGCTTCTGCATCAGAGACAGGTCGGGCGTGCCTCGATAAGTAGTCCGCAGGGTTGCGCGAGCCGGGCCGGTACTCCACTGTGAATTGGAACTCCTGCAACTGCAGCACCCACTTCTCGATCCGTGGTGGAGGGCGAGAGGACGAGCCTTGGAAGAGTGGTATTAGGGGCTTGTGATCAGTCACGACTGAAAAGGGGTGTCCATAGAGGTAAATGTGAAAATGGCGGCACCCCCACAGGATTGCAATGGCTTCCCGCTCTATTTGGGAGTAGCGTTGTTCGGTGGGTGTGAGGGTGCGGCTGGCGTATGCAACGGGGGCCCACTCCCCGCATGGTTGACGCTGTGATAGGACGGCGCCCAGGCCCGTGGGGCTGGCGTCCACAAGCAGTTGTGATTCGTTCTGAGGGTTGAAGTACACCAGCGTCGTGTCGGCTGAGAGAGCTGCTTTTGTGTTCTCGAATGACTCCTGTTGGTCGGGACCCCAAGTCCAGGCGGTGTTGGATTTCGTGAGATACCGGAGTGGTCTAGTTAGGTCGGACAGGTCCTTTAGGAAACGCCCGCAGTAGGTCACCATGCCTAAGAAACTGCGGACTGCGGTCACTGAGGTGGGTGCGGGCGCGTTGTGGATGTCTTGGACCTTCTCCGGGTCCGGGCCTACTCCTTGGTCGGAGAACTTGTACCCGAAGAAGCTTATGTCTCTTCGCAGGAACTCGCACTTGTCTTTGTGAAGAGTCAGCCCTCTCTCCTTTAGGCGGTCGAACACTGCTTGGACGCGCCGGATGTGTTCATCCAACGTCGGGGCATGCACCAGGATGTCGTTACTTACGTTTAGCACCCCGACGAGACCTTGAAGGACATTGTGGATAATATTCTGAAACACTTCGGCGGCGCTTGAGATGCCGAAATTGAGCCTCGTGTACCTCCACAGGCCGGCATGGGTAGAGAACGTTGTGATTGGACGCGAGTCTGGGTGAAGCGGGATCTGGTGGTATCCTGATCTCAGGTCCATTTTGGAGAACCACTTGGACCCTGCGAGCTCCCCGATGATGTCGTCAATGGTCGGCGTTAGGTGACGTTCCCTCTTGATGGCCAGGTTGGGGAGTCGCATGTCCACACAAATCCGTACCGCATCGGGCTGCTTCGGTTTTTTCGCCACCACGATGGGGGACACCCACGGGGTGGGCCCGGTCACACGTTCGATGATTCCTGCTTGCTCCAGCATTCTCAGCTCGGCTTCTACCTTGGGTCGGAGGTGGAACGCGATCCGCCTGTGTCGGAGAGCTACAGGGGCTACGGACTGGTCAATGTGGAGCTGGACAGGAGGCCCACGGAGGCATCCGATGCCCTCGAACAGCGAGGAGTGTTCAGTGACCAGATGATCCAGGCCTTGAGCTTGTACGGTAAGGGCAAAGTGTATGAGTCCGAGTTCACGTGCCGTCTTGCAGCCAAGGAGGAACCCTGACCCTTCTTGGGACACGTAGACTTTTGTCTGCAATTGCCTGGCGTCGTGGGATATGGTAGTTCTGAATACCCCGCACAGGCGTAGGGGGCGCCGAGTCCCGTAGGCAAACACCTGCACTCTGGTGGGGTGAAGGGCGGGAGCGTCCACCAGGTCCCGGTACACGCTGGCCGCCATGAGGTTTATCGTCGCACCGGTGTCGATGAGGGCTCTGATTGCATGGTCATGGACTTGGACAGTGCACATCGGCTCGGACGATGATGCGGCAGTCAGGGTGTTGAGCATGCGCACTACGTGGACAGACGCGGCATCTTCTTCGTCGTCGTCCATGTCGCTGCCGGGTGACGTGTCCGGGAGTGGCGCCACCTGTCGCGCCCTCCTGGGTGGGCCGCTGAGCTTCTTCCGTTGAGATGACAGACAGACACTCGCGATATGGTTGGCCTTGCCGCATGCACTGCAGACCTTCCCTTGAGCCGGGCAGGCTCCTTTGTGCGGAGTGGCACCACCGCACCACATGCAGGTTTGATCCCGGGTGGACTGGGAGTGATGGGGCTGAGTGGTCTTCTGAGGCCTCGACCGCCTATCTGGACGTTGCGTCCTGACTGCGCACACTGGTTCCGATTTGATCTTGACGGCCGGATCTGGCTCCATGTGGGCCGCTCGGGCTTCGGAGAGCTCTTTGGACCGTCCTAAAGTGAGGATGTCTCGCATGGGCATGGCGTCCGTTTCGAGGACTCTCTCCCTCAGCTTCAGGGATGCGCACCCTTGAATGAACTGGGCGCGAATTTCGTCTTCCGCGTCTGGGAGTGTACACGTGCTTGCCAATTTCTTAAGGCGCGCGTAGAATACATCAACAGACTCCTCCGGGAGTTGGCGCGCTTGTCGGAGCAGGAAGCGTTCGTAGTCTGCGCTGGTGAAAGGTTCGAAATACCTGGTGATAGCGTCACGCAGGGTGGCGTACGTGTGGGGCGGGTCGCCTTCCGTGATGTCTTTGGAGATGTCATGGATTGCCTCTCCTCCCAGGTGTAGGAGCATCGCCCGGCATCTCTCCACAGCAATGTCAGCCGCAATAAAGTATGTCTCCAACCGATCCACCCACTTTTTCCACCGAGAAGCTTGGGAGGGTGGCGTGCCGGTGATGGAAAAGGGCTCCAGGGGGGGCACATTGGCCATGCCGGCGGCAGGAAGGTCAGGCGGGGCACACCCACAGCACAGGCAGGCAGAGGCAGGTCACTCAGGGCCACTCAGGCACAGCAGGAAGGAGCAGGTACCCCCGGGGCACAGGCAGGCTCTTCTCCGCCAGAAGCGTGAGGAACGGCAGCTTCAAATGTCCTGACGACACGCGAGATGCGTGAGGAAGAGTAGCCGAGCGAGCCGCGCATGCGCGGGATCGCTGGGCCGACGTGCGGGCCCGGCGGCATGCAGGGAGTAGAGCGCGGGCCCTGGGCAGCTGGAGCGAGACGGATGCAGGGCGCAGGGGCAGCCTTGTGAAGCGGCAGGCAGCAGCCCGTACCTTGAGGAGGCCACGTGGAGGCACCGGATGGCAGCGCTGGCAGCCGGCAGGTAGGACGACTCTTGGGGCGGCGAGGCCAACGCTGGATTCTCCACTGCCGGGGAAAGGGCGGGCCAGGCGAGGGCAGGAGACGTCGTCGAGGCTGCGGGCGGCCTCGGAAGGCAGGAAAGTGCACCGCGGGGCGGCGGGCTGAACGTGGGTGACCGGCAGGGTCACGGAGCAGCAGGGCACGCGATGGGCAGGGGACAGACCCCCTCGTCGCCAATGTAGTGTCCCAGTATGGGCCTGCAGAATCAACACGCTAGGACACATGTGCTTCAGGTGGTGGTTAGTTGCTTACTGACCACGCCCAGAGCCCTGGGCTATTTATTTACTCAGTGGCGCTAACCGCGCTCACGTAAGGGGGATACCAACACTCTGCACGCCTCAGGGGGAAACACACACGAGTCATTGGGAGGGGGCGTGTGCTGCAGTGGTACGCCCCACTGGCAGCAACACTACAGGGACGACAGGCTGTCCCTAACCCACCCTGTTTTCCTGTCAGTGCGGCGTATGATCATGGACGCTGTGCTTTATCTTTGAGAAATACTCCATCCCCGCTTCACGGCTAGTCACAGCGCTATATTATTTTTACATTAGTTGCTTTCTCAACCACATGCCTTTCTTTACTTTTGCACAGCGCTGCACTTCTGTACGCAATATGCTGCTTAACAAATGCTTTTTTTTTTGTAAAAGCACCACCATACTGTACGGCCGTCATTAAATTGAAAGCGCGGCATAGGGCGCTTTTACAAACAAGCTTTTGCAATGCAATAAATCTCGCATATGCGAGAGTTTAAGCTATTGGCATTGTAAATGACAATGCCATTTATTTATCTGTTTTAAAAACCAACACATAAATAAAAGGCATTGTCATTTACAATGCCAATAGCTTAAACTCTCGCAAATGCGAGACCTATTGCATTGCAAATGCGTGTGTGGTTCTGTCGCTAGCAGCTTCCCTAGCTGAAACTTTGGGTGCTGTCGCTTTAAGAGGCTGGGGGGAAGGGCTTTGTTCAGCCCTGCCCAGCTCCCCAGGGCTGACGTCTGAGCTTCCTTCCCCTTTTCGCTCTACCTCTCTATAGGGCCGGTCTACTCTCCTTTACGGCACCCAGCCCCCTCCTCTGCTGCACCCAGCCCCCACCCTTTCGAAGAACGGGACTGCTCTTCTGCTGCACTATCCCCTCTCCCGCCTCCCCCAGCCTCCGCTGCACCCTCTCCGAGCCGGGCTTCTCCTTTAATGCCCCGGCCTTTTCTTCCTTGTATACAGTTGTCTGTCCCTTACTGGGTGGGAGGGGGAGCCCCGGAAAAAAGAGGAGCATCGTGGGCTTGGTTTAAGGAACAAGAAGGCCGTGTGCTCACCGACGGCGGTTACGAGAAACCGAGATACAGAAAGAGGAGAAATCGTCCACCCCATGCAGACCCCCGCCTGGTCCGCAGCACAACAAGAGAGCTGTCTCTACTGATACCCAGGCTGGAAAACCTGCAGGGAGGCGGCGCTCTGCCTGGCTCTCAGATGTGGCATCCAGGAAATCAAGAGAACCTAGCACACTGAAGACCCGTGTTGTTCAGCTTTGGGGTGCTGCTTCCTACGTTTGGATTGTGAAGGGCCTGCTGTTTGGATTTGAGGTTGCACCTGCTGATTTTGTGGGATGTCTCTTGTATGGATAATGGAGGGCCATTAAACAGGATTTGCTGCCGCCGTTTGGATTTTGGGGGCACACGAGCGAATTTTCAGTGTCTTGACTACCTCTGTGTTTTGGGACGAGGTGTCTGCCTTTTTGCCTGGTGATATGGACACGGAGCACTTGCCCTTCTGTCCCCCGGGGTTGTAGGTTTCGTTAAAAAATTGGAAAGTAGCAAGAGGGCGCAACAAATAACACGACATCAAAAGGATTAAGTAGCAACAAGGAAATCGGTTGGAACCTGCGAGAGGAAGCGACCGAAGTGCCCTTCCCTGGGTGCCGATCTGTTCGACTGTTTTGGTAATGGAGGAAAATGGATCAGAATCATAGCGGATAGTCGTGGTCTGCCACTGTCACAGGCCTCCAATGGAAATCCTTGGCCGCGGGGGAGCGAACAGGCGCCCCCAACCTGACCCTGAGCACCGTGCCGCTTCTGGCAGGGTGTGCGCCCCCAGTGCCTGCTAACCCCGCCGGCAAGGCACCCCTCGATGCCGCTGACCGATAGGGGCTTGTGCAGTGCTGCCCAGGGGGAACCCGCACCCTGAACTCACGCCGTGGTCCCCGGGATGTCGTCCAGATCGACCGTCGCGTCGGGCAATGAACGCAACACTGATGGGGTGAGTATGAACCGGTGGTGATCTTCCCAAATCTCATCCATATGTGTGTTGCTAGGATTTGTATAGTGCGTTCCAGCATTAATATGGCAAGGAAGCAAGCGCCTTCTTAATAAGGGCGGAAGGCTGGTTTATTGTTTATGATGTGTTCTATACTGCAGAAACCGCTTCAGATTGTCACGTTTTGTTTATTTTTTTGCACCTGCCCTCGTCTTCTTTTATTTATTGCTATTGGGTGGAAGGCATGTTCGGTTTCTTTAAATCCGAGTCTGCTCTGTCGGCTGCAGAGGCCACTGCGGAATGACAGCCTTGGACATATACCAAGCCGTTTGCATGTTATGGCCAGTAGGGCTGAAAAAAGAGCTGTCCTTTCTTAAAAGCTATTGCTCCTTTTTATTATACTAATTTGGCAATCGTGTAGACCGTAAGATTGTCTATAGCATGCATCTTTTTGGACCAGAGGATGACGGACAGATATCGTTCATGTTGAATAAAAAAAATTGGAAAGCGTCCACAGTAGCGGCGGGCATCATGAACATGCATCCACTGATCTTCCCGCAGTCCGTGAATCCTGTTGTTAACTAAGATTATAGGCAGGGGATGTGGGCGTGCAGATTCTCAATGAGGAAGTGGAGCTGTCTAAGATTCACAGTAGTTGGTGTGGCATTGCCCGTCACGGCGTCACCTCGAGCACCCGAGCCTAATGCCGGAGGTGCAGTAATGCCTTCCCCTCGCTCGATCCTTCACAATTGGACTGATTGAAAAGGAGGGGGTAGGATGTCAATCCTTCGCTATCAGAACCCGCGGCCACCCTTGCCAGCTTTGTCATGGTCTTCGAAACCACGCAATGTTTACCTTCGATCTTGGGTTCATGGCTCTCACCACACACTTTTGAGAGAGTGGCTCCGAATACTTGTGTTATGCATTCAGTGATCGCTGCTTTGGGCTCGTACAAGTGTCAACAGCGCAATCACACCTTCCGTTGGTATCCGCGGTATGCGCAGCGACGTGGTATTCATTTGGGGGCGGTATTATTCGAGTGGAGAAGGAGGTGACACCCCCGGCTTATAATGGCTATATCCATCGATTCTATGTGGCGCCTGTCACCAGATGGACTCCATGGGGCAGCACCGCCCACCCTCTAACCACAGGCCTCGTCCATACTCCTACATTGGGATATGTCACTGTTGTTTGTCCCTCATGCTGCTTGGCCTCGGACCCCTCTAAGAGACATTCCAAGAAGCGCTATCTCGGGACCTGTGGTGAAAGTGGGTTGAATAGTTTAGTTAGCGAGGCACTGTCTAAAACACCCCTTATATTTGCCACCTCTGGCTTGGTGGTGATTAGCTTACTGCGAGGTATAGCTGGGCTTCTCTGCACTGTGATTTGTTCAGCTTTGCAGTGTTCCTGTTGTCCACTGTATACAAGCGAGTACAGACACAGCTCTCTAGAAATGGTGACAAACGCGGCCCTCGCACCGGAAGCTACCTGGTGGATGTTGAACAAGGGGTGTGCCTACTCCTGGGCACCCCCAAGGTGAAGCCAGGCATCCTAGCGTTGTTGGGGCCGTTGTGGAGATTAAGCAAGCTATTGCCCAGAGTTGCAGAGTGGGACTCATGATTAGAATAGGCACGAGGCGAGAAATATCAGGTCCAAGGAAATTGAGCCCAAGACCCGCCGAGGGGGGAATTGAACCCTGGTCCCGGGCCAGACTTCTGCATCAGGGTCTGCCGCTCTAACCCTTGAGCCACACTTCAAATCAGGACAAAGGTCCATGTTTTCCCTAATTGTTTAGTGTCTTTGCAGGGAATAGGAGCAAACGTCCATAGATAGCGGAATGTGTGTGAAAGTTAGTTTATTGACTCGTGGGTTTTAGCTTCGAATTTGGCATTTGAAGTTTGTTCATAGGAGGCAAAACTGTACTAATCACAGTTCAAGTGCGAGTAGCTGAGCAATGTTGGACACATTGTATTTTTCTGGTGGCATTTGTAAGAAACTCATATCATGATCTGCAGAAGGCCTAGCTTAGTGAACATTCAATTTGTATGAGAGATTCTGGTCTGTTGCCATTTAACACTTTATTTGTCCACTTGTGTCCTTTGATTTCTGCTGATGCTCCTTTTAATAAATGGGCTTCATCACAATGCCAGGGGTAGTGATTTGGCACATCCTTGACCTTCCCACTTTAACCCTTAACACAGCCCCCTCCTTGCTTCTGAGGGGCCAAGGGAAGGAGTGGAAAGTAGCGACAGGAAATACGACTCTTCAACCCCTGTTCCTAACTTTTCCAGTCGCAGCTGTCATTAGGCCTGGGACCCGAGGTGACAAGCTCAGCGGTGGGTCATGGAAGGACACACCTGTGTTAGCAGCTGCTACTCTTGGCTATAACAAATTGACTGTTGTTTTAGACTGTCATTTTGTGGTGCTGCTTGACATGTGTAGTCGTGTTCATAAGTAGCTTGGGAGAGAGGGGGTGCAGCATATACAATGACCACTTTGGGAGGGAGGGCGAGGGGTGGGAGAAACGTAGACCAGAATTGTTTTGAGTGTGAAAAAGGCCGCTTTATTAGGAAACAGGTGCACATTACAAATATAAAACCTTGGCAACGCCTTACAAAACTATACCTCACTAAATAAATAATTAACTACAAACCCCCGCCCCCCACCCCCTCCCCTAAAATTCTTTGACCCCTCCCCCACCCAACAATACAGCATTAAAACATTACAACAACATTATAAACATAACATCATCAATAAACATTACGTCATTAATCCAATCATTACGTCATCATTTAACCCCTTATTCATCAAACCCCAATCACATATTGAAAGCCAGGCCCTCTCTAACCATAAACCCTGCCTGACCCTTCACTCCTGCCAATACCCCCCAAAACCTGATCGGTCAAACAATGACCAACTTCCCCCGAACCTATCAATCAAAGAATCAATCCAATACTCATCAAACAATCTACCATAAACAGCACCGGGGCAACCAAAAACCCCTCCAGCTCCTGTTCCTAGCGACAATACAAATCACAAGAAAAAACCCCTTGCACACCTATATCTAAGAAAACAGCCTTTAAAAATTAAAATTATCAATAAAAGGAGAGAAATTTTTAATTTTTAAAAAAATTTTTTTTAACGTAACAAAATTTTGTAGGAAGAAAAAACCCAGGAATAGGAAGAATAATAAATGGGAGGGAGGGCGGGACAAAAACGCTAACAGCCCTCCTAGCCACCAGGTCACCAAACCTAAAATGGTGGCTAGGAGGCGGGGACAGAAAAATTTATAATTGGGCTGGCCAGTCCTACTAGGCCAGCCCAATTCCAGAACATTCTGGCAGCTACTAGAAGGAAACCCCTCGCAGCCCTCCCAAACAGCCCGGGGGAGGAGACCTCCCTTCGGTCAGCTCCCTCCCCCAAGCCCCCCTTGGGAGGGAGGGCGAGGGGTGGGAGAAACGTAGACCAGAATTGTTTTGAGTGTGAAAAAGGCCGCTTTATTAGGAAACAGGTGCACATTACAAATATAAAACCTTGGCAACGCCTTACAAAACTATACCTCACTAAATAAATAATTAACTACAAACCCCCGCCCCCCACCCCCTCCCCTAAAATTCTTTGACCCCTCCCCCACCCAACAATACAGCATTAAAACATTACAACAACATTATAAACATAACATCATCAATAAACATTACGTCATTAATCCAATCATTACGTCATCCCTTATTCATCAAACCCCAATCACATATTGAAAGCCAGGCCCTCTCTAACCATAACCCTGCCTGACCCTTCACTCCTGCCAATACCCCCCAAAACCTGAACGGTCAAACAATGACCAACTTCCCCCGAACCTATCAATCAAAGAATCAATCCAATACTCATCAAACAATCTACCATAAACAGCACCGGGGCAACCAAAAACCCCGCCACCCAGAAAGGTAGGAGGGGGAGAGAAACTACACCACCTCCCTTCCTGCCCCCCCAACCGGTAAACTAAAAACAGAACCTAACCAACCCTAACGTTGCATAGCTAGCGAACGCGCCAACGCCTCACGTAACTCTAACAAGTATAGGTCCATACCCACTCTGGACAGGTGAACACCATCATCTCTGAAAAATTCCACTGTCTCAAACTTAATTTCCCTATGGGAAATCCTGCTAAAACCCAGACCACGGCAGCAGAGCGAAACCTCTGAGTTTACTTTCTTCCTAGCCTTGTCAACCGCCTTGGGGTTGACCGCTCCTCTCCAGATCCTACGCGGTATTAATTCAGTCCAAAATACATGGCACCCAGCCCAAAGCTCTTTGATAAGGCCCAAATCCTTCTTAATAGCTCGAAGTAACACTACACCTTTGGAAGCACCAAGATCGTTTTCCCCCAGATGGATGACCAGAATATCAGGACACAGCCCGCCCACCATATTGTTGTTAAGACAAGGGATTAACTCTCTCCAGAGCATCCCACCTTTCCCCTTCCAAACCACATTGAACATACGAGCGTTAAAACCCAGAAGTTCTCCAAAGTAACTCTGTGCCGCCTGGACTCGGGCCCACTTCACGAAGGAATGCCCAACTATCCAGACTGTCACCACAGGAGAACGAGGCCCAGCAACAGATCCTATAAAAGAAAACCGAGTTAGAGCTCATGGGAAGGAAGATGACGCATGCGCCTCCTCCGCTTGACTTCTCACGTTGCGCTGAAAGCAGTTTGAAGACCAACGCCCCAGCCTCATGATATCCCTTTGAGTCCAACCTCTGTTAAAGGCTTCAGTTGCAGCCCCAATCCGGAATGAATGTGTCCCATATAGGCTCCCATCCAGACCCAAGTGTTCCAACGCTTTGCGCAAAACCATGCGAAATTGGTATGCTGTAACCAAGGTGCCATCAATATGCTGAAAAACGAGTACATCATCACCACCCCCACACAAAGAGCGCCAGCGCTGCGCTAGTAGTAAAGGGCAAGTAAGCAGTGGGGCACGCGCCTGCAACCACACACCCTTCCCCTTCTTAGTCTGATCAGTTTTGGAGCTGGCTAACCATATATGTACCCCTTCATCTGAACAAAAAACATCCCGCCAAAATAGGCCGCACTTGCATTTCGAGCCTAACAGCTCCGAAACCCTAAAAGCTCAAAAAAACATGAATGCCATTAACATGGAAAATAAGCATGACTCAAAGTCATCAGAACAAACCTCAGGGAGAACAGTTATCAAACGTGCCAGAATCTGCCAAGATAAAGGAGCCCTGAGTCTACTGGTGTGCCCTTGCTCTCTGGCCCAACCCTCAAGCATCCTCCTGCCAATCTCCCCTGCTGACGGAGGGTAACCCCATAGCAACTTACCCATAAATGCTACCCCTGCTAATTTACCTGCAATGGTCACCTTAGTCAGCCCTTTGTCCATGAGATCTAAAATGAAGTTCACGACATCCTCAGAACGGCGCCAAACCTCCTCACGCCTACAAGCGCCTGACTCCAGAAATTCCCTCCAGGCCAGAGAATAAGCAGAACGCGTGGACACAGACAAAGAACCTACCACCAGTTGTAAGACCCGACGTTGCCTACGTGCCACAGATGAATCGGCATCGGGGTCGGTGCTTGGTCTGCCTCCCTCGCCAGTCCACGGAATCTCCCCCACTGTGAACGAGACAGAGCATCCGCAATGTCATTGTCCACCCCCGGAATGTGTAAAGCACGAAAGTGAATGTCGTGTTTCAAACAATCCAGCACAAAGACTCTCATGAGCTTCAGGACCTGTTCATCCCTGGCAGACTGGCGGTTAACAATCTCCACTACAGCCATGTTATCCACACGAAAAAGGACCTTCTTGTGTGCCAAGACCTCCCCCCATAGGGTCAACGCCACCAGCAAAGGGAAAAGCTCCAAAAATGTAATGCTGCGACCGCCATTCAACCACTCATCCGGCCAACGTTCAGCACACCATCTACCATTCCAATACAGCCCAAAACCATCACTGCCAGCAGCATCTGAAAACATTCGCACATCCCACTGGAAGTCAACGTCCCGTACCAAAGGAACACCATTAAAAGAAGAGAGAAAACATTTCCACATTCTCAAATCCTCTTTGACACCAGCCGACAAGCGAACCGGATGGTGAGGCAAATGTTGACCTGCAAGAGCCCTGCCCAATCTGCGACAAAACGTCCTGCCTGCTCTCACAACCCTGCAAGCAAAATTGAGATGGCCTAGTAGCACCTGAACATCTTTCACCAACACTTTCCTCCTTGATAACATGGTTTCAAGCAACTCCAACATTTTCACTTGTTTATCCTCAGGCAGGCGAGCACACATTGCCACAGAATCAATTTCAATTCCTAAAAAGGACAAGACCGTTGCAGGACCCATCGTTTTCTCGGGAGCCAGAGGAACTCCCAGATCCTCCATGAGCCCTTGGAAAGTGTCCAGAGCAGACTGGCACTCCGTGGAGCCCGGGGACCCGACAAAGAAAAAGTCATCCAGGTAGTGCGTTACCAGTGAGTGACGGGACCGATGAGTAAAGTACCATTGTAGAAAAGTACTAAAACACTCAAAAAGAGAACATGAAATGGAGCAACCCATTGGCAGAACTTTGTCCACATACCATTGTCCTGAAAAATGTATGCCCAGGAGACACCAATCATCCGGGTGGACAGGCAACAGCCGAAGGCAGATTTTATATCACATTTGGCCATCTCAGCGGCTGCGCCCGCGGTCACAACAAGTGACATGGCAACGTCAACCGAGGAATAAGAGACTGAAACTGCCTCTGGGTCAATAAAATCGTTGACAGATGACCCTTCAGGCCATGATAAGTGTTGAATAAGCCTGAATTGTCCCGGATCTTTCTTCGGGACCACTCCAATGGGTGATATTATTAAATTAAGGATCGGCCAATCATGAAAAGGGCCAGCCATCCTTCCTTCATGTACTTCTTTGTTTAGCTTGTCTTGCACCACTGTGTCATGCTCAGATGCTGATTTCAAATTAGCAGACCATCTCCTCCCCCTGGGGCCCATGTAACCCAGACGGAAACCAAACTCAAAACCATCCAACAATTTTTTCTTTACTTCTTCATCTTCGTATTCCTGAAGCGCAAGGCGCAACCTCTCTAACTTAACCGGTGTATGAGCCCTTGGACCCAACACCCTTAGCACCTCTGTATCCCCTTCCCCCTGAGAACTGTGAGGGCGTCCCTGAACCCCTTGTACTCGCCTGTGTTCCCTGTTGGCTTCCTGCTGGCTGGTTATCCCAGCATTTGGAAAATGGGTGTCTCCTACCACAGCCAGAGCATTCATGTTTAAACTTACAATATTCTCTGGTACAATAACCCTTGTTAAACTCCCAGCATGCGCCAATTCCCGACTGTGTGGTTGAAGTAGCTCCCACCCCTCCCCGGGTGGGCTTGTCCTGAAAGGGCCGGTAAACTAAAGGGAAGCCACTAGCTGTAAAAATAGTCTTTCCCCCTGATGCAGACCCCATGGTATGCTGCCATAAGTCAAGATCTAATTCCCCCCACTTGGCCTCCGGATCCCAAGCCATCCTGGCCCTGAACTCCTCATCATATTGGGACCAAGCAAACCCCCCCCCAGTAATCTGCGCCTTGCGTATAACATCCATATATTTAAAAAGAGACACGCTGCGCTCTGGAAACTTTTCACAGTATACACTCGCATAAATAAGGAATGCAGCTGTCCAATTTTCAATGTTTAAAGGGACTCTAGGACGTTTTGCCAACTCAAACTCCTCTTCCTTAGACCCCTCTTTGGACCGGACTTCCCGGTGTAGGAGCTTAAGAAGCTCAACATACTCACCGTTCCAAATACGTTCTTTTGTAGTCAACATCAAATGAGCACCCAAAGGCTTTGTGACCCCCATATAAGGTAACTTTTTGATTTTCAATTCTTTACTGGCCAATGGCTCTTTAACTGTACTGGAAGCACCAGTGTTAATACCACTCTCCACTTTACCAGTGACTTCCACAACATCATCAGTGCCCACAGCAGTGTCCTTCATGTAACGACCTTTGACCAACCTCCCCCCACCCATAAGAACATTGGTTTCCCCTCCTGTGCCCACAGACACCATAGTAGGTTTGGCCTGTGCAGCTAACTGCTCACCTGGCAACAGAGACCACTCTCGAAGGCTCCGCCCGTGGCGCTGAAGTCAATGTGTCCTGTCTGCGAGGCGCCCTGAACGATGGGCCGTGCTCTCTTCTCACTTGCACTTGACTCTGTACCACTGGAGCCTGAAAAACACTATCAGAGACATGAGAGGGCACCCCCCCCTCTACGTCCCGCAATTCTCCTTCCTCGGGACTATCTTCGTCATAGTCCAAAACCACTGAATCAATACCAGTAGACAACAGATCACCACGGGTCTTACCTAACCCGGTATCAACAACAGTACATTTAAATGTTTTTGAAGAACCTCCAGGGGGGGAGCAGACTGTACACGCCTGTAGCTCCCTTTGCGTTGACTCTGCGGCTCCATAGCCGCCGGTAAGGTAGGACACCTATACCTGCTACTCGATGGGGCCAGAGGGGTCACGCTGGACCCTCGTGTGCTGGCCGCGGCGGGCTCCCTCGGTGGAACAGAGAGGGCCGCGCTAGGCATTCTCCTCGCTTCACCTTGGCGTAAGTGGACTGGACCGCGTCCTGCCAAGTCTGGACCGCCGCACCTATTCCTATCCTGAAAAGAAAAATTTTGGACTGGTGTGCTAGGGTCCCTGAAAACAACACCTGAAACAGACCTTGACCTCTGCAAATTAGCATCAACAACCATCCCTTGCAACCTATCCAAAGAACGCCCTTGAATACAGCCCCTCAAAGGCACTCCCCTGGCCGGAGAGTCGCCTATTATCTCCTCATCCTCACTCTCATCCAAATTAAACCCCGCCACCGCTGAAGAAGAAGCCTGAAGAGGGGCCCCCGCACCCCAAACTTGGCCCTCAACATCCTTCTGAAAACCACGCTGCGCTAAACCTGCAGTACCAAAATGCTCCCATCCAGGTGAACCCCACATAAATTGTGGACCTCTTGCATCTCCAGTCCAACTTGGGACCGCATCTCGAACCCCCTGAACAGGCCCACCACTCACTTGCTTGCAAAACCCATCATGCCCCAAAGACGTGCCCGGGAAACCCACAGCCCCTGCATACCTCACACCAGGTTGTGAAAACCCTACAAAATGCTCCACGCCTGGCCTTCCAAGCCCCGCCAACCCTGGGCCAGGCGCAGGTCCAGCCCCACGTACATCACAAGAAAAGGCTCCATGACCCACCTGTGACACCCTCCTGCCATCCCTCTGCAAACATTCATCCATCTCCTGCAAACCAGAAAATACAAAACCCCCCGACCGAGAGAGATCCTGGCCCAAAGCAACAGCAGACCTAGAACCACGTTCGCCCATCTGGGCCCACTCCCCCTCCCCCCTAGAACCCCCCTCCCCCCCCCCACTGACAATGCATCACCCACAGATGAACCAGGCGTAGAAAACAACAAAGGACTCCCTACATTATCCATCTCATTGACAACCACACCTACAGTAGCACCAGATAACCCCCGACCCATTGTAGGTGCTGAACTCCCCACAACCTCCAAGCCACCTGAAGTAAACCCACATGCAGCATCTCTGTCAAGAATAGGCATACCTGTAACAAACTGCCTGGAAGGTGTTAACAATGCACCTTCCTTATTGCCAACCAAACCTTGTGGTTCCACTACTAACCGTACTGGGGAGGATAATGACCGTCCCCCTACCTCCCTCATAAACTGACCAGCCTCCCGAGATTCAAGTTGAAGGGAGCCTCTCCTCGCACCACGCACTGCCCGCCCTTTAACAGGCTCCCAGATCCTCTCAGCAACCGGGTCAGAGGCGGAGCGCTTTGCACTCGCTCTCCGCCCCCCCTCTTACCGGCCGCTTTCACTGCAGCCGGTGTTTCTGAGACGAGACCCCGAGTCATAACAGCCCCGCCTTCCTGCCCAACCGGCGCGCCTGTAAAAGCGCTTCCCGCTGCACTGAGGAGCCCAGCGGGATCCAAAAACACCGCCGGAGCTCCCCCCACACCAACCGCTACTCGCGCTGCGACCGAGGGAGCCAACCGCGCCTCCCTCGCAAAACCACTAGCCGCGCTGGACACTGCCGGAGCCACGGCCGGAGCCAATCCCGACCCACCTGCCCCTCGCGCATGCCCAGGAGGGGCCGGTTTCCGCACACGGGACCGGCCCCTCTCGCTTACCTGAACAGAGCGTCTCTTCTTTGGAGAGGAGCACGCCATCACCGCTGCGGAAACGCCAGCGGAGGCCTGGCGCTGAGGGCGCGCCGGCCCCCCCCCCAACCAGCAAGTCCATACGACCTGCCTCAGAAAGAAGGCGCATCGCTTCGAGGACCCTGTGATCTTCCATTACAGGATGTAAAGATAACAATAAAAGCTAATAATACTACCTAAATGCTCTATACTGAAGTACCACAGACAAAAACGCTAACAGCCCTCCTAGCCACCAGGTCACCAAACCTAAAATGGTGGCTAGGAGGCGGGGACAGGAAAATTTATAATTGGGCTGGCCAGTCCTACTAGGCCAGCCCAATTCCAGAACATTCTGGCAGCTACTAGAAGGAAACCCCTCGCAGCCCTCCCAAACAGCCCGGGGGAGGAGACCTCCCTTCGGTCAGCTCCCTCCCCCAAGCCCCCCTTGTTGTGTGTAGAGCCTAATTGAAAGAGGTGCACATCACAAACTTTACCTGGCAAACCACCTCTCAAAACTATATCCTAGCTATACATCAAATTGGACTAACCAATGTCCCCACTGTTCCCCCAACATGCCCACCCCGCAGCTATCTCATTTAACTGAAGTGCATTTCAACTTTATATTTCCCCTACAGTCTATGACTTCCTGTATGAACCCCTAAGTAACGAAACGTCATAAATTGAACCTTGAACCTTCCTAGACCCTTCCTTTGCACATGGTTCCCATACTGGTAATGCCGACCAAACTTCTGACAAGTCCTGCAGAACTTTCCAGGCCCCCGTCACTTAGAAAAAGTGAGCCTGCTAACTTTTTCGCCCCAATCCTTTTTGCTATGCACCGTATCTCCTGATATTGAGGGTCCTTGACGAAACCTCCCTCAATCCAACAAATCTAAATCAAACCGGATGCACGACAAATGGACTCTGTCGCCCTGTAGAAACTCCTGAGCCTCAAATGTAATGTCCGAATGACAAATCCGGATGAATCCAACTTCCCTGTAAAAACGGGACATTTCCCATTTTACCTTCCTGCGCACCCTATCAATCGCAGCTGGCGTGCTCACCCCCCTGCATGTTCCCCTTGGGATCAACTCTGTCCACATGACAAAACAGCCAGCACAATTCGCCTGCATTTGTAACCAGTCCTTTTTCATTGCCCTCATCAGGACAATGCCCTTCTCCCCCAGAAGATCATTTTCCCCTAAGTGGATAATAACAACATCCGGGCACCTACCTCCCTTTATCATACTGTTCAGGCACTGTAACAATTCCCTCAAACACCTTCCCTCTTTTCCTTACCAAGTAATGAGGAGCAAACGTATATTAAAACCTAAATTGGCCCCAAAACACGTCTGGTGAGCTAGTAAGTCCACTCATTTGATAAAGAGAGTGTCCGAAACACCCAAATGGCCACTTCTTTTCTACCGCTGGACCCGCCATTGATCCTGAAAACAGCTGTAAGGATTTAAAAAAGTCTGGCCAGCTGCACTTCCCTTATCGCACATTGCGCCTGTAACAGTCAGATGACTATTGCACCAAATGCAGGATATCTTTGCGTACCCAGCCTTAACTCCCTTCTGTCTCCCACTAATGCGGAAGGAATGCGTGGCATAATCAGCAGTGGGTAAGCCCAATCGCTCAAGTGCTTTACGCAACAAAGATAGCAGCTGAAACACTATAGCCTTTTTCCCAGACTTGTGTCTAAAAACCATGCTAGTTTCAAGCCCATTGATTGCCTCAACTCACCTGACATTTCCCTGGTGACTCTACTGTATGCAGTACTACGCTCTTCCCCTGTGCTGTTTGGTCCGTTTTGGATCTCCTAAGCCAAATCTCCCAACCACCTGGTTGAAAACAAGCAAGACTCTGCAGTATCTCTGCACAGCTGCGGCATCTGCTGCATGACATTACAAAGTACATTTCATGTTATATGCCTCTTGTTCCGCCCCACACTCCCCCGTTCTTGCACCCAGCCTTTCAGCATCCTGCGCCCTGATTCAACTGCAAATGGGGCATGGCTGCACAACAATTTCCCCATAAATGCGACTCCTTCAGATTTTCCTGTAATGGTAACCTGGGACAAGCCTTTCTCTGTTAAATCCCACATAAACTGAATCACATCTTTGGCCTGCAACCAACCCTCCTCCCCGAGCCCCTTATGCTAGGTACTCCAACCATGCTTGACCGTACGCTCTCTGTGTTGATCCGCAAGGGACTCTACCACCAATTGTACCATCCTGCGTTGCCTACCAACAACAGCTTCTCTGGATTGGACTTCGGATCTCTGTCGGCGTTCTTGGCCAACCCGCAGACTCTCCCCCACTGTGAACGAGACAAAGCATCTGTTATGACATTGTCCACACCTGGCACATGCTGCACCCTGAAAGAAATATCATGATGCAAGCAAACAAACACAAAAACTCACAGCAGTTTCAGAACCTGTGCGTCCTAGACTGACTGTTCATTCCAACTCCTCTTCCCACAAAGTCAATGCTACCACCAGAGGAAACCATTCCAAGAAGGCAACGCTGCTGCCCCCCTTTTTCCACTGTTCTGGCCATGGCTTTGCGCATCATCTACCCAACCAATAGAGACCAAAACCCAGACCACCCGCAACGTCAGGCTATCTGTACATCCCAGCTGAAGTCACCCTGCTGCGCCAAAGGAATTCCTTTGTAAGACTGCAGGAAAAAAGAGCTCATTTGTAGGTCCTCTTTGACCCCTGCTGAGAGACTGACATGATGATGAGGTAGTGAGAAACCAGAGAGCGCTCTCCTGAGCCTTCTGCAAAAAGTCCTGCCCGCCCTCTCCACCCTGCATGCAAAGTTTAGGTGTCCCATCAGCACCTGAACCGCCCTCGTTTTCACTTTGTCCCTCGCTAATATGCATGTTAACAATGCTAGCATTTTCTCCTTTTTCTCTTGTGGGAATCTCACTCCATCCAATCGAAATCGATTTCAATGCCAAAAAATGACAGGACCCTGTGTGGACAGATTTTTTTCTTCCCGGTGCCAAAGGTGCCCCCAAGTCACCCATGAGCTCAAGGAACCTTACTAGCAGAGCTTGACAGTCCGCTAAGCTGGGTGCTCCCATGAAAAAGAAATCATCCAAGTAGTGAGTTGCCAGCTGATGGCCCGTATGCCATGAAGACAGCCACTTCAAAAAAGAGCGGAAGTATTCAAACAAGGCCCACGAAATGGAGCATCCCATTGGTAAGGCCTTATCCATGTACCAGTGTCCTTCAAATCGTATATCCAAAAGCTAAAAGTCATCTGCATGTGACGAAAGCAGCCGAAACACTAACTTCACGTAACACTTTGCCATCAATGCCCCAGGGCCTGCTGTCACCACCAGTGACACAACCATATATACTGAGGAATGTGGCACAGAGACCATGTCCTCTGCAATGAAATCATTCACCGGCTCCCCTTCTGGCCAGGACAAGTGGCGAATCAAGTGAAATTGACCCTGTTAGTTTTTGGGCACCACCCCTATTGGAGAGACGATCAGCTTCTCGATAAGCCAATCATGGAAGGGGCCCGCCATCCTGCCCTCTGAAACCTCCTTATCCAACTTTTCTTGTACAGCCATTTGTGCTCTTTTGCTGACCTCAGATTATCAGCCACCGCCGCAACCTCAATTCCCCTGGATGCCCGTAGAAACCCAGCCAGTACTCCAACCTGTGGAACGTAACCAGAGTACAAACCTTTTGCACCAGATCACTGTGCCCCCCTCTCTTCCTGGTTGCCAGAGAACTGCTGCTGCTGATGTGGCCCCTATCCACCTAGTGCGGTTGCCACTGACTTGAGCCCTGTCCCTGATAGCCACTGCCTGCCCCGAAACAGTTGATGAGGGGATACCGACCTGCACACTTGGAGCACTCGTGGTGAAACTTGCAGTATTCCTGAGTGCACATTCCCTTATTAAAGTCCCGGAAAAGGTAACCCAACTCCCTAAGGAACCTGGATAGGTAAATTATTGTCAGAAACAGTTCTTTCTGTGGAATAATAGAATCATATATAGATAATAAGGTGCACAATCACAATGGAAGAGTTAAAATAATATCAGAGGGCGAATAAACCACATACACCTATAGTTTAAGTTTGATACAGTCATATTTTACAAACGAAATTCTATATACAATGAAAAAGAAAAATGTGCGTAGTGTCCCCAGTGAGAAACTGGAACCTAAAATATTGGTGTCATAATTGTTACAGTATTTTACAAGGTTTCCAAGGTATTCAAAAAAGTCGACCATTTAGCAACTCAATACAAAATAAACACCAGCAATATACAATAATACGCGCTGTTAATGGTTCGCTTTCTTTTGTTGTCAAAGACGTTTCAACCCTATACGTGATCTAGAGTCTCATCAGGACCTATGGATTTAGGGACATCTGACGGGTAGAATGCACAGCCGCGTGAGTTGTACGTGCCAACAGTGGGTTACGGAGGAAAAGGAAAACAAGACACTCGCAAGGACACCCAGCAAGGTACCCAAGTGAGAGTGAAGGCTGGCACTCTATGGGTAGCTGAGTACTGTTACTGTGTTGATGATACATAGAGACGTGTATGAAGACGGTGATGAGGAACTCTGGAGTTGGTGATAATCACAAGCGGTGCTGTCGCGCTGACCTGTGAATCACAAAAGTTCAATATGGTGGTCTGTACCTACAAATGAAAGATCATTTGGCCAACAGCAGACAGACTGACGCTGTCGTGCTGCCTCCGTAGTGGATCGTCACGCACTTTGAGGACTGCTATTATTGAAGGATTCGTCTTCATTGAAAAATACTCGATTCTATAGATGGGGTTCATACCATTTGTAGGTACAGACCACCATATATCTGGTTTCTCACTACCTTATTCGTTAGTTTGTTTGAGCTTTCCTTCCTCTTTTTGTGTTTGTTCCTCCCAGGAAACATGGAGGTATTACCTTTGTCCTCCCCCTCCCCCTTGTGATATATATTTTTTCTTTTTGTTTAATCTCTACAAGAGTGCATATGTTTTCCAAATGCCTTGTGTATTTCTGCGCCTCTGTGGGGCTCCTTCGTGATGATCTTTCAGTGCCTGTTTGCTTCTCCCACACCCTTCCCCGTGATCCCCTTGTGTGTCCACGTTCCACTCACTTTTATCCGTTTGCTCCATCTAAGTTCCTCTTGCTTTTTTTCTCCCCACCCATGCCTTTGGTTCTTTCCCCTACCGTCACTCTCAATGTTCTTTCTTCCACATGTGCCTGCCATGTTGATTTGCCACCACACTCGCTTCCCTCATGTTGCTTCACCACCCCAGCCCCCCCCAGTAGCTTGTGAAAATTGATTTACAGATGTATGTATGTATTGGTGCTTTTGTATAGCGCAATCTCTCGAGGTTGGCACTGGGTACAGCTGCCCGCCTCCCTACCTTGATTGCCGCCCATCCGGTGTAGGGGGTTTGCGGTCTGGTCCTTCCAAATGGCACGGGCTACAGAAGGAGGATACCATAATATATAGGAGAGGATTGCCTCCATTTGTGTTGTTGAGGGTACCGTGAGAGCTGTCTCGGTCAAAGATAGAAGCAACACAAGAACATGACTTCGCATTGGGGCTGAGGCATCATTGTGAGGGACCTCTTCCATTTGTAGCATCTTCCTTGCGGTGAAAGAAGGATGAAAGGTCCTTTTCCAGAAGGCTAGCTTGAAAAGGGCCTAAAAAAAAGAGGTTACATCTTCCTCTCTTGAGAGAATAGTGTAACATGATACTCTGACAACCCTTGTCAATAGCATAGTAACACAGGGGCCTCGCTTGAGGTCATGTTGTGTCTTCATCCAGTCTTAAGCCAGCAGAATTGTAGTGAGTTAACTTTCTCTTCTGGCACCTGCTGTGATCCACTGGTCCCAAGTACAAATCCTGTCAAGAGTTGCAAAGCCTTCCATCTTTTAAGGTAGGCACATTTAGTGCCGGATATTGGTTAACACTGACCGCTATTATTTACCACACTTGAAAATGGTAGAAGTGCTGAATGAAGCTCTCCCGATACATAAAAATGAATTTGCACATTATAGTTCACCCATAGGGATATGGCTTGCAGCTGCATTAGTTGGGGACGATCATCTTCTGTTAGTGGGCCTTTCACTCCATGCTACAAGCTCCCCACTGACTGTTACTGCAGGATCAGGTACTGCCACATTGCCTGTGCTGAACTCCTGTCCTCACTTTGCCCTAGGCGATGGAAGGGCAAGTAAATGGCCCCTGCTCCTTTAATCAATCAGTTTGATGTAGGTCCTCCAATCTTGCCTAACTTGATATGCAATGAGTTATTCTTTTATTCTTGGGCCTCTCCTAATTTTGGTATATTTCCTTCTTACACTTCACCTCTCAAATCCTGAAATAAGTGGTTGGTCCCAGTGCTGTAGTGCCTTACCTGTGCTACTAATTCCTATAATGGCTTTTCCCAGGGGACGTTCTGCAACAGCTTCTGTATTGCTTGTCTTTTGGAGTTTAGCCTGTGTGCTTTGATTGTGGAAGAAATCTGCATGTCGAACATTATCTCGAGGACTGGGGTGGTCTTTTAGTTTTTGACCCCTGCCTTCCAAGCTTTCATGTAATTGCCCTCTCTTCATTAGTGTCTCGCATCCTAGGCTTAATATTGTGACTATGATTGTACACAGTTCTTCGAAGATGATCAACGCTCCCCCTTGAAATGCTGTGTTTATTTCCCCATCGGTCACCATATTATCACGAGTGACCAATGCAGCTTGCGTGTGCTAGCTCAACAGAATCAGTTCTGTCGTACATGCTAATGGAGTGGTACTGCAGACTGATGGCTTGAAAGCACAGTATTACATGTTCCAGAAAGGGATCCTCTTGTGTCCTCTTGATATTCCAAACTTTACTCAACACAAAGTGAGACACCGTCCTACAAAAAGACATTAGATTTATTGTAAATAGACGCTACACATTAGAACAATGTCCATGATATGATAAAGCCTTGTTAAACAAATAATGTATTTGTAATCAGGAAGCTAATAAATGATGGTCGATGGCACGCTGCAGTGAAAGTAGGGGGCCCTTCCACATCAGCAGGGATGATAGAGATGAGCAGAAGTGCCTGGGTACTTCACTGGCGGACATGGGGCTTAACAGGTTTCAAGAAATCCTTCTGAGGAGCTTTGCGTGCTGATGTATTATGTACCACAGGAGTTGGTCTGTGTCGAATTGTACAGGTACGGCAGCTGATTTCCTGCCAGAGTCTTAGCAATTCAGGTCTTCTTGACCATTCTTAAGGGCTTGGATCTCGAACACGGGTTCCTGGATCCTAAACTACACATCATGCGCACTGATGTAATGTAAAGGTGCAGTGGAGGCCTTGCTTTTTGGATGTTCTCCATATTTGCAATAGTATGAGCCAATTGGTGTGCCTTTAACATCCATGCATTGTACCTTTCCCTATTTATCCGTCAGACTAAGAAAGAAAGGGATCCTTCGAAGCTTTTGCTGGTCTCTCAAAGCAAGACTATAGAGGAAAATACAAAAAGTTTAGAGGACAAACAAAATCAGACTCCTCCTCTCCTCCTAATGCCATTAGAGACTCTATTGACACTTCTGTAGGATCTTATCACCTCCAATTAGTGTATCAGAGTAATTCATTTTAGTAGAGGATTATGTTCCGATGCTGTCTGGTTGTCAACTTAAGTTACCCTGGACTTCATCCATTCTCCCTAATCTATGTATGTGACCTTAAGTGCCTGGATTCTGAAAGTGATCTTCAGTGCTTTATCCAGGCCCCAAATAAATTTAACAGGGATCTGACTCTGGAGGTTCCTGGTACAGCAGCCAAACCTCTTTGAACTGAAGGAATGCTTGAAATATACACCTACACAGGCAAGTGCGAGAGTCAGTGGTGTAATGTAAGGACACGGTGGAACAATTGCGTGTAACGGGAATCACTGAGGTAATGTAAAAGCGAGGTGGAACAAGTTGGAGCCTCAGAGGCAGCAATTTCAGGGTTGTGGAATTTTATAAAATATCTCCTTGTCTAAGAGACAGAATGCTTCATAAATCTATTTGCTCTGTGTACAAATCTGCTTGTTCCATTTGATGCCATGCATTGAGATGAAAAATGGTGGCACCTAATTTCACGAAATGATCGTGAAAAAGTGCCCCTTTTGCATGGTTAGCCTCCCACATTTTGCCTGGTTTTGATGCGGTCTTGAATGGAGTACACAAGGTCATTGCCAACCAGGTGCCCTGTGCCAGTGCTCTTACCCTAAAACAAAGTCCCAATTGGTACTTCTGCCCCTGTAAGCCCCTAGTAACTGGGGAACCCTGGGTACATAGGGCCTGAGAGCTGAAGAGGGTCCCTTGGGAACCCCCTCACTGGGAACATGCCACTGCCCTTGTAGCCTGCATGCCCCTGTGAGGGAGAAAATTACAAAGTCGACATGGCACCCTGTCTTGGTGCCATGCCATGTAACACTGCCTTTCCCGCATAGTAAGTCACCCATGTAGCAGACTTCTCAGTCCTAAGGCGGGGTGCACCGTATGACCGCTAAGGGCATATTTTCATGAGCAGATATCCCCATACAATATTGGGCACCATTTTCTAATATTGTAAGTGCCAGTGAAGCCATAGAGAATACATGGGCTAAGAAATCAATCGAGGAAGAGAGCATCATGATGGCTTCATTAAATGCAGGAGTGTTTGGTAAAAACTACTCCTTTCAATAAACCCCCACTGATGCCAGCGTGGGATTTATTGTACCATGTACTCAGAAGGCACCTCAGAGGGGGGCACCCCAGAATCCCTACCAACCCTGGTGTGGTCTGTGACCAGCTGTAGGCAGCCAGCTAACACTAGGCATTTTTCTGGACCCCTGAATAGAGAGCCCCTGCTCTCTGGGACCAGAAATAATGCACATCCTGGGCAGAGGTGTCATACCTTCTCCCCCAAGATGGGCCAGTGCTTTAAGAAGGGAAGTTTTAAAGGCCTGCTGCCTTTGTCATGGGACCCCCCCAACCTCTGTTGCTAGGAGCCCCACACCCCCACTTTGGGTGGGAAACCGGTGGGAAAATTAAAAAAGATAGGTGTGCTCACCACTGCCAACCCCACCCCTCAAGTTGGGGAGGAAGTGAGGTGAAGCACACTTTTCAGCCCCCCCCCCCCATCTTGAGGATTGGGGGACCCCTCCAATATGGGCTATGTCTATGCCCACTCCCAAGGGAGGGTAGCATAATAGTGGGTGTAGTCACCCCAGATGCTGTGCTGATTGGCCCTACCTTCTACTCCCCTAAAAGGCCTCCTAATTTTAGTTTTTAGGCGGCGCCCCTAGACCTGTGACGACCTAAGAAGCAAGAAGACACCCTGCAGCCGAAGCCAGAAGCCAACTGCCTTGGCCCCAGCCCTACTGGCGTTTCTCCAACTTTGACGAAACCTGGGACCTGTCTTGCAGCACAACCTCAGAAACCCCTGGGAAGACTATTGCCTTCAAGAAAGATTCCAATCTCCCGAGGACAGGTGACCTGTGAAAGAAAAAACAAGCTCCAAGCAGCGCCACAGGGATGATTGACCCTGGTCGATTCTACTCCCTGCTGCACAAGAACTACAAGAACTGCCGCAGTTGAGGATCGACACTGGTGTCAATGTGACTCTCTGCTACCAAAGATCCCCCAAAGACCGCAGTGGTAGAGGACCAGCACTTGCCTCACCACAACTCTGTTCTGCCCACAGAACGCCCTACAACTGGATGGCCTCTGCGACCTCGAGGGATCCACTCGTACCCACGACTCTAGTTGCCCACAGCTCTGGGCCCAAGAGCCCGTACCCTCCTGTTAGTGACCCTGTTGGTCGCCTCCTGCATCGCAGACCCGACCGCAATCTCTCCAAGAACATCAGACTACAGCATAACCCCATCTGAACTACGCTTATCGACTGCCAGTGACTGTCACTGTGTTGGCCGTTGGCTGAAATCTATCCCGCTCCTTGCCTCTGCCGACCAGGATGGCGAAGAACATTGCTGGTATCGACCGCCTCGGCGAAGGCACCAAAATCCGCACAGTATGTGTGCCCTAGTCCACCACGACCGGCACTGCACTCCGTGTGGGTCTGACCACCCAAGAACTGGATCTGTAAGTTGTATGGGCGCTCGATACATCCCTCACTTGATTCTCTCCTCAGGAACTATTCGAATATTGCACTGTTGATTTTTGAATGTGAAAAGTAGTTTTACTTGAACCATATTTACTTTGTTACAAAGCCTTGGTCTTAAAATAAAAATAAAAAGTATAATTTTCTTACATATATCTGGATTTCCTTCTTTAGTTGTGTGTCCATTATTGAGCATGTGTGTGCAATAATTGATTTAGGCCAAAGGCTGCTCACCCACACTGCCACTAATAGATCACTTTGGGTTTTGCGCGGAGCCCTGTACACTTTTGGGAACCCCTGGACTGTATTACAACCTAGTGATAATATCACATACAGAGCTGACTTCCTACAATGTTATTAGAAACAAACCCAGATTATATTTGAGGTCTAAAGCCTGCTTGAACCTTAAGAAATACTTGAGAGAGTGTTAGTGGTGTAATATGTAAGGGGAAGGTGCAACAAGGGGGCACATGGTAAGAATTGTCGGTGTAATTTAAGGGCCAGGTGGAACTAATGGGCACATTGGAGATTTGCTCATAGGGATCAGTACTTTGGTGGTGCAGAATTTTTTAAAAATAATTCCTCGTCCAAGTTACAGAATGGTTCTTAAATGCGTTTGCCCTGTATAAAAATCCATTTGCTCCATTTGATGCCTTGAAGTGTGGTGACAAATTGCCCAATTTTATTTCATGAAATGTTATTCTGGATAATCCCAGATTACCACTGCAATGAATTGTTCGTCGTTGTGGGACTGAATCTCAAAACTATTTACTAATTTAAGCTTGGTTTACATGTTCAAAGCTTTGATTTGCACTGCTAAAAGGATTTACATGCATGAACATTTTCTTGCGCGCAAATCTACCCACAGAGATTGGAAACCTATAGGAAATTGGAGAACCAGAGCTAACATGTTCTATGTGTTTATGCATAGCCACAAACATACATGTGTACCTCAGGTCGCCAACTTCCCTCCAACCCTTTTTCACCCTGGAAAAGTTTGGAAAGTTACTCCTGACGAGGTGGAAGTAAAATGTTTTTGAGGATTGGAAGGGAAAACTCCCTCCCAGAAATGAAATGGGGGGGGCCTAGGGAATGAGTAAAAATATTTGGCAACTGAGGAAAAGAAAATGTTTTTAACTAGTAAATTTATATTTGCTCTGTAAGATTTCGCATGAGCGAGTACTTGTGTATAATTGCTCTTACAAAAGTAGTTTGCTAGGAATATGGTTTATGTAATCCCGTGGGAATTTCTGTAAATTGAATTCTAATTGCTTTTATATAGCGCTTACGACTCCTGACGAGGCGTCGAAGAGCTTTTTCAGGGAATGGCACGCTACTCTGGAACCCATGAAGGATTAGTGGTAAATTAGTAAAGTGAAATATGAAAGTAATTTGAGTTGTGAACAGGTTAGTCAGTTGTTTGGATTCAGAAGGATAGTGGAGGGATAGAAGAGGGAAAAGGTTTATGTTTATATAACGCTTTCTACCCCTTTGGCAAATAGCACGCTACTCTGGAACCCATAAAGGAATAGTGGTGAGTTAGTATAGTGAAATATGAAAGTAATTTGAGTGGTAGAAATGTCAGTTAGTTATTTAGATTGAGAAGGATAGCGGAGGAATAGAAAAGGGAAAAAGGTTTGCAATTATTGTGTTTAACCTCACACAGTCGCATGTAACCACAGTATATTAGTGCTGACCCCAAAAAATATAATTTTTTTTAATGGAAATAATATTTAATTGACCACAAGGAATTGGTAGCCACATGGGAGCTTCATGAGAAGAGAAGTAGCAGGGAGTGGGCGTGGTCAACCGAGCAATAGAGAAATCCCATAGCTCTCCATGGGCTGCTCAGCAGTGAGGCAGCAAATAACAGCAGCTGGGCTCTCAAAAAAATAAATAAAACTGAAAGTATTTACATACACCACAATGGGCAGGGAAGCTACGGATTAGTGGGCAGGGGCTGGGTCAAGAGAAACCAAACCGATGCTGGTATATGAGAGGGGGAGCATCACACAAGAGGAAGCAAGAACAAACATGTTCACTAGGAATGCTTAATGGAAAAAAGTTCAGAAAGTGAGCAGTGGAAAGACAAGTCAGCCAATCAAAAGCATGATAAAGAGGATATGCTGCATGTATGAGACAAACAAGAAAAGGAAGGCAAGTAATCAAATAAGAAGCAAGCAAAAGAGTGTCTGCCTTTGCCAAGGGTAAATGTTGCCCTTCATGGTTTCTCCCTGATTTCCCACTATTATTTTTTAAAATGCTTGCCTGAATCAAACAAGTTTTATCCAATTGCCTATTAGAGGAACTGTATTTAAAGTTGCCCTTAAAAAATTCATCATACCTGACTGTAATTTTTGTGTTTTTTTTAAAAAATCAACTTCCAAATTATATGTGGCTACATCTTATTTAGAAAAGTATCGTGATTCATGCTTCTATCCTTCTACATGTATTTGTATGTAATTAAGGAGCGTTCTGGGAACACTGCAAACAATCACAAATTGTTAAACGTTGCTATCAACCACTTTCAGTAATGCTTCCAGCTCAACGCATTTCATGAGAGCCTTTGCTTGTAATAGTAAAGGTTTTTCATTTATGAACCATCTGCACAGTTGTTAACCTCGTACTCGTATGCAGGTAAAGCCCAAATTTTCAGGTGAGAAACCTCTTTCCCGTACCCATACTGCACATTGTAAATTTGCAGCTAAATGGTTTGTGCTGCAGGAAGGTTTGATCTGTGTGTCCAGTGGACAAAATACATATGAAAATATGAAACTTGCTACCCTTGATTCCAAACAGTATGTCCTGAGCATCGAGTGATAGACATTCCACTTCCCTGAGCAATGTGCAAATGTGCCTCTTTGCGCAAAATGAACATTTACAATGCCAGGGCTCGAAAAATCATAAAAGTATTGCTAGACCTGCAGGTCTAGTAACTTGAATAATCTACTCGACCTAACTGTAATGTACTTGACCTGTAAACTGGTCTCAAATTGTGTGATCCCAGCTAATATTTCCTCACTATTACTTACGAGAGCACCTTCAAAGAAGCAAGTTCACTATTACTGCTGTACAAAAACTCTTTATTTACTAGATTGAACGTTTGCTCGATGTATAAGAATCAAGCCCACATATAGGGTACATGTGATCCCTGGTTTGCCTCTTAGTTCACTAATAGCATTGTCATCTAGACAGGAGCAGGAATATTTCCCAGTTCATGTTTGAAAACTCACTTTTCATAAATATGTTACTAATGCATGATTTGGTAGTGCACTATAATTTACAGATAGCACATTTTCCATTGAAGGGACCACAGAACTTCCCCACTAACATATAGTTTTACTGATAAAACTATATAGCCCATAAACAATGTTTGTAAAGTGGGTTTAAACAATAGTTAACATTTGCACATCAACAAGTAAAGTGTTCTGATTTGTTTTGATTCTATAAAAATATTTTTTATCACAGAATTACAAAAATGTGTTTTCATAACTAATTAAATATATTTGAATTGTTTGAACAGTTCACATATTAGCTAATTCAGTGTTGTTAGAAAAAAAGCCTGAAATCTTATAGCCTTTCATTTCACATGCTTTGCGCAGCGTGATTGTCTCATAGTTCGCTTTACAAAATCCCCAAATGTTATTCTCAGAAAGAAAGGTAAATGTAGGAAGACAAACACTTTGTCATATAGGCATTCTCGCTACTACCTCTTCTCTAATTTCCTTCCTTGACCACATCTTCAGTAGGAAGTTCAGTAGCTGTCGGACTATGTTCTTGGATATATCTTTTTGTAATTGCAAGGTTCTGCACACTGCCTACATATTAGTGTCTACAATAATAGGGTATCTACCAATTGAAGAGCATATTTTATCTGGTTTTTCTAATTGATGTTTAAGAAAAAAGCTATGTTTCACTTCTGGCTATATGCCGCCTAATTTCAGGCCCTTTTCGAGGTAGACTCCTTTTTAAATGAGATAATGTTTCAGAGGCTCTATTAACATTTTTAGATTTATTGTTTGAGTGAGATGCCCCCTCCCTGCATAGAATTACCATGTTTTTAGTGGTAATGTACTTGTTTGGGTTTCATGTTATATTATATTTAGAGTTTCCTGTTTTCGGTTTCTGTTTGTTGTGAATATGGTGTTTTTTCCCCATTGTTTTCAAAAAGTGTAAACGTCTGTGGTTATCAGTGTTTACTCTTTTTTTTTCTCCATACTAAGTCGCTGGGATGGTGTGCTTCTAGTGCTTATAAATAAATCAGCTTTTATTACCTTCCATCCCTCTACATTTGAATAGTAAATTATTCCTACCTTCTTTCTTGCGCCCAACTCCATTTGCACCCTTTCCTTGAATTTGCTCTTTCAAGTAAATTTAATGATTTTCATTTTCATCATTGTTCCTCTTTCCAGCAGTCCAGCCACAACTGATGTTACGGGTGTGCATGGATGGAGATTTGGTTGCACATTTTGAAGATTTGCTTCTATTAGATAAAAGAGTCTAACTGGGCCTTTAAGAAAGTTTCCTGCTGATCTCTGTTTTAGGCAAATAGAATATACATATTATGGGTTCTCCATTTTGCAAATTATTGTTCATTTTCCCAATTCTCTATATCAAGAGATCATGTAAGAACTGGCCTAATGCATCTATTATTACTGTCTAATCTTCCAGGTATACCCAGTCTTAGTGAGAAGACTGATTAAGAATTGATATGCATAATGATAGCTACAGGGTCGTAGGTGACTTCAAAGCTGATGTAGTAAAGAAATGTTATTATTCGCAGTATACCTTGGATCACTTGCCTGTGCATTTCACACCATGTATGAAGTTTGTTTTACATTGTTCAGCTGTGTCTGTGGGATTAAGGGCCAGATGTAGGTAACTGTGAAATACCGATTTCTTAATAGCAAATTTTACCGATTCGCTATTAAGGAATCAGTATTTCCTATGTAGGTAAAGATTCGGTAAAAAATACTGAATCCTTAATATTCCTTATTACCGAATCGGTAATTGGGATTCGGTAATAAGGAACACCTACCCATTCATTTCTATGGGCTTGGAGGCCCATAGGAATGAATGTGAAGACATTCAGTATTAGCGATTCGGTATTACTGAATCGGTAATACCGGGAGGTATTTCAAGGGTGCCAGGGGGTTCAAAGGACACCCTGTTGCACCCCTGAAATGTGCATGCGTGCAATGTGGCGCACATACATGTCATAAGGACATGGATGTGTGCCACATGGCACTTTTAAAAAAGCAAAAAAGGGAATTTAAAAAAAAAGAAATCGGTAATTACCACAAACTTGAAGTTGGTGGTAATTACCGATTTCTTAACGCTCAAAAGCACTCTTTAATGTGCTTCCTACATTGCATTTAAGGAATCTGTATTATCGATTCCTTAAATGCAAGAGCAATAAGGAATCGGTATTAAGGAATCGGTATTTACTGATTCCTTATTTACCGATTCCTTACCTACATTAGGAATGGCTAAATACCGGTCGGTAACTCTGAAATTTACCCAATTTCGGCGTTACCGACTGGTATTTAGCCACCTACATTTGGCCCTTAGTGTTGATTTGAAAGCCAGCACAGGGTTAGTATAGCATTCATTTCTGCCATTTACTTGGACTATTGTTTATTTGAAACGAGTGTGGGACTGTCTCCCTGTCCATGTGTGAGAATGCTTTACCTTTGTGTTCTGTGCAGGTTGCATTGTTCTAATGTACATTTAATCTTGGGGAAACAAGCACAGTGAACTGTGCTTCTGCTAAATGCATTCACAGGGATTGGGCACTGAGGATGTTCATGATATGGCCCATGATCCTTCTGCATAAGTGGGTGGGACTTAAATGGACCCGCTTTTCCGGTCATCAAAGTAAACCTTGGAATCTGAGTGTTGATTGCAATGTTTTATGGTAGGTTATCAATTCTATAGTCATTTGTATGCTTTATGCTCTTTGGTACCATAATGTTGACACTATAGTTACGAGGATGTAAAACCTCATTACGTTCTTAGTGAAGGAGAATTACATCAGGAGGTGCTGCTTACCCTGGACTGAGACATTGCTCAGAGTTTAGCTGTGAACCTGCTGGCCACTACACAGCAGCATGCAGTGACCAGTAAGCTGAAGCCACATGAGATGAGCTAGGCTAACAAAATGGGAATGAAGCAGGTTGTGGAGGTCTGGGAACCTTGGTGGTGGTCATATGCCATATAACCTGAGTGGGGCATAATGGTAGCTTCTATCACTGAACAGAGGCTAGATGTAGGGGGTGAACTTATAATTTTTGAAATCAGACCGAGCCAAAATAGTACAAGTACAGCAAAAGCTGGTCTTTTCCTGTTTTTACTGAAAAAGTGAATATTTATTTTAGTGATGTATATTGGTTATAAATATTTTTAACTGAAACCCCAACCCCCTAATTATATTGTACTTCATATTTTTGTAATGATATCTAATAATTGATGCAATAAGCGTATTATTATCACAAGGTCAGTGAAGTGTATCCACACTTGGACAGCACTCACATGGGCTTCTAATTTCACACTTGCTAAATATGTACATTTTTGGATTGTCTATAAAGTGAGCACACCATGTGAGCATAAGTTCTTGTTTCCTTGGTAGTATTTTCACAAGCGCGCGGTTTTGTGTGCTCAGTTCTCATTCTTTGCAGTTAAACTTGGCTGGGGGCAAAACACCAGCTCGCAGGTTGCTGTACAAGATCCTGGAAATAGCTACATCTGGTTCCAGATTCCAATCATTTTTTGTCTTTGAAACTGCAAGAGGCTCTGTTGTTGTGAC
Source organism: Lissotriton helveticus (assembly GCF_964261635.1). Classification (NCBI taxonomy): domain Eukaryota; kingdom Metazoa; phylum Chordata; class Amphibia; order Caudata; family Salamandridae; genus Lissotriton; species Lissotriton helveticus. Next base: position 774,533,701 of record NC_136070.1, on the reverse strand, counting down.
TGGGTATGTGGACGGAGGTTGTTTGTCGCCCTAGTCAAGCTGTTTTTTCCCTTTTTTCTCATGATCTGCTTATTTTAATTTTCAAAAAGACAGGGAAAAAAAATACAATATAATTGCAGTTGAAGAATACCCCCCCCCCACAGGCAATTGCATAGTAGTGGCCGTATATTGAGGGCCACGTGCAAGTATTACAATACTAACGCCCAAGGCCCCTGTAAGAGAGTGAATCTGAGGCGTGCATTTGTGCTCTCAGTGAGAAGTGCTGGAAGGACGTAGTAAGGGCCTAAGCAGGACAGCCTCTAGTGTTGCTCAAGATCTTTTCATGGCGCAGTCTAAGACTTTGCATAAGTATGACTTTAAAACCGACTGTGGCCCCTAGGGAGAGCGCGTATGATGTGCTTTGTGCATCCTGTGATATTGCTGTATATTTAACGTTGTATCTATACCTTTAATGCATTGGAATTGTTAATGTTTGTATTCCATTCTCATGTGAGATTCTGGAATGCATCTCTGCTCTCAGCGTCAGTTGAAGGTTTCTCCTGTGGCTGAGGCTTTAATTAAAGCTACTCTTCAAACATATACATTTCTCCTCATTTATTTATACAAGAGGACACCACATTATTATGGCGACGATCGGGTGAACCCAGGACTTCGCCTCAACACGGGAAAAAGGAAAAGAAAAGACGACTCGCGCACTCCTCCAGCGGCTGTATTATTTATGTAAATGAGAAAGGAAGCGGAGACTTCCCAGCGGCGGTATCTGTTTCAGGGACAATTGCGGTGAGGAGTTTGGCGGGCGGATTGCTTGGAATAATAATTTTATTATAAATAAGGGAGCGGAAATGTTTAAGTGAAACAACGTGTTTCTCTCGCGCCCCGTCTCAAGAGGACGCACTGTGTTCTTTTCTCGCGCTGAGACTTACTCACGCTGAAACTGTCCTTGCTCGCGCTGAAGCTGTACTCGCGCTGAAGCCTTGCTCGCGCTGAAGCTGTCTTTGCGCACATCAAAGAAGGAAAGAACGTGAGGACTGCTGACATTCTGCTCTTTGTTAGAAGATTCCATGCATGGCAATTAACTGGATTTGAGAAGCACTAAACACTAAAGGAATCTTCACAAGAAAGAACATTCTTTTTAATTCTCCTGCATAACCTGAAAGTTCCTTTTTACATCACAAAGCAAGACTTACATCATAATTGCTACAAAAGGTACTGGTCTACAAGAACTAATGGAATTTTAACACTGCCATTCATTTGGTATTATTAAGAGGTTTCACACTGTTAAGAAGCCTGAGAAAGAAAAGAGAAAAAGGAAAATACATACATAGTGAGAAGAAAAATGCAAAATGTAACCCAGCCAGCTTTCTTTTTAAATACCCCAGGAGAACCAAACATAAAGTGGAAAAAATGGAAGAAATTTTTTGCTAACTATGCAAGGGTATGTGGAACTAACTTGAGTGCAGAAAGGAAGCTTTCTCTTCTTCTCCATTGTTTGGGGGGAGAAGGACAGGATGTGCTAGAACATCTTCCTGACTTATCTGCTGGAGAACAACGCAATTTAAATGAATATGAAATTGCGATTGCACAACTTGACAAACATTATCTCCCGAGGATCAGTACCATTATGGAGCGTTACCATTTTGGTTTAAGAGAACAAAAAGGAGATGAGACTGTGGAGGATTATGTTTCTTCATTGAGAAAGTTAGCATCCTCTTGTAACTTTGGTTTAACCCTTGATGAAAGAATAAGGGATCAGTTTGTACTTAGGTGTGCACATGATGAGATTAGAAAAGAGCTTTGGTTAAAAGATGAACCACCTCTTGAGGAAGTATTGGCCATAGCAAAACAGGTGGAACATATGACAAAGTGTGTTGGTGAGTTAAAAAAAGCTAAAGATCAAGGATTGTTGAATGAAAAAAAAGAAGAAACAAAAGTTGAAGAAATTATTTGTCAAGTTAAGAAGAATGAGACAAATGAAACTCAAACTGGTTATGGAAAAGAGAATTTGGCATCAGGTTCGGCAAACCAGAACAATTTCACACAACAGAGTAACAGATTTTCATGTTTCAGATGTGGACAAATAGGTCACTTAGCCAACTCTCCAATTTGTCCCGCGTTAAAGATTTCATGTAATGTGTGTGGGAAGAGAGGACATTATGGAAAATGTTGTAGAACAAAAATATTTAGACCTGACTTGACAAGAAAACGTTGGAGTCAATCACAACCACAAGTTAGAACCATTACTTTTGAGATAAAATGTGAAATATCAGATCATCCAAAACATGATGTAAAAGTAGGAAATGTCATGATTAACTTCAAATTTGATTCATGTTCTCGCATAACTTTAATTGATGAAGAATTATTTAACACACATTTTGCTAGTAAAGTAAGAATGATGAAATCAGATGTGAGACCTCTTGGGTATTCAGACAATCCGAATAAAATGGTTGGTTGTTTCATGGCTGAGATAAAACTTGGGAGTAGGACCATTGTGGGTAAAATTTATGTTGCAAAAAAAAGGGGATACTTTATTAGGTTGGGTACATCAAGGTCAACTTGGTGTAACTTTGAATCCCAATGCGAATCCTCAAGTTCAGATTCATCAGATAGACACTGTAGATATGAAAGATATAAGAAAAGACTTGTGTGAAGACTTAACAAATAAGTTTCCTAATGTATTTAGAGAAGGCTTGGGCTGCTTGAAGGGTTACAAGCACCGCATCAGATTCAGAGAGGGTGCCATACCCATAGTAGCAAAAGTAAGAAGAATACCATTAATGGAACAAGAGAAGGTGAAAGAGGAGATTGAAAAATTGTTGAAGAGTGGTGTGATTGAACAAGTGGAAGCTACTGAATGGTTAGCTCCCGTAGTTGTGGTTAAGAAACCAACTGGTGAAATTAGACTCTGTGTTGATCTCAGAGCACTAAACAAAGAAGTGGTAGTTGACAGGTTTCCCCTTCCAAACATAGATGAGATGGTGAGTACATGAGAAGGGGCTAAATTTTTCACCACTTTAGATCTAGCGTCAGCCTACCACCATGTTGTATTAGATGAGTATTCCCAGGACTTAACAGCTTTCATCACTCCCATGGGCACATACAGATATAAGAGGATGCCGTTTGGCCTTGTATCTGCAGCTTCAGTTTTCCAACGAATTATGAATAGAATTTTAAAAGGGCTACCAGGTGTCAGGTGCTATCAGGATGACTTACTTATTTATGGCAACAGTATAGAAGAACATTATGGTCGTGTATGTGCTGCTCTCAGACGTTTGGAAGATGCGGGTATGACACTTAAAAGAAGTAAGTGTAAATTTGGTGTAAAAGAAGTAAATTACTTGGGTCATAAAATAACTGATCGAGGAATCTTTCCCAAAAAGGAATTAGTGGAGACTATTAATAAGGTTAAGGAGCCTGTGAATAAAGAAGAACTAATTTCCTTCCTTGGTATGGTGGAGTTTTATGGCAAATTTATTTGTAATTTTGCAGATAAAACTCAATCGTTGAGAAAGTTGACAGCAAGAAATGTTGAGTATGTATGGACAGAGGTGTGCAAGAGAGAATTTGATGGTATTAAATCTGAATTGAATAAGGCTCCCTCTCTTCAAGCATTCATACCAGGGTTACCCACTATTTTATTCACTGATGCGAGTGAAAAAGGTCTTGGTGCTGTTTTGATACAGAAAAGAAATAGAAAGGATTGTTTGATTTGTTGCTCTTCCAGGTGTTTGAAAGGTTCAGAATTAAACTATTCTGTCATAGAGAAGGAGGCTCTTGCCATCTATTGGGCTCTGAGGAAATTGAAGAACCTAATTTGGGGGACAAAGGTGTGTGTTCTTTCAGATCATAAACCATTGAAGGAGGTTTTTGATAAAAAGGGTTTAGATGCGATCTCCTCAAGAATTAGGAAATGGATTGTATCTTTACAAGAGTTTGATTTCTCCGTTGATTATATTCCTGGAGTATCAAACAAATCTGCTGATTGTCTCTCAAGAATGGTAAATAAGGAAAATTTTGAAGAAGAGGATGAATGTGATTGTTCTGATGATTTCATAAATGTATGTGAGATTACAGAAGGAGCTATTGAAGAGAAAGAATGGAGAGATGAGCTTGAGAAGGATGAAGAGATAAAAAGGGTGATGTTGTCTTTGAGTAGTAACTCTCGATTAGAGAAACCCTGGACTTTAGTTTCTGATGAACTTTCTACAAATTCCGGATTTTTAACTCGTGGTACAAAGATGATACCGCCTCTGGGTATTAGGAAGAAACTTTTGTCTCATGCCCATTCTGGTCATCTTGGCATTGTTAAAACTAAAGAAATTTTACGCATGCAATTTTGGTGGCCTGGCATGGATCTGGAGATTGAGAGGTTAGTGAGAGATTGCCCAGAATGCTGTGCTAGTGATAAAATATTGAAAACTAAGCAGATGCCCATGGTTAAGAGATTGTTACCAAGTCATCCTTGGGATGAAGTGGCTATTGATATAGTTGGCCCTCTGTCAGGTGTGAGTGATACCCCTTATCTATTAGTCTTGATGGATTTATACTCTAGGTGGATTGAGGTGAGTGCTGTTAGAGAGATCACTTCGGATGAAGTAATAAAATTCCTTGATGCTCTTTTTAAGAGAGAGTTTTCCCAATAGTCTTCTTTCTGACAATGGACCACAATTTTGTTCTAGGGTCTTTGAAGAATACATGAAGAAGTCTGGTATACTACATAAAAAGTGTTCTTTATATCATCCCGAGACTAACGGTGCAGTTGAGAGAGTTAATAAAACCTTGAAGGAGGCTATACAATTGGCAAGGTCATCTAGTTTAAATTGGAAATCGGTTCTACAGGAAAGAATACCTGCTTATCGTTTTGCACCCCACTCGACAACTGGGAAATCTCCATTTGTGTTGTTCAAAGGGAGGGCTCCCAACACTTGGTTGTGTCCTGGTTGGATGGATCTCAACAAGGGTTTGATTGATAATGGAATTGGTGAGTGGCGTAAAAAGGAAGAGAGGAAGTTGGATGAAAGAAAGTTATATTTTGATAAAAGAAATTGTGTGAATGTACAGAAGGTACTAGTGGGTGATCTTGTTCGAATAAAAGCTCCTGTTGGTTGTAGATCTTGGTCAAAATATACTGAGGTAAGAGCAGTAGTGAAAGTATTTAGGAATGCCATTAAAACAGAGGATGGGAGAATTTGGAACAGGAGCAGAGTGGTTATAGTTAGGTCAAGAATTCCCTTACGTGACCCTTTGTGTGGAAGACAAGGATTACATCCTTCAACTTCTAGTTTTGTCAATGGTTCAAATTTATCCTCAACTTCCCTCAGAAGTCAAAGAATACGTAGACCCCCCATTTATTTAAGAGACTATTTACCATAGATTCATACTTCCCCAATTGTTTGGGTATTTGTAGAACCCATCTTTATTATAGTTGTTCAAAATTTCTTTAGGAGGGAGATGTGTGATATTGCTGTATATTTAACGTTGTATCTATACCTTTAATGCATTGGAATTGTTAATGTTTGTATTCCATTCTCATGTGAGATTCTGGAATGCATCTATGCTCTCAGCGTCAGTTGAAGGTTTCTCCTGTGGCTGAGGCTTTAATTAAAGCTACTCTTCAAACATATACATTTCTCCTCATTTATTTATACAAGAGGACACCACACATCCCTTTTGGGTAACCCTGAAGAGCCCTGGTGATGGTCTATGTACTGTGATCTTGTGACTAAGCATGCCTGTTCGCGGGGTAAGACCTGTAAACTCACAAACACTAGAGGAAAGGGAAGAGAGGAAAAAAGGGAAAAGAGAGAGTGCCACATTGGTCTTCTCCATTGCCAGCAAGTCCAAAAATGTTCACCCAGTGTGTCAAATTGCTAAAACTCGCGCAACTTGAATTCTAAAAGCATAGGTATTCTAACAAAGACATATAGTTAATAAGAGGTGTCCAGAGGCGTAGGAATCTCTTGTCTGTGAAGAACAATTTATGCATCATCTGCTCCATAGTAATGGTGTGCCAGAGTTGTGTAAACCATGATGCTACAGGTTGAGCTGAAGGGAACTGCCAGGCCTGGGCTATAGGATCCTTGTCTGGACCAGTCATTAAGCGCACCAGGTACCAGTCCGCGTGGGTCATTGTAGTCAGGAACTCTGGGCGAATGCCCAGGATGAGTGCTCTGTTATCAACTGGTATCGGGTAGCCCAGAACGCCCTTAATGACTCAAGATCTCCTTCCAAAAAATCTTTAGGTAGGGGTATGCCCACCATATGTAGTGGAAGTCGCCCACGGGGGCTCTGCATCTCCAACATGGAGCAGAAGACACCAGGAACATGAAATGAAGGTGAGCAGGAGTATAGTGCCATTGAAGCATGACCCTGTAGGCTAATTCCTGTCTAGAATGTTTCTGTGCTTTCGCAGGATTTCATGCCACAGCTGTTCCCACTGCTTCTGAGTGACATCAGAGGCATTGTCTGGAACCCACTTCAGATAAGGGAGGAGGCGTGATTGTTGCAGGGTATCATATGTCTTAGACACCAAGCCTCGGGTGCCATCAAAGTTGCAAACAAGGCACTCAAAAAGGGTTAGAGGGCAAGTGGCAGCATCCCCATTAGAGGGGTGAAGGGCCTAGTGTCAGAGCTGGAAATATAGGTGTCAGGCGGATTCTGGTAGATTGTGTTCTTTTCTGCACTAGTCGAAGAGCTTGATTGTCTAGTCCTGGAAGAGATCCTGCCGGAGTACACTCGCCCTTGAGCCAAGCTGAAAAGGAGTCCCAGGGGAGAGCAGGGGAGAAGTCAGGAATGTGTGCAATTGGAGTGTTTGGGGATGGAAAGATGGTCAAGCACCTACTGATGGCGAGCCCATCCAAAATCTCCAGTAATGTGCGTATCAGCGTGCCAATGTAGGCACTACGAGGGCGGGATTGCTTAGGCAGCCAAGCAAGGTCCCAGAGTGGTCGACATGCGACCGCCCTGTCCATGTGCCCACATTGTTTCTTGCTCTCACTCACCACGCATTCTAAAATGTAGCATAAATGAGCATCTCAACAGTAGTCCGGGAGGTTTGGGCAGGCAAGCCCTCCTCGATATCTTGGGAGCTTAAGAAACACAGCAGAGATAAGGGGCCATCTCCCTTTCCATATGAAAGAGCTAAGATCTGATTTGTAGCTGCTTAAGGTCTTCGGAGCGTATAGAGGAGGGCAATGATAGAAATAGATAAAGGAGTCCCGGGAGGACATTCGTTTTCACCACGTTAATGCGGCCCAACCAAGAAATGTGAAGTAGCCTCCACTGCTGACGATCCTCCAGGATTGGGAGGGTGAGGTTTAATGCCTGTGATTTAGGTAGATTAATGTTGTACTCTGAGACCCGCTCGTATGCCTGAAAGACTGTGACTACCGTAGAGAGGGAGGTGTCTGGCTCTGTCAGTGCAAGCAAGAGATCGTCTGTGTAGAGCAGGATCTTATTGTCTTGTTCCCCAAAGGGAATCCCAGCGGCCCTTCGCAAATCAGTGCCCAACTTAGGAATTAGCGTAATTTCGGAGCTGGACATGTCTGTGTAAGGCCTGTGGCATGGGTACATAAGTTATAAAGGGGGAGCAGGGGGTCCTGCAGCTGGGGCAAAAACAAATCCTATAAAAAGGGTGAGGCTCTCTGGACCAGGGGATTTGCCCTTGGGGAGGGTCTGGAGGGCCCTGCAAAGCTCTGCAATCCTCAAGGGTTCCTCCAGGTCCCGAGGCAGGAAGGAATCCAGTGGCTGCCTAAGAACATCCTTGAGATGAGCTGCTATTTCGGTCGGATCTTCACCTCTGGAGGCGTATGGGGTCTGAAAGTAGGCTCGAAAGGACACTTGTTTATGTGCCTCCCTGATAGCCCAGATAGAGTTGCCCACCCAGAGCGTAGCTATGTGTAACCAAGCGTGGTAGTTTTGCAGTCTACGCGCAAGGAGGAAGCCCACCTCATCTCCACCCTAATAGTATTTTTGCTTGAGAGAGAGAAGAGAGTGCTCTTCTTTGTTGTCCCGATGTCCCAGAGTTGGCCCCGGAGGATAGCCAGTTGTCTCTTGCCCCTCAGCGTATAACGTAGGGTGTTGTTTATTTGTACGGTCTAGCAAAAGAATGTCTTCTGCAAGTTTTGATTCAAATAGGCGCTCCTTCTGGGACCTCACTATAGAGATGGAGGTAATCACTTCGTGTATGGTGGCTTTAAACCCATCCCAGAGAACAGGGGAAGGGGATTTTAGGTAAAGTGTTGAGTGTAAAGTATTCTATGATGGCATCTAGGATAGTTGCCTCGTCCACGGGACCTCTTGAGAGTTTGAGGGGGAAGACGCCAACAAGGGGGTGCGTGTGGGGAGTTAGCGCATGGTGTCCATGTGAGCTTATTCTGTGCGTGATCTGGGATAGATATATCGGAAAGCTGCACGGAGGAGAGAGCGTTTAACAGAGGGGAAATTACAAATAGAAATCCGATGTGGGAGTAGTATAGGTGAAAGTGAGTAAAAAGAGTAATCTTTTGCGTCTGGGTGTAGATCATGTCAGGCATCGACCAGACCCGCATCCCGGATCTCCCTCTTAAGTGCCCCGTACATTGCTCCTGTGCCCTGCACGTGTGGTGTGTTCCTATCCAGATCGGGGATCGCCCTTGACAGCCTTCAGCTGCTCCAAGAGGGTTTGACATAGGAATGTGTCTTGCGCCTGATTTGGAGCATAAAGATTGAGAAGTGTGAGTCTGTCCCTTTCCACAGTCAGAGCAAGAAATCTCCCACCCTGATCTCTGCTTAATTTAGTGACCTTTGTGTAGAAGCCCCTCTTACAAAGAATGGGAAACCCCAGGGTCTTAGCGGTTGTGAATGCCTAGTGTTGATGTGGGTACTTGAGGTGAGCCATGCTCGTAAAATCACTACGGAGCAGGTGGGGCTCTTGCAGAAAAATTATATCTTGGTCGCATTGCACAAAGTAACGCCAAGCCTGGTGCCGTATGCTAGGGGAGTTAGGCCTACGGACATTGAGGGATAAAAGTCTCAAATCATGTGTGGTGGTCATAGAAAAGGGTAAGTGCTCGGTATGCCTGTCGAAAGAAGTGAGATCACCACCCTAGTGAAAGTTAGTGTCGCCGGGTTATCTCACATTGACATGGCATGATAACGGCCACTGCAATGCCATGGAGACCCAGCGAGAAAGAAGAGGGGAGAGGAACCTACTGGGGAAAACCCAAAAGACCAACCTGGACCACCCACAATGGAGGAAAGTTTAAAGGAGACCGGAGACACTGCGGACCAAGAGTACACCCAGGAGGTCAATTCTGAAATAGGAAGGAAAGAAAGTGTAACAAGTAGCCAAGAAACAGTCGGAGTTCGATCACTGGGTCCCAGGCCCCATCAGGTGAGCAACAGTCCGAGGGCTGGAGGGTTGCAAAGCCAGTGCAGAAGGAGGAGCTACAGGCATTCAGTGTGGATTAATTATCTTTGGCTGTTGAATGGGCATATTCCGTTTTAATCTGTTGAAGATGTCCAATGATGTTTGCCTTGGTGTAGTCTGAGTCGCATGCAGCGCTGGTGGACTGTCTGCCATATAGGACACCTGGATTCTGGTTGTGCGGAAGAAGGGGGTGAAGCGTACCTGCCGGGGGCGTCTCTGGGAAGGTCAAGGATCGATCTGGCCTCTACGAGAGAACGAACCATACGCTGCTTCCCATTCCAGGAGAAGAAAAGGCCAAAGTGTGGGCCCATTGATATTTGATTCCCAGTGCACATAGGAGGTCGGTTACTGGTTAAAAGTCCTGTTGCTTCTTCAGTGTCAGGGGAGAGACTTGCCTGTTGGTGCTCGAAGAAGTGCATCCTTGTCCTTGATAAAGTGGACCCTGGGATGAATGTACAGGGTTTTTTCGACCATCCCTGGGTGGCCGCAACATCATATGCCCTATCGAGGATCAAGGGGTCTCCTTCCTTTTCGCACCGTATTGCCCTGAGGAGGTCCCTAATGAAGGACATGATGTCTTCCCCCTCCGCCCCTCGGGGATGCGCCTGTTGCGCAAATTGTTGCATCATCCCTGATTTCCATGGTCTTCCTGCTTAGCCAGAGCAATGACCTTCACCAGAGGGTCTCCTGGTCCTCCGCGCGGGAGTCAACAGTGCGTTCCAGTTCGTCCACCCGGTCGCCCACCACTGTGATGTCCCTGCATAGGTCAGTGAGCCAGGTCTTAAAGTCTGTCTTTAAGGAACCTATCTCTTGGCGGATATCAGCGAGGAACCTCTCTAAATAGCCTTGAGTTATAGGGTGGGGGGTTGTAGAGGACTGCGAGAGGATAACTTTCTTGCTACCCGAGTCAGGTGTTGCCGTCTTTACCCAAAGGGAGACCACTGAGCTGTCCCTCGCTATTTTGTCCCTGCCATAGTCAGTGAGGTTGGTACGCCTCATACCCCAGGGGAGCCAGGTAGAATGCTGCAGACCGGCACACCTTGCCAGGAACCAGCAAATGCAGAGGAAGGACGAAAGCCCCTGCAGCTAATGGGGCGGTGGTGCTATGGAAGCACTACAGCGAGAGAGCAGTGCAGGGGAAGCCACATACGAGTGGGCCAAAACCGCCAGTCCAGAGGGGCAAGTGAGCAGAGAAACTCAGTACAGGCCTATGTCAGGGGGGCTCAATTTATGTAGGTAGTACCCCTCACTCAACACTAGTCCTAAAATAAGGCCAGCCGCAGCAGGGCAAGGTAGTCCAGCAGTGGTCAAGACCGCCCTGAGCTACAAAAGAGAAAGTGCCTGTAGGGCGTGGCCCCCAATCGGCTACAGAAAGGGGAACCGCCATCAGGGAGGTGTGCTGTGTAGGTCTCCCAGGCTGAGTCCGGCAATTAAGCAGCAGCAGATGGGCACACACTGCTCCCCACAAACAGAATTCTAAGAAGCTAGGCAGCGTGCAAGCCCAGCCGGTGACACCACAACTGCCCCCACTCAAGCACCTCCAGAGATCCCTCCCCTGTTGCAGGGAAGCAGTAAAGCCTCACATGGGCATGTGTATTTCCGCGGTCCTTCCCCTGCGAAATTCTGCATCAGAAACTTGGACAGCCCGCAGGCATGCTGAGTCTGTCCCTGCTAAACCCACTGCTCACCCCCGACCCAGGGAAAAGCAACGCCGACGTTATCCTCGGTATTTGGGATCTCCACCTCACAGTGTGCCAGTGAGGGTGGGGGACGCAGGCAGCTCCCCAGTCCCTGCAGAGACTTGCTACGGTGCCGCAGATCCATACACAGCCCAGTACCCCCCTCAGCATGCCCCAAGACATGGAGGAGGTCGGGCAAGATGGAGCAGACACTCCGGGCTGCAGCAAGGGTGAGTGACCACCTCCATGCAGTCCAGCAGGCGCAGGAGCCTCCAACCATGGCCCCATAGTTGTCACTCCGCTGAGAAAGCACTTTGGCCCCGCCTCGCTAAATTTCGGGCCAAAGTTAAGGCTTTTAGCAGCTTTACATTACAGAGTGTGTATAGCCAACAACACGGAGGCAGGCCGCGTATTGAGCAGGACAGTTTCTGAATCGTAGCACAACTTCCGGATTTTCAAACAATAGGAAGAACATCACCAGACAACAATACAGATGAAGGATCAAAAAACAAAAAAGAAGAAAAACCCACCCCACCCAACCCACACTCTCAGCACCGGCGGTGGTCTTCTTACAAAAAAGTGGATTGCAATCAAAATGACAAGGAATGCTCAACAGATCGTGCTGCCTAAGTCGGGCCGTTGACCCCCTGATCCAATGGTATTAGTTGAAGAATTTGCAAATATGTGGGACTAGTAACTTCTCTCATATCCCTCGTCCGCAAGTCCAAAAAGGGCCCCCACAGTTTAGCAAAGTCTTTACCTTCTCCAGCCACTCATAGACATACGTTCCATTGCTAGCAAGTGCCATAAGCGATGTATCCAGGATAACAGGTCAGGTACTGAGGTTGTGCCCCACATAGCTAGAATGACCTGCCGAGCAGCCAACAGTGCCAGAGCTATCTGCCTGCCCCGTAAGGACTTTAGTGGAAAAATTTTAGGATGTGAAAGTCCAAGGAGTGTATACTCTGTCCTTTTTGTTTTTTCTTAGCTCAGTGTATGAGTAGTTCCACAGATTGGCCTCCTGGCCTGGACTAGAAACCATAATCCACCCTGGCAACATTGGTCAAACTTGTCCCAGTCTGTATTAGGCCACAACTATAAAAGGGGTGTGGTTGTGTCATGGTAGCCCCCCTGCTGTGAAACCTGCTGCCGATCCTGCAGCCTACCCAAGAAATGCCATAGGGTAAGAAAGGCCAGTTTTACACTGATTGTCCCCTGTCAGGAGTTCCTTCTTTTGAATTCCTGAAAGACCAATTTTAGTTCAGTCTGCTTTCATCGGCTACATAGCCACAGTTCAGATACGTGAAGTGTGAATGTCTAAATGTCGAAATTATGTCTGTGGGCTTTTCACTTCTGGCAAATTATTGTATGTTCTACGAGTACCCATCCAGCCCATTGTCATCATTTGAGCCTTGCCTCCCTTTCAGTAGGGTGTTCCTCTCAGCAGTATTCATGAAGCACGTATAAAGTCTAGCATACAATTATTTAATCAATTTTCCGAGTCGTTCAGTTCAACTTTCTTTTGAGACATTTTCTTTCAAGCCTTCTGCTACAGTCTTCTCTGGTCCATCATTCGCCTTAATCTACCCACATCTTTCCTAGTTGACATTTCACCAACATCTGGTCCTCTGCTTCTCCTAACACTTTGATTTCACCTTTGACTTCTTTGCCTCTTTTGTCACTGTTGTAGTCTCCCTTCAACCTATTTTCATTTCTCTCACCCGTACTCCTGTATCTTGCATGCCATAGCCGTTGCCCACTCACCTCCATTGCAATGGTACATTTGGCCTTCTCATGCTTAACCCCGTTTCCCTTTTCATCTACCTCCTTGTGTTGCCATTGTTTTCTAATTTCCATACCAGTTCCATTTCTTGCGATCTCCTGCATGTTTACCGCTGATCTCCTTCTCTTATCTCCCGCTTCCCCTGTCACTTCTGTTGCTCCACATTAACATGTTCCTGATTTCGCCTTTCCTCGTACAAGATCACTGTGTGTTCTTCCTCATGCTTTTATTCCCTTTCTCTTGGCTTTTTGTGTTATCTTCATCTGCTTCTCTCTGTTGCTTCTGTTTTGTCTATGTTCACCTTCTTTTACTTGTGGCCCACTTTTTGAGGATCACAGAATTCCTTCCCTCTCCTCGCCATTTTACACTATCTCCTGCTTTTCTCATGTTCTTTCCTCCTTTCCCCACCTTTCTGCTCTATGATGTTTCACGCTTACAGGCCTGCATACTTTCTTTTCTTTGTCCTTCATTCATGGAACTTTTTCATATTCTTTGTTTGCTTTACCTTGTTCTCATTTATTTTTCTGTCTTTTCCACTCTTCATGGTCCCTTGCTCTTCCATTTGTTATTTTGCCAATATATTTCTTGCCTCCGCTCATATTTTTCTTTTTCCCCATCTTTCTTTTCCATTCTTTTCCCTATTTCATTTAGTGTTCTTGCTTTGTTTTCTTCTTTTTACACAGTCGCCTCTTTACTCTTGTATTTTCGTCCCTTATTTTGCTCTTTCACTCTTTTGATTGTCTCTTCACCTCTGCATTGCTATGTCATACTTTTTCTACCAATTTCAGCTTTCATTTTGTTAAATGTGGATATCTTGTGCACCTCCGCTCTAATGCAAGGATTTTGGAGCTCCAATGCAAAAATGATATTATCTGTTTGGGTGCTACCTACCCATTAGGAACAAAATCATTTTGAGGGCATTTTGATTTGGTATGCACCTGTGGTGGTATTTTTCGACACCTGTCCACGGTTACCTTAATGTAGCACTGGCTCAGACCTCCTGAAAGTCATTACTTCACTCCTATGCACCACTCTTCTCACCATGAGGATAGGTTGTTTACGTGCGACCAGGAGGCATCTTTTAATGGTGAGAGGTTTGGCTTCATAGGAGAAAAATAACAATTGGTTCCTATGAACTTCTCTCCCATGATTCAGACTGCTGCTGGTGATTGAATTGCTGCTGTTAAGGGGTGTCGCCCACCTCTTGTTCTAGCTTGCCAGATCCCGTAAGCAAAAAGGAGGGGTCTGCTCACCTCCTAATCCGAGAGGGGATAGTGTCAGGCAAAATGCATGTAAGTGCCTGCTTTTTGGTCTTCCTGTGGTTCGGGTGATTAAGAGCACCCAAGGTCCTGACTTTCATCCGAGCCCCTCCCCACCCCAGTAAGCATGAGGCTGGACCGTGGGTCAATGTCAGAATTGTGAATGATGTTTTTCGTTATCTGAACAATATTGAGCACTTGCTAATCATGCATGCCTGAGGATCAACTCCCCCTTCCTTAATTTTTTTCAGAGAAATTATGCCGTTTTTAAATATGCTCCTTTGAGCACGAAAGCTTAGACTTTAATAATGTTTTTGTCAAAAACGAGCGTCAAACTTCACCTAAATTTGCAGCTGTAATTCCGGAATCTTGGTTGAGTCTACCCTCCAGTGACAATTAGCCTTTTACCTTAATCATATTAGCCTCCCACTTTTTCTGATGTAAGATTGGATTGTGAACCCTGTAGTTTACTTCACAGTCCATCTGCAAGATCCCGGTTGCTGGGCTAACTAGCCAAAATTCGGTTATATGTCATTACTACGAATTCCGTTGCAACGCATGCCTTTTCCACGCATGCGTTACCACGGAATTCGTTTTCCCCGCATCACCTTTACCACGTCGCTCTTACGTCGTAAAGAGGAAGCGGAAGTTAATTCCGCTTCCTCTCTAAGGACGCTGATTTCTTCGGCACGGCGGGTTCGTTTTTTTATGGGGGAGTCCCCCCCCCAACCCCCCTTTTTAATCCTACGGGTTTTTTTTAGGCGTGGTAAAGACGATCGTTGAAGGCATACGCGTTGAAAAGACGTTTACGTGGTAAGTGCCCCGTTGTAAACGTTACGCGTAGTAATGCCTTCGTTGTTAATGATGTTTCCCCCAAAATTCTCATGTCACGGGACAATTGCGATGTAGCAGATGTACTGCACAATATCACTGCAAATCCCACAAATCAGTTTGAAACCTGCCACGGTACACCTCCAAATAAACGTCGATAGTGGATTGATAGTGTCTCATCAACGCAGTTTTTCAATCATTTTTTCTGCTGTAACCCTGTAAGGATGTTATTCCTTTCTCTGGTACATTGTATGCTTTCAGCGCAGTTATTATTTTGGAAAGCATACTGTGACCCCTAACCCTCTCTTTGTTAAACTCTGTTTTTTTTAAAGTGATAAGTTGTTAAAACATTTACGGGGTTATTGATTGTTTTCCTCAAGCCACAGGTAAAGCCTGCCTGATGATGCCCTGCTTTAATAATATTGCTAATAATAAATGGCCCTTGAAATTTGGAGTGTAATCCACAACAAATATCAGTTGTGTTTTTTTCCTAGAACTATGTATCTACTTAGTACTAGGAAAAAATCTATATCTATATATATATATATATATATATAAATAATCGAGTTGTGGTCGCCAGTAGGTAGTTATAGTTAGGACCATGTTTCCATAGGAAAAGAGTGTTTGACTTGCCTATATCTTTGATGCCGTTTGACAAATCTTAACAACATTTTCACAAGACAGTGTGATGGAAAGTTTCGGGATGATCAGTCAGGCAAGGGCCGAGAAAAAGCCGAGGTCAAAAAAAGTGTTTTTCCAATGTTAATTTCCATAGGTAATTTTAAACACAACTACAGCCTGAAATGCTGGACGGAATTACACCAAACTTGCCAGAAAGCTAGCTCTTGGTCCAGAAAGAGTGATTTATGTTATTTGGTGTAAATCTATTCAGTAGTTGTTTGAGTTATTAAGAGAAATCCAATTTGTATATCTAGGGATGGGGATCCTCAGATGATCCGACAGTCCCCGTGCTGAAATCTGATTGGTTGTCAATACTTTAACCAAGAAGTGCTGGCAGCCATCTGTTGCTCAAAAAACGTTTTAAAAGAAAAGGGGGCAGGGTAGGACTACCCTGACCGCCTAGCTCTGGTCCTGGTACCCTGCAGTGCAAAAAAGCATAAAAAATATATATTTCAGCAAGAATCGCACTGGATCTGCAGCTCCTGCAGAAAAATCAATAAACAGAAGAGCAGGCTCCCTCGCTTCTCTACTGTCTAGCCCTTGGGTGGCAAGGTCCCGGGGGCATGCAGGAATAAAAAAAAGCAGGGGGCACACAGGCCCCCCTCCTGAGGCTCTTTTAAGCCCCAGAGACCTCCATCTACCCGGGGCTTTATTTTATACATGAAAGGGGTCCGTACAGAACCCCCCCATTCCTGGGGCTGGGTCAAGCCCCGGGGATCAACACCTCCCGGAGCTAAATTAAAAGTAATAGGGGGCATACGGACCACCACCTCCCCGGGGCCTTTAATAGAACTAAAACTGGGAGGGAGTCTGCACAGCCCCTCTACTGGGCCATATATAGCCCTAGGGACCACTACCTCCCCGGGGCCAGCCCGTGCAGATCAAAGAAAGAGGGTGGGGGCGCCTGGCCCCCTTCCTGTAGCCATATATGGTCCTGGGGACTGCCACCCCTCACCCCAGGGTCGGCTTCTGCTATGTCCCGGGGTGTCCACTCCGTGCCATAGCTGTTGACACCTCCTGCCAAGTCTGAGCAAACATGAACTCAGCAAGTGAGAGCTGTGAAACCGTTCTCGCCTGCTGAGAGTGGCATTTTCATCTGTTCCCCCTGTCAAGCAGGCAGGGAAACAGACAAAAGGATTGCACTCACAGACAGGGAGCTGCGATGTTTAGCAGCTCCCCGTCTGTGAGAGCAGTGCCAGCTCTTGCAGGCGGCGAGAAGCCGGCTGAGACTACGATGGCTTTGAGGCTCCCCTTGGGAGAGAAGTAAGAGGCATAATAAAGGTCAGAAACGAGCAGAAAGAGGCAGAATATAAGTCCGGAACAAGCAGAAAGAGACAAAATAAAGGTCAGCAGCGAGCAGAAAAAGGCAAGATAAAGGTCAGAAATGAGCAGAAAGAGGCAGAATAAAAGTCCACAATGAGCAGAAAGAGGGAAAATAAAGTTGAGCAGCGAGCAGAAAGAGGTAGGATAAAGGTCAGAAACGACCAAAAAGAGGCAGAATAGAGGTCAGAAACAAGCAGAAAGAGGCATAATAAAGGTAAAACAAAAGGCAAAATAAAGGTCAGCAATAAGCAGATATAGGCAACATAAAGGTCAGCAACGAGCTGAAAGGGGCAAAATAAAGGTGAGAAACTAACAAAAAGAGGCAGAATAGAGTCAGCAACTAACCCCCCCCCCCACACAGTATGTTTGAGTCCCGAACCAAAACAACATTGAACCAACTTGTGCTGTTACTGCTGGGGCGCAGCTCAAAGGCCGATTGTACAGGGCTGTCCATCTGTCTATGTATCACCTTAGGCAGTCTTTAGCTAGTAGGAAAAAGCTCCTGCTCCCCCCAGGGCGCTATTGCCCGGAGCTAGTTCCAATCTTACCAGACTTTGCCGTCGATCAGGGTCTCTCCTACCCCAAGTGTTCAGATGTCATGGTTTTCACCAAAGGCAATTGACCATCCTCTGTTTTGTGTTCTGTTTCAGTTCGGTCTTAGCTGCTGCCTTGCTCTTCGGAGACCCGGTACCTCCACCTATTATTGCTGAGGAGGCCGCTGTATTGTTGAACCTCCTTGACAGTTTTCTCTAGCACCAGCTTCATCTTCTCCTTGGTTGGGGAGACCGTGATGGTCTTCTAGTTGTTTCCTCGTCTTGATGGTGCCAGTTTCATCCTTCATCGTTCCTTACCCCTGGTGGTAGACCTAACCAGAGACCCCGCAGTTCGAGCCACAACCAAGCCTCCTGCTCTGTTGCAGAGAAGTGGCTCATTCCCCCATGCATTACCTGCAGCTTTCCTGGGTAGAGGAGCGCATACTTAAGATCAGCTGGCGCAGCGCCCTCTTGACAGTCACAAACGTCCATTGCTGCCGTTGAACAAGATAAGTAGAGTTTGGGTACAGGTTTACCTCTTGTCCAGCTATCATCCAGGAACAGTGTTTCCTTGCCACCTGTAGGATTACAACCCTGTCCCTAAAGCTCTTAAGCCTCGCAAACATTGGGCGTGGGCCAGCCCCAGGCAGTGGCGGGTAAGACTGGATTCTATGCGCCCATTCCACTGAGAAGAACTGGTAAGGGTTTCCCTGCAAAGCTGTTTTGTCCAACCACTCCTCCACAAACAGCTCAGTGTTGGGCCCTTCCTACTTCTCAGGCACTCCTACTATCCTGACATTATGGCGGGCGCACCTGCCCGCCGTATCTTCCAGCCTATTCACTAGTAGCTTCACCTCCTTCTCCATTACTGGGCATTCCTTAGTAAGGTCTTTATCTATGGCAGGGCAACACCCAGTTGAGCTTCCAACTCTTTGACCTGGTCTGATAGATTTCTGTGGTCAATTCTCAATAACCCCTTCTCTCCCACCACAGCAGCTATTTGGGTTTCCTAGGATGCTTTCTGTCTTTTATGGCTTGCAGAGCATTCGTCGTATGCACAGCAAGGGAGGCGCTATTGTCGCTTCTCCCAGATACTTCTGACCCGGTGGCTACTGCCCTCTTGTCTGGGGGATACCCCTTCACATTACATGTTCGAACTACTGTCCAATGTGTCTTCTTTCCAAAGCCCCTGTGTGTGTTTGCCCTGCTGTCGGGATGTAATGCGGGTTCTCCGCCTGCCCAGAACCGCGGCTGCTGCCGCCAGTGTCACTCCATCTGCACCAGGAGGTGCCTACTCCTGCTGCTGGGGGCTCCCACTGTGTGGGATTCCCACAAACTTGTTGGAGGGGGCATGGGCAGGCTACTGTCCCCAGAGAGAACTGCAGTTGCTTCCGCCAGCGTCACTCCTTCTGCGCCAGTAACGCGTACTTCTGCTGCTGGGGGCTCCCACTGCACACAATGCCCACAAACTCGTTGGAGGGGGCAGAGACAGACCACAGGCCCCAGGGAGTACCGTGGCTGCTGCCGCCATTGTCACTCCTTCTGCACGAGGAGGCACCTACTTCTGCTGCTGGGGGCTGCCGCTGTGCAGGACACTAGCGAACTTGTTGGAGGTGGCAGGGGCAGACTACAGGCCCCAGGGAGAACCGCTGCTCCTGCCTCCAGTGTCACTCCTTCTGCACCAGGAGGCGCCTACTTCTGCTGCTAGGAGATTCTGCTGAGAGCGGGCCCGTCTGCACCCGTCAACAGCCGGCAGATGCTGGGCTGGTCCACTCCTCTTTCTCCCGTTATAGCAGTGTCACCTACAAGGTGAGAGAGTGCGTCTTCGCTAATTAAGCAGCTTTGGGGAAGCGAACAGGCCCTCCACCCGCGCGCCCCTCTGTTTCCCTTGATAGTATGCTGGAAAGGGTGGTTAACATTGTATCAAGTGAAATTGAGTTAACTGAGTACAGATTGTCATTGGGATGTGAGGCAGCACAGACTGTACCTGGTGGGGTTCTACCTGCCCCTGTACTAACCCTTACTCCTGTGAGCTTTTATAACCTGTGGTTTGTGCTAATCACGAGCTCACCTTTAGTGGCACTGCAAATGCTGGCCTTGTAGATGATCTGCCGACACAGCTGACTACGATTGTCCCCCAGTAGCAGTGACTGTGGCATCAAAACATAAAAGGACAACAGGGAACTCTGTTTGCACTAAAAAGAAACTGCCCCCACGTACTGGTGCATCCTGAAGTGATCTAACCTCCTGGATGCAGTCTCGTCCAATGCCTGTCTCCCAGTCCAGTCCTCGAACCGTAAACCTCATCTTTGTTCCTATACCCAGACTGGAGCTTCACTCGATTTATCTGTCATAGCACATCCATGTATGAATGCATTATGCTCTAGGATTGACGATTTGATAGACAGGAAACTCAACCCTTTAATGAATCGCCTGGATCACTTTGAGACTGTGATGGACAGCATCTCCCACGGGAAAAGACAGCCAATTCCAACATTCTGAGGGAATGCCAATTGCATACCCAGTGTTCTGTCTGTGGATAGTTCATCCGACAGTATCCAGCGTCCACTGGATGGTCCATTAATCGCTCCTTCTTTTAAGACATGTTCATAACTAATTGATAGGCAGTCTCTTTTCGCCAAGGACAAAAAAATATATCATAGTTCTCTTTGTCCAATGATCATCTGCTAACCTCAGCTGGGGTCGATTTAGCCACTCCCTCTACATCTAAACCCAACCTCACACCTAATGGTCCCCCATTGAATTCTGCCCAAACTAGTGGCATAATACTTTATCCCTCGAGCGGGCTCCATCTTAGACCTCATGTGGGTGTGTTCGGATTGCCACTGGCAGCTTGTCCCTATGTTTTGGTTTTGGCAGGGGTACCCTTAATGAAGAGCAGAGTAAAACCTGGGATCAACTACGTAACAAATTTGTGGATAGGTTGGTCTAAGAACAAACAGTTGAATGTTTTAAACATTTGGATGTTTCTGTTACTCCTGATTCAAGAAGTCTGCTTGACTCACTAAATTTAGCCCAGCTTACACAGGGGGTTAAGATGCCTACGCATGCAGGGGGCCACCTACTGGATTTAGTCTGTTCTAACTTTGACGTATCTTTATCGGACCCAGAATATGTCACCTGGTCCGATCACCATTTGATCAGGTTCTCCTGGTCTTTAGAGAAGCCCTCTTGAGTCTTTGCCCCCTCTACTAGTGTATGCCCCCAGAAGATTAACCTCCCTCCTCTGTCTGATGCTCTACCTCAGGGCCGCCTAATTTTGGTTTCAGAGCTATCGGAGGCAGTGCAGCGTTTTAACTCCTGGATTGGCCCTGGTTTTCACATGCTCTGAGAGAAATGAAGTATGGTTGTGAAAAACTGGAGCATTTCTGGAGACTGGTCTACCGACCAACGGCCAAGATGGCTCTCCGCGCAGCCCAGAGGGAATACTATGCTGCCATTAGGACGGCAAAAGGCAATTACTATGCGGGTAGGATTTCTAAGGCCAATAAAAATAGCAAGGACATTTTTGCTATTGTTAAGAGCTTTCTATCCCCCTGTGCTGAACAACCAACACTGCCATCCTCTGAACAGTGGTCCGAGGACCTGTCCTCCTTGATAAAATAGCTGGGATTCACGATAGCCTGGGCACAGCCTGTCTCAATCAGAGGAACATTTCCTTGTCATCCCTTCCAACCCCTAGCCCCCCTACTTATTTGTTTAGGGAATTTTCACCACCAGATGAAGCTGACATTTTGGCTGTCCTGAAATTCATGAAGTCCGGGTCTCCCACCAATCCTTGCTCAGCTCGTGTGTTAGGCGGGGTGGCGGAGGTGGTTTGCTCTGAGGTTACTGAGATTATTAATCTCTCCTTCCTGACAGCTACAGTTCCCATCTGCTGGAAGCAGGCCAAATTTTGCCGCTTCTTATAAGTCAGGATTGGATCCCTCGGTTCCACCTAACTACCGACCCATTTCCATGCTGCCAGCGCAGGCCAAAGTCTGTGAAAAGATGGCTTTTTGCCAGCTGGACGCCTATGTGGCGGCTTCCCATGCTTTGCACCCTGCTCAATCTGGGTTTCGTGCTGCTTACAGTACCGAAGCAGCTCTGGTTGAAATGTCAGAGGCCATCAGGGAGTGCCTGGACGGAGGCGGCAGAGCGGCGATGATTTTGTTAGACCTCTCTGCCGCCTTCGACACGGTACCCCATCAGCTCCTCCTCACCCGGTTGTCTTCCCTTGGCATCACCGGCTCTGCTTTGGAGTGGCTGACATCATTCCTGGATAATCGGACCCAGCAGGTGTGGGTGCCTCCCTATTCGTCCTCGGCCAGGCTACTCTCCACTGGGGTACCTCTGGGGTCTACTTTAAGTCCCCTGTTGTTTAACATTTATTTGACCCCTCTGATCTTTTTGGATGAAGAACTGGGTGCAAAAATGATAGCCTACACTGATGACACCCAGCTACTATTTACTTGGCTGGGCGCTGATCTGGATACTTCATCTGTCCAGACTTGCCTTTCGACTGTCTTCCGCTGGCTTGCACTTGCCCAACTGAAGTGCAACGAGGAAAAATCTGAAATTCTCCTCTATGGACAGTTCCCTGCCAACTTCAGGGAATTATTGTGGCCATCTGATGTTCCTTGCCCCCATTCGACGGGAAACCCAGCAAAAAATCTGGGGGTGTGGTTCGGGGGAAAATCCAAAATTTGAGGAACACATTAAGAAACTAACCAGTGTATGCTTTGGTACCCTCAAAGCCTTGTGTAGATTTTTCCCCTTGCTCCCGAGGGAGGCCAAAGAAACAGTGGCGCTTGCCCTTATTCTCTCTCGTCTCGACTATGCCAACGCCCTGTTTATTGGTATTCCAGCCTACTTGACCAACCGCCTTCAGATTATACGGAATGCTGTGGCTAGACTTCTCTTTAACATCTCGAGGAGGTCTAGTGTTCGGCAGCATCTGCGTAGTCTGCATTGGCTGCAAGTGGCCCAACGGGTATTGTTCAAGACCCTTATCCTTTCTTACAGAGCCATTCACGGTCAAGGAGACGCTTCACTTTGTATGTACCTAACTGCCCTCTCCGGTCGGCTAATCAATGCCGTCTGGTTAATGCAAGATTCCAGCTGCTGGGATGTGGAATTCCTATAGCCCAATGCCCAGGACATATTGTTTGGGGTCAAGGGCAACACGTTTTAATGTGTATTTTGTCCTTGGGACAAGTAGGCCCAACCCCCTGCAGCACAAACCCTTTGGCTGCCAGTTTGCAGTACCACATTAAAGGTCAGGGAAGGGCACTGCCTGCAGTTAAGTTAATATTTGTGTGCATATGTTAATGGTGTTCAAATTTGTATTTATGGTTCATTTACTTAAAGCCTTTATTATTAAGGGTGAACGCTCTAAATAAATGTAAATTCTGACTGCACTGCTGACAGTGGTTCCAGTATAAAAATGTATACACACAGTTTCAAAGTTTAGCAATATGAGGCTATGCATAATGCTCCCAGAATGCTCTATGATTAGATGCAAATATTTGCAGAAGCTTGAAAGCAAGATTAATGATTCTTAGCTTTCAATATAAAATGTTCCTAAATGAAAGTAGGGAAAAAAAACATTTTGCTAAACTACTGTAAACTTTCAGGTACCATTTCTTTGCAGCATCATTTAGTAAAATGTGTTGATGCATGCTAGTATTTCCCAAAGATATTCATATTGGAAAATCAGAGTAACCAGTATCTATAAGATTATGGAAAACATAAAAATAAACAAGCATTGGCAAAGCCAGTAGGTCTGAAATTGCTGGTCAGTGTTTTAGTTTTAGAAATACGTGACTTGTTTTGGCATTGTTTTCGTAAAACCTTATTGATGTGAGAGCTGCCGGGCCCTCACCATTACAACAAACATTGCCAAAAGCAAAAGTTGTTTTTGGTCTCAAAAATCACACACTGCCAAATTAGTTATTGGCACTGAACAAAACTATGTTGTGTGCCGATATGCTCCTTGTGAAAGAGCAGAATGCTGTCACTCACAGTGAAGCCAGCCAATACAGAGAGAGAGAGAGAGAGAGAACATTTCAATAAACCCAAAATGTCATGGTTAAGGCCAGACAAAATTAGGGGCCCAATTATTAAAGAAAGTCTCAAAAGTGCACCCTTGGTATATGTACTTGCATTAAGTTTAGCTATATGGTTTTTTGTGAATTCACAATAATTTACAGAAGTAGGACAAGAAATTGTAGTCCTAGAAAATATTTGTGAACTGTATTTTAGCATGAGCAATATGTGCATGTGTAGATTTGCTCATGCGAAAACCTGAGTGTTTGCAAGTTCATTTTCCCTCCAACCACTTTTTTCCTAACTCTAGAAGAAGGTTTGTGTCTGCCATTATCAGGAGTACATTTCTCAGTATGGGACAAGATTAGAGAAGAGTTGTTGAAAACCCTTAAACATGCAGATTAGTAGGTGTGCACAGACTCAAAAGGGCATTCCAACCCTGAAACTGTTGCTTACCACTACCTTCAGGCCCAGTATGTAGATCTGCCGAAACATGGCAATATAAAGGGATTGCTAGTATTCAAACACTACCATGGTATGAGAGGCTATATAAGAGCTCTTATATAATGAGATTGCTGCCATAATTTGTCGCCGCACTACATGGCACCAAAGGGACAAGTGGGTTTTGTTACAGGACAAGTAGATTTATGAAGCAACCTGCCCCATGGACAAGTAGATATTTTAATAAATTCCACACCCCTGCAGCTGGCGTGTCTAGGCGGACAATCTATCTCCGTGAAAGCAGCTGCTGCATGGAATGCTCTCCCCGCGAAGCTTCGTGCCACCCAGGACTTCAATCTTTTTTAAAAATCACTTAAAACTCATCTTTTTAAGTTGACGCTGTAATTTTTCCACTCCCTGCCTACTGCCTCTCTGCATGAGCTCGCACCAGGACACACTCGAGTATTTGAGCGCGCTACTAAACTACCTATGACATAACATAACATAACACGAAGGAGATAATTGTGGTATGGAGGGTTGGATGGGTTAGTGTCTTACTTATAAACATAGATGGGGCTTGTGTTGTAATTAATTTTAACAGAACCTTAATAGTTAGGGTACTCGTGAAAAATCAGGAGATCCTTACCCCCAGTCTAAAATCCGATCTTTACCACTCGGTTATTTTTATAAACCGCCCCCCTAGAGTTTTGTGGCATGGTCCACCCCCCTTAGGTGTACAGAATAATTTTGAAGTGCTGGCAGATCTTGATGCCTTGGACTGACTAACACCACCCTCTCAGATTGGTGGGGTAGATCCGACTTCGACACTCTCAGTACACCCATCCAAGACACACGCTCAAACAACCATAACTGGCCCAATGGATTGTGATAACCAGAATTTGAATGTACTCCGCTGGAATGTAGCCGGCTTACAAGAAAAGATAGTCTTAGCCGATTGGTTATAGTTAGATAGGCAACATGTTTCAAGAGACCTGGGCCAGCAATGACCTATATCTTGAAGGGTTTGAAGGGTTTGAGTGTTTTAACATTTTAGCTACATCCCCTAAACTCGGTTGTCCATCTGGTGGTCTCTCCATATGGGTGAATAGTGCAGTGGGGAGTAGCGTCAAGGTCCGATAAACTCATAGTGATAAATTCCAAGCTTTAAAATATAAAAGGGGGACCTCTCTGTATTTGATACATTTTTATAATGATTTTTGTAGTATTCCCACTGCAAATGTTATCAATCTTTATGACTGCATTACCTCCCTAAGGAATTTGAAGGGCTTTGGTAATACAGCCGGTATCTGTCTGGGAGTTGATTTTAATGCCAAATTACCCTACCCAGTCTGCTCTGTTTTCAGGATTTGTCGTATAGCACAAATTAATAGGGGTGTAGAGCTGATGGAGCATTGGCGATCTCACAATTTAAGTAATGCCATGGATATTGCTGCTCTTAATAACAATGATAACTCGCCCAAACTGACATTCAGAGGCAGGGGCTGTGCCACCACGGTTGATTATATTTTTATCCCCCCCTATTCTAGAGGACCTTTTACTACACGCCAAGGTTGTTCCTACATCTCCTGGTGATCACAACCCAATTGAAGCAGTGTTGAGAATGTCCCCTAGGCCTGTGTATAAAATAGTGTAGTGCAAGGAATCTGGTGCCCTCAACAGATAAATTGCGATTGGTATGGTTAGGGGTTGACGCCGCAGAATTGCTTCATAAGTGGTTAGGGAAAACCCTACACTTTGAGAGTTGTTTGACAGTGCAGGAATCGAATCCCGAGATAATTATTGCATTCACCAAACTTTGCTCAGCAATTAAATCTGAATTAATGAAACCCGTTGCTATCACACCTCATGTCCCCAGATGGTTCAATAGTGAGTGCTCAGTAGTAAACCCGCGAGTTACGTAAGGCCCTATCTGCAAGACCTAGGTGTCATCTATCAGTTCACCTGCTAAGGAAGAAGTATAAGTTAGTTACCTCACTGAGGAAGGAAGAAATACTGATTGAACGGTGGGATGCACTTGCTAGTGTTGGGAGTTCAAAGAATGGTATACTCTTTTGGGCCGCCTTTAAAGATAAGAGAGCAGTGGGACAAACATTAACACCAATTGGTTATAATATAACCAGCAAGGCATGGGAAGCACACTTTTCCGTGATATATACACCTCCTACGCATGATAAAGACCTGCCGGAGCTTCCGACCCCTGAAGGAGTCAATATCCTAGTCTGAAATGGAGGATGCCATATATCGGAGCATGGTTAACAAAGCCCCAGGCCCGACGGGTTACCCATAGATTTTATCAAATATACACCAGATATTTGGCCCCTGCTTCTGCTCCATGTTTTAAATAATTTCGCTTATTCCCCGCTTCCAAGCACGTGGTCAAGTAGCATTATCATTTCAATTTTAAAAAAGAGCGACCGCTTCCAGCCAAGTTGCAATAGACCAATTTTCTTGATAGATACTACACTGAAAATCTTAGGAAGGGTCTTATACAACAAGATTAAAATCTGGGCTGAGGAGAACTCTGTGTCTTGCATTTTTCCCAATTTGGCTTTATGAACATCGTGGAAAGAATTTAACAATGCCTTAAACTCAACTTAATAGTTGGAAAATATACAATTGCCCAGGGGTCACCAATATATTTGGCTTTAATGGACTTGACCTGCCTTCGATTATGTTAACCAATCCCATCTATGGTCTATCCTTTTAGATTGTGGAATGGATGAGGCACTAGTACACTTTTTAGCGTATGTACATGGACATTTGAACGCCAGGATTAGAATGAATGTACATGGGGAGGTTTCTAATGTTAATGGTGTTTTAAGAGGGGTCAGGCTGGGGTGCGTTCTGGCCCCATTACTTTTTATTCTGTATATTATTTAACTTACATGTCTCTTTAACAGCGCTCACCAAACACGTCCCAAGAGTTAATGGTCATATACTTCCAGCCCTGTTATATGCTGATGATGCAGTCCTAATGGGCCGTACACCAAATGCGTTGCGTCTTTTAGTGCAGGCTTTGTGGATTTTATGGCCTCTTTAGACCTATGTACCACTTTAAATAACTCTTTTATAATGGCCTGTGGCCCGAGGAAGCACTCTTTAAATGCTATCTCTGTGGGCAACCAGAGTTTACAATGCACTAGCACTTTTACCCAGCTGGGGCTGGTTTTTGCTGCCAATGGTTCATGGACTGATCATATTGCATATTGCAGGAACAAGATTTTTTTAAATCAATCAATTCCGTACTTAGTCTCCCCCAACCCAGGAGGTCGGGGGCTATTTTAGCCATCTAAAAATGTTTACATTTCAGTGCATACCTATGGCAACTCATGGCGACAAGATATGGGGCATCTCCAAATGTAGTAATGTTCAGCACAAGGAGAACAGGCTTTGTCAAACTCCTGGGAGCCCCTATCTCTACATCCCAATACGTCGGTCATAGTGAATTAAATTGACCTTACATTGAAGATTACATTAGGGCGCGCCCGCTCTATTCTGGCTGGCCATATGGAAAAACACTGCAGCGTAACTTACAAGAGAAATTATCATAGATTGCCTCAATTGTGAAAAGGCATGGATATCCTATGGCTAGCCAATGTGAGATCTAGTTTATGCAAGATCAATTATGAACATATTTTTGATAGACCACTAGGCACTTTAAACAAAAAAGACCTTTGGGCGGCCCTATATATGTATTATAGAAAGGATAGACTAGATAGGGAATCAAGGAAATCTAGTGTAGCCAGTTTTATGACCCTCATGAATGACCAACATCTGGCCAGTTACCTGATTAAACCTTTTTAAAAAAAATATTTTATTTATTAGTTTTCAGTCAACATAACACTGATACATTTAGACATCTTCAAAATACCAGGTACGGTTCTAAATATATCGGTTGGAGACTCTAGTGCACAGGAATCAGAGCAACATGAATTTGCAAAAGCCATATGTATCACAACTACTTTCCTCGTTGCATGAACCATGACAAAGGAGACAATCAGACTATTGCTTTTCTTGAGTTATACACATGCTGTTTCCCCTGTCCCTATTATAGTTGGAAGCGCACCTGCTTCATCTTCCCCCGTGCCTTCAGGTTCCCCCGTCTCCTTGCCTATCAAGTATTGTTGAAATAGTCTCCAGTAAGACTTGGGCCTGCTCTGAGGGTTGCAGTGTACCATATATTTGAGCCACTCTTCTATAGTAGGTATCGGGCCTCTGGCCCAGCGCATTGCCACCCTTCGCTTTGCTAGTAACAGGCCAATTGCAAGTAGCCAAAGCTCTTTCTTGCTAATTCACCTGTTATATCCCAGAAACTGTTCAAGAGTGAGCGAAAGACCAGTAATATCGTTAAGAGTCTGAAAGATCTGTTCCCAGTACAGCAGGACTCTATGGCAGTACCATACAACATGCATAAAAGTTGCTTCCGTTTCTGAGCAACGGTAGCAGACTTCAAAATCCCTTAGTCCATACCTATGTAACCTATCTGGAGTGTAGTATATTCTATTTATATATTTGAAATGAATAAAGCGGTGTCTTACATTTAGTGAGATTTGCTTAGTCACTTCGCAGCAGTAGCGCCAACTTTGGTCATCTATCACTCGGGCTGTCTTTTTGCCAGTCTTGCGGCGGTTTTGAGAGTATTGGCCTTCTGTTTTCTTGTGTGATACTGTATATTCTTGCGACTAGCTTAAAAGAGGAGGGGGTTCATATTTGGGTGAGGGCCAGCATCTCCACTTGTTACAGGGATTCTGCTCATACACAGAACTGTGCACAGAGTCCCAGGACCTCAGTGAACTGTGGTGGAGCAAAAAACTCACCTCGGTACCTAGAACCCCTAACCGACTAGCATCAGTGTCACATTAGCTCTTCGTCCTATAGCAAAGTAACCAATGATTAGACAACCCAGAACATGTGACTTAGGTTACTCTCAGGAATAGTGGGAATCAAGAACACTCTTTTGTTTGTTATTCTCATACCAGTCCACAACATGGGTAAAAAGAGACACGATAATGTTTAAAATGTTTATTTTAACGACCTGCTCTAAGATGCAGTATTTTTGCTAACATAAGGAGACATATGATTAAAAATAATACGATCAGCATTGTTACTATTCCATAAAACACAAAAGGAGAAATCATATTATAATGATAGTGGAAACGGGTCCTATTGTACCTTGAATGTCACTCTCCCTAGCTAGGATCTATATCTTATGAATTATAGAAGGTCTCTTAGGCTTGAATAGGGGACCCCATACCTCCAAGATCAGCAGAAGTGAATCACATCAGGATCTGCAAAAGCTCTCGCTCTCTGGAAACTAATTTTCTCCAAGTGCTGAAATCATGTATGCAGTGCAATATTAAAGGCGCCAGAATTTCTGCTATCTGCAGCTGTGTGCATGTTGTGTCTAGAGCATGAGCTGATCAGCCCAAACAACACCTAACATTGTTATGATAACCTTGGAGATTTCAGCACTCACTGTGCAGACTAAGGTCGCGATGTAAGTCTAGGGACGTTGAAAACAAGCCATTCTCATGTGAAGCAATTCACGCAGCCTAACTTACAACAACAGTTACATATAGTGGTGTGTGCAAAAGCAGCAAAAAGGTAAAATGGCGTTTAAACTTCTAATAAGCCTACGCTAACATAGCAATGTGCGCAAGCAGGGCCCTGCCTTCACTACACTCTGGCTCTTGCAGACTATCACCTATCAGACCTTGCATTGCATGTTTGACTCTAAAGGGTTGGTATTGGTCTAACGGCGAATGCGCTTGTCTCTCTGCTGTGATATCTTCCTACTTGCGCAGTTCGCCCTCCTTGACTTGAACAGATCACCTAGTTCCTCAATGTCCACTTTTTGAAGGCTTTGAATACTTCCCTATCTTCCCCCGTCGGTAACCAGGTGCACCATTCTATGGGAATCTGAGGGGAGTACATCAGCGCTCCCGCTTGTCGGTCTAGTAAATTGCGCCATGCGTGTATAGTAGAGTTAAGGGAATCTAGAATGCGGAGCATCCGAGATGGTGTAGTAAATATTACTTGCGGTAATGCGATCTGGCCGGCAACTACTTTTTCTATGTGTAAAAGTGGAAGGTGCTGGGGGCCATGCATCCATGCATGGGCGTGCAAACTTATTGCTGCCCTGTAAAATAATTCTAAATCTGGAGGGTTAAGTCCCCCAATGGAATATGGAAGTGTAAGCGTTTCCCACAAAACCCGGGGTTGCTTACCTGGCCAGGCTAGTTTAATCGAGAGCGACCATACCTAATTAAACCTATGGGCCGTTGGGAGCAGGTTCTCCATTTTAATTTAATGGCAGGCACTGTGAAGTATCTATTGTGTTTTGCTATTGGTTTCCTTGCTAACCATGATCTTTTGCCTTGCCCATGTGATGTTTGTTCAGGGTCAAGCTACATTACACTTTTTATTTGTAAGTTGTATATACAATACACTAAATTGCTTTACTCCCTCTTTTCAAAAGGCACTCATCCGTCGATTACAGAGATGCATATAGGACTCTTCTTAACTTGGAAGATGATAAATCCGTATTCTGTGTGGGTGCTTTTTTGACAACTGCTGTCCGCGCACGTAACACGATCACTATATAAATAATAATTTGTATTGTTCTGTACCGTATTGGTTTTTAGGTCTCGGCTAAGCGCGCGGAAGCGCGTTCTCGCCGAGAACCTTTTGTCGCCGTGTCTGCTTTCCAGGAGACAATCCTGGCCGCGCGCATCGCCTTGGAGGCGATTTCAAACTGTCACGCGCACAAGTACGAGCGCTCAATTGACACGCACACACACAATCGCCCATGCACGCACGCACCCACACATACAGAGAACCCACCCCGCCGTCGCATACACACACACACGCGCACACACACACACACACACACACAAGTGCACCGAGAACCCCCCCGCCCTTTTGTACTTACCGGCTCAATCTCGGGGGACTCCGCTCTCAGCACGCGGCAGGGGCAGGCACCGGGCATGTGCCTCGTGCCCCCTCCGCAGCGTTCACGCTGCAGCTCTTCAACACTTGCGCAACATCCTACTGGCGGCCCCGGGGCTCTCCACCGCTCACAGGAGCCCCGGGCCGCGAGACGCATTTCCTCCGCCTGCCTCCTCGTCCGGACGCGGCCCTCCCCCGTCACAGGCGACCTTGCCTGACTTCCGGTGCGGCTGCGGCGGGATTCCGGGGGCAGTAAGAGTTTTTTTTTTTTTAATGTGCTCAAGAAGCTTTTTTTGATATTGCACTAAATTCTTCAGCTGGATGTTGACGTTCGTCTAGAGTACAGACATTGCACTAATTTAGCACTGTTTTCTGTACTATAGTTTTTTCATTTATATGGTCCTTCCAAGCCTATACTTGCTGCTCCATAGTGCTTTTATTAGCAAGTTTTACTGAGTACTGGTACAGCTAACTCCTACCTATTGCTACTATTACCAAATAAAATGTGACCACTCTCTTTACCATCCTTATAAGGGTGGAAGGCTGAGAACCTTGCAACGGTTCGAACTTGTGAGCTTCAGGTCACTGCATACAGAGGCGAGCTGTAGTATTCAAACTGGCCTAACCTCAGCAAGAATGACAACATTGCACATGTTGGAGCCCGTCTGCCCAGGCCATAGCACATCGCAGGAACTTCACATGGTATGATGAGCATGCAGGGAGTACGTTTTATTTTAAAATAGTCAACATGAGTGGGTAGTGAAGTGACTACGGAAGCAGTTGGGCAGAGTCTGACAGCTTTTCAAGCAAGAAGCGAGGTACGGTCAGCTGACAGCACGGAGCAGAGTGACCTGGCAGCAAGGTGGCTAAGTTTGGGAACCCAGCACAGGTCGGTGGTTTGCTATAATGCTCCTGGGTAGTCCCCCTGCACCCCTCGTAGTCGTGCTCGCCGTACTCCCTGCCCTATCGCTGCCTCCAGCCCCCCCCCCCTCGAGTGTTCGGAGAGGGAGCGGGTGACAAGCTGCCTCTGCTGCGGGGGTAGTAGAGTCCCGTATGAGCCTTGCAGGATTGCTGGATTGGGGGCCATTTGAGGCTAGTGATAGCGAGAAGGCAGGCATTAGGTTGCGGTCCTCTTGACGGTGGTGAAGAAGTGGCCGGAATCAGCAAGTGCGGTTTGCGCCACATCGAGGGACCAGCGCGCCCATATGCGTGTATTTGCTACTATGCATAGGCTCTCTCACAGTTAACTACCTAAAAATAAAGGCCACCAATAATTTGGAGCCATGTTTAGGTGAGATACAACCGTCCCTAGCCAGGAAACCCTATGTACAGTTTAGGCACGGTTCTCTCCCTCTGTGTGCATTTTTTATTTTTATTTTGTTGCTGTGCATGTTTAGCCGTACTGACATCTTTTTGTCTAACACGGCCTACTTTGCAGGGCTGGCATAACGGTGCATAGATGCTTATAGCAGCTACAGGCCGCCCGCTTGTCGCACTCTATCCAGTCTCAGCTCTGTCTTTGTGTTTGTACTTGGATTACTTTCCTGTGTCTGTCCGGGTATTTTTCCTTCTTGTTATAGCTCACATAACCTATAGCAAAGCATATCCAGTGCATAGAAGGGTGCATTTTGAATGGATTTTTTGTGGGGTGATTACATGTGGAGGGTGTCGATGGGACCCAGGATCTGCACCGGGCTGTCTATAAGATAAAGGATTCACCCTCCCAGAATAAAAAATAACTAGAATAGACTCTTTCAAACCCCTCAGAACACTTTTTTTGGGCCTACAATTTATTGACATTTGTTGCAATTAGTGTTGCAATATTAAGGAATGCCAAAAGCTCAAACTTAATTACTGCGAGACCTATTGCATTGCAAATGCTTGTTTATAATACCTTTTATGTCCATCATGAATTTGTGTGTTTTTATTTATTTTTGTGTTATTTTGTCCTTTCATGGATATGTTTTATCCAAATAAAGTAATAGAACTGAACTAAAGCCCCAAGTAGTCTCCCATTGCAGATGCTCCTGCCGCTCTGCCACCACAGCTTCAGGTGTGCAAGCGCTGTCCCCTAGGGCTGGCACCCACTCTCTCTTATTTCGCGGATCGAGTCAGCAAGTAGCTCACAGACTCGGTATGCGGCTCTGCCTCTGCTCTTTGCCCTCCTTGTGAAGGCTTCCAGCTACAGGGTTTGACTGATCCTGCCTCGGCCCCCACAGATTCCTCCCAGTGGCTCTGATCGGTCGCCAGGCAGGTGTCATCTTGGCTGCTCGATCTCGGCAGCCGGCACGGCAGCAATCTTTGACACTGTGCCGTTCGTGGGAGTAGCCGGGCTGCAGGTATGCCCCTCTGTGTCACTGGGGTGTGCTCCCCTCTTGGCTGAGTCCACAGGTGACCAAATTCATGATTTTAAGCTCCTGAGCCTCCAATGGGTGCGGGAGCTCTGAGTTTCATGTGCTACAGCTTGGACGGCTAGGCCACCCCCCCTTTATTCCTTCATTGGGGATCAGAGAAGGACTACCTGAGATCACCCTACATATGGAGTTGTGATTTGAATGGTCCATTCTGTCTGGGGCCACCACCATATACCCTCCTCCTTGTACCCACTAGTATATGTCATGCATGGGGTTGAGCAGAGACCCACGTCATTGAAGGAGAACACTATACTAGTAGTTGTGACCACTGAAATTATGGCAAATCGGTTTCAGTTGCAATTTGGGTACTCAGTTATATGGCACCATCATTTTTAAAGCCACTTTTGTGACACTTTTCGAAGTTTATGAGACCTTTTTGTTACTAGGTTTTTTAGAAACAAGGTGTTATGTAGGTGTATGGGTTGGTTGGGGGTGTTAATGTGTATCCATTGATGTTACTCTGTTTATTGTATTACATAGCTTATTGCTGTTTGTTTTACTTTTTACTTGGTTTTATATGTGTTGGTGATATTAAAGTATCATTCTCTTAACTATGTAGAAACTTTGAAAGTATATTCCATCTTTATTGTTATTCTGATAAATGTGTTATATTGTATCTAATCTCAATCTTAAAACCACCTCCTCTGAGCAAATCGTTGACTCCTCTCGGTAATGTGGAGAGTTAGTGAGACCAATTTTAATTTTGAGCCCAGGTACCAAGCACTTTGGTGCGTGGGAAACACATGCAGTTTTGCATTTGATATTGCAAAGTGGTCCATGCAACTTTATGATCAGGGGGAAAAAATGTGGATCAAAGCAAAACCAAAGGAGATGATGGACGGAGTGTTGAACATTGCAAGCACTCACCCCCAGTCAACTGATCTGGGTTTAATCCATCATCCATCTTTAGCTCACTCCGCCACCCCAGTTCAGACATGGCCATATGCAAGTCAGTCTGACCCTGTGCCTCATGGGAACAGTCCAGCCCGAACCGCCAAGCCATGTCTTCCCTGGACCGGAAACAAGCGTCCTGGGACTGGTTTCTGGCTAATCAACTGTCATCAGCCAGGCTAGCTTGAATCCAGTGGCAAAGTGAGCAAGTGACCCACGTCTGGACATACTCTGCCAACTTAGGGCGAACAAAGCAAAACCAAATGTGGATCTCCATGTACCCTCAGTCCTTGACCAATGAGCTAAGTTTGACGTATTGGTGCCAACTGCAGTGTTGTAGTTGGGACCACCTGCCTTTGGTGTAGGACTTACGGTCTTCTCTCTGGTCACGGGCCCTGAACAGCTGTTTTGCCTCCGGTTTTAGAGGCTGTTTATTATAGCAAGCTTATTCCTTGTTCTGTAGATCCAAGGGGCTCCTTCCTCTTCTGCACCCTGCATCTGTCTTTCAATTCTGCTGTGAGACACTGTATGGGGCACACTGCAAACTCGAAGGCATCATTGGTCAGGAGGTGAAAGGGTTCTCACAGACAGCCGGCCACTGTACATGGAATAGCTTGAACCCGTCCTGCCATCTGTTCTGTTGTCCATGCCTGAATCCAAAACAGACTTTTGAATTGAAAATCTATATTGTCTGTTATTTTCCACTGCTCCGCATTAGTACTTTCTTTTGTGTACTGTATGGCGCCCCATCCACGAGAAAGCCACCTTTACTATTACAAGGTCTTCATCTTTGTATCTACCATGCATTCCTTGCAGAGCAGCTGTTCCAAGTCTAGTACACTAATATGTGAGAAACTTATATTCTCAGATTTTGGCTGATGTACCTCATATGCCAGTCTCTCAGCTCTTACATTCCCTGGTTATGTCCATAGCAGTGTCCTAGCACCAGGAAGGGCTTGTTCGCACAATGTCAACTTGCCGCATGAAGTAGATATGGTAGTAATTGTTTTTTTGTGCTCTATACAGTTTCTGACCCTGAGCATAACCTTGGTATCTTACGATCTCTCTTCCTGTCTCCCAGAATTCTTAGCAGGTGTTCGAGTTGCTAGAAATGTTTCTGACCTCAAGGTATGACCTTGTTGGAACGCGGATCTAACTGCAGAGACAATAGGAAACTGTTGACCCTCTCCCTTCATTCGGGACGTCCTCTTTGTGTCAAACGAGTCCTCGTATACTGTCGAGATGTGGTCGATCCCCAAGACTGTTGTGTGATGTGAGGGACGATCATTTAGGGTATGCATCATGCATTAGATAACCCCTGATGTTCCCTCATTTGTGTAATGACCGGGTGCCTCCCAGAAACTCCTACATGCAAATTGGAAGAGGTGATGTCTTAGATCGATTTCACGCCTGAATGGTGGTGACGATTTTAAACATGGGTGTTCGGAGGACCTGCAGTTACTTCTGCTGCATTGAGGTGGGGTGTTCTCACGACAATCCTCATGTAGGGCATGTAGTGGTGAGCACCTACAGGGTGAACTGTTCCGGCAGGTAAAAATATCAAATGTATGAATTTTACCCCCACCTACAGTGCTTCCATTTTACGTGCTCGTCACACATTGACACTACGTCGGTTTCAGCTTTACAGACTTTATAGGTAGCTCCCAATGGACTCCAGTCGGCCTTCTAGAGGCCAGCACTCTTGATGGAAGGGGCTGACATTAATATTATACGGGGTACTACCACAGAACAACAGTATCCCATTCCCCTTCGCCATGCCAGGAGACGAACCCAGAACGTGTTTTTAAAAGTATGGTATTCCTAGCTGCATTGTTTGGAGTCACCCTGCACCACTCCGATAATTGTTTATTAAAAAAAAGAAAGGTATACAACATTCTCCCAGTGCCCGGGCACCAGACTGTCTCTGGAGCTGGAGACCCTTCTTGGAGTTCTCAAATAACTTGAAAGTGTAATCTTCCTGTGCCCCTGAGTAATCGCTCCTACCCAGTGGTTACCGCCCTACTGCAGTGCTGAAGATAGGAGCTCTCCACCACGGACGCTGGCAGATTGTGTTTATTTTGTACTAATCCGATGAAAACGCAACCTGCAGTCCTGATTAGCAAACTAAAATGTACTTTGTGGCATTTAGGGACAAATCTACTTCTGAGCGCGTGCCTGAGCACCAAAGTACTTAGAGAAAGTGGGATTAGATGGTGGCCTCTGTTATGTGCATGTGTAAGAGAGAAAACAGGTATATGGTTGTAAATGTTAGTGTGCATATCTATATGTAATGTGCCGGTGAAAAATAATGTGGCCCAATCGCACACGAGTCAGAATAATTGTATTGTTTAATACACATTTATTACTATAGTGCAAAGTTCAAGTTCCACGCTATCCTTGCAGTTTAGCAAAATCGACAGGAGAAGAACACTGTTTACTTCATCACAGATTGGATGATACAGTGACTGCACAGGGAGAGAATTCTGCTAATAGTCATGAGGGGTATTTTAGCGTGATTTTACCTCACTACACAAATTTAAAACATTGCGGTGTGATGTGGTTAATTTTTTTTTTTTTAAATGAAAAAATACAGTGGCATGCACCTTTATATGCAAATGCTCAGAGTGTAATATGCTATTCACTACCTTTGATGATGGAGGGAATGGCATCTTGTCTAATTGTGTGGCCATTAATATAACCTGTAGAAAAGTGGGTTTTTGATTGAGGGGGATGGAATCCTCACGCAGGCAACAACCACAATCCTTGTCAGGGTGAACCACAATGTCACTAAATTAACCTGTGCATAACCCCCTGGTAGCTTGGTACAAAAGCAATCAGTCTTAACTTAGAGGCACTGTATTTATGCAGCACACAAGTAGTAATAAAGTGAAAATACAACACAAGGAAAGTACCAAACACATTAGGAAGTGTGAGTAAAATGTAATAAATAGGTCCAGTGTGCTGAGTTAAAAACTCCAAGACTTCACAGGAGGAGCTCAACTGATGCCAGCATTCCTGATGATGGAGCAATCAACAGGTCCAGGCAGCTGGAAACTCCCAGAAGGCCTCAGAGAGATAAGGGCAGGAAAAAGCCAATTTTCTAAAAGCAGAATTTTCAAAATTAAAAATTGTAATCTAAAATCCAACGTTACTTTTAAAGAGCATTGTAAATTGCAATTCATTTGAGTCCAAACATGATATTTCCACCTGTTCCCAATCAACTATTAACACTTATTAAATGTAATAAGGTAACCCAATTGTATCCTATGGGGTAGGCAGGCTTCACAGTAGTGTTAAACAAATTTTAGTATGTACGTGTCAGCCTTTTTAAATACAATGCACACTGGCAAATTGGCTGTTTACGGCCCATCATATGTTTGACTTCAAATGGGAGGTTTAGGCCTAGCAAAAGGTTTATTTAGCCAGGTCAAATTGGCAGTGAAAAACTGCACTACTTATTGCAATGTGAGGCTTTAGACATGTTTTATAAGGCAACTTAAATGAGTGGCACAACAAGTGCTGCAGGTCCACTAGTAGGACTTAATTTACAGGCCCTAGGTACAGGTTCCACCACTTTACTAGGGATTTATAAGTACATTAAATCTGTTAATTGGTTGTAAGACACTTTTACCATGTTTTAGGGGGGAGCACACACATTTTAACACTAGTTAGCAGTTCTAAAGTGCACAGAAAAAGCCAGCACACTGCAACATAATTTAACAATTCTTGGTTTTCTCTTTGATGTGTAAAGCATATGCTTTATTTATGACATCATTGGCAGCTCGTTTTGGCGAGTTGGATATGTTGTTTAAAGGCACTTTTTATGAAAGCAACAGTGTCTTTTTCGTATCACATATATCACTGGATAACAACAATTTCCTCATTTGTCCTTGCAGGCACTAGGGTCATGTCAATCGTGCATCTGGTGCATTGGCACAGGGGCCTAAAGTTTTAGGATGCCCACTGAGCACTGATTATTGTGGTATTTTACTATTAAACAAGGAATCACAAGTGCAGTTACCTTGCAGGCACTAGGGTCATGATTTGAAAGGTGTAGTGGCATAGGGGCCATAATCTCTAGGAAACCCACTGAACACAGAATATTGCTATATTTTACAACTAAGCAAGCAGTCACAAGTACAGTTACCTTGCAGGCACTAGAGTCATGATTTGTGTGATGAAGCAGGTGCAGTGGCACAGGGTCAAAAAGGTCTAGGAAACCCACTGAACACAGATTATTGCTATATTTTACTATTAAACAAGCCGTTACAAGTACCTTGCAGGTGCTAGGGTCGTGGTTTGAATGGTGCACCCATCTGTGCAAAGCTGATAGCAATGCTGTCACCTTAAGCAAATGAATTCTAAATAAATGTCACAGGTATGATTAACCTCTATAAGATTTTAGTTAAAGGGTCAGACCTAAAGAATTATTGAAAGAGGGATTCCTAGGCAGGGCGGATGAAAAGTAAGAGCGTGACTTAATATAGGCAACATTTACAGGCAATGGCCTTCAGCACACAGTGCATACATTTCAGTTAGTTTTATACCTTTCTTTTTGTTGCTATATGTTCGAGGCATGTGTGCTGTGGATACACACGCTTTGCATACTCCTGCCGTCTAGTGTTGGGTCTGGATGTTTGCAAGTTGTTTTTCTTCGAAGAAGTCTTCCTAGTCACAAGGTAAGGTGACTCCTTCTTTCGGTGATAGTGCACATGGGCATGAACCCCATTGTAAGGTAGTTTTTTTCCACCATCGGGTTCCGATGTGTATTGCTGCTTTCCTGTTCTAAATCGTTCTTCAGGTTCCCCTCGGTGCGGAATCCACTGTACCCTCGATGGTATTGTTTTGGTACGTGTTTCCCTGTTCTCTAAGTTTTGAATTGGTCAACAATTTCTCCATCTTCGATCGAAAGCCTTGTGGGCGGCAGTCGGGCATAGCCATGTCAGGCCAGCATTATGCCGATGGGACGGACTCTATTCCAGTTCTGTCCTTGGTGCCACGTCAGGTAACCTCGCACCGACCAACATCAAGTTGGAGCACAAGGAGGAACACTGCGACGCTTGTAAATCGTTTTGGTCCAAGAAGACTCTACGCTATCGTCTGGCTCGATGACGAGAAATGCAACGTCAAAGCATTCAACACACTCCAGGTATCTTCAGGGAAAAATCCGAGCAAGAGGAGATCAAAGCTTCTGCTGAAGAAAAAGAAGAGGCCTTCTCCGTTTCAGAGTCGTATCCTGAGCTGAAGATCGATCTGGAGTCTGAAGATGTGCATTCAGGACAAGGTGCTGTGAGTACCGAAGACCCTTGCCCCCTAAAACCTCTTCCAAAATGCATAAGGCTTCAACACCACCTCTGCCTTCTGGCCAAGAACGGCCCGAGACTTTGTTTCTGACGACCTGCCTACCGGCTCAGCACCGAAACATATCTTCAAACCTCCTGGCTCAGGACCGAGTCGAGCAAAATCATCTTCGGATCTGAAACCCTCGGGATCGAAGGACAAATTTAGTTTGGAGGCGAAACGCTCCGCTCCATAACAAAAACATGTTTCGGAACAAAAACTTTCCGCTCCCAAGGACAAGTCGATTTTGACACAAAAAAACCAAGGACAACCTCCTTGAGCCTCCATAACCAATTTGAGACATTCTTAAAGCCAAATTAGATCCTAAGCAGAAAAAGCGTTATATTAATCCTGATACAGGACATATTTCTGCTAAAACTCCATCAAAACCCAAACTTCCTTCAGAGTTCCCTGCCTACAAGATTCTTTTGGAGAAGAAGAAGGACATGGCTACTAGCCCTGATTGTCCTGCCTCACAACCCTCTCCACCACCATCTTCTCCACACTTAATAATTGAGGATCCCTTACATATAACCCCTCAGGGAAATCCACATACAGATCCAGATGGGGATCATACTGATGAGGACACTCTTTTGTTTGTAGACCCATGGAATGACTACACCATTGACTTTCCAGTAGATAATGACCCAGATCTTTACCCTGCAAAGCCATCCCCTCCAGACGATAATATGGCTTATCAACAACTCATTGCTAGAGCAGCAGAGTATCATGGGGTGGCATTACATATAGAGTCCTTAGAAGATGACTTTTTATTTGAGACATTTGAGTCCGCACAAAGGTCCAGTCAATCACTCCCTATGCGCAAAGGCATGATGAGGCATGCAGAGGATATCTTTAAAGATCCTGCACAGGCACATATTTTAACTCCAAAAGTAGATAAAAAATACAAAACCTTACTGTCAGATCCTGTGTTTATCAAGGGACAATTACCTCTTGATTCCCTAAAGAGCCAATTCACAAACCTTTGGTGATGCACCTCCCCAGACAATGAATCTAAGCTCATTGATGCATCATGAAAACGAGTGGCTATTCAAGCCATTAACCACTGGCGCATCACGAACACACAGGGCCTACTAGCCAGGTATGACAGGGCACACTGGGATGAAAAGGAACAACTGCTCCAATACCTTCCAGAAGAACACAAAGCTAAAGAACAACAGTTAGTTGTAGAGGGAAAACTCATATCTAACTCGCCAATCAGATGTGCTTTAGATCCTTCTGACAACGCAGCTAGGGAGATCAATACCAGTATTCTCCTTAGAAGGTATGCATGGTTTATAATTTCAGGGTTTAAGCCTGAGGTCCAGCAATCCATCTTAAACACCCCCTTTGACAAAGAACACCTATTTGGTCCTGTAGTCGACTAAGCGGTAGAGAAAATGAAGAAAGATATAGAAATGGCAAAATCCATGGAACTCTCCAGTCCCCATCAAATAGAGGCTCCTTTTACAGAGAAAGGGTCTAAACAACCTCCTCAGACTGAAATGCTTCCTCTTAGAAAAGCAATACCCAATTCTCGCCCTCTAGAGGTTTCTTTAGAGGAGGGTATAGAGGAAACAATTCCAAGGGTAGGGGAAAGGTGCCACACCACATAACACCCCTTCCAATAACAAATAATGACTTGCCCACACTTCCCCCGATCACTTAACACCTGTCGGGGGAAGACTTCAACAATTTCTCCCCGTTTGGCAATCATTAACAAGCGACAAATGGGTGATCAACATTATCCAACATGGTTATTTCCTGGAGCTTACCACCAATCATCGAAACATCTAACTTCACATTCACAAACTGTCGTCGGACCACTTACAGTTACTCAAACAAGAGGTGCAATCTCTCTTAGACAAAGGAGCCATAGCACCCGTTCCATTACAGTACCAAGTTTCTGGGGTTAACTCGCTTTATTTTCTAATCCCCAAAAAAGAGAGTTCTTTAAGACCTAATTCTCGATTTCAGTGTGTTAAACTACTACATACTGTCAGAATACTTCCATATGGTAACGCTTCAACAAGTCCTTCCACTTCTACAGCTTGGCAATTTGATATCTATGCTAGATTTAAAAGATGCATATTTGGACATCTCCATTCATCCAGCTTATTGCAAATATCTCAGATTTGTAATAGCAGGTAAACACTACCAGCTCAAAGTACTACCATTCGGAGTAACTACAGCTCCCAGAGTGTTTACCAAATGTCTAGCGGTAGTGACAGCTCATCTCAGAAGATAGCAAAGTAAGGTCTTCCCATCCCTAGACGACTGGCTCATCAAAGCCAACACACTCCAAAAGTGTCTGGAACACACTCAGACCACACTACACCTACTCCACCAATTGTATTTTAAGTCCACATGCAAAAGTCTCACTTACAGCCCTCAAAGATACAATCTTATCTAGGAGACACTCACACAGCTCTAGCATCTCTCAATGCAGCCAGAATTTGCAATATCCAGAATCTACTGCTGCAGTTCCAAATTGACCAATCCTTGCCAGCCAGGACTTTCACGCACCTACTAGGAATGATGGCATCATGCATTGCAATAGTGCCTCTGCAAGACTACACATGCGTCCACTACAAGTATGCTTAGCACATCAATGGAATCAATCACAGGGTCAATTAACAGATCTAGTGTTGGTAGACAGCCACAATCATCTCTCTCTGCATTGGGGGAACCCACAAAATGTATCAAAAGGGCGACCTTTCATAGACCGTGTTCCACAAATCGAGCTAACAGCTGACACATCTCTCATGGTTGTGGTGCATATATCCACCTTTACACAATTCAGGTTCTCGGGGACGACAAACACAAGCCTCTCCACATCAACTATCTAGAGCTTCTAGCAATATTTCTAGCGCTGGAAGCTTTTTGGTCTCGTCTCACAGGCAAAGTTGTTCTGGTCCGCACAGACAACATGGCAGCAATGTACTATGTACAACAACAAGGAGGGACACACTCTCTCTCCAACTCTCATGCTTGCCTTAGACAATTTGGAAAAGGGCAATCCATCACAAAATTCACTTTCTGGCAGAACACCTTTCAGGGGCGAACAATCAAATTGCCGACCTCCTTAGCAGACGGAGGCTGCAAATACACGAGTGGGAACTTCATCCCCAAGTTCTCCTTCCATACTTTCAACAGTGAGGATTGACGCAAATGGATCTGTCTGCCACAGTAAACAACGCACAATACCCATACTTCGCCTACAGGTTCCCACACCCTCTATGCAAAGGCGATACCCTATGGATGAATTGGTAAGGGACATTTGCCTAAGCTTTTCCCCCTCTCCCACTCCTTCCGTTTCTGGTTCGGAAACTCAGACAAACATCACTCACACTGATTTTGGTAGTTCCCACAAGGGCCCGTCAACCATGACACCACCCTGTTATAACTGTCAGTAGTTCCACATCAAAAGCTACATCTCACCTCCAGTCGTCTCACTCAGAACCTTGGAGAAATCAAGCAACCAAACCCTAAGGAGCTCAACTCTATGACTATTCTGGAAGAATCAAGAAAACCTACCACCAGAGCTTGCTAACCAGCAAAGTGGAAACGACAATATTATTCCCCTAGATGCTTCTCTTCAGAACATTATCTGTTACCTTCTACACTTCCAGCAATGTGGGCTAGCTTACACATCTATTCATTTGAATCCTGCAGCAGTAGCTGCATATTTGCAAAAAAGACAGCATTTGCCTTTATTCAACGTTCCTGTTGTTAAAGCTTTGAACCATTACACAATTGTCCTTAACAGTTTCTTTCATGGAAGGTTGCATTCCTCATTGCAATCACTTCATTAAGGAGAGTTGGTGATCTACAGGCATTAACCTTAAAAGAACCCTTCTTTAATCTACATAAAAATAGGGTAGTTCTTCACACCAATCCAAGATTCCTTTCCACAGTAGTTTTTGCTTTTCATATCAACAATCAGTTGAGGTGCCTGTGTTCTTGCCATAACCTGATTCTGTAGCAGAATGGGCTCTTAATACACTTGATGTCAAAAGAGCCTTATTGTACTATATTGAAAGGACGAAAGATTTTCGTAAATCAGAGCAACTGTTCATTTCATTTGCACCACCTCACAAAGGCAATCCTATCTCTAAATATACCATTTCAAGATGGATTGTTAAGTGCATTCAAATTTGCTATGCAAAAGCAAAAATAACTTTATCCATACCCCCTACAGTGCATTCCACTCGCAAAATAGGTGCATGTATGGCCTTTTTAGGTAACATTCCTATAGCTGACATTTGTAAAGAAGCAACATGGTCTACACCATACACATTTACCAAACACTATTGTGTGGATGTACGAGCACACCAACAAGCCAATGTAGTGCAGGCATGCTAAAGGCACTTTTCCAAACAACTGTAACATCTACTGATTAGACACCACTTTGGGAGAATGCAGCTATATAGTCTGCAAAGCATGTGTTTCTACAGTAGACATGCCTCAAAATGATTGTTACTTTCCCAGTAAGCATCTGTTCTTGGCAT
Source organism: Lissotriton helveticus (assembly GCF_964261635.1). Taxonomy (NCBI): domain Eukaryota; kingdom Metazoa; phylum Chordata; class Amphibia; order Caudata; family Salamandridae; genus Lissotriton; species Lissotriton helveticus. The sequence continues at coordinate 774,489,592 of NC_136070.1, read as the reverse complement.
GTAGAGTTGTAGATTCACATGAGCCCACCCACCTCCCTGGGCACCTGTAGTTGTTGCAGTTCTCATTATTTACATCATCTACGCATGGACTTCCCTTTACTACACTCACTCACTCCATTCTCACCCTCTTGCGGGAATACAATCTAATAATGGAGTTGATGGCCATGCGCACCATCACCAAAAGAAGTAACCTTACCTCGTGACTGGAAAGACTTCTTTGTAGAAAAATAACTTGCAAACATCCGTACCCAACACTGTATGGCAGGAGTATGCAAAGCATGTGAATCTGCAGTTCTACATGCCAAGAACAGATGCTTACTGGGTGAGTAACATAAACCTTATCACTCTTCTTCCTTCAGGAGCGCTTTTTTAGTTCTTTTGTAACCATTACCCTCAAAATAACTCATATCCTAAAGCATCACAGTAATTAAAGCTGTGACGTATTGGACTTTTCTGTCTAGCTACAACTTGTGTTGCATTCAGCACATTTATATGGCACATTTTCACAGTTTTTGTAGGGTCCTAAAATGCTTCTAAATCTGGACATACACCTTGGAAAGGGCACTCTCCATTGTATACCATTACCACTTCAGCCGTTGTAAACACTATATAAATACTTATAACTTTCTATATGGCCTTGAAAACCAAGCATTGGCAAAGCCAATAGGTCTCGCCTATGCAAGATCTATTGGCTTTGTAATTGTTTTTTAGCTAGTTTATACAGCAGCGCTAGCTTCAGTGCAGCATAACCGAAAATGAAAAGAACGCTATAATGCAGAAAATACTGGCTGTGTTATACAGCTTTTTTACATTACTTTCAGTCATTTGCAACAAAGCTAAAAAACGTCAGTAAAGCCAATAACTCTCACGCTGGCAAGACCTAATGGCTTAGCCAATGCTTGTTCCATTTAACTTCTATAGGATTCTATGCTCCTCAACAGAGAAAAGTGGCTCAACGTAATTACACCAGACTTGGCATATAAACCAAACTTTACTTCAGGAATTACCTTTGCTTGTTCTGGTGTGAATATGTTCAGTAATTTTGGGAAATTAACGTTTCAAAATGTTCCACTCGGGGCATGAAGAGGTTAATTATTGGAGATATTGATACTATTAATTTGTGGTCCTCTGCCAATGTGTGTAAACAAGGCGGATTTGCGAAACCAATACAAAAATTATAGATACACCATGGGGTAATGAAGCTTTTCTCCTGGCACATATTGTGTATTTGCAATCAGCCACTTTCTAATTGGCTATCCGTCGCAGAAACCTTTCTGTTGCCACCATTACCCAACATGGTTCACAGGGTATTGTGCTTGGGCGGTGGGGGGAAGAAGGAGGGAGAAAGGGTGTCTTTTTTTAATTTATTTTTTATTTAACAAAGAAACCACATGGTATTCATTTTGGTAACACACCATAATTCCATGGCTGCAGAATACACTATTTATGCCGCCCTAATATCTATTCCCAGGTCTTCCCCACTGTGAACCCCCCCCCTATCTCCCATTACCTTCATTGATGATCCCAGAATGGTTTCCCCATTGATCCCATGTTTTGTCATACTTTTAAGAGCATCCCCTCGATCTACATATGGGATCTTCAAGCTTAGCAAAACAATCCATAGTCGCTGCCCATGATGAGATATTGGGAGCCAGTTTCGTTGTGCATTGGCCTGCAATGTCTCTTTTGGCCAGAAGTATGGCCATGCCCACAAGCACATAATATTCCACAATCCTGAAAGCAACGCTGGTTTTGCGAAATCAGGTACGGACCACTTAGTAGGTTATCAAAGATGCAGTCCTTTATTTTCCAAAGACAGCAGCATGACTCGTTTCGACAGGGTAAACCCGGTCTTGATCACATGACATGCTCTAGACCAAACGTGATTAAATACTGTCGTGAATTGAACAAATGCTCCTCCTACTTCTTCATAAAAAGCAACAAAATACTATTGGTATAACAAACTAACTAGCAAGCTTCAAATAAAGTGTGGCCAGCAATAAATATAAGCAATACAATTATTATACCTAAAATAGATCTGTTAATTCACTACACATATAAATATATCACAGATTTATAAATATAAAAAAATTCTCTATTTATAAATCATAAAGGGTGAGTGCCCAATTCTGTGCAATATATGAAGCATATACTATATTGAAATAATACCAAATAGTCAGGTTCACTTAGAAGTGCAAGTAGCCATGAGCAATAGAAAACACAACAGTAAATATAAGTGCAAATGGAGATTAACATTTACGAATCAAATTATTAAATCATAATTGATTCGCTCAGAGTACTCAACATGTACCACATAGCAGGACGCCATGTAATGATATCCATTATAAAGAAAGTGCACAGTGCCTAAATAAAGTGCAAAAAGTTAAATGAGTACATTCAAAATTCTTAACCATATTCAGATAAAGCAAGAGAATAAATGGATCCAAAAGTGCAAAATATCATTGCAATGTGCAAATACACGCAAACTTAATAAATAGAGAGGACCCATACCAATATTCCTTCTAAAACGGTATATATGTTGAGCAATAAAGTGCGTTAGCCTCCTCCTGCCCAGTTGATCAGTACCCAATCCCTTCACCTCACAATTACCGAATTAAAACCAGTAAAACTAGAAAACGAGGATAACCAGCTAAAAGTCAGATAAAAACAAGGCATAAAAAGGAAACAGATTAAAAATCACTCAAGCTAAAAGAAACTTAAAACTCACTCATTATCAACATAGCAGCAAAAAGATATCAACTCGTGTCACAAAGCTCAGGTTACATCATAAAACAATCAATAGAAAATGGGACAAGCCTGCCCATAGACTGATCTCAACAGTGAAGGACCTTATAAAAAATTGTAAAGATCCTCTCCAGTATTAAGACCATTTGGGATCTTGGTGTCCAAAAGTAAAATATATTGACTCTCTAGCTGCCGTAACTTTCTTTCCCTGTCACCACCTCTTTTAGACCATTGGACTGTGTCAATAACAAAATATCTTAAGTCACTAAGATTGTTGCTGTGTACTAATTTGAAGTGACGCGCCACAGGGTAGCTGGAGTCAGAATTAACAATGGCACGGACATGCTGCAAAATGCGGTTGAAAACGTGGAGCTTAGTGCTCCCAACATACTGTAGATGGCATGTACATTGTAATACATAAACAGCATGATCTGTTTTACTGGTAAACAACCCTTTGATTTTACACGCAGTATGTATATGTATATATATATATATATATATATATATATATATATATATATATATATATATATATATATAATACTCAGCTTTGAAGTACTGGTTAGGTATTTATTTATTTATAAAGTTTTATTAAGCGCTAGCTAGACCCCTGGGTATCAGAGCGCTTTACATACACAAAGGAAAAGAAAGAGAATTGCACAACATCGCTGTACATGAGGATGCATAAAGATAAAGGCAAAGGCACAATACTTATGTTTCCAGTGAGGAGAAAAGGAGGCAGGTGGCTGACACAGTTAGAAAACCACCATCCTTGAAGGTCAAAGTGAGCGGGGAGTCTACTAGGTTATTGATGCCTGGGACGGCTGCCTTGGTCGGTAAGGTATTGGATGGGAAGAAAGAGTTTCAGGTCCTTTTTGAAGCAAGAGAAGGAGGGGTTGCATCTGAGATCGATCAGGAGTGCATTCCACATCCTCGGTACGTTGCCAGAGAAGGACCAGAGAAGGACCAGTACTGGGTCTTTTTCTTTGTCAGTTTCGGAGGGATGAGCAGAAGTGAGTTGGTGCTTCTCAGAGTTCTGGATTTCCCTGCTTCTACTAGCTTGCTGTTTAGGTAGCTTGGGGATTGGGTGTGAAGGGTCTTGCGAGTGATGCAGGCCAGTTTGAAAATACATAAACTTTACATGGGAAGCCAGTTGAGTGCAAAGAGGGTTGGAGACATGTGTTCAAATCTTTTTACATCAGTTATGAGTCGGTATGCCATGTTAAGGACTGACCTTAGTGGGGCTAGGTGAGCTTTTGGTGACCCTGTTAGGATGACGTTTCCATAGTCCAGTTTAGAAGGGACTAGGGATTGTACAATTGTCTTGAGATCTTTTACTGTTGAAAAAGGTGTTTATGGTGCTTACAGCTTTGTCACAGTGTGACTAATGAGCACGAAATTTGGTATTTGTTCATTCATTTGGGTAAAATTTGGCTATCGAGTTTTTAGATCCATCTAGAAGATCCTGCACTGGATGATGCTCAAAGGTGTGCTTCTCATTCAAGCCCAAATGGAATTTCCTTTACAGACTGCTTCAGCAAAAACATCTGAATGATATTACATCAAAATTGGCTTGAAACCAGAACTTGATTCAGAATAGGACCTTTTTGTGGTATGTTGTAAATCTTTGACCAGTGTTTGATACTCGAGTTAAAAATAAGTGTTGAGACAGCTTTGAAGGGTTTATGAATTATGTACCTGAAGCATTATTTTGTAGATTATAAGTGGATCTGGGTCTGCAAACCCATCAATGCAAATTATTTTAAAACATAAAAAAATGCAGCGGGCCATTATTTTCCCCTTAATGCTGCATCCTGAAAAAAGCTCCAAGTATTTTGTGGCAGGGTAAGCATTGCATGACCCATAAGGGTCTGGGAGTCCCTGGGGGACAGATCCTACCGGCAAAAACAAAAGTTCAATTTTTCTTAAATAGTTTGGTGATAGCCACCAGATTTGTAGATCCCACTGTTGGACATTTTGTATTGGGTTCACCTGGAAATCTTTTTGAAATGTATTTTGTAATGTTTTATCTGGACCAAGATGGGCAAAACTAGCAGAAATACAGGGATCAGTGCTGGACCTTGTCCAAAGGTCATGCGCAGCTGATCTTGGTGGAGAAGAGGCTGTCTCAGGGCCTCACACAGCTAATCCCCACTATGCACGGCCAAAGGTCGTGTGCACTGAGTTCTGTCTGTACAAGGAATCTGCATTGGGTCTAATTTTAAGGAAAGCCCCGCAATCAATCCTTGCTGTACTTGGCAGAAGCTTTGTACAGTTGGGGGAGTCCACAGAGGACTGCAGTTGGACTGTACACCCTTCCATCATTGTTAAAGGCCAAGTGAATTGGGTTTCGCCACATTGGGGATGGGCTCAGTGCTTACGTAAAGAGGAGGTGATATTTTATAATAGTAAATACATTACATAACAACACAGTCAGTAAATAACAAATTCGAAAACAAACAGTAGTCTGTAGTAATGTTATCAATTATGTCAATGTGTTGGTTTGTGATCTCATTAGTGATGCTGTTACTGTATACATTTGTGACATACTCTATGACATCATGGATGAAGTCCTGAGCACTGCATTGGGGTAACCTATTGTTTGCCCACCTACAGCTAACGGTAGCTTGTCCTTTTCAGTGGGGGGAGGGGTTTGTTGGTTTTCTTACCCGTAACATCGCTTTAACAGTGTTATTTTAAGGGATTATTCTACTTTGAATCTTTTACTCTTAAAGTTGATGGGGCGCTGTTAATGGGATGCAGATGATGTGTGTGTGAATAATCCAGAGTCCAGTTACACAAGTATGTCATTACAATAAAATGGATGTATGACGTTTTCATGCATACCTTGAACAATCGCTGTCCTTTACAATGCGTGGCATTACATCGCAGACCAATAGCATTAATTTTTATGTATATATATATATATATATATATATATATATATATATATATATGTGTGTGTGTGATAGATCTATATATATCTATCTATATATCAGTTAACGCTCCAAGATTCACGCAGACACCATGCAGAGAAAAACTGACTCTTGAATACGCTGTATTCTGCTGTTCAGGAGATCGTGTTTATTAAATTAAATTAATAGTGCAAAGCAGTCATAACTCGTTTCGGCCAACGCAGTGGCCATGATCATATGAGCGCTAGTCGGGTGAGTAAAGCATTTTTGAGTGGTCCCAGAGTACCATGTGATACACTGTCAGCTGATATGATAGGCATAGAAAAATACTGTGCAAACATGAATGCAAAGCCCTGGCGACATTGATCTTCAGTGTCAACAGATAAATACACTGACCACTCAAATGCTAAAACCAGGTACATTTTCCAATTGCATGTAACATAGGGATGTTTGTCCAATTAAATTCAAATGAGACAAATTGATCAAGTCATGGGGTGTAGGTATAACATCAATCTCCCAATTCGACTTATGATCTAAAATGCACAAATGCATAGCAAATCAGAAAAATACATGTAAAAATTGTTACAGAATTTTAAAAACCAAATCATGTTAAAACATTCTGAGAACACCTGGAATAAATATGTGCAAAATAATAGCAGTACAAATACTTTTTGCGATTAAGCAGCGGACCTGTATTCTCAAAAAAAATCATTAGCATTTCAATTAAAGTGCACCAATGTTGGACATTATTAAATATGCCCTTGTTGAAATACATGTGGCTTACAGCATCAATGTGAAAAGTGCTGAGTGCAAAAAAGTGCAAGGAAACTGTCTGGTGACAAAAAATAAAAGTTGATAAGAAAATTCAACGAAAGAGCAGCATCAAATGACCAGTGTACATCAACTTAATGAATGCTCAAATGCAACTGTGTACTGACTCTCATTTATGAAACCTACATCGAATACATCTAAATCAGGGGAGCCCCCCAGATAAACCCAAGAAATCACTCTCAAACACAGGGAGTCTGATGGATATAGTTAAATCTCTAATCTATGTATCCTGTCGAAACTGGTTCAAGTGACTGAATCAATGATCAATCTGTGCAAAACGCAAATAAATAGCTTAAAACCAAAAACTCACATGAAAACTTAATAATAAACGGTAAAAAGCCACAAACATGGACGAACCGCAGAGACGGAACCATTAAAACCAAACTGTGTGGAAAACCGTGGAAAACAGGAAAGTAAAAAAGATGTTTAAAGGCTATATAACTACAGGTAATAGTGCAAATCTTTACAGATGTTCAGACCTCGGGGGCTTTGGTGTCAAGTTCAATGATGTACTGCGTTTCTAACTGTCTAAGCCTCTTCTCCCGATTGCCTCTGCGTTTGTTGATGGGCACACTGTCAATGACAAAATATTGGAGCACGTTGAGATTGTTATTGTGCTCCAACTTAATGTGTCTTGCTAACGGATAAGTAGGGTCTGAATTGACAGTTGCCTGGAGGTGTTGCAATATACGTGTGAAAACCTGTAGCTTTGTGCTGCCAACATACTGTAACCTGCAGATACATCTTAACACGTATACCGCAAACTCTGTGCGACAAGTATAGTGACCTGTCAATTGGACGGGAATGTCCGAAAAGGCAGTGGAATATGATGTAGTGTTCACCCCAAATTTGCACGCACGGCATGTGCTGCATTAAAAAATACCTTTTTTTGGGGTGAGCCAACTGCCTTTGATATTTAGTTCTGGTCTGGTTTTGACTAGATCACTGCGCATCGAGTAAACTTGCGGTACGTGAAATTCGGTTTACTTGGAAGGACCTATTGTAAAGTGGCATCTGTAAGCACTATTGGCCATTGTGTGTTAATGATGCTCTTGATGGCATTGGCTTGTTTGCTGTAGGTCGAGATAAATCTGCAGGATATATCATCCGGCCCACCCTCTCTTTCAGTGTCATCAGAGCTGACGGATGCAGAAGGGGCCACATTACTGAGTTTGTTCACAGGTTTTAATAATTCTAGTCTTATCTTTAGCTTTGGCTTTCTGCATAGCAATGTTCAATTTTTTAGGATCATAGCCTCGCTCCATTAGCCTTTCTGTGGCAGCTTGTTGTGCAAATACCAACGTAGTATTGGAACTGCACGCCCTACGAATACGCAAAAATTCTCCGTAGGGAAGACTAGAAATAGTGTGATGAGGGTCGTAACTTGAGGCGTGCAATTAAGTATTGCCTGCTGTCGGTTTCATGAATAAGCAAGTTTCTATGGCCCCTTTCTCAATGAACACTGTGATGTCTAGAAAATTGGTGGTAACAGGGTCAATTTTTGCCATGAAGTACAAATTCTGATCATTTTTGTTGATGACATTAATGAAATTACAGGCTTCAGCATATGTTCCCTTCCACACAATGAATACATTATCAATATATCGCCACATATGCGTCACATGCTTGTCAAACAGAGCTCTGTGTTCGACCTTGAGGACATGCTCCTCCCACCAGCCTACATGTAAACATGCATAACTGGGGGAGAAGCATGCCCCATAGCCACGCCCTGCTTTTGTTTAAAGATCTTGCCATCAAACATGAAACCATCAAACATGAATATGTTGTTATGCAGACACCAATGTATCATTTTTATCAACATAGCATTGTGTTTATACATGGAAATGCATCTTTGTCTGAGGTAAAAGTCAACAGCTTTTAACCCATCATCATGTCTGATGCTCGTGTACAGAGCGGTGATATCTAACGTTGCTAACAGATACTCATTAGACCATTGCACTGTATTCAATTTCAATAAAAAGTCACTTGAATCACGTAAGTACGAAGGCAGGTTAGTAACATGCTCTTGGAGATAGAAGTCTACATAGCTTGAGTTGCACTCGAATGTACTATTCTTCGCTGAAATAATCGGTCTTCGGGGCATCGGGTCAACGTCCTTATGCACCATGGGAATTAGGTAAAAAGTAGGTAAGGTCGGTAATTCCTTGAATACAAATTTGAATTCATCTTTGGATATAAGACCTTCCCTTTGCCAAGACATGAGGTCACTCTTAAAGTCTCTGTTCATTTTCCTGACAAAAGAGGTATCAGATTGTTCATAGCATTGTTTGTTGTTGATGTGCTGGTAAGACTCTGCTCTGTAGAGCTGCTTGGCCCACAATACAATGTTGCCTCCCTTGTCCGAATTGTTAATGAGCACAGTGTCATTATTCTTGAGTTTTTCCATGATTTGAAAATACTCATATTCATGTTCATATTCATACTCGTATATATGGGTGTGTTTTTATTTTTTCTGATGGGCAGGGCAGCCCCCTGATCCCCCTTTTTAGGTCTTGTATAGAGGCATCAAGTAATCTGTATATGTTAGCAAGCAGCCGGTAGTTTCTCCTGCCGCTTGCCATTTGCTGAATGTTGACACAGCTCCTGTTAGCTTGCTTTTTACTGGCTGTTCATGTGAAATTGACTTCTCTGTAGTCCGAAAGCAGCGGCCACTACCTACAGTTTTTTTTTTTTTTTTTTTTTTTACAACTCTTTATTCGTGACTGTTACCAGCATTACAGTTTATATACAATCAGTGTACCTTCGATCAGTCTTTTCACTTTTTCTCAACTTTAACTGTTGGCGTATTAACATTCATATATTTCCATTACATCTCATCCTATAACTTCCAAAGTATCTTTCAGCTTCAGCATTTTTCCTTTGCATATAAATTACAGCAGCGCCTGTGTACTAACTGTCTCCCAACTCCCTCCGTCCCCCCCTCCCCGTCTCCTGGCCGTACCCTGTGTACACCCTGAATTCTCGGTATATTGACTTTATTCTGTTTAGAGAACGTTCAGCCTCATGACTTGGTTAACCCGTGGATCTTGTCTGTGCCTTTACATTCCCTATCGCTCTGTATTCCGTGAGTGCAATCATGTGTTGTTTCCCTGTGACAATTCCAGTTCTACACCCTCCATCTCTAACAACATTCGGTCCCATTCTAGCGCTACAGGGTATTTACGTTGTCCCTTCTCCTCCCACTACCTACAGTTTTAGTCCGCCAGATCACACTTTTTTTTTTGACACGCATCTGTGCCTGACGTAAACATGGCATGCGCGTTCTACACCATATTTAGTGCTGTACTAAGCGGCCCTGCGATGTTGTATTTTTGAATCTGAGCCCGGCTGGTGTCTGTCATGAAGGCTGATTTGCCTGCACCTAATTGACCCCACAGATCACCTCGGTGGCTTGGTGCGCATGTTGGCGCACAGCTGTTGTCTGCCGATCACCGCTCAGGCCCGAGTTCCAGGAGGAGGACCGCGTCGCTGGAGAAGCTGTGCCGTTGCTGGGTAACCAAGGACGCCCACCAGGACATCAACAGCCGGAAGAGGATCTGCGCTCAAAGAAAGTTGGGAAGGCTTCCCGACCCCTCCAAGAGGCATCTTCGAGGGAGGAAAAGTCCAGTCTGCTGATCGCCCCGGCGGGGGCCACAGTACCAGAATCTTCTACCAAAATCTTCTACCCACATTGCCGCTTCGCATTTCCGTAGCGGGTTGGAAGTCAACAGGCTCGAGCACAGCTTGCAGCTTTCACGTTGTGAGTAGAGAGTTTGAGTTTTCATTACTGAGGCGCAATGCCCGAATGCAGTGTGTAGGTGTCCTGCTCTGAGCTGTCATTTGATTCACTTATAAGATGTAGACACAGTGCAGTGCCCCAGCGCAGTGTCCGGGTCTCAGTCTATGATGACGCGTCATAAAATGCCGCGCTCTTGTTCAGTGTGCATGTGTTGGCCTTGCTCCACCACTCTCTACCCAGGACTGATGCTTCGCCACTCCCTGCACTACTCCGAGACAGCTGCTGCTGCCTCATAGCACCACCAGCGTTGCAGCTGCTGGCCATGCTATCATTGCTACACGTCTTCTTTGTGGTGCACGTTGAGTATTGTAGTTCCACTACTGCTTCAGACTCCTGTTCAGACTCCTCTTAGTAATCTGGATGGTTGCTTATCAGGTTCACAGTTTACTCTTTGGCACTATAACTTGGCTCATAATCCGCAATTGCTCTGCATAATGTTCGATTGCCTGACCGCAGCAAAGTGCATCATGCACAAACACATGGCGGGAGTGCTGCTCCTTTAAAGAACAAGATGGTGTTTTTTTTTTCTATTGTCTCGGTGCCCCTGCTCTGCTTTTACTACCGTGGTGTGCCCCCCCCCCCACCAGCTTGAGACGGATTTTTTTGGATGTATGCTGTTTCTGTGTATACTGACCCAAAGTTCTATCAAGTTACCCAATCTGGTAGTAGGTGGTTTTATTTTAAAAGCTGTTGTAATTGATTTTAGTTTTCAGATTGTTTCGTTTTTTGGCATGTGTTTTTTTTAACGTCTGGCCTGTGTCACTTCCACCCTTTTAAATAACAAACACGTCCTGCTTCCTTCTTTTGTAAGCACACTGCAGGCTCATCTTGTTAGCGCCATATATAAATGCAATTACAATTACAATTACAGTTCACCACTTCCAGCCACAACACTCAAAACAAATACACATGGGTAAAAGACATTGCCATTTACAAGGCTAATAGCTCTAACTCTCGCAAATGCGAGACCTATTGCATTGCAAATGCTTGTTCTTTATTTTTACTCCTAACTGCCTCTTAACTCTTCCCTCTCCTGAACCCAATAATTACCCACCTTGCCTCTATTCACTCCTAAACCCTAAAGTTACATTTACCTCCCCTTGCCCCTACCTATCTTACCTATCTCAAAACCCTAACATCTCCCTTACCACCTTTTACTTCTACCTTTCCCTGAACTGTAAATTCACTCTTAACTCCCTTTACCAAACCCTAAACCCTAATATCACCTTTACATCCCTTTACTTCTACCCCCAAACCGTAAAATAACCCGTACCTCCATTTATCTGTACCCAGCTGTAAACCCTAAACTCACCTGTACCTCTTTACCCGTACCTAAGTCACTTTTTGAAAAGTATGATTCTTTTTTTTTTGTAATTACTTGCCTGTGTGGGCAAGGTACAGTGTGGTAAAAGGCTGCGTGGTAAAGGTGTTTCCCCAACAAAAACCACGAAATCCAGTGATAATGGGGGTTTGGAGGGACATTAAAGCCTGTAGGTTCTATAATTGACTATTAGAACATTGGAATGCTGGGAGCTCTATTGAAAATAATGGAGTGCCCAGGGCTTCTAATGGCCGATAGAAGCCAAGAGCTCAAACTTTCTGTGAGCAAACATTCCAATGTTTTCTCACAGCTGTTGCTGTGAACAAATAGCCTCACGGAGCCTGAGGGGATTTCGATCTCATCGGGCTTCGTGAGGCCTTTGTTTTACAAATTAGAACATTCTGTTTTCTAGGGGCAGAATGTTCTGATAGCATTAAAGCTTTCTTTAGCGTGATCTACCGGCCATCTAGGCCAGCTCCCTTGTTAAAGGCCCTCGCTTTCGGCTAGGGCCTTTAATGCTGAAGCTTTAATGACCGATAGATCCTGCTAGGGCGGGCTCTAAGGCTATATTAACAGTAACAAGTTAAGCTTAGCTGCCTTCATTGTCCTCCAGGTGCACTACGCCCTTTAATCATATGCTGTTACCTTCTATGCACTAATGCAATCTTAGAAAGTACAGGTTTGTTTAGAGCAGGCCTTTGCTAAGAAAGTGCCCCAGGTGAACCACATTTTATTCTCTTCCTCATTCTTTTCCCCTCTGCTCTTCTCTAACTCTCCTGTAAGTGCTATAAATAACAGGAGTTACTTGGGAGGGAGTAAAGTCATGTATGCAGTGTGTGGAGATAAAGAACAGGCACCGGCGGCCTGAAATAAAAGTCCATTATTAGTTTTGTGGGTAAGCTCAATGCAGCCCTCTGACATTAGGTGCTCTGGGCCTTTGCCCAGCTCGCCTATGCCTAAAACTGGCCATGGGTTTGTGTTATGTAAGTACCCTAACACGCAGATTTAGGTATCTTTAGATGCTCTGTAACAGCAGTGTTTCTCTACATAAGTTTTATGTTGAGGTACATTGCTGCCAAGGTATCAGATTACTATGTGTGCCATTTTCATACTTGAAGTGTAATTATGATTGACATTTCAAGGACTATGGGTGACACTTTCTTGTGAGTCAAAGCAAGCAATGAAAACAAGGGAAACATATAAATATCAGAAATTACAATTACACCCACTGAGTACGAGAAACTCTAAGTTGCCTTTATGGTGCTAGATGGCTGACCGACCGCTCTAGAGGAGAACTCCCGTCCCAGCTAAAATATTCTTCGGAATCCTACCCTGTTGTGCAGTGAACACCCCCCCCCCCGCCCCCCCTCACCCCCAAGCTATCCTGGAACACCAGCGACCGCATGCCAACTAAACAAAGGGGGGTCTATCTTGTTTATGTATGCACTCATTTTTATATATCTTTAGCTAGTGATACCCCCTTGTGCTGTGGCCTTCTACCTGGGCACATTGACTGTGCTCTACACACCCAACCCCTGTCTATTCTTGAATAACAGCCCCTGCATGGCAACTAAACAAAAGGGGGTGAAAGAATCCCCTATCTAGCCCTGTGACTGTCATTGCTGCAGAACTTCACCACACCCTGAGGAGCACTCATTGCCCCCGCCCGCATCTCCTGGACTGACAAAGCAACCACGCCTGTGGTTGCGTTGGGCACGTCTTTGGCCATGGGGCTGCCATTTTGCTTTTGACTACGCTGCTGTCTGTGTGTTGCATGGCTTATGGTGCTGGGTCCTTCCACCTGGGCACTGGAGCGGTGCAGTGGGCCCCCTGGTCTTCTGATAAGTTCTCCTGCTGACAATAGAACCTGGTTGGCCTGGATCGCTTTTCCGTGACTCTAACCAGTTCTGACCAGCAAACCAGTGCTCGAGCTTGAGTGGCTAACGGTCTGCTGGTGGGTTGGCATGCCCTTCTGTACCCCGCAACCCTCTGCCTTATGGGGTGGTAGCGAGTTCTAGCGTGTCCTAGCAGCTCTGGACCTCCAAATGAGTTTCCCTGCTCCCTGCACCAGTGGTCATCGTTCACTTAGACGATACTCTACAAGGTGGCCGGTGATATCTGGATTCACTGGATGAAACCAGTCTCTACCCGCAACTGGTACACATCTTGCCTTGGAGGTTCAGCTGCATCAACGTGCCTTTACCTTCAACTGGTTTCCTACTCCTCGCTCTGTCCCCTCTATTCACCTTTCTTACTTAATGCTCCCCCGAGCTATGTGCCATCTCCTCCTTCTGCTTCTACACGTCATCACTACAGTCGTGACACTCTCCTCCTCCCCTCCACCGTCCTTACCTCACCCTTGCCATTTTTTTTTATGAAGGCATTGAATAATCCCATTTTTTGAAAACGGATCACTGCCCCTCGCAGTCAGCGCTGTCCGTGTCAAAACACTTTTTTTGTGTACTTGAAATTGACAAAGCCCATAGCTCTTCCATAGGTGCGACTTATTGGCTTTACCAATGCTTGTTCATAGAGAAGCTGCCTGTTTGGTGGTGTAGATGTGTTTGTGTAATTATTTTATGACTTTATTTGCTTATTCACTGAATGAGAGATAGAACGCCTGCCTGTCTTGTTGCTTTGACAAGACGATTCATATTCCCTTTAGAATGTCTATTTTTGTTTAGGCACATATTTACTAAAACAGTTTCAAAGGAAATAGAAGACTCCACTCTTTTCGAAGGAGGGGGGAGCAGGTCAGTAGAGAAGCCTGACTCCACAATAACCTGTCTGTCAAAAAGACATACCTGTGCTCACATATGGTATATTAGCGGACGTGTGCAGATTCCAGCTGACATTAGGGAGCTTTCACAGTCCATCTTTTTCAAGCCCGAAGACATCACATCATGTGGCGTAACTCAAAAATAAACCTTGACCCCCGGAAGATTGTGGTGAGGGGATATTTGCATACTGGTATTTTCCAGATAAAAGGTTCAACTTAGGGGTCCCCATGAAGTATGTCTATTGTCTGTGCTTGTTTGCCAGCAGCCCTGAAAAATTAGTGCACACTAAGGGATCTACTCTGTGCCACTCTTCTCTGCGCCACTCTACTCGAACGACTACACTCCATGCCAATGTGCTTGACACCAGTTTACTCAAAACCAATGCACTCTACGCCAATGTACTATGAACCACTATACTCTGCAAAACTCTACGATACTGCACTCTACATCCCTGCACTCTACGCCACACTGTACTATACCCCAATGCACACTACGCCATTCTTCTATGTACCACTGCGCTCTACAACAGTCGAACAGTCTACTATGCAATACTGCACTCTCTGCCACTGCACTCTGTATCACTGCACTCCTCTTTACTCTACCCTGTACCACCCCACTCCAATCTTCACTACTCCACCCTACGCCACTTCACGCCTCTCTACTCTGCCGCTCTACACTGTCAGCCACTGTCCTCTACTCTACACCTCTCTACTGCACTCTATGCCACTACACTCTACACCACTAAACTTTACTCCACTACAATCTGCGCCACTTCACTTTACTCCATTAAATTGTCACTTCGCTCTATGTCGCTGCACTCTAATCCAATCCACTCTATGCCATTATGTTTGAGAGGCTACCCGAGGAAATTGGTAAAGACTGCTCTGAAAAGGGCTTGGTATACCCCGCGTGAAACCTTGCTCACCCCGAAAGTGAAAACGGATGTAACACAAATGACCTGTGTTTTGACTTTTAACCCCAAAGCAAATAAAGTCAAACAGATAATTAAAAAAAAACTGGAGACTGATCGAACACCTTAATATTCCGAAGCCACTTTTCGCTTTTAAGAAGGGTAGGAACCTAAAACAACATCTTGTTAGAGCGAACAGAGAACCACAGGCCAAGAAAGACACCAGAAGCATGTTAGGTTTGCCAGCAGTAGTTGGACACTACCGGTGTACCAACTGTGCTGCATGCCCTAATACTATCGACTCCAAATCTATTGTAATTAATAATAAGACCCATACCATGCAGTCCTTCTCCAATTGTAACACCAAAAATGTGGTGACGTGCCCGTGTGGGCATTCCTACATCGGCCAGACCACCCAAGCGGTTAAAATGCGCATTTGCCAACATACGTCTCGCATAAGATGCAGGAACCAGGGAGCACCGTTGGTGCATCATTTCAATGAGTATGGACACAGTAAGGATGATTTAACCTGGGCAGTACTAGTGGTGATTAAAGCAAGTAACAAGGGAGAATTGGAGATGAAGTTGAACCGCACAGAAGCTAGATTAATAGAAAGATACCATACTGCTACAGAGGGTTTGAATGACAGAGATGAATTATGGGTACTAATCTAGATACTTCCTGCCTTCTCTAATAGAGTAGTTGGGTATAGAGAATTGTACTTTGCGAGCTTTTTCTTAGGAGGTCTATGAGGCAGAAGGATGAAAGGTACATAATTGACACTGTTTTTTAATGCCCTTTATTATTTTTGTATGTGCTCTTGTGATTGGATCTATTGAGATGTGAAGATGAAGACGTTGATTGGACATTGAATATGTCTATTTTAGATACTGTGTATTATGACATTTGATTCTTCTACATTCATTTGCATGGATGCTTGAGAGGCTAAATTTAGAATATAATGTTAGATGACCCTAGAGTGTAAGCTCAGATGTGAACATGCAGTGCCAGGAAGATTGTGTTGATTGCGTGGTCTTCTGAATAGAGTGTGAGGCCCTTGTTTCTGTTAGCCGGGCTGAGATAGAGACCCCCTCCTTTCCGTATCATTTTGATATGGCTACTCGACTTACGAGAGGAATGTTGAGTTTCTCTGTCTTCCTGAGGGATTGAGACTGATCGTGCGAGGTTGACATTGGCGTTCTATATGCCCAGGTGGACACTGCGACCACCTTTTTTACTGTTTTGATTCCCCCCTGTTTGGACCCCTGCGGGATCTTGCCATGATTGATATGATTTTGATGACCTATGGACCATCACTTTGACCCGCGTACTTTCCTAGGTGGAACCGCATTGGAGGCAGCGTCGGTTACATGCTGGGTCTTTGATCCATTTTTTACTTCTGCGGGATCACCTCTTTGATCGATTTGATATTGACTATCTTTCGATCACCACTTTGACCCGCGTTTCATTCTAGGTGGAATCGCATTGGAGGCAGCTTTATTGACAAGCTGGGTCATATTCCTCCCATGTACATTTTTGTTGTGGCACGATTATTTATTATAATCCCAGGAGGAATTGGGGCACATTTGAGGTGTGGGGGCTATGTTCTTCACCTTATTATTATTATTATTATTCTTTATGGGAGACATGGTCGATTACTATAGGACGCCGTGAGCTTGATCCCGTCCTTTATGTCCCTGGAAGGACGCCCGTGACATCACCGCGTCGTCCTCTTTTTTACGTCCACAACATAGGCGCCTTTTGCGTGTTGTTTGGACGTAAATAGATCGAATATCGTAGGAACAGTGTGGCGTGACGGGGACCCGTTATGCAGATATTTGAATCGAGGGGCTGTTGTAACTTATGGGGACTATAATGTGCGTTCGTTTTGTTTGGTGTGTTATACCGATAGGAGAGTTTGTCTGAACTTTTTGCTGTCTGTGGTCTTTTGCCAGGAGATGAATTCCTGCCATTAGTGAGAAGCGAGGAGTGTTCATTTGGCGATTTGTTTGAGCCCCGTGAGACTGAGTTTCCTCTGGTATGATCTATGCCACTTGGCTTGTGTAATACCTATGAGCGACAGGCATTGCTCAATATTTTGATGAATTCTGATTAATTATTTTAGGTTGTGCTTTTGTCTATGTTTTTCTAGGATTGAGGTGGGTTCACAAGCCAGGTGGCTGTGGAGATTTTGCCTGCGAGCCAGGGAGTGGAGAGTGTTTTGCACTCATTGAAGGTATTTGTGTGCACCTCCTGAGTTATGTTCACCTCTGTTGTGGGTGATGGTTTGGTGTACACGGGTTCCCTTGGTATGTTTGTCTTAGGCACTACCTTTGGAGATTGGGCATGTGTGAGCTTGGTTGCTTGCCCTGCCTCGATCTGCCGGGTCGCACCTAGAATCACCTGACCTATCTGGCACTGCATGGTCACTGAGGGGATAGTGTAATTTTGGTAGAATTGAATGTAGATTTAAATATTCATTCTTATCATTTTAGAGATATTGATACCCTTGTCCTGATGAAGCCAAAAGGAATTACTGGCTGGAACACTACCGCGACTGCGTAGACATTTTGACGAGGAGTCCCATCATTTTGAATTTTGTTGAAAAGAGCACCTAGAGAATAATTTGGTTAGAGGTGTTATGCCTCTGGCGCAATAGGGATTTCCTCAGAGTGTACTACTTGGAGATAGGAGTGTACATCATGATAGTTCTTTTCTTAGTAGGGGTACTCTTTTATATACTTTTTTGTATGTTTTGTAGACTTTGTATATGTTGTATATATGTATTGTATCATAGCTATGAATGTGATCTAAATGTGATTTGTAGTGATTGTTTATGTCCTGTGCATATGAAGTGTATATACAATTGTGTTTATTTGTGCTTTGGCCCGTCATTTGGCACGTATATGAGTTTGATTTTTGAATATATAGGATATGTAAATAATAATTGGGAACATCAGGGTAATTGGTTGTACCTTGAATGAGAATAAAATGTTGAATTGGTCCCTCTGTACCTTTTTGTTCTTTATATACATCTTTGATGTTTGTGCTCAGGTATAGGAGGGTGATTTGGGCATAACCCCTTATTGATTTATACCTCTTATCTACTGTGCATCATTGCACTCTGGTACTGCACCCTGTGCCACTTCACTCTACGCCTCTCTACTCTGCGCCACTCTGTTATATGTCAATGCACTCTACCCTATTCTACTATGCACTGCTGCTCTCTCTGCCACTGCACTCTACAGCACTCCAGTCGAGACCACTTTACTCTACTCCACTTTATGCCAGGGCATTCTATCCCACTACTGTATGCCCCTCCACTCTACTCTGCTCTGCTACACTCTACTCTGAAACAATCTACTCTATGCCACTGCACTCTTCCATTGCACTGTATCTTGCACCACTCTCCTCTACCCTGCACCACTCCATTCTACTGTACACTACTCCACTCTACGTCACTTTGCTCCACTCTGAAATGATCTACCCTACACCACTGCAGTCAGGGCAACTGCACTATGCACCACTTTCCACCACTCCACTCTATGCCACTGCAATTCTTATGTCCATCAATGTATGCTACATCACTTCACTCTGCACCACTCAACTCTTTGCAAGGGTACTCGACTCTAGCCACTACACTCAATGCTAATGCACTCTATTCTGGACTACTGCACTCTACGTCCTTATACTGTGTCACTGCACTCTACGCCACTTTTGTTCGATTCTGCACTACTGTACTGTAAGCCATGGCTCTCTATGCCACTGAACTCTGCTCCTCTCTACTCTATGCCACTGAACTCTGCTCCTCTCTACTCTATGCCACTGCACTCTACGCCACTTCAGTAAACATCACTGTACTCTACGACAATCTACTCTACAACACTTGCACTCAGCTCTACGCCACTGTACTGTATGCCACTGCACTCGATGGCACTCTACTCTGCACCAATGCACTCTACACCAGTGGTTATTAACCTTTTGACTTCTGTGGACCCCCACTTAATCATTATAGGAACACTGGGACCCCCACAGATTAATTATTGGAAGCTGGGGACCCTCCATTGAGTTACAACTGGAAGCCGGGTATCCTGGCCTAAGGATTTTGATGATTTGAACCACAAACACACAAAAGTTAAGAAACAAGCCCTCATCAAACACACAAATGATGGATATTTTATTTATTTCATAAACCTATATAAAAAATAAAAAATGTGTTTTAATGAGAAGGTTGGAGCTTCTCTAAACTGAACTGAGGCCCCCTATTGTCTATACTCTATTCTTTTTGATGCACTTGCAATCCTCCCATGAGTCAATCTGAGGATACAAACTTAATTTTTAGCCTCCAATTCAAATTCCTTCATATTTACCTAACCACTTCTAAAATATTAAATTGTTCTTCTTTATTTATTTTCACTTTATTATTCTGTTAATGTTATTTGATTTTTCTAAGCATTTGTAGACACCTGAGTAAGCTTTGGGGACACCTGGGTTACGAACCACTGCCCTACTCCACTACACTCTGTCACTCTACTCTGCATCACTCCAGTCAATGCCACAGCTTTCTACCCTGCACCACTCCACTCTGCACCACTCCACTCTACTCTGCACCACTCCACTCTATATCACTTTACTCTGCAACTCTCTACTCACCTCTACGCAACAGCATGACTCTAAGCCACGCCATGACTCTCTACGCCACTCCATGACTCTCTACGCCACTCCATAACACTCCACTCTACTCCACGATACTCTACTATACTCCACACAACTCTCTTTACCACTCTCCTTTATGCCACTAACCTTTAGCCATGCTGAAAAGCAGCCATGTTGGTATACAACTGTCTAAAACATATTGGCAAAGCCAATAGCTCTTACATATGGGAGACCTATTGGCTTTGCCAACGCATGTTTAGTAGGTCACCAGCGGCTCACCATGGTCTGAAATTCGTGAGTCTTTTTTTCAAGTACCTTCATGTCCCTTGAAATATTTTTTCTACACCTCTTTCTTCTTGCTTCTGTCGATTTGACCCTACAGGTAAAGTTGCTTGTTGAGGGTGTAAGTCGTCATAATCTTGATGAAATGTAGTACCTCCTGAGCCCTGGACAGATCTGGTACCTGTACATAGTGGAACCTTTTGTGTCCTGGAAGAGGCCGGGGCAGAGAGGCCAGGCTGAGGATGACCGGCTATAGACTGTTGAAGAACGAGGAGGTGGGCACTTCTAAGTTTAGAGACGCATGCAGGAGGCAGTGGCAACTTTGCGTTCTGTGCCCCTTGGTAATCTCTCTAAAGGCTTCTGGCTAGGAGAGGAGGTGCGACTGGACGCCGCTATTGTTTGGGCTCGGTGCAATGAGTTTTACTCACTCTGACACCAGGGAAAAAATGAAACTTTTGGAAGTATTTGCCTGGCCTCACCACTCTGTCTCAGATGCACCCTGAGATGCAAAAATGAGGCATGCCTGAGGGTGACTACCCTGGCATGCCGAGTGTGTCCGTACACTGAGAGATTCGTAAAGTACAGAAATCCTGTCTGCCAACCCCATCCTCCTCCCAAAACACCCTGTGGACAAGCTGTCTCTGGCAGCAAATGCCCTTATGAGAAATAGTCTTTGTTTAAATATGGAATAGCTAGGTTAATATAGAATGAATAATACTAATGAACCGCACCTTGTTTGCTGAATAAATTGCGGTTACCATAAAGACATTGCAAACCAGTATCTAAGAAGAACTCAAATGTGTGAACCTTCGAATGCGCTTTCTACTGCCATCGCCTTAAACATGTACTCAAGTAGTAGAACTTTCATGGGTCATATGTTTCTTAACTTCTGATTAAGGAAACCTACTCTTGTCTTTCAAGTGATTGAATCAGTTCCTACCAGATGAGGAAGAACAGACTTATGGAAAATAACATTACTTTCTTAACCCATTGGCAGCTGCTGTCGGCCAACGGCCGTCGCGTGTACTACCTCGGTAGTGCTGCGCATGTCCATTGTCCAACGCGGCCCTGCCCGTATTATAGAACGTTCGGCACTGGCGCGGAACGTTCAGCGCAGCCAACGGGTTAAACAAGCCAACAAGGCTTAGCATTGGTATACAAGTTTTCCACTTTATACCAATCGCCTGTTTACACAGTGGACTGTAGAGTAGAGGTGAAGTTAACAAATTTAGTAGCCTCGTAATGCTGGGAAACAAATACAATGTTATGCCCGGTAAAGCCCAGACACTATTAATTTAATGTAGCTTAGGCAGCACCAAAACACTTTGGTGAAAAGCAGTGCATGGAGGTGGTTTTTAGCCAGTGGTCGAAGTGGGGGAAAAAAAAGTCGGGGAATTGTGGGCGGAGAATCAGAGGGCGGGAATAACCTGAGGATTTGGTCAGTAGGCAGAGTAAGAGGTGTGGCCAGAAAGAGCAAAACATTCCAATGTTTAGTATTTGTTTAGCATTTCATGACCAGTAACCGCTTATTACGTTATTTAATTCAACCAATGATACACATGTTTATTTAAGGTTTAATATGAGTTATTGACATTAAAATACATTCACAAGGTAGGATAAGTTTCCAATCACAGAATGTCCCAAATACACTTAAAAGTGGCAAAAAAAGCCATTTGTCTCTGAGCCATTCAGTTTGTCATCCGCACTTCTCATACCTTTTTCCCATAAGAGCAGTTCAAACATGAATATCGAAATATCTAGTTTGCAAATGCTTTCCACATAATTATGGCTCTGCCATATTTGCTGCATAATACATCATCTGCTGCATAATCTGACTATTTTAACAAAACAATTGTTTATAACTCAAACGGATCAAAATTTACTAAAAAATGTGACTTGTGTCGCTGTGCAGTGGAGGGCCCTTTGCAAAGGTTAACTGGTCACCTTCCTCATTGCATTTGTATGTTACACTGGTCATACTAAGGCAGAATATTTGCAGAGACGAGCATGTGTAAAAATGTCAAAAAATAAAGTAGCAAAAATGTGTGCATTACGCTGCACCCTTTTTTTTGCTGCATAATTTAGTCAACACTGCAAAACAGGCAGCACATATTAAAAGTACTTGTGCAGGAAGCAAAGAGACCGTGAAGTTTGTGAGCTTAGTTTGGTGTGCATGCAAATCCTACATTGCCAATCCCTGGTGGGCTGCATTACTACTGCTGAAACAAGGCCAATGGAGGTACCAATGAGTGAGGCAGACTGGCCTCAATGGTCCTGTGATCTCAATGGCAGAGTCACTGTTGCTCTAGAGTGTGCTGCTTCCTATGCCTGCACGCAAGACTGGAGGTGAACTTCAGTATGGATTGCGGTGGCCTTCAAGGTTAACCTAGACTTGCCACCGCTAGGCCCTCCCTGCTTGTGCTAAAACACCAGAGGTCTATAAGGTCTAGCGGGGCCTTCTAAGGTCTAGCATGGGAATGCGCTCCATCAGGAGAGTGGTCTGGTCATAATTGCTGAATCTGGTTCCCCAGTTTCAAATTGGACAGCTCTGGCCATAGTGCCACATCTCTCCCCCCCCACTGAAAACCATACTGCCCCACTGAGAGAAACTTGCAGTGCCTTCAGCTGCAACCCAATTGTGCCCGCTATAAACACCTGGATGCGACTCAATTTAAATAGTGCACTAGCCAAGAGTAATATGCTGCCTGAAACAAAGTAAATAAAATCCTGGAGAAAGCAAACACTCATAAGGAATGCAAAATGGAGTAAAGCATGTGAAATGTAAGCAGGAACAACAGGGTTACCTTAATGCTTTTACACCCCCATATTCAGAAATCAATGAGTGATTTTGCCTGAAGCGTTAAGGACATAACTACAGGTCCCGTGAGCATCCAGTTTCAATGTCCATTGCTTATATCCTTACAAAACGTAAGCAATATGGTTTAAAAATATCACATCCCTGAACACGGAGCCGCGGTACACATTCTATAAACTAAAATAATGAAAACAGCTGATAAGAAGAACATTAAACGTTTTCCACTCCACACATCAAGCAGATATTGCAGTACCTCCAGAAATGGTGCACTCAGAGGAAAACGATGTTGCTCAAAGGAAAACGAAAGTTGCACTTCACTGCCAATCTTTCTGTAAAGTGTGCTAATGTGTGAATAAATCCAATCTGGTCAATTTGCGACCACTCTGCCTTTGTTTACTGATTTAATTATTTTTCGTACATTTGAACTTTTTTTTCTTTCCGCCTGAGGCTGCACTTTGGAATTGAAATATGTCCGATAAAGACATTTCCGCCAAAAGTGTTAATTTCTATTTTGGATAATTTCACAGTGGAACCGAGGAAGTAAATGAGAGGAAAGAGAGGGTAAGAGCTGTTTCTTGAAGTCACTGTTTTCATTCAGCAAGTGAGGAGGAGCGAGACAGACTGAAAGAGTGGGAATAAGAGGAAGAGAAAGAATGAGAGGGAGCACCTGATGGCAGGAGAGCAGTAGAAGTGGGCACTGTCTTTGTCTTCTCTGGTCAAAAAGGAAAAGACAGTCTTTTTCCTTCTCTGTCCACCCCGCTAGTCCCCGAACAACCGAGACTTATCTCTAGGCCTTGGCTGTTTCTGCCATCCTGGGATGCATATTTTAAGTAAAAAGTAGGGGAACGGAATCTTATCCATTTTTTTAAAAAGTAGAGGCATGCCGTGCCCTGTTGATCTCGTCCGCTTAAACCACTGTTTTTAGCCCAATCAAATCTTGCTAATTTATTGTGCTTGATCATAACATTTAAGCTCTTCGACTGATCCCAATCTGCTCCACCCCCATCCCCCCCCCCCCCCACAACGCCTTGAGACCCTCACGGTGAGTAGTGCGCTTGACCAACCCCTGATTGATTGATTGACTCTACAAGATGCCATGTGGCCAACTATTGCCACCTGTGGAATTTAGACCCGATTTCTAATCTGTTTTCCTGCTTTACATAGCATTTTCATCCTGGCAAATCATGTATCTCCCTTTTCCTCAACCCTCTTAGTTGCCAAAATGGCAAACTATTTGAAATAAAGTGTATTGTCTTACTTAGTTGCAAAAAGATAATATCTTAACAGCACAATTGTAAGGACTCCAGGATATGCTTGTGTTGGTGTCATTTCTTTGGAGGACGACCTTCTCAGTCTGTTCTGTTGTGCCTGTGTTCTCTGCTGGGACATGATTAGTTCTGCTCAAACATGCCTACATTTTCCTCTCTTTCCTACGGTTTCATTTTTGCTGAATACTGTCCCACCCTCTGACTTAGTCAAGCTACCAGCGGCCTGCCAAATGTATTCGCAAATATAGGCCTTGCACGAGCAAAACTGTACCTTGATTTGTCAGTAACACACTCTCTATTTGTGATACATATTCATATATGCCTTTGAGGCTGATACTAGATAGTAAGCCACAGTCCTTGTTTGATGTGGATTTGACGACTGCAACAAAAGGCTGAGTGTTTGAAAGAATCGCCCCAGAATGGCAGGTGAGAAGTTACCACAGAGCAGCCAGTCCCCTGAATCTAGTGGTATGCAGCTGTTTGGCCAGCATGAAATATCTTATGGCTGACTAGAAGCGTCCATTTGACTAGATTCTTGCCTGTGACCTTTGGTGTGACTCACAGCAGATCCCAGCACGAATCTTGGCTGCGTACAGCTAAATATACAGTGAGGTTGTTAGCTATGAATGTTGTTAATTACTATTGCAGGCATTCGTCATGATGTGGCTGAGCATCAGAATGCTGAGGCTTCTCTGCAGTCACTTGTATCCCCTCTGCTTTGTGTGGCTTGAAGGTCTGAAGGACCCAGTAGTATAAATCTGGCATTGTTAATAGCTGTCTCCCCTCCAGTTTCTTTTCCACAGAAGATGTGACATTGGCTTAAGGGGCATGTGGCCCCCCAAGTCTGTTACCCCCTACTTCTTGGTAGATGAAACGGGATTCAAGATTTGTGGTTCCCTAAGCTCCTATGATTTTGAATTTTTTTTTTTTTAAAGGAGTTTTGGTTCCTTTATTTCCCACGTGGCGATTTAAGATTAGGGTTTTAGGAGGTGTAGCTGCTCAAGCCTGCCTGCCTAGTCTTCAAGTAATAAGCAGCCCAAGTTTCATGATGTAAGATAAAGAGGGAGGCTGAGGTATGTTTCAAATTCAGGGGCTGCCCTGAAGCATTAGTTTTGGGGTAAGATGCAGCGGGGGTACTGTGGCTTTCCCAGAGGCACGGTTTGCACTGTGGTCTCGGAGCACACTCAGGATTGTGTGGCAATGATGCATGCACATGCGCAATAACTTTGAAGTCCAGTAAGAGCAACGGCATGCCCATTCATGCGATAGATTTGAACCTTTACCAATTGTGCAATTAAAGAACAAAGGCCCCATGTCTGTAAAATGCCTGGGCTTGTGTCTCATATGTAAAATAAATATTTCTTACATAAGTTAACTTAAATTGAAACTTCTGTGGGGACCTGATGAATGTATTCTGGTGCCACGAAGCTTCTGACTCCTTTTTTAAAATACGTTTCATGAATGTGGACACATTTGCTTTTTAACAAATTAAAAGCCCTCAGGAAATCATTTTATAGATAGGGTAGGTTGAGTGAAGTAGGTAACACATCGGGGCAATACGATGATTGATTAGGCAAAAGATTAATGAGGTGATATTCCGACAAGAGTCTCTCCTTGACAGGTATCTATGAAATGTGACGGCTCCAACTCCTTGCATGAGTCACCCTCCCCTAAGTTGGGCCTACAAACCAAACAGGGGTGCTTATTTAAATACCCTACAAGCAAGATCATAGGCACAGTAGAATGGGCTCTAAATCAGCTTGTAAGAACATTTCTAAGTTCCCTCTCCATCGTTTCCTCTGAGCTAGGCGAATTGTGAACATTTATAGTTAACATCAAGATATTATGGGGCAAAGTTAGAAGCCCCCCATAAACATTAATAGCTGTGTGCAGGATGGCCCCCCAGCGCCTTGACACCCTTGGGTGTAATTGTTCGCGTTTTACAAATACTGGACATGTCACATCCTGAGGGTAGGTATTCAATCACAAACGACATTAAGGTTCAAAATTGACCCCCAATAATGTCATAGATTTGCCCTGTTTTTCCCCTTATTGTTTTGGTACATTGTTGACGTTGTGTTTTGTAACTTAGTTTCATTTTCATGGGATTAATCTGATACACTGTTTTAGATAAGTGCCTCCCAAATGTTTTAGAACTATGAACCAATTTTTAGAACAGCCTTTCACGACCTAGCTGTAATGGACCTGAGGTGGGCGATTTTTTTTTTATTGCAATTTTGTTTTTGTGGTAGCACTCTGTAATTGCAAATAGCAAATTTTTCGTTGAAAGTGCCACTAAATGTGCACAGACATACAGTTTTAATGATAAAAATAATATTGAACATAAATTATAATTTGTGGAAATTTGATTTCAGTGAATATTTATCATTTGTGCATCACCAAGTAAAGTATCTTGATGTGTTTTGATCCTGAAAAAGTATTTGTTTCCCTCACACTTCATAATTACCAAAAGCATGCTTTATATTTGCTTTCCAAACTTCTACATGTGTTAGTTCGTTTAAAGGTTTTACCTTTTGTTGTGCGTTACAAATAATGACACCCCACAGCCTTTCCTTTGAAGCTGTTTGAACTCCAGCAAGATTGTCACATAATTCACTTAACTTTTCTTTCTGTGACTGCAAAGTAAGGGAGTTCATAAACACCAATCCTCAAGTTAAGAAAAACAGCATAAACACCAATCCTCAAGTTAAGAAAAACAGCAATTTGTCTGACGATATAGCCTGACATTTGACCTATGTCTTTGAAGAGCAGCATATGTGACATGATTAATGCAGAATTTAAAAGCATCTTTATTATTTTCTTTGACTTTCATGGCCCACCACATTTTGGCTCAGGACCCTCTAGTGGGTCACGACCCGTAGTTTTGTCTCTGAAGAAACAGGAAGGAGGACATCTCTTTCAAACTCCCACAAATACAACAGACTTCCAAAAACTATATTTTTTTGTCTAATGAAAGTTTAAACTATATCCAGCAGGTATTGCCTTTGTGCACATATCTCTTCGTAAAATTATTAAGGTTTAAGTGTAGTTCATTTTCAGTTATGTAGCTGAGATGGCATGAAGGAGCCAAAAGGAAAATAACTGAGAATCATCTGCCACCACTTCTTATGTGCGTGAACCAGATTGAGGGGATGTGTTGCGAAGGGTGACTGATTTTGTGTGATATGATGTGACTTGGAAATATGATTGAGAAGTCCCTGAGATGTTGGCAATTCTACCCCTCTTCAGCAGCCGGTGAACACTGCTTAGTGTGGACTGATATAGTCTCTTTTTAGGTCGAGCCTAGGCAGCGCATGCGCTCTCTCTTCGAGACATGCTGTATTCATTCTGTTGGCGCACTGCCCACCCTTTGCCTTTTTATTCGTCCTTTGGATTGTCCTTTAAAAATGCTCCCTTGTTAGATGTGAATCCTTCCTCTATATCCCTCCTTTTGTGTTTTGTTTCCTCCCATGGAGCACCGCCCAAGTAATAGTATCTTTACGCTTCTGTGTTTGTGTTCTTTCCGTGGGACAATTTTTCTCCTTATTTCCTGCTCGTAATACAATGCACAGCCTCGGCGCACCTTGCTGCTTGTATTTTATTGCATCTTCCTTAGTTCACTTAATCTCACCCGTGTCGTCCCCTGCAACTTCCTGCCCCTCTGCTTGCATTTTATTACATCTTCGGTAATTTACTAAATCTCACTGTGCCGTCCCCAGATCCCCTCCTTCGCCGACCCTGCTTTTCCTATTGCTGCTGCCTATTAAAGGCAGCAGCGGCCAGCACGGATCTGGGGTGGTGAGGCGAGGGCCGGGGGTGGGGGGGACGATAGGTATATTTATTAAATAAAAGAAAAATTCACTTATCTCCTGGGTGCTCTGTCACACGTAGTCTCTCCTCCGCTGAACAGAAAGCAGGAAGGCTCCCCTGAGCCAATCACAATGTTGCAATGCAGCATTGTAATTGGCTCCCCTAAACCAATCACAGCTCTGCGCTGTAGTGCTGTGATTGGTGGCGCTCATATGAGTACTGGGGGCCTGGGCATGTTTTCCTTGCAGGCTGTATTGCAGCCTTCATGGAGAACATGCTAAAGTGCACATGACTGTTTCGCCGGCCCGAGAAGGCCGGTCAAAGCATCATGCACACTTTAGTGTGCACACCACTCCTCCCCTGCCCTGTCAGCAGAAAAGCACCGCCCGCCCTCATGCTGCCACAACCGACCAGAATAAAATGATAATAACATTGCGTTATATTAATTTATTTTTCCTTTTTTTTTTACTATTGCACAGCAGCCATGGGGCGACGCTCCTCCGACTTAGCGAAGGAGCCACCACTGGGTAAAAGCCTGTTTCTCCAGTGTACGTCTATGACTCATTCGCTACTCTTCATTGTTTTTCATGGTTTTTCATGGTTTCCTGTTCTTGATTAGTTCTCGCTGCTGGTCTCTGTCACTGTTTCCACCAAGACCCACTCTTTTGAGAGGCGGACCCCTCTGCTGTAAAGTCACACTCAACACCCATTGTTTGCAATGGCTTGATTTGTGTGCACCGCACCACAGTCACACAATGCTGTGCTTTACAATGAATGCATTGTTGATTGTGTGTGAAGGGATATGTGAATATTGATATCAATAACACTTATTTTAAATGCCTTCTGCCCTGTGTTAAATGCGGTTACGCCTTCAGTGGCAAAGGGCCCCAGTTCGTCTTTTGAATGCATATTACAGCTTTACTGATCCGGTTTTGAGTTCTTGATTGTATGCTACTTTATATTTACGTACAGAGCTAGGTGTTGGAACTTGTTAGGACACAATGCATAACTTGCTTTCAGAGAGATATGCCAATGCTAGTCATGAGTGTTAACTGCACTTTCACCATCAACTTACGTCCGTTGATGTGAGCGCTCGTTAGACACTAAAAGTGCTTTTTTTAAATACTATTTTCCTTCCCTTGTCCTTATGTTTCTGTTTGTGTTACTTATATTTTCAGGGTATGAAACAAAGGGATTTATTAACAGTGCATCTCTGCGTACTTAAATGTTTTTAAGTAGATAGCAATGTTTGTTTCAGAGCGCCATTTTAACTCTACGCAACTGCTCTCCATGCAATTGCACTCCACTTTACGGCACGCCACGCCACTCCACTCCACACAACACCACTCCACACAGCGTCACTCAATGCAACCTACTCCACGCACTGCCACTGCACTCTATGCCACTCTGCTTCACGCAATGCCACTCTGCTTCACGCAATGCCACTCTGCTTCACGCAATGCCACTCTGCTTCACGCAATGCCACTCTGCTTCACGCAATGCCACTCTGCTTCACGCAATGCCACTCTGCTTCACGCAATGCCACTCCGCTCTAGACAACACCTTTCGACTGCGCAACGCTACTAAACTCCACGCCACTCCACGCAGTGCCACTCCACTCAATGCCACGTTGCTCCACGCAACTGCACTCTGCTCTCTGCAACACCAATCCATTACACGCAACACCACTACACTCTGCACAGTGCCACCCTCACCCACACCACTCTACGCAATGCCGCTCCACTCTATGCAACGCCGCTCCACTCTATGCAACTGCATTCCATTTTATGCAACATCACTCCACTCTATGCAATGCCACTACACCCAACTGCACTCCACTTTACTCCACTCCATTATGCCATGACTCTATGCAGTGCCACGCCCCTCTGCGCAGTGCCACGCCCCTCTGCGCAGTGCCACGCCCCTCTGCGCAGTGCCACGCCCCTCTGCGCAGTGCCACGCCCCTCTGCGCAGTGCCACGCCCCTCTGCGCAGTGCCACGCCCCTCTATGCAGTGCCACGCCCCTCTATGCAGTGCCACGCCCCTCCGCGCCACTCTACGCAACTCCACTCCACTCTACGCAACTCCACTCCACTCTACGCAACTCCACTCCACTCTACGCAACTCCACTCCACTCTACGCAACTCCACTCCACTCTATGCAACTCCACTCCACTCTATGCAGTGCCACGCCCCTCCGCGCCACTCTACGCAACTCCACTCCACTCTACGCAACTCCACTCCACTCTACGCAACTCCACTCCACTCTATGCAGTGCCACGCAACTCCACTCCACTCTACGCAACTCCACTCCACTCTACGCAACTCCACTCTACGCAACTCCACTCCACTCTACGCAACTCCACTCCACTCTACGCAACTCCACTCCACTCTACGCAACTCCACTCCACTCTACGCCACTCCACTCCACTCTACGCAACTCCACTCCACTCTACGCAACTCCACTCCACTCTACGCAACTCCACTCCACTCAACTCCACTCCACTCCACTCAACGCAACTCCACTCAACTCTACGCAACTCCACTCAACTCTACGCAACTCTACGCAACTCTACGCAACTCTACGCAACTCTACGCAACTCCACTCAACTCTACGCAACTCCACTCCACTCTACGCAACTCCACTCCACTCTACGCAACTCTACGCAACTCTACACAACTCCACTCAACTCTACGCAACTCCACTCAACTCTACGCAACTCCACTCAACTCCACTCCACTCCACTCTGCGCAACTCCACTCAACTCCACTCCACTCCACTCTACGCAACTCCACTCCACTCTACGCAACTCCACTCCACTCTACGCAACTCCACTCCACTCTATGCAGTGCCACGCCCCTCCGCGCCACTCTACGCAACTCCACTCCACTCTACGCAACTCCACTCCACTCTACGCAACTCCACTCCACTCTATGCAGTGCCACGCAACTCCACTCCACTCTACGCAACTCCACTCCACTCTACGCAACTCCACTCCACTCTATGCAGTGCCACGCAACTCCACTCCACTCTACGCAACTCCACTCCACTCTACGCAACTCCACTCCACTCTACGCAACTCCACTCTACGCAACTCCACTCCACTCTACGCAACTCCACTCCACTCTACGCAACTCCACTCAACTCTACGCAACTCCACTCAACTCTACGCAACTCCACTCCACTCAACTCCACTCCACTCCACTCTGCGCAACTCCACTCAACTCCACTCCACTCTGCGCAACTCCACTCCACTCAACTCCACTCTGCGCAACTCCACTCCACTCTGCGCAACTCCACTCCACTCAACTCCACTCCACTCCACTCTGCGCAACTCCACTCCACTCAACTCCACTCCACTCAACTCCACTCCACTCTGCGCAACTCCACTCCACTCCGCGCCACTCAACTCAACTCCACTCCACTCCGCGCCACTCAACTCCACTCTACGCAACTCAACTCCACTCTACGCAACTCAACTCCACTCTACGCAACTCCGCTCCACGCTATTCCACTCCATGCCACGCCACTGTATGCAGCACCTCGCCACTCTTCCCCACGCCACTACACTCTACTGCATGCCACTCCAGAACACCACACTCAACTTTAAAACACTTCGTTAAATGCCCCTTTACACCAATAACTTTTAACCAATAAATCCAAAAGGTACTGGCCAAGGGTATGTCCAGACGTGGGTCCCGTGCTCGCTGTGCCACTGGATTCAAGCTGTTGCAAAGAAACAAGGGAACCCAAAAGGTATAGTATAGGGACCTTGGGCAGTATCATATTATAGAGAACATTGGTCCCTATTTTATTAATTAATTTAATTAGAATTTATTTTCAAATAAGAACAAAATTAAGGAGTTGTTTCAAACATTAGATGACAAGTGGGCACAGCCGTGACCCACAGACCATTGAGACCTTGCCCTTTGGCCATTCTGTGTTCGTTGTTGTGTCTCAATGTTCTGTGGGTCACGGCTGTGCCCACTTGTCATCTAATGTTTGAAACAACTCCTTAATTTTGTTCTTATTTGAAAAATAAATTCTTGTCCGGCTGGACAAAAGACATACTAACTATTTAGAGTATGAATATTGTATGAATGTAACCTCTGCTCCAAAAATAGGGACCAATGTTCTCTATAACTGGATTCAAGCTAGCCTGGCTGATGATGAGTGAAACCCCGAAACCGTTCCTAGGATGCTTGTTTCGGTCCAGGGAGGGCCTGGCCAGGCAGTTTGGTTCGGACTGTTCCCATGAGCATGATCAAGACTGATTTGCATATGGATGTGTCCAAACTGAGGTGACAAGGAGGCAAAAGAACAATGGATTAAACCCAGATCTCTTGACTGAGCGTGAGTGGTTGAAAAGTTTCAGCACTCCGTCCATCATCTTGTTGTGTTTGCTATGCTTCATCAGAGTGCCAGCTCCTCGTCGGGTCGGTGCTGCAGTGCCCTACGGTCTACGCAAGAGGGCTCAACACTGGATATCCTTTTAGTTTTCCGCCGCAATGATGAAGTTGTGTGTAAGGAAACGGAATGTGTAGGGTGGAGTGAATACAAATAGAGTGCCAAGTGCATTACGTTTTTTTTTCTGCGATATGACTTCCCCCAACCGAGATGACTCTGGATTACGCAATCCTTCTACGTTCACACCGACCATGGCAATCGCCCCGGGCGAAGTACTATCCTTTGAGAAAGCTGTATTCAAGGGTGTGGCACAAATGCACTTCCTCAACCATATAACAAAATGTCATTAGACATTGCCAGACTGGGAGGACCCTTATGGAAGACCCTTCAGTAACAATTAAACCTGCAGACAAGGGAGGAGCAAAAATCATCATGAATATAACTGACTGTGACCGGAAGTGTCTACGACAACTGGCTGATGGTAGATATTACTTTCCAATTGAATCCAATCTCATTGAAATACACACATTCAGGATCCAGTCGATGGCAACAGCTGCGGAGGCTCATGGCTGGATCACTAAGATGAAGCGGACTTCCTGATCAACTTGTCTACGAGAACCCCTTATTTCGGTATCCTACCGAAAATACACAAGGGGTCTTTCCCCCTCTGGGAAGACCCATCGAGTCAGGAATAGGATCTTTGCTTGAGCCCCTAAGCAAATTTTGTGCCATTTTCCTACAGCCACTGGTTGAGAAGACTCCATCCTTTTAAAAGGGATGTTCTGAACTTGATCACAGAGCCCAAACCTTTGACAGGGCATTGACTTACTGGTTACCCTTGATGTGGAGGCTCTATATACAAACATCCCTTACAACGCTAGGTCATAGATATAAGCCTACAAGCGGGGGTTTGGACTTTGGCTATTCCTATTGACTTCATTACTGAGTATGCGACCATCGCATTAAAGAATAATTTTTCAAGTTTAAGGTTCAACTTTTCCATCAGATTCATGGGACCTCAATGGGGAGCACCTTTGCCCCAACCCTAGCCTGTCTGTATATGGCCAACTTTGAAGGTAAGTATATCTTCATTGACATGAATCCCTAAAGGGTTAAAATCCTGTCCTGGCTACATCACATTGATGATATAATTTTCTGGAAGGGTAATACCACCACCTGTTATGAATTCTGCTTGTGGATAACTCTGTGAATCCATTCTTGCGATTCACCTAATCTATCTCAGATAAGGAACTGCCTTTCCCGGACCTCTTGATCTCCATCAATGAGGGTATTTTATAAACGAACACCTTCAGAAAACCACAGATTGCAATAGTGTTCTATTATTTGGCAGCCACCATCCTAAAGCTGTATGAGGCAACTTTCTGTATGGACAATTTCTCTGTCTCCAAAGAAACTGTAGTGCCTTGAGGGATTACGACATCCAGGCTAATAACCTGAGCGTCAAACTTGCCTCCTGCAACTAACCTCCTAAGACTATCAACCAGGCCTGCAAAAGGGCACAGAGTAACCACCATGAATCTATGCGTGAAGTCAACATTCGTAGTACTGAGGACATTTTGGCCTGTGTAACTACTTTCACCCCCAACTCCAATCGTGCACAGCGTATCATTATGAATCATTGGGGCATACTACATTCAGGATCCTTGAATTCCCCTGTCCGTGCTTTGCTTTAAAGTGCACTCATAATTTGAAAGATCTTCTAGTACAAACCAGACCCAGGACTAAACCAATACCAAATCCACATACTCTACGGGCTCTCTCCCTAGTCACAGGCCATTACCTGTAAGGGTCTTGTGGAGTGTGCCATCTGACAAATCACTAAAGAGATCCACTTGAGCCATGGATCAATTTGGACTTAAAGGAGTAACACTAATTATAACATGAGCAATTGTGTCCACCTTATTACCTGCCCCTTTAACCTGCAATATGTGGTCATGACCACCAGACTTGTAAAGACAAGAATGATGGAGCTGCACACGTAGAAACTTGAAAAAGTCTACCCACTTCCGTAGCTCCCTCCATACTTACCCCTGATGACCTTAAGTAGACTTTAGTGGAGGCTAATGACCAATAGAGTGGCTCAACACTATACAGAGGAGAACACCAATGGTCGTTCTGTCTCTCTACCAACACCCCTCAATGATGACATATCATGGTGTGAGGTGTAACCACCTGGTGTTTGAATGAGATCCCTCCTACAGATATACTGTTCCATTTGAACTACTGATTCACTAAAGAGATATTTCCCAATTGGTTACATCCTTTCCGATACTACACACGTTGGTGATGCTACATAGGAGCTTTGCCTATGCATAATAGAGACATTATCTTTATTATCATTTATCTGGGTATCTACATGTTGGTTTGTGAGTGCCCAGTATTGCTAATTATGAGCTTTGCATATGCACACTAGAGATATTCTCATGGTTACCATTGATCTAGGTATTTACAGTTTGGTTAATGAGTGCCCAACTATGCATACACTTTTGCTTTTATTAGAGTGACCAACTATGATGAGGTATTCTCCTCTTCTTGATTCTTCTATTTCACATGATTACATTGCCATGCCCCTTTTTTAGACACACACCTATAATGGAAGCCCCGTTTTTCTTCCAATACTACGCGTTCGTCACCGTGCACATGGCCTCATATGATTGCCAGGCCTCTCTTGTACTGTGTTTGGCACGTCCAATGCGGCCCTTCCAATAGGGTGTCTCCTTTCGGAATTATTACCATCCGTTTACCACGCGTACGTCATCGCGCACGCCCCACTGGGCCTCACTTGCATATCGGACCTTCCCATGGAACGCAATTTGCCTCCTCCACTGTGTCGCCCTCTTTTCAAGGTGGCGGCTCAAGGTATGCTTACGTTCACAACCCACACCTGATAATGATTACAGGAGCAAGTTACTACATAAATACCACCCCGCTCGCCACCAACATTTCCTTTTCAGGCGAGCAGAGGTGGGTTATGTCTCTGGCGCTCTCTGCACAGTACCACATGAGTACATTATCACTTGACATTTGATGCAGGGGGATACTTCTCTGATGCACTGTATGTTTTCTCCTTGCTGATATTCTTTGCTGTTTTTCCCAGTTTCTTCGCAGCAGTGCACAATTCTCTGCTTTTGACCTAATGGGCTTTACAGATTGATTCAACAGGGCAAGATCCCTACTCTCACCTATTGGGAAACCACTACCCTGTATTTATTCATATTTTATGTTGTACATCTGTATTGGTTTGAGTTTTTAGAGTTTAATTGCCTGGCCTGCTGTATGTATTGAGGACTTACCACTTGACGGCAACATTTTGCACCTTTGTAGCATGTTGTGTCTAATTGTGAGGACACTTGAGTAATGTAGTAAACACTAAGAAGTATCTACCTACATGCATTTTGAACTTTGATACTGTCTTTCTATTGCCTCTTTTTGTCCAGGTTGGACAATACTATATTGATGTATTTGCCTATTAGGGAAGTACCTGCCAGTATACATCCTTCTCTAGCTGTAGGGTAGAGATCTTTCCAGTCCTGAAGAAATGCCGGGGACCCGGCTGGACCAATAGGCGTGAACCATGTCGACCTCACATACACAAGGCTATCTTGGTTCATTGAGCCCTCATGATAGCCCACATTATATTTAATGTTTTTATTCCGGTCAATAGAACCACTATATTAGAGCTAAATATGTATCCCTTAGTCAGTTTAATCTACTTGGCACTCCACCCTACATATTCCATTTCCTTGCATTGCAGCGCCTGCTGTGAGAACCTGACCCTATGAAGAAGCATGACGTCCATATGGATGTGTGAGGGTACTAAATAATAACCATACAGATTCCACTTGATTATTTTCTTCCAACCTCGTTTTGGATGAATGAGTTAAAGAATGGATGTAAGGATGGATGAGTGAAAGGGAGGAAGTGCAGCACCGAGACACCCAAGGGGAGTTGAATGCTTTATAAATTGCATAAACAAACATAAACCCTCATGCATCTATCCTCTCATTGCCCTTTCACTCATTCATCCATCATTTCATCCATTCTTCCTCCCTTTCACTCATCCATCCTTACATACATTCTTTAACTCAGTGATGTCTATAGCTGTGGCTAAGTTTCTAAAATGGGCTTGGGTAATTCGGTTACGGAGGTAAATAGAGGATTTTACACTCATCTACTCAAATTAGTTGTGGAAAAGAAGGGATGTATTCTTTTAATACATTAAGAAATCCATCCCCTCTTTATCTAGATCCATCCACCCACTCGCCCTTTCACGTTTATTATGAGCCTTTGTTTGCCGAGTTCCATCCGAATAGGCCCATCAAGAACCCCACCCTCGCTGTTGAAGTTGCTTCAGAAGAAGTGCTGGGAGTAGAGCCCTGCTCCTCTGATGATCTTTTTATTACAGCTTTACTCCAATTGTTTGGGTGTATATTCCGGACATGGCATTCCATGCTATAAGTTCCAAAGCTGTACTGTTTCTGTGGATTCCCTCTTGAAAGTACTGTGTGACAGATTTTACATGTGACAAAAGGCGCATTTACCTTTTTCTCTCTTTCTGTTTTTTTTTTAAATTTCCGTCTATGGACTCTCTCTGTGTTCTAGGGGTTTTAGGAACAAACTTCTGAAGATGAAGTAGAAGAATCCTCAAGTTCCTTGTGTTCAGAATGCTCTTGTCCAAAGGCTATTAGTTTCTGGCAACAAATGCATTGCATCATCAAATTCTTAAGTTCAGGTTGGATATTTGCAACCATTGATGCTTGCATTGGTGGTGGTGTTGCTTCAGAAGAAGTGCTGGGAGCAGAGCCCTGCTCCTCTGATCTTTTCATTACAGCTTTACTCCAATTGTTTGGGTTTATATTCCGGACATGGCGTTCCATGCTATAAGTTCCAAAGCTGTACTTCTTCTGTGGATCCCCTCTTGAAAGTACTGTGTCACAGATTTTACATGTGACAAAAGGCACATTTACCTTTTTCTATTTTTCTGGGTATTTAAAAAATGTCCGTACTATGGACTCTCTCTCTGTTCTAGGGGTTTCTCAGGTTCCTGCTGTTCAGCCATTTCAGTAGATTTTTCAAGAGCAAAGTGCTGATGAAAAAAGGTGTTGCTTCCTCGAAAGCCAAAGAAGAATGATGAAGATGGGAGGGGTCTTTCAAGAGTTAGAGTAGGAAGTATTATAAACCAATAAAATCTTTTGTTATAAGGCCACATGGTTGGACGTAAGCTTACGGAGTGTTTACGGAGCGTTTACGGAGTGCTCACGTAAGCTTATGTTGCGTTTACGTTTTATTTACGGAGCGCTTACGTCATCT
Source organism: Lissotriton helveticus (assembly GCF_964261635.1). NCBI lineage: Eukaryota > Metazoa > Chordata > Amphibia > Caudata > Salamandridae > Lissotriton > Lissotriton helveticus. The sequence goes on along the minus strand of NC_136070.1, from coordinate 774,451,722 downwards.
TATGATGTGCTTAAGTGGTACGTACCCTCGTGAGATTTATAATTGTTTAAATAAAGTTATATATGTTGTTTAAAAGTTTAAAATAAACATGTTCTTTATTATCTCAGTTAATATGTTCCTTTATATTGTATAATGAATATGTAGATGTAATGATTTAAAGTTTATAAAACGTTCGGAGGTAAATAATGAATTCCTGTGTACATGCATATCTGTGCATGTAAATTTGTGCCATGTGGCACACATACATGTCGTAAGACCATGTATGTGTGTGACATGGCACACAAGTCAGAATCAGGGGTGCAACAGGCTGTCAAAGTGACACCCTGTCCCCCTTGTCAATTCGGTAATTTTACCGATTCGGTATTTACTGATTCGGTAATTGCCATTGATTCCTATTGGCCTCAAGACTTATAGGAATCAATGGCAATTACCAAATCGGTAAATACCGATTCGGTAAAATGACTGAATTATACAGATTCGGTAATTTCAAAAGAGAAATTACCTACATCCAAATTACCTACTCTTAAATATTGAAGTGGTATGATTTGGTATTTATGAGTAGGTAAATCGAGATTACGTACATTTGGCCTATTGAGTTGTAACATATTTATATACATATGTTACATTTCAGTGCTTTGGAAGTAGTACAATATACTATAGGTAAACACCTTATAGGTTTATGCTGTACCACATCCTTATAGTTTTGCACTTTGACATTCAGTATGACAAACTTTTACATACAAACATAGAAATTTAGTTCTTTTTTTAACCAGTAGAGGTAGTTGTAAAAAGAACTGTTTGGTACGCACCCTTACAAGATTTGTAATTGCTTAAATAAAGTTATATATGTTTTTTAAAAGTTGCTTAAATAAAGTTATATATGTTGTTTAAAAGTTGCTTAAATAAAGTTATATATGTTGTTTAAAAATTAAAATAAACATGTTCTTTATTATCCCAGATAATGTGTACTTTTATATTGTACAATGAATATGTAGATATAACGATAAAACTTTCGGGGGTAAATAATGAATTGCTGTGTACATGCACATCTGTGCATGTACATTTGTGCCATGTGGCACACATACATGTCGTAAGACCATGTATGTGTGTGACATGGCACACAAGTCAGAATCAGGGGTGCAACAGGCTGTCAAAGTGACAACCTGTCCCCCTTGACAATTCGGTAATTTTACCGAATCGGTATTTACTGATTCAGTAATTGCCATTGATTCCTATTGGCCTCAAGGCCCATAGGAATCTATGGCAATTACCGAATCGGTAAATACCGATTTGGTAAAATGACTGAATTATACAGATTCGGTAATTTCAAAAGAGAAATTACCTACATCCCATTTACCTACTCTTAAATATTGAAGTGGTATGATTTGGGACGCGATGTGGGCAGGCATTTACCGGTCGGTAACGGCTGAATTTGGCCGTTACCGACCGGTAAATGCCTTTTCCTATGTAGGAGGCATTTATTTAAAGATTTGGTATTTTTACCGATTCTGTATTTACCAAATCGGTAAAATTACCGAATCGGTAAATACAGACTTGGTAAAAATACCTAATCTGTAAATTCTAATGTAGGTAGCACTGTTGATCGTGCTAGAGGCGTCTAAGAATTTGTTATTTACCACTCAATGCAATTGGGTGGTAAATAAGGAATTTCTGTGTACATGCACATCTGTGCATGTACACCTGTGCCATGTGGCACACATACATTCCCTAAGGGCATGTATGTGTGTCACATTGCACACAAGCCAAAAACAGGGGTGCTACACCCTGTTCCCCCTGGCAGGATTCGGTATTTGCCATTGATTCCTATGGGCTTCAAGGCCCATAGGAATCAATGGCAATTACAGATTCGGTAATTATCGAAGCGGTAATTACCGAATTCTACCGAATCGGTAATTAATTCGGTAAAAATACCTACATCCCCATTGCCAGTTCTTAAATACCGAATCGGTATGATTCGGTATTTAAGAAGTGGTAATCTGGGATTACCTACATCGGGCCCTCGGTATTTATGAGTAGGTAAATCGAGATTACGTACATCTGGCCCATTGAGTTGTAACATATTTATATAAATGTTACATTTCAGTGCTTTGGAAGTAGTACAGTATACTATAGGTAAACACCTTATAGGTTTATGCTGTACCACAGTCTTATAGTTTTGCACATTGACATTCACTATGACAAACTTTTACATACAGAACTGTAACAGGAAGAGGTTCTGAGCGCACTGCTTATGTTCTGTATAATTAGAGTTTCTTCAGTTCAAAATGTATTCTTGTACATTAAGCGTGCAATCAAAGCGGCGCCTCTTGCCTTGGGCGTCCCATAAATACTCCAAAGTCGTGCTATCCACTATGGAGGTGAAAGCATCCCTTGATGCACTGCTTTAAAATCCTACTGGGGATTGCCCAGAGTTCCTATATAATTCACTCCACAAAGTTTTATCTGTTCATATTTTTAATTTTTTACACAAAGTTCATTCTTTAGCTGATGGTGTTCATCATTTTAAACATCTTGTAAATACGTTTATGTTCTTATGTCAGTCCAATGCATTTCGGTCGCTATGACCTTCTTCTGGGACCGTTTAAGCTGAAACAAGGCATAACATTGCTATATGTCATTGGTAAAATCATATAATGTAAACAATATATAAATATAAACAATATCCATGCATTTTCACAATGCTGTTCGACATAAAGATCAAACATTGTAACCATTTGTGTTAACACCCCGGTGTGGGTATGCTCTAGTGCCCTGTTATAACAAAAAACGCCTATCAGGCACTTATTTTTTTCCCCTGTTAAATTAGTTCACATTGCACACTATATGGAGAAATAACAAGAAAACGAGCGGAATCAAAACTAAGGAAAAATATTTGCCCATAACGTTTCTGTCTCTATTTTATCAGATACATCAAATTCATATTGCCATGTTACTCACTTCAATAACGTAATGAAACAGCGTCTTCTCTCTCTTGTGCACTCATTCAACACACGAGGCAAAAAGTTCCGGCATTAGCACGAAGCCGGTCCAATCGTTAATGCTTTAACTGCACATAGTCCACATTTTTCCATATACTTCGTTCTCATTGGCTTTATGCCCGATCATGTGATCGGAACTAGAGCCAATGGGAAGCGAGTCTATCCCTTGTGGTTCATTCTGAACGCTCGAGAAAGGGTTCAATAAAGTTATCGCTAAAATAACATGTAAAAAGTACTGTTCTCAGAAACATACGGATTGTCACAGAATAAAATGCGCTAATTAACAAATAAGGATCAAACAGCCTGATTCATCAAGGGGACGTTTTGCGAGCCCCTAATAGCGAATCATAGCGAATCGCTAGTAAGGACTCGCAAAACGGTATTCATGTAGGAATTGCTAAATAAATAGCGATTCCTACACATTCCTTATTTGCGAGTAGCAAATTGCTAATCGCAAATAAGGAAAAACTCCCCATTCATTCCTATGGGCCATGAATGGGGAGTATTCCTTATTTGCGATTAGCAATTTGCTACTCGCAAATAAGATAGCGATTTGAAGGGTGCCAGGGGTGTCCAAAGGACACCCTGTAGCACCCCTTAAATGCACATTTGAACATGTGTTGCGCACACACATGTCCAAAGGACATGTGTGTGTGTGTAATATGCAAAAGAAAAAAATGCACTTAAGTGCTTTTTACACTATTTTCGCAATTTACCACCAAGTCAGACTTGGTGGTAAATTGCGACCAAATATTGCAATTTCGCAATTTCTAATTGGTTGATGAATTGCATTTAAGGAATCTCTATTAGAGATTCCTTAAATCCAATTCCTCGCAAATATGCGAATTCTTAAATAGCGATTTTTGCATTTGGGATGATGAATCCCAAATGCAAAAATTGCACTCGCAAAAGGCAAGATTCTGAGAATCTTGCCCTTTGCGAGTGCAATTTAGCTTGATGAATCAGGCCGTATGTCTCCTAAAAATTCAAACATAAAATGAATAAAACGGTGTCATTAAACAAACTTAATAGAATAAATGAAATCAATGTATGACAGATGGCTCAGGCGTCCATTAACGTAGGTAAGGAAGAGCACTCATGTGCTTATATACATTAATAGACAATGTCTACAAGTAACAGGTAAATTCCACACGATCATTAAGCCCAAAAGGCTTATGTGAGTTCAGCAAGTACATCCAACTGTTCTCCCTCTGAAGGAGAAATCTGTTATTGTCACGTCCTTCAATTTTGTCGATCACTTCTAGAACTGTGAATTGTAACTGAGACACATTGTGCTTCTCTTCTAAAAAATGAGCAGCTACGGATGACTTGATGTTGCCAAGCCTGATATTTGACTTATGTTCATTTAGTCTGGTTTTTAGTTTACGGGTGGTTTTTCCTACATACACCTTTCCGCAGGGACATTTCAACATATATATTGCATTGGCCGTGTCACAAGTAGCATTTACATGGAGTTTAATTTACAAGTTACAATTCACAGTTCTAGAAGTGATCGGCAAAATTGAAGGACGTGACAATAACAGATTTCTCCTTCAGAAGGAGAACAGTTGGATGTACTTACTGAACTCACATAAGCCTTTTGGGCTTAATGATCGTGTGGAATTTACCTGTTACTTGTAGACATTGTCTATTAATGTATATAAGCACATGAGTGCTCTTCCTTACCTACGTTAATGGACGCCTGAGCCATCTGTCATACATTGATTTCATTTATTCTATTAAGTTTGTTTAATGACACCGTTTTATTCATTTTATGTTTGAATTTTTAGGAGACATAGATCCTTATTTGTTAATTAGCGCATTTTATTCTGTGACAATCCATATGTTTCTGAGAACAGTACTTTTTACATGTTATTTTAGCGATAACTTTATTGAACCCTTTCTCGAGCGTTCACAATGAACCACAAGGGATAGACTCGCTTCCCATTGGCTCTAGTTCCGATCACATGATCGGGCATAAAGCCAATGAGAACGAAGTATATGGAAAAATGTGGACTATGTGCAGTTAAAGCATTAACGATTGGACCGGCTTCGTGCTAATGCCGGAACTTTTTGCCTCGTGTGTTGAATGAGTGCACAAGAGAGAGAAGACGCTGTTTCATTACGTTATTGAAGTGAGTAACATGGCAATATGAATTTGATGTATCTGATAAAATAGAGACAGAAACTTTATGGGCAAATATTTTTCCTTAGTTTTGATTCCGCTCGTTTTCTTGTTAATTCTCCATATAGTGTGCAATGTGAACTAATTTAACAGGGGGGAAAAAATAAGTGCCTGATAGGCGTTTTTTGTTATAACAGGGCCCTAGAGCATACCCACACCGGGGTGTTTACACAAATGGTTACAATGTTTGATCTTTATGTCGAACAGCATTGTGAAAATGCATGGATATTGTTTATATTTATATATTGTTTACATTATATGATTTTACCATTGACATATAGCAATGTTATGCCTTGTTTCAGCTTAAACGGTCCCAGAAGAAGGTCATAGCGACCGAAATGCATTGGACTGACATAAGAACATAAACGTATTTACAAGATGTTTAAAATGATGAACACCATCAGCTAAAGAATGAACTTTGTGTAAAAAATTAAAAATATGAACAGATAAAACTTTGTGGAGTGAATTATATAGGAACTCTGGGCAATCCCCAGTAGGATTTTAAAGCAGTGCATCAAGGGATGCTTTCACCTCTATAGTGGATAGCACGACTTTGAAAACTTTTACATACAAACATAGAAATTTAGTTCTTTCTTTAACCAGTAGAGGTAGTTCTAAAAATAACTTTTTTTTGGTTTGTTTTTGTTTTGCTTGAAAAACGATGTAAAAAAATAAACTTTTTAAGGCAGATAATTGTTCAACCGGAACAAACTATGAAAAATAAAGAAAAAATGATTGGTTGCATCGGTGCTTCCTGTTTTTTTGCAGGATAACTTGAATGGACTCTTGTCCAAAGGCTATTAGTTTCTGGCAACAAATGAATTGCATCATCAAATTCTTAAGTTCTGGTTGGATAATTGCAATCGTTGATGCTTGCATTGGTGGTGCTGTTGATTGAGAAGAAGTGCTGGGAGCAGAGCCCTGCTCCTCTGATGATCTTTTCATTAAGCTTTAGTCCAATTGTTTGGGTGTATATTCTTGACATGGCGTTCCATGCTAAAAGTTCCAAAGCTGTACTTCTTCTGTGTATCCCCTCTGGAAAGTACCGTGTCACAGATTTTACATGTGACAAAAGGCGCATTTACCTTTTTCTGTCCATCTGGGAATTAAAAAAAATTCCAAACTATGGACTCTTTCGGTGATCTAGGGGTTTCAGGAACAAACTCTTCTGAAGATGAACTAGAAGAATTCTCAAGTTCCTGGTGTTCAGAATGCTCAGGTTCCTCATGTTCTGAATGCTCAGGTTGTTGCTGTTCAGACATTTTAATAGATTTTTCAGGAGCAAAGTGCTGATGAAAAAAGGTGTTTCTTCCTCGAAAGCCAAAGAAGAATGATGAAGATGGGAGGGGTCTTTCAAGAATTGGAGTAGGAAGTATTATAAACCAATAGAATCTTTTGTTCTGAGGTCACATGGTTGGACGTAAGCTTACGAAGCGTTCACGGAGCGCTTACGTAAGCTTACGTTGCGTTTACGTATTATTTACGGAGCACTTACGTCTTCATACGATGCGCTTACGTAGTACGCACCCTCGCGAGATTTATAATTGCTTTAATAAAGTTATATATGGTCTGTAAAAGTTTAAATTAACATGTTCTTTATTATCCCAGATAATGTGTACCTTTACGTTGTGCAATGAATACGTAGATATAACGATTTAAAGTTTATAAAACTTTCGGGGGTAAGAGCTCGAAGATTTTACGTTGCGCGGAAAGAGCTCTTACAGTGCGTGCACGTGCGACATACCCTCGCGAGATTTGTTACTACTTCAAAAAATAATATACTGTTGTTAAAAGTTTAAAAAAAACATTTTCTACATTAAAGCAGATATTGTCTACCTTTAAAATCTACGTTAAAAACGTAGATATTATGTTTTAGAAATTTAAAAAATTTGTCGGGGTAAGAGTTTGGAGCGTTTTTGGTGTGCTTACGGAGCGCGGACCCTGTAATCATATAAAAAAAAAACTTGAAAATAAAAATTGTATATATATTATATTAAATATATATAATCACTGAAAAAACCATAGGTTTTAAGCCTTACATAGTTCGGTATTAGCAATTAAAAAACCTAGCAAATTCACTGAAAAAAACATAGGTTTCAGGTCATATATAGTTAGGTATTAGCATTTAAAAAAACCTTGCAAATTCACTTAAAAAACCATAGGTTTCAGGTCATATATAGTTAGGTATTATCATTTAAAAAACCGTGCAAATTCACTGAAAAAAACCATAGGTTTCAGGTCATATATAGTTAGGAATTAGCATTTAAAAAACCATTGAAATTGCTCCTATATAGTTAGTTGTACTAACTATATTTCGCGCACCCGCAATCCACTGCTGATGATGTCACATATTACATCATTCATGACATGGGCTATAATCTGGTAATAAGTAAGCTATAAGTATGGGCTATCCTTACATACATTCTTTAACTCTTTCATCCATGCTTCTGTCCATCCAGCCTTTCATTCACCGATCGATCCACAATTCTAAATCCATTACTTTAGATAAAGAGGGGATGTATTATTTTAATACATTAATATGTACTTCATGACATGGTCAGTGACATCACTGATGACATCTCAAATGACATCACTGATTTCGCTGTATTCTTTTAATTGAGCTTTGAGTAATATTACCCTGGACTGTATTTATTGATGATTGATCGCTGTAGCTCCTAAAGCGGGGGTTGACAACGCCCCCGATGCCCTTCCACTATACCACACTCTACTCCTTCCTCAACACTCCACGCCACTACACCTCCTTTACCCCAGTGACTTTTAGCCATGCTGAACAGCAGCCACGCTTGTATACAACGTGGCTAAAACAAATTGGCAAAGCCAATAGGTATTGCATAGGTGAGACCTTTTGGCTTTGACAATGCTCGTTTTAAACAGCTATCTTTGAGTTTGTGGTTTATTGAGGAAAATTGCATCTTGTAAAAAATGTCCCTCGTTACTTTCTTCAAGTGCCAGGGTGTTCACACATTTTTGTATTAGAAAACCTTAAAGCGGGCGCACGTGTGTGACCTCTCCCATCAGTTCTCCAGCAGCTCTTGATCTCAGCACGGCCTGTGGAATGGAGCACGGTGAGGCCTGCCCAGCCTACGAGTGAGTAGGGGACGCTGGGAGGCTAGCTCTAGGCAGCCTTTGGAAGTAATTTTATCTGCTGTATGGGAAAACGACTGCGAACGACTAACTTGTACAAGGGACAATTTCACAACTGTTTCATAATAGGGAAATGGGTGGGAGTTCATACTCATGAAGAGGAAGTGCGTTCTTTATTTCTTTGTGCAATCATTTGAATACTGAATTTCTACCTTGGAAGCTTCAACCCATCGAACTATTAACTATGTCGCCTTCTGGTGGTAGCTTATTCACTGTGAGAGGTAAGAGAAGAAGCCTTTGAAGCAGCTGTAGGTGCAATCTTTGCCAGGGGTTGTCTTAGTATAATGTGGCACTTAGGGCTACGGCAAGCAACTGGTGGCATTAAGAGCAGAGGTAGTTGAGGAGTGCTTAGAGACGTTGATTGTGGGCTTGAGGCGAGGGTATCTGGGCAAGGGCGGCTAAAATGGCAATCGCTGAGGCATGGATTGGAGTTATCCCTGCACAGGGGCATGTCACTGGGTGTACTTTAAGAAAGCAGTTTTTGGAGGGGGAACACACCAATAGACTGACCCCTGTATGTCAGAAAGGGTACGGAATGTACATACCAAGCCAATAACTAAGCAAATTTAATTTGAAATTTAGAAAGTCAGTTGCAGAAACTTGTGGCTGAAAATGGAATATAGGAGCATAGGCTTTTTCCAGAGAGCCGCTCCTTCCTATGGTGTGTGATGTGACGTGCAGCCTCCTCCGAGCACCGGCTTACATGTTAGTGTTGTGATTCCCATAGGGGCTCTAGTTAATGTCCTTCGGGGAGGTTTACAGTGTCAATGTGGACCAGATCATGTCGGAGTAACGTGTGTGTTCTGTGGTGTTCGGTGATGACGTGTGCATTACAGGACTTTATGCATTCTCATTTAGCAGGTGTGTGACCTAGCTCGGTGGGGATTTGTCTGGTTACATGGACTTTCAATTGAGTCTTTTCTCTTCCAAACTTCTTGCTCTCTAGCTACGAATTACTTAAACCAAAGCCACATACAATGCCTACAACTATAGGAAAAGATAAAGCAGCCCCAGCTCTTGCCCCCTTAGTAATTCAACCATATATATCTCCCCTGTCTTATTCAACTAACCAAAGCAGGACGTTGACTTCACAGACGTGGCTAAAAATAGAGCTGAAATAAAAATCCCTGAAATGCTTGGGGCGTATGCATACTCGCGGAAGCAGAGGTATGTCAGAAGTATGTCAACAACAGTAATTTCAGGTGCACGCCAAAACACAGTCTTAAGAACATAACCATCCCCAGCTGTTGTATTATTGGCTCCTGCCATATTGACAGCACACTGCTGAAACATTAGTTGAGCAACATGCACTTCCAGGTTACTCCTCCGTTGCTGGAAGACTAAATAGTAACATGGGATAGTTAGGAAGAGGTCTCTGTGGTACAAGACCGGCTGATGTCCCTAAGTTCACAAGCTATAAGTCCGATACCAGAAATAAATCATCAGGTAGACCTCCTATCTTCTGTTATGGCTTCTATGGGAATGCCTGAGATGTTTGCTTTAATCTTTGAAACTAGGGTCTCCAGTGCATAACTCGGGAGCTACTGGTAGCTCGCTGGCACTCTGAAAGTAGATCTCTGAAGTAAAGCCCATCACAGTTTGTAATTTAGGGTGTCTAGCCATTTTAAAGATGGTAATTCGGCACATCTCTCAATCCTTGAAGCAGCTGCCAACCCAACATGTAGCAGGGCCAAATGATTACAGACAAACACACACTGTGACAACCGGTTGACCATCAATCTCCGTTCTCACTTTAGCAAAGTCACTTGAAGATTTGTGACTTTGCAAGCCCTTCTCTATTGACCATACAGTGCCTGTGAAAACTGAGCCAGAAAAGAAGCGTCAGCAGTATCCAGTGTGGAGTTGCTAAGGTAGGGACGTCTTGAGACAGAGTAGAAGAATGTGATAGCCATGCGTTGGAAACCCTGTAGCCAAGGAGAGGGGAGGCTGGAGTGAGAGTAGAGAAAGGAATGGCCTTCTTTGTCTCAGACAATGGGAGTGGGGTGTGCATGCATGTTTGTGTATTTGATTCATTGTTTCTCTCTGCATGTGTGTACATATGTGCGTTAATATGTATGTGTTATGTATGTGACTGGTGTTGTGTCCTCATTGTAAGACATTATCTTACCCCGGAAGCATTCCTGGTGTTAGAGAGCAATACATATACTTAGTGCGTCTAGGGGTTCATCTTTGGCATAGTTATGACTATTCCGGACAGGACATTGGTACTAACATAATTATGGTAAATCTTAACATATGTTGAGAATACTTGGGCTAATCATTGCAAATGTGTAGCTATATTTGCTGCATTGTATGGTTGGCTTAATTGTGGCCATCCTAGGAATAATAATGTCACTGACCGAGATAATGTAGCTGTTTTTATCATTATGGTGGCAGCCACGGCACAATTGTGCCTCAGGCATATTGGTGGCCATCCTTGGCATGTGATGGTAATAAATGAGCCAGTGGAGTAGAATCTATCATTTTGATGCATTTGTAACAAGATTTTCTTTGAGTATGTAAACCCCATGTGGAAAGTATATATTTGACAAGAAAATCTGTATTTCGAGAAACTGATATGCCGATGTTTGAAAACAAAATTATTAAAAATCCAAAACCTATTTAAAACTGCTCTTTGAATGATAGTTCTAATCAAGTTGAGAAGGATCTAAAACTGTTAGTATTTTCTTTGTGCCAGTAGACGCTTTCTGCTGTAGCTGTTAATACACTTGTCATGCTGACGCATTTTATAGTGATACAGTATTTTCTGACGTTGATATTGATAGCCATTCGTTATGCACCAGGGTAGTTGATATTCTACTACAGTTTTTAGTATTATTGAACCAAAATATTATATCCTGAAAATTGACTATCACAATATCATGAAGGAAATTATTTATAGGTAATATATGTAATTGTATTTACTTTCTGTTTATCTTGAAATCTTGAATATATACGTTTCTTCAAGTTATGTAGATGTGATGTTTGGAATAGTAAATCCACACTTACTTATATATTTGTACTTTCATGACTTTGTATTGTTCAGTATTCTGGACCTGATATTTTGTTGTGACGCTATTTTGTCACTTGATAGTGATTGGGAGGTCACTACCAGTAATGTGGTCACTACTTCAACAATGGTCAAAGTCATTAATAGCTCAGCACTATTTTCATTGAGCAGAAGTAGCTCTCATTCTAGAAGAGGTTTGAAACCCCTGCTCTAGAGGATGGGAAGCCATTCTACATCTTCACACTTCATCCACCAGTCATATTTCTCGCCCAGCTTTTACCTTACAGTCCCTGAGTGACACACTTTACCAATATCAAGAGAGCCTACTGATGACTCTGTGGCAAACAAGGTACTACCTTTCCTCCCTGCTGCGGGTCACAGAGAAGCATTTTGGTCAATATAGCCTTTTAAAGCCCTATTAGCAGTATAGCCAGTTTACTTTCAGTAGGTTCACTTGTTTAGCACCCTGAAGAGAGAGACTACATATCGGGAACTTAGGAATAAAACCAAATCCCCCCCAAAATTAAGAAATCTGTTTCCTCAAGGATCTCAATACCTGGTCTAACTTGAAAAGAAGTCACCCCATTAAGGTAAGGCAGTATATGGCTCATGGAATTCCGGCTATTTTCACAAAGTCTGTTTCTTCTGGCAAAATAAGTATGTCTAAGGCCTCGTCAGATTTCACCAGCTCAAATAAAACAGTTGAGACTGCAGATTCCCCTCAGGACTGATGCACCTTAATATTTAAAAGCCAATAACTTCCATTTAGCCCAGTCATTAAATGTGAAATCGAAGCACAGTTGCTGTTTTCAGTCAGCTGAAGGTCAAGGCTTTAGGAGGTCCAATCCAATAAGGCAAATTATTCAGAATGATCTTGTGCGACCTAAAAGTGTTGTGCCCAAAATAAAACAAGCATTTACAATGCAATGGTATCGGCATCATTAAAGGTAGAGCTATTGGCATTGCTCATGACATTTCTTTTTTTCTTTAAATCATAAATAAATGGCGTTGTCATTTACATTGTCAATACACAGCACTCTGCACTCAACAGCACACACCACTCTGCACTCAACAGCACACACCACTCTGCACCTGCACTCCCTACTCTGCCCTCACTACTCTGCCCTCACTACTCTGCCCTCACTACTCTGCCCTCACTACTCTGCACTCTGCCCTCACTACTCTGCCCTCACTACTCTGCACTCACTACTCTGCCCTCACTACTCTGCACTCTGCACTCTGCCCTCACTACTCTGCCCTCACTACTCTGCCCTCACTACTCTGCCCTCACTACTCTGCCCTCACTACTCTGCACTCTGCCCTCACTACTCTGCCCTCACTACTCTGCCCTCACTACTCTGCCCTCAGTACTCTGCACTCACTACTCTGCCCTCACTACTCTGCCCTCACTACTATGCACTCACTACTCTGCACTCACTACTCTGCACTCTGCCCTCACTACTCTGCCCTCACTACTCTGCCCTCACTACTCTGCCCTCACTACTCTGCCCCCACTACTCTGCCCCCACTACTCTGCCCCCACTACTCTGCCCTTACTACTCTGCCCTCACTACTCTGCACTCACTACTCTGCACTCACTACTCTGCACTCACTACTCTGCACTCACTACTCTGCACTCTGCCCTCACTACTCTGCACTCACTACTCTGCCCCCACTACTCTGCCCTTACTACTCTGCCCTCACTACTCTGCCCTCACTACTCTGCCCTCACTACTCTGCACTCACTACTCTGCACTCTGCCCTCACTACTCTGCCCTCACTACTCACTACTCTGCCCTCACTACTCACTACTCTGCCCTCACTACTCTGCCCTCACTACTCTGCCCTCACTACTCTGCCCTCACTACTCTGCCCTCACTACTCTGCCCTCACTACTCTGCCCTCACTACTCTGCCCTCACTACTCTGCCCTCACTACTCTGCACTCTGCCCTCACTACTCTGCACTCACTACTCTGCACTCACGACTCTGCACTCACCACTCTGCACTCACCACTCTGCACTCACCACTCTGCACTCACCACTCTGCACTCACTACTCTGCACTCACTACTCTGCACTCTGCACTCACTACGCTGCACTCTGCACTCACTACTCTGCACTCACTACTCTGCACTCACTACTCTGCACTCACCACACACACGATAACGGCAAGTTACCCGGGCTGTGCCCAGAGGCATTAAAGTCTTTGACAGGTGCTGGGCACACTCACTTGCCTGCGCTCGTGGTTACCTTCCACTGCAGGCTGCACACTGCACCACTGTGCCAAGAATGCCCACTGCTACGTTTTACCAGCACCCGCTGCTTATTGGGGGCATTACACTGGCCCTGTACTTATAACTAGTTCGGGGCTAGTAGGCAAAACGCACTTTTCCAAAGCTGCTTCATGTTCATAGTCAAAGGCGACCAAAGCACTGCGAGGCACAGTGGACTACCCTTACAAACTAATACATTTTAAGAATGTAAAGCTCTTGCACCAAAAGGCGTATGCCTACCAGGTGGCATTCACTACATAAACGCTCATAAATTCACTACTAAATAAATAAAAAAGTATTTAGGTGGACTGTTTAATCCCCTCTGGACAATCCAGTGCCTTGACATGTTTGAATGGCTATACTTTCATGCAAAAACATTCTCAAGTAAAATGCTTCTACACGCTAAACTGAATGGTCTGATTTTGTTACATATAGCAATTAACAGTCTACCCAACTTTGTTTCTAAAAAACACCTCTTTATTGCAGCAGATCGTAATGCTCGGCACATGAAAGCAATTTGCCCAGGAACGCACTTTCAAATGCATTTTGTTTGAATGAATGCAGTTGTGAAATAAGTAGACTGTTATAATCGATGTCGTGATGCTCAAGCAGTAGTTTATTTTTGATTCTGGCTGCTTCCGAGTTGTCAGTGTAGGCAGTGGCCATAACAATGGTACAATTGGGTGGCGTAGTAATTTAACCAGGTGAATAACTGTGAGAAGTTGCGGCCGCCGCATAAGAAAGATTTTGAGCACCGGGACTTATTTTTCTACAAATTAAGCACTGCTTACACTGTGGCATGGAGTCATCCTGCTCAGCTCTCGGCCTCGCGCGCGCGCCACTCCAGGCATATGTTTTCAATTATCTCCGCCGTGATGGCGAGATAATTGAAGATATAGGGCCTTCTGCTCTTAAGACAATGCCTTTCACGCCTGCCCTACACGGAAAGAAAACACAAGAAAAGCACAAACGCGCGCCATTCACTGCAGACTGGTGAACGCGCCCACAACATCTGCATTACATTATCGCGGCACCCTGACAGCTCCTAATTGAAATTAATGCACTGCTGTGCCCGTAACCACACAGAAAATGCCAACATGGCGAAGGACAAATTACATTAAGCCTATCGTGTCAAGGCTACTAAAAACACAGCACAGCGAAGACGAATCACTATGCAGATGCCATAAAAAACGCGCGCGCACTAAGGAATGTTGCAGCCCGGACCCCTAAAGAAACTTTTTTTTTTTTATAAACATAAGAGCTCGGAGCTCCGCCTCCCCTGCTGACGCAGGGTTGACGTAGGCCGAGCCCTAAAAAGTACTGCTGAATTAGAATGGAATAAAGGCATTACTATCACAAATATACTCTGTATCACAAGACAGACAGACACCCTGGGAGGCCCTTATAAATATATTTCTGCCCTGGCTAAAAGACAAGGTACTGCTAGGCTAGACCAAACACGGATGACCTAAGAAAACTATTATATAAAGATGGTACATGCCCCTGAATAGGGAGTAAAGACTGGTGTCTTTCTGATAGGCTGTGTAAACTGGAATTTCCCTAAATTTCTTTGGCTTCGCAATGAGATATTCAGGAAGTTTTCCTCTTTGACATCAATCTTGGACACTTTTGACTCATGCCTAGCACAGGGCTAATTATGGCAGGGTCAATCATGCGAAGTAACAGAACTATTATTTTGTGCATGGCCAAATTATCCCCTTTTTAGGTAGAGTCTAGCAGTGCGCATGCGCTGCTCTGCGAGGCATGCTGTATTCAATCCTACGGGCTTTGGCCATGCCCTCCCTTCCGATTGGTTAAAGCGTGCGTCGTTCTGAAAAGCTTTCCTCTCTATGGTTTCTTGTGGTTATATGTCGCACCTTCTTGTTTCTTATTCCTCCCTTGAAGTAATGACCTATTACACTATCAATTCTCTGAAGGAGTTTTCAACAGTGTTTGTGCACTCTTTGCATCTTGTTTTGAACAGCTGAAGTGCTCTTCACATATGATGCTGCGCTTGCATTTTCCAACCAATACCGTTTGTAAACAAACGTTTTCTTTTTTAATCAGTATGATGCCTGCTTCACAGACGGGCACTTTGCTTCATGTTATTTTTTTTACTTCCGAAGAGGTAGCGTGTGTGCTTTTAGAATGGGCTCGTTCTTTAATGTTTCACCGTGGCAGAGCCTACGCTGAACCTCAAACCTAGTTCCCCAGCTTCAAAGTTGGCTGCTCTGGATGTTACGCCACACTCCCTGCCTAGACAATTGGTATTTTTAATAAATACTTGGGCTTTGTTTAATGTTGTTTGTTCCAATTACATCTTCTGAGCGATTTTATCATTTTACTTTCACTCCTAATCTTCTTGCTGTTCTTCTGAGGCGAGAGCCTGTTGTCTGTTCGTCACAAACGAATCACATGGGGACGACGCATCCACCACCTACCGGGGTTTCTTTACTGATGTCGACACAGTAGCTTCTGTTTTGCAGCGGTTTTTGTTGAATTAGCACATGTAAATACCTAAATAGGGCTTTATGATATTGTGTAATGTCACTTTTTTTTTTATTCTGGTACATTATTTCCCTCTAAGACAATGTACAATGATTTTCACGCCACTAACGCAGTTGAGGCTGTGCCTTGCACGGACCTGGAAAGAGAGTGCTGTAATAAATACATCCACGCCGTCTCTGGCCCTCTCTCTACAAATACATTTCTATACGACTGACTTCAAAACATTAGTTAATTGAAACGTTAACAATCTCTAGTTAGGAGGAAAGGCTTCCTCGCGTTCATAAAAATAACGAAAAGCCCTGTAAAAGCTTCACTGTAAGGGGCTTAAAAGTGGCAGTCTGAAACAAAAAAAAACACAGCACACAAAACAGGGCACACCATGTAGTGTGCATACAGGGCTCTGCCTGTGACTTCTTGGCATTAAGCAAAGGGTCGAAGCTTGCAAGCGTTTCGGGTATAAAGTTCTACTGTTTGGTACACAGCGCCTTTCTTTTCCTCTGGCTGTTCTATGTACTCTCTGTATGCAGCCCTCACCCAGTGTGCATCACTGCACACACCATTACCTGTGTTTCTCTACTGTACTCTGGGCACACATGACATGGCCTACGAGGACTCAACACAGAGTCTGTGGTAATGCCCTGTACTGCAGGGTTGGATTGGGTAAGAAAATCGGCCCGGGAACACAAAAAAAAAATCGGCCCACATTTGCATAAACACTCCTCATATCACTGCGTTGGTGTAATCTTATAAAAAAAAACGTTAGGAGGGGGGGGTAAAAAAATGCACGTGTTAGTTTACAATGGTGAAACAAGTGAGGCCACTTCTACTCAGGCCCCCTGCCCCCGCTCAGTATGTGCAGACATTAATGGGCCGGCCCGAGAGACAAAGGGAGTGATACCTGTGCTAGGAGGTAATGAGCGCCCATCCGCCTCTGGAAAGGCCACTCAGACTCCCACTGGGCCGCTGGCTTTATCAGAAGAACAGAGACAGCGCCCAAATAGCCCCCCAGACTGCTAAAAAAAAGAAACAGCCCACAGCAGCCCTCGGACACCGGCCCCTCGGGCATTGCCCGAATGCCCGCTTTACCAATCCGACGCTGCTGTACTGGTAATGTCCGGTGTGTAGTACAAACCGGGCACAGTCGAAGTGTGTTATGCGCAGGGCATGGCCTACATCCCTGCAGCGCACATGCATACAGTCTCCCACATAGGCGCTTCTCCCTCCTTACATACACTCAGCGATCACGCTTCACAGGTCCACCCATATAGCCACATTTTACTGCACTTTCCTTGTTTTGTTTAACATGCTTTTGGTACACTTTTTATCAGCCTGTACCAAAACCCTTGCACCCACGCACTCGTGCATGCACTCTCTAAGAAAGCATTTTGTCAGTCCGTGCCTGCTGCTTTCTCACTTATCCTTTGGTAAGTAAAAATCATTGCCATTCACAATGCCAATAGCACTATCATAAAAAAAGTGGAAATTATTGTATTTCCGATGCTTGTTTATCGAGGGCTCATTAAAGCCTTTTGTTTTTTTCTGTAAATAAAATGTATTGTTCCCTTTATTCTCATTTCACTGTATTACTGTCCAGAAACCTTTTTTTTCCTGATTTTACACTATAAGAGAATCATTTAATGTATTTCTTTACTTTATCTTATTTGACTATATCGGATTGCTGCTTGCTTAAAAGATGAAATATCCCCAATAATTGTGGGACTCTTCTGGAAGAGGCTCTAGGGTTTACCTTATTAGAAGTCCTAAATGCAATTAGGAAGCTCCCCCTTGGTAAAGCCCTGGGCCTAGACAAGATTCCTGGGGATTTAGTTCGGGCAGAACCACAAGTATGGGGTCCCTACCTTTGGGCAATATTTAATGCTATCTCCAGAAAGGTATGGCAATTCCCGACACTTGGCTAGGGGCTGAAATCTTTCCAGTCTTTAAAAAGGGTTCAGCTCTCCTGCCGACCAACTACAGGCCAATCAGTCTGATTGATGTCACTCAGAAATTGTTTGCAAGGATTCTCCTCGATCGCCTTCAATTGTGGATAGAGGAGTGTGAAGTTCTGAGTGTCTCTCAGGCTGGTTTTAGAAAAAATATCTCCACCATCGACCAAATCCTTAGGCTCCAATTGTTGTATTGGAAGACGCTGTCAATGGAGGGTGGCAGCCTCTATTTGATATTCGTCGATTTTAAATCTGCCTTTAATTTGGTCCCTAGAGTTAAACTATGGGAGGTCCTTAAGCAGTTGGGAATCCCTACATACCGTTTGACATTGATTATGAGACTACACACTGGCAACTTTGCTCAAGTGAGGTATGGGAAACTTGGGGAACTAACCCCCCGCTTTCCAGTCAACAGAGGAGTAAGGCAGGGGTGTGTGCTTGCCCCTACTGTGTTCTGTCTATTTATTAACGCTCTCATTGCCCAATTAAATGAGATAAAGGACAACCATCCGCCGAAGTTGGTGCAAAGTAAGGTACCTGCTATGATGTTTGCAGACAATGCTTTGTTATCGAAGTCCCTTATGGGCATGCAGAGGATTTTTGATAGTTTTGTGACATTTTGCAATAATCGGGGGCTTGAAATTAACACACTAAAGACCAAATTCATGGTCTTTAATCCAGTTACAACATCTCGCCCAAACCCAACCCTAAATGGTACCTTCCTAGAAAGGGTCTGTATCTTTGACTATCTCGGTTCACGCTCACTGGATCAGTTGAGAGGGGGCCCACAGCTAGCCAAAGCAAGCCTTAAGTTAGCTCAGACAGCTGGAGGAATAAATAGAACTCATAGGAATTCCGCCCACAAATTGGTCACACCTGTGGCAGAGATATACAAAGTACAAGCAATGAGTGCAGCAATGTATGGGGCTGAACTCAGGTGACATTGCTCTGCTGATGAACTGTCCAAAACTGAGAATAATTTTATGAGACAGCTGCTGGGACTTCCATCAAGCACCCCCCTCCTCCCTCTGAGTATGGACCTAGGTATTATACCTATTGCCGAGGAGATGGGACTGCGCCCACTAACCTTATGGCGTAGACTGTGTGTGACCCCAGAACTAGCAGTTTACCAGCTATAACCAAAGGAGATCTTGAGTCTTTGAGCATGGGCAAACTACCATGGTTTCATATATCAGGGAGTTATGGAATAGGATAGGCAACCCAAACCTATGGAGCAACCCAGAGGCAGTTTGCCTGACAATTTCACATTCAGATTTAGTTAGAGCCTACAGATCTCTCAGACCAGCCGACATTCAGGGCAACACCAAAACTGGCTATCTAACAGGTGACCTTTTAAATATTAAAGCTGAGTACATCATTGAGCTCTTTCTGGGTGATATACATCCTACTATGGCAAGAAAGTTGGACATCCAGTTTAGAGTGGGGTCACTGCGGCTTCGTGCCTTTACCAATAAATGGTCGAAAACCTCCGACCCTTGGGTGCCCTGTCTGCAACTGTGTAGATGAGTCCGACATTCATGTCTTTTTTTTTTTTTCCTACCTATAAAGTTGCCAGTTGGCTTGTACCACTTTCCAGAAATCTAGGTTTTAGGCAGTGTATGGAGGCATATAGAATATTAAGAACTGATCCTCACCGACCTATTGTATTTGCTGTGTCCCGATATCTGAATTCTATGTGGCTTAGACGTAGGCTGCTGCTAAATTTAATACCCCAAGTATAAAGCTCACATTTTGTGTATGTAGCCATATTTTATCTATTTTTAACTTTTTTGCCATTTCTCAGCTTAATTTTAATCTTTATTATATTCTGTACAAATAACAGTATTAATGAAGTGAAACTGGCAGTACCTAAATAACACATGCCCACCTTTTTATTTATGACTGTGGTTGTAACTGTGTATTTGATCTGGCAGTTGTTGGACGTTGATCAGTAGTTCTATATCTGTTTTTCTTTGAATTTTTGTATTCTGTTATGAATTCAAATGTTGGTAATTTCCAAGTTTTTTGGGGCTTTTATTCTTATGTACTGTTTGTGTTTTGTGATTTTATCGTCTACTCTGATCGAAATAAAGTTTATTGGATTGGATTAGATTGCTGCTTGTCTGATGGATCATAGGGTTTCTTATTAAACCAAAGTGTGCTTATATAATCTATTCTCCTCTCTCTCTCTTTTATGTGCTCTATCTATCTATCTATCTATCTATCTATACCGTAGATCTTAAAAATATCTATTATTGGAGGGGCACTGATGTTGGGTATCTGAGGCATAGTGGGAGGATTCTTTGTGGGGCTCACAGAGATGGCAACAGCTGTTGTGGGCTTCGAGAAAGGGTACCGAGGCACAGTGAGGAGTCACATGGGTTACTGGAAAACAGCAACACCCTTGTAGGGGGCATTGAGAGGTGAGATCAGGGGCACAAGGCGTGATCACCTAGATGTATGTACATGGTGCAATTTGTGTCAGCTGGCATGGAGAGGAGACCTGTTGGGCACAATGGAATTCACAACATGTGGGAGCACCATTGCAAGGTTCACTGTGTGTGCCGCTTGTATGGTACATTTTCTTTGTTTTGCTCAAGCTTGTAAATATCTTTTTAATACACAAAGCCAAAACATTTGTTTTTTAAAATGCCACATTGGTGTATTTCAAGTATCTCTTAAAAAAATGATTTCATTGTATTCCGCTCAAAAAAACCTCTGCATTCACAACATAAACAATGATGTGCTCAGACTCCTGTCCATTGTAACATTATGCCAGGTCATATCAATTCAGAAGTGAGATTTGAAATTCCTTCCTTTAGTTATTAAGAGAGGAAATCTTATATGTCACTTTCAAAGTGAAGCTCGAAACAGATTTATTCTAATTCATCTCATACATGATCTTGCTCGATCCTTCCCTCTTCAAACAGCACCTAAAGGCAGTGATAGTCATAGAATGCTCTTTATAACTGTACTGACATTTCCTCCTCAACTCTTACTCTTTGAGGTGAGCCCAGCTGCACCACACACTCTGTTGCAACATCTTATTCGTTTCCTTTTGTCAGGCAAAAAACAGTTGTCCCCTTAGGAAGCTCTTCTTACGTGGAAGAGCCCCATAAATTCAGAACACAATGCACAACCATTTGGTTTTGTTTCTGTCGCTACAAGTTTGGTGCTCCATCGTGTTTGGGACAAGGACATGTTCCTGTATTTGTGCCCTTCCCAGGAAGGTATTGGTAAGTTACCTTGGTGGGTCATTCTTATGGCCCGTGACTTCGTGGCTCACTTGTGCTTTTCCTGGGCTGGAGCTTGGGTGCCTGGCTACTGAGTACTGAACAGGTAATTTACCTGAGCACTCATAGTAGTTTTTGGCTCTACCTTATTTTTACCACCTTTAACAATATCTGAATCGACAAGCCCACACTAGTCTCCTGGACAGACCACGCCCTCGTCAAGTTCCGCATCCCTGTCCTGGTGACAGACAGACAGACAGACAGACAGACACACACACAAACACCCCCCTCCCACACCTCCCACACCCACACTACCAAACCAGGCCTTCCAAAACTAGAACAGCATCTTTGACTACGGCTGGAACAATGCTTTCAACACATACTGACACAAACACAGCAATAACCTCCCCAAATCCATTAAGAATTTCAACATTTGGTTCACATCGTGCCCCAACTTCCTGTAACCCCCTCAAGCACGGCAGTACAACAAGATCGACACCCCAGTTCAGTTGTTACACGGAGGATCTTACATAGATGAAACATCACTGCAAATAACTGGAGTGCTGATGGAGAATAAGCCATGGCCATGCAGACAGCAGCCCATTCAAATCCTCCTTGAGGCACTACCACCAAATTATCCAGACCACCAAACTTGCAGCTTTGCCTCAATGGATTGATACTTGCACCAAAAGAAGCAAAGAAATCTTTGCCATTGTGAAGGATTTCACCTCACCAGCGGCTGCCTCAAACTCGATCAACCCTCTCAGGACCTTTGCAAACATTTCTCTCAATTCTTCAGCAACAAAATCACTGCCATTTACAGCAATTTCAACCCACAATCGGACCCATCAGACCCTGCCCAACGCCTCACAGTTGTGTCCAAAGAATCAATGCTAACCACATGGCCCATCATCACCACAGAAGAAGCCACTATGAAGTCGATCCCTGGCCCCACCATGCCTACCCTAGAGGGCTGCAACCTAGCATTGCCATTCTCAAACCCATTCTGAACCCCATCACTGCCTCTGCGACTTTGCCAGATGCTTGGAAACACATAACAGTCCTGCCATTGCTGAAGAAGCCCTCTGCAGATCCTTCAACGCTTGCCAACAGACCGATCTCCCTGCAGCAATTCCCTGCAAAGGTCTTCAAGAAAACCATCAACAGACATCTCACTGAATACCTCCACTACCACCAACTCGTCTATCATTCAGACTCAATCACAGCACGGAAACTGCCCTCATCGCTGCCACGGATGACATCCGCATGACTTGTCAGAGAAGACATGTTGGCCCTCATCCTCCTGGACCACTCCACAGCGTTTGATACAGTCTCCCACTCCATCCTCATTCAACATCTACAAGACATCAGAATCCAAGAATCCAGTAACCTGGCACCATACACTTTGGACACCTGCAGCCTCATCTGCAGAGTTCTGTAAGGATCTTTCCAGAGCCTGATCCTCTTCAACACATACATGATCGCTGGAGGCTGCTTCATCCGCTCTCACAACATCAATGTTCTCTCCTACTCCGATGATACGCAGCTCATTCTCTTCCTCATGGACTAGACACCCTATCTTAGATTAAGTTCAATGCCTGTTTGACTGAAATCCCCCTATTGGATGAAGACCAGCTCTCTGAAGCTGAACACCGATAAGACAGAAATTGTGATCTTCAGGAAGAGCACTTCAATGTGGGCCAACAGAGTTGAGACCAACACCCACCCACACTAAGAATCTCTGGATCGTCATTGACTGCAAACTTGACATGATCACCCAAGTCAACACCATCATCGCCTCATGCGTCCATATATTGAAGAAGCTGAGGAAACTTTGCACATGGTTCCCAATCAGCACCCAGAAAAACTTCACACATGCCCTCATCACAAGCAAGTTGGTCCGTGGGAACTTCTATGACGGGATCAACTAAAAGCTCACCAGAAAGCTGCAGACAATTCAGATCTCAGCAACCAAAAATACTCACATCAGACCAATCCTGAAGGAGCTCCCTTGAGTACCCATACACAAACAAGCACAATTCAATCTCCTCACTCACACTTTTAAGGCACTTCACAATTCTAGCCCGGTGTACTTCAGGCATCACATTTGCTTTCACTAATCTTCCAGACTCCTCCTAACACCAACAACATATTATTTTGATAGAGGTCTTCTAGCAAATCGTATTCTGCTGGATCTTTTCGTAGCCTTCCATATCATCAATTCTACCAATATGATAAACCGATTGTGGTAAGTGATAGGGAGTCAGAGGCAGCCTTAAGCCGGTTTGCCTACTTCTTAGAGAATGGAATGACTAAAGTGTATATTGGCAATGCATATTCTCTATTAACACAGGTAGAATTTGGCACACTTCAGATCTCCTTTCTTGTGTAATAAATCCTACCTGACTACAGGAGCTACTGAGTGAAATAACGTTGTCTTTCTTTGACTTATCACCGCTTATCAATGACACATGATGCACTTTACAGTATCCTTATCTTAACTATCAATTCATGTTTATTTGTTCCCTAAAAACATACTCCTCATTTAAAATATTTACAATTAGTGTGTCAACGGTATCTAAAATACCATATTAATCATTGGAAGAAACTATCAAACGATATAGAAAATGCTGTATTAATATTTATAGAGGCTGCCTATATACAAGAAAAAAAAGAACATCAGGTATCAAAGCAGCTTGATTGAAATGTGTGTAAATCATGTCCAATTAATACATTAAGAAGTAGAGTTACCTTCAATAAAACGTATATCTTCTACCCTCTAAGCAGCAATTTCCTAAAATGACAGCACGTGTTTTCTAATTATTCGCACATGATATAAAAATCTGCTTAAACAGAACTTAGTAGATAATGCAGTATACACTTTATATAAATATTGGAGCTGACAAATTATGATGTGTACCCAGAGAGATGCAAATAGGGCGAATCCACTTTTCCTTCCTTGCTTTATATGCAGGGCAGAAAATAACACATGCTAAATATTTCCACTTCCTGGCGATCTCACATCGTACACACAGTGTTGTTAGTCTGATAGGGATTACAGTTAGTTGGCAAGCTCTTCATACAAAGATTTCCTAACCAAAAATGTCATAAATAGTGTCAAGCTCCCGGCAGCTGCATTTTTGTATACTTAATCTTCTATATATTTCCAATATAGCGATTTCACAGCAGCTTGTAAGGATTCTCAGTGGTAAAATTCCATAACAAAATCATATATACAAGTTTCTGGTTGGAGATGGAAAAATTAAATCTAAAAATTCTTCAAATAGTGGAGAGTGCTTATGAGCCAAGAACATAATAGTTGCAGGGCCATTGTGGGTATCCATAACAGATTGGTCATTTATATAAGCCCAATACCTATATTTAAGTAGTTTAATATCAGATTTATTTTAAAATCGAGTTGGGCTCATCCCACAAGTTCTGCATACCGAGTTTGGAAAACCTCCAGAAACATATTTAACCCAAGCAATTTCCCTGGCTCCTTGAATGTTCATTACCTCTACCAGAGAGTCTTTAAAGACTATAAGTTCAGGTGTAGACCATAGTCTGATCCAATATATTAAAGTTTTCAAAATGGCCCGGTGAGCAACTCGTTTTATTCCAACATCAAGATACATGGGGATTAATAGGGAAATAGATGGTAAGCCTAATAGCCTTCTAAAGCTGTTCTCTGCAATGGTTAACAACGGTAAATGACCATAACCCCGTATCTCTGTCCCATGAAGAGCTTCACCCTGAGCCGTTGCTCGGTAAACTTCCACAGCAGGGGAAATAGCACTTGAGTTTGTTTGATTATAAAACCTTAAAATGGCATTGGCTCTGTGTTCAGTAATTAGTTTTGATTTCTCCAATTGGTTTGCCCACCCTAAATTATCTTTAAGTCTGACCCCCAAATAATCAAAACTATGTACTCTGCCCAGGGCCTCGCCCCCGGCATGATTACTACGACTTCCTTTTTTCTTCTTTCCAAAAACCATAAACGTAGTTTTGTTTATAGTCAGTTCTAAGCCTCTCAAATGACAATTTTTTTTAAACGTATCAAAAAAAAATTTGGAGGCCCATCGGAGATTTAGATCTGAGGAGGGAATCGTCAGCAAAAAGTAAAATAGGTATCTTTTTGTTATTTAAAATTGGAGAGTCATTTTTACAATATTCTAGGGTGTCCACAACATCATTAATTTATAGAGAAATTAGCGTGTGTGCTAGCACACAGCCCTGGCGAACTCCTCGCTCTATGGGAATATGGTCCGTCAATTCTCCATTTGGACCACAGCGGACCTGTGCAGAATTATTCACATGTAATCTACTTATTAAATGCACTAGTTTGGCCGGAGCACCCATGTTTATCAGGGCAGCTTTGTGTAAGTGAGTAATGGACAGTAGAATCGACCAGATGTTGCCCAGTCCCAAAACGGTCATCCAAGATTTTATGTGCAGAAGCCAAGGGAGACTGGGCAAAGAATCAAGGTTGATTATTTCCCATAGACAATCTCTATACAAGACAAATACTAGGGTTGAACAAAGTCTCACCCAAAATAAAATTGTTCTAAGGTTGGCTATATTATCGATTGTCCTTGATGCAACATCATAAAAACAAGGGTATTAAAGGTATGCTCTGGGGAAAATTAAGAAGTTCAACAAATATATTCTCCCTTCCAACCAATGGAGTTTTATTGACGCAACCCAAAATCTCTCCTCCGTAAAGAGTTGCAGATTGTGCCTTGGATTGGTATATTTCTAAATCAGGGGAAACTGATCTTATTATTGTTGCACATTGGAGTTTTGAAAGAGATGCAGCTCTATGTTGTAAAATGACCCTGCCCTTCTGTACTTGAGAAGACCAAGATAATTTTTATCAAACTTATTCATCAACCGTGTAGTCCCATTACAATATTGCCTCTGAAAGATCTATAGGGATTTATAGCCATGTACTTTGCCTTTTGCGTATTGATTTCTAAACCGTTTAAGTTACAGAATGCCTTACATTTATTGAAAATAGATTCAATAATTTTTTGCAGGCCAATAGAGGTTCTTGATGTTAAAAGGGTATTGTCTGCAAAACAAGAAAAGCTGGTAAAGATGGTCCATTTAATTTAGAGGAATAGTGTGTACAAGTTACAAGGGTTTCAAGGGCGTCTGTAATATATAGAGATAGAAAGGATATAAGCCAATACACATCTCTGCCTCACCACTCTGGATATATGTATACGTTCTGTCAGCTCCCCCTGCTTCCCCCAGTGTACCTGTGCATAGTTATTTTCAAGTAGTTTAACTATAATTGCTAACAATTGTGATGGCACACCAATGGAAACCAGGGATTCCCAAAGCAATTATCTGACGACCAGATCACATGCAGTCCTCAAGTCCGCAAATGAGACCCATAAATGTTCTTTACTGATGTTTATGTACTTCCATTGAATCAAGGATGTATTGGTATGCTCCCAGGAGACACGTGAGATCAGCACGGTGCCATAAGGCAGTTGTCGGATGTTAGAAGGCAGTACTTAAACATTTTGAGAGGAAAAAGTGAATGTGTTCAAACCTTTTTACCACCTCTCTAAATCTGAACGGGAAGTTATTACCTCATTGAGTACAGACATGGCTATCACAATAAAACCAGCTGACAAAAGCGGAGCAATCATCGTTCTGGACACTGCTTCCTACATCTACGATCATCCCAGTTTTTAAAAAGGGCCAGAGAGGGGATCCACAGTGTTATAGACCGATATCTCAAATTGATTCGGCTGTGAAAATCCTAGATAGAGTGATCTTAGCCAAAGTCGCGGACTGGGTGAACGAAAATGAGGTTTTATTGAACCTACAACATGGTTTCAAACAAGGTAGGAGTACTATGGATCAGGGCCTTAACTTACATTTATTAATAGGTAAACATACCATGGCTAAAGAAGGCACTTTAAAGTTGGCCTTCATGGACCTCTCCTCGGCTTTTGATCTGGTTAACAGATCAAAGTTGTGGTCCATTCTGCTGGATAGGTAATTGACCCAAGTTTGGTCTATTTCCTGGTGGTTTTCCACAGGAATCTGTTACAGTTAGGGTTACCCAGGAAGGGAAATGCACAAGGCACTTTAAATCTGGTAGAGGTGTCCGTCAAGGATGTATTTTGGCGCCACTACTTTTTACCCTTTATATTAATAATTTAGAAAAGTTTTTAGACTTAGCAAGTTTGGACATTCCGCGAGTAGGAGAAAGGGGTATTCCTGTTCTCCTATACGTAGATGACGCTGTGTTAGTAGCCCGTACAGCCATAGGCCTTCAGAGGCTATTGGATGCCTTTGGGGCCTATATGAAGTCCTTGGACTTAATAGGGAACATAGAAAAATCCCAAGTTATGTCTATGGGTCGAAGAAATAGAAAATTTAAATCCTTTATTGCAATGGAGCTGAGGTGTCTAGGGTGTCCTCTTTTACCTATCTGGGGGTTCTATTTGATGAGAGAGGTTCCTGGGTCCCCCAACAGAAAATCAAAAGAAATGCAGTGGTAAGATCAACGGCTGCTATTCAAGGGTTCGCACAGTGTCCTTTCGAAGCCATGCTTAATATTTATAGATCTGAATGCTTGGCTATTTCTCTCTATGGCTCTGACATCTGGGGCTACAAGCACTTGGAAGGGGTGCAGATAGCTGAAAATAAAGTTCTGCGTACCCTTTTGTCGGTCCCCCAATCAACCCCAACTTTTGTTATTCATCAGGAATTGGGGCTCGGATATGTGTCAGACTCGATGAGGTTGGCCCCGGTAGTATGCCGGCTTAGGACCTGGCTTAACCCAGACTTAACCCTGAATCATCAGATCATTCGGGACTGTTACCCTGGAGAAAGCAAGTAGTATCCCATGGCTGCACTACGTCAAGCATATGTTTTTTAAATTGGGGAGCCCAGATCTTTTTTATTACCCAGATAGGATAAAAAAAGAGTATGTTAAATCCCAACTTTTGAATTTATTGAGGCTGGAGCGTGAGGAGAGGGAGTTAATGAAACCCTCAGTTAGGGCTCACTTTCTGTTAAAAACCTGTCCATTGGCCTTTTGGCCCATAGGAATGAATGGGGAGTTATTCCTTATTTGCGATTAGCAATTTGCTACTCGCAAATAAGGAATGTGTAGGAATCGCTATTTATTTAGCAATTCCTACATGAATACCGTTTTGCGAGTCCTTAATAGAGATTCGCTATGAATCGCCATTAGGGGCTCGCAAAACGGGCCGTTGATGAATAAGGCTGTAAGTGTCAATCCTGTACAATATATTGCATGAGTGCAATCGAGACATAGAAAAAATGAAGTCTCTTCAAACAATGACTAAACTTGAACACGAATACCATACAAGTTATTTACATGTGTTAATAATGTCAACTGCAGATTTGAGAGATTTACAAGGCATATGCAATAATTGAATCATCATAAGAAGCATAGCATTTCATACTGATCATTAAGCCCACCCGGTGTCCAGGTACCCAATCTCTTAATCCAGAAGGTCTCCCTGCCGGATAATGCAATGTTATGGTCTGTGCCTGTGTGCTTCTCTACTAATTCTAGCACTGTAAATCTCAATTGTGGTATGGTGTGAGATGACTTAATCCAATGAGTTGCTAAAGTGGATGTAGAGGATCTATTACGTATTGTGCTTTTGTGTTCAATTATGCGGGTCTTTATTTTTCTGGAAGTTCTTCCCACGTAAGTCAGACCACATGGGCAAAGAATCTCATAAATCACTCCTGTGGAATTGCAATCAGCACTGTGTTTGAGATTAATGTCTTTACCAGTGTGAGGGTGCGGAAACACCTTATTCACGATGACGTTGTTGCATTGACCACAGTTGTGGCATTTTCTCATCCCTTTGAAGTTGGTTACTTGAATTCGTCGTGGGTGCTTGAGTATTTCCCGAATGGTTTTTGCGCGGGTATGTGCTGCAATGGGAATTTTTTTTAATAAATTTGCAAAGTCAGGTTCATTGGCTATCATTTCCCAACGTTTCTTGAGAATTTGTTTAATCCTCTGTGATTGCGTGGAGTGTTTCATCACAAAAACTATCCGTTCATTGGGAGATTTCTCTGTTTTCTGCAAGAGACTTTTTCTGTCCATTGTGGAGACTCTTTGCACTGAATATTCCAATATCTTCATTGGGTAGCCTCTTTCAGTATATCTCTCTACCTGTTCTTTAAATAAGGTGTCGCACTCTGTTTGATCGGAGGATATCCTTTTAATTCTAATCAACTGCGAGGTAGGTAAATGGTTCTTCAAGTTCCTCGGGTGTGCACTCGTGTAGTGTAACGCATTATTGACATCCGTTGATTTTCGGAAAACAGTAGTCGAGATTCCTTCTTGCGTTTTGCGAATCTCTATGTCCAAAAACTGTATTTTTCGATCCTGAATGTTGTGTGTGAATTTGATTCTGGGGTTACATTCATTGAGTTCTTTAATTCTGTCTTCCAACTCCTGTTTGCTGCCACGTCAAATCACCAGGATGTCATCTATGAATCGTAGGAGTAACACCAAGTTATCTGTCCACCTTGTGTCTGTTAAGATGAATTGTTGTTCAAAATGCGACATGAAGGTATTAGCGTAGGCTGGGGCCCCCGAAAAGCCCATGGATGTCCCTGTTTTCTGCAAAAAGAACTGAGATTGCCAAATAAAGTAACTGTGAAATAGTGAAAAATGTAGGAGCTCGAGTAGAAAAACACTTAGTTGTTGATCAAGATCAGATTGTAAAAGTCTCCATTCTGTGGCTTCTAAGCCTTCCATGTGTGCTATCGACGTGTAAAGTGCCACCACATCAATGGTGCACAGCAAAGTGGTATCATCGATAGAATCATTCACTTCTGCTAATTTTATCAAGCAGTCGGTTGTGTCTTTCAAATAAGTATCCCAGGCTTGTACCAATGGTTGCAAATGGTGGTCAATGAAACGTCATGTGACACAAAGCATGCACTGCACTATATTGTCACGCTCCCCCCTGGCTGCCATAGCTTTTTGTCCCTGCTCCTGTCACAGGTTAAGGTAAGAAAAAAGCAGCAATAGCCCGTGGGAGAAAACATTTGTTTCTAACAGGGTTTCAAACTCTGTTTTTGTTTAAACTTTGTAAAACGACTAATATTAAAATGTGGATGCTAATCTCATTCACAAACTCTATAATCTCTCTAAGAATTGCCTCAAAAGTTTAGCGCTTTGTTCTTTATTCTTGGAGTGGGAGTATGGAGCGTGTGACAGGAATCAACATTTTATTTTTGGTAATTTGACATAGTGCATAGTAAAGCAGAGTTTAGTAGTGCTAATTCTCCCTATACTCAGGGCCAGAGTTGGCAGACTTTGGAACTGGGTAAACCAGGTTCAAGTCCCAGTGCTGGCTCGACATCCTGTGATCATCTGAGCATATTACTTAATCTGCCCGTGCATATAAAAAATTATTGGTGACACTATCACCCGTTTCGCGTTACTCAGGCCGTTGCACCCGGGCATATTTCTCCCTCTTATCGAAGTTGAAATGTTGGCATGTAAGCTCTTCCCTGCTTGAGTGCATACAAGGGTGCCTATCCGAGGTCCAACACTACTAGCATTGTAAGTATGCAGCTGACAGTTACTACAAGAAGTCTGTTTCAGACGAAGGAGCTGTGAATGGAATTATCAAATACTAGGTTCTGGTAACGATCTACTGGTCATCAGCTGAAATGTATTTAAGTTAATAGTTGTGAAAACTTTTTGTGACCTCGAGACCAAACCCTTTACCAGCTCTTTCAGGTCTTATATATCGCGCACTAAACCATCAAGCATAAGGCTCAGTAGAGGAAGAGACTCCTTTCTGCTGAGGAGGATCCTGTATATTTTTAATTGAATGATGCTTAGCTGGAATTGCCGTCACAAATGGTGAAGATCGGTTGGAACAAATAATAGTAGATTCATTATGCAGGTGTAAAGAAGGAAGTAGATTTCGAGTTGCAACAGTATTCTCTTCAGGCTTAGTAGGTTCAGTGTTGTTTTTTTAGACCTACTTGCAGGGATAGAGACCTTTTGCTGATGAAAACAGGCGATTTTCGTAATGCGCTTGTGCAGATTTCAAAGTATCATTTTAATTGGTAGGCAAAGTCTCAACCTCGTGAATCAAATCACCAATCTCAGTTAGAGTACAATTATCTGCTGCATGCCTTAGGGTTTTGGGGACTTCATTTGCTCTCGATAATGGCTAAGACGCTTTGCCCGTTTTTAAGTCAAAGTAAAAGACACATTAATTTAAAGGAAAAAAAGCAAGCATTGAATGCCATAGTGAGGGCAAAATAAAACAATCAGGGTCATGAATCTCTACTTTTAAACCACTTACAAGTCCCTTGTGTCCTTAAAGTAAAAATAAAAACATAAAAGCAAGCAATATAAAGTCACCTTATAAGAAGGTAGGGGGGGGGGTCCAGCCCCTCCCGGCTTATGACGAGTGGAGACGGACACAACATCGGCGCATCCTGTGCTGCAGGTTAAGTGAGCGCGCTTTATAGCGCTGCTAGCCACATATCCTCTCCTTGCAAGGGGGTAATTAATGGGCCTTGACGTTCACAGGCCCCAGGGCGAAACCATTCAAATGCGCACCATGCCCTGCCGGTAAAGTGAATGTGCTATATCGCACTGCTGGCCCCACCTTCACCGCATGGCAGGGAATTATGGGTGTTGCAGTTCACAGGTCACTGAGTGAAAACATCAAATCAATCAAATGCGTGTAACCACCAATTCTTATATCTAATATTTCTTGTAATCTTCTTGCATTCGCTCTTTCACACACATTATATATAGCCTTTTTTAGCTCCTTCGTCGCATTTACTTCCATAGTTCATGTTGCCTTCTCTGTTGTCTCCCTGTCCTCTGCTCACGATTCATAACGTGGGTTTTACATTGTTTTGAACATTTACTGTTTCCAATTAATGTGGGAGCATAGCTTCAGTTTGATTTTTGTACAGTACACAAATAGTTTCGTGCTGATTGTACATTAGAAGAATGCAGAAAAATAAGCTTATGAACATCCAAGTGGTGTTACATCTTTATAAAAAGCCAAAAACAGCTGGATATTGTGTAAAAAATGAATGATTAAATGGACAATAGGTAGATGAGCCTCAATAAGGTTGAAATTGAGTTTCTGTTATTAAGCTGCGAGTATGTCCAATAGAAGGTCAAGGATAGTTACCCTTCATTCCACACCTGCTCCTTTTAGCTTCAACCTAAGGACAACATAAAAATGTTAAGAGCACAATTGGGCAGTGGAGGAAGCTTTGAAGATAGTCCCGAGCAATGCACTCAAATGTTGTAACACCTTTCATTCCTTACATTTCTCTCAAAAATTATGAAACTGCAATCGGATGCACTCACTTCTTCCAGATAATGTACTTTCTCACCAGGTTAGACAACGATTATCACAGACCGGACACAAAATGTTAACAAGTGCTTGCAGTGTTCATGATGCTTCTTCAGGGCAGTAGATTGAATTATTCCAGAGCATTTGGAATGATTGAACTCCTGACCTCAAATGATTTCAAAGTTATAGTTAACTAGCAGCCCGCCCCAGCGTTGCCTGGGGCAGAAGGGGGCTGGGGGCAGCATTTCCGGATTGCGGCAGCGTTGCCCGGGGCAGAAGGGGGCTGGGGGCAACATTTCAGGCTTGGGTGCACTCCCGCCCCGGCCCCCGCTCGCCCTGACATTGCCCAGACCGCCTCCCGGCTCCCGCCTCGCCTTTGCCTTTGCCTTACCAGAGCCGCCGTTCTTCCCCGCGCTCCGGACTTCACCGCCACTCCTCGCTGCTCGTCACCGCTCCTCCCCGCCTGTCGTCATCACGCACGTTGCAGACATCGCTAGGTCACGGCCAGCGCTACATCGCGGCCGGCACTACTTTTAGGGGACTACCTTGTTTTTAAAGTTTAATTTTTTAATTTACGTTTTTATTTTATTTTATGCAGCCTATGTCCATCTACACACCCTGAGGATTACAACAATGTATTGGGTGTGTGGATTGGCGCTGTGGTTCCCGAGTTTACCTTGCCAAAAGGTTTCTGTTCTCTCTTAATAATAGTAGTATAGATATAGATTTATCTTACTATCTTTTGGACGGATCCACGTATTCACTTCCGTAGTCTTTATTGCTCACAGGAAATACCAACTTTCTGAGGACAGTTTGATTAATCTGAATCTGCAGTCAGCCATTTTAAAGCCACGCTTTTAGAAACAAACTATCACTGAAACCTACTTCTTTGAATGTGACCGCTTCATGAAGAACAGGGTAGGGCAACAATAGCTAGGGCCTGCTCGAAACATAATCAGATGACTGTAATAAATACACATCTAGTAGGCATAACAATCAGGAACCAAAAAAAAAACGTATTTTAGTACAGACCGCTGCAGCTAGGACAGTGTCTAACTATTCAAAATGAGAACACATGAGAAGAATGGATACAAGATCAAACTATAACATAGGCTCATGAATTAATTTCATAGAGATGTGCCTGAGTTTTTAAAAACCAAAATTCAGATCTACCTTCCAGAAAGGCAATTTATATCTTGAAGCCAGTGCCTGATAATAAAACTAGGATTCGAGAGGGCGTCCTAGGAGGTTGACTCTTCGCCTCATTTTTTTTTTTACTGTTGTGCCTGATAAACATCTGATGCATTTATAAAAAAGCAACAAGACGCTGCTCTTTAGATTTCAGTGGTTCCGTAGGTAAATGCCCTAGGTTCCACAGCATTCTGATGCTCTTGGTTCAGTAGTGCTATACCAAAGACTATGATTGAATGCCTGAACTTTCCCGAATGACTTCAGTTCGCCCAGAGGAAGAAAGCGATATCATGCTTCTGTGCTGTTTTCACCAGTAAAGTGTGTTCACTCACTCGATGTTTTCCAACCTGTGAACTAGGAAAAAGAGTTCCAGAGTTCACCCAAAGGTGGCTTCATTTAGTGTTTGCTGGTAAAAATCCTCTAATTTTGTTGAGAAGTGCTGAAGCTATACGATAATCCACTGGTAGAATTTTCTCCACTATATTAGCACGCGCTTTCTATCCTCTGGATTCAAGAGTTTCTCCTAAAAGCTGAGTATCTTCTACAACTAACTAGCAGCACTTCATCGGAATCAGAAAAAGGTGGGGAAAAATGGTCAGGCTAGGCGGCCTTGTGGACCTTTGATGGAGATATATATATATATATATATATATATATATATATATATATATATATATATCTTAATTCGAACAGGAACCCAAATTTCGAATCGAGGCCACAGGAAGTAAGTTTGTTCGTTTTTATTTTCTTTAAGATGCACATCTTGCTGGCAGGCATACATCACAAAAGGGACACCGGAAATTCATGCGCTGTACGCGTTACAGGAGTCCATCCCTTCATCAGCAGCGTCACTTCATGGGGGAAATGCAGGCACTGTTCATTGGC
The DNA here is from genome assembly GCF_964261635.1 of Lissotriton helveticus. Taxonomy (NCBI): domain Eukaryota; kingdom Metazoa; phylum Chordata; class Amphibia; order Caudata; family Salamandridae; genus Lissotriton; species Lissotriton helveticus. The sequence goes on along the minus strand of NC_136070.1, from coordinate 774,416,967 downwards.
GCACACTTATACAGGTAACTGCCTCAGTGGGCGTGGCCGATTTCTCGGCTTTCTGGGAACCGTAGTGTTGCCAATTGTATTCCCACAGTGGGTGTGCTTGCATTCCTCATTTACGAATAATAATTAAAGCCTCAGTGGGTTGATGCGCCTCAATGGTGAATGCCCACCCTGCTTTGGAGATGCGAATACGAATGTCAGACTGGCACCTCCCTGTAAGTGGTCAGTTAGAAAACAACATCGTGACGCCTCCCGTCCACATGACGTTTCGCGTTGTCGCGTGATACGTCATATGACGTGCTACGTTAGCGAACTGGTACGCGAAGCGAGGCGCAAAGCGCAGGTTTCTGGAAGCAAACCGGGAGGCCATGCAAAGCGCGTAACGTAAACACAGCAGGTCATGTGACTTGGTAATAACACTTTTCATTGGTTCATTTCACTTTTGGTTTCCTAATGATGTAAGACTAGGTCATATAATCTAAAATGAACACTTTTCATTGGTTGAGAACTATTGTTTTTCCCAAATGATGAAAATCCCTCCTTCTTTCCTCACTCTGACTTTCATCATTGTGAGAGAAAGACCCTTTGTTACCAGTGAGCAATGGCTTCTTTAGTAGCTTCAGCTGGTGCTTCCCCACCACCTCCACCACATCCAAGGAAGAGTGGACCACCTGCTGAAGTTATAATTCAGCAAGAAGAGGAAGAAGAGGAACAGGACGAAGAGCACGAAGAGAGGCACTTTTTGCCTGAGGAGCCCAGGACGTCTCACCGGAAAGAAAACTTCATTTGGCAATTTTTTTAAATTCCCAAAGGTCAGAAAAAAGTAAATGCAAGATACGTAACTTGCCTTATATGTCAAGATAGACTGTCCAGAGGGACCGACAAAAAATACAGTTTCGGAAACTACACAATGCATCGCCAACAACTACAGTGCTGCACAGTTTCGTAACGACCTAGATAATCTCCCTATTATGGCCAGAAGATCTGTTGTACCGGAAGTAACGGGACCAGAGGGCAGGGAGATGGTGCCAAATATACAAACGAGATTTCGTGAAGTAAAACAAGTCTGCGTACATTGCAGTGGATTCATTTGCTACGGAGAAAGTAGCATCACTCTGATCAACAGAGCTATTGACAATCATGCTCATGTTTGTCCAAAACGCCCCAAACAATAAATTCTTTTTTTTTTTTTGTTGCTCCTGTTGAGCCCTTTACAATGAATCGTTTTCGTTGCCCCCTCCAAAAAAAACCCCCAAAAAATATAAAACTGTTCAGAAAAATTCAAAAAAAGTAAAAAAATGTTCAGAAAAATAATAAAAAAAATATAAAACAACAAAAACAATAAAAAAAAGTTCTTTTCAGAACTACCTCCCCGGTATTAAAAAATTGGTACAATATTTGGAACTGTGCCAACCTCTATTTCTCTTAGTTCGCTTCCCAGTTCGCTCGCCGGTACGCGAACCGGAAGCGAACCAAAAAAACAGTAAGTATAAGGGAAGGAAACAGACAGTTATGTTAAAAGAAAGACAGCTATAGGGGAGTAAACTAGAGATACTATTACCCGTAATCCACTGCTGATGATGTCACATATTACATCATTCATGACATGCTCAGTATGTATGGAAAGGGGCAGATTTATATTAACTAGCACATCCCCAGAGATGCACCAGTTAACGTGCACCGCTGCTCTACCACCCACAGTCTGCCGCATTTACAATCAGATAGGACAAAGCTGCATCAAAACCCTGCGCCTGCTTGAAGCAGGCATAGATCTTGACGCAGGTAGGCTGAAAGCTAAAGCAACAACTAAGTGTCGTGTGCAGAAGTTGCAAAAAAGGAAAAATGGCGTTTAAACCAATAATGAGCCCATGCTAACTTAACACAGTGTAAAGATATCCAGGATCTACATCAGTTTGGGGTTCACGAACCTGGCAGGTAAAAGGCACTGAGGCTTTGCACCGTGCATATCTCATCCCAAATCATATGTTGTTTGTGAATGAAACAATTTCCCAGACCAAATGCTTTGGATTGGCTACTTCTAAAAAATTAAACACCCCTACTATCCCGGAGTTAGAGGAATATGATGGTTGGAGTAATTTTACTCGGTTGTCCATTAAAGATTTACAGGCCCTACTCCATAATTCTTCCTTTAACATTTCCAGTATAAATCCAAAAGGTTGGCTGCTTTGGCAACGTGCCTTATCCACGGTTTAATAACGCTGCCTTTTGCTTTATATAAGTTTTCAAATTGTATGAAATATATACCAATAGGTCGTTATGCACCTTTAGGTAGTGGTTTTCTTCATGAGGTCTGGTCGCTTCCATACACATACAGATGTTTCAAAGATGATCAAGAAGTTTATCTGAATGGAGAGGAATGCACTGAGACGCCAGATCATTCACTAATGTGTAGACACATACAGTTACACGGTTCATGCAACAAACACCGACCAAATATGGCTTGCGTGTTGCAAGGCACGCCAGTTCCTGCTATCATCCCCACGTTCAAGTTGTTGGAAAATGGTAGTTATTTGATGCTCAATAATGAAGATTGTTCTGGGTTAATTAAAAGTATTCCTTTTATCGTAACAGTAAGTGAACGGGTTATTTGCTGCAGAAATGTTCTATTTCCTCCCACACATGAACATAGGGAGTTTTCAATCTGGCCACAAATACCAACCTTGGGAGCAGATTTCAACGGCATGGCAAGAATAAGAGCTCTTTTGTCTCAGAGAGAGGTGGCCTTGAGTTCGGCCCGTGAAACTTTCGTGCTTCACATAGCGAACACCCGTACAGAGGTGCAGACCCTTTTAAATACAGATTTGCCTTTCCATTTCAGCAAGATGGTTCGGACTATCTTTAACGCGTCCTCCACAAAGGGCCTGGCGCACTTTTTTAAAGTTGTTACCAGTGGTCTCGTGACTTCATTTGAGAAAATCTTTGGAGTCATCCCTGCTTTCTTTCATTCTATTTTTTCCACTGTGCTTGGTGGATTCCCATTTTTACTTGCATTACCAGCGGACGCTCTTGTGCTTTTTTACATTTTTAAATATGGATGTCCCTCCTGTGCAAGCTCCCGCCCTGCAGCTGCTGACGCTGTTCCGCAATCGCATGCTTGAATATTATGGCACAATGCCGTTGGCGATATTAAGCACGGCATATGGATTATCTTTTCGATTCTCCTACTTCACCTGTGTCCAGCCTGTATTTCACTGCCTGACCTGTGATTTCGATTGGGCCATTGATTTGTGTCTCTGCGGACCGGTTTCTCCTGACGTCGACTTTAATCAGCTGATGACTCCTATCATTACTCACGAGTTGGTTTGTCCTGGCGAAAGGATTATGGCTGTGGCATTGATGCATGGACTAATTGGTCCCTGGAATTTACTGGCGGCAACACAGTCTTTCTTGGAACAGAGCTTTCTTGAAAACCCACCGAGCTGTCCTCTGATGGTGATAGAGGATCCGGTGCTGGGAGAGCACGTATGTTCTTTTCCGCTTTTAAATTGGATGGCTGAACTCTTTTCGGATGAAGACGGTGACTTCCTATTGGAGGCTGTTGCAGCTTATTTTGCATACACAGTTATGTCATAGACCTTTTTCATGTTTGATATGCTGAGTACTAGCATTTCATTGACAATTCATTGACTTATTTGTCAAGTTTTTATTATTTAGCTTGCCTATTGGCTTAAGCCTCGATAAAGTAGTTGGCTGTTTTATTTTTCTTTAGCATTAAATTTTCCTAGTTTTTAATGTTTTACCTTGCGGACCGTCCACATATAAAGTTGCAATCTGCTCTCATGAGATGCCACTTCTATTATCTTATTCAGTTTGTTTCCGGATCATGGGGAGGTGTCATCTAGATCCTGGATATCTTTACACCGTGTTAAGTTAGCATGGGCTCATTACCGGTTTAAACGCCATTTTTCCTTTTTTGCAACTTCTGCACACGACACTTAGTTGTTGCTTTAGCTTTCAACCTAGTAGTTCATCGTGGTTTACATGAGAATAATATGTTATTGCTCTACTATCTGCTTTGCTTGTTAAACTATATCTGTACAGCGACTGCTGAAGTTTCAAGAACAACACGATACAGAATTGTTATGAGGTCTGATCTCCACGACTTCATACTCATAACATAAGTGCAGCTTCTGCCAATTCTGGGCATGAGGCGGGGTTTATATTGCTTTGCCGAACACACATACACAACACTTGATGCGGTTCACATGAAGAGAGAGCTGGTGTATGCTGATGTGATTCCTTCAAATCTAAGACACTAAAGTATGGGCACGCCCTAAACCAACACAAAGAGACCTTCTTAGCAAATAATATAATATGTGTATTAGGGAGGGTCAGATATAAGCAGCCGCGGGCCGTGGAGGGAGTTACGGTGAGGCAGGGAGGCGGGGAGGGGGAGGGGCAGGGTGGAGCCCTCTCCACCCTGCCCCTCCCCCTCCCCGCCTCCCTGCCCCACCGTAACTCCCTCCACGGCCCGCGGCTGCTTATAAGTGTTGCTAACTCTTATTCATTTACAGCATGTTAACATACTGTCACCATTCGCTTTTTATGTACTAGTAACTATGCTGGTAATTTTGCTACTGATAATATGTGTACTTCTATTATCTAAGATACTACGCCTGAGAAGACGGCATTAGTAAATAAACATTTCAAATACACATGTGTTCTTCTTAACTCCATGTTCTGGTTTCTAAGAAATATATAACGACCGACTGTTCATGAGTTCCACGTATCCTGAGGTACTATAAGTTCATATTCTGGATTGTCTAAACATTGAGAGTTTGTTATATCCAATGTGACACTGTACCTAGCTTGCTAAGGGGTTTTTGATTACTAAGGTGAGTTTTGGGGCACCCTAATTCGCCGAGGTTCCAATCCTCTGTCCACAGTTCTGTGTGAGAACAGAAACCCTGCGACAGGGACACCCCTGAGCCTTGCTGGAGCTTCATCACACTTGCGATACAACTCCAGCAATGCGCCACCTTTACGGCACAGATACGTCACGCATCTGTGCTGTTTTTGCCCCATGATGCGCCGCATTGTAAATGCAGCACACCATAGGTGACGGAACAGCGGCACAGAATGACTAACACATCCCTGGTGATGCGCCAGTCATCATAAATCTATCCCTATGCTTCTTATCTTGTTAGAGATGAACCGCCATATGTATCATCAAAGTTTTTTGCATTTCCTAAATAGCGAACTTTAAGGAATAAATAGCGATTCTTTACCATTCCTAGTTTGCGATGAGCTATTTGCTAATTACAAATTACCCATTCATTTCCATGCAGCAGGAGGCCCATAGGAATGAAGGTGCAATTTGCGATTAGCAATTACCTCATCGCAAATTACGAATTTTTCCGAGGGTGCAGGGGTGTCTCAAGAACACCCTGCTGCACCCCTGAAAAAGAAATTTGGGGGCATATGGCGCACATAAATTTTGAAAACATTCCTTTACCTCAAAAACGATTTTCAACTCATAATTTGAAAACACTGCACATGGGGAAATGACTTATAATGTCCTTAAGACACATAAAAGCGTTTTTGATTGCCTTTGCAGCATGTTTCAGTCACCTTTAACATGCCTATGTAACGCAAACATTCAAAATCTAAATTTGCCATGCACAGGTGGGAGCATATTTACAAGCAATTTGCTCCACAGACAAACTTCTTACATTGAAATGGGAAAAATAACATCAGAGACTCTCAATTACCTTATAAAGAAGCAGACACCATTATGTCCTTGTCATCAATATTAAAACCATTGCTTTTTCTCAAAAACGATTTACAAGTCATAATTTGAAAACACTCCACAGCTCCTATGCACATAAAAACCCTGTCAGTACTAATACTTCACATTTTCTCCAATTACAATTTCTCAAAGAAACAAAATCTATTTGTAAAACACTTGAGACAAAGCAACATTTGAAAAACCCAACTTTCTTCATAATTTTCTCCTTAAAGCACACTATTTTCTATCTAAATTAAAGAAATCTTTTCTCACCTTAGCAAATACTTTGAGTTTCAAAACAGTCTCAGAAACACACCAATTTGTCTTCAGCAGAGCAAAAGGTATGCACTCCAGAGTCTGCAGCTATCAAAAGCACAGAAATGCTGTAATTCTTCACACATATCTCTCATGTCACCCAATCAAAACTCTTCCCTCACTTTTTTTCAAATCAAAACCCTTCCCCCCCTCTGCCCCCTCTCTGCTTTTTCGGCATAGCAACCACCTCTTGCAAGACCTCTGGTGTTTCCAAGTTCACACAACAATGTTGCAATTGAACTCTGAACTCTCAGTGCACCTGCATATCCAGTGCAATCTTTCATTTAATGATTTTTTCTTCGCCACTCAAAATACATCTTTCAACGAACTCATCCATGCACCCTAACTTTCTGTTTTCAGCAATCAAAATCCACCAATCACTCTTACTGCATCATTAACACAGAAACTCCTCACTTTTTTTCATTTTACACTCTCATTTTTTCAACTGCCATTTCATTGCCACACTTCATCTGACTGCAGGAGAACCTTCTCTCGCCATGTTTTCTGTCTGGATTGTTGGACATAGTTACATCTATTGGGCTCAGAGGTACGCTGAAAACAGGAATTTACCTAACCTCAATTTACAAGATGTGGAAATTAAGTGGTTTGGCCACAGAGGATTAAAATGTCACCAATTGATACCATTGGTGAAAACCTTTATGCATTTGCCAAAACCTGACCTGTTAATTGTGCACTGTGGAGGTAATGATTTGGGCACTTTGACTGGGGTAGGTCTGGAAATGCTTTTAAAGGACACCTTTGAGCAATTGATGGCACTTTTTCCTCAGACTGCCTTGGTATATTCAAATATATGCCAAAGACAAAAATGGAGGTGGTCGAACCAATTTTGTCCACAAATTGAGAAATCGAGGAAGCATGTAAACAAATCTGTTTCAGCTTACATGAGAGACCATGGAATGGGCTCCCTGTACAACAATAACTTGCGTTACTACATGCAAGATATCTACAGAGGAGATGGAGTTCACTTCTCAGATGAGGGCAACAGAATTTTCACTCTGAATTTAAGACTGTGCATTGGTACCTACTTATGAGGATGATAAAAAACAGAAGATGTTTAAGATGACCAAAGAAGCTTGTGGAAAAAATGGATGAGTTTAAAAAATGGATGCAATTGCAAAATTGAAAAAGCTGTCGCCACTGATGTTGAGGCAAAAAGTTGCCTCATATTGTTTGATGGTTTAATTCTACACGTGAAGTTGTGGGTTTAGCACGTCTTAAGTGAGCACGCATGAGATGAATATTTTGTTCAACAAAAAGAAGAGAAAATTGTTTAAAAATAGGTGTGCAACACGTTTTTGCATGATGTTTCAATGATTTAACCCCACCGCGTTGCACCCACATGAATATAAAAGATGAAGATAACAGAAGGATGTTCGACTTTCTCCTTGCAAGAACATAAGACTCTGGTTCATTGAGCACGTTTGTTCTAAATGAAACGGACAGAACTTTTGACTGGAAACTGAACTTTTGCAAATATAATTTTGAGCGCAGAAGCCGAAAATGATTAAACTAAATGTATGACGGCAATGGTGAAAAATATGATGCACTATGGGATTAGCAGTGTCCACTGCAACCATCGGGTGGCTGAGGGAGGTTCCGGTAGTGGAAGGTAACAGGAAGTGACAAATATAAGGAGGGGTTAAAACATGGGGGCTGACACAGTACGTTACGATTTATGCCGGGGAAGTGAGAGGAGACATGGAGTAGCAGGTAGGCGATGTGGCAACTGTGAAGGAATTCTGAAAATGAGGGTTAGGAGTGCGCAGAGGTATTTTGATCGAGTGCAAATACGCAGTAGGGAGAGTGGGACTTGTTAACATAGGAGTCCAATAGAGAGAGTGAGGGTGTTGATTGGTTAATTAGGATTGCTACAGCGCGAAGGTAAAAAGTGTTCAGAGCATGGTTTTGAGCATTTCGGTTGTGAAGAGTAATAGGGGAGAAGGGTCTGCAAAACATGGTGGGACAGCGGGACAGGATAGGAGATGGAAAGGGATAGGGGAGAAAGGAGCCACAGAAGCAGGGAGGCCAATCGCTATTAAGAAATCTAAACTAGGAGTGGTGATTAGTGTAACATATGACGTTGGTTGTATAACATTTTGTAATACACATTTGTGCATCTACTGATTAGTGTGTTTGATCGTTTTTACAGTTTTCCCCTGACGAAGGACCCGTGGGGTCCGAAATGCATTGGGCCAATAAACTGCTTTTTAATGAACCACGCCTAAGTACGTGTTATTGGATAGAGGTTCGGATGGCCCGCAGTAACATGAGAAACCCAGAAAAAATGCGGTCTTGCTGGAGGTGTTAAAAGAATGAGGATGATAAAAAACAGAAGATGTTTAAGATGACCAAAGAAGTTTGTGGAAAAAATGGATGAGTTTAAAAAATGGATGCAATTGCAAAATTGAAAAAGCTGTCGCCACTGATGTTGAGGCAAAAAGTTGCCTCATATTGTTTGATGGTTTAATTCTACACGTGAAGTTGTGGGTTTAGCACGTCTTAAGTGAGCACGCATGAGATGAATATTTTGTTCAACAAAAAGAAGAGAAAATTGTTTAAAAATAGGTGTGCAACACGTTTTTGCATGACCTACTTATAAGTACCTAAATGTACCATAAACCCAAAAGCTCTTCTCAGAGCTACCCTACATCTGATCACTCACAATTATTATTTTACTCTAACTTTTTTCACTAATTTTCAAGAAAGTACGCTCCCCAGAACGCTTCCCGGTTCGCGAACCGGGCGCACTCCACGCAAAAAAACTAAAAAAACGATATATTTTTTTTTTGCCCTGCGAGACCCTTTTAAAGCCTCCACATCAAACCTAGGGGGTCAGGGACGATCTACTATGCCCCCTTATGGTCATTTGCCCCTTCGCTTTGGCCTCCTCTTGTCTCTCGATCCTACCGAGAGACAAGATGGCGGCCGCTACGGACTGTTTGGAATGTTTACAGACGCCGAAGAACCAATCAGCTTCGCAAAGCTCCGAAGCGGAGCGCTGTTACAGATATATAGCTTTTTTTGAACGTTAATTTCTCAAAATCCACTGGAGCACATATATTGAGACCTAGCAAAGGCACATCGGGCTACCAGTCCCTACAATTTTGCCAAGTTTCGTGCAAATCCATTCAGCCGTTCGATTATTATTATTATTATTTTTTTTTTTGCCCCGCGGGGCCCTTTTAAAACCTCCACATCAAACCTAGGGCATCAGCGAGAATCTACTATGCCCCCTTATGGTCATTTGCCCCTTCGCTTTGGCCTCCTCTTGTCTCTCGATCCTACCGAGAGACAAGATGGCGGCCGCTACGGACTGTTTGGAATGTTTACAGACGCCGGAGAACCAATCAGCTTCGCTTCACAAAGCTCCGTTGCGCGAAAAGTACGCGAACTGGAGCGCTGCCCGGTCCGCTGTTACAGATATATATCTTTTTTTGAACGTTAATTTCTCAAAATCCACTGAAGCACATATATTGAGACCTACAAAAGGCACATCGGGCTACCAGTCCCTACAATTTTGCCAAGTTTCGTGCAAATCCATTCAGCCCTTCGGGCTAAAAGTGAGGCCAACCGCCCTATGGAAAACTCAATGTTAAAAACACGTTTTGGGACCCCCCTTTTTTCTCGGCCCCCCCTTGACGAACCCCCCCCAAATTTTCAAGGGCTGCTCAGAAACAAAATGTGCCATTTTCCTGAAAATTTCAGCCAATTCCGTCCACAAACGCCAAAGTTATTAGACATAGAATTTTCAAAAATCCCATAGGGAAAAAATCCTAACTATATATACCTACTGGCGACCGCCAGTAGGTAATATATATATATATATATATATATATATATATATATATATATATATATATATATATATATATATATATATATATATATATATATATATATATATATATATATATATATATATATATATATATATATATATATATATATATATATATATATATATATATATATATATATATATATATATATATATATATATATATATATATATATATATATATATATATATATATATATATATCCATGACCCTGCTGAAGTCTCCGGCCGAAACACGTAGGTCTCTTTGTTGCACTGTCGTTGGTTGAAAATTAAATAAAAGGACTACTTACAACCTGCTGTCCTGTTTTCGTCCATGCCCTCGGGTCAGGGGGGGCAACTTCAACAAAGAACCTTGGAATATATATAGATATATATCTAGATATATATATATCCCAAACTCTACTTAATTGAATAAGTCATCAAAAGTCTGGGGTTAGAGAGCACCAGTAAAGCTAAAAAAGGGACATTGTGAATTTAACCCCTAAAAAAGCAGTGTGGTACAGCAATACAAATCTCGACAAACAAAGAGAAGAAGCAGACGCTTTTCAATTCATTTAATCATATCAACTGTGTATGTGGCAAATTCAGCCATCTTGATTCAGCATATGTAGAAGAATACTGTCCACTATAACCTGACTTAAGCTCTATCTTTGAAAGTCTTTGATGGGGAGCGCATGAAAGGGTTTGATAAACATCCAGAATAGAAATGCACAATAAAAGAGTGAACTAAAAATACACAAAAGTAAATCAAAACTGTAATATTTTTGGCAACACTTTCCCACATTATATTTTTTCTCTCCATAGTTGTTGGTTAAAATGTGAAATACACGAAGCCAAATGTTTATAGAAATTGTTATCCAATATTGATTCGGCACTGCCCAAGCCAGGTCTAACAAATTTGGCAGGTTTAGGGGAAAACGTTCTTGAGGATTTGCTGAATGCAAAACGACGGACAGCTTTTCATTTTGTTTAGGCAGACCCGCCAGGATATCGCGATTTCGCGATTTGCCGCGAAATCGGCCCTTTTGTAAAAATGCAGCGATTTTTACGATAGTGCCCGCGAAATCGGCACTTTTGGTGAAATCGCGGCATTTTTACAAAGGTGCTATATCCTGGGTGGTCTGGGGCCACTTAAGTTGTTTATTGGGGCGGTCTGGGAAGGACACAGAAAAACAAAAGAATAGCTTTCCAGGCTTAATGGGGCATTAGCAGCTCACTGTGACGGGCTTTGAAGTGCCCTCGCGCGTCTGGCTCCCCGCTGGAGACCCGGTGACAGGGGCGAGGCCCTGCCCTCTCCCCTGGAGCCGAGGGTCAATGGGAAAGAAAGGGCGATTGTTCGCTGACCTGTGTGAGGAAGGCCAGGCGGGAATACAACATGTGCAGCCAATGCTAACATGGGGCTTTTTTTTTTTTTAAATAGCGAAATCTATCTTCGGCTGTCTATCTGTGTTTATATTTGTCTCTAGCTGCCTACCTGGCTGTCTTTTTATCTCCTCACTGTCTGCTTCGGTCTGTATCATTCTTGGCAAAGAAATGAGGCAAACGTGATTTTTTTTTTAACCCTTCTGCTATCTGCCCGGGCCCGTCTGGACTGTCCAGAAAGCCCCAGGCTAAAACATCAAAATTCCAGTGAGCATTCTTTCTGGCACGCATAATGAAGAAGTTTAATCCACAAAAGCAAAGCGTTTTTTTAAACCGTATCCTCGTGGCCAGAATAAAGCAGGTTGAAAGAATGACCTCTGCAGACACTAGCTCAAACCGAAGGTTTCTTAGTGACTGGGCCAAACTTTTTCTTCACTGGCAGGATGCAGCAACAGCTTGGAGTGGGCAAGCATGGAAAGATGAACCTCTGGGAGCCGGTGGATTTGTGCTTTCTTTGGCAGGCAAAATACACCAAAGGGAAGAGCAAAATAATAGTCAAAGTTGATAATCCCGAAAACAGAAAATGTAAAAAAATAATTTCTTGAAAAAAACGCATCTTGTGCAGTTAATTCTGTCGTTTATCGTCTTCCAAAAATTCCCAATATATGCAATTAGGAGTTCAGGAGGTTTTAACAAAAAGTAACCCCTAAACCAGAGCTTTACCACTACATTGTGGACATTAATTTCGTGTAACTGTCAAGCTGTAGGAAAAGGTAATTACTTAAACCCACAATCAAGAGTGTTTCTAGGGAGGAATGCTTACATTAGTATACATACAGAGCTTCATGTTGTTAAATAACTAAAAAAAAAATAAGATATCTCTGTTTGTTGTAGGAAAAATGGCCAAATAAAATGCCGCAAAATTGCCGCTAAATTTCCATATTTGTGCCGCTAAATTTCCATTTTTGTGCCGCTAAATTTGCTAATCCAGGCCGCTATATCCTGGGGGGTCTGTTTAGGTAGTCTATGTAAGGCTTGGTTTTGTTGAATTTGAGGCGGTTGCGCTGGTACCTCAAATGTAAACCTACGTGCTTGTCTGGGGCAGAGCCATACATGGTTTTCCTAAAAGTGATGACTGCGTTGTTGTTGGAGTGACACATAATTTCCTTGGAATTTTTAGCACATTCCCCACCCATCTCTCTAGTAGGACGATCCTGTTGAACTTGATCTTCCTTTGCCCTTAGCGAATGCTTGTCTAAATTCACCAAAGAATGTGACGGCACAAGTGTGTCAGGATTATTTTAGTGGCATTTGCATTACTCACGCTGTTCACACTATGCATAATGCATCGATCCTCGCTAAGGATACCTTTCTCTGTCCCTACACTTTTTGAATGTTCGACCAGAAAACTACCTATAATTATCATAAATTTAGAGCCTTACGTCAAGAAATTTAGGATGTCTTTGTGGAACACTTTTTGACACCAGATTACCTGGGGTGTACCAGGGCAGATGGACTTTTCTGTTGTAAGCATGCACACTACTGTCTAGTGTTTTTCTGATTGCATGCCCTTTGTAAATCCCCAAAGTGCCACTTTACCATGCTTTCTCAATTTGATTGCGAATATGCTGTTTGCTGGTAGATTATTGGGTAAAAGATCAGACTCTATAGAGCTCTGTGAATTTTCTATGAGATAAATTATCATTACTTCGATCTTTTATTTGGGCACAAGGAATGGAGCCTTAAGTGGGTAGACTTTTTTTGTGGTTGCTGCAGTACTTATTCAGAAATCATTCTCAACCCTGCGTTGTATTGTATTGTATTGTAATTGCATTTATATAGCGCTTACTACCCCTGATGAGGCCTCGCAGCGCTTTTTCGGAGAGAAGCACACTACTCTGGAACTCTTAAAGGAATAGCGGTAAATTAGTATAGTGAAAATATGAAAGTAATTAGAGTGGTGAATATGTTAGTTATTTGGATTGAGAAGGTTGTTTGCTTCAGTTGCATGCCCCGCCCTTCAATTAGATGTTCTACACTCCTGAAAATGACAATTGCAAACAGTGAGCACAAAAATATGTTTGCAACCATCACGCCAAGCAATCAGCTTTAACTGAATCCACTTTTCTTTCTGCCCCAATGCGAATACATAATTTTGTACTGGTACTTGGAGTCGTCTTAGAAAGAAACTTGCTTTATAATTGGGAAACCAGAATTTGTCCCTGTTACTCTGGATGCACTTCTTGATTAGTCTTTGTTTCAGCATCACATGGGCTCACGTTATTTAACACACATTATGTTATTTTATATTATAAAATGATTACAATTCTGTACAAAGGATCTATTGAAAGCAAACAGAACGGCCAGGAGAAAAGCAGTTGTACAGAAATTACAGAAGAACCACTTTCTTTATTCCAAAGCTTTAACTATGGGAGTCCTGGCCATGACAACCACACGAACACTCCGATTTCCAGGGTCCTATAGTTCAAAATATTTCCCTCCACACATGACCAGGTTCCCATACAGTAAATCGTTAATGTTTAAAATAAAGGAGCTTCATTGTACTTGGGAGATAAGGCCCCAGTCTGCACTTCGTGTAATGTATTTGTTTGGGAGTATGTAACAAATATGGCTTTAAGTGGGAAGCACTCCAGCAGATTTTAAAATGTCTAAAATTTGGGCAGGGTAAATAACACTTTGCACATTACATGCAGGCCTGTACAATTAGTAACTAACTCAATGAAATATCTTAATAGAACTGGAATTTGTGAAATGCAACTTCTCTTGGATCTTTGCAATAAACCCTAGTCCGCTGAGCTTTCTTATGATGATTCAAACCTGTGACTTGCAGGTTTAATACTGGGTACAGTGATCCACTAACCATTTGAAATATCTTGGATGCTGAGACCTACCATGTGCACACTGATAAGTGCAGCGGGCGCCTTAAGTCATGCAGCTGTCTTTGCATTATTTACAACCGAAAAATCTTGTGCCTGATTTACAAAAATCGCAATGGTGGAGTTTTACCCTTGAAAATCTGAGCAGGCTCCTAGACACCTAGCCTAACACTTGCCTGTGGTCTCCAGTTCCTGCTTGTTCCAGACTGATCCAGTAACACTGCTGCTGCCTGGGCTTTCCCACTCACATTTCTTCCCTTCAACAGAAGCCCTGCCCAACGAAGAATCTACTTAATGCAGGTTTGTGAGACGGGGTGTGCAGCGGGCCGGAAAAGCAAGCGAGGAGGCCGTATGTAGTGTGCTATAGTAGGGATTTATTGCAGTGTCACAGAAGTAGAACACAGGGAAAACAAGGAGGGCGTCAGGGTACTGGATCCACGCCGGGTCTGCGTTGCAGCTTGTGGTCTTCGGCGGCTCCAACGGCGGTTCCGGTGACGTGGTGTATCCACGGAGGGCAGGGAGCAAAAGAGAAAACAAGGGACCGTTAGTCCTATCCTAGTTTAAGGATCTCAGCAACAGTCACCGTCACCCGGGGCGTGTGGGGAAGGAGCGGAAAAGAGACAGTGAGGAAAGGAAGGTACCGGGAGGAAGGAGTACGGGGCGGGGAGAAGAAAGAGTGGTCGGTCGGGGCGTGAAGGAAACGGCGGGGCACACAGTGCAGTGCTATACAATTATCATACAGTGCAGGGGACGTGATACTAAAGAGAAGGGGAATATTATACAAGGACTTTACAGGGGACTCCTAGCGAGTAGAAAAATAGTGAGGATAAAGGCACTCACGCGGTCCGCCGTAACTCTCCCGTTGAGTTACGGCCGCTCTACAGCCACCTCCTGTGGACTCCACCACTCTTCGCTCCACTCGTCTGCTTCACCCGTCTGCTCTCCGTCTCCTGCTCCTTCTCCTTCACGACCACCAGTCCGAGGTTCCTGCCACAAATCTCCGACACCTTTCACTTCCTGGTTCCCTCTTTTATCCTGTGCTGTCGCTGCCATAGGGGTGGGGCTTCCGGGGTCCGCGAGATTTAAGTCCGTCTGGCCCGATGTTCTGGTTGGTCCCTGTGGGGAAAAGAAGGGCGTGACTCTCTGGGCTCTTGATGGCGTGTTGAGTCGGGTCCTTATGCTGGCGTTCTGAGGCCGGGGACACAGTCCCGGGGGTAGCGCAAGAGGTAAGGTTGGGGTAGGGCGGTATTCAGGTTGGGTTTGTCGGGATGTCGGCTCACAAGGTTGCAGTGCAACTGCATCAGTAGGCACCTTGACACCTAGCCTGCCACTTGCCTGTGCTCTCCAGGTCCTGCTTCTTCGAGACTGATCCAGTAACGCTTCTGCTGGATGGGTTTTCCTGCCTGGGTTTTCCTACTCACCGTTCTTGCTGCCAACGGAAACCCTGCCCACCCCAGGATCTTCATAATGCAGGCCGCAGCACAACTGTGTAAAAGATGTGTGCAGCGGGCGTGCCAAAGGCAAGCCTGTCTGTGCACGGCCATGCCCTGCAGTACGACCCCTGGCCCCCTCACCCCCAAGAGATACACTTTCGCCGAGCACTACACCCTTGAGTCATGACTGCGCAACAAGCACTGCCACTGCGCTGACACAAGCTCCACAGTAGGACCTTTCATCTGCACCCATTCACGTGCCACAGCATACACACCGGCCCCACACCGAACCTACCACAGCACGACTTGAACAAAAACACTGACTCGCATGCGCCCTTCTCAACACACGCTCACTATGCAAGCATTTCACAGAATTATGGAACCTCATTGCCACTCTCGCACCTGACCGACTTCCTCACCAAGACCCTGCTCAACCCCACATCCACCCTAGACATTGCCACAGCAATCCCCGACGGATATAATCTCACACATAAGGACCGCACCAATAAGCCGGGAAGAGGAACAGCCAACATCCACAAAGAGATCATACAGTGCATCACTACCATCGAAAACACCACCACCCCCATGAAACATCTCAACTTCAAGCGCCACATGGATAACAGAACAAGAGGCACCCTCGCATACCGACCCCCAGGCCCATCATTGCAGACTTCATTGCGTCCCTAGCCTAGACTCCAAGGACTACATCTTCCTCTTGACCCAAATTTCCTCATCGACAACAACAGCAACACTGCACATATAATCGACAGTATGAAGAGCTCGGATTGACGCAGGCCGTCCACGACCTAGGACACACGTTCTGGACCCTATTTTCACATCCAGCATCTGGGTCAAATACAGCCTTGTCACAGAACTCACATGGACCAATCACTTCATCGTCCACATCAGCACCACAAACCCGCTACCGCCATCAACCTCGAACAGGGAGTAAGGAACTTCAATGCCTGGATCACCAATTGCGCTCACAGCATCATCCCTAGCAAGAATAACATCTAGAGAAATTCCTCCAAAACGGCCAGTTGGTTCACCCAAAAAATCAGAACAGCGAATGAGAAAACAAACAGCTGGAGAGGAGATGGCGTGCCAGCAAGGACATCTCCGACAGGGCAGCTTTCAAGACCTTTCTCAAATTCTATCACTGCCTGATGAGGGCAACAAAGAAGACAGCCCTAGCTGCAAGCATCAAAACCAGCAACAACAACACCAAGGAACTTCTCAACATTGTTAAGGAATTCTCTAATGTGGCTGCCAGTGAAAACATCACACCCTCACAGGAGCTGTGTGACAACCTCACTGACCTCTTCCACATCAACATCGCAACCCTATACAGAAAGTTCAAACCACACCTACGGACTTCCTTGACAGATACGCCATCACTGCAACTGACACAACCTCACACTGACCACCTGAAACCTCCTCTCTAAAAAATCTACCGCCCAATCTGCCTGCTCCCATTCCCAGCGAAGGTACTGGAAAAGATTATCAACAAGCAACTCATGACACACCCAGAGCAGAACCAGCTACTTGATGCCTTCCAATCTGGCTTCTGCAGCAATCACAGCAATGAAACCGCCCGGATCGCATCCACCAACGGCATCCGAACCCTCCTCTAATGCAGAGAAACAGCAGCTTGGATCCTCCTCGACCTCTGAGCAACGTTTGACACTGTATTCCACCACACACTGATCAAAAGACTCCACCACATCAGCATCCAAGGGGACGTGCTCAGATGGATCACCTTCCTCACTAGAAGAGCCCAGAGAATCCACCTTCCACCGCCGAACCTAAGGAGATCACCTGCAGTGTCCCCCCAGGGCTCATCCGTATGCCCCATGCTCTGTAGCGCATATATGACACAACTGGCCAACGTCGTCAGATCCCATTGTCTCAACATAATTTCCTACGTGGATGACACCCAACTCATCCTCTCACTCACCGACTACCCCACCACAACCAGAACCTACTTTCACAAATGCATGGCAAGCATCGCCGACTGGATGAAGAACAACTGCCTGCAGCTGAACACAAACAAGGCTGAAGTATTGATCTTTAGCAACATCATGAAAACATTCGAAGACTCCTGGTGGCCATCAGACCTGGAACCTCACTCACTCCCTCTGACCAGGCCATAAATCTCGCAATCATTATTGACAACAAGCTCACCATGAAATCACAGATCTACATGCCTTCTCTGCCTGCTTCCTCACTGTGTGCATGCTACGGAAGATCTGCAAGTGGCTACCCTACACACAAGACACACCATTACATAGGCTGTCATCACCAGCCGACTGGACTACAGCAGCGCTCTCTACATAGGAATCACCGCACACCTCCTACAGAGACTTGATACCATACAGAATGTCACAGCCAACCTCATCCGCTGCCTTTCCCGACAAACTCACATCACAACCCACCTCAGAAAAGTCCACTGGATTCCCGTAAAGAAGAATTGCCAATTCAAGCTGCTGACCCACGCACACAACACTCTACACAACCAAGGACCTGCCTACATTAACCACTGCCTGAACTTCCACCAAGCGTCAAAGACTACGCAGTGTCTCCCTTTCACTTGCCTACACTCACCGCATCTACCGAAGCAGAAATGGAGGACGCTCCTTCTCCCACATTGCAGCAAAGACCTGGAACGGCTTCCCCAAGCAGCTCTGGACAATCACCTCACTTCTGGAATTCTGTATATCCCTCAAGACCTTTCTGTTCGAATAAATATTCAGGGGCCTGCAAGCGCCTGGATACCCTATCGAGTGATTAGCCACACTTTATAAATCCTGATTTATTTATTTCTTTCTTCACATTTTAAGTTATGCCATACATAAGTGAAGGTAAATTTGTACACTCGGCAGGTTAGGGGGTTTTTCTTGCAAGATTTCCTGTAAAAGGTAGTGAACACAGATTCATTAGCAAGTTTGTTGGTATTAAATCATCTTTTGTAGTTCGTTTCCCAACCTGAAAACTGTGAGAGATGTAAATCTGTAAAGACCAAGAGTAAATGTCTTTTCAGGTGGAGAAAGGTTCTGGAATTTGAGCAGGAGACTTTGTTTGAGAAGTACATGTTTGCAGGATTTGTAGTTAGACCTGCTATGCAATCTCCTGCTCTCTTATGTCGGAGTTGGAATATTGCAGATTGTTTTTCTTTGAAGAAGGGGTTTTGGTTTCAAGGTGACTTGTGATATCCCCCTCAAAACCCACAATGCACCAGGGCACAGATTGCACTACAGATAGTTTTTTCGACCATCCGGCTCCGTTGCATCTTTGACAGCTGTGCATAGGAAAAGAACTTTGACGCTGGAAAACTAGAAAGTTAATATCTCTGTAAATGACATAGTCTGGCATTGGTCAAATACTCTGTACAAGTTTTATTTAGCAGAGTGAGGTACATACACATTCAATGTATTTCCTAAAACCAAACTCTCACTTTGTTCTACTGCAACTTCCGCTGCTGTCCTCAGACATTTGGGAAGTGCTCAGGCTACAGTGCCTAATATTGCAGACAGATATGTGCAGGGTCTCTCAAGACCTCCATGTTCCGGTGTGAGTACTGCAAGGGCACATCCTTCTTGTTCATGTGTAAAGAGGTGGAGCACTTTAGTGTTATCTGGAATCCAAAATGCTGGAGACTCTCACAGAGAGTCTTTTTAATAGTGTGAAAATGTTCCTGATTTATGTACCGCCAGGGGACAGGAACATTAACATCGTTGTGTGTCAGGTCTTGTAAAGGTTTAGAAATGAGGGAATAATTTGGTATTCTTTGCCTGCAATACCCTTAGAAATTAACGTACTTCATGTTGTATCGTGGGATCAGGGTGTTGGGTTATTGCACAAATACGTTTGGGTAATATTCTACTATCCCCTTTAAAAATCAGGTGGCCCTAATAGGACACCTGTTTTCTACAAAACTGTCATTTCTTTGGGTGTCCAATAAGTAGCTCAAGAACCACTGGTATCTCGCCAGCACCCTTAAAATAGCTTTCAGAGCTAAAGCCAAGTCAATCTCAGAGTCTGCATATTAAATAAAGCAGCACTGCTCATTTCATGACTTTTAGCAAGGGTCTCCAACCTTTTCTGTAGTGAGAGCTACTTCCGATCGTTGAAAATCATCATTGTGATCTACTGAAGGCTAAGCAACTCGTATATTGTTACCAGACACCCTCACACCCAGCTCCATTGACTAAGCCCAATGCTCATAGAACCAGATAATACGGTTTGAACAAAATACTTTGACTAGGGGCACAATGACAGGACTGCCAAGTGTGTCAGTGAGCGCTTGGTCTTTGGGGATGTATGAACATGTGTGCATACAAATGGGATAATGTGTATGGGTGACTGAGAATCTGGGTTGTATGTACTTTTGGCAGTGGAATGCCTTTTTTAGTCATGTGACACTGTTACATGTATAATACAAACATATAACCATTTTTTTTAAATGGGAGAAATATGAAAAAGTGCTGAAACCGTTCTGCAAACATGTCCAGAAAATAATATCAGTATTTTTCAGTTATAAATATGGCACCTTGTCTACCACTCACTGGGAGCAAGATGCCTGTGGTGTGTAAAGGCGACACTTTGAAATGGGGGAACATTAAACTTAAGAGTTAACTAACTGTTCATATGGTTTCATAAAACTCATCATCTAAATTTGATTCCATTTCCAAGTGTCACATTTACAGACATCAGGCCTCTTGCTCCCAGTGGCTTGTAGACAAGTAGCCATATTTATATACAGAGAAATACTGCCATTTGTTTAAATTGGAGAAAATTAAAGTGAAGAAACATGCTTCATAAAACATTAATAAGTGATTGGCTTAATTGAAATGGAAAAAAAACATTGACTTAATGTTTCATAGTAATATAAAACAACCATTAAAATGCAATAGGTCTCGCCTTTCATTAAGTTAAAGCAATTTGCTTTGCTATACAATACCATTAGCAGAGCAAATGGCTTTAACTTAATCAAAGGCGAGACCTATTGCATTTTCAATGCTTGTTTTTAAAATGCAATTGTTTTACCTGTAAAGAGGCTATGAAATTTGATGGTGAACTGAAATATAATGATGTAGTATATGCAATATGACATTTTATTTCTACAGTGAAAAACATTTTAAAGTAGTTTTGTGATGGTTGAATTTTTAAGGGATGGTCTATTAACTAAATATAATCTTAATCACAATGTACCTACCATTTTTGTAGCAACGTAATAATTAACAGAAACAATGGGCTAGTGACTAAAACGCTAGTTTTGGCTGCATGAGTTACTGCCAGTAAGGCACCCAGTAAGGAGCTAGACATTTCTGACGGGCATCTTAAAGATAACATGGGTATGTGGAGAGACGTGCCTACAACGCTATTGCCTGTACGAGCAGTGGTGCCAAAACGTAATGACTAACTGAGCTGCTAGGTGGCCATCCCTGTGTCCTGTGGACATCTTCACCCAGATACCTGCAATTTGCATATTTTGGGAACAAGGTAAAGTTTTAAAATCCCAAACTGGCAGCTTATGTCAGATAAAAGCCAAGACTGGATCCAAGCGTCAAACGTAACAGGGGTCTCTTCCCCCCCATAGAACATGGAAAGTGCATCAGATGAAGTAGCTCCAACTGTCAGGACCCTGCTCTCTCTCCATTGCTAACATCGACCCTCTGCCCTCCGTGTCGCTCCTTGTCCCCTCCCCTACACCCTCCCTGCTCCCTGCCCCAGGTACCTGGTCAAGTCGAGATAGTCCAGGAAGGACAGGATGAACAGCAAAGGATCAGTGGGCAGTGTGTCCAGACTCAGCACCACGGACACCGCTATCTTCCGACTGTCCAGGGCTTGCTAGCCCTCACTCTCTCATGGAAACTGAAGACGGACTAGATAACTTACAGGTCGGTTGTCCTGGGTCGGCTCTACATCAGCCACCTTGTGAAGATGCGGTACTCTGTTGACATCAACAAGCGTCATGTGTAATAATTTAAATAATGAAAAAAACGGCAAAAAGGCTGACTATACTGCACGTTCTATGTATCTAGAAATACTTTTTCATATTTTAGTTAGCTGAAGATAAACTGACCGTTCAATAACCGATGTATACATATATGAAACTCTTCTAAAAACGTGTTGGCATTCTTTAAAATATACGACCAACTTGGCAAATGACTCTTCTCGTTATTGGTTACTTATACGGATCACACTGTTGAAAGCCTCCGACCACGTTAGCACTAAATGGTTCTTCATAGGAAATCCTGGAAAGAGGGATGGGTATAAAAACAAGCAGCTGTGTCTCTGAGAGAGAGACAGAGGGAAGGGGAAAGAAATAGTGCTTACCCAGTAATTAAAGGCCATAGTCTAACGCCGCCAGTAAAAGATCCAGTCCCGGTGGGCGGGGACAAAAATGAACAGGGCAACAACAAGGAGGGACTAAAAAGCCTCCGTAACAATAGAATGCTAGCGTTTAGCCTAAGGTATGACGCAAGCCAATAGAAAGAGCGGGTGGGGCTTCAAGTCCCCTTCCTCAACCGTAATGATTTCAAGAAGCTCTCGAATGCCGAGAGCAGCGCATGCGGGCTGGTATCGCCAGCCGAGACCTAAAAAAACACATAACATTTACACAGGTCTTGGTCACATAGTTAATCTAAAATGAACATTTAGTTATCCACCGGATGCCACAATATCATTTGACGGTCGATATATACCAGGCATCACCAAAATCATACTCCTAATTGGTCAGATCTCTGGACTCTGCTATTAAATGTTAATACATATCACTGCTAGTGCTGACACCTTGTGGAATACAAAAACCATCAGCAACATAAGAGAAGAAGGATTAATCTGGGATTAGGACTTGAAACACTGGGGACACAAATGTCACTGTAGTGTGAGCCTTGAGGCACCGATCTGTTTTGTTGTAATTAGAGCCCATAACAAGGCCACTGCAATTATACAGCATAGAAGTACCAAATTATGCGGTAGTGTAGGTTAAAGAAAAGACACATGTTGTGCTATAATGAAGCACATTTTCTATTAATAATACCTCATTATTTTTTTGTACACATGTTCACTCTTTCTGAGCAAAGTTTCCATGTCATTAGTACCCCTTTGACACCCAAATACCGAAATAAGCAACACAAAGGTGACCAGTCAACCTTTGTTGAACGGCCTTCTACTGTGCAGCAAAACATGTTACTGCATTTTTAGTAATCTGTTTGACCTAGAAACTGATTTTTTTGATGAAACCTGCTGATAATGCAGCAAATGATGGATTAATTGGCAAATGAGGCAAATCCATGTTTATACAGAAAACACTGCAATCGCAGAATCGCTCAATTCCAAAACGAATACTTTAAACAAAAATCTGTGCAGTAGATTCTTGAACTCCGTGAGCTTTCACCCTGAGAATTTTCTCTCTGAAATTCAGGATACCTACAGTTGATTCTAGTAGATGCATATTCGCCCTGAAGTTTGACTGTGATTAGAACCTGCAAACTCTAAGCTTACTATATCACTGCAATGGATGTCAACCATTGAACTAGCTGACGAAGAGTGGTACCAAATAATTAATCGGCGATTTACACAGAAAGTGCCTGATTACAAATAGTCCATTAAGCTAAAATCTCCGCGGAAAGTTGTGTTTATCGCACCCTGGAATTACAGTGACATAAAGTTCACACCCTTGATTAAATTTCGGAATGTCAAACCTGCTTCAATTTAACAAGAGGGTAAGGCCTGGTGTTTACATGGGCATGAGGATTTTGGTGGGCTTAGCCCTAAAATCTGCGAGCTATTTTCCAAAACGTCAGAGTAGATAATAATTGTCGCATCTGATAAAATTCCTAACTTCACATTGTTGGATTAGTATTGGATGTAATAGAATAATTATCAGCATACTCTCGATCGGGCCCAGAGCTTGCAATAGCTTTACAAAATGCATAGTAATACAGTCCTATTTAAAATCTTAAAAAATAGTTTTTGTTTTTTTGCTGGGTTTTTTTCTGTTTAAATTAATTCTTTTTTTATATATCTTACATATTTTTGCTGATTTTTCGTTTAGTTCTTCTCGAAACACTCTGTTCTGAATTCTCTATCTCCTTTTCACTTCAGCCAGTTTTTTCCTCTTAGTGGTATGTGACCTTTGTTTCTTGTCCCAGCTGCTTACTCCGGCCTTTTCCCTCAGTTTCTTGCACTGTTCACACTTTATCTTTCATTGGCTTATCTTGCTCCTTTCTCTATCAAAGTCAAAACAAGCTTTATTCGGATCATACAAAATGTCCACAAAAGCATACTATACAAAAATCTAAAATCCATTTATAATTTAAAAAAAAGCACATCTAATTTTGAAAGAAAACATCAGTTCATCATTTAAATTAAATAAGCACAAAGCTAAACAAATATGCTTACATAGCTTCATAATTCAGTCTTTCCAAATGAACAAGTTCATTCCTTTGTTTCGTTGCCATTAATATATAACAGATAACGGCGTTACAAGCTGAAACATTATCCAAGTACCGTAAATATTTAAAAGCAGTTTTATAGGAAAACAGGAGATTAGATTTAAAAATAGGATGGAGCAATTTTTTTCTAGTTTCAATATAAAACGTGCAAACCAATAAAAAGTGAAGGGTACTTTGTTTGGACCTACCATCACACGGATAATTCGGCATAATGGCGCACCACTTAACCCTTTTAGGGAATGCAAATAAAAAATGCAAGGAGCACAATCTTAATCTGGTTAGGTAGAATCTATGTTGCACATTGGTTACAAAGGCGAGATATGGTTGTAAACCCGTAACCATGGGGCTCTCGAGATAACAAATAACTGTTTTCTTAGAGTTTGAGGGCTCATCTCTACGAGCGGCCCTTACACTCAACAATCTCCCTTTTAATTCAGCCTTACTGGGATATTGAGCATCTCCCAGAATAAAGTTATTTACAGTTAATTCACAGTCCTCTAAAAGACCAGCAATGTAACTTAACCAGGGAATTTTTTTACAACCATCTTGAGACATGCAATCTAAAATAATATCCCTCGTAAAATGAGTCTCTTCCCTAACCCAGATTCGATGCCACAAATTTAATGCGGCCATACTAATTAAGTCACATATATACGGAGATCCGGTTTCCCTGTGAACAATAATAGAGGGTGTAGCACCGGGGACAGCTAACAAGCATCTTAGGAAGTTGTTTTCTGTATCAATTTGCTGCTGAGGCCTCTTTCTCATCCTTTTCTCTCCTTTAGAACTGCTTGTCTGCTTCCCTTTTTTTCCCTGCATCCCAGCAGGCAGGGCTCATGGACAAGCAGTTCTTAATGTGTGAATAGATTAATGCCAGTGCTCTCGTCAGGAGACCTCTGCAGCTTGCACCACCCATTCCCCTGCCAGCGCCGCCCTTGACAGTAAAAAACCCACCTACGAACATCACACTCCTTCAAGTGTGGCAATTCAGAGTATTCCAGGCCCCCAAAGCTATACGAATAGCTTGGGTGGCTAGTATTAGTCATTTAAATGTATATTTAATTATTAAGCGATTTTCTTTTCTAAAAGACACAAACAGCACTACCATGTGGCAGACTGTCATAAGACCGGGTGTTGACCATTAACTGCAGGTGCGGAGCACCAGAAAACACCGGTCCAAATTAAGCACTGTAAGGGAGGAGCTCATCAGAATAATCTCCATGGAGTATTTGATGTTGAGCTTCTAAAGATTGCTGTTGAGTGGGCACTGGCCAGGCGAGTACATGAGAGGAGCCAATAGGTAGAAAAGAGCTAACTGCCAGACCTAGTTGTCAGGCTGGTAATCTTTTGTCAGTCTTGTCTAGTGTTAAATTAGTCTTTGGTTTATAGTTATATTTACACATGTACCATGGTTGATGTATGTTACTATTTTGTCAATAACAGAATGAATGCTAGGATTTTTAAGTACATATCTAACAAAAGTGCAGCTGAGGAAGAAGGGTGTTTTGTGTGACTTTGGGGCACTTAGTAGCTTTGATATATGTGATAAGGTACTCTACTGTACATTTTAGGTATATTGTAAGACACTAACACGTTCAGTGACCATGACCATATGGAGAAATGACATTGTAGTTGGAGTTCCTTTATGAGGTAATGGTACTCTGGGGTGATTACGAATACCTTATACTGTATTGCATGAGCGTATTTTTCCGTATAGTAAACGGGGATGTATGACAATACAACGCATGTCTTTACCACACATGC
Organism: Lissotriton helveticus; assembly: GCF_964261635.1. NCBI lineage: Eukaryota > Metazoa > Chordata > Amphibia > Caudata > Salamandridae > Lissotriton > Lissotriton helveticus. The sequence goes on along the minus strand of NC_136070.1, from coordinate 774,391,126 downwards.
ATTTTCCATGCTGCCCTCACTGTGCAGCCCTCACCATGCATGCCTTTATCATAACAGAACATAACACATGTATTTGTAAAGCACACGTTCACAGCAAAGTGTATCTTGGGGCTGAATAACAGATGTTTATCTGACCCAACTCAATAGTACTCATTTTATCATGTATTGGAAGTATTGTAAGGTTAGTGAAACTAATACACACACACACACACACACACATATTATATACACATATACATATATGTGTGTGTGTGTGTATATATTGTCTGATTCGCTGACAGTTGGAGAAACAGAAATCAAATGGCCGCCATTACTGAATATGGGGGAAAAATCCTCATGATATTAAAATGATCAGAGAAAGCTATACAAGTGTCTATCTCAGCCTAGCCCTCCCCACAGGGTCACCGGGAGATGAGATGAGCCCCTCTCTTAGAAGTTCTCCATCTTGAATTGGAGATTTAGGCCAAATAAGAACAGGGATATGCCCCTCTCCCAAAGGAAGGGGGCACCCAGAGGGTGTAGTCACCCCAGGGGACAGTGGTCATTGGCTACTGCCCCAACCTCAGTAACGCCCTTAAATGTAGCATTTAGGGCTCCCCTGAACCTTGTTTCTCAGATTCGACCGACCTAAGAAGAAGATGGAAGAAGACCACTGTCGAGCTAGGAACTGAACCGGTTCTGACAAAACCCGGAAAGTACCCTGTTGCCTGTATTCAGTTCGACAACTAGACCTGCTGTCCTTCCAGAAACCCTGTCAGGCCTCCAAGAAACCCCAGAGACATTCTCTTCCAGCGGTGAAAGAGTAAAGCTCACTGCCGGTATCGACCACCCTTGCGTAGATACTGAACTTCGCACCTGCTCGAGTGCCCCCAGTCTCCGTTGACTGCCCTTGGGCTCAGTGATCTCTGCACCCGGCCGCCCCAGTGCAGCTGGCGGTGTAGTGCCTACCATAAACCTACCCTTGGCTGCTCTAAAACCCCAAAGACTGGAAAAGTAAGTTGGGTTCTTACCTGCTGATGCATAACTCTTTGTTCCTTCTTTAGGACTGCATTGCATTCTAGTGATTTCCTGCAACTATTTAACTTTTACCAATACTAAATGGTATTGTTTCGAATTGACAGTATCAAAGCATTTCCATTGCCAGTAATAAAAAGAAATTCAAAATATGTCTACTTACCTGTAATTGAATGCAACTTGGTTTCTCAAATAAAAGTAACTAAAGTAATATATTTTCAAAACATTGGTCTGAAGTTAGTCATTGAGTGTGTGTTCCTGTCATGAATGAGTGGGTACAACAAATTCATTCACACTAACATCTGATAAGCCTAACTGCTCAGCCCAGCTACCAGTAGATTGAGAGGAAGGTATTATCTATTCTAACCTCTGCCATACCTTTGGAGAGTCGCTGGACTCTCTGCACACCATACCTCTGTTTTGTATAATATATACAGAGCCAGCTTCCTACAGATCCTAATAGTAAAAAATAAATCCTACTGCTATAAATTCTGCCTTATCAGCTAATAGCAGTATATTAGGGAAATAAGTTTAGAAGAAAGAGCTGAACATCTACTCCTCCCTTTAATTCTTAAAAACCGCTCATATATTTCTGCATAGCTCTCAGCACGCCTCCCCATCATGGAGATGACTTTGAGGCAATGTTGTTTTTCCTGCTCGCATAATTTCACCGTATGGAACTATAAATGTATACTCGTAACTGGAAAAACAAAACGACACACTTCAACAAGTTTAGTGCTCTTGCATGAAGAAACAGGTATGGTTAAAAGTAGCTGTGATGGCAGGCTGGATTCTCCAGCTCATTCCTCATTATTTTGTTTTTTTAATCGATTATATATTATTGATGATTATTTAAAATCATCACAATCTAAATGTATCGAAATTATGATACTTTGATAAAACACATGCACCACATAAAAGAACTTTAAAAGACAACAGGTGACCTTCCACATGAAATACTGTCGATATTAGATTTGTTTAAACTGAAACTTGCTTCATGTTCTTACCTTCTCCATCATGGAAGATGGAGGTCAGCGAGTTCTAATAAAAACAAAAAGGGCTAGAGAAACATATATTGTATTGTAATTGCATTTATATAGCACTTACTACCCCCTAGAGCAGTGGTTCCCAAACATTTGACTCCTGAGGACCCCCACTGAATCACTACTGGAAGCCGGGCACACCCAAGCAATTTGTACAATTTAAATTTATTTTTAAAAACGCCTTTTGAAGCAGAGGCAATTTCAAGAGGGTGACAGCCTGAATTGGGTCTATTGGCATGGACATGTATGCATACAGCAGTGTATTATTTAGTGGTACAAGTCTCCTGCTCTCAGCTATAGCAGCACCTCTACATTCTCATTCCAGAGCCTTGGAGTGGTGACCCTTCCTTACAGCAACAGGTTGAATGATTGTAAATTATTAGCATTTTTACCTATTCACAGTTCAAGAAGGTCTAAAATATTATACAATTGTGAAACATTTTATAATAAAGACATGCCCCAAGGAGCTATGAGTATTGTGAAAATTCTAACAAGATAGTGCACAAAGCTATGATTCCACTGTACAGAGCAAATTCAAGGTCTATATTAGGAGTTCATCATGGAAGTGCAAGAGATGGCAGGAAGGTATCTGCACAGGAGGCATATTGTTTCAGCGAGATCATGGAACAATGCTATGTCAATTACCATAAACCCCTGTTAGACATAATCTTTAGTCACAGACAGCAGAACAACATTTTACCACCAGTTAAGGCATATTTCAGAGAGGCCTCGCGTGGCACCTGACATGACCCTCTACTGTTACGATGCCCACTGCCCCGTCCCTTGCCAACAACAAACTGCAAAGGCTACACAGAATAAGAGCTTGATATGTCTGAATATGAAAGCTTGACAGCACACATAATCCACCCAAGGGCTTGTGGAAAGTGAGCAATCAGACAGCAGCACGGGAATCCTACTGCTGATCCTGGCTCCATCTATTTTTACCTGCCTGCCAAGTAACGGTAACCTATACACATGTGCCTATCAACGCTTTATTGCTTTTATTGTATTGCCTGTATTTTCATTGTTGTGTCTGCTGTTGGCTGTCTACCCCCGCTGCCTGTACGTGGTCCGTGCCCCTTTTTCTTCCCTCTGTTCCCCTCACTGTCCCCGTGCTCTCTCTGCCCGGTCTTTCCTTCTGTGCCCCTCGCTGCCCCATGTCTCTGCCCGGTTTTCCCTTCTGTTCCCCTCGCTGCCCCCGTGCCTCTCTGCCCGTTCTGCCTTCTGTTCTCAGCTGCCCCTATATTTCTGTATTCTGTACTTTGCCTCTGTGCCACTAGTTTTTTGTGCCCTTCTGCCTTCTGTTCCACTTGTTTTTCCCTCGTTTTGTGCCCCTTTTGGCTTCTGTTTCACTCGTTTTTTGTGCCTTTCTGCCCTCTGTTCCACTCGTTTTCCCCTCGTTTTTTGTGCTTTTCTGCCCTCTGTTCCACTCGTTTTTCCCCTCGTTTTTTGTGCCTTTCTGCCCTCTGTTCCACTCGTTTTTTGTGCCTTTCTGTCCTCTGTTCCACTTGTTTTTCCTTCGTTTTTTGTGCCCTTCTGCCCTCTGTTCCACTTGTTTTTTGTGCCTTTCTGTCCTCTGTTCCACTTGTTTTTCCCTCGTTTTTTGTGCCCTTGTGCCCTCTGTTCCACTCGTTTTTTGTGCCCTTCTGCCCTCTGTTTCACTCGTTTTTTGTGCCTTTCTGTCCTCTGTGCCACTCGTTTCCCTCATTTTTTGTGCCTCTCTGCCCTCTGTGCCACTAGTTTTTCCCCAGTTTTTTGTGCCCTTCTGCCCTCTGTTCCACTCGTTTTTTGTGCCTTTCTGCCCTCTGTTCCACTCGTTTTTACCTCGTTTTTTGTGCCTTTCTGCCCTCTGTTCCACTTGTTTTTTGTATATTTCTGCTTTCTGTTCCACTTGTTTTGTGTGCCTTTCTGCCCTCTGTGCCACTCGTTTTTCCCTCGTTTTTTGTGCCTTTCTACCCTCGGTTCCACTCGTTTTTCCCTTGTTTTTTTGTCCTTCTGCCCTCTGTTCCACTCGTTTTTTTGTGCCCTTCTGCCTTCTGTGCCACTCGTTTTTTCTGAGTTTTTGCGCCCCTTTTGCCTTCTGTTCCACTCGTGTCCCCCAGCCGCTGTGCCCCCTTCGGCCCCGTCCCCCCTGACTGCTCACTCGCTGCCCCCGCCTTCCGATGGTATTGTGTGTTCTCGCCGCCCCTGCGTCAACATTTACAGCTCTTGTGTGCTGTGAGGACGCATGGGCATTTCATTTTCCACCACCACGACAGGCACTCGAGTCCAGCGAACCCCCTGGGAATTTCTCACGGACCCCTGGGGGTCCGCGGGCCACAGTTTGGGAACGCTGCCCTAGAGGCATCAAAGCTCTTTTTCGGTGAGTAGTACGCTACTCCAGAACCCATAATTGATTAGTGGTGAATCAGTATAGTGAAATATGAAAGTCATTTGAGTGGTGGATATGTTAGTTATTTGGATTGAGAATGATAGTGGAGGGAAAAGGTTTGCATTGATGTAGCACTTGCTTTCCCTGATGAGGTGTTGAAGGGCTTTTTTGGTGAGTAGCACGTTACTCCTGATTCCATATAGCATTAGTGGTGAATTATTAGTATAGTGCAATATGAAAGTAATTTGAGCGGTGGATATGTTAGTCTGTTATTTGGAATGAGAAGTATACTGGTGGGATAGAAGTGCTTGCTTTCCCTGATGAGGTGTTGAAGCGCTTTTTCAGCGTGTACCATGCTACTCTGGAACCCGTACATGATTACTGAGAATTTGTTTAAGGAAATATGCAATTCATTTGAGTGGTGGACATGTTAGTCTGCTATTTTGATTGAAAAGGAATAGTGGAGGGTAAAAGAGAGAAGGGTTTCGATTTTTTTTTTAAAGAGCTTATAGCATATGGGGGGCTTAGATGAGTAAAAGGGAGGTGGAGGAGAGTTAGGATAGGAAAATATTAAATTAATTTGAGTGGTGGATGTTAGTCTGTTATTTGGATTGAAAAGGAATAGTGGGGGGATAGAAGAGGGAAGGAGGGATAGAAGAGGGAAGGGTCTAGTATTTTTTTTGTGTTCATAGCGGCAGCAGGGGGTTTGGGATGAGTAAAGGGGAGGTGGAGGGGGAAGAGTCGGAGGTAAGGGTTTAGAAAGGCTTGTATGGATGATCTGAATAGTAAAAAAGATATGAGATGATGCAAGGAGGGGTAGATGAGGGAAGAGCCTAGAAAGGATATTTGAGATCATAGTAGTGGTATATGGTTTGGGATGAATGCGAGATTGGAGGTAGAGGATATATTGAGAGGTATAGGGTGAGAAGTAGGGTAGTGCATCGGAAAGAGCAGTAGAATGAGGTTTGAGACTAGTGAGAGAGTTGAGGCAGAGGATATATTGAGAGCGGTATAGGGTGAGGAATAGGGTAGTCCATTGGATATGCTGAATTAGAAGAAAAGTAATAAATATATAGATACATAAGTACATGGAAGGTATATATATGCATAAGGTAGGTACTGTAAAAAGATTAAAGATGCATTTATTAAACTCCGGCTTTCAATTGTATTTTAAATTAAATGTATTTTGTTTTTATTTTTTGTAATTAAATAGTAAAACAATTATAGATAGTTATGATAAAATATTTTCTTATTTATGCAGTTACTTACTTATTTATGCAGTTACTTATATACATGTTAAAAACATAGAATAATGTAACTATAAGTAATGTATACATTTGTTAAGCAGAACTAATGAATATATTTCCAAAGACATATTCATACACGTTTATACAAAGCAATACACATATGTAGGTACATATCTATAGTCTTCTATTTCTGTTTGCGTATGGTGGTTTTGTGGGAAAAAGCCAATTATTGAGTAGTTTTCTGAAGATAAGGTGGTTATCCATGGATCTTATGTTGAGGCGTTAAAGAGTTCCATAGTTTGGCTCCTGAACAGAGCGGGATGTGCCACCCATAGTTTTTTTCTGATATGTCGGGATTTTGAGGCGAGGTGCCACTCTAGAGCTGAAGCTCCTTTGTTGAATGTATTTTGTGATTTTATTCCTGATGAAGAGTGGTCCTGTTCCATGTATCGCTTTGTGGGTGATACAAAGCAGCTTGATCGTGGTTCTTATGGCAGTCACTAACCAGTGCAGGGCTTTCAAGGCAGGGGAGATGTAGTTGTCGTACTTCAGCGGGTCCAAGTTTGTTTTTTTCAGTAATGGGTATGTATGACTTTTTAAATTCTTCTGGAAATATTCCTGTGGTAAAGGAATTGTTGACGATTCTTCTTCCTAGTGTGGCAGCAGAGGTTGATAGAAGAATTGTCTTGAAGTTTTGTGGTGGACTGGGGTCAGAAGGGCTGCCTGCTTGCTTTTGACCAGTTTCATAAATTGATCGAATGAAATTTGTTGGAAAGAACAGAGAAGATGGGTTAGAGTATTCTTGGATTGTTGTTTCGGAAAAGGATTGGTGCTTTGTCTTTGTTTTAAATATGAGTCCAACTTGTCTGCTTTGGCGGTTTAATGATTTCCCAGTTAGTCTGTGAAATCTTAAGTAACGGGATGAGTTCCTTCTAGGCAAGTTGGTTTACGAGATTCATTGAGAATTTTATATAATTCTTTATTTGCACAGTTAGCATTTTTTATTCTGTCTGAATCGTAATTATTTCTTTTTTTATGTGTCTAGCCAGACATTGGCAAACTATGCTGCTATGGCCGCTGTAACTCGCTTCTAGTTATTAATGTATTTTTCCTGCTTAGAGTTATATTAGGTATCGTCAGTTATATTCTGCTGGGGTGTACCTGTGAGACTGTAGCATGCTCCCATTTTTAGGTATAGTCGAACAGTGCAACTAACTGCAAACCTATTGTTACCAATTCCTTAAAATTTTCTGAGTGGGCTTTGGCTGTACCAAGGACAACCTTTCCCCATCACCTCACGCTATTGATTGTTTACGTGATCATTCTGTCTTCATGGAGTGTTTGCATTAAATTGAATAAGACCGTATTCTCTATTTTAAAAGTACATTGACTCGCGATACTTTAAATTCTTTATCTCATAGATGCACTGTATTAGCTTGCAGAATAAACCGGGCTAGAAGCTGTGTAGTACAGTTTTGAGCAGAGCCGTGATGAAACATCACAGGAGTCAGTTCCTCATAGACCGCTGGCAAGACTGGGTGGAAAGCCCCAAGAAATGATATGCGAGCCTAACGAGGGTCATTCGTTGAGAAATATCCGCTAGCATGTGCAGAGCATGATGGTAATGTTTTCCTTTTAAAGCCAAGTAATAGGAAAAAAAGAGAAAGTCCGCATTCCAGTAAGCGGAGGTAGCAAAAAAGGATGATTACTGTACAAATCATGAAAGGACCAATATATTGTCTGGAAAGGCTTGTGACAGGAGGCCGGCGCAAGAGGATTCGACACCCATTCAGCAGTTAAAGTGATGGGATGTTTTTCAGAATCTTTTGATTAGCACTAACAATCTTCAACCAGTAAGGGAGGAGGAAGAGCAGCAAGAAATTTGGGAGTGTTATATTTCCCAACCCTTTAGTTACTGCACAGTTTGTTAGTACGTTTCATTGGTGTTGTACACATCAATGCTGTTGAATCAATAAAAGTGTAGGTACCAAAAGCACTTATCATCTAAAAGAGGTCCGACCACATTGTACTACTGTTTCAGAATGCTAAATTTGAGAAACTGTGTTTTTGAAAGTATTGGAAAACAACTAATTTAGAATTTGTAATGTGAAATAAAATGGTTTAGCAACACAAGCAAATGGCTCCACTTTGACCCATTTCATAAACGCACCGAGGTTGTAAGGAAAGTGAGTGATTCCTGTTCTTTTTTTTTTAAAGAAGGTTTGTTTGTTTTTCTCTAAAGGTAAGTTTGATAACGTTGGATTTTCTAAATTATCTATTTTACAGCACAATAATCAAATGATTTGGCCAAAAAGCTACACGCCTATCAGGCATTCGTAAAGGTCACTCAGCAAATAATTTAAATAAAAATATGTTCCACCTCCTGAAGTTACATTTGATGAGGTGTTACAGAAGGTCTGGGTCCCCGAAAAAGTCTGAAATGTTGGAACACGTTTAGATTTTACAGCGCACTAAAAAAGCCAACCCTCAACATGCATTCATGAAACATTCCAATAATCTATTACTTTTATTATGCCACAAACAAGTTTGAATCTACCATATGTACAACACAGTCATTGAGCTCTTATACTGATTCAAAGTTACTAAAAACAATTACATTTTAGCCATTGGGGTTAGAGACGCTCAAGAACAATTATGATTATTCAGTTTAATCGAATAATTATACAGAGCACATCCTTTCATGCCTTCACGAAAGCCATATTACCTACTTGAGTCGAAAGATGGTAAAAATTCTTAGGCCCTCATTTCAGTTGGTGTGGAAACACAGGATTAGTAATTCCACATCTGGAATACCTCGGGGTTTATGTTAGGGGTGGGCAGAATTTGCGAAGTTGCCCTACGCGAAATTGCTCTAAATCTCAGCGAGCACGCGGAACTTTCACGAAGAAGCGGAGATTGCTTTTCCCGCCCGTTCCCGATGTGTTTTTGCGTGCTCGCGGGTAATATATCGCTAACTTGCCAATGCGGTCGCTAATGGGCGCGGCCATCTTGCTCGCAATGCTTATTTCCTGTTCCGGGTCGAATGACGTGTTCGCGATCGCAAACTCTCGTGGGATAGCGCGACCGGTTACCAGCAATCCAACATCTTGTGGCGCACGTGAACGGATAGGAAAATCTCGTTGGCGAACACAGGGACTCGGTAAGTTGCTACCGCGCCCGCAAGAACGCATTTTTAAAGTGAGAACAAGAAAATACTTCCGTTTCGCGGTGGATCGTGGAAGTTTTGACATTTACGCGTTCTCCGTGGAACGCGAAATTGTCAAAATATCGCAAATTCCGCAAGCGGAACAAAATTATACGCCCAGGCCTAGTTTATGTCCTCAGGAAAGCGGAATTTCTGTACTGCTGCAGGGTGTGTTGTCCACTGAGGAATGAAGAATAGCACTGAAAATTGTTTTCTGCACGGATTTCCACAAGTTGTTTGCACATTCCAGACTGTTTTTCACAGGTTTTGTGCCAAGCAAAGGGGTTTACGAAAAAGCCCTAGAGTGCTTTATTTCTGCTCTTCTTAGAATTGGGATTCAGGCAGAAACAGTTCTGGAACTGAGAGATTTTCAAATTGACGCTTTTTATTTACTTTTGAAAGGTCATTAAAACTTGACTGCATATGGATTTTTCCTCATAGCGGCTTTTATTTTTTCATTTACCTCCTCAGCACCTAGTGCCCCCTCCCCCTGAAGAAGTCTAGTACCCCCAATTCCATGTATTATCATTTATACCTTTTAACTATTGCTTAATGTCAATGTATAGTGCTATTATATTTATTATCCTTCATGCCAGGCTTTCTTTTGTTCCTATTAATAAGATTTATCAGAACAGAACTTAACTTTTTTGTTGCTTTTTGAAGTGGTGGTGGGTTGCATTAAGACTTTGATGCCCTTTACAAAGTCTGTGAAGTCCGATGAAACTTTGGGTTAAATAAATGAAGCGCAGCCTCTTACAGTGTTGTGATGATTCACATTATTGATGGATTTTAGTACGTTATTATGTGCCTGATAAAAGCATGAGAATGCTGAGTCGGTGAGCCATAGCATTCATAAGGTGGTGTTTGTGGCCTCCTTTATTCCTGCGTAGTGTGGTGTGGTAAAAGAAGTTCTCTCACAGTAATAACTACAGGGTGTATTCTGAGGCACACCTGTGCAGTGTGTTGATAAACAACTACCATTTGGGGATAGTAATGCTTGTGGCAGCCATTCCTGTAGAGTGTGGTGTTAGGCTTGCCTTTGCAGTGTGGTGTTGCCATTACCTGTGAAGTATGACCTCAAAAGTACTTCCAAAGTGAACAATCCGTAACATCTAGAAAGTCATTTGTTGGTAATACCTGTGAATTGTGTCAGTAATACCTGTGCAGTGTGGTTTCAGTACACACGGACATCAGAGAACTGTGAAAACCTTTCATAAAAGGTTGGCATTGGATTTTTGAGTAGTGCTTGAATTTAGGAGGTGGTTCCTCCTCATAACCACCGACTGTAACAGTGAGTTCTCGAGCACGGCCTTGTTACATCACTAATATGTTCCTCTTTCCTCCCCTTCCCCTGATAGCACTCTACCCTGGGTGGCAGCCGGTCTGAGAAGGGGACGACGTGGTCAAGCCGATCCTTGGGAGCCAGGTGCCGAAACTCCATTGCCTCATGCACGGACGAACAGCCACACATCGGCAACTACCGACTGCTGAAGACTATCGGGAAAGGCAACTTTGCCAAGGTCAAGCTGGCACGACACATCCTGACTGGCAGAGAGGTGAGCGTGAATCCACCTTTTGTGAACTGCTGAGGTACCAATTCAGGGGTTCAGTCTTGTCCCACCTAAAAAATGATGAGGCAGAAGTTTCTAGGGACACCCCAAAACATCTTTTGACATCTTGACAGGTACACAGCTTGTTTTGTGATTGGCTTTTACTGCGGAATATCCATACAGAACTGGTTTGTGTATACCGGGGTCCTTTACAGGCAATATGTAGCTTATGAACTGATGTGTAATGATTTTATTGATTGTAACAGGGTAACTGTGCGTCCTTGGAGATAGTGCATTCTTTAAAATCAGGCGTATTGTAAATAGAAAAAAATTCAGCTTTATGTGGTTACATTTTGATATTGATACAGTAATTGTTGTGAGGACTGGGATGTCAGCAGTTACCCTTCGCTCCTATCCCCAAATTTGACCATACTCAGATCTTTGATGGAGAAAAGTAGTATTTAAAGAAAGGAAAAACATTTGCAGGAGTTGATGCTACCTTAAGGCCCACTAGAGCAATAATCATACCTGTGCATGAAGAATATCAACGCTTGGAAATTGTGCAAGATTGCCCTCGCTATAAGCTCACACCCAAAAACCTGTTTGAGGGATTTTTTGGGACAGAAGTCACTACTTGCGTCGTAGACCAGATTCATAACCACCCTTACCCCCCCCTCAGATTGTAGGGATTAGTCACACGAGAGACACAGTCAACACATTTGTAAGTGATTATCTGGATTGAACACAAATGCACAGTTAACAAAACCTTACCAGATATCTCATGGTAATCAAGATTACCAAAGCTGGAGCACAGATGTGACCGGAGGAACCACATTAAAGCTAAAAAAAAAAATACAGCTCAGAAACCAGAAATGAAAGGTTCCTGTGCATGGCATTTTATACTCTCCTAGGATTCGTTGGCTCCAGAAAGAACACCAGGCACACTGAACAAAATACACATTTGATTAGTAAGTAATTCCTGGGATGTAGGCAGCGGTAGAAGAGGTGCAACATTTGCCTATGTCCTTGAAAGGTTCCTAGCGTACCTGCCCTGAATTTGCCCCTCCCAATGCAAGGAGCACTCATCCATTCATCAGGTATCTGATGAGGAGTAATACAGAAACCAGGTTAATTCTTCACCTACAATAATGGCACTCTTCTTGGGAATTCTACCTTTGTTATATTCAGGTGAATTATTATTTCGGTGATTCTTCATAATACTTATTAAAAAACATTTGATTTCCTTTTTCCATTTATAAGCATATCAATTTGCAGCAATTTTCTTAACTTGCTTTTTCGTAACATTATGAATTCTACTCGTCATAAGGATAACGATATATTGGGCTTTTTCTGAAATACTCTAAATCAATTTTTTTTGTTTAGAACTAAGTTTCTCCCTCAATACCAAATCTATTTTAGTTAGAAGCTCTCCAGCCACACACAGCAAATGCTTACTCATTTGAAAAATCGCACCTTATTCTTGGCCTTCACTAATGGCATTACATTTTAATCTATTAAAGTATATTTTTCAATGCTTGTAGTGTCATTGTCACTTTTCCAAAACGTAGGTGTTGCAACACCAACATCCATGGCTTTACGATGTGTTCATGTAGTCTCTATACCATGGCACAGTCATCAATCATCTCACCTTCCATGTTCAATCCAAAAAGGCAAAGGAATCTTGAATTATCATTAAATCCAAAGAGTTGTTTTGAATTTAGGAAGAAAATGTACCAACATTATCTAACCGTTTCATTATCATCTTTCCAAGTCTTGGTAATTTAGATCAATTTCACACATCTAAAAACAATACTGATTGTAATAATATAGAATTCAACCAAATGTGACACATCAAATGCAAATCGCTAGTGTGTATGGATGACCTAAGATCATTCATTCTTGATTTGATTTTAGTGATATTTGCCCAATGTTTCATTTGAAGTATCATATGTAGCAAAGTGTGTTATTAAGATCTTCTAGACTGTCAAAGAATGTGAAGTAAGATTTTATTCAAGTCTGCTTCTCCACTAGCCCAATTGTCAAACACAAGAGTTCCGCCACTAGGCATGTTACTATATTTTTTTAAAATTTTATTTAGGGTTTTTCTGGCACACACATAACACAGAATACAGAATACAGAAAACAATTAATGCATAGAATAAATCAAAATTACTATCGAGAAAAATCAATATAATACTGAACATAATCTTCGGAACCTAAAGAAGAAAAAAGGTGGAAAAATGACCATTGATCAAATTAATAATACATCAAACTACATTTGCATTTAACCTTTCCTTCCATCTATGTACCGGTTCCCAAATTTTCCTTCCCCATCTTTTAATCCTTTTACCTTTTTTCCCAAATATACCTTTTTCGAGGTTAAAAGTCCCTAATAGTAAGGCAATCCACTGCTGTATTCCCGGGGGTAGGGGGTCCAGCCAGACTCTCGCAATCAGCAACCTAAGAACTGCCATTGCTACAAATATAAATTCGCTATGTTCACCTTCGCAGTCCCGGACTCCCAACATAATTACTGTAGGCGTTAGAATCACATTTAAGGCAAGTGTGTGAGCCATAAAAGCCTCAATACCCTTTAATAAGGGCCTTAATTTGGGACATGTCGCAAAAATATGTATACTATCTGCGGCAATAGCATTACAACGCCAACAATGAGTCCCTGTAGTTGCACCCCACTGTGCTATGCGATCTGGAGTATGGTAAAGTTGATACAGCGTTTTGAAGTGTTGCGATTGTAATGGGGCAGAATAAAATACTGACCCTCCTAACTCCAGAGACTTCAAGAAAGACTCGCTCGAAGTCCCTAATTTCCCCTCCCATTTATTACCAAATCTGTCAGTATCGTCCTTCTTAGTCTCAGCCAACTGGGCATAGAAATACCTAATGGAGCAGGCCCCACTTTGCGCTATTGCTTCCATAATGTTGTTTGTATTAAATCCACCTGCCCCACCTTTTTTCTTAGAGAGGAAACTCCTAGTCTGCAAATACTTGAAGAAGCTATATCTTGCTATATTAAATTTAGCCATCAGATCTGAGAATTGAAGTATGTTACCATCTGAGTTTAGCATATCTCCTATATTTTTAATGCCTTTGCTGTTCCAATCTGCCATAATAGTATCCGAAAAAATTAAAGGTGGTAAAGACTTATTCATATACAAACTAGTATACCTATTAAATCTCCCTAGTCCGAGATTTTTTGCAACAGCAGACCATACATTATAGGCTGCGGCCACAGTCTTGAATCGTGTGCGTTTGTAGTACGATGAATCTGTACAGTTTAAAAAAGCATTTGCGGAGTCTGTACCCAGAACAATTGAATAAATCATAGTTGAGGTAGCTTTAACTTTCAAATCCCCTTCATTTGCTCCAATTAATCCTTGAATATATTGTAATACCGATGCCCAATAGTAGAACCTAAAATCAGGAACCCCCCAACCTCCCCTGTCCCTTGGCAGAGTCATAAACTTATATGCCCGTCTTGTCTTCCCGTATGACCAAATAAATCTGTTAAGAATCGACTCTAACTTGTTAAACCAAGTGGACTCAAAGAAAAGAGGAATTGTACGAAAAAAATAAAGAAATTTAGGAAGTATGAGCATTTTAATAATATTAGTGCGGCCCACTAACGTAAGCCTAAGATTATTTATCCTTAACAAGTCTGAACTAACTTTCTTTAATAAGGGCGAGATGTTCTGTTCAACTATTGTTCCTAAGTTAGAAGAAATTTCAACCCCAAGGTAGACTGCTGCAGGGACCACTCGTGGATCAGCACATTGGGCTGCTATATTTTTAATAATCTGTGTTTTGGCACTGTTAAGCTTATAGCCAGAAATATTGCCAAAATTTAGGGCTTCTTGTTCTATTTCACCTATTGCCGATTCAGGATCAGGAGTAATTATCGCGACATCGTCAGCGTATGCCAATACTTTAATTACTATCTCGTTTACGCACATGGGAGGAATACGGGGATTAGAATCAAGATTACGTAGGTACGGATCCATATACAGTGCAAACAAGAGAGGAGAGCTAGGGCAACCTTGCCTTGTTCCTCTCTTGATCTGCACTGCCGTTGTTAATTCCTGATTGATTTTAATTCTGGCTATTGGATCCCTGTAAAGCACCTGAATTGCTTTTATAAAGTTGTCACCAAACCCCAAAGTTCTCATTAACACCCACAGATATTCCCAGTCAACCCTATCGAAAGCCTTCTCGGCATCTAAAAATAAAGCCGAGACAGGGCCGCCAGAAACCTCCATTGCATCAAAACAGGTAATCACAGTCCTGACATGTTCTGTAGTCCCTTTCCCCGGGATAAATCCATGTTGGACTGGGGTAACTAATTTTTCTATGACGGCTGACAGCCTTGTAGCCAGAATTTTCGAATAGAGCTTTACGTCAGTATTCATTAAGGCTATAGGTCTATATGACCCCGGATTTGTGGCGGGTTTACCTTTTTTCAGGATAACTATAATTTCAGTCTCGCCCCATGATTTTGGAATTGAGATATCTCTCTGGGCTTGAATGAGTGTATCCAGTAGCTCTACTCTAAAAACGGATATAAAGGTTTTATAAAATTCAATCGGTATCAGATCAGGTCCTGCAGCCTTAGAGGATGGGAGATCTGATAAAGCTAGAGACATTTCTTCTAGCGTTATAGGGGCTTCAAGTATGCTATTTTCCTCCGGATCTAATTTCCCAAGTTGAATATCTCCTAAATATTCCCTGATTTTATCAATATCAACCTCAGTCTCTCTGTCATATAGTCCAGTGTAAAACTTACAAAATTCATTCCTTATTCCGACAGAGTCAGAGATCAAATTGCCTGAATCATCAACTATATTTTTAATGTCCCCTGCGTTAGCTTTTTGTCTGGATCTGACAGCGAGAATGTGGCCGACCCGCTCACTAAGCTCACAGGCCTGCTCCTTCTTTGTTAAATAACTAACTACCGTCTTGTTAATAATTCTTTCTGCTATCTCCGCCTTTAAAACCGTGATTTCCAACAATTGTTGATCCAGTGGGAGCCCCCTCATGATTAACCTACTTAACTCGGCCTCAGCATCCAGAAGGGAGTTAACTTGCTGATCGAACATTTCTCTTTCTTTTTTCCGTCTATGTGTTGAAAAACTAATTGTCTCTCCCCTGACGCCCGCTTTAAAAGCATCCCAAATATAGGCACTGCTAGTGCTCCCCAAATTATTAAGCCAAAACTCACTAATCCATTTTTCCATGTGAGTACAATAACCCTCGTCGAGTAACAAAGCTCGCTCAAATGTCCATCTATATGGTTTCCTACCTAGCCCGTTTAAACTTAATGACAATAATAGTGGGTTATGGTCTGAAACCAAACGGGGTAACTTCTTAATCTGCGTGTTAGATAACAAAACATTGGAAATTAAAAAATAATCCAGCCGTACTGTTATATTGTGAGGAGCTGAAAAAAATGTGTCGCCATCTATCTGTGGGTGTAGATTAGCCCATACATCTGAAAGAGCATTATGCCGTGCCATATCTACTATCGCCCTATGCACCCTTTTCTTCCTCCCCACATAGGAATGACTCAGTTGTAGCTCAATATTTGCTGGTCGACTGATGTTAAAATCTCCGCAGCAAACAATTGGCTCCGCCAAGTTGAGAGCTCATGATCCAGAAATTGAAATATATCTGGGTCATCACATGTTGAGCCATAGACTGAAACTAGTGTGAACCTAGCACCTCTAAAACCTATTTCTATAATTGCCCACCTACCCCAGGTATCCTCTTTGCTCCTAAATACTGTACAGTCTGCTCCTCTCCCCAGAATCGCTACACCACGAGTTTTGGAGGCTTGCTTAGTATATGCTAAAACTTCAAAACCAGCCTGTACTAGCAAAAATCCCTTTCCTCCCTCCACATGAGTTTCTTGTAGACATATCAGATCAGGAGACATTGATTTACAAAATGCTGAAACACGCAGCCTTTTTTGAAGATCATTAAGGCCACAAACATTAAATGACAGAATTCGACAGGTCATCAAAAAACATCAAAGAGTAGCACCAGGTTCCAATCCCATCTCTTAACCAAACCCACCACTTCCTTTGTTCCCCAATTGTACAAAACCTGTACCTGCCTCAAATTACATTTTACTGTGTATAATGTGTGCCATTTATTTCCCCCCCTCTTCCCCCTCATCCTCCCTCCCACCTCCCTGAACCCCCCCAGACTACCCCTCCCCCCTCCCCCCCTACAGGCAAATAGGTCACAAATGACCTATATGTGGATGCCAGGGAAGCAGCAGCCGCTACTCCTCCCCACCGCCAGCCAGCCAGCTTATCAAACATAGCAAACTTTAAATCCATTATTTGTTCTCCTTATATCCCAATACTTCCAGCATGTAAGCCTTTGCCTTAATCTCTGAAAAGAAAAATTTAAACTGGCCCTTGGTCACAATTTTCAATTTTGCCGGGTATAGCAAATACGCCTCCGAGCCCAGAGCCTGAATATGTGGTATCAATTGTCTCAACCTCCATCTACGCTCAACTGTGGCATGACAAAAATCTGGTCTTGCAAAGAACGTGACATTATTATAAGTACGTCTTGACTCTGGCTTCGCTTTGTCCAATATCAGCTGCCTAAGGAGGAAATTCCCTACAAAAATCAACAGAGCTCTAGGACGCCCTCCCTGTGCTCCAGCCTGAGGCTGACCCCTTTTAAGGAACAAGGGGAAACGATGGGCTCTTTGAATTTCAGTTTCCCACTGCCAACTAGATAACTCCGGAAAAGCCCCTTTTAACAAATTCACCACAAACAACCTGGGGTCCTCCCCTTCGAGACCTTCCTCCACACCAAGCAGTCTGATATTGTTACGACGCTGCCTGTTCTCAAAATCTTCCAGCTTCCAGTTGAAGTCCTCAGCCACCTTTTGATGCTCTTCCTTGTATAGTTTCAGATCTCTCAGGTCATCTTCGACTTTACTGGTCCTTTCCTCGACATGTACGACTCTCTCTGCCATCTCCTCTTGCCTTTTACTTATAGTTCTAAGTTTATTCTGTATCTTCCTTGATTCCTGTCTCGCCCTCCTGCTCTCTCCTCTAGCCTCAGTTTGCATTAATTTCAGGGTGTTAAAGAGAAGATCGAGCGTGACTGGAGGCTGAGAGGGTTGAGCAGAGCCATATTCCCCAGTCACTGTTGCTGGACTGTCCTGCTCCAGAAACGAAAAGGTAGTGGTGGAATAGTCCCAAGCTAACTTTTTAGTAGGATCAGTAGTACTACTTGCAGTGGAAGGTTTCCTTTTAGATAGGCGTTTTCTCTGTGAAGTTTTCCTAGCTGGGGAGCTACTGACCGAGTCAATACCTGTGGATTCATCCGAGCTTAGACCCACTGACGACTGTGACTGTGTATCTTTGTCGACAGAGTAAAATCTCTCCACAGAAGCTGAGCCATTAGTTAAGCCGATTTCCACTGAGGTAGAGGATTCACCTCCTGATTTGATCCCCCCATCTGTAGCTAAATCCATGGTTTCTGCCCAAGTTAGGGGGTTAACCAGCAAGACTCCCACGTCAGCAGTAGCAGCGGCCTCCATTTCTGCCTCCAACTTCTGCCCAGGTAACTCAGCCCCCAACCCCACATGCCTTGGTACCAACACAGAGGGACTTTGAATCCCAGCCAGTGATTCCTCTGGAAGCTGAGTATTCATTGCCCGGTTGTCAATTGTAGCCAAGAGTTCTTTATCTGCTCCTTTATTTGTGCTTATGCATATTTTCACCGTTTTTACCATTTTTACCGTTTGCCCCGTTGCCGTTGCCTGTGCCTGTGCCTGCGCCTCTGCTTCCCACATCTTCCCGGCCCCGGCGTGTCCGCTTGACTCACCCTCGACAGCCATCGTCTCCGCGTCTCTGATCTCTCCCAGCGTGACTGCAGGCACTGCAGCTGCCGGCTTTCCTGCTATCCCTGCCGGTCTTACTGGTTGCCTAGCAACCCCAGCGCCGGCCACGAGACATGGATCTACCCCAAAGACGCCAACTCCTCCAGCGCTGGGTGCAGCCTCTGCCTCCGCTCCTACTCCTGGCCCCCCGCCTGCGCTAGGATCCGCAGAGATACCAGGTTTGATCGCGGAGGGTTTGTTTCTTGGCGGAATATTGGGTGGGGTATTTGCGAAGCTTTCTGACACTGTGGGCTGCCGAAGCACATTTTCCTTGGTTTGGGGCTTGGTACCGAGCCCTGCATCTCTAGCGGATGGGGTGCTGTCTGCTCCATTTCTCTTCGTTACCGCTTTCTTTAAACTCAAGGCGGCTTTCTGTACAGTAGGTATGCCGGGGCCAGATCCAGCAGCTTTCAGCTCCGCTTTATTTTTCTCCCTTTCTTTTGCCGTCTGACCCTTGGTGGTATCCACGTCTACCGGTTTCTTGCCGTCTTTGGCCTCGAGTCCACGCTGCGGGCGAGGAGGCATCCTGAGCCAGAATTTTAGTACCAAGCTGGCGGCCTCTGAGATTCTCTTTTTCAAACGCAGGACAGTGCGTATTACAACTTTTCCTCGTTGCACCCAGGGGGGGGAGTATCGCAGTACTACAAGACAAAGGCATAAAGTGACCTCAGGCCATGTAAGTTAATTATCCTATTTCCATTGAGACAGCGCTTGGCAGTGGAGAAGAGGGGAGTGCGACTCACTCACTGCAACCCTCAGCGGCCATCTTGCCCGCATGTTACTATTTTAGACGTCTTTTATGGTCCTTGATATTTAAATGCCCTGGTCTTCTATCCATCCGATCCCATACACCAAAATCAAGTGCTGGATGTTTGGTCTCCTATTTGAGACATTCATAGCATTAAGTTGGAAGGTACTGTTCTGCTTTACAAAGTAAGCAGGTCCCATTGTCTGCAAAAAGAATTCTTTATCATATCCCTCTGTCGTGATAAACCTGTTTTTTTGGTTTTTATATTGAGGTTCTGTTTCGAGAGCAAACAGAAGGGAGGAGTGGGGGCATCCCCTGCCTACTTACCAGTGGCGGCTGGTGACATTTGATAGTGGTGTGGCGTAAAAGTTTGGTATGACTTTTATGTAGTGAGCGACGCGGGCAAGCTTAATGAACAAACGTGGGGTCCAGGCTGGATCCTCCTCCAGAAAAAACAATTGAAATAAAGATCTGCACATCTTCAACCACCTCTCTTTCCTCTTCAGCAACCTCTTTTCATTCTTCCCCAAATGCACTTCCTTGCATCTCCCTCACTTTACCATTTCAAACATACACTGCACTTACTCACATTTAAACAATTTATTTGACTTTTGCCGTCTAAATATGTTGCCATCTGTGCGCTCCTTTAACACACATTTTCACAAAATTGCAGTTGCAACTGGAATGCATGACCATTGTTCTGTGTGCTCTGCAGAGAGGCCAAACCCCTGACAGGCGCTTTGCTTTAGCTTCAGCGTCTGAGCTCTCAATCTAAGCCCCTCATAAACATCTGCACAGCTCAATGTATGCACAAAACAAATACAGACCGTAACACAACTTGATTAAGTAGCCAAATCTCAAGGGAGAAAATATTAAGTAAAACTTGAAATAAGAGAAGAACTAAATTGCTGACATGCATTGCTTTAACGTTTTTAACACTCATTGCTCATAAATCAATCCATGTTTCTAGAATGAATGTTAAGGGCATGAAGATCTGGCCAGTATTAATGTCATATAGCAGATAACTTTATTGTAAGCACATATTTCATCTTTGTCCTTGATTCGGAAAATTGTCTCAACTTCATTACGGAACAAGAACACTGACCTGCTCCTCTTCTGCATCCATTTTACGGGGGAACCAATATGCTGCAGCTCCACTTCTAACAGAGCCAGTGATGTTCAGCTAGTGTCTAGGATGTCACAGTGGGGGAGGTTAGGGTGACAAGGGGTCTCAGAACAAAATACATAATAGAAGATTTGAATTCTAGCACTTACCATTACTGAGGACAAGGCACCAAAACACACATGCACGGTGCTTGCATCCACTCCTTCGTGTGACAAATGCGAAAAGGTGGGATCTATGCCTCTGAGTGACGGATGACTGCTCTCAAGTAGGGGGGGAGATTCCAACGCCTCAAACCATGACTCTGACAGCGTCACTGGCCTATAGAGAATACTGCCATAGACTACAGTGGCAATGATTCAATCAATCAATCAATCAATGACACTTGTAAAGCGCGCTACATACCCGTAGGGTCTCAAGGCGCTGGGGGGGGGGGGGGGGTGCCGCTACTGCTCGAACAGCCAGGTCTTCAGCTTCCTCCTGAAGGAGAGGTGGTCTTGGGTCAGGCGCAGGTCGGTCGGGAGGGAGTTCCAGGTCTTGGCAGCCAGGTAGGAGAAGGACCTTCCTCCTGTAGTCGCTCTTCGGAGGCGGGGGACGGCGGCGAGGGCGTGGTTGGCTGATCGAAGGTGGCGTTTGGGAGCGTAGAAGTTGACTCGGCTGTTGAGGTAGCTCGGGCCTTGGTCGTGTAGGGCTTTGTGTGCGTGGGTGAGGAGGCGGAAGGTGATTCTTTTGCTGACGGGGAGCCAGTGAAGGTCTCTGAGATGTCCGGAGATGTGACTGGTTCGTGGGATGTCGAGGATGAGTCTGGCTGAGGCGTTCTGGATCCGCTGGAGTCTCTTCTGGAGCTTGGCGGTGGTACCGGCGTAGAGGGCGTTGCCGTAGTCCAGTCGGCTGGTGACGAGGGCCTGGGTGACGGTCCTCCTGGTCTCGGTGGGGATCCACCAGAAGATCTTCCGTAGCATGCGTAGGGTGTTGAAGCACGCCGAGGAGACGTTGTTGACTTGCCTGGTCATGGAGAGGGAGGCGTCCAGGATGAAGCCCAGGTTGCGTGCATGGTCTGTTGGTTTGGGTGCGGAGCCCAGGGCGGGAGGCCACCAGGAGTCGTCCCAGGCGGAGGGTGAGGGTCCCAGGATGAGGACCTCCGTCTTGTCCGAGTTCAGTTTTAGGCGGCTGGTCGTCATCCACTCGGCTACCTCCTTCATCCCTTCGTGCAGGTTGGCTCTGGCGGCGGCGGGGTTGTTGGTCAGGGAGAGGATCAGCTGGGTGTCGTCGGCGTAGGAGATTATGCTGAGGTTGTGTTTGCGTACGATGGCCGCGAGGGGGCTCATGTAGACGTTGAAGAGGGTGGGGCTCAGAGATGATCCTTGAGGGACGCCGCAGATGACTTCGGAGGCCTCTGACTTGTACGGTGGTAGGTGGACTCTCTGTGTTCTTCCGTCGAGGAAGGAGATGATCCATTCCAGCGCCTTGTCCTGGATTCCGATGTTGCTGAGGCGCCGTACTAGGGTGCGGTGGCAGACCGTGTCGAATGCCGCGGAGAGGTCTAGGAGGATGAGGGCCGCTGTTTCTCCATTGTCCATCAGGGCTCGGATGTCATCGGTGGCGGCGATGAGGGCGGTCTCGGTGCTGTGGTTGGCTCGGAAGCCGGACTGTGAGGGGTCGAGGGATCCGTTCGTCTCGAGGAAGGCGGCCATCTGCTTGTTGACGGTCTTCTCGATGACTTTGGCTGGAAACGGGAGGAGCGAGATGGGGCGGTAGTTCTTGAGGTCGGTGGGGTCCGCTGTTGGTTTCTTGAGTAGAGCGCTGAGTTCGGCGTGTTTCCAGCTCTCAGGGAAGATGGTGGTGTCGAAGGATGTGTTGATGATGTCTCGCAGATGGGGTGCGATGACAGCGTCGGCCTTGTTGAAGACGTGGTGAGGGCAGGGGTCGGTCGGAGATCCGGAGTGGATGGAGTTCATCGTGCGGATGGTGTCTTCGGTGCTGATCGGGGTCCAGGCGTGGAGGGTGGTGGTGGGGGGTGGTTGTTTGGTCCTGGTGTGCGTTGGTTGGTTGTTGAAGCTGTTGTGTATGTCCGCGATCTTGTTGTGGAAGTATGAGGCGAGGGAGTTGCAGAGGTCTTGCGATGGGGTGATGTCGTTGTTTCCTGCGCTGGGGTTGGATAGCTCTTTCACGATGTTGAAGAGTTCCTTGCTGTTGTGTGCGTTGTTGTCCAGCCTGTCCTTGAATGCTGTTTTCTTGGCGGCGCGGATCAGCTGGTGGTGTTTCCGGGTGGCAAGCTTGAAGGAGGTCCTGTTGTCCGGTGTCGGATCCCTTCTCCAGACTTTCTCGAGGGCTCGGCAGTTCTTCTTGGAGCTCTTGAGTTCGTCGGTGAACCAAGGGGCCTTCTTGCTGCCGGGTCTGCTGGGCGGGGTCCTCAGTGGGGCGAGTTCGTCCGCGCAGTTGCTGATCCACTTCGATAGGTAGTCGGCGGCCTGGCTGGGGTTCGCTGAGCTGGCAGGAGGGTGCTGGCTCAGGGAGGTGGCGAGCTGGTCTGCTGTGATCGTGTTCCAGCTTCTGCGGGCGGCCTGTTGTTGGTGGTGGTGGGTCGTCGTTCTCTTGAAGGTGAAGTGGACGCAGCTGTGGTCCGTCCATTGAAGCTCTGTGGCGTGGCTGAAGTCGATGTCTGTGCTGGAGGAGAAGACGGCGTCGAGTGTGTGTCCGGCGAGGTGGGTGGGGGTGGACACCAGTTGCTTGAGTCCCAGGTTGGCGAGGTTGTCGAGCAGGGTGCTGGTGTTGCGGTCGTTGTTGTTCTCCAGATGGAAGTTGAGGTCTCCCAGGAGGATGTAGTCAGCGGAGGGGAGGGCATGCGGGCTGACGAAGTCGGCGATGTCCTCGCTGAATTGTGTGCGTGGTCCAGGGGGTCGGTAGATCAGGGTGCCTCTGAGGGTGGTGTTTGGGTTGGTGTGGATCTGGAAATGCAGGTGTTCGGCGCTGGTCAGGGTGTTATCGGTGCTGGTCGTGAGACGGATGGTGTTCCTGTGGATGATGGCGATGCCTCCTCCCATCTGGTTGGCGTTTCGGTCCCTCCGGACGATCTTGTAGCCCTCTGGGATAGCGATGGCGATGTCGGGAGCTGAGGAGGCGTTCATCCAGGTCTCCGTGAGGAAGGCAACGTCAGGGGCTGTGGTGTCGAGGAGGTTCCAGAGTTCGATGGCGTGTCTGTGGACGGAGCGGGTGTTGAGCAGGATGCACTTGAGGTGGGTACTGCTGGTGTTCGACTTGGCGGGTGCTGGTGTGAGGCTGGTCCGGATGCAGGAGAACTTGCAGGCGTGGCAGCTGAAAGGTCCGTGGGTACGTCGTGGAGTGGCTTGATGGCAATCTGGGAGTCGGTCGGTGTTGAGAGCGGTGAGGGTGGCGGCGGAGTACGTCAGGCGGGTCGGTCGGGCTCCTCGGGGGCCAGGGGTCCTGGCGCTGGTCGCGGTCCGGTCGCGGACGGGCGCAGACGGGCTTACCTTTGGCGCGCCTTCGGCGCACAATCGGCGCACCCGCTGCGCGTGACCGCTGCGCGTTCGCACGGTCGCCATTTAAGGCGAAGTGCGCGGGTGGGCGGAGCAGCTGGGAGGCGGGAGCGGGGAGGGAAACAGAAGAGAAAAAGGGGCGGGGCTAAAGGCGGTGGCGGGAAGCGGGAGCGGGGGGCGGCGAGGTGGGCAAAACACGACGAGAAACGGCAAATACAAAAAAAACAAGCACAAATTTTAGTACAAACGGGGGAAAAAGACAGTGACACACGATCTGGGGCACAGGAAGAAAAACAAGCACAAATTCAGGAAAAAAACGGGGGAAAACCAAAGGAGAGCGCTCAGGGCGGCAGCGAGGCCGGCGCTGAGGCAGAGGCAGGCACTGGGGGCACACGCAGCAGCTGGTGGCCGTGCGGCGCGGGGGTTCATTATGAAGGGCTTTAGAACAGTAAGCCCTGCATCATGCATCCCAGTTCAGAAAGTTGATTTACTGCCTGTCTTCCGTCTCCTGATTCAGAGCAAGGCGGGGCAGGCCAGACTTAAATACATCGATTTGTTGAGAGTTACAATAGTATCTCTAAAGAGATTGGTCTATTTAATATTTTTACAGGAATGTGAAGGAAATAGTTTCAGGGGGGCGTAGCCCCAGAGCCCTTATGAAGAATCTGCTCCTGCTACTTACTTAAAATGGAAGAATTGAATTTGAGATTCTGGTGTTAAATCTGATTAAATTGAATGATTAAATAAATTTAGCCCATATCAGCCGTACAATTTTTATGGCCCAGACCTGAGACCTAAGTAAAGTACCAATTCAAACAAAAACAAATGCTTTCTCTGCATCTGAGGTTTTATTTTTGTCACTGTGAGGGTAATTTCATTTAATACCTTCCTGAGTTAGTTTCCGCTGTTTGATAAAGCCTGCCTTGCAGTGGGAGTCCGCTTGAGTATAATTGTGTAAACTAGTAGTATTTTAGGTAACTAGCTTGGCATCTCTATTCAGTGATATTGTTGGGTGATATGGGTTACACTGTTTGAAGTTTTTGTTTGATTCAACTTCTCATTGTAGGGGAGCCTCCATCATAATGTTTGTTAATTTGTTAAAATGGAGAAACAAGTTGAACTGCTTTGTTAATGGAGGGATGTAACGGACTTTAAAAAGTCTCATTAAATTGCATCCCAAGGCAATTGTGCCCTATATTTTAGGATCCACGTAATTGGTACCATAAACATCGAAAGAAGAGTATGCCTAAGTATGAAGTGTGTTCTAATTGGTCCAAAATACTCTTGATTTAATAGTCCGTGAAACTGTTTAACATATTAGAGTCAGTGTATTGCAAATTGCCATGGTTGGACTGGAGCTAAGCCCGTGCTTATCTCCAGTTGCTAAGCATAGGTTTAGCAACTGGAGTCCATGCAATGGAGCAGCAGAATAAGGAAGAAGGTGGTCAGACATTGGAATCCAGCAGGGGCAGATGGAGTGTGGTGTATTGCAGATCCTTCATGTTCCAGCTTCAGGGCATTCCTCCCAGTGCTCATCGCCTGCCAACGTAAGCATATCTCAGATGAGCAGAGGTTCACTTGTTTTGTGTGTGGCGTAAGGGGTTGAACCCAAACCTAGTGTTTCACCAGGAAAGACCACATCAGTTGTAGTACAGCCATAGCGTAAGGCAGTGCCCCTTTTGTATCGCCCCACTGGCCATGATCCTCTGACCAGGTGGGATGATAGACACCGTAAGCAGTGATAGGGGTGCATTATGCACCCACAGGCATCCAAACAGCTGGAGGTGAGCGCATTCCCTTGCCCAGGCACAACATGGGAAGTCAGGCCTGGGATTTATTTAGTGGTGTTCGTCAGGTTGTGGGCTGCCGGAAAAGTGAACCAGAGCCTGTGGATTCTCCAACCTAATCCCTGGCGCCAAAGGGCTGCGGGAAGGTCCATAGACTGCAGACCCAATGGTGGCCCACTAGTCAACAAATGATCCACTCCAGACTTGTGGTATTGCTCACTGGTTAACTGGCAAACATGTTGGGAGGGAAGAAGTACCATGGCTGTTACTGTAGCTTTAATCACTATTGCCTCTGGGAACATTGAACTTCATCCATCACAGTGACCATCTTGTGTCAAAGTCCATGCTTGGCTTGAGATCTGGACGAGCCACAGAAGGCTTGAGTCATATGGCTCAGCTCTAGGTCCTCGTGGAGCTTCGAGACAAAAATGAGAAGCCTTTATGTGCTTTCTGCCGTCCCAATCTCAAACTTATTTTTCTTGATACTCCTCT
Source organism: Lissotriton helveticus (assembly GCF_964261635.1). NCBI lineage: Eukaryota > Metazoa > Chordata > Amphibia > Caudata > Salamandridae > Lissotriton > Lissotriton helveticus. The sequence goes on along the minus strand of NC_136070.1, from coordinate 774,365,128 downwards.
TGTTTCAACTTAATTTAACTTTTAATTGTATTTTACCACCATGTAATGTTATAGCTGCTCAAAGTATTATAGCTAAAGCAAATGCAAGTAGCAGAGAGTAGCTATAGATTTTGCCATTGTTTGCTTTCTTTACCCCGGAGTCGTCCTTGTTGCTTTAGTCATGAGGAGCTAGGATTGACATATATATTGAGGATGGAATAAGACTTCTGCCTCTTAAACTGTGGGTCTCTATAAGGTCAAGTCCTAATTCTACCTTGAACCAAACGGTTATACCGGATTGTTTGAAAAGGGAAATCTATATGAATAGTCTCTGGCAGCATCATTTAAAAAATATGATGGTTGAGTTGGGCAGGCCGCTTCAATGTAGTGACCCATGCTGTGTGAATAGTCTGACAAACTATAGGTCAAGAGCACGAAGCTGAATAGAGAGCTTCCTGAGTCAGCTAAATCAATGTTAAGACACTATGCTACTATTCATACTTGTAAGAAAATTGGTCCCTATCTCATGACTACCTACAATTTTTAGAAAACATCGATCGACTAGATTCAGAACTGTAATTATTCGAAATATTTTAGGTTTCCCAGTAGTGCAATTCTGTTCTTGGTCTGTCGGTATATTTCCCTGTAATGAGGAGTCTTTCAGGCACTATTGCACCTTATCGTTTTTCTGTAAATTCTATCAACAGTTTGTAAAGGCTTTTTAATACTGGTATTAAGAAAATTCTATGTTAGGAGATGTAGAACATACTATTTGTAAATTTGTTGTCTGAGTTGGATAGTTTTATTTCTGTTGTATCATTTTTATAATCTGCGGTGCGCTATTGCAACTTTTAACTTATCTGTATATATTTGTTATACTTTGACTCTTATGATTAAATGTTTTTTCTAATCGAATAAAGTTGTTCATTTATTCAAGGCAAAGCTTTACCATTTTGTGTAAATTGAGAGAGCGAGAAAAGGAAACCCTTCTAGGGCATGAGATGTGAAATATAAAACCAGGAAACCTAGAATCGGTCTATGCGTCCTTGCTTGACCAAATTGTGTGATCCTAGGCAATACCCTGTTTCACTATGCCTGTTTTGCCTTTTTCTTCACAGTTGATAGTATCTAAAAATACTCCAGTTAGAATAAGCGCTTTACTAATGCCTCTTGTGTATATGCTTTTATAGACTTTAACTTTGCTCCCTCTAAAATAGCAACTAGGCCTCACATAGGGTGTACATGAAGCTATCAATTTTAACATATACACTCTAAAGTTCAAAATAAGACACATTTGCATGTTAACACCTTGAATGCTATGGGGATTTTTCCCCTGTGCTGGAATTTGACAGATACCACTTTACATGACGAGCTGGGCTCGTCATGAGCGTGCGAGGAGGCTACTGCATGACGAGCCCAGCTCGTCATGAGCGTCGAAGGGGTTAAAGGAGTACACTTTTTCACTCTGTGTGGAATTGTCAGGTGATGCAAGATTGCTAATCTGAAATTGTTTAGCTCTTATCTTCAATAACACAACGCAACATAACCCTCCCTCCTAGACTTGCAATATTGGTCATGGACAAATCGAACCGTAGCCGATGTAGGAAAGGTTTGGTAGGCATGGTTCTGCTTAGCACAGGCTTAGAGGGCTACAGGACCTCCTAGCCTTGTCAGATGAAAAGCGGGAATGGAACACTGCGGGGTCCTCGAGAGGCAGATCTGTTAATTCAGTGGATGCCCAAAGAAACACTGACTCATCTGGTGGGCATGCGTGGAGCAGTATGAAGTGCTGAATGTCTGTTCGGACAGGGAGGAATGAGCTTTGGGGTTACATGTATAGACGGGAGTGCTTGCCCCATTGGCACTAGTTAGACTGGCAGGTCTTGGGTCTTTTTTAACTTGCTGTACTGAATTGTTGTAATTATTATATGTTATGTTAGACTAATTTATTAGGCGCACAAATGCTCCAGCGAAGGAGCGTCCTGGCGCCCGCCAGGTAGCAACACAACACAACGAGGCAAGGAAGAAAGAACATGGGCTAAGGAAACAAAAAAGTTTTTATAGCTCGCCGGAAAGAGAGCAAATCCCCAAGTGCACGAATCTCAAAGGGAAGGGAATTCCATAACGCGGCGGCACGCACTTGAAAGGAACGGCCGCCGGCCCGGCAATGCTTAAACCGGGGGACAACTGCAAGTTCCAGGTCGGAGGATCTTAGGGCACGGCCTGGGATATAACGGGACAGGAGGTTGGCAAGATTCAAGGCAGGTGATCCCTTGATAATCTTGTAAGCAACACAAAGGACCTTAAACTGGATCCTACGAGCGATCGGAAGCCAGTGCAACGTGCGCAAGGTGTTGGTTGTAGAGCAGAATCTAGGCAAGCCCACGACCGCTCTTGCTGCTGCGTTCTGTACATGCTGCAGGCGGGTGAGTTCCGCCTGATTTAAGCCCAATAATAGGGCGTTGGCATAATCAAGGCGTGACATCACGGTGGCCTGGATGACGAGTTGCCTGGTGTTTGCATCAAAACATTTTAGTACGGGTTGTAGACCCCGCAAGATGCCAAAACAACAGGCCGCCGTGCGCTTAGTGTGGCATTCATAAGAGAGAGATGGATCGAGCCACACCCCAAGATTTTTTAGCTGAGCGACCGGGATAGGTGTGGGTCCCAGGTCCGATGGCCACCACCTGTCGCCCCAGAGTTCCGCCTGCTTGCCAAAGATCATAACCTCCGTCTTACCTGCGTTCAGCTGGAGACAGTTGGAAGTCATCCAGCTGGCGACCGCCCGAAGTCCCTCCTGGAATCTGGGGGCATCCACAACCGCATCCCCGCTGATTGTAACCGCTAGCTGGGTGTCGTCGGCATAGGACACCATGGTCATGCCCCAATGCCTGACAACCTCAGCCAGCGGTCTCACATGTAGATTGAATAATGTGGGACTCAGCGAGGAGCCCTGGGGGACCCCCAGTTCCAGAGGATGGAATTTGGACTGATAGGGCGGAACGGACACGCAGAAGGAACGGTTGGCAAGGAAAGATCGGAACCACTGGAGCGCAAGGCCGGTAACACCCGCTTCCTCCAAGCGCTGCAGAAGGATCGGGTGGGCCACGGTGTCAAAGGCGGCGCTAAGATCTAATAGCACCAGCGCCGCCGTTTGACCCGCGTCAAGCACGGAGCGCAAATGCTCTACCATATAAAGTAGAGCTGTCTCCGTGCTATGCCCTGCCCGAAAACCATTCTGCGTCCTGTCCAAGATGTTAGCTTGTAGAAGATGATCAGAGAGGACAGAGTTGACATGCGCCTCCGCAACTTTGGCAGGCCACGGGAGAAGGGAAATAGGGCGGTAGTTCACAGGTTTATCAGCATGCAAAGTTGGTTTCTTAAGGATGGGCACAACTACCGCCTGTTTCCACTTCACTGGGACCACGCCGGATGCTAAAGAGATGTTAATTAGGGAGCAAACCGGTGGGAGGCCACTGGATGGTAGGTCGCTAAACAAAGCCGGGCGAAGAGGATCAGCCGGGGATCCTGACTTGACCTGTTGGGCCAGCTTACCAAAACTCACCGATGTTAATCTCGGGAAAGAATGTAACACATCCAAGGTAAGGGGCTTAAGGGGACCGCCAACAGGGGGGGCAGCCCTAGGAAAAGCTCTGTAGATGGCATGGACCTTTTCCAAGAAGAACGCCGCCAAAGCCTCACAATGGGCAATGGAACCCTGGTGAGTTGCGATCACTTTTTTGGTAATGAGATCTTTCAGGGCTTTAAAAATAGTTTTGGAGGGGTTGGTACTGGTACGAAATTGTAGGGCATAGTATGCCGCACGGGTTCTGCATACTGCTCGGTGGTAGATTTTTACAGCTGCAGAGTACAAAGCTTTTTTGTCGCTGGCATAGGCTTTGCGCCATACCCGCTCGGCACGCCTACAGATGTTTTTAAGTGCCCGCAAGGAGTCATCGTACCAAGGACTCGGGTCCCTAGACACACACTTACACGAAACTATCGGAATAAGGGAGTCGAGGGCCCTAGTAACCCACTCACAAAGACGATCATAGCCCTCATCCACAGTGTCAACTGAGCCAAGCGGGTCAGAGGATAACAGATGGAAGAAATCCTCGAGTTTTAATTTAGACCAGCATATGTAAAATGCTTAATAAAATGTTTTTTTTAACTACACTATTTTGAGTCTATCTCATATTTTTACTTTCTTAGTTGCTCGATGCCAAATAAGCAGTTGGCGTGCATATGTTATGACTCTGAGTCCCAGGCCAGACCCTTAGCTCGGCTCTGGTTCGACTCACATTGTTCATTCTCCGGTTTGCTCACCTCTACCTTGCCGTCCATACGTGCGTTCTCATCTCACCAGGTGTGTGTTTGCAGTTTCCCTTTCTGGACACTATAAATTAGAAACAGCAGACTTTAATGGGGCGGTCATACTTGAGCGATATCAGGAAGTAAGGGAGGTCAGCTACGCCACAGAAAATGTGACTTAGTCTTAACAAATTAATTTTTTTAGCCCTTGAACACCCATTTAAGGGATGAGCAGGGAACTGTTCCTACTTTGTGCCCTAGTTTAGACTCCGCCTCTGGGTGATGTCATTGATTCACTACCGATGAGCTAAGCAACTGGCTCTCGATAAGCCCCCCAGGTCATACTTTGTGAAAACCCTAGGTTTTAATTTTCATTTACCCCACTTTCAATGATAACTTGTTAGAAAGCCATAAAAAAATGCTGCCCTGGCCTTCTCCATATCCCTTACCTAGAGAAACTAAGCAAAGGTTGACTGATTTTCAGTTAATAGGTCCTACAGGACGGTGCAGTATATCTTTGTGAAACATCCACTCACCCTTTGAGGCAGTGGCTTTTGTTCCTCGACTGGCTCTGTTCCATTTAAGCTGGCACCCAGACTAGTTTGCATATCATTGGTTTCTTTCTGCAGTGGCACAAACAAGCTAGAAACTGAATGGGGTAAGATGCTGCCTAGAATAATTAGTAGTAGCTAATATTGATTTAAGTATTTCCATTCATAATGTTAGGCCATCTAGGAAATCCTAGCCGCACAGGTATGCCTAGATAGGGGTAACAGCTAGTTACAAGTGTTATGTTGAGAGGTATTAATATTTAAGTCTGGTTTTCTCCTTTTGATGCGGGGTCAACACTGTTTAGCCTGCAGTTACCGCATTCATGAACTGAAAAAACAATGAAACAGAATGCTGGCTAATTCAGTTACTAGTGGCTAAAATTAATTTGTTAATCCATCATTGTTCTTCTGTTTCTTTGAACTGTGTTTAGGCTTGACTGGTATTACGAACTGTGGAGTGGACTCTTTGGCCGTACGTAGGTCATTGTCGAGAACACATGGAAAATTAATTTCTCCTTTCATATAGGACACTAGCTACCCTCTGCAGTTATGTTTAAAACACCTTCCACACAAATATTATTTTATTGTGTTTTTTTATTTTACGAAGATGAACACTAGTCTGCGCGACAAGCGCACTAAGACATACTCTTGCATCATGAATGTATCAATATAGTCGTTCACATATCTGGAATTTACCATTAGTCCCACAGCATTCTCTATTACATAATAGTAAATCTTACAGGTCATATAGAGACAGTAGGCTCTGTTCTTGAATTGTGTGGACCCCTGTCTCTTTGAGCCCCCCAGATGGAGCCATGCCATCATCTTCGTGTTCCATACCATAATGCGCTCTCCATCGCCCCCAGCTCTTTCTGAATTTGCGAGGGCCTCTTCTGCTCTGATATATCACATTTTCTGCTGCCATATACAAATCCATCCCTTGGTGCATCAGAGATGATATCCCTGATGCAATGGAGGGTCTAGTGGGAGCTGTTCCTACAGTACTTGAGAGAGCTCTGTGACAATTCCTGCCCAGTATGTATGTCTGTATGTAATGGCATCCCCATATAGTGTGGATGAACGTACCCTGTTCTCCATTACATCGTAGGCATGTGGGGGGTCGGAACCTTATCCATTAAGTTTCATTTTTGACGATCATACTTGGTCCTATGCAGCACCTTGATTTTTTTTTTCTTCCAAAATACTTTATTCGGCTTTAAAAATAAGTTACACAGCACCATGTAGCAATTTAAAAAATACAGTTCATGACAATACAAAGTAATAATTGATCGAATAAAATACAGCGAAATATAAATACACATCTAAAACAGAATAAAAAAGAGAAAAGGGAGACATGCAATCAGTGACAGTAAATACATCTTCATAGACGGAAACGAGGGGTGCCCACCATTAGGGGTTTGTTAATTCTCCATACAAATTCTAGATCTCAATGCGGATTTCAGAAAACCTGCTACAAATGGTATACATTCTGGTTTCAACAATTGTAAATATAATAGACCTGGGCGGACCTGGGTATAATTCAGCTTCTTTAAAAGGGGTTTTAAAAAATATCTGCGAGGTACTTCGTGAAAATTACGAAAAAACATAAAGTGCAGCAAATCCTGAGGAGACACTCTGTCGCAGCCACAGGATGTTAACACCTGGCCTCTACAGTTCCCTTTTGGTACAGCAAGTAGCAAATGAAAATAATCCAAACGAAACCTGATCAATAAAAAACGCTTGTGGGATGAGGAGATATGGTTCTGTAGAAGGAGTAGTTTTAAGCATCACAAATTTACGGACGCTGTGTTTTCCCAGTTCTACGCCATCTCTACCAAGCTTTTTTAGGGTGCTAAAAGTCTTCTTTACAAATTCCACGTCCTCAACAGTAATAAGATCAGGCTTTAAAAATAGGTCTGGCCGCCCCAGCTCTTCGAAACAACCCTTGATGTATTTTAACCATGGAATGCGTAACATATGTTCAAGACTTAAAATTTCTTTTAAAATCTGGTGGTTAAGAACTAGGTCTTTGTTCATCCAACAATTAAGCCAAAACAGCAAAGGGCGCATGGCCAAAATATCACAAATAAAAGGCATCCCCACTTCTTCATGTACCACCAAATTTGATGTTCCTCTAGGCACTCCAAGGAGACGTTTTAAAAAAGTGTTCTCCGCCACCTGTAGGACATCTGTTGCTGCGTAGCCCCAAATTTCACTCCCATAACTTGCGATAACGACACTTTTCGCCTGGTATAGTTTCAGCATTGCCGCAATAGGGCGCTTATCCATCTTAGCGGCAAACTTCAAAATTGCTGTGTTCGCCCTTATAACCTGCCCTTTCTCCTCTGGATAAGGGACCCCCAGTTCAGGTTGTCATCTAGTAAAACACCCAGGTATGAGAATGTCGTGGTCAAAGGCACCTTCTCGTTACCCACTTTAAAGATAAACTGCTTCTTTGGGCGAGTCCCAACCTGCATAATATAAGATTTAGAATTATTAATTGCTAGGTCAAGGTCATCCATAAAGCTCCGAAAGGTGTCAAGCAGGGTCTGCAGGCCCCTTGCCGTCCTGGCAATGTGGACCGCGTCATCCGCATATAGCAGGACGGGCAGACCTCCACGGCCCACATAAGGGAAATCAACTCCTGTTTTTACCAAGGTCTTATCCAGGTTGTTAATGTATAAATTAAATAAAAATGGGGCCAGAATTCATCCCTTCTGTACACCCCTCTCAATTTTAAAATCCCTAGAAACATGAAGATCCTGGGCATATCTGATATTAGCCTTAGTGTCCCTATGCAGATCCTCCAGGAAGTCAACCAATTTGTCCTCCACCCCCATGGCTCTCATGGCTTGCCACAGTTTCCCCTGATTGACACAGTCAAAGGTGGAGGAAAGATCCATGAAGGCCATGTAGATCGTACCTTGGCGGGCAACTGTGTACTTCCCCAGGATCATATATAAATAAGGCATTGGGCTAAAGTAGAACGGCCTGGGCGAAACCCGTATTGTATATCAGCGACGATCTCATTCTCTTCAGCCCAGAAGGCTAATCTTTTTAATATTACACCACCCACAACCTTGACCACGGCATCAAGAAGGGAGATCGGTCTATAACACAAAGTGCCATTATGATCGCCCTTCTTAAAAAACGGTACAATTGTTGAGGTACCCCAGGACTCCGGGCAACTGACCCTGGCCGCCGCATTAAGTACAGCCACCAGAACCGAAGCCCAAAAACGTGAGTTTGATTTAAAGAAATCCGGAGGAATACCATCCGGGCCTGGAGCCGTCTTACACAACCCTGAGATGCCCATCTCCACCTCCTTCTGCTCAAACATTTCTGGGACCTTGATGTTAACCCTGGCTTGAAGTTGATGTCGTACTGTAGCACTTTTGAAAATGGATTTAAAATGTACCACCCATTCGTCATCAGTTATATTAGTGCCTACTTCTCCGTCCCCGGCCTTCTTAAATAAGGGACGGTTAATAATGCTCCAGAACCTAGAGCTACTCCCTAAGGTACTTGGCTCCAATAATTCTCTCCAGGTTTCCTCCTTCAGTTCACCCTTTCGGGTGGCCAGTGCCCGTTTATACTTGAGACGATGGGCGCAGATCAAGGATTGATCTCTCGGAATAGCTTTCAGAGCTTCCTTTAGATGTCTTGCGGCTTTTGAACATGAAGCATCAAACCATCTGGGTTCTGGAGACACTGTTCTATAAGAGGGGGCGCATTAACAGTGTCCCTCACTTGGAGATAATACCATCAAAGGCCTTGAAGACACCCCCAATTCGGGAGCCAGGAGACACACAGAATGCTATTTCGGATGCACATAAAACTTGTACCTCACCATAAATTAAGTCCGGGGATACCTGGGACCACTTTAGGCGACGCCTTCCATCCATAGATCTCATCATACCTGGCAAAAACACCCTAGCTTGACTTATCAACAGACCACCCCCCAGGTACACACAGATGGGATTATGATCACTAAATACGCTGTCCAGAATTGTAAACCCTCGTAGATGGGACTGAAGGCCAGCTGAGATCAGGATATGATCTATAAAAGAACCCTTGCATCGACCTTTAAAGGAGGGGACAGGCTGTTTGCTAAATGGTGCAGAAAAGGACTTTGAGGGTAACAGATCAAATTCGTTGAGCAAATTATTAAGTGCGTCCCCCTGGACAGAATGCTCAGGGTGAAAACCCTGCATCCTTGCACAACCCAGCTCTCTCATACAAGTGGTTTTAGGATCACCACAGGGATGAATGTTAAAGTCTCCCGCCACCATAAGACTATGTGCAACAGGACCACAGGACTGCCTTATAAGGCTTCTCAAATGAACAGTGTTACACTCCTCCTGAGCACTCTTTGCATTGTAAAAGTTAATGATGCCCAAGCTATCATTTCCTCTCCTAAGGATGATAACTTGAAGGTCTTTTTTAACGAAAGGGAGTTGCAGGATCCTACAAGTCACATCCAATGCTATAGATATAGCCAGACCACCCCTAGCTCTTCCACAGACTGACGGGGACGCGGGGACGAAAAAGGCTTTGTATCCCTCCAGGAGTAGGTTACAGTTTACCAGCCAAGTCTCCTGAAGGCAAATCATAGAGAACTGCCTGATGAACTGCAGCCACAGAGAATCCTGAAATGTACCCGCCAATCCTGCAATATTCCATGACAGGACATTATAAGTATCTAAACTAGGATGCTTCCCTTGGTGTGCAACCGGTGAAGGCACCTGCTGCTGGGGACTAGACATCTCAGGCTGCTCCATACCGCACGGCACAACACTCCTGGTGGTTGGGCAAGGAGACTCCTGGTGGTGGGGTAAGTTTCCAATGGCCTCAGGGTCCATATGCAGTCAGTCACATTCGTCCAGCCTTGAAAGAAATGAAAATCTGTTCGATGGCTCTAGCCGGGAAGCAGACTGAGGCCCAACCAATCGGAAAACACCCCCGAGGGATTGTAAGTGACTAGCCCCCAAAGCCTCAGAGGGTCTTCGCGTCCACCTATTGCATGACAAACTTGGATTTGGGCGCCTTCTGGGTTCGGCCTTGCAGAAAAATCCTAGAGGGAGAACCTGTATACCAGAATCACTGTGAGTAGGATCAAGATAAACATCCCGAAAAATTCTCAATAATACAGTCACCCCCTCCGGGTTTCCTCGAGCTCCCTATCCAACCCACGCGGCGCACCATGAAGATATTACGTTCCACCATTGGACCCACAGAGGTATTGCTTGATAACCAATGAGTAACCTTATTTTTAAGTTGGGTGAAATCCTCCTGGGACCATTGTGAAAGTGGCGGGACGTTTCCCAAGATTACTACCAGGGGCGTGGATTAGGGTGGAAGATCGATGACCGCTAAATTCTGAGGGGTATGTGTGGTGTATCCCTGTGGTTCATCCAATGTTGTTCCTAATCTATGGGGAGCCTGGCCCTGTGGGTTTATGGATGAATCCTCATTAGATGCCTGTCTAACACTTATACCATCAGCCGACCCCCCCCCCCGTCCCCCCCCCCCAAGTCTTTGGCAACCATATTTACATTGTGGGGCTGGACTCTACTGGGAGGCCAAGGTTCTGCAGCTACCCCAGGAAGAAGTATAGAACTTGGCGCTGTATTAACTTTATTCAAATCCAAAATCACAGGTTGGGAAAATTGTGTAGATTCCAAAGACCTATTTTGTTCTACTAGGATTTTCTCTATTGGGTTTAACTTGTCTAAAATGGGGCTCAGCTTGTCATCCAGCATGCAGCTCATGGTTGATTTAAAGGCTTCCATCATAGCCAGGTTGACTATATTTGCTGCTGGCGATACAGGTGCCTTGTTTTTGGAGACAGGTTTGGGGGGTACATTTTGTTTAGTTTTTATGGCTTGACTCCCTATCGGCTTACATTTCCTTTTCGAGCTCCCACTAGACCTAAGAGCCACCCTTAGATTTTGTAAGGGACCAGCATTGCTGGGAGCTTCTAGGGACTTATGTTCCAAAATACCACCAGACCCAACTTTCCCTATCATAAGGGAAGAGACATCACTCTCCCTGTTCACGATAGTCCCAACGGGAGAGAGTGTTCTAGGGGGCACCTCACGAGAAGTTCCTTGCATAGGAGGTAAACCTTCAATAACATGACAGACACCTCACCCGACCCAGGGGATGAGAGTATACTCAGTGATTCAGTGATAGCTTCCCTTGGTGGATTAAAGGGCCCCCCAGGAGAGAGAGTAGGCCATTCGAGGGAGATCTAGAAAGACGTCTATTCACCAGTTCAATCTCCTTATCAATAACTTGAGGCAGCTCTCATTAAGAAGTCGTCCATAGTTGTAACATTAGCCCTAGTTACAACCTTTGTCCCTTCTTGACACACTTGAGTCTTCCTTCTCCCCATGGCACACAACCAAAATAAACCACCAACGCCAGCGAAACAATGACAGCACAGCACCCAATACCCTGGTTGGAATGGGCCACAGCTGAATATAAAGAGCAACAGTTGAGACATTTGTGAGTAATACTTTTCCCACAAAATGGGACTGTACCAGTACACTTCTAGAACCTTGAATTGAATAAGTGGCATGCACGTCTTTGTGGCTACCTCCCTGGGCTGCATCAAGGCCGCCTCCCAGTGTTTGTCCTCTAAACCACCCAGGTCCCTCAACCCTCTCTCTCTCTTGCTCTCTCTCTCTCTATCTCTCTCTCGTGCGCTAGGGTGTCTGTATGTTATTAATTGTCCGATATGTATGTAGTGCAGCTTTTTAGGGCTCGGCCTACGTCACCACGAAGTGGGGCGGAGCTCCGAGCTCCTATTGTTAAAGAAAAGAAAAAAAGTTTCTTTAGGGCTCGGGAAAGAAACATTCCTTAGTGCGCGATCTTTTTTTTATTATCTGAATGGTGATTGGTCGTCGCGGTGCTGTTTTTGTAGTAGTCTTGATGCCATAGGGCATTAGGCGGCCATGTTGGCATTTTCTGTGCGGTTACGCGCACGGCAGACTATTATTCTTTTTTTTTTTTTTTTTTAAACCTTTATTTACATTTCAACCAAATACAGGTATGGGCCTACAACCCCCGGGGCTGGCCGCTAAGCAGTTAGATTAACAGAGAGCAATTTTTAATCACATGCAGCACGTCGGGGAGCAGAATCACCATGCTAGCGTACTCTTGGTCACTGAACAGCACAATTAGAAAAACAGGATGTAAAAGGTTTTCATTTTATAGTATAGGATGGAAGGATCAGGTGCCGAACAATTTCCCAGCAACGAAAAATGGCAGGCAGGATAGTAAACGTGTCAACAGTAATCGGTCAAATCAATGGCGCTGGAACAGGCGGTTCAGGATGTGAGGGAATATTACGGTCAATTCGCGCCTGCTAGTCACCCGCCCTAAGACCCAGAGAACACCACGAAAATTGAGGCACAAATGAAAAAGCAGTGATTGATACCAAAGGAAACCCACTGCACTGACCCAGAAAAAGGAAAAAGACAAAGAAAAATAAGAGAAGAGAAAAAAGGCCATAGAAACAAAATAAAAATGAAAAATCCCCTCCCCCAACCCCCCACCCTGCACCCCTGCAGATGACTACGCCCCCCCCCCAGCAGTGTGCCTGTCGCCCGAGAACCAAACCCGAAATATAGAAGAAACAGAGAAAAAGGAGAAAGAAAGGAAACCCCACCCAACGGGGAAGTGGAGGAGGGCAATAGTCTACGCGCTCCCGGTCTCTCCCCCCCGCCCTAACAATGGGGGCCCCCCTAAGCCAGCACGAATAAAGTTGTCCACCATACAAAAATGCCCCGGGGGGAACCACAAACCCCCCGCCCCGGAATCCGTCTGTTAATGAAGCAGTCCCGTTACCAATAGATCCATCGTAAACAATTCAACCCACAATCTCAGCCTTGGCCCCGTCTATCAAAGTTGCCGAGTCCCTCGGATAAGTAAAGCCCCATCCCCGGGAAGTCAAAAGTCACACAGAAGCAGCCGGAGCTTGGGCCAGTAAATGGGAGAGGAAGAGCAGATCCCAACGCACACGGCTTGCACAAACGATGTCCCTCCCCGTCTCCGAAGCCAAGCATCGTTACATCCCCCATGTTGGGAGACCGATTGGGGAGGGGGTGCGACTCGTTCCGATACAGATTATAGTGTGGGCCAACAGTGTTCAGGATGGGGGAAGCAGTGAAATGTTCCGATAACTGTAGGACCGATGTTTCCGAGAACGTAAGAGAGTCACCAATCTCAGCACACACGATGAGATCCATTTCTTCGGGGGCAGGCACAGCTTCCAGCACCGGGTCCAAACGCGCCACTAGGGCGCCCAACAGGAGGCAAGTCGGCTGCCAGGTCTCAAAAATCAAGTCAGGGCCTGCTCCCGGTCCTATGATCCCATCTGCTGCCGACAGTAAATGATTGACCTGGGCCCTCACCGTCGCGTGAAGCGCCGCAAGTTCCGCCATTACCATCCGCAAGGAAGGGCCACATTGGGTCCGTTCCGCCAAGTTCCATATGTCCTCAGGCATAACGATCCCCACGGAGAGGCGCCTTCTCCGGGGCAGGATACGCCGGAGCAGAAACAAGCCGTGAGGGACGGGCCAGCAGCACGCAGCAACGCGCGGCGGGCCCCCCACCCCGGGGCACCAGCGGTGCTAGTGCCGGGCCCCCGGGCCGGGGCCCCCCGCGACGCAGCACCGCTCGCCACCCGTCACCTCACCTCAGGTACAGCACCAGGCAGCAGATGGTTGCAAAGTAGTCCAGAGAAATTTTCAAAAGTTCCAAGGACCGGACCCAACCACTCTCCTCAGTCCGTTGTTGTTCACTTTGGACCCGGGTAGACCAGCAATCGAGTCCCCGGCTTCCAGTCTGGGTTAGGCCTCAAAACACTTTCGATGTTACTTCACCCCAGAACATCAGAAAAATTCCGTGGTCACACCATCTGGGTGCCGACTAGTTCACCCACACGAATCCGGGGCAGGAGATCAGGATATTCGACAGGATAAGCGAGCGTAGGATGGAGGTCAGCGGAGCCGGGAGACTATGCGGCCATCTTGGTCGGTGTCGTAGCTCCTCCCCTTCCAGACTATTATTCTTAATTAGGAGCTGTCAGAGTGCCCGTGTAATGCAATCCAGATGGTCTGAGCGGTGAGCGCGTTCAATGTAAAACTATGTGAGGTCTAAAGCAGTCCCTTGTCCGAGCCTGACAGTTGTTTTGCAGTGGAGCACTTTTCGCATATATAATGGACAGTAAAATATTTAAGTGTTCTGAAACAGGCGTCTCAGTTTAGCGTTTGCTGGAGCACAAGCTATTGGACGGGATGATAAATCAGCGCTTGACGTGATGGGGTAATTGTACACAATCAGTTTAAAAGCTAGCAAATATTTAAGGGTCAGAGGTTAAATGTCAAAGCCACATCACTCGTGCTCAGCGCTGTAGTGTATTGGGGGGGGCAGGGGGAAAGGGGGTGGGAGCTTAGGACCAAGGAATGTCAATCACATGAAGGGTAAAAAATACAGCACTATTTCAGCCACAGATAATTGCTTAATAAACACGAAACAAAGATTTGGATATGATAAGAGAATGATGGTAACAATTCTAATAGAGTATGGCTAAGGTAAAAATTGTTTCTTTAAATATATGCGGACTTAACGATATTAAAAAACGACAGAAGGTGGCAATTGGATTACAACTAATGGAGGCTAACATCGCCTGCATACAAGAAACTCATATCGAAGGCTCTCAGCACTACTTGCTAAAGTCATTAGGATATAAGCTCATTACTGCTACTACACAGGGAGTTCGGTCAAAGGGGGTGGCAATCCTAGCCAAAGGTGGGGGGCTCCTATTTGATAGGGTATTGTCCGATAAACTTGGGAGATGGGCAATTGCCGAATGCAAGTATAATAATGGTCAAAATAAAATAACAATTTGCACTATATATGGAAGCGTTTTTGATGAACCAGAGATATTGATAAAGGTCTCCAATGAGCTCGCTCATTGGCCGCTACCCATTATAGTATGTGGGGATCTTAATATACATCTCCCCGGGGACTGGGTAACCAGATCAGATTTTAAATACAATGGCAGGAAACCAAGGGTTTTTCGGGCACTAAAAGATTTATGTGTGGTACATAGCTTAATAGATGCGTGGCAATATAATCACTGGGGAGATCCCGGTTTCACATTTTATTCATATCCACACTCACTACATGCAAGACTCGACTATATGCTCATATCTAATTCGCTTAAAAATGTATGCATGATAGATAAACTACCACGCCTATTATCAGATCATAACCCCTTAATTTTAAACCTATTATGCATCCCGAAGAATTACTCAATCAAGAGCTGGACGTTTGAAAGGGCCCTGCTAATGAATGAAAAGTATTGTAAACATATGAAGGCGTGGATCCCCGGCTTCATTGCAGACAATCTTGAAAGTACATCTATAGAAATTGTATGGGACGCACTTAAAGCAGATATAAGAGGAGAGACACTACAATTCTCTCTGCGAGCTAACAAGGAAGGGAAATCCCATCTGGCTGCTTTACATTATAAGTTAGGTAAAGCCTAAGAAAATTTGATTGTTGCTGCTCAACAAGGTCATGGGCTAGAAAGTGCATTAGCGCAGGTAGCTATTGCAAAAAATTGTATTACAGAATTAATAGTTGAAAAAGCTATCATTAAGGCCGCAGTAAACAAGGAAAAGATATATGAGCTGAGTGAAATGGTTGGGCATCAGTTAGCGATACGCATCAGAGAAGAGACATCAGTTAGCACCATTAGAGAAATTCAGGACCCAAGACTAGGCTTAAAATCAGAACCAGATGAGGTAAGGGCTTCATTTCAGAGATTTTATCAAGAGCTATATACCAAACCTATAAATGGATTGGGGGATCCAGATCAGTATTTAGATGGAAACCGAGGACCCAGATTTGAGGAAAATGACCAGGAATTGCTGGATGGATTACCGAATTGGGATGAGATCCTGCTATCCTTAAACGCAGTAAAAGGTGGGAAAGCAGCGGGACTGGATGGGATACCATCCGAGTTCTATTTGAAATTTGCAGAACAATTACAAACAATATTGACGACTTTGTTTGTACACATATTTCTAGGAGGTACTCCTCCTCCTTCCTGGTCAGAGGCCAAAATTGTGGTCTTTTTGAAAAAAAATAAAAATCCACTCGAATTAGGCTCTTATCGTCCAATCACTTTAATTAATGGGGACTCAAAAATATATTCGAAACTCTTGGCGACCAGATTGGCACCGATAATTGATAAAATAGTATCCAAACACCAACATGGATTTATTCCAGGAAGGTCAACAACGGACCATGTTCAAAGGGTGATCTCATTGTTCGACTATGCAGAATCTTCAGGAGACCCTATGGCGCTTATACTTCTCGACGCTGAGAAAGCTTTTGATAGGGTCTCCTGGAGATTTTTATGGACGGCAATGCTCTATAGTGGAATTAATGACAAATTTATCACAGCTGCTCGAGGACTTTATAATAAACCGAGTGCGAGAGTACTAGTTAATGGGCTCCTATCTGAAAATTTTGCAATCACAAGAGGAACCAGGCAGGGATGCCCCTGCTCACCGCTTTTATTTGCAATATATATCAACCCATTTATTCGTTGGATAGATAACTGTGTATATATATCACCAATCACAATACGTAGGCATAATACTAAAACTTTGGCATATGCCGACGATATCGCGATTGTCACCAGCGATCCCTGTATAGCTATGCCGGTAATAGAAGAAGAGGCATACTTATTTGGAGTCGTGTCTGGATACAAACTAAATTCTAATAAAACTCAAATCGTATTAAATAACAAGATTGTGATGGTTGATCCAAGAGTGACCGAGGAGGCCGTATACCATGGGGTAACAATAAGTGCAAAAATCCAAACATTGTCGATATTAACTTAAAACCTCTGATTTCCCAAACAAAGAAGGAAATGATCCGATTGGATAATCTACATTTAACTATAGGGGGCCGTTGTAACTTGATTAAGATGGTTTTTTTGCCTCGGTTCTTATATTTTTTTAGGACCATCTGCCTTGAATTCCCCCCCAAGATCTTTGTGACTATTGATTCCATGCTTTCAAGCTTTATTTGGGGATATAAGAAACCACGTCGAGCTCTTAAAAAATTGACATTACCGAAGGAAAAGGGAGGTCTATCCCTACCGAACTTCAGATTATATTACTGGGCTACTGTTATAAAATACTGTGCCCACTTGATCTCGAATGGTAGCAATAGTCAAGAGATCCCGACACCTCAAGAACTCCTATTAGGAGAAGATTGTGCCGGCTGCTTTTGGCGACATACAAATGATAACTATTTTAAGAAAGTCAAATTTAAGACTATTAGAGGGGCATATAAAGCATGGAGTAGTATTCGCAAGGTGTTGGGGCTCGGGCGATTTTCATTTTACACACCAATGAATAGTAATAACGATTTACCACTAATATTTCATGATACCTGCATAAACAGATGGGTATCGGCGGGGATGGTGCAACTGGGCTGCTTCTATAAACAAGGCTGCCTCAAGATGTTTGAGGATCTACATGAGGAATATAAAATCAGCCACAGGGATTTTTTCAAGTTCCTACAAGTGAGAGATTTTTTGACAAAAGAAAACTGGTGGTCGGGAGAAATTCCTGAATAATCAACTGATTGACAATCTATGTAGGAACAAAGAAACTCTCAGGATCGGGGAAATCTATGAATATTTTAACGTAATGGCCCTAGATGATATGGAGAAACAATACGCATTTTGGCAGGAACAATTAGAAGTACAGTCAAATATTCCCCGCATGGCATACGACTTAGCCTTGAATTCATTGATGTCAATAAAACTACAGGCACAATTTTACAAAACCTTCTTCTGCCTTTACTATACCCCTAAGAAGATTACTAAATGGGGAACAGGGAAGGGAACAACATGCCCTCGTTGTGCACTATATGGGGCCGATATTATTCATATATTTGCTACATGTAACACTCTTATTAAGCTGATTAATGATATATCGGAATTCTTATCAGAGGTCTGTGAAACAAAAATAGAAATCTCAACTGAAGAAATAATGCTTGGTGTTGCAAACCGGGAATTGCAGACAAACAGTCAGGGGCTAATATTTGTGGCCATGGCAATACTTCGACTTACAATTGCATCAGCTTGGTTACATCCAGAGCCACCAACATTTCAACAATGGAGGGCTAGGTTTTTAGCCACCTGTAGTCTGGAGGTTGCAATTTATAAAAACAAAGGTGTTAAAAAAAGATTAATGGGTATGCGGATCTGGTCACCAATGTTATCATGGATCCAGAGACATACTTGATTTCATTTAGCGTATATAGTATTATTTACATATATATCTCTTTGTTCTTCTTAAGCACAGTGAAAATTAACCGATGCATGTATGTAATAAGCATATAGTAGTATACACATATGTACTCCTTTAAAAACTGTATAAGCAATTTTGGATTATTGTATTATTTACATATATATTATTTTGTATCCCTATAACGTAGCTCAGATCAACAGATGTTGTATGTATATATTAAGTAGGTGGTATTATGTATACGCATACCCTTTTTGAAATCATATAGCACATTCCGGATTAATTTCTATTGTATGTTGGTATATAGTGGCTTATTAATTTATCCATGTATCTATGTTTTTTTTCTTTTTTTTTCTTTTTTTCTTCTCGACATGTTCTTGGTCAGGGAAAGGGGGGGTGGGGGGGGGATGTATTAATTATGTAAAAATTGCCAATAAAAACATTTATAAAAAAAAAAAAAAGGGAATGACTGGTAATTGAGCCGCTAGGCATATTTCTCCGAAGGGAAATGCATTTGACAGCTAAAAGCCAACACCAGGCTTTCCCACAAGTTGTAGTGGTTTACTGCATTAAAAGCAGAACCGAGCAAGTAGGGCATCGGTGCCTCATGCGAGTTGACAGTGCAAATGTTTGCTACTACCATGCTAATTGCCACCCAGAGCACATTTGAGATTATTACTCATGTTTTGTCTTTTGAATAAACATTTCAGGCCTTCCGAGGATGACTCACTTTGGGAACACGTAGGTTGAACCGTCACCACTCCTCCCACCCTTGTGAGCTACATACTTCATCGGACACTCTTTATTTGGAAGTAGTGTCTTTTCCTACCTGAGTTATAAAGCATCAATGAGAGTCACCTTGCATTGAAAGTACTTGAGTAGTGAGTAGTGAGTGCAGAGTAGTGAGTGCAGAGTAGTGAGTGCAGAGTAGTGAGTGCAGAGTAGTGAGTGCAGAGTAGTGAGTGCAGAGTAGTGAGTGCAGAGTAGTGAGTGCAGAGTAGTGAGTGCAGATTAGTGAGTGCAGAGTAGTGCGTGCAGAGTAGTGCGTGCAGAGTAGTGAGTGCAGAGTAGTGAGTGCAGAGTAGTGAGTGCAGAGTAGTGAGTGCAGAGTAGTGAGTGCAGAGTAGTGAGTGCAGAGTAGTGAGTAGTGAGTGCAGAGTAGTGAGTAGAGTAGAGTAGTGAGTAGAGTAGAGTAGTGAGTAGTGAGTAGAGTAGTGAGTAGAGTAGTGAGTAGAGTAGTGAGTAGAGTAGTGAGTAGAGTAGTGAGTAGAGTAGTGAGTAGAGTAGTGAGTAGAGTAGTGAGTGCAGAGTAGTGAGTAGTGAGTAGAGTAGTGAGTAGTGAGTGCAGAGTGGTGAGTAGTGAGTGCAGAGTGGTGAGTAGTGAGTGCAGAGTGGTGAGTAGAGTAGTGAGTAGTGAGTAGAGTGGTGAGGTGAGTAGAGTAGTGAGTAGTGAGTAGAGTAGTGAGTAGAGTAGAGTAGAGTAGTGAGTAGAGTAGTGAGGTGAGTAGAGTAAAGTAGTGAGTGCAGAGTAGTGAGTAGAGAAGTGAGTAGTGAGTAGAGTAGTGAGTAGTGAGTAGAGTAGTGAGTAGAAAGTAGTGAGTAGAGTAGTGAGTGCAGATTAGTGAGAAGTGAGTGCAGAGTAGTGAGTAGTGAGTGCAGAGTAGTGAGTAGAGTAGTGAGTAGTGAGTGCAGAGTAGTGAGTAGTGAGTAGAGTAGAGTAGTGAGTAGAGTAGTGAGGTGAGTAGTGAGTGGTAAGTGCAGAGTAGTGAGTAGTGAGTAGAGTAGTGAGTAGAGTAGTGAGTAGTGAGTAGTAAGTAGAGTAGTGAGTAGAAAGTAGTGAGTAGAGTAGTGAGTGCAGATTAGTGAGTAGAGTAGTGAGTAGTGAGTTGAGTAGTGAGTGCAGAGTAGTGAGTGCAGAGTAGTGAGTAGTGAGTAGTGAGTAGAGTAGTGAGTAGAGTAGTGAGGTGAGTAGTGAGTGCAGAGTAGTGAGTAGAGAAGTGAGTAGTGAGTAGAGAAGTGAGTAGTGAGTAGTGAGTAGAGTAGTGAGTAGTGAGTAGAGTAGTGAGTAGAAAGTAGTGAGTAGAGTAGTGAGTGCAGATTAGTGAGAAGTGAGTGCAGAGTAGTGAGTAGAGTAGTGAGTAGTGAGTAGAGTAGTGAGTAGTGAGTGCAGAGTAGTGAGTAGTGAGTGGAGTAGAGTAGTGAGTAGAGTAGTGAGGTGAGTAGTGAGTGCAGAGTAGTGAGTAGAGTAGTGAGTAGTGAGTAGAGTAGTGAGTAGTGAGTAGTGAGTAGAAAGTAGTGAGTAGAGTAGTGAGTAGAGTAGTGAGTGCAGATTAGTGAGTAGAGTAGTGAGTAGTGAGTAGTGAGTAGAGTAGTGAGTAGTGAGTGCAGAGTAGTGAGTAGTGAGTAGAGTAGTGAGTAGAGTAGTGAGGTGAGTAGTGAGTAGTGAGTGCAGAGTAGTGAGGAGAGAAGTGAGTAGTGAGTAGTGAGTAGAGTAGTGAGTAGAGTAGTGAGTAGAAAGTAGTGAGTAGAGTAGTGAGAAGTGAGTGCAGAGTAGTGAGTAGTGAGTGCAGAGTAGTGAGTAGAGTAGTGAGTAGTGAGTAGAGTAGTGAGTAGTGAGTGCAGAGTAGTGAGTAGAGTAGTGAGGTGAGTAGTGAGTAGTGAGTGCAGAGTAGTGAGCAGAGTAGTGAGTAGAGAAGTGAGTAGTGAGTAGTGAGTAGTGAGTAGAGTAGTGAGTAGTGAGTAGAAAGTAGTGTGTAGAGTAGTGAGTGCAGAGTAGTGAGTAGTGAGTGCAGAGTAGTGAGTAGTGAGTGCAGAGTAGTGAGTAGAGTAGTGAGTAGAGTAGTGAGTAGAGTAGTGAGTAGAGTAGTGAGTAGTGAGTGCAGAGTAGTGAGTGCAGAGTAGTGAGTAGAGTAGAGTAGTGAGTAGAGTAGAGTAGTGAGTAGAGTAGTGAGGTGAGTAGTGAGGTGAGTAGTGAGTAGTGAGTGCAGAGTAGTGAGTAGTGAGTAGAGTAGTGAGTAGAGTAGTGAGTAGAGTAGTGAGTAGAGTAGTGAGTAGAGTAGTGAGTAGAGTAGTGAGTAGAGTAGTGAGTAGAGTAGTGAGTAGTGAGTGCAGAGTAGTGAGTAGTGAGGTGAGTAGTGAGTAGAGTAGTGAGTAGTGAGTGCAGAGTAGTGAGTAGAGTAGTGAGTAGAGTAGTGAGTAGTGAGTGCAGAGTAGTGAGTAGAGTAGTGAGTGCAGAGTAGTGAGTAGTGAGTAGTGAGTAGTGAGTAGTGAGTAGAGTAGTGAGTAGTGAGTAGAGTAGAGTAGTGAGTAGTGAGTAGAGTAGTGAGTAGAGTAGTGAGTAGAGTAGAGTAGTGAGTAGTGAGTAGTGAGTAGTGAGTAGTGAGTAGAGTAGTGAGTAGAGTAGTGAGTAGTGAGTAGAGTAGTGAGTAGAGTAGTGAGGTGAGTAGAGTAGAGTAGTGAGTAAAGTAGTGAGTGCAGAGAAGTGAGTAGTGAGTAGAGTAGTGAGTAGTGAGTAGTGAGTAGAGTAGTGAGTAGAAAGTAGTGAGTAGAGTAGTGAGTAGTGAGTGCAGAGTAGTGAGTAGTGAGTAGAGTAGTGAGTAGAGTAGTGAGGTGAGTAGTGAGTAGTGAGTGCAGAGTAGTGAGGAGAGAAGTGAGTAGTGAGCAGAGTAGTGAGCAGAGTAGTGAGCAGAGTAGTGAGCAGAGTAGTGCTCTTGGCGACCAGATTGGCACCGATAATTGATAAAATAGTATCCAAACACCAACATGGATTTATTCCAGGAAGGTCAACAACGGACCATGTTCAAAGGGTGATCTCATTGTTCGACTATGCAGAATCTTCAGGAGACCCTATGGCGCTTATACTTCTCGACGCTGAGAAAGCTTTTGATAGGGTCTCCTGGAGATTTTTATGGACGGCAATGCTCTATAGTGGAATTAATGACAAATTTATCACAGCTGCTCGAGGACTTTATAATAAACCGAGTGCGAGAGTACTAGTTAATGGGCTCCTATCTGAAAATTTTGCAATCACAAGAGGAACCAGGCAGGGATGCCCCTGCTCACCGCTTTTATTTGCAATATATATCAACCCATTTATTCGTTGGATAGATAACTGTGTATATATATCACCAATCACAATACGTAGGCATAATACTAAAACTTTGGCATATGCCGACGATATCGCGATTGTCACCAGCGATCCCTGTATAGCTATGCCGGTAATAGAAGAAGAGGCATACTTATTTGGAGTCGTGTCTGGATACAAACTAAATTCTAATAAAACTCAAATCGTATTAAATAACAAGATTGTGATGGTTGATCCAAGAGTGACCGAGGAGGCCGTATACCATGGGGTAACAATAAGTGCAAAAATCCAAACATTGTCGATATTAACTTAAAACCTCTGATTTCCCAAACAAAGAAGGAAATGATCCGATTGGATAATCTACATTTAACTATAGGGGGCCGTTGTAACTTGATTAAGATGGTTTTTTTGCCTCGGTTCTTATATTTTTTTAGGACCATCTGCCTTGAATTCCCCCCCAAGATCTTTGTGACTATTGATTCCATGCTTTCAAGCTTTATTTGGGGATATAAGAAACCACGTCGAGCTCTTAAAAAATTGACATTACCGAAGGAAAAGGGAGGTCTATCCCTACCGAACTTCAGATTATATTACTGGGCTACTGTTATAAAATACTGTGCCCACTTGATCTCGAATGGTAGCAATAGTCAAGAGATCCCGACACCTCAAGAACTCCTATTAGGAGAAGATTGTGCCGGCTGCTTTTGGCGACATACAAATGATAACTATTTTAAGAAAGTCAAATTTAAGACTATTAGAGGGGCATATAAAGCATGGAGTAGTATTCGCAAGGTGTTGGGGCTCGGGCGATTTTCATTTTACACACCAATGAATAGTAATAACGATTTACCACTAATATTTCATGATACCTGCATAAACAGATGGGTATCGGCGGGGATGGTGCAACTGGGCTGCTTCTATAAACAAGGCTGCCTCAAGATGTTTGAGGATCTACATGAGGAATATAAAATCAGCCACAGGGATTTTTTCAAGTTCCTACAAGTGAGAGATTTTTTGACAAAAGAAAACTGGTGGTCGGGAGAAATTCCTGAATAATCAACTGATTGACAATCTATGTAGGAACAAAGAAACTCTCAGGATCGGGGAAATCTATGAATATTTTAACGTAATGGCCCTAGATGATATGGAGAAACAATACGCATTTTGGCAGGAACAATTAGAAGTACAGTCAAATATTCCCCGCATGGCATACGACTTAGCCTTGAATTCATTGATGTCAATAAAACTACAGGCACAATTTTACAAAACCTTCTTCTGCCTTTACTATACCCCTAAGAAGATTACTAAATGGGGAACAGGGAAGGGAACAACATGCCCTCGTTGTGCACTATATGGGGCCGATATTATTCATATATTTGCTACATGTAACACTCTTATTAAGCTGATTAATGATATATCGGAATTCTTATCAGAGGTCTGTGAAACAAAAATAGAAATCTCAACTGAAGAAATAATGCTTGGTGTTGCAAACCGGGAATTGCAGACAAACAGTCAGGGGCTAATATTTGTGGCCATGGCAATACTTCGACTTACAATTGCATCAGCTTGGTTACATCCAGAGCCACCAACATTTCAACAATGGAGGGCTAGGTTTTTAGCCACCTGTAGTCTGGAGGTTGCAATTTATAAAAACAAAGGTGTTAAAAAAAGATTAATGGGTATGCGGATCTGGTCACCAATGTTATCATGGATCCAGAGACATACTTGATTTCATTTAGCGTATATAGTATTATTTACATATATATCTCTTTGTTCTTCTTAAGCACAGTGAAAATTAACCGATGCATGTATGTAATAAGCATATAGTAGTATACACATATGTACTCCTTTAAAAACTGTATAAGCAATTTTGGATTATTGTATTATTTACATATATATTATTTTGTATCCCTATAACGTAGCTCAGATCAACAGATGTTGTATGTATATATTAAGTAGGTGGTATTATGTATACGCATACCCTTTTTGAAATCATATAGCACATTCCGGATTAATTTCTATTGTATGTTGGTATATAGTGGCTTATTAATTTATCCATGTATCTGTTTTTTTTCTTTTTTTTTCTTTTTTTCTTCTCGACATGTTCTTGGTCAGGGAAAGGGGGGGTGGGGGGGGGATGTATTAATTATGTAAAAATTGCCAATAAAAACATTTATAAAAAAAAAAAAAAGGGAATGACTGGTAATTGAGCCGCTAGGCATATTTCTCCGAAGGGAAATGCATTTGACAGCTAAAAGCCAACACCAGGCTTTCCCACAAGTTGTAGTGGTTTACTGCATTAAAAGCAGAACCGAGCAAGTAGGGCATCGGTGCCTCATGCGAGTTGACAGTGCAAATGTTTGCTACTACCATGCTAATTGCCACCCAGAGCACATTTGAGATTATTACTCATGTTTTGTCTTTTGAATAAACATTTCAGGCCTTCCGAGGATGACTCACTTTGGGAACACGTAGGTTGAACCGTCACCACTCCTCCCACCCTTGTGAGCTACATACTTCATCGGACACTCTTTATTTGGAAGTAGTGTCTTTTCCTACCTGAGTTATAAAGCATCAATGAGAGTCACCTTGCATTGAAAGTACTTGAGTAGTGAGTAGTGAGTGCAGAGTAGTGAGTGCAGAGTAGTGAGTGCAGAGTAGTGAGTGCAGAGTAGTGCGTGCAGAGTAGTGCGTGCAGAGTAGTGCGTGCAGAGTAGTGAGTGCAGAGTAGTGCGTGCAGAGTAGTGAGTGCAGAGTAGTGAGTGCAGAGTAGTGAGTGCAGAGTAGTGAGTGCAGAGTAGTGAGTGCAGAGTAGTGAGTGCAGAGTAGTGAGTGCAGAGTAGTGAGTGCAGAGTAGTGAGTGCAGAGTAGTGAGTGCAGAGTAGTGAGTGCAGAGTAGTGAGTGCAGAGTAGTGAGTGCAGAGTAGTGAGTGCAGAGTAGTGAGTAGTGAGTGCAGAGTAGTGAGTAGAGTAGAGTAGTGAGTAGTGAGTGCAGAGTAGTGAGTAGAGTAGTGAGTAGAGTAGTGAGTAGAGTAGTGAGTAGAGTAGTGAGTAGTGAGTAGAGTAGTGAGTAGAGTAGTGAGTAGTGAGTGCAGAGTAGTGAGTAGTGAGTAGAGTAGTGAGTAGTGAGTGCAGAGTGGTGAGTAGTGAGTAGAGTAGTGAGTAGTGAGTGCAGAGTGGTGAGTAGAGTAGTGAGTAGTGAGTAGAGTGGTGAGGTGAGTAGAGTAGTGAGTAGTGAGTAGAGTAGTGAGTAGAGTAGTGAGGTGAGTAGAGTAGAGTAGTGAGTAGAGTAGTGAGGTGAGTAGAGTAAAGTAGTGAGTGTAGAGAAGTGAGTAGTGAGTAGAGAAGTGAGTAGTGAGTAGAGTAGTGAGTAGTGAGTAGAGTAGTGAGTAGAAAGTAGTGAGTAGAGTAGTGAGTGCAGATTAGTGAGAAGTGAGTGCAGAGTAGTGAGTAGTGAGTGCAGAGTAGTGAGTAGAGTAGTGAGTAGTGAGTGCAGAGTAGTGAGTAGTGAGTAGAGTAGAGTAGTGAGGTGAGTAGTGAGTGGTAAGTGCAGAGTAGTGAGTAGTGAGTAGAGGAGTGAGTAGTGAGTAGAGTAGTGAGTAGTGAGTAGAGTAGTGAGTAGTGAGTAGTGAGTAGAGTAGTGAGTAGAAAGTAGTGAGTAGAGTAGTGAGTGCAGATTAGTGAGTAGAGTAGTGAGTTGAGTAGTGAGTGCAGAGTAGTGAGTGCAGAGTAGTGAGTAGTGAGTAGAGTAGTGAGTAGAGTAGTGAGGTGAGTAGTGAGTGCAGAGTAGTGAGTAGAGAAGTGAGTAGTGAGTAGAGAAGTGAGTAGTGAGTAGTGAGTAGAGTAGTGAGTAGAGTAGTGAGTAGAAAGTAGTGAGTAGAGTAGTGAGTAGTGAGTGCAGAGTAGTGAGTAGTGAGTGCAGAGTAGTGAGTAGAGTAGTGAGTAGTGAGTAGAGTAGTGAGTAGTGAGTGCAGAGTAGTGAGTAGAGTAGTGAGGTGAGTAGTGAGTAGTGAGTGCAGAGTAGTGAGCAGAGTAGTGAGTAGAGAAGTGAGTAGTGAGTAGTGAGTAGTGAGTAGAGTAGTGAGTAGTGAGTAGAAAGTAGTGTGTAGAGTAGTGAGTGCAGAGTAGTGAGTAGTGAGTGCAGAGTAGTGAGTAGTGAGTGCAGAGTAGTGAGTAGAGTAGTGAGTAGAGTAGTGAGTAGAGTAGTGAGTAGAGTAGTGAGTAGAGTAGTGAGTAGTGAGTGCAGAGTAGTGAGTGCAGAGTAGTGAGTAGAGTAGAGTAGAGTAGTGAGTAGAGTAGTGAGGTGAGTAGTGAGTAGTGAGTGCAGAGTAGTGAGTAGTGAGTAGAGTAGTGAGTAGTGAGTAGAGTAGTGAGTAGTGAGTAGAGTAGTGAGTAGAGTAGTGAGTAGAGTAGTGAGTAGAGTAGTGAGTAGAGTAGTGAGTAGAGTAGTGAGTAGAGTAGTGAGTAGTGAGTGCAGAGTAGTGAGTAGTGAGGTGAGTAGTGAGTGCAGAGTAGTGAGTAGAGTAGAGTAGTGAGTAGTGAGTAGAGTAGTGAGTAGAGTAGTGAGGTGAGTAGAGTAGTGAGTAGAGTAGTGAGGTGAGTAGAGTAGAGTAGTGAGTAAAGTAGTGAGTGCAGAGAAGTGAGTAGTGAGTAGAGTAGTGAGTAGTGAGTAGTGAGTAGAGTAGTGAGTAGAGTAGTGAGTAGTGAGTAGTGAGTAGAGTAGTGAGTAGAGTAGTGAGGTGAGTAGAGTAGTGAGTAGAGTAGTGAGGTGAGTAGAGTAGAGTAGTGAGTAAAGTAGTGAGTGCAGAGAAGTGAGTAGTGAGTAGAGTAGTGAGTAGTGAGTAGTGAGTAGAGTAGTGAGTAGAAAGTAGTGAGTAGAGTAGTGAGTAGTGAGTGCAGAGTAGTGAGTAGTGAGTAGAGTAGTGAGTAGAGTAGTGAGGTGAGTAGTGAGTAGTGAGTGCAGAGTAGTGAGGAGAGAAGTGAGTAGTGAGTAGTGAGCAGAGTAGTGAGCAGAGTAGTGAGCAGAGTAGTGAGCAGAGTAGTGAGCAGAGTAGTGAGCAGAGTAGTGCTCTTGGCGACCAGATTGGCACCGATAATTGATAAAATAGTATCCAAACACCAACATGGATTTATTCCAGGAAGGTCAACAACGGACCATGTTCAAAGGGTGATCTCATTGTTCGACTATGCAGAATCTTCAGGAGACCCTATGGCGCTTATACTTCTCGACGCTGAGAAAGCTTTTGATAGGGTCTCCTGGAGATTTTTATGGACGGCAATGCTCTATAGTGGAATTAATGACAAATTTATCACAGCTGCTCGAGGACTTTATAATAAACCGAGTGCGAGAGTACTAGTTAATGGGCTCCTATCTGAAAATTTTGCAATCACAAGAGGAACCAGGCAGGGATGCCCCTGCTCACCGCTTTTATTTGCAATATATATCAACCCATTTATTCGTTGGATAGATAACTGTGTATATATATCACCAATCACAATACGTAGGCATAATACTAAAACTTTGGCATATGCCGACGATATCGCGATTGTCACCAGCGATCCCTGTATAGCTATGCCGGTAATAGAAGAAGAGGCATACTTATTTGGAGTCGTGTCTGGATACAAACTAAATTCTAATAAAACTCAAATCGTATTAAATAACAAGATTGTGATGGTTGATCCAAGAGTGACCGAGGAGGCCGTATACCATGGGGTAACAATAAGTGCAAAAATCCAAACATTGTCGATATTAACTTAAAACCTCTGATTTCCCAAACAAAGAAGGAAATGATCCGATTGGATAATCTACATTTAACTATAGGGGGCCGTTGTAACTTGATTAAGATGGTTTTTTTGCCTCGGTTCTTATATTTTTTTAGGACCATCTGCCTTGAATTCCCCCCCAAGATCTTTGTGACTATTGATTCCATGCTTTCAAGCTTTATTTGGGGATATAAGAAACCACGTCGAGCTCTTAAAAAATTGACATTACCGAAGGAAAAGGGAGGTCTATCCCTACCGAACTTCAGATTATATTACTGGGCTACTGTTATAAAATACTGTGCCCACTTGATCTCGAATGGTAGCAATAGTCAAGAGATCCCGACACCTCAAGAACTCCTATTAGGAGAAGATTGTGCCGGCTGCTTTTGGCGACATACAAATGATAACTATTTTAAGAAAGTCAAATTTAAGACTATTAGAGGGGCATATAAAGCATGGAGTAGTATTCGCAAGGTGTTGGGGCTCGGGCGATTTTCATTTTACACACCAATGAATAGTAATAACGATTTACCACTAATATTTCATGATACCTGCATAAACAGATGGGTATCGGCGGGGATGGTGCAACTGGGCTGCTTCTATAAACAAGGCTGCCTCAAGATGTTTGAGGATCTACATGAGGAATATAAAATCAGCCACAGGGATTTTTTCAAGTTCCTACAAGTGAGAGATTTTTTGACAAAAGAAAACTGGTGGTCGGGAGAAATTCCTGAATAATCAACTGATTGACAATCTATGTAGGAACAAAGAAACTCTCAGGATCGGGGAAATCTATGAATATTTTAACGTAATGGCCCTAGATGATATGGAGAAACAATACGCATTTTGGCAGGAACAATTAGAAGTACAGTCAAATATTCCCCGCATGGCATACGACTTAGCCTTGAATTCATTGATGTCAATAAAACTACAGGCACAATTTTACAAAACCTTCTTCTGCCTTTACTATACCCCTAAGAAGATTACTAAATGGGGAACAGGGAAGGGAACAACATGCCCTCGTTGTGCACTATATGGGGCCGATATTATTCATATATTTGCTACATGTAACACTCTTATTAAGCTGATTAATGATATATCGGAATTCTTATCAGAGGTCTGTGAAACAAAAATAGAAATCTCAACTGAAGAAATAATGCTTGGTGTTGCAAACCGGGAATTGCAGACAAACAGTCAGGGGCTAATATTTGTGGCCATGGCAATACTTCGACTTACAATTGCATCAGCTTGGTTACATCCAGAGCCACCAACATTTCAACAATGGAGGGCTAGGTTTTTAGCCACCTGTAGTCTGGAGGTTGCAATTTATAAAAACAAAGGTGTTAAAAAAAGATTATTGGGTATGCGGATCTGGTCACCAATGTTATCATGGATCCAGAGACATACTTGATTTCATTTAGCGTATATAGTATTATTTACATATATATCTCTTTGTTCTTCTTAAGCACAGTGAAAATTAACCGATGCATGTATGTAATAAGCATATAGTGGTATACACATATGTACTCCTTTAAAAACTGTATAAGCAATTTTGGATTATTGTATTATTTACATATATATTATTTTGTATCCCTATAACGTAGCTCAGATCAACAGATGTTGTATGTATATATTAAGTAGGTGGTATTATGTATACGCATACCCTTTTTGAAATCATATAGCACATTCCGGATTAATTTCTATTGTATGTTGGTATATAGTGGCTTATTAATTTATCCATGTATCTATGTTTTTTTTCTTTTTTTTTCTTTTTTTCTTCTCGACATGTTCTTGGTCAGGGAAAGGGGGGGTGGGGGGGGGGATGTATTAATTATGTAAAAATTGCCAATAAAAACATTTATAAAAAAAAAAAAAAGGGAATGACTGGTAATTGAGCCGCTAGGCATATTTCTCCGAAGGGAAATGCATTTGACAGCTAAAAGCCAACACCAGGCTTTCCCACAAGTTGTAGTGGTTTACTGCATTAAAAGCAGAACCGAGCAAGTAGGGCATCGGTGCCTCATGCGAGTTGACAGTGCAAATGTTTGCTACTACCATGCTAATTGCCACCCAGAGCACATTTGAGATTATTACTCATGTTTTGTCTTTTGAATAAACATTTCAGGCCTTCCGAGGATGACTCACTTTGGGAACACGTAGGTTGAACCGTCACCACTCCTCCCACCCTTGTGAGCTACATACTTCATCGGACACTCTTTATTTGGAAGTAGTGTCTTTTCCTACCTGAGTTATAAAGCATCAATGAGAGTCACCTTGCATTGAAAGTACTTGAGTAGTGAGTAGTGAGTGCAGAGTAGTGAGTGCAGAGTAGTGAGTGCAGAGTAGTGAGTGCAGAGTAGTGAGTGCAGAGTAGTGCGTGCAGAGTAGTGCGTGCAGAGTAGTGAGTGCAGAGTAGTGAGTGCAGAGTAGTGAGTGCAGAGTAGTGAGTGCAGAGTAGTGAGTGCAGAGTAGTGAGTGCAGAGTAGTGAGTGCAGAGTAGTGAGTGCAGAGTAGTGAGTGCAGAGTAGTGAGTGCAGAGTAGTGAGTGCAGAGTAGTGAGTAGTGAGTGCAGAGTAGTGAGTAGAGTAGAGTAGTGAGTAGTGAGTAGTGAGTAGAGTAGTGAGTAGAGTAGTGAGTAGTGAGTGCAGAGTAGTGAGTAGTGAGTGCAGAGTGGTGAGTAGTGAGTGCAGAGTGGTGAGTAGTGAGTGCAGAGTGGTGAGTAGTGAGTGCAGAGTGGTGAGTAGAGTAGTGAGGTGAGTAGAGTAGTGAGTAGTGAGTAGAGTAGTGAGTAGAGTGGTGAGTAGAGTAGAGTAGTGAGTAGAGTAGTGAGGTGAGTAGAGTAAAGTAGTGAGTGCAGAGTAGTGAGTAGAGAAGTGAGTAGTGAGTAGAGTAGTGAGTAGTGAGTAGAGTAGTGAGTAGAAAGTAGTGAGTAGAGTAGTGAGTGCAGATTAGTGAGAAGTGAGTGCAGAGTAGTGAGTAGTGAGTGCAGAGTAGTGAGTAGAGTAGTGAGTAGTGAGTGCAGAGTAGTGAGTAGTGAGTAGAGTAGAGTAGTGAGTAGAGTAGTGAGGTGAGTAGTGAGTGGTAAGTGCAGAGTAGTGAGTAGTGAGTAGAGTAGTGAGTAGTGAGTAGAGTAGTGAGTAGTGAGTAGAGTAGTGAGTAGAAAGTAGTGAGTAGAGTAGTGAGTGCAGATTAGTGAGTAGAGTAGTGAGTAGTGAGTTGAGTAGTGAGTG
The DNA here is from genome assembly GCF_964261635.1 of Lissotriton helveticus. Lineage (NCBI taxonomy): Eukaryota > Metazoa > Chordata > Amphibia > Caudata > Salamandridae > Lissotriton > Lissotriton helveticus. Next base: position 774,333,864 of record NC_136070.1, on the reverse strand, counting down.
CAGAGTAGTGAGTGCAGAGTAGTGAGTAGTGAGTAGAGTAGTGAGTAGAGTAGTGAGGTGAGTAGTGAGTGCAGAGTAGTGAGTAGAGAAGTGAGTAGTGAGTAGAGAAGTGAGTAGTGAGTAGTGAGTAGAGTAGTGAGTAGTGAGTAGAGTAGTGAGTAGAAAGTAGTGAGTAGAGTAGTGAGTGCAGATTAGTGAGAAGTGAGTGCAGAGTAGTGAGTAGTGAGTAGAGTAGTGAGTAGTGAGTAGAGTAGTGAGTAGTGAGTGCAGAGTAGTGAGTAGTGAGTAGAGTAGAGTAGTGAGTAGAGTAGTGAGGTGAGTAGTGAGTGCAGAGTAGTGAGTAGAGTAGTGAGTAGTGAGTAGAGTAGTGAGTAGTGAGTAGAGTAGTGAGTAGTGAGTAGAAAGTAGTGAGTAGAGTAGTGAGTAGAGTAGTGAGTGCAGATTAGTGAGTAGAGTAGTGAGTAGTGAGTAGTGAGTAGAGTAGTGAGTAGTGAGTGCAGAGTAGTGAGTAGTGAGTAGAGTAGTGAGTAGAGTAGTGAGGTGAATAGTGAGTAGTGAGTGCAGAGTAGTGAGGAGAGAAGTGAGTAGTGAGTAGTGAGTAGAGTAGTGAGTAGAGTAGTGAGTAGAAAGTAGTGAGTAGAGTAGTGAGTAGTGAGTGCAGAGTAGTGAGTAGTGAGTGCAGAGTAGTGAGTAGAGTAGTGAGTAGTGAGTAGAGTAGTGAGTAGTGAGTGCAGAGTAGTGAGTAGAGTAGTGAGGTGAGTAGTGAGTAGTGAGTGCAGAGTAGTGAGCAGAGTAGTGAGTAGAGAAGTGAGTAGTGAGTAGTGAGTAGTGAGTAGAGTAGTGAGTAGTGAGTAGAAAGTAGTGTGTAGAGTAGTGAGTGCAGAGTAGTGAGTAGTGAGTGCAGAGTAGTGAGTAGTGAGTGCAGAGTAGTGAGTAGAGTAGAGTAGTGAGTAGAGTAGTGAGTAGAGTAGTGAGTAGAGTAGTGAGTAGAGTAGTGAGTAGTGAGTAGAGTAGAGTAGTGAGTAGAGTAGAGTAGTGAGTAGAGTAGTGAGGTGAGTAGTGAGTAGTGAGTGCAGAGTAGTGAGTAGTGAGTAGTGAGTAGAGTAGTGAGTAGTGAGTAGAGTAGTGAGTAGAGTAGTGAGTAGAGTAGTGAGTAGAGTAGTGAGTAGAGTAGTGAGTAGAGTAGTGAGTAGAGTAGTGAGTAGAGTAGTGAGTAGAGAGTGCAGAGTAGTGAGTAGTGAGTGCAGAGTAGTGAGTAGTGAGGTGAGTAGTGAGTAGAGTAGTGAGTAGTGAGTGCAGAGTAGTGAGTAGAGTAGTGAGTAGAGTAGTGAGTAGTGAGTGCAGAGTAGTGAGTAGAGTAGTGAGTGCAGAGTAGTGAGTAGTGAGTAGTGAGTAGTGAGTAGTGAGTAGTGAGTAGTGAGTAGTGAGTAGAGTAGAGTAGTGAGTAGTGAGTAGAGTAGAGTAGTGAGTAGTGAGTAGAGTAGAGTAGTGAGTAGAGTAGTGAGTAGAGTAGAGTAGTGAGTAGAGTAGTGAGTAGTGAGTAGTGAGTAGAGTAGTGAGTAGAGTAGTGAGGTGAGTAGAGTAGAGTAGTGAGTAAAGTAGTGAGTGCAGAGAAGTGAGTAGTGAGTAGTGAGTAGAGTAGTGAGTAGAAAGTAGTGAGTAGAGTAGTGAGTAGTGAGTGCAGAGTAGTGAGTAGTGAGTAGAGTAGTGAGTAGAGTAGTGAGGTGAGTAGTGAGTAGTGAGTGCAGAGTAGTGAGTAGAGTAGAGTAGTGAGTAGTGAGTGCAGAGTAGTGAGTAGAGTAGTGAGTAGTGAGTAGAGTAGTGAGTAGAGTAGTGAGTAGTGAGTGCAGAGTAGTGAGTAGTGAGTAGAGTAGTGAGTAGTGAGTGCAGAGTGGTGAGTAGTGAGTGCAGAGTGGTGAGTAGTGAGTGCAGAGTGGTGAGTAGAGTAGTGAGTAGTGAGTAGAGTGGTGAGGTGAGTAGAGTAGTGAGTAGTGAGTAGAGTAGTGAGGTGAGTAGAGTAGTGAGTAGTGAGTAGAGTAGTGAGTAGAGTAGTGAGGTGAGTAGAGTAGAGTAGTGAGTAGAGTAGTGAGGTGAGTAGAGTAAAGTAGTGAGTGCAGAGTAGTGAGTAGAGAAGTGAGTAGTGAGTAGAGTAGTGAGTAGTGAGTAGAGTAGTGAGTAGAAAGTAGTGAGTAGAGTAGTGAGTGCAGATTAGTGAGAAGTGAGTGCAGAGTAGTGAGTAGTGAGTGCAGAGTAGTGAGTAGAGTAGTGAGTAGTGAGTGCAGAGTAGTGAGTAGTGAGTAGAGTAGAGTAGTGAGTAGAGTAGTGAGGTGAGTAGTGAGTGGTAAGTGCAGAGTAGTGAGTAGTGAGTAGAGTAGTGAGTAGTGAGTAGTGAGTAGTGAGTAGTGAGTAGTGAGTAGTGAGTAGTGAGTAGAAAGTAGTGAGTAGAGTAGTGAGTGCAGATTAGTGAGTAGAGTAGTGAGTAGTGAGTTGAGTAGTGAGTGCAGAGTAGTGAGTGCAGAGTAGTGAGTAGTGAGTAGAGTAGTGAGGTGAGTAGTGAGTAGAGAAGTGAGTAGTGAGTAGAGAAGTGAGTAGTGAGTAGAGAAGTGAGTAGTGAGTAGTGAGTAGAGTAGTGAGTAGTGAGTAGAGTAGTGAGTAGAAAGTAGTGAGTAGAGTAGTGAGTGCAGATTAGTGAGAAGTGAGTGCAGAGTAGTGAGTAGTGAGTAGAGTAGTGAGTAGTGAGTAGAGTAGTGAGTAGTGAGTGCAGAGTAGTGAGTAGTGAGTAGAGTAGAGTAGTGAGTAGAGTAGTGAGGTGAGTAGTGAGTGCAGAGTAGTGAGTAGAGTAGTGAGTAGAGTAGTGAGTAGTGAGTAGAGTAGTGAGTAGTGAGTAGAGTAGTGAGTAGTGAGTAGAGTAGTGAGTGCAGATTAGTGAGTAGAGTAGTGAGTAGTGAGTAGTGAGTAGAGTAGTGAGTAGTGAGTGGTGAGTAGTGAGTAGAGTAGTGAGTAGAGTAGTGAGGTGAGTAGTGAGTAGTGAGTGCAGAGTAGTGAGGAGAGAAGTGAGTAGTGAGTAGTGAGTAGAGTAGTGAGTAGAGTAGTGAGTAGAAAGTAGTGAGTAGAGTAGTGAGTAGTGAGTGCAGAGTAGTGAGTAGTGAGTGCAGAGTAGTGAGTAGAGTAGTGAGTAGAGTAGTGAGTAGTGAGTGCAGAGTAGTGAGTAGAGTAGTGAGGTGAGTAGTGAGTAGTGAGTGCAGAGTAGTGAGCAGAGTAGTGAGTAGAGAAGTGAGTAGTGAGTAGTGAGTAGTGAGTAGAGTAGTGAGTAGTGAGTAGAAAGTAGTGTGTAGAGTAGTGAGTGCAGAGTAGTGAGTAGTGAGTGCAGAGTAGTGAGTAGTGAGTGCAGAGTAGTGAGTAGAGTAGAGTAGTGAGTAGAGTAGTGAGTAGAGTAGTGAGTAGAGTAGTGAGTAGTGAGTGCAGAGTAGTGAGCAGAGTAGTGAGTAGAGAAGTGAGTAGTGAGTAGTGAGTAGTGAGTAGAGTAGTGAGTAGTGAGTAGAAAGTAGTGTGTAGAGTAGTGAGTGCAGAGTAGTGAGTAGTGAGTGCAGAGTAGTGAGTAGTGAGTGCAGAGTAGTGAGTAGAGTAGAGTAGTGAGTAGAGTAGTGAGTAGAGTAGTGAGTAGAGTAGTGAGTAGAGTAGTGAGTAGAGTAGTGAGTAGAGTAGTGAGTAGAGTAGTGAGTAGAGTAGTGAGTAGTGAGTGCAGAGTAGTGAGTAGTGAGTGCAGAGTAGTGAGTAGTGAGGTGAGTAGTGAGTAGAGTAGTGAGTAGTGAGTGCAGAGTAGTGAGTAGAGTAGTGAGTAGAGTAGTGAGTAGAGTAGTGAGTAGTGAGTGCAGAGTAGTGAGTAGAGTAGTGAGTGCAGAGTAGTGAGTAGTGAGTAGTGAGTGCAGAGTAGTGAGTAGTGAGTAGTGAGTAGTGAGTAGTGAGTAGTGAGTAGTGAGTAGTGAGTAGTGAGTAGTGAGTAGTGAGTAGAGTAGTGAGTAGAGTAGAGTAGTGAGTAGTGAGTAGAGTAGAGTAGTGAGTAGAGTAGTGAGTAGAGTAGAGTAGTGAGTAGAGTAGAGTAGTGAGTAGTGAGTAGAGTAGTGAGTAGAGTAGTGAGGTGAGTAGAGTAGAGTAGTGAGTAAAGTAGTGAGTGCAGAGAAGTGAGTAGTGAGTAGTGAGTAGAGTAGTGAGTAGAAAGTAGTGAGTAGAGTAGTGAGTAGTGAGTGCAGAGTAGTGAGTAGTGAGTAGAGTAGTGAGTAGAGTAGTGAGGTGAGTAGTGAGTAGTGAGTGCAGAGTAGTGAGGAGAGAAGTGAGTAGTGAGTAGTGAGCAGAGTAGTGAGCAGAGTAGTGAGCAGAGTAGTGAGCAGAGTAGTGAGCAGAGTAGTGAGTATAGTGAGTATTGTGAGTATAGTAGTGAGCAGAGTAGTGAGTAGAGTAGAGTAGTGAGTAGTGAGTAGAGTAGTGAGTAGAGTAGTGAGTAGAGTAGAGTAGTGAGTAGTGAGTAGAGTAGTGAGTAGAGTAGTGAGTAGAGTAGTGAGTAGTGAGCAGAGTAGTGAGCAGAGTAGTGAGCAGAGTAGTGAGTAGAGTAGAGTAGTGAGTAGTGAGTAGAGTAGTGAGTAGAGTAGAGTAGTGAGTAGAGTAGTGAGTAGAGTAGTGAGTAGAGTAGTGAGTAGAGTAGTGAGTAGAGTAGTGAGCAGAGTAGTGAGCAGAGTAGTGAGCAGAGTAGTGAGCAGAGTAGTGAGCAGAGTAGTGAGTAGTGAGTGCAGAGTAGTGAGTAGAGTAGTGAGTAGAGTAGTGAGTAGAGTAGTGAGTAGAGTAGTGAGTAGAGTAGTGAGTAGAGTAGTGAGTAGTGAGTGCAGAGTAGTGAGTAGTGAGTGCAGAGTAGTGAGTAGAGTAGTGAGTAGAGTAGTGAGTAGAGTAGTGAGTAGAGTAGAGTAGTGAGTAGTGAGTGCAGAGTAGTGAGTAGTGAGTGCAGAGTAGTGAGTAGAGTAGTGAGTAGAGTAGTGAGTAGAGTAGTGAGTAGAGTAGTGAGTAGAGTAGTGAGTAGTGAGTAGTGAGTAGAGTAGAGTAGTGAGTAGAGTAGAGTAGTGAGTAGAGTAGTGAGTAGAGTAGTGAGTAGTGAGTAGAGTAGAGTAGTGAGTAGTGAGTAGAGTAGAGTAGTGAGCAGAGTAGTGAGCAGAGTAGTGAGCAGAGTAGTGAGTAGTGAGTGCAGAGTAGTGAGTGCAGAGTAGTGAGTGCAGAGTAGTGAGTAGAGTAGTGAGTAGAGTAGTGAGTAGAGTAGTGAGTAGAGTAGTGAGTAGAGTAGTGAGTAGAGAGTAAAGTAGTGAGTGCAGAGAAGTGAGTAGTGAGCAGAGTAGTGAGTAGTGAGTAGTGAGCAGAGTAGTGAGTAGTGAGTGCAGAGTAGTGAGTAGTGAGGTGAGTAGTGAGTAGAGTAGTGAGTAGTGAGTGCAGAGTAGTGAGTAGTGAGTGCAGAGTAGTGAGTAGTGAGTGCAGAGTAGTGAGTAGTGAGGTGAGTAGTGAGTAGAGTAGTGAGTAGTGAGTGCAGAGTAGTGAGTAGAGTAGTGAGTAGAGTAGTGAGTAGTGAGTGCAGAGTAGTGAGTAGAGTAGTGAGTGCAGAGTAGTGAGTAGTGAGCAGTGAGCAGAGTAGTGAGCAGAGTAGTGAGCAGAGTAGTGAGCAGAGTAGTGAGCAGAGTAGTGAGCAGAGTAGTGAGTAGTGAGTGCAGAGTAGTGAGTAGTGAGGTGAGTAGTGAGCAGAGTAGTGAGTAGAGTAGTGAGTAGTGAGTGCAGAGTAGTGAGTAGAGTAGTGAGTAGAGTAGTGAGTAGAGTAGTGAGTAGTGAGTGCAGAGTAGTGAGTAGAGTAGTGAGTAGAGTAGTGAGTAGAGTAGTGAGTAGAGTAGTGAGTAGAGTAGTGAGTAGAGTAGAGTAGTGAGTAGAGTAGTGAGTAGTGAGTAAAGTAGTGAGTGCAGAGAAGTGAGTAGTGAGCAGAGTAGTGAGTAGTGAGTAGTGAGCAGAGTAGTGAGCAGAGTAGTGAGCAGAGTAGTGAGCAGAGTAGTGAGCAGAGTAGTGAGCAGAGTAGTGAGTAGTGAGTGCAGAGTAGTGAGTAGAGTAGTGAGTAGAGTAGTGAGTAGAGTAGTGAGTAGAGTAGTGAGTAGAGTAGTGAGTAGAGTAGTGAGTAGTGAGTAAAGTAGTGAGTGCAGAGAAGTGAGTAGTGAGCAGAGTAGTGAGTAGTGAGTAGTGAGCAGAGTAGTGAGCAGAGTAGTGAGCAGAGTAGTGAGCAGAGTAGTGAGCAGAGTAGTGAGCAGAGTAGTGAGCAGAGTAGTGAGCAGAGTAGTGAGCAGAGTAGTGAGCAGAGTAGTGAGTAGTGAGTGCAGAGTAGTGAGTAGTGAGGTGAGTAGTGAGGTGAGTAGTGAGCAGAGTAGTGAGCAGAGTAGTGAGCAGAGTAGTGAGCAGAGTAGTGAGCAGAGTAGTGAGCAGAGTAGTGAGCAGAGTAGTGAGCAGAGTAGTGAGCAGAGTAGTGAGCAGAGTAGTGAGCAGAGTAGTGAGTAGAGTAGTGAGCAGAGTAGTGAGTAGAGTAGTGAGTAGAGTAGTGAGTAGAGTAGTGAGTAGAGTAGTGAGTAGAGTAGTGAGTAGTGAGTAGAGTAGTGAGTAGAGTAGTGAGTAGTGAGTGCAGAGTAGTGAGTGCAGAGTAGTGAGTAGTGAGTAGAGCAGTGAGTAGAGCAGTGAGTAGAGTAGTGAGTAGAGTAGTGAGTAGAGTAGTGAGTAGAGTAGTGAGTAGAGTAGTGAGTAGTGAGTGCAGAGTAGTGAGTGCAGAGTAGTGAGTGCAGAGTAGTGAGTGCAGAGTAGTGAGTAGAGTAGTGAGTAGAGTAGTGAGTAGAGTAGTGAGTAGAGTAGTGAGTAGTGAGTGCAGAGTAGTGAGTGCAGAGTAGTGAGTAGTGAGTAGAGCAGTGAGTAGAGCAGTGAGTAGAGTAGTGAGTAGAGTAGTGAGTAGAGTAGTGAGTAGAGTAGTGAGTAGAGTAGTGAGTAGAGTAGTGAGTAGTGAGTAGAGTAGTGAGTAGTGAGTAGAGTAGTGAGTAGTGAGTAGAGTAGTGAGTAGTGAGTGCAGAGTAGTGAGTAGAGTAGTGAGTAGAGTAGTGAGTAGTGAGTAGAGTAGTGAGTAGAGTAGTGAGTAGAGTAGTGAGTAGAGTAGTGAGTAGAGTAGTGAGTAGAGTAGTGAGTAGAGTAGTGAGTAGTGAGCAGAGTAGTGAGCAGAGTAGTGAGCAGAGTAGTGAGCAGAGTAGTGAGCAGAGTAGTGAGCAGAGTAGTGAGTAGTGAGTGCAGAGTAGTGAGTAGTGAGCAGAGTAGTGAGTAGTGAGCAGAGTAGTGAGTAGTGAGCAGAGTAGTGAGCAGAGTAGTGAGCAGAGTAGTGAGCAGAGTAGTGAGCAGAGTAGTGAGCAGAGTAGTGAGCAGAGTAGTGAGCAGAGTAGTGAGCAGAGTAGTGAGCAGAGCAGTGAGCAGAGCAGTGAGCAGAGCAGTGAGTAGAGTAGTGAGTAGAGTAGTGAGTAGTGAGTAGAGTAGTGAGTAGTGAGTAGAGTAGTGAGTAGTGAGTAGAGTAGTGAGTAGTGAGCAGAGTAGTGAGCAGAGTAGTGAGCAGAGTAGTGAGTAGAGAGTGCAGAGTAGTGAGTAATGAGTAGTGAGTAGAGTAGTGAGTAGTGAGTAGAGTAGTGAGTAGTGAGTAGAGTAGTGAGCAGTGAGTAGAGTAGTGAGCAGTGAGTGCAGAGTAGTGAGTAGAGTAGTGAGTAGAGTAGTGAGTAGAGTAGTGAGTAGAGTAGTGAGTAGAGTAGTGAGTAGAGTAGTGAGTAGAGTAGTGAGTAGAGTAGTGAGTAGAGTAGTGAGTAGTGAGTAGAGTAGTGAGTAGTGAGTAGAGTAGTGAGTAGTGAGTAGAGTAGTGAGTAGAGTAGTGAGTAGTGAGCAGAGTAGTGAGCAGAGTAGTGAGCAGAGTAGTGAGTAGAGAGTGCAGAGTAGTGAGTAATGAGTAGTGAGTAGAGTAGTGAGTAGTGAGTAGAGTAGTGAGTAGTGAGTAGAGTAGTGAGCAGTGAGTGCAGAGTAGTGAGTAGAGTAGTGAGTAGAGTAGTGAGTAGAGTAGTGAGTAGAGTAGTGAGTAGAGTAGTGAGTAGAGTAGTGAGTAGAGTAGTGAGTAGTGAGTGCAGAGTAGTGAGTAGAGTAGTGAGTAGTGAGTGCAGAGTAGTGAGTAGAGTAGTGAGTAGAGTAGTGAGTAGAGTAGTGAGTAGAGTAGTGAGTAGAGTAGTGAGTAGAGTAGTGAGTAGAGTAGTGAGTAGTGAGTAGAGTAGTGAGTAGAGTAGTGAGTAGAGTAGTTAGTAGAGTAGTGAGTAGAGTAGTGAGTAGAGTAGTGAGTAGAGTAGTGAGTAGAGTAGTGAGTAGAGTAGTGAGTAGAGTAGTGAGTAGAGTAGTGAGTAGAGTAGTGAGTAGAGTAGTGAGTAGAGTAGTGAGTAGAGTAGTGAGTAGAGTAGTGAGTAGAGTAGTGAGTAGAGTAGTGAGTAGTGAGTAGAGTAGTGAGTAGTGAGTAGAGTAGTGAGCAGAGTAGTGAGCAGAGTAGTGAGCAGAGTAGTGAGCAGAGTAGTGAGCAGAGTAGTGAGCAGAGTAGTGAGCAGAGTAGTGAGCAGAGTAGTGAGCAGAGTAGTGAGCAGAGCAGTGAGCAGAGCAGTGAGCAGAGCAGTGAGCAGAGTAGTGAGTAGAGTAGTGAGTAGAGTAGTGAGTAGAGTGTAGAGTAGTGAGTAGTGAGTGCAGAGTAGTCAGTAGTGAGTAGAGTAGTGAGTAGAGTAGTGAGTAGAGTAGTGAGTAGTGAGTGCAGAGTAGTGAGTAGTGAGTGCAGAGTAGTGAGTGCAGAGTAGTGAGTAGAGTAGTGAGTAGAGTAGTTAGTAGAGTAGTGAGTAGAGTAGTGAGTAGAGTAGTGAGTAGAGTAGTGAGTAGAGTAGTGAGTAGAGTAGTGAGTAGAGTAGTGAGTAGAGTAGTGAGTAGAGTAGTGAGTAGAGTAGTGAGTAGAGTAGTGAGTAGTGAGTGCAGAGTAGTGAGTAGAGTAGTGAGTAGAGTAGTGAGTAGAGTAGTGAGTAGAGTAGTGAGTAGAGTAGTGAGTAGAGTAGTGAGTAGAGTAGTGAGTAGAGTAGTGAGTAGAGAGTAGAGTAGTGAGTAGAGTAGTGAGTAGAGTAGTGAGTAGAGAGTAGAGTAGTGAGTAGAGAGTAGAGTAGTGAGTAGTGAGTAGTGAGTAGTGAGTAGTGAGTAGTGAGTAGAGTAGTGAGCAGAGTAGTGAGCAGAGTAGTGAGCAGAGTAGTGAGCAGAGTAGTGAGCAGAGTAGTGAGCAGAGTAGTGAGCAGAGTAGTGAGCAGAGTAGTGAGCAGAGCAGTGAGCAGAGCAGTGAGTAGAGTAGTGAGTAGTGAGTAGAGTAGTGAGTAGTGAGTAGAGTAGTGAGTAGTGAGTAGAGTAGTGAGTAGTGAGTAGAGTAGTGAGTAGTGAGTGCAGAGTAGTCAGTAGTGAGTAGAGTAGTGAGTAGAGTAGTGAGTAGAGTAGTGAGTAGTGAGTGCAGAGTAGTGAGTAGTGAGGTGAGTAGTGAGCAGAGTAGTGAGTAGAGTAGTGAGCAGAGTAGTGAGTAGTGAGTGCAGAGTAGTGAGTAGTGAGTGCAGAGTAGTGAGTAGAGTAGTGAGTAGAGTAGTGAGTAGAGTAGTGAGTAGAGTAGAGTAGTGAGTAGGACATCGCAGGCAGCAGCTGTGCAAGCTTCTTACACTCACAAGGAGACCACAGGCAGCTGAGGTGCAATCTTCTCCCACTCACAAGAACGACATCACATGCAGCAGCAGTGCAAGCTTCTTACACTCACAAGGAGACCACAGGCAGCAGAGGTGCAAGCTTCTCATACTCACAAGAAGGACATCACAGGCAGTAACGGTGCAATATTCTCACACTCACAAGGAGATCACTGGCAGTACACACCACATGAACACACTCCATAACACATAGCAACAATACATTGGCATTTACAATGCCATTAGCTCAAACTCAAATAAATCCGAGCCCGATGGCATTTCTAATGCTTGTTCTTCTAATGCTTCCATCAGGATACGTCCCTCCAACGGGGCATATTCCGAGATGTTGTTAGTGTCAATTCCCTCAGGCTGTCACAGTTGCGCAAAGTTCAGTAATTGTGCTGGTTGTGGTTGGTATTTGAGTTGCAATGTTGGAAAGGACATCAACTTTTGACCCACCAAGCCATTCACCATAAAGCACCCAGCTATCTCTCCCGGAAACTGTCTATCTCTGGAGGCAAGAGATCCACAAGAAGTGAAGGAAGCCTATTACTGAAACCCCACAGATTTAATAAGGCAAAAACTTATAAACGCTCCTTCTCAGGGATGGCTCCTAGGATTTGGAACGCACTACCCCCAGAAATCAGACTAACCACATCAACTGCACTGTTCAAAAAGGAAGTAAAGTCGATTCTCATGGAAAAATTCACATGAGCCTCACTGAAGGCCATGTTTTATATAGATGCAATCTATATAAAAGGACAAGGTAGCGTGTGGCTGACAGCAGCGTTTCGAGCGCTTACTGCTAGCGCTTTTTAAATCTTTTATTTTGTTTTGGATTGCTGTGAACCTGGGTTTTTTATCGCCCCTTGCCTGCATAACTAATTGTTGATTCACCGCCGCTTGGCGGGTCCGGTGTCTGGGGTTGGCCGCCATTTTGGAAGGGGGTGGAGGAGAGTGTATCCGCCAGCGCTGTATTGCGCAGGTCACATCGACGGGACGCCTACTTAAGGCGAGTCCCTGCCTCCCTCGCGTCTAACAAGGTAGCGTGTGGCTGACAGCAGCGTTTCGAGCGCTTACTGCTAGCGCTTTTTAAATCTTTTATTTTGTTTTGGATTGCTGGGAACCTGGGTTTTTTATCGCCCCTTACCTGCATAACTAATTGTTGATTCACCGCCGCTTGGCGGGTCCGGTGTCTGGGGTTGGCCGCCATTTTGGAAGGGGGTGGAGGAGAGTGTATCCGCCAGCGCTGTATTGCGCAGGTCACATCGACGGGACGCCTACTTAAGGCGAGTCCCTGCCTCCCTCGCGTCTGACAAGGTAGCGTGTGGCTGACAGCAGCGTTTCGAGCGCTTACTGCTAGCGCTTTTTAAATCTTTTATTTTGTTTTGGATTGCTGGGAACCTGGGTTTTTTATCGCCCCTTATCTGCATAACTAATTGTTGATTCACCGCCGCTTGGCGGGTCCGGTGTTGGCCGCCATTTTGGAAGGGGGTGGAGGAGAGTGTATCCGCCAGCGCTGTATTGCGCAGGTCACATCGACGGGACGCCTACTTAAGGCGAGTCCCTGCCTCCCTCGCGTCTGACAAGGTAGCATGTGGCTGACAGCAGCGTTTCGAGCGCATACTTCTAGCGCTTTTTAAATCTTTTATTTTGTTTTGGATTGCTGGGAACCTGGGTTTTTTTATCGCCCCTTACCTGCATAACTAATTGTTGATTCAGCGCCGCTTGGCGGGTCCGGTGTCTGGGGTTGGCCGCCATTTTGGAAGGGGGTGGAGGAGAGTGTATCCGCCAGCGCTGTATTGCGCAGGTCACATCGACGGGACGCCTACTTAAGGCGAGTCCCTGCCTCCCTCGCGTCTGACAAGGTAGCGTGTGGCTGACAGCAGCGTTTCGAGCGCTTACTGCTAGCGCTTTTTAAATCTTTTATTTTGTTTTGGATTGCTGGGAACCTGGGTTTTTTATCGCCCCTTACCTGCATAACTAATTGTTGATTCACCGCCGCTTGGCGGGTCCGGTGTCTGGGGTTGGCCGCCATTTTGGAAGGGGGTGGAGGAGAGTGTATCCGCCAGTGCTGTATTGCGCAGGTCACATCGGCGGGACGCCTACTTAAGGCGAGTCCCTGCCTCCCTCGCGTCTGACAAGGTAGCGTGTGGCTGACAGCAGCGTTTCGAGCGCTTACTGCTAGCGCTTTTTAAATCTTTTATTTTGTTTTGGATTGCTGGGAACCTGGTTTTTTTTTCGCCCCTTACCTGCATAACTAATTGTTGATTCACCGCCGCTTGGCGGGTCCGGTGTCTGGGGTTGGCCGCCATTTTGGAAGGGGGTGGAGGAGAGTGTATCCGCCAGCGCTGTATTGCGCAGGTCACATCGACGGGACGCCTACTTAAGGCGAGTCCCTGCCTCCCTCGCGTCTGACAAGGTAGCGTGTGGCTGACAGCAGCGTTTCGAGCGCTTACTGCTAGCGCTTTTTAAATCTTTTATTTTGTTTTGGATTGCTGGGAACCTGGGTTTTTTATCGCCCCTTACCTGCATAACTAATTGTTGATTCACCGCCGCTTGGCGGGTCCGGTGTCTGGGGTTGGCCGCCATTTTGGAAGGGGGTGGAGGAGAGTGTATCCGCCAGCGCTGTATTGCGCAGGTCACATCGACGGGACGCCTACTTAAGGCGAGTCCCTGCCTCCCTCGCGTCTGACAAGGTAGCGTGTGGCTGACAGCAGCGTTTCGAGCGCTTACTGCTAGCGCTTTTTAAATCTTTTATTTTGTTTTGGATTGCTGGGAACCTGGTTTTTTTTTCGCCCCTTACCTGCATAACTAATTGTTGATTCACCGCCGCTTGGCGGGTCCGGTGTCTGGGGTTGGCCGCCATTTTGGAAGGGGGTGGAGGAGAGTGTATCCGCCAGCGCTGTATTGCGCAGGTCACATCGACGGGACGCCTACTTAACGCTCCTCCCCTGCGTAGCGGGATCGCGTAGCGGGCGCGCCCTCGCGTGGCCGAAGTCGTGCCAGAGTCCTGCCCGTCTGCGCCCGTCCGCGCTAGGGACGTGCGGGGCGTTGCGGGTAGCTGGGCTCTGGCAGGCTCCCTTGGTGTGTCATCATGCTAACCTATTCGAGAGAGAGCCTATATTTCATTGGCCAGGCTGGTCAGAGGTGTCCTCTGCCGCCTGTCCACCCGCTTTGTGGCCCGTATTGGTGCCGCTGTAATGGCTGGGCGCTGGATCTACCGGGGACAATCCTTCGGAAGGCTTCAGTGCCGGCTCATCGGCTTAGGGGCTCTTTGTCCTCTCTGCGGGTTTCCTACTTAAATGTTAGATCAGCTCTGAGCCACTACCAGAACATTTATGATTTAGTTGAGGATGGTGCCCCAGATGTCCTAGCCATCACGGAAACCTGGCTTCAGGACACGGATGTAGCTATTCCAAATCTGGTTTGTCCTCCTGGCTATTCTATGTTCACTCTGAACAGACCTTCCAGAGGTGGCGGTATAGCGCTCATAGTCAGGTCCTGCTTTGCATGCGTGTGGAGTGGCCTTAACATCGCCGGTTGTGAAAGCGCCTCTTTTAAAATTACTGTCAGCCCTGAATTTACATTCTCTGGGATGGTGGTGTACCGCCCGCCGGGTAGTGATGTGGTGTTTCGAAGTTCGTTCCCGGATGCCCTTGGCACACTGGTCACAGGGTGTGCCAATTACTCTATCTTGGGCGACCTGAACTTACATTTCGACACACCCTCCAACTTGGCGGTTCGTAGCATCGCCGCTGACTTAGAGGCCTTTCAGCTTGTTCAGCTGGTTTCGCAGCCTACCCACATAGGGGGTCATACTCTTGACCCCTTTGTTGCCAACTTGCCGGAGACTAAAATTACATCTATTTCTCCGTTAACATGGACCGACCATTTTTTGGTGACCATTCTGTGTCCCATTCCGACGGCCCCTTCCATCCCGTCGGTGAGATGTGTTCCAAGGAGATTGTGGAATAAACTTAGGCTAGAGGATTTTCACCACCTTCTAGCGGAAGATCCGTTGGGTCCACTGGAAGATGTGGAGGAGGGGTATGACCGCTTCTGCTCCTGGACTACCAGGGCTCTCGACACTCTGATTCCCATCATATCGAGTAAAATCAGTACTAGAGAGTCGAGCCCCTGGTACGACAGTGCCCTGCGTGCCTTGAAGGGAGCCTGTAGACGGGCAGAAAGAGCTTGGCGAAAGACATATGGAGCTGATTTAAAAGCTGCATATGCTGTATCCACCAAGATTTACCATCGGGCCATTTGTCGAGCTCGGGCAGCTTACTATGCTGCAGAATTTCGCTGTAGCCCAAACCTGTCGAAGACCATCTTTAAGGCCGTGAAGGATCTGGTAGCGAAGCGAACTTCCTCTGTAGTGGTGAGTTCCACCTCCCACTGTGAATCCCTGGCTGCGTATTTTCTGGGGAAAGTCCAAACAATCTATCGGGCATTCCCTAACACAGGGATCGACTTGGGAAGTTCTAATGCGACGCCACATTCTACCACCCTGCTTTCCTTTCCCCCTCTTCCCTTAGATGGGTTTGACAAACTCGCTTTGCGAGTTAAATCTGGCTCTCCATCTGATCCAGTTAGACCTGCTCTGTTTAGAGAGCAGGCCTTTATGGGGCGCACTGTTGTGTGTTCCCTTGTCAACCTATCTTTGGAGGCAGGGGTGGTTCCAACTAAGTGGAAGCAGGCGGTGGTGTCTCATATCCTCAAAAAGCCTTCCTTGGACCCATCTAAGCCTGAAAACTATCGTCCCATCTCGCTGCTGCCTTGGCCGGCGAAGATAACAGAGGCCCATGTCAACTTGGCTCTGTCTGAGTATCTCGCACGAACCAATGTCCTCGACCCCACACAAAACGGCTTCCGTGCTGGGCACAGCACGGAGACCGCCCTCCTTGTGATGGTGGAACATCTCCATGCGGTGCTGGATGCTGGACAGACGGCGGCGCTGATACTGTTAGATCTCAGCGCCGCCTTCGACACAGTCTCCCACAGCATCCTCCTGCATCGGCTCGAGGAGATAGGTGTCGGCGGACAGGCTCTGCAGTGGTTCCGCTCCTACCTTGGCAATCGTTCCTTCTGTGTTTCCATCTCTCCCTTCAAGTCCAACTTCCAACCACTGGCCATGGGGGTTCCGCAGGGATCCTCGCTGAGTCCCACATTGTTTAATCTCTACGTGAGACCGCTAGCTGATGTCGCTAGGCAGTGGGGCCTAACCTTGGTCTCATATGCCGACGACACACAGCTGGCGGTTACTCTCATCGGGGATGCGGAAGTAGATGCCCCCAGGTTTCAGGATGGATTGAAGGCGGTGGCTAGCTGGTTGACAGGGAACTGTCTCCAGCTGAATGCCACTAAAACAGAAGTTATGGTTGTCGGTAGGGGTGCGGAACTCTGGGGTGATCACTGGTGGCCATCTGAGCTGGGACCATCCCCGGCGCCGGTTCTGGAGCTGAAGAATCTGGGAGTGTGGATAGACTCGGGTCTGACTTTCGTTGGACATACTAAAAGAACAGCGGCTTGTTGCTTTGGTCTGTTGAGAGGCTTAAGACCTGTTCTTAAGTACTTTGATGCCCCAACCAGACAGTTAGTAATCCAGGCCACTGTCATCTCTCGCCTGGATTACGCGAGTTCTCTTCTCGCTGGGGCCAATCAGGCTGAGCTTACTCGATTACAACGGGTACAAAACGCCGCAGCCAGGGCGATTGTCGGCCTCCCTAAATTCTGCTCGGTGGCGAATGTTCTTCGCTCCCTACACTGGCTCCCAATAAGGAAGCGTATTCTTTTCAAGGTACTCTGCCTGGCTTTTAAGATCTTGAGAGGCATGGGCCCCGAAAATTTTGTCTGGCTCTCTTTCCCTTTATGTCCCTACTCGCACTCTTCGCTCCCAGGGCCAGGCCCTGGTTGTAGTCCCCAGATACAGGCTTTGCCGCATGGGCGGCCGCTCCTTTGGTGTAAAGGCGGCATCAGCTTGGAATTCTCTCCCGGTGGAATTGCGCCTGTTAGAGGATCTTATGGCTTTTAGGAAAGCCTTAAAAACATTCTTGTTTTAGTCTCTAACCCCTAGCCTGTGCTATGTATTTTAGAGTGGTCTCTTTTTTTTCTCAGCTGTGTTATGTTTTTTATGCACTCCCTTGTCAAATGCGCCAGGACACTCCTTAGCTGGAGTAGCTGTGCGCACAATAAAAACCAATAACATAACATAACAATCAGACAGTCTACATGACAATCAGGCTCTCTCAGCTTGCACCTTTCTCTGTCTCCTACTAGGCACAAAGAAGGATTCAGTTTCGTACTACCTCTCTAATTTGTTGTATTTACGCACTCCTTGTACTCACCTATTTATATTTTGTAATGTGTTGTATAACGCTCACTGCTTGCTATACATTGCTATTTTATATTGTTTGCTGCATACGTTTCACTGCCTGTAAAGCGCTCTGATATCCGCAAGGATCTGGTTCGCGCTCTATAAAACTTTCAAAATAAATAAATAAACTTCCCTTTATCCAGTATATCTCCTACTGTGGATATACCAATGTTGTTCCAGGACTTGAAAGCAGGAGGTTTGAAGTCTGCTGCCAGCCGTTTGCCCCTCCACAGTGGAGTCTTTTGTGTGATCCTACTTGTCCATCTCATCTTTTCTGTGGCCTTTTGCCACGCTAGCAGGGACACCTGTGTGGCTGGGGCCAAAGCACAAGAGCCTCCTCCCCCATATAGATAGGTGAGGTGTGAGTGTTTCTCTAACCCAGGGTGGTCTTGTGGAGCATAGATCCACTCATTTATGGCTATTAAATGGGATGCCCAACAGGAGCCTTCGATGTCTGGCAGCGCTATGCCTCCATTGTATTGAGACCTTTGTAGTGTACAGAGCGATATTCAGAGGGTGACCGCCATCCCATAATGGTGCCCGCAGCCCTTTATTTATTGCTGCAAAAAAAAAGTGTTATTGACTGGGTAGTAAGTGTTCTGGAGAGCATATAACAATTTGGGTAGGTTAATCATTTTAAAGAGGGCAGCGTTGTCCATAGGCGTTAGGTGGAGGTCTCGCCAACGCTCGACGTCCGTAAGAAAGCTGGTGAGCACCCTCCCAACATTACGTGTGGTACAGATCTACTTTTGAATGGTCATGAAGATACCCAGGTATTGTAAACCTTCAGTTGACGTTTGCAGACCCCCTGGAACTGACAATACAGGTGCTGAGCCCTGTTGGGGCATAGGCTACTGACTTGGCCCAGTTGATGGTATAGCCAGATTGGGCCCCATATTCGTCTATTACCTCAAAGAGAGAGGGGGTGGTAACACCGGGTTTTGATTCATTAAGAAGCTTTTCATCATCGTATAGGGACAGTTTTTCTTCATATTCGTCCTCGAGATATGTGGAACCCATGGATGTGTGGTTGTTGTCTAATCACGCAGGCCAGTAATTTTATTATAAGAGCAAATAAAAGAGGGGACAGGGAGCAGCCTTGCCCCCCCCCCCCCTGCAAATTGGGAATTTGCCAGATGTCACCCCATTCATTCTGATCTCCGATAGTGGATTATTGTAGAGGAGTGCCACCCAACCTCTGAAGTGTGGACCGAAGCTATATTTTAAAAGAGTTTGTTCTAGGAATGGCCAATGAACAGCGTCAAATGTCTTTTTAGCGTCCAACGATAAATGTGTGTGGGGATGGGCGATTCTGCACCGTGGTCATCCATATGTGAGTTCTACGTAGATTATGATGGGCCGCTTTTCCTACCATGAATACTGACTGATCCCTGTGTATTGACAGCGTGCAAGGACTGACAGAAGCCTAGTCACCAGGATGGAGGCGAAGAGTTTGGTCTCCATGTTTAACAAGGAGGTGGAGCTGGTTTGCCTTCCTTGAGGAACACTACTATTGTGGCCTTCTGGAGGTCTGGCAGCAGTTCTCCCTTGTCACCTCCCTCCTTGAACGGGTTAAGAAGATAGGGCCCTGGTAAATTAGAGTTCTTTTTATAGAACTCTCCAGGGAATCCATTTTGACCCTGTGTTTTTCCAGGCTGCTTTTTGCCAATTGCCTCTTTCACCTTCTTGAGTGTCAAATTTGCCTCAAGAAGCTTCCTTTCTTCTCCTAGGGAGGGCAATTTGATCAGGCTAAATAGGCAGAAATCGTCCAAGGCTCTGGGAGCAGTATCGCAGGCATAGAACGGTCTGTAGTAGTTTGCAAATTCTGATGCAATACCTATGTCTGTAGTAAGGTCTTCCCCTGATTTGCTATTAATTGACCTGACCCATAATGCATCCCTTTCTCTACGGCCTTGCCATACCAGAAGTCTTTCAGCTTTGTCTCCCGATTAGTACAAGCGGTGTGGGAAGCCAATGTTTGCTGTTTCATTTTTTTCTGCACAGAGTCTCTAAATTCTGCTTGATATGCTGCCAATTGCCTTAGTTTGGTGGAGTCAGGGACCTTCATCAGGGAATATTCAAGCCGTTGGACCTTTTCCTCTAGTGCCTCCAGTTCAGCCTTCTCCCTCCTTTTCTTCGGGCCGCTAGATTTTGGGCTCTGTCTCTCAGTACAGTATTTTAGCCCTCCCATAACACTGGTCAAAATTCCACCGAGTGCCCATTTTTTTTAAAAGTAGAGCTGTGTGTCTACCTAAAGGCACCGAAAGAGCATTTTGGACATTTTGTTATAACAATTCACATTCAATTGAGCCTCCTTGAACTGAAATTTGTGACTCAACCGAGTTTTGAAATTGCATTGGCACTAAACAGAGTTTGCACTTTTGAAAAAGGAAATATAGCAAACAATCAATTAATAGATGCCATCTCTCTCAAAAAAACGGTTATAGGTTACATTAAATATACATCTCCTGCGACCAAAAATGTACTATTATTGATATAGCGACACATTTGTATATTGATGTACAAAAAATTCTTTTTTATTTATTGATTTGTTTGGTTAAATGGTCATATCGCATATTCTTTTTACATTGGATACATTTAATTACAGTTTTAGTAGCAAATCAAGTGAAAATACATTCATCATATACAATTCATAAGACAAGACATGAAACCCAAAAACATAATTACAACAAGTCACACTGGACCGGTCAAGGTTTTGTAGTAGTAGGCAAAGCGGTTGGTTTTGACTACGCGCGTTTGGCAAGTTGCCTTCATCAGGTGACCGTCATTCGCACAACAAACTGGACAGAAAAAAAACTAAGAGAAAATCGGAATACAAAAAAAAATATATATATATATATATATATATGTACATATTGTTTAAAAACAAGGTGCATAACAAGGTCGCAAATTGATATATTACATTCTTATATACAACTATTAATGAGAGAGATCAGGTCATTCATTATGTACAAAATTTAACACTATATACAATGCAGCTCATTCTTAATATCTTATGTTGTGTATCCACAGGAAACCAGGTATCTAGATCTGGTGTGTATCAATTCAAATTTCTACGCATATTTTAACATTCTGCTACTTGACCTGTCTATCATATATATAGACAGACTGACTTTGATCGTTTTAAATAACGTTCGGTAAACATGACATAAGATGGAACATCTGCTCTTATATTCTATGTCTTTCGTATGTACAGACAGACTGACCATGTTCGTTTTCTAGAATACAATTGGGTAGACATAACATAAGATGGAACATCTGTAATTATATTCTCAATCCTATTCGACAAAAATATAGGGACACTATACCAACATTGTTGAAATTATCTAATAATGAATATAGTTTCTGTCAGCTGTGTTTTAATACGTCATAGGAAGGCATACTTACACACTAAGTATACTTACATAGACAGAATATCAAACTGATGGGGATCAATGGTTATTCAGATGTATTTCTACGGTATAGACGATTGGCTTCTGTTTATATTAATCAAACACGCTCCTAGATGTAACCAAAATAGACATAGATACAGTTCATTTGGTGTTGGTTTGTAACCTATTTTAAGGTTTATTAACTATTTCTAGTCTCGGGTCATGTATGAAGAACTCACTTTTTTTAAAATATATATATGAGGGAGTTATTTTAGAGTACATTAGATTAGTGTTGGATTCCTATGGAGGTTTCAAATCTATGACTTTATCATTCTCCTATTCTCTTTTATTCCTTAGAGGCATAAATATTTACCGTTTTGTAATTGGAGGCCAAATAGTGCAGGTAAACGTAACTGATAGCAGTATTCAAATGTTCAACCTCATCAAAGGTCCTGACTGGAGAATGGTTGTCTTTTGTCTATATGAATGAAAACATACACGAGTCTTGATATTGGCACTGAATAAGCTTTCTTTCATAGTATTTTACCTTAGAGAGTAGCGTTTTACCTCCCATGCATAAACGGTACCCTAACGATGATAAAGGTGTACGCTACCTTAGGAGACAGAGGGATGTTTGAAATAGACACAGCCTGGTCGAGTTCTAGAGCCTTGATAATACACGTATTAGTAGTGCTAGAATAAAAAACACAGAAAGAGGGTTGGAACTAA
Source organism: Lissotriton helveticus (assembly GCF_964261635.1). Classification (NCBI taxonomy): domain Eukaryota; kingdom Metazoa; phylum Chordata; class Amphibia; order Caudata; family Salamandridae; genus Lissotriton; species Lissotriton helveticus. Next base: position 774,313,549 of record NC_136070.1, on the reverse strand, counting down.
TGACAGCCATTCTGTGCTGGGATCGGTAATATATGGTACGTCATGTAGGTAAGTGAGGTACCTTACCTTTGTCCATTATAAAAATATGGTGATCTAATCTTGTAAGGTAGCAGCGTGCAGCATATGCAAGACGATACAGAATATATGTTGCAATCCTAAAGGGGAAGACACAGAAGGAACGTTCCTCACTTACCTACATGACGTACCATAATTTACCGATTAAGAATGAGCTGCATTGTATATAGTGTTAAATTTTGTACATAATGAATGACCTGATCTCTCTCATTAATAGTTGTATATAAGAATGTAATATATCAATTTGCGACAACAAATACACTACGGTGGGGTAGGACCCGGGGGAATTTTTAAAGACCTAGCTCTGGGAACGGCCCCCATAGATACATAACAATACAACAGAGTATTAGAGGGTCTAAAAAGAGGAGGTTATAATTGTGTGTGGAACAAGCTAAGGGACCTGGGACTCAACAAACTAAACCCAAAAATTGGTGCACAGTGACAACTCTAGAGATGGTCAAAAGTACCCATCAGTCACCACTCGAAACCGCCCTTCATCATTTGGGATTTTATTCTCAAAACCATCTATGCAGTTGTATTGTGTTCAGACAGAAGGAGACCAAGGTGTAATAAGTCCCTCCTTCTCAACAAGCAGATAGTATGGTTTACCACTCCTAGTAGCTTGTGAGTGGTCAGATGTGGTATGACTGAATAAGTGCAGTGCAAAAGAACTCATAAAGTGGAAAGTAATAAACATAAGGAAGTGAGTTTAAAATAGGGTGAGGAAGCATAGAACAGACTTTATTTGGGTGATGCTCGCTCTCCCAATATTAAAAATTTGTTAAAGACAGTTGAACAAATACACTGTCTCAGGGTGGAATTCGGTCGACATGTTTCAGCAACAATTGGACATGATTATCCTTGCTTTCTTCAGGACCATTATAACAAACAAGTGCTACTGCATCAATAAAACAAATAATAAGTGACAGCTAAAAAGCAATAGTTACAGACAAGTACAGAGATCACCTGCAGTTTCCAGGCATCTGAGTCGACTGGGGAGGCCTCCCCAGTCGACTCAGATGCCGGCTAGGAAGTACCGACGGTTAGAGCGGTGCTTCACTCCTTTCCTGAGCCACTGCCAGGTGGGGTGAGGTCTTCACGTCTTACAAATTATGTGAACGACATAAGCTGTAAGCCTAAGACAAGACGTTTTTCGCCTGGAAACTGCAGGTGATCTCTGTACTTGTCTGTAACTATTGCTTTTTAGCTGTCACTTATTATTTGTTTTATTGATGCAGTAGCACTTGTTTGTTATAATGGTCCTGAAGAAAGCAAGGATAATCATGTCCAATTGTTGCTGAAACATGTTGACCGAATTCCACCCTGAGACAGTGTATTTGTTCAACTGTCTTTAACAAATTTTTAATATTGGGAGAGCGAGCATCACCCGAATAAAGTCTGTTCTATGCTTCCTCACCCTATTTTAAACTCACTTCCTTATGTTTATTACTTTCCACTTTATGAGTTCTTTTGCACTGCACTTATTCAGTCATACCACATCTGACCACTCACAAGCTACTAGGAGTGGTAAACCATACTATCTGCTTGTTGAGAAGGAGGGACTTATTACACCTTGGTCTCCTTCTGTCTGAACACAATACAACTGCATAGATGGTTTTGAGAATAAAATCCCAAATGATGAAGGGCGGTTTCGAGTGGTGACTGATGGGTACTTTTGACCATCTCTAGAGTTGTCACTGTGCACCAATTTTTGGATTTAGTTTGTTGAGTCCCAGGTCCTTTAGCTTGTTCCACACACAATTATAACCTCCTCTTTTTAGACCCTCTGGTACTCTGTTGTATTGTTATATATCAATTTGCGACCTTGTTATGCACCTTGTTTTTAAACAATATGTACATATATATATATATATATATATATATATATATTTTGTATTCCCATTTTCTCTTAGTGTTTTTTCTGTCCAGTTTGTTGTGCGAATGACGGTCACCTGATGAAGGCAACTTGCCGAAACGCGCGTAGTCAAAACCAACCGCTTTGCCTACTACTATAAAACCTTGACCGGTCCAGTGTGACTTGTTGTAATTATGTTTTTGGGTTTCATGTCTTGTCTTATGAATTGTATATGATGAATGTATTTTCACTTGAATTGCTACTAAAACTGTAATTAAATGTATCCAATGTAAAAAGAATATGCGATATAACCATTTAACCAAACAAATCAATAAATAAAAAAGAATTTTTTGTACATCAATATACAAATGTGACTCTATATCAATAATAGTACATTTTTGGTCGCAGGAGATGTATATTTAATGTAACCTATAACCGTTTTTTTGAGAGAGATGGAATCCATTAATTGATTGTTTGCTATATTTCCTTTTTCAAAAGTGTTGTTTCCCTACATATAGCAAGCCTATCTCTGTAGGGGTCCCCTGTTTTCCAAAATAACTAAACAGAGTTTGAACTGAGCATTTATAATAGATTCTGTCCAAACTACTAAGAAGAGTACCAAGGCCTGAGTATGCTGAATGAGCACAAGGGTGTCCCTTTCTAACAACATTGAGTAGGGCTAATGAAATCTCACGAAGACCATTTGCATATATTGCGCTGAAATCTTCGATTAAACGCTCTAACATCAGAGAACTCATGGAACCTAGATCTAATACTTGTAGACGTATGCTTATGTGTAAGAGTATTTGTAGTTGTGACATTCGTATTGCTTTACTTGTGATATTGAGTCAGCCCCATTCTTCTTCCGTAGAGGAGCTTAGATCTACAAGTGTCCCTGAAACGCCATTTTCTGCTGACAATTGTTTACCTGCAGCAGATGAGAAAGATGTGCACGTAGATTCATCTAGAGGAGATTTTTCACTGAACGTGTATGCTAAATTGCCTCATGAGTTTGTTGACAGTGTGGATGCTAGGGATTGCTGTTTGTATGCAAATACCAGTATCAGCTGCTGAGGGGGTTACAAACGATCACCTCCTTAACATATGGAGTTTACCTGTAGTTTATTGCTGAGCTTATTTTATGTAAATGATGTTCTCCAATAGAATTACAGGAATCATGAGGTGGTATTTTCAGAAGTTTCTGTGTTGAAGCATCTGAATCGCCAGCCTAATGCTAAAACTTCAGAGATGATGGGATATTTCTTTAGACCCACCATGACCTTAGATACAGCGTATGCGCGTATACATAATTTAACTTGTTACATAACAGGTATAGAAAAGAAATTAAGAGATTCAGTACAAAATACACAAAGAGATATACTGGCTAAAGCAGCAACCCATTCAAAAGTACCCCTATGGACTAGAGAGGAAGGAGAGCATAGGTTAGTGGGACATTTAGCTGCATTAGTGCTAGATTGGCACCATAAAGTGAAATTATGCATTTTCATTAACCATCTACAACAGACACAAATTGTGTGGGAAACAGCAAGTGTGATCATACATTTGAAGTTTGTGGATATTGGGATTATTTTTAGATAGATCAGATACTGTTTTTCCATGGAGTTTATTATATTTTAGGGAAGAATGCATTTTACAGGTTCCCCAACAGATGGTATGGAACATGTTACCTTGGGATAAAATGAATCATGTGGAACAACTGGGTGAGAACATTCGAGAACTAAGAGAGGTGCCAGTGCTAGTGAAATTGTAGTGGCCATCTTTGCTGCATTAATGCCATCTATAGGAGTGATACTTAACTCACAGAAGATTAGAAAGCTTTCTATTGTAGTTGATAAATTATCTACTAGTACAGCTTGAGGATTTTTAGTGATAGATACTGAAAGAGTTGCTATAAGTTCTATGGTTTTGCAGAATCGACTGGCATTAGATGTCCTTGCAAAGAAAGAAAGGTCTGTCTAATGTTAAAAGTACTATAATGATGTACTTGCATTCCAGAAAACAAACAGTAAGGACTTGAAGAAATATATTAAGAACATTTCTGATTTGAAGAAAGATTTAAAAGGGTTAGAAACAATAGGTGCTTGGGAAGCAATATGGAATGGATTTTCTGCTATGGACAGATGGTTTGGAAGTAGAATTGTTGGAAGCATCTGGAAATCTTTAAAGATATTTGCTTTTTGTGAATTATTCTTGTCTATAAGGGATACAAACCTGAACAAGTGAGAAAGCGAGTGAAGAGAAAGAGAGTAGACCTAGAACCAGAAGACAGACAACGCAAATACTGTGATGACATAACATTTCTGGAGGATTTCAGAAGAAAGATGATAAAAATGACTAGATTGTAATTTGTTCATCTGATAAAAAGATGTTATTGTAGATGTGATGGCCTGATTAGCCATTATAGTGGGGATTGGTACAGCGTAATTTTGACCCCACCTTTACAAGTCACAATTGCATAATCTAAATGGGCACTTAGCACATTTCTTGTGTGGCCTAATGACATTAGTAAGAAATGTTGTACTTGGCATCATTATTGAAGTACATTCACTGTAGAATTAGAGAGTTAATACATAACTGTGTGCCTTAACTCATTAAGCAAGATTTATTGTTTAGGGTGGTGATTGAATGGAAATCATCCTCACACATATAGAAGTGATTACTCTAGAAACGATCATGACTTTATGAAACATGTGCACTAATATTACACATATATTTTATATAATTTGTAGTTCATAGTCATACTTACACGTGATGATTATTAAAGATTTACTGTATGCCACATGCAATATGAATCTAATGTACTGACGAGTTATATTAATTTGTGTTCAAATGTGCACCCACATATTAAATGTGCCCCATTTGATTTAATAATTAACTTGCCTTTACTAGGCCTCTTTTCCTTTCTGCTCAAAATACTGTTTTCCATTTCTGCTGACATGACTTTTCCCTTGCAGGTATTCACACGCATTGTTAGTTTGAAAATAGATACAGCACTATATCAGCGATAGAGAGAGAGCCTGAGAAGCAGACTTTGATGAAGGAACATGGGGAGTCGGAGCATAACTAAGGAGTCCTAGTCATCAATGTTGTCACATGGGTTGGTGGAACGAGGACAATGTTATTCCCATTTTCAATGTGGGATAGTTTGCCAATGTTTCAGCTTACAACATGAAAATGGAAAAGGACAATGGAACCCCTGATGACGCAAATAGAGGGGTGTTACCTGCATGAGTCTGGTGTGAAAAACTGGAGTTTAAACTGTGTGATGCTGGAGCACTTTTCCTTGGACTTTGAGAAGTTTAGACCTCTAAGTTTATATCCTTTGACTCTTGCTGAGTGTAGCTTAGGCTAATGCTCAAAATTCCCTGACACAAGAAGACTCTTGAACAAGCTTCTGCAATGCTGATACCTTCCCTTACTTCCTAAACTTCATTTTTAGGTTTCGACCTGGCGAGGGGCAAAGCCCCTCCCAGATCGAAAACTATTGTCTACAGTAGGGATGTTCGGACCGCCTCTGTTTCCAATTGGCTAGCTCCATAAATGGAGACTAGCCATTGGGAGACAGAGGCTGTCAATCGCGCTTTCTCTTGAAAACGCGATTCGGGGGCGTTTCTGGTGCTTTTTTTAAGCCCCGCCCCTTTGTCCCGGGCCGCGCTGCGATTGGCTGCCGGCCCGGGACACCCCCGTGACGTCAATCCCGGGCCGCGCTGTGATTGGCTGCCGGCTGGGACACCCCCGTGACGTCAGCCAATCACAGCGCGGCCCGGGACCTGACTTGTTTACACTTTACTTTCAACCATGCTGTGCTGCTGTACAATATAGCTAAAGGACATTGACAAAGGCAATAGCTCCCGTGGAGTAGGCGAGACCTATTGGCTTTGCCAATGCTTGCTAGCACATGCAAGGAGCACGAGTGAAAAAGAACACGGTAGTCGCTTAGCACTTCCAATTGGCCATTCGCGGGTAGTTCCTTGGCTGCAGTCGTAAATAAAAGTAAAGCGGAAATAGAAACGTATCAGCAACTCTGTGTATGTTATGATGTATCTTGGGCTAATCAACCAATAGATTATCCAGCATGGCACTTACCTCTCAACGTGATCTTAAATATCCGATCTGTCACTTCAGCTTCTCTTCAGACTTTCAGATAACTATAATTTGAGGCGGCGTGGGACGGTAACCAGGAAGTTGATTGGCAACATACGAGGCGGAATTAGGAAGCGCTCAGCTGATCGCCTTGCAATTGGGTTAACAAACACCGTGTCCCGCCCCAAAAATGTCAATACATCCACCCACTTCTGTTCCGGAAGAAGTTTGATGCTCCGGAAGTCATGGCTCATCCGCTGGACAACCGGCCTGAGTTACTATGTTATGAATCGCAAATATAGCCGCTGCTTGCCGTGGCTCGTAGGAGTGCGGATAGAGGCCGGTGGAGATCACAATTGCGCACGAAACTGCAGCTGTGCCCCTTGGTTCGGCCCCCCACTCCCCAGGGGGAGGGGGACAGTGGCTGGACCGGGGGTCTCAGTGGAGGCCGCCCCCGGGAGGCAGAGCCCGGGCACCAATGATTGGCGGGAGATAAGGGGTGCAAAGGCAGGGAAAGAGAAAGAGCAGGCCCACCAAGCATTAGGGCTGGGTCAGCTCAGCCATAAATTTAAGGTAGGAATGTGGTAGGGATGATACGGGCTATTTAAGGATGGACACCGGGCACAAAGCCCTCTTTCTCCGGGGAATTTGGCAGGAGAAGAGGTGCGGCGTCGACAAAGTGCGAGGTGAGGTGGGGGAGGGGTGGGCTGGGGGGTGATGCAGCATGGTGGGCATAGGAGAGAATGGGTGGTTGAAGGGCACGGGGCAGCAGGGGCGGAGAGTGGCTCGGGGCTGGGAGTGCGGTGGCGAGGGGAAAGATGGTGCAATGCAAGGAAAGGCTAAGAGTGGGTGGGATAGCGAGTATTTATGGCGGAAGGTAGGGCACAGCGGTTAGACTGCCCGCAAATTAGCTGACCATTGACGGCGCATGGGGGCGGCAGAGGATGGGGGGGAACACCAGCAGGGGTTATGGGTTTGCTGACTTTACTGGCTCGGGTCGGAGGGGGCAGGCTTGGGCTATTATGGGGATTGGTTTCTGGGCGGCTAAAGACAAAGTTCCTGGCGGCTGGAATACGGTGCTGTCTGAGGGGCTCTGGCCGCGCGCGGGCAAGGGCATCGCAGAGTTTCCAAGTAATGGTGACAAAGGCATCGCGCATAGAGAAGATCGAATAGGCGTCTTGCGGGACAGTGGCGTGCGTCGGAATGGGGCAGGGTTGCCATGGTGCGCAGGCAACAAAAAGGACAGCAGAAGGGGTGAGGCCGAGCACATGTGGGTAGGTGTGAAGTCGGGGATAGGCGAGTCCTCGGGACTTGTGCCAGGGAGGAGCGCTCGGGAAAGGGTGCCTGCATGTAAAGTGTAGGGGCGCAGGGGCGGGTCGTGGGTGCGTGGTGGGGGTCGGGAGCAGGAGGTGGCTTGGCCGGACAGTGGGCAAGGGTGTTCGGTGGGGGGTGAGGGGCGGGCGAGGGCTTGTGGGCGGAACTGCCAACACGGGGTGAGGTCGCGGGGTGCCTCGCAGACAGTGGCCTCAACAATAAGAAAATAATTTTGACTACCTCATGTATTTTGTTTGATCACAAATGTCACTATTACCTTATGTAACGTAACGTATGCTTTTGTAATGTTTCTCATTATGTTTCATTTCTGTTTCTTTTGTGAAGCGCTCTGACACCTTCGGGTAAAGTCCGCGCTATAGAAAAATGCATAAGTAAATTAAATAAATAAATAAGGGGAAGGAAATAATTAACGGCGCGGAGGGTTGGTGGTCAGGGGGGGTCAGGATTAGGGGTGTGCTCTGCCACGGGGCGGGTGCTTACGGTTGCGCCCGGGGCGGGGGCTCAAGGACAAGAAGGGGGTGTATGGAGATGCAGGCCAGGTGGGGGAAATGTAAATGCCGGTGGGGTATGCGAGACACGGAGGGTGTCAGGTTTGCAGGAGGTGTGATGAGAAGTACGCAGTCGGGGGGGGGGGCAGCTCTCGAAGCAGTGGGGGCTCCGTTTCGAAGGGAGGTCTCGGGGGGAGACAAAAGGTGAATGGGCGCAGGGCGGGCGGCGGCAGGGACGGGACTGCGGGGGTCAAATGAAAGATATGCTGGAGGGCTGATTGGAATGACGGAGCGGTGGGCGAAAGTCAGGGATGGGGGGGAAGGCTCTACGGCTAGACGGCGAGTGCAGTCTCAAGGGATGGGTATGCAAGCGCTGCTGAAGGGATGGGTATGCAAGCACTGCTGGCAGAGGGCTTAGTTGCGGCTACACGGAGAGGTAGCTCATTCGAGTAAGAGGGCGACGTCGCCTCTCAAACATAATAATAGGAAGGTAGAGAAGGAAGGTGCGGAGTGATTATGGGATGAGCAGGAACGTGCAGTCAAGGATAGCGGAAAAAGCGCCAACGAGATAGCCATGGAGGAGGCATAAGGGGGTCGGATTACAGGGTAAAGGAGGGAGGCATGGGGTGGATGGGAGGGGGCCGACCAGGAGAAGGAACGCGGGGAATAGGGTTATGGGCGAGGGTTAGGGAGGCACAGTTTAGTGCCATTCGGAGAATAGTCCTCCGATGCAAAGGGAACAGAAATAAGAAGGGATTTGTACATGCGTAACATGAGCATATAGTTTGGATGGCACTCGTGGTGAATAAGTACTAAAGGTATACTGCAAGAAGTAGGCATAGAGTGTGTCGGATGGAACTTGCGGCCATTAGGCGGCTCCTGGCAGAGGTACAAGAACAAGTTTCACTTTTGCCAGGAAGGGGGGACAATAAATTGAACGATGGATGCTTAGAATGTCAGGCGCTGTCCCGGTGAAATTCACGGGGGTTTGGCTGGGGGGAAGGGGGTGGCAGGGCGTAAATAACGGAACAGGGGGGATGGGAGACGGTAAGGGCGCCAAAGGTAGGGGGCGTAGTGGGGCTGCCACTGGGGCACCAACGCAGGCAGCCAGGGAAGACACAGCGTAGGGGGTAGTGACAGGAGGGAGGGAATGGAGAAAGGAATTTGTAAGATGAGGAGAAGGGGTACTAAGGGCTGGCGAATTGAGGAGGCAGGGGCGGAGCCTGCCCCACCAGGCATGGCGGGGAGTGGCAGATAAGGGAGGCGGGGGGCGAAAGGTGGAAATTGCCCATCCCCCTCCCCCGGTAGTAAAATAAGAAGGCATAAGTCAGCGCAACAGGGAGATACGTATGGCTACAGAACAAGTGGGGAGTAGGAGGTTCAGGTGTGAATGGTTAGGGACAGACCTCGGCCTCTCAGTAGAGACACGATCCCACTCCTGGCATCTGCGGGGCGAGCGCAATAGACGAAAGTTGAACTCGGAAGCATTGTTGCCATGAAGAGGGTGTGAGGGCATTGAGGACAATGGCACGAGCAATATGCCCAGGGGGCGGGAAAGAGGGGGTAGAGAGAGGATAGGCAAGCATGGCACACCGCTGGCGGCCTCAACGCTTCATTGCTCCGTTAGGGTCCTGTGCCGCACACAAGTGAGGAATGGGCTGGAGCAGGCGGCTGTCAACACGTGGGGTACAGGCCGGGGCTCTGGGCGTCCACGGAATAAAGAAGGGATAAGGTGTGAAAGACGGAGGACGGTGGGAATGGGGGCCTCGGAAAGGGGATGGGTCCAGGCAGAGTTCCGGAGTGTCTAGCTTATTTTGCAGTAATATACTTCTATTGGTACTTTGTTTTCTCTTGTAACGTGCACACTTGTCACTTTTTCATCATGGCACCTTTGCTATCTCGTGTATTTGTTTTGTCGCTTTTGCCTCGGGTAGCTTAGCGCCTGCTTTTGTAGTTTGTTCGCGGTAGTGTTCTCCTCATGTAACAGTTCTGTTCCTTGTGTGGGGCGCTCTGGCGCCTTCGGGTGGAGTCCGCGCTATATAGAAGCGGTAAATAACTAAATGGATATAGGTTGAGGCCCAAGGAGGGCTCAGGAAAGGACGTCGGGCAAGACGTATAAGGGCTGCTAGGGTGTCTAGAGCAACACAAAGAGGGGCAGTAGGGGTGAGGGTGGATCCGAGAGTGGAGCTGCCGACGGGGTGCCGAGGCTACGGTGCCCAGGAGCAGTGGTTGGGGGGGGGGGGGGGGGGATGGGCGTCGGCACGGGCCCTTCATCCTTCCTTTGCAGATTGTGTTGGTGGTTCAGTGCTGCGGGCGCTGGAGGGGGGGGGGTTAATGCGGGGTCAGGCGCTGTCGCAATGCCTTCTTTGGGCCACTGTCAGGGTGAATTGATGCATATTTATTTTAAGTGTCCGTGAGGTTTCAACAGCGGCAGAGGGGAGGAGGGTGATCAGAGGATGGGTAGGGGCGAAGTCGTTGATAGGGGCGTACACGTGACGGCTTGGACGCGCCAACATGAGCTTGAGAAGGAGGGGGGCCGGATTCGAGTTGTGGGTGAACAGGTCGAGGGTTTGTTGATGCGGGGATGGCGAGGCGCGGGAGCACAGGGGTGGCCGGTAATGATGGGGGGGGGGTTCCCCTGGGTGATCCAGGCTGGGGGGCTGGAAGAGATGGGCGACTGCTGCGTAGCATGTCTAGCACTAGGGCGGCCTGGCCGATGAGAGGGTCAACAAGGGGGATTCCACGGGGGTCAGCAGGGGGGATTCCACGGACGCCCAGCGCATGGCGAGGGTTGGCCGGTTAGAGGTTGCACGTTACTCGACTAGATGTGCGGCAATTATTTTATTTGTTTGTGCGTGATGGTGTGGCGCGGGCTTTGCCCGGGGGCGGCGGCGGCGCCAAGAATAAATAAATGAGGAGAGTATTGCAGGTGTGCAAATGATGGGGGTACAGCGCTGGGTTGGGCGGGGGCGACAATTGTGGGCGGATGCGGGAGGGGGCAAGGGGTACAGTACTGGCGGGACAGGTTGCAAGAGGCAAGAGTGAAGGGGATTGTCTTCGGGGGGGGGCAAAGGGTAGCAAAGGAATTCTGGGGGGGAGGGGGTGAAATGGCGCGGTGAGGGAGGGCCACGGTGGGGCGCGTCCTCATGGTGGGGCGAGCCACACAGTAGAGACACTACAATTGCTTCCAAAGATACTGTCTGTCATTGCGATTACTCGGTAATTCTCGGCAGGTTAATATCAGCCGAGCAAGGGCTGTAATTTTAAGTAAGAGGCAGAGTGGAGCCTCGGGCCTCTTAGAAGGGTTGAAAGAACAGAGTATCGTTAATGCGCAGATGGTAATTTACAAATTCTTTTTGAAGGTAAAATGGGAGGTGAAACAGAAACCAAATCAGGAGCAACAATAACATTTTCAGAAGATGAATGGGAGACCACATCTCTTTGTGAGATAGGAGAGGTGGATGTGACAACACTATTATGCAGATTAGATGATACAACATTTGAAGAAGAACCTGAAATCAAACAAAATATAATCATCCAAATTCTGAGTAATAGCAGTTTTTAGGTTTCGCCTATTATCATTCGCTTGCGAATGTAATAGGCGAAAATTCAAGGGCTCGGTCGACTAGTGAAACCACTGTGGTTTCTTCACAGTGCATGTGAGGTCACGTGGCCACAAAAGCGGGTCACGTGACCACACAAGCACGCGCATCTCCCTAATCCGCAAACAGCATTCATTCAAAAACACAGAAACCCCCGCCCCCATCCGGCTTCCCTCCGCGCATCTGCCTGCCACACTTCTCCTCCCCTCGCATGCATTCCCGCCCCCCCACCAGGCTCTCCCGCCCCCATCCGGCTTCCCTCCGGCCATTTGCCTTAATGTAGTGCTTAATTTGTAAAAGTATAACTGCTGTGTCCCAAAGTTTTGTTCTGACGCTCTCAGATTACCAAATAAACAGTGTTCATTCCACTTCTTGGCCATTTAATCGACCTCCCAACTCTCCATGCCTCCTCCTTTAATTGTTTTCCCGCCGCTACCTCTCCCTTTTGTCACTGTTTTTCCTTAATTACCGTCCTCTGCCCCCCTTTTGTGTTTCACTTTCTTTTGCACTGGGTCAAAGTTTGTAGAGGAAATTTTATGATTTGCCGTCTACAAAAATGAGTCCACGTGGGTCCTGCTGTACAAAGATATTACCCTACTTTATCCAGACAAGTCAACACATTCTCTAAATGTTTCACAAGGCATGATCATGATATTAAACTCCACTGCACTGACTCGGTCTCTGTGAGGGTTGACTTACTAACTTGCAGCAGGACTCACTCCCTTCCGTGGCAATTTAATCAGTGCGGCCAAGGGTCAAATTTAGGGCAGCTGCTGAGACAGCTGAGACTTGAAGCAGGGGCGGCCGGAGGTGTGAGAAGACAGCACTGCCTTCTGCGAGCCTTGATCATGGTAATTTATTTGAATTTGCCGCCAAGAAGCCCAGCGCCTCAGCCTCCTGCCTCCCACAAGTGAACTCTGGCAGCAGGCAGCAGCACGTGACGTCAGGTCCCTGCCAAGCCTAAATCAGTGTTGAACTTGTTACACACCCTGACTGGCTGCGTCATGTCTAAGTAGCAGCCATTGGGCACTAACTCGACCTGACGTCATCAGAGAACCGCACCACAAATCATCCCCGAGCTGTGATAAATTGTTGAGGCCTTACATTAGGCTGCAGAGCGAGTGCTCCAAGCCTGCCAGAGCAGCACAAACGGGGTGCGCCGCTGCCAGCTGCCCAGTAAGAGTCCACATTTTAATTTTGCAGACGAGCGCTTAATAAAACAATATGTCTTTGTAATACTTGGCATGACTGCATCACGGACTCACGGACCGAAAACAAAACCGGTCCCCTATCAAAACAAGCACTGGCGTTGCCAATAGGTTTCGCATTTGGAAAGTTGGAGCTATTGGTTTTGTAAATGACATTTTATATTTATATATCGTTATTGGCATTGTCAATAACAATATATAAATATAAAATGTCATTTACAAAACCAATAGCTCCAACTTTCCAAATGCGAAACCTATTGGCAACGCCAGTGCTTGTTCTCATTTCCTGTACTTCTCTAGATTTTCCTATTTTTCTGCAGTTCCCTGAATTTTGAGATTCCTTAGACTAATGAACCATCCTTTTTAGTTTGGACGTATACTTAGACTACTTTAGATTTACTCATGTATAGACGAGAGGACCAAAAACTCTTCTCTGAGCATCAGATATTAATGTTCATGTTTTGTATTGCTGTGACTGAAGTTCTTGTTTGTTTAGTACTGATACACCTAAATGTCTTTAGAAGGTTAGGATTCCCAGTTGTTGTTTTGTACTTTATAGCATGGTACTGAGTTTTGTGTGCTTTAAAATGATTTCTAATTTTAATGAATCTTCTTAACCTTAGGTACTGTTTCACCGTCCTTATGTGTACCCAAATGGATTACACTGTTAATTGAAATTGATTGTTGTATTGTTTACTCTCCTGACCTCTCAGTCGGATAAAAATGTCCACCTGAAGACAAATGGTAAGAGGGTAGGCCCAAACTGCTGCATTACTGATGTGATGGGTGTTCATACTTACATAGAAGATAAAAACATCTTTATCCTCTATTTGCCAGTGTTTGTGCTACTTGATATTCCATTTTACATTTACTTATAAATCAGTAAACTTTTTTTGTACCAAGTCTTGTGTTGGTCTGGCCAGTTTGGTGCCGTAGGTCTTTAGAATCCTTCAAAAGAGGTTATTGGCTGAATCAGTTCTATTATTTCAAGGCTGTGTTATACACATATGTCTGTGTGCTTTTGTGATTAAACCTTGCAAGAAAAATTAGAGCTTTAATTGTATTTTTTTCTGCTTGTGTTAGGTGGCAATAAAGATCATTGACAAGACCCAGCTGAACCCAACAAGCCTACAAAAGGTATCTGGAGTCCCTCATTTTCTTACATGAATGCCTAGATTAGCTACAGTACCTGCAGCATTAATTTTGTTATGTGCCTGTTCTTAAGAAAGTATGCCCTCTTAGGCTTATTTCAATAAGTTATAGAGTTGAAAGATTTAGGAGAATACTGTTTGTCTTTGGTTATGTGGAATTGCTTTTTGGAATACTTTGTCTGCAATGTCCCAGTGTTTTACACGATGTCGTGGTTGAACATACAAACTTGTTTTGCTGTATGATATTAAGTGTCTATAGTATGGCTCTGAGTACACTTCCATGGTTGAATATATTATATAAGTCACAGTGATATAGTAGGTACATATCAGTGTCTAAATATCACATGCGTCCTCACCTCTTTCTCAACACTGCTAAGGCCATCATTAAATTCCTAAGTTACAAGAAAATTGGAGAACTAGCCAAGCTCTAAAAACATACTTTCTTACCCTTTGACAAAATCCTAAACTTTGGCATAGGTATATTGTTAGCACTTCCTTGCTAGCACCTCTACTTCCTCCACCTCCACAGGCCAATTGGCTAGCAGCGAAGTATACTTTAAATTGCTTACCATGATGTTTAAGGTCATATATTGATGGAGCCCCCTACTTGGCTTTGACTTTATTCACACACCCACAAACCTACTCTGCAATCCTCCCAAGTTCAATTTCTCATCGTTTTTGGACCTCCTTTTGCCCAATCCCTCTCTCTTTCATTCTGGCTGCTCATGCTCTTTCACTGGACTTCCATACCCTGGATCTTAGGGCTGGAATGTAACGATGTTGAGGCCACCGCCTTTTGGTTATGAGGGACAGAACCTAGTCATCTATGAAAGACATCTCTGCGTGGAAAAAATGAAGAGAAAACTGTTGACTCCCCTGACAGGGAGTGGAATAAAACTCCAGGTGAAAACCTTGCACTGTCTGGTAAACCCAGGGGTCCTGTGAAATCATCAACCAATGGTGATAAAGCAACTGAATCCACCCCCTACCATGATTTCGGACTGAGTAAGTAATCTCATCTGCGTAAGAGGTATCCACTGTGTTGTCTCTGCCTTGGTAACCCCTTTGGCGGGTGCAACCTCGGCCGCCTCAATTTCGTGTAGGGTAGAAGTTTGATCGACGCTGGGGGGGCGCCTCCTCCTCTGGGGGCGTATGCTCGTGCGGCTTATTGAAAGCCACTGCCTGGCACTCGGCCACGATAGCATCCGGCCCTGACAAAAAGGCCCCTGTTAAAGAACTTCTTCAACAATGTCTGTTCTTTGTCTAATGCTGAAAATGTCAGCACACTTTCCTAAATCTTAGACGAACTTGTCGCCGAACAACAAACCGTTGGCCAAAGTGCCTGCCTCGTTGGAGGCCAAATCTGCCAGTTGCGGATCTATACGTATAAGAACTGACTTGCGCCGTTCGGTGGACAATGCACAATTGGCGTTACCTAGGTGGCATAGTGCTCTCTGTGCCCATTCCCGGATTGCACCCGGGTCCAAGTGGGATTGGTTGTCCTTAGCTTGCACAGCCAAATCCAGAATCTTTGTGATGGGACAAGAAATATCTAAAACCTTGTGCTGGTACAACCGGCTGCACATATTGCACTCCTGGAATCGTCTCCTGGTCTGAAAGAGAATTTGAAGAGGATGTGGAGTGGTTCGCCGTGACGGTGAAACTTCTTGGGAAACCAGGTGGTTCAAAATCGTCAGTATTTCCATATTCATGGTCCTGTACGACTGACTGCGCCAGTTGTGAGAGGCCCTTAGCTTAGTACCCTCTAGAAGTACTGCAGGCAAAGCCTGCCTCGTGCCAATCCAAATCATATTTAGTTGTGCCCCCTTCTGCGCTCAACAGTTTGCGATGGCCATAGCGTTTCTGGGGCTGGGCAAATGGATGTAAGGCTTTATTAATGCTCGGTTCCCGAACACTGCACTTGAGTATCGATAGCTTCCACAAGGCGCTCCTCCATATCCTGTTCAAAGGGGACTTCTGCGTATTCTAGATAGTCCTCACCCTCATATTTTTGATATGCTGTTGCTATTGCACAGAGGAACAGGAGAAGGTTCAAGGGGAGAGATAGTCCCAACCAGGTGCAATATTAGCTCCCACAACTAGATATCAGGGTCCAGGGGAAAAAAAAAGTCGCCAAAGTATATTGTGGAGGAAGGCACCAGTCTCATCTATGGCAGAGCCCATGTGAACGTTTTTTGTGCCCCGTTGGGTGTTCTCCAGGGACTTCTAATTCCTCTGGGTCCTTCCCTGTGGTCGCGTGGTGAACTGATCGGTTATCCCAATTTAGGCATCACCGCACATGAGCTAGTCAGGCGCAACGAGAGAGGACAGGATTTGAGCAGCCCGTATACCCCAGCTCCCTCTCCCGCTCCACGGCAACTGCACAGCGGGTGGCGTTGCCTCCGCGTATATCTCCGATTTCAACAATAATTAAAAAATATTGTTTTCAATAAAGCACCGTTCAATATATGTAAATTAAAGAAAGTAAATGACTTAACTTCTGCTGCTGCAGCAGCAAAGAAAGAGGAAGTGATGTGGTTACATCGACTTATATATACTGTATGCCCCTATGATTGGCAGTGACTGGACTACTGGGGTTCATGGGAAATATGTGAGGGACTCCACAGGGTCCCTCACATATTTCTTTACCTTATTTTTTTATTATTATTATTTTTTTAAATAGTCCAGCAGCTGCTATTTGTCATTTGCTGCCGGGCTGCTCCTCAATGCAAAAATTTCTTTTTTTTCACAACTAATTTTTTTCTTTTTTACTTACCAGTCCAAATAGTGCCAATCGTGGATTGGTAATCTTTCTAAAATAATGGTGAACACACGAACAAGCTCATGCATGGGTGGTGACGCATGCATGCACATTTGTCATCACAAATGTGCATGCCTACTGAATGACTAGCCCTAGCAAAATTGTATTTTATTGTATTGTAATTTCATTTATATAGCGCTTACTACCCCTGTCGAGGAGTCAAAGGGCTTTTTCAGCGAGTAGCATGCTACTCCAGAACCCATAAAGGATTAGTGGTGAATTACTATAGTGAAAAATGAAAGTAATTTGAATGGTGGATATTTTTGTCATTTATTTGGATTGAAAAGGATAATGAAGGGATAGAAGAGGGAAAAAGGTTTGCATTTATATAGCGCTTGCTACCCTTGATGGGGTTTTGAAGTGCCTTTTCGGCAGGTGGCACGATACTCTGGAGCCCTTAAAGGATTAGTGGTGAATTAGTACAGTGAAAAAGGATTAGTGGTTAATTAGTACAGTGAATTATGAAATTAATTTGAGTGGTGGACATGTTAGTCTGTTATTTGGATTGAAAAGGATAGTGGAGGGATGTTTTGTAGCTCATAGCAGTAGGAAGGAGGCTTGGGATGAGTAAAAGGGAGGTGGAGGGGAAAGAGTCAGAGGGAAGAGTTTAGAAAAGCTTGTTTTGTGGGAATCGGAGTAGTAAAAGGCATGAGATGATGCAAGGAGGGGGGAGAGTAGGGAAGAGTCTAGAAAGGGTGTTTTTGGTGGTAAATAAACTTGTAGCTTGAATTGTGTCCTTATGAAATACATGTGTAAACTTTGTTGTCGTCACAGGCACAGAAAAAACCTTTATCCGTTGGAAAGTTTTCCCACAAAATACCCTTCACTTCACGGTGGTCTGCTGTTGTACTGACATACCTGAATATGGTTGTGCCAACCGAGAATGACGACCTAGCGGGTAATGAGCTAAGTCTGGATCACCCCAAGATCGACATCAGTCATCCCACGGGTCATGAGTTGGCAAACTGTGTCTCATCGGGGTCACCTGAGTGAAGGGTACCCTGATCATTTGAAAGGGGGGGTGGGGCGCGAAACTCTAAAGTGAATATGGCTCTTGTGAAATAGGGGATTGGGGAGGAGGGAGTAGAAGGAGGTGGCGGATGAGGGGGCACAAAGGGAATGGGGCTAGTGCCCTTCTCATTGCTCCTGGGCACTAGGGTAGTATCCAAGGCAAGTTCCTCCTTGAAAGTAGGCTTCTGCTTGCAGGGCAGTGTCTTAACCGGTGCTGAAGGCAGCTTTGTAGAAATCTTGCTGGTGTGAGGATGACTAAAGAGCTATCAATTAACTTTATGGAGCCAATGTATGCTTCGATTACAAAATAATGAAAGAAGAAACCATCGGAGTAAAAGACAATTTTATAATTCTTCAAAAGAACGCTGGCGTGGCCTGAAACAAAGGCCAGTGTAGTGGGCCTGTTTGAGAGAATGTTTTGAATCCATACTACGGGATCGGTGGTCAGAGTCTGAACACACCATCCAAAAGGGCTAGAAGGTCAATCCAGGCCAAAAATGAAAATGGCGACATTTCGACCAGACACCTGCATGGACAGTAAATTAAGACCTTTCCATGCGGGTTTTCATTAGGACAATACCAAAAGAAGGAATAAGGTAACCTGTGATCGTGATTGGTGCATCTCTGCTTGTTCCCCTAGCAGTTGAAGATCATGGTGACCTATGTGTGACCTAATTGGTATGATAGCTCATCTGAACAAACTGCCAAATGTTCTGTCAAGTTTCCTGAAATTGAAGTGAAATGTAACATGCTGGTTTCTGCTTAACCCACTGCCTTTCCACATGTATCTATTTCCAAAAGGGTCTGCCGCTGATTACATAGGTTTGATGCTATTTCTAACCAGAAAGTTCCACTTGGGGTCTAGGGTCTTAGATTAGTGGGGTCTCTACATGATGTTTCTCATTCTGCCCTCTATCATTCCTCCCTCTAGCTGATTCTTCAACTATCTCCCCTACCCTCCCATCTTCTAGGGTGATTACCTCATACTCACTACCCTGTCCCTTCACTTCCTCAGTGCATTTTCTAACCATAAACACTCCTCCCACTTTAGCTGTCATCCTCTTGCTGCACTCTATTACTATCTGAAAAAAAACACATCATGAGCATCACTACCATCAACAAGGCCTTGAACAAACCAGACATCCAGGATGACAACCACTAAAACCAACCCTCTGACCACCTGTGAGGGGCACCCTTTCGCTGACCATTTTCTTTTGTAGGTCATGCAGTTTCTAAATGGTCTGGGTCAATGACCCTTTCTCTGCATCGTATCATGTAACGTTGAGATGTCCACTCCTGGTATCACCAGGGAGGGGGTGTGTAGAGTCACTAGTGAGCAGAGGCCTTTACAGTTCGAGGGTAGGTGCATATGGATCCGGTCCCTACATTACCAAAGATGGTCCATCATTCTAGAAGGGCCCCCTGCATATAGGCATTGTTGCTGCTGAGTGCTGTTTGGAACTTTTCGGGGACTCGTAGTCCTAACAACCATCATTTCCCTCAGGAGGAGGGGCATTCTGCAAGGAGGACGATGCAAGTTACGCACTATAAAGCACTTACATTTTCCTCACAGCACGGGACGCGTGTTGCTGCTGAATGCTGTTGGGACCTATTCTGGAACTCGAAGTCCCAACAACCATCATTTCCATCAGGAGGAGGGGCTTCCTGCAAGGAGGGCATTACGGGTGATGCACTATAAAGCGCTTGCCTTTTCCCCACGGAATGGGACGCGCACCGGGCGAGCCGATCTGTTCCTGTCCATGGCCAAACCTGTCTGGGCTGGACAACCCCTCTTAGTTGGTTAATTTCATTCAGGGATATTGCTTCTGTGGAAATAATTCGGTCTCTAAATCCCGCCCTTTGTTTAAGGTTAGAAAAATGGGGACGTGGAAATCAGTTATGCGTGCCATTACTAGCTTCCTTACTACAGCAGTGAGTGCAATCAATAGTGAAATTGACTATGTGGAAGAAAGACTAGGGGCCACGAAGAAAGCTCTGCAAGCCAGCACTGCTGGTGAGGCATTCTGAGATTTACAATCACCTTGTTTGACAAGAAATAATGAGAATCCCTTGGAAGGCTCAAACTCCTGCTGTTTAAGGGCGATTTAGAGTTTGTTTCCAATAATGGTCAAGGTGCCCAGAATGACACCTCTTGTTCACCTCCCCTAAAAAAGGCTAAAGGTTGCAATAAATCTGCTATTTGTCTGTAATTGCCTCCAGCTAATAAAAGAGTTACCTCTGCTTGGGGGAATACCTTGACTTTTCCCCTGATTGAGCCACACAGGGAGCCTTCAGGAGACGTATTAACACATGCCCAGTTTGCAGATACTCTTAAAAAGACTCTTGTGAAAATGTGCCTTTTAATGGGCACACTGGCGCAGGGTTCACCCTTATGTTGTCCACGAGTCCATAGACCAACAAAATAGAGATTGGCACTGAAGCTGGAATTCAAAGAACAAGTTTATTAATCACTCATGAGTGGGACTACTCAGTCCATACAACACCCTCAAGTGTTCCAGGATGTAGTACATTGAATACACAGGCCATGGTGCTTATATACAGACTTTGTTGCAGAGTAAGCATGTAGATACAAATAGAAGGTACAGGCCTACACAGAAATAGTTACAGCCAGACACGTGCAGATAAATAATCACTTAGTCAGCAAAGTGGGAGGGTGAACAGAACTGGTCACAGCAGCACAAAATATCTGACACTTACATATTTAACCAGGTGCATTTCAGCAGCTACAGGCCTTTTCTCAGCACATACATTGCGTTGGTTCAGTACAGAAGGGGTTAACTAAAGTTGATGACTCAAGCAGTCAATCTGCATCATTTAATTGATTTCTTGATCACTTGCTAATCAGGCATTTACATTCTTAGCATTTTGTTTAGTCGGTATACACGAGGTGCAAGTAGAAACACAAAGGGAACAATGCATCGGGCCGCATTGGATACATAGGCAACAAGTGAAAAGAATAGCAACAAATATACATAAAGCTGACAATAATTTCCAGCCTCATACAGTAAACATGTTCCATAGCCATCCAGTCAAAGTCCATGTTCCTGAATCCTGGTGGATTTTAGTGGCTATTTTGTGCATCTTGGAAATTGCATCAAAAACAGAAGGAGAGTGGTCAGGAATGTAAATGCAGCAGCTACTCCCGATGATGCAACATGCTCCACCACAGTCAGCCAGGATGACATCAAGCACCATCCTATTTTGGAGCATTATAATTCTCGCAATTTGTATTTATTCTGTGATATTTCAAAGCGCCATTGCTGTCTGATTGGTTACAGCCTCTACAACACGTGTCAAACGTCTAATTTTTCTGCTGTTTAAGGCCGCACCAACAAAGAAGAATAGTCCCAAGTTAAAGTCAATATACTGCTGCAATGCAGTATCAGTTTGATCCACTTCATCGTTATTTATTGTCCTCTTGATTGGCTCTTAGAAATGTCATTATACAGTTTATAGTCTTTATGGTAGGATGCAGGTGCGTAAAAGCACAGAATGAAGCTAAAAGGACACGTAGCAGCTACCTGACCACCCAATAGGTAGGTGATGATAACCTTTACTTCCGCAAATGAAATAGGTATTATGTGAGGACAAAAAGCTGCTATTGTTCATTCCAGTAATATTCATCACTAAAGTACAGTCACCTTTTCCCACAGGTATACTGCCAATACTGCTCACACAGAGATCCGCTTGAGCTCTAGTGACAGCAATAACAGAAGGCCCATTTCCCTTGGTTGTTCAAGTGTTAGGGAAAACATAGCGCGCGGAGGAATTTCCTCGACGATACTCCTCCGTTTCCCATAGAGTTCCATTAGCTTGTGGATCTCCTTCCTCATCAGGGTAACAAACCCTATTTAATTAAGCGTTTAGTCCTCCTACATCAGCATAAGTAATGTTAGCAACTTCAGAAGCCCACAACAAGGCACACCAGGCTCTGCAGGAGCCATTATGTGAAAACGGCAGGGGAATGAAAGGGGTTCCTCCCTTTTTCTGATGAGCTGGCACCATTCTACATACCCAGCAGTTGGTAACATTTGTAGCATTGTGTGTATGGTGCAACATCTGAATGAAAGTGTTATTGAGGTAGGACATTCTGTGCTTATGTTCATGATAAGGAAGAGTACAGTAATAATGTTCAGTGGGAACAGGAGTATTAGCAGTCAGCAGATTTCGAACAGGAGCTACTTCCTCTACAATCCATGTTATTGCAGCAACAATAACAACAGTCAAAGTGAGTCCAGTAACAATCATTGTTCTTTTGATACAAACTCTTGCAGCAGTTGGTTTCTTCTCCTTAGGCATATTCATTTTGTTGACAAACAACAAAATAGATGGTGTCCTAAGGTCCTGGGCAGGCATTGGTTTCTTCACCGAGGTTGAGACGAGTAGTCACTAAAAGGCTACCCCCTTTGTAGTCAGGCTTTAACCACCCAGGACAGTGGCTCAAACAGTCTTTTTCAGCAATGAAGTGTCTTTCTTCCTGGGTTGCAGCTGATATCGAGATGTACCAGGAATCGTGTGGTCCTGGAAGACTTCCTCAGATCCTTCAGGCGACATAGCTTGTCCTTTCTCTGTAACCAGGATATTTCAGTAATCTGCTAACGCAACTGGACTCACTTGGTCTTGCAACACAACTTCAAGGCAGTGTGTCACATGGACCCAGTTCTTCCGGTTCGTCACACGAACTGCAGTCCTGGTAGACAGCAGCACCTGCTCAGTGCCTCGCCATCTCGATGCTAGGGAGCTGGCTCTCTGGAAGGACTTTATGATGACGTAGTTGCCAGGGCGCAAGCAGTGGCCCTCACCTTGCAACCTGTCTGGAAGTATCTCCCAAACCTGTTGATAAATAGAAGACAAACTGTCAGTCAACTTAGACAAATAGTCATTCATCAGTACATAGGGTACATCATGTATAGGGCGTGGCTTAGGAATCCCCCAAATATTCATTGCCCTTCCAAAAACCACCTCATACGGTGTGTAGCCAGATCGTTATGTGGTATCAATCTAATGGATAGCAATGCTAAAGGCAGTGCATCAGGCCATTTCAAAGATGTGGAAGCATGTATCTTAGCCAATTTTAATTTGAGGGTAGAGTTGTAACGTTCCACTAGTCCTGCTGTTTGTGGGTGAAAAGCAGCATGAAACTTCTGCTTAATTCCCAACCCTTTCATGAGATACTCAACAACTTGCCCAATAAAATGGGGTCTGCTGTCACTCCACAAAACTCGACAAATGGAAGGAAAAACTCCTTTAGGAACTCTTTTGCTGTAGTAAGAGCTGTATTATCTTTCGTAGCGTATGCCTCCACCCATTTACTAAAGGCACAAATCACAACCAAGGCATACTTTAGGTTGCTTAATTCAGATGCTCTGTCCATCACCACCCCCTTTTCTGAATCGTTTTGGCCACTATAGGAGTGGAAGGGTATGCTCAGACATGAGTCCCTTTCTCACTGCACCATCAGGATTCAAGCAAGCCGGGCCGAAGACGGCTGTAATGCCAGAAACCGGTCCCCGGAAGCTTGTTTCCTTTCTAGTAAAGAATTGGCTTGGTAGTTTGGTCTGCTCTGTTCCCATGATGCACTGGGCCAGGGACAGACTAATTTGCATATAGCCAGGTTCTGAGCTGGGATGGTGCAGTGAGCTAAAAAAACGGTGATGGATCAAGCCCTGATCTTTTGACTGGGTAGGAGTGTTCTGCTTAATTCAGATACTCTGTCCATCACCACCCCCTTTTCTGAATCGTTGTGGGTGAAAAGCAGCATGAAACTTCTGCTTAATTCCCAACCCTTTCATGAGATACTCAACAACTTGCCCAATAAAATGGGGTCTGCTGTCACTCCACAAAACTCGACAAATGGAAGGAAAAACTCCTTTAGGAACTCTTTTGCTGTAGTAAGAGCTGTATTATCTTTCGTAGCGTATGCCTCCACCCATTTACTAAAGGCACAAATCATAACCAAGACATACTTTAGGTTGTTACAACGCTCAAGCTGGATGTAGTCCATTTGCAGGACCTCAAAAGGTGCAGTAGGTATTGCAAACCCTCCTGTTTGAGTTTGTGTTTCCTTTCCAGGATTATACTGGAGACAGATCAGACAGGACTGGACTATTTTCACATGGGCTGGCACATGTGCCGGCCCATGTGCCGGCCCATGTGCCATGTGAATCATAAGGTGTAAATAGGCTGCGGGTAACTTCCATTTTGTCATTTCTTTATTCTTCCAACAGCCCTCATCATCCAATGCGCCCTCCTTGGACCATTGGTCTAATTCATCGACAGAGGCAGATTATTGCATGTCCAGCACTTCTTACCTGGCATCATGCCAACGTTCAGCCTGTGATTTAACTACATACATAGATGTGGTACTTCGCTGCATTGCGGTCTCCCGAGATGTGTAATCCGCAAAGGCATTGCCTGCTCCTATTTTATCGGTCACTTTCCTGTGTGCGCTACATTTAACAATTGCCACTTTCTTGGGATAGGTCAAGGCAGTAAGGAGATTATGTACTAATTCCCAATGCACTATTTGTGTCCCATGTGAAATGAGAAAGCCTCTTTCTTTCCAAAGTTGGCCAAAGCTATGTACCACGCCAAAGGCATATTGGCTATCAGTGTAAATGTTAACAAGTAAATCTGTACTAAGCTCACATGCTGTTGTCAGTGCTATCAACTCGGTTGCTTGAGCTGACTTCTGTGGGATATGAGCTGTCTCAACTACTGTCTGAAGTGTTGTGATTGCATAAGCAGCAGATGTAGTGCCATCAGGCAACTTCAGGCAAGACCCATCAACCCACAGTTCACCATCAACGTTAGAAAGAGGTTTATCTTGTAGGTCAACACGACCCTTTGTTTGTTCTTCAGTAAGAGATATACAGTCATGCAACTCTTGTGACTGAGACTGAGTAGCTGCAAGTAGCAATAATGTAGCAGGATTCAGAGTCAAACATCTTTTCAACGTGATATGAGGGGCCAAAAGTGTCAATTCATATCCTGTCAAACGGGCACTAGTCAGATGCTGTGTTTTCGTTTGATTTAGCAAGGCATCGACTGAATGAGGTACTAACACAAACAATCTATGTGACAAGGCTATTCCCTCACTCTGACGTTAGGACACAGCTGCTGCCGCCACCGCTCAAAAACAACCAGGCAGCTCTTGGGCAACTGGATCAAGGAAGGCTCAGAAATATGCTCAAGCACGTTGTTTATCACTGTGTGTCTGTGTTAAAACCAAGGGGGCACAACCATCCCTCTTGTGTACATAGAGTGTGAAAGTCTTAGTGTAGTCTGGAGTTCCTAATACTGGTGCAGAACAAAGAGCTTGACATAGCTGTTGAAAGGCATTCTGGCATTCAGTAATCCATAGGAGAGGCATGGGAGTGTCTTTAGTCAAAAAGGCCAACAAGGGGTTTAATAATGTGCAAAAAGCTAGGGATCCGCTGCCTACAGAAAGAAGTAAGGCCAATCAGTGCACGGACATCCTTCTGAGTACGGGGCCCAGGAGTGTCTAAAATGGTCTGTATACGATCTGGTGTGAGTGTACGTCCCTCCTTAGACAGGAGGTGACCTAAATAGGTAACCTGTTGTCTACAAAATTGCAATTTCTTCCAAGAGACTTTGTGATGATGAGAGGCAAGAAATGATAACAAGGACAGTGTTCCTTCGTTACACTGTTCAGGGGTATCGGCAGCCTGCAAGATGTCATCGACATATTGAATAAGAGCCACCCCTTATGGTACAGGAAATTAATCAAGCTGCCTTTTCAATGACTGGCTATAAATGCTAGGACTCTCTGTATACCCTAGTGAAGCTCTACAGAATATATATGATCTATTATTCAACGTGAAGCCTAACAAATATCAGGATGAATAGGTATTGGAATTTTTTTTTCGAATCAATGACACTAAATGTAGTGGCAGTAGGAGGAACCATAGTAAGAAGTGTTGTGATGTCTGAGACTACCAGGTATTGGGGCACCACAATTTTGTTAACCTCTTGTAAATCAATAATGAATCTGTACATTTTTGTATCAGTGTCTCTTTTCATAATAGGAAGGATAGGGATATTACAGGTATTATAAGGGACTTCTTCCACAACCCCCACCTGATCAAATCCTGAACAATGTGCGTCAATGCTTATTCACCTTCCCGAGAAATTTTATATTGGGGAAATCGAGGCAATGAAGCATCTTCCTTCACTTGAATATGTACTGGTGGGATAACCATTTGTCCCACATCGATATCTGATATAGCCCATAAAGTACTAGGTAAAGATGCCAGAGCGATATCCTCTTTAATGGGACAAGACCTCTCAACCATTGGATGCTTATCATTTAAAATAACACGCACACCTTCTGGGGAACAACGTATTGTAGCATGAAACTATTTGAGCATATCGATACCCACAATATTATCCGGCATGTTAGAGGAAAGCAAAAATGCAGTGACTTTATCAAGACTAAATGCAAGTGGCTGTGACAGTGGGCTAGATGTAGGTGTCCCATCGAATCATATCAATGTTATCATTGCGCCAGACAGGAGCCCTAGGAACCAATTTTTTAGACAGAGCACCACGAGTAGCCCCTGTATCAACCAGAAACCGATCAGCAGAGCCCAAGACATTTGCATCAACATAAGGACCTTTCTGATCTACTGGGACCTCACCCGGTTCCTTACCCCATTCTAGGCATCCTATGCTTAATCATATATCCTCAAGACCATCAGCCGAATAATCTGACATTTGATATTGATTCCGTCTATCGAAGGTATTAGGATAATTTGGTCCGCGTTCAACTGCCTCAAATCTGGTACAATTTCCTATTCCTCCCCTATGTCCTGAATTCCCTGGAAACCTTCTCGTATTTCCTCTACCCCACTGAAACTGCTGACCTCGCAAAAGGGGGCACTCAGAACGCCAATGCCCAATCTCTTTACAATAAGCACACTGATCAGAAGACAAATTTGCTTGAGAGAAAGGGGGTACACCAGGGGTATTTATACTTCACGGCTGCCTCTACCATTACCTCTGAATGGTGGACCATTTACTTGAGCCATCATAACTTTCGTCTTTAAATCCTCAACCTTTTTTTTAAAAACTTTTTTTTATTGTTTGTTAGTCAGACAACAAACATCAGTAGCATCATTCCGAACATCAATTGATACATTCTTGGTGTTTCCGCATCCTTGGTGCATACAATATGAAATTTCCACACAGTATGTATCAAAGCAACTTATGTCCTAAGCAGATTTTCAAGGGGAAAATGCAAGTGCTGCATCGTACCATATAACAGCCTCATATTCAACACACATAGATATTTATATTGTTCCCTTAGTGTGCCCTGCAGACATGACAAATTCAACCTTATTCAACATGCAGCACTTCTAGGTCATAGCTGGCCTCTCCATCCCACCCGACAGCCAGCTCTCCTATTTGTTGTGTACTTTCCGGTCTGAATAGTGCATGGTTGCCACTGTATTAGCCTATGGGGGTTCACGTGGGTGTGCCAGCAAGTAACATGTCAAGGGGGGCCAGATATCCCTAGGCCTGGAAGCGCTCGGCAACAATTCAGCATATGTGGTGAGTCGTTCCTGGCAGGTCACTGAGTTATCAACCCAACCCTTAAATTTGGGTGCCCGTTCCCTGACCCAGCGGCAGGCCACCCGCCTCTTTGCCATAAGCAGTGCTAGAACAACATATTTGCGGTGTGCTGCCTGCAGCGGTTTAACATAGCCGAGCAGGGCCATCAGTGGGGTGGGTTCAACATGCGTGTTGATCATTAGTGTCAGAGCCTCAAAGACTAGCCCCCAAAATTAATTCCCCCCAGGCATTTCCACACTAGATGGAAAAATCTGCTCCAGGAGAATGACACCTATCACATCTATCCGAGTCTCTTAGATGGTACCTGTGCATCTTGGCTGGGGTGTAGTATACCCTGTGCAGGAACTTATAGTGGATTATGCGAAGCCTGCTGTTGGCCGAGACCCGCTCCGTTTGCAGACAGCAGAACTTCCAGTGATCATCAGTCAGACCAAACCCCAATTCCTCATTCCATCGTGCACAGGACAGTGTAGCCGGCAGCTCCCTCTGTGTATGTACTGCTCAATATATCAGGGAGACGAGGCGTTTAGCGGTCGCGCACTTCAGTATCCGCTGTAATGGCGCTAATATCTGTGGGAAGTCCGGAGTGGGAGACCGGTTCCCCTGCCGAGTCGAATATAGAGAAAGACGTCCAGTGGGGTGTGCTGTAGTCCCTGAAATATTTGTTCGGCAGTGCGGAAGCGGCCTTCATGGTATAAGTCCACCCAGGTGCGAATCTGGGTGCGCTCTCTAAATCTGTGACAGATTGCTTCTTGGAGAAGGGGCATGCTAGGATGGTAAGTGAGAGGTAATAATGGAGAAAACAGGATGGTGGCATTCAACATGCACCTTATGCGTTGCCATGCCGCAATCTTACATGTAAGGGTGGTCGGCGTCTTGTCTCTAGTGCTAATTGGTTCGTACAGCGCACTGTCAATAGGGGTAGGGTGCGCAAGCCAATGCTCCGCCGCTACTTGTAGCATATACCGTGGCTGTGACACCCAGATCCAAGCATAATGGCCCTGCGCGCTAATGTAGTACAGTTCGAAATTCGGTATCCCAAACCCTCCCTGTGAGTACGTCCTAATAAGAATATTCCATTACAATCTCGGCTGTTTCCACCCCCATACAAGCCGCGTCAGCTCGGACCTAAGCGTTTTAAAAAAGAAAGTCCCTGGGTAATACGGAATATTTAAAAAGAGGTAGAGTAATTGGGGAAGTACCACCATTTTAATTAAGGATGCCCGTCCTGCCATGGACAGAGGCAGCGCAATCCAGCGGGTAACGCATTCCGCTATATGGGTTATTGCGGTACCATAGTTTAATCTCATAAGTTCCTCCCTGTCCCTGGCAACTCGTATTCCCAAGTATCACAATTCATCATCACACCACTCTAAGGGGTAGTCCAGGGGAAAGCGAGTTGTTGCAGTTGTCAATGGGAAAACACTAGATTTCCCACAGTTAATCTGAATCCCTGATAGTTTCCCAAAAACTATAAATTCCCAGAGAATCGGGTACATGGATGTAGAGGGTGATATCATCGTCATATAGCGATATAAGGATTTGCCGCATATTACATCGTAATGCCTTGTCATTATGATGTTGCCGCAGTTTCACCGCTAATGGTTCAACTGCAATGGCAAAAAGCAACGGTAAAAGCGGGCACCCCTGCCGGGTGCCTCTGGTGGTTTGGAACGTCTGGGATATGCGACCCCTAATGAGTACCTTAGCCACCGGCAGTTGGTATAGTAGCTTGATCCATGAGAGGAGGTGGGGCGGGAACCCCATACGCATCATCACCCCAAAGATATAGTCCCACTCAATTGAATCAAAAGCCATTGTGGCGTCCAAAAATACCACAGCCAGAGGCAGATGTGGCGAGACATTGTTTAAAATGGCAAAGAGTGTTCTCAGGTTATAGTAGGTGGCTCTCCCGGGTACGAATACCGACTGATCTGGGAGGATCACGTTTTCCATCAGCAAGCTCAATCGTGTGGCAATTAGTTTGGCCAGTATTTTGGCATCACAATTAAGGAGGGAGAGGGATCTATAGAAGTCAAATTGCCGGGGCGGTTTCCCTGGCTTCATTAGCGAGATTATGAGAGCCTCCCTCATGGATGCGGGGAGGCAAACAACCTCAAGAGAGTCTTCATGTACCTCACAAAGGATGGGGGCCATTATAAAATTTTATAAAATTCTACAGGAATTCCGTCCGTCCCCCATGGCCTTTCCCGACTGCATACTTCTAATGGCATCTCTGACTTCATCCAGCTCAAATGGGGCACATAAAAAAGTACGTTGCACACCGCTTAGCCCGCCCAGTTCCACATCTCCCAAATAGCCTTCTAGATCCAGATCATCTTTCCGCTGTGTAGTGTAGAGGTGATTGTAATGTCGTGTGAAGGCACTAAGGACATTGGCTGTGTCTCGATAGACCATCCCGTCTGGATCTTCGATTTCCAGTACATAGCCAGAATAGCGAGGTTTCCTAATAATGTGCGCTAAAGCCCTTCCTGGTCTTTCACCCTCACCATAACATCGGGCCACCCAGTATTTACCCCGAAATAGAGTTTCCCTCTGTGCTGTGTCCATATACTCCGTGAGCGCCTCCCGAAACTGACTTTGGGCAGAACTGCTCGGACCCGTAGCCAATTCCTCCTCCAGTGATTTAAGCTTTACCTCCAATGTCCTTAGCGTGTTAGTTATATCTTTAAGCACCCCAACCCCTTCGATATACAGAACCCACGGAGCGTGACCGTGAATTCCTCCCAAATGGTTTCTACACTGTTCACTGTTCCTTTATTGCGGGCGAAAAAGTCCAGTATTTCTTTCTTCAGTTCTTCCTGGAAGACGGTATCTAACAAACCAGGGGCATAAGGCCTCCAGATGCTGCGCGGCATGCCAAATTCAGAGCAGGAGAGAGTAAGTGCCACTGGGGCATGATCTGAGTACGTTCTGGCCAAGTGTCTTACTCGAGATACTGCAGGGCCCAACCCGCAGGACAACAACCAATAGTCTAGCCTCGCCTATAAGGCCGCTTCGCTCTGTAGTGTGTCCCCTCTTGTGTGCTTGGGTGCAAATGTCTCCATGCATCAATTAGTTGGTAGGTGGCTATGGTGTCTTGCAGTGTTGCCCGCGCTTTTGTATAGTGATGAGGGTGCGATCTATCCAAACTGGGGTTGTACGTAACATTGAAGTCGCCACCCCATATGATATGACTGGAGCCTACATCAAATATCTTGGCCCATAGTGAGGTGTAAAACTCCGGGTCATCTACATTCGGCCTGTAACAACAAGCTAGTGTGACGGGTACAGAACCCAGCCGCCCCCATGCCAGACAGTAGCGACCTTGCACATCCCATGTGGCTTACGCCAGGTGGAACGGTACCCATTTTTAACGAGGATCGCCGTTCCCCTCGCGTAAGAGGAATAAGAGTAGAAAATGCTAAGTTCCGCCCATTTGCTTGCCAAATTATTTGGTTTCTGTGGAGCGAAATGTGTTTCCTGTAGCATGGCTATATACGCACGATGCCTGTCCAAGTATGCTAAGATTTGCCTTTTCTTTCTCGGGTCCCCAGCCCCCTAACATTCCACGTGATAACGTTTAGTGCTTCAGCCTCCACATCAGCCATATGCCTCGATCTCCATCATCAACCTGCTTGTTATCCAGTGAATGCAGCACTTCCCATGCACACCAGTGCAGTGTTACCTCAAGTCGTTTATGATGCTCAGCTATCAACTCGTCATGTGTCCTTACCGAGCTATGGAAAGGAAGCTCCCGACGCATGAGCTTTCTATGCTTAACCAAACATACCCCCCTCGCTCTCCCCCCACCCACTGAAGCAGCCCCAACTTGCCAGAAATAGACGCCCACCCACCCTCCCTTGACCCCAACCTAAACAAGAATAGTCCTACAGTCCCTGCAATTAGCATGCAGTAAACAATCCCAGGTGGATTCCCATCGGGGCCATCTCTACGTGGCTACACAGATATCCCTTGCCCTCAGAGCCCTCCGGTGGAACATCCGGGCTCCAGAGGGCAGAGGGTGCCCGGTGTATAGTATACATAGCTCAGTGTGGCCCAACATACAAATACCGTTTGTGATCTTTGGTGTATGATCTACCACCCAACAAGCAACATATCAGAAGTCATTGTGAAAGGGAGTAGAGGCGGTGAGGGTAGTCTCATTGCGAATCTTCTTCTGCACCAGTCGACGCAGATTGTTACGACGCTTCCATGTCTCCGTCAGTGCGGTTCGTCCGCTGTATATGTTTGAGAAATTCATTTACCTGTTGAAGAATCGTTGCCAGCCCTGATGTGTAACCCTGAGACGTGCCGGGTATAGCAGTGCATAATCAATTTGTGCCTGTCTCAGTTTATTTTTGACTTTCACAAATTTACGTCTCTCTTCCTGTAATATAGGCGTGAAGTCCGGGTAGATAGAAAAAGTATTCCCGTCATAAGACAAGATCTGTTTGCTTCTTGCTGCACGCAAGGCCACATCTCTGTCCCTGTAATTCAAAAGCCTCGCTATTATGGGACGTGGAGTGTTACCCGGCGGCTTGCATGGCCCAAGGGATATGTGGGCCCTCTCTACAATAAACTGCCTTGAAAATGACTAGGCACCAATAGCAGTCACCAGCATATTCTCAACGTATTCTTCCATTCTTCCAGTTTTGGTTGATTCTGGAATACCAAGCACGCAAATGTTATTGCGCCGACTGCACGCTTCTTTGCTGCAATAAGTTTCAGGAGTTTGTCCATGTGGGCGAGTTGCGTGGCATTCCTGGCATTGTGTCCTCTGTGTCCGAAATGCGCTGCTCCGTTTCCTTAATACGGTCCTCATGCCCCTCCAACTTGTGTGCTATGGCGTCCATGCGCGACGACGTACGATCAACTTTATCCACGATAGTGGCAAACCCTTGCCTGACCTCCTGCAGGATACTTTGCATATCAGTATTGTGCGTGGCCGCATCTCCTCCTGCTCCCCCTCCTTCTTCAAGGTCACGGTCCTCTTTAACATTCTGAGTACTTCTTTTCGCCGCCTCAAAATTTTGCTTCGGTTGTCTAGTGTCCGGTTTCCCCATGAGAGCACCGAGATAGGGCTCGGTCAATCATGCCCCTGCCCGCTCACCCTCTGTCTTCCAGTGGGGGTGGCGCAGCTAGATTTGCAGCAGCCAGCAACCGGCGCCCAAATGTTTATGGCTTATACACACCATCCAGGTCTCGCAGGGCAGGGGGGCCCACAACCGGTGCCACCAGGGCGTGGTTCGCAAAAACAGCAGAGAGCAGCAGGGTCAGCCTCAGGGTGTCGCATGTAGTCGCATCAATTATAGCGATCTCCCAGAGTGGCGACACAATGGCGCTAAATCAGACATTCATGTTGCCAAGTTTCAAGAAGCCGCATGGTGTTCCCCTGGGGGAAGAATCTAGTCGTCCTCCGGTAGAAACTAGTGCATCAACAAGTGTCTCATCCCAAGCACAATGTCTCATTCAGGAGAGGCCTCTCTGGCCACGACAGAAGAAGGGGTCTACGGGGCCATCTAGCAGACTTTCCAGTCCTCCTCTCCACAGTATGGCGGCCGGGATCCTCCCAAATACAAAATGGCGCCAACCCAGGAGACCCAGCAGCATACAGTCACTCAATGTAATGAAGCCGTGCCCGCAAGGATCTAGTCACCCTCCTCACCTCAGCAGGGGTCGGAGCTTGCAGTCAAAGCAGGCGCTGGCTCCCAAGTCCTCGGGTGGGCAGCGATGGGCAGCAGCAGCGCTCTCTGGGGGGCCCAGGCAGTATCATCTCAATAAAACATGGCGGTAAGCTCTCGAATGCAGCGCGGCATTACATGCCTACGTAGATAGGCAGCGAGGGTAGGGGAGGCCCTCTAGTCAGTGCCCGAGTGCTGTGCTCTTTAGTTGATATAGCGGGGGGAGCGTAGGCCTCCACCGCCATATAGCCCCAAGCCCGCCGCCGCCGCCTACTGGCTGCCGCTCCTCTCACCGGTAATTTTCTTTCACCGCTCTGGCAGCGGTGTCCGTCCCCAATCTCCGCACTCCGGGGCCCGCCGCCACCAAGTGCCTCACAGTCCCGATCTCCGCGCTAGGCTCAGGGGCGAATTTTCCGAGTCTGCCGTACCCGCCACACCTCACGGCCTGAGTGTCTCCAGTGCAGCCGTGGGCTCAGTTGGTCACAGTAGCCGCTCCGCACTCCCACCTAGTTCTGCACAGCACTCCGGACAAAAATGTAACACTGCAGTTCCAGGGGCAGGCTTAGTCCGATTTTCCTGTGGTTTTCAGCGAGTCTGCTGGGTGTTGATATCTTCCAGCTGGCAGCTTTGCAGGCGCTTAAGAGGCCATTAAGCAGGATAAATGTCAGGATGTGGACACCGGGCTGCAGGAGCCTCACTCTTGTGCGGCCATCTTGCGTGCGCGCCACCTAGCGCCTCTTAAATCCTTAACCTTCTTATCCTCTTTACCTTTTGCTTCCAATTCCTGACGCTCATAATACTGGGCCCTAGTCAAAAGGGAGACTGGGGAAGACGTAGTCCACAAACTATCACTGGCCTTGAGGCGACTAACTATTTTTGGCAACATGTTAGCGACAAATTTGTCGACAAACAAATGCTTACCTGTATCATCTGTCAATGACTGCCCACTAAAGTCATGAAATATCACTTCAAATCGTGTAAAGAAATCAGAAACGGACTCATCCGCTTTCTGTTTACAGGATGCTAATATTGTCCAATCTATTTTCTAAGGGGGTATGAGAGTTTTTAACTTAGTCACGATAGCTTTGGGAAGATCTAATATCTCTTGTTGTGGTTTCTGAGCAGGTACCCTAGCCACATCTATTTCTTCAAAATGCACCCAAGTATCACCATATGCTACATTATCATCTATTTTCCGAATTGTTCTCCAAATATCAGGGGGCAAAATAAGTCCAAAAAACATATCAATATCTGGCAGGGTCATAGTGCAGGAGCTAATGGCTCCTTCCACTTCTTCATAGAAAGCGGCTGGATTTTTCCGTGTATCGGGCAAAGCGGCTTTAAGAGCCAAAACGTCTGCTCTACTCCAAGGAGTATAGACCCAATTATATACAAAATATCCCTTTGCATCATCTGAAGCTTTATTGTCATTTGTGCCCGCACCCTTTGGGGAACATACAGAGGTGCAGCTTCACGCATTGGTTTCACAGCAACTACAGTATCACTAGGGTCATTGTCTGTCCCCAAAACTTCTTCTTTTTGCACTGGGGTCTGAACTGTTTGTGCAGTTTTAACTTTAGCAGCTGATTTTTGCTCTGCTTTTAAACGTTGTGCATCATGTCTTAATTTAATGACTCGCCTAATTAGATCACGTATATTTGAAAAAAGGAAAGTTCCATCACTTAATTGTTAATCATCAAATTTAATATCATTGGGCTCTAAGGTTTTAGAAATGTTTCTAAAACCAAGTATTACCTCCCAGGTAAACTTCTCTGTAAAATATAACTGCTGGAAATCCTTCCACTGCTGAACCATTGCTACAAGGTCTGGAGCAGAAGTAGTCCCATGAGCTTCTTTGCGAGCAGTTGATCTAATAGTGTTTTTTTCGTCAACACTCAAAGTAGAGCGATGGTGCCGCCCATCTTGCTTATTTGCGTCTTTATCATCTGAGGAAAAATCTCTTCTTCAGAAAGACCATCCTCAGGGGCAGAGGGAAATCGGGGGCGGAGGTCGATCTAACAAGATGGAATCATCCTGAGGTTTATGAAGTATAGGATAAATGGGGCGCCTAATAGGGTACTGGCCAGTTACCTCTAAACAATGCTCCCTTTCCTCTTTTTCTTTTATTGCCTTCATCTCTTTATTTTTTCATTCCAATGCTTTTTGATATCTTGTTTTACGCTGTTCTTTTTCTGCTATAACTTCTTCTTTCCTCACTCTCTCTTGCACTTCTTTCACCCACATTCGTACACAGTCAAACATATCTTGTCGACTTTTTCTTTTAAAAAAACTCGGTTCTACATATTGAATCTTTTTAAAGTCAGATGACCCATTTACTGGCCATTGGAGTTCAGGATCCTTTTTCGTATATTTTTCCACAGTGTACTATACATTATGGAAGAAATACCGTATTTAATGAACATATGCCTATTAGGTGTCCCCTTCAGGGGAGCCGGCTGACTTCTGTCTAAATCTATTTTGGTACCTCCAAGACAGCCACACAGCGTACGGAGTGTGCTGGAAACAGGCATGCTACCAAGTTTTTTTTAAATATTACTTTTCTAAAATATTCAAAAGTAGAGAAAAATCTCCAAATTACCTGCCTTTATCTTTTTGCAAAAAATAAATCAAACAAACAAAACCAGAATCTTGGCCTAGCATATCAAGAGTGCCGCTTCAGCGACCTTACCAAACAAGAGTCTCCAACTTCCAACTGCCAATCTCTTGGTCGACCTAATGGTCACTGCAAAAATTTACACCAAAAATACCTCAGTCGGGACTGGCCACCACCTAAAGGGTCGAATCAAGAAAAGCGGAAAAATCACTTTGGCTGCAAAGACCAGGGTCTCCTCATGCAGGACGTCTCCTCAGTAAAATTCCATTCTACCATCAAGACCACTCCTTTGGACGGCCACGTCTCTGATGAGGGCCCACGTGTCGGGCGCCAACTGTGGAAATGTGCCTTTTAATGGGCACACCGGTGCAGGTTCACCCTTATCTTGACCACGGGTCCATAGACCAACAAAATAGAGATTAACACTGAAGCTGGAACTCAAAGAACAAGCTTATTAATCACTCATGAGTGGGACTACGTCCATACAAGACCCTCAAGTGTTCCAGGAGGTAGTACATTCAAAACACAGGCCATGGTGCTTATATGCATACTTTGTTGTAGAGTTAGCATGTAGATACAAATAGAAGGTACAGGCCTACACAGAAATAGTTACAGCCAGACATGGGCAGATGAGTAATCACTTAGTCAGCAAAGTGGGAGGGGGAACAGAACTGTTCACAGTAGCACAAAATATCTGACACTTACATCTTTAACCAGGTGCATTTCAGCAGCTACAGGCCTTTTCTCAGAACATACATTGCTTTGGCTCAGTACAGAAGGAGTTAACTAAAGTTGATGACTCAAGCAGAATAGAAATGCAAGCAGCAGTGAAGACAGAAGAATTACATAGCTAACAAAATGGATGCCACAGACAAGATGGCTTCCGTCTATGCTAACAGAAATTATTTTCGATTTCCACACTCTGAAAACATTCTTTGACCCACTTCTGGCTAATCCTAGAAGTAGTGATACTTCGCTGAAGACTTATTGGATCAAGACTAACCAGCAGGTCCTAAATAGTAGCGGAGCCTAATTTGGGGCCTCAAAATCAATCTGTTGTTCAAAATCATAAGCTACACCTATTGCAAGAGGGTGGCCATCAGGATAACGATCTGGCTGCCAGTTTTCCTGACTCAAACTCTCAAACTAGAGCAGTCAAGGATTTGAGCTTGCTCAAAGAAAAGTTCACACTTGAACTGATCATGGGTCTGTTATATCCGAGAATGGCAGCACTATTAGTAATGAGCCCCACTCAGTGAGACCCTGCTCTAAACGAGTCATTCAGTTGCCGCCAGAACCCACTAGGTTGATAATAGCCCTGAAGAATGTTTCACCTATACTGCTTGAGAGAGTTGAAGATATACAGCAACCACAAAATGCAGTTTTACACTAGCTAGTAAGAGCAACATTTAGGAGCATAAATAATGTATAGGGAGTATCCTGGGTTGGCTCACAACCAATAGATGATTGTTGAGATTGTGTTGTTGTTAATTTTAGATATATGTGGATGGCCAGCTCTCTTTAGGAATGGCTCTCTAAGCTTAGTCCTTCAAATGATAGTATTATGGCAGTACCCTTGGGCTATTTATTATAACCCGGGTGCTTTAACATAGTCTATGTGCCTCCCCATTGAACGATGTGTACCTTAGTCATTTCCTGTTCCGACTTATAATAAATTTCCCCCTTGAACAAATTGATTGATTGCAATTTCAGACGTCACCTGTTGCCCGAGAAGTTTTGTGAGGATATGGTGACATACTCAGTAAAATGTGAATATATCCCTTGCATGTGCTAACATGGTGGAAACTGGTATTATAATGGACCTCGGGGAAGAAATGGTGGCAGATGTCTTTTCTGTAAATATAGCCTCTTAATTTGATGTAGACTGTGGAATACTGGTTTTGCAGATATAGCCAGGCATGGCCGGCACAGGCAAGAACAGGGGGGGAGAGGGCAGGGGGTAATGTAATACAGAAAACAAAACAAACTAAACCACCCACCATGTGCCCACCGCATGCAGTGAGTGCAAGATAAGTGGTTCAAACTATTTATTTATTCTATTTTCCCCGCCCCGTCATCCCCCGAGCCTCCCCACTGCTCCAACTTGCACCGGCCGCACCCGGATATACCCTGTCTGGTTCCTATGAATGTCCATAATGTCTTTAGGTGATTATTTGGGAATGTGGGAGGTCTCTCAAATAAGGTGAGGAGTGATGACTGCCTTGACCTTATAAAGGGCTATAATATTGTTTGCTTTCAAGAAACCTGTGTGCGGAAGGGGTGTTATAATCTGATCATAGCAAAAGCAGTTTCATGAAGGACTGTCAGACGAATTATAAGGTGAGCTCCATGTGAAAAAGGGCTGAAGTGCTTTGCCTAGGTAGCTACATGACATTTCTATAAGACCCAGCTACTGTCCCATTATGCCTTTCCTAACGACCATTGTTAACTGTTGCCTCTGGGTCCTACTAGGGAAGCAGGGCTGTGACTGCCTGGTGTGGAAGTGCCTGATCCCCGGAGGGGCTGGAGACCTTCAAGTCAAGTTTATCCAGATATTTCACAAGTCTACAGCTGAGTTGCATGTCCTTTCTTTTGAAACAGGCTAAAATGGCAGGCCTGCTGGCACGGAGCACTTTCTGATTCCAAATCGGTCGGAGAATTGTTTCCTGGTCTTCCATATTGCTTTTACAGATCCATATCTGGTGAGTCAGTGTCTCAGGGGCTATTCCACAAACCAGCATATCCCGGTCATATTTGCACGCTTCCATGGGAGGAGATGTGGATTTGATGACAGGCATCCTATACGGAATTTCATGAAAGCTGCTTTAAGTTGAGGTTTAATGGCTGTGCCTAAGTATGACGGGTGCAAGCTTGGTGTAGGATGACAGAGTGAGCCAGGCATGCTGTCTCTTGGCGAATAACTCCTTCTCTGCTAGCAGCGAACAGGCCTTGATATTTTTGTTGTCTAACTCTTTGCTTTGGTGGTAAGAACTAAAGGATTCCCAATGGTTTGTTAGACCTAGTGATGCCAAGGGGCTATTTAAGTAAAGCCTGGCAAGAGAGTGGTGTCCTTCCGTTCTTTTCTACCCAAAGGAGGGAGCTGAGCGCTCCTGAGGTTGCCCCCTTAAGTTTATAGCAGAGCTTGATAAATGCTCTCTCCCTCACCCTCAATTATCTGACGAGGCCCAACTTGAGGCGTAAGTGGGCAGGTGACTTGTAAGCTTGTAGAGAGAACAGCAATTCAACATGTCTGGTAATGAGTTTCTCCAGGTGGACCTCTCCGCTACCCGTCAAGGCTCCACTATCTTCTGCAATGGTGGAGATTAGTTTTGCTTGGATTATTTTCAGCAAAGTTAAGTAGGTCGAGGAGCCTGTGGCTGCTTTATTGCACTTAAATGCGGTTGTAAGCGAGAGCATTTCCCCAGTATCAGATCCAGGTGTGTCTTGCTGTCCAAGAGGACTCCCAGGTACTTGAATTCCTGCACATCATCCACTTTGTTGTCACCCAAGTACTACTGATGTGAGTACCGCTGTTGCCTGAGAGACATTGTTTTGGACGTTTTCAAGTTGATAATCAAGGCATTGGTATTGAAATATTTAGCTGTGGTATTCAGAAGTCTTTGGAGTCCAATTTTGGTTTGACTAAGG
The DNA here is from genome assembly GCF_964261635.1 of Lissotriton helveticus. Lineage (NCBI taxonomy): Eukaryota > Metazoa > Chordata > Amphibia > Caudata > Salamandridae > Lissotriton > Lissotriton helveticus. The sequence continues at coordinate 774,274,338 of NC_136070.1, read as the reverse complement.
AGAATCGGGTCGTCTGCGTACATCAGGCATGGCAGTATGGTGTTCCACAGTTCAGAGCATGGGAATTTACTTGTCCTAGGCTGGTTGGCAAGACAGCTAAGAAGAGATTGAAAAGAGTTGGAGCTAGCACATACCCCTGTCTTAGGCCATGAAACGTTGATATTTCCCTTGAAAGGTGGGCACCATCCCCAAATATGATCCTCACCAAGGTGTCAGTATGGAGAAGAGTTATTGCTCTCAACAGGTGGTTGGAGATATTCCACTTGGCGAGTCACAATTTGCCCATGTCTACAGGGTTGAAAGCTGCCTTGCAGTCTATAAATGATAAATATAGAGGTTGCTTAGTAAGCCTGCTGTGAACAAACCGTAGAGATACAACTAATAGATTGGCAGATGCACCTTCACCTTTTGAAAAACGTGTTTGAATAAATAGAATTAGTTCGTTGTCTGAGGCCCAAGCTTCCAATTCCTCCAGGAGGCAGCCTGCAAAATACTTGGACTCGAAATCCAGGAGGGATATGACCCACCTGGGGAGACAGTTCCGCCTTTCCATTAGTGGAGGATGGAATTAAACAATGTTATGCCTTTGTAGACTGTTGCCAAGTGAGCTGCTTTCAAAGATGTATCCTTGTTAAAAAAGGGGCAGCTGAAATTCTGTGTGGTCCTGGGGCCCCCTTTCCCCGGCTTTTGGTAATTGCTGCTCGACTACCTATGGACGAATAGGTGACGTTCATGATATAAGTGCCACAATGTGGCTACCCAAGACTGTCTGACTGACGGAGCGCATATTTTGGGCTGGTGTAAAGGTTGGATAGACAAAGTGCTGGGTAAGCAACTGGTATCACGTCTCTTCAGGGATATTAGCTTGATTGTGATAAATCATTTAATCTGTTCACCTGCTTCCAACCTTGCATGTCTATTATCCTTGAGACTGCATAGGAGTGCGGTCGATAGACTGGCGGCAGCTTCTCTTTCAAGTTCCCGCAGGTGTTTACTGTAAGCTGTCCTAGATTTGGCAGGCGTGCTCTTAGTGCTTCGTCGCTTGAATTTCGTTGGTGTAGTCGTAGGGCATTGTTCAGGCTTTGTTTTAGTGCCTTGGTTTCCCGGCTTACTGTTGGCCCCAGAGTGCTGTTACTGTGCCTAGGTTTGCCACCTTGGCACAGGTGGTTATCCACAAGCTCTTTCGCGAACTGTTCCCAAGCCTTTTGAGCGAAGCTTGCGCTATCCAGTTTTAATGCCCATGTACCTTTTGCATCCTAGGATAGACCAAAAATTATATCTGATGACCATTTGAGCTTCTTGCCATTGGTTGTGTGTGTGGCGTGTTGTAATGCCTCTGCTGGCTCATGGCGGTCCATGGTTCGGGTAAGGAGTAGTTCTTGTGGTAAGTGGTTGCTTTTGCTTCTTGCAGTTAACTGGAAACTGGAGACTAGATGGAACAAGGGGGACGAAAGGACTGTAATATGGATTAACGTGCACACTTTGATTGTGTAAGGAGAAAGAGGGTGGCTGGTCAGTATGAAAGCGCCCATTGATGGCATGCAGATTCATATACTCCAGTTCCTTAATCAGTGATCTGCCCAGTTTATCAGTTCAAGACTCTGAACTTGGTTGGGGATCTGCCGTAAAGCGTTCTGAGCTGCAAAAGCTTCTTCACCACGTTCCGTGCTCAGCAAGTTCATATTAAAGTCGTCAAAGAGTATTATTTCAAAGGGAGAGGGACCATCTTGCAATCTGCAAATTTCCTTGGGCAGATATCTTTGACCACCAGTTTGACGTCCTGTTTTGGAGAAATGTAGAAGTTAATAAAGGCTAGTTTAAAGCTTAGAGAGCCCCGAGTCTGGGAGAGTAGGACAGTTTGTAAGCTATTTCAAGTAGTTGGCTCATAAGATGGCTCCCTTGGGGGTGGCGTGAATGCAGATCACTAAACCCCCGCTTGGGCGGCCATATAGGGTCCTTTTTAAGGGTGTGTATGCAATGTGAAATTCCTGCTAAAGCCCTTGTAAGAGCAGGTGTATATTATTTTGCCACCTGTAATTTTGTATATATTTATAATTTTATGATACTGAGTTTGAGGATTGCCAGCTTACGTGCAATACGGGCGAAAACAGTTTGTTATAGTGACAGGTCAGGTATGAAGACTTGGAGGCCTTATTCTTTAATTGGAAATGTCATGTCCGATTCAGTAGTCTGATCTCTTTATTATAATAATAATAATAATAATCCATATTTGTAAAGCTCAATCATATCCCCCTTAAGGTTTCAAGGCGCTGGGGTAAACTCCAGGGGATCCTGACTATTTGCCACTTGAGTAGGGTACGAAGTAAATTTGTTGTAGAAGTTCTGGACTTTACTGATTATGGAAGCCTGTCGAGAATAAATGTGCCTTCAATTCTGTTGCAAGAAATGCTTATTTTATTGAACTATGTATCCTTCGTAGTCACTCATGGAACTACATGTTCAGTGCTAATATTTGATGTCTACTGGATGCCGATGGAGAAGAAAGGTACATACATATTAACTGTAATACCTCTCCTAAGGGGCTCGTCATAAAAGGATATACACCTAATTGCAAAGCGGTGGCCAAGACTGCGCAGAGCTGGAGTAATGTTGTATAGCTCACGTGGTTTCCATCATACAGCGCGGGTCCAGTATCCCAAACCACTAGTCCAATTTAACTCTGTTAGCGGGGCACTAACCCCTCCTCTACCCTGCCCCATCTCCAGACTCAGTTTGGTTAGTATCTGCTGTTCTTTATTCCAGTTTAAAGCACTGGCAACACTACAGCACCGCTACAAACACAACAGTACAAGATTGCAACATCAATACAGTACAGCATATTGCATGCGATCACAACCACAACAGTATAAGCAGCACTGTGACCTACAAGACAACAACAATAGAGCTACAAGACTACAGACACCAGCACTATTCCGCCAAAGCACTTCAACATAGAAGATTACAAAACCAACGTTACAACTCCAGAGCCACTCCTACAACGCAGCTCCAACAGCAGAGTACACTACTGCTACAGCGCAGACACTGCGGAGTTACTTCCCTAACACTACGACCTCAGCAGTACAACTAAAGCACAAATATTACAGAATGGCAATGGCAGCACCCCAACATTACAATAGTCCAAAATTCTAATACTGCTAAACCTCTACCAGTAGCGCTATCTCTACAACACCAACTGCTGCACTGCTTTGGCAAAAAAGATTGGCACACCTGGTTAGTTAATGAGCGAGAGCTGTTGGCTTTGCTAGCGCTTGTTGAACTCTTCAGGCCACACGTAAGCCTATCCTACTAAAGCAAGGATGTCCATCTTAAGCCGAAGTGGACCGCTTCCATATCCAGTTTTCCAGATAACAAAGTAATGTATCATAGCACACAATTGATTTAAAAGATATTTGCTTACTTAGCGATTAAGCTAAAAATTTGGTAAGGAATACACCTTTTAGGAGATGCGTTGATCAGTTCTGCATTAAAGTGTAAAGCCAAACTGATAACATTTGTTAATGCAAGTTGGAAATGTAATCAGTATTCTATATCTACAGAATTTGCTTGCCCCAAAAAGTGGAGGTTGTGCTAATGGGCTCCCTCCTGCCTGACTCTCTGACAGTCGTGACAACGATCATGTACATTAAACTCCTTCTCTTGATGTAGTGGTGCATTGCTCACCCCGATTCCGACCTGGTCTTGATGATTTAATCCCTGGAATAGGTATTAACCTTTCAATGCCCCCACCCTTTTATCCTGATGATGACCTTGTAACTAAGACATGAAGTCAAAACATCGAGATTCATACGTGCCCAGTTATTATTTTATTACCAAAGTTGCTCTGTATATACAGTCCAATACACGCCATCACTGATTACGTTGTGTAATCACCGGGCTACCAAGCACCTTATGCTCTGTTCTTTTGATTTACATGTTAAGTGAATTACATACATTTTTGCTTTCTGTTTTCCTCTGTAGTGTTTGCTTAAGTTACTGTGAGTAATGCCAGTTTGATTTATGAGTCCTTGGTAAACCGTTGTTACTTATATACAATTTGTAACGATGCTCACATTTTAGAGGACATGGTGTGCTAATATGGGTATCTGTTTAGTTTGTATAGCACCAGTTGGTCGCCTTTTTGGCCATTTCACAGACCTTAACATTTTAGTCTGGGACTGGGATCGGGGCTGTGTGCAGGTCCATAACATTTCCTGCAACAATAGGCTCAAGCTTATACACTTTAATTACCTTCATTGGACATATTTCACTCTTTGTCTTTGGCAAGATTTAGCCTACCAAGGAAGCAAAATGTCCCAGATGCAGTGAGGAAAAAGCATCCTTTTTAGTTTTCGCTTGCACAGCTCTGGCACTGTGCTTGTGAAATCTTCTGTATTCAATATAAATCTTAAAGGGGGCTTACATCCCACTCCCATACTTTTCATTGGTTCCTGTGCTTGCCACTTACATTTCCTCCGTTTCAATTGGCTGTGGCATACTGTTTCTTGTTCCTCCCCATATTTTTCCATGTATGCTTCTCTTATCATTGTCCCTGTGCAGAAGTACTGTTTCTATCCACTTTTGGGGAACTTTTTTCTGTAATGTACTTAATAACTCTGTGGCTGCACGCAATTCAAGCATTCTAGTTTGGTTTCCCCTGAACGGCACTTGTTATACGCTGTATCAGCTAATGGTCACGTACACTGCAAAGAGTAAACAAAGCATGTGGTGGCTGTTTTAGACATCCACCTGCTTCATTGACTTGCGGTCATCCCAAGAAACCATCCCCTCAAAGCCAAAGTGGCAGGGATTGTTGATGACCGTGTTTGATTTTGCAACATGTCGAGGTTCGTCTCACACCGACGTATGAATGTGACACAAACAAAGTCTAAGACTAAATTGTTAATGCCACCTAGCCTGTTTGCTCCAACGTCCGCTGCGATCAAGTTACCGACAAGTTTGACCCAGTTTGAATAGAATTTTAATTTATTTGGCTGAGTGTATTTTAACTAGATGTTTGCCTAATCTCAACAAGTCCGCCACAATGACGTAACGTCGCCCTCGTGTGTAATTTCAGGCAGGCAGCTTCCTTTCCGTCTCAAAGCTTATAAAAGACCATTTCATAGACATAGAAGAGCGACACATGTCTACACATTGAGCCATTTCTTTAAATAATGTTATATTGCTGCCCCAAATATGTCACCAGACTGCCTTCACTGTCTACTTTCTTCATAGTTAATCTAAACACAATTAAAAATAGATGATGCATTCTGACTTTAAAACTACTTAGCTGTATATTTTTGTTTACAAAAACGTGGCTCATTTTATATTTGTAATGGTTATAGGAGCATCATGAGTTGTACGTTTTTTAATTGGTAACTTGTGTGAAATTCACTTATTTTGCTCCTACACATATCTTTACATTATGGCCGCAAAGTTATAGCTGGGTTTGGGCAGGGCGAGGCCTGCACTTGTCTGCTCTCTAGATCCTATGAGTTTTGTGCTGCTGACTTTCCTTCTGAATGTGCTACGTTCTCTTTGGCTGAACGTGTCGTCTTTGGGTGTAGTTTTTCTACACACCATACGCCGATAGCCTGTGCCTGGGAAGATTGAGGGACAGTTGACAGCTGTACATTTATGCTACTCTTTTGATGTAAATAAATAGTCTACATCCCAGCAGTGAGTTGGGGGTATAGGTTTCAAGTGTACCTCCATCTAACCATAACTGACCCTTTTCTGAGGTGTTTCTCTTGTCATGACGCCCTCGCTTCTTCGAGCAATGTGTTTCACCAATTGTAATTCCATACAATGTTGATGTACATGAAATTCAGTATGCCAATCATTACATCATCATTGGGTCCTGTTTCAGTTATTTTTGAAGCCCTATGTTGACCACTAAAAAGCTAGCCAAGGCAATGTAGCATCAGTTCTAGATTTGGACAGTCTGAGAGCCCATACATTGGGCATCATGGTCGACAACAGAAAAGGGGGTGGAGTCACAAGAGGCAGAGTTATGACAAGCAGTCAGACAGTCAATTTATACATTTATGTTTTAAGAACTCTGTCTTGAAGAAATTGGCAACGCGGAGAAACGTGGCTGTAAGTTTCTTCTAGCTTAATTAGTTGCAAAGGCTGCATTTTAAAAATATCTGTCTAAAGTACCTGTTGCACAGGATTGTGTGTGCCCTGTAAATCTCAGAACATAATAATAATCTTTAGATAACTCTGGTGGTTAAAGTGTTTGCTGGGAGAGATTTGTGTTTTGTTCAGTCACAGTTTTGCCTTAGCACAGAGAGTTAATGCGTCTCCAAAGCACATCGTGTAACATGCAGATGACCGATTATTATGTGATGTGGATAGGTAAGTAAGTCACTGCTTTTGACTCAGAGCTCTATATTCTACTTGCAGTTCATAAATCACAATCCTTCTAATATAGCACAGTGAGCTATGAACCGACATCCGCATGCAAACCGCAAGACACTCTTATTGTGTTACTTTTTATATCCTGACTGTGTATTTCTCCCAGCTATATAATCTTAGCATATAATCCCTACTGATAAAGACGATGTGATTTTTACACCCTGAAACCCTTTGTCTTATGTAACATGCTGTACATTGATTTACACTGCACACTTGTAAGATTGATTATCAATGATTAATATATGTGAGTGATGAAGGGATGAGGAATGCTATAAAAGTATTAAATAAAAAATATTGGCAAGTGCTATTTAAAAGGTTAACCCGGTTATGACGATATTAAAATGTGCCACCTTTATCCATCTGTCCTAAACACGGTTTCCCAGTAAACTTCAATGGACCTTTGTGAGGTTTTTGTATGCTTTTGATGAATTAATTGAATGTATCACAAACGTCTGCAAGTTTTTTTTCACCACCTCTTTGAAATAGCGATCGTTTTAGTTGTTGGCAAATTTCTAAACTCGTGGTATTAAGCTTTAAATCGTGTAGTGGAAATGGTGTGTGTGTTATTGTACCACAGCAGTACTTTATTTGCTAGTGAATCTCTGGGCTCACATTTTTGCAAGTTTATTCGGTGTTTGTGAACTTGTAAAAGCGAGACAGGAAGAGGTTTTGTACTTCTTACAGCAAAATGCAACTGTTTTCACTTTGTTCATGTTTAACTCTAAACTTGGGTGGGAGTATAGGTAGGCTTGCACTACACTGTAAAGACAACCCATGTAGCCTGCACTTCCAAGCAGTTCCCACCCCCAGGCTCGAGGCACAGCTTCCCTCTGCCCCCAAGGAACGTGTGTCAGTGCTCAGCAGTGCTATCTTTTATTGTAACAGCATTATTGCAAATTTGTGATTCCATGAGCACAGTTTTCAAGAAAGCATTGCCTTTCTCAATAAACAAGTCATAATTCTTTAACAGACTTTCATTAACTTATATTGCACAAATGCTCACCAACCTGCAACTTACAACAAAAACTGCTTATTATTATTCATATAGGTTAAACCTAATGCATTTACCAATGCTTGTTACACTTGAGATAGACCTACAAGGATGTATTGAGATACTGGGAGGAAGCAGGGCCATGGATAGATGCCTCCGCTGGGTTCCATCTCCCGATTACACCAGAGGCATGTTTCCTGAGAGTAGTGACACAACCTAGGAGGTGCAAAACGGAAAAATTCCTTCACCTTGCATTCCTCTCGACAAAAAAAGGGTGGATGGGAACTCTCTCTACCCCCCCCCCCCCCTCCCCCCCCTCTCCGGTGGATCTGTGGGCATGACTGTCCTGGCGTGGGCAGTGACTGAAGAGCAGTAAATCAGACTGTCTAGGTTTGCCTAAAAAGTTCAGGATGATATCGCAACATGGGTGATGGTGTTGGAATGTTTCAAGAGCTACGGGTACAGTGAAGCTGGTTCTGATGAAGATACCAGTTCTGAAAAGGAGAGTGGGGGTCAAATAGTTAAGCATTGGTGTGAAGTGATTCGGACTCCAGGAGTTGTAATGATGAGGTGGTTTACATGGGACTTCAGACCTCGTATGTGTTAGTGCAATGTCTGTTTCTGTCCCGACGGTAATATGGGTAATGGGTGGTGCTGGGTTTTATATGGAGGATGGCATATTTGACTGGGGTCTTTGTTTCGGTTTATTGCTTTATACTCCTTGTCTAATCTTCTCTAACAAGATAAAACTGAAAAATAAAAATGTTAAGCAAAACATTTTAGGCTTTACAGATTGAGGACAAAATGTGATTATAAATTATTTTGCTCAACGAGTATCACAACAGTATCAACCTGGCTTTGCTTTTGAAGATGGGTTGTTAGTCGTTGCTCTTGGTTATACTTCGTGGGGCCTGGTCCCTTTGTGAACGGCGAGAAGAAGATAGTGTTGCAGCACTTTCCCATTTCTATGTCCTGTCCCAATTTGTTGAGTTCTTATTATCAGATTTCTTTTCCTTTTCCAATTGTCTGCCTAGTGCGGTGTTAGCTCTGGCATTTCAAAACAAGTATTTGCAATGCATTCGGTCTTGCCTTGGGGAACTTATATGTATTTCGCTATGCAGCACATTAGCCTGGGTGGTGAAACATCTACTGTTCTTGAACATGGAGGGAAAGTAAGCACCAAACTGCGTGACCCGCCAGGTATGGGAACACATGGAGAGAAATATTGCCATTCAGCGGGAAATGGTATAGTCGAAAGCTCTGTTTTTAATATAAAAGCAAGGCCTTCGGTGGTCATATCACTGAAAATACAAGATTTGAAAAAATATTATTGTCTACGGGTGCTCGTGGAAGACAATTTCTAGATAGAAATAGAGGCAGTTGCCAGAAACATTTAAAAAAAAAAAAAGAAAGTCCCTCAGCAGAAAGCACTTCTGGTATTTTACTGACCTCTGCTGGTCATTTTCTGTCGACAGTGTTGAACAGAAAAAAAGTCCCTAAGCGGAAGCAGACCAGTCCTAGGGCTGATCTCCAGAGCCCTCAAAGTACATACACATAGAAGTATATACTAAAGTATATACTGAAGTATATACAAGAGGTCTTGAATGCTTGACCTAAAGAGGTCGCAGAGATTCTACTACTAATTTTTTTTGTTTTCTGTGTTCTAGTAGTAATGCCTTTAAGACCTATTAATAATGCGTGCGTATCATGGGCCGCAGTAATGCTAAGTCCATCGGTTTTTGTAGAGCTTTATACTTAAAAACAAGATCCAAACATCTTTCTATTTCCTGCTTGCCCCTTTCACATAGTCTGTCCTTGCTTTTTGTACTCACATCCATCGACTGTCTTGCCCTTCGTACTCCGTCCAAGTCCTCTTCCTTTTCTTCTCTTTTGCTCTCACTTCCCTCCCCATCTTGACTCTTTAATTACTTCCCTTTTTTTCTCATTGGTTCCGCTCTTAATTCCCATTCACCTTTTCTCTTTCTCGTTCTTTCTACTTTCAAGCCTTTTCTCTCATTTTCCTCCTTCCGTCCCATTTCTCACCGTCTCTTTCTAAAGATGTTTTATAGGGAGAAACATACATTCTGTAGAGCATCGCCTCTCAGATCAGCAAATTCATTAAAAAAATGTAAGGAGTAACATTACCATCAAATTGATGAAATACAAAAATTGCTTTTAACAGTGTGTGTACGTGACTGTAGCAGTTTAATTCGTTTTGGCGGGACTCGCAATACTGGTGGGACGAAGGATGTAGGATGGCAGTAAAGCCACAAGGCAGGGGGCGTGGAATAAGTGGATGGAACCATGTATATTTGTTGAAGAGGGGAGCAGGACAGACCACATATTCCAGTATTGTGTGAAAAAGGCCGCTTTATTGAAACAGGTGCACATTACAACATGCCCTGGGCCTTTGCCATACAAAACTATAACCTCACTATAAATCTTAAATAACCTATGATAAGCTGCCTCCTCCCTTAACATACCACTCCCCTAATAAGAATCTTAAAACCTCAATAAAATACATGCATCAGAGCTGATCAACTGTAACTGGGACCTCTGAAATCCCTTACGTTTTTCTACCTCAATTACCGTTTGAACTTCCTACCTAACCTTGAACTTCCTAAGTCTCCAGGAGTGAACATGCCTATGTGTTCCGTTTCAGCCTCAACTGCCCCTGACTAATAATAAACTTCTGTAAATCATGGCAACTTCTCAGCCAATTGCTGTGCACCTGAATCAAGCGACAGACTAAAAACACATATATCCCCTTGCGCACCTGTAGCAAGTAAAGCAAGCCAGACCCTTGACTCATGAGTGGCTCTCCCGACAAAAACTCGCCAAACACCTTAAAACAGAGATGAGAGGGTGGGGCAAAAAGGTCCTCCTTGGTACCAGCCACTGTTTCACCAAAATAAAATGGTGTCTGGTACCTTAAAATGGTGCCCTATATATATGTTGGGCTAGGAAAATAGCCCAGTTGGAGACCAAAACCCAGTGCAGTTGCGGGTCTGCACCACTTCTCCTGAAAGCCAAGGGGGAAGGACCTTCCTGTGGTCGGCTGATCCCCAAGTCCCCATTGGGGAAGAGGGGAGCAGCACACACACCAGTATTGTTTGTGAAAAAGACCACTTTATTAAAACAGGTGCACATTACAACATAGCCTGAGCCTTTGCCTTACAAAACTGTAACCTCACAATACATCTTTGATCACCTATGATAAGCTAACCCCTGCCCCTAACATGCCCCTCCCCCAAAATAATCTTAAAAACTCAATAAAAACCTTGCATCTAAGCTGATCAACTGGAACGAGGACCTCTAAAACCACTTCTGTTTTTCTACCTCCGTTACCCCTTGAACTCCACTGAACTTCCTACCTAACCTTGAACTTCCTATGCCATCCAGGCGTGAACTTGCCTACCTGTTCCCTTTCAGCCTGAGCTGTCACTACAAACGATAAATGTCTATAAATCATAGCAACTTTTCAACCCACCTCCACCCAGAAAAAGAGAGGGGGAAAACACACGGGTTAATTCACTCCTCTTCCTCCCCCATCTTTCTCTGCCCCTTCACCCCTAGTTTCCCTGTAAGGCCAAAGAGAAATTTCCCCCTTAAAGTAATGCCCAGTATTTTAGCGATGGCCAATTTCACCTACAGTAAGTATAGCTCCATTCCCAAAGTCGAGAGATGTACCCCATCACCTCTGAAAAGGTCTCCATCTTCTTAAAGGAGATCCGAATGGTCCATTCTGCCAATACCAGAGTCCCAGCAGAATGTGCACATCTCTTTGTTTAGTTTCCTTCTTGTCTTATCTATGGCCGCTGACCTGACAGCCCCAATGCCAGGCTCTCCAGTGGATGAATTCGGTCCACATTGTGTGGCATCCATCCCATTACCTGCATATCTCTTTCAAGTCCTCATTCATGGCCGAACCCTTCTGAACTATCAGATCACTTTCCCCCAGATGAAGAAGGAGCACATCTGGAAATTTCCCTCCCACCAGAAGCCTATTCAGGCAGGGGATGAGCTCCTTCCACTGCACCCCCCCCTTTTGCTACCCATTTTATATTATATAGCGACTTGTCAAACCCCAAATTCCTGCCATGACTATTGTTCCTCTCTTGTCGCTCTACCCACTTTACAAAGGACTGGCTGACTATCCAGATGTAACTCTCTGCCTCCTGTGACCTGGAGACGGAACCTGAAATAGAAATAAAGTTGACAACCTGCGTACTTAATCCCCCCAGTTTCCTTCTCCCCTGATATATCTACAAAATAAATTTGACGATCATCTGCCCAGCTCTATGATGCTGGCATGATCCCAATCCCGATGGGCCGCTTCTGAAGCTGCCCCATCCTCGTGCTTGAATACCTTCCCTTCCCTGGCCCACCCGAAGCTGTAGAGCATTAGCCCATCGTACCAGGCAGATGGCTTCTGCAGGGGTAAAGTCTCAGAAGCACAAATCTCCCCTCCCTCCTTTGGTCGGTCTTGGACTTGTACAGCCAAACCTGCACACCATCTTTCTTGAAAAGCACTTCTTCCATCAGCAGAACCCTACTATCCCGCAACAGCTCCGATACCCTGAAGGCCTAAAAAAACATCCAGGACGTGAGGGTTGAAAAGAGCACCATCTCCCCTCTCCCGGAGCACACCATCTTAAGGGACATAATCACTTTGGTCAAGTCATCTAAGATCGGAGGCCTCTGCCTGGGTGTCCCATGCCCTGTTTCTCTCTTAGTCCCAAATTTCCCTTCTGCAGGGTTGTAGCCCCATAGGAGCTTGGCCATAAATGCAATACCAGACAACTTGCCCGCGATTGTAACTGTTGACGGTCTGTTTTCAATGAGAGAGAGTATGAATTGCACTACATCCTCTACCCTCTCCCACTCCTGTGACCTCCTTATGCCCCCCGACAAAACTTCAGACCATGCTTATCGACCCCCTGGACCTGCTTCTAAGTTTATTGAATCTCTTCTTGAGGTGGCCAGTTCCTTGGTTGTGGGCTCGGCCAACTTCACGATTCTAGGAGATTTAAATCTCCATTTTGATCAGACTCATGACCCTATTATCAAAAATCTCCTGGCGGATCTAGCGGCCTTACAATTAGATTCCTTAATCCAGACTGCTACGCACTCGGCAGGGCATGTACTAGATCCTCTGTTTACCAACATCCCGGAGGTCAGGACGGATGTGCCCAAACCCATGGGATGGACAGATCACTATCTAATCAAAGCCACCATGAAGGTCATGGAACGATTCAATAAGGATGGGCTGATCCGGGTCTTCAAAAGGCCTTGGCATAAACTTAAACCTAAGGACCTCCATACTACCGTAGGAGTGTTTCATTGTGGGGACAACTCTGACCCCGACACTGCATACACCACCTTCCATGACTGGATTATAAGGGGACTAGATGCTCTCATCCCAGCCAAATGGACCAAGGGGCGCAGATCCCCCTCCAACCCTTGGTATAATGACACCCTGAGATCCATGAGGAAAGATTGTAAGAAGGCAGAGCGAACTTGGAGAAGGGACTATAAAGATGGGGATAAAGCACTGTACCTGGCTAAACAAAAACGTTTATCACAAAGCAATTTTCTCCACGCGTGCCTCTTTCTACGTGGAATAAATTAACTCTAGTTCTAATCCCACCAAATGTATTTTTAAACTGGTGCAAGAACTCCAGAGTAGTAGAACCCCTGTTTCCAGCATTACCTCCGCGCAGCAGTGCGAGGAGCTTGCCACTTTCTTTGTAGAAAAGGTACAAAAAATATACAGGTCATTCCCGCCGCACTCTTTGGACCTACACAACCCCACTAATACCAACACTGGTGGCGCCGCCTTGACGCTCATACCAGAAATTACGTATGATGACCTGACTAAACTCTGCAGGAAAGGCAAGTCTGGCTCTGCGGCAGATCCCATGAGGCCGGCACAATTCATTGAGTCTCTGGCGCTCTTCCAGCAACCTCTGGCCGCTATACTCAATCTATTCTTCTCTATGGCCAGTGTCCCTACTGCCTGGAAACAGGCATGGGTTTCCCCTATCATTAAGAAGCCTACCCTGGACCCTTCCAAACCAGAAAACTTCAGGCCAATTTCCCTGCTCCCTTGGATGTCTAAGCTTGAGGAGGCCCACGTTAACAATGTGCTGTCCCAATATATGCACCAAAACAACATTCTGGACCCATCACAAAACGGGTTCAGGCCAGGCCATAGTACTGAGTCTGCCCTACTGTCCACGACCGAACATCTCCGGACGATTCTTGATGCCGGTCAGAGTGCTGCGCTGATTCTGTTAATCTCAGCGCGGCCTTTGATACGGTATCACATGACATCCTGTTATATCGTCTGGAGACAGTGGGGATTACTGGTCTTGCCCTGGAATGGTTTCGTTCATTCTTAAAGGACAGATCCTTCCGGGTGTCAGCTCCCCCGTATCTCTCTCAGTCCCATCCCATCGGCCAGAGAGTCCCTCAGGGCTCTGCACTCAGCCCATCCCTTTTCAATCTCTATGTGCAGCCACTTGCGGTAGTGGCTAAAGAGTGGGACCTCACGCTGGTATCATATGCAGATGATACTCAGCTGGTCATCACTCTTACCGAAGGGCCATCTACATCGGCCTCGAGATTCAGGGATGGGCTGGCTGCAGTAGCCCAGTGGATGACGGACAACTGCCTGCAGCTTAATGCAGGCAAGACGGAGGTGGTTTTTTTTTCTCCTCATTTGCCGTCTCGCCACCCATATCTTCTAACTTAGTCCACCACTGGGCTTTTTATCTCATAAGCTAGTTAGAGTATTGAGGTATAAACTACACCTATTTTGAGTCTGGTCATTCATCGAGCAACCTTTCTTGGCCATCTGACTCACCAGGTGTGTCTTCCTCTTACTCTATTTCCGACCTGGAGTCCCATATAATAAGTACCAGCGAGATAGGCGCGGGCTTAATCATCGGAAAATCTTACCAAATAATATAAAATCAACCAAAACCTACAAGAAAAGGTACCCAAAATCCTCGATTTCTCTTAGTGTGATCTGAAGTGTCAAGCTTAGCCATATACCTCATGGCTAAAATCCAATCCATTAAGTTAGGGCTGGATAGTGAGACCCATAGCTTACATATCTCTCTACGAGCTAGCAACATGGCATAAAAGGTAAGTCTTACATTATCATTCATACATTTGTTTTCTAAATCATATCTCCCCGTTATTATTAGTTCGGGGCTTACCTCCATCTGCAGGTTCAGAGTTTTAGATAGACAATTACTTACGTCCAGCCAGAATTGTCCTATATTTGGACAAAAGACGACATGTGTAGATCATCCGCATTTGGGGTCTTGCACTTCGGACACCCCACAACTCCGCCAGTTTTAAATTTGGATAATCTACGAGGGGACCAATATGCCCTATGGATAGTAAACAAAAGATTCCGCCTTAAATTTGCGGGTTTAACAATACTGTAGAGCATAGACATTGCTACTTGCCATTGGTTCTCTGTCGCGATCTTCGGCAAGCATTCCATCCACAGAGCCTCCGGGAGCGTAAATGGTCCATCTTGCATTTCCAATATCATCCAGTACCATGTGGCCACTTCCTTCTTAAAGGTCCCTCCCTATCCCCAGCTTCAACTCAAAATCGTTCTGAGTCCCAATCACATTTTCTGGATCGTTTGCCCAACTCTGAATCTGTAGATACTTATATCTCGAGAAAACCTGACCCCACAATTGTTGGCAAAGGCCCCAAGACAACAGTTTACCATCCTGGAACAAATCTTTCCATCTTTGCAAACCATCCTCTTTTTTCAAATGAAAAGCCAAAACATCTTTTGTCCAAAGTGGAGCTCCAGGAGAGTCCCATATTGGGGCCATATAACTAAAATAAGGCAATTTCAGTATTCTTCTTATTTTATACCATACCTCCGCCAAGTCCCGTAAAACCTTAAGTCTCACCTTTTTGAAAAATTTAGGATTTGCAAACTTATATAAAAAACCAAAATCATCATATCCGCAACTTTTCAGCAGCACACCAAATATATCTCCAATCGTTGATTTAGTTAGGGTGCCGAACATCATCCTACAATTCTTTAAACAAAAGGCCCTCGCATAAATTTGTAAATCTGGAGCAGCCAGACCACCTTTGTTAATTCTCCTCCTTAACCTTTTCCATGATAATCGTGCAGGCAAGACGGAGGTGTTGCTTGTCGGGAAGAATACCACCTACTGGAATGAGCACTGGTGGCCTTCTTCTTTGGGCACCATCCCACCTCCCAAATCATTAGTTAAAAACTTGGGAGTCTGGATGGACTCCTCGCTCAGCTTCCAGACCCACACCAAAAGAGTGGCAGCTACCTGTGTGGGCCTGCTGAGGAGTCTCAATCCTATACTGAAGTTTTTTGACTCCAAAGTTCAGCAGCTTATCGTACAGGCCACGATCCTTTCTCGCCTGGATTATGCCAGTGTACTATTTCTGGGCGCCAATAAAGCTTAGATAGCACGACTACAGAGAGTTCAGAACTCGGCAGCAAGAACTCTGGTGGGTCTTCCCCGTAGATGCTCTGCCAGAGCCACGATCAGAAAGCTGCACTGGCTTCCTATTGAATCCCGCATTCAGTTTAAAACTCTTAGTCTGGCATTCAAGATCCTTAAATCCAGATGCCCAGATCTCCTGTGCCCGCTTCTGACGCCATATGTGCGTAGTTTGCGCTCATTAGGTCAACACCTAGTGATCGTACCCCGTACAAAACTCTGCCGCATTGGCGGTCGCTCCTTCCGGGTGCTAGGAGCTAAGCTTTGGAACTCCTTGCCAATGAACATTCGCTCCATGGAGAACTTGTCTGCCTTCCGGAAAGCCGTTAAGACCCATCTGTTTCCCCCTCCTTAGGATTGCCTGTCCCAGTTTCTTTCACCTCTATCTGTACTGCACCTGTTGATCTTCAGCGCCGGGTCGCCTCTTTGCTGGGGCAGCTGTCGTGCTTACACAAACTGCTAACATAACATAACATAACATAATGGTACCCCTTCCTTGTGGAAACGGCTAAAGACCCAGGTACCAATTGGAGCAACCTCCTTTTCCTAATGACCAGAGTTCTTGTGGCATCCGTATCTTCACCAGATCCGCCTTCATGGCCAGCCATGGAACCTCTCCAATTGTGAACGAAACAAATCATTGGCACTGTCATTGTCCACCCTAGGAATGTGTCTGGCTCTGAAAGTAATGTCAAGACTTAAGCAATGCAATATGAAAGCCCTCAGACGTTGCCATAGCTGAGGCTCCCTGGCTGACTAACTGTTAACTTCCGGCACACCAGACTCTAGCCAGTTGCTCCCCCAATAGCACTACTGCTACCACTAAGGGAAAAAATTCTAGGGAGGCAATACTACGATTACCCTCTTTCCACTTTTCACGCAACTCCTCCTCACACCAATGGCCCTTCCAATACAGGCCAAAGCCGCAACCCCCCGCAGCATCACAGAATAGTTGTGCACCTCATTCCATATCAGCCAGTGGGATGCAGTTGAATGACTGTAAAAAAGCCCTCCACATTCTTGGATCCTCCTTCACTCGCCACCGACTATCTGATACGATGGTGCGGTAAGGGCAGGCACACAAGGGGCAAACCTAGCCAGCTACAAAAACTCCTCCCTGCTCTCACCACCCTGCAGGCGAGGTTCAGGTGGCCTAGCAACATCTGTACCTCCTTTACTGGCACCTACTGTTTCCCCAGAAATTTTGTTCGTCAGCATGTAAAGCTTTTTGGCTGCGAAATCGATCTCAATACCTAGAAAGGATAAGACCTTACTTGGCCCTACTGTCTTCTTGGCTGCCTAGGGTACGCCTAGATCACCAATGAGTGTTTAGAAGCTAACCAGCAAGCACTGGCAGTCTCCTGAACGGGGGCGCCTACGAAAATGAAATTGTCCAAATAGTGTTTCACTTGGTCGTGTCCTGGGTGCCAAATGAAAAGCCACTGAAGAAATGTGCTGCAGCACTCAAATTAAGCACAGGAAATGAAACATCCGATTGGGAGCACTTTAACCACGTACCATTTTTCTTTGAATTGTATGCCCAGCAGTGAAAAAGCGGCAGGGTGTTCCAGCAACAAACAGAAGGCAGACTTGATGTTGCTCTTGAGTCATCAGTGCCCCCAGTCCAACCTGCTCAACTAGTACCAATGCATAATCTAAAGAGGAGTATGCCACTTGCTCGGAAGGGATGACGTCGTTCACTGGCTGTCCTTCTGGCCAGGAGAGGTGCTGTACGAGCTGAAACCGGCCAGGCTCCTTCTTAGGTACTAATCCAGTAGGGTACACAATGAGGTGCTCCATAGGCCAGTCCTCGAAGGAACCTGCTATCCTACCTTACGTTATCTTTTTGTGCAGTTTCTCCCTCACCTCTGGTGCATATTCACTTGCTGAATTCAAATTAGCTGCCCAGTGACGGGCCGTTGTATCCCAGTCTAAAACAGTTTGTAAAACCTTCCTGTAAAAGATATGCCTCCTGTGTCCTGTCATACTGATTGAGCCAAAAATGAAGTCTGTCCAGTTTAATGGGCATATGCAGCCTTTCCTTCAGATCCATGTCTGTCACTCCCGGACAGGAAACCTGAGGCCTGACCCTGCGCGTCCCCTGTTGTCACTTGATGACCCTTGTTGCTGCCTATAACTGGTTGTGTAACCCATCAGGCGACCAATGGGTGTCTCCCTGAGCACTTCAGGCATTCATGCCAGAAATTACAAAATTACCTCGTGCACAGTCTTTTGTTATAGTCTCAACAGGCCCCACTTCGGTTACCTTGACTTTTGCTGGTTCCCCCCATCCCTCCCCTGGTTGGCCTCCCTTGAAATTGCTTGTAGATGATTGGCAGAACACTAGCCGTAAAAATAGTTTTGTCGAATTTTGCGTGCCCATAGTGTGTTGCCATAAGTCGCTGTCCAACTCTTCCCATTTAGCACCCGGGTCCACTGCCATGGGCGCCCCGAACTCCTAGTCATACTGGACCCAAGCGTAGCCCCTGTAATTTAATTGGTCCTTTCTTAAAATGTCCATATATTTAAAGAATGCCACTGACCGGTCAGGAAAGCTCTCACAGTAAACACTTGCTTAGATGAGGAACGCTGCAGTCCAGTTCTCTATCATCACCAGCACTCTCAGCAGTTTCAAGTGCTCAGGTTCCTCCTCCTTGGATCCTTCCTTGGACCCTGATTCCCTATGGAGGAGCTTCATCATCTCGACATACTCCCCCTTACACATCTTCTCTTTTGTAGCCTGCATAAGGTGTACCCCCAGCGATTTGGCCGTTCCCATGTAGGGCAATTTCTTGAACTTAATCTCTTTGCACTCCAGCTTGTCACCTGGCTCCGCTTGTGTGTCACTCTTTGTTTTCACCCCAGACCCATCACCTACCCCCTTGTGAGTACCCGTATCTGATGGACTCCCTAGATCTAAGATTACCTTCCCTTGTTCCTGTGCCTCTTGTGTTCCCCCCCCCAGCTGCAATGTGGTATTCTCTGTGCACACTGCGGGGTCCTCAGGGCCCACACCAGTGTCCTGCACTTACTTTCCTTTCCTTTCCTTAGCAGGACTCCTCGCTGTCTGGAGGTTCCCTTGCCTCAATCCCGATGGACACCATTTTTGTGTGACTTTCCTGCTTGCTTGAATCACCCTCCCTTGATCCCAATGTGCGTTATCTTTCTGCGGGCCTCCCCGCTTGCCTGAGACTTCATGGCCTCAACCCCCCTGCCGTGTAACATGTGTGAGCTTGTAGACACCATACTTCGGTATCTTACCTGGCGCCATGGTCCTTGCCTGCCGATTCGACAATGACTGTTTTCTCCAGGT
Source organism: Lissotriton helveticus (assembly GCF_964261635.1). Classification (NCBI taxonomy): domain Eukaryota; kingdom Metazoa; phylum Chordata; class Amphibia; order Caudata; family Salamandridae; genus Lissotriton; species Lissotriton helveticus. The sequence continues at coordinate 774,255,095 of NC_136070.1, read as the reverse complement.
CTTGTCACGACCCCCTTTTTTCTGCTGGGCCCTTGTATTCTGTAACACACTAGGTGCTGATGGGTTAAAAGGTCCCCCCTACTACACCCTCCTGCCACCAGTTGTGTACTGCCCCCTGGCCCTCATCTTCGTCTCTCAATTCCCCTTCTCTAAATTTCCCTCGTAATCAAGTAATGTCCTCTGTCTGTTGCCCCATATCCCCAAGCGCCTCACTATGTACCCACCTGTGCAGGGGCTTATTCACATTCAATATATGTTTGCGCGGACAACATACCGGGGGCGTACCTTGCCCTTTCCAATGATGCAGGACGCATAGTCCCGTACTCCGACATGGAGAAGAAGGCACCCAGTCCTTCTGCCCATTGCACTGATGAGGTCACCCCAGACCTTCATGTGGCTGTGATCCTGCTGTCCTCCAGTGGATTCCAGCTAGCCGCATGGGGCTGTACTGTCTCTTTGCCTTGTGTCGTCGAGCCTCACCTGGCTCTCCCAAGTATGCCCCCCCCCCCCAACAAACCTACTGACCTGAAAAACTAAGACATGAACCTGTGGGCTGGCAAACCACTTCTCACGCTCTAACTCTTCACCTGACCCCTCCCCCACCTCCTCACTACCTGCCGGAAGGCCCCACACCAGGACATTGGACTAACAGGAAAGGCACCCAGGTCCCCCTGCTACTGCCTCCTGGCCCTTCCCCCTTGTCCACCCCCCATTTTTAGTCATCCCATATACCTAACTTCCATGACACTGGCTACACTCCCCAGTCTGGACATGGCCACCTCTTGCCCACCCCATACTGCCCCTATTCATCCTAGTTACTCCATACCAAGCCTGCCGCCGCTAAACATAGGTGGGGGTGGGCTTGAGAGCCTCTGGAGCCCCTCCACCTTTCCCCGGGGCCCCAGTTGGCCCCCACTGCATTCCAAGTGAGGCCCTACTCCAGGCTGCCTTGACTCCCATCCCTACCCCAATCTAACACATTCCATGTTCTGCCATGTGGAGGGGCTAACCCCTGATCCTGCTCCTCCTGTTACTTCTCAGTCTCTTCTCACAACCACTCCCTGTACACTTCTCTAAAATCCACCTGATCCCATTCCTGCCTATCTTACAAGCTCTTCCACATCTCTTCAATCATGTTCACCAATCCTCCTCCCTCCTCCCCCTCAGCTCTGATTATCTACTTCACACTGTGGATGGTCCTATATTTGATAATATATATATATATATCTCAAAGGAGTATGCAGTTCCTATGGGGGAGGGAAGGAAATGATGGAGGCTGGGTTGGTCGACACCCCTGCTCTAAAGTAGAGTCAGGGTGTCTCCCAATATGGGAAGTGGGGCCCTCATTCACCCAGTTGGGTGTCAAGCTTCATCATAGGGCTTGCTCCTTGTCAGGCCGAGGCTTCAATGCCTGATGGGCACCCTATGAGTGGCGCTTTGGCGGAGATCTTTTTCCCCAAACCTTGTGGGTGAAGTGCGGGTGAGGGGCTTAGTGGTGTAGATGTGATCAGAAAGATGTATAGGAGAATAAAATGAGGCGAGATGGTGCTCCAAAATGAATTTAATCTGCGAGCCCACTCGTCTCAATTAAAAACATAAGGGATGTCACCGCCAATTACAACGATCAGAGGTGTCTAGGTTTGCATAGTCATGGTCAACATGTTTCTCGCCTATTGTGTAAATAATCACTAGGCTATTTGTTAGGGCCTATTGTAATGCACTATCTACACAGTGGTTAGTTTTAGAAGTCAACCAATCGCTCGACCTATCAATGAGGTATCTTAATTATTCAAAGAGTAGGACCAACCCAATTTGGGTTTGAATCACGCCTCATCGACTAGCAGGCAGAGGAATGAGCATTACTAAAGAGTTAACGTCAAGAGTTCTCCTGGAAACAACTGCCGGGAACCTACCCCTCACTCTGTCTGGTCGGGAGGAAAGGCTATAATGAAAGTAGCCCAATTGGAGCCCAAAACCTAGTGCAGTGCAGTTGCTGGACTGCACCATTTCCCCAAGACTCCAGGGGGGCAGACCTCCCTGCAGTCTGAAGCTCCACAAGTCCTCATTATTTCAGTCCACTGTTATGTCGTCACCTAAATTCACCGCCTTCGTATCCCTGATTCTGGGGTTTCTTGCATATCTTGCACCCCTTTTGCTATCTCGCCTCTTCCCGAAGCCTCCTTCTTCAAGCGGTACCTCTGGGCTTGCTCATGAACTCCCTGCCAAGTTAGGCCCCTGCCAGGAAAGTCTGCCCTTTTCTCATATACCTTAAGTGATTCCCACAATCGTTCCATTGTTAACCTGGGTGTTTTTTTAGAGTGTCCCTTCCTGGGCACAATGCCAGCTCATGAAAATAAACCTTTGGATTTTCAAACGGGGCCGCCACAAAAACGCACATAGTTTAAACAAAACAATGTTTGTCTTCTAATGTGTCACGGGTTGAATTACTATGCTAGGCAGGGTTTTCGGCAGGGTAAGTCTCCGAAGTTGTGGTTTGATGTGTTTTTGTTGCCTTTGCAGGAAAGGTTAAGGTCATATTCCGTGTTTGCATCCATGTTTTTAGCTTCAGTTAGAGTTAGTGAGCATATCAGGTTCTGGAACTACTTCTTTTGCATCTCTCTGTTCCATCTTGTCGTCTTCTTGTCATTGCCAGTACAGGTGGTAGTTCATGTGTTTGTGACGTTTTTTGTTTCCATTTCGGAGTTAGTAATCGTGGTGTTTTCAGGGCTGTAGCCTGTTGGATGCTCGAACTGTATTGCGTTAGTGTGTTGGAGCGTGTCAGTTATTGGTTTGATGATCTGCAGCCTTTTGAAGTGTGTTGGGTTTTTCGATTATTGTGTGGCTCTGTTACAGTTCATTTTGTGCATTTGCTCGATGATAGAAGTATGCATTCTTCAACTTGTACATAATTGTGCCCTTGCAGGCTCTATTGGGATTTTTTTGTTTTGTTTTGTAAATCTTTTTATTATTATGACACAAGAGGAAAATACACATAGACATAACGGGTGTCAATGAATGAAGTACAGCACAGTCGTGGACGGGCAAATTAAGGTACAAAATAGTTTACAGTCATAAGCAACAGAAAATCAAACGCAGCGTGAACCAAAAGCAAGCATTGGACAGCACCGACAGCCATCACCAATCAACAACACCCGCCCACCAGAAGTACAGGATATACGGAGCAAACATGGGACACCCGAATGCTCTGTAGGGAAAAAACAGGAGAATACGCACACATCTCTTGTGAAGAAGGAAAAGGGGAAATAGAAAGGTCATAGAAAATAACAAAGAAAAATAACCCCCCACCCTACACCCCTGCCGATGGCTACGACCTAACCCCACTAGCAGCGTGCCTGTCGCCCCTTAAACTACACCCCAAGGAAGGGAAAAAAGATGGAGGAGGAGAACGTAACAAATCAATAAGAGCCCCCTGACTCCCATCCCCCGGCAAAGAGCAAACACCCCGTACCAGAACGTTAAGCAAATTATAGCAAATCGAGAGACATTTCGTAGGGGAATGGCAAGCAAAAGGGAGAACATCCCGCCCGATCCCCGGCACCACAGAAGCATCAAATCCGTCCCGCGTACAGCAGACAAGGAAGTCAAACACTCAGAACCACGCCTGGCTCTCGCTCCCATAGATGTAACCCATCAAGGACAAAGGAAATATTGCTTCAATGTCCAATCAAATTCAACTCCAACCCGCACGGTCCATCACGGAAACCCCTTCAAATACTAATGAGTTGTCGCAATGTCCACACGGAGCAAACTGGGGAATAATAAACAATCGACATACAATAATGCAAGTCATACAGTGCCACAGGACGCTAGACGTAATACCATTATAAGCGTGTCCCACATTTTCACCGGCCAAACAAGCACTAGAAAGCACCAAAGCACTCAGCCCTGGCCCGCACGATCAAGAGAAGAGACAAAGTCCAGCTGGCCATCCGCCATCTTGGGTATTTCAGGAGACCAAGGCGACCAGGATAATCCGTTGGACCGCCCACGACAGCCGGGCGGGAACAACAATGTGAAGGCAAAGTCAATGTGTAAATGCACCCTGCACGACTGTAAGTCCCCAATGCGTGATATCTGGTTCAATAACACCAAGTCCGGGAGAAGAGGGAGAAGCATCCCATCAATCCACAGCTGAAATGGCGGCAGTTGTCTCACAGCATCTAGTGATCCGTCAATCAGGCCAAAAGCAACACCACCTGAACGATCCTCCCGCACAATAGCATCCAGAGCGCTCCCCACGGTCTGCATCTGATGTTGCAAGGCAAAATGCAAGTCCGATATGGCCGCCATAACATCCCCCAGTCGCAGTTCCTTCGTCTCGCCCCCGGTAGCGGCAGTCGCGCCCTCCAGCAAAGCTCCGACACGCCAGGTCAACCCAAGGCAGGCGTCTGAGCGCACCATTTTCGTGGCCCCCGCAGTATAACACAGGATATATCCGTTCAGTACGGTTTGCGCAGGGCACACCGGCACAGAATCACAGGCTGGGAGGGGGGTTGTCGCTACACGACCGCAAGAGGCAGCAGAGCAAGCATCACCATTGCTGCAGCAGCGTGCGGGAGTAGCCAGCAAAGATCGAGAAAATCTGAGACTCCATCTCCCCAGACCGGCACTTCCGGTGCACTACTCGCCGTTGTTGTTGCATTCAGGGCCGGGCGCGTCATCACTCTAGACCCCGGCATTCAGGGAGGGGCGGGCCGCAAACATCGAGACGACGTATCTCCAGCTGGGAAGCCGTCAGAGCTCCCGGGCGCGCATGGATCCGCGCCGCTCCATCTCAGCCGTGCGGGAGGACTGCAAGGGCGCCGGTTAGGAAGCTGGTTGTGGTGGCGGGGGGACAGCGGCCGACGGAGCCGAGAGTCCGAGCGGCCATCTTGGTCCGCGACTTGGCTCCTCCCTCTCTATTGGGATTTTTGAAGTTGTTTGAATAAAACATTACAGCTGGAGATCTCAAGGTTACACAGACCTTCTTCTTTTAAGGTCCTTGAATAGGTGTTGTTATGTGATCTTATTGTATCATAAACAGTCTCATTTCCTCCTGTAGGGAAATCTTGGTTGATGTATCATTGCATGGAGAAATAGATTACTGACTCTTTACCTCCTAAAGAGAAATGATGGACCAGTCCGCTGAGCCATGAACAGAGGAGAGGGACAGAGCCATTGCATCCAATAACGAGTCCCAACATAGAACTCTCAATTACTGTAGAGAAACATGAGATTAAGCCTTCGCTGCCTATATATAAATCAGAGTGGCCACTAGAGACTTGAACATCAAAGTCAAAGCCTACAGAGAAATCAGGTAGAGAATGAACTCCTTTAGTATCCTTTGCTAATAGAGCACAGACGTATCTTCTACAATGAGACCTTGCATAAACCTAGTAAATCCTATTGAGAACCCATGGTCAGAACCTGTGCCTTCTATATAGAAGCAGGGGATGGTCACTTGAGTTTCTTAGTGAAATCAAACACTGTCCCCTTTACCCTAATTGAGAAAGTGGGGACCAAGCCCTTAACTCATATAAAATAATTGATGACATAGTCCCCTCCTCGTGTAACGAATTCAGGGACCGCTCTCTCGCTTCCGATGGGAAATACAGTATTAAGGCTTACAACTTCTTTACGGAAATTGGTTACAAAGCCAACTCTTATAGAGAACTATGGGCCCTGCTCATGGCTCGGTTAAAGAAATGGGCTCATCCTCATATCTAATTCAAAGACCAACATCTCTCCTTCCATATAGAAATCAAAAGCCAGCCTTTTCTGTAACAAGATTAGAGATACAGCTCGCAACTTCTCTAGAGAAATGAGGATCTCAAAATGCACACCTGTCCTCCTACCAAGAAGTTAGGAAAGACCTTCACCTCTTATAGAATAATCTAGGACACAGGCTCTTCCCTGTTGTATAGATATTAGAGAACAAGCTCTCTGGAAAGAAATGGTGAGAGTCATAGTGCGATATGTGCCGGTGCTTGTGGGTGTTTGGCACACCCAATCATTTTTGGGAATGAGAGTTATTGTTCATCATCCCACTTTGACCCAGAGCAGGAGATAGGAATGACAAGGAGCCTGCAAAAGTGAGTACAAGAGACAGGAAACGTATGGTAAATGTTGTGTTCTGGTCTTCTAAGGGGAAATTACCTTGCTGTTGGTTGTTCCTGCCTGCCTTCTCCTGCAGCTTCGCTGAGCCCTGGTCTCCCTCCCGCCGCCGCTACAGTCATCCTAGCGGCCGCCGAGCGGAGGGAGACTACAACTCCCAGCCTGCCCAGCGACCCAGGAAACACTCCAGCGGGGTCACCGCGCCCGGAGGCGCTACAAATCCGCTGCTCCCTCGGCGGAGCGGGTGTTCTGGTCTTCTAAGGGGAAATTACCTTGCTGTTGGTTGTTCCTGCCTGCCTTCTCCTGCAGCTTCGCTGAGCCCTGGTCTCCCTCCCGCCGCCGCTACAGTCATCCTAGCGGCCGCCGAGCGGAGGGAGACTACAACTCCCAGCCTGCCCAGCGACCCAGGAAACACTCCAGCGGGGTCACCGCGCCCGGCGGCGCTACAAATCCGCTGCTCCCTCGGCGGAGCGGGTGTTCTGGTCTTCTAAGGGGAAATTACCTTGCTGTTGGTTGTTCCTGCCTGCCTTCTCCTGCAGCTTCGCTGAGCCCTGGTCTCCCTCCTGCCGCCGCTACAGTCATCCTAGCGGCCGCCGAGCGGAGGGAGACTACAACTCCCAGCCTGCCCAGCGACCCAGGAAACACTCCAGCGGGGTCACCGCGCCCGGAGGCGCTACAAATCCGCTGCTCCCTCGGCGGAGCGGGTGTTCTGGTCTTCTAAGGGGAAATTACCTTGCTGTTGGTTGTTCCTGCCTGCCTTCTCCTGCAGCTTCGCTGAGCCCTGGTCTCCCTCCCGCCGCCGCTACAGTCATCCTAGCGGCCGCCGAGCGGAGGGAGACTACAACTCCCAGCCTGCCCAGCGACCCAGGAAACACTCCAGCGGGGTCACCGCGCCCGGAGGCGCTACAAATCCGCTGCTCCCTCGGCGGAGCGGGTGTTCTGGTCTTCTAAGGGGAAATTACCTTGCTGTTGGTTGTTCCTGCCTGCCTTCTCCTGCAGCTTCGCTGAGCCCTGGTCTCCCTCCCGCCGCCGCTACAGTCATCCTAGCGGCCGCCGAGCGGAGGGAGACTACAACTCCCAGCCTGCCCAGCGACCCAGGAAACACTCCAGCGGGGTCACCGCGCCCGGAGGCGCTACAAATCCGCTGCTCCCTCCGCGTCGCGGGACGCGAGCGGGACGCCCGGGCAAAGGGCGGGCCGTCTGAGGTCGGCCAAGGTTGGGTTGGGCCAGGGACCCTGCCCTAATCTGTATGTCCTGTATTGGATCCAGTGATTCAGGCCCCTCGAAAACCAGGTAAATGCACATATTTTTGTCATTGTGAGCTACAACATTTTGTATTAAGATCTCAGTTTACTCGTGCACATGCCTGGAAAAAAGCTTACCCCAGTTACAAACACCATGGAGAACTATCTCGTCCAAGTTGTAACGAAAATAAACAGTGATAGAAGGTCTTCTTTGGGACTAGAATCACCCACACTACCCTCATTGGCAGACAAAGAGAATGAGGACTCATTTGCTGTATTAAATAACAGTCTCTCGGGGGCGGCACACGACTCTCTCCAGGACACAATTACCATTCAGCCAAGTGGCATAGTGGCCAGCACTGAAGAAAACAGTGACATTGAAGCTGTGACTCTGATTTCTACAAATAGTGAGTCTAATACCCCCAATGCCGTCCCTATTCCTGCCCCGAGGGTTTCAGGGGGCAAAAGAAAAGCCATACAAAAACGAGGGGGACTAAGGTCAGCTAAAAACAAAGTTGCAACACCACCGAGGAAAACATCTGACGAAGAGGAGGAAGATTTGACTGGGGAAACCTATGTGACCCTTACTGATGACCTACTCCAGAAACTTTGCTGCTTGATGGACACAAAAATTAAAGGGATGGTTAAACCCCTGATAAGTAAAATAGATAAATTATCTGCCGAGGTAAGCAAATTGGAAGGCTTATTAGGAAAAACCCTGGAGGAAGTGGGTAAACTACCAGAAGTCATTACATCGAGTGTCCAGCCATTGGTGAGCGAAATCCAATCCTGTAAATCTAATGGACTGACTCCCGCTGTTGTGTTAAACCCTCCGACGACTTCATTGATAAATCCATCTGATAGGCCCTCCGGAGATGTACCCACTGCTTCTCTTAATGGTGAACCTAACACCTCGAAAGGGTCATTCGAGCTCGTAGTGGAAGCTTCGCCACTAGTTCTCGTTCTCGCAAATGTACCCCATTGGCTCCAGGCGACGTTGAATCAACATCATCACTATTAAATAAATCTCTATCATAACAATATGGCCATATCTTCCTGGGGCAAACAGCAACTATCTGAAGAGTTGGTAAATGCTAGAAGGGTTGAGTGGATTGGGAACAAGGTAAAAAAATACAAGGGGGACTGTGTCGTGCTCAATTTTTCTGACCCTGAGGTTTTGCCAAACATCTTGCCTAACATCAACCCACCACAGAAAAGATCCACCCCAATTGTTCCACTGACCCTGGATTTCTTTTATCCTCGGAAAGGTAGAGGCCCCAATTGTAGCACTAACACTGTAACCAAGAGGGGCAGCAAGAATCCTGATTTTGCCGAGTGGGGCCTAGGACTGGAAAACAGATTTTCTGCTCTCTCCAACTTAGATGCATGTGATTGACAACCATTCAACTCCACCCCTTTGTTGCAAACTTCTTTGGCTGTATGCACAATAGAGGTGCCTAGTTGTTCATCAGGCACACAAAATGCGATACTCAACCTTGAATCCACAGCAGGACTAACTACAGCAAATACAAATGTCAATGGTATTAATGATGCAATGCTGAATGGGGCAGGTCATAGTTGTCATCCAATTGGGGTAAATGCCACCGGGAACTTATTGTCTTGGAATATTGCTGGGCTTTGTTCCAAAATGGATTGTGGTGAATGGCTTGGGTTTGTCAGTCTGTATGATGTTTGTATTTTTCAAGAGACTTGGGCCGTTGATCCTGTTTTTGCGTTGGGCTACTTGAATTTCCATGTTCCGGCCACTAAGGGTTCAAAAGGGCGTCCGATGGGGGGACTCACCATATGGGTCCGTCAGTCTCTTAAGATCGAAGTGAGAAATATGGAGCTTCACTAAAAAGATATACAGCTCATTCGACTTAAGGGTAACCCATCCACCTCTATTGATATTTATAATGTATATGCTAGAGGTGGAAGTGCAGGAAAATCTGAGGTCCTTCTGTCTTTGTATAATCTGCTAGAAACTTATTCATCTGGGAATAACATTCTAATAGCAGGCGACCTAAATCGCTCTTTTGAACCACTGGACACAGGTGAGGCATATTTAGGCACGGAAGAGGATAGGATCTGGGATATCCCTGAACTTAATGCAACCCCAATAACACGCTGGACTGAGGACATTCTAGGTCTAAACGCTATGTGCCTCGAACATGGGCTAAGGGCCTTGAACGGTCGGACAAAGTCTGACAGACCACCAGCTATGACTTTTGACAATGGGAGAAATAAGAGCCGCATTGACTACGTCATAAGTAGCATGTCCCTATGGCCAACCGTTACTGATATGGTTGTTTTGGTAAGGCTTGAGAGCGATCACAACCCTTTATGCGTTCTCCACAAATGGTGGCTATCTGATGTTGTTGTTCCAAGTAATTGTGTTGAACCTTTACCACCGTTGATTGTCCTTACCAATGATTTGCGCAGGCTGCGGTGGTCAAGTGTTAGAACAGATCCGCTGGTTTTGGAAAAAATAAGCATGGCAACTGATAAGGCTATATTGGCCCTTGAGGGAGAGGCTGGGCATTCTCCAAGTCATAACAATATCACCAAGGTCCATGAAGATCTCTTTAAAGAAATCAAATGCCATTTCTTAAAACCGGCAAATAAAAAGAAGTTCTGTGCTTATAGGCCTGCTAAATGGTATAACCAGGACTGCAGGGAGGCAAGGGCCTCCTTGGGTGCTGCAATTAAGAATAAAAACCTGGTGGCCATTAGATCAGCCAGGAATCAATACAAACGCTCCATAGCCAAAGCGAAAAAAGACTGGGATGAAGCCCACTGGAACAAGCTAAAGAGCGCAAGCGACCAAAATCACTCCAGGTTATTCTGGCATATAGTTAAATGGGGACATGATAGGCTCGAAGACGCCAGTACTAACAATGTCCCCCAGGATGCCTGGGTAAAATTCTTTAGTGGACAATATGCCGCCAGAGATCAGGCTGTAGACAGTAGATGCCTGCCCTCTTCTCTGGCAGAAGAAGATATTTTTATGCAGTGCGAAATACTGACTGCCCTCAAAACTGTTCAAAGTGGTCGCGCCCCTGGTATTGACGGGGTTCCAGCAGATGTTTTTCTGAATGATACCGTAAGATGGTGCAAATACATCCACCTGTTAATAAATTATATTGCCAGAGGTGCAGATATCCCAGCAACCTGGCGGGGTGCTGTTATCATCCCGGTATATAAGAAAGGAGATAGCGCTCAGCCTGGTAATTACCGCCCTATCAGTTTAATAGACACTATCCAAAAAATAGTGGGGCGAGTAATTGTTAATAGGTTGCTCGATTGGGCTGAGGATAACAACATTTTATCCCCCTATCAGGCTGGATTTCGCAGGGCAACCAGCACTGTGGATCAAGTCTTCCGGTTTCAATTGATCCAGTGGAGGACCGTGGTGCTAGGCGGAGGCAGCCTGTACGCAGCATTTGTTGATTTGCGGGCTGCCTTCGACCTGGTACCTAGGGCAAAACTGTGGGAAGTTCTTGTGACTCTTGGGGTCCCTGGGGACCTGCTGACCTTAATCATGCGACTGCATGAGGGCAATTATGCCAAAATACGCTGGGGTGGGTATGGAAATGATACCGCCGAATTCCCAGTTGAGTGTGGGGTTCGTCAAGGGTGCACAATGGCCCCTACTTTGTTCACCCTTTTTATTAATGGGGTTGTCTCTCGCATGCAATCCCAGGCAGTGGATGCTCCCTTTCTTGCAGGTGAAAAAGTTCCAATTTTAATGTTCGCCGATGATACCTTAATTTTATCTAAAACCCCAGCTGGGTTGCAAAAGGCATTGGCAATATTTGATGAATTTTGTGTAGACCACGGACTGGAGGTGAACGGGTCTAAAACAAAACTCATGGCTTTTAACCCACACAGAAATGTTAAATCCAAAATCTCCATGAGTGGTCGTATCCTGGAGGTTGTAAAATCCTTTACCTACCTGGGGATCCTCATCTCAAATGACAATAGGTGGCAGCAACATCTTAACATAGCTACATTAAGGCATAAGCAACTAGCTGGCACTATTATCAAAGAACACAGGAAATCCCTCACTAAACCTATCAAACCACCATTGATAATATACGAGGCAAAAGCAATTGGGTCTGCTTTGTATGGTGCGGAGCTATGGGGGCACGAAAATCTCCAGGAACTCCAAATAACAGAAAATAAATTTCTAAGGTCATTGACAGGCACCCCTCAGAGCAGCCCGCTATTGCCACTGCGGTATGAGTTAGGAAGGAGAGAGATTTCTGATAAGGCCAAACTACGCCCGATTTTATACTGGCGTAGGCTATGGACTACGCCAGAACTCTCCCACTACGCGGATGGTTTCAAAGATGTTGTTAAAACCGATTGCTATAATAAAATCAAATGGTTTAAATCATTAAAAATTGCATTGTTCGAACTAGGACTTAATGCTTTATGGACTGATCCAGCTGGGGCTTTATTTCCCTCCAAGTCTACTTTAAAAAATATTTTTGGGGAACACGTTGTTAACAAGAGTACACTTAGCACTAACAGTGGGTCTATGACCACCAGTTTCCTAGAGATTAAGTTGCACCCAATTTATGAAAGGTATTGGGACTACATAACGAACTTCAAAACAATAGAGGAAATGCAGAGGTGTTGACAGAATCACCCTCCAAACTGATTTACATAAACAAAGAGATTCTATCAATGTGTAGTGATATATTTGTTTTATTTGTTTTTTGTGGGTATCTAATAAAAATACTCTCTCTTAGGGTAGTAAAGATGAGAGCACAATGTGCTTTTTAAAATACCCCTCACACACTAAAAAAATCCAGTAGTGTCATGCTTCATCATTGGGGTCTTCCCGTCCCTCTACGGGGCGGGGCGTGCTACGACCTGACCGACTACGCGGGAGCACTAGTAAGGTGACAGGACTATGTGACAGTGCAAGGTGGGTGTTGTCAGTGAAGTGTAGGGACCTAACGATGTGTGGGAATAAAAAAAGGTTAAAAATCCTCTGGCTAGTGGAAAAAAACAATTTATTCACTTCACTAGCTGGGGACGTTAAGAAGGGGGTTTTGGGGTTGAGCTATTCGCTACAACCTGGTCTACATGTTTCGTAGGCAGTCCCCTACTGCCTACTCATCAGGACCTTCTAATGGTCCCTACTAGAACAAAGCTCAGTTGCTAAGTGTTGTAAGCCTGTCGTCCTAAAAACTAGCAGTAAAAATCCACTGTTAGTTTTAGCTTCAGGGCATGAGCTGGCCCCAGGGAAGCAAAAATATCAAAAAATGATGACCTGAATGCGGTCTTGCTGTGGCGAGCGTGATATGCCCCATGAGCTGACAATCGGTAGGTATTCACCGCGGCGCTATTGTCCGCATAATCCTAAGCCTTACTTCTACCCGTGTTGTTCTACAGAGCGGCAACACGGGTAGAAGTAAGGCTTAGGATTATGCGCGCAATAGCGCCGCGGTGAATACCTACCGATTGTCAGCTCATGGGGCATATCACGCTCGCCACAGCAAGACCGCATTCAGGTCATCATTTTTTGATATTTTTGCTTCCCTGGGGCCAGCTCATGCCCTGAAGCTAAAACTAACAGTGGATTTTTACTGCTAGTTTTTAGGACGACAGGCTTACAACACTTAGCAACTGAGCTTTGTTCTAGTAGGGACCATTAGAAGGTCCTGATGAGTAGGCAGTAGGGGACTGCCTACGAAACATGTAGACCAGGTTGTAGCGAATAGCTCAACCCCAAAACCCCCTTCTTAACGTCCCCAGCTAGGGAAGTGAATAAATTGTTTTTTTCCACTAGCCAGAGGATTTTTAACCTTTTTTTATTCCCACACATCGTTAGGTCCCTACACTTCACTGACACCACCCACCTTGCACTGTCACATAGTCCTGTCACCTTACTAGTGCTCCCGCGTAGTCGGTCAGGTCGTAGCACGCCCCGCCCCGTAGAGGGACGGGAAGACCCCAATGATGAAGCATGACACTACTGGATTTTTTTAGTGTGTGAGGGGTATTTTAAAAAGCACATTGTGCTCTCATCTTTACTACCCTAAGAGAGAGTATTTTTATTAGATACCCACAAAAAACAAATAATACAAATATATCACTACACATTGATAGAACTACATAACGAACCCCATGGACAGAAAATTGCTTTTCCAAGTGAGGGTTGGTTCCCTCCCCCTTCGTAACTTAACATCTAAGTGGAAATCTGGGGGTGTAGCAACCTGTCCAGTCTGTGGGGTAGGAAACGAGACTCTTGGTCACTTTTTGTTCTCTTGCCCAATATATTCTGCACCACGGCGAGCTTGGCTGGCTCCCATGTGCAGGAACTTAGGCACAAAAAGTAGCATGGCAGCGCTGCGCATTGTAAGATCTACAACTGTAAATTGGATCATAATTGCTACCGCAAAGTACCTGGGGTGGGCGTGGGTTATAAGGCAGAGATTGTTGGTAGGTTAACCACTCATTGCCTAGCTGATCAGAGACTGTAAGACACACGTCTATTCTCTGTAATAATTTAATAATAATCCAGAGACTGCTAGACTAATGTTTATTCTCTGTAAATGTTTATTTAGTCGATCAGAGACTGCTAGACGAGTGTCTATTCTCTGTAAATGCACAAACACTCACTTAATGTATCATCGGTATGAATTTTATGGCAAGAAATGTTATGGATTCTTTTTTAATTGCCTTTGTGATTACTAACTTGACATTTTTTAACAATGAACTTGCACCTGTGATTTTGATGAGTAATAGTTTTTAAATTTGCGCCGTGTGCTTATGTCTAAATGACTCTGTAAATTTAATTGTTTTTTATTACATGTTTGTACGTCTGCTTTTATGAGTAATACTCGAATAAAGCACTTTTTGAATTGAATTGTATGGTGATGGACAAATGAGGCATAGGTGGAATCACAACTAGGGATCCCTGGCATCCAGTAACACTGCTATTTAACATCACTAACGGTACACCTCTAAGAAAAACTTTGGACTGCAGCTCTGCTGTTTCTTTTTAGGTCTGGTGTTAGCCAAGACCTTTTGATTTTACTAAAATATCTATAATATCCTTACATATAGAGGCTTGGAGCCACCTCTCTTTATCCAAGGGCCTATTTTTGTATCATTACATTTTGCTTCCGCCCACTACAGCTTGTGGCACGGGGTAGTGTCAACCTCTTTAAGCTACTGGTTAACTTCACTTTGAGTGACCTCATTTTGCTCTTTTGAAAGGAGCATACCACACACAAGCAAGTTCCCTCCAGTTACAGTGTTTTTGTTTTTACTTAATAATTACCTTAATGTGGTATTTTTTTAAACGACTGATGTAACACTAATGATGCTCATTACATTTTTATCCTATCCCATTACCTGCCAGTGGCGTCACAACATCTTTTGCAGTATTTTGTCTTTATGGCTGCAGCTATTTAACAGCATATCAGGTTAAGTCCATTTGAAAGTCTTCTGTATAAAGTTATCCTCGATTTACCTTTTTGTTTCTCTCCTTTCTTTCTTTCCAAATTCATTTTGTGTCTTTTTTCATACATTCTCTGTCCTCTTTCTTTCGGCTTTCTTTCCTTCTTGCCTTATTTTTTCTCTCTCCTCTTTTCTTCTATTTCTTGTCTTTTTCTTTCTATCCTTCCATCTTTTTTTCCATCTTTCCTTCATTTTCTCTTTTCTTTCTGGTTTCTTGCCTTTATTTCCTTTCTTTTTCTTTCTTTCTCATTCTCTATCCTTTCTTTCTCTTTCTTGCCTTCATTATTGCCTTCTTTAATTCCTTCTTTCTTGCTCTTTCCTTTTCTATCTCTTTCCTTCTGTCCTCTTTTTCTTCTCTTACGTTAACTCTCTTTCTCCCTCCTCCTTCTTTTTTCTTCTCTTCTTTCTTTCATTGTTAATCATTCTTTCTTTGACGTTTTTTTCTGTCTTCCTTCCTTTTTCCTGTTTTTGCTTTGTTATCCTTCCTTTCTTTCTTGCACAAAGGCAAGAGTCTTACAACCAATCCCAGACTGATTGACGTTTTTAGGTCTCGGCTAGCCAAGACTTTTTCACCTTACTACAATTATATGAATAGCAGAGTTAGTTATAGGAGTGTTAGCCAGACTTCAGCTATTCGTTTTTGGTTGGTTTCATTCACACTGTTGCTTCCACCCACTCCAGAATGCATTAAGGGGCAAGGTATCATTCCACTTCAGCCTTTAGCGTACTTCACTATGAGTTGCAGCATGCCACCCTTTCACAAGGAACACATCCACACAAAGTAGCAAGTACCCTTCCATGCCAGGGAGTACTATGGTAATGCGTGTGTTTTTTTAAGGACAAAAGACTTTTTTTCACCTGTAGCAAATTCTTTTTTTTTTATTGATGAGGGCCTGGCATATTTCCAAACAAAGTTTTTCAAAGACGATGAGGTATCAAAACATTAATTGCCGGAAGGCTAGCAGGCGACACTACACTTTTTAGGTTTTGCCTAGCGAAAGCTGCGCTCTGCGCAGCTTTTCGCGCAGGCGAAATCCTGTTGAGAACTGTAGGGTGCTTTGGGTCGGCCCTCGTCATTGATTGGCTGGCTCCGTAAACGGAGCCTTGCCATTGGACGAGGGGCCTGTCCGTCAATGCCGGACCAGACACGGGGGCGTTCCTGACATTCTTTCCCTTTTGCCGACGTCACGCGACGCCGGGAACGCCCCCGAGTCTGTTCCGGCATTGCCGGCACCTCCCTTGCTCTACTGTCATCACCACAACACTGCGCCCATTTTATCCCAAGCTAAACACTCGGAGAGGCGCAGTGACCGGGTCTTTGAAGGCCGCTCTCCCAATGAAAACAAGTTTTCTCTCCGAGTCAGCACGAGCAGGAAGACGAGCAGCGCGCCTCCCAGCTGGCCTCTCGCATCAGCATCCAGAGCTGCCCTGCGCGGTGTGTAGCTTCAGTGGAGCTTCAGAGTGCAGAGTGGAGCTTCAGAGTGGAGCTTCAGAGTGGAGCTTCAGAGTGGAGCTTCAGAGTGGAGCTTCAGAGTGGAGCTTCAGAGTGCAGCTTCAGAGTGGAGCTTCAGAGTGCAGAGTGGAGCTTCAGAGTGCAGATTCAGAGTGGAGCTTCAGAGTGCAGAGTGGAGCTTCAGAGTGCAGATTCAGAGTGGAGCTTCAGAGTGCAGAGTGGAGCTTCAGAGTGGAGCTTCAGAGTGCAGAGTGGAGCTTCAGAGTGCAGAGTGGAGCTTCAGAGTGGAGCTTCAGAGTGCAGAGTGGAGCTTCAGAGTGTAGAGTGGAGCTTCAGAGTGGAGCTTCAGAGTGCAGAGTGGAGCTTCAGAGTGCAGAGTGGAGCTTCAGAGTGGAGCTTCAGAGTGCAGAGTGGAGCTTCAGAGTGGAGCTTCAGAGTGCAGAGTGGAGCTTCAGAGTGCAGAGTGGAGCTTCAGAGTGGAGCTTCAGAGTGGAGCTTCAGAGTGGAGCTTCAGAGTGGAGCTTCAGAGTGGAGCTTCAGAGTGGAGCTTCAGAGTGCAGAGTGGAGCTTCAGAGTGCAGAGTGGAGCTTCAGAGTGCAGAGTGGAGCTTCAGAGTGCAGAGTGGAGCTTCAGAGTGCAGAGTGGAGCTTCAGAGTGCAGAGTGGAGCTTCAGAGTGGAGCTTCAGAGTGGAGCTTCAGAGTGGAGAGTGGAGCTTCAGAGTGGAGCTTCAGAGTGGAGCTTCAGAGTGGAGCTTCAGAGTGGAGCTTCAGAGTGGAGCTTCAGAGTGCAGAGTGGAGCTTCAGAGTGCAGAGTGGAGCTTCAGAGTGCAGATTCAGAGTGGAGCTTCAGAGTGCAGAGTGGAGCTTCAGAGTGCAGATTCAGAGTGGAGCTTCAGAGTGCAGAGTGGAGCTTCAGAGTGGAGCTTCAGAGTGCAGAGTGGAGCTTCAGAGTGGAGCTTCAGAGTGCAGAGTGGAGCTTCAGAGTGGAGCTTCAGAGTGGAGCTTCAGAGTGGAGCTTCAGAGTGGAGCTTCAGAGTGGAGCTTCAGAGTGGAGCTTCAGAGTGGAGCTTCAGAGTGGAGCTTCAGAGTGCAGAGTGGAGCTTCAGAGTGCAGAGTGGAGCTTCAGAGTGGAGCTTCAGAGTGCAGAGTGGAGCTTCAGAGTGCAGAGTGGAGCTTCAGAGTGCAGATTCAGAGTGGAGCTTCAGAGTGCAGAGTGGAGCTTCAGAGTGGAGCTTCAGAGTGGAGCTTCAGAGTGCAGAGTGGAGCTTCAGAGTGGAGCTTCAGAGTGGAGCTTCAGAGTGGAGCTTCAGAGTGGAGCTTCAGAGTGGAGCTTCAGAGTGGAGCTTCAGAGTGGAGCTTCAGAGTGGAGCTTCAGAGTGCAGAGTGGAGCTTCAGAGTGGAGCTTCAGAGTGCAGATTCAGAGTGCAGATTCAGAGTGGAGCTTCAGAGTGGAGCTTCAGAGTGGAGCTTCAGAGTGGAGCTTCAGAGTGGAGCTTCAGAGTGGAGCTTCAGAGTGCAGATTCAGAGTGGAGCTTCAGAGTGCAGAGTGGAGCTTCAGAGTGGAGCTTCAGAGTGCAGATTCAGAGTGGAGCTTCAGAGTGCAGAGTGGAGCTTCAGAGTGGAGCTTCAGAGTGCAGAGTGGAGCTTCAGAGTGCAGAGTGGAGCTTCAGAGTGCAGAGTGGAGCTTCAGAGTGGAGCTTCAGAGTGGAGCTTCAGAGTGGAGCTTCAGAGTGGAGCTTCAGAGTGGAGCTGCAGAGTGCAGAGTGGAGCTTCAGAGTGGAGCTTCAGAGTGGAGCTGCAGAGTGCAGAGTGGAGCTTTAGAGTGCAGATTCAGAGTGGAGCTTCAGAGTGCAGAGTGGAGCTTCAGAGTGGAGCTTCAGAGTGCAGAGTGGAGCTTCAGAGTGGAGCTTCAGAGTGCAGAGTGGAGCTTCAGAGTGCAGAGTGGAGCTTCAGAGTGGAGCTTCAGAGTGCAGAGTGGAGCTTCAGAGTGGAGCTTCAGAGTGCAGAGTGGAGCTTCAGAGTGGAGCTTCAGAGTGGAGCTTCAGAGTGGAGCTTCAGAGTGGAGCTTCAGAGTGCAGAGTGGAGCTTCAGAGTGCAGATTCAGAGTGGAGCTTCAGAGTGCAGAGTGGAGCTTCAGAGTGGAGCTTCAGAGTGCAGAGTGGAGCTTCAGAGTGGAGCTTCAGAGTGCAGAGTGGAGCTTCAGAGTGGAGCTTCAGAGTGGAGCTTCAGAGTGGAGCTTCAGAGTGGAGCTTCAGAGTGGAGCTTCAGAGTGGAGCTTCAGAGTGGAGCTTCAGAGTGCAGCTTCAGAGTGCAGCTTCAGAGTGCAGCTTCAGAGTGGAGCTTCAGAGTGCAGAGTGGAGCTTCAGAGTGCAGATTCAGAGTGGAGCTTCAGAGTGCAGAGTGGAGCTTCAGAGTGGAGCTTCAGAGTGCAGAGTGGAGCTTCAGAGTGGAGCTTCAGAGTGCAGAGTGGAGCTTCAGAGTGGAGCTTCAGAGTGCAGAGTGGAGCTTCAGAGTGGAGCTTCAGAGTGGAGCTTCAGAGTGGAGCTTCAGAGTGGAGCTTCAGAGTGGAGCTTCAGAGTGGAGCTTCAGAGTGGAGCTTCAGAGTGGAGCTTCAGAGTGGAGCTTCAGAGTGGAGCTTCAGAGTGGAGCTTCAGAGTGGAGCTTCAGAGTGCAGAGTGGAGCTTCAGAGTGCAGAGTGGAGCTTCAGAGTGCAGAGTGGAGCTTCAGAGTGGAGCTTCAGAGTGGAGCTTCAGAGTGGAGCTTCAGAGTGGAGCTTCAGAGTGGAGCTTCAGAGTGGAGCTTCAGAGTGGAGCTTCAGAGTGGAGCTTCAGAGTGGAGATTCAGAGTGGAGCTTCAGAGTGGAGCTTCAGAGTGGAGCTTCAGAGTGCAGCTTCAGAGTGCAGCTTCAGAGTGCAGCTTCAGAGTGGAGCTTCAGAGTGCAGAGTGGAGCTTCAGAGTGCAGATTCAGAGTGGAGCTTCAGAGTGCAGAGTGGAGCTTCAGAGTGGAGCTTCAGAGTGCAGAGTGGAGCTTCAGAGTGGAGCTTCAGAGTGCAGAGTGGAGCTTCAGAGTGGAGCTTCAGAGTGCAGAGTGGAGCTTCAGAGTGGAGCTTCAGAGTGGAGCTTCAGAGTGGAGCTTCAGAGTGGAGCTTCAGAGTGGAGCTTCAGAGTGGAGCTTCAGAGTGGAGCTTCAGAGTGGAGCTTCAGAGTGGAGCTTCAGAGTGGAGCTTCAGAGTGGAGCTTCAGAGTGGAGCTTCAGAGTGCAGAGTGGAGCTTCAGAGTGCAGAGTGGAGCTTCAGAGTGCAGAGTGGAGCTTCAGAGTGCAGAGTGGAGCTTCAGAGTGGAGCTTCAGAGTGGAGCTTCAGAGTGGAGCTTCAGAGTGGAGCTTCAGAGTGGAGCTTCAGAGTGGAGATTCAGAGTGGAGCTTCAGAGTGGAGATTCAGAGTGGAGCTTCAGAGTGCAGAGTGGAGCTGCAGATTCAGAGTGGAGCTGCAGAGTGGAGCTTCAGAGTGCAGAGTGGAGCTGCAGATTCAGAGTGGAGCTGCAGAGTGCAGATTCAGAGTGCAGAGTGGAGCTTCAGAGTGCAGATTCAGAGTGGAGCATCAGAGTGCAGATTCAGAGTGGAGCTTCAGAGTGCAGAGTGGAGCTTCAGAGTGCAGATTCAGAGTGGAGCTTCAGAGTGCAAAGTGGAGCTTCAGAGTGCAGATTCAGAGTGGAGCTTCAGAGTGCAAAGTGGAGCTTCAGAGTGCAGATTCAGAGTGGAGCTTCAGAGTGCAGAGTGGAGCTTCAGAGTGGAGCTTCAGAGTGCAGAGTGGAGCTTCAGAGTGCAGAGTGGAGCTTCAGAGTGCAGAGTGGAGCTTCAGAGTGGAGCTTCAGAGTGGAGCTTCAGAGTGGAGCATCAGAGTGGAGCATCAGAGTGGAGCATCAGAGTGGAGCTTCAGAGTGGAGCTTCAGAGTGGAGCTTCAGAGTGGAGCTTCAGAGTGGAGCTTCAGAGTGGAGCTTCAGAGTGGAGCTTCAGAGTGGAGCTTCAGAGTGGAGCTTCAGAGTGGAGCTTCAGAGTGGAGCTTCAGAGTGGAGCATCAGAGTGCAGAGTGGAGCTTCAGAGTGCAGAGTGGAGCTTCAGAGTGCAGATTCAGAGTGGAGCTTCAGAGTGCAGAGTGGAGCTTCAGAGTGCAGAGTGGAGCTTCAGAGTGCAGATTCAGAGTGGAGCTTCAGAGTGCAGAGTGGAGCTTCAGAGTGCAGAGTGGAGCTTCAGAGTGCAGATTCAGAGTGCAGAGTGGAGCTTCAGAGTGGAGCTTCAGAGTGGAGCTTCAGAGTGGAGCTTCAGAGTGGAGCTTCAGAGTGGAGCTTCAGAGTGGAGCTTCAGAGTGGAGCTTCAGAGTGGAGCTTCAGAGTGGAGCTTCAGAGTGGAGCTTCAGAGTGCAGAGTGGAGCTTCAGAGTGCAGATTCAGAGTGGAGCTTCAGAGTGCAGATTCAGAGTGGAGCTTCAGAGTGCAGATTCAGAGTGGAGCTTCAGAGTGCAGATTCAGAGTGGAGCTTCAGAGTGGAGCTTCAGAGTGGAGCTTCAGAGTGGAGCTTCAGAGTGGAGCTTCAGAGTGGAGCTTCAGAGTGGAGCTTCAGAGTGGAGCTTCAGAGTGGAGCTTCAGAGTGGAGCTTCAGAGTGGAGCTTCAGAGTGCAGATTCAGAGTGGAGCTTCAGAGTGCAGATTCAGAGTGGAGCTTCAGAGTGCAGATTCAGAGTGGAGCTTCAGAGTGCAGATTCAGAGTGGAGCTTCAGAGTGCAGATTCAGAGTGGAGCTTCAGAGTGCAGATTCAGAGTGGAGCTTCAGAGTGCAGATTCAGAGTGGAGCTTCAGAGTGCAGATTCAGAGTGGAGATTCAGAGTGCAGCTTCAGAGTGCAGAGTGGAGCTGCAGATTCAGAGTGGAGCTGCAGAGTGCAGATTCAGAGTGCAGAGTGGAGCTTCAGAGTGCAGAGTGGAGCTTCAGAGTGGAGCTTCAGAGTGGAGCTTCAGAGTGGAGCTTCAGAGTGGAGCTTCAGAGTGGAGCTTCAGAGTGGAGCTTCAGAGTGGAGCTTCAGAGTGGAGCTTCAGAGTGCAGATTCAGAGTGGAGCTTCAGAGTGGAGCTTCAGAGTGGAGCTTCAGAGTGCAGATTCAGAGTGGAGCTTCAGAGTGCAGATTCAGAGTGGAGCTTCAGAGTGCAGATTCAGAGTGGAGCTTCAGAGTGCAGATTCAGAGTGGAGCTTCAGAGTGCAGATTCAGAGTGGAGCTTCAGAGTGCAGATTCAGAGTGGAGCTTCAGAGTGCAGATTCAGAGTGGAGCTTCAGAGTGCAGATTCAGAGTGGAGATTCAGAGTGCAGCTTCAGAGTGCAGAGTGGAGCTGCAGATTCAGAGTGGAGCTGCAGAGTGCAGATTCAGAGTGCAGAGTGGAGCTTCAGAGTGCAGAGTGGAGCTTCAGAGTGCAGATTCAGAGTGGAGCTTCAGAGTGCAGATTCAGAGTGGAGCTTCAGAGTGCAGATTCAGAGTGGAGCTTCAGAGTGCAGATTCAGAGTGGAGCTTCAGAGTGCAGATTCAGAGTGGAGATTCAGAGTGCAGCTTCAGAGTGCAGAGTGGAGCTGCAGATTCAGAGTGGAGCTGCAGAGTGCAGATTCAGAGTGCAGAGTGGAGCTTCAGAGTGCAGAGTGGAGCTTCAGAGTGCAGATTCAGAGTGGAGCATCAGAGTGCAGATTCAGAGTGGAGCTTCAGAGTGCAGAGTGGAGCTTCAGAGTGCAGAGTGGAGCTTCAGAGTGGAGCTTCAGAGTGCAGAGTGGAGCTTCAGAGTGCAGAGTGGAGCTTCAGAGTGGAGCTTCAGAGTGCAGAGTGGAGCTTCAGAGTGGAGCTTCAGAGTGCAGAGTGGAGCTTCAGAGTGCAGAGTGGAGCTTCAGAGTGGAGCTTCAGAGTGCAGAGTGGAGCTTCAGAGTGGAGCTTCAGAGTGGAGCTTCAGAGTGGAGCTTCAGAGTGGAGCTTCAGAGTGGAGCTTCAGAGTGGAGCTTCAGAGTGGAGCTTCAGAGTGCAGAGTGGAGCTTCAGAGTGCAGAGTGGAGCTTCAGAGTGGAGCTTCAGAGTGCAGAGTGGAGCTTCAGAGTGCAGAGTGGAGCTTCAGAGTGGAGCTTCAGAGTGGAGCTTCAGAGTGGAGCTTCAGAGTGGAGCTTCAGAGTGGAGCTTCAGAGTGGAGCTTCAGAGTGGAGCTTCAGAGTGGAGCTTCAGAGTGGAGCTTCAGAGTGCAGAGTGGAGCTTCAGAGTGGAGCTTCAGAGTGGAGCTTCAGAGTGGAGCTTCAGAGTGGAGCTTCAGAGTGGAGCTTCAGAGTGGAGCTTCAGAGTGGAGCTTCAGAGTGGAGCTTCAGAGTGGAGAGTGGAGCTTCAGAGTGGAGCTTCAGAGTGGAGCTTCAGAGTGGAGCTTCAGAGTGGAGCTTCAGAGTGGAGCTTCAGAGTGCAGAGTGGAGCTTCAGAGTGCAGATTCAGAGTGGAGCTTCAGAGTGCAGAGTGGAGCTTCAGAGTGCAGATTCAGAGTGGAGCTTCAGAGTGCAGAGTGGAGCTTCAGAGTGGAGCTTCAGAGTGGAGCTTCAGAGTGCAGAGTGGAGCTTCAGAGTGCAGATTCAGAGTGGAGCTTCAGAGTGCAGAGTGGAGCTTCAGAGTGCAGATTCAGAGTGGAGCTTCAGAGTGCAGAGTGGAGCTTCAGAGTGGAGCTTCAGAGTGCAGAGTGGAGCTTCAGAGTGGAGCTTCAGAGTGCAGAGTGGAGCTTCAGAGTGGAGCTTCAGAGTGGAGCTTCAGAGTGGAGCTTCAGAGTGGAGCTTCAGAGTGGAGCTTCAGAGTGGAGCTTCAGAGTGCAGAGTGGAGCTTCAGAGTGCAGAGTGGAGCTTCAGAGTGCAGAGTGGAGCTTCAGAGTGCAGAGTGGAGCTTCAGAGTGCAGAGTGGAGCTTCAGAGTGGAGCTTCAGAGTGCAGAGTGGAGCTTCAGAGTGCAGAGTGGAGCTTCAGAGTGGAGCTTCAGAGTGCAGAGTGGAGCTTCAGAGTGGAGCTTCAGAGTGCAGAGTGGAGCTTCAGAGTGGAGCTTCAGAGTGCAGAGTGGAGCTTCAGAGTGGAGCTTCAGAGTGCAGAGTGGAGCTTCAGAGTGGAGCTTCAGAGTGGAGCTTCAGAGTGGAGCTTCAGAGTGGAGCTTCAGAGTGGAGCTTCAGAGTGGAGCTTCAGAGTGGAGCTTCAGAGTGGAGCTTCAGAGTGGAGCTTCAGAGTGGAGCTTCAGAGTGGAGCTTCAGAGTGCAGAGTGGAGCTTCAGAGTGGAGCTTCAGAGTGGAGCTTCAGAGTGGAGCTTCAGAGTGGAGCTTCAGAGTGGAGCTTCAGAGTGGAGCTTCAGAGTGGAGCTTCAGAGTGCAGATTCAGAGTGGAGCTTCAGAGTGCAGATTCAGAGTGCAGATTCAGAGTGGAGCTTCAGAGTGCAGAGTGGAGCTTCAGAGTGCAGATTCAGAGTGGAGCTTCAGAGTGCAGAGTGGAGCTTCAGAGTGGAGCTTCAGAGTGCAGAGTGGAGCTTCAGAGTGCAGAGTGGAGCTTCAGAGTGGAGCTTCAGAGTGCAGAGTGGAGCTTCAGAGTGGAGCTTCAGAGTGCAGAGTGGAGCTTCAGAGTGGAGCTTCAGAGTGGAGCTTCAGAGTGGAGCTTCAGAGTGGAGCTTCAGAGTGGAGCTTCAGAGTGCAGAGTGGAGCTTCAGAGTGGAGCTTCAGAGTGGAGCTTCAGAGTGCAGAGTGGAGCTTCAGAGTGCAGAGTGGAGCTTCAGAGTGGAGCTTCAGAGTGGAGCTTCAGAGTGGAGCTTCAGAGTGGAGCTGCAGAGTGCAGAGTGGAGCTTCAGAGTGCAGATTCAGAGTGGAGCTTCAGAGTGCAGAGTGGAGCTTCAGAGTGCAGAGTGGAGCTTCAGAGTGCAGAGTGGAGCTTCAGAGTGGAGCTTCAGAGTGCAGAGTGGAGCTTCAGAGTGGAGCTTCAGAGTGCAGAGTGGAGCTTCAGAGTGGAGCTTCAGAGTGCAGAGTGGAGCTTCAGAGTGGAGCTTCAGAGTGCAGAGTGGAGCTTCAGAGTGGAGCTTCAGAGTGGAGCTTCAGAGTGCAGAGTGGAGCTTCAGAGTGCAGATTCAGAGTGGAGCTTCAGAGTGCAGAGTGGAGCTTCAGAGTGGAGCTTCAGAGTGCAGAGTGGAGCTTCAGAGTGGAGCTTCAGAGTGCAGAGTGGAGCTTCAGAGTGGAGCTTCAGAGTGGAGCTTCAGAGTGGAGCTTCAGAGTGGAGCTTCAGAGTGGAGCTTCAGAGTGGAGCTTCAGAGTGCAGCTTCAGAGTGGAGCTTCAGAGTGGAGCTTCAGAGTGGAGCTTCAGAGTGCAGCTTCAGAGTGGAGCTTCAGAGTGCAGCTTCAGAGTGCAGAGTGGAGCTTCAGAGTGCAGATTCAGAGTGGAGCTTCAGAGTGGAGCTTCAGAGTGGAGCTTCAGAGTGGAGCTTCAGAGTGGAGCTTCAGAGTGGAGCTTCAGAGTGGAGCTTCAGAGTGGAGCTTCAGAGTGGAGCTTCAGAGTGGAGCTTCAGAGTGGAGCTTCAGAGTGGAGTTTCAGAGTGCAGATTCAGAGTGCAGAGTGGAGCTTCAGAGTGCAGAGTGGAGCTTCAGAGTGCAGAGTGGAGCTTCAGAGTGCAGAGTGGAGCTTCAGAGTGGAGCTTCAGAGTGGAGCTTCAGAGTGGAGCTTCAGAGTGGAGCTTCAGAGTGGAGCTTCAGAGTGGAGCTTCAGAGTGGAGCTTCAGAGTGGAGCTTCAGAGTGCAGAGTGGAGCTGCAGATTCAGAGTGGAGCTGCAGAGTGCAGATTCAGAGTGCAGAGTGGAGCTTCAGAGTGCAGATTCAGAGTGGAGCATCAGAGTGGAGCTTCAGAGTGCAGAGTGGAGCATCAGAGTGGAGCTTCAGAGTGCAGAGTGGAGCTTCAGAGTGGAGCTTCAGAGTGCAGAGTGGAGCTTCAGAGTGCAGATTCAGAGTGGAGCTTCAGAGTGCAGAGTGGAGCTTCAGAGTGCAGATTCAGAGTGGAGCTTCAGAGTGCAGAGTGGAGCTTCAGAGTGCAGATTCAGAGTGGAGCTTCAGAGTGCAGAGTGGAGCTTCAGAGTGGAGCTTCAGAGTGCAGAGTGGAGCTTCAGAGTGCAGAGTGGAGCTTCAGAGTGGAGCTTCAGAGTGCAGAGTGGAGCTTCAGAGTGCAGAGTGGAGCTTCAGAGTGCAGAGTGGAGCTTCAGAGTGGAGCTTCAGAGTGGAGCTTCAGAGTGGAGCTTCAGAGTGGAGCTTCAGAGTGGAGCATCAGAGTGGAGCATCAGAGTGGAGCATCAGAGTGGAGCATCAGAGTGGAGCATCAGAGTGGAGCATCAGAGTGGAGCTTCAGAGTGGAGCTTCAGAGTGGAGCTTCAGAGTGGAGCTTCAGAGTGGAGCTTCAGAGTGGAGCTTCAGAGTGGAGCTTCAGAGTGGAGCATCAGAGTGCAGAGTGGAGCTTCAGAGTGCAGAGTGGAGCTTCAGAGTGCAGATTCAGAGTGGAGCTTCAGAGTGCAGAGTGGAGCTTCAGAGTGCAGAGTGGAGCTTCAGAGTGCAGATTCAGAGTGGAGCTTCAGAGTGCAGAGTGGAGCTTCAGAGTGCAGAGTGGAGCTTCAGAGTGCAGAGTGGAGCTTCAGAGTGCAGATTCAGAGTGCAGAGTGGAGCTTCAGAGTGGAGCTTCAAAGTGGAGCTTCAGAGTGGAGCTTCAGAGTGGAGCTTCAGAGTGGAGCTTCAGAGTGGAGCTTCAGAGTGGAGCTTCAGAGTGGAGCTTCAGAGTGGAGCTTCAGAGTGGAGCTTCAGAGTGGAGCTTCAGAGTGGAGCTTCAGAGTGGAGCTTCAGAGTGCAGATTCAGAGTGGAGCTTCAGAGTGCAGAGTGGAGCTTCAGAGTGGAGCTTCAGAGTGCAGATTCAGAGTGGAGCTTCAGAGTGCAGATTCAGAGTGGAGCTTCAGAGTGCAGATTCAGAGTGGAGCTTCAGAGTGCAGATTCAGAGTGGAGCTTCAGAGTGGAGCTTCAGAGTGGAGCTTCAGAGTGGAGCTTCAGAGTGGAGCTTCAGAGTGGAGCTTCAGAGTGGAGCTTCAGAGTGGAGCTTCAGAGTGGAGCTTCAGAGTGGAGCTTCAGAGTGCAGAGTGGAGCTTCAGAGTGCAGATTCAGAGTGGAGCTTCAGAGTGCAGATTCAGAGTGGAGCTTCAGAGTGCAGATTCAGAGTGGAGCTTCAGAGTGCAGATTCAGAGTGGAGCTTCAGAGTGCAGATTCAGAGTGGAGCTTCAGAGTGCAGATTCAGAGTGGAGCTTCAGAGTGCAGATTCAGAGTGGAGATTCAGAGTGCAGCTTCAGAGTGCAGAGTGGAGCTGCAGATTCAGAGTGGAGCTTCAGAGTGCAGATTCAGAGTGGAGCTTCAGAGTGCAGAGTGGAGCTGCAGATTCAGAGTGGAGCTGCAGAGTGCAGATTCAGAGTGCAGAGTGGAGCTTCAGAGTGCAGATTCAGAGTGCAGAGTGGAGCTTCAGAGTGCAGATTCAGAGTGGAGCATCAGAGTGCAGATTCAGAGTGGAGCTTCAGAGTGGAGATTCAGAGTGGAGATTCAGAGTGCAGCTTCAGAGTGCAGAGTGGAGCTGCAGATTCAGAGTGGAGCTGCAGAGTGCAGATTCAGAGTGCAGAGTGGAGCTTCAGAGTGCAGATTCAGAGTGCAGAGTGGAGCTTCAGAGTGCAGATTCAGAGTGGAGCATCAGAGTGCAGATTCAGAGTGGAGCTTCAGAGTGCAGAGTGGAGCTTCAGAGTGCAGATTCAGAGTGGAGCTTCAGAGTGCAGAGTGGAGCTTCAGAGTGCAGATTCAGAGTGGAGCTTCAGAGTGCAGAGTGGAGCTTCAGAGTGCAGATTCAGAGTGGAGCTTCAGAGTGCAGAGTGGAGCTTCAGAGTGCAGATTCAGAGTGGAGCTTCAGAGTGCAGAGTGGAGCTTCAGAGTGCAGATTCAGAGTGGAGCTTCAGAGTGCAGAGTGGAGCTTCAGAGTGGAGCTTCAGAGTGCAGAGTGGAGCTTCAGAGTGGAGCTTCAGAGTGCAGAGTGGAGCTTCAGAGTGCAGAGTGGAGCTTCAGAGTGCAGAGTGGAGCTTCAGAGTGGAGCTTCAGAGTGCAGAGTGGAGCTTCAGAGTGGAGCTTCAGAGTGCAGAGTGGAGCTTCAGAGTGGAGCTTCAGAGTGGAGCTTCAGAGTGGAGCTTCAGAGTGGAGCTTCAGAGTGGAGCTTCAGAGTGGAGCTTCAGAGTGGAGCTTCAGAGTGGAGCTTCAGAGTGGAGCTTCAGAGTGGAGCATCAGAGTGGAGCATCAGAGTGGAGCTTCAGAGTGGAGCTTCAGAGTGGAGCTTCAGAGTGGAGCTTCAGAGTGGAGCTTCAGAGTGGAGCTTCAGAGTGGAGCTTCAGAGTGGAGCTTCAGAGTGCAGAGTGGAGCTTCAGAGTGCAGAGTGGAGCTTCAGAGTGCAGATTCAGAGTGGAGCTTCAGAGTGCAGATTCAGAGTGGAGCTTCAGAGTGCAGAGTGGAGCTTCAGAGTGCAGATTCAGAGTGGAGCTTCAGAGTGCAGAGTGGAGCTTCAGAGTGCAGAGTGGAGCTTCAGAGTGCAGAGTGGAGCTTCAGAGTGCAGAGTGGAGCTTCAGAGTGCAGAGTGGAGCTTCAGAGTGCAGAGTGGAGCTTCAGAGTGCAGAGTGGAGCTTCAGAGTGCAGAGTGGAGCTTCAGAGTGCAGATTCAGAGTGGAGCTTCAGAGTGCAGAGTGGAGCTTCAGAGTGCAGATTCAGAGTGGAGCTTCAGAGTGCAGATTCAGAGTGGAGCTTCAGAGTGCAGAGTGGAGCTTCAGAGTGCAGATTCAGAGTGGAGCTTCAGAGTGCAGAGTGGAGCTTCAGAGTGCAGAGTGGAGCTTCAGAGTGCAGAGTGGAGCTTCAGAGTGCAGAGTGGAGCTTCAGAGTGCAGAGTGGAGCTTCAGAGTGCAGAGTGGAGCTTCAGAGTGCAGAGTGGAGCTTCAGAGTGCAGAGTGGAGCTTCAGAGTGGAGCTTCAGAGTGGAGCTTCAGAGTGGAGCTTCAGAGTGGAGCTTCAGAGTGGAGCTTCAGAGTGGAGCTTCAGAGTGGAGCTTCAGAGTGGAGCTTCAGAGTGGAGCTTCAGAGTGGAGCTTCAGAGTGGAGCTTCAGAGTGGAGCTTCAGAGTGGAGCTTCAGAGTGGAGCTTCAGAGTGGAGCTTCAGAGTGCAGCTTCAGAGTGCAGCTTCAGAGTGCAGAGTGGAGCTTCAGAGTGCAGCTTCAGAGTGCAGAGTGGAGCTTCAGAGTGCAGAGTGGAGCTTCAGAGTGCAGAGTGGAGCTTCAGAGTGCAGAGTGGAGCTTCAGAGTGCAGAGTGGAGCTTCAGAGTGGAGCTTCAGAGTGTCAAGAGCAATGCCAATAGCTCTAACTTTAACAAAGGCAAAACCATTGCATTGTAAATGCTTGTTGGCTTTGCTAATGCTGGCTTTTCTTTTTTCCGAATTAAGCACTGAGAACAGCTGTCTCTCCCTATACAAAAACAAAGGACACTTCATTTGTTTACTTAAATCCGGGACAGACCAATCATCGGTACTAAAGGCGGAACAGCCTCATCTCCTAAACAAAAATCGTAGACAGTACCCTAGCTCCAATAGAGAAACTGACCATGTGATGCGGCCCCCACAGAGAGTTCTCTTTCTGATTTGGCAGTGTACTCGTGCCCCTATTTCCTTGGCCCGATCTTTAAAAGCCTTCTCACCCCCTAACTTTTCAGAGTCAGCCTCTTTACCCCTTCTTCCCCCCAACCCCAGAATCGGACCAGCCAATGTGCGTGTGTTTTCTCTGCAGGCCTGAAACTTCCCTCGTCGATACTCTTTAAGACAGCTAGTGATGTTTGCTATTCACTTCGACAGAGCGCTCCGCCTCCTCGCCCGTACTCTGAGACTGGCAGCTCACTGTTCAGGGACAGACTGCTGTCTGAGTTCTCGGGGCTAGGGTCCTGCCTTCTGTATTCTCAGGCACCTCACGCGCATTGTATTCAGGAACCAAATGCAAATGGCTGTGTTACTATGTAAAGATTCTCTTTCAGTGTCATCTACAGACTCCTCGCCTTCTTCAGTATTGTGTCCCCCAGGGCAGACTAACTCAGCCCCCCTCTCTTCAGAATGGAAAGCTCGTCATCACCACCAGCCCCTGCCGTGATCTCCGGGACAGACCCTCGCTTTCGATATTTTTATGTTAAGAGTCCTCACTTCTTTATGTATTCTCAGGATGGATCTCTGCTGACGGCTCTGTCATAATTCTGAGGTAAAAACCCTTCAGTGTTCTCAGGATAGACCCATTGACCCGAGTTTTTAGTTCCTGGGCCATCACCACCTTACGTGTCTGTTTCTGTCCTGGTTTAGTTTACAGCACTTTTGAAAGGGATCGAAAGACATCCTGCAATACACCGAACCCGGAGAGCACAATGCATACCTGTCACATCTCCAGCAATTGCTGGTGCCACCTGATTTTTCTGTTCATTCCTATTGCACCTCATGGGATTACCCACTTAACTCCTACCTTCACCTGCATTTTTTATTCAGGAGGATTACAGGTATGCAGTGCCGTCACGTCATCCAAAAACGTTGCGTTGCGGTAGATGGAGATTTGAGGATAAGGCGCCTCCCACAAGCTTGTTCATTCCCCTCCCTGCTCACAATTTGATCGTGCCTGGCCCAGAGTCTTTTATTCTCAAGCGGTGTCCATAGATCTGGTCCCAAGTAGAACCACATGTGCAACTCTATTGTATATTTAAAACACCCACAGTGTGAGTGGTTTCACTTGTTCACCTACCAGTGCTTCACTCCAACCCTCATAGGCAACGTGCACTGTTCCTTCCTTGGGCATCAGCCCATACAGTCAATGCTGTCTGAAAGTAGTGAGCAGGAAATGCATTTGGAACACTCACATCAAGACACTGTAAAACCACCGGGCCGATTAAGTGTTCCCAGTGCCCTACTGATTGCAGCCCCTGGAGATATATCATAGGTTTTGACTCAGTAGCCCAGCTTGAATATAGTCATTCATAAATATGTTTTAGGAGGTTTCCACTTACATTTGAACTAGATTTGGCATTTGGGGATTCATCAAATCCCAACCATGGTCCTAGAAATCTATGACAAATTATACATTTCAAGGCTTTATCCTACTTCCAAAAATGTACTTTCATTTTCCCTTGAGTGAAGAAATCCCTTCCCTTCACCAACATAAACTTGGGGGTATTCCCTTTACTACCGTGGAAAGGCACGTACTCTTGTCTTTAATAGTATAAATATTATGTGCTAGTGCTCTTCAGTCCCAGGCCCGCGCATGAGTAGCTCATTCAACCCCTTTTTTACATCTCGCCTAGGCAGCTCGCATGCGCTGCTCTAGGAGATGACGTTTAGAAATTGGTCAGCTCTTTTCAAGCACTCGTGCTTGTGCTGGCATCCACCTTGCGGGAGCGAGCAGCGGCACGTACGCTAAATGAAAACAGAGGGCTTGCGCACCGCTGCTCGCTCCCGCAAGGTTCACTCCTCTGGGTTCACGGCTAGTGACGCTCAGATTTAGCAAACTCCAGCATGCGCAAGGATGAGCATATAATAATACCAGGTGCAGAGCCTTTTCAACGCGCATGTCCTTACTAGCTGCTTTTTACTCTGTCGAGAACTAAATAGTAATCTTAGACAGAGGATAGTCATCACTCAGAGTCTGTATCAAGTGTGCAGTGTCACCCACCTATGTATTTGCTTCTGGCTAGCAGGTTATGCTCTGTAAAATTGCGCGTAAACAAAACCGCTCGTGTGAAACAGAGGCAGTCAAAATTGTTGTTATTTTACTAGTGTGTGTGAGATATACTGTCAGAATGTGGGTGTTTGTGCATGCACACGCATGCGTGTGTGTGCACGCACGTGTATGGTGTGTAAAAGGAAGATGTCATTGTAGCTGTTACAATATTAGGGAGATGGTGTGTTGGATCGAAATGTCTGTGACTGTACTATTATGCATTTTTGTCTGCGTGAAATATTGCATGTGTGTTTCTGTGTTTGGTTGTGTATTTGTGCGTGCGTGTGTGTACCCAAATGGTTATTTTGTGGGTTTTCGCTGGCAATACATTGAATTCTAGCGTTTCCTCTACATATATTTGAGTCCGTCTATCTGTTTTCCAGTCTCTCTTACTACTTTCCTCTCCCACACGGGCACTTACTGGCAGGTCTGCTGTTCTCTCATACAGGCTTTCTCTTTCTCTTCTAAATCTTTCACTCTATTTTCCGTGCTGTTCATCCCTCTCTTTCACAACCTCCTCGAAGGGCGCTGTAGCTGTCTCAGTTTCACTCTGTTACTCTGCTAAGCTGTCTTTCACCCTCACTCACGCTCATGTCGGGGCTCAGGTCTCATCCGTGCCTTTCCCCATCTAAAGTCCACGCACACACCGCGAGGGTGAGCACACTTCACAGAAACACGCAGATCAATGCACGTGAGCACAAGAGATACATTCCAGTGTTATATCTGTACGAGACTTATTGCTGGTTTCATTTTCTTTGCGTTGTAGGGTTTCTCACTTAACTAGTAATTGCTTCATCTATGCAGTTGACTGGTTTGCTGTCTTGGTGCTCACTCTCTCCTTCTACACTCTGCTGTTCTAGCCTGGTGCGGCCTGAAGTGAAATGCGGCACTGGCTGCTGCCGTTGTACTTTTTCAGATGGCGCCTGAGACCAATAGCAGGAGCAGAGACTTGCCTGCAAGTGATCTAATCTCAATAAGGTGTCAATCTAGCTCCCTGGTGTGAAATGCTAGTTCTTTTGTGCCCACCTCTGTCTTGGAAACACAAGAGGAGGAAAACACTTAATCAGAGGTACACAAGGGGGACTGTGCTGCAGACTCCCAGAATCTGTATTTTTTTCCTTTCGGGAATGATTTTGTATTTTTGCTTACGTGGGCCCTCTTCCGCAAGCTTCCCTTAGCTGACCCTACACCAGTGCAAGCTACCCGACACTGCTCCCAATGCCACGAGCTTCTACACATTCCAATTTTGGCTTAATATAATTGAACCACTCAGGATAATGTGCTGCATGGCTAAACACTTATAAGGTCCCAAAGGTGTGACCTATTGGATATGCCAATGCTTGTTTTCTTTGCATTGCTATACCTGTAGGCCTTGGCTTATGACGAGATAAACTTCATTAAAAGTACCAGATTGCAAATGCAAAACTTGGACTGGGTGCTCTACCCGCTGATTTCAAAGGCAGACATCTCCATGTAAAAGGTTTGTAATTACTCACAAATTCATGAGTTTGGTTGCTGTTCGCTGTGTCCTTCATTGACATGCCATGCCCACTGTGACCTTCTAGCCGTGACCCTAACCAAAATCTTACAACTGGGGAAAATTGCCCATATATACACAGATTTTCCACAATCAGAAGTGCCTTGTGCTCTTCAAAAACTCCACTATACCTGACTTTTTGAATCAGATTGTGGAATTTTAAATCCTACTTGGCTTTTTGTGCATGCTATCTGTATTAGGGTGCACAAAAATATTTGTGAAATCTGTCTAGTCTCCATCTTTCTTGTGTATGCCATTCTCTAGCTAAGCTGGTAAACTGCAAATTTGAAGTTGTGGGAATTTGGTACAAAGTGGTGGAGGGTCCTTGGCTAAGTGCATCTGAGCAACCGACTGTCCACTCCAATCTCCCACTTGACCATCAATCAACCAATCAGGATTTATAAAGCATGGCTAATCACTTGCTAGGGTATCCGGGTGCTTGCAGGCCCCAGCGGCTTATTGGAAGAGCCAGGTCTTGAGGACTCTTTCAAATTCCAGAAGTGAGGTGATGGTCCGGAGGTGGTAGGGACGCTGTTCCAGGTCTTTGCTGCGATGTGGGAGAAGGAGCATGTTCCACTTCTGCTTTGGTAGATGTGGTGAGTATGGGCAAGTGAAAAGGAGGTGAAGTGTAGTCTTCTCGATGGTTGGTGGATGTTCAGGCAGTGGTTAATGTAGGCAGGTCAGTGGTTGTGTAGAGCCTTGTGTGAGTGGGTCCAGCAGCTTGAATTGGCATCTCTTCTGTACGGGGAACCAGTGGGGTTTTCTGAGGTAGGTTTTCCTGAGGTGGGGTGTAATATGGGTTAATCGGGTAAGGCCTAGGAAAGGTCTGACTGCGGTGTTATGTATGGTCTGAAGTTTCTGTTGAAGGTGTGTGGCAATTACTACGCAGAGGGCATTGTTGTAGTCTAGTCAGCTGGTAATGAGGGCTTGTGCCAAGATGTGTCTCATGTGTAGGGATAGCCACTTGAAGATCGAACGTATCATGCGCAGAGGAAGAAGCAGGCAGAGGAGACGGTGTTGATCTGTGATTTCGTTGTGAGCTTGTTAATGATGTTTCTGAGATTTCTGGCATGTTTGGAGGGAGTGGGTGTGGGTCCTGGGTCTGATGGCCACCAGGATTGGTTCCATGTGTTGCTGCTGTTGCCAAAGATCAGTACTTCCATCTTGTCTGTGTTCAGCTGTAGGCAGTTGTACTTCATTCAGTCTGTGACGTTTGTCATGCATCTGTGGAAGGTGATTCTGGTGGTGGTGGGGTGTTCGGTGAGTGAGTTGTGTGTTGTTTGCTTAGGAAATTATGTTGAGACCATGGCATCTGACGATGTTGACCAGCAGGGTCATATATGCGCTAAAGAGCGCGGGGCTGAGGGATGAGCCCTGGGGGGACACCACAGGTGATCTCCTTGGGTTCAGAGGTGAAAGGTGGGAGGTGGATACTCTGGGTTCTTCTGGTGAGGAAGGAGGTGATCCATCTCCGCACTTCCCCTTGGATGCTGATGTGGTCCATCCATTCGACCAAAAACTGGGCATAAAAGTGCAGTGAATAAATACAGTTGTAATAACAGATAAAATTATAAAATCTACAAGTTACTGATACAGAATATATTAAAAAGCTAAAAAGAGAACATTCACAGTCCATAGCATTTCCTATGTTTCATAGCAGCAGTAATAAAGTTAAGTCTGGCTGTACAAATTCCTGGAGAGGCTGAGGATTTATATATTCTAAACCCTCCTTATATGAGCTATAGTGCTTTTGCAGGAGAATAGGGCGAAAAAAACAAACCCTTAGTGGATGATACAAGGTTCAAATTAGCATGAAGTGTGCAGTTGATTGACTTGAAACATTATTACATGGACATTTAAAAAAAAAAAGGGAACCCATGAACCAGTCAGGAGAAAATCAACTAAATGATGGATTAAATGTAGCCTCAACCTAGTCAAATAAAATATGTGCTGTGGTTTGGCAAACCATTTTTGGTATAGTTTGGTGCCGAAGACATTAAATATGTGCACATAGTTAATAACAGAGCTTGATCAAAGAGACTTTTCAATCCGCACCTCTTTAGGATCTTTTTAACCCTCTCCTTAGTCTGTGATCCTAGGTTTTCAGGGAAATTATAGAACATGGGTACTCACAAACTTTCTCTCGTGGGCCAAATTTCAGTGTGGGTTGTGGCCGAGGGCCGCACCGGTAGGGGCGGGGTCAGTGGGGAGGGGGTCGGGGCTAGAGCAACAAAAAAAACTGTGACCATGAGGTTGAACACAGGCCCCTGCAGCGGACGCCTTCGTCCACTGAGCCACCAGACCCGGCATACACACATCTTCCTCTCCCTCTCCCTCTCCCTCTCCCTCTCCCTCTCCCTCTCCCTCTCCCTCTCCCTCTCCCTCTCCCTCTCCCTCTCCCTCTCCCTCTCCCTCTCCCTCCCCCTCCCCCTCCCCCTCCCTCTCCCTCCCCCTCCCTCCATCTGTCACCTCACCCCAGCTTCCCGGGCACACACATAGCCAGCCGCACCCAAGTACTTTACAGGTCTTTATAAGGCCATTTACTTGTTAATGAGGCTTTGTTGTGAATCGCCTGGCCCCCATAGAGCAGTGTCTCGAAGTCCGCGCTGCTGCGGCAGTGTTTGCTGACACTCTTTATTTTGTTTTTTTTTAAAACACAGTTACAATGGCTGCAAGTTCCGCGGGCCACCAAGGAAGGCTTAACGGGCTGCTGGCGGCCCGCGGCCATACTATGAGTACCCGTGTTATAGACCATACTCAAAATCTAAGGAATCCAAAACTATTTTAACATATTAACATAGTCCAGCTACGGAATGGAATTCCTATTCCTATTATCGAGATTTAAGCAGTCTTTCAGAACTTCCCTGGAGAAACCAGCCCAAGGGGTACTCCAAAGCTTTACCCACAATAACAAAGGTGCTATATTAATCAGATCTTACATAAAACCCCTCCACTTCCGAGTGTGCAATAATACTTGGAGTAGATTGGTGTAAAGCTAAAAGTCTGGCTATAAATTTGTTTTCCACCCTCTGTATTTTCCCAAGGCTGTGAAGCCCCACACTCCTGCTCCATGCCAAGAGATAGTCACTTGCTACTATACAACTGAATCATCTCGTTAATCAGTTTATGCCTTAGTATTTTTGAGAATCTCAATATCGCATCACAGGCAGCCCCCATCTTTAGAATTCCCTGATTAATTAAGGGTTCCCACGAACCTTTCACATGAATTAAAATATCAAAATAGTTAAAAATGGATACTTTCACAATTGGTGTCCTACCAATAGAATTTATTTTGGATATTGTACATTTAGGCCCGCATGTCATTATATATGATTTTGATGGTTGACCTTTAGATTTCGATTGCTCATAAAATCATTAAAACCATTTAATAAGCTTTGGAGGCCATTTGCTGTTAGCCCCAAAAGAACAGCATCATCCGCATATAAACGAACCGGCACAGCGCAGGAGCCAATTCTAGCAATATCTTTACTATATGTTCCCAAAGCTTTATCAAGGGAATTAATAGCAAATAAAAACAAGAAAGTGGCCAGGATACAACCTTGCCACACTCCTTTGCTCAACTTTAAAGGACTAGTGCAATTTCCTGAATGGGTATTACGCACTTTGTATCCGAATGTAAGCCCTATACAAGATCCAACAGAATAGGATCAACTCCCACCCGGTTGAATAAAACCCACAGCTTCTTCCTATCTGCAAAGTCAAAGGCACATGAGAGGTCCATAAAAGCCATATGGAGAGAACCTCTCCTGGTCTTGACATACTTGCTCCAAATAAAATGTAAGTTTAGGGACTGCTTCACTGTTCCCAGGTTAGGGCGGAAACCATATCGGAAGGGTAAAAGATAGGAAGTGGACTCAGCCAGTCCTCTAATTTTTCGAAAATAACCCTCCCCAAATTGTTGGCAGTACTGTAAATTAATGATAATAGCGGCAGCCTTTAGCAGGCAGGCTGATTCCGATCACTTTTTTTTATTTTGTATTTGAATTATTGTAGCCTCCCTCGATGA
The DNA here is from genome assembly GCF_964261635.1 of Lissotriton helveticus. NCBI lineage: Eukaryota > Metazoa > Chordata > Amphibia > Caudata > Salamandridae > Lissotriton > Lissotriton helveticus. The sequence continues at coordinate 774,218,396 of NC_136070.1, read as the reverse complement.
CTCCATTATATTACCCCTAACTACTCCCTCTGAACATTAGTTAAAAGTGGTGCCCAGAGATCGATGTTATGTTTAACAAGATCAATAGGAACCCTTTCGGGCCTTATTGTTTGCTGCGACCTTAATGGCTAAATTAACTGAAGGGATTAACAAGGGATTTAGCATACTCGTCTTATTAAGGCCAATCGTCTCATGGGCTGGATTAAAAATGATAGAAAAATGGGTGACCCAGTCCTGTTTAGGTATGAGACACACTCGGGCACCTTGCTGATCAGATTACTTAGGAACTTATCCGGTTCAATATTCATCCACCCTATACGGGCTCCTTTATTTTGAGGAAGATGTACAGTTAACATTGATTAAGCTCTCTTTGCCTAGGAGGTTAAAATCCAAGTTTATAGAAATGGTGTTATGGTCACTAAATGGAAGTAGACCGACCTCGTAGTTCAAAAGGTGACTAAACCAATTCTCTGTAATAATAACAAAATCCATAATACTCTCACTGCCTCTTCCTGCAAATGTCGGGAGGCGCGCAGTCTCAATAGAACTATTTTCTGAAGCAAAAATTAAATTATGGATTCATATTAACTGATTTAAAGAATCCCCAGCATGTTTTAAATTATTTATATCTTCTCCCCTGCGTGTTGAAAAACCGCAAATACGATTCCCATCCCAAGGGCATTTTGTAATTATATTAAAATCTCCTGCCCATATAATTGAGCTCTCATTAATGCTTTGTCTAGCCATACCATCTAATAACACCCTTCCCAAACAGTAAACAATCTCTATAGGTTGCACCGAGAAAAAATTAAAGTAGAAGTTTACAACTACAACATTTAACACGTTTTTGACATGTAATTTCAATACTTGAATATATGTACTTGACGCTATTTCGAGGACCCTCAGGTTCTTGATGGAGCATGATATAAAGATGGCCAAACCCCCCTTCCTGCAGTTGTGGGAGTAGCTTAGATACAATATGATCTATAACCATTTATGCTTATAGAGTCAGTGGCCCAGGTTTCTTGGCAACAGATAACATCATAAATATATACACATGCCAACCAATCTTCATTGTTAGATTTATCCCTAAATCCCGCAATATTCCAAGAGAAGTGGAAACCCTGCCCCCCATCAGAATGGGACTCTGCGGTGTTAAAAATGCAGGCAGATGGGGCTAAAAATGGAGGGGTAACAGCCAGCCTCGTTGAACGTTAATCTTCACAAAACTGAGCTGGGTTAAGTGTCAGTCATTATCCGCAAGCCCTGATAATGAGTCATAACAGTTGGAATGGGCAACATGTACCAAAGGTGGTCGATTTTGGCGAAACCTGTCAGCATGGTTGTATTGCCTATGAAATACATGTCTGAAAGGAGGCGGATAGAAGAACCCTAGGGGGGTGGCCCATATCTATCTAGAGTTCAGGCTACCAGGGGACAAATGGGACAACAAAAAACTTACCAACCCTGGATCTCGAAAGCTTAATCTCCATCAACCGATTTCACTGTAGGACCAACCCATTTTACTCTGCAGGCCATTATAATTTGTTCAGTAACAGCTGAATTATAATCTGTATTTCTCCAACACCAATAACCTGCTTTATTTATAAGACTGACAGGACTCCTGAACTCCTCCAGCTAAAGGTGGAACTCCTACCAAAACCATGGTGTAAGAGATGCAGTCCGGGGGAAGATGCAGGCCATCCGAAACACTTAACCCCTTCGCTGCGGGGGTTATTTTCCCGCTGTGCTGCAGGGGGGCGCGCACAGCGCCCGCATGCTCATGATGAGCTGAGCTCGTCATGAGGCACGGCGCTCCTGTGCTCATGACGAGCTCAGCTCGTCACAGGTGCATTACCTGCCGTGGAACGCTCAGCACAGCAGGGGAATTATCCCCGCATGCGAGCGTTCCACGGCTCATGACGAGCTGAGCTCGTCATGAGCACTGGCGCGCCGTGGCTCATGACGAGCTCAGCTTGTCATGAGCATGGAAGAGGCTAAACATTGGGCTGCTTTGGCTTAAGCAGGTTGGTTATTATTGTCCGTATTCATAGACCTAGATATGGGTGAATCTAAAGAGTCCTGTGGACGACCCGGCAAAGCAGATGGGCCATCAGCCTGTAACTTTTGATTACTATTGCTATCCCCATAGCTGAACACAATTTTTGAAAAGATTGTTCAACAGCAGTGGATAATGACCCTGGAGTACAGACTTCAGTGTGAGAGTGATTAGTTGGTGGTCGAATAGCCAAGAACTCTCGATTTTCTCTCAAAGGAAATGGTCGACATTCGGACTTGGCACAGAGAAAAGTTGTTCTTCAATATTCCCCAAACGAACCAAATAGGCTTTAAAACGTAAGACAGAAGATTTGTTATCCTGGGATAGAAACCATCCAAAAAAGATTCTATCCTGTCATCGCCTCACATGACTCAATTGGGGGGTTTCCTGCTGTTCGACATTTTGAGATCCTCTCGAAGGAGCGGAGTATTGTTTCTTAGACATGGTTATAGACTCTACCCTTTTTCTCTCCCTCCACTTTAGGATTCACGCTTTCAGGCCCATCAATATTCTGTACAACAAGTGTTGGTCTGACTGGCAGTTTAACTACAAACCGCAATGGGGTGGGTGGGGGGGAGAGGGGGGAGATGTAGTTTCCACCACTAATGTCTGAGACGCCTGCTGATCCTCTCTCCCTTCTATCGGCAATCATTGCCCTGCAGCCATTGGGGAAAGGGGCGGTGAGGAAAGGGACAGCCTGCTCTATTTCTTTATAGTAGCCCGCTGCAAAAAACTTTCTAAGGTGGTTCCCTTGGATAAGGTCACAGGGTTCGTCGCCTTTCATTTCCCCATTCAAATTAAAAATTCTAGTCCACATTGATTGAAGGAAGCCCAAATTGAATTACAGATGCTACTGTTTTCACAGTACCTTGTGGCCACCACAAATCCTGTGGTGCAGAGCTTATGAATAGCCAGGGGTGGGGGTGGGGGGGGGGGGCAGTCCAGCCACGGATGGGCACAGATGGGTCCGCTCTTAGCGCGGTCTTCCCCAGGGCACGTCCCGCACAGCGAAAATTCCGGGTAAATGTAGTAAAGCACCTCTGGGCGCGGTCTGGCGGCATCGGTGCCTCCTGCTGCAATGACTGGTGGGGATTGTGGTCTGCCCCGAGGCTCTCTCAGGGCAGTGGGAGCCCTGGGTAAATTTAGTAAAGTGCCTCTGGGCACGAACGGGCACTAGCAATCCTCCATCCAGGCACTGTCAGTTTCACTGCTGGGGAGAGCCAAACAATTATAAGTGGGGAAAGGGAAGCTGTCTCTCCTTAATGATGTAAGTTGAAACATTTACTTAAGTTGGTCCAAAAAGTGTTGGTCCAAAATGTTCGGATTCCTTCTAATCTGTTTGAATTGCTCAGCACCTGGGTGGTGTCCATTATTTGAATTTGAGAGAGTTGTGTATGCAGTTTGCAAACTAAGGTGGCTAAGTGCATGCGTGGGAGGAACACCTCACGCGTCTTCTCACCTCACATCTTAAACTGCTGCAGTACATGCTGAGGTCCTGACACCAGGTGGCACACTATTTCGTAGGTTGTATGGGCGAGGAGCAATCCTACAGACTGGGAGCTCTTGAGTTGGCTACTTTTTTTCAATTCAAAATACTTTTTTCGGGAACTGATAGAGCTAACCATAAAAGTACTCATTCACAGTTCAAAACAATTTAAAACAGCATTATCTTATTTCTGCACAATATAATTTAGATCATTTTAAAATTGATTTATGGTAATTTGAAAAAAATGTTTTTTAACGCAGTAACAGAGGCAATAGTAAATACATTATCTAACAACTGCAAAGATAGGTATGCTGGATGACCTTGTCTCAAACTGGATCTTTTTAGTACACGGATGATCCATTTTCTTTTCTGGGTTTAATAAAATTTGCAGAAAAACACTATATGTACCGTTGATTGTGTCTAAACATCATCACACTGGCAATTATTTAAAACTCTCGACCAATCATTCTGTACAGGAAAACTCAAAGATCTATGTAAAATATTCAATCTAAAGCAGGTTAACAGAAACCTATCATAATCATTAGTAGTTAATACAATATACGGTTGAATAGAGGTAGTTGCCTGGGTCATGTAGTCTGTTTGAACCGTGGATTTCTTTAATTGTGTTTCTGATGTCACCCAGATGGTGTATACATCTCGCTTTGAGATCTTTCCTAGACATATTACACATTGTTTGTGGATCTTTATAATATTCGTGGTGGCCTAATTTAAACAGGAACGTTTTTACATATTCTAGCCATCTTATCTGATTTACTCCGTTGATCGCGGAATCTGTCTCCTCTGAGGTCCAGACTCTATGCCACAGGAGGATTGGCTGGATCTTTATTATGTCCTATAAATATGGCATGCCCAGTTCTTGGTGGCATATGTAATTTGAGGTACAGTCTGGAAAAGCCAAGAGAGACCTAAAAAACTTGTTTTCAGCAGATTGTAATGTATTTATCCCTGCGCAGCCTCACAGTCCTGCTCCATAGGTGGCAATAGCCACACGTTTTGCTCTATAAATCTGTAGCAATTCAGTGGGGGAGCGTCTTCCTAATTTTCTGCTAAAAATTAACAAAGCCGTCAGTTATTTAATAAATAACAGTCTTCTAGCCTTAATTGCCTGATACCAAGAGCCTGATTGATCGAATGAAATCCCGAGGTAGGAGAAAATGTTAGTACTTTCTATTGCCTTAGAGTAAATATATCGTGTTTTAGTCTTCTTTTTTAGTCTAACCCCGCAGTTCATTGCAAAAGTTTTCGAGCAGTTGACGATGAGACCCACACTTGGCATAACATTAACAAACGTGTTAACAACCTTTTGTAGGCCGATCAGTGTGCGGGCCATGAGGACCGCATCATCCGCATACATGAGTACTAGTATGGGACGAGTCGCTGCAGCTGGTAAATCCTTACATTCCTGGACCTCTACGGTTTCTAACTCGTTGATGTATAATGTAAAGAGGAACGGGGCTAAAATACACCCTTGTCTTACGCCCCTCATCACTTTAAAGTGTTTGGAGCACTCGCCCCCCTTCCATACCGAACACCGGCCCTGGCACCTTAATACAGCTGCCTTAAAAATGTGATTATTAAAACATCTACTCCCATGCCCTCTAAAGCTGACCACAGCTTGTCGTGGATGACACAATTGAATGCCGCGGTTAAGTTGACGAATGTCAGGTATAAACGTACCCTTTTGGCCTTTGTATACTTATCGAGCAAAATATGTAAGTTTAAACCCTGTTCTATTGTGCCCAGGCCCTTGCGAAAACCATACTGCAAGTCACTTAAAATTGTGTTCTCTTCCGTCCATAACTATAACCTATCTAGAAGCCATCGTCCCACGATCTTAAACTGTGGAGTCCAGCAATGAAATTGGGCAGTAACAGGCTGGATTTGCCCTGTCGCCTTTTTTAAAAATAGGCACAATTATTGAGTCATACCAGGTCGGTAAAAAACCTTGTGAGCAGCATGCATTGAAAACCTGTGTAAACAGTGGCCCCCAAAATTCTACATGAGTTGGCTACTTGCTAACGTTGCACAAATAATATCCACACACCCTATAGGAAGCCACCGATATTCACACATTCTATAGGAAGCCACCGCTATTCACACACACTATCGGAAGCCACTGGTATTCACACACACTATAGGAAGCCACCGGCATTCACACACTCTATAGGAAGCCATCGGTATTTACATATGGTATGGGAAGCCACCACACACTGTATGGGAAGCCACCGATATTCACACACTGTATGGGAAGCCCTCCGGTATTCACACACTGTATGGGAAGCCACCGGTGTTCACACACTGTATGGGAAGCCACCGGTTTTCACACATTGTATCGGAAGCCACCGGTATTTACACACTGTATGGAAAGCCACTGGTATTCCCACACTGTATGTGACGCCACCGGTATTCCCACACTGTATGTGACGCCACCAGTATTCACACACTGTATGGGAAGCCACCGATGTTCATACACTGTATGGGAAGCCACAGGTATTCACACACTGTATGGGAAGCCACCGGCATTCACACACACTATAGGAAGCCATCGGTATTTATACATGGTATGTGAAGCCACCACACACTGTATGGGAAGCCACCGGTATTCACACTGTATGGGAAGCCACCGGTATTCACACACTGTATGGGAAGCCACGGGTGTTCACACACTGTATGGGAAGCCACGGGTGTTCACACACTGTATGGGAAGCCACCAGTTTTCACACACTGTATCAGAAGCCACCGGTATTTACACACTGTATGGAAAGCCACCGGTATTCACACACTGTATGGACGCCACCAGTATTCACACACAGTATGGGAAGCCACCGGTATTCACACACTGTATGGGAAGCCACCGGTATTCACACACTGTATGGGAAGCCACCAATTTTCACACACTGTATTGGAAGCCACCGGTATTTACACACTATATGGACGCCACCGCTATTCGCACACTGTATGTGACGCCACCATAATTCACACACTGTATGGGAAGCCACCGGTGTTCATACACTGTATGGGAAGCCACCGGTATTTACATACTGTATGGGACGCCACAGGTATTCACACACTGTATGGGAAGCCACCAGTTTTCACACACTGTATTGGAAGACACCGGTATTTACACACTGCATGGACGCCACCGGTATTCGCACACTGTATGTGACACCACCAGTATTCACACACTGTATGGGACGCCACAGGTATTCACACACTGTATAGGAAGCCACCGGTGTTCATACACTGTATGGGAAGCCACCGGTAATTACATACTGTATGGGACACCACAGGTATTCGCACACTGTATGGGAAGCCACGGGTATTCGCACACTAACTGGACGCCACCGGTATTCGCACACTGTATGGGAAGCCACCGGCATTCATACTCTGTATGAGAAGCCACCGGTATTCACACACTGTATGGGAAGCCACAGGTATTCACACACTGTATGGGAATCCACTGGTATTCGCATACTGTATGGATGCCACCGGTATTCGCACACTGTATGGAAAGCCACTGGCATTCATACTCTCTATGGGAAGCCACAGGTATTCACACACTGTATGGGAAGCCACGGGTATTCACACACTGTATCGAAGCCACCGGTTTTCGCACACTGTAAGGATGCCACCGGTATTTGCACACTGTATGGGAAGCCACTGGTATTCATACACTGTATGGGAAGCCACGGGTATTCGCACACTGTATGGGACGCCACCGGTATTCGCTCACTGTATGGATGCCACCACGGGTATTCACACACTGTATGGGAAGCCACCGGTATTTGCACACTGTATGGGACGCCACCGGTATTCACACACTGTATGGAAAGCTACCGGTATTCATACACTGTATGGGAAGCCACGGGTATTCACACACTGAATGGGAAGCCACCGGTATTCGCACACTGAATGGGACGCCACTGGTATTCGCACACTGTATGGATGTCACCGGCATTCATACACTGTATGGGAAGCCACTGGCATTCATACACTGTATGGGAAGCCACCGGTATTCGCACACTGTATGGATGCCACCGCGGGTATTCACACACTGTATGGGAAGCCACCGGTATTCGCACACTCTATGGGACGCCACTGGTATTCGCACACTGTATGGATGCCACCGGTATTCATACACTGTGTGGGATGCCACGGGTAGTCACACACTGAATGGGAAGCCACCGGTATTCGCACACTGAATGGGACGCCACCGGTATTCGCACACTGTATGGATGCCACCGGTAGTCACACACTGTATGGGAAGCCACCGGCATTTATACACTGTATGGGAAGCCACCAGTATTCGCACACTGTATGGATGCCACCGGTATTCGCACACTGTATGGGAAGCCACCGGCATTCATACACTGTATGGGAAGCCACCGGTATTCTCACACTGTATGAGAAGCCAGCGGTATTTGCACACTGTGTGGATGACACCGGTATTCGCACACTGTATGGGAAACCACCGGCATTCATACACTGTATGGGAAGCCGCGGGTATTCGCACACTGTATGGGAAGCCATCGGTATTCGCACACTGTATGGATGCCGCCGGTATTTATACACTGTATGGGAAGCCACGAGTATTCACACACTGTATGGATGCCACCACGGTTATTCACACACTGTATGTGAATCCACCGGTATTCGCACACTCTATGGGACGCCACCGGTATTCGCACACTGTATGGATGCCACCGGTATTCATACACTGTGTGGGAAGCCACGGGTATTCACACACTGAATGGGAAGCCACCGGTATTCGCACACTGAATGGGACGCCACCGGTATTCGCACACTGTATGGATGCCACCGGTAGTCACACACTGTATGGGAAGCCACCAGCATTTATACACTGTATGGGAAGCCACCAGTATTCGCACACTGTATGGATGCCACCGGTATTCGCACACTGTATGGGAAGCCACCGTCATTCATACACTGTATGGGAAGCCACCGGTATTCTCACACTGTATGAGAAGCCAGCGTTATTCGCACACTGTATGGATGCCACCGGTATTCGCACACTGTATGGGAAACCACCGGCATTCATACACTGTATGGGAAGCCACGGGTATTCGCACACTGTATGGGAAGCCACCGGTATTCGCACACTGTATGGATGCCACCGGTATTCATACACTGTATGGGAAGCCACGAGTATTTACACACTGTATGGAAAGCCACTGGCATTCATACACTGTATGGGAAGCCACGGGCATTCACACACTGTGGATGCCACCGGTATTCGCACACTGTATGGGAAACCACTGGCATTCATACACTGTATGGGAAGCCACGGGTATTCGCACACTGTATGGGAAGCCATCGGTATTTGCACACTGTATGGATACCACCGGTATTCATACACTGTATGGGAAGCCACGAGTATTCACACACTGTATGGGAAGCCACCGGCATTCATACACTGTATGGGAAGCCACGGGCATTCACACACTATATGGGAAGCCACCGGTATTCATACACTGGATGGGAAGCCACGGGTATTCGCACACTGTATGGGAAGCCACCGATATTCGCACACTGTATGGGATGCCACCGGTATTCGCACACTGTATGGGATGCCACCGGTATTCGCACACTGTATGTATACCACCGGTATTCACACACTGTATGGGAAGCCACCGGCATTCATACACTGTATGGGAAGCCACCGGTATTCACACACTGTATGGACGCCACCGGTATTCCCACACTGTATGTGACGCCACCAGTATTCACACACTGTATGGGAAGCCAAGGGTATTCGCACACTGTATGGGATGCCACCGGTATTCGCACACTGTATGTATACTACCGGTATTCACACACTGTATGGGAAGCCACCGGCATTCATACACTGTATAGGAAGCCACCGGTATTCACACACTGTATGGACGCCACCGGTATTCCCACACTGTATGTGACGCCACCAGTATTCACACACTGTATGGGAAGCCACTGGTATTCGCACACTGTATGGGATGCCACCGGTATTCGCACACTGTATGTATACCACCGGTATTCAGCCACCGGCATTCATACACTGTATGGGAAGCTACGGGTATTCACACACTGTATGGGAAGCCACCGGTATTCGCACACTGTATGGATGCCACCGGTATTCGCACACTGTATGGGAAGACACGGGTATTCACACACTGTATGGGAAGCCACCGGTATTCGCACACTGCATGGGACCCCACCGGTATTAACACACTGTATGGGAAGCCTACATTTCATAACACAAAGTTCTCTTCACGGATCCAAAATGCATCACCAATACCACATGGACACAGAATTCTTGTTGCACTTAAGACATCGTGGAAGGATGACTTACGCGGAAGAGGGAGACGGCAACCACCCCAAACTCCCGTTTAGTGGCCATCTGTGACCCGTGGACACACGTAGGGTGGTTGAAGTTAAATGGATTGTAGTTTGTGACGTCAGTGTTTGGGATGCTGAGCCATGACCCCTCCTTTAATTCTGTGCAATTGCTAATAGCTGGTTCTGGCAGTGTGCGGACCGACCGCCTTCGACCACTCTCCCCGCGCAGCACCTCTGGGAAAGTAGTCTCCTGAATCCTCAACGTGAAGCCCGCGGAGTGACTCATTGGCTGACCTTAGTTGGCAGAGTGTAATGTGAATTTGGGCGCCGTCCATGCGCGGGCGATGACATTTCCAAGGGAACGCATTGCAATTCCCACTAAGATATCATTTATTTTTCGGCGGACGCGTGCCTCCCTGCTGATTGGGCATGGTACTGAGAATCGAATCTTGTACCCCCTGTTTCACATCCCCCAATCTAAGGACAGATGGGAATCTCCCCATTTATCCCGCCATTCCAAAATCGACATCCTGATTTTACACTACACCAAAAACGCAATTCTTTTGCAGCCCCCGCACCTTTGGTATTGTGTGTTTTATGACTTACCACCCTCTGGCAAAGTATTCTTGTTTGCCCCCAAGCCTACCCTGTCCAAATTCCGCAGGGTACGCACTCAGAATAAAGTTCGCCAGCTAGCCGCCCCATCGTTGCCACAGTAATGGCCTCCGCTATATGGTTGCCAAGACGACGGGAGAAGATTAAGACCCAGTGCTTAAAGTAGTCCAAATGTATCAAGTGCAATCTAAGTTGGTGGATTTGGGAAGTGTCTGTCCACCCCACAGTCCAGCCAGTTTATTCGATGTTGATAATAAGTACAAACCGCATGCACACCGCAGATCTGAGCAGTCCCTGTTTGTCTCTGGTTAGACTAGAGGACCGGTACAGCACAGGGCGTGGTCCATTCCACCATGTCTCGCTGGTCCAGCACATAGGCAGGTGTGCAAATTCCTGGTACATGGTACCAGAACTGCGGCAACAGGGGCAGCAGCAGTGCACGTTTTCCTAACATTTAAAAAGGAACTGGCAGCAGGGCAGCTGCTGTGCACGTTTCTATAACACACAAGCAGGGGCAGCAGTGCAAGCTTTCCTAACATTTAAAAAGGCACCGCAGGGCAGCGGCTGTGCACGTTTCTATAACACACAAACGGGGGCAGCAACAGTGCAAGTTTTCCTAACATTTAAAAGGGAACTGGCAGCAGGGCAGCGGCTGTGCACGTTTCTATAACACACAAACAGGGGCAGCAGTGCAAGCTTTACTAACATTTAAAAAGGAACTGGCAGCAGGGCAGCGGATGTGCACGTTTCTATAACACACAAACGGGGGCAGCTGTGCAAGTTTTCCTAATATTTAAAAAGGCACCGCAGGGCAGCGGATGTGCACGTTTCTAAAACACACAAACATGGGCAGCAGCACTGGCAGATTGAGGCCAAGCTTTTCTACCGGTTGATGTATAGATTGTCAGCAAATGTGCATGCTAGAACACGTACAACATATGAAGTACTAGACATAAAAGGATCCTCAACACACGCTGTCTGTAATACGGGCAGCAGCAGCTGTCCAAGTGTCCCTAACACACAGAACATGCGAAGAATTGTCAGCAACACAAGTTTCCCAACAAGTCTTTCTGTGCAGCACAGGAAACAGCAGTGCAAGATATCAGAACACGTGCAGCACTGACAGCAACAGTGCAGCAATCCTCCCCCACAGAGAAGTACAGAAAAGGCAGCAGCAGTCCACTCTTCCCTAACACATAGAACATGCAAAGAACTGGTGGCCGCACTGACTTCCCAACAAATGCAGCACTTGTAGGATCAATGCACACTTCCCCCCAGTGTGTTCTTGTGCATCAGCATTGGCACAGCATTCCAGACTTCAACACGTGCTACATGTGCTGCACCACTTTTGGGGCCATGGAATATGACACCAATATAAAAGAGCAACGCCGACCAACCCAATTTGCACTATGTGTTTTGCCAGTCAGTCAGTTAGTCAGTTTTGCTTATGCTTTCAATCTGGCATCCTGCATGACCTCATTAGAGACCACATGTGACCTTATTAATGAAAGCACTTGTCCCATAACAGCTGACCTCAATGCGTTTGTGCAAGTGGACCCACTTATGAATTGTAGGCCTGTCTTGACGTCTATACATACTCGCTTCAGTGTCTTTGGTTAACGTATTTTAGGCAGGTCTCGCCGCTTTTAACTGTCTGTGAAATACATCATGTGGACCGAACCTAAAACTTACAATGGCGGTAGAGCCAGCCCACTACTTAACAGTGGTTGGCTTTCTTGTCAATCCAATGCGTTCCTCTCATTTACTGTCTTTCCTTCGTTGCTCTGGAGCACAGCTTCTTTTGAATGTTTGAAAGGGACGGGGGTGATCATATGCTCATATGGGCTGATGATTTTAATATTGACAAATGTGCAGTTACAGCTGGGGAACAATGTGGGTATCAAAATGATTATGGAGATCAAATTCTGCACTTCCCACATGATACTTATGGAGATGCTATTAATACTGTTATCCATAAATACAATTTGGTAATTTTGGATTTAAATGATGCTGATAAATTTATACCGATCCATACGTTTGTGGGCGCTAGATCGTCTTCAACTATTGACCATTTTATTGTCACAGATCAACATAGGGATGTGGTTGGATCACTTATAGTCTGTGCAAACTTTCTTAGTGACCACCACCCCCTAGTTTTGAATTAGAAAATTGATTTACCCAGGATTAAAAAAGGGAAGGAGGCGGATGTAAATATTGTGACCAAGGGTAAAAATGGAGTTTCATTGAAATGGTCAGGAATAAATCCCATTTCACGTATGGAAAACTTAAAGAGAAAAAAGCAACACGATGTTGACATCTGCCTAGATAGCTCATCAACTAGTTCGGATATTATTGGTGCTTTTTCCAATGTTATTACTGAAATAGCGGAAGAATAAAAACCCCAATCCAGGACCCAGATGGTTTAATCAGGAATGTTCAGGTTTGAATAGGGAGCTAAAAAATATTCTGAAAACTAAACCTAGGAACAATCCTGAAATAAGAAACCTAAGGAGGAAGTATAATTTAGCCTTGAAAACAAGGAAAGCTGAGATTCGGGAAGATGCCTGGGGAAAATTATTGCAGGCTGCAGCAACTCGAGATACTACTTTATTTTGGAAAACAATTAATTATCCCTTTTTTAGAGATGCTGCAGCGGTAAAAATAGATGTCGTAGTCCCAATGGAGGATTGGATAACCCACTTTGAAGGCATTTTTAATCCAGGAGGAGTGATAATCCCACAAAGCGAGAAAAATATTTTCATAACATTTGATCCTGTAGGGACACCTCAGATAACTCTCGATGAAATTAAGGGAGCACTTAATAAAAGTGCTAGTGGTAAAGCGGCTGGTCCCGATGGGGTCCCAATCGATGTGTTTAAGCATGACATTGAATTGTGGTCTCCTATCCTAATGATTTTTTTAACGCAACCCTAGATGGAAAATTGCCCACTTCATGGACTGAAAGTGTTATAGTCCCTATATTTAAAAAAGGGAATAGAGGAATCGCAAAGTGTTACCGTCCCTTATCACTCCTTGATTCAACCTCGAAATTGATGGGGAGGGTCTTGTTGGGAAGGCTGGAAACCTGGGCCTCTGAAAATAACATACATTCAGAGGCCCAGTACGGTTTCAGGAGAGGTATAGGGACAATAGAACAATGTGTAAACTTGGACCTTTTGGTGGGTAAATATACACAAGCAAAAGAGGGGTCTTTACACCTCTGTTTTGTGGCCCTCACCAGTGCCTTCGATCTAGTAAACCACGAAAAACTGTGGCAAACACTGGTTGAGTTAGGTGCCTCCAAAGACATTATTGTTTATTTAGCCCAGATTTACACTGCTTTGTCATCTAGGGTTCGTTGTGGTTTAAAGGGAGATTGCACACCTGACTTCAGGGTAACTCGTGGGATAAGACAGAGGTGCATTTTAGCACTCCTTCTATTCTCACTCTATATAAACAATGTCGACTGTTGTCTGCAGAACTTTAAGGCCGATGCTCCAAAAGTAGGACCACGCGTCACACCAGTGCTCCTTTATGCTGACGATGCCGTCCTTATTTCAAGGATGGCAAACGGTCTACAATGCCTGATTGAAAATTTTACCCACTTCATGATGGAAAAAGATTTAAAACTGAACCTAACTAAAACTTTCGTCATAACTTGTGGTAAAAAAGGAATAAAAAGCATTCTGTGGATGGCATTGCGATAGAGAGAGTATCAAGCTTCACCTACTTGGGTTTACTTTTTAATGAAAATGGTACATGGGGCTCACATATTAAATTATCACATTTAAAATGTATACGTAGTATTGAAGGTATTTTTAGATTTGCTGGAAAGATAGGAAATAAACCAATAAGGGAAATTCTCACCCTATACAGAAGTAAAGCAATCTTGACTGCATGCTACGGCGCAGCCTTATGGGGGAGAATTAATACTGTAATCCTCCAAACACAAGAGAATACGTTTTTAAAACAACTGCTAGCAGTCCCAAATTTTACATCTAACTGGCTAGCCCATGAAGAGTGGTCGGTTCCCTATATTAGTGATTTTATAAAAACAGCTGGTTTAATATTGTGGCATGGGATTTGGACACGGGAAGAAGCCAGGTTTACAAAGAGTATAATACTCGATTGCTTGGCTCTAGACAATAGCAGGAAAATTCTGTGGCTTGAATATATTCAAACTTTAATTAGCTGCGGAATAACCCTAGACTCTAAAGAACCTATGTCTATCCAAGATTATAGTAAGAAAGAATTGAAAACAAATGTAATTGCCGCCATGGACTTAGTAAGGGAGGTTGAATCCAATGTAAAACAAAGTATAATTTCTTATCAAGAGCGTCCGCTCTTTATGGGCATACAGCCCTATCTTATCATAGTAAGAAATGTACATCATAGATTCCTTCTGACTAGATTAAGATTTGGTACCCTACATTATCTGGCCGCATTTCCTAAGGTTAGGAGAAGGTGCCATGTCTTCCCAAATTGTCCTTGTGATGGAAAATCTCCCCAAACCACGCTGCACTTTGTACTTCTCTGTGAATTTTATAGGGATATTCGTATGTTTGCCTTGAAACCTTTATTTTTGGCAAACAAATTTTATTAGTATAAAGAAGCTTTTAATTATATATGTAGTTTGAAGGATGAAAAGATTATGAATGCTGCATGTACTTTTATCCAATTGTCTATT
Source organism: Lissotriton helveticus (assembly GCF_964261635.1). Classification (NCBI taxonomy): domain Eukaryota; kingdom Metazoa; phylum Chordata; class Amphibia; order Caudata; family Salamandridae; genus Lissotriton; species Lissotriton helveticus. Next base: position 774,203,195 of record NC_136070.1, on the reverse strand, counting down.
AAGAAAAGAAAGACTTATTCCCATTTGGAGGTCCTAACCTATGAAAATCATGAGATTTGATGTCGTACAATATAACGCACAATATTTTAAATATGTGATATTAAAAAGACCCACGTATTTTAATCGCTCGTGATGATTAATGGCTTTATAAGATTCTATTGAAATCATATTAAATCGCCCCTCTGGACTTTTTTGTCAAATATGTACTGTATTTGTAAATAGATGCGACTGTGTAAATATTTTATTTTTTATTTACTTTTTTAGTATGCTTTTATGGTCATGTGAAATGTACCGAATAAAGCCTTTTTGATTTGATTTGATTTGAATGTTTGAATTGTTTCCTTCTCCTGCTCCCATTCAAGGAGCAACTGTTTTCTTTTAGCATTTCATGAGAGTGCACGTTTTATGTAGATCTCTTTCCCTTGTGTCCTGCTTCCCCCTCCAAACACTGGCACCCGCGAATACTGTGTTCCTCCCTCAACTTCCCTATCCCTCGCAACCCCTGCCACATGCATTGCTTTCCCATCCCACCCTCCTCCCTTTTAAAAAAAAAGAAATACAAATTATATAATATTTTTCTTCCCTGTGCCCAGCCTCAAGTGCCTTCGATGCGCCATAGTCTCCACCCACTCTTCATTGCTTCCTACACCACTTTCTCCCACATGGGGTAATGGTGAAGTGGGTACCATGCAACGACCCCATTCCTCCTCCTGGATCAAGTCTGCAAATCTGGTGAAAAACGTCCAAGGGCAAAACGCAGACACACACACACAAATGTGATTTTTCATTCCCTAAAAAGTACTTACATTGACTATTGCATTGACAGTGACTGCTTCACAAAACCTAAAAAGACATGAAAATGCAAGAGTTCAGGTACTGCCCTCAATAAGCCTCTCACTCGGCCTTACTAATTTACCCTTAACTCCCACCCTGCATCGTATGTGGAGAGGGAAAATGAGAGACTGAGTGTTTGAAAGTTTGTAACCGTTTGTATGATTGTCTGACTAAGTAGTTGGCGTGAGTACAAACAGATATAGCATTACTCTTAAAATAGAGTTAACCCAACTGGACATACCATCGCAGGACCTGCTTGGTGTGAAAATTAAAACATGGGATAAGAAAATACTATATTTAATAAACATTTATATTAGGCCGCCTTGCTTAGGTCCAGCCCCTATACCGTGCACCCAGGCTAAGAACCTGGGTGTATGGGTAGACTCTGATCTCACATTTGAACCCCATATCAGACGTGTAGTGGGTACTTGCTTTGGTGTCCTGAAGGGTCTACGCAAAACAATGGACCTCCTTCCTGTAGAGGCCAGGAAGACGCTGGTGCATGCACTTGTTACTTCATGCTTAGATTATGGTAACATACTGTATTTGGGTGCCACTGCTAAAAGTCAAAAGTCTTAAACGGCTTCAGGTTATGCAAAATGCGGCAGCTAGGTTGGTCCTCAGGCAACCGAGAAGGGCTGCCTCTAAAAAGGCCTTGGACACTCTTCATTGGCTCCCTGTCCGGAAGAGAATTGTGTTTAAGGCCCTCTGTACATGCCACCGCATCACCCAAGGTATAGGTCCCAGGTACCTGCAGAGTCTCATCACCGTCTACAGGCCCGCACGGGCCCTTAGATCTAGTGGGACTGGCCTGCTGCTTGTCCCTAAAGTCAAGAGGGCCAGGATGGGTGGTAGATCTTTCCGGCTCTTGGCGGCCAAGAGCTGGAACAAAATCCCTCTGGAGCTTCGGTTGGAACCCTCTGAGATCAGGTTTAGAAGAGAGCTTAAAACATACTTGTTTCTTCTCTAATAGGCCTGTGCGTCACTAGTCTGGGCATGGGTTCTATTCTCTCCCACTTACTACTGCGCAGGGACACGCCGTGGGCTTAACCAGGCGCTTTATAAGCTTCCTTATTAATATTATTATTATTATTAGGCCAAGCCCAGCCACAAAAGAATCCCTGGTAATCAAACACCTTGACTCTTTCTTGAATTTATTAGAGCCAGGTGCTATGGCAATCATAGGAGGTGATCTGACTTGCAATTTTGAGCTAGTGGTCCTCTTTGAAGAGGAAGATATAGCAAACAACATCCCCGCAATTGAAAGTAGTTTGACAGTGCCCTATACAGTAGCTGCTGCACAAATTATGAAATTGACAACAGGGCAGGGAATTAGAGCATGTAATGGTCGCCTATCCTCGGATAGACCAAAGAATTTTACTTTCAGTAGAGGCAATTGCAAGAGCCATTTAGATTATTTACTGGTATCAATCAAGTTTTGACCAAATCTATTTGATTTGAAAATAGACTCCAGAACCATTAGTGATCACCTTCCTCTACACTTGACATTAGCAATTGACCATTTTATCGATTGTATGGAGAATAATGAAGGTAGCAATATCTTAACAGATGGTATTTTAGTTAGTAATAATCAACGAGCAGTAAAGTGGCCACATATTCTAGGTGATATCCAAGCTATGACGCAGATATATGATACCTTTGCAGAGGTTGTCTCCCTACATATGGCCTCACCAGCAGCCGAGTCTCCGACATTGGATGCACACTACACATTGATAGAAGGCTTAGCTCAGATTGTAAGTAGAATAATTAAAGACCGTAGAAGGAGAGACCCAAAGATAAGAGACAATCCATGGTACAACAAGGAGTGTCGAGAAGCAAAGGCTGATCTCATACTGGCACTGAAAACAAATGACCTAATGGGCATAAAGGAGAAAAGGCTTAATTATAAACGTACCCATAACCATGCGAAAAGAATATGGGATGATAATATTTGGACGGACCTAATTAGGGCAGCAAAGTCAAGGGACCAAGTAGGCTTTTGGCGTCTTATCACAGAGGGCAATAAAACGGGTACGGACACTAAGGATCTTTACCTTGATGCTAAAATCTGGGAGGACCACTTTTCCAGTCTTTATGTGGCTGTTCAAAGTGAAGATACCCCTGCAAGCGTAGCTTTTGTAACTAATTATAATTACTAATGATTTCCATTTTAGTTTGGAAGAAACACTAACAGCAATCAATGCAGTTAAGCCAGGGAAAGCGCCAGGGCCCGATAACCTTCGGGGGGACATGTTGAAGCATGTTAGCAGCATATGGGGGCCATATATAAATCGTTTATGCAATGCAATTGCATCTGGTGCTCCCATACCTGAATCTTGGAAAGGGGCAGAGATAATCACGATTTTTAACCCTTTCTATGCTGATGACGGAACCGCTCCGTCATCAGCTGCGGTGGCGCTGTGCTGATGACGGAGCAGTTCCGTCATGGCCCGCCCGATGCGCCTGCGCGGCGCGTTCTATTGAGCGGGCGGGGCCATGAAGTAACCGCTCCGTCATGAGCACAGCGCAACCACGGCTGGTGACGGAGCGGTTCCGTCACCAGCATGCGGCCGCCCCGCCCCCTTAGCGCTGCGGCGGAATAGCCGCCGCAGCGATGCGGTTAAGAAGGGCAATCGTTACGATCTCACAAATTATCGACCAATACGTTTAATCGACATTTTACAAAAAATGTCCTCTAGGCACATTTTAATGAGAATAAACGACTGCATTGATGAGAACACTGTGCTGTCCAAATTTCAGGCGGGTTTTAGATAAAAAAAATAAGGGCAATAGATCAGGTTTTTAGATTTATTTGTCTGTGTTGGAAAATACATAACTATAAAAAAGGGCCATCTGTATATTGCTTTTGTAGACCTTAGGGCCGCCTTCGTCATCATCCCATGGAATTTACTTTGGGAATTATTGCAATCTCAAGGTTTACCAGATGAAATGCTTGTACAGATAAAAAAATTACACAAGGAGAATTATGCCAAAGTAAGATGGGGTCCGAGGGGCGAACTCACTAAGGCCATCCCGGTCAAAAGGGGCATGCGCCAGGGGTGTGTACTGGTGCCCACCCTATTTTCATTATATGTTAATGACATCCCAAAATATTTGGTCGGGTGTATCAATGATTCGCCTAAGTTGGGGGGGTGGGTCTGGTGCCGGCACTCTTATTTGCCGACGATACAATACTAATATCACAAACTCCCAAAGGCCTACAAAGCTTATTGGACTCCTTCAATGCATATTGTCAGAGCAAGGGCCTCAAAGTAAATGCCAGCACAACGAAATACATGGCTATAAACCCTCATAGGTCTTTTAGAAAGAATTTAGTAATCAACAACCAAAAATTTGAATATGTTCAATCTTTTAAATATTTGGGCATAACCCTGGATACAAAGTTGTCCTGGAAACCACAACTAGAAAAAAATAAGATAACCTTGCTCCAGAATACATTGCCCATAATAAAGAAACATGGAAGCGGCATTTCAAAGGCAGTGTCTCCCGCCCTAGGGGTTTTTAAATATAGAGCTCAATCAGCTTCTCTTTATGGGGCAGAAATATGGGGGCTTAATTGCAAAAAGAGCTTTGAACCAGAAGAGAATACATTTTTCTGAAGATTGTTAAGTCTGCCTGTACGCACACCTTTAATTCCAATTGTCAGGGATCTAAACATTAAACGAACAGACCATTATGCAATCTTAAGACCTTTACTATACTGGGTCCGGCTCTGGTCAACCTCAGAATTGATCCACTATAAAGAAGGTCTAGAGGAGATCTTCAGTTTTGATCAGAGCAAAAACATTCCGTGGCTCAAGCATGTCTCTTCCTGGCTAGAGAAACTGGGTCTGTACCATTTCTGGGAATTTCCTACACAGCTAACATCACTTTCTAGGGCATTGCTTAAATCTAGATTCAGGACTTATATTCAAACAATGTGTTCTATGCTAGGGACAGTGGTTCACTAATAGTTCACTAACAATCAAATTCCTTTTGTTTAAGGAGGTAGCCCGTTTCGAGTCCTTCTTAGATGAAGTTCGTCCACAATTGGCCAAATCCTTATACATAAAATTTAGATATGGAGTGTTACGAACAAATATGAACACATTAAATTGGCCCATGAATCAAGATGGTAACAGTAACGAATATTGTGAACTATGCCAAAATATATCCAAAGAAACTGACTTACATATATTATTCTCCTGCCCGGCGTATGCCAAACCGAGGAACAAATGGATTTAACCCATTTATCACAATTTGAATATCAGACATTACATTAAAGCAGGACGAATATTGAAAACTGATACCTCACAAAAATAGTTTTTAGTGTGAGTAGATTTTTATTTAACGTAAGTCTTATAAGGGCAAAAGTAGGGTTCAAACTGTAAGGCCCATAAACCCAATGAATATGTAGTATCAAGTTAATGATTAATCTATGAACCGAGGGTTGATGGCGCTACAATACTGATGCTCCAGTTGATTGTTTTAAAGTATTGTAATTCGTGCTAAACATAAGAGAATATTATTTAGAGTTATATATAATGCCGCCTGGAGTTAAGGATACCAGTTTAAATGATAATGAAAATCAATTTTAAATTTCTTAAGTCCCTGAATCCTTTTTTTAAGTTCAGGAAAATTTTATTTAAAAAAAATAAGGTGTCAATACAAAATGCAAAAACAGGTCAAGAATAAAACATTAAATAGCAAATAAAATCAAACATCAAAATCATTTAAAAGAGAACAAATCTAAACGGATGCACGGGTTTTAAAGCTAAACAAAGAGTATACAATGGTTATAACTATAAAACAATGCAAAAATGATGAGCTGAAATAGAATAATGGAGAAATGAGGAACAGCTAGGGTGATTAAGGGGGTTTGGGGACCTCTTGTTGGGCAGGTTGCAAATGAAAGGAGCGCTTAGTACAAGCATCAAGGTAAAGCGTGATTGGGAGCCATAAATCCAAAGTTTTGTTGCCATGTTAATGGGGAAAACAAAAGCAGTGTCCAATCTATGGTTGTGACACACATTATACCTCCAAGCTTTAAAGGAGATATTTGAAAAGTCTTTCCAATTAACTGTAATCTGCTGAAACGCAACAGCTAACAACAGGTCAACAATTCGAACATTAAGTGGGACATCTTCCCAACAAGAGGAAAGACTACCTAGGAAAATGTGAGTATAAGAAAAGGAAATATGAGTATAAAAAATGTTGTTTATTTGGGACCAAACTTGTACCCAGACAGCATGAACACGTTTACAGGAGAAGAGCATATGAAATAGAGTGGCATGGGGAGAAGAACAAGTCCAGCATAAATCAGGGGTAGTGGAAAATCTCTTACTGAGGTCAAATGGTGTGAGGAGAAGCCTGTTGTAAATGAAAAACAAGGATTGTGTCAGATTAGCTGCTCATACATGATTTGCGAATTTTGGTCCAAATCTTGGACCATAAGGACATCGACCAAGACGTGGCAAGGCCGCATTCCCATTGTTCTTGTACTTTAGTCTTAAACCTGATAGGCCTTGCGTGATGGAGGTATTTGTAAATGGCAGAAGCATTTGATGTGGTGCGCAGGAAAGAGTGAAGTTGTGAAGCAGAGGTAGGAAGTGTAGGAGGAGTACAAGGTTGCGAGAGTCCGGTGTAAGTGGATAGTACTGCCTCTTTAAGCAAAGGATATTTCTGAGCGAAAGAGGTAGGTAGATGAAAGGATTGACAAAGGGTGGAGAAAGGTAGGAATGTAGAGTGAGAGAATAATTTAGATACCCAAAGTAATCCCTGCTGCCTCCACGACTTCCAGTAAAAGGGTTTATTGTTGATTAGAATGTGTGAGTTATGCCAAATGGTAGAACTAAGAAAATCGGTTACCGTGGTGATGGGGGGGGGGGAGTGGAGGATAAAAGCAATTTAGTGGTAAATTTGTGCAAGGGAGATGACAGTGAGGACGGTTTGCAAGAAAAGAATAAATATTCAGCAAAGGAGAATGGGGAAAGTGAAAGACTCTCAATCGTGACCCAAAGAGGAAAGAGATCGACACAATCATGTAACCAGAAAGAAGATTGTCATAGGAGAAATGCTTTCTGGTAGGGAAGTTAACACCACCCTCCAGCTTTGGACGTATTAGTCTACTGAGAGACATCCGAGATTTCTTACCATTCCAAAGAAAGGAGGAGAGGATTGAGTTAATCTTCTTAAAAAATTTGGAAGGAATGGGTACTGGGATATTGGAGATTGTGTAAAGAATTATAGGGGACAACATCATCTTGATGGTATCGAGGCGACCCCACCAGGAGAGATAGAGAGGGTGCTATCTAGATGTTAGATCTGATAGTTTTTGGAGACACTTATTCAAGCATAAAGAAACAGTATCTGGAATTGAGGGCGTAAAATGCAAACCTAAGTATTTAATGTGTGAGGAACTCCAAGTAAAGTTGGAGGCGCTAAAATCGGGTTTGAAAGTAAACTTCGTCTGGGGCAGAATTTCACATTTGTTGTTATTGAGTTTATGTCCGGAAATTAGGGAGTATTCACGAACTACATCGAGAAAAGCAGGTATAGATGCGGAAGGATTGGATATAAAAAGCAAAATGTCATCAGCATAAGCCGCCAGTTTGATATGCGACTGCGAAATTTGAAAACCATGGATATTAGGATGCTGATGAAGTTTGGAAAGGAAGGGTTCTAAAGCTAGATTAAAAAGGAACGGGAACAGAGGACATCCCTGACGGACACCTCTTCCTAGGTCAAAAAAGGAGGAAACTAAGCCATTCGCACATACTGCTGCACGTGGGTTGGAGTAAAGGAGAGAGATCAAAGAAATACATTTAGGACCAAAGCCAAACCATTTGAGGGCCGCGAAGAGATAAGTCCATTCAACCCTATCAAACGCTTTCTCAGCACGAATGCAAATGCTGCAAGAGAGTGTTGTAAGCGCGAGGACTTGGATAGGACATTGAATAAAAGTCTGGTATTGTCAGTAATGAAGCGTCCTTTAACGAAACCTGATTGTTCGACTCCCAACAAATCAGGTAGCAGGAGGTCCAATCTCGCTGCAAGTGACTTAGCAAAAATCTTATAGTTGATATTAACTAGAGAAATGGGCCTGTAATTCTTGCAGTGTTTGCCGTCTTTCCCTTCCTTAGGGATGAGACAAATGTGAGCGTCAGAGAAGGAACCAGAAGATTTACCTAAGGCGAGGAATGTGCCTAGAAGGGTATGTAGTTTTGGTATGAGAAGTTTTGAGAAATGTAAGTAGAATTCAACTGTGAAACCGTCTGGTCCAGGGGCCTTATCTTTTTTGAGGTGTTGAAGTGCAGCAAGTAACTCTTGTTGGGATATATCTGATTCAAGAGAGGTGAGATCAAGAGGAAAATGTTGGGGTTTGTGAGTGAGATAAGGAATCAGGTGAAGGCTGAGTATCAGAAGAATAAAGAGAATTATAGAAAAGGGAAGATTCAGTTAAGATGTCAGCATCATTATGTTAAGATTAAAATTAGTGTCATAGACAGATTCAATGTTCAACTTATTATGCTTAACTTTCAAATAATTAGCTAAAATCTTTCCAGCTTTATTCCTGCCCCCATAAAATGTAGCACTTGACTTTAGCAGATATAGGGAGGCATCTTCTGTAGATTTGTAAAAGAGGTGGTGAATTTAGGATCTAGTAAAAGAGCGTTATTAAAACGCCATCTCCTAGGTCCATCCACTTTAGGGAGAATATCAAGATGAAGAAAAACAGGGGCGTGATCCGACAATAAAATGGGACCAATTTCAGCATTAGTGAGAGTCTGGACAATGTTATGGGAAACAAAAATATAATCAATCCTTTATTGGGAGTGATGGGAAGGTGAGTAAAAAGTAAATTATTTTGCAGTCTGATTACAGATGCGCCAACCATCAGTGAGTTTATGCTGCTAGATAGCCTGAACAAAGAGTTTGTGAGACCTATTTGGGATGAATGAGACTTTGGAATTCCTATCAAGAAAGGGGTCGAGGGGCTGATTGCAGTCTCCTGCCAAAATAAAATTGTCATCCACAAATTTGGTGATATGGGCGGAAAACGTGTGCCAAAAGGTAGGATCACCACCAGTAGGGGCATAAACATTAAGAAGAGAGATTGGTACACCTTTTAAAGACAGTTTGACGTGAGCCCATCTACCCTCCACATCTGATTCCTGGGTTAGCACAGTATAAGAAAGAGACCTGCGACACAAAATTGCAACCCCATTGCGCTTACCATCACCAGGAGAATAAAAGACTTCACCCACCCAACCCCTTTTAAGTTTAACTGATTCTACTTCTGAGAGATGAGTTTCTTGCAAAAAGGCAAAATCAACATTCAGTTTAGCTAGATGAGATAAAATTCTTTGCCTCTTAATAGGAGAGTTAACACCGTTAACGTTCCATGTAACTACTTTAAGCGACATGCAGTGTAATACAAACAATGATAAGCAAATATAACAAATTCAACAGAAAAACACGTAAAAAAAGTATATGTAATAGATGGAAAATTGTGAGAGAGAGAAAAGTGGAGACACAGGAACAGATTGCTAGAACATAGTGAAATGGAAAGAGTAACAGGAAAATGAAGAAACGAATGGAGAAGAGAGACAAGAAGGAGAAATTCTGTAGTATGAGAGAGAAACCTAGAGAATAAAAATGGGGCGAAAAACACAAGAGAGAGATGAATGTACAGATGTTAAAGCATGAGAAGGAAAGTAACAATAAATGAAGACATAGACACAAGATAGAAGGGAGTGGAGAGAGTGAGGAAAATGAAGAAGAGATGACACCTTTGAGCAGAGGGAAAACAAAAAGAAAAAGAAGAAAAGGGGAGGTAAAGGTTGGAACAAACGTGCTAAATCGTTGAAGCAAAATCATACCTACAAAGGGGAGAGGAGAGGGAACACAACCAGGAACAAAAACCAGACGTGAAAGGAGGAAGGGGTGGAGCCACATGGAACAGGCGGGACAACTGATGTCAGCGAGACGTCCAACCGGGAGAACGACACGGGGCGAAGTTCATAATCTATGAAAACAGGAAGAAAACATTAGGAAAGTGCACATATGAACTAAAAACAGACCGAAAAGAAAAACAGTGTGATCAAATACATTAGGCGAAACAAGAACAAACAAGAAACATTATATTGAAAATATTGTCATCGCAGAGAGGATAACAAACGTGTGGGAGCACAAGAAGCAGTCCGAAAGATTGAGTGTCGGACAGAAGGGGACAAAATTGGAGAAAACAACAAGCAGACCAGAAAAGTCAAGGAGGGAAGGAAGAAGAAGGACTAAAGATTCATATCAGCTGCTCGGCAGGAGTTCAGGAAGCTCTGAAGTCGCACAGGATCCTTGTATGTCGTTGTTTTGTTATTATGGGTGGCCTTAAAGAGACATGGGTGAAAAAGTCCGTATCTGGTTCCAATGGAACGAAGATCAGGTCGCATGTCCAGGAAAGCTTTGCGACGATTAGCCGTGGCTTTAGCGTAGTCCTGCGCAAAGAACAAGGAGGATCCTGACCATGTGAGGCGATGAGATGCTCTGGCAGCTGACAATACTTTTAGGAGATCTGTATATTCCAGGAAATACATATTAACGCCTCGTGGCCTCGACGCAGTGGAAGATGAGGAAGGAGCCCGTCCAAGCCTGTGTGCCCGCTGGATGTTAAACACAGTGTCCTCTGGCAAATGCAGAAGTTTGGGGAGAAAAGATTTGAAAAAGGCAATGGAGTCGGACCCCTCACATCCCTCCACCAGGCCGTAGATACGCAGATTATTGCGTCTATTCCGGTTTTCGAGGTCCTCCACCTGCCTTTTGAGAGAGGAGATCTGTGAATGCATGTGAGATACTTTGGTGGATGATTCCTGAAGTGAAGAGACGCTCCTTTCTACTGACGTAACTCTAGCATCCATTTGTGACCAATTGTCCGTCAGAATTTGTAACTTGGAATTGGTTTCCTCCATAAAGGGGCAAAGGGCTCTTATTTCCTCCAGCAAAAGCTCCATAGATATTGACGAAACTGACTTAGGCGGTGAGGGAGAATCTTTCTTTGGTCTCTTGGAGGTGGCCTTCCCTGAGGGTAGCACAGAGTGTTCCATCGTAGACATTGTATCACTGGATTGGGGAAGTTGAGCCTCAAGCTTAGCGAATTCAGAGAATAATTTTGAATTTTTGAGAAAAGAGCGCTTTGAGGACGTGTTGGGACGGAGTGACGTGATTTTGCCCATAAGGTAATGACCACCACTGAGGAAGATTCTTAAGTAGCAGGACAAAAAGGATTTGCAACACACGTCAAAATATGTGTAAAACAGCAGGAGGGTGTGAGGTTGAAGGTCAAATCCAGCATACGGTAATAAATAGAGCCAGAAAACAGTTCAGTCACTGACCAGGCTAGGAAATACTGATGGCTGAGGCAAAAAACAAAAAGCCAAGCAGGTAAAATGCTAGAAATGAGGCACAATGAAAGTGAAGATGGGATGTCAAACTCCAGGAGGGAGAAACATCATAGGCAGAGTCACAAAAAAACAGAATGCAAATCTTTGAAGAAAAAAGCCAGGAGAGACCGAGGAATACCTAAAATGGCTGCCATACATGAAAGGAGACGATTCAGAAAAAGGGGTGGTGATGAACAGAGTGTCTGAATTAAGCAGACCACTCTTACCCAGTCCAAAGATCAGGGCTTGATCCATCACCGTTATTTAGCTCACTGCCCCATCCCAGCTCAGAACCTGGCTATATGCAAATTAGTCTGTCCCTGGCCCAGTGCATCATGGGAACAGGGCAGACCAAACTACCAAGCCAATTCTTCACCAGAAAGGAGACAAGCTACCGGGGACCGGTTTCTGGCATTTCAGCCTCATCGGCCCGGCTTGCTTGAATCCTGATGGAGCAGTGAGCAAGGGACTCATGTCTGAGTATACCCTGCCACACCTATAGTGGCCAAAAACGATTCAGAAAAGGGGGTGGTGATGAACAGAGTGTCTGAATTAAGCAGACCACTCTTACCCAGTCCAAAGATCAGGGCTTGATCCATCACCGTTATTTAGCTCACTGCCCCATCCCAGCTCAGAACCTGGCTATATGCAAATTAGTCTGTCCCTGGCCCAGTGCATCATGGGAACAGGGCAGACCAAACTACCCAGCCAATTCTTCACCAGAAAGGAGACAAGCTACCGGGGACCGGTTTCTGGCATTTCAGCCTCGTCGGCCCGGCTTGCTTGAATCCTGATGGAGCAGTGAGCAAGGGACTCATGTCTGAGTATACCCTGCCACACCTATAGTGGCCAAAAACGATTCAGAAAAGGGGGTGGTGATGAACAGAGTGTCTGAATTAAGCAGACCACTCTTACCCAGTCCAAAGATCAGGGCTTGATCCATCACCGTTATTTAGCTCACTGCCCCATCCCAGCTCAGAACCTGGCTATATGCAAATTAGTCTGTCCCTGGCCCAGTGCATCATGGGAACAGGGCAGACCAAACTACCAAGCCAATTCTTCACCAGAAAGGAGACAAGCTACCGGGGACCGGTTTCTGGCATTTCAGCCTCGTCGGCCCGGCTTGCTTGAATCATGATGGAGCAGTGAGCAAGGGACTCATGTCTGAGTATACCCTGCCACACCTATAGTGGCCAAAAACGATTCAGAAAAGGGGGTGGTGATGAACAGAGTGTCTGAATTAAGCAGACCACTCTTACCCAGTCCAAAGATCAGGGCTTGATCCATCACCGTTATTTAGCTCACTGCCCCATCCCAGCTCAGAACCTGGCTATATGCAAATTAGTCTGTCCCTGGCCCAGTATACTCAGATGTGAGTCCCTTGCTCATTGCACCATCAGGATTCAAGCAAGCCGGGCCGACGACGCCTGAAATGGCAGAAACCGGTCCCCGGAAGCTTGTTTCCTTCCCAGTATAAGAATTGGCTTGGTAGTTTGGTTTGCCCTGTTCCCATCATGCACTGGGACAGGAACAGACTAATTTGCATATAGCCAAGTTCTGAGCTGGGATGGTGCAGTGAGCTAAAAAACGGTGATGGATCAAGCCCTGATCTTTGGACTGGGTAAGAGTGGTCTGCTTAATTCAGGCACTCTGTTCATCACCACCCCCTTTTCTGAATCATTTTGTCCACCATAAGCGTGGAAGGGTATACTCAGATGTGAGTCCCTTGCTCATTGCACCATCAGGATTCAAGCAAGCCGGGCCGACGACGCCTGAAATGGCAGAAACCGGTCCCCGGAAGCTTGTTTCCTTCCCAGTATAAGAATTGGCTTGGTAGTTTGGTTTGCCCTGTTCCCATCATGCACTGGGACAGGAACAGACTAATTTGCATATAGCCAAGTTCTGAGCTGGGATGGTGCAGTGAGCTAAAAAACGGTGATGGATCAAGCCCTGATCTTTGGACTGGGTAAGAGTGGTCTGCTTAATTTAGGCACTCTGTTCATCACCACCCCCTTTTCTGAATCATTTTGTCCACCATAAGCGTGGAAGGGTATACTCAGATGTGAGTCCCTTGCTCATTGCACCATCAGGATTCAAGCAAGCCGGGCCGACGACGCCTGAAATGGCAGAAACCGGTCCCTGGAAGCTTGTTTCCTTCCCAGTATAAGAATTGGCTTGGTAGTTTGGTTTGCCCTGTTCCCATCATGCACTGGGACAGGAACAGACTAATTTGCATATAGCCAAGTTCTGAGCTGGGATGGTGCAGTGAGCTAAAAAACGGTGATGGATCAAGCCCTGATCTTTGGACTGGGTAAGAGTGGTCTGCTTAATTCAGGCACTCTGTTCATCACCACCCCCTTTTCTGAATCATTTTGTCCACCATAAGCGTGAAAGGGTATACTCAGATGTGAGTCCCTTGCTCATTGCACCATCAGGATTCAAGCAAGCCGGGCCGACGACGCCTGAAATGGCAGAAACCGGTCCCCGGAAGCTTGTTTCCTTCCCAGTATAAGAATTGGCTTGGTAGTTTGGTTTGCCCTGTTCCCATCATGCACTGGGACAGGAACAGACTAATTTGCATATAGCCAAGTTCTGAGCTGAGATGATGCAGTGAGCTAAAAAAAGGTGATGGATCAAGCCCTGATCTTTGGACTGGGTAAGAGTGGTCTGCTTAATTCAGGCACTCTGTTCATCACCACCCCCTTTTCTGAATCATACATGAAAGGAGACAGCGTTCCATAGATGAGTAGAGAAATGCGAAATGGCAAAGATGATTACCAGTCTCTAAAAGGAGCTCACCTTGCATAAGGGAGTTGTAGTGTCAAGCAATATGAGGAGAAGAGCCATACCGGAGAAAGGAGCAGCTGAAGTGGTGGTTTAGTCAGAGCGCGCTTCAGACGCGCTCGAGAAGCTCAAAATGGCGGTCACGGCCGACATTGAGCCGCGACCGAATCTTCTTTCGTCGGGAAAACAGCAATGACAGCCTCAGGGACTTTCAAATCAGTCCCGAGGCGTGCCCGCAACCCTCAGACATCCAAATGTCCGTTCTGTGAGAAGGAAAGAAGACGCGAACCGCTGGTTCTCTCCGGTATCGACGGAGCGCTCACATCAGTGCCGCCATGCTCTCCGGGCACCAAGCCACGCCCCCCAATTTTACATTTCTATTATGTCTAGTTGTAATTATTTATATGTTTTATATTGTCGACTATTGCGCTCAAGAAATGGAATTTACTCTTCTGAACGATAGCCCTAAACCTGTTGAAATACCATTTAATATAGGTGAAGTTTTTATATATGCACATTCATATTTAAACAATTGTATAAAACATTTTTTTAGTGATGCATCTTTTATGGTTTTACGTGAACCGCAATAAAGATTTAAATGAAAATATAATTTGTAATCCCCTAAAAGGTACTTACATTGACTATTGCATTGACAATGACTGCTTCACAAAACCTAAAAAGACATGAAAATGCAAGAGTTCAGGTACTGCCTTCAATAAACCTCCCACTCGGCCTTACTAATTTGCCCCTAACTCCCACCCAGCATCGTATGTGGAAAGGGAAAATGAGAGACTGAGTACCTTTTGAAAGTTTGTAAACGTTTGTATGATTGTCTGACTAAGTAGTTGGCGTGAGTCCAAACAGAAATAGCATTTCTGGGATATTGTTTCTATGGTGGAATTGATTTTTTTTATTTTGCACCTTGGCTTAAGCCCTCTGAATTGTAGCAGTTCTTTTGAATTCCTATATATCCTATGTAGCAGAAGTCCAGTAGTACTTTGACTAGTGATTGAAAAATATCCACTATGTGGCTCACCTCTATGACAGCTAATTTTCTGGAGCAAGGATAGGTGGAAATTAATTTCGATGGCCAGATAATTGACATGGGGAGCAAGAGGAAATCTGAATCAAGTAAGTGCCCAGATATCTGATGTTCTGTGATGGGGCCGGAGTACTTTCTATGGATGCTGGCCACTTTTTCGAGAATAAGTTAACAACTGGGGCACCAAAGGCTAGGATCTCTGAATTAGTTTAATTCATTCAAACATAGCTTTCTCTCGTGCAGTATATAAGAGAGCTAAATACCTTTTAACTCTTCCACAATTGCCTACTTTCATTTCCATCAGATACAATTTTATATCATCCGAGCGCTTTAGGAGCTTTAACCTCACTATTTCAGATAATGGGCGCGTGCCTGTAGATGTGGCACAGGAGGGAATATGAGGATGAACTCTGAAATGTCCTTGCATTTTCAGCAGACCTATCATAACCTTCCAATAGTAAGTCCTGAACAGTGATTGCATCCTGTATAAGGTGATGACTGCGATTCCGAGTAAATTCCTTTGGGTTTGATCAGAATGGGCTGGATAACGGTACCGCAGGCTACTGAGAAGTCGAGGAGGATTAGGGCTGCTGTGGTCCTCGTCATCCATAGCTGTCACTACATCTTCCTCGATTGCTGTCTTGGTACCTCTTGAGGGTCTGAAACCTGACTGGCCATCACAAAGAATACTACGTTCCTGCAGGTGTTAATTTTAGTGAAGTATTAGAGTATCCTTGTTAGAATATCTTCTGAAATAAATATTTTCATCTAAATATATTCTACAAAAGTATCTCACGTTTGAAGTTAATAGAAAATCTGATCCTACAATATTTTTGTAAGTGATATTTAGGACACAATATTTCTGTCAAACTGTATTTCTGTCCTCACCTACGTTTTACTTAGCAAATGGAGATTTAAAATTGGTCTAATGTCTAATAATACATCTGGGCCCACTTTGGGTTTTTCCCCCAGGAAAGGGAAGATTAATGCATGTTTCATAGACAGCTGAGTCATTGAGAATGTTTGCAGTGTAAGGAGCTATCACGGTGAGCACACAGCCAGGGGAGCTCTGCTGTCTTGTAGGATATGTTTTTGTTTTTTTTGCTGATCTTTCCAACACGTTCTGTCAGGGATTTTAAGGGTTCAAAAGAAGTATAGTAGGTTGATAGGTGAAAAGGATATGGTTAATGTGCAATGCTGGTCAGTGGTGGCTGGTATTTGCGGTGGAAGAGGGTTCGTGAGAGGGGGCGAGAGGGAATGAGATAAAAAAAATACTTACCTGTCTGCCGCCCATCACCACTGTCTCCTCTCTGTCCCCTTCCCCACTTCCAGGACAGGAAGCAGAATGCACTCGGCTCTCAGCCTCCCGATAGCCAATTACAATACTGCAATGCAGCGTTGTGATTGGTCTGAGCGCCGTGGATTGGCAGTCTGTCAGAGAATGTAATGCAGCCTGCATGGAGAACATTCAGGCGCACTCTAGGGAGTGCAGACCACTCCTACCCTTCCCTGCTATGTCAGCATAGCAGCTCCGCCCCGTCCTTCCCATAAAGCTGCATCAACGAAGAAAAAATAAAATGATTATATCTTAGTTATTATAATTGTAATTTTCCTTTAGTGACACTACTTAAAAGCATTGAGGCAACGCTCCTCCGCCTTAGTGGAGGAGCCACCACTGATACTGGTCCATCTGTCATGCTAGATACACACTCTTTCTGATCCAAAGAAGGTGAACTGTTCCTTACATTATTACTCGGAATTGATTAGGGAATTATTAGGGTATTTCTCAGAACATATTGCAGATCTCCATAGATTGGCTGGGTCATCATAGATTTGTTTTCCACTGTGGTCTATCATGACCCTTAAGTACTATTAGACATGAGGGTGCTATTTTCGCTGGTGTACAAGGCTGCGGTTTAAGGGTGACTAATCTCAGATTATATCATTTGTTTGCTACCCGTTCACCTTGTTTTTGCATTTTGAACCTGTTTCTGTCTTTTTAACTTGTTTCTGTCTTTTCAAGTCATTGGGTACAATGACGTGAAGTAAGTTTGTGATATTAATCTGAACCGCTTCTAGTAGGGCTCACAGGCCTCTGCATTTTGCCGCTGTATGTCATACTGTGGGCTAAATGCTGTGGTAAAGACTCCTTTCTAGATTCTTGTTTCATCACCGCTGCATGATTGAGGAGTGTAGATTACAAATTATTTTCGCAAGCATGAATGTAATAAACTAGTGACTAGTCTGTACTAGTTTGTTTCGTGTCTTTGAGATCTTAAATGAGGCTTTGTTTTATGAATTTCCCATTTTTGGAGGAAGGTGTTCTATGTTCCTTTTTGTTCCCTTGTTGAAATGCCTCACCCACGTTCCCACCTGATGCTCTGCAGTCCCTATTCCGAAAGTGGCTTGTAGGAAATGTGGGGTTATTCTTTTTCGATTAATATGACTTCTTTATAAATATGGTTTGCTATTATGTGTAATGAAGAATATTTATAAAAGGAAACAACAAGGACATGTTTTAAACATGGCATTGAAATGTTGTGTACTTTTTTAGGACACGCATTCGAGACCTCTTGTATATACTTAAGTATATACTACTCATGGGCTTAAAGCCATTCCCCCTGCTTTTCATTCGTTTGTTTCAGTGTCCTTTAAAATTTCTTGCTTGCTAGTGGTCGATCCTCCCTCTTTGTGCCTCCTTTTCGTCAGTTGTTTACTCCCACAGAGCAGGGCCTTAGTTATTGTACCCTTCCACTTGTCCCATTGTAGTATCTGTTTAGGGACTGCTTCTCCCTTTCTTTAGGAGCATTTGACCAGAGCACTTCATGCTTTAATTGGCTCCAGGTATGTTTCTGTAAACAGGGATATAAATCACATTCTACCCTTGTTACATTTGCTGTGCAATTAAAGTCAGAGGTCAAATGTTAGAGGCTGTAAACCGGCCCTCTCCATTTACCTTTTAAACTTAACTCTTTCCTTTGCCCCCCTTTGCCCCATCACCATTCGACTGCCCCCAGCCAATGAAAACAAGCATTTACAATGCAATAAATTTGAGCCATTGGAATTGTAAATGACAATGCCTTTTATTAATGTATTGGTTTTGAAAACATAAACAAAAGGCATTGTCATTTACAATGCCAATAGCTTAAACGCGCGCAAATGCGAGATGTATTACATTGCAAATGCTTGTTTTTTTACTCTTCAAGACAATGAGTGGGTAGAGGGCTAGCCTTACGAGACAGGTTTGAGGACCTGAAAACAAGGGACTACTGAATAGTTCCAGTGGTGGTTTGTGTAGGGTTGTAATAATTCCAGTGGTGGGTAGTGTAGGGTTGGCACACAGTGGTGGAAAGGGGGCAAGGAGTGTAAAAGATGTATGGTGCTAGAGCGTGGTTTCCTAATGCCCAGATGCTGTTAGTACACTATCTGTATAAGGATCATCTTCTCTATAAAATCACTTTACACAAGTAATTTCTTTCTCACAGCATGTCAGGTGAATCTTACCCTGACAACTCCTCTGACCACTTTCGGGTTGGGGTGGGGGGTGCTGTAAAATCAAGGAATTAATGAGTGAGATCAACTTATTAACAAAATGCATTTTTGATAATAATTGCATGGGGTGCATTCAAAGGGCTAAACTGCACTGAATGGACTTAGGTAGATTTCACCACTGCCCAGTGTCCATTGAACGGCAGTGTTGACTGTCAGGGGGAAGAAACACGTCTGCTAAACCTGAGCAATGAAATGTGACTGGCTGGTACTTCTTCTACTCACCTGTGGTCAGGCTGTGTGTTTCAACGTCTCTCTGAAAAAATGTTTCACTACCTGAACGGATACAGTAAAACCTGCCTTTTTGTTTCTGATTTTGATAGAGTTTAAAAAGATAAGTCTTTGTACAGAATTGGTCATTAAAACATATCTCTTTTTTTCTTCTTCAGCTCTTTAGAGAAGTTCGGATCATGAAAGGATTGAATCACCCCAACATTGGTAAGGAGTGGAAGTGTGGGGGTAATACATATTCTGGAAGATGAAGGGTTAAAAGAGGGCGGCTTCAGTGTCAAATATTTGTGGTTATGTAACTGAGTGGTAATGAAGACTGTTTCCTCTCTTACCTCTAGTGTTGATACATCCAAACAGGACTCTAACTAGTACTATTGTAGTGCTGACTCTTCTGTTGGCTCTGCATGCACTTCCCACTTCCACATAGAAGGTGTAGATTGAATGGGCATAGAGGAAGGAGGACCTTAGCCCGTACCCAGAGTAGTAACCTCTGCAAAAGAAACCTTACAATTAACTTGCCATGTACACTTAGCACCAGCAGATTGTTGGGGTAGTTGGTTGTCTGTGTAATGAAAGTGAGGCTGGCACGGTGTTGTTTACATCACGAGGGCTTGATAAGTTACTCTTTCCCAGCCCTGCTGACCTTTTGAGTCCTCCTGCCTTTGGAACAATTTAACCACTAGAGATCATTATGTGAGAGTCTTCTTTCAGGGAAGCTTGGATGTTTTGTTTTGTTCTAGATCTGAGACACTTGACCCGAGAAAGCTGTTTAGTATGAGTCTTAGCAAGGTGGATGTGGCTGAACTTCAGGCACTATTGCTTCTGGTGGATACTTCTAGCTGCATATTCCTCACCTTTTGAATTCCCCGACTAGATCCGTAAACAATTGCTCCTGCATGTCGATAGGTGCCATCATTGGGCTCACCAGCAACTTGCACCGAAATGCATGGCGCAGCACGAAATGACATCTTATGAACCGATATATTAATCATAAATAACATGAAATGTATCAATTTACTTAAATGTTTCAAAGCCGTTATTGAAGACTGGTCATTATATATGCCCTCGTTATAACATGGTGGTATAGAGTAAAGCAATATGTATTCTCCTAAGGATTAAATGTGCTTGGAAGATGAACCGAATCAAATGTTGTTTGGTACATTGTGAAGATTATCGTCAGATGCAGCCATCCAGGCCATTACAGTAACTGCCCATCCCTTTGGGGTAGTGATAGGGGCATGGTATTGGCTGAGGGCGGGGTCAATAACCGCATGGTCAGTCCTTATCTTCCTCTACCTGACAGATCTCATTCCCCTAAAAGTCACTCATCACCAGTGTAGGGGGAAATATGTTTACCTCTCTAGCTGGTGTGCAATTATCGCAGACTACTATGTCCTGCAGGTTGTCCATCAAGGTTACTCCCTTCTCTCTTTGTAAACCCCAAGCTCCAGTTCCTCCTGTTTCACAGTCTTCAGCAGAATATGCCTTAATTCTTGCCAAATAAATTAAGTCATTGCTAACTGGAGGGGCAGTTGCGAGGGCGCCGGAGGAGAGATGCAGGGGGTGCTCTTCTGACTATTTTCTGGTATCTAAAAAGGATGGGAGGCTCAGGTCGATTTGAATCTTTGATTCCTGAATACTTTCCTTGGAAAAGACCTATACTAAATGCTAACCTTCACCCAGGTCCTATCGGGTCTAAACCCTTGTATCTGAATCATGCCCTTGGGTGTGCAGGACATGTAGTTTTATATACTGCATCCCCACCGGCATTTTCTCCGATTTGTTATGGGAAAGGAAAATGTTCCGTTCATTGTTTTGCGCTTTGGGCTCACTTCGTCCCCATCCATGCCTTCACAAAGGTGATGGTAGCAGGCAAAGCCCATCTTTGTCCGGTAGAGTACATTGTTCTGTACCTCAACAACTGGCTGTTGAAGACAAGCTCATCTCAGTCAGTCGCAAACCACCTGCAACCAACCATTTTGCTACTGTCGCCCCTGGGCTTGCCGATCAACAAGCTGAAATTCCACCTCTAGCTCATGCATAGTGTTCCCTATAAAAGGGCAATTCTGGATATGTGGCATTCCAAGCCTTTTCACCCCTGCAGCGAATCTGACATTCAGGATGTGATCCTGTTTCAGGCTTCATCCTGGTCTCTGGCCTTGATGGTTCCGAGGGTTCTTGGACTCTTGGCCCCACAGATTCTTCCGGTGCCTAATGGACAACATCTGTGCATAAGAGGAGGTGACCCGGGTTCTTTAATGGTGGTGAAGAACTCCACCTTGACATGTGACAGGCCATTGTCCCTACCCCGCCCAGAGTTCACAATGCAGATGGATGCATCAGCTTCTATAGGTCACCTGAATGCTTGGTGATTAGAGTCCTTCAGCCTCCGATCGAGAAGAGGCACCACATTAGCTTTTTGGAGCTGCATGCCGTCCATCTGGTTCTCAAGGCCTTTCTGTTTTCTATCAATGGTAGCCCTGTGTGAGTTCTGACAGACCAGTTGATCTCCAGGTTGTACTTCAACAAGGAGAGCAGTGTGAAGTTGTGGGAGCTGTACCAGGGAGCACTGACACTGTGGCAATGGCTTGATCCTACCATGAGCGTCACAGTGTATGAACTTACTAGACACTATCTTTTCACCTACGAGTGGCATCTGCACCCAGAATTAGTTCAAGACATAATCGCCCAGAGGGGCGTGCCATGGGTAGGACTTTGTGGTATTTCCAAGAAAGCTCCCTGTTGAGCATTTTGCATTCTGGAGCCTCTGCCTCAAGGCTTTCTAGGTGATGTGTTTTGTTTTCTAGGACTCTTGTTTCTGATACTCTTTCCTATCTATGCCATTGATTCCCTGAGTTCTGAAGTGGGTCAGGAGAGACGAGGCTCAGATCATCCTTATAACCCTGGACTGGGCTTGGCGAGTGTGGTAATCTGGACTACTGAGCTCTCCTCTCCTTCTACCTCTGCAACAAGACTTGATGTATCAACAACAGAGCAGGGATCTTATTCTGAATTCCACAACATACACAGGTGGAAACATGTTGTTTGTCCATGACGCTGGTGTACCTTGCACTTTGGGCAACGTTTGTGGCCATTGTAATGAAATTTGGGTCAATCCATTGCAGGCTAACTGATGTACTTCAACTTGTCCTGTCTTAGGCCCAGTAAGGTCTAGCTGTGGGGGTCCATTAAATATAATTTTTCTGCTCTTTCAGCCATTATGTATTTGCCAGATCTTCTCTCCCTGTTTAAGTTACCTGGCTGATGCTTTTTTGTAGGAATTGCACTTCTGTACCCTCCTGCACCTTTTGTCGTGAACTTAAATTGGTTTTCACTTTCCTAATGTGAACACCTTTCAAGCCTATGGGCAGCTGTTTGTTGACTTCTGATATTTATGACTGTCTTCCACATCATGATTATTCAATACACTGTGTAAGTGAGCTGCGGGTGCTAACAGTACCACCACCATATGAAATCATCTTTTCGGACAAATTTGTGCTTAGGACCTAGGCATCTTTATGAAAGGTAGGGCAGCCTGTCACACTCCCTGCTTTATTCCGTCTGGCACATCCCATTGAAGCGGAGGAGAGGCTTCATTGATTTGACACCAGGAGTGCCCTTAGTTTTTACGTCGATCAGATTAAGGAGCATTGGGTTGATGACCAGCTCTTTGTGAGGGGTCCTGGCATGAAGTAGAAGGATGTCCAAACATACTCCTGGTCCAGGTGGATTGTTATCTGCCTAAAATGTTCTATGCCTTGTCTACGAAGGAATCCCAGGAGGTTTTTAGAGTTCATTCTTGGAGCAAAGGCCATCATTATGGTCTTAGCCAGGGGTTTTACATGCTAGACATCTTCTAGGAGGCTTCACAGGCATCTGTCCATACATACCTTTACCAGGCATTCCTGCCTTGATTCACAGAGAGGACCTTTGTGGCCACTCGATTCTGCAAGATTTGCCTATGTGAAGTCCACTCCTCAGAACTCCCACCTTTTGGGAGATTCTGCTTTGGTATGTATTCAGAAGCTGAAACTCTCAGATTCCTCACTGCTCTCCTCCTCACCACACTATGGAGGGGATCTCTAGATTTTTATGAGATTTCATATTAGATTCTGCACATATTAGATTCTGCACACTTTTGCATCCACCATCTGTTACTGGTGCTGTACGTCTAAGGGCACATAATCCATTTGAGTAAATTGGCAAAGTCACACAGGTGCTGCATCTACATATGTATGTGCTCCATAACTTCCAGAAGCAAGGCAAAGGTGCACCGGAACCTATGGCTAGACATACGGCACACAGAAAAAGTTGTTATTGGATCTACTCTGGTTCCTGGGAAAATGTTAATGACGAGAAATCTGCATTTGGAGGAAACATCCACCAGAATGAGCATTACCAAAGGCATATAACTTATTTTTTCACTGCCTCCTGAACATATGGCATGGATAGGGAGTGCCGGGAAGTGAAGTTAGTGGGTTTCTAGTTTCACCCCTCCTGGTCTAGTGTACTGGTCTTGGCTAGATCCCTGAGTATCTGTGCCGAAACAAAACAAAAGAGGGATTCCTCTTCCTCCCTTCAATATCCTGCGGCCCTTCTTTACAGGTCCGTGAAATATGTGTGGGTGAAAACCCACCCTCCCAACACCCGCCCGGTCGTGCGAACCACTTGCCTGTAGCCGTGACCCTCTGACAGAGTCACGGCTGCCTCGTCCTCAGTGCCTTCCTCTGCCTTTGGCTGGCCGTTCACGTCCTCGCCCTCCGACTGTGCTATGTCCTCCTTTTCTCCGTCCTCGTTGTTCGTCCGGCTGCTGCCTTTCGACGTCGCTTCTGATTGCTCTCGCTATCTGAAAGAGACATGTTAGTGATAGATTCCTTACCTTAGAATATCCCCAGGCGTCAGTCTGGATCTGGAAAGTATTCGCTAGCAGTACCTCTGCGCGTCAGTTGGTGGCGTTGTGCGGCTCCGCGTCCGTCGTTGGTGTCGTAAGTGCCGAGATGACGTCACGGAGACTACTTAGGCGCCATTCATGCCCGCTGATGTCAGTTCCTTCTTTTTCGGCGCCAGTAAGCGCAGATCCGGTTAGAGCACGTACCTTAGTCACTTTTTGACGACCTTTTTTGGGACTTTTGTCTCTTGTGGGTCCTCTCTGGTGGACGTAGGGATGCCTGGTTTTAAGTCCTGTGGGGCCTGCAGTCGCAATATATCGGTGGCGGGCCCCCACGACGTCTGTCTCTACTGCCTGGAGCACGACCACGACTCCCGGTCCTGTTTGGACTGTCGGGCCATGGCCCAGAAGGCCTTGAGGGAGCGGCGCCCGAAGTTGCTTGAGGTTCGGCACTCATCCCAGCGCCGTTCTCGATCCAGGGGCCGTTCTAGAGAACGCTCGCGGGGCCTCCATCATCGCTCCTCGGGCTCCAAGTCTTCACCCTCTGATTCGGGTAAGAGACGACACAAAAAGAAGTCGAAGAAGCGCTGTCGCTCTCTGATGTTCCCCTGTCGGTCCCAGGATGCGGACGAGGGGGACAGGTGTTTTGCACCTGTGGCTCCTTCAGAGCTGGGGAGTCCCGCGGTCTACTCGCCTTACCCGGTCCGTCGGCGACTCTCGCACAGGTGCAAGAGTTTCTTACTGCCATGGACCGCCTGTTTGGGCCTCGGCCTCCCACCGGCGCGCCTTTGGGCCCCGCGGTCCCGTGTCAGGATCCTGTCAGGCCATCTGCTCTGCTGGCGTCTCCGGCACCGCTGCTGGCTCCGGCACCACAAGGTCCCACGCTGCCGGCTCCGGCCCCAGCACCACCCTCAGCTTCGACTCCGGCGCCACAGTGGATGCCATTGGTTCCGCCCCTGCCCCAGTTCCCGGATGGTTTTGTCCCCACCTGGGATCCGAATTGGGACACAGCGCCAGTTCGGCCCTGTCCGGCGCCGTTCCCAGTGCAGTTCCCGACGCCGTTTGTACCTTCCTCGGTCACTGCCCCGCTGCCGCGGTCTGCACTACATACGGTGGAGGTATAGGATGACTGGGTGGGGTCCGAGGACCCTCTTGCTCCTCAGAGTGACTGTGAGCAGGATTGGGCGGACGACTTGGAGGAGGCCGGCGGCCTTGATGTCTCCTCTGACCCGGGGTTTGCCTCACCCCCGCCCACCATGGAAGAAGGTGCCTCGTACACGGTGGTGCTCCGTCGGCAGCGAGGTCCTTAACCTTGATCTCCCTACAGTGGCCCTCAATGCTAATCACCTCACTGAGGTGCTCCAGTCGGCGACCACTTCGTCGGAGCCACTACTGCTATTTAATGACGCCCTCACTGACGTCTTGTTGGGCACTTGGTGGCGGCCGGCCACAGGGGCCCCTGTGGATAAGCACGTCGCCAGGCGTCATCTCCCGGCTCCGGGTGACCCTGCCTTTTTGACCACTCATCCTACGCCCGAGAGTCTGGTCATTCAAGCTTCAACGTCAGAGTGCCTTTCTCGCGGCTCCACCGGATAAGAACTCGAAGAGACTGGAGCAGTTCGGCAAGCGGTTGTTCTCCCCTGCCAGCTTGGGGCTGCGGTCGGTGAACACTGCATGCCTATTGGGCTGCTATTCCCACACGGTGTGGGATACCGTTGCTCAGCTGTTACCTCAGTGTCCTGAGGGGGTCCAGGCTGTGCTGTCCCATGCTGTGGCCTAGGGTAAGGATGCGGCTAAATTCACCATTTGGTGTGTCTTAGACACCGCAGACTCCCTCGATAGGGCAATTTCCACAACTGTGGCACTTCGTCGCCATGCCTGGTTGAGATCTACCAGGTTCTCACCAGAAGTCCAGAGCTCGCTCATGGACATGCCCTTTGATGGCACTCGCCTGTTTGATGATAAGGCCGACAGTGCGCTGGAGCGTTTTAAGGACTCTCAGGCTACAGCCAAGTCCTTGGGTCTTTCCACCACTTTGCCCGGCCATGTCTACTTTTCATTCCTTTCATGGCCATGGAAGGGGCGCCTCTGCCCGCTCATTCAGTCAAAAGCCTGCGCAGAACCAAACTCAGCACGGCTGTGGGCATGCAGGCAGCCGTGGTGACTCCTGGGGCCGGTGTGAGGGTCAGTCCACCTCCACCCCCGCAACATCCGCCTCAAAGCCTTCCTATTCTGAGCTTCGGGACACACCACACGCCACTGGGTGGCAGGATTCGACATCACCTTCCCCATTGGCATTCTGTCACTTTCGACAAGTAGGTGCTGCAACTCGTCCGGAGGGGTTACTCCCTCCCCTTCGAGTCTACCCCCCGGCCATGCCACCTCAGTTCCACCGCATGTCGGGGATCACTTTGCGCTTCTCCAGCTGGAAGTTATGGCCCTCTTGGCCAAGGGGGCCATCGAGCACGTTCCTGGGCCAGAAGTAGGACGTGGTGGTTGTTCCCATTTCTTTCTGGTCCCCAAGAAGGACAAAGGGGGTTTGTGCCCCATCTTGGACCTCAGGAACATCAATCGCTTCCTCTGGAAAGAGAGGTTCAAGATGTTGACTCTGGCTCAGGTCTTGACTGCCCTCGACCCTGGAGACTGGATGGTAGCATTGGACTTGCAGGACGCAAATGTTCACATCCCCGTCCTACCGGCCCACCGGCGTTACTTGCGGTTCACGGTAGGCCAGGAGCATTTTCAGTTTGCCTTGCTCCCCTTCGGCCTTACCTGCGCCCCTTGGGTGTTCACGAAAGTGATGGCGGTGGTCGCAGTTCACCTGCAAAGGTCAGGGGTGTCAGTCTTCCCCTACCTTGACGACTGGTTGTTGAAGGCAGGATCGCCCCAGGCAGTCGTCAACCACCTTCAGACTACGGCCCACCTCCTGCATTTGCTGGGGTTCTCCGTCAACGTGCCGAAGTCGCACCTGGGTCCCTCTCAGAAGCTCCCCTTCATCGGAGCGGTTCTGGATTCGACGTGGTTTCGGGTTTATCCTCCCGAGCAGCAAGTCTGGGATATTCAGGCTATGATTCCGATCTTTCAGCCTCGATCCCGGGTTTCAGTCAGGATGACCCTCCGGCTCCTGGGCCTGATGGCCTTCTGCATCCTGCTAATGCAACATGCTAGATGGCATATGTGGGCACTGCAGTGGGACCTGAAGTTCCAGTGGACGCAGCATCAGGGCAACCTGTCCGATCACGTCCAGATCTCGGAGGGCACTGCACGACAATCGCAGTGGTGGCTCACGAATCGCGATTAGGTCAATGGCAGATCCCTCTCCCTTCCCCAACCGGAGCACACAGGGGTGACGGATGCGTCCCTCCAGGGATGGGGAGGCCAGTTGGGAGAGGCGGAGATCAGAGGCCTCTGGTCTCCAGCAGAGTCCTGGCTCCATATCAACCTTTTGGCACTTTGGGCGATCTGACTTGCACTGAAGGCATTCCTTCCCTCTGTCTGGGGAAGTGTGGTGCAGGTGTTCACGGACAACACCACTGGCATGTGGTATTGCAACAAACAGGGCGGGTGGGGTCCTGGACCCTATGTCAGAAGGCTCTGCGCCTCTGGACATGGCTGGAACATCAAGGCATTACCTTGGTGGTTCAACACCTGGTGGGTACTATGAACGCCAGGGCGGACAAACTCAGCCGGCGGTGCATGATGGATCAAGAATGGCGTAGTAACTTGGACGTGGCGCAATGTCTATTTCAGAAGGGGAGAGAGCCTTGGTTAGATCTATTCGCCACCGAAGAGAACGCGCAATGTCATCAGTTCTGCGCGTTAGAATTTCCAAAGCGGCACTCGCTCTGCGACGCTTTTAGGTGTGAGTGGCGTTGCGGTCCATTGTACGCCTTTCCGCCTATACCATTTCTGCCCAGAGTGCTAAAGAAGATTCGGCGCGACCGGGCCCAAGTCATTCTGGTGGCTCCGGATTGGCACGAAGGTACTGGTATCCCGAGCTACTCAACATGGCGATCGATCCCCCGATCCGACTGCCTCTTCGGGAGGATTTTCTGTCGCATCGCAGGGGACGGTCTTCCACCCGAACCTGCCCAGCCTCCACCTCCATGCTTGGAGATTGAGCGGCGACAGTTGACAGCTTTCGATCTTCCTCCCGAAGTCTGTGATGACATTCTGGCAGCCAGGCGTCCCTCCACGATAACGGTATACGCCTGCAGGTGGAACAAGTTTGTGACATGGTGCACAGCAAAGTCTGTGGATCCCCTTTCTGACCCTCTTTCTGAAGTTCTTTTGTTCCCTCTTTCCTTGGCCCAGCAGGGCTCTGCTCTGGGCACTATTAAAGGTTATCTTTCTGCCATCTCCGCCTTTCTACGGCTTCCAGATCAGCCTTCTCTTTTTAAGTCCCCGATTGTTAACCATTTTCTGAAGGGCATTACGCACACATTTCCTCCTGTGCCGTTCATCATGCCTCAATGGGACTTAATCCTTGTCTTGACATTTCTGATGTGTGCTCCCTTCGAGCCCCTTCATAACTGTCCCTTGCATCTTCTTTCTCTCAAGACGGCTTTCCTGGTAGCTATCACCTCTGCCAGAAGAGTGAGTGAGCTCCAGGCTCTTTCTTCTAAACCTCCTTTCCTTTCTGTTCATCTGGACAAGGTGGTTTTGAGGACCGTCCTTCTTTCTTGCCAAAGGTTGTCATGGCCTTCCACATAGGGCGGACCATCACTTTGCCCACCTTCTTTCAGCCTCCGCATCATTCGAAAGAAGAAGAGAGGCTCCACCGTCTGGACCCTAAATGTGCGCTCTCGTTCTATCTGAAGTGCACACAACAGTTCAGGGTGGATGACCAGCTCTTTGTTGGCTACGAGGGCGCCAAAAAAGGTCGGGCCGTGCACAAACTGACCATCTCCTGGTGGGTCGTTCTCTGCATCAAGGCCTGTTACTCGTTGGCTATGAAGGAGCCTCCTGTGGAGCTGCGTGCCCATTCTACCAGGGCAACGGCAGCCGCTACTGCCTTGGGAAGCGGTGTTTCCTTGCAGGACATTTACCAGGCAGCTACGTGGGCCTCGCTGCACACGTTTACCAAGCATTACTGCCTTGACAGTCAAGTCTGGAGAGACGGCTTCTTTGGCCGTTCTGTTCTCCGTGACTTTCTGGTGTCATCCTATTCGCAGACCCACCACCGGGGTTGGTATTGGGGGGTATCAATCAATCAATCAATCAATCAATCACAGCATTTATATAGCGCACTACTCACCCGGAGGGTCTCAAGGAGGTGGCGGGGGGTCCGCTACTGCTCGAACAGCCAGGTCTTGAGCTGCTTCCTGAAGGCGAGGTGGTCTTGGGTCAGGCGGAGGTGGGTCGGAAGGGAGTCCCAGGTCTTGGCGGCCAGGTAGGAGAAGGACCTTCCTCCTGTGGTGGCTCTTCGGATGCGGGGGACGGCGGCGACGGCGTGGCTGGTCGATCGAAGCTGGCGTTTGGGAGCGTAGGAGTTGAGGCGGCTGTTAAGGTATCCTGGGCCTTGGTTGTGTAGGGCTTTGTGTGCGTGGGTGAGGAGCCGGAAGGTGATTCTCTTGTTGACCGGGAGCCAGTGCAGGTCTCTCAGGTGTCCGGAGATGTGGCTTCGGCGGGGGATGTCCAGGATGAGTCGTGCTGAGGTGTTCTGGATCCGCTGGAGTCTCTTCTGGAGTTTGGCGGTGGTTCCGGCGTAGAGGGAGTTGCCGTAGTCCAGACGTCTGGTGACGAGGGCCTGGGTGACCGTCTTCCTGGTCTCGGTGGGGATCCATCGGAAGATCTTACGAAGCATGCGCAGGATGTTGAAGCATGACGAGGAGACGGCGTTGACTTGTCTGGTCATGGAGAGGGAGGAGTCCAGGATGAAGCCCAGGTTGCGTGCGTGGTCTGTTGGTTTGGGTGCGCTGCCTAGGGCGGGGGGCCACCAGGAGTCGTCCCAGGCGGAGGGTGAGGATCCCAGGATGAGGACTTCCGTCTTGTCCGAGTTCAGTTTCAGGCGGCTGTTCGACATCCATTTGGCTACGTCTGTCATCCCTTCGTGCAGGTTGGCTCTGGCGGTGGCGGGGTCGTTGGTGAGGGAGAGGATCAGCTGGGTGTCGTCGGCGTAGGAGATGATGTTGAGGTTGTGCTGGCGTGCGATGGCTGCGAGGGGGCTCATGTAGACGTTGAAGAGTGTTGGGCTGAGCGAGGATCCTTGAGGAACGCCGCAGATGACTTTGGTGGCCTCCGATCTGAACGGGGGGAGGCGGACTCTCTGTGTCCTTCCGGCGAGGAAGGAGATGATCCACTCAAGTGCCTTCTCCTGGATTCCGACGTTGCTGAGGCGCTGTACTAGGGTACGGTGGCAGACAGTGTCGAAGGCCGCGGAGAGGTCCAGGAGGATGAGGGCCGCTGTTTCTCCGTTGTCGAGCAGGGCTCGGATGTCATCGGTAGCTGCGATCAAGGCGGTCTCGGTGCTGTGGTTGGCCCGGAAGCCAGACTGCGAGAGGTCGAGGGAACCGTTCGTCTCGAGGAAGGCGGCCAGTTGCTTGTTGACGGTCTTCTCGATGACTTTTGCCGGAAACGGGAGTAGCGAGATGGGGCGGTAATTCTTGAGGTCGGTGGGGTCGGCTGATGGCTTCTTTAGTAGAGCGCTGAGTTCGGCGTGCTTCCAGCTCTCCGGGAAGGTGGCGATGTCGAAGGAGGTGTTGATGATGTCCCGCAGGTGGGGTGCGATGACAGCGTCGGCTTTGTTGAAGACGTGGTGAGGGCAGGGGTCTGTCGGAGATCCGGAGTGGATGGAGTTCATCGTGCGGATGGTGTCTTCGGTGCTGATCGGGGTCCAGGCGCGGAGGGTGGTGGTGGGGGGCGGTGGTTCGGTCGCGGCGTGCGTCGGTTGAGTGCTGAAGCTGTTGTGTATGTCCGCGATCTTGTTGTGGAAGTAGGAGGCGATGGAGTTGCAGAGGTCTTGCGAAGGGGTGATGTCGTTGTTTCCGGCGTTGGGGTTGGAGAGCTCTTTGACGATGTTGAAGAGTTCCTTGCTGTTGTGTGCGTTGTTGTCCAGTCGTTCCTTGAATGCGGTTTTCTTGGTGGCGCGGATCAGTTGGTGGTGTTTTCGGGTGGCGAGCTTGAGGGCAGTCACGTTGTCCGGTGTTGGGTCTCTGCGCCAGGTTTTCTCGAGTGCTCTGCAGTTCTTCTTGGAGCTCTTGAGTTCGTTGTTAAACCATGGGGCTTTCTTGCTGCCGGGTCTGCTCGGCTGGGTCTTCAGAGGGGCGAGGTCGTCTGCGCAGTCGCTGATCCATTTCGTGAGGTTGGTGGCCGCTTGGCTGGGGTTCGTTGTGCTGGTGGGATGGTTCTTGCTCAGGGAGGTAAGGAGCTGGTCTGCAGTGATCTTGTTCCAGCTTCTGCGGGGAAGCTGTTGCTGGTGATGGTGGAGCGTGGTCCTTTTGAAGCTGAAGTGGACGCAGCTGTGGTCCGTCCAGTGGAGTCCCGTGGCGTGGCTGAAGGCGATGTCCTTGCTGGATGAGAACACGGGGTCGAGTGTGTGTCCGGCGTAGTGGGTGGGGGTGGTCACCAGCTGCTTGAGTCCGAGGTTGGCGAGGTTGTCCAGCAGGGTGGTAGTGTTGCGGTCGTTGTTGTTCTCCAGGTGGAAGTTGATGTCCCCGAGGAGGATGTAGTCGGCGGAGGGGAGGGCGTGTGGACTGACGAAGTCGGCGATGTCCTCGCTGAATTGTGTGCGTGGTCCCGGGGGTCTGTAGATGAGGGTGCCTCTGAGGGTGGTCTTGGGATTGACGTGGATCTGGAAGTGCAGGTGTTCGGCGGGTGCGAGGGTGTCGTCGGTGTTGGTCGTGATGCGGAGGGTGGTCTTGTGGATGATGGCGATGCCTCCTCCTGTCTGGTTGACGCGGTCCCTCCGGATGATCTTGTAGCCGTCCGGGATGGCGATGGCAATGTCGGGCGCTGAGGAGGCGTTCATCCAGGTTTCCGTGAGGAAGGCGACGTCTGGGGCTGTGGTGTCGAGCAGGTTCCAGAGCTCGACGGCGTGTCTGTGGACGGAGCGGGTGTTGAGCAGGATGCACTTCAGGTGGGTGCTGCTGGTGTTCGGCTTGGTGGGTGCTGGTGTGGCGTGGGTCCGGTTGCAGGTGAACTTGCAGGAGTGGCAGCTGAAGGGTCCGTGGGTGCGTCTCGGTGTGGCTCGGTAGCAGCCCGCGGTTCGGCCGGTGTTGAGTGCGTTGAGGTCGGTGGCGTTGTAGGTCCGTCCGGTCGGCTTCTGTCGGTGGGGGCCAGGGGTCCCGGCACTGGGCGCGGTCCAGGCGCAGACGAGCTTACCTTTGGCGCACCTTCGGCGCTCATTCGGTGCTCCCGCTGCGCGCGTCCGCTGCACGGTCGCTGAGGGGGCGTCATAAGAAGGGAGCCGGTCGGGCGGGTCAGCTGGGAGGCGGGAAGGGGTTGACCAATCGTCTGGCGAGGGGGGCGGGGCCGCAGGCAGGAAGCGACGGGACAGGCAGAGCGGGCGGCCCAGCGGCGGCTGGGGCGCTGCTGTCAGCGTCGGCGGAGAAGAACTCGGGCAGCAGGGGCTCTGATGCAGGTGAGGAGAGGAGCAGGGGGGCGACCAGGCCAGAGGCGCAGGGTATCTGTTCTAAGGTAAGGAATCGATCACTAACGTGTCTCTTTCAGATGCACAAGTTACTATTTGTGTTACAATATATCTGTAAGAGACATTAGTTAGTGATAGATTCCTTACCACCCCACCCATCTTCGCCGTTCTGCGAACTGATTCTAGGGTTAAGGACATCCCTTTTCAGGGCCCTAGTTTCTTGGCACCAGTGGTCAGTTTCGTGCATGGCTCTGTGTTACTGGCGCTGAAAGTCGTGTGCAGAGCTGACGTGAACGCGCATGGATGGCGCCTAAGTGGTTTCAGTGACGTCATCTCGGCGCTTACGACACCAACGACGGACGCGGAGTGAACAACGCCACCTACTGACGCGCAGAGGTACTGCTAGCGAAAACTTTCCAGATCCAGTCGTATGCCTGGGGATATTCTAAGGTAAGGAATCTATCACCTTCAGAAGGTTACATTTTCACATTTCTTTAGCTAAAGGAAACTAAAACATAGTAGTTGCTTTTCAATTCTGTAGAATAGTGTTTCCTAATTTGGGGGTCACCACCCACTGGGAGCTTGCAAACCGATTTCTGGTGCGTCGGGAAAGTCTGAGCAATAAATAAAGATGCCTTTAAATTCTTCTGACAAATTGCTGCTTATTATGTTAACATGTGATTGGTGTTTCCTTTTCTTTCCCTGACTGCTAAGTGAAAAGAGTGTTTGAAGTGAATTATGTGAGAATCTTGCTGAAATCCAGAAAGTGTGAAAGATATGCTGTAGGATGTCGTTTTTTGCATTTGCCAGTTAGGAAAGCAAAAATGAAGCACATTGTTTTTGTAATTCTAAAGTGTGCTAGACACAGACTTCAATAGAATCAAAACAAATGAAGACTCTTAGTGATGCACAAATGATAAATATTCTCAGAAACCCCATTCCAACACGTTATCATTTGGGTGCTGCATAGTGTTATCAATAAAACTGCATGGCTGGGCAAAGTTAATGGCAATTTCAGCGGAAAATGGGCTGTATGCAAATGACAATGCGCAACCACAAGATGCTTCAGTTACTGCCTCATGTCCCTCTAAAGTAGGTAGGTTGCAAAACTTTGTTGGTCTAAAAAGTGGTGCATGACTCTAAAAAGTTTGGAAACCACTGCTGTAGACTGTTTTCTCTTAGGTTGTCAGACTTTTTGTCACTACCTTGCCTGCTATCCACTTCTAGGGTATTGTACTTAATCAACTTCAAGCCCATGCCCTCTTTGCCTATGGCTAATCCCTTTCTGAACTTAGAATGTAAACAAACCATCAAGTTCCAGGGTGAGTCTAGGCGAGGATGATTATGAAGTGTGGACTCGCACTCAAATTCTGGAGTCTAACTGACCTGACATTCCTTGTGATGGCACTTCATCCAGTGGTCGTGCTAGCAGTTTGGGTATTATCTCTGTGGGAAATCATTCCTTGTCCATGACACTGACGCTGCTAATGCCCAGTTATTTACCGGTAATATTAATGACTCCAAAGGTAAGTCCAAAAGTGGCACTCGAGAATGCCCACTGGCCTCTGAAGAGAACAACTCTGCAGCAAATCAGCCGCCGGATGGGCAACAACCAAAACATCATCCCAACAAAAAGCCTGAAGAGGAGCCTACTGACTACGGAGGGTAGAGACACCCAAACCCAGCTGAAAACCGTCCTGAAGGAACTTTAAAACAGCCGTATGACTGTAAGAGGAAGAAGACAACCACTTATCCTGACACCCGCGGAAAAATTCCGCCAATGTCGGTCATAAGCCTTACGGGTAGACGTCCACCAAGTCTACTGGATCAGTTCAGCAACATCCACAGAGCAACCCTGCTCCAACAGGGACCACCTCTCAAGTGCCAAACCGCCAGACTCAACCTGTGAAGATTGTCCAATGAAAGAAGCAGCTGACGCAAGGGGGGATGGATGGAATGGCAACTCTCAGTGGGGCCTGACAGACGGAGAAGACAAGAGAACCAAGGGCGCCTCAACCAAGCTGGGGCAATCAACAGAATCTCAGCCGTGTCCTCAAACACCTCCTTGTTCACCCGAGGGAGAAGAGGGATGGGCAGAAAACAATGAACAACAACCCCGGGCCAGAGAATAGCCAGAGCATCCACTGCTCAAGCCCTCGACGTGGGGAATCAGTCAACAAAAGTGGGGAAGAAGGGCATTCTCCTTGGTGGCAATCAATCCAGCCATGGGTGACTGAACTGACACAGAATGGACTCAAAGACCCCCTGATCCAGACGCATTGTCACAGAGGATGGAAACCTCAGACTCAGAGCATCAATAGGCCAGTTCTCCCTCCCCGGAAGATAAACTGCAGACAGGACATGGGATTCGGCCCCAAGGCAAATCCTCCTGGAAAGGAGAAACTGAGACTGACCCATGCCGCCTTGGCTGTTCAGGTAACATCGGACAATCTGATTGTCTGTCTGCGTCCACACTGAAGTGTGCACCAGCAATGGACGGAAAAACAGAAAGGCCTTCAGGACAGTCGCCAGCTCCTTCCAGTTCGAAGATCCTCCATCCGATTCCCATATCCCGTGAGCTGCGGCATCCCCCAGAGTGGCACCCTAGCCCCTCCCACTGGCTACGGTCACAAGAACCAGAACAGGAAGAGGAACCAAAGAAAAACTCCTGCTCACTTGAGTGGGGTCCAGCCACCACTGGAGATCCCTGCTTACCTGAGGAGTCACCGAAACCAAAGTCTTGTAAACCCGAGACAACAGGTCCCAATGTCTCGGGAGATGTTGAACAAGGGGATACAGTTGTAACCTCCCCCAAGGAACCAGAGCCAATGTAGGGGACATCTCCCCCTTACTGCAAAGTCATTTGTGGGCAGAGGCTGAGGGGCACAGAAGGAGAGAAAACAGATCGAAGCAGAGACTAACACAATGCTCCTCTGACACTATGACCTCCCCCACTTCCATCCTGAAGCATGCCCAGATGAAGAAGAGATCCTGGGAAGGCTCGACCTGGGACTTCTGCCAGTTGATTAGGAAGCTGAAGTCCTGCAACAGATGGCCATCCTTCGAACCTCCGTCTGGGCATTGGAAAAATAGCAGGAGGCAATAATCCAGCTGTCCAAATATGGAAAACTCTGGATACCTTCTAAATATCAAATACCCACCAAAGGAGCTAACAGCTTGGTGAACTCCCTCGGTGCCGAAGCCAGCCCGAAGGCCTGGACCGGGAATTGGAAGTGGTTGCCCTGGACAGCAAATCAGAGAAACCGCTACTGAGACAGATGCACCGGGACATGGAGGTATGTATCCAGGAGTTCAGTGGAAGTCAGCAACTCGCCCTTCCTCAAGAGTGGCAGAATCAGCTGAAGAGATACCATCTTGAAGGAAACATGAGGGATATACTGATTGACCATTTTGAGGTCCAGCACAGGGCAGTGCTCCCCGAATGCTTTCTGGATCAGAAAAAGCAGGAAATAACCATTGAACATCTTGCCAGGGGGTATGGGAACAATGGCTGCCTTCTGAAGCAGCAACTGAATCCCCTGGAGAAGAGCAGACAACTTTGCGTCGTGGGAATGAGGAGCTGGAGTCTTGAAAAAATGGCGAGGCAGAATGTCACCGAAATGTATCCAGTAACCTTCGAAAACCACTTGGATTGCCCAGGCATCGGAAATGGAATGAGTTCAAACGTCCCGAAATATCTGAAGATTCCCCCCCCCCCACACACACAACAATGCTGAAAAATCTGTACCCTCCCTTCAGGATGGACTGAATAGTGTATGTGGAGTAGGCACTGGCACGAACAGCAAAGTACAAAGACTAATAGGCAAGGTTCACAGCCCCTTCCCGTCCACTGCATCAGAAGATAAAGCATCCTCCAACACCACCACCCCCTGAGAAGATAACCTAGCCATAATGTTACCAATCTTTACTGAAGACGGAAACCTCTCCCCAAAGTTATTAGCAAAAAACGGGTAAAGGACTGCTTCTCCACATTATTCCGCTCATTAGAAAGCACGCGGTGAATGGAGGCGTGTAAGGACAAATAGTCTGGCTCGGACGGCTGATACTGCAAAAAGAAGGCCTCCTCAGCCGGAAGTGGAGCAGCAGCTGCAAATCCCAAATTCTCCCGCTCATGTTGCAGAACTGCGCTGCCCTGCACAAACCGGCTGTTATCATCGTCCTCACCCACCTCGATTAAAGGATCCAACTTAGGAACCTTGGCTGGAGGAGCCCCCTCACGAGCACGAAAAGGAGCTTCCACAGCTGCACAATAATGGCTTGGATGACAGGGGAAACTAGAACCCCCAAAGATGGCCCAGCCACCACTGGAGTATCCTCCAAATCACTCTTTATAGGGCTGCTTGATATAGCCGAATACACAGGTAGGAGATGCCACCAGACTCCAGGCTCACTGAATCCAGCAAAGAGCCTGGGAAAACACCAGTGAGGCAACCTCAATCACTGGAATGATACCGACACATGAAAAACACTTCCTAATAAGCCGGCCAGTATCGTAGGCAACGCCGCCCTCGCCGCACCGCGTCTACTGCCCGAAAAGAGGACCAAGCTGAAGCCCTAGGGCGCGACCAACAGAACCCTTAAGGCGCCATCTTGGAACAAGGCAGACTCCTCACACCCGTCAATTCCATTAAAAATTAGCCCATAGTGATGCCACATGAGTGCCCTGCACCCTGTATGTTAGTTGCATACAGTACAGCAACTGTGGGGAAAAGTCACAAAGCAAATTCAAAACTGCGTGAAAAAAGGCTCACCAACATTCCTGAGGCCGACAGTTTGCCCAGCACACCACAGACACCCTCCATGATCACTCATGCACAGCATACAAGCGCAATCACAAAAACATGGCAGACACCACTAAAGCAGGTCTGTTTGAAAAATAAAATACACGCCCCCGAAGCTAGAAACAGGAAGTCCGTCCCAGAAAGTAAGGTACTTGTACTCTGGTACGGGGGTCATCTTGGAATGGGAAGGAAAAGTCAAGTTTGGTGGTTATGCTATGCATGAATTGAGATAAACTCATTTGTGAGGACTGAGAGGAAGATGGTCGAGGAGGTAATGCGTGTCTATGTTTGAGAAACGAGACCCGCAAATGTGCAACCATAAAATTTCATATTGCCTTACTACTGGGCATGCTTTCTTCGTGGCTAAGTTCAAAGGTAATACTGGTTTCACGCACATGACCAAGCTGTGTGCAACAGAATATATAAAGTAGGCCCCAGATTAGATGTCAACAACTTTAAGGCATCCCTTGCAAAGAAAGTAGAAGAAGATTAAAGTTAATTGCCTCCCTAATACCTTGGCTGTCTCCCTACCTACACCTACGTGTTGGTTCTCTTTCTGCTCCTATTGAAGTAACATTGGTCTGGGTGGAGATTGATATCCATGATAAAGAAGCCCCTTGAGATTCTCTGTGCATTATTCCTATGTGTTACATTATGTTTTTTGCAGTCAAACTTTTTGAGGTAATCGAGACGGAGAAAACGCTGTACCTGGTGATGGAGTATGCCAGTGGTGGTGAGTATACACTTTTCCAGAAGGAAATTTTGAATTTATGTAAAAGAAGAGGAGTGTGTGCATTGATCCATTCTCAGTGTGAGTAATCTTTGACCAGAATTCTTGCATATACTGCTACAAGCAGACAGGCTTGTAACAGGGGCAGGATACGTCTATGGACTGCATTGTAAATGTGAAAAGATAGGACCGGTACGTAGACGTTTACGTCCTGGCCATGCATGTCAAGTGACTGAGACCGTACTCTTGGTTTCAACTGAAATTCTTTTTTTCTGTTCTATAACCAAATTTCCTATGTTTCTTATTTTTAATGCTATGTTTCCTTCTACTTTCCATCAATTTTCACTATCCTCTCAGCTGTTTTGCGGTTTTTTTCTGCCCCCTGTAAACCTATACTGCCTTACCCTAGCTTTACCTAATTGTTCTTTTTTCTTTCAGTTTAATTTCATTATCTTGTAATATTTCCTTTTTCTCTCTCTTCACGGTCTATTCTCGTTTGCCTGTTTGTTTTAGTCTCCATTTTCTGACCTTTATCTAATATCCCCACCTTATATGCTCCTCCATTCCATTGTATTGTACAATTTGCCTAATTAATGTCCATCCGTTTCTGCCATATATGATTTGCTGCACAACATTTCTGTGCCATCAAAAGTGTTTTTACGGAAATTCACACCCTCTGTTCTTTTGATCTGCTATGGGTTTCTACAGAGGTACCAGCCAGTTATTTCTCAGTTAAGAAAAGAAATAATCTTCATCCTTCACAGTCAGTCCTTTGCATTTGCAGACATGTTAATAACGATAACGAGAAGATATTAAGTTGGGAAATTCTCAATATAAATTTGGTGTATAGTGTTGTAGGTAAGGTGGAGTAGCCCAATCCAGATTTCCACCATACCTCGTGTTTTTTCCAGTTCATATGTTGAATCGCTATGACTTGTTGACTTGTGGTCAGTATTTCTTTTTCTTCTAAATCTCAATAAGATTTGTTAATAACTCTTAGCTAGGATTTTTTAATTTGCCCAAATTCTGACCAAATATTATTCTGGCTGATAGCGACATAGAAATGTCCCTCAGCGTTGTGATCATCTGCTTCGAACTTTAACCATACTAGCTGACCCAGTATGTTTTCTGTGTGTTGTGCACTGTGGCATGTTGCTCACTGAGAGTGTGCTAGACTTTATTAGGATATGGGGACCTCCAAAGTGATTTCTTTCAGCTTGTGTGGCTACCATCCCCTGGGCTGTAACGCTGCTAACAGACGGCACCAGCTGATTCCGAGGTGCAAGTCTTTTTTCCTAACCTTGCTTTAGAATTCACTATAAAGTCATCTTCACTGCCTGTCCTTTGATGCACATTTTGAGGAATAACCTTTTGTGCTATGACTAAAACGTAGAACCAGTTGCAGCAGGCCAAGGTGTGACCTAAGGGAGAGCAGTATTTGGAAAAAACAGTGGGTTGGGGGCCTGGTCAAATGGACAAACCTCATTGAAACGACTAGGCTGATGTCTCCTTCCAGCCTGTTTCAGGGGCTTTCACCAGAAAGAGTTGCTACGGTGGCAGTTTCACGCCCCAGATGATTGTCATGGAGATGTGGCCAACTTGCTCTACAAAGAAAACTTTCCCTCCAAAAGTCTAGGTGACAGATTGAGTTGGACATTATTAGATAAGATGCCCATAGTCCCCAAGATTAGATATGGGGGAGACCCTCTTGCTAATCCAAAGTGTAATTTTTGACTGGTGGAGCTCTGCACCCTTCCGTAAAGATGGCACCAGACCAGAGACTGATTCCTGGCTGTCGTTCTTTAAGGCTTTATTTAAAAAGATCTGTACAGCTGTGGGGGAGATCTATATGCTTAGCTTTTTTGAGTAAGAAGTAGGCTTTATTGTCTGAATAGACCTTGTCCTGCACCACGAGACCCTGAGATCCCATGTTCTTGTGATGTGCAGGGTGCTGCTAAGTGTGACTAGGGTCAGAAATGACGTTCGATGACCCAGCCTGACCTGATGTGAACGCCCGATCGACATGTTGGGTGCAACCTCTAGCATGAGACTAGGAACAGTAAATGTTAGAATGTTATAAAGCATGTTTAGCCCTTTGCTAATCCTAAATGATCTTCTCTGCATGTTGGAATAGCCAACTATCAAGTTCACATTCAATTTCAGGTGTTAAGCTCCAAAATAGTTCTAAAATTTAGGAATCCACTTTTAAAAAAGAGTTTTTCTGTTCATGCAGCAAATACTGTATCATTTGCGTAGCGTAAACATCATACTAAAGAGCTGTCCAATTTGAGAACCTCAATATTGGAGGAGACTAACTGGAAATTGCACCGTTTTCTTTCCTGAAGTATACCTGCGATTGTGAAATGGTTTTATCGCAAGGTGCACTTTCAGCCGGCCAATTAACATTTTCTCAGCAGATTGGCCCCATCTGACCTGAAAAGAAGTAGGACAACAAGTTCTGAGATTGGGTGGGCTCCTTTGCCTTTGAGGCGAATATTACAGCCTCATAACATTATAGCAAAATATGAACATACTGCATTGAATAAGTGCAAGAAAAAGGTACACCCAACCGTATATACAAATCTTTTGGTTGTTTTTTGGAGCCCTTTTTTCTCGAACTTGAAGGTAAGACTCTATAATAAAAAAAAAAAAGGGCAAATCAGGTATTGCGCCTTATAAATGATTCTGATGGATTGTTATGGTGTCCCATACCAAAGTTTATGTAGCCTATACCGATTTTTTCTAATGCCAGTAATTACTTGGACAAGGCCACATCTTTGTAATATTGATATAAAATTGGTATACCTAAGCACCTCCCCTCTGATGGAACTGCATAAGGGTATTTATTGAGGTAGGTCGTGCAAAGTAATATTCTGATGAAACTAAATGGTCCACTGGATTTAAACAAGATATTGGTACTCGTGTACACAGATGAGCTCGTTCGCTCAGACTTAACTCCACGAGCACTTATTGGCAACCGTAAAACCCTTTGTTTCTAACTAAGAAAAAACTTTTTTTTTAAACTAATGTACTCAAAAGAAATATGATGTTCTTTCTAAGGTGTGGAAAGGTGTCGAGATTCAAAATAATAATGCATTGACAACCTTTGGCAATTGTCCATTAGTATAAATACCCAGGAATATCCTATCTAGTAACTTGTTGTGGAATATTTAGTTACAAAGCAGATTTGATGAGAATAGGTTAATTGAACGAAAATTACAGACAGGTTAAGTTGGTCAGAAAGACAAGATTGTATTGCCACCTCCCTACTTCAACTGTCTTCCCACATCTAAACAACTACCAACATTCCAGAATCTATTGAGGTGAGCTCACAATGGTATTGATTGGAACCAAGGAAGTGAAGAAATTTGCAAAATAAACGTAAGAAACACAACAAAAAGTTTGTATTTTTAGCCTCAATTGGAAAGAACATATGAATTTCAATACAATATTGGAGGCACAAATCTCACCTTTTCTGCTTCACGGGTGGAATGCCTCGGGTCTAGATATTTATCCTCTCTCTGTGCCATCAAAGTTCAGATCTAGAAAGCATGCCCGTCTGAAAGACCAGATGTCCATTTAAGGTATCCTGCTGGATCTGGGGATGGCGGTGGTAATGGTCAAAGGCTGTGGTCAGATCTTGAAATATCATTTATTCCATGCCTGACTTGTGTCCCTAAGGAATTTGATTTATATAAAATTGGAAAAGCTCAGGATGGCTTCTTGGACTACAGTATTTTGTTGAAAATCATGTTAGGTAAAATTAATCTGATGAGATCTGAGATGCATGCATTTTCGTTCTTAGAAATCTTGATGAAACAGTGTAGTGAAAAAATTAAAATTTGAGATGGCTCTGTCATACTCTGACTGTTAAATGCTTGCTCTCAATTTGTCTCTCAGACAACCTTGAACACAATTATATTTGAATGCTTCTTTGGAAGCAAAAGTACTCGATTTTATTAGAATTTTAAATCAGGAATGTTACCCTAGTGGTTTATTTGCTTTTTGGAACAAGGTAGAAGTACAAAATACTTGTGATTTTTACAGGTAGAGGGAACAAAATCTATCATGTTTCGTTTATATGCGTAAATGGTTATTACCTTTTTACATTTTTAAAATCTTTCCTGAAATATTAAGATCGACAAGGAGAACTCTGTTCTATTCTATTCTGTGGTTTTTGTGTAGCGCATGGCTACTCATACGCTTCCCAGTGCTTTCACAGCTACCATATATTGGCCCAAGTTTGACATTATTCCTTGAATAGCCAGGTCTTCCAGGCTTTATGGAACTGGGGTTCTTGCTCCAGATGATCTAGCTGCAGGGGAAGAGAATTACAGAGCTTGGATGCCAGGAAAGACGTGGAGCGTCCACCCCTGAGCGATCTTCCCAATTCTGGGGACCTTTAGTAGGTGGGCAGAGGCTGATCTAAGAGACCTACTGGGTACATAGGGAGAGGGTATGGAGCGCAGCAGTGGGGGTCTCTTACTGTTTATTGCCCTGTGAATGATGCATAATGACTTAAACTGCACCCTACCTGCAGCCAGTGGAGATCCTGTAGTTCTTTGGTGGCTGGTTGATATCTGGGTGGTCTGTGAGCAATCGAGCTGCCACGTTCTGCACCGTTTGCTGCCTTTTGACCACATAAGTTGGTGAGCCAAGGTATAAGACATTGCTGTAATCTAAGCGTGCTAGTACTAGGGCATGGACAATGATTCTCCTGGCTGAGACAGGAAGGAACATAAGTATTTTTCCCAATGATCTCAGGGTGACATAGCAACTTGCAGATATTTTCCTAGCCTGGTGATCTAAGTTTGGGGTCCAGCTATACTCCTAGGCTCCTTATAGGGCCTGTGGGGGTCTGTAGCTTACTTAGACAGTCTGGAATGGGCCTCTGGAGACTGCCCCGAGGGTTATTGTTCAACATCATGATTTCTGTCTTTTCCTCATTAAGATTAAATTTGCAGCTGGCCATCCAACTGGCTACGGGCATGAAGTGAGGGATAGATGAATGCACGTCTGGTCCTATGAAATAGACATGACCAGCTGGGTGTCATTGGCATAGGACACCAATGACAGTCCAAACGACTGCACAAAATTGGCAAGGGTGAGCAAATACAGATTAAAGAGCGTGGGACTCGGGGAGAAACCATGTGTCACTCCAGAACTGAAGGGAAGACTAGTCGAATAGTATGATTGATCTAGAACCTGAAAGGTTCGATCCTTCAGAAAGGAGGAGAGTCATTTCAGGGCTCTGCCCTTGACACCTACGTTGGAGATTTTCTAGATGAGGATTGCATGGTCTACGGTGTCCAAGGCGGCACTTACATCAAGAAGGATAATGTCTGCAGAACAACCCTATCCAGAAGTTTTCTTAGTTATTCGACCACCGCCAACAAAGCACACTCAGTGCTGTGTTGTGGTCAAAACCCTATCTGGGTAGGGTGAAGCACTGATTGTGATTCCAGGTAGGTGGAGAGATTTTTATTAACATGTTTTCCAGGACCCTAACCACTCCTGGAAGCAAAGAGATGGGCCTATAATTGTTCAGACACAGCGGGCCAAGGGAGGGCTTCTTCAAGAGTGGTCTAAATATAGCATGTTTCCAAGGCTGCGGAACCTAACCTCTTAAAAGAGAGAAGTTTAACAGCTTTGTCAGCACAGGGACAATGCAGTCATCTCCTTTTTGAAGGATGTGATGAGGAGTTTGGTGCAGGAGGGAACCTGATTTTACCATGCTTGACAGCTCCCTACCCAAATCCCCCGTAAGTTGAGGAAATGATGAGAGCTGTTCCATTGTTGACGCGGATGGAGATATCTTGAGGGAAAAGGCCCTAGTGTTGATCTTGTCAGAGAGAGGGGAACCATTCTTCTCTGGCAAAGAGGAATAGATGTCCACTACTTTTCTTTGAAAGAAGCGTGCCAGATCATTACTGTGCTAGACGGAGTCATTTTACATGGGGCATTCTGTGGGTGGTACCATAATGTCTTTGAGGA
Organism: Lissotriton helveticus; assembly: GCF_964261635.1. Lineage (NCBI taxonomy): Eukaryota > Metazoa > Chordata > Amphibia > Caudata > Salamandridae > Lissotriton > Lissotriton helveticus. Next base: position 774,159,315 of record NC_136070.1, on the reverse strand, counting down.
TCCTAAACATGTATTTGGGGGAGTTAGCAGAGTTAGAAATTTTGGTTTAAAAAAAATGGCTTGAGTCTTTTTAATTTCTGAGTGGTATACCCTAGAAGCTTTCCTGTAGTTCGCTTTACTTAAATCATCAAAAGACTTTCTCCATTTCCTCACCATCCATTTGCATTCATTTTTCAGAGAAGGGAACTGGGCATTGAACCAAGGAGATTTATGTTTTCGGTTTACAAGTTTTCTCAGTCTACTTGGGAAAAATGTATCAAGTGATTCTGTGATCCAACAATTGCATTGAAGAGTTGCCCTTGTGGCATCCTCTGGTGATAGAGTTTCCAAGGCCTGTTGCCACCCTTCTTTATTTAGATTATGCCAGGCACAATCTAATCACCTGACAGATGGAGTGGATGAAATTGAGGGAGTTATTGGGTGCCTAAAGGGAATCATAAAATGGTCTGACCAGATTACGGGAATAAGGGTCTCAAGCTAGAGTGCTTTTATGTTACTGAACACCAGATCAATGATATGGTGGGGCTGTCCACCAGCTGTATAAGCTATAGTGAGGCCATATCTTGTAAGAGAGTTTTAGAGGCACTATCTTTTGTGTTGTTCACATGAATGTTGTCATGAACTCCTGGCTTCTTTGGGTATTGAAGCTGTATATAGACAAATAAACATATTTCATTGAATTGTGCTATAAAATTGAGCCATCGGTGTCACCAACCTCGTAAGAATGGCCTTCGATGTTACAACTTATAATTCTGAAAATATAAAGCGCAATATATTAGTCCCTGATGTAGGGGAGGATATCTTGATGCACAATTTTTATTTCTAATCATGAATCCACAGTCTCACGATCTAGAGAAGAGGAATGAGCCCCCACCCGGTGAGACCTCGATTAGGGATTTACCGCACTTTCTTTCTTCTCTGCCCTGTTTTTCCATGTTTTGCTCATGAGCCCTGTTTTTGTCCTTTTTAGGTCTCGCCTATTCTATCCCGTAGGTATTGATAGGCGAGATTATAGTAAGTGGTCCGAAAAGTCTACCAAGCTGCGGATCGCGTACAGTTCATGTGAGCCAGGCGCTTGCACATCATCGCCAGCCAAATCAAACATCACACACCTCTATGTGTCTGTGCCTCGGCATCAGACTTCAAAGGCTGCAGCTCCCCCGCCCCCAATCAGACTTCAAAGGAAGCCGCTCCCAGCCCCCCTCCGCGCAATGCCAGAACATCCTTTTAGGGCAGCGACAATCCGCCCCTCCCCCCCTCCCTCCCTCCCTCTCCCTCTCTCCTTTTCCTCGCACAACTCGCGTTTATTTTTAAAAAAATTAATTTATCGCACTCACCCCCCAGGGTCTCTCCTCCCTGGTCACTGTTTTAGCACTTCTCTCTCATACTCTCACACACGAGCCCTCGCTCTCTTCCCTTACCAGTGGCTCGTCTCTCCTTTTCTTCTCATCCGTTTTTGCATCCTCGCGCTGTCCCACTCTCTAACCTCCAGTTTTTTCTTTCTCTTCTCTTGACCACTCCTTTCAATGTCTCAATTCTTCCCTTCCTGTTTCTCTCTTTCTCGTATTCCCTGTCTCTCACACGCACTTTATTCTATTTGTCTTCCCTCTTCCTGTCAACGTTATATGTACAGCACCCTCCTTTCCCTTCTGCTCTCTTATAACTTGTCAGTTGATTGGACTACAACAATTCTCTCTCGTAATTAAATAGAAGCCTATTTAATAATTCACTCTCTTGCGTGGCATGGGAGGGTTTTTAACATAATGTATTGTATTTAGAGTTTGCCAAGTTTAACCCCGACGCACAAGCGTTATTTGCCAAAAAGAGAGGTGCGTGTGGCCCTGAGTGGCAGGCACTCCGATGCTCAGTGAGAGGCGGGCAGACAGACAGACAGAAAGAGGTAGACAAACAGACAGGAGGAGCGAGAGCGAGACAGATAACAACACTCCCTATAAACAGTAGATAAAAACACATCTCCGTCTGTTGCAGTTCTTGTCTTCCCCGCCCCAACCACCGTAGTCATTCCTTTTTTATTTGTTTTATTTTTAATAAATGCTTCCCCCAGTTGTGCTACTGCTGTGCCCCGTCCCGCCCCCCGAGTCGCACCTTCCTGCTCTGCCATTCACTTTTCACGAATTCTAGTAGTTTCCTTCTATGCCCCCACCCACGTCCGCTCCACCTGGCTCCGCGCCCGTTCTCTAATCAAAGCCTCAAAGTCAAAGTCAAAAAAAGTTTATTTGTAACGGTACTCTATTGAGGACCACAAAATAAAATATATACATTATACATTCTCATTTAATACATTTTCAATGAAATTTTCAAAAACTTAAAAATTCTATAGCAAACATATTCATTTGGGGGGTTTTTACAAATTAATAAAAAGTCCTTTGAGTTTACGATCCTACATGATCGGTAAATGGGTATAAGACATAATAACCTTGCCTTCACAATTACTGTATTAGGACATATAAAAAGAAGATGTTCCAAATTCTGATTGCCCCCTTGACAAAAGGTACATAAAGCTGTCTTATCTGATCTCCAGGAAGAGATAAAAGTTAGTACAGGAAGGGTTCCCAGACGCAGCATCATAATTGCGCGCCTTGCACCGTGTATGAGGGTATAGTCTAGATAGGGCAGATATTGCTTATATTCATGGGAGTCTGCATAGGTCTTATACAAAGATAAACTAACACAATGTGAGTGGTCAATGTCATAACTCAATTTAGGGGTGAATTTTTTTAAAAATAGTTTGAGTTGGGCTGGAGACCATGTAGACAATATTTCCACACTTACTTTAGCAAGCTGAAAGGCCTCTCGCATGTTTTTTGAAAAAGTGAGATTGGTAGAACCGATGTTAAATGTCTCAATTTTTAGTAAACTTCGGAGAGTGCCTTCTTTAGAGTGGAGAAGGTTATAAGCCCACCTTATGATACTAGCTACAGCTGTAGCATAGGCACTCGTGATGTTACATTCCAGTCTCAACGCCTGTACTGGAGTAGATGTGGAGATCTTCAGTAAGTTTTTTAGTATTTTACCTTCAATTAAGTTCATATATGTCCATTGATTAATAGGAATGTATTCCGAAGCATAGGAAATGACCGGCGGAATCTTCGCTCGATAAACTTGAATTAGTGCCGAAAAGTGCCTATGTCCAGTAGCAGAATATAGGCGGGACAAAGCCCCAGCATGTAGGTCACTTTTCCTTTTTAAGTGTTTAATTTGACTGTTGTTACTCGTGTTTTGCGAAAAAATTCTGCCCAGGTAAGTATATTCCTTTACCTGCTCTACTTTCTCCCCTCCCAACTTCCATTCGTATCTCACCCTTTTCTTCTGGTTTGAGAAAGCAACCACTTTGGTCTTACTTATGTTTGGGATTAGGAAATTTTTCCTGGAGTACTGATGTAAAGTGTCTAGGAGATTTTGAAGTCCGAATGGTGTTAGGTCGAACAAGACAATGTCGTCCGCGTACAGCAGGGAGTGAATATACTCATTGGCTATCTTTGGCGGCGTACTTAAACATTGTTGTAGTTTGGATGGTAAATCACTTAAGTACAAAGAAAATAAAATTGGAGCCAAGAGGCACCCTTGTTTTAAGCCATTTGATGTGTGAAATACCCTTGATAGACCCTTATCGCTCCCCATTTGGATACGGCACCAGGTGTCGCTGTGAAGATTCACTATTAAAAGCAATAGCTGTTCCGGTATGCCCATTCTTCTCAGTTTTGACCACAAGGTCGGTCTATCTACTCGATCGAAGGCCGTCGAGTAGTCTATGAACGCTGCATAGATGGTTTGCTTTTTCCCTGATACATATTTATCCAGAATGGTTTGGAAGATCGCTACATTGTCAGTCACTGCATGGTTTGGACGAAATCCAGACTGAAACTTAGGGATTAAACCCAGGGAAAATGCCCAAGTTTTCAGCCTATCCAATATTTCTGCAGCAAAAATCTTCCCGACAGCATCCATGAGGGCAATTTGCCTATAGTTTCCCGGAATGCTTCTTTTTCCTTTTTTATAGATCGGGATAATTATACTCCCCTTCCAGGAGATTGGCATTTTGCCACTATCGATTATATAGTTAAATAGTGGCGAGAGCAGCCGTCCCCACTCTTTGTGGTCAATTTGATAGGCCTTGATAGGTATCTGATCGGGTCCCGACGCACCAGTACTTCTTGCCCTTCTTATGATCGTAGAGACAGACACTGCCGACGTTTTATTAATTTTTATGTCATTCTTTCCCAAACATTGTACTTCAGCCTCACCATTATTAATCAACTTGTTTGGACTATATAGCTCTCGAAGGTAAATTTCCCAGTCTTCTTCTGTAACAGGAGTTGATTCTAACTTTTTCTTGGTTCCAGTCATTATTGCAATCAGGGCCCAATATTTGCGCTGGTTCTTTTGTTTAGCTGCTTGTTGGATTTCAATCCAATTGGTGTCCTGCTTCAGTTTTTTCTGTTTAGTTTTTTCTCGTCGTATTTGATTTTTTAATCTATTGATTTCCTTTTTATTTGTAAATGAGAAATTCAAAAACTGGGCACGTATCAACCTGTTGATTTGTTTTACGACTGGTTTATTTGAATTTTTATGTTTACTACTTCGTTTGCTTTTCCTTAATTTTGTTTGTTCTAACTTACTTTGTAGTGCATATTTCAGCCTATTTAATATGCAGTCAAAGTTCTTTATAAGATCGGCTGAGTATGTAGTAGTCAACAGATTAGTTTGGGAGACCAATAGCCTCACGTGGTCCAAATTTTCTGTCCCCCAATAAATTCGGCCCCTCGTTGCGTTTACTTCCAGTTTGGTTTGATGAAATATCGGCTGATACTGGAAAGTGGCTTGTACAATCCATTCAGTTGATAGACATAGGATAGCATGATCACTTTCCTCATTGAATGTGATCGAAAGTTGACTCATTCGATCTTTTTCTCCGATCCCACATATGAAATAGTCAAGGATAGAGGGAGATCCATTACCCTGCCTCGTATACGATGCTGGTTTATCACCATGTATATTACCATTTAAAATTGTCCCGTTGATTCTTGGGAGAAATGATAATAATGCGCGACCTCTCCTATCAGATTTCATTCCTTTTGGGAGTACAGGGAGTGATGTTTCCAAAGATTCCTCATTGAAGAGGAGAGCCCTTTTCTTTATTTCGCAGTTTGACATTTTTGCATTCATGTCTCCCATTATAATATAAGGCAAATTGAGTTGGTCTTCAATAATTTGAGAGATGGTCTCCATTAGGCGTTCAAACAACAGATCGCAGTTGATGCTGGGAGGCGCATAGATGTTGAAGAGTAGTAAAAAAGTGGCTGATATTTGGGATTTAAGAGATACCTTTAAGCATTGTAAATTATCCGTATTTGTATTAATTATTTCCTGTGACCAAGAGTAATCTTCTTTTAATAAGATTGCTAGACCGCCTTTGGCATGGCCCCTTCTAGATCTTTTTGCCAAGGTTTCAAATACATAGTATCCTTTTTGTTTAAAAGGGTTAATGTTCCACGTTTCCTGTAAACCAATAATGTCAGGGAGGATTTCAGTTACATACTTCATTTTTTTGTCCGTCTTCCCAGCCAAATTCCAGGACAGTAGCGTCAGACCTTTGCTAAACTTGATATTTTTGAGGTTTAACAGATTTTTTACTATTTAAGGTTTCTGATAACCATGCCCAAGATTTTGTTGAGTTCTCATTATCGGTAGGTCTTAAATCCCTGGACCATACTGACCTCTCACCTTGCTTTACTTGTATTTTTAGCGAGTCTTTTCTTGTGGAATTTGATACTGTTTCTCCCCAGAGTGTACTAGTGATTTCGTTTCTTCGGTTAGTTTGTCCTAGGATACCTTTGTTTAAATTATTAGTAGGTGTGGGTTCCACTACGGATATTACATCGTAGCCGTTTTTATGAAGAATTTCCTTCTCCCTGAGTATGATTCCAGGCAGAACTGGCGAAAAAAAGGATACCTGTGCTAGTTTCTTATTCTCTTTATTTGGAAAGAGAACTAGATCAATTTCATTGCTTGTCAGAGAGATCAGAGGTGGCATTTCTTGTAAAAGATTCAGTATTCTACCGCGATTCAATGGCATCTTGTCAATAGGAAACAGTTCCTCTATAATTAAGTGCTTAGATGGAATTCCTTCCCATGGTTGCGTAATAATATTATTCGCTTCTTCAGTAGCCTTAGAATTTCGTTCTGTTGTTCTATATTCTACCACTGGACAGAATTCTTCAGCTTTTGGGTTCAGATGTGTTAACAGCGGAGATTTTTGAATTTCTGAAGAGTTCATCAAGATTTTGGGAGTGAATTTTTGAAATTTCAGTTTATTCCCTTTTTTCCTCTGTATTCTCCTTAGTGGTTTTCTCTTCTTCTTCCCCCTAGCATTTTCCCTCTCATTTCTTTTTTCAGACTGTTCTTGTTGACTATTTTTCTGTTCAGCAGTAACGCCCAATGGCTCTACTTTGTTGTCCCTAATACCCTGATCCTGCTTGTTGTTAGACACTTTGTACGAAAAGATAGGAAAATGCTTATTACTATTTCCAGTAATGGTTTCCGATTCTTCTTTAAACAATTTTTTAAGAGAATATGTAATAAGAGGTTTATTCTTCTTTCTTAGTTCCTTTGTTTTGGTCACAATTTTTGCTATGTTATTCGTTTGTGTACTAGCTTCTCGCTGTTTTGGAGTTATATTTACATTGTTTTGAAGATCTTCATCTTTTAATGTTTCGAGTGAATCAGGTTTTTTTGATATGTATTTATTTTGGAATATTTTCTTTTTTTCCTCAACCAAGTATTTCAGTATTCCTATTTGCACGTCCAAAGTGTCATCGGAATTAGCAAGAATTTGACCAAGATGAGTAAGCACTGATTCCAAGATTTCTTGCAGTGTAAAAAGCGCCTTTGAGAGAGGAGAAGTAGTATTTCCAAAGGTTAAATGTGAAAAAATTGGATCAGTAAAGTTGGCCTGGTTAGGGTATAGGATAGGGGATTTTTCTGGTGAGCTGGTTAAAGGATGTATTTGGCTCAATATTATTTCAGATTTATCTTGTTCTGGCTTCATATTCATACTTATAAACACATCAGAGGGTAACTCATAATCCTGTTTACTTATTGGTATTATAGGGGTTATTTGAGCCGTATCTACGGGAGGATTTTGGCCTTTCCCAGTGAAAGAAATATTTGCCAAATTACTTTCAGATTTTGTCTGTCCTTGATTGTCAATAATCTGGACGAAGAGAGGTAGAGAATCGTAATTTTCCTTATTTATAGAAGGTTCTAGCTTATTTTGGTTTTCAGTTGAAAGTGAAGATACAGTTTTTTTCTTAGAAAGGGTAGAAAAATACGTGTTTATAGCTGGAGTACTTGAAATTTGGCCAGGTTTCAATGAATTATCTGCAGTCTTTCTAACAGCTGTTTCAGTCCCCATACGCCTCATATAAATTGTTCGTGAGCGAAGTTTTTTTACAGCCCTCATATTTGGGATCAGAGGTCTAATTAATGGTATGTTAGCCGCAGTTGATTTTATTTAATTATAGGATCTTTATTTCAGATGTCTTATAGAAAATTTTCCGTCAAACTTAAGATGTATTTACGAATTGGTTTCGGAGTATAGGTTTGGTAGATCCTCAATGGCCAAGCGTAAATGGGGTGGCCCGTCCCGTCCTCGGTCGTCCCCGGACGGCCACAGACGGCCCGCCCTTTGCCCGGGCTTAGCCCCGCGCTTGGTCCCGCACGCGTCCCGCTACGCGTTTACCCGGTTGTAGTATATAGTTGTGACTCAGATGGGCGTGTCGCCTGGGGGAAGAGGAACCAGCTGACCCCAGCTGGGATTTCTGGTCCTCGCAGTCCCCCGGGCTTGACGCGCTGTAGTTCTTTTACCCTGGCCTCGACCCTACTGACTCCAGCTGGGAGCGAAGGGCAGAGCTTGCAGATTGCAGCTCACGCTCACACCAGCGAGTCAAGGGGAGGCGCACCACGGGGCACAAAAGGAACACGAGCGTCAGCTCTGGCAGCAGAAGCGGGATACAATCAGCAGTTAGGGATACAGATCCCTCGTCAGGCACAGATGAGCAGCAGTTCAGAGTGAACAGAGAACCGGTGAGCCTTATTTCAAATGAATCATCTTCTGGCTCTCTGTGTCGGAGCCCTCTCCATTTCGTCCCCCTCCCACCCCCCTCTTATTGCATTTCTTTGTAATGCGATTCGAACACATTATGCTTGGTTTCATTTGCAACATGCACTGGCGAGCCATGGGCATGCTGCAGCTCCCGATTTATGTAACTGCTGCTTTCAAGCTTGTGAACAGAAGCTGCTCGGTTGCAAGTTAAATGATAATTCAACCCCCCACACACACAAACCCACACACAACCGCGCCCCCCCCCACACACACACACACACACACACCCAACCGCCCCCACACACACACACAACCCCACACACACACAACCCCACACACACACATCCCCACTCACACAACTCCACACATAACCCCACACACACAACCCCAAACACACACAACCCCCCCACACAGACACACCCCACACACAACCCCACCCCCACCCCCCACCCCCACACCCCCCCACACACCCCCCCACACACACACAACCACACACACACACAACCACACACACACAACCACACACACAACCACACACACACACAACCCCACACACACAACTCCACACACGCAACCCCACACACACACAACCCCACACACACAACCCCACACACACAACCCCACACACACACTATCCCCCACACACAACCCCCCACACACAACCCCCCCCACACACAACCCCCCCCCACACACACAACCCCCCCCACACACAACCCCACACACACAACCCGCACACACACAACCCGCACACACACAACCCGCACACATGCAACCCGCACACATGCAACCCGCACACATGCAACCCGCACACATGCAACCCGCACACACGCAACCCACCCACACACGCACACAACACCCCACACACACAACCCCCCACACACACAACCCCCCACACACACAACTACACACACACACACACACAACTACACACACACACAACCACACACAACCACAGGCACACAACCACAAGCACACACTCAACCACACTCAACCACACACACAACCCCACAACCCAAACACACAACCCCAAACACAACACACAACCACACAAACAACCCCAAACACAACACACACAACCCCACACACACAACCACACACAAAAGCACACACAACCACACACACAAGCACACACACAACCACACACAACCACATATCTATCTATCTATCTATCTATCTATCGCACTCACTGTATCTATCGCCCTCACTATATCTATCGCCCCTACTCTATAGATCTATTGATCTATCTATCTATTGCCCTCACTTTATCTATCTATCTATCTATCTATCTATCTATCTCTCTATCTATCGCCCTCACTCTGTCTGTCTATCTATCTCCCTCACTCACTCTATCTATCGCCCTCACTCACTCTATCGCCCTCCCTCACTCTATCGCCCTCCCTCACTCTATATATCGCCCTCCCTCACTCTATATATGCCCTCCCTCACTCTATCGCCCTCCCTCACTCTATCGCCCTCCCTCACTCTATCACCCTCCCTCCCTCTATCTATCGCCCTCCCTCTATGCCCTCCCTCTATCTATCTCCCTCCCTCTATCGCATCAACACAGCATCACTCAGCACCACCACAACATCACTATGCGCTACCACAGCATCACTGAACGCCACAGCATCACTCATCGCCACCACAACATCACTCACCACCACCACAGCATCAATCTGTGCAACCATTCAACAACAACTGGTTCAAATATGTTCTCTCAATGTTTCAAGCTTTATTACAAATGTCACAAAAAGATGTTAATATTTCACTTCTGTTCTTGGATTTTCGTCACAATAAAATACACTGAACATAATCTTCTCAAAAGTCATTTGCAAAAGTTTAAGCTATTGCCATTATAAATGTCCTATTACGTATGGTAATCTTCATGACTCCGGGTTCCGTAGTCCTCGACACCTTCATTGACAAATGAGATCTATATATATCTCCGACAGAAAAAAAGAAAGAAGGAATGCTGGACCTACCCCCACCCCCCCTCCCGCCGGGAGTACAAAAGGGTACAAGTCCCAGCATTCCCTCTGAAATACCAAGCCCAATATGAAGGCCGGCACAAAGGGAGGGAGGGAAATCATGAAGGTGTCTAGGACTACAGGACCCGGAGTAATGAAGATTACCATACGTAATAGGACATTACCCCCAGGTCCCTCCGTCCTCGACACCTTCATTGACAAATGAGACATACCAAAGCAGCAACCCGGCTTTCATCCCCAAGAAAAAAAACACAACAAACCACCAGGACAGCACAGAAACCCAGAGATTTATTGACAACACAGAAATCAAGGGCGAACACAACTCAACACCCCCAAAGCAAAACCGCCATCCTCACCCAGCAAATTTAGGAAGGCGATAATGCCGGATGAAAGTATTGGGAGAAGCCCAAGTGGCCGCCCTACAAATCTCAGAGAGAGGAACTCCCCGGACCTCCGCCCAAGACGCCGCCACCCCTCTGGTAGAACGACCCTGAACCCCCACCAGAGGGGGGGAACCAGAAAGAGAGTAGGCCGAAGAAATGACCTGCTTCAGCCAGCGACCAATCGAGACAGAGGAAGCTCTACGCCCACGGGAAGCAGCCCCAAAGGAGACAAAAAGGGAATCAGAAACACGAAAGGCCGAAGTGCGCTCCAGATAAAGATGCAAAGCCCGGCACACATCCAGCAAGGACCAACAGGGACCACCCGGGGAATCCAAAACCGTGCCCAACGCAGGCAAGACCACCTCCTGGGACCGGTGAAACTGAGAAGCGACCTTAGGAACGAAGGAAGAATCAAGGCGAAGAACCACCCCACCATCCGAAAAGGACAAGAAGGGCTCACGCGCCATCAGGGCCCCCAACTCCCCAAGGCGCCGAGCAGAAGTGATGGCCACCAGAAAAACAACCTTCAAGGTAACAAACTTCAAGTCAACGTCCGACAAAGGCTCAAAAGGAGGACCAATCAAAGCCCGAAGGACCAAAGGCAAATCCCACAAGGGAAAAGAAGGCCTGGACACAGGACGAGAAAGGGAAAACCCATGAAGAAGACGAGAAACCAAGTCCTCACCATCCGACAGGGTACCCCACGGAGAACGAAACGCCCTCACAGCCGCCCACTGAGCCCGCAAAGTGGACACAGCCCAACCCTTCTCGAAACCTTCCCACAAAAATTTAAGCAAAGCCTGCAAGGAACAATGCAAAGGGGAAAGGCCCAACGCCGTACACCACCGACTGAAATTACCCCAATGACGATCATAAGACCTGGGGGTAGAAGGCTTACGGGAACCCTGAAGAGCCACAGCTAAATGCTCAGGGAAACCCCGTCGCCGCCACCCCTGCCTCTCAACCTCCACACCGACAGCCGCAACCGGAGAAGAGACAGGGACGGGGACGAATGCAGGTGAGACGGGGACAGGGGGAGAAACCAATGGCCCTGGACCACCAACAGACGAACCGTCGGAAACCAAGACCTCCGAGGCCAAAAGGGCAGGACCACCACCACCTCCCGAGACTCCAGACACAGGCGGGACAGAAATCGTGGAATCAGCACCAGAGGAGGGAAGGCAAAAAGCAGGCAAGACGGCCAAGGGACCGACAGGGCATCCACCCCCCTCCTGCCGAAACCGGGAGCAGAAGCGAGGCAGCTGAGCATTCAGCCGGGAGGCAAAGAGGTCCAGAAAGGGACGCCCAAACCTCACGCACACAAGCCGAAACGCAACCCGGGTGAGAGATAACTCCAACGACCCCGGAAAGCAACGACTCAGGGCATCCGCCACACAGTTGTCCACTCCCCGAATGTGAATCGCCGTCAGAGACAGAAGATGACCCTCCGCCCAACAGAACAGGGGAACAACCACAGTGTTCAGAGAGGCCGAACGTACCCCCCCTTGATAGTTCAGATACGCCACAGTCACCATATTGTCGGAACGCACCAGAACGTTCCAACCGAGGAGCAGGCCACGAAACCCCATCACTGCCCGAAAAACCGCCGTCAACTCCCTCCAGTTGGAGGACCGGCGATACTCCAGGACGGACCAACGACCCTGAAGGGACCGAGACCCCAAGGTCGCCCCCCACCCCAGGCAGCTCTCATCCGTAGTCAAGACCAGAGAAGGTGAAGGTTGCAAAGGGAGACCCCTGGACAGATGAAACCGGGTCGACCACCAAAGAAGAGTCGGGAGGACCACAGGGGAAACAGGCAGAAGGAACTCCAAATTCCCGGACAATGGAATCCAGCGGGACAGAAGATAACCCCACAGAGGGCGCAGGTGGAACCGAGCCCAAGCCACCGTAAAGACTGTCGCCGCCATCAGACCCATAAGACGCAACCAGAGGCGCACAGGAAAACAACCCCCTGCCCGAAACAGCCGAGCAAGGGACACCAGGGTCAGGATACGAGGGCCAGGCAGGAACACACGGTTGAGGTTCGTACGAAACCGGGCCCCAATGAACACCAAGTCCTGAGACGGGGACAACTGACATTTCGGGAAGTTGATCAGAAACCCATGCTGACATAAGGCAGAGCAAACCACCTCCCTGGCCTCCAACAACTGGACCCGAGATGGAGCATGGATCAGCCAGTCGTCCAGGTAGGGATACACCATCACCCCCCGAAGATGAAGCCAGGCGACCAAAGGAGCCACCACCTTCGTAAAGACCCTTGGGGTTGACCTCAGACCGAAGGGCAACACCAGGAACTGGAAGTGACGCCCCCGCACACAAAACCGCAGGAAGCGACGGGACCGAGGATGCACCGGAACGTGGTAGTAAGCATCCTGAAGATCCAGGGTACACATGAAGTGACCCGGAAGGACCAAAGGAATTACCCTTTGCAGAGTCTCCATGCAAAAGGGAATCCTCAGAACCCACCGGTTCATAACCCTCAAATCCAGAACCAGGTGGTAACTCCCCGTAACCTTCGGCACAAAAAAATCAGGGAATAGAAGCCCGACCCCACCTCCGCAGGAGGTACCTCCTGAATGGCCCCCTTTAGAAGAGCCTCCACCCCTTGTGAGAGATGAGCCCTCTTGCACCGGCAAGCAGGCCAGGGAGTCGGGCGGACACCGGAGTCCGGAGGGGGAACTGAGAACTCCAACAAATAACCCTCTCGCAGGACATCCAACACCCATGCGTCGGAACAGGACTGAACCCAGGCATCCAGGAAGAAGTGCAGCTGCCCTCCTACCACCAACCCAGGAACCACAGCCAAAGAGTCAGGAACGAGGCTTAGCCGGAGGAGGGGACCTAGCCTTACGATCCCGACCCCGACCAAAAGCAAACCTCCCCTGGCCCTTCCGAAACTGCCTACGAGAGGAGGGACAAAAGAAAGGCTTATGCTTAAAGGGAGCAGGAGCAGCAGAAGAAGCCTTAAAGGAAGAAGAGTGCTTTTTCTCCTTAAACAGCTTATGTAACTTGTCTTCCAACTCCCCCCCCCAAACAGCATAGAACCCTGGAAGGGCAAACGCAAAGCACAAGCCTTCTGCGCAGAGTCTGTCTTCCAGTCCTTAAGCACAAGACTGCGCCAAGCTGCCACACAAGCACCCCCAGAGAGCGCAGCAGCCTGCACAACGTCAAAAGAGACATCAGAAAGAAGCTCCATCTGACGCTCAATGTGACCTAGAAGAGCGGAGCAGTCAGTGGCATCAACCATCGACTGATACAGGGACTTCAAGTCAGACAGCAGAGACTGCGAGACATAGGTCCCATACACACCAGCCCTCAATGCCAGATGGGAGCCAGAATAAACTTTCCGGAGAGCAACGTCAGCCTTCTTGTCCACAGGATCCTTCAGCACAGTGTCCTCCGACAAGGAAGTGCGACCCACCAAACTAGCCACAAAGGAGTCAATGGAGATCGAGTCCGGGAGTTCCGTACCCATATCCTGCAGGGGGTAAAGGCGGGTCATACATCGAGGAACCAGAATACGATCCGGGTCAGCCCACTCCCGCTTCAGAACATCCTTTATAAAGGGGTGCACCAGGACATCCACAGTGGCAGAACTCTGAAATTGCCGCAGTAAAGAACCCCCAGACGTACCGGGAGCAGCCACATCAGTGAAACCCATGTTCTCCTTAACATGCTGCAAAATCTCCGGCAGGGCGTCCTTGTAGGTCAGAGTCCCCTGCAACTGCAGACTCATCACCAGAGGACTCAGAGGAAACAGGAGCCGATGCCGCCCCCTTGCTGCGTGCCCTACCAGCACCCATCTCCGAAATGGTCTCCCTAATCAAGCACTTCAAGCGCGCATCATCACCCCCACCATGGTGCCTGGACCTGGCAGGAGAAGGAGAACGAGAGGAACTGGACGAAGAGGAAGACGACCTCTCCCGATGACGTCTCTTCTTTGAACATTCGCCCATCCTGAAAAACGATCAAAAGACCAACAGCATGACAGAACAGGAAGCAAGAAGGAAATAGCACCCAAAACCGCTATGCGGTACTCACCACTGCCCCGAGTTTTAAATCTGCCAAAAAACCGCCGGGACAGGAGTTCCTGACTGCCCTCAGGACGGAAGTCAGGCAGCGGAAACCAGAAGGCATCATCACCCAGCAGCCAATCCGGGACCGCACAGGAGTCCGGGCCCCCCAGTAAGCCCGGCAGACCAGGAGGGGCGGCCATCGGGTGAGCGCTGAGCCCACGCGGAACCAACATCCACGCGAGGCTACCACAAGCGCGAACAGCCCCCTGCCACTCCCCCCAAGCCAGGCAGGGGGGGGAGAGGCCAAAGATCAAGAAGAAACTAATCCAAAAAGTAAGTCCAGCGCGGGAGCGTCTTCAAGCTCATCGCGCTTCAATCCCTTCCGTCAGAATGACAGAAAAAAAGAACAGAGGGAATGCTGGGACTTGTACCCTTTTGTTCTCCCGGCGGGAGGGGGGGTGGGGGTAGGTCCAGCATTCCTTCTTTCTTTTTTTCTGTCGGAGATATATATATCTCATTTGTCAATGAAGGTGTCGAGGACGGAGGGTCCTGGGAGTAATTACAATAACTTTCATTTAAGTATTAATTATTTAAAAAAATTAAAAGCCATTGTTATTTGTAATATCAATACATCTAAGTCACGTAAATACAACACATTGCAGTACAAATGCTATAGGTGTCACATTTGCGAAAGTTAAAACTATTGGCATGGTCAATGACAAAGCTATTAATTTTGCTATTTTCAAAACCAACACATTAATAAAAAAATTGTCATTTACAATACCAATAGCACAAACTTTCCTAATGCGAGACCTATTGCATTGCAAATGCTAGTTTTATAGGTAGTTGTTGCCCCTGCTTCTTTCTCCTTTGTTTCATATCTATCTTTCTGTCTCTTGTTTCTTTCCCCTCATGTTTTGCATCTATTTCTGTCTCATCCTCTGTGGCATATCTTTTTTGCATTTTGTTTCCATACACTCAATGTTTTCCTCATATCTCCTGTATGTTTTTTATCTGTGTATGTCTTCTCTTTCAGTATTTTGCATTTCCCTCTCCGTATCTTACGAGACACTTTTTTCTCTCGTGCTGCTCATTTGTCTTGTTTCTGATTCTTCCATTTTATTTTCTCTCATTTCCTTTAATTTTTGTTTCTTTCCGGTCTTTTTTCCTCCAGTTTCTCCATTCATTTGCAGCCACATGCTTCTTTCTTTCTATCTTCTTTCACCTCTTGCTGGTTCTCTTTACTTTGAGCGTTTGCTTACGGCTCCTTTTTCGTTCACCTCACTAATAAGTCACTTCCTTCTGTGTCTTTTTGTCCTTTTCTTTCAAAATCTTGTTTCCTTTGTTTCCTCTGTCTTTAGTTTCCGTTTATTTTGTTCTCTATTTACATTTCTATCTTATTTTTCTCCCTTTTGTTTCAAGGATTGACTTCTCTTCCTACTTTTCTTTATTTATTGTTCTTTCTATCTTAATTATCTTTACCTATTTCCTTTTATCTTTCTGTTGCCTGCTTATTCCCGTTGTTTTTTGTTAATATTTATCTTCTGTTTCCCTTTTCTCTCTCAATGTATTTATTCATCTCGGATTATTCTTTTTTTTTCGTTTTTGTTTTTTGAAAATCTTCCTTGTAGGTACGGGCTATCATGGCTATGGATAATATACAAATGAGAGCGAAAAAGAATGTTAGCAGCCTCAGAGGCGCAACTAGAGTCAAATTTCGGGGGGGGGGGGGCTAAGAAAAAATGTCGGGGGGGGGGCTGAACATTTAATCAGTAGGCAGAGTGGAGCTGCAGGGACTCTTAGAAGGGGTGAAACAACTGCAAGGCCTCATTAACATTCAAATGGTCTTTTAAAGACCAGTGAAACGTTCGGGTGCGGCTCTGTATGTGCACAGGGTCTGTCTCATCCAGGGCTGCCACACACGACGGGGGGCTGAAGCCCGGAGAGTTCAATGGGTGTTGCGCGCCTGAGCAGCCTTGGGTTTTTCACTTTTGGGTGCACTCCCTGTCCGAGATTTAGAGCTTCCACTCTTCATGTTATACCTGTCGTAAACGCTGCAATAGATGAGCTGGCGATAAACATTGTGTATAGCTAGACATCTCTTGTTCCTCTGTTTCTCTTTACTAATGTGTTTATAGATGATTTTCAAAACCGAGTTGCCCGTTTCTTTCTGTTGCCCTCCTGTTATCCTTCTGTCTTGTTGCTTTTTATCCCCACTAGACCCTGTTTCTCCCCTGATGCCCTTCCTGCAATCCCTGATGTTCTTGTGTTTATTGCAGGAGAGGTGTTTGACTACCTTGTGTCCCACGGACGAATGAAGGAGAAGGAGGCGCGTGCCAAATTTCGACAGGTCAGAACAATGCTATGGCGTCTCTTTCACCTCACAGTATCACTTGCATTTTCAGGTTTAATTACTCCAGTGGTGACGTTCCGTCATTATTTGCCACCCACCTCTGCCTCATCAACAGGGAGCGACACTGCTGCCCATTCAATCCTCGTTTCACAAGACAGAGCAGGTCATTGCTTCCGATCCAGTTTATACTTTCCACTGAGAGCCAGGCACCACTTTCTGTAATGATGCTTCTTATTTTATTTATCTTATGCCTTGTAGTGTTTCATTAATGTTCATGATTTGATGCCTTAAAGTTCTACCAGGGCACGAGTCGGGGTTACACGCGGGTGAACGGCATCCACCCACTTCTTTCACAGGGTGAACTCCGCCCACCTGGACAAGAATTTGGGCCCCACTGAATAATGTGTTGAACTGGTCCGGGGTAATTTCCAAACACCCGCACACTTTCAGCAGTGCCTGCACATTGTCTGCTTTCCTTCTGCAACAAGCAACAACACAAGGAACACCTTGCAGACTGGGCCGGGGATTTCTTATTTAAGACTCCTGCTGGGCCCATAACAAAGGCCGAATTTGAGGCCTCATCAGACCTCCTTTTGTTCTAGTCTCTTGGCTGGCAGCAGTCAGGAGCCTCACACCTGATGCAAATGAAGCGGAGGGTAAACACAGGCTCACACCTTGTTAGCACTTCACACATACTTAAGAGAGGCAGTTTTTCACTTTGTTCAGTCCCTGTTTGGGAGATATGCATGCACTGTAAGAATATCAGATATGTTGGTCTTTCTCAGTATTTACACAAAGCAAATTGCATTTATATAGAGCTTACTTCCCTTGATGAGGTGTTAAAATAATTTCAGTTCAGTTAGTCTTTATTCGATTATGAACAATCATAAAAGAAACATGTACAAAACAGCATTAAAACCAAATTTGTCTTAATAAAACATATAAAAATATCAAAAGATAAAACTCATTAAAATCCAGTTACTTGTCTGATTCCAAAATCGTATAGGGACTTTTATCATCAAAGATAAATAAAATCATACTGACAGAATGAAACCTCAATTAATGAGGAGAGGGGTTGGCCTAACGGCTCGGGCGCTCGACCTCGGACCTGGGGATCTGGGTTCAAATCTCGGTAACGACGCCAAAAAACCTCCTGTGATTCTGGGCAAATCACTTAATCTCCCCGTGCCTAAAATGAATGCGTGTCCTCATGTAACGTAACTGGTGCTATGTAAAGCGCTCTGATACCTGATTCAGTTCGGGTCTAGTTCGCGCTATATAAAACTCTGCAAAAAAAAAAATGTAGCAAAATTAGTCCCAAGGATATGGCATACGTTAGCTTATTTAGGTTGGAAAAAGACACCAGAGCTCCAAAACACCTATTACAAGATGGTATTAAAGGTATTAAAGTACATACATGGTTATATAATGCCCTGCATCCTAATCCTTCTTATGGCCCATGTCCAGCTCCAGAATTTTGCCATGGCAACAACTATGAGTTCGCTGGTGTCAGACTTTAGAATACGCAAAGGCAGTTGAGAAGATCTTGTTCCCATTTGTGCACAAACTGGCTTAAACCATTTTATGCGAGGTGCCTTATATGCAGGGCAAACAAAAAGGATATGCAGCAAGGTCTCTTCCACACATGGGCAAGAGTGGACATATAAAACTAAGTCAGTCGCCCAGTTTTTGTTGAACAACTTTATGGGGAGGGTTCCCACCCTAAATTGGTGGTATAACTTCCTGTCCCCCACTATTTTTTCTTGTCTAGCCCTACTCATTCCAATGCGGGGTGTCAGAGCGCTTTCCATCATCAGGTGCATATTACATGTACAATAAATCATAGGTTTGTAAATGAATGTACAGGATGTGTTACATAAAACTGGGGGATTGCAAGGTGTAGAAGCCACATATCATCTTCCATAGCTCACTGTGCTATTATCCTCGCAATGTGATCAAACGTACACAAGATAGCCCTGCTAAACATATATGTGAGGGGTTTAGATCTGATGTCACTTCTCGTGATGCCACTTCTTGTAAAGTCGTGTCTTGTGATGCCACTTTCGATTATGCCAATTCCTGTGACAACAATAAAGCACGTACAAATCAACAACGATCCTGCACTTCTTTTCCTGCTGCCTTATCCGCACTTTCCTTTCCACCTCTTCCTCGCTAGGGAAGGCACAACATGAGCGGCAGTGAGAGCTGCTCTCCCTCTCTAATCAGAGACACGGCTTCCCTTCCCGTTCTGACTCAGCTTCACTTATTATTGAGGCCTGAGCTCACCGAGGGCACACCCCCTCCCACGCCACTTCCGCCTCACTAATGAGAGCACAGCACGGCTCCGCTCTGCGTCACCAGTGGAGGGCTGGGGGGCCGTGGCCTGCAGGCAGTTGTATGGATGGGATAGCTGTAAGGATACTGGCTGTAGCTGAGCTGCCGGGGATGATGGGAGTTATATGCTGAGCTGCAACCGATTGGGCTGTGGATGAGCCGTAGGGAACGGCAGGGCGCTGGCTGCAGGGGGACAGACCGGAGCAGTGTTAAGAGGTGGTTTTGCCTCTGGTGTAGGAGACTAGGAGTGGTATGGGCGGAGGGTGGAAAGGGACAGACACGTGTCCTGTTTTCTATAGCCTGCTCTCTTTCTCGTGGAAGAGGACAGCTGGCCTCTGTATTCTCATTAATTGATCGGTCCTGTCCCAGCATTGATTGCTTTCCCTGCTAATTAATAAAGGATGGGTTGGGGGCCACCGCTTCCATCACAGGGCCTGCCGCATGCCTCCCATCGATCAGGAAACAGGCAGAACTCCCAGTACATGAATAATTCATGTGCACTGCAGGCCTCAGCCCAGATGCATTCAAGAGAAGGTGCCACTTTCCCCGCATGTTCCTTAACGCGGGCGTTTCTGATGTCTTGCGTTAAAAACGAATGTTTCTTGTCCAGTACGTGTCACGTTCTTCCAATTGTTGTGGGGGGTGGAGCGAGTGGGAATTAACATGATACACCCAGCCTTGCATATCCGAGGTGCCTCTACTTCTGACATTGTATACTTCTTTCCCCAGATCGTGTCCGCCGTCCACTATTGCCATCAGAAGAACATCGTGCACAGGGACTTGAAGGTGAGTGAACTCCGGAAGGGGAGAGGGCTCCCTTCCACAGGAAAAGCAAGTGCTGACCCTGCATAGCAATTGTGTGTGTTGTGGAGTGTGGGTTCCCTTCTAATAAGTACTGTGGAAATCACAAGGCTTTAAAACTCTCTATATGACTGGGGTGGACATCCTTGTAATCCAGTCTATCCTGGTCTGAACTCCAGTCTCTCAATGCAGTCCTCCTATTTACTCCCGCTTTCTCGTTGTGTATAAGAAATAGAAGCATGCCTATGAAATAGTTTGGCATGTGTATTTTCAGATGGTTCAGATATTCAGTGGTATTTTCCTGATGGTGCCCTGAGGAAAAAATCTACTTTTGGCATACACTTTAATGAAGTATTGGACTGCTTGCAAATGTATTCAGTTTATTTTGCTAAAAAGGTGCTTTCTATTCCATGATCTGTACTCAGCTGAAAGTTCCTCATATTCCTGCAAAAGATTTTGATGATCTGGAAAACAAAAATTGACCTGGTGTAGACCTTTTCATTTTCCTGGATTCCTTCAAGGCAACTCCTTCTGGAGTAAAACATAATTCCAGCTCTAACTTAAGACACGCTCCTGTTGGCGAGCAGGCAGAGAAGAACCAATTTGGCTGACAGTCGCATCCTAGAAAGCTCTGGTTTTGCTGACTACTGCTGCAGAAACTTCAGAACTATATTCATATCCCACAGTCTGGTGCACTGTTAGAAATGGGGTAGCGTGGTGCAGAGCGGGCGGGCATAACTCCAGAGGACATGTGTGAAGCATCCACGATGTACACACAGGCGACACACAAGGCACACTCCCAAAAAGAGACCACACCAGTTTAGGTGAAAAACAGTAAGTGAATTATCAAATCAACACTTTGGGATGGAATCACAGTTGCATATAAATGGGGCCAGCTGGCCCTAGGTAACAGTTTACTCGGGGACTATTTACAGGGCAGCGCCCAACCGCCCGCTGCCAGAACCATCGCTGGTACAATTCGGATGAAGGGAAGGGTGAAGAACAAAGGTACAGTCTATCACTAAGTATATAACGTTGCAATAACCAGGGACCCTTAACATAAGGCATCCTCATTGGCATGAAGCTTACACAATGGCCCTAAGATAACACGTTAGGTCAGTCTATAACCACCCTATGCGCCAGCCTAGAAGGAAGACATTAGGCATGTAACAGCAGGCATTAAAACTCTAGCACATTATGCATATCTGTATCGCCATAAATCATGTGGTCCACCGCTGTAGCCTTAGGGGGAATACATTAGGCACAGAACCTACATTGGCATGAACACATTTAGCATGAAAGCAGTAGGCCTAGAGACACATGCGGCATGTATAGTTACACTCCTCATAACATTAGCCGTATTACACCCCAGGCAGGGAAGCATCCGTCTAGGCAGGAATCATGAGTATAAAGCCTGAGCCACCCCTTGGATATATCATGGACCTACATAACCTTTTCCAGAAACCTGTGGCCATAACATAGGAGGGATGGAGCCTCCTCATTAGGATAAAACGCTAGAGAACATCACATTAGGCATAAATCCTATTAACAGCGGCACAACTTTAGCTTGGGAAGCATCACCTTAGAATATAGTGATCCTGTCCTTAGACCTCAACGTGGGCCTCAGGCAGACTCCTCGTTGGCATAAACCCACGGGGCATCTCACAGGAAGCATAACGGCTTGAAACACACTTAACATGGGGCATTAACCTTAGGCAACAAGGCAGTAGGCATGAACTCATCTGTGTGCACATGAGGGGAAGCACCAACACATTTGCAGTGAATAGCAATAACCGAGGGCACACTCTCACTTCGAATAAACATGCCCAATCGTGGCCACTGCACCCAGTCCAGCGGGGCAGTTGTGTGACAGTAAGTTAGTTCTGGGCCCGGTGGAGCCCCCTTTCGGGCTCAGAGTTTCCACAAAGGCCCCCACGTCACCCATGGCCCCAGAATGTTGCAGCGGCCCGCTTCTGCAGGGCCACTGTGGGCCCACAAAAATCCTGGTCCAACTGGAGCCCTTCTCAGCCCCACACACAGGTGGCTGCTTGTTGCAGCTGCCCACTGCGAAGCAGGGCAGCTGAGAAGACCGGTATCGCCACTCCGGTCCTCTGAGAAGGTCCACCGGGAGCGGGCACCGACCACGTGCCCCGTTGCCCCCTCCCTGCCACCGGTTCCCTAATGCCCCACTCACGGGCTCTTGGGGTTGTAGGCTTTAGACGTCTTCAAGCAGGGGTCAGGCACCGGTAGGGTGTCTCCCGCTCGCTTCCCCAGCCAGCCCCCACTCACCAGCAGTCCGGGACGTCAGAAGACGGGGTGGGCTCCTGCCTGGATGCACACGTTGCTCGTGCCTCTCCTGAGGGGCTCGCGGGGCTCTCCTCACCCGCGAGAGCCCATCCTGGACTCGGGCAGTACTCGGGGCTCTCCTCAACCTCCGGAGAGACCCCACCACGGAGCGGAGTCTCTGTTGACGTTGGCCAGGCCTCGTCACCACGGGAGCCCCGCAACTCCACTCTCTTCCAGCGCTCACGAGGCTCCGGGCGTCTCCCGGCAGGCCTCGCCCACAACTAGATGTGGGCTTCCGAATCGCCGCAGGCAGCGCGGCTGCCCTCTTGTTTGCACCCCGGGTTGCGGCGGTGAATCCTTCTTGGCGGCAAAGCGCGGGGTAGGCTCCCGCTAAATTAACATAAAAAACGCAGGGTAGGCTCCCGCCGGTTTTAAGTCGGCAAAATCGCGGCAATACGCGGGGTGGGCACCCTCAGCGCTTTTAAGTAGACAGACCTTCCTGGCTACCCGGCGCTGCTGAATCTCCGCTCCTTCTTCTTGGGGTGATTAAAATTAGGCGCTAGGGAGCAGCACAGGCTGGGCAAACTCACAACATGGCGCTGCAGTCACTGGCTCCTACCTCTTCTCCTGGAAGGGTGGGTTGCAATACAGCGCTCCAACTACAGCGCCCGCGAGGTGCTAGGGCACAGTGGCATACAGTCCCACTCAGCAAAGTAGCACCCACGCTCCTCACCTCCTGGGTAGTAAAGATCAAGTGCTCTCCTTCATGGGCAATGACAGATAGCCCTCCCAAGGCGCTAGCGATCAGGCAGCAGGGCACAGTCACTGCTCTAATACCCTACTTCTTATCCCGCTAAAAGCACAAAAACAAAAGACTGCGGTCAGGCCCTTTGCCGGTAATGCGCCCAACATATGGAATTCTATCCCCCCCACATCAGAACTATTCCTTCCTTCCCTAAATTCAGAAGCCAGCGCAAAATCCGTTTCCTCGACCGCTCCCTATCGAACAGATAGGAGCAGCTCGGAGTGTTTAAAACGTCACTGCTCCCCTCTCTGATGCGGTTTGTCAAGACTTTGTATTTGGAACTCGTCAGCATCCTCTCTACTTCGATTCGTACCCTGAATGTCTTGCTTACTGTATTAGGTTTGCTTTCTTTTGCTCTGCTCTGTACTAGTTGTGAAGCGCTCCGATACCTTCTGGTCAGGCTAGCGCTATATAAAACTTCTTAAATAAAGATAAAATAAAATAAATTATCGCGCTCTCGCAGCACAGCGCAGTAGGTGTCAGCTCCTCACCTCCTAGGAGCGCAGTCCAGTACACTATAGCGCTCCTTTCTCCTTCAGGCGCTAGTCAGCAGGCAGAGTACAGTTGTAGCGCTCACTAGGCGCTAGGGCAGGAGAGCAGGTGGGCAGTGCTAGGCCAGGTCAGCAGTCAGTGGGTACTCATCAGTACTGGACAGCAGCTCCTCGAACCATCATCCCCTGTAACGTGGCACTCTTCCTGGCACAGCAGCCTGGACTCCAGCAGCGGGCTCTCACTGGCCCTGTGGACAGTGGAGGGGTACAGATGGGCTCAGGGGCCAGCACACAGGCCCATGCGGCGGCACCCCCTGGCAGCTGGTCCCCTCTCGTTTATGTCCATTCTCTGACTGAGCACATGGTGGCCCAGCCCCCCTACTTATACGCCCCTCACCCCCTCCTACCAGACAGTGCCAGAAGCTTCTAGAAGCATCTGGGGAAACTGGTTCTAACTGGCTCAGGGGAAGGAGTAGAGCACCCTGGGTGCCAGGATTCCCTCCAAAAGCTGGGATGGCTGGGAACCGAACAAATAGACTGCTAACCCCCCACAGTCAGGTGGCACCACACACAGCCATGGCATCCATTTTAAAAGCGACATTTCACCAGGGTGCATTCTTATGATGGGGGAATTATAGGTGCGTACACCATTCCATCACATTTAACATGGCATCTCAACCCACACATGGCCTATACATTTCTCTACCATGGGGGGAGACATTTTCAAATAGGGGGGTGAAAAGTGAAAACATTCGGGAAAAAGGGCCTAGTCCAACATGTATCCTCTACTCATGACACTGAATCGAACTCCTCTGAGCAATCTGCATACTAGAAGATGCTCTCCAACCCGGGAATGAGCAATGACCAAAAGGCCTGCCAAGTGTTAAGAATTCTGGGCCATCTTGTTTTATTCACTATCAATAAATGGCTGTCCCTAAATTGATACACCATGAATGGTTTTCAAATCACAGCCCGAGAGGATCAATATCTTTGCGACCTCACTTTACAGAGACCAATTAATTGAGTTGGTCATTTGGCTGTGGTGTATCTAATTTCTGAAAAAAGAAATAAATGGTAGTTTATTTCATGGTGAATCAATTTAGGGACAGCCATTTATTGATAGTGAATTCGTTGAGTGGGGGGCTGGTTGTCCTGTTGTTCCCCTTGAAACTCCTATTGTATTGATCATCTTGTTTTATACCAGCTCTGCTGAAAGGATGTAGGGCATGCAATGTACCTGTCAGATCGACATAGAAATCCCATTCCTAACACCAGCTACTGCATCTTTTCCGTGCAGAGCTGTACCAATTGTAGGTACTATCTTCCCAGGCTTGATTATGATGATTCTGTTGAGAAGTAAACTAAGTTTGTCTAGGGTGGTAGGATTCATGTGGAGACCCAAACAATTCCAAATGGATCCATTGTATCATCTGTAAGACCCATGCATCGGGTTAAGAGTAACTGCCAAACTTTTATTATCACCTGCATTAGTTCTGCCTTTGGTATTTCCATTGAAGAACCAGCTCATTCCTCTGGCTGGTCGGAGAAAAATTCCCCCCAAAATTCTGATCCTCCCAAGCCTTCCTTTCCTTATAGCCTTAAACAGCGAGAAAGGGGCGTTGCTGACTGAAGTGCCCGGATGAACATCCCCACCCATGAGTGATCCTTCCAAAAAAGCATTGATTACAGGACACTTTCGTGGATAGCTGAGCTTTATCAAAGGCTGCACAGGTGACAACAAACTTACCTCACTGTTTCCCAAATAGGATTACCTCTGCGGTAGTGACCATCTTTGGGTGAGGCGGAGTCAACCAGCTTAGAGGCGACGAGCTTCCAAAGCATCTGTTCTGCATGTGTGTTTACGACAGCCCTTCAGCAACGCTTCCAATAGAAATGAAGTGATCAACTTTCGTGGCTGCACTTAACTAACTGACAAGAGGCAGAGACTAGCTGCACTGTGTGCCAGAGATGCTTTGTGAACGGTTAAGCATGCAGCACTGCAGATAGGCAACATCAGCAACAAGAAAGATGCAATGCAATATTTAAAGTATTACACCAGGCCACAGACCTACTAAGAGCAGAGCATGATACTTGATTTGGGTTCTGAGCAGCAAGATGATTTTCATTAAAAAACGGTCTTATGACTATGCTGCGTCCTGATTGGCCACGGTTTAATGTCATTTTGAGGGTCTTTATTTTAGGACTCATGGGACATGTTATCCTTGTTTTGATAAATTACTGTTGTTTGCTTTACTGCTGAGCTCAGAATTAGGAAAAGAAGGCGTAATCCTCACCTCCAGTCATGGTTCAGGGAAAAGTTTGGGCCTTTTTTACATAACAAAGGCTATGGGTTGCAAACAGGAACTGGGCCTAGGCCTCTTTTCAGTTTGCTTTACTACTAAGCACTGCTTTTTTATATACCGGAGACTCCCGTCTCGACGACCGGGAATGATTCAGGCATGTGAATCTATGAAAGTTCCAATACTGGAGTAATCCAAGTTTATGTTCGCCTTCCTTGGATGCCAGGTGATTGTATTTTGGGTTCAGACACTGGAAGGAGGGACATGATTTGATGAAACGGTATATTCGCGCTAAGGATGTCTTACACCTACAAGGATGAGGTTTGTGAGGTGGGAGATTATCCAAAGATGGGTCACCCACCACAGCCTGATAAAATAATTTTCACAATCATACCAAACCTACTACCACTTCTAGACTAGTATGAAAATACCTCTGCACTTCCGGCTCGTGTTATTATCCAGATCTACTGCCTCTCTCAACAGAGCGTACCACACGTCATCCAGTCCCCAGCTGCTGCTGCATAGGACAGCAGCATGCCCCATCCAGCCCCAGCTTCTGCTACACAGGACAGCAGCCTGCCCCATCCAGCCCCCAGCTCCTCCTGTATAATGCAGCAGCCTGCCCTCTCTAGCCCACAGCTGCTGCATAGGACAACAGCCTGCCCTTCTAGCCCGCAGTGACTGCTGCATAGGACAGCAGCCTACCCCATCCAACCCCCAGCTGCTGCTGCTGCATAGGACAGCAGCCTGCCCCATCCAAGCCCCACCTGCTGCTGCATAGGAAAGCAGCCTGCCCCATCCAGCCCTCTGCTGCTGCTGCATAGGACAGCAGCCTGCCCCAACCAGCCCCCAGCTGCCGCTGCATTGGTCAGCAGCCTGCCCCAACCAGCCCCCAGCTGCAGCTGCATAGGACAGCACCATGCCCCATCCACCCCCAGCTGCTGCTTCATAGGACAGCACCCTGCCCCATCCACCCCCAGCTGATGCTGCATAGGGCAGCAGCCTACCCCATCCAACCCCCAGCTGCTGCTGCTGCATAGGGCAGCAGCCTGCCCCAACCAGCCCCCAGCTGCTGCTGCACAGGGCAGCAGCCTGACCCTTCCAAACCCCAGCTGCTGCTGCATAAGGCAGCAGCCTGACCCATCCACCCCCAGCTGCTGCTGCATAGGGCAGCAGCCTGACCCACTCTCCTTGATCCAACGTTAACGAGCACTCCAAGCCCCGAATTACCGGCATCAGCTTCTAATCTACCCGCATTGGGAAAAGTCAGTGCTGCCTCCAACTGCCCTTGATAACTTTACAGGATTCTGAGGTGGGCTGCTGGGCTGATTACATGGCATATATTAAGACCAGGTTTACCTACCCCTGCTATCTCCTAGTGAGAATGAACGTTTCACAATCTGGATTTACAGGTTTTCATATTGTGTGAATCTTTTAGGCCTAAGGCACTGTAGTCTGGGATCGCAGCCATCTGCTGTTGTTCTGTGAGGCAGTCGTGCTGGGAGGACGAAGCCCATACAATGAATCGTAAGAAAACATAACATAACACAACACAATGCTTAATTTTATGACCTGACTCGCCCGTGTAATTAGATTCGCCTTAGCAGGATGTAGTCACATTAGATATATTTGTTACCAATATTTTGTTTTGGGCGCCATCTTTTTTTACCGTCAGATTGAGTGAAACATGAAGATAGTTGTAGTGCTTTAACCTTTCTGAGCGTTTTCCAAACAAATATTCGTAATAAGCTTTTGAAGATTTGGGGCCAAACCTACTACTGGTCACTCACGCTGGTAGGCCGCGTGCTTGGAAAGATTTTTTGTCTCTCATTTCCTTGGTTGCCACCTCCGTGAGTTTAATCGCCCTTTATTGAGATCTAGAAGCTATCTATGCGCGTGATATACACATCTCGACAGGGCTGGTTCACCTCGTTGTGAACCTACTAAAGCTCTTTAGCAAGCACTAAATAAACAAGCATTTGCAATGCAATAGGTCTCGCATTAGGAAAGTTTGAGTTATTGGTATTGTAAATGACAAATTTTGTATTTATGTGTTGGTTTTGAAAATAGCTAAATTAATAGCTTTGTCATTTACAATGCCAATAGTTTTAACTTTCACAAATGTGACACCTATAGCATTTGTAAAGTAATATGTGTTGTATTTACGTGACTTAGATGTATTGATATTACAGATAACAATGGCTTTTATTTTTTTATAATTAATACTTAAATGAAAGTTATTGTAATTTATAATGACAATAGCGTAAACCTTTGTAAATAACTTTTGTGGAGATTATGTTTAGTGTATTTTATTGTGACGAAAATCCAAGAACAGAAGTGAAATATTAACCTCTTTTTGTGACATTTGTAATAAAGCTTGAAACATTGAGAGAACATATTTGAACTAGTTGTTGTTGAATGGTTGCACAGATTGATGCTGTGGTGGCGCTGAGTGATGTTGTGGTGGCGGCAAGTGATGCGGTGGTGTTCAGCGATGCTGTGGTAGCGCATAGTGATGTTGTGGTGGTGCTGAGTGATGCTGTGGTGATGCGATAGATAGAGGGAGGGCGATAGATAGAGGGAGGGCGATAGATAGATAGATGGTTGTGTGTGTGGTTGTGTGTGTGTTGTTGTGTGTGGGTGTGTGTGGGGTTGTGTGTGTTGTGTTTGGGGTTGTGTGTTTTTGTGTGTGTTTGTGTGTTTCGGAAAGTCTGTGGTGCAGCCATTCTCCAATGCATGGCTTGGTTCCTAAGCCCTAGGCTACAGAAGATTGCTGCGGGTTGTACTTCCATAAGAACTGAAGACCTCTTAAGCAACACAGCTACTGAAGCATTTTTCCACTTTCATAACATAGGCAAGATTTTCTTACACATAAAATTCGAAACACGTTAAATCATTTAACAAGTCATTAGTATTCAGTAGACCAGAATACTTCAACAGTCAGTTATTGAGCCCCCCACTACTCCGTCACACCACTAGACATGCTACTAAATTTTGATAGCTGAACTAAAATTTACTCAGGCATACCCCTGCGTAATACGTTCACCTTCATGAAGCCAGCTGTCTAACTTTCATAAACAGAGCCATATACAAGCCACCGAAACTGATAAAGGAATTAAGGTATTGGTTCCTAACTACCTGACACCATGTAACATTACACACCAGGTCAAACTTCGAGTTCCACCAAACAGAACACCTTCCGGTCACAATCACGTTTCTGCCCAAATTTCAGTCCTTCTACCTGCTAGAACCACAAGCATTGCACCGCCCAACTACCAGACATCTGTGGCACCTCTCTTCTCAGAGTTCAAAATAGCATTATTAGTACATTTAATTCTACTCAAAAGAAGTGATTACTAGCCCCTTCTTTTCTGAATCTGTACAGTATGTATTTGCTGCATTAGCTAGAGAAATAATTGTGGTATATATGGGTCTTCTTCACCAACCATTGTCAAACAGTCAGCACAATTTCTCTGCACCTCAACTGTTATTTCTCTAATCTATGTTAACCACCTCACGATCTATGATTTGTGGTTGCGATCTTAAACGTTTCTAAAGAAAATGTTATTGCAGCTCAATAAATTCAAAAATTCACTCATATGTTAAGGGGGGGGCGTTACCAGTGTATCATACTGGGAATTTTATATTACCTTGAGACAAAATACAGTAACGCACTGCTGGCAAATGTGACAAACTTGACTGAAAATAAAGGAGTGCATACCTCATCTATTACAAAATACATTAAAGTTTCAAGTCGCACTAAGTAATGCATTGAAATGTCACAAATTTAGTGCCTGAGAATTTTAACTTTTGTTAAGTATGTGCATTTGTTTGAAACATACCAACACATGAAGCTTTGGAATTAAGGGATGTAGCTTCGCGTAGGCTCGAGTCACTGGAAGCCCATATTACATTGTAAGTGCATTTAAATTGCACACCGTCGTGTAACCAGGAACAAAGAACGCTGTGCCAGGAACTGGAGAAAAATAACAATTATACTAGCAATAAAGTGTTTAAGAAAAAAAGTGATTGTGGTTTCCGGGCATAGTGCGCAATGAACAACAGAACGGAGAAACAACTTGTAGGGAGCAATGTGATAACAACGCAAAGATGATATCAAACGAACGCCACTCCATACTGTCTGTGTGGGGGAAGAATTATAAGAACTCAAGAAAAAAAAGCAATAGAAACAAAATTAGAAATGCCGATCATACTGACCTGAAGAACTGAGGCGACATTGCAGAAGTCAGGCAGCCTTCGTTGGGATGTGGGCGGGGCCTGCAAAAGAAACAGGAAGGAACCGCCGGGAAAACATACGGTACCCTGTAAGGCTCAATGCTGAAGTCCCTGGCCCCATCAGAGAGACCGGGCGAAGACTGCATGGCACCAGAGGCAACACGGAGCTCCCGAGTGGTGAGGAGAGCCCCGCGGTGTGCCAAGAGACAGGCAAGGACCGAGCAAGCAAGTGAGAGCTTGCAGGCTGTTTGAAGACAAGTTGCGTGCACTGGCTGGAGGGGGGGGGCGTGTGTGTGTGGGCGTGTGTGTGTGTGCGCGTATGTGTGCGCGCGTGTGTGTGCACGTGTGTGTGCGCGTGTGTGTTAGTTAAAATAATGCTATTGTAGGAGGCTGACTTGCCTCGTAAGCGGGACAGATGTGCACGGCGCGTGGCTGTACGTGCGCGTGCACCTGCTGAAATCACCGAAAGCTTGTGCCCATCCACTGTCCCACTTCCGGAGCAAGTCGCTAACAATAGAGGCTTCGCTGGACAGAAGTGCTTTGCGCTGCTTACACCAGCTCGACCTAAAAAACGCATGTTACTCTGGCTAAGCCACCCAGGACCTTACCGCTTCGATACTATTTTCCCATTCGTTTGCTAATATATTTTCTGCAACTCTGTTCTAGTTTATCTTCTAGGAGGATTCAAAACACACACATCCATTCGATTCGTAACATTTGTTTTAACCGCTAAATACGCATTATGAATTTATTGGGTTACAATTAACCCTGTAAATTCACATCATTCTTGACTAGAGCAATATCACCATCTCGCGTTAAACTGATTTACATGAAGAAGTCCACACTTAAAAGGCGGAGTCAAAATGTCAGATTCTTTTCTCTATGTGTAGCACATTTCCATCTTGAAAGGGTTTCGCGAACGACCGCAGAGAATTGCAGGAGAATCAGCTAGAGTGGCATGCAACGCAACTTTGAAGATCTAAACTTGTAAAATGTAGTCCTGTAGATTATCCAGCTGAGTAAACGTGACGCTGATGCGCATTTGAAAGTTTATTTTTGCTGAACCATCGGAAAAAGCTCCTCTCCTATATCCCGTTAAATTTGAAAGTATTTCATGCACACCTACAATATGGAAGCACACTCACTCTTGTCACTAACATGAGTTTTTTTTTTGCGGAGTGTGAAACTACATTTACTGAGAATGTGAATACCCGCACACTTTGTTAGGAGACCCTTCCAGGAATGCTGTCAAACCCACCTTTAATCTTGCACTTATGAATTTGAAAATTCCACCATACTGGCAGAATTTTTGCATCCGCAAATGTCATTTGCTAGAGTAAAATTCCTTCAAATATTGAATTGGATTATCTCATTGGAAATCACATTTTTTTGCCATCTAAGTTTTTCTTAGATGCTCAAAATCATTTCAGTATCGGGCTTTTAACAACTCGGGTATAATCTTCAAATTCAGCTCTGAAAAGTAAATAATTTATTTAGATTGGTCTTTGCCAAGGGTCCTACTGCCCCTATTCTCTTTCTCCCTTGCACTCTCACCCGTACGTGCACACACACTCAGGGGAACCTTTGTCTACAGACCCCCGGGACTCCGACCACGGTTCAGTGACTCCATCGCCAATCTCATCAGCAGGCACGCCCTCGCTTCAACAGACTACATCCTCCTCGGAGACCTGAACTCCCACCTCGAGAGCACTAAGGACAGCAACTCTGCAACCTTGATTGACAAACTCAGACTCCGACAGCTCATCACAATACCCACCCACTGCGCCGGACACACCCTCGACCCCATCTTCTCCGCCAGCAATCGCGTAACCTTTAGCCACACCACCGAACTCCATTGGACTGATCACCACTGCATCCACTTCTCCTTCGAGAAACACACTGCACACAACTAACCACTACGATTCCCACACCGCAGCAGGAACAAAGTCACAGAAGAGCAGCTCATCACCACCCTCTCCCGAGGCCCTCCACCTGAGCCCTCTGACACTAACACAGCGACCCACAACCTCAGACAATGGATCGACGCTAACACCCTTGCCCCGATCAGGAAACCCTCAAACAGGTGCACCAACACGAGGGCCATCTGGTTCAACGCTGACCTCCAGACTTCCAAGCAAACCTGCTGAAGACTCGAAAAGCAGTGGCGCCACAACCAGACACAAGATAACCACGCAGCCCTCAAGAACGCCAGTCGCAAGCACCACCAACTAATCCGATCCGCCAAAAGGACCTCCTTCAAGGAACGCATCGACAACAGCGCACACAACAGCAAAGAGCTCTTCAACATCGTGAAAGAACTCACCACCCCCAGCTCCAGTGACATCCCACTGTCCAAAGAACTTTGCGACTCCCTGGCCACATGCTTGCACCTCAAGATCGCAGACATCCACTACAGCTTAGACACCCAGACACCAACAACAGATGCCGACACCCCCGACTCATGGCCACCAAATACATCGACCTCCTGCTCTCCTGGAATAACGTCACTGACGAAGACACCATCAAAATCATGAGCACCATCCACTCCGGCTCACCTTCCGACCCCTACCCCACAATATCTTCAACAAAGCAAACTCCATCATCGCACCCTTACTCCGAATGATCATCAACAGCTCCTTTGAGACCGCTACCTTCCCTGAGAGCTGGAAACATGCCGAGATCAACGCCCTATTCAAGAAACCCAAGGCGGACCTCAAGAATTTCCGACACATCTCCCTGTTCCGGCGAAAGTCATTGAGAAGACCGCCAACAGACAACTGACCCACTTCCTTGAAGAGAACAACACCCTGGACTCCACCCAATCCGGCTTCCAAAGCAATCACAGCACCGAAACCGCCCTCATCACCGCCACAGATGACATAAGGGCCATGTTGGACAACTGCGAAACCGTAACCCTCATCCTCCTGGACCTCTCGCCGCCTTCGTTACCGTCTGCCGCCACACCCTGCGCACTCCCCACCATGAAGCAGGGATCCGGGACAAAACCCTGAACTGGATCACCTCTTTCCTCATCGTCAGAACACAGAGAGTCCGCTTCCCCCATTCCGATCTGAAGCCACAACAATCACCTGCGGCGTACCCCAAGGATCCTCCCTCAGTCTGACCCTTTTCAACATCTACATGGCACCTCTCACAAACATCGTCCGAGCACACCACCTCAACATCATCTCGTATGCCGATGACACCCAGCTAATCCTCTCCCTCACCAAGACCTGGCCACCGCCTAATCCAACCTCCACGAGGGAATGAAGGACGTCGCAGAGTGGATGAAGACCAACCGCCTGAAACTGGACTCTGACAAGACGGAGTTCCTCATCCTTGGCTCTGCCCCCTCCGTATGGGACGACTCTTGGTGGCCTACCACCCTGGGAGCTGCACCCACACCCACCAACCATGCACGCCCAACAAGTCAACACCGTCTCCTCCTCCTGCTTCAACACTCTACGCATGCTCCGCAAGTTCTACAGATGGATCCCCAACGAAATCAGAAAGACAGCCACCCAAGCCCTCGTCAGCAGCGGTCTGGACTACGGCAACGCCCTCTATGCAGGAATCACGGCCAAACTCCAGAATAGACTCCCAACGCATACAAAAATTCCTCTGCACGCCTCATCCTAGGAATCCCCCGCCCTAACCACATCACCGCCCACCTGAGAGACCTGCACTGTCTCCCAGTCAACTAGAGGATCACCTTCAAGCTCCTCACCCACGCACACAAAGCACTCCACTACACCGGACCAGCATCCCTTAATAATCAACTCACCTTCTACAACCCTAACCGCCAGCTTCGCTCCGCTGACCTCGCCACTGTCCCGCGCATCGGCCGAACGACCACAGGCAGCAGATCAGTCTCCCACCTTGCCGCCAAGACATGGAACTCCCTCCCCACCCACCTGAGACGGACCCAGGACCTTCAGGAGACTTCTCTAGACCTGGCTGTTAGATCAGTAGCTGTCTCCTCTTTCCCCTCCCCCCAGCGCCTTGAGACTCTTAACGGGTGAGTAGCACGCTTTACAAATGCTTGATTGACTTTCTATCACACAATCAATAATTATATAGGACAGCTCTGTCACCGTTGAAGATATCTGGGCACTGAGGGCGTGACGTCTCAGTCGAAAAGCCAGATTTTGAGTTTCTCTCAGAAGTCCGCCAGGGCGGGTGCTGTTCGAAGATGGAAGGGCAGGTCGTTCCAGGTCTTGGTGGCGATGTAGGAATGATGGATGCAGGGGTTCTGCTCATGGTCTAATGAAGAGGAGGGCAGGTGTCTAGTGGGTCAGTGGAAATTCAGTTGGTGGTTGATGTAAGCTGAGCCTTGATAGTGTAGAGCTTTGTAGGTGTGCGTGAGAATCTTGAACTGGCATCTCTTCTGGATGGGGAGCTAGTGGATGTTTCTGAGGTGAGTGGTAATGTGGGTCCATTTGTGAAGGTCCAGGATGAGTCTGGCTGCAGTATTCTGTATGGTCTGGAGTCGCCTGAGGAGCTGGGTGGAGTACCGGCATAGAAAGTGTTGCCGTAGTCGAGGCGGCTGGTGACGAGAGCCTGAGTGACTGTCTTTCTGTTATTGACTGGGATACAGCTGAAGATTTTGTGGCGTATGCGAAGGGTGTGGAAGCAGGAGGAAGCGACTACATTGACTTGTCGTTGAATGGTCAGTTCACTGTCGAGGATGATGCCTAGGTTGCATGCATGGTCTGTAAGCGTGGGTGTTGGTCCGAGTTCTGCTGGCCACTAGCTATGGTCCCATACGGAAGTGTTTTTCCTTAAGGCTAGTACTTCTGTCTTGTCAGAGTTGTGTTTAAGGCAGTTGTCTTTCATCCAGTGGGCTACGTTGAACATGGCTTAGTAGAAGTTGGTTCTGGCGGTGGAGTGGCTTTGGTGAGCGAGAGGATAAGTTGAGTGTCGTCTGCATATGAAGTTATGTTGAGGCTATGCATTCTGATGAAGTTTGCGAGTGAGGGTCATGGAGGTGTTAAACAAGGTGGGGATGAGGGATGATCCTCTGGGTACGCCGCATATAATTTCCTTGGGTTCGGAGGTGAAGGGGGGAAGCCGGGTGCTCTGAGGGTGTTTTGTTGTATGCTGATGTTGTATAGTCTGTTGATGAGGTTGTGGTGGGAAACAGTGTTGAATGCCGCTGAGTGGTTGAGGAGGATCAAGGCCATAGTCTCTCCGTGGTCGAGAAGGGTTCTGATGTTGTCTGTGGAGGTGATCAGTGCAGTCTCAATGCTGTAGTTGGCATGGAATCCTGATTGGGAGAGGCCAAGTAGGTTTTTTTGTTCCAGGAATTTTGTGAACTGTTGGTTGATGGACTTCTCGAGTACTTTGGCTGGGTACGGGAACAGGTCGATTGGTTGATATATTTTGAGTTCACTGGGGTAGGCAGAGGGTTTCTTTAGGAGGTGTCTGACCTCTGCATGTTTTCATCTGTCCAGAAAGACTGCTTTGGAGATGGAGATATTGATGATGCTGGTTACTTCCGGGCTGATTGGGTTGGTTCAGATGTTGAAAAGGCGGTGGGGGCAGAGATTGGTGGGTACCCCAGAGTGGATGGGTGACATGATGGCTGTGGTGGTCTGAGTGGTGAGTGGAGACCAAGTGATAATCATTCGGCTGATGTGCGCTGGTTGGACAAGGCTGTTGAGGTGATGGCCATGGGTTGGGGATCAAGGTTGTTGCAGATGGTGGCGATCTTGCTGTGGAAGTACTCCAAGAGGGTATTGCAGAGTTCTTGGGAGGGGTGAATGGTGTTCTCTGTAGCCGCAGGGTTGGAGAATTCCTGGACTATTTTGAAGAGTTCTCTCATGAGGTCGGCCGCTGTATCGATGCAAGCCGTTATAGCTGGTGTCTTGGCTTCCTTGATGCGCAGGTGGTAGTTGCTGAGGGCTGCTTTGTAAATGGCTCTTTCGAAGGGGGTTCTTATTGCGCGCCATAGTTTCTTGAGTTGGTAGCAGTTACGCTTGGTGGTTCTGAGCTTTGGGGTGTACCAACTGACTTCTTTTGTTGGTTTTTGCTGGTCTCATCTGGGTGGGTCTGTTGACACATTTGGTGATCCATGCAGAGAAATTCTGGCTGGCCAGGTCAAGGTCTGCTGACGTTTCGGGTTTGGGTCCACTGTGTATTGTATTGTGTATGTTCCTTGCTCCAGCTGTGGTGGGAGGAGCCAAGGTGCTTGGTGATGGTGTTCTGAGCCTCAGAGATGGTAAAGTCAGGGCTCGAAAAATCATAAAAAGGTTACTACATCTGCAGGTTCAGTAACTTGAATACACTAATCGACCTAACTGTAATAAACTTAGCCCATGAACTGGATTCATCCCGATTGTCACACAGTTCACTTTACAAAATCTGCTAACTTCAATAACAGAAAGAAAAGCAAATGTAGGAAAACAAACTGACTTTTGACCTCTGACAGGATAACAAGTTTTAAACGCATCTTTATTGCTCATTCACTTTGTGAGCAAACAGAACACATTTTGTCAGCTCCCCAGAACAGGCGAGTAGGCCCTAAAAATAGCTTGTCCTGATTAAATGTGGCTTGCTATTGCGAGTGGGCAAGAGGGTTTTTCGAGCTTTGGAAGTGAGCGATAGTGAGGTCAGTCCATGTGAGTTCTGGGATGTGGCTGAATATAATTCTGTCACTGGAGGTGAAAATGGAGTCA
Organism: Lissotriton helveticus; assembly: GCF_964261635.1. Taxonomy (NCBI): domain Eukaryota; kingdom Metazoa; phylum Chordata; class Amphibia; order Caudata; family Salamandridae; genus Lissotriton; species Lissotriton helveticus. Next base: position 774,122,499 of record NC_136070.1, on the reverse strand, counting down.
AGTGTATGTCCGGCTTTGTGCATAGGTTCAGGGACCAGTTGGATTAGGCTGATGTTGTACAGGTTCCTAGGGGGCGCAGATGCCTCTGCAAGTATATGTAAATGAAGATGGCCTGGAAGTGCGAGCGATGTTTATTTGCTGCATTTCCAGGCTGTCTTCATTGATTTTGAACCCTTGGAGTGAAAGTAAGAACTGTGAAATGAGTGCCGTGGGGGCAGGGGGCAGTGAGTGTGCTGGCATGGTCAAAGAGATTACCAACAACCTTTTGGACTGCAATAGGTCTTGCATTTGTGGGAATTTAAGCTACTGGCATTGTAAATGACAATGCCTTTTATTTATGTTTTAACCGCTACCGCGCTACCCCGTTTTCCCGCTGTGCGCTGGAATTTCAAAAATGCGCGGTTTGTGACAAAGCCAGCACGTCATCCGCGTAGCGCAGGTAACGCCCATGACGAGCTGGCTTTGTCATCCGCATCGAAGGGGTTAAAAACATAAATAAAAGGCTTTGTCATTTAAAATGCCAATAGGTCCAAATCGCGTAAATGCGAGACCTATTGCATTGCAAATGCTCGTTCTTTCTTCTTGTTGAGATTTCATCTATTATTCACACCACTAATTTCAATTAAGGTTTACTCAAATATGCAGTCGCTTGGTTCCGGGGGCCTATGATTTATGCTGCAAAGGAAGGTGTCGCCAGGAAACCTGGGCGTCGCAGTGCTTTCTGTTCACAGTTAGCCTTTAAAAACCATTAGTGAATAGACTTTAAAACTCCCTTGAAATAATGCATATGTTTTATTAAGCAGACATAGTAGACTCTCGGGCTCGCATAAATGTCCAAAATCGGAAGAGCTTTGTATTAAGCACAACACAAGTGAAACCCCACAGGGGCAAGGACACAAAACATTTTCATTTTCACTGGTGCAGAAGCATGTCTTCTCCCCCCCCCCCCCCCCCACATAATTTTAAGTGAGTTATAGACATATTATCAAAGTAGCTCTGGTCAATGAACGACCCTCAACAAAAACGGAGGAAAACCAATTTTGCAGTGTTTGCAATTTGTGTAATTATAAATGGACAGGCGTATTTTGCCTGAAACATGTATTTTCTCTATGTTTCAATAAGTAAAGGCTGCACAAATAATGTGAAATCAGTTTGTGGTGTGTTTGTCCTGGTGAAAACTATATTTGTTTGAGAGTTTGTTTGAATGTGAGTTTTAACTGTGCAGTAATAAATACAACTTTTGTACTTTGCGTTTTCAATTGTTTTTTATTAAAAAATACTTTTGGTTGTGTTTCAGAGGATGTGGCTTGCTGATCAGTGTCTTGGTTTTGAGTGCGAGAAGGGATTGCTGCTTTTACTTGTCTCGGTTAACAGTTGTCATATCATGGGATGAGGAGTTAATAATTTCTTGTTTAAAAAATGTTAACATTTAAAATGTGCACATCAAAGAGTGGGTAGTTCTAGCTTTCGGTAGGCATGTCATAGGTGCCTGGGAGCTACCAGGCCTTGTTCTATCCTTCTTGAGCGCCTGTACCTCACACAGACCTAAAATGCTTAGCTTGAGGTCCAGGGTATAAGCAAGGCCACGAGAATTATGCAGCAGAAGAGGGCCAAATTATGAAACAAGGTTGAGTAAATGATGCAGCAAGAATAGGCAAATTATTCAGCACGTTTTTTAATAATATTGCTACATTCTTTTTTCATTTTAAAACTTGGTAGCACTGTCTGGGCATTGATTGCACTTCGTTAGTACTAGTTTACTACCGAAATATAACTATAAGCAACAAAAAGAACACCAGGCCAGCTTTGCCAAGTGCCTTCCACAGTGCGTCGTTGCATTTTTACTAACTTTAGAACCATTTGAGCGAGAATCATTTGTTTGTTGTTGTTAATATCAGCAGATGATGCGGAAGGTGATGGATTATGTGTCAAATCTATAATTATGCCAAAATTGCAGCCGCCACACAATCACATAATTCCAGTGGCCCTGGGTATAACAATTGTGAAGAGTGCTTCTTTCTGATCTGTAGTGGTGAAGGGCTAATGCAACAAGATTTTATCTAGAGGGGCTTGTAAATATGATAACACCCCTAGATTACATAAAAAAAAATCTTTACCACCATGAGGCTTTAAGCAGAGCCACTGGAATTATTCAGCAGGAGAGGACCACATATGCAAAGGAGTCCTAGGACCGATTGTTGTTCCATACGGTATGATACCCAGGTCCACGGACAGTGAACGGGTTACCCCATTAGTTTATAATGGTCACATTATGGGGCAGGGTTGACTAAATTATGCAGCAAGAAAAAGTAAAATATACGGCACAATGCAGCACATTTTGTGGTTAGCATTACTTTATTATTTTAACTCATGGTAAGGCTGTCAGGGGACATATTTCACCTCTAGTACCAGTTTAACACTAAATACAGCAGTAAGCAGCTACAGGATTACCAGTCAATCTTTGCAAAGGGCCTTCCACTGCTCTGGAACACTTTGCAACAATTTTTAAGTAAATTTAGTTCCGTGTGAGGTAGAATCAAGTTTCTTTTGTTGGAATATGCAGATTATGAATTATGTAGCAAATGCGGTAAACTCATAATTATGTGGAAAACGGCTTTAAGTGACTCAATCAATTAACAGCTGGTAAGAAGGCTGGTTTCCTTAACTTTCCGCACTACCTCCACATCCACCCCTTTCAGGCAGAGGCACCTCAAAGTCCGCATTAACCATTCAGGAGCAGTTTTTTTTTTAAAAGCTGAGTTCATGGGGTGGCATCAGGATTGCATTCAGATGCAGAGCCATAATCCTCTTGACCCCTGGAGCCTCACAGTAATGGTCTAAGAGATAGAGGAAAGGAGTGAGATTCATAGATATCGTCAAAGAGAAGGCCCAGAATAGAGAGCACTGTACGGGGACTCATTTTTATGTTTACAAATGGCCAGAGACATCTTTTTCAGAGAGATACCCCATCGAAGGAGACGGTATAAGTGTTTTACATTTTTTTCTTTAAGATTCATTTGTTAGAGAAGCTGGCACTGCTGCCAAGTGTGTAAGTGGCCACTGCTAGTTATCATTAGGGAAGCAGATGCAGCAGGACTGGGAGCCAGGGGTTTTAGGGGCCTCCTGCATCACAATTATGGCTGTCTACCTTTAAAAAAGAGGGACATGGTAACTTATTTTCCTTTCTAGTACTAGGACCGAGGTAATGGTCTGTCATGGTGGAGAAGAGGTAAACGATGCAGAGGTGATAGCCTGCTACTCAGCACTACAGTTATCATGAGTTCAGCAGGTGTAGTTGCATTGGGGTCCAAGAGTGTGAGAGGCTCACACCACCCCAATTATGAGGAGTAGTATGTTTGTGATAATGCATGTTTTTGTTTGATGCATTTGCTGTTTTAGAAGTCTCATATTTAGATCAGTTTATAAGCTATAGAAAAAATACTCCTGAAATCATCTCATAAGACTTGACCCCTGCATGCAGCCATGTCCCTCCTGCTCTCTCAAACCTTGCCATAAATTTTTGGCGGGGGGGCCCAACCTCAAAATGTTTTGCTTAGGGGGATTCAAGGCAAAAAAGTTTGAAGACCTCTGGTTTACAGAACAGAGCCACGACACAAGCATGAAGCAAATGAAGTTCCTGTGTCCGGGGTTCTCTAAGTTAGTAGAAATTTATTTTTGACTAGACACACATTTCAACCCATTACTTTAAACCAGCATGGAATTGGCTATATCTTTACACATAATACATTGACTCGCTGAGTAAACAAAATCACTCATCTTTAATACGATAAATGGAGCATGATATTCTCTGGCATCGAACGAAAAAGCATTATCCAGTAAAATCCCCACTCTTTTAATTTTAGATCTTGCAGTCTGGGTCTGGCAAAATGGAAGCTAGGATAAATAATGCTAAAATACGTCCGCCCTGTTTTTTGCCCTCCTGCCAGACAAAATCACTGCTGTCTTTCAGCCTTGTAATTGCAGACAGTTGGCATTTACCATCCATGTCATGGGGGCAACTGAGTAGATTATCATGTGACCTCCTCTCCAGCGCCTGAGCGCAGATGAGTTCTAGCAGCACGTGACAGGTCTGCTGAGAGTAAGGGGTGTTCACTCCTAAGATAGGTCACATACAGTGGAGAGAGTGGCTCCTGCAGTAACTCGCAGGTACTGTGAGAAGTCTGTGCAAGGTTTTATCCCAATATAAGTTGTACTCTTTGGTTTAAAAATGAGACAAACTGCTTGTATGGGACTCCTGTCTTATTCCTGCAGGTATGGAAAGTTGGCCAGCTTGCAGTTAATGCTCCTCTGTATCAAAAACGTATCTCACCCTGGGTTGCAGTTAAACAAACACTGTCTAGTACTCCGTATCAAGTTTCAGTTTGTCGAGAATTTTAAAGCTGTACAGTTGAATAGGTAGCATTTTGGTTACAACCTTCTTACAGAGTTTTATATAGCGCGAACTTGACCCGAATCAGGTATCAGAGCGCTTTACATAGCACCATTTGCATTACATGAGGACACATTCAATTTTTTGCTGTTTTTGTTAGGCACGGGGAGATTAAGTGAATTGCCCAGAATCACAGGATGTTCAGCGTCATTGCCACACTCGAACCCGGTTCCCCAGATTCGAGCGCCCTAGCCATTAGGCCAACTCCTCTCCCTCTCTAGGTCATTAATAAATGGAAGACCAGCAATAGGTTCACAACCGCAGGGAGCAAAGAGTGTTTTTTTTCTTTTCAGTTTCAGATAGCACAAACTCGACCTGAAGATATTAGAGGGCCTTACATGAGCACCAGTTGTGTTACACAAGGACGCATTAATTTTTAGTAGGCACGGGGAGAAGACGCCGAGGCTCGGACATGGTTCCACAGCTCCAAGGGCGGCAGCTCTGGCCTTTACACCACGTGGTAAAGCTAACTGAAAGGCGATGGAACGCAGTACAGAGTCCAAGATACAGACTGGGCAAAGTTATTTTTCCAGCAGTGAAGAGCGTGTCAACTTTTTTTTTTTTAATTTCCAAGCTTTCCCCACTAGGAAACAGATAATGATGACTGAAAGGTAACAATCAAGAGGTCAGATGATCTGCTGCCCCCATGCAGGTACTGGGTCAAAACTCTGATCATTGCCTTTCACATGCTTTAATAGCGAGTCTATTTCATCCTTTGAAGTCAGCTTGAAATAGAAATTAGGCCTCAATGCCGCAAACGTGTCATTAGCATCTTCTGGGCCCAACAGATTACCTCGAGTGAGAGGAGATGGGGAGGCAGATTTGTCAGTCGCTTGGATGTTGTCATGTTTGCTCATAATATTGTTTAAAAATGCCCTTAATGATTGTTCCTTGCACTATGACATGGGGACCTTTTCGGTCAATGGTGTCATCTAGATCTCTTTGCTTTCAACTAAAATGCAGTGTCCCTTGCTCACCTGAAGGAAAGGCTTGAAGGAACCTGCAGGGCTAGGGAAAAACGGTCACGGACCTAAGAGTGAGCATAAGTGATGCACTGTAGGAATACTGCTGTGGACACTAAGGAATTGTCATTGAATTGCAAATACAGACTAGCCCGCTCAGGGCACTAGTCCTAAAAAAAGAAGTGGGGGGACGTTGTCACTGGAAATGACGTCACAACAGGAATCTCATGGGTATTCATAAGCCTTTAGATGAAAGGTGGTCTGCATCCGGCTTCGCGGGGGCTGCCGGTGCCTGCGTTTAATCCCCCCGCAGTGAATACAGGTAAACAGACGTTCAGAATGACCTCCGATCTTGCCCCAGAGAGGCCAAAGAGTGAAGTCCACCTTTTGGGCTGGGGAGACGGCGTCCACGCTGTACAAACCCGGTAAAATAAGTGGGGGGACGCCGTACACCCGCGCGGTACCCGGACTCGAGCCCTGAGCCCGCTACAAGTTATTGCATATATTGTTTACACTTAGCGTGGGGATGTCCACGGGTTAATAAATACTGGCACAAGCTGTTTCAAAATGTGAGTGAGCTGAGCAAACATGTGAAGAACGTCCAGAATAGAAGTAGAACATTTGTGGGACTAGCACTGCCTTTGCTTTGTGAGCCTTTGCATTGATGGCTGTGCTAATGTTGTGTTCCTGACTTGGCGATGGCAATGTCTAGTGTTTGTATCTACGGCTATGACATGCATTGTACTGTTGCCACTACCAACTTGTTGTAAGTTAAATATATTTTTTAAATGATGGGTCTCAACATGCCACAGACACTCGGTGTGTGATGGATTCCTTATCAATTGGCATGCAAAGGTAAGGTTTACCCTTCTTTGTAATCCAACACTTCTCAAACAGTGTAACAACTGCACAAGATCTTCCTGTGTCAAATGATAATGGACACTAATGCCCTTGAGTGGTCAACTATGTCATGGTTTTTGGTCCTCTCTTCTCTCCCTTTTACAAAGTGTGTCCTCTAAGCAGAAGGGTCTTCTGCCACTGCTCCTTTCCTCCGTTAATAGATACACTTAGCAGTCTCACATCTAAGATTATTGCCAATGGTTATCTGGGTCTGTCTCCAGAGAGTCCTATAATCATCCAGGCAGCAAGACAGCACTGGATTGAGTGAGTGCAGTTTTGCCAAAGTCACTTTAGAAGGGCACTAACCAGGTCTCCTGAATGCTAGATCCCTTGTTCACTGTATTGTCTTACCTGGTCAGTGGGTGCATGTCACATTCTATTTTGCTTTGATTGGTGTCAGTAAGGACAAATACCAGGGTGTTTTCCATTGCAAAAAGTAGTGGCGTGTTTCTTGAATTTAATTTTTTTTACCCTTATTTGTGCCTTTTGCCTTCCTTTAAAGGCATCCATATAGTCCCCAACACATTTGCACCCTGCTTGTTGCCACACTTGAAACTGATTACCTGCTGCATATTCTGTAAAGTCTGGGTTGTCAATAACTGGAGAAAGTGGGAGGGGAAGGTGGTGAAGCCCTTTTTCATTGCCAATGAATCCCACACCAGCGTTCTGGCCATAGTGACGGGGAGAGGGGGGGGGGAATATAGGCCCCCATAGGCTATGTTGCTTGGGGTTTCCAAATATTGACCCCTGCAATGCTGGTTCCTAAAACACCAGTGTTTCTCTGTTTGGTCTCTGGCTCACTCTACGATGGTGCAGAGGCACACAGGCTTGTAGTATTGCGCAATGTTGGGTATCCTCAGGCCTCCCACTTGAGGATATTGGTAAGACAATGTGAGGGGCAAACAGGGTTTTTTGCCTTCCCAAATAAATATTTATGTTTCTAGTTGAAGTGTTTGTAACCTACCGAGGGAGGCTGCAATGGGAGTGTTTGCAGCTAAAGGGTATCCTCTGGAGGGCTGTCATTTTGCAAACAGCAGTGCGACCCAACCTCGACGAGAACCTCAAGTCATTCCAGACTTGTCAGAGGAGTTCCCGATAATGACTCTTATCTATGGACTGTATTGTACTAGCTATTCGATTCTCTGCGTTTCGGACGAAGATGATAGACCATATGTTTAGCTTTATGGAACTCATAGCCTCCTGTAGATGAGCTGGGGCTGTAAGACTGAGGATCTTTAACTTCTGTACATTGAATTTGAAGCTGGAGATTTCCCTAGATCCCTACATTTCTTCCACCACTGCAGGTAAGGAGCGTGTGGGCTTGCTCAGAGTGGGAATTACGCCATCAGCAAATAGGCAGATCTTGTGTACCTCTTTACCAAATGGAATGCCCCTGATAGAATGATGTGCTCTGACCCTCTGTGCTAGGGGCTGCATATACAGACCAACAAGACTGGAGACTGGGGATATCCTTGGCACGTCCCTTGCTGAATAGTGAAAGGGGGCAAAAGGAACATCGTGGGAACTTGTCTCCATAACTAAATTCCCAAAGGGTTACCTTAAGGTAGAGCCAGTGAACCCTGTTAAAAACGTTCTCCTTGTCAATGGTTAGCAGGAGAGTGCAAAGTTAGCCCTATGAACCTTATCTAACAGATGATTGAGTCTGGTAGTATGGGGAGGGTTCCACACATTTCTGCAATAACGATCATGGAGATGCACTAAACTTGATTATTTCTAAGTATGACCTACTGTTGCTGAATTGTGAATGTGACGTGAACAGGTAACAAATTCCGTTTTTCATTGGCAAAAATTCTTAATCAGTTATTGATCATGTGTTGGTATCTGCCTCTGCCAGCCGTTTGTGTGGGATCCCGGGAATTGTTCAGTTGGCAATGAGCGATCATGATCCAATTTTGATGCCGTTTCTTTTTTGGCAAAAGAAATGTGTAGCTTTCCCTACAGTCAATAGCATAATTCCTACTAGGCCCAATGGTGTGCGAGTTAAATGGGCAGGAATAGACCCAAATAGACTACTCCATGAATGAGTAAATAGGAACTATTTTGATATAAGTTACTGCTTAAAGGACGAGGCCACCCCGAACAGGATGCTGTCTTGCTTCACGCATATTACCTGCTCTATTAACTCCCTTGTGACTCGGAATCTGAACTCTTCGCGAGCAAGGAATAGGAGATGGTTTGACTATTCATGCACCAAGGCTTCCCAGTAATTGAAAGTGGCCTTACACTGTTACCCACGGAATAATACCTTAATTAAGCTCCTTCGCCTTGAACATAGGCGGGCACTTGCAGCAAGAAAGAAGGTGTTACAGGAGGAGGCATGGTCTAGCAGCGGAATCCAAAGACCACAAGCTATTAAGGGATATGGTCAATGCTCCCTTTCTAAACAAGCATTTGCAATGCAATAGGTCTTGCATTTTTTAGAGTTAGAGCTATTGGCGTTATAATGTAAATGTTTTTCATTTGTGTTTTGGAGTGAAGTGAATTTATGTGATAGCAACTGTGTGTTTTACAATGCATCTAAAGGGAAGGAATTTGGCAAATTGCCTGTGGCGAGATGTGCTAGGCTCAGATTCCAACTAAACACCTTTTGTCTTTCAAGATGCGACAGTCTTAGTGTTTAAAATACAGTAGCATGCCTACAACAGTATCAACATACAACACAGTTCAATACGACCTATTCGGTTTTAAACCAAACCTATGTATTTGTAAAAAAAAACATGTTCTTCCCAATGGCGCCTCTTGCACATGTCCTGCCTGGAGAATGTGTTGACAAATTTGTTGACATTTGATTAGCTAGGGCTGTGAGATAACCGATGAACTCAGAGAGGCTTTGCCTAGCCAGTGCTATGCTCGGCTAGGAGCCCTGATTAAGACCTATGGGCAGGTCAGGCACGTTCGTGTAGACAGGTGTGGCCAGGCACTTTGAGGGCAGTGACCACACCCGGACACACAAATCACTGTTACAAGTCACACTACATTAAGCATTTACAAAGTTAATAATTTAAGACCAAGATATATTTCTCAGGATTAAAAAACACATACAGGACCAGATCCATACAGAATGCATACCTACTTTGTATGCTTGCATTACACACAATACTAACCGTTGCAACGCAAGGTACCCTGACTCAGATAGATGCAGCACAGACAGAAGCAGTGCAAACTTCCCATTCACTGCCGAACAAAACAGCAGCAGCAGGGCAAGTGTCTCACTCTCAACAGGTGCACTACCAATAGAAGCGCAACATGCTTCTTACACATAGAGGACAAGTGCAGCTCAAGCAACAGTGCAAACTTTCCTTGCAGTTCTGTGACAACGAGACACTACACAGCAATTTCAAATAAAAAGACTAATAGCCTACTGAGATGATGGAATAAGGGTGCAGCTAATAGGATTGTCAAAAATATAACAACAATAAATATACAACTAATGCACACTCTAGGGCCAATTCACTCGGGCTCCCCTTACTCCTCAGACCCTTGCCTCTGGTTGTAAGGCATCTGCTGCAGGTACTACAGTGCCCGCTCAGTGCTTGCCGCCTCTAGCTTGCCCTGGGCCATGCCCCCAAAGAGCTTCTCAAGGAATCGCAACGGCTCCGAGGGCTGCGCTTCTAGCAGCTGCCCCAGGGCGGGTGCCCAGGCAAGAACCAGCTCGGCCATGTGCCCTGCACCGTCACGGCTTGCCGTCAATGACTCAACAGCGACCGGAGTCACAGTGGTAACGAGTAAAGCCATGGCTCTCTGCGGTTTTTTCTCAGAGCAGTGAGATTAGCGACCTAGAAGTATGTGTGGGGAGGGGCTGCTGGGGCCACCTTCCATTAGATATTTCCTTGGACGAAGTCACCTGAGCTTGGCATTAAGGTGCCAGTGGTAGGGCCCTGGGCCTGATGGGGTGCCCGTGGATGCTTTTAAATCAGCTGTAGAATTATGGGGCCTCATCCTGAAGAGGGTGTTTAATGCAGCAGTTGCAGTGCAATACCTATTTCCTGAGCTAGTTCAATAGTTATACCTATATATAAGAACGGTGATAAATCAAACTCCAAAAATAAATCGTCCAATCTCTCTTTTAGACTCATCAGTCAAAGTGATGAGCAGGATCCTACTTATGAGATTGGAGGAGTGGGTGCAGGAATCTTCTATTCTATCCATAGCCCAGTTTCGTTTTAGAAAGTTATAGGTACTATTGAGCAGTGTGTTAATTTAGACCTCCTGATTGGGAAATATCCTAGAGCTAAATCAGGATCTTTATTCCTCTGTTTTGCTGACTTAAGCAGTGCTTTTGACCTTGTTGACCATGTACTCCTGTGGTCATCACTGCTTCCCCTTGATGTTCTTAAGGGCAAGCAAAGTTTGTTATGGTCCACAGGGGCAATGTTCCCCTTCGTTTAAAGTAGGGCGAAGACTCCAACAGGGTTGTGTTTTGGCCCCTCTGTTTTCCCTTTTTATCAATGGGATGGATAGTGCTCCGCAGTCCATACAAGCTGATGACCCTTGTGCCACCGGGCACCCTTTACCAGTGTTAATTTATGCTGATGATGCTGTTTTGATATCTAGGTCCCCGATTAGACTGCAGAGATTGCTGAATGCTTTTAGAGACTTTATGGCTTCCAAAAAATGATAATTAATGAAACGAAAACATAATTTGTGGTCACAACCCAACTAAACGCAGACCCTTTTTTATTGATAATACTGTAATTTCTAGAGTTAACTCTTTTTATTACCTGGGAGTCTTATTCACGAGTACTGACTCCTGGACTCAATAGATCTTAAAGAATAAAGAAACGATGAGCAGAAACTCTTAGGTTCTCCTCTAAATTGGGTTGTTGTTAGAGCTGGCACCATTGGCGTGGGTCTCCCTTCCATTTTTTTGCTGCTGCCTCATGTATTTTTGCTGGTATTAGATGCTTTGGGCACTATGCCACTGCTATCCAGAGCCACAGTGCAAGTGCTCCCTATTGTAAATTGATGTATTAATCAGTGGTTCCATGTTTGGCCATTTGGTTTACTTGTCAGACCCTAGTCTAGTGCACTGAGTGTGCCCAGGGTGTGTAAATCCAAATGCTGCTGGTGGGCCTGCAGCACTGGTTGTGCCACCCACAGAAGCAGCCTTGTAAAATGTGTCTAAGGTCTGCCATTGCAGAGTCTGCGTGCAGTCTGGTACTGTCATGCTGACTGGGCAAGTGCACCCACTTCCAAGTCCCTAAACCTTCCCTTTTCTTCATATCAGTCACCCCAATGGTAGGCCCAAGGGCAGGGTGCATTGTAAGTCTAAGGTAGGACAAGCCCTGATGTGTGTGGCATGTCCTAATAGGGCATTACAGCCATTTTAATTTTTCAGTATTGCAAGGCTACCTGTTCTCCATAGGCCAGAATGGGCTGTTATAGTTATTACATTTTATAATCCTATCTGTCTCAGAGACCATGGTATAAATTCGAGTTTAGAGTGCCTGAACTCAGAATGATAAAATACATCTTTTAGTGAAGTTGGTTTTAACATTCTGTGTTTGCAAATACCACTTTTAGAAAGTAGGTATTTGCTTGTCTAACCGTTCAAACCTGCCTCTGTTAGGTTGTGTATTCCTTTGTCTGGTTTTGTGAGTGACAGGGCTGGGGGATTCCAAGAGACAGGCTGAGTCACCCAATGGTAAATAGAGAGATCTGCATCTAAATGGGAGGGAGCAGTTGTACCTGAACCTTGAATAGGGTGGTGCCTGCCTTCCACAATGCTGGCCCCACCCCCTGGGGAGCGGCTGATGTCTCTGCCCTGCACACTGAAAGAAGAGGAGTCCTGTAAACAAAGTGCTCCAGGACCGTACTTGCCTTCCACAATGCTGGCTCCACCTCCTGTGGGGCGTCTGATGTGCTTGCCCTGCACTGTGAAAGGAAAGGAGAAGTCTGGTAAACAGAGTGCTTCAGAACTGGTTTGGACTGGGCAAAGGCCCCTCTCCCCTCAGAGAACAAAGGATTTTGGGGTATAAATATTGGGACCCTGACCCCATGAACTTAGATTACTTTGGACTACAAGAAGAAACCTTTGCAGAGGAGAGGAACCTGAAGAAACTGAGGATAGACTATTCCCAAGCTGAAGTGCTGCTTGGGGGATTGGCCTGCAGTGGTTGCCTTACTGCCAAAGGAAGGAGAAAGGAACTTTGTGTACTTTGCTTTCAACTTGTGAAGGATCTCCAAGGGCTTGGAAAAGAGCTCGCCTCCTGCTGAAGTCTGAGGGACAACAGACTTCAACCCCCAGCTCCCCAGAGTTCTTGTGGAAGTGCCTGCTGATGTTTTGGGCCTTCTGAGGATCTGCGTGTCGCAAGGAGCTGGAAGCGCGACCCAACGAGAAGAAGCGTGTCGCTGTGCCTGCCGTCGCAACTCCGAAGGAGGGTGTCGCCGCTGGAACTGTCGCACTGCACCGCATCAGAGAGAAGCGTGCCGCAACAAAGAGGATACGTGTTGCCGTCGCAACTCCGGAGGAGGGTGTCGCCGCTGTAGTTGTCGCCCTGCACCCCATCAGGAGAAGAACCTCGCAACGAGGTTGGAGCGTGTCGCCGTCGCCGTGCCTGCCATCGCAACTCCGAAGGAGTGTGTCGCCACTGGAACTGCCGCATTGCACCGTATCGACCAAGAGCACCTCGCATCCCCGGGAAGCGCGCCGCCGTCGGAGCTGCTGCCGTCGCATCTTGGATGTCGCCGCTATAGTTGTCGCATCGAGCTGAAGCTTCACTCATGGTGGGAGAAGAGCGTTGCCGCTGGAGCTACTGCCGTCGCATCGTAAGGGTGTCGCCGCTGCAGTCCACGCATCGAACCGAGAACTTCTCGCATCCTGAGAAGCATGCCGCATCTGAAAGATCTTCACGTCTTTATTTCTTTGCACCTGAACTTTGCCGCATTCCCATCGCTGCGACATTGCTTGTCGTGGAAGCGCAATGCAACTTAAGGTACATTGAAGCACAGTGTTGCATCTAAGAGCTGAACTGAACTAAGCTTAAATCTACCATCTTAAAGTAATCATAGTGTGTATTTTTGTTGTTTATGGTCTTGTGGTAACTCTCTATAAAGTATACTTATTTTTTATATAAAACCTGTGTGGTGTCCATTTGTAGTGTTGTCACTGGGTTACTGTATGTGGTCACAACTACTTAACTTACAACGCCTCTGAAGTAAAGCCTGTCTGCTCGTGCCAAGCTACCAAGGGGGGTGAGCAGGGGTTATTTTAGGAGTGTAATCCCCTTGTCCTGACTAGAGGAGAGGGTCCCTATTGGTCACAAGTACCTACCTGCGCCAACTAGAGACCCCCAAATCTAACAGTTGTCGACCCATTAAGGAGATGGCACCCATGGAGCTGCCTTTTGAGGCTATGTTCTTACTAAGCCATTAAAAATAGAGGAAAACATTTTCTAAAATGTTTACCAGCTTCCGCCTCACTCAACAATGCTCGCTTATCGTGAGGTGGGCCTATACTATCTGTAGGATCTAATTCTGGTAAGACCGCTGATACTGAGGTTTTCCATTTGGTCAAAGGAAGAAACCAGTTGTACCAAATCTAAAATATCAGATTGCCTAGCACTGGATAAAGTCTTGCGTATCCCCTGGTTAGCATACATACATTCTTCTTTTAGCTCTGTATTTAAACTGTCAGTGTGGACTCCTTCCAAGTGTCCTAAGAAAGGCATTAAAGACACCTTTATACAACATATAACTGAATAGCGGGTGCGCTTTGAGTATACAAGACCAACAGTCACTTTTTAGATATCCCTTGGGTTTGAGGAGGGCTATCCGAATTATCTGACTTGTATTACTAATACCCAACATCGTGTTGTTTTGACCAGGTTTAGATTTGGAATTGTGCACCACTTGGTTTCTTTCCCTATTATGAGGTTTTGCCGCTTAACCGTGACATTTTATAATTGTAATGGTTCAAGCAAACAAAGCATGCTGCACTTTGTTGTTTTGTGATAAATATTTTCAGTACAGGTACTCTTATCTTAAACCCTTGTTTGTTGCACAGAATATTAGATCTCACAAAGATGTTTTTAAGTTTCTGCTTGCATTGAATGACCATCAAGTATGTTTTTAATGTTGCTCTATATATCTTGAAAGCCATGGATCTAAGGAAAAGTGTTATGTATTAGATTCCTTGTGGTTTGTATTTTAATGGATATATAGCACTTAATTAGATATATTAACTGCCATTATAAAGATCTTGAACCAAACCGAGTCTGGTAGTAATGTGGGAGCATCGTTGCTCTGGGATAAACCCAATTGGTTGTGGTCAATCAGGTCCTGCATGTAATGCTTGAGTCGTAACACTAGGGTGATCGTGAACAGTTTGGTATCAACACTGATAATCAAGATGGGCCAATATGAGCCACATTGTGAGGGATCTTTACCCTGTTTCCGTATCAATGTGATTGGTGGGGTGACCATGGTAGGGGTCACAGAGCCCCTCAATAAGGATTTATAAGGTCAGTAAGGATTGGAGTCAGGGTATGGCAAAATGTATTGTAGAAATAGGGTGAGTACCTATGCTTTCTGGGGCCTTATAAAGTTTCAGTTTAGCTATAGCGGAAATGAACTCCTCCTTTATAATCAATTCATTTGAGTACATTTGAGTAGTTGTTAGCTAAGGTAAATTAGCTTGTCCAGGGAATTGGTTATACAGTTGTCTGGAAGGCTCTGCAACCAATAAAGGGTTTTGTAAGTGTCTTAGAATTTTGCTGCTATGAGTTTGTTTCCTATAATTCTATGACCCGTATTAGTTTTCAGATAATTGATCCTATCCTTGTTAATCTTCCCTCAAGAGTTTTTGTGCTAGGAGCCTTCCCACCTTGTTTCTGCTCAGGTAGTATTTGTGTTTCAACAGGACCGATGCGTATTCTGCCCTTCCATGATCTAGAAATCTCAATTGTGCATAGGCTGACTTTAGGGATCGCCAGATTCTAGGGGCACTGGTATGCTTATATATGTTCTCTTTGACTGCCAGCTAAAGTTAGGAATGCTAATCTCTCTGTTACTTATTGTCATTGCTCTGCTTAGGGAACAACGTTCCTCCATAAGCAAACCTATTGCCCCAGTTGTGGAGATTTACAAAGCCAGAGGGGTCAGCGCTGCCCTGTATGGGGCGGAGTTGTGGGGTACCTGCAACCTGGATGTACTAGCAAAATCAGAGAGCAAATTCCTGAAAGACCTGATGGCTCTCCCAATGAGTACACCCACAGTTCCTGTGCTGTTAGATCTAGGTTGTAGATCGATTATGGATCAAGCCCGGCTCCGCCCCTTGCTTCTTTGGGCCCAGTTGTGGAGGGTGCCCGAATTAGCCTCCTATGCTGAGGCATTAACCGAGGTTATGGCTATGGGGGGGTTGGTCCAGGATCAGATGGCTGAGGGATGTTAAATGCCTTTTAGGGGAGTTAGGGCTTGCTGACGCATGGGCATCTAGATCTGCCCCACCTAAAGCCATGTTAAAGAAATTGGATTGGGAATGGGTCTCCTCTAAACTTTCTACAGATCCACGCCATTGTAACTCCACCGCAGCCTATTTGAGGATCAAAGATGTGGTGGCTTACGAGCCATATCTTGATATGATTTCCATCCACTTCGATTGGGCTCTGTACTTCAAATTTAGAGTGGGGACTCTACCTGTAGGCGATCTGATAGCCCGGTGGAAATCACCCCACCAGTCCTCACCTTTTTGTGCTCTTTGCCCTACTCGGGTTGAGACGGTGGCGCACATTCTTTTTGAATGCCCCGATTATTGCGCACCTAGGAGGCGCTGGCTCAAACCCCTGTGTAGACTTTTAGGCACCCGCCAGCACATTGTGTCCTTACGTATTCTATCATCTGACACATCCGCCTTAGTGGTTTGTGGTGTGTCAAAATTTTTAAAGTGGTCTTGGTTGATTTGTGTAAAAAGGCTTTCTGTTTCAATTTAATTCTAATTCTAACTGTATTTTAACATCTAACTGTTTTTATTCTTTTTTTAACCAGTAAGAGATCGTTGTAAATAGTGCGATTTGTTTTATTACTTGTACAGCTTTTATGATATTTTACATATCGAAATAAAGCCTATCAATCAATCAATATTGTCATTGGCCGTTATAGCTGTCAACTGTCCTGAAGCACAGCTTTTAAAGTGTTTGACAGTGTGACACAAGATAACTCCCTTTATTGTTTTCTGATATAAATTGTGTGATTGCAGTTTTAATGGTTGTTTTATTGCAATCCTTCCCTTGGAGAGCATCTCTCAGCCTCCAGGAGCCTAACGTCCTTTCAAGTTCTGAAGGCAATGTCTCTGGAGATTGGTACAAGATCAGATATTGGAATTGGGAGTAGATCCATGGTCACTCTACCCCCCAGTAGTGTCGGTGTCCCCAAAAAGTGTCCGAGTCGGGTATATGTTGTATGAGATGCCGAATGACAGGTGTAACCTGAATCAGTGGGATTGAATTTATTCCAGATATCGATCTGGCCAGCTTGTTTCATTCATTCCATTCCCTTTGCTGTAAGAGCGCTTGATTATCCATATCTCTGGCCTGACCTTTCGTGCTCATTATGCATCAAACCCTCCGATTACCACCTTCCTATCCAGGGCCTGTCCCTATGTCTTGAAAACGGCCCATCTTTTGACAAGTGAAGCGTTATCGGCACAGGGATCCCCTCTTTTCACGAGGTCTTCCAGAGGGAGATGGAGCACAGCTCATCTGTACCCTTGTGCTACAGCCGAAGACGGTTGGTAATCGGGCTGCACCCCCCTCACCAATCCATCCAGTCCCCCTCACCAGTACATTGCATTCCGGTGGTAGGCCATAACTCCGCTCACTGGCTGCTTAGCCACTAGCCCATTTTTAGCTCTGCAGGTGAGCTTACACTGTAGCAGCTATCCTGTGTGCTTGCGACACAAACAACAAAATGGTCCTAATAGCAAAGTTCCTAAGTAAAAACGATTATATGTCCTGAATTAACGTTTTTCAATCATAACAAATTGGTTAATAAAGGAAAGAGAAAGCAAATACTCCAACACAAGAGGCAGAATTTATGCAAAACAATTTCAAATTGTATTCAGCAATTAGTAATGTATACACTTCTTTTTGATGTAAAGTTTGCTCCATTTTAAGCATAAAAAGTGATCATAGTAGTGCTCGTGTATAGGTGATGAAAGGTAAAGAAGAATCTAATTGAATGACACAATTCAATAAAAGAATCAGCAGCACTGTCAGACTAGTGCAAAACGCCTTTCTGAAGTCATGGTATATGATTACGTTTTTATCCATGAAAATGAAAAAGAGGTGGCTGTCTTAGTCTGCTCACTTCCTCTGTTTGGATATTGCTATTCAATCCAGGCTGAAAAGAATGTCAACGTTTTGACCCAAAATGGAAGAGGCCAGTTAGAACCTTTACCTCTGGGTCTTCATCAGAACGGGAAAGACGATACAAGCAACCTGTGAAAGGGGAGGGGTTCTAAAAAAAAATGTGAAACAGTAAATCAAGGGTGATGGATTAGAAATATTATGTGTGTGTCTCCTAAACATGCAGTGTGAGAAGCTGCCTTGGTATATGGTGGACACTTATGTAAGTGGGCACCTGGCACCAATCCAGGCAACCCTTAAGGGGATTTTAGTTGTCTTAGACAACCTTGGATAGCTCTTGGAGTGGTAGCTGTGGAGAGCAGCCTTTAGGCTTAGTCCAGAAGGAGTGTAAAGCAGCTTGTTTTACCAGAACATAATCTTATCGGTATAGATTAAGGGAAAAAGAACCACACAGTGTATTGATAAAAATATGTATTTATTATAAGATGCACACATACAGATATCTCCTAGCCGTAAATATACACAATGCACGCAATACTTTTCAATAGAAACAGGTAAGTAGCACTTAATACACAGTGGTCACCAGGGGGAGACCAAACCATATACTAAAATAGTGGTATGCGAACCACAACTCTAGTCAAGACTACTATACCCAGAAGACGTAGAAGTGCTTGGGGACCCAAGGAAGCACATGAGGTAAGTAACCATGAACCCCACAGAGGCCACGTGCAGAGTGCAAACACAACTGGGGGCTCAATACAAGTCAATGGGTAAGTCACAGTTACAATTTTAATGAAAAAGGGTCCGTCCGAGTGGACCCTGAAGAAACCCAGTGGAAGACAGAAGGTTGGACAGCTACCCCACCCATGGATACCCTAGGAACCAGGATACATACACCAGGTGCATAGGTTTGAAATGGCGTCGGAAACCGCAGTCGAACCCAATGGAGGACTTCAGGAAGATGCCGCTGCTGTAGAAGGTGAAACTGTCTGGTGAAACCCAAAGGTGGATTCTGGAGGAGAAGTACCTGCAAGCAGAGGGGACAGGAGGCACGGACGTCGATACCCACCGATATCGAGTGTTGCAGGAGTGATGACGGTGACTTTGGGGCTGCAGCTGTGAGGACCAAGCAACGCTGTGAAAGACCAGAAGCCCTTCATGAGCTGTCCCATGTCGGATGTCAAGAGTTGAGGGGTCGGTGTTCGTGAAGAGCACCAACAAGCCTTGGCAACTGCAAACAATGTGGAAAGCGAAGAAGGTGCAGTGTCGGGACCAGCAAGGTCCAGTTGACTCACCACAAGCAGGGGAGTCAGGGCAGGCCCAAGCAATCAGGGAAGCCCTCAGAATTCAAAGATGACCCTCAAGAGGACCCACAGGCCGGATGCACTGGAGTCGCAAGAGGACCTCGGGCAGCTCACCAAAGATGCAGGCCCAAGGTGCAAGCGATGCGGTGAGGACAAAGATCTTGGTCACAGGCGATGCTTGAGGTTGGGGCTACTTGGAGCCTGAAGATCTTGGTGGAAGAAAGCCAACAAGCCTTTGCAACTGCAAGTGGACGCGGTACACAGGGGTTAGGTTCCTGCAGCCCTGACAAGGGATACTGGCTTCAAACTTGGTGACAGGACAGGGCAGGCCTCTAGGGATGTGGAAAACCACCACCTGTGTTGCTGAGCCTTTCGGAGTTCGTTGGAGCCCAGGATCAGCAGACCGGTCAACTTAGTTGCGGTGCCTACAGATGCAGGGAAGAGACTCCAAGTGTGAGGCTAATATCCCTCTCCGGTACTGCAGGAACCAAACCCCTGTGCACCTCGTTGACTTGCAGTTGCCATGGCTTGTTGGCTTCCTTCCACCAAGATCTTTGGGTTCCAAGTAGCCTCAACCTCACGCATCCCCTGTGACCAAGATCTTCGTCCTCACCACATCACTTGTACAGTGGGCCTGCATCTTTGGTGAGCTGCTCGAGGTCTTGCGACTCCAGTGCCTCCGGCCTGTGGGTCCTCTTGAGGGTCATCTTTGAATTCTGTGGGCTCCCCTGATTGGTCGGTTCTGCCCTGACTCCTCTGCATGTGATGAGTCAGCTGGACCTTGCTGGTACGGACAGCTGCAGCTCCAAGGTCACTGTCATTTCTCCTGCAACACTCTATATCGGTGGGCATTCATCTTCCGTGCCTCCTGGTCACTCCTGAGTTGCCTAGACTCTGTCCCCTCTGCTTGCAGGTACTTCTCCTCCTAAATCCTCTGTTGGGTTCAACCAGACACTTTCACCTTCTTCCTGAATTCCTCCATTGGGTTTGACTGCAATTTCCGATGCCACTTCACACCTATGCATCCGGCTTCCCTATTATTGGTATCTTGGTTCCTAGGGTATCCACGGGTGGGGTGGCTCTCTAACCTTCTGTCTTCAATGGGATTTCTTCAGGGTCCATTGGGGGAGGATCCTTCTTCTTTAAAATTGCAACCCCGACTTACCCGTTGACTTGTATTGAGCCCGCTGTATTGTTCCCACTCTGCACATGGCCTCCGGGAGGTTCCTGGTTACTTACCTCGGTTGCTTCCTTGGGTCCCCGGCACTTCTACGTCTTTTGGGTATAGTCTTGACTGGAGTCATGGTTCGCATACCACCATTTTAGTGTATGGTTTGGTCTCCCCCTGGTGACCACTGTGTATCACGTGCTACTTACCTGTTTCTATTGAAAAGTATTGTGTATATCTCCTGCTAGGAGATATCTGTATTTGTTAGTGAGTGTCTATAATAAATACATATTTTTATAACTACGCTTTGTGCTTCTTTTTCACTTCATCTATACCTAAAAGATTATGTTCTGGTAAAACAAGCTGCTTTACACTCCTTCTCGACTAAGCCCGAAGGCTGCTTTCCACATCTACCACTTGGTGAGTTTCCTAATGTTGTCTAAGACCACTAAATTCACCATAAGGGTTGTCTGGATTGGTGCAAGGTGCCCACTTACACAAGTGTACACCATATACCAAGCCAGCTTCTCACATGCAGCAACTGACTTTGAGTGGTGCACTGCCCGGACACAGCACAGAGAACCTGATGTGGGGGGCGAAGAGTATACCTTCGTCTGGAAGGTATACTCTTTAAGAATCTAAAAAAGTGACAAATCATGATCTTGCGTACCTGGACCGCTCCTGTTGCCCTAGGTGAGCAGTGCAGTCCAGGGTCAGTCACAGCAGCCCAGATATTTCAAGGTGGGTTCTTTTCTGTTCGCCGATCAGTTTCTGACTTTGGGGTGTCTTTGGCCAGCTCTTGATGGCAGAGCAGGGAAAACACGTCCTACCCATCCGCCTTCTTGGCCATGCCCTGACTTTCAGATTTCCCTAACCATGAGTCGCAGACAATCAAGTATTCCATTGTAAAAGGAAAGATTGCAATGTTGGGGCACAAGTGTAACTTGACGGATTTCACGCAAATAGGTGACATCTTTAAGATATTTATTTAGTTGTTAAGATCCATAGAAACAGCCCCACCAGGAGCAGCCTGCTAGCTGCTCAGCCCATCTTCCAACTGACAACACTCACACCAGGCACCAAATCATTCTACTTATGTCAATCATACCATCATTCCACACCGAACACTCACACTGACTGAGCAGCTAGTGACAAGGTAAAGTTGAACACTAAACATAACATGAAGATACTGCAGTATCTTCCCCCTTTACAATTTAAAATAAATTAAACAATACAAAAATGAACACCAACTATACACAAAATATACAGATGAAAATAATAGTCTAAAACCCAGGGGTAAATGGTAAAAACCAGACCA
This sequence comes from Lissotriton helveticus, assembly GCF_964261635.1. Classification (NCBI taxonomy): domain Eukaryota; kingdom Metazoa; phylum Chordata; class Amphibia; order Caudata; family Salamandridae; genus Lissotriton; species Lissotriton helveticus. The sequence continues at coordinate 774,101,073 of NC_136070.1, read as the reverse complement.
CGAGAGGGAACCGACTAGACTAAGGATGAGAGAAGAGTGAAAAGATAAACACAACCTAACACCATTCTCCTCCTTAAATAAAAAAATAATAAATCATGAAGCGCAAGGCCACTTACACAGAAGAAACACATGAAGCGCTGTGCGACTTACATAGAGCAACGTGTGAGGCTCAGGGTGACTTAAACTCTACAAAAACACATAAAGCGCAGGGCGACTTACACCGAACAACAAGTGAGGCGCAGTGCGGCTTACACACAACAAACAAAAACATGTGAGGCGCAGGGCGACTTACACACAAAGTGAAAATGGGGCAACACCCATAACAACACATCCTATGTAGGGATGTACTCTTGTACATGTAAATGGGGCTAAAACCCATAACCTAACCCTGTGTAAGGGTTACCAACATAAACACATGTATATGGGAACTAACCCATGAGCCTACCTCTATGTAGAGGTCACGAAATGTATAATGTAAGAATGGGACTATGACCCAAACCCATCCTTCATGTAAGGGATAACACTGTGATTGGACTATTACCCAAACCCATCCCTCGTGTAAGGGATAAAACTGTGATGAACACCCACAAAACACATGGGCTACCCATCCATAGAATAGTGTAAATCTGTGGCATCACGAAATACGGAAATGTTGGATAGTTAATACAGTTCAATAACTGTAGAACATTACTAAACTTTGACCCACGCCATTGAGCGACCTCTCACCCGAGGTGAACTACTAGGCTAGAAACACTCTAGCAAAAGGGAACTTACTTGTGCCTTAAATAACTCCTCATACAAACACTGTAGAGCGAAATAGGTAACCTGCAATAGAAGCTTCGGACCTCAGACCTGGTAAAACTCAATTTGAACAGGCAGTCAAAGTACATGGTGAGTCTGTCACGTGTGCCACACCTTTTAGTACCACAACTGACAAACATCACACCAAGGACAAGTGTGAGAAAAACTCCTTGGAGAACGGCAGTTTAGTCAAAGTCGACTCTGACACCAGACGGCAGCCAAAGAGAAGAACACTGTCACTCACCACCGGAACACTAGGCAGTGTCCACTGGCTTCCATACGTTGGGCCAACTGTCCTCAGAGAACGTTGAGCGACCCTCGCCGGTGACAACCATGACCCTTCATCCCCCGCAGGGCCGCTCCTTGTGTGGTGCAAGAAAACCAACAGAGACACGCAAAAGACGTCGCACTCGCGCTGAAGACGTGGTTGGCAAATTGAAGTAAAACAGAGGCAGCCAACCAAAACATGGCGGCACGTCATCCATATTGTGCCGTATGGCTCACTGCACATCTCTGCTGGAAAGCTTTAGATAGGCAGCAGTACAGAAGGAGAGTCGTCATAGAAGACACCAAAGCAGCTCCGCGTGACTCCATAAATGAGGTAAGAAGAACGCTCTGCAATGCAAATTCAAACTGCAGCATAGCTTAGAAAAACAAGCATAGGTAAATCAAACCAAAGACGATAAACATCTCACCAAAGCTGGCTCCTTATATTAGAAAAACACACTCAGGAATGCAACCTCGAGTGTAAGATGCCACATTACACTGCGGTTGAATACAGATGCAAACACTGCGCTTGCATAACGTCGGGTTTTATTACTTCGAGTGCACAACTGTTCAAATCCACAACGGTTTACTATATTACAGGCAGAAAAATGCCCACACAGCAACACTCCAGCTCGTGTAACTGGAACAGAGCATAAAACTTGATAGATCCCTTGAGTCTTCTAAAAAAAAACGGCAAGCGCTTTCAATATGTAACACTACAGCTGCCGAGCACAGTCACATGTAAAAGAAATGTGCCCAGAACCATGCGGATCCAGTGTGGTCCTTGTAGATACTCACGTTGGTACAGCTTCCAACATGCCACAAATGACAGGGTCGATGAATACTCCATCTGTGCAGCCACTGCACGTAGTTTGTAGTGACTAGCTGATCCAGGGCCTGTAGACCTCAAGAAAACGCCGTGGCTGGTTCTCCCACATGTGGCAATAGTGTGCCTTACACCACCTACTCACAAATTGTTTTTATAAATCCAATGGAGCATATACAGGCTGGGCAATGGTGGTTGGGCCGTCCATTGACATGGACACTGGTGGGGTTGGCTTGCCTGTAGTAGCCCCAAACTTGCTTATTGTAGTTGCTGTAGTTTCTTTTAGTTCCTCTTGATTTGTGTAGATCCTCTTGCTTCATGTCCAGTTGTAAACAGCTTCTAAACCCTTTAAGATGCTCGGGTCCATGTCCAGTCGTCACCAAATGTAACATGATGGATTCTACGCAAATAGGTGACATCTTTAAGATATTTATTGAGTAATTACGATCCATAGAAACATCCTCACCAGGAGCAACCTGACAACACTCACACCAGGCACCCAAGCATTCCACTCATGTCAATCATACCAACATTCCACACAGAACACTCACACGGGCTGAGCAGCTAGTAACGAGGTAAAGTTGAACACTATAAACATAACATAAAGATACTACAACAAGCCTGCACGTTTGTCAGAGGTATGTAAACAGGGTCAGTGCCAAGGCACCTTCACTTTTTCATCAGAACAGTTTGCTTCAACTATGGTGTTGAGTACTAGGCAGCAGTCATTCAACGCAGAGCAGATTTCCAGTTGAGTCAGCACTTAGTGAACAACATCTTCATCTGAATCTACGGGATATCCACACCTTCTGCCAACCCCAGGATCTTCTATGCTTGACAATCTTTCCATTTTTTATAGCCTCCTTCATGCATACATAATCTGTACGTCTGATGGGGCTGCCCCTTCTGAAATGTATCCTTACGTAGGTGAGGGGTGATATGGTTATCACCTCTGGATTGTGATGATCTCTTCTAGGTCAGAAACAAAAAAGGGAAAATGCTTGAATTTATAATTATTGGCAGATGCTCCGGGTGCTTTCTATCCTTTATTTTGCTTTCTGTGCTTCTACAGAGTGAAATCAACAATGGTCACACCATCTTGCTCTCACCACAAAAAGGACAGTGTAGCTCAGAGTGGTAGGCTGCATCCCTAAGCATGGGAACACACGAAATTCGGACATTTTTTCTGCTTTGTTGATCCTCATCAGTGAGGTATCTTCACCCAGGAGAGCTTGTTCTATTTATCAAGTCATTTTACATGCTGATCCTCATGATGGCATCTGTGGCAGTTTCCTTTGAATGCTGTCAAATACAGTTGTGGGCTAGAGTGTATATTTCATCTGCTGCACTGCTGCACTGGACTACTTAAAATCTGGATACATAGGTTTCGCTCTGTGAGGGCATACAGGTGACAGACGACATGTTAAAGTGTTATATTCTGTTTTAATCTTTTCTCACGCTTCCTGTTTCCCATTCTCTTTTCATAATTCTCAAGGCGGAAAATCTACTTCTGGATGCTGACGCCAATATCAAGATTGCCGACTTTGGCTTCAGCAACGAGTTCACACTGGGATCGAAGCTGGACACTTTCTGTGGGAGCCCACCATATGCTGCCCCCGAGCTTTTCCAGGGCAAGAAGTATGATGGGCCTGAGGTGGATATTTGGAGCCTGGGCGTCATTCTGTACACACTGGTCAGCGGCTCACTACCCTTCGATGGCCAGAACCTCAAGGTGAGTCTGTATACCTCGGTTGGCCTTACTGAAGGTCATTCGCCACTGATGATGTTTGTTTGTTTTTACCTCCACATCATCTCCATCCACTTATAAATGGATGCCTTCACTTCATAAGAAAAAGGTGTCTTCTCATAAGTGGATGTGCCATTTCCTGAGCAGGGTGTCTCTCAAAAGTATGTGGCCCAGTTGCTGGTTAGGGGCACTCACTCGTGCAGAATGCCCACTAGATGACTGGTGCTCCCGGTGTGACTGGTCCTCCTGTGAGGAGAGGAAGCCTCCCTCCTGTGTGGTTTGTGCCCCACCTCAAATGTAGGCATACTCCCTTATTGGAGAATATAACCCCAGGATAATATGTTTGTTCCCCTGACGGGGAGGCATGGCTATCCTTCAGAGGAGGGTATACCCAGTCAAAGGTAGGTGCATACTCTCATAGGTGTGGCGCCTACCTTAGAGATGGGCTTTCTCTTTCATAGCAGGTTGCATCCCCTCTGATGTTAATATAATCCTCCATTGGTGGGCCCCTTCCCGTGCAGAAACCCAGTTGTTGCTGGATTCCCCCATTGCTGGATAGAAGCCCTTCTTATTCAAAGGTCTTGTTCTCCTAAGTCTTGTGACTCTGTCATTGAATGGGGGTTCCCCTATCATTAATGGGTTCTTCTGTTGGATAGTGGACACACCCTTTTGTGAGCTGCTTAGTCTGATTATTCTTCAGTGTAGTTCATTCAGTGTCAACTGCAACTCTGGTTTCCCTCGGTGCTTGCATTTAGCAATGAATGACTTTCATTCTTCTCATTGCACCTTGGTCCTCCTTGTTTGTTGGGAATCGATGGTTGTTCATAGTACTCCTTGCTGACTAGTCCTCCTCATCGGTGCATAGTTGTACACAATTGTCCCGACTGGGGAGAGAGCCACATCATCCTATGGTAGTATTGTTAACAGATTGACACCAGGCTGAGGCAGGGAAACATATTTTTGCTTGTTTAACGCCTTTTATGTAACATATATCAGCGTATTCTGGGGGTTATAGTCTTGGTCCAGTTAAATTGGACCAACAGGGCTAACACATCTGAAAACAATAATTTGTAAAATGGAATCTCAGGACTGGTAGCATTGCTTCCAGGTAACACATGGTCGTATGTCAATCCTAGGCGTGATGCTCTACATGGCGGGTGGACCTTTCCTTCTAAGGTGTGTGAAGCCCCCTGTAGGTCACTGGAAGATGAACCCTTCGCTTGGATTTCTGGTGTAGCATTAGGATGATGGCACAATTCCCTTAACTTGCGCAGCAGTTGTCTCATTGCCGAGATCTGACTTCCCGGAGCCAGCCCTGTAAAAGGGGGCGAAAACGGCAAACGTGTTTCCTAAACATTGGACCTCATCGGAAATCTGTTCTGACACATGGTGTGTTTTTAGAAACGACGTTTTCTCTTAAGTCCGCTCTTTTATCTTCCACCCTCTCTGCTTCCAGGAGCTGCGCGAGAGAGTCCTGCGAGGGAAGTACCGTGTCCCATTCTATATGTCCACAGACTGCGAGAACATTCTGCGGCGGTTCCTAGTCCTCAATCCCACTAAACGATGCACCCTGGAGGTGAGTAACTCCATCACTGTCAGGTTACCGCCCACTCTGCTTTATGTGCCCAGTGTTAACCCTTTCCTCTGTTTTATCGTTCACTGTTTGATTTCCTTTTATTCCTCTCAAAAGTTTGTGTCTTCCATTCTATCCTGATCTCTTATTACTGTTTTGTTGTCAGATTTCCTCTTTATAAGTTTTTTTTATTTGAATTCCATCATTTTCTTGTTTTTCTTCCGTTTGCTTGCCACTTTCCCTTCTCTTTTGCCTCTTCTTCGCTTTCCTCTCCTTTTTAAAGGGCGTATTGTATAATTGCCATAATATTTCTGATTATACCCTGCTGAGTTGACTTTGCAAAGACTTTTAGAGAACTACAATTAGTATAATAAGCTCCTGACGCTAATTACAGAGCAACAGCTTGGCTGCAGGACCCAAGACTGGGAATACCCGAGACAAGAACAGTGTGTAGCACGCTTTCTCCTGCTCTGGACTTGAGGGTTGGATTGAGGGCGGGAGGAGGAGTTGTGGGTGGATCCATTTCCTTAAAACCTCAGTTGATGTAGAAATATGAGGCAGTGGATTCAGATCTGTGAATTCGCCACAGAGTTTATATGCAGCCCCACTGTAACATGCAAGAGTGTGGATACGAGGTGTGTTCTTAGGCCTGTTTCTAACCGGAACCCAAAGACTGGGCTCAAGTGTTATCTGTTAGGGCACCGCAACTTGACTTGTTTTCAATGTGCTTCAGACAAAATGCAAGGAACATTGGTAAGTCGACTTTGTGACAGTCGATATTTCAGAGCAGTGCCCTGCCAGAAATGTATCCCACATGGGCCCCAACTACATGTTGGGCAGATGTAGGTGCATAGATGCTGGGTGATTGGAATTAACGATTCCAGGCGGTTCCCACTCCTAAACCTGCCTATTCAAGGTTAATCCCTATAGAATGAGGAATTACCACGCGGACCAGATATTACCAAGGTAAAATTCTGCACAGTATTCTTTCCCATGCACATTAATGCTTCCATTTACCACCTACTCGGAGCAAGTGATAGAAGTGATGTGGTCAGCGGCGACAAGGAAGGTGTCGAAGGAGGGACAGAGCAGGCTTTAGCAGACAGAGGGGAGAATTACATGCTCTCTGTGCCATCGCAAGGGTTGGCTGCTGGCCGGGCACCTCTGTGGCCTGATCCAATTCAGTTTTGATCAGCTGGAACTTCATAGCAGGATAATGGTTAACATTGTTATAATCTGACAACTTGATATCCCAAACAGGGTTTCAGATCTCCCAGTTTGTTATTATAACCATTCTGTCAAAACATACAGATCTTACACTGAGGCTTTGGTAACCCTTTGGGCCTTATGTAAAGGTTGTCAGTAATAGAATGGGTGTCCTGTCTATCAACCTTTGGCATCCAGTGCCTAATTCAGGAGTCATGGTAGGTTGGTTTTCCCAAAGGCAGAGCTGCCATTGAGAAAACCCTCACTGCTGAGTAGTCGCTGGTGAATTGTATTGTAGAGCATAGATCGCGGTCTACATCTTGGGGGGTGGGGTGGAGGTGGCGGGGCGGTCCTTTGTTGAAAGGCTGATGAATAGAAGTGTGGGCTGTTGGGAAGCATTTTATAATCATGCATGATTGACATGAGTGGTGCATCAGCAGGCCTAGTCATAATGGTGGGAAAAAGATTGATGGATTTAATGCATGAATCTTAAATTAATTTATTGATTGATCAGGTGTATTTGGCATTGGAAGGCCCACCCTATTTAACGCTAGCCATCTCAGTCTATGGCTTTTTTCTGTCCGGGACGTCCATGTACATGGTTGTGTTACCAGACAGTAAAATGCTTAAATATCCCTAGTCAATCAATAAATCAATCTTTATTCGACTGTTAAGAATAATCCTAAAAGAACAACAACAGTAAAATACAAATTGATAACACCTAACATTCAATTCAAAGATGGCACATATCCATTAAATTAGATAAAAAAGCATCATAACATAACCTAGTCATATCCACAGTGCCCCGGAAGAAAGCGATCATCAATAGTTTTTTCGGTTTTGTCTTTGGAGAAGAAAAAAAGTGCCAACAGGTTCACTATGATGTTATGACAAGACCCAACCGCTGCAATTGTGTTTTTTCGTCAACACATCAGCGAACTTTAAATATACAGCTGGCGAGCAGGATTTGGCTGGACTGGTGGAGGGAAGGCCTTGGCACGCCCATCTATATGACAGCTGCTGCCACAAAGGCTAATGAGGGCCTGATTGTCTTCCACATGAATCAATTCTAGATTCGCATGCAGTGCGTCATACTCTTTCATAATGAAGTTCCATTGGTTTGGTTAAAAAACGCTGGAATCTTAAGATTGTATTCCTCCTCACATCAGGTTTGGAAGAATGCGTGCCGTCAGTACCTAAGCAACGCTACTCATTAGTGATCGACATTTTTGCTTTTAGCTGAGCCAAAGATTGCCCAATAGGTACAATTAACCTTCCTAAGGCTGGGAAGGCCGCAGCCACCTACACTCAGACGACCATAAGCCAATGTTTTTCAAAACGTGCTTGACTAAGGCATCGCAGCTATTTCAAAGTCATGGGACTTGAGGCACAAGCCAGAGTCTGTTTATGTGAAACAAAAAGGGGGGAGCTTCATTAAGTTAACTCTCTAGGCACCAAGTTAAGTAGTACTCCTCAATGCTCTTGTAAAGCACTCTAGGATCCAGCATTCGAAATGTCTTAGACTTCGCACCAAAAAGATATCCTCTCCTATCCAGAACATGTCTCAGCAGGTTGTGAAGTGAGAAAGGCCAGAGTGGTACCAGTCCCGCAGAGGAGCATACTTTGTTTGTGCTTGACTGGTGGGTAAAGGCAATCCAGATCTTTGAAAGACATTATATCAATCTATGAAAAATGTTTTTGTTTCTGCAAAAAGGTGAAATCTATGGGCTTCATCCTGAAAGACTGGTAGGGACATTGTATTTCCCACCGATTGGCAAGTCTTGCCACCAGTGCCCTTCAGAGGAGGGGAGTTGACCCTTTGGCCCAGCTCTCACTTTACACCCATGCTTTTTCCTCTCTGTTTAATGATCCAACCTTTTCTCATCCTTCTGTGTCCCTTTGTCTCTCATTAGTCATGTCTCTTTCCCTCTACTCCACCCCTTATTATTCCCCTTTCCCCCCCTTTTACCTTCAAGCACATCTCTTTCCTATTGTGTCCTTTCGTTTCTCATCACGGCTGGCTCTTATTTCATCCTCTCTTTGCACCGTTGTTTAATGTGCCCCAACTCTTACTTACATACCTTGTCCCTAATGAGCCTCCTGCTCTGTGGCGCATCAAGAACACTCCAAAATCGCTTATACTGACCCATTTTTGCTGTGTATATTTTTCTTTCCTTAACAGCAAATCATGAAGGACAAATGGATAAATGTGGGCTACGATGGGGACGATCTTAAGCCGTACAAGGAGCCAGAGGAGGACTTTGGAGACACTAAGCGAATTGGTAAGCATCTCTTCCTGCTAAGGAATACATTACCTGTCCACACATGAACAGACATTTAATGTGGTTCAGGCGAGTATAGATCTGAGATGCTAGAAGCATAGGGATGTAGAATCTCACTTCAGATAGCAATGCCCACTTAGCCAATCTATACTGGATATTTGCAGTCAGATATTGACACCAGCAACTCGCATGGTTCGATGTTCGACTATATCTCTTCATTGCCTTGTTTCATGAATTTACAGGTCTTGGCCACCTCAAGTCCATATGGATACTGTTTTTCACACTCCCTAACCTCACTCTGATACCATGTTTTTAAATAATAATCTGTTCAACGCCTACCTACCTCCACTTGCAGGCATCAACTGCGCTCACTAATCAACATCATATCCTAAGCTGATGACACCCAGCTCATACTCTCCCTCTCTGACAAGACACCATATACCTGGTCCAATTTCTCTGCCAGTATGACTGAATTTGCTACATGGATAAAAAAATAACTGCACTAGACATGACAGAAATAGTAATTTACTGCAAAGACACCTTGCTCTCTGACTCCATCTGGTAGCCTGCCAAACTCTGACCCACACTCCTCACAGCAACTCATGATAAGAACTTACAAATTTGAATGCACTCTCCATCTCCAGCTTTCACAGACTCAAGATGCTCTAGAAGATCTTAAAATGCCTCCCAACCAACACTCGCAGAACTGTCATCCAAACCCTCAACACCAGTAAGCTGGACCACGGCAGCACACTCTATGCTGGAATCAACGCTCAATTGACCAGAAGACTTCGGACAATATAAAACTCTGAACCAGGCACACCCTAAAACTACTGGCATGCTCTCACATCACCCCGCATATCAAAGAGCTCCATTGACTCTCAATTCACAAACTGCATTCTTCAAACTCCCTATGTACACACACAAAGCCCTACAGAATACTAGACCCACGTACCTCCGCTACTGCATAAACTTCCAAAAATCTTCCAGACAACTCCTCTCAGCTGAACTCTAACTCGAAAAGCGAAACTGTACATCATCGAACACAAGAAGAAGTTGCAAGCCTCACGTTAAGTCCCATTTCAGGTCGAGGGTGTGGACCTGCTTACGACCTCTTAGGGTTCCCCTAAGAGGTCTACTTTGAGGTCAAAATCCTCTGGTAAATCAAAGTTGAAGTCCCAACATTTGATAGCAGTTGATTGATCAAACTGCACATCCAATGACTAGTATAGCAGTACTCACAAAATACATTATATAGTAATATGAAAATGTACAAAATTGGGTGCCACATTGCACAATACCCTTCTTGGCTAAAGGATACACAACAGAGTGTGGTCAGACACCGCACCCAATGCAATGTCAGGATGGTCCAGAGCACACCGTAAAAGTTGATAGGCCATCTAAACCGAAAATTAGTTTTTGGGGTTTTATTCTAGTTTCAAAATGACCAAAACATTTCTAAAAATCTTACAATGTCCACAGAAAATCCAACAGTGATAACACTAGAAGAAGTAAACCAAGAGGACTAATTCTGTGGTGTTGTATGGGTTTGCTGTTGAAAGCCTCACATGTTGTATTTTGTGATGCACTAAGAAGGTATTTGTACAGATTGAAGATTTCTTACAGAAGATGTAAAGCCAGCAAAACATGGAGAAGGTATTTGTGCACATGGACGATTTCTTGAACCAGAGAGTCAGCCAACACATGTTTAGTCCAGTTGACTTTTTTAAGGCGTAAGTCCTTTATTGTACCAGTCAAAACGAAGGCAGTTTCCAATGTAAATACGTATTCAGTGTAGACAAGAATCACAAATGAGAAAGGAATGCTCGTACAGCGTGGTCGCAGCAGGTTGCATAAGAACCACAATGTTATTCGGACTCACTCCAGCTCTCCAGTTGTAGAGTCAATTCCTCATCAACAATGCCATGCTGAATTGAAGCCTTTAAATAGGCCATGTTGCAGGTACTTGGCACTCTTCTGATGCAACCTCTGGCTCCGAAGATCCCCGGGTCCCTCTGCGTGGTTACTGCCAGCAAATCCATTCTCGGTGAGACCCGACCCCCTTGGACCGGTCAAGGGCCTCGTACCAACCAGACTTCCAACCTAGCTCCTCAACCTAGTTCGGTCCCTCTGTTTCAACACTTGTACACAAGCACCAAAGGATGATCCAGCACTAGCTCGGATGTCTGACACTGAACCGACTTCACACAAATCCTTAATGTGATGCTGTGAAATCACTAAATCGTAACCAGTCACCATACTGCCTGATTCTAATTCTATGCCACTGCTAGAACAGTCTAGCTATTGGAAGTTTCATTGTCTTAGTGACTCTGATTCTAACCAAAGCTTGCCACCCCTCCAGAGATGAGGGGGGGGGGTGGTTGGGATGGGAATGATATACACCCTCATTTTGATCATTTTTACATAGACTTACAAGAGGCCAATGGGCACAATACCTTTCCTGATACAGGGTTGAAAACGCTTTTTGGCCCTCCTCTAGATAAGACTGCTCCTTTTGCAGGGGTAAGAAGATTTGGAGCTGAGGTCTTGGACCTACAGCTACCCTCTAGAGAGGATAAGACAAATATTCCTAAAGAAGATGTGCAGCCTGTGTCTGCCACATCTGAGCCCTTGCTCCTGTTTAATGAGGCCCTCAATTGCACTTTAATGGGTACTTGGTTCTCGGTGGATCTGTTGTTGGCCAGACATCACACACTGGCACCTGGCGACCCAGATTTCCGCACTAAATATCGTAGTCCTGAGAGTATGTTTGTTATGGCTTCAACCAGCAAAGTGAACCCCTACTAATTTTCCACAACTCCCCCGATTAGGGACTTTTAAGAGGATTGAAGCATTCTGAAAATGATTGTTCTCTTCAGCTAGCCCAACATTGAGAGCGTTCAGTGCAGTATGATTGTTAGGCAGATATTTGCACGCCATCTAGGACCTGCTTAGCAAGATCTTGCCTGCATTCGCAGAAGACCTAAGAGCTTCACAATCAAAACTATTCATCATGATCAAGATGCGGCCAAATAAGTAATTCATGCTGGCTATGATACTGCTATTATCTGAGAAGAGCAGTTGGTACTAGTAAATGAATGAACGCGTGGCACTTTCCAGCCATATATGGATGCTTTCCACAGGATTCTCTGGAGACGTTCAGATGTCTCTCATTGATATGCGTTTCGATGGCTCACGCCTGTTGGGTGAAAAAGCTGCTTGGGCATTAGAACATTTCATAGAGGCCACTGCATGTTCTGGGGCTCTTTTGACTTCTGACAAACAGTTTCCTTACCAATTTTTGAATTTCCTAGGCTATTCTAGGGATCTGGTGTGTAGGCAACATCAGCCTCCCTAGCCTCTCCAACAATCACTGCAATCCTTTTGGGGCCAAGGACGTGGATCAGATAGGCATCATGGAGGCCATCAAAGTTACCAGTCCTTCCAGTTCTTTTCCCCTGCAGCAGCTGCTACCAAGGCGCTTCAGCTTGCCATTAATGGTGGACAGCTATCCTGTGGAAGGCAGGGTCCAGCACTTTCTCTCGGGGTAGTGATCCATCACATCCAACTGATGGGTCCTTCAAACATGAATGTGCTCTACCCTTTGTAGAGCGCAGCTACCTTATCGTTCTGGTGCGCTGAATCACAGCCACCCACTCATTAGAACGAATATCAAAATTACACATCTCCATTCCTTTGCAAGAAATATAACTTTTACTCTCCAAAGGAGCCATCCAGAGAGTTCTGGATTCTCAAATAGCGGAGGGTTGCTACTCTAGCTATTGCCTAGTACCGAAGAAGGATGCAGCCCTTCAGCCCATCTTAGATCTTAGATCATTGTCCTCTGAATGCCTTCCTGCGGAAGGAGACATTGAAAATGCCTATGCTGTTCCGGATTCTATCTGACGTGAACAAAAGCGACTGGATAAAGTTCTTGGTTCTGCAAGTATTTTCATATACCCATCCTGCAGTACGTCAGGCATTACCAGTGATTCAAGTTAGGCCAGGAGCATTTTCTGTTTTCCATACTCCCATTTGGCCTCACCAGATGCACCTTAGTGTTCACAGAAGTGATGGTGGTAGTGGCAGACCATAGCCAGAGCTCAGGGATACTAGTTTTGCCCTACCTCAATGACTGATTGTTCAAGGTGGGCTCACCACAGCCACTCATAGACCACCTCCAGACAATGGGTAACCTCCTGTTATCATTGCGGGTTCATGACCAACGAGCCAAAGTAGTACCTGCCTCCTTTGCAGTGCCTTTCTTTCATTGGTGCTGTCCTGGATACGGTACAGTTCAGAGCCATCCCTTAATGGCAACAAGTCCAAAACATTCAGGTTATGATCCTGATGTGTCAACCCAGTACATGGCTATTGGTGAGAGCTGTTCTGGGGCCTCTTAGCCTCCTGTCTCCTCCATGTCAGCAACTCCAGGTTGCAAATGCGGACTCTGCAATGAGATGTGAAATTCCAGTGGGCCAAGCACCAATGAAAACTGTCAGATGTCATTCAGAAATGGTAGAAAACTGCACATGATGTGCCTGACCACAATTGGACCGGCGATACACCCCCTCTACCGTCCCGCCCAGAGCAGATGGATGTGACAAATGTGTTGTTAATGGGTTGGGGAGGTCATATGGGGAGATGAAGATTAGGGAACTCTCAGCTGCATAGCAATCTGTTGAAGTTGCAGGGCATTTATCTTGTGCTGAAGGTCGTCTTACAATCTATCAAGGGGAGGCGGATTCAGGTTCTCGCGGACAACACCTTCACCATATGGTACTGCAGCAAGCAGGGCACAGTAGGATCCTGGTCCTGTCTCAATAAGATCTGCACTTCTGGGGTTGCTGGAACATTTTCCTCATCGTGAACCACCTGGCGGATTCCTTGAATGCCAACATAGACAAGCTCCACTGGTGGCGTCTGGCAGACTATGAATGGCCTCTACATCCCAAGGTGGCACAGGGCACTTTCCAGCAGTGGGCAGAGCCCTATCTCGATCTCTTCGCCACTGTTGAGAGTGTGCAGTGCCAGTGGTTTTATGCACTGGAGTTTCAGTGAAGACGCTTGCTAGGGGATGCATTCCAGCTAGAATAAAACGCTGAACTCTTGCACACCTACCACCCCACCTCTCCTGCCCCAAGTTCTGAAAAAGATCAGCAATGACCAGCCAAAGTCATCCTAGTGACACTGGATAGGGCCAGGAAATTGTGGTCCATGCAGCTTCTGGGCATGAGGATCTGCCCCATTATCAGGTACAACTTTGAGAGGATCTTCTCTGGCAACAGAGGGGCGCTAGGTCCTTCAACCAAACCTCTCAATCTACACTTTCATCAGTGGAGATAAAGTGAAGGCAATTGACTGTGTTTGATGTCAGACTGAAAGTTGTATACCTTTCTGTTAGACGAGAATCCACAAACTCCTTTTAAACCTGGTGCTGGTTCACGTTTCTGGCCTGGCGTGGAGGACAGCCCATTTACAAGCCAAATTATTGGAGGTTTTATTGTTTGCTTTGTCTTTGGACCATCGAGGCCTTGCAGTGGGCCTTATGAAAGGTTATTTGTCAGCCCTTGCAGCTTTTTTTTTTGCTTTGACAACTGTCCTTGTTTAAATAACGTATTGTGATGTGATTTGTGAAAGGTATGATACATGTTCCTTTCCAAAATCTTTCTGCCACAGTGTGACCTTAGTCATGACATTTCTCATGTGTATGCCCTTTGAGCCGAAGCACAGCTTCTCATGACGTCTTTCAATGCTGAAGACGGTTTTCCTCATTGAGATCACTTCAGGTTATTGCCTTAGTGAACTACAGGCAATTTCAGTACAACCACCCTACTCCACCTTTTTTCCAGACAAACTGGTGCTGAACACCAAGGCAGTTTTCCTACAAAAAGGTATGACTCCTTTCTACATTGAGCAATCCATCACTGTCCCAGCGCTCTTTACCCCACCACACTCCCCAAAAGAGGAAGAGCGACTGTATTGGTTGGACGCCAAATGGGCTTTGAGCTTTTACCTTAATCGTACCAAATATCTTAGAGGGGGCAAACAGTTTTTTGTGGGGTTATGTGGAGGCTATAAGAAGAGGGAAGGCTATGCAAAGGAAATGGGTAGTCGTCTCCATTATGCACTAGGAAGGACTGAGAGCCCACTCCACCATAGCTAAGGCTGCTACCACTATGTCGAACCACAAATTCCTCACCACCCTCCCACCTCCCCATTCTGTGGAGTGCCCTCTTTCTTGCAATCTGAAAAGGTCCTAGTTAAAGTTCTGCTCTCTGGTATCGTAAATTGGTTATGTTTCGCATCTGATAGCAAGGAAAGATTCAAGCAAGAATCTAATGTCAGTGCGCAGGAGTGACTAATATATGTATCTTCACACTGGCATTTCCGATGAAGTGTGGAGGCGTACAGTGCCACATAGCAACACACAGGAGTATTGCTGAAAAATATTCCAGATCCTGTCTGGCCCCTAGGGAATATCACATCAAATCAAATCAAATTAAGCTTTATTCGGTTGTATGTAGAACATCCATAAAAGCACAAAATATATTACATCTAAAAAAAGTACGATTAAGAACGGTTATATTATAAAAATGATAAAATATCAACAATGTGACAATTTCCCAAAGTTCCGGTCATCCCATAAATAGACACTATTTACTCTTTATATGGAAGCTACGACCGTAAGAGTATAAGCTGCTAAGGCATGGACACGGAATGAGCCAATACAATCGAAATAAGAAGCTTACAGGTTAAAGGTGACAGACAATGTGTCATAGGTTGATACCACTGCGCGACACCACAGGAGTGACCACTGCGCCTCTCACCAGGCCTGGTCACCATCTCGCTCCTCCTGCCGCCTCCTGCTCCTGCCTGCTCCTGCCTGCCAGCCTTGCCGCCTTTTTTTGCCGCAGACGCCCCCTGTCCCCCCGAGCGGCCCAGCCTCAGCAGAGCCGCCCGCTCGCCAGTTTCCCGCCGCAGCTCGCCACAGGCCCCGCCCACCACTGGCCGAGCCGCTCCCGCCGCCCAGCTGACCCGCCCTCTCATCCCCCTTCTTAAGGGGACAGCAAGGAGTGCTCGGGAGTGACCACTGCGCCTCTCACCAGGCCTGGTCACCCCCTCGCTCCTCCTGCCGCCTCCTGCTCCTGCCTGCCTGCCAGCCTTGCCGCCTTTTTTCGCCGCAGACGCCCCCCTGTCCCCCCGAGCGGCCCAGCCTCAGCAGAGCCGCCCGCTCGCCAGTTTCACGCCGCAGCTCGCCACAGGCCCCGCCCACCACCGGCCCATTGGCTGAGCCGCTCCCGCCGCCCAACTGACCCGCCCTCTCGTCCCCCTTCTTATGACGCCCCCAGAGCGACCGCGCAGCGGACGCGCACAGCGGGAGCACCGAATGAGCGCCGAAGGTGCGCCAAAGGTAAGCCCGTCTGCGCCCGTCCGCGCCTGGTTCGCGCCCAGCGCCAGGACCCCTGGCCCCCGCAGACCCCAGCCCACCCGCCGGACGTACGACGCCGCCACCCTCAACGCACTCAACGCCGGCCGAATCCCAGGATGCTACCGAGCCACCCCGAGACGCACCCACGGACCCTTCTGCTGCAACGTCTGCAAGTTCACCTGCATCCGGACCAGCAATACTCCTGCACCAAGCAAGACCAAGACGAGCAACAGCAGCAGCCACCTGAAATGCATCCTGCTCAACACCCGCTCCATCCACAGACACGCCATCGAGCTCTGGAACCTGCTCGACACAACCTCACCAGACGTCGCCTTCCTCACGGAAACCTGGATGAACGCCTCTTCAGCACCCGGCATCGCCATTGCCATCCCAGACGGCTACAAGATCATCCGAAGGGACCGCATCAACCAGACCGGAGGAGGCATCGCAATCATCCACAGGAACACCAT
This sequence comes from Lissotriton helveticus, assembly GCF_964261635.1. Classification (NCBI taxonomy): domain Eukaryota; kingdom Metazoa; phylum Chordata; class Amphibia; order Caudata; family Salamandridae; genus Lissotriton; species Lissotriton helveticus. The sequence continues at coordinate 774,084,469 of NC_136070.1, read as the reverse complement.
CCGCGTCACGACCAACACCGACGACACCCTCGCACCCGCCGAGCACCTGCACTTCCAGGTCCACATCAACCCCAAGACCACCCTCAGAGGCACCCTCATCTACAGACCCCCGGGACCACGCACACAATTCAGCGAAGACATCGCCGACGTCATCAGCCCGCACGCCCTCCTCTCCGCCGACTACATCCTCCTCGGGGACCTCAACTTTCACCTGGAGAACAACAACGACCGCAACACCACCACCCTGCTGGACAATCTCGCCAACCTCGGACTCAAGCAACTGGTTAACACCCCCACCCACTACGCTGGACACACACTCGACCCCGTCTTCTCATCCTGCAAGGACATCGCCTTCAGCCACGCCACCGGACTCAACTGGACGGACCACAGCTGCGTCCACTTAAGCTTCAGAAGGACCACGATCCACCACCACCAGCAACAGGCTGCACGCAGAAGCTGGAACAAGATCACAGCCGACCAGCTCGCGACTTCCCTGAGCAAGAACCCACCCACCAGCTCAACGAACCCAAGCGGCCACCAAACTCGCGAAGTGGATCAGCAACTGCGCAGACGACCTCGCCCCTCTGAAGACCCCGCCTAGCAGACCCGGTAGCAAGAAAGCCCCATGGTTCACCGACGAACTCAAAAGCTCCAAGAAGAACTGCCGAGCCCTCGAGAGAACATGGCGCAGAGACCCAACACCGGACAACATGACTGCCCTCAAGCTCGCCACCCGAAAACACCACCAACTCATCCACTCCACCAAGAAAACCGCATTCAAGGAACGACTGGACAACAACGCACACAACAGCAAGGAACTCTTCAACATCGTTAAAGAGCTCTCCAACCCCAACGCCGGAAACAACGACATCACCCCTTCGCAAGACCTCTGCAACTCCCTCGCCTCCTACTTCCACAACAAGATCGCGGACATACACAACAGCTTCAGCACTCAACCGACGCACGCCACGACTGAACCACCGCCCCCCACCACCACCCTCCGCGCCTGGACCCCGATCAGCACCGAAGACACCGTCCGCACGATGAACTCCATCCACTCTGGATCTCCTACCGACCCCTGCCCTCACCACATCTTCAACAAGGCCGACGCTGTCATCGCACCCCACCTGCGGGACATCATCAACACCTCCTTCGACACCGCCACCTTCCCGGAGAGCTGGAAGCACGCCGAACTCAGCGCTCTACTAAAGAAACCATCAGCTGACCCCACCGACCTCAAGAACTACCGCCCCATCTCGCTGCTCCCGTTCCCTGCTAAAGTCGTCGAGAAGACCGTCAACAAGCAGCTGGCCGCCTTCCTCGAGACGAACGGATCCCTCGACCTCTCGCAGTCCGGCTTCCGGGCCAACCACAGCACCGAGACCGCCCTGATCGCAGCCACCGATGACATCCGAGCACTGCTCGACAACGGAGAAACAGCAGCCCTCATCCTCCTAGACCTCTCCGCGGCCTTCGACACTGTCTGCCACCGTACACTAGTGCAGCGACTCAGCAACGTCGGAATCCAGGAGAAGGCACTGGAGTGGATCATCTCCTTCCTCGCCGGAAGGACACAGAGAGTCCGCCTCCCCCCGTTCAGATCTGAAGCCACCGAAGTCATCTGCGGCGTTCCTCGAGGCTCCTCGCTCAGTCCAACCCTCTTCAACGTCTACATGAGCCCCCTCGCAGACATCGCACGCCAGCACAACCTCAACCTCATCTCCTACGCCGACGACACCCAGCTGATTCTCTCCCTCACCAACGACCCCGCCACCGCCAGAGCCAACCTTCACGAAGGGATGAAAGAGGTATCCGAATGGATGAAGAACAGCCGCCTGAAACTGAACTCGGACAAGACGGAAGTCCTCATCCTGGGATCCTCACGCTCCGCCTTGGACGACTCCTGGTGGCCCCCCGCCCTAGGCAGCGCACCCAAACCAACTGACCACGCACGCAACCTAGGCTTCATCCTGGACTCCTCCCTCTCCATGACCAGACAAGTCAACACCGTCTCCTCGTCGTGCTTCAACATCCTGCGCATGCTACGTAAGATCTTCCGGTGGATCCCCACCGAGACCAGGAAGACGGTCACCCAGGCCCTCGTCACCAGCCGTCTGGACTACGGCAACTCCCTCTACGCCGGAACCACCGCCAAGCTCCAGAAGAAACTCCAGCGGATCCAGAACGCCTCAGCACGTCTCATCCTGGACATCCCCGTCGCAGCCACATCTCCGGACACCTGAGAGACCTGCACTGGCTCCCGGTCAACAAGAGAATCACCTTCCGACTCCTCACCCACGCACACAAAGCCCTACACAACCAAGGCCCAGGATACCTCAACAGCGCCTCAACTTCTACGCTCCCAAACGCCAGCTTCGATCGACCGGCCACGCCCTCGCCGCCGTCCCCCGCATCCGAAGAGCCACCACAGGGGGACGGTCCTTCTCCTACCTCGCCGCCAAGACATGGAACTCCCTCCCGACCCACCTCCGCCTGACCCAGGACCACCTCGCCTTCAGGAAGCAACTCAAGACCTGGCTATTCGAGCAGTAGCGGACCCCCCTCCCCCAGCGCCTTGAGACCCTCTGGGTGAGTAGTGCGCTATATAAATGCTTTGATTGATTGATTGATTGATATAAAAATACAATAAGATCTTGGAGAAATATGGAGCTAATCCATTAAACAAACAAAGTACATTTAACTGTTGCACTAAATTCTGCCTGTGCTTGATAGTCAATTTCAGGAAGTTTACTATTGATTTAGCAAAGGGTTCAACTTCTAGAAATTGCAACGTTAGGAATGCCCGACGACACCTGCGCAGACCCATGACTTTTAAAATTGGAGTGAGCCACTGTTTCCTCAGATCTTGATAAAAGTTGCAAAAAAGTAACGTATGGATAGTAGATTGGGGGGAGCAATCATCACAGGGGCATGGTTGAGTGTCTTTTTCCCAGTTTTTAATCTTAGGGAAGGTGACTAGATGGTGGAAAGTATCAAGCCTTAACCTCGTTAGCAAGAGTCTTTCATATCCCGAAAGCTCGAAGGTTAAATAAGGCTGGACCGTCAGTGTTGTCTGAATCTGTAGTGAGTGTTGCACAGTAGATTTAGACACCTCACTGGATAATCGTAAAAATTCTAAATGGGTCAAACACGCCTTTTTAAACCGTTTCCTTAGATTTCCTGCAATTGTAGAAGGCGAGTTAAAAAACTGTTGCATGCCAAGGTCGCACAGGGATTTCCTGACATAATCTAACCAGGAGATGTAGTGTCCCTTTTCTAGGGAAATACAGTCCTCAATAAACTCCCTACAAAGGGAGGTTTCACTGGTGGACCATATGCGGTGCCACAGAAGAAGGGGTTGGATCCTTATCAGATCTGTTATAAAAGTCAAGCCCAACTCCATGTGGCATGCATAGTTGGAGGTTCCCTTTGGGACAGCCAAGATAAATCTTAAAAAATTATTTTCCAACCTTTGAACCTCCTCAACCTTGGCAAAGCCCCAAATCCCAGCCCCATAAATTGCACTCGAAATGCATTTGCCGTGTAGATTTCGAGTTAATCAACCGGGTGAATATTCTAAAGGTGAGGAATCTTTAGTTAGATAGATTATCCATCAGAACAAGCTTTATTGATGGTCAGTAACTTGTTAATCAGTTTGCAAAATAGCGTTATGATCGAAATATTGCTGCAGAAAATTAACAGTTCCGCATGGGCAGTGTGTATTGGAGCAAATGCTCACAAGGTCCATTCTGTTCTAGTCTAAGACTCTTTATTGATGGAAATCCAATAGAACCACATAGATTGTAAGCTAGCTCCATTGCATGCAACATCATTTTATGTGTTTTCTCACCGTAACTGGACTTATCATTTTATCTCTTGCTTTCTTGTTATTGACATTGCTTCCGTCCCAGGTTCTTCTTGCTTATTTGTCTTTGTTTTCCCTCTTGCTATCTCTCTCGTAAGCTATCTTCCCCGTATTATAAATGTCCCCGCAGAAGATATCAACTCCAAACCTAATTCGCCTATATCTAATGAATTGCACATACCGGTATCCGACTTGGAAATCATTGATGTTAATGAGACATCTGACAGACAAATTAGGCCGAATGTAGTAACCAGGGTCCGGGACGTTAAAATTATCCAAGGGAGTAACTCTGCATCACCACCCAAGAAAAGAAAGGGGCAGGGTCCTAATAAGCAAAATCACCCCCCGCCCCCTCAAAGATGTTGGGACGTAAACAAAAGTCTGTGGAGTGGGAGATCAGTTTAGGATATAATACGGCCTAAAGGGGCTCTGTTCCAATAGCTTCAGTTCCAGCCCAGGACATTGATAATGTGCAGTTCTGGAAAAAGCTGGAAATTACAGTTTCTGCCCTTCCGAATCCATTGGTTCTCAAATTATCTCACTTGGAGGCGAGCCTAAGTAAGCTGGAAAGTCTCGTCCACACCTCCTCCCTAGCCTCGGCTGAGATCTGCCAATGCAGAACTAATCAACTATTAATGTTAACTATTAACTATTGCCTAGCAGGAACGTGGGCCCAAAAGCTAGCGAGCCTGAAAGCAATCACGGACCTGCGACTGTGCCCCAGCAACCTCCACGCGATCCCTCATGTAATACTAACAATCCGGATTGGACCTGGACGTCACATCTAGTAGAAGTGCCCCCACCCATAATCAATCAGACTTCGCACAGGGTTTGACTAGAGGGTGTGACCAGATGCTAAACACTGAGAAGGAGGCCCTCTCTGCGAGGGTTAATCATAAGCGTAGAGGGGGAGTCCAGTCCTGAAGTGACTCACGATGCCTGAACCTACCCAGGGGCAACTCGCCAAGCCCAAGTAACTTGCATCTTCCTCCTGAAGTAACTCCATACACTGTCGTGCTGACCAATGTCCCCCCCCTCCCCCCCCCCTCACTACCCAGGGATGTGTTATTTGTGGAGTTCAATATGGTGGGGCAGATTGGCTATGTAGGGAGTTCCAGTAAGGCTTTAGCTGGAGATTGTGTAGTCCTAACATTTAGGCCTCCAGATTTGGTTCGAACCATAGTAGACAAGGGGGGCAATTGGCCAGTTAGAACTACGGGGATAACATCCTACCCCTGGGCTTCTTTGACCAACTACACAGACTCCCGCAGTACATCTGAGAGGAAGAGAGATTGTTGGGACAAGACAACCTAGGTATGCTGTTCCAGTCAGCAATCACTATGATATCTTTAGCACCTTAGAGGATATTGACTGACTTGCACCACTGAGCTGGCATTTGAACCAGGACGAGGGCTTATCCAGGAGTCGTGGTGATGTAACATTGCTAAATGGGTGCACCTCAGATTGTGACGAATCAGTGCTTAGTCCACCCCCTGCCATAACCGAGATGGAAACGTGGGAGAGAGATATTTGTACTGGAAGTTTAGCCCCACTCTTTTGTGTGAGCCCTTAACTCAAGCAATATCCAGCACGGGAAATATCAATCTAATTTCCCCTATTAAAGCTCCAACCAGACCCCTGTCCAATCTTGAGTGTTCCCTTTGTAAAATTATGTTCGAGGCATATGAGCTGCTGATTACACACTATGCATAGATCGCCACCTAGTGTTGGGCCCGGATGTTTGCAGTTTGTTTTTGTCCTGAAAAGTTCTTTGGAAGTCACAAGATAGGTGACTCCTCCTTTGGACCACATTGCGCATGGGCATCGGCTCCATCCTCAGATCGTTTTTTTCCCGCCATCAGGCTCGGATGTGTTTCCTGCGCTCCGGTTTGGAATCGATTTTCCTTTGGCGCGCAATCCTCACCCAGTTCGACGGTATTGTTTCAATCGCACTTCCCATCGACGCGATTCTTCACCACTTTGAAGTCTTCGATTCTGGTCGTCAATGAAGGCCTTCGGGCCTACCTGGGCCTTACTCTCTGGCTCATGGAAAGGACGCCATTCAAGAAGTGTCCTCAATGTGGGTCGAAGTTTCCCCACACCGATCTACATGAGGTGTGCAACCTTTGCCTCTCACCGGAGCACGAGGCCAAAGACTGTTCCGCTTGTGCCTCCTTCCGCTCCAAGAAGACGATTCGGGAACGACGAGCCCGAAGAACCATGGCTCGCTCGTCGGCTTTGATCCCGGACGACATCTTTCAAGAGGGCGTCGACGTGCCAGAACACCAGCAGGCCTAAGAAAGTGCCAGCTCCTCTGATGCCGAAGACTCCGATGACGAGGACATCGCTCCAGCTCAACGGGTCGTAAGTAAGAACGTCGACCCTGACCCTTCCTCGACACCCTCTAAAAAGGCTTCGGTCACACCCTCAACTTCGGGCCCGGGTGCACACCGAGAGACTGCTTCCCACGCCCTGCCTTCAGGCTCAGCAATCCAATACCGACACCGAAGAAGAAGCCATCTTCCTCATCCACGCCGATTGCTGCTTCAACACCCAAGCACTCGGTGCCGAAGACTGGCACTGGCTCATCGACGTCAAAACCGCACTTTGAGCAGAGTAAAAAACTGCCTAAAGGCCCCGACTCACATGCTTCGGAGCCGAAAAAACAACCGGAACTGAAAAAACACGTTCCGGTTAAAGACATTTCAAAAAGTTACAGTTCTAAGAAAGACCCTAGACCAGCTACCGAGTCGATGCTAAAAAAACCTCCGGAACTGAAAACTTCGACACTGAAGGATCTGCCCTCCACAGAAGATCTTTTTACACCAGATCCTACTAAAAAGACTCTTGTAAAGGATCCTAAGACTGGCCAACTAACTCTTAGTTCCAAGAAGAGACCACTTGAGGCGCCTGCAACTCCTCCTCCTCCAAAGAAGAAGAGAGACATTGCATCCTCTCCATTAAGGGTCTCTTCTCCACCACTTCCCCATACTATTCCTCCTCTTAAAACCCTCCACCACATCATTCGCCTACACCATCCACTGAACCAGATGATAATGTAGATACAGACTCTGATGACACAAGTGGGGGTGCAGATAACCCAGTAGGGACCAATAGTCCCTCTCAGTCACCTAATCCATGGGATGATTATAACACCCCTGATGTGCCTTACGTCCCTCAAGACGATGTATATCCTTCCAGGCCTTCCCCACCAGAGGACACAATAGGTTTTAACCTATTAGTCCAGAGAGCTGCCCAATACCATGGGGTTAACTTGCACACAGATACTGTGGAGGAGAATTCCTTATTGGACACTTTTGACACTACATAAAGGTCCACTGCCATTTTGCCAATGCTTAAAGTTGTCATTAAGCACGCAACAGAGGTATTTAAAGATCTTGTCAGGGCTTGAGTCCTCAACCCTCACATTGAGAAGAAATACAAAGCTGCCCCTACAGATCCAGTTTACATTAGAGGTCCAGCACCGCTAGATTCATTAGTAGTATCTAATGCACGTAAATGTGCTCATTCACAAACATCAGGAGAGGCCTCACCACCAGATAAGGAATCTAAACTCCTTGACGCCTCCGGTAAACTCACAGCATCACAGGCAGCTAACATATGGCGCATTGCAAATACTCAAGCGCTATTGGCAAGATATGACCGGGCACATTAGATGAACTAGAATCCATAATGCAGCATCTTCCAGTTAAATATAAAAACAGGGCCAATGAACTCCTACAGGAAGGTAAAAATATCACCTACACTTCCATTCGTTGTGCCCTAGATGCCGCAGATACTGCCTCAAGGGCCTCGTATCAGAGTTTTATTACCTTTTCATCTGCTATCTTTTTCTTTAGCGCTGGGACACCCTTTTTGGGTAGCTGTCGCGCTTTACAAACCTAACAAATAAATAAATTAATACCAGTGTCCTTTTGCGTAGGCATGCCTGGCTACGTATTTCAGGTTTCAAACCTGAAGTGCAAAATTCCATCCTCAATCAGCCATTTGATGAGAAACACCTATTTGGCCCTAATGTCGATGTGTCTTTAGAGAAAATGAAAAAAGACACCGACACAGCTAAATCTATGGGAGCCTTGTAATTGCAAGCTCCCAGACGTTCTTTTCTTCGCTCATCATATAGAGGCAACACAAGAGGCTACTCCTCCGACAGCCCCTCCACTTCCTATAAGGCCCCTAGCCAACCTACATTCACTAAGGGCTACCAAAGAGGGGGTTATAGGGGTAACAACAACAAAGTCAGAGGCAAAACCAACAACTCCCGCTCTGCCTCCACCCTTGCCCAATGACTTTCCTCCGCTTCCCCCCCACCATTCCACTCCTGTGGGGGAAGACTACAACAATTCCTTCCTGCCTGGACCAACATCACATCAGACAGGTAGGTGCGACAAATTATCCAATCAGGTTACTGCCTAGAACTAACATCTACCCCCCAAACATACCACCGAAACAGCGTCCAGTGTCACAAGAGCATCTATCACTACTAAAGCAAGAAGTAATATCTCTGCTAGAAAAAAGTGCAATAGAACCAGTTCCTCTGCACCAACAAAACAAGGGAGTCTACTCCCTATACTTTCTTATCCAAAAGAAGGACGGCTCTCTAAGGCCTATTCTAGACCTCAGACCTCTAAACATATACATACAGTCAGACCATTTTCACATGGTCACACTCAAACAAGTCCTTCCTTTTCTGTTACAAAATGACTTCCTGGCTACTCTAGATCTCAAGGACGCATACTTCCACATTCCCATTCACAAAGCTCAAGGTAGTATCTCAGATTTCCTCAAATAGACTTGACAGCGGATGCATCGCTCTCCGGCTGGGCAGCCCACCTACTGCACCACACCATGCAAGGCAGGTGGACACCACAACAAAAGTTACTCCATATCAATCACCTGGAGTTACTAGCCATATTCCTAGCACTGAAAGCTTTCCAAAAGCAAGTATCAAACAAAGCTGTGTTAGTCCGCACAGACAACATGACAGCCATGTATTACATACAGAAACAGGGCGGAACACACTCCCTGCAACTCTCTCAACTAGCACAGAACATATGGCGGTGGGCTATACCTCAAAACATATCCCTCTTAGCCCAACATGTTCCAGGAGTACAAAATACCATAGCAGTTCTGTTAAGTGGTCAGACACAACAGACCCAGGAGTGGGAACTTCATACGCAAGTTCTTCAACCATTCTTTCAGATGTGGGGACAACCTCAGATACACCTCTTTGCCACCCACAAAAACGCCGAATGCCCAAGCTTCGCCGCCAGATATCCACACCCACTGTCCAAAGGCAATGCGATATGGATGAACTGGTCAGGCAGATTTGCGTACGCTTTTCCACCTCTACCACTCATGCCACTAGTAGTACGCAAACTACAGCAGCATTCTCTAACTCTCATCCTAGTTGCTCCAACATGGGCCAGACAGCTGTGGTACACCACACTGCTACAACTGTCTGTAGTACTACACCAAAAACTATACCTATCTCCACGCCTTTTAACACAGAACCGTGGAGAGATCAGGCACCCGGACCTAGCTCAGCTCAACCTTGCGATCTGGCTCCTGAAATCCTAGAATTCGGATATCTTAACCTTTCTCCAGACTGCTTGAACGTCATAAAAGAAGCTAGATGTCCAACCACTAGAGCATGCTATGCATGTAAGTTGAAACGCTTTGTAATATATTGTCACAACAACAATATTAATCCCCTAGACGTGTCTATTCAACACATCATAGGATACTTACTACACCTTCAAAGATGTAACTTAGCTTACACGTCTATTAGACTACATCTTGCTGCCATAGCAGCATATCTTCAAAACGGACAGCATCTATCTCTGTTCAGAGTGCCTGCTATTAAAGCTTTCATGGAAGGACTAAAAAGAATAATTTCTCCCAGAGTACCACCTTCACCAGTGTGGAATTTAAACATCGTTCTCACAAGACTGATGGGACCTCCCTTCGAACCATTACATATATGTGAACTACAGTTTTTAACATGGAAGGTTGCGTTCCTAGTGGCTATTACTTCGTTACGGAGAGTTAGTGAATTACAAGCTCTAACCATTCAAGAACCTTTCTTGCAAATGCATCACAATAAGGTTGTTCTCCGTACCAATCCAAAATTTCTTCCCAAAGTAATTTCTCCCTTCCACCTCAATCAATCTGTGGAACTTCCCGTTTTCTTCTCGCAGCTACAGACAGTAGCAGAACGAGCTCTTCATACCCTAGATGTCAAAAGAGCATTGTTATAGTAAATCGAGAGAACACAACCCTTTCGTAAGACCAAACAACTTTTTGTGTCTCTCACCACCACACAAGGGCAACCCCATATCAAGATCTGGCTTAGCTAGATGGATTGTCAAATGCATACAGATTTGCTACCACAAAGCTAAACGCACGTTATCTGTTCCTCCTAAAGCCCACTCTACAAGGAAAATAGGGGCTTCAATGGCATTTTTAGGGAACATTCCCCTAGATGACATCTGCAGAGCAGCTACATGGTCTACACCACACACATTCACAAAACACTATTGTGTAGATGTGCAAACTAAACAACAAGCTAATGTGGGCCAGGCTGTTCTCAAAACACTATTTCCAACTACTGCAACAGATGGGGGTGGTTGCCGCTAAAAGTGGGTACTGCTATACAATCGATGCACAGTGTGTAGTCTGCAGCTCATATGCCTCGAACGGAAAATGCTACTTACCAGTATGCATCTGTTCTTGGCATGTAGAGCTGCAGAGTTACACATGCCCACCCACCTCCCCGGCTACCCTGGTCTGTTCCAGTATTATCTTAATTAGATACAGCTTACATAGACATCCTTCTTTATCTTGCAAAGCTCCATCATTTCCCTAATGGCGAAAAACAATCTGAAGATGGAGCCGATTGATGCCCATGCGCAATTTGGTCAAAAAGAGTAGTCGCCTATCTCGTGACTTCCAAAGAACTTTTCAGGACAGAAACAAACTGCAAACATCCGGGCCCAACACTAGGTGACGATCTATGCACTGTGTGTAACTCTGCAGCTCTACACGCCAAGAACAGATGCATACTGGTAAGTAGCATTTTCCTTCTTCGAATATAGCAGGTTTGCGCAATGAGACAAATAACCAAATTTGGTGTGGGTTCATTTTTTTTTTATGTGTTTATTGATTTTCGTCAAAAGAAGCACATCAGATAACAAGAATACTGTTATAATAGAATCATAGAAACCAAACCCCAACCCTCCCTCCCCCCACCCTTCCCACAGGTAGAACAAATAGAGATCCAAAATAATGAAGACGTACTTTTGGCTCAATAGCTGCACATATACAGAATTATAACAGTAACAACCTGATACAGGACCTTCCAATAAAGCTGTTAATATAGCCATCAACGAAGGCATTCGGGGCATAAAAGAAGTCCTACCATAGAGCAGTGCTTAGGACAGTGAGTGGGTCCGAACTAGAACATGCATAAAAAATGGGCAGTCTTCATACAGATTTATAACAAGTCTGACCTAGTCAACAAATATGCAGTAAGCGGGGCCCAAAAGTCTTTGGGGCGGGAAGTCTCCGGCAACTCCTCCTCATAAGTCTGTAACTTGGTTTTGCATTACAGCAGATCACGGAGCCATTTGTTTTCTTTTCTAAGCATGCAAGCATTGCGCCACAGCTCTCTTTGCGAACAGGGTAGACAGTACAACTATATGTCTATTACAGGGTTTGAGGCGTTTTACATACCCCAGTAGGCAGAGTTCGGGGTGCAGTGTACTGGTTCCAGAATTATATCAGTTAGCAATTTTGTCACGTCAGACCAAAAGGTAATCACACCCATACATTGCCATGCCACATGTAAAAAATCTGCATCTGCCATGCCACACCTTACACAATCTCACAGGCCATATTTAAATAGCTGTACAGGGGTATAATATAATTGATGCAACATTTTAAAACAAATTATTCCTAGGTTACAATTAGCCGTTAGACGGCCAGTGAGGGCACAATAGTCAGTCCATACATCCGGAATGAGGGCATTCCCCAGCACTGCCTGCATTTAACACGAGGGGTGCTCCTGCTGCTCCAGTTCTCGCAAAGATGCATTATAAAGCTTGGTGATTAGACCCTGTCGCTCTTCTCCCGCCAGCATCGCCTACAATGCCCGCAGAGTGGTAGGTTCAGGTAGGTAGTCTGGATAGAGAGTCTTAATGGCCTGCCGCCCGCTTGTGTAGGTGAAGCTGAACATAAAGCCTCGGTCCAAACCTTTCTGCGCATCTTGCAGTGATTTAAATTGACCCTTCGTATATAGATCTCCTAACCATAAGATACCTACTTTGGCCAGTTCACGGGGAGCCTGCTTTTCACGTGCTGCTGATATAGCATGGTGCGATGCCAGGGGCAGCGACGGAGCATAAAGATAAGATAATGGAGCTCTTTCCGCCAGCTTAGGCCAAGCCCACGCCGTACATTGTACAGGGTTAATCTCGGTCCGTGGGACACCTGTACCCTCGACAGAGTTGCTGCCTTCACTGCCATTGGGAGCACTGCATCTGCTTCTATCGCCACATGGGGTTGAAACCGCTGAAGGAAGTGCCAATAATGTTCAAATTGAGCCTGAGCATAAAGATAGTATAGTCTGAAATCTGGAGCCTCAAAGCCCCCCTCTCAAATGGCTGCACCAAATGACCCCACCTGCACCTGGGCTGCTTCCCGCCCCAAACAAATGTTGTTAACGCAGACTGGAGAGTTTTGAATAGTACCACATTCAATGTAATAGGGATATTAACAAAAAAATACAGCAGCTTGGGGAGAAAGGACATTTTCACAACTGTTATTCTATCCGCAAAGGAGAGGGGCAGATGTGCCCACCGCTCAGCTTGCTCCTTGATACACGTGATGGCACGGCCATTGTTCTCCGAAACCACTACCTCCGGGTCTCTATGCAGCCAAACCCCTAGATACTTCACAGCGTCCGACGTCCAAGTTAGCGGGTACTCCAACTCAATCTCTTTTGTGTGTGCCGTTAGGGGAAACACCACTGATTTCGACCAGTTGATCCCGAGGCCAGAAAACCATTCAAATTTAATATACTCCCGGAGCAGCTCAGGCAAATATACCTCAGGTTTGTGTACGTGTAGTAACATGTCAGCCGCGTACAGAGAAACGACCAGCGGTCTCTGTTGGAATCGCAAAGCAGCTGTCCCATGCTTTTGTCGGAGTTTGCAGGCTAGGGGCTCACGGGCAAGCGAAAATAGCATCGGTGACAGTGGGCACCCTTGCCGCATGCCTCCCTAGATTGGAATCTGAGATGACACCCACCCGTTCACTCTCACCTCATTCTCCCTAAAAAAAATCCCGATCGTCTCGGTGATGGTCTGTTTAAAAACTCGGTCTGCTAATTCAGGGGGTTGTAGGCGCCATGAGAAGGGTGGTCGCTCACATGTGGGGACTTGCAGGTCTAAAGTTACCGGAGAGTGATCCGAAAGTGTTTGAGCTTCATGTCTCACCTCCATTACCCATGTGCAGACTGTCTCAGAGAGTAGCCAGAAGTCTATTGGGGACCAGGATCCATGAACCGTAGAAATAAACATACTCTCCCGGCTCTCAGGATGTCGAAGTCGCCATACATCATGTAAATTTCCTGCTTCACATATCCCTCGTATCGCCTCTGAAGCTTGCTTAGGTCTTGCCTCACCACTGGCCGTTCTATCTAATGTTAAATCTAGGCAAACGTTGAAATCCCCACCCCAAATAAGTGCAGCGGGGAGAATGCAGATATTCTACGCCACACATCTGAATAGAAGGAGGGTTGGTCCCTGTTTGGACCTTAAACATTTACCACCAATACACTCATGCCCCACAAACATCCATGCAGAATCGCCACTCGTCCTTGCTCATCCATATCCGCTCGAATCACTGTAAACGGAACACCTTTTTTTTATAAGAATTAGCACCCTTCTAGAGTAGGAAGAATAAGAGGATGCAACTTTAATACCTGCCGAGCATGTTCCCACCATTTTTGCCGATTCGATGGTGAGGTGGGTCTCCTGTAGTAGGGCCACAGGCACTCCCATATGATCTAAATATGCAAAATCTGACCTAATCTTTTTAGGGGTGTTAAGCCCTCGCACATTCCAGGTAAGGAATCTAATAGTAGTGTTCATAGCGATAGGCCAACGTATCGAGATGGAAATACCAATATTCTGGGACATACAGTGCAGATCAGAAAGAACCATACACAGCGAAATGAAAAGAAATATGGAACAAATTCCCATTGCAGTTCTGCCATCCCTTCAAGGAGTTCTTCTCCACCCCCTCCCACTTTAGCACCCCCAACTCGCCAAAGCCATCCCAACCCTCCAAATCCCTACCCCAACTAAGAACAAAGGAAAAAGTGTAGATACAGGGTAAACCCATTGGGGGGCGTCTAGAACTTCTGTCCTCCTATCTGGTAGGAGGTGGCTGAGCTAAACAATTACTGCACCTGGAATCCAAGCCAATGCAAGCCACGTTGGGAGCTCTAAGAGGCAATAGTATTCGGCCCATCAGAAACCTACCACCTGCAAGAGAAAAAATTGGTACTCATCATCTGTAGGGGGCATAATTTCACATCAAGAAGGCCTATTTCTCCCCAGTCTTATACTCAATACACCAATCAGAAATCTGTGAACTGTCCCTCTGTCTTAAACAATCTTCAGTTTCGGATGTTGCTTGAGATTCTCGCCGTCTCCTTTTTAGTTGTTTAGCGTGATCCATCGCGGCCTTGGGAGTAGTGAAAATTTTGTAGGTACTGTCAGAGCCTATCCTCAGGCGGGCTGGATATAACATTGCATATGTGACCCCCTCTGTTTGTAAAAAATTTTTGACAGCGCCAATCTCTCTGCGCGCCGCTTGCACAGCCACAGTGAAGTCTGGGAAAAAGGCTAGAGTGTTCCCCTGATGTTCAATTGTCCCTTTCTCCCTGACCATGCGTAGTATAGTGTATCGGTCCCTGTAGTTAAGCACCCAAGCAATAACCGGACGTGGCGGAGCACCGGGGACCGGTTTAGCGGCAAGGGAGCGATGAGCGCGTTCAATAATAAACATGGGTGACAGGTGAGCAGTACCAAAAATATCCGTGATCAGTGTTTCAACAATTGTTTCCATTTTCCCCACATTTGTGGAATCCGGCAGCCAAGTGATGCAAATATTGTTTCGCTGGGAACGAGCCTCCAAATCCTCATTCTTTGCTTGAATGAGGGAGAGGACCGTCTCCATGTTCAAAGTTCTCCTTGAGACTTCGCTTAACCCATCCTCCATGGCAGATACCCTTTGCTCAACCTCCCCCATGAGGGCATTCTGTTTCTCTAGTTGGGATGACATATGATCTAGACCGTAGTTGACTGCTGTCATCGTGCCCTCTATAGACTGGAGGCTGCGCTGCATGGCAAGAAGTGTGGCCTCCAGAGTGGGCTGCCCAACCTCTGGGGCATCCGCCTCAGAGTCTGAAGCTACTCTTTGGGTGGGTTTAGGAGCTTTGCGCGCCCCAAACGTGAGGCGAGGCTGTGACTTATCTGTCCGGCCCATAATGGTGGCAAGGGGGAGCTCTCTGCCACACACGGAAAGGACAGTGCCGCCAGGCACAAGGCAGTACAAGGAATCTAACCGTGAGCCGCTGCTGTAAATGAAACCAGACCCTCCATCACACACAGCAGCAGGGATTAGGTGCATAGCCGCCACCTAGGCCATGGGAGTCAGCCAGGTCACGTGGATGTTGCAGGGCCTCTCCGACCAGGCTCTACACAGGGTCACAATTCAGAGGACCAAGTAACCCAGTAATCTGTTATGAAATGAGGCAGGGGCGCTAAGCTGCAGTGCCAAGCCCCAAGCCTCCTCTGCAGAACCAATGCACGCTATCTCCTCCCCTTGAACAAGGTTACTGGCAGTGTCAAAGTGTGCGATTAATCAGTTCCAGGCTGGGTGCACAAATCAAGGATTTCCCTGTGGCCGTAAATAACAGGTACTATTCAGCAGAGAAAACCAGCCTGTGGCGACCGCACGTCCGCGTGCATTCCCTTGAGGCAAATGCTGTATGAAGGGCGGGCAGGGGAAGCAGCGCCGGCAGATGTCAATGTGGTATTGCGTCAATCGGCCGCCTGGCCCAGCCACAACACCACAGCCGCTCGCGCACCCCAGCACCCAGCAGCAGAGCCCGGGCCGCGGACCGCACTAGGCCCGTCCCGCCTCCACGAACACAGGCCCAGTACACGCCGCGTCCTGACTCACCGCTACCAGCATCGGGGGGGGTCCAAGCGCTGCCCTCTTTCGATAGGCTTCTTGCGGCGGCTCGCAGTCTCAAGGGGCCTTCGCACCGCACCATCAAAGCTCCTGGGATGTTACGGAGCCCGCCGCAGTGTCCCCAGAGCGGCAGCCAGCCGCGACCAGATCAGGACGCCGACGAAGTCGCTAGCACCGACCGTGCCGCCGCCGACTTAATTCACGGCCTCGCGAATCCTGCCACTACGCAGCCGGGAACGCAGATGTAGTTTCTTTCGAGGCAGCGGGCTGAGAGTGGCAAGCAGGGCCGGTCCTAGGATTTGAGTGGCCCTGGGCTAAAAGGCAACGTGCGAGGCCCCCTCTAATTTAGATAAGTGGCCCCCTGCAAGGAGACCATTCAGAGACACTGTGGGGGCCTATTGCCCAGCATTTCTGCGCCCCCACAGTTTTAACTTTTACTCCACAAGCATTTCTCACACCTTCAGCCCGACAGGTGTGAGAATTGATTGTGGTCTAAAAGTTAAAACTGTGGGGGCGCCAAAATGCTGGACAATGGGCCCCCCACAGTGTCTGTGAATGGTCTCCTTGCAATTGAGGGAGCGTCTCCCTCCCCTATGCCTCCAGACAGACACCATCCCTGAGAGGCCCAGGGAGGGGGCCCCCTCCAATGGACCTTAATTGCAAGGTGACACCTTTTTTTTAAATATATCTCCAGGGAAACAAACAGGACACATCAGTAGTGCGTGGCCCCATGCTGGTGAGCTGAGCGCGAGGCCCTGTGCAGCCGCCCACGCTGCCCATGCCTAGCGCCGGCCCTGGTGGCAAGGTAAGCCCAACAATCGATGCAGTGGATAGTTTTCTATTTAATGCGCTCCCTCACAGATCCAGATAGCATGGACCTCGGGCCGATATTTGACGGATTTCAACTCAGCCGGGCAGAGCCTCCCAAGGGTGTGGCCATCTTGCCGTGTGCCCTCTAGCGCCCCCTGTGATTTCATTTTAGACTATAATATCCTATGTTTCCAGGAAACATAGATCAGAGACTCAACTCATATTAACGGATTTAAAACATTTTGCACGCCTGCAGTGAAGGGACAAGTGGGCAGACCTAAGGAAGGGCTTTGCACATATTTATCAAACAAGTTTGCAATAGACAAAATGGAATCAAAGTGGGGGGACAGATGTTATCAACTGATCAAACTGCATCAAAGTCTGACCCATTGCATCATATTGGTTAATTTTTATAACAATATTTTACCAGACGAGCTTGGAAAGGTTGTGAAAAATATTGGCAGTGATATTAATTCTGTCTGTAATGCGAGTGCAAAAGATACAATGATACTCCTCCTGGGGGATTTCAACTGCCCCTTATGCCCACATGAGGACAGTAGAATCTGTGGTTTTAATGATGAAGAGGGCATGTGTAATACTCTTTTTTGCTGATTTTGAGTTCTGAGTTGGGTTTTGTGAATGATTTACTGACCAGTCCTATCCCCATGCCCTACACATGTAATGGAAGAGGTTTACCCTCCACCATAGATTACATACTAGTATCCTGTAACTACGCATCTAGGCTGTACTCTTTCAATGTTGGCGATAACCCATTGAGTGACCACTTCCCCTATGCCTAAAGATTAGTCTGCCATCATATAGGTCTGATAGGGTGGGCGATGCTTCAGAAGTCATAGGGAGGGTAAAACTTGATAAAATCAATGGTTATACATTACAGTGGTCTAAGGTGGACCCTGATGCTGTCATAAAATATCTGGTAATGAAGTATAAAACCGCCTTTGATACTTGTCTGAGCGAGTCAGCTTCCCACAACAGTATTTTATCATCTTTTCAGATAATATCAGCTGGGCTCAGGGAGCTATTATCTGTCCAACTCCGTAATAAGGTCAAGAGTCGGGGATGATTTGACTGTAAATGTATACGAGCATACACTAACCTTAAAAGTGAGTTGCATAGGCAGCCCAGAATTCCCAGTAATGTCAGGCAGGCAAGAAAGGATTATAGGCTGGCACTTAAGGAAAGAAGATGTGCTATGAGAAGGAAAGCCTGGGAATCCCTTCACAGTGCGGCACTACAGGAAGACAGTGCCGCCTTTTGGAGAGCAGTGAAAACGCCATTTTTACAACCTGCAGGCGGTCCTTCCATAATCGCTATACCTGAGGAGTCCTGGGTTAGTCACTTCTCAAAGGTGTACAAGGGGCAGGAGTTTCTCAATTTACCAGTTAGTGATGTGTCAGAGGATAATATTGATAGAGTAGACTTTCAGTTCAAGTTGGAGGGGGTGGAGAGAGAGCTCTCAGTGAGCCAGGGAGGTGTAAAGCTCCTGGCCCTGATGGAGTACCAGTGGACTTGCTCAAGTTAAATATCACTCTCTGGGGGCCCATAGTAACCCAGGCATTTAATGCCAGTTGCTCAGAGTCAATGTCAAAGACTTGGGTGGAATCTGTTATAGTTCCAATTTTAAAAAATGGGGATTGTAATGATCCTGGGTGCTATAGGCCCATCTTGCAATTGGACTCCATGGTAAAAGTGGCTGGTCGAGTCATCTTGAAGCGCCTGCAAGCATGGGCAGAAGATAGTCAGGCGCTATCAGATATAAAGTATGGCTTCTGAGAGGGGCTGGGAATGATTGAGCAGAGTGTAAACCTGGCCCTACTAGTGGGGAAATACACAAGAGCAAAGAAGGGAAGCTTGTTTCTGGAATTTGTGAACCTCACGGCAGCCTTCGACTCTGTAAGGCATGACAGATTGTGGGAGGTTCTTGAGACCGCTGTGGCCGACCCCTATATTATCCTTTTTCTACGGCATCTTTACAGTGGCGCAATTGCGAGCATGTGTTTTGAATTGGGTGGTGAACACACAGCTTCCTTTCCCATTAGAAGGGGGGGGGTCAGGCAAGGTTGTGGTGTCCTGGCCCCCTTTCTTTTTAATCTCTATATTAACGGTCTGGATCAAGCATTGCTTAAGAATAACCAAGATTTCCCTTTAGTGCGGGGACGTCCCATACCTGCTCACCTGTAAGCGGATGACGCAGTATTAATATCTAGCACACAAATTGGTCTCCAGAGGGTCCTCAACAGTTTTACTGATTTTATGAAGGATCTAGGTCTCTCTATCAATATATCGAAGACTTAGATTATGAGCTGTGGTCATGGAAGTCAGAGGTCAATATGCATGTTTGTGGATGGACAGAGGCTAGCCCTGACAAAGAGTTTTCTTACCTCTGCATTTTATTCAACCAAGGCGATTCATGGGCTCAAGCTATATCTGCGGGAAAAAACCTGGTGTTTATTAAGAAAACAGCTGCCCTCGCTTCTTTCTCTAGGAAGCTATGCTGGAAACCACCAGGAGAGCTCACTCAAATTTACAAAGCCAAATGCATTACAACTGCACTGTACGGGGCGGGTGTCTGGGGTTTTGCAAATACCCACATGATCCAAATTGTGGAAAACTCTTTTTTAAGATATATTTTATCAGTTCCACCCAGTACCTCTTCTTATGCCTGTCATGATGAGCTGGGCCTTTCTTTCATCTCCGACCTTATAAAACTGGAACCCATCCATCTGTGGCACAGTTTATGGTTGAAAGAGCAAACCAAGTTAAACAGGGAGATCCTACAGGATTGCCATAAATTGGAGGAGGTTTTAACCTCTTCGGGCTCAGGACAGCCCCCCGCCTGTCCGACGTCACGGTGGTCGTTTGCGGAGGACGGCCCCTGGCCGTCCGAAACACGCCCACTCATTAATTCTCCCGCACAGCGGGAGAATTCACGCAGCGTCGAAGGGGTTAAAGATTCCCTGGGTTAGGTACGTGCGTGATTTTATGAACGACTTAAGGCACGCAGAATATTTTCTTACCCTAGATCTATACCAGAAAGGATCTAAAAAAAAGGAGGGTCTCCAGTTATTGGTCTCAATAAGAATGTTAGGGGAAATTTTAAAGCCCAGTGTTAAACAACATCAGCTACTTTTAACCACTGTTGATATGGAACCATATCTAACATTTGTTCCTGGTGGTTTTGACAGGCGTTTATTAACCAGATTTAGGCTGGGTATTGTCCACAGACTTGTGCCCTTTCCAAAAGTGAATGACTGGGCACTGAAACTGCAACTATGTCTGTGTGATAATTATTCAGATCAGTCCACTATTCACCTAGTTTTGTAAATGTTATACAGTGTTAAGGAAAGTATGGATTCTTCCTCTTTTAAGACAACAGGGCTGAGACAATGCCGTCCGGCACTGATTAAACTTCAGTTTTTGGAGATTGAACATGTAGCCTGGTGCTTAGCAATGTTCTTGAAGAAGGTACTCCATCAAAGGCAAAGTATTACAATTGATGAATTGAAACTGAATGGGTATTTGCCGCTTTTTAGATGATTTCATCATCGTTGCATTAATTTTATTTTGTATTTTTAATTTTTGCTATTTGTTTGTGTGTAATTTTATGAATTGTTTGTAATTTTATGAATTTTGAGCTTTTATGATTGTTAAAAAATGCAGTCGAATAATGCTTTCCTTGACTTGACTTAAAATCCAATAGAACCACATATATTGTAGGCTATCTTCATTGCATGCAACATCATTTTATGTGCTTTCTCACCATAACTGGACTTATCATTTTAGCTCTTGCTTTCTTGTTATTGACATTGCTTCCGTCCCAGGTTCTTCTTGCTTATTTGTCTTTGTTTTCCCTCTTGCTGTCTCTCTCTTAAGCTATCTTCCCTGTATTCCTTCTGACCCTGTCTTCTGTGTCACCATTACTTCGATCCCTGAATTGATGATTAATATTATATTCCATCTTTTCTTTGTCAGATTTGAACCATCCCTCTTTCATGTCTAAAAGAGATGGACATCTTCTGTAGTCACCCTCTTTCAGTCTTTCTCTCTGTTGTTAATCTACCATGGTCTGTCCCTCCTTACACTTTGTATCACTTCTTTCGTTTCCACCGAGAAAATGTTTGGAATGAACTGTTCTAGGTACCTCGCTGCTGTGTCCTCTCAGTCTTCGCAGTGTTTAAGATGACTGGCTTCTCATTCGCTCTCAAAAAGTGATAACCCCTTTCCCCGAGTCCTTCCCATCACTTCATCACTATCCAGTCACCATCTCTTATCCACTACCTGTGCTGTCTCTTTAATGCTCTTCCTACTTCTACTGATCACAGGCTCTCATTCTTCCTTCCTTTATGTTTTAAACTTAGTCTCTATCTCTCCTGTTCTTTAACTTCCTTTCTTAATCAGAGATTTTTCTGTTTGCTGTTACTGTCTGGGTCAGATCCTCACCTTTCTCATCCTACATCTTATCATTCATTCTTTCACTCCCAGCTCCCCTCGTATCCCTTTTTCTCCCATCCATTCTTTCATATGTATTTTACCTCTCACTCTTGCTTTGCCAGCTCTCACCCTTCCACATTCTCACCCCTCCTGTCTCCACCTGTCTCGCTCTTATCTTTATCTCTTTTCTCTTGCTCTGCCTCTTACCTTTCTCGTCCTCTTGTTCACATTTATACTCCCACAAGTGTTCTCATGTTGTATTCCTCTTCTCCCTGCAGAGGTGATGGTAGGTATGGGTTACACGCGAGAGGAGATCAAGGAAGCACTGAACACTCAAAAATACAATGAAGTCACTGCAACCTACCTCCTGCTGGGCAGGAAGAATGAGGTAAGTGCTTTACATGAAATGACCATCAGATTGAAAGTTAGGAACGAGTAGGATCCCTAGCTTCCGTGTCTGGATTACATACTGTATATATGTATATGATAACTAAGAGATTGGGATACTTAAGGTACTGAATATCCCATAGCTACACAGCAAGGAAACCCATCCCTGGGGTCACATATCCTTGCTTTTGTATAGGAAGACTCTTGACACTGGGGCTGTGGATTTACGCATGCATTTGCTGAGGTAACTGTTAGGGCTCATGCCTCTGTACCCCTTTATCACTCTATCTGTATGGTAGTTATTGTATGTGCCTGGGTTGTTCCATCAGGGATGCAGCTGGGGGATCCATAGAACGTAGACCCTGAAAGCGACGTGGTTGTGAGGACTCCAACTCCCAGAGTCCCTTTCGTGATTTAAAGCTTGACTAGCTGCTGCTGCTTTGTTGGTTCATGCTGTCGGTAGCTGGTGAACCCAACCCTGAGCCTAGAAGTCGTGTGGAGATAACAGTCTCCCGTCTCTTGAGCATTAGCCCCACCCACTAAAGCCTTAAAGAGAGGTTTGTGACCACACTATGAGATACCACGATATGAAGAGCTGCTAACCGGGCCCAGCCCAGTCTAGGCCAAGGATTAGACCCTCTGCACGCAACCATGTTAATAAGACGACGACGGGAACCTCTGCCGTTTTGGGAGGGAGGGGTGGGGGGAAGCAGACCACGAACCATGAAATGTGTGTAAAAGGCCACTTTATTGGAACAGGTGCACATCACAAATTTAATAAACATCGGCAAAAGACTTCCAAAACTAAGCCTCACCAAATAAACCACAAACCTAACGCCGCACCCCGCCCCCTCCACTAAACTTTCCTTGAACCCGCCCCCACCCGTACATTACAACATTTCCAACAATACAAAACATTACATCACCGTATAAACCATTATAACCCTATAAATACAAACCGTCCGTTAAACAAACTCCCCTGCCTGCCCCTTTACAGCTGTCAATCACCCAACCTGTGTAACGAACTAAAAATAACCAACCTATCCTTTCCCTGTCGATAACCCAACTTAACAATTAATCAACAAACCTCTGCCAAACCTGTCAAAATTCAAATAACCCCCGCACAACACCTGTTACAAGCGACAACGGGAACCTCTGCCGTTTTGGGAGGGAGGGGTGGGGAGGAAGCAGACCACGAACCATGAAATGTGTGTAAAAGGCCGCTTTATTGGAACAGGTGCACATCACAATTTTAATTAACCTCGGCAAAAGCCTTCCAAAACTAAGCCTCACTAAATAAACCACAAACCTAACCCCGCCCCCTCCCCTAAAATTTCCTTGAACCCATCCCCACCCGTACATTACAACATTTCAAACAATACAAAACATTACATCACCGTATAAACCATTATAACTTTATAAATACAAACCGTCCGTTGAACAAACTCCACAGCCTGCCCCTTTACAGCTATCACCCAACCTGTGTTACTGAACTAAAAATAACCAACCTATCCTTTCCCTGTCGATAACCCAACTTAACAATTAATCAACAAACCTCTGCCAAACCTGTCAAAATTCAAGTAACCCCCTCCACCCAGAAAGAGGGGGGAGGAAACTACCCCCTCCCCACCCCCCAACATAGGCAATACCCTCTCAGACAAATACAGATCTATACCAAGCCTGGATAAATGCACTCCATCATCCCTAAAAAATTCCACCGCCTCAAAACGAATGTCTCTGTGAGTTACTCTCCCAAACCGCAACAAAACCTAGAGATTTCGGGGTTCACTTTCCTCTGAGCCCTGTAAATAGCTCTGGGGTTCAGCACCCTCGCCAAATCCTCTGCGGAACCAGCTCAGTCCACAAAACATGGCACCCCGACCAACACTCCTTTACCAGAGACAGATCCCTCTTCATTGCCCTCAGCAACACCACACCTTTCACTCCACAAAGATCATTCTCACTGAGATGGATCAACAAAATATCTGGGCACTGGCCCCTCACCATCGCTTTATTCAAACATGGTATAAACTCCTTCGAAAGCATCCCTCCCTTGTCCGTCCACACAATTCTAAAGAGGTGCTCATTAAAACCCAACATTTTTCCAAAATAACTTTGGCACGCATGAACCTGTGCCCATTTGATGAATGAATGCCCCACTACCCAAACGGTCAACTCCTTCGCGTGAGGCCAAGCCACCGAACCTGTAAAGAGAAAAATAGAATGAGACTCACAACAAGGAGGATGACGCATGCGCCTCCTCCGCGTTCCTTCTCACATAGCGCTGAAAACAGTCTGTCGACCAGCGCCTCAGCCGCATAATGTCCCCCTGAGACCAACCCCTGTTGTGCGCTTCTGTTGCTGCCCCAATCCTAAAAGAATTAGCCCCATATGCGCCTTGGCCATCCCAATCCTCTGCAATGCTTTACGCAGCACCATGCGCAGCTGGTAATCTGTTACCCGTAAACCATTGATATACTGAAAAACCAAATCGCTCCCAGCCCCTCCTGACAAAGTCTTCCAGCGACGGGCCAAACGCAGAGAACAAGTGGAAATAGGAGCCTCTGCTTCTAACGAAACTCCTTTCCCAATGCCTCTCTGATCAGTTTTTGAACTGGCCAGCCAAATATGCAAACCCCTTTCCGAGAAAAACACTTCTTGCCAAGTAACGCCCCGTTTTATCTTGGTACCCAGGAGCTCAGAGACTCGAAAAGCCCCAAAAAACAGAAACGCCATAAGGGTGGTAAATAAGCATGCTTCAAAATCATCCCTGCAAACCGCAGGTAAAACTTCCAACAAACGTGCTAGAGTCTGCCAAGAAAGGGGGGAACATGATCTCTGAACCCCTCCCCGCTCCTTAGCCTATGCCTCGAGCATTCTCCTCCCCACTTCCCCAGCAGAAGGGGAATAACCCCAAATGAGTTTCCCCATAAAAGAAATTCCTGCCAATTTCCCGGCTATGGTAACCCTGGAAAGGCCTCGCTCAATGAGGTCTAGAATAAACTGGATCACATCCTCGGAACGCCGCCATACCTCCTCCTGCCACCTGCTCCGAATGCCAAGAAATCCCTCCAGGCAAGCGCATATGCCGCCCGAGTAGACACTGACAGAGAACCTACCACCAATTGTAATACCCTACGTTGCCTACATACCAAAGATGCTCTGGCATTGGGGTCGGTGTCCTGTCCGCCTCTTTGGCCAGCCCATGGAATCTCCCCCACTGCGAACGAGACAAAGCATCAGCTATGTCATTGTCCACACCAGGTATGTGCAAGGCTCTGAATGAAATGTCATGTCTAAGGCAGCCTAGCACAATAACTCACAACAACTTCAAAATCTGTTCATCTCTTGCTGACTGCCTATTGACGATCTCCACCACTGTCATGTTGTCTACCCGAAACAACACCTTCTTGTGGGCCAACCCCTCACCCCAAAGGGTCAATGCCACTAGTAAAGGAAAGAACTCCAGAAATGCAATGCTCCTCCCCCATCCCTCCAGTCTTGCGGCCACTTCTCTGCACACCACCTGCCCTGCCAATATATGCCAAAACCGTTGCTGGCTGCGGCATCAAAAAAAAAATGAAGATCCACTGGACGTCCTCCTCCCTGGCCAATGGCACTGCATTAAAATAGTGTATAAAGACTGACTACATACGCAAATCTTCCTTCACCCCTGCTGACAAGCGGACATGGTGGTGAGGCAAATATTGTCCTACATGTGCCCGCCCTAACCGCCTACAGAACGTCCTCCCCGCCCTGACCACCCTGCAGGCGAAGTTAAGATGACCCAGTAACACTTTAATGTCCTTCACTGTCACTTTCTGCTTTGACAGCATTCTGTCCAACAATTCCAACATTTTTTACTTTCTGTCCTCTGGCAAGCGAGCCCGCATTGCACAGAATCAATTTCAATTCCCAAAAAGGAAAAGGCTGTAGCAGGTTCCATTGTCTTTTCAGGTGCCAAAGGCACCCCCAGTTCCTCCATGAGCTCATGGAAAGTGTCCAGAGCTATCTGGCATTCCACGGAGCCCGGGGAACCGACAAGGAAAAAGTCGTCCAAATAGTGTGTTACCAACGAGTGACCTGTGTGCTGAGTGAAATACCACTGCAAGAAAGTGCTGAAACATTCAAATAAAGCACATGACATTGAGCAACCCATCCGTAATGCTTTGTCCACGTACCATTTACCCTCAAAATGTATCCCCAGAAGATCCCTGTCATCTGGATGGACTGGAAGCAACCAAAACACCGACTTAATGTCACATTTTGCCATCTCTGCAGTTGCGCCCGCGGTCACAACTAGTGACATGGCCACGTCAACTGAGGAATATGAAACCGAGGCAGCCTCCTCATCAATGAAATTGTTCACCGAAAACCCCTCTGACCAAGACAAGTGCTGAATCAGTCTGTACTGTCCTTCCTCTTTTTTGGGTACTACTCCAATGGGTGATATAATCAAATTCTCCATTGGGTAATCATCAAAGGGGCCTGCCATCCTCCCTTCGTGCACTTCCTTGCTCAGTTTTTCTTGCACTACCCTGCTGTGTTCTGATGCTGATTTCAGGTTATCTGCCCACCGTCTCTGCCTTGGTCCCTGGTAGCCCAAATGAAACCCCCACTGAAACCCATCCAAAAGCATCTGTTTCGCCCCCACATCCCCATACCCTTGCAATGCCTCACTCAGCTTTGTCATCTTAACTGGCGTAGGAGCCTTTAGGCCCAGCACCCTGTGATCCCTTACTACCTCTACCTCCCTGAAATTCCTGCGAAGTGCCAGGTGTGCCGGCACCTGACTGCTGCCATTGCTGGCCTCCCTGTGGTTTGACACCCCAACAATTAACAAGGGGATGCCGCTTTCCACACTTGGAGCTCTCGTGGCAGTACTTGCATTACTCCCTTGTGCATTAGCCTTTATTGAAGTCCCAGCATGCCCCAATTCCAGTTTGTGTTGTGGCTGCGCCTCCCACCCCGCCCTGGGTGGGCTTCCCGTGAAAGGGCCAGTAAACTAATGGCAGCCCACTAGCTGTAAAAATGGGGTTCCCACCGGCTGCCGCACCCATCGTATGCTGCCACAAATCAGTGTCCAACTCTCCCCATTTTGCCTTCGAGTCCCATGCCATCCGGGCCCGGAACACTTCGTCATATTGGGCCCATGCATAACCGCCACCTGTAATCTGGACTTTCCGAATTACATCCATATACTTAAAGATACCACGCTGCGCTCAGGAAACTTCTCACAGTAGATGCTAGCGTAAATCAAAAACGCTGCCGTCCAGTCTCAATGGTCAACGGTACCCTAGGGCGCTTGCCAACTCGTTCCTTAGAGCCCTCTTTGGATCTTACCTCCCTATGAAGGAGCTACAGTATTTCAACATATTCTCCTTTCCATATGCGCTCCTTGGTCGCCAGCATTAAATGGGCACCCAAAGGCTTTGCCACCCCCATGTAAGGTAGCTTCTTCATTTTCAATTATTTACTTTCCAAGGGCTCCTTACCTCCCCCCGCTGCATCTGTGTTAGTCCCGCTCTCAACCTTGGTACCCAGCGCTAGTCCCCCATCTCCAGTACCTACCCCTGTATCTTTAACGAATTTACCCTTGTGTAATCACCCTTCCGTCACCCCCCCACTCCCCTCCCCCGTCCCCACAGACACCATTTTAGGTTTGGCCTGTGTTCTAGCGGTCTCACCTGGCTCTAATGAGGATGCTCGGACGGACTCCGACCGCCATGCCGACTTCTCAGATTGATCCCCCCAATCGAGGAGCCCTCACTGATGGGCTGCGCTCTCTCTTGAATCCTGTCGCCACAGCCCGTTTTTGCGGCACCGCTCCCGAAACCTGTAAAAAATGAGACACGTGAGAGGGCCCCCCCTCCTCGTTATCCCGCAATTCCCCTTCCTCGGGGCTGTCTTCATCATAGTCGAGCAGAATTGGCTCCTCCACCTGAAGCACCTCAGTAGCAAAATTAACAGCACATGCCTTACCTGACCCTGCATGTCCCACACTGGCCCTAACGGCCCCTGTATGTCCTCCTTGCGGGGGAGCCGACTGTACCCGCCGGTACTCCCCCATGCTTTGACCTCTCTGAAAATCAATTTCCATTGGTAAAGCTGACCACCCTGACCTGCCTGTCGTTCAGGCCAGCGAGGCCGTGCCGGACCTTCGTGTGCTTGCCGTGACGGCATCCCTCGCCGGTACGGAATGTGCAGCGCAAGGCCTCACCCTCCCTTCTCCTTGTTGTAAATGGGCCACATCCCACCCTACCGAGTCCGCAGCACTGCCACGTTCCCTGCCCTGCAAAGAAAAAGTTTGGACTGGGGTGCTGGTTCCCTGAATTCTATCTGAAACACCTACCCCCTGCAAACCCCAAGCAGTATCCCAGTCCGCCTAACCCTAGAAAACTCCGACCGAACCTCACTTACCGGGGGGGGGGATACCCCCTTCCTCCTCCCCACTCCAGCATTGCCTGAACCACTGCAGACGCAGGCCCCAAACCTTGACCCCCACCCCCAAATCCAACGTACCCCCGAACCCTGCCTGCTCCCCTCCTCTGGGCCCCAACTTTTCCAATGGCAACCCGCGCGCACCCACCCCCGCGACCAATGACACGAACATCCTCCAAAGGCTCCCCCCCGAACCCCTTCCGCCCACGAAGGGAAGATATCTAATCCCTCCCACGCCGGACCACCCCCAGCAGGGTCCAGCTCCCTTGACAGCTCATCTTCACCCCCTAATCCAGCTCCTCTGTCCCCTGCTCCCATAAACTTTTCCTCTCCACCCCTAACAGGAGCACCCAAACCCCCCCCAACAAGAAGAAGGCTGTGCCCCAAGACCCCCATACTCTTGAGAGGAACCCATTTTTCGCTGAGTGCTCCACCCCCCCACCTGTGCCCACTCACACTCCGCCCAAAGAGCTCCCCCCTACAGAGCCAGTCTCCCCCTTCAAAGAATACGGGAGGGAACAGCAGAGGGCTAGCCATCTGCACATAACCTGCCTCCTCTTCCACTTCTGCCCCGTTCCCGCACTGCCTTTGTGCTCTGGGGAGACAACCCCTAATAAATCCTTCACTCCCGAATAACAGCCAAACGTGTGCCCGCCTTTCCCACCCTACGCGCTGCTACTACACCTTGCTTTGACAGGCACACGCATGTAGGGGGGCACACACTCCCCGCTCTCTACTACAGTGCTCCGTAACGCTGCCCCGCCAGCCATGTCCCCGACCGAGTCTCTGACCAGCCCCGCCTCATTATGCGCTGTCAATACATGAGCGGCGGGCAGAGTGGCTGCACGCCACCTAATACCCCGCGCTTCGCTCTCAGCGCGGGGGAGGAAAACGAGCGTACGACCGACTCGAGACATGCCCCCTGTTCCAAACCCTGCATCTCCGACCCTGCTGCTCATATGGCCCGCCACCTCAGGCGGTTCCCTCCCCCCGGGCTGAAATGCACGCATCGGGCCGCCTTTTTAACACGCGGGCAGCGGCCCTTTCACCTACCTGCACCATACGCTGGCGTTTGGGCGACGTGAAGGCGGCCACCACCGCTGCCATGTCCGCCGAGGCATGCCGCATAGGGTGCGCCGGCCCCGCCACATCCCCTATAACAAGGTCCATCCGGCCCGCTTCGCTAAGGAGCCGTAGGGCCTCCAAGACTCGATAATCCTCACCAGACATTCCGGAATGCCGCAACACCGTCAAAAATTACTTAAACTAGGAAAGAGACAATATCACCTCAACCACAAAAACTAACACTGCCTAAGCTCCCATCCCCCAGGTCACCAAACCTAAAATGGTGGCTGGGAGCAGGAGCCCAAAGCATTTATGCTTGGGCTTCATTTGGGCTACAAACAAAACAAGCCCAAAACAAAATGGCCGGTACAAGGCCCCACTCCCACCCCAAAACTGCCCGGGGGGATGACCTCGCTGCGGTCGGCTGCCTCCCTCCAAAGCCCCCCTTTCGCACGTATATGAAAAGACATTACTGAACCAAGATAATATGTAACAATGTGATTATATCTCTACATTTGTCTCTGGCCGAGTTCCTCATAGTAGAGACAGAGTATCAGACTTACTCGGTGCTTTAAATGGGCAGGTACTGTCTGGTACTGAGTACCTGCACTTCTTTAATTTGAAAGGAACAGTACTTTCAGCACTGCAAAACATTTAATTGAAGAGTATTGGCACTTAGAAGCAAGCAGGTACTTTGGAGAGTGAGTGCCTGCACTCCTGAATGTCCATGTAAGATACTGGACTTACTGCACTCTTGGCTGTTGTGCCTCCTCTTTGGGCAACCTTGTATTGCATAAAGCAAACGGGTGTAGCACAGACTTCGTCGTCGGAGGCCAGACTGAAAAAGAAAAGGGACCATAAAAAACCTATTGAACTTTATTTGAAGAAATTGAAAAGGGCAGTTGATGAAAAAATGAAACATACCGCAGATTGAGATTTCACCAGGACTTTAGAGACAGTGCACCTCCTCCATAGGCTCCTTTGTCAAGTGGAGATAACATCATTGATATCGAGAGATATTTGTAAAGTTTGTAACACTACCATTCGCCTTTATTTGTTGGCTTGAAAGTGGTAGATGCCCATATTTTTTTTTTATTTGAAAGTAAGAAAAATATACTGTCAACTTAATTATAAATGTTTATTCCTATTTCTTGCCTCTTTTATCCTGTACAAAGTATCCCATGTAACACACTCCATGCAGACTGCCATATGAACCTCAACCCGTTAAATGTTTATCTGAGATTAAATCACTCATAATGAACGTGCCCAAAAAAACAAACCTATATCTATAAATAAAAACATTTTCCATGGACACTAGGCAACAAGAAGTGTAATAAACATGTTGGTTGTGCCTCCTTTGCTGAGAATTACTAGGCCTTATGAGATATATATATATATATATATATTTTCTCTGTTCAACACAAATGATGTCAAGGCGCCCCTTTGAGAAAGGTCGAAGAGCGACCGAAACATATAAGGACTGCCGATGCTGTGCGGTATTAAATCAAAGATTACCTGCGTTGTGGTGTGCGGCTATGTCTCTTCTAAGGGGGAGAGTTGGTTGATAGGAACATATATATATATATATATATATATATATATATATATTCCTATGTTCTAGGCAGCCACAGTCCACCTTACCACACAAGAATAATAAAGCGCCTGGTTACGCCCACCGGCGTGTCCCCGCGCTATGGTAAGTGAGAGATCCCAGAGCCCCCGACCCAGACTGAGGCGCCCGGCTCGTTAATAAAGGAACAATAATAGGTACTCTGGCCCACCTCATTACCAACAGAATTACCTGGGCCATTATGCATTCCCTCTGTGTCCAAAACCGGCCAGCGAAGACAAACTGAAAACAGTCTGGCTATCCTCCCATCAACTTCCCAGAGTAATGGTTTTGGCAATTTTTATTCAAGCGCCATCCTATAGGGGAAATGTCATGGACAAAACCTGTTCCCTCATTCCCAAGTGTTGCTGTTGGCTGAGGACCGGAAGAGAGGAAGCACAGCTAGAAATTAAAGAGTTTCTTACAACTAGTTGATCAGGCTTTATTGACACATCCAGAAAGCTTTTTTACTTGTTGCTACATTGTATCCCATCCTGGCAACACAACCTACTGGCGCTCAACTAAGAATTTCCACGAATGGTTCGTAAATTGTGCCCTTGTCTCTTGATTTTTTTTTTTTTTTATTTTTTTTTTAAAGACCACCTTCTGAGTTTTTCCTGCTTGAAGCCACTAGAGGGATAGTCTTTATTGTTTGAGTTAATTAAAACCATAATAATTCCAATAAAATTAAGCAGTCTGCAGAGGAAGATATGCTGTACATGTTAAAATCTTGATCACCATTAATGAAATCTCCAGCTTTTGATAACATCATATGAAGACAGTATTAGCATCAATGTACATACATGTTAGACTAATTGGTTGTCCGCTGAAGAACCATTTACAAATCGATAAAACAATATTAAACAGTATATCTGAGGTTTCCTCTTTTTAGTAAAATACCATTTAAAGTACCAGTTCAAATAAATTTTTCATATAAAAGTAAACACTTTACCAGTTTGCAATTAATTTGCGGATCATATGGATCAAGACACTTTAGTATAGCTGACCTACAGGTGCGTTTTCCCCTTATCTTTAAAAGAATTTTTTAACAAAAGACGATTTAATTTTAAAACGGGACATCTACAAATCAGGTGAATAAAGTCCTGCTTCGGAGCACCCCATAATGTACATGACGGCAGACCACTATATTTCCAGAGGGGATGATCAGCATTAGTTGGTAATTGATAATCACAGTCGACTGTTGTCCTTACTACTGTCTGTCAGGATAAGCGATGGAAATACGTCTATTGGTTGCCAAACTGTTAATGTGGGAGAGTAATATTCACCAAGAAATCATCCACACGTTTCCCCCGAAAATGCTCTTCCTAATGGACTGGACTGTTTACTTAAACATTGCCAATACCTTGGCAATTGCCCTAAGTCAATTAAAGATGTAATATGCCTCTGTAGGTGGGGCAGGCGGCTTGTTTATCTGAAGGGATGATGCCAGCTGATGGGATTTGGGTGCTCGTTTCTGGTTGACACTTTGGTGCCGAATAGTTCGCCAGGCCTAGATTCTTTCCGTGCCTTCTTGGTTTTAGGTGGCTCTTGCTCTGACTGGGCGAGATTGCGACCCCATAGTTCCTCATCATTGTCCGCTGCCATCCTATCACAATCCTGGGCCTTCATAATGCCATAGCCCGGTCCAGCCCCGTAGATTGCGGAGTCTCCACGAAGAGGCCCAACCTGCGGCTTGTGATTGCTCCACGGATGACGTCTGGAAGAAGAGCTAGGGTGTAACCCGGTGTACCCTGACTGGCCATGCTCCTCGGCGTTAAAGAACGCCTACAACCGCTAACTAGCATTTGGTCGCCTAAAGAACTGGAAAGAAAGGATGGGTGAGATTTTGATAGGGGGTGCATTTCAACTCAGAGATTGCGGCCCACTAAGGGCGCCTGTCTAACTTGTTCCCCGTTCTAATTTACATGCATGACA
The DNA here is from genome assembly GCF_964261635.1 of Lissotriton helveticus. Classification (NCBI taxonomy): domain Eukaryota; kingdom Metazoa; phylum Chordata; class Amphibia; order Caudata; family Salamandridae; genus Lissotriton; species Lissotriton helveticus. Next base: position 774,051,617 of record NC_136070.1, on the reverse strand, counting down.
TGTCACATTGAACTCGTATTTGTATGTTGTTGTAGGTGGAAGGCGGCGAGTCGCGTTCCGGGAGCAGTTTATCCCTGGCGAGGGTGCGGGCACCCACCGACGTCACGAACGGCACCAGCAAGACGGCCACGTCCACATCCACCTCGAGCTCGGCTCACGGCAAGACGCAGCGCAGCTCCTCCTCCACCTACCACCGCCAGCGGAGACACAGTGACTTCTGTGAGTAGCACTTACCTCCGAGCACTGCCAAGTCTCTCAAAACTAATCTTAACGCATTGGTTTTAGTGCCAATACTCACATTTGCCGAGCAGTCCTGCTTCATACACATATTTGAATTAGTCCATAATTCACAGTGAATTGCTCATATGATTTGGCCACAGTTATGTTAGGAACTGTAAGCAAAATATTCCGTACATCACGTTGATCACAAACTAAAGGGTGAAATGTTTGGAACGTTTACCACGATTGAAGCATGTACTGCTGTAGGTCGCACGCTCTGCATGCTCCTGCCACCTAGTGTTGGGCGCTGACGCTGCAAGCTGTTTTTCTTTGTGAAATGCCATAACAGCTTGCTCTGACAAATGCAAGAACAATATTCTGCATTGGCTCAGGGCACCCGTGAGCATGGAAATAAATGCCTCTGCATCAGTACCATACATAACATCTTTTACATTTTCAGTGATTTCTGATCCTTCGGAAGGTCTGAGGGCATGAGAGAACTATTCTCAAACTCGATAAGCCTCGTGCATTTTGTTTGTCTGGAATTTAACGTATAGCTTATCTATGTCGTGATCAGGCCTGCATTCTTTTTCATTTGTTGTTGATTTATTTGACATCACATCTGTTAAAACCAGAAAGGCACAACATGTCACAACATTAAAAATCCTAAGCTCTAATAGTTAAACGTTTGTACTCCCCAGCCTAAACCAATCAGCGGAATCCAGTCACAGTGTACTTTTCACTAGCAGGAGCTCATGAATTGAAGTGTCTCAGTGAAAAGAGGTCTTGGCTGAGTAAACAAAATGAAGAGTCCAAAGATGAAGAGCATTATTAAAGGTTATAGGCACGAGGTCAGCCACAGAGGCTAGTTATAGGTTTCAGTGTGATTTCTATGGATCAACAGACAAATGTGTATTCTACGGAGCCGACCAGGCCAGAAATGCTTCTCCTTGTTTACAACACTCTATCACACTTGACTTAAGGTATCATGTGACGCATGCCTATAAAAGTGATATCTGAGAGTAGTAAGTAAATGTTACCTGAGACTTATATTATATAGTTGAGCAGCGTGAGAAGGGACACATTTCAGCCCCTCTACAATAAAAGTCACTGAAATGCCTAGATGACCAATTGTTCTCAACGGTGGTTAAAAATATCAACAAACTTTCGTTGGAAGACCTCTTCACTGCAGAACAATCATCCAGGTTCATAGAGAGTATATTGTTGCAGGCTGGTACTATAGAATGTTTATTTTTTAACTGCTTGTATTATTAGTAGAAAAAAAGTTAAGTTGGTCCATTACTCCTTGCAGTTAAAGAGCAGCATTTTATATACATGGTGAAAATAGAGTAATCACAGTTAGAGGGCTTTCCCTTTGTCAGTTCAGGGTCCTACCTGCACCTTCTAGGGCCTGTACTTCATGGCAATCCTGTATCTACTCCCTACGTAAGGATCCAGTCGGAAGTTAGAGCCACACTCCCTTAGCATTGGACATACCCAAGCCTTTTCCCACAAACCCCACATCTATTCCCATTTTTGGTGTCATCCATGACTTTTATAAACCACTTTATCCATGCCTAAGCATCATATGCCCCTCACAGCCATTCATCAGTGTGTATGTTCATTATATTGCCATAGTTGTTCTGCAGTCTTATGCTTAGCCAGCATTATTGAAAGGGTACAGAATGTATTTTTATTTCTGTTTAGTTCTTCTTCACCCAGTACCCCTAGGAGTGCAGGCTGTCTGCTAGGTGGCCATTGTACTAGAACGACTATCCGGTCACTGAGCACCGTAAATATTTGAACCTTTCCACACACCCTTATGGTTTACATGCCTACTTCAAGTTTGCGCCTAGTAAAGGTCGGTGTCTCAGTCAACCCATCTTGAATAATTTTGATCTAGGATAATACATCCTCTGCGACCTCTTTAGCTGTGCTAGCATTAAACTAGACGGAATAGCCATCTCACCAGGGTGAGCAACAGCATCTACAGATTCCCAAGGCTCAACTTCCCCCAGGTCACCCACACATTTGTCTCTCAGGTGTCCCATCATATCTTTCATATTGACATGTAATAGTGATATGGATTTGAGATGTGGCCCCTTTCATTAGTTCCTGCATAAGGATTTTGGTCTCTTGTATGGTGTTCCAGTCCAGTTCCTGGCTAATAAGTACACATTGAACACAGAAGTGTCTACACTGTTCAGGGTTTGTTATTTCAGACTTCTGCAATTCTAGCGGTACAAAAGGGGGTGGCGATGGACGGAGCATCTGAACCAATCAAACACTCACACCCAGTCAACAGATCTGGGTTTAATCCATCACCTTTCTTTAGCCCACTCTGCCACCCCAGTTCAGACATGGCCATATGCAAATCAGTCTAACCCTGTGCCTCATGGGAACAGTCCAGCCCGAACCGCCAAACCAGAAATCGGTCCTAGGAAGCTTGTTTCCGGTCCAGGGAAGGCATGGCTTGGCAGTTCAGGCTGGACTGTTCCCATGAGGCACATGGTCAGACTGATTTGCATATGGCCATGTCTGAACTGGGGTGGCAGAGTGGGCTAAAGAACGGTGATGGATTAAACCCAGATCTGTTGACTGGGTGTGAGTGTTTGATTGGTTCAGATGCTCCGTCCATCACCACCCCCTTTTGTACCGCTTTCTACAATTCTAGAACAACTTTCAGCCTGGCCTCATCCATCATATCGCCCAATTTTTAAATTCCAGTCAGGCCCCAATGTCTAAGTCTTTTAAGTTCATAACGTACTGAAGCAAATTACCAGACCCAAGTAGGGGTCCTTCCATCCCACAAACCTTGTTGATATCGTAGCCGCTAGTATCTCCAAGGTTTCTGGGAATCATTCATCCTAATTACCGCCTTCATACAATTAATGTTGCTATATTCTTGATGATCTAGCCAAATTAATTTTCTTCCATAGAGGAATATTTCGACTCGACTACTAAAAGCTGCAAGGCCCAATAATAACCTCTCAGATGAAATACTCCCTATCATAGACTGGTCAAAACTGTATATGTAAATGAATTCTGGATGGTTTTATACCCCTTAAAAGGCTACTTACAGTGTCAATGCATTTTAAAAAAACACGATTCAGGGAAGTATCTGAAATGTGATATCCTGTAGGATATATGATGAACATGATCCCTAATCCATGAAGACGCACCTCCAGTGTTTATCTTTCTTTGACAAAAAAGTAATAGAATTATTTTCAGACTACCCTGTTTGTGGTATTTCCGACATGTCAGTTTCTCCAACCAAAGGCGTATTTTCGTCCTTGCCCCCCTCCCAAAACTGACCAAAGTTAACAGTCCATTTTATATACTAAAAATTCTTATTTTTAGTAGATCCTTTTTTCTGGGCAGTGATTTGTGTATGACTGTAGTGTTTTTGGATACTTTTTGTCGCATTACTATATGTGGTTCCCAGCCATGAAGGAGCAATGGGAGAATATGTAGGAGTTGAAGAAAGAAGTTTTTGGCCACTTCACTGCTGTGCATAAGGGAGCTGAGGGGAGATATGTGCACCACCTACTGTGCTGAGGAGAGCCAAGGGGAGAACCGATTCATGTAGTATTGCTGGGGCGTGGACTACAACTCCCATCTCCTCCTGACATCACTTCCGGTTCCCTGATTCAACCTCCCAAGACCTTCAAAAGCATGCTGCGCACCAGAGTTTGTGTTTACGTTTTTGGCCACTTCACTGCTGTGCAGGAGGGAGTTGAGGGGAGACCTGTGCACCGTGCGGAGGAGAGCCTAGGGGAGAGCTGCTTCACGGAGTTTTGCTGGGGAGTGGACCACAACTCCCATCTTCCCCTGACATTACTTCTGGTTCCCCCATTCCGCATCCCAAACCTCCCAGGACCTTCAAAAGTGTGACGCGCGCCAGTGGCTAGGGACGCGCCTGGGCCATAGACAGGCCCGTCCACATACGTCGTAGCCCGTAAGAGGCTGGGCTGGGCAATTTCTTCAACTCCTGCTGCCTGGGGATTTTTAAATAAAGATTGTGAACTGCCTCAAACAACTGTCGGTGAAGCGGATACCAAAAGATGGGTTAGCGCAAAGCTCCAGCACAAGCTATGGGGGGTGAAATAGTCAACAATCTTGACCCTTTCTTAGTTAGGGCCGCAAACATGATATTGCATGAAATTGAGCTTACAGAGCGTCGTCTCTCTGTAGTATTGATGAAAGGACGCTCCAAGCCAGGTAGTTTACCACGTAGATTTATTTAAGTGGTAAATTAGATACATAGACAGCTAAAGTCAGAGTCTTAGTAGGAGCCCCACTAGGAGCAGCTTCCCTGCTGCTCAGCCCTTCATCCAACTGATTCACGCACGCACACATTCCAAACACTAACATTCCATCAGGCAGTCATTCTGGCTGAGCAGCAGGATATCACATATCTTCCCCCTTTACAACGCAAAGAAAGGACATTTTAAAAGGCATCAAAAAGAGGCATGACAATCAAAGAATTAAATGTAGTGAATGGTACAGTGAAAGAAAGCGTAAAATGAAATATGGAAATAGCAAGCAGAGGAAGTAAAGTGGATAGGAAGTGAGAGAAAAGAAAAGTACAAACCACTATTACCCCCAGGTCCCTCCGTCCTCAACACCTTCATACTCACAAGTGGAGATTACCATCTCCCGACAGAAAAAAAGAACAAGAGGAATGCTGGGACGCTAATACTGCCCCTTCCCCCGGGAGTACATAAGCAGTACTTACCCAGCAGCCCGCCTGTTCTTTTTTTCTGTCTGTCGACAGTTTGTTCTGGATGCTGGTGCTGCTCGCCTCCCGAGGGTTCCTTCCGGGTCGCCTGTGTGCGTCCTCCTGTGGCCTGGCCGGGTGGAGGACGCGCTGCGCTTTCTTTCTTCTTGGATTTCTGGTGCCGGATGTTTGGTGTGGGGGCCTTGTTCCTGGGGGTGTTCCGGCCCCCGCCCCAGGTGAGTCCCGCATAGTGGTGGTTTTGTGCTCACCCTGCCTGTGTTTTTCCTGCTGCCTGCCTTGCTTTCGTTCCTTTCCAGGTTTTGGTACTGCTTTTGGAACATCTGTTTTTCGTCTTCCAGCCCTGGAGGGCTGAGTTGGCAGGCTAGCCTTCTGGAAAACGCCGGGACACGCATCTAGAGTCTCCTTGTGCTGCACCCGGGGTCTCATGCCTGCGCCTCCTGCGCTCTTCCTCTGCCTTCCGTTCCCTCTCCTGCCACATGGTTGGGATTGGCGGCTGGTCTCTTTACTTTGAGGGCTTCTTGCAGCTGACTGGGCGTCATCGCAATCCAGGGGCGTGCTGTACGGCCAGGTTGTGCTTGGCGATATTTCCTTCGTGGGTATTATTTCTTGTGTGGCATTGTTCCTCTGCCTTTGGCGCCGCCCCTGTCAGGTGTCGGTGGTCCCTGTGGCTTCCCTCTGTTGGGAGGGCGTTGGGCTTTCCCCCGATGGTTCACGGGCCTGTCCTTCCTCTGCGTGGCGTGGCGGCTGGAGCGTCCGTTCCTGGATCGTGGTGCTTCGGTTCGGATCTTGCTGTGTGCTTTCATCCTCTGTTTCTGGCCGGTTCTCTTGGCTCCTTTGCTGGTCCCTTGCTTGTTGCGGGGTTTTCTGGCACCCTGCTGTGGTCTTGGGCGCTGGGTTGCCATGTTTCTTTCCTGTTCTGGGGGACTGTGGTGTTTGTGCCTACTCAGTGCCATATTTCCTTCGGTGCTCGCTTACTTTGCGTATGCACGTCCTCTTTGCTTCCTCCATGCTGCGGTGGGGGCCTTGTTGTGTTGTTGGCCCCCGCTCTGGTTGTTTTCGGTCCCCTTTTTTCCGCTGGGGGTCTCTGTTGGCCTGCTGGTGTCTGTCCTGGTGTATGGGCGGTCGGTCCTTCTGTGCGTGCCTTGTTCCTGCTTCGGGTGCCATGGTTTGTGCAGGGGCCTCTTGCTTGGGGTGCATGCATTCGTGCTGTGCTTAGTCCCTTCTTCCTCTGGGGTGGCCTGCGGCTGCCTCTGGGTGCTCCGCTCTGCTTGCTTCCTGTGTGGCCTTGGTGGCGGGTGCTTCTATGGGCCTGGGGTCGCTCTGACATACTGGTGTTCGCTGGGGCTCTCTGTCCGCGTCTCCCCCCCCCCCCTGTGGTGCGGGGGTGTCTGCGGGGAGCTGGGCGTTCGGGCACTGTGGTTCCTGTGCTTCTCTTTCTGGGCTGCATGGTTCGGGTTTCTGTTCCTGCCCTGCTGCCTTGCCGCTTGCTGGCCCCGGCTCTGGTCTGTTTTCTGGGTTGGGGCTTGCCAGGGGTTTCTCCCTTTGGTGCGCTTCTTCGGAGGGTGCCCCTGCTTTTGGCCTCTCGTGCCTGTGGGTTCTTTCGGGCTCTGTTGTGGGGTTTCCTCTCCAGTGAGTTGATTGCTGCTTCTCTGTGCTGTTGGCTTTCGCTCTTCTGTTGTGGCCTGCCGCTGGTTGGCGTGGGTTCCTGTCGCCTCTGTGGGGGCTGGTTCCTTTTTTTCGGTGGCTCTGCCTTTCCTTGCTCCGGGGATTCACTGTGTGGTTGGCGTCTCCCTGCCTGCTTGCTTGCGCCTTGCCCTCTGCTTCTTTATGTCTGGGTTGCTCCTCGCTTCTTCTGCGGCAGCCTGTTGGGGGTTCGTTCTGTTCCCCTCGGCTTCTGTCTCCCTGGCCCCGCCTGGGGTGGGTCGGTGTTCCTGTTTCTGGGACCACTGGCCTGTTGGCTCCCCTGGTTCCGCTTGGCCTGCCGTTGATTTCTTCGATGGCTTTGCCTCCTCTGCGGGTTGGGTGTTGTGGCCTCTGCTCCGCTTCCTGGTCTCTGTGTGCTTGGTCGGGGTTTGGGGCTTGGATTCCTGGCCCTCCCGTCTCTTGGGCTGCGCCAGGTTTTTCTTGGTTGGCTTGTGCTGCCTTGGTCCTGGTTGGGGGTACGCCTGGGTCTTCCTGGTGCTTTGGACTTGCCTTTGGCTGGCTTCTGCTGTTTCCTGGCCTCCCCTTCGGGGTTTGCCGTGGGGTTGGCCTGCCTGGTTTATTCCTGGCCTTGGCCTCGTTGGGGGTTTCGGACTGCTTTGGTTTGGGCGCCTGCTCTTATTTATCCTGGCTCCACCCCCCCCCCCCCTCCCACCGTCCCGTGTTTGCTTCCGGTGGTGGTTGGGCTTTGGTCCCTGGTTGCTGCTGCTGCTGTTTTGTCGTGGCTTCCTTCCTGCTGTGCTGGCTTGTCCTGTCTTGCCGCCTGTTCTGGAGTTTTTTGTGCTGCTCCCGTGCTCCGCGGTCTGCTCCATGGTTGTGCTTGGTCGGGCAGGTTTGGTGCCTACCTGGGGCTGCTGGGTGCTGTTGGCTTCTGGGTCCTTCTGCGCTCCGGTGTGTTTGCTCCCTGGGTAGTTCTGGTCTCATCTGGTTCCCGTGGGGGTGCCTGGCTGGGTGTCTGCTGGGGCTTCCGCTCCTGTGTGTTGGGCTCCTTTTGGGCTCTGGTCCCTTGCCTGGGCTTCCTTGGTGTCCTGGCATGGTGCTCCGCTGTTGTGGCTGTTTCCGGTTGGTTCCTTCTGGGTTCTCCTTCTGGCGGTTCTCTTCCGGGGCTTCTTCCCCTGGGTTGTGTGCCTGTGGGGGGTCCTTTGGCTCCGGGTCTGCGGGCTTCTTGCTCCCTCGATCCAGGTGGGGGTCTGTTTGGGTGCCCCCCCTTCCCCTCAGGTTGGGGTGCGGTTCTGGGGTGTTCTTGCCTCTGTGGTTCCTCCCTCTTGGCTGCGGGTTGTCTGCGGTTGTGGGGCTGCTTGGCCCTCGGCCTGTTCTGCTTCCTCCTGCTTCCGCTTTTGCCTGCTGTATGGTCCGGCGGTGTTGTGCTGGTGGTTCCCGGTCCCTCCTCCCCTTTGGGTTGGTCTGGGTGCTGCGTGGGCTCCTTCTGGGGTTTGGTTGAGCCTGTGGTGCCTCCTGCTTGGTCGGGTGGCTTGGCTCTGGTCCTGGCTGCCTGGTTCTTTTGGCGTTTTGTTGCCACGCTTTGGCTGTTTGCCTTGGCTCTTCTCCGGTGGCTGGGTTTGGGCCTTTTGGTTGTGGCCTGCGTGCTGTGCTCCCTGGGTCTTTTCTTCTCCGCGGCTCCTGCCCTTGCTGCTTGTCTCGCCTGCGGTGGGGTTTTCGGGTGGTCCTGTTCTGTGTGGGTGCCTTCTTTGTGCTGCCCTCTCTGCCTGGTTTGGTGGCTGCAGGGTTTCCCCGGTTGTTCTGGGCCCCCCTCCTGCCTTGTGTTCCCTCCCTTTTTGGGTTGGGGTTTCTGGGGGTTGGGGCCGGTGGCTCTGTTCCCGTCTTGGTGGGGTTTCTTTGGGTGTTGGTTTTCCGGTCTTGTTGGCCTTTCCTTGCTCGGTCGGCTTTGGTCTGGTTTCTGGGGGCTTCTCTGGGCAGTGTTCTTTTGGTTTGGTCCCCTCTGCCTGTGCTGTCCTGGGTTTGGTAGAAAAGGGGGTGGTGATGGACGGAGCATCTGAATCAATCAAACACTCACATCCAGTCAAAAGATCTGGGTTTAATCCATCACCGTTCTTTAGCCCACTCTGCCACCCCAGTTCTGACATGGCTATATGCAAATCAGTCTGACCCTGTGCCTCATGGGAACAGTCCAGCCCGAACTGCCAAGCCATGTCTTCCCTGGACCGGAAACAAGCTTCCGAGGACCGGTTTCTGGCATTCCAGCCGTCTTCAGCCCGGCTTGCTTGAATCCAGTGGCAAAGTGAGCAAGGGACTCACGTCTGAGCATACCCTGCCACACTTATGGCGGCCAAAAGCGGTACAAAAGGGGGTGGGGATGGACGGAGCATCTGAATCAATCAAACACTCACACCCAGTCAAAAGATCTGGGTTTAATCCATCACCGTTCTTTAGCCCACTCTGCCACCCCAGTTCTGACATGGCTATATGCAAATCAGTCTGACCCTGTGCCTCATGGGAACAGTCCAGCCCGAACTGCCAAGCCATGTCTTCCCTGGACCGGAAACAAGCTTCCGAGGACCGGTTTCTGGCATTCCAGCCGTCTTCAGCCCGGCTTGCTTGAATCCAGTGGCAAAGTGAGCAAGGGACTCACGTCTGAGCATACCCTGCCACACTTATGGCGGCCAAAAGCCGTAGGTTTGGTGGCCTTCCTGGTTGGTTGGTGTCCTCTCTCCCTGTGGTGCTTTTTGGCCTTTTGGGGTTCTCCCCTTCCCTGTCTTTTGATTGGGTTCGGGTTTTCCCTCCTTTTCGGTTCCTGGGTTCGTGTGGCCTCCCCTCCTCGGCCGGGGTTTCTCCTCTGGTCTCTTTGGAGTTTCCTGGGGGATGTTTCGGTTTTCCTTGGGGGTCTGCCAGAGCCTGTGGTCTTCCTGCTGGTTCAGGCCTTGTCGGCCTTGTCCGGTGGGTTGCTTTGGCGGGTCCTTTGTGCCCTGGTTCTGGTTGACTTTCTCCGGGGTTTCCCGGGGTTGCGGCCTCCTTTTTGGTGCCCTGGCCTTCTGTTTGTCTCCGGTCCTTGTCCCTGCTGTCCTGTTCTGGGTCGCGGGCCGGCTGTTTCCTGCGGTCTTCCTTCCTCCTTCTCGGTGCTCCCTTGGGTGGCTGCTTTTGTTGTGGTTTCCTGGGTGTGCTTGTGCGTGCGGAAGGCCGGGTTTTCTGCTTTGGTATTCTCCACTTGTGAGTATGAAGGTGTCGAGGACGGAGGGACCTGGGGGTAATGTCCTATTACTTACCGGTAATCTTCATTACTCCGGGTCCCGTAGTCCTCGACACCTTCATACGACCCTCCCTCCCTCCCCGACGGCCGGCCTTCCTGTCTGGGCTTTTTTAGTACAGGAGGGCTGCTGGGTAAGTACTGCTTATGTACTCCCGGGCGGAGGGGCAGTATTAGCGTCCCAGCATTCCTCTTGTTCTTTTTTTCTGTCGGGAGATGGTAATCTCCACTTGTGAGTATGAAGGTGTCGAGGACTACGGGACTACGGGACCCGGAGTAATGAAGATTACCGGTAAGTAATAGGACATTACACCATCTTCCTTTCCACAGAAACACAAAAATAAATACAGAACTGTACAACAGACTCAAGAGGAAACCAAGTACTAAGATCATGTATGCTGGCCAGGCAAACAAGGAAGTAAGTACAAGGTGTTAAAAAGAAATTGGAAAAAAATTAAATGACAAAATAAGTACAGATAACAGTGAAAGAGTGGAAGACAGCCGAAGACAGAAACAAAGGAAGGCTGTCCTTCACACAAGCAGTATACAGTAGTGGTATTTAACACAGTAAATGAATAAACGTGTGTTATGCTCACAAAGAAGGAAAGGGTGGAAATGGAAAGGTGAGCTACACTACAGAACTTCCCCAAAGCAGGTTGAGTGAAAAGTGTGAGAGATACCCACACAGTGTAAAATGTGTGGAGAAAGACCACACCGTGTAAAATGTGTGGCGAAATACCACACCGTGTCAAATGTGTGGAGTAAGACCACACCGTGTAAAATGTGTGGAGCAAGACCACACCGTGTAGAATGTGCGAATGTGGTTGTACCACATGAAACAATTTGTAAAATGCACAGATGTGGTTATACCACATGAAACAAATTTTAAAATGCGCAGATGTGGTTGTACCACATGAAACAAAGTTTAAAATGCGCAATGTAGATGTGGGGACATACCACATGAAACAGTAAAATCTCCCTCAAAGCATGAGGGACCACACGTAATAAAATAGGATACAGTTAAAGCTAAAAAGCTTGGTGTGGCTGAGAGTGCACAGTAGAATGCATTTGCATTTTTAAGGGACCACACGTAATAAAATAGGATACATTTACAGCTTAAAAACTTGGTGTGGCTGAACGTGCACAGTAGAATGCATTTGCATTTTTTTCTTTTTAAACAGTAGAATGCATTACCCCACTTCATAATATGAAGAACATTGAAGAACTACCCCCATATATATATTTTTTTAAATATGACACAGTAAAATGCAATTTACAGTAGGGTAGGTGAGGCATGTAAAATAATTATGACTGTAAAGATGTCATTACATTTTTAACTTTAGATATGCCTGTACACATATCATGAAATGGTTATTCTAAAATGACTGTAAAAATTATGTCATATAGCTTAAGTGAAGCACATAGATATTTTATGGTGATAGCATCTTAAAAGAAGAAAACTGATGCTGATGGAGGCAAGAAAGGTAAACACTTGCTGGAAACTTTAGGCGGAATTCAGTTTGACATAGAGAAGTAGAATTAGAAGATCTGCATTTTCATATAATTTCCTTATTGAAGTGCAAACATGAAAAATATCCATTAGGTGGCACTGTTAGACAGCACAGTCGACGTGATGTTGAAAGTTCCCAAAGAAGACAGCCGAACAGGAAATCCGTGTGAGGAGTCTGCCAGTTAAAAAAAATACAAATAAAACAGTACTATTAATGCGCTCCGATGTACTTGAGAAAAAAAAATCGATGTATGAGTAGAAGGCACACCGGAGGTCCGTGGGAGGCTGGCAAAGAGTAACCTGCTGAAAGCTGCGCTAGAGATGATAGAGGCACAATACTAAAATGGTGGCACGCTGAAGTGAGAGATGCCGGGTGGCTTTCATGATCGCCGTGCTTCTAAGCGTCACGAAGTGGTAGGAAGGCATACTCACGTCACAGAGGATGATGACGAGATCGCAATGGCACAGGACACAGGTGAGGCTGCACGCGCTGTGTACGTGCGCTCGATGTAAAGCTCGAGCAAAGTTTTGAAATGTGCAGGGCGGTTTAACTGCCATGTTGTGAAGGCAAGTATAGACAAATAATTTTAAAAAAATGAAATAAAATGCCACCGCTTGCCAAGTGGTGTAGAAAGTGAGAAACTTACTCTGAGAAAGTGTGCCAGGTCACGATAGGGAAACATCATTTTCAACGAAGGCATTACTACGCGAGACGTTTACTACGAGGCACTTACCACGCAAACGTCTTTACCACGCGTATGCCTTCAACGATCGTCTTTACCACGAAAGAAACGTCCCGGTCAACAATCCTACATTCTGCGTGTACTAAAAAGAAAAGTTTTTATTTTGATAGGTGTTTTCATGCATAAATTAAATACGTGATAAGTAGTAAAGGGGTGGGTGTAAAAATAAAAAAATAAAAAAGGGGGGCTGGGGGGGTCTCCCCCCAAAAAAAATCAAATAAAAAAAATTTAAAAAAGGGGGGCTGGGGGGGGTCTCCCCCCCAAACAAATATTAAAAATCATTGATTCTACATTATAAAACAATTATAATAGATAAATGAATGTGTAAATAAAACGTGTATTACTAATTAACAAATGATGTTATTTGTCGAAATATTCAGCCATCTTGCTTGAGGGTCAGTGAAAGTGAAAAAAGACAAACAATGTCACTAGTGAAGACGTATTTTTTTTTGCCTATCAGTTTCATTATGTTTATTTAAGGGTTTTTTGGGCATAATCAACGCTGGATGAATACTCACGTATTTATGCGTGGTAAAATGCTGCGTTCTATTTTTCAGCGTGGTAAAGACTCTAGCGATGTAAAATACGCGTGGTAAAGCCATGCGTTGTATTTGATATCGTGGTAACGTCATATATTCGTCACGATAGGTGCCACAGTACACACAAGAGGACACTGACGATCGCTGGGAGAATGGGCTCACCAGCGGTGCGGTTCATCTTGGAACTGTTCCCTACCTTTGAGTCCAATTCTAGGCTTGTACATCGTTATGCTGTAACAGTCTGCAATGCAGGAAATGTTCTTGGGCTGTCACAGCGCAGGAAATACCAGAAATGAAGCCTATTATAGATTGAATTAAGCAGACAGCAGGGAACGTAGGCGGCAAGGCAGGTGGAAACTGGGAAAACACAGCTCAGCAGACACATCAGGAGATGAGGGTGTTGTAGTAGCCGACATGCAGGCAGGAAGTGACATGCAGGCAGTAGAAGGGAAAATCAAGCAGAGACTGGCACATCAGGTGTAGAGGGCGACCGGTGGGAGGTCACTGGTGGGGCTTGGGTGCCAGTAATCTTTGAAATGTTCAGCTTAAATATGTAGAGAATTCTTTACCTTGAGCGTGGGCTGCAGGTTTCTACAGCTTCTTGAAGTTGAACGGTGGCTTGATGCGGGTTATTTCCCGGAATGAAGTCCAACACTCCTGGTACCAAAATGTAGTATTGATGAAAGGACGCTCCAAGCCAGGTAGTTTACCACGTAGATTTATTTAAGTGGTAAATTAGATACATAGACAGGTAAAGTAAGAGTCCTAGTAGGAGCCCCACCAGGAGCAGCTTCCCTGCTGCTCAGCCCTTCATCCAACTGATTCACGCACGCACACATTCCAAACACTAACATTCCAACAGGCAGGCATTCTGGCTGAGCAGCAGGATATCACACTCTCCTTGGAAGAAGGGAGGAGAAACGGCCCGCTATTAAGATTCTCTTTACCCCCTGTTATGTTAGGATATTGATGAATTGGAAGAAGACGAGGTGTAGAGGGTGTAGATCCTTTTATTAAGATAGATGGCAAGTATTCAGGTGAGACCCCACCAGGAGCAGCCGTATGCTGCTCAGCCCGATCACAACTGAAGCTCACGCTCACACACTCAAACACAGCATTCTAACCACTCACCAACATTCCACTCATTCCACTCTGGCTGAGCAGCAAGACCAACTATGTTTACATTACCACACCCCCCCAGACCCCATTGACCAACTAGGCTGAACTTACATCTACCCCAAAATGGCCCGCATCTGTGACTTTGTTAGTTCCATCCCAAGCGGACTTTCCTGTGTCTAATGAGTCGGCAACTGCCCCAGTGGTTAAGAGGAAGTGCAATGCGGGGAAACAGCAACCCAAAGCGAAAAGGATGACAAGAGCAAGGAAAATTGCTCGAAACGCATTGGTATTGACAGCGCTTCGTGTTGAAAGAGACCCCACGACTGGAATATGTGAGGATAGAATTTCAAAATTGGAACAGATGGTTCGCTCCCTACTGAAGCCAATACATTGTAAATTGGGGAAAATGGAGGAGAAAATAGAGCTCCTCATTAATGGGCGCTTTTCTAGTATATGTGGACTTCCTACTTGTCGGCCCCACTGTCCTGTAGAAGAATGCACCCCAGGATCCTTGGGGCATCCAGATGGGAGGGACAACAACTTAAGGCAGGCAAACCAGGTCAATTGCCCTGACACTATGCTATTACCCACAATCCTTCAACATATTCCCTCCTCTCCACCGCTGCAACAGCTGACCAGCACAACCCACACTAATCAGGGCCAAAATAAATTTCCAAGTCGGGCCTTCCAGGCCAATGCACAAACAATGGGAGGAAGAGAAGGGCGTGGCCAGAAAGCAACCTCGAGCTTGGGGTCTCAATCGGTAGGAATAAGCCCGCTACACACATTAGACCTCCCCACAGCAGCGCTCCCTTACGTTTTAGTCTTGGCCAACATGCCCCTGTTAAGCATGGACCAAAGGGAGTCCACGGTCCAGTTAATGAATAAAGCTTTACACTGGTTCAGCACTCAGCTCAAAGGCCATGGCCTGTGGGGCACTAGTCTGGATTCGCATATTATAAAGGCCAGGAGGGTTGGATGGGTGGGGCCCTCTGCCAAAGACACTAGTGGTGACCGTGTTGTTGTCAACTTTAACAACTGGCATGTTGTACGAAGCCTGCTGAGAGCCTCTTCAAATCCCCCTTTGCTCTCTACACAGATTTGTTTTTCCCTTGGCAGAATTTTACAGACCCATATTGTGCCCAACTCCCCACAGTCTGAGACCTTTAAACAATCCTTCATGCCCCCCTTTGTTGCCATCACAGGATCCCCTTAGCCCCTGTAGACTGAGGACAAGGCTTAAGTTAGCAGATCGATTTGCTTCCCTGTATTACCTCGAGGCCTGTGACTGACTACCCCTGGGGGATGCAGAAGGTATTTCAAGCTCCGCTAGTGAACCCCCACACATTCCTCTTCACAGATCTCCGGGTATCAGACCAAACCTCCTAGGTGGACAGCCAATTACATTTTACTTAGTAGTAATGCTCTACTAAGCAACTCAGAAGCATCGTCCCCAATGAATTGTACGGCTCAACAAAAAAGGGGGATATATTTAGCCACCTGGAATGTGGCAGGTCTTGCATCAAAGATGGCCAAGGCAGAGTGGTTAGCCCCATGGCAGGATCGAGATAACATATGTTTTCAGGGGACATAGGCTTTGGACCCAATATTCATAAATGGTTACTGAACCTTCTAAACCTAGGCAGTCCCCCCCTTGGCAGGAAGACCTAAAGGGGGTTTAGTAGCCCATTATCTATTAGTTTGCTAGATATAAAAACTCTTCACCCTATTTCCATCTCATAGCTTTTGAAGGAGGTCGCCACCAGTGCTGGATACTAATAAATTACTATAACAACAATTTTGGTGGCAGTATTGCAGCTGTTATAGATTCATTAGAAAAAGAACTGGAGAAATTCACAATGTCTCTTCTGTTCAAAGAACTCAACATCATATGGCTAGGTGATTTTAACTCCCAACCATGTCCTAACACATTGGGAACGGTTTGTGGCATGGTTGATACGGAGGGAGACTCACTAGTCCACTTCACGCACCATGATATGGGAACGCTCTAAATAGGTTCTTTTATAAACAAAAGGGTACCTGGCCACCAATTCACAAAACTGCTTATTTTGTTTTAGCAGATTTAAGGTTCAACACATTCAGTTGCTGTACCTTACTCATCACTTGTAATCATTTAGAACGACCTTAAAGCAACATTTTGTTTTTCATTGATGCATTCAAAAGATACATTCTCCATTTTTCAGAAAGAAAACTTGATCAACGTATGGAACAAATGTGCAAAATATAACAAGACATTAAAAAATGTGAATACAGAACATTACAACTCATGTGCATTTACAGACAATTACGCCAGTCGTTGTTACTAATACTCTGCCTGCCTACAACTACAATTATTTGTACTTTCTTTCTTTTGAAAACCAACTAACTATGGGGAAATGAAAGTTTCAGTTCTCTCTATGGGTGTGCTTCTTGCTGGTAAACCCTCTTGAGAGTCCAAGTCAAATTTAGTTCCCTCATAGATTCAAAGGAAAAATGCTGACGTGTTTCCAATCCCCTTCAGAGTTTAGGGATTATCATCAGGGCTGAACCACGGTGTAATCTAAAATTTGTGAAGAATCAAAGAAAGTGGGGGTGGGGGGGAGGGTGGGAAAACAAAAACAGAAATTAAAAATCTGTTACTACTCTTCCCTTCTATTTGTCTTTGATTTTAAACAACCGATAATGTACCTTATGTTTTTTGAAGTGATTTTCACTCGCTGTACACCATCCTTTGTGATTAAGACACAGTGGCCCGGTACCTAAAATGTTGCAATAAATTATAAGTCATCCGGTCTGACAATCCTTACTTCGTTCTCACTAATTTCTCAATAGGGACTTACTTGGCCAATAACTGTTTCAAAAGCGTGTGTTCAAAACTAATGTTAGGTCTCACAGTGAGAAGCTGTTGCTTCTGTACACGTTTTTGACCTCCGGTATTGCTGGCCTGAAAAATATATTACAATAGGCTTTGTATCTTGCTCATTTGCGTAACTGCGAGCTTTTCAAAAACAGAAGAAGCAAAGAACCGGCCGTTATGCTTACTTCAAGGGACTTCTTTTTCGTCCGATATTGAGGTTTTCTCTGGTATGTCTCATCTTCCATCGTTCGGTCAGTTCCTGCTAAGCATTTCCTCAGTATTTGCCCATTTGGTTTTGTAACTTCCTCTCAATAATCGACAAAAAGCATTTTAGCGAACATAATGTTTTTGAACACTCACTTTTGGTATGTCTCTCATCTTCCATCGTTCGGCCAATCAGGAAATCCGGAACTTCAATGCGCTTGTGCTGTCTCTGCTTTTTCAAACAAAGAATCTCCCAAACAGGAAATCGGTGGTGTTGTGGGAGTTGTAGTCCATCGTTTCTATGATGCTAATTGTTTGGTTTAGCTCAGACATTTCATTTAGACCTCTCATAATGCAATTGAATTTCAAAATTTCATAATTAGGTAGGCCTCCTAATTCTGAAATTCAATTGCATTATGAGAGGTCTAAATGAAATGTCTGAGCTAAACCAAACAATTAACATCATAGAAACGATGGACAACAACTCCCACAACACCACCGATTTCCTGTTTGGGAGATTCTTTCTTTGAAAAAGCAGAGACAGCACAAGCGCATTGTGCTGTCCAACTCTCGGGGACTTATTTATTTTACCGATACTATATTGTCAAATTTTAGTGACAACGCAGCATTATTCCTTGAGCTTTTTGGTGTTGGACACTCCCCACATCACACAGCCAATTCTGGCCCGGCTAAATGGATTCCAGCTGAAATGGGATAAAACAGACAAGATCAAAGGGTCAGATGTACGACACACAATAGTGCCTCGCAAATTGCAAGTCTTTTGCAACTCGCAATTTGCGAGGCGCTAGTTTGCATTTACAACAGTGTGTTTAACACTGTTTGCGATTCCCAATGGGGTCGTAAATTACAAGGCTCATTAATATTAATGAGCCTCTCGCAATTTGCGAGCACATTGTGAATGGCAGGCCTCCCAGGTATGGTGGCCTGCTGGGCTCAGCAGACCACCATACTTTGACTAATTTTTTTAATAGAAATACTTCAGGAGATCAAATCTGCCTTGACTAGGCGTAAAACAAATAGGGAGAGACTTGAAACACGATTGTTCGACGAGACGTGCACCCAAGCCTTAAAGGACCTTTGTGGGGCCTTAAAGGCATCACCTAGAAATCAATCACAGATCATAGGATCTGCAACTGGTGTATAAGAAAGCGTGGATAAACCGAGAAGACAAGTTAAAAGAAGAGGCATAGGAAAATCTGGCTCGGGCTGCATCCCTAAATAGTAGCAGGGATTTCTGGAAGATAGTAAATGCCCCCTTCTTTAAGAAGGAACAGGAAAAACGACTAGTTAATCATGTGGACGAAGACACATGGGTGGCGCATTTCAAAACGATTTTTGGGAACGAGACTCCACCAGGAGTTGAACTGCTCAATCGCGTAGAGACCCCCCTTAAGCTTATACATTTTAACCTGGAGGAAATAAAACTTGCTCTCGCTAAATGTAGTCACGCCAAAGCACCAGGACCGGATGGGGCCCCAAATGGCTTTTTCCTAATACATCAAGATCTATGGTCCCCCTTGTTAGCTATCATATGCAATGAAATCTCCGAGAGGCCCGCCCCCATAATGGAGAACAAGTATTAAAGTACCAATTTACAAAAAAGGGGACAAATCCAGCCCCCAGAACTATCATCTCATCTCTCTTCTGGACTCCACCGCCAAACCCCTGGGGCGGGTTTTACTTAACAGATTAGAAGACTGGGCAAGAGAAAACCATGTTCTGATGGCATCTCGATATGGATTCCAGAAGGGTAGAGGCACAATTGACCAGTGCCTTATATGGCTTTTGACTGCGTAGCTCATCCAAAATGATGGGCAACCATGGCTGCGATGGGCATAGATATCAGGCTGATTACCTTGATATGCCAAATGTACTCACAGGCGACGGCCTCTGTCCGCTACAGAAGGGAGGGGGAATGTACTAGAACTTTTAAGATCATGACAGGAGCCAGGCAGGGCTGCACCCTCGCCCCATTTTTATTTCCACTTTACACAAATGGGGTGGAAGCTGCCCTGAAAAGGTGTACGCCTGATGTTCCTTCTTCCCCTCAGGTACATTACCAATCCTAGGACAGCTGTAGCACTTTAACGCCTAATTGACACCTACCTGAGTTTCATGTCATCCATAGGTCTTAAAGTACACGAGTCAAAAACCTTTATTTTAGTGTCAGGACTACCTCTGCCTAAAAATATTCTATTGTTCCATATTGGGACTCGTAAACTAGCTGTGGCGGAGACCTTTTCATATTTGGGAATTGTTTTCGACAACAAACAAACCTGGCCACACATGGTGGGCAGTAGGGCCCAAACAATGGAGCACACTATGGCGGCTGTTTCCTGCTTCACTACAAAAAAAGCCCCTAACAACAATAAAAAAGATCTACAATGCCAAAATGATCTCGGCCATGACATATGGGGCAGGGGTCTGGGGCATAGTACCAACGGATTCCCTACAGATGTTAGAGAACGGGTTTTCCAAAAGGATCGCCTCGCTCCCTCCCTCACTCTCAAACTATGCCACTCACTTAGAGCTGGATTTGCCCTATGTGTCCGACATAGCGAGAGTGGCTACGATCATGCTGTGGCATTCAATATGGAATAGGGTCACAGTGGATCTAAATCAGACCATCATACAAAACTGCCTTTCACTGGTCAAGGCACATAATGGAGTACGTTAAATCAACCTTGTACTCGATAGCAGTCCCAGAATTGTATGTAGATCCCAGCTCATGCTCTAGGTTCCCAAAAAAGAGACTAAAGGCATTATTATTGGCAAAGTTAGCCTATGAAAGAAAAGAACCCCAGAACATAAAAAACAACAGTAAAAATGTATTACTTGCTTCCATCGCTAACAGAGGGTGACTATTCGTATTTGGATGTGATGAGGAACCTGCACCACAGATGCAGCTTAAACCTAATTCCTCTAATGTTAGGCTTCCCTTTAAAAAAAGAATGCCTTTAGTGACCTGACTACTTGCCCAAGCGATCATCTGTCTGCCCAGTCTGACCTCCACCTCTTCTTCTTTTGTCATTTCTACAAGGAACGAGAGCCAAATATATTACACCTCTTTTAAGGCGGCATTATTTTAAGCAGTGACATGTCGCCCTGTTCTACATGAAGAAGCTTCATGACCCTTTTGTATGCTTCTGCATAGCTTCATTCCGTTGGGCCTGTAAGGCGAAGGAGACACTCGCTAGAATTGGAAACGTATGCTAATTCTTAGCCTCATACTCACTTTCTCTCTCGAAAATGTTATGACATTTATTTGGAACAGGTTCAAAGAGATATAGGATCTGTATAATATATGCAATATTCTTAAATGGTTTTATAATTTACATAGGCTATTTCTTTTTACCTAAATTAATCTGTTTTAATTTTTTTTTTAAAACTATGCATTTATTGTGGTAATTGGGAACCAGTAGTCTTGCATTTCACCTCCTATTGTGTCCATTGTACAAACTAAAGACATTGAATTGCGTACTTTGCATACCCCTACTGGTCCGGGGTTTTAACTTGCATATTGCATCTTATTATTTTAATTGACAGCTTTTTGTAACTTTATCGTATTATACTGTATTGAGAAGAATGATATTGTTTTCTTTTAACATGTACACTTTTATCTATATTTTCAAATTAGATCGAATAAAGTTTATGAAACTAAACTGAGTATTAACTATGTCTGAAACAGCAGTGCAACACAAACTGTTCTGCTTTGGGTTGTTTCTGTTTAGTAATTAAATATTTGTATTGTCAGGGCGTGGCCAAGAGCATCAAGATGGCGGTCGCACTTTATAAGTGCTCTGGAACCCTCCGTCATCCACTTTTGTATCCTTCGTCATCGAGGAGTCCCTACCGAGTATCCCGCCGGCCTGCCTTTCCTCGGCCCATGGCCCTTCCCTGGCAGTGGTGAAGGGTGCTTTGCGGTGCCACAGACGGCCCCTGCTGGGTTCCTGGCCTCAAGATGGCAGCTCTATCGTGGTGAACTCCTGGCCCACTCCCCGGCCCTGGTCCTCGGGGACTCTCCTGATGTGCTCCGGTGGGCGGGGGTCCTTGGCGAGCTCTCAGCGCTGCTCCGACTGAGGTCAGCAGCGCCCCTGGCAGTAGGGACTACCTGCCTGGTCACGAGGAGCTGGGAGCGCCTGATGAGGTCCTGACTGCGGCAGCCCCCGGGGCGGTCCTGATCGCCGGAGGTGCTGGGCAGTGCGGCTGACGCACGATTGGCTGTTGATTGGGCGCCAGCGCGGCGGTGGAGAGTGCAGCTACAACCCCAGAGACGCCTGTGCTACTCGACCCGAGTGGAGACCGACTCTGGATGCTGCAGCGACGACCGAGGCCTGGGGTAGTCTTGCTGCCCATCGGGCGGTGATGGCAGGGGCGCGGGATTCCCTTGTACACGCCTCCCCCCCTCTTCCTCCTGCCGGTGTGCCGGGAACGGAACACCACTGCAGGGAGGTTCCGTGCCGAACACGAGCCCCCCCTCCTCACAAGGAGTGCCTGCGACGAGTGATCCGCAACCGATCGGTCGGCGGTGTGGAGGGGAGAGGGCTGCCTCCTCCCTGAGATCCCTGCAATGCATTAACCCTGCGGGACACCAGACCTGTGTCTCACGCCATGCCTGGCGGCCTGATGCATAGCTGAGGCCTACTGTCGGTCGGACGGCGGCGGTGAAGACTCCTGTTTCTGCCTGACACGCCCCCCCTCCTCCTGCCATCCTGAGTGGGCTGATTGCTGCTGCACTGGACACATGACATCTCCTCCCAAGCAGTGAGTCCATTCCGGGAATGAGACAGTGACCCAGGGGCGGAAGGCCGTGTTGTCCGGCCATGTGCTGAGAAGTGAGGAGTTGGGGTGCCCACTTGATCCTGGGAGCTAGGGGGTTCGGCCATCGATCGGGCGTCAGGGAGTTTTGAAACCCCCCCCCTTCTTCCCCTCTCCCGTCATCCCCCCTCTCCCCTTCCTACGCCCTGAGCTCCGGAGGTGGACTTTGGTCGTGGTCACCCTCTGGTCTACTGGTGATCTGTGACAGGCCTCGGCTGCTGAGTCGGGCAGCGGCACTTTCCTGTGGTCGTTGTAGGACCGATTGGGGGAACCTCTTGCTTGTACATTGGTTATTGCATCAGGTGACGGACTGTGAGAGGCCCCCCGCCCGATCCCCTGGCTGATCCACTCCTTGTGTACCCCGAGACTTGTATCCTACTCCTCCCCTCTGCTGGCTTTGCGCCCTGATTCTGCTGCCTGCCATGGCGCTCCGAGGGGCTCTGCTTGTCTGCACCCGTGTTGTGGATAGATTTGCTGCGTGGGATACCGGCCGTAGGCTGGGTGCCGAGGCGCGGAGTGGCGGGGCCCTCTCCCCTCATCTTCAACAGCCGCTTCCAGCGTTCCATCCTCCCATCTGGGTGCCACGGTTCTGTCTGGACATCCTGCCTTGCTGACCCCTGACCATGGGTAGAGATAGGGTGCAAAAGACCCCAGCCACCCAAACTAAAATGGACCGCTTTACCACTACAGACTCCGGGGCGGGTGGAGGAACTGCGAACAAGGAACCACCCCTACAGATCTGTCCTCTATCCTTTAGGCGATTCATACCTCGCAAACATCGGTGGAGGGAAAGATTGCTGAAATCCGAGTTGATGTGACCCTTATTCGGCAGGACCTCCGCAATGCCACAGCCTGTATTAAAGAGACCGAATCCCATATCTCCACTGTGGAGGACAATGTCCAACAGCTGAAGGAACAGGTCGCCCGCCCTGCTCTCACACCCAGGAGCTACACAGATGGGCCGAAGTCGCTAAAAACAGGTCCCGCCGCAACAACCTTCGCCTAGTTGGATTTCCGGAAGGAGCGGAGCAAGGCCGGGCGGCGGACTTCGTGGAGCGCTGGTTGCGCTCATGGATACCTGAAGGTTCCCTCTCCCAGTGGTTTGTTATTGAAAGAATGCACCGCTCTCTTGCACCCAAATCAGTACCGGAAGCGCCCCATAGACCGATAATAATGCGAATCCTCAACTTTAAAGACAGAGACTGTGCTGACTGAAGGCCGCAAGCAACAACACCTCAAGTACGAAGGCCAAAAGATCATGATCTTCCCAGACTACACTCGTGAGATACAGGACCAGCTTCGATTGTTTGGGGAAGTCAAGCAGAAACTGCGTGTTCACAACATACAATACAGGCTCCTCGTCCCGGCGCGTTTGCGAGCCGTCTTCCAGAACAAGACCCTCTTTTTCAATTCCCCTGAAGACGCATGGTCATGGGTGACAGAGGGGCGCCCTTTGAGGCTCAACACACGGGACCGCTCCCAGCAGGAGGTACAGGCCGGACCTCCCCGGCCACAACGCAATCGTTTACTCAGGAGGCGAGTATAGCGACGCGCTTCCTCAGACTCGCCATTGGACCCCACTCATCAGCTGGCATCTGGGGCGCTCTCTGGGGCCCCCCTTGCGGTGAGGCGCTTTAGTTCCTCAGGCCACTCAGACCCTGGGGGTGTTTCACCCCGGCCTTCATTGTTGGACCTACCTGATACAGATTTTTCACGTATGCTCCTCACATGTCCAGCTTGACCACGGCTTCACCTTTCCGCCGCAAGCAACTATGTAGTTGGGTGCCACACTTTCAGAGACCATTGACTCTATGTCCCGACGACCTTGATTATGAAAATCTTACTATTAGGAGGGGTCCTCCACGTTTCCCATTTCCAAGCGTTTTAGTTTGGGTTTCCCTTGGTTTTCCATTGTTAGGGCGACAGATGCTTCTGTTCCTGAAGTATAGGGAAGGGGTTGGGGAGGGGGCAGGGGGGAGGGGGAGCGTAAGGGGTTGGGGAGGGGGGACTGTTGTCCTGTTTTGTGTTTGTTGTTTTTATTGTTCTCTGTATCAGCTTCCATACTTACCTACTTTGCAAGCGAAACGGGGCAACCCACCGCATTGCTCCCGTGCGCTACTCTTCCCACAATGGCCACCCGTGCTAGACGTCCTGCTCTACTCATGTTGTCCCTTTGTCTGACGAGCAGACTGAGAAAACGTCTCTTTACTTCATGTCCTGGAATGTTAATGGCCTGCTGGATAAGGTTAAGCGTGCAGCGGTCCTGTGTTATGCTCAACATCACATGGTAGATATACTGCTGCTTCAGGAGACCCACCTGGTGGGCAACCATTGTCCCTTCCTAGCACGCTATGGCGGAGTCTGGCACTCCGGTTTTACTCGAGGATCGTGAGGAGTGTCTATTTTAGTGCGGCGCTGCCTTCCTCTTGCTGTGCGCAAGGCCACTCATGACCCACAGGGCTGCTTTGTTCTCTGGAGGGGAGCCTTGGTGACCGACCTTTGAACTTACTCGCTGTGTATTCCCCCCCCCTTCCCTACTGACTCCCACCACATTATTTACTGCTCTACCCCTGGGGACAATTGTCGTTGGTGGAGACTTTAATGCCGCGATGGACCCTACCCATGACACTGCCACGACACCCTCCGCCTCCAGGGTCGCCCAGTCTACCTTCTTCTCAAGCTGGGCTTCCGCTCTGGGTATGTATCGGAGATGCTTGGAGACTCCGACAAGTGGATAATACACTCACACATCAGCTTCCCACCACACGCATGCTCTGCTTGACTATGTTTTATTGCCAGCCCTAGACTGCACCGCACTACAGGATGTTACCATCCTCCCCAGAGGTCTGTATGACCACTCCCCTGTGGCGGTGCGGATGGGTGGCCTCGCTGCGTCTACGTGTCCGATCTGGAGGCTGAGTGCTTGGTTTCTCCAAGACAAGGACTTTAGAGACTGAGTGGGAGATGGACTCCGTCAATACTTTGACACTAATCACAGGCCGGTTTCCTCTCCTGGCACCCTTTGGGAAGCCGGTAAAGCCACCATCCGGGGCTTTACTAAGGGTGAGCTCAAACTCAAACGGATGAAGCATGACTCTCACCTCACACACCTGGAGACGCAGGCAGTTCGCCTTGAGGCTCAGCCACCGGACCAGAGGTCGGAGGTTCAGGACAGGAGACTGACGTTTCTAAGAGACAAGACCAAACCGACCTCCCTGGAAGCTGCCAAACTCATATGACAGTCTTCCGTGGCACGAGTGTACGGGTGGGGTGACAAAAATGGGAAACTTCTCCACCACCTGGCCACCTACCCAATGGCTAACCGTCTCTTTCCTGAAATACTCGACGCGGATGGAGTGCTCTGACGCGCTCCCGTGGCGGTAGCCCAAAGCTTCGCCCTTACTACGCCACCCTTTACTCCGCGCAACCCCCTACTCTCTCGCTCCCGGAGCTCCTCCGTCGCAAACAGTATTCCCTCCCACACCTCGACGAAGCTGAGGCGCTTGACCTCCCGGTTACTCCGGAGGAGATTAGCGATGCTATATCACGTATGGCTGCAGGCTAGACACCAGGGCCGGAAGGATTCCCTCAGGAATTTTAAGCGTCCTACTGGGGCACCTTAATTCCTCACCTTTTAGCACTGTACCGAGAGGCATCGTAACAGGGCTAATTCCACCCCGAGACAGACATGGCCACTATCGTGGGGATCCCTAAGTCTCAGCCCCCCTCGAGGCACTGCTCCGACTATCGCCATCTCTCTCATCAATTCGGAGCTTAAAATATTCGTATCAGTCCTGGCCAATGGCATACGGCCATACCTGGCCAAACTGGTCCACCCCGACCAGTGTGGATTTATGCCCTCCCGGGGAACTCGACATTGCCTCAGGCGTCTCCACCTTGCCTTAGCAAACGGCCAACGGCTGACCCCCTATCTCTCCCTCCTTCTCGTGGACTTCGAGAAAGCATTTGACTCGGTGGACTGGCGATACCTGGAGGCACTGCTGGTGGAAATGGGCTTTGGCGCTCCCTTCCGTGGCCTGGTCAAGACACTGTACTGCAAACCCAGGGCCCAGGTCCTAGTCAACAGAGCTTTATCGGGACCCTTCCCCATCAGAAGAGGCACGAGACAGGGATGGCCCCCTCTTATTTGCATTGGCGATGGAGCCCTTTGCCTGCCTGGTGTGGTCTGACCGGCTCCTCACGGGATGGAGATGGCCTGGCTTAGAAGAAGACGAGGTCGCCCTCAATGCCGATGACGTTCTGCTATTCTTAGCGGATCCGGCTAAGTCGGGACCTCGAAGCCTCCAGGCTTTGGGCCTCTTCGAGCAAACCGCTGGCCTTAGGCTGAAATCGACAAAATCCGTTTTGGTCCCTCTTTATCTTTCGAGAGAGTGCTTTGACTGGCAGTCGACGATACCTCTTCGACGGCAGTCCTTCAAATATCTGGATATCTGGGTGGCCCTCCTCCCTGACCTTGTTGGACACTTAATGTCATTCCATTGGTGAAGAGGGCCCGGGCGGACCTCCCCAGGTGGCACATGTTGACCATGAACCCTGTGGGGAGAATAGACCTCTTTACGAAGATGGTCCTCCCCAGATTTCTTTACATGCTTCAGAATACGCACCTCTCGTTCCCGAGACCGTGGTTCCGAGAGCTGGACAGTATGACCACCAAGTTCCTTTGGGGAGGTCGGAGGCCTCGGCTGGCCCTTGCCCAATGCCGGATTCCGCCCATTGACGGCGGTTTGGGGATGACTAATCTCTACCTTTACTACCTAGCGACCGGCTCCTTAACGTGCACAACTGGTTTAATGGTGGATGGTCGGACCCGGCATATCGCTTAGAGTTGCACACCCTGGGCTTGTCCGCCATTCAGGGGATATTATATGGAGACGCCATCCCCCAAACCTTGCCCAAAGTCACTCGTGGGGTACTTCTGGCCTGGCGAGCTTTGTTGCGCCACACCCAGTGGCCGAATAAGCTGACCCAACATACCCCACTGTGGTGCGGCTCATGGCTCCTGGAGGTCTCCAACCTCTCCGGCTTTCAAGCTTGGGACCTTATTTGTATCTCCTTACTGGGTGACCTCCGGGTTGGGAGTCATATTTGAACCTTCCAGGAACTGCAATCTCGCTACTCCCTCCACGCCTCCGAGTTCTGTTGATACCTCCAGATACGACACACCCTCAACGCACACATTTCAGACGGCATCTCGTTACCCGAATACAACCTTCTGAAGCCCAGACTATAACCGGTAACCTGGAGAAGGGGGGGGATCTACCGTATTTACTGATCCCTTGTCAACACCCCCAACACAATGCCACACCCCAGGACAGATGGCTCAGGTCTTGGAATGACGCTGACTTGAGAGACGCATTGATGGCCCCCAAAACAGTAACAGCCTCAGCAAGGCTCCTCCTGGTCCAAGTATACTACCTCCACACTGCCTATCTCATGCCGCTGCATCTCCTTTGCCTCTGCTATGTCCATCAATCTACGTACGATGGTGTAATGTCCGCTTATATTTGCATTGTTCACATAATTATGTGTGCAGCTGGTATTGTTATTTTCGTTGGTTTCTCATAAAATTAATTATTTTGGGTATCAAAAAAAAAATATATTTATATTGTATTTTGTGTGAATATGCATTATGTAAAATACAAAAAGTTGATGACTCTTTTTTTGAAAACCTGTACCTACAGATACCTGCTGTGGTACTCAAGAAGATAGTTCACTTACTAGGAATGTATATAGTATTGTGTTTTGAATATTATTTACCTAAACCCTTTGTCTCTGATAGGTGGCCCATCCCCATTGCCCATGCACCCAAAACGAAGCCCAACCAGCACAGGGGATGGAGAGCTCAAAGAGGAGCGCATGCCTTCACGCAAAACCAGCTGCAGCGTAGTGGGGAGTGCCCGCGGTATCCCACCTTCCAGCCCCATGGTGAGCAGTGCCAACAACCCCAACAAATCTGAGATCCCTGACAGGAGAAAAGAGAGCGTCGCCAATACGGTAAGAATGACAGTGTAGCACAAGAGTTCTCTGGGATGCATTTGAGGTAGAAAGAATCAGAGAAATAGCCATGGAAGATGTAGGAGTTTAACAAAATAAAAGTCCAGATTGCACAGGGGTAAATTGGATTGACAGACAAGAACCTGTCTGTCTTTTGCTCATGAGCAAATTAAGTTGTGCAAAATGAATACAATCTATGCACATAAAACTGTGTTGGGTCCTTGTACATGAATGCTGCGTATCGAGTGTTTGGGATTTGATGATATTATGTGCAAGGTACTAGGAGTTCATGTAGTTGAACAAAAACTATAGGGCACTCAGGCGATAGATTGGTGCAGGAGATTATGATTGTTGAATTTTTGGCTCAGAATTGAGTGTAAGAAATCTACTTCTTGGAGTTTAGTGTAGATGACACGAGACTGAAAACATGAGATTAGAGGGCCAATAGATGTAATGTCAACAAGCATTGAAAATGCAATAGGTCTCGCAATAGAAGAGTTTGACCTTTTTTGTTTTGCAAATAGATGAGTGGCGTTGCGTGGATGAGTGGCGTTGCGTGGATGAGTGGCGTTGCGTGGATGAGTGGCGTTGCGTGGATGAGTGGCGTTGCGTGGATGAGTGGCGTTGCGTGGATGAGTGGCGTGTGTGAGTGGCGTTGCGTGTGTGAGTGGCGTTGCGTGTGTGAGTGGCGTTGCGTGTGTGAGTGGCGTTGCGTGTGTGAGTGGCGTTGCGTGTGTGAGTGGCGTTGCGTGTGTGAGTGGCGTTGCGTGTGTGAGTGGCGTTGCGTGTGTGAGTGGCGTTGCGTGGATGAGTGGCGTTGCGTGGATGAGTAGGGTTGGAATGCAATAGGTCTCGCATTAGAAAAGTTGTAGTTATTGGTCTAGTAAATGACATATATTATTTTTTTTTTGGTTGTTAAAATTGCTAAATTGATGGCTTTGTCATTTACAATGCCAATAGTTATAACTTTCGCGAATGTGACACCTATAGCATTTGGAATGCAACATGTTTTGTATTTACGTGACTTATATGGCAGCTCTGGTCGTTATGCCACATCTCTAGAGAGCAGGAGAGTGCAGCAGGGGAGAGGGTGAGGGTGAGGGTGAGGTGTTGAGGGTGAGTGAGTGAGGGTGAGTGAGGGTGAGGGTGAGGGTGAGTGAGGGTGAGGTGTTGAGGGTGAGTGAGGGTGAGGGTGAGGGTGAGTGAGGGTGAGGGTGAGTGAGGGTGAGGGTGAGTGAGGGTGAGGAGTTGAGGGTGAGGAGTTGAGGGTGAGGGTGATGAGGGTGAGGTGTTGAGGGTGAGTGAGGGTGAGGTGTTGAGGGTGAGTGAGGGTGAGGGTGAGTGAGGGTGAAGGTGAGTGAGGGTGAGGTGTTGAGGGTGAGTGAGGGTGAGAGTGAGGGATTATTGAGGGTGAGTGAGGGTGAGGGCTTGAGGATGAGGAGTTGAGGGTGAGGGTGAGTGAGGCTGTGGGGTTGAGGGTGAGTGAGGGTGAGGTGTTGAGGGTGAGTGAGGGTGAGGGTGAGTGACGGTGAGGGTGAGTGAGGGTGAGGGTGAGTGAGGGTGAGGATGAGGGTGAGGGTGAGTGAGGGTGAGGAGTTGAGGGTGAGTGAGGGTGATGAGGGTGAGGGTGAGGTGTTGAGGGTGAGGTGTTGAGGGTGGGTGAGGGTGAGGGTGAGTGAGGGTGAAGGTGGGTGAGGTGTTGAGGGTGAGTGAGGGTGAGGGTGAGGGATTAGTGAGGGTGAGTGAGGGTGAGGGTGAGGGCTTGAGGATGAGGAGTTGAGGGTGAGTGAGGCTGTGGGGTTGAGGGTGAGTGAGGGTGAGATGTTGAGGGTGAGTGACGGTGAGGCGTTGAGGGTGAGTGAGGGTGAGGGTGAGGAGTTGAGGGTGAGGGTGAGGTGTTGAGGGTGAGTGAGGGTGAGTGAGAGTGAGGGTGAGTGAGGGGTTGAGGGTGAGGAGTTGAGGGTGAGTGAGGGTGAGGTGTTGAGGGTGAGTGAGGGTAAGGGTGAGTGAGGGTGAAGGTGAGTGAGGGTGAGCGTGAGTGAGGGTGAGGGTGAGTGAGGGTGAGTGTGGATGTCTGTTGCTTGTGGATGTCTGTTGCTTGTGGATGTCTGATGCTTGTGGATGTCTGATGCTTGTGGATGTCTGATGCTTGTGGATGTCTGATGCTTGTGGATGTCTGATGCTTGTGGATGTCTGATGCTTGTGGATGTCTGATGCTTGTGGATGTCTGATGCTTGTGGATGTCTGATGCTTGTGGATGTCTGTTGCTTGTGGATGCCTGCCGCTTGTGGATGCCTGCCGCTTGTGGATGTCTGATGCTTGTGATGCTTGTGAATGTCTGATGCTTGTGGATGTCTGATGCTTGTGGATGTCTGATGCTTGTGGATGTCTGATGCTTGTGGATGTCTGATGCTTGTGATGCTTGTGGATGTCTGATGCTTGTGGATGTCTGATGCTTGTGGATGTCTGATGCTTGTGGATGTCTGATGCTTGTGATGCTTGTGGATGTCTGATGCTTGTGATGCTTGTGGATGTGTGATGCTTGTGGATGTCTGTTGCTTGTGGATGTCTGTTGCTTGTGGATGTCTGCTGCTTGTGGATGTCTCATGCTTGTGGATGTCTGATGCTTGTGGATGTCTGATGCTTGTGGATGTCTGATGCTTGTGGATGTCTGATGCTTGTGGATGTCTGATGCTTGTGATGCTTGTGGATGTCTGACGCTTGTGGATGCCTGCCGCTTGTGGATGCCTGATGCTTGTGGATGTCTGATGCTTGTGATGCTTGTGGATGTCTGATGCTTGTGGATGTCTGATGCTTGTGGATGTCTGATGCTTGTGGATGTCTGATGCTTGTGGATGTCTGATGCTTGTGATGCTTGTGATGCTTGTGGATGTGTGATGCTTGTGGATGTCTGTTGCTTGTGGATGTCTGTTGCTTGTGGATGTCTGATGCTTGTGGATGTCTGATGCTTGTGGATGTCTGATGCTTGTGGATGTCTGATGCTTGTGGATGTCTGATGCTTGTGATGCTTGTGGATGTCTGATGCTTGTGGATGTCTGTTGCTTGTGGATGTCTTTTGCTTGTGGATGTCTGTTGCTTGTGGATGTCTGATGCTAAGCATGTCTGATGCTTGTGGATGTCTGATGCTTGTGGATGTCTGATGCTTGTGGATGTCTGATGCTTGTGGATGTCTGATGCTTGTGGATGTCTGATGCTTGTGGATGTCTGATGCTTGTGATGCTTGTGGATGTCTGACGCTTGTGGATGCCTGCCGCTTGTGGATGCCTGATGCTTGTGGATGTCTGATGCTTTTGGATGTCTGATGCTTGTGATGCTTGTGGATGTGTGATGCTTGTGGATGTCTGTTGCTTGTGGATGTCTGTTGCTTGTGGATGTCTGATGCTTGTGGATGTCTGATGCTTGTGGATGTCTGATGCTTGTGGATGTCTGATGCTTGTGGATGTCTGATGCTTGTGGATGTCTGATGCTTGTGATGCTTGTGGATGTCTGATGCTTGTGGATGTCTGATGCTTGTGGATGTCTGATGCTTGTGATGCTTGTGGATGTCTGATGCTTGTGGATGTCTGATGCTTGTGGATGTCTGATGCTAAGCATGTCTGATGCTTGTGGATGTCTGATGCTAAGCATGTCTGATGCTTGTGGATGTCTGATGCTTGTGGATGTCTGATGCTTGTGGATGTCTGATGCTTGTGGATGTCTGATGCTTGTGGATGTCTGATGCTTGTGGATGTCTGATGCTTGTGGATGTCTGATGCTTGTGGATGTCTGATGCTTGTGGATGTCTGATGCTTGTGGATGTCTGATGCTTGTGATGCTTGTGGATGTCTGACGCTTGTGGATGCCTGCCGCTTGTGGATGCCTGATGCTTGTGGATGTCTGATGCTTGTGATGCTTGTGGATGTCTGATGCTTGTGGATGTCTGATGCTTGTGATGCTTGTGGATGTCTGATGCTTGTGATGCTTGTGGATGTGTGATGCTTGTGGATGTCTGTTGCTTGTGGATGTCTGCTGCTTGTGGATGTCTGATGCTTGTGGATGTCTGATGCTTGTGGATGTCTGATGCTTGTGGATGTCTGATGCTTGTGGATGTCTGATGCTTGTGGATGTCTGATGCTTGTGATGCTTGTGGATGTCTGTTGCTTGTGGATGTCTGTTGCTTGTGGATGTCTGATGCTTGTGGATGTCTGATGCTAAGCATGTCTGATGCTTGTGGATGTCTGATGCTTGTGGATGTCTGATGCTTGTGGATGTCTGATGCTTGTGGATGTCTGATGCTTGTGATGCTTGTGGATGTCTGACGCTTGTGGATGCCTGCCGCTTGTGGATGCCTGATGCTTGTGGATGTCTGATGCTTGTGATGCTTGTGGATGTCTGATGCTTGTGGATGTCTGATGCTTGTGGATGTCTGATGCTTGTGATGCTTGTGGATGTCTGATGCTTGTGATGCTTGTGGGTGTCTGATGCTTGTGATGCTTGTGGATGTGTGATGCTTGTGGATGTCTGTTGCATGTGGATGTCTGTTGCTTGTGGATGTC
Organism: Lissotriton helveticus; assembly: GCF_964261635.1. Lineage (NCBI taxonomy): Eukaryota > Metazoa > Chordata > Amphibia > Caudata > Salamandridae > Lissotriton > Lissotriton helveticus. The sequence continues at coordinate 774,019,372 of NC_136070.1, read as the reverse complement.
TGATGCTTGTGGATGTCTGATGCTTGTGGATGTCTGATGCTTGTGGATGTCTGATGCTTGTGGATGTCTGATGCTTGTGATGCTTGTGGATGTCTGATGCTTGTGGATGTCTGATGCGTGTGATGCTTGTGGATGTCTGATGCTTGTGGATGTCTGATGCTTGTGGATGTCTGATGCTAAGCATGTCTGATGCTTGTGGATGTCTGATGCTAAGCATGTCTGATGCTTGTGGATGTCTGATGCTTGTGGATGTCTGTTGCTTGTGGATGTCTGATGCTTGTGGATGTCTGATGCTTGTGGATGTCTGATGCTTGTGGATGTCTGTTGCTTGTGGATGTCTGTTGCTTGTGGATGTCTGTTGCTTGTGGATGTCTGTTGCTTGTGGATGTCTGTTGCTTGTGGATGTCTGTTGCTTGTGGATGTCTGCTGCTTGTGATGCTTGTGGATGTCTGACGCTTGTGGATGCCTGCCGCTTGTGGATGCCTGATGCTTGTGGATGTCTGCTGCTTGTGATGCTTGTGGATGTCTGATGCTTGTGGATGTCTGATGCTTGTGGATGTCTGATGCTTGTGATGCTTGTGGATGTCTGATGCTTGTGGATGTCTGATGCTTGTGATGCTTGTGGATGTCTGATGCTTGTGATGCTTGTGGATGTGTGATGCTTGTGGATGTCTGTTGCTTGTGGATGTCTGTTGCTTGTGGATGTCTGATGCTTGTGGATGTCTGATGCTTGTGGATGTCTGATGCTTGTGATGCTTGTGGATGTCTGATGCTTGTGGATGTCTGATGCTTGTGGATGTCTGATGCTTGTGATGCGCTTGTGGATGTCTGATGCTTGTGATGCGCTTGTGGATGTCTGATGCTTGTGATGCTTGTGGATGTGTGATGCTTGTGGATGTCTGTTGCTTGTGGATGTCTGTTGCTTGTGGATGTCTGTTGCTTGTGGATGTCTGTTGCTTGTGGATGTCTGATGCTTGTGGATGTCTGATGCTTGTGGATGTCTGATGCTTGTGGATGTCTGATGCTTGTGGATGTCTGATGCTTGTGGATGTCTGATGCTTGTGATGCTTGTGGATGTCTGATGCTTGTGGATGTCTGATGCTTGTGGATGTCTGATGCTTGTGGATGTCTGATGCTAAGCATGTCTGATGCTTGTGGATGTCTGATGCTTGTGATGCTTGTGGATGTGTGATGCTTGTGGATGTCTGTTGCTTGTGGATGTCTGTTGCTTGTGGATGTCTGTTGCTTGTGGATGTCTGATGCTTGTGGATGTCTGATGCTTGTGGATGTCTGATGCTTGTGGATGTCTGATGCTTGTGATGCTTGTGGATGTCTGATGCTTGTGGATGTCTGATGCTTGTGGATGTCTGATGCTTGTGGATGTCTGATGCTTGTGATGCTTGTGGATGTCTGATGCTTGTGGATGTCTGATGCTTGTGGATGTCTGATGCTAACCATGTCTGATGCTTGTGGATGTCTGATGCTTGTGGATGTCTGATGCTTGTGGATGTCTGCTGCTTGTGGATGTCTGTTGCTTGTGGATGTCTGTTGCTTGTGGATGTCTGTTGCTTGTGGATGTCTGTTGCTTGTGGATGTCTGCTGCTTGTGATGCTTGTGGATGTCTGACGCTTGTGGATGCCTGCCGCTTGTGGATACCTGATGCTTGTGGATGTCTGCTGCTTGTGATGCTTGTGGATGTCTGATGCTTGTGGATGTCTGATGCTTGTGGATGTCTGATGCTTGTGATGCTTGTGGATGTCTGATGCTTGTGATGCTTGTGGATGTCTGATGCTTGTGGATGTCTGATGCTTGTGATGCTTGTGGATGTCTGATGCTTGTGATGCTTGTGGATGTCTGATGCTTGTGATGCTTGTGGATGTCTGTTGCTTGTGGATGTCTGTTGCTTGTGGATGTCTGATGCTTGTGGATGTCTGATGCTTGTGGATGTCTGATGCTTGTGGATGTCTGATGCTTGTGATGCATGTGGATGTGTGATGCTTGTGGATGTCTGATGCTTGTGGATGTCTGATGCTTGTGGATGTCTGATGCTTGTGATGCGCTTGTGGATGTCTGATGCTTGTGATGCTTGTGGATGTCTGATGCTTGTGATGCTTGTGGATGTGTGATGCTTGTGATGCTTGTGGATGTGTGATGCTTGTGGATGTCTGTTGCTTGTGGATGTCTGTTGCTTGTGGATGTCTGATGTCTGATGCTTGTGGATGTCTGATGCTTGTGGATGTCTGATGCTTGTGGATGTCTGATGCTTGTGATGCTTGTGGATGTCTGATGCTTGTGGATGTCTGATGCTTGTGGATGTCTGATGCTTGTGGATGTCTGATGCTTGTGGATGTCTGATGCTTGTGGATGTCTGATGCTTGTGGATGTCTGTTGCTTGTGGATGTCTGATGCTAAGCATGTCTGATGCTTGTGGATGTCTGATGCTTGTGGATGTCTGATGCTTGTGGATGTCTGATGCTTGTGGATGTCTGTTGCTTGTGGATGTCTGTTGCTTGTGGATGTCTGATGCTAAGCATGTCTGATGCTTGTGGATGTCTGATGCTAAGCATGTCTGATGCTTGTGGATGTCTGATGCTTGTGGATGTCTGATGCTTGTGGATGTCTGATGCTTGTGGATGTCTGATGCTTGTGGATGTCTGATGCTTGTGGATGTCTGCTGCTTGTGGATGTCTGCTGCTTGTGGATGTCTGATGCTTGTGGATGTCTCATGCTTGTGGATGTCTGATGCTTGTGGATGTCTGATGCTTGTGGATGTCTGATGCTTGTGGATGTCTGATGCTTGTGGATGTCTGATGCTTGTGGATGTCTGATGCTTGTGATGCTTGTGGATGTCTGACGCTTGTGGATGCCTGCCGCTTGTGGATGCCTGATGCTTGTGGATGTCTGCTGCTTGTGATGCTTGTGGATGTCTGATGCTTGTGGATGTCTGATGCTTGTGGATGTCTGATGCTTGTGGATGTCTGATGCTTGTGGATGTCTGATGCTTGTGATGCTTGTGGATGTCTGATGCTTGTGATGCTTGTGGATGTGTGATGCTTGTGATGCTTGTGGATGTGTGATGCTTGTGGATGTCTGTTGCTTGTGGATGTCTGTTGCTTGTGGATGTCTGTTGCTTGTGGATGTCTGATGCTTGTGGATGTCTGATGCTTGTGGATGTCTGATGCTTGTGGATGTCTGATGCTTGTGATGCTTGTGGATGTCTGATGCTTGTGGATGTCTGTTGCTTGTGGATGTCTGTTGCTTGTGGATGTCTGATGCTAAGCATGTCTGATGCTTGTGGATGTCTGATGCTTGTGGATGTCTGATGCTTGTGGATGTCTGATGCTTGTGGATGTCTGATGCTTGTGGATGTCTGATGCTTGTGGATGTCTGATGCTTGTGATGCTTGTGGATGTCTGACGCTTGTGGATGCCTGCCGCTTGTGGATGCCTGATGCTTGTGGATGTCTGCTGCTTGTGATGCTTGTGGATGTCTGATGCTTGTGATGCTTGTGGATGTCTGATGCTTGTGATGCTTGTGGATGTCTGATGCTTGTGGATGTCTGATGCTTGTGGATGTCTGATGCTTGTGGATGTCTGATGCTTGTGGATGTCTGATGCTTGTGGATGTCTGATGCTTGTAATGCTTGTGGATGTCTGATGCTTGTGATGCTTGTGGATGTCTGATGCTTGTGATGCTTGTGGATGTCTGTTGCTTGTGATGCTTGTGGATGTCTGTTGCTTGTGGATGTCTGATGCTTGTGGATGTCTGATGCTTGTGGATGTCTGATGCTTGTGATGCTTGTGGATGTCTGATGCTTGTGGATGTCTGTTGCTTGTGGATGTCTGATGCTAAGCATGTCTGATGCTTGTGGATGTCTGATGCTGTGGATGTCTGATGCTGTGGATGTCTGATGCTGTGGATGTCTGATGCTTGTGGATGTCTGATGCTTGTGGATGTCTGATGCTTGTGGATGTCTGATGCTTGTAGATGTCTCATGCTTGTGGATGTCTGATGCTTGTGGATGTCTGATGCTTGTGGATGTCTGATGCTTGTGATGCTTGTGGATGCCTGACGCTTGTGGATGCCTGCCGCTTGTGGATGCCTGCCGCTTGTGGATGCCTGATGCTTGTGGATGTCTACTGCTTGTGATGCTAGTGGATGTCTGATGCTTGTGGATGTCTGATGCTTGTGGATGTCTGATGCTTGTGATGCTTGTGGATGTCTGATGCTTGTGGATGTCTGATGCTTGTGGATGTCTGATGCTTGTGGATGTCTGATGCTTGTGGATGTCTGATGCTTGTGGATGTCTGATGCTTGTGGATGTCTGTTGCTTGTGGATGTCTGTTGCTTGTGGATGTCTGATGCTAAGCATGTCTGATGCTTGTGGATGTCTGATGCTTGTGGATGTCTGATGCTTGTGGATGTCTGATGCTTGTGGATGTCTGATGCTTGTGGATGTCTGATGCTTGTGGATGTCTGATGCTTGTGGATGTCTGATGCTTGTGGATGTCTGATGCTTGTGATGCTTGTGGATGTCTGATGCTTGTGATGCTTGTGGATGTCTGTTGCTTGTGGATGTCTGTTGCTTGTGGATGTCTGTTGCTTGTGGATGTCTGATGCTTGTGGATGTCTGATGCTTGTGGATGTCTGATGCTTGTGGATGTCTGATGCTTGTGGATGTCTGATGCTAAGCATGTCTGATGCTTGTGGATGTCTGATGCTAAGCATGTCTGATGCTTGTGGATGTCTGATGCTAAGCATGTCTGATGCTTGTGGATGTCTGATGCTTGTGGATGTCTGATGCTTGTGGATGTCTGTTGCTTGTGGATGTCTGTTGCTTGTGGATGTCTGATGCTTGTGGATGTCTGATGCTTGTGGATGTCTGCTGCTTGTGATGCTTGTGGATGTCTGATGCTTGTGGATGTCTGCTGCTTGTGGATGTCTGATACTTGTGGATGTCTGATACTTGTGGATGTCTGTTGCTTGTGGATGTCTGCTGCTTGTGATGCTTGTGGATGTCTGACGCTTGTGGATGCCTGACGCTTGTGGATGCCTGACGCTTGTGGATGTCTGCTGCTTGTGATGCTTGTGGATGTCTGATGTTTGTGGATGTCTGTTGCTTGTGGTTGTTTGATGCATATGGATGCTTGATGCAGATTGCATGTCTGCTGGGGTGACAGCGTCAGTACAAGTCAAGCTCTAAGTTGGTGTGTGCTGGGACGGGCAGTGTCAGAACTGGTTGCCTCGGGGGAAAAATACAAGTTCTCCCTGTAAATAAAGAAAGAGGAGGTGAGAAAGGAGGGTCCGGCTTGGAGCTGGGAAAGAGGCTGAAAGGGAGGGGAGAATGCATGGAGCGCATTCCAATGAAGTCTGTTGCGAGGCGTGGGGGAGGGGAGCTGGCATATGGTGTGTGTGAGCAGCCTTTGATGTGCGAGAGAGTGGCCGTGAAAGCATATGGTGTGTGTGAGCAGCCTTTGATGTGCGAGAGAGTGGCCGTGAAAGAAGTAAACAGCAGGCATGTAATTAGGGGGGAGGAGAAGTCGCGCTGGGGTGAATACCCGAGGCCAAGCTGCCCGCGGGAGGGAGGCTGAGGGAAAAGACATGCAAGGCAGGCGGCTGGGGGCATATGCACGCGCTTTTTCACGGGCACTGCAAGGAATCGCCACGATTCCTTGCAAGTTGGTTAAACACTGTTTAAGCCCCCATAGTCTCGCAAGCTCGATGCGCATGCGCATCGACAGGCGAGACCTAAAAAGTTGAGGCTTGGGAATGAGAGTGGTAAATGTAAGGTTTAAGACTTAGAATTAAATGCAAGCAAATCAGATATGTCAAACTGAAATATTGGGATGGAACCTGTGGGTGTGTGAAGCTTGTTGCATTGTGTCTAAGGCCTTGAACAGTGGTTTAGGGAATGGTTGCCAAAGGCTGGAAAATACTAAGAACATTGTGCATTACTAGATTTTTACCATCAAGGAATAAGGGCTAAAAATAATATTTTACTGGTTGAGCGGGAGAACTCATGGGAATGGCAAATGGTATATAGCACCTTTCTTCTTTAAAATGATTGGCCACGGGTTAGAACCTTTTACCTCCTTCACTTAGCGAGGAATGGAGAGTGCAGTATCATCGAGGAATGCTTTACAGACTCTGCTCGTTGTTAAAAAGGATTCTTGGTCGATGGTGTATTCATATGCTGTGAGCTGTTCCCTGTGGCTTCAGTGAGAACCCCTAAGGAAGAATATAACTAAAGATTTAAATGGTCATGTGATTTTGCTACAGATTGTACATACATCTTACCACCTATAGTTTTCAGATTATTTTCAAGGTCTGCAGTTTGCTATCTTCCAGAGCTTTTGTCATAAATAACAGAAGATACACAAAGAGGGACTTTTGGTAAACCCTCATCAGGTAGTGCTTGATTGAAGTGTTATTCGCATTTTGATCAGCTACAGGGCAGTTATTCAGTTATTAGCATGTACATCGTGACTTACAGTATTATGCAGCTTCTTACTTTAGAATAGGTATTTTTGAAAGAGTTTGTTTGTTGATAGGATCACAGCTCATGAAAGCTAGCAAGTCACAAATGGTACCTCCATTCTTCTGGTCAAGCACTGAAGTGGGAGCAGGCTGCCAGTGGCAACAGCATTTGATTAATATTGCCTTCAGCCCCATGTGCTCTTCTGCCTGACATAACTTTGATGCCAGACTGGTGTTAAAATTGGCTTCCATCTTGGACCGGTACTGCTGCCACATTCAGGCTCAGTACTGAACTTCGCTGTCTTCTTGAATATAAGGGCTCATACTTGTGATGCCGAAGTGAAGGATATGAAAAGTATTTGCAAAGCCAATAGATTTGAATGTTTTTTTACAAATATGAAAGGGTGTTCGTCATTGATTAGTAACTCGGTGGATGAATGAATGGAGGGAAGGGAGTGAGTGTACATAGTTGGATGACAGAGTGATGAATGAGTGAGCTTGTTGCCCGATCAATATGTAAGAAGAGCCCTTATGTCCAGCGACCGGGAGACTAGAGGTTAGAGAAACTGATCTCTTTAGCCACAATGTCTGCACCCTCATTAAGACATCCATGTTCAGATTAGCTAGGGTATGATATGACCGTAGATCTACAAATGTATCCTCTTGATTAAAGGCTCATTGTTGGAGGACTCAAACAGTATAAGGTACCTAAACAAGGGCAGAATCTCAGTGTTTCCATATCTGAGGTGAAGATTAGCAGTGTCCACCTTCTCTTTTAACCAGGGCATCCTACCTTTATTAGCTTCAGGGGTCGGGATGTTGGTTTGACAAGCCGACAGGTGTTGAGTATGAAAGAGTTGATGTTCTGTATTGAACAATATACACACACTTATCATTTTAATGACCTTTCTTCATCAATTACTAGATCTAAACAAGCCACATATACCCTACTCTAGCAAAATCAAAACAGAAAAGATACAGTGGCCTCCCAATAAATGTACTTACCATACCACTAGTCAGTACCAAATTCAGAGAGATTCCGGTGATGACATTGCACACCGCAAACTTCTAAAAATAACTACTAAAGTCGACAATGTGCTCGGGTTATACTGTGATGGATGAGCATGATGTATGAATTAATGAATGAATGAGTGAGTGACTGCACAAAAGGAAGAATAGGTGAGATCTCGCAGCAACACCCCTTATAATCATTATTTATGAGCCATTTGGTGTTATTGACCGTAATGTTCACTCCTAAGGTGTCACTTATAATGTACCACTTTATTTTCATTGGAGCGATTCTAAGGTACGCTTTTCATGTGAATCCTCAGAGCTGTTGAACAATATGGCTGTGGTAGGAGGGTTCGCAGAGGTAGGTTAAGGCTAAGATGTCCTATACTGAAGGTTTGTGAAGTTTCATGTGGTTTTGGGGCCAGTGTTGGTCATTAATCTTCCTGCTAAGTTTTGGAGTTCCTTGTGACAGGTTGAATGTTAGGGCTGGAGTAAAGCATAGCAGTAAGGTACTCTAGGGAGCAGTTGTTGTCTCTACGTCCTGCAGGATGTTTGGATGCGAGAGGCGCTGTAGTGAACTGTCCATGGCTCACCCCGTGTTCGATCTGTGGCTTTTGCTGTTTGGATACTCTCTCCACCCCTTCTGCACGGGAGCCAGTCCCCCATGTTTTCTCGGCCGCCCTAGTTAACGCGCGGTCGATGTGTAAACATGCTGCTGATATTTTCGAGCTGCTTGTCGACAGCCCGCTCGATTTTTTGTTTGTGACGGAGACCTGGCTCACTGAGGCCAGTGCCCCGGATGTCGAGCTAGCGGTCCCACGTGGCTACAAAATATATAGGAGGGACAGAGCACTGGGAAGAGGGGGAGGTGTCGCTATTATTCTCAGAGATTCATTAACTCTTCAGGTAGACCCCCCGATAACCCTGGAGGGGGGCGAAGTTATGAATTTTTCTGTGGTTCTTTCCCCGCACTTTACCCTTGGGGGTTCCCTGGTTTATCGGCCCCCAGGACCTGTGGGTGCGTTTCTTACGGCTCTGACTGAGCTTTGTACCCCCCGAGCCCTTAGATTTCCGAGCTTTTTGCTTCTGGGCGACTTCAACATTCATGTTGATGAGCTGGGTCTCCCGGAGAGCAAAAGCTTTCTAGACTTTCTGGATTTTGTGCACTTGTCTCAGTGGGTCTCTTTACCCACGCACTCGGGAGGGCACACCCTGGATGTGATCTGCTCCAATTTTCTCCTCCAGGCTGATGCTCCTGAACCTTTGACGTGGTCCGACCATCAGCTAATTAGGTTTGCTTGGTCATCTCAGGGGACTTCCTCTGTGAGGATTAAATCATGGTGTGCCAATAAAATTAATAACGAAACTCTGGCGGCCACCCTAGCTGAGAATCGGCCTGCGTTGGGTAATGATCTCACCACAGCAGTGTCGTCCTTCAATGAGTGGATGGTTGCGGGGGTTTCGACCTCTTCTAAAGGAAGGGGAGGTAAACGGCGCTCCACCGCCTCACAACCCTGGTTCTCCCAGGAGTTACGTCTCCATAAACAGTCCTGTAAAAGACTCGAGCGGGATTGGCGTCAATCTTACTGCCCTCTGGCCAAGGAAATACTGCGTAAGGAACAGAGAATTTATTATGCCAGTATTAAAAAGGCCAAAGGTGTCTATTACGCCAACCGAATTGCCAAAGCTAATAATAACAGTCGGGAGATTTTTTCAATTGTGAATAGCTTCCTGGCCCCCTGCGCGGAGCAGCGGATAGTTCCAGCTTCGAAAGATTGGTGTGAGAGCCTGTCTGGGTTTTTTGTGGACAAAATAGCGGCTATTCAGTCAAACTTTGCTGCTACCAGTCCGTCTGTTAACCCGCAGGACCTCTCTCTCCCTCGGAAGGTTCTCTCGGCCAAGCTGACGGAGTTTGTCCCACCTTCTATCACTGACACTCTTGCTGTGATCAAGTCTTTGAAATCGGGGTCTCCCTCTGACCCCTGTCCAGCAAGAGTGTTGGCCGCTGTTGCTGATGTGGTGGTTGAGGAGGTGACGCACTTAGTCGGCCTCTCCTTCAAAGCTGCCAGTTTGCCTTCAGAGTGGAAACAAGCTAAGCTCCTACCTCTGCTGAAAAAGGCCGGCGCTGATCCGGCGGTACTGACCAATTATCGGCCTATATCGCTGCTTCCTGCCTTGGCTAAAATCGGTGAGAGGCTGGCCTTCCAGCAGCTTAATGAGTTTGTGGAAGGATCTGGAGCTCTTCACGAGGCTCAATCCGGGTTCCGCACTGCCCACAGTACGGAGTCGGCCCTGGTGGAAGTCTCTGAGGCGGTCAGGGAATGTTTGGATGGGGGCGGCAGAGCGGCTCTAATTTTATTGGACCTCTCTGCCGCGTTTGACACGGTTCCCCACCAACGTCTCCTGTCCAGGCTCGCCGACATTGGTATTTGTGATCTTGCTTTGGACTGGCTGAGCTCATTCCTGTTGGCTAGATCTCAACAGGTTTGGCTCCCTCCGTTTTCATCTTCGGCTAGACCACTCCGGACAGGGGTCCCGCAGGGCTCGACATTGAGCCCCTTGCTCTTTAATATATATATCTGACCCCCCTGATTGAACTAGCCGAACATTGGGGAGCCAAAATTATAGCGGACGACACGCAGCTGTTGTTCACTTGGCCAGGCGAGGCACTGGATACAAAGCAGATCCAGAACTGTCTGTCCTCAGTCTTCAATTGGCTAGCGTCATCACAATTGAAGTGTAATGAGGACAAGACTGAAATCCTGCTTTATGGCCAGTTTCCTCCTGACTTCAGGTCACTATTGTGGCCAGATGGCTTCCCCATTCCAGGTGCCTCAAACACCTTGGCCAAGAACCTCGGGGTCTGGTTTGGGGAGGACCTCCGTTTTGAGGGGCACATTAAGAGGCTCACTGGAGGCTGCTTTGGGACCCTGAAGTCTCTCAGAAAGTTTTTTCCGCTTTTGCCGGCCTCTGCCCGCGAGTCAGTCGCGAGAGCTTTAATTCTCTCGCGCCTGGACTACGCTAACGCTCTGTTTAGTGGCTCTCCTGCTTACTTGATAGGGCGGCTCCAGGTTATTCAGAACGCTACCGCTAGATTATTGGGGAACATCTCCAAGCGGATCAGCGTTAGGAGTTACCTGGAGAGCTTGCACTGGCTACCGGTGCAGCATCGAATTACTTTCAAAATCTTGACTTTGGCCCACAAAGCCATCAATGGGCGCGGTCCCGCCTATCTGATGAAACGATTCTTGCGGTACTCTCCCAATCGAGATCTGCGTTCAGCATCTCAACACCTCATGCAGGTACCGCGTTTTCGGCGCATCCGGCTGGGAGGACACTCTGTGACAGTGAGAGCTGCGCGAGCATGGAATGCGCTCCCAGTCTCTTTGCGCAGTACTGTGGACTTCACGGCTTTTAAGAAAGCATTAAAAACCCATTTGTTCAGATTAGCTGTTTAAATTGTTATGTTACTTCAGGGCTCTGCTGCTACACTTCCCTTTTCCTTTCTTTCGCGCCAGGATACTCCGGCAGTAATTGTGCGCGCTATAAAACAGCTTAACATAACATAATGCAGTTGTGCGAGGGTGTAAGTGTATGGGTCCGATGTCTGAGCAGGTTAAATAAGATTTCATTGTCCAGATGTTTGAAGGTGATGCTCCAAAATGAGATGAAGACGTTTATTCGTAGTTCAAGGGACGAGTGGGTGTACTGTATCCCCCATGCTTTTGTGGAGTGGAGGAGGTTGTGGTTGAAACATAAGGAGAGGTAGTAACAAAGAGAAGTGAGTGCTTTGCGAGAGCTGGGAGTCAGGGTAGGCTGTTCCATCTAAGTTTGTTTTCTTTCATCCAGGATTGATTGAGTGGGTCAGTGTTAGTTTAATGGAAGCTCAAGTGGATTCCAGAAGGAAAGTGTGCATCATGGTCATGTATATGGAAGAAAAACCAAGAAGGTCTTACTACATCAGCCAGTGGGCACAGGTGAGGTTTAAAAAAGCATCAAGGTTAGGATAGAGCATTGAGGGACACTGAAGGTAGAGGTTACTGTTTAAACTCAACACGCTACAGACAACATGAGTTGTATGGTTGGAGAAATATGTTTCATGATGCAGAGGAGATCGTGAACCATGGCTGATTCGATGCTTTGGACGGGATAGAATCTAGAATTGAATGGAACGAGCGGGCGGGCGTGTCTTGACAAGTTCTTGGCGTTAGCATCTGGCTATACCGAAAAGAATCTTGGAAGGGACAGCATCCACTAAGTCTAAGTGTGCTGGTAACTGGGTTTTTTAGTTACAGTTTAATCCATTCTAGGTTAGAATATATGGGGTGACATTTTGAGTAAATCTTAGCTAGAGTTGTTATGATCAAGCTTGGTGTTAACCGGCTGCCTTGGACTACAGCATTTTGAATGGTTTTGGCTATGTCCCTAGCCTACCATGATGTGGAAAATAAAGTGCACCCTCTGACAATTCTATAGCTTTATATACTAACGTATAGCTGACCTTAATCTAGTCCTCACCAAGTTCTAACAGCAGAAAAGTCTAACTTCTTGTGATACATACACACAAATTGTCTATTTTCATTATTTATTATACAAAGCATAATGTAGTGTATGAAAATGTAACTGTGCACTTTGATTCTGTGACATTTGGAACCCTCTTTACTATTAATACCTTGGAGTAAACATTTTCTGTAAGCGTTTATCAGTCTATGATGTCTCATTGAAAGAATTCTGTCCCACTCCTTACAAAACTGCTTAATCTAAGTGACGTTTGAGGGCATTCCTTTATGCACAACTCTCATTGAGTCGTGCCACACCATATCAATGAGGCCATTTCAAAATCGTGATTCTGCCTAAGCTTTAGTTGTGTCACAGAGCCTCTGACATTTTCCTGAAGAATGCCTTGGTAAAGAGAAGAATGTGGAGTTTACTCAATAATTTGAAATGCCCAAGACCTATGACTGGAATGCAAGCCTTAATCAAACCTCCTGCTCCATGCCTGATGGTTTGGTACGAGGCTCTTGTGATGCACAATATTTCTTCCCCCCACCTAACATGTTATTTCGCATTGTAGTCAAACAATTCAACTCTGTTCTTGGCTGTCCAGAGAAAGGTTTTCCGGATGTCATGTTTTTCATTCAGGTACAATTTTGCTAACCCAAGCTGTTGCGATGAGAAAGCCCCCTGCCTAGTTTATGGGGATATCCATGGTACCCCTGCCCTAAGTGCCTAGCAGTATTTTAAACTGGTATATTGACTTTTATTTCGCACAGCATGTTAATCCAGCATGTGCACTTTGACCTAGGCCTGTCCATGTTAAAGCCAAGGTACAGAACTTGTTTTGTGACCTATGAGGAAACACAAAGCATACTATTTGTGTGGAATTGAAACTACTGTGGTGATGTCATTCGATTCAAACCACGGAGCAAAACTGTTGAGTCTATGGAACATGGAAAACTGATGTTCTTGTGAAATATTGGGTTATGTCTTCCAGAGGCATAATTTGCCATCAGGCGCTTACTGTATCAGACTTGTCTTTTTTCAATAAACTGACTCTCTACTCAACAGTGTTGACAGCATCCTTTAACTACTGTCCATGCCTTGAGTTCTTGACATTCAGCAGTGGTGGCAGCTTACACATTTTTGAGAATTTATAGTTTTGGGCAGAGCCATGCTTGTCAGTCAGAGGCATGCAGTCTACTAAGTCACTCATGTAAGATTCCTCGAAGATGTGACAGGCAGATCCTTTCCTTACATGTCGTGTGTGCTGAGTGCATGTGTGCATACTGAAAGTATGGCAGTTGCGTTGCATCAAGACACAGTGTGAAAGCGTATTGTCTGCATAGAGGCTCTGGCACTGAAGTGAGGAAGGATGAAATCATGGATGTATTAGAAATTTCCTGATGACCCATCAGCAGGGGATTGCCAGTTAAATTTCCTGAGCACTGTCATTTGCTGGATGATGTTGGAGAGCAGCAGGTTCTGTTGTTAAAGGTGAGGAATTTTAGAGGAAGATTCTGTCCTTTTGTCTGTCTCTGATTACCACTTCAAGAAGGTTGATGAATGCCAGGCGCAGAAAACTAACACTTGTGATCCCACACTGTGCTCTAGTTTTGGATGCTTCTACTTGGAGCCAGAATCATCAATACCTGCTGTGAGAATTATCGCCTTACACAAAAGTTGTGGCTACATTACCGCCATAAAATTACATTTTAAAGTGGACTTCACCAAAATAGTTTTAAAGCCTTAGACATTGGATCAACAACCCTGTCTGGAAAATCAGTATGAAAGTGGAATTCAACGCTTCACTACAACCCCCACTCTTTGTGCCAGTTCCAAGTTCTTTGTGACAAAGAAAATGAGAGCTGGAGGGGCGCTTAAGTGCCCGGACGTAATATGGCCATCACTATGTGAGGCACTGCTGGCTGGACAGATTATCCTGCACTTATCTGCTATCTTGGGTGGCATCTGTGGCCACCGGTCGCCGTCAGAGACTCCCCTTAGACTGCTGTACATGGGAGTCCCCTTACTAATTATGCTTATACTGCAGGAGCAGCACTAGCAGCCTAGTCCCATGGGCTTTGCGGGACGAGCTGGCCCACAGTGTGGAGAGGTGCTGCAGAACGGGAGCTGCTCCAGTGTGTCGAGCGCAGCAGGGTCTGAAACCACAGAGACCCGGCGGGCTGTGATTGGGCCGCCTCCGTGAGAGGCTTGAAACTGGTGTACCGCTGATTGTTGTGGGGTGCCTTGCGGCCTAGGCTGCAAACGCAGGCCAAAGCGCGGGCCCGGCGTAGCTGCTTAGGATCTGCTGAGGGTGAAGGTGTGTGGACCGGACATCTCGCCTGATATCGCGGAGGGGTGTAGGTACTAGGTAGTGCCATTGACCCTGGGTAGTCCCGGCCAGGGACGCCTTACTACCAGACTACTTGGTGCTGCACTGGGGCAGAGAGAATGGTTTGGGGCTCTGTGGAGTGCAGGCTGGCCTACCTGCTGCTGCTGAGTGGATGAGCTGTGCGGGCTGCTAGGGCTCACTCCAGAGACGGGAAGCTGAGCGGCTGTGAGGCGCTGCCCCAGTCTGAAGTGGTGACTGGGCCCAGCAGCGAAACGTGAGGTGAGCGCTACACTCCCGGGGCACTCTATTGCAGGTCAGTGGTTGGTGTCTTATCCTGCCAGTGGTGATTGTGACCTGGGGTGGCCCTACCTTTAGGACACTGCAGGCACATGGAAGTTTGACATCATGTGCAGTGTAGAACACACCACCCGAGGAGTATCTGGGAGGCATGCTGCTGCCAATCTGGGCTTACCTTCTTGTTTTTCCTGGTGGGTGCAGCTGGGGAGAGGTGGGACTTGACTTCCTCTGCAGGGCATCATTTGCAATTTTGTGAATGCAGGGACCTTCTCGGAGTGGTCCCCTTCCCTTTGTCACTAGACGTAGACTTGGACTCTGTCTGCTCGTCCCACCACCCCCCGGGTGCGCTCTGTTCGGGGGAGGCAGGACCACAGCGGAAAAGCAGTGTGCTGATAGCGCCACTGCGCACTGCCCTACCATTACGATGGGGAAAACGGACACCAGACAATCTAAGTTGTCTTTCGACCAATGTAAGCAACCCCGGATATCGGAGGCCCACCAGGAGAAGTCCTCCCATGACCCCGTGTGCGTCGGAGGATCGCATCAAGAACCTGATATACAGGCAATGTTTGTGGTACTAAAACAGAGCCTTACAGCCTTAAACAATAAGATAGACCTGCTGACGGACAGTTTCGATCGCCTCAAGGAGAAAGTGGCATGTCATGATGAACGTATTAGTCAACTAGAGCAGCGCACGTCGACGGTGGAGGATGATAGTACCACAGCAAAAGAGAAATTGCTCCATGTGTAAAAAGTATTGGAACTGATCCCTAGCAGAGATACAGATACGGTGCTCAGACTAGCTAGAGACCAGCAGATGATCTCCTATCAGGGAAACAATATATCCTTGTACCCTGAGTTCACGATGACAGTCCCGGCTGCACTCTAACCTTTCTGTTGGTTAAGTGTTCCCTCCTCAGAACAGATGCTAAATATTCACTCTTGTATCCGGCCAAGCTGTGTAAAACCACGTACTTCACTGACCCCAAGGCGAATGCCAAGTTTGTCAGAGGTCTTCCACTGTCTACACCTAGATTAAGGCCGGACTACAAGTTAACGGAGTCTGACCACATGAATGACAATGATTGACTGTGTTGGCACCTGGGACGGGATCGATGCCGACCAAACTTGCTTAAGAGGAACTGACGTGAATATGGAACCCTGCAGTGGACCCCCAGAGATTGATTGATTGTTTTATGGTATTCTCGGTCTCCGATTGGCGGGCGCTTACCGCCAGATACATTCCTCCTCTGGCTGCCCAGCTTCTCCCTGGCTGGGAAAGTGCTGGGCCACTGGCGTTCTCTCTCTGGGATGATTCCCTTTTGGTTCTTCATTGTTGGCCCATTGAGGCTGCCTTCGGGGAGGGATAGCTGCATTCCGCCCGTTTGGGAGGCTGAAGTGGGAGCAGGGTGGGTTTTGTTGGTGCTGGATGGTTGTAATTGTCTCTCTTCTTTCTTCTCTTCTCCTTGTCTCCCATTTTCCTCCCTCTTCCCTGTCACTCACTGTTGTTCCTTTGCATTCCACCACTGGGCCTACTCCTGGTCTTTACCTCAGTACCCTCCTGCTGCTGGTAAAGTACATAACCTGGAACATACAGCCGATTAAACAATAGCTGTAAAGCATGGCTGATCCTGGCATACCTACCTGGTTTGGAGGCTCTGGTGCGATTAAATGGGGAGGGGACTTTATTGTGATCTTAGACCCACTGCTGGGCAGTTATGGTGACTCCTGCCATCCCCACCCTCGAGCAGCAGCACGACTACATACCATAATGACTGATAACAACTTGATTGACCTCTGAAGGAGAAGGCACGTGACAGCGAGGAAGGTGCGTGGTGGACTCTGAATTCGTCATGGTGGTGCATTGACTTTTGGCTTGTTTCGAGGGATTTAGACGTTGGGAATGCCCGTCTGCGCCCGTCCGCGACCGGCCTGCGACCAGCGCCAGCCATGCTGCCCGCGCCCACACACACAAACAAAGAATAGTCTGGTCCAGTGCGGAACTCCGGGCTCTTAATGCTGATAATATCTGTCAGGCGCCTGAACTCAATCTGGCGACTCTGGTTCTCCCTCCCCATTGCCCACGCTGCCATAAGTCTCTAGGCACCGTCTCTTCTCTAACAGCCTCACTTCTTAAAAAAGCTAGCAAGCCTTCTCGTAACACCTCCTCCACCCAACTTAGGATTGGATTACTTAACTGCAGATCTCTTCCCAAGCATGTTAATGATCTATGCTTGCTCATAATGGACTCACACTGGGACGCTTTATGCCTCACAGAGACATGGCTTAATGAAGACAACATGGCATCCATTTCGCTTGCAATCCCGCCAGGCTTTAAAATGAGCTTTTCTAATAGAAAGGAGGGCCGAAGAGGAGGTGGAGTGGCTTTCATTTACAACGAGAAATACACTCTGCTGTCCTCCGCTCCCACCACACTCCCAAGCATTGAGGGGCTACGTTTTTGCCTCCAAATCACCCCCCAACTGTCTCTTACTGGCCTAGTTATTTATAGACCCCCGGACTGTCCGACATCAGCCCTGAGTGAGCTTATGGACTTTATAGTCCTAAACTCTCTAGACCACTCTTATTTTATCGCAGCCGGCGATTTTAATCTCCACGCCGACAATCCTGACTGCCCTCAGGCTTCCTATCTTATCTCTACTCTGCAATCGGCCAATCTGATTCAAGCTATTGCAGGTCCCACGCATCGGGCAGGGCATATGCTCGATCTTTTCTTTTCTAACATACCTAACACAACAGCCTCCTCTCCGCTACCACTACTCTGGACGGACCACTACCTAACTACCATGGCCATCTCAATCCCTCCCCAATCTCAGAGCACTGGGAAACGATCCTTTGTGCGGAGAAAATGGGACAATTTAACAGCGGTCAAACTGTGTCCAGCACTTCGCGCAACCCCCATATCTCTCACCTCGGATGCAGACTCCGATGCTGCATCTCTGAACTTATGGATAAGCAAAACAGTGGACTCTATAGCGCCGGCCAGTACTGCCACATCACGGAGAGAATCTCCCTCTGCACCGTGGTTCACCCCTGAACTCAAGGCCGAAAAAAGTAAATGTAAAAAACTGGAACGCTTTTGGAGAGTTAACTATTGCGACTCTGCCAAATCCAGCTATAAAAAAGCCCTTCATGCTCTACACTTATCCATTAAAAAAGCCAAGAAAAACTTCTTTGAGGCCTCCATCCTACAGGCGGAACAATCAAGTAAAGAAGTATTCAAGATTGTTCAATCCTTTTTCAAGCCCAAAGCTATTGAGACGGATATCATCCCGTCGGTAAATCTCTGCGAATCCATTTCAGACTTTTTTGATACCAAAATTTTAAAGGTCTATGATACTTTCACGGACCCTGAGCCGACACTAATGGATGAGCTGAGAGTCTCTGAGTGCCCCATTACCCCTTTAAATCAATTTCAGCCTATTACCCTCTCTGAGGCAGTAAAAGAAATACAAAAATGTAAATCGGGAGGCCCGGATGATCCCTGCCCACCTAAACTGTGGAAACTAATGTCGGAAGCAATTGCAGCTCCCCTCCTACACATATGGAACACGTCCATTGCTACGGGCACGTTTCCGGACTGTTGGAAACAGGCCACACTACTCCCGCTGAAAAAAAAACCCCAAGGTGCACCGGATGATCTGAGCAATCTCCGACCCATCTCTCTCCTTGCAGCCCCCGGCAAAATGCTTGAAAAAATAATCCAGCGGCAGCTTAATAAATTTATTGAAGACAGCGGCGCCCTACATGAAACTCAGTCGGGCTTTAGGGCCGGCTTCAGCACCGAGACGGCCCTCATTGAGGTTGCCGAGTCTATCAGGTGGTCCTTAGATTCAGGGGCATCAGCAATGCTGGTGCTCCTGGATCTATCAGCTGCTTTTGATACTGTAGATCACAGCAGATTGCTGATCCGACTTAAGGACATTGGTATTGGAGACAAAGCTCTCAACTGGCTACTCTCCTACCTCTCTAATCGCTCCCAGAAAGTGGCCTTAGGCCCCTTCTCTTCTGGACCAAAAAATCTCTGGTGTGGCGTCCCACAGGGGTCGGCACTCAGCCCCCTGCTGTTCAATGTCTATTTGGCCCCGCTTTTCACCTTGATTGCCAAATGGGGGGTCAAGGCAATATCTTACGCGGACGACACGCAACTAGTCTTCCCATACACAGACACGTCCGAGGCAGCATTCAGCAAAATCAGGGGCTGTCTGCAAGACGTGGCCAAATGGATGAATACCAACAAACTCAAAATGAACGCGAGCAAAACGGAGGTGCTATTCTTTGGAAACCCCAAACATCCCCCTCCGGATTTGTGGTGGCCAACGGAAATGGGCCCTGCCCCATCTCCCAGCTCCCATGCAAAAAATCTAGGAGTAAAATGGGATGAGAATTTGTCTTTCTTGCCGCATATACAACAACTCACCGCGGGCTGTCTGCATAAACTAAAAAATGTGCGGAAATTTCTGCCTCTGCTACCAGTCGAGTGCCGGAAAACAGTTGTTCACGCAACAATCACTTCCCGACTCGATTACTCTAACGGCCTCTATCTTGGTCTACCTAAATATGCGGTGCAACGCCTACAAATCGTGCAGAATGCGGCTGCGAGATTAATAAAACGGATCCCTTTCAGGCAGCACATCTCTCCGCATCTGCACGAGCTGCATTGGCTACCAGTGGCAAGCAGAATTAAGTTCAAAGTGTTAACCCTGGCTTTTAGAGCGCTAAAAGGCACGTGTCCAAATTATCTGAAACTCCGACTCCCCCGCTACCACCAAAAACGTGAGCTGCGCTCCAACTCCCTATTCAAGCTAACAGTACCGCGCGTAAGGAAAGCTAGACTTGGAGGCAGGTCCTTTTCAGCCGGCACGGCGAAACTTTGGAATACCCTGCCTCCTGCCATCCAATCCGCCACGTCAGAAGCAAGCTTTAGGAAACTCCTAAAAACCTGGCTTTTTATGCAATAACTCTGCCCCCCCTCCTGACTACTTACTCTTGCTGTGGGACTCGTTAGCGCCGGGACACCTCCCCAGAGGTAGCTGTTCGCGCTCAATAAGTTTCTGTATTATTATTAAGACATCCCATCTGCTGAGATCTTTCTCAGATCACTTCCCCTGCTCCTTTAGCTTTCTCCACCGGAGTTTCCCTCTCTGGCTCTCATGTGGCGCCTGCTGCTGAGAGCCTTGAGAGATCAGGTATTCAAGGATGGTATCCGTACAGATATAGTGGAATATTTTGTGCACTATAAGGGCACGGTTGATTCTTACTCGAAGCTGTGGGAAGCATTTACATATGTCATTAGAGAGAAATGCATAGCTAAACGGGCTGGCATCCTGAGGTAGATTTGTGGGGCGCTAAAACAACTTGAAGATGAGATCCGTGAGCTTGAGCTCAAATACTTTGCTGACTGCAACGTGAACACACTTGCCCGCATTCGTAGTAAGATAAAGGAATTTGAGGACACAGCGCAGTGGGAGACTCACTATCTAGGCGTTATGGTGAGGGAGACTAATTCGGCAAAGCCATGGCATGTATTCTCTCCAAACACTGACTATATTGCTGAACTTCATACCGATGAAGATGAGCTGTTTTTTGGCCAGAGGGAAGTACAGGAGATCAATAACTTCTGATCATTGCTTTACATCATGACTCAGTCACGAGACCCTCGGGATCTTGACTCCTTCTTCTAATTAGTGCAGCTGCTTTGGCTGGAAGAAAGTCACTGCAGATTGTTAGATGAGTCTTTCACGGAAGAGATGGTTATACAGGACATTAGTCTCTTCCTGGGGACAAAACCCCTGGCTTAGACGACCTCATGATCACAAAATGTATTAAGAGCTTAGCTTTTTAAGTTTTTGCTATTTACCACGTAGTTTGACTTTACGGTAAATAGCGGCCCCAGATTGCGAATTCGCAATCTTAGAATGGTTCATGCATTGCATTTAAGGAATCGCAAATTGTGATTCCTTAAATGCAATCGCAATTTGAGAACTCGCAATTATTTGCGAATTCTTAAATTGTGAGTGCATGAACCCTTGATGCATCTCAATTGCCATTTTTGTGGGCGCAAATGGCCGAATTTTGCGATTCGCACTGTTTGCGCTCGCAAAAATGGTTGATGAATCTACCTGTAAGAGACTGTATCTTGCCCTAAAACTGTGTCTATAAACCAAGTCAATGTGCTGCCCAAATAAAATGCGAAACAATGCTGACCTATAGTTCTGTGCACAACCGTAATAGTTTACTATATTTGAAGTTTACTCCTATTTGAGCTGATTCTTGCCTGAGGGTCCACATAAGAAAGCCCCGGCTTAGTTGGGCGGAGACGTCATTAGTAAAGGGATAGTGCTGTATTAGAACAGGGATCACGACCCCCTATGAGAATCCCTGGTGGGCGCAGAGACTGCAGTGGTTAAAGCCGACAATATTTTGAAGAACCCTGAAACTTAGCCACATTGCAGAGTATAGTCCTCGTTTTTTAATCGTTTTTTTCTTTTGACAACAAAAGCACTGGGGTTGACATCAACTTAAACTTCATTGTTGAGTTCATGCCCCCTCACCCCCACACAAACACTAGCTCCCTGAGAACCCGTTGACTGCTTGCTCTCTGTACCCTGAGAGTCAAGTGTGAAATGAGAGTAGTTGGTCCAGTTTGGAGATCCAGAGCAGGATGGACACCAAAACACCAGAAGCAAACAACCCCAATCACCACAGTTGTGGCTCAGTGCCCTTGGCTGTCCTGTAGACCCTCTCACCCTCGAATCAGGTCTGTTCCAAGCTGTGTAGCTTTATTAATTTTGGAAAGAAAGGTTTTTTTTTACTTACATTGCCACAAAAGCTGTATGTATCCACTCTTTTTCCTAATAGTAGGATCTTGAAAGATAAGTGTTTAGAATTTCAAAAGAGACCTTTCGAGCCCAATTTGCTGTTTGTGGTTCTTTGCAGTCTGATTTTTGGGTAAACCTACAGAGATGTCCAGTCTTCGATAGATCAGAAACTTTTTTGAACTTTAAAAACACTTACTGTGGAATGAAATGGTTTTATAATTCATCAAAATGGCAAAACACAACAATTTCTTCTCTGGGACCATCACAGATATCTTTTGGCCATGGCATAATGTGGCACTCCACATGAGTGCCCCAGACAAAACCTAAAAGGTCTTGATTTTACATGGAATTGGTAACTCTTCCTTATAATCAAGTAATCATGAAGCACCCAAATTCAGATTGACCTTAACTGATATGGAAGCAGTAAGTAAGCCCTTGCACAAGGCTTCTGAATGCTGGTAAAATGTTTGTTTGCTAAATAAGAAAACTGTGCACTTATTTGTCACACAAGAGTAGATGTATTTTCTGTTAGGACTTGGTGAGGACTAGATGGACTTCATATATGTATTAATATACAGGGTGTATTTTCTTTTTCACATCACTGTATGTGCATATCATGCTTATTTCCTCCTGTGATGCCTGTACTTTATCACTTTTGGATACAGAGTTTTGGTTGTCTTGAAGATATTGAAACAAATGTGTCCAGCAAAATAACATATGTAGTGCTTGAAGTACTCCCAGTAAATGGTCTGCAATAATGATACCCCTGTCTGTGTCTATCGGTGCCAAAGCATGTTAATATTATGATCTTTTCAAAATTAATGAAGGAGTTAGTTTAGAAATACATGAAGCCTCAATGGCTTAATTCATTGAACAGATTGCAGATGGATCCTTCCCAATCTCAGGGAAAGCATTTTCCAGATGCTACCAAGCATGCTTGACAGGAGTTCATGGAGTATGTGGTGAGAAAATTGATCCTTGGGATTCACAAACAAGATGCTAAAAAGAGTGTAGAGTCTCATCTCTTTTCGATGTGTAGCTTGCTAGAAGTAGGTCATCACCATGCAAAAGATCTTAAATGAATTTGCCATTCCCATGGAATGAAAGCCTAAGATGGTACGGTTCCCTTTTTCAGAAATGGAACAAGTAGCACTGTCTTTTTTCACATCAAAGTGCTTGATTCTTTTGCGACGCCTATAATGTCATTACAATTGCACTCCATTCAACCTCGGGCAACATGCACACCATACTTTTTGAGTTGATGTGCAACTTGTGACATTAGCTAATATGAGGTCACTAGTTCTGGTTAGGGTTTTGGGTGTCCAGCAGACAGAGAACTCAAGAAGGTAGACTAAATTGATCAGATGCAGTTTTGTTAATACACACAATGTAACAAGCAATTATTTTTGCATAACCAGAACAATTCGGAAAGGGAAAAACACAAAGTTTGATGTACAGTGAGGGGCATAGGCTGAAACATGCAACAAAATGTGGACAGTCTTAGTGATTTGTGCGGTTACCTCACAGTCTGTTTGCTCTTGCTAAGGAAAAAAGATGGGGTTGATTTGGCATCAGTAGACCTCATTGATGCATGCTTTCATATAAATGTTCTCATTTTCCAAACATGCAGGACGTTTCTCAGGTTTTCTGTGGGAAAATAGAATAATTGGGAGCAATAACAGTCGTCCAGAGAATCACACTAGATCACTGATACAGCTACTCTTCACGTATTCGATGTCACCCTCTTTATTAATGAAAAGCAACTTATGCATCCTCCTGCTTGACCTCTGTGCAGCCTTCTTCACAGTAGACCCTCCAAGCACTTATCCATATCATGGAATCCAGCTGGGGCTCCTTTAACTGTCTTAGAGACGTTCATGGCCTATCTTGCCACTGCTATCAATGTGTACTGGTATGTACTGCAAAATCCAATAAATTCCTCATTGCCTGTAGAGTGCCCCAGAGTTTGATCCTTTCCCTCGTCATCTTAAGTCTGCAGATGGAGCCTTAGATTGAGTAGCCACTTACAACAACATCCACATTGATGATAATGCTGACAACATGATCTCAAATAAACCCTGTCAATGAAATTCAGTTAGTTAAAACCGGCCTCAAGCTAATTTAGGGTTGTTGTCCAACAGCTTCTAACAACCACAGACATGAGCCATGCTCTCTGGCTTGAACCCAGATGGCTTCACTCGCCAGCTGACATACAACACTAATTCACTTGAATTCTTCCCTGATCGACCTCACATTCAGAGATTAAATCAACGGTAAAACCAAAACATCATTGTACCAATTTTCCATTAGAAGAAAATGAAAAGCTTTTTCTAGATGCCATCTTCAAAACAACAGTGCAAGCCCTGCCCCTGTTGCATCTGTATGTAGCCAATGCTGTGCTCAATGGTCTCGCGCACACCACCCTAGGCCCTCTGAAAGACGTTGTACATTGTGTGCTGTTGCCCATCAAGATCTGAGGAAGTTCACTCAGAGCTCAAGGATATGATCTAGCTTAAGCTCCAGGCCTGCATTTTAATCCGCCGCGTCACCTGCAAGCCTTTCAAATTACACCTCAATATATCTGGACAAGAAAATAGCCATCATATATATGGTGGCCAGACCACTCCAAGAGTCAGGACAACCTGACTGGAAACAAGCAGCTGCTAAGTAGGACTTATTTATCTACACAAGCAGGATCTAAAACAACATCCCCATCAACATAGAAAATGCTCCTACAATTCATGAAAAAAGCTGAAGATGCATCTCTAAAAGCAACACTGACCCCCCCCTCCAACACACAGTAGTGCTACCTGTTTTTACTTTAATGGCAAACAGCATGAGTTGTAGACTTGAGATACCGTCCTTTGTTCAGCACTTAGTTGCTTCCAAACTAAGTCTGGACTATACAAGTATCATTACATACGTATGTAGTGGCAAAATGTTCCCTTACCCGTCAGTGATATCCGTATTTATATGGAGAAAGATGATACATACATAGCCATACGCACATAGCTAGCTAATGACAACGGAAGTGGATTCGAAGAGTAAGCAAGACTGTCCACTATTTAAGAATTCCAATTAAAAAAAATACTTCAAGTTCTCTCAGTTTCAATAACCAGTCTTGTAAATGGAGTAACTAATGTGTCCTGCATCAGTAAAGGATCCATGTGTTATGAGACTTGACAGAGAAGGTAAACAGCTTTTATGTAATGACAGTGGAGAAGTACATGTCCCTGTTAGTCATCATGCCTTTTTTCCAAATGGCATTCTTGTCTGGAGTAGGCAGTCAAGTGAAAATATTCTTTAGAGGGGCAGTGAGAAGATCTTTTGTAGGCTTCAGTAAGAGCTCTTAGTTTCTCTTTTTTGTTGGTATTAAATCTATCTCCTGGTACAGGATTAAAATGTTGTTATTTTATGTCTTATTCAGCACAAACATGTTGCCCCACACACATTGATATTTATTTTCTGATCTATTCCTACATTCTTTTATACCTGCTCATGGCCGCACCATTCTTTTTACGCCAGGAGGCATTGAATATCAGTACAGCAGCCGTGCTAAGCAAAGCCCGGGCCAAGGGCGGGCCCGTTAGCGCTCATCAGAGCCCCTTCTCTTGGATCTGCTTCCTGGGCCCCTTTCCTCCTTATTTCATCCTTGGGGCTGCTGTACAGGTAGAGCAGTGAACGGGAAAGCAAGGTCCCAGACATACCCTGAACGTTTCCATCGTTGGCTTGAGTTAACAGATCGCACCACTATAAGGTAAGCCAAGCCCTACAGGGGCACTACCATCACTTTCACCAGAATGGTTCCTGATCAGCCTTAGGTAGTCTGTGGGGAAGGGGCATACATTCTAAGAGGTCCCCATTGCTCACCCTTTCAATTAGAAACATCTGGCGCATTTTCTACATCTGGACTTAATCCTCCTACTTCTCAAGACCAAGCCAAAGACATTTATTCTTTGGGATTTGTACAATTGGGGTGGCACTGTTCTGTTTCATAACCACACGTCCTATATAGCTGGGAGTCACGGGGAAACGCAAGACAGCTGCTGTAATCCATGCAGCTCCAGCCATTACGACTATGGACTGCTTCCTGCAGCGAGTGCGGGGGTCCTTGATAAGGAAATTGAACTGGTGGTGCGTCGGATCTCACGCTCACCAACAAATAAACCGGGCCCCCTTGTCTCTGGCCCCGCAAGTGGGTCACAGGGCACCCCGGAGTTGGTAGAGTTGGCAGTCCTTTCCCCCCTCGACTACCAAGACCAAGGATCAAGCGACATTAGAAGAGTCGAACTTTAGGCTGCTGGGAGGTGGACCGGCAGGGCACAGTCAATCTTAGTGCCCGTGTTAGGTCGTGGGGCATTAGCTACAAGCCAGGTATCTCAAGCAGACGTTCAGGAGGGGGTCCCCAAGGGGGGGGAGCGGTTCTGGGGCTAAGCGCAAGTGTTCCACTCCAGGGCGAAATGTCTCAGATTGGAGACTTCGACCCCCATCACACAGAAAGTAGTTCCTGTCTCGAAAGATGAACTGGTAGCCATGCAGGAAGCATATGTGGGTTCCCTTCTAGACGGTTTGGACTCTAAATTAGACCATACACGATAATCCTCCATCAAGAGGGAATTCTCCATCCTGTCTCATTTTTTCAAGACCTTCAACTTTACAGCCAGTACCAGTGATGTAGTTGCACTAACTAGTAACGCACATAATGGCCCAAGTCTTCCTGCCTCACTAACTGCCATAGGAGAGGCCCACAAGGCCAGCACTACGTATTCCAGGAGTATCATCCCCCAGTCCTCTCCCCCCTCCCCACACTGGCCCGCATCTATCTACTACAGACAGAACACAGGTGAGGGCATGCCCCTAGGATCCCCTCAGTTTATAGGCCAGTCACCGAAGTGATCTGACCTTCAGTACGAGTGAGGGTTGCAGGGGGGCAAGCCTCGATTCCGGCTACCGACTGGCTGGGTCCACAGCCCCAGGGACCAAACATCATCCATCTACCACCAGTAGCAACTCTATATGTTGAGATCCTGGGTGTTACTGAGTATTTTTATCCGTTAAAGAACAAACAGCTAGATTTATCATAGTCCCGTTTTGCGAGTCCTTAATAGCGATTATTAAGGAATCGCTATTAAGGACTTGCAAAACGGGATTCATGTAGGAATGGCATAAAAATATTGCGATTCCTACATCATCCTTATTTGCGAATAGCAAATTGCTAATTGCAAATAAGGAATAACTTCCCATTCATTCCTGTGGGCCTACAGGCCCATAGGAATGAATGGGGAGTTATTCCTTATTTGCGATTAGCAATTTGCTAATCGCAAATAAGGATGCGATTTCAAGGGTGCCAGGGGTGTCCAAAGGACACCCTGTAGCACCCCTGAAAAGCAAATTTACACAGGTGTTGCGCACACACATGTCCAAAGGACATGTGTGTGTGTAACATGCAACTGAGAAAAATGCATTAAAGTGCTATTTTTTCGCTATTTACCATGAAATCAGACTTCGTGGTAAATAGCGGCCAAAAATTGCGAATTCGCAATTTAAAATTGGTTAATGAATTGTATTTAAGGAATCTCAAATAGAGATTCCTTAAATGCAATTCCTCGCAAATATGCGATTTCGCAAATAGCGATTTTTGCATTTGGGATGATGAATCCCAAATGCAAAAATTGCGCTCGCAAAGGGCCAGATTCTGAGAATCTGGCCCTTTGCGAGCCGATTTTTCGTTCATGAATCTAGCTGTTAGTCCTTCACTAGCTTAATATCAACACACCCTTGGGCTTCAGAGTGGAGAGGCACATCATTGTGGTCCGGAAGGTGGACTGGATAGGAGGATCGAAAAAGAGCTGCAGTGGCGATTGCGTAATCATCAACTTTAACCGGCCACACCTGGCAGAGAGAGTTCTTCATGCAGCCAGTTGTTGTAATAGCATGGGTCCGGAACCTCGATCACGGCCCTCCCCTTGGGCTACTTCTATACACCTTTACCCTCAGCTCCAAATGTACGACATTATTTGCCTGCGGGAGACCTGGACCATCGACCACTCCTATTTCTTGGAAGGCTACACGTTATTTACCATACCTGCAACTCCTTTGAGGACTGGTCGACCCAAGGGAGGCCTTGCAGTCTGTGTTTCTAAGGATGAGAGGCTGCATCATGGACCTGAACATTGACAATCTTGCCTGCAGGCCTTGCTGTTTTCTCTTGGGTCATGTAGATTACTGCTTTTGAACTTTTATAATGCTACATATTCCCTCCCCAAGGTGTGTAACGTTACTCGTCTAGGCACTTTCCTGACACATTTTAATGCCTCCCCCTCCAACATCGTTCTGTTAGGGGATTTTAATGGTCATCCTTGTGGGGACCCAAGAGGGCAGGGTGTAAGGGGTAATGGACGCTCTCTCTACCCTCATGCTGCTGACGCGCACTTTGGACATAGTGGATAGGGGGACAAACTAAACTCTATAGTTTGTGATCTAAACCTGCTATCAGCTATGGGCAAATTGGACTTCGATAGGAGAAATGTAATTCCTATATTTAAAGGGCTAGGTCGTTGTTGGAAAACGAGGCAGTATCTGTGAGGCCTGCACAAATAACATGACTACATTTGTCCTTCACTGGGAACCAAACGCCGCATTGTAGCGCTTGACTCTCAGAGGGTAACGCTGCAGAGCAGTCTAAGGCTTACTCAAGGGAGGTGGTGTGGGCTAGTAATCCCCATTTACCAGTACGCAGAAATAACACTCAATAATTGATTGCCCGTCTGTACTTTGCTTTATAATAGGAAGGGTACATTTATTAAACACACACACTACTCAATACTATACAAGAATTTACAAATATACATAAGCTGTTGGAATTCCTTTGTGACATTGCATAATATTCCCACCCCTCCCGCGGGGGGGGGGGTCACACCATTCCCATGTATGTACATCATCTTGCCCCCAGTGCAGTAGGTTGACCATAACCTGAAGTGAGGGCCTTGCTCACTGTCACCATCCCAGTGGCGATCCACCCCCTTTATCTCAACAACCATTAAAAATGGGCATTCTTGCCATGGTGACGCATAACGCTGACAAAGCATCTCATACTGACCGTACAGTATACACCTCCACATCTTGGGAGCTAACAGTCTGGGTTGTTCTTTACCTAATGTAGCAGCAAGAATACATGTGTACGCATCACTTAAAATAGCAGTACTTATCATGGCTGATGACAGTTATAATGCATTGCTATAGAAGCCCTTAAAAGGCATCACAGTTATAATCACAGGATTACGCATACACAGCCACACACCCTAGCAGGAATGTCCAGCAACATAACCCCACTTGTGTATGACTTCACAGTATACATGTGACTTTCAGTCCTTCAAAAGTAATAACTTCAAGTAAATGCACTTCTTGTGCAATTGCACCTCTTCACCTCCAGGGGATGCCCTTTTTCAGACAACCCCAACTCAGCCCTTCATACCTTGGTGCAGCTCCTAAGGCACCCTCAGCTGAAGAACAAACGTTCCAGCCACAGGATGCTGTTGTTGCAAAGCTGAACCCTTGAGGGGTTGTTTCTTTCAAGTCCCCCAGATACTTATGGAGAGACTTCTCCTCTTCATGCTGGGGGAGTCTGCGTTGCTGCTGCAGCTCCCCCGGCCCCTTTTTACTCATTTGGTGGTGACCCCGTCCACCTTGGGTCACCACATGCAGAAAACGGGCATTTTCATGCAGGTCTGTCTAGGCTCTGTAAGCATTATGGGGCGCTTTTCCCCCATCCCTTGCATCTTTTATGAGCGGCTCGCCCGCGGTGCCGGGTAGAACCGCGCTGCCGGTGATGGCGGTCCTGTGCCTTATTTGCCCATTGTTGGGGGGCCCGGTCCCACCCGAACCCCTCCTGTGCCCAGGTACATCTTGCGCGGCTCAGGGAGCCCACCCCCGGCTGCTCCTGCTGCTTCTCCAGGGGCCCAGTCCCTCCCAGGCACCCCGCTCGTCTAGATCGTTGGGGAGCTGCTCGGGGAGCCCAGCCCGGGCAGCTCCCGCAAGCTCCCCGTCTGGCCAGCACCCTTGTGTGCTGCTGTGGGAACCAGCACTCCATTTCAGGTCTACCTGCTCCTGCGGGCAGACACAAGGCTGCCTCCTGTCCAGCGGTCCTCGGGGGAGTCCACCTTACCGCTGCTGTGGGGGAGTACGATGGCACTCCCCCCTTCTCCGCCACTACACCTGGACCCGGAGTTGGGGATCCTGGTCCCCCAAGGCAATTTTCACGCCCCCTGCTGGGCTTCCTGGCGTCCGGGCCCAGAGTTGTGATCCTGGGCCCAGGGCAGTCTTCACGAGGAGCGTAACGGTGCCCCCTGATTTGACTTCGGGCACGAGGGGGGGACGCGTGACAGCACGCCCCCCCCTCCTCTCACCACCATCACTGTCATTTGGGCTTGGAGTTGGGGGTCCCGGACCCCAGAGCTCTCTTCGAGGGGAGGGTGTCTTCGGGGAGCCAGGGTGGGCTCCTGGCACTCCCTTGGGGATGATTTCACGGGGAGTGCGATGGCGCTCCCTGACTTCCTCTTCTTGTGGGGCAGCCCCCAGGACCGATGGCACATCTGGGACCGGCGGCGGAGCCTCACACGCTTCATCTTCAGTCCTCTTCAGGGGTCAAGGTCGTCTACCATCTGGGGGGTGTATCTCGGCCCCCAGGTGGCTGAACTTCACCATTTTGGCCTCCTCTTGCTCCTTTTGGCATACTCCAGCCACTGGGAGCCCTTTCCTTTGCCCTCCTGGTCTCGTGGAGGGCGAATTCAGCAGGGAGCTGTCTTCACTGGCTCCCTGCGCCAGCCTTTCTCCTAGCTCTCCTCCTGGGCCTCTCTTCTCATTGAGCAGAGGTCCAGGCTTCTGCTCACTAATCCTGGACTCCCCTTTTGGCGCACTTCAGGGTCCCGGGACAGTCAAGGGGTTCTTCCTTCCAACTGCCCATGGTGCCAGGCTCCAGCACCAGTCTTCCTCAGCAGACCACACCCCAGAGAGAGCTCCTCTTCCTGTGCAAGACCTTTTTAAAAGTATTTTGAGGGGGCTGACAGGAAGGCACTGCTTGCCCTATCAGTCAGCGACACATCACCTCTCAGCCCCTGTTCCCTCCTTTCTGCCCAGCCCTGTGGGATAGTTCAACAAGCATTTGCAATGCAATAGGTCTCGCATTTGGTAGAGTTTAAGCTATTCCCACTGTAAATGACAATACCTTTTATTTATGTGTTTAAGTCTGTATTTACGCACTGCTTGCAGGTTTTCAAAACACATTAATAAAAGGCATTGTCATTTACAATGCCAATAGCTCAAACTCTTGTAAATGTGAGACCTATTGCATTCCAATGTTTGGTGCTCTCCTGGCAGCACGATCTTCAAAGAGCCACAGCAGTCTATGCTCTTTCTGCAACATGGGTTTTAAGAGGCTGTGTGGTATGCGCTCTCTAGGAAGCAAGAGCTTCGAGCAGCTTCAGCGGTTTGTTCTCCCTGTTTGACACAAGGTTTAAGGTGCCTGTGCTCTCTAACCCACAAGAACTTCAAGCAACTGCAGCGGTGTATGTTTTATGGGCAGCAAGGACTTCAATGAGCTGTCCAAAGCTTGTGCTCCTTGATGAAAGCAGTTTCAAGGAACTACAGCGGCCTGTGCTCCCTGCTCAGCGCAAGCGTCAAGGTGCTAAAAAGGCCAGTGTTCACCAGACATTAAAGGTTTACCTGTCCCCTCTAGCCATCATGGGATCTAGAGAATTAGCTACTGCGTTGGGTGCTTCGGACCCCAGAGCCTCAGGAAGCTGCAGCGGCCAGTGCTTCCCGAACTGCAGCTTCTTCTGTTTGCACTCTCACGGTCTTCATGGTGCTGCACGGTCTCACTACTTGGAGAAATGGGGAGCAGAGCGGACAGGGAAGAACCAGAGAGGCCAACACCAAGAGAAAGAGGGAGAAACGAGGGGAGAACAAGACCTCGAGAAACACTCTCAGTACTAAGAGACAGAGTGAGGGTAGACAGTGAGAGACAGGTGAAAACACTCTCCCTCTTTACCAAGAGACAGAGCGAGAGTAGACATAGGAGAGAGAGACCTGGGTAACATTTTCCAGGTCAGTACCAAGAAACAGTGTGAGAGTAGCAGGGGAGTGAGAGAGACCTGGGGAAACACTCTCCAGCTTGGTACAAAGAGACAGTGTGGGAGTAGACAGGGGAGAGACCCTTGAAAACACTCTTCTGCCCGGCATCCTGAGACTAAGAAAGAAGTGGCCAAGTGAGAGACCCGGTGAAAACACTCTCGATAATACAAATAAATAAATAGAAGAAATAGTCACTTATCTCAAGGGCAGCGTCCCGTGGATGGTGTGGAGGTGGCAGTTGCCATTGTTAAACAAAAAGGAATGTAAAAGCATGCACAGCGCGCAGATAATAAAATGAGTTTAAGTCGCATAAAAGTCAAGTCAAGTCAAATAGGCTTTATTTCGACATAAAAAATATCTTAAAAAGCGTACATACATGGTAAATTCAGTTAAAACATTACTAGATAAAAAGCATAATAAAAAAACCCTTAAAAATAGGCCAGAAACAGACCATAAGTTAAAATCATGATTAAACAATTTGCCTAAGTTTTTTTGACCGTATTCGCCATGCCCAACCTAGGAACTTCGAGGTGGCACATGCGAAGAATGAACGAGTGTCTGTAAGTAATATTCGTAGTGCCACGTTACAATGTCTGGTGCCCAAGGTGAGACACATTGGTTTAATCCATTTCATACGAGGAACCTTGTAGGCAGGGCACTCGAATAACGGATGAGGGACAGATTCACGGCACTGTGGGCAGAATGGGCACCATGGCGCAGTCTGGTATGGAATTTTCCAATGGCATGTGAGCTCCATTACAGGGAGAAGACCTACTCTAAATTTAAAATACAGGGATCTTTCCCATGGGGCAGAAATAATATCCAGATACAATTCTCTAATGGGGACATCTTTAAACTCCACAAAGTTTCTGGTCGACTTACAGGTCGTTGAGGAAGAGTTTCTTTTGTTTGCCACCCATGACCAATAGAGTTGTTTTAACATGGATTTAGGCGGGGCTGACTGTTGGTGCCATGCTTCTTCCAGCCCCAAATTTGCAAGTAGAGCCTTAATGTCCCTTAGCCATTTTACTTTTGCCCAGCCTGTGGAATTAATTATCTCCCGTAGGCCATCCGCATAGCTTGAGAGCTCTGGCACTCTCCAGATGCGGGCCCACAGTAGCAGGGGGCGTAATTTTGCTTGATCTTCAATCGCCCGGCAGCCCATGTCCAGTTGCAAGGGTAGAATAGGGACAGAAGGGCCGAGAGGCATTAGGCTTCTCAGAAAGGCATTCTCGGCTCGGGTTAGCTCTTTCATGTTTGACATCCCCCAGAGCTCTGCCCCATAAAGAGCTGCGCTCACTCCTCTGGCCGAGTAAAGTCCATTACTGCCGCTATTGGTCTTGTAGATGCTGCTCTCTGCTCTTTCAGCAGGGCCCCAGTCACTCTTTTCAGACTCAACAACATTTTAGTCAAATGACAGTCCCATTTCATAGAGTCCACCAAGCGGATGCCCAGGTAGTCAAACATCTTGGTTCTTTCCAGTGCAACGGACCCCAATGTTGGAGGGGGACCGAGCTTTTGTGGGGGGTTCAAAATGAGATACTTAGTTTTGTCTGTATTGATACAGAGACCTCTCTGCTTGCAAAAATTGTCAAATCCGGAGAGAAGCTGCTGGAGGCCCATTGGAGATTTTGACAAAAGTAAAGTATCGTCAGCAAAAAGCATGGTAGGGATTAAACGACCTGCCAGACGGGGTGCGTCTGCTGGTGTCTGGGTCAAGAAGTCCACCACCCCATTTACATATAGGGAGAATAGGGTTGGGGCAAGTACGCAGCCTTGCCGCACACCTCTATTCACCTCTATTCTTGAGGTCTTTTGACCATTTGGCCCCCAGCGTATTTGGGCGTAGTTATTTTCGTGGAACCTCATGATCAGGTGGAGCAAGTAGGGTGGCATGCCAAGGTCACACAGCACCTTCCACAAGTTGTTTCCAGGCACCAAATCAGAGGTCGATGAAGGCCAGATATAAGGTACCCTTCCCAATCGTGACGACCTTCCAGTGGATCATGAGCAGCCTTAGCGTTTGTTCTATTGTTCCTGTACCGGCTCTGAACCCAGCCTGAAAGTCCGAGAGTATCTTATTTTCGTCTGCCCACTGCTGAACCCTAGATAAGAGGACCTTACCCGCCACTTTTTGGGAGCAATCTATTAAGCTAATCGGTCTATAATTAGCTGGGTCGTTTCTTGAGCCTTTCTTGTGCAGAGGGACCACCTCGGCAGCCATCCAAGAAGCAGGGAGGGGGGCGCCTGCCATAGCTGCGTTTAGTAGCGATGCAATTAGCGTACCCCATTCGCCTGTGTCCATGCGGAGAAGGTCGCCAGGAAGGCCATCGGGTCCAGCTGCTTTGCGGGGAACCAAGGATTTTATGGCAGTTTCAGCCTCTTTCCTGGAGAATAAGCTCTCCTCATAGCTGCCATCACCTCGATGGATCTGTGGTAGTGGAAAGTCCATCGTTTCTACAGCAGGTGCTGTATACAGTTTTGAAAAGTGTGAATACCACAGATCTTCGGTTATATTGCATGTAATGACAGTGTCCAACGGTCTGTGTTTCTTTCGTAACAGGTCCCAAAAACCTTTTGCATTTTTTTCTGCGCTAGCTACACGAAGTTCCTGCCAGAAGGCATCTTCCCAGTCTCTCCTGGCTGCCTTTAATACAAATTTGTAGGACTTGCGTTTGGTAGCTATTGCTGATGCATCACCACCCTTTACTGCCAAAATTAGGGCTCTCTTTCCAGCACGACACGCCGAAGAGTACCAGCCCAATTTACCCTGTCGTTTATCATGGTTTTTGTTTCCCTTGGTGTTTAATTTAACCATGAACAAGTCCCCTATCGATGTCGAAACCTCGCTAAACATAGCTGAAATCTTGTGCGGGCTGGGAGGATGACTTTCCAGAATTTCAGAAGCTGCAGCAATAACGGCTCTGATGCAAGATAGTTTTTCTTCGTCAATAGCCACTTTGTCCCATTTTAAACGTCTG
Source organism: Lissotriton helveticus (assembly GCF_964261635.1). Lineage (NCBI taxonomy): Eukaryota > Metazoa > Chordata > Amphibia > Caudata > Salamandridae > Lissotriton > Lissotriton helveticus. Next base: position 773,984,804 of record NC_136070.1, on the reverse strand, counting down.
AGGCAATTTGAGGGGACCACCCCCCCCGATGACCTCTGCTCAGATGCGTCAGGAGCTCCAAGGAATAAGCCGCTGTCCCTCCACCAATATATTAAGGATAATGAAAGTGCATTATGATCGCTTTCCAAGGAGGGCAGAACTATCATGTCCTCCATGTGGGCCCACAAAGGAAAGTTTAAAAGGATATAATCTATCCTAGATGAGTGACCCACCCTATTGTACGTGTGTGCCCCCTGTAGGTCTGACCGTGTTCTCCCATTGGCTGCTCTCAAGCCATACTCTAGTGTAAGGGAATTCAATTGGACGATTTTAGAAGTCCATCTTTTGACAATTGGAAGATCAAGGGACGGAACGCCTCTCCTTGAATCTTCGTCATACAGGTCCAAGGATTCATCGGCCATCAAGGGCTCGAATGTGCAGTTGAAGTCCCCCATCACCAAAATTAGAGAGTCTCCACGGCACTCCCCCAAGGCTGCTTCCAGAGCCATGAGGGTTGGTGACGAGGCCCTCCCTGAAACCCCTCGTGTGTAAATGTTAAAAATCTCCAGCTTCTCAACTTTATTTGGGCATTTTACTGTGAGCCACATCAAATCTGGGGATTTTTGGGGATGATGGAATACTCCCCATCCTAGTGATATGTCGACCCAGACTAGGAGACCTCCAAATGGACGTCCTCTTCCTGATACTGGGATACCTGCCGGCACAGAGAAGGTAGCATATCCTACTCTGTGCCTTGGTTCCACACACCACGTTTCTTGGAATGCGCAGACTGCGTGGGGCTCAGTGAGCGCCACCCAATCCGGTGCATCCAACTTATTATTTAAGCCTGCCACATTCCAGCTGATAGCCTTCAGGGTAGGGCGAATCGGAGACCCAGCACATCCAGCTTCCCCACCCGGGGCCCCCGAGATTTCTACTCCTTCCATGGACTTAGTAAACTCAGTCCGACAACCTAAGGGAGAGGGGGTGAGGGAGGAGGGCGTGGGTTGGGGCACAGGGGGGTTAACTAATATCGGGGAGACCCTCCCGGCTGTACGTGGTACAATAACCTTAGGTAGGGGGGCGTTTGATACCACTTGATCGCCAAGTCACCAACCCCATCCCTGGGGTGGGGCCGCTTGGGTCGGCGTCCATGCCCTAGCTCTAACATCCAAGATTGGGTAATGGGGGTACCATGCGCCTCTACCCCCATCCGGCAAAAACTTCTTAAACCCAGATGACGGGGGGGGGACGATAAAAGTACCCCAGGTCCCTAGTTTGTATGTCGCAGAAGTTATAATGCGACTGCTGGCTGCAGATCATACCTGCTGCTCTAGGATCGCTGAAATTGATCAGCACACAGTCCCCAGTTAAATCCTTGTTTATATTGCCAATCCACCCCACACGACGAACATAGGCTATTCTGCCATCAATATGCCCTGGGAGGGGTCTATTTGCTTTAAGCCAGGAGAGGGTCTTGTGTTCGAGATCAGAGTACACCTCACAAGAACCCTCTTCAAGCTCCGGGACCCCCGTGAGGATTACCACATACGGTTTACACCCAGGGGGGAGGCTAGCATTGGGTGTATAAGTTTTTGCCCTGCCTGATGATATTTTAGCTGGAGGTTTGGCTAAGGGTTTGGGCACAGCCTGACTGCCAGAAGTGCGAATGGATGGAGTTATATTTCCATTCGGCGTGGTTGGCACATTTCCTGCTACTTTAGAGGTTGATGCTATAGGCTCAGGATTAGGAGCAAAGTTAACCTTGGGGGCCTTTAGCACTTGGGTATTGGGTTTTTTCCTTTGGGGGCCCGAGCTGGGTCTAAGGATAGGGGTTTGTGGGGCAGGGCTGGTTCCAGTGTTAGGTTGTAGTGCCTGTGGGGCCTCCCCAAGTACAGGCACTTTTTGACGAGACATTGGCTCCGAGGGTACTAAGGTAACAGCACCGCTCCTTGACCCTCCATTGTCTTCGCCCTGCATCTTGGAGTGAAATTTAACCAGTGATTTCACAGCGTAAAAATTATCCAACATTGATTGCTCAAGGGTGGCTAATTTTCGTGTGAGACTGTCGATCTTATCTACAAGGGGCATCACCACAGACATGATTATGCTCTCATCATCTAAGGGTGGGGTGGCGATCTCAGTATGCACAGCCTGGGGAACTGAGGTGGTGCTAAGAGACGCTGACGGGCCTGATATGCCTAGCGGGCGAGCAGGACCCTTGGGTAGAGTAACTCTAGTGTGGATGGTAGTGGTTTTTGGGTATAGGATGTGGTTTAAGGAGGTACCCCCTTTGGGCACATTGTGCCTACTTACTTTACTGTATGGCTTTTGGGAGCCCCCCCTGCGAGGACTAACAGGACGCTTTCTCTTCCTGTGTGCAGCTAGTCCAGGTGCTGGTTTCCCTGATGGAGTATTTTCTGAAGCCACTACTAGGGAGGTACTAGCTTCAATAGGTGCGGCTATGGGGGAAGGGTTTGGAGCTTCGTTGGGCGTGACAGAAGGACTTTGGGCATTGTTGATCTCACGATCAAGTTCGTAATTTTGGGCCCCCAGCAAAGGATCAATTGGATCGGGTAAATTTGGGTGTGTTGAGTCGTGAGCAATGTCTAGTGCAACGAACGTTATCCTATCTAGGCTTGCCCTGATCCGACTCACCCTCTCGTCAATGTCCGGAGTGTCAGTTACCACCAATGGTGTAATTGGTGCATTTACAGGACTAGGGGCTAGGGCAAGGGCGCCCAGGGATGAGCGCTTGTGTGATAGGCCCTTGAAGTCCTGGGAAAGTCTTCGTTCGGCTAGAATTATCTCCTTTTCTACAATGGAGACAGCCCGAGTTATAAATTGATCCATTGTACCTATGACTACGTCTCCCGCAGCTTTCCTAGATTTGCTTGCTCTGGTGCCTGTGGCCATGCTCCCGCTGCTCCCGTGACCGCTTAGCTGAGCCAAGAGATGTTACCCGGCCCGGCCTCTTCTGGCCCCTGATGGCCAAAGATGGTCCCGCCCTTGTCCCGGGCTTCTCCCGCGCTGCTCCCGCGCTGCTCCCGCGTGCTCCCGCACAGCGGGGAAGGGGCGTCCCTTTATGGGGGCGTGAAGCGAGGGGTGGGAGGGGCAACAGGTCAGCAGGTGTGCCGGGAAGCAGGGGCTCCTGGTTAGGAGAGTCCCTGCAGCGGCGCTGATGGTGCGAGCTGGATCCCTGCTCCCTCAAGTCCTCCAGTAGGCTGTGAGCAAACGTGCTCCCAACAGCCACTCAAGCCCAGAACTGCGACGCGGCACCCGCGGAGCGGGTGCGGCTAGTTGTTGCAAGAAACGGCTACAACAGTAGCAGCAGCGACCAGGATAACGCCGGTAAGCCCTCGGCGTGTTAGTGTCCCACTGGAGTGAGGAGTTCCGCTGCTTTTCACCCTCTGAGCGAGGGGTGGGAGGGGCAACAGGTCAGCAGGTGTGCCGGGAAGCAGGGGCTCCTGGTTAGGAGAGTCCCTGCAGCGGCGCTGATGGTGCGAGCTGGATCCCTGCTCCCTCAAGTCCTCCAGTAGGCTGTGAGCAAACGTGCTCCCAACAGCCACTCAAGCCCAGAACTGCGACGCGGCACCCGCGGAGCGGGTGCGGCTAGTTGTTGCAAGAAACGGCTACAACAGTAGCAGCAGCGACCACAGGATAACGCCGGTAAGCCCTCGGCGTGTTAGTGTCCCCTAAAGTCGCATAAAAGACTTCGTGACGGGGAGGAGATCACGGGGGAGCGGGAGGGAAAGTGAAAGCGCTCCATGCGCGCATTGTCCTGAAAACGCTGCGAGCTGGGGGACAGGAGATGGGCACGTGTATGGAGTGCACATCTCCTGTTACATGCGCTGCGTCGTTAGGTGAGACCTAAAAATGGCATCGTCCAGGGGTGTCATGCCACATGGTCTCTGAAAAGCCCCTTCCCCCCCTTGCTGCCTTCTCCCTAGAGCAGCTTATTGCCTGGCACCAGGTGACAGCTGCTGATGGATAACCTGTAGCTCTACCCACGTTCTCTCCCTCTTGGAGAGAAGACCTTCGACCTTGGTATGCTTGCCGCGAAGGGCCAGGTCTCTGATTCTACAGCTTGGGGAGGAAAGTCATGTATTCATCCTGGCAGTGTCAGACCCAGTCAGGCTCTGGTTATGAGCTGAGTCAGGCGAATATAACATTTCTGGATGACCCAAAAGCAATACAGATATTGCTTTGGACTGAGCAGAATACTTCTTCTCACATAAGTTACAGTGTACTTTGGTGCCTGTCTGGAATTTCTAGGACCTATGGAAGTGAAACTACCCCATGTGATCCCCATCTTCATAGGAGAATAATGGAGTGGTCCTTCTGTTAAAACAGTAAAGCACACTGACTTTCCCTTACATGTTTCTTCCCATAATATAAACCCTATTCCATGTCACCAGCCAGCTCTGCCTAATTCCTGCCTCACCCTTCTATCTGTACCTGCTCCTGGGCTGCGCACACCAGGAATCTCCCCCACGCAGTCCCTACACGTGTGCCCACACATGTACGCAAGTGTCTACATATAACCAGCCCGGTTCGCCTTACTCCGGCTGCAACGCAGCGGCCTACTCTCACCAGGGGGACACCGGTAAAATCCACATGCAGTCTCTTTCATCATAAGTTCACTGTGGGTGAGTCCCAATTTATGAGGCTCTTCCACAGTAAAAGCTCAACAATTAGGTGTTCAAAAAGCGAAAAATCCGGGCTGCTCAGATGGTCAGAACCACCTTCTAACAGTTGTGAACGCTCCTTCACTGACTTTATTTTAGTTTCCATCCTTCTTTTTTACTTGATTTCCGACTTTTCAGTTGCATCTAGTAACCACAGCAATCATAATCCGCAGTGTATTAAAGCTAACTGGCCTATATTGGGTTTGAGAAGAAGGAGTAGTGGATGAGGAGTACTTCGCCCCACTGATGGAAGTAGAAGGCTTAAATGGGCGCAGATTATTCCAGGCTCCCTGCTTGAGTCCCTTTTGGTGAAGTGTCAGAACGAGATACAGTTTTGTCCGGATGCAGAGGCAGAGCCGGACAAGACCATCATCCGTGCCTTCGAATCTATCTCTCGTTCTGTCACCGAGCTATTGACAGTTCCTGCTCCCAAATTCCAACAGGAAAGGGTGCCTAGATGGTTTAACCCAGAATGCTCACTTGCACCCAGGAGGCTTAGAATAGCGTTGCATACCATCCTCATGAACAGCTCCCTAGTTAAAACTTGAAGGAAGCAATATAAGGTAGCCCTCAGTAAGCCTAAGGAGGTCCTGAAGGAGGAAGCCTGGGGTAAGCTTATGGAAGCCAGAGCCATTAAGTGTAGAAGTGTGGCTCACTGGTTAGAGGCGGCAGACCTGTAAGCAGAGAACGGCCCGGGACCAGGGTTCGATTCCCGACGTGGCAGGGTCGTGGACCAGGGTCAGCGGACTCGATAATTCTCGCCTCGGTGCCTACTCTAGTCAGAAACCACACTCGGCAACTCTGGGCATCAGCTTGCCTCATCTTCACAACGGCCCCCCCAGACCGCTGGGGATGCTTGGTCGCACCTTAGAGATACCCATCAGGGACCATCTCTCAGGGTGAGCCAGGACGGGTTCCCCAGCGGTCGAAGCGTGGAGATACTCCTCCGGGAGTCGATTCCTAGCGCTATATAAACCCACAATTAAAATTAAATTAAATTAAATTAGTGCCAAATTTTGGAGTATTATTAACAGTCCTTTTTTGGGAGTATAGGTTGCAAATGTCCTAGACCACACATTACAGAGATTGCTGGGTAGGTTATCGTCTTGGGCTCTTGACAATAACATTCTGTCGGATGCCCAATATGGTTTCCACTGTGGCCGCTCCACGATTGACCAATGTCTAAATCTCTTTATGATATTGAATAAGTACACGGTAGCCCGCTCTGGTACCATCTTTTTGGCCTTTTGTGGACCTGTCTTCCGCCTTCGTTTGCGTGAACAGAGGTAAACTGGCAGATTCTTCTCTAAGGGTGGACAGGGATATAGTCCTTCCTACATGACCTCTATCGAGACACTACTGCGGCTGTGAGTTATTCGGCTGATCTGAATGCATCATGTTTGTTTCCCGTCAGGGGCGGAATCCAGCAGGGTTGTATTTTGACCCCATTTTTATTCAATTTTTACATGAACAACTTGGAGAAAACACTTTTGGAGTCCAAGGCAGACTTCCTTCAGGCAATACAGCGGGGTCTCCCTATATGCAGATGACACTGTTTTAATGGCCAGGACAGAACAGTGTTTGCAAATGCTTATAAACTCCTTTGTGCAATATATGGGGACTATGGACCTGACGATTAAGTCATTCTTTGTGCATGTAGGGGCACAGCCCAGTAGGCCGTATACTTTTAGGGCAGGGCTTACCCCGATTCCTAAGTCGAGCATGTTCTCCTATTCAGGGGTACTTTTAGATGAAAAAATAAACTGGGCGTTCCAACTTACCCACAAGAGAAATTACCTAAGCAAGGAGTCTGCAGCAGCCATCTTTAATTTTGCCGCTAGACTGAGGAAAAGACCGGTGGGGGCCTTTTTAAAGCTCTATAGGGCCAAGTGTATTTCAAAGGCCCTTTATGGCAGTGAAATTTGGGGGTATACTGATACAGACGATCTCCAAATTGCGGAAAACAAATTTCTGAGACGCCTTTTATCTGCTCCTCAGGTTACTCCCTCTTTCACAGCTCATGAAGAGCTAGGCATGCCCTATATTTCTAATCTAATAACATGCTGCCCGGTGTGTCTCTGGCTAAAAATTTGGGTTGGTAAGGGGACCTCCCTAAATAGAGTAATTCTTAAAGATTGTCTGGTCCTCGATTAGGCAGCCAGGGTACCTTGGCTCAAATATGTAGAAAGGAGACTCACGAGTTTAGGAAGAGGAGACCTTTTCTTCAACTCCGAAGCGACAAATAAAAAAGCTCGAGCCCTCGTTAAGACGGCTTTTCTTGCACGCCAGACCTTGGCAAGGGAGGAGAAGTAGCTTCTGAAGCCCAGCGTAGGTCGCTTCATCATGCTAAGGGCCACTCCGATGGTGGAGCCGTACTTGCTGGGGTTCACAAACTCTTACAACCGTTTTCTTTTTTTTTGTTCAGTAAGACTTTATTGAAATTTTAAGAATGATGAAGCACATAAGTACATACAAAAAAAGTGAAGAAGGAATTCATTAAAGTACAAAGAAGCGAAAAAGACTAATCATAAAAAATACAGTCATTAATAAATTACATCGCAAGAAAAAATTTGACATTCTAAGGAGAAAATAAGGAGGGGAAGGGAGCAGGGAAAGGGGAATATACATTTCATAGTATAAATACTTACACAAGTAGAGTTACCAATACGATACAGTATTAAGGAAAGAACAACAATAGTTATAACTGTACATATGAATCTATAGGAGACCAGAAAGATTGAAAAGTTGAAGAATTATGATGAACACCTTGTAGTGACAATTGAGCACCTCTTCTTGTAAAGATAATCCAAGACCACCAAGCATGGACTGAAAGGGAAGTAACATTCTTCCAACAAAAAGTGATGGATTTTAATGCAGCCGATACCAAAAAATTAAATAATTTAGCTTCATTATCATCAAGGGGTACACTCAACACAACAGATTTGCATATAATTAAAGTATAAGAGGGTAAATCAGAAATAGGTAGAATTTTCTGTATTACAGTCCATACTTCAGACCAAAATTTCAAAATAAGCGGACAGTCAAATAACATATGACGTAAGGAACCAGGATGCAAATTGCAATGCCAACATACATTAGATGGTAATAAATGAGCTTTAAATAAACGGAGTGGTGTCCATAAGGAATTAAATAAAATATAAGCATTAGTTTGATAAATTGACACTGGTAAACAACCAGAAATAGAAAGAGTCCATATTAATGACCAGGAATCATTTGGCAGAGATAAAGATAACTCATTGTTCCAAAAGGTGGAAATTGTATCAATATTGGAACCTAAGGATACAGTGAGTTTCTTATAAAATACAGACACCGCTTTAGGGGATAAAGACACAGTGTTAACATATAGCATAAAATCAGCTGTCGGTTTAGAAGGAATGCCATTTGGGAAAGAATCTAAAATAGAGTTACAAAGAAATTGATATTTAGACAAATCAGTTAAAGGCAGATTAAATTTTGATTGGAGTTGAATAAATGGAATAAACGCATCATCCATGAAAACATCTCCAAGATAAAAAATACCTTTTGCAATCCATGAAGACCAAAAGGAAATATTCCTATTTAATTTTAACAAGGCACTATGCCATAAGGACAAATGTACCGTTGAAAGTAAAGGGGATTCAAAATTGGAGTCCAAATCGTTAAAAATTAATCTTGATGACTTAATTATGGAAGAAGAGTGAACAATTTTAGATACGGGAGACATGGTTAATAGGGATAATAAAGGAAAAGGTTTAACAAGGGAAGTCTCAATATGATACCAAATAGGGGGATTAATCTTAGGAGATATATTAAACCATAACGAACTCTGTTTAAGGATAAATGCCTTATGATATAGAAGAAAATCAGGTAGGGCAAAACCAATATTACATTTGGGAATTTTTAATTTTTTATAAGCAATACGGGGAGGCTTATTATTCCATAAAAAATTTGATAAAAGTTTGTCAACATCTTTATAAAATTTGAGTGGGAATTGAGTTGGGATCATTGCAAGAGAATAAAATATTTTAGGTGCAATAGTCATTTTAATAGATTCCATTCTCCCCCACCAGGAAAGATGAAGGGAGGACCATTTGGAAGTTTTTTGTTTAATATGTTCGAGAATGAAATCAGAATTTAATTTTAGGGTAGCATGAAGGGATGATGAAAATAATATACCAAGGTATTTCAGTTTGCTCTTTTGCCAAACTATGTCTGGTGAGGGTAGCATATCAGGAGTACACAACATATTGAGTGGAAAAAATTCCGTTTTAGTAACATTTAATTTATAACCTGACACAATAGAGTATTTAGAAATAATATCAAGCAGAAAAGGAACAGAGGAAACAGGATTACTAATAAATAATAACACATCATCAGCATACGCTAGAGTTTTTACAGTAATATCACAAACAGTAATCCCTTGAATGTTTTCGCATTTTCGAATGTAATTAAGAAATGGTTCTATACCAAGTAAAAACAAAAGAGGGGAGAGGGGACAACCCTGTCGAGTTCCTCTGAAAAGAGAAAATTGGTTAGAAATCTGGCCATTAATAAATAGTCGAGCTGTGGGAGCATAGTATAAAGCAGAAATCATACGAATAAAGGAAGGCCCAAAATTAAAGGATAACAAAGTTTTAAATAAAAATTGCCAATGGATTTTATCAAAAGCTTTTTCAGCATCTAATGCCATAACACCAGCAGGGTTAAGGATAGAGGAACTTTGCTCAATAACATGTAATAACGTTCTCGTATTATTAGCAGAATATCGATTTTTCATAAAACCAGATTGATCAGGGTGAATAATTGAATGAAGGATAGGGGCTAACCTGGAAGCGATAATTTTAGCATATAGTTTACAATCTTGATTGATTAAGGAGATGGGACGGTAATTAGCAACAAGGGTAGGGTCTTTATCAGGTTTGGGAAGTACAACAATTAAGGCTTCAGAAAAAGAACCTGAAATAGTACCTGATGAGGAAAAATGAGAAAAAATCTGGTTCAAAAAAGGTAAAAGATGATGTTGGAACTCTTTATAAAATTCTGCAGGGATACCATCAGGACCAGGGGATTTTTTCTTTGGAAGCAATTTAATGGCTGAGAGAATTTCCTCATTAGTAATGGGTAAATCTAATTTAATTTTATCAGAGGCAGAAATGTGAGGTAAATCAGAATGTTGTAAAAAGGAATCAATTAAAGAAACATCACAATAATCAGGCTTATTATATAAAGTAGAATAAAAATTCAAAAACTCATTAACAATCTCATTATGAGAAAAAGCAATTTTACCTTGAGGACATTTGATGGAGGTAATCTGAGTTTTATCTCGTTTAATACGTAGATAATTAGCCAGAAGTCTACCAGACCTGTTGGTATTAAAACGAAATTTGGCATTGGATTTAGAGAGTTGTATCCCAGCTCTAGTACTGAGAATAGCATTGAATTCATACCGCAGCTTTTGTAATTTTACTTTATATTGGGGATCACTAGACGAAATAAATAAACGCTCAAAATGAGCTATTTGTTTTTCTAGAGATTTAATATGTGAATTAAACTTCTTATTTTCATGAGCCATAATAGAGATAGTGGTACCCCTAATATAAGCTTTAAATGCATCCCATCGAGTGGTAATGGAGGTAGACCCTTCTGAATTAAAAGTAAAATATTCCTGAATAGCCTGGAGTAATTTAGGCTTATGAGTATCGTTAAGGACAATGTCAGAATTCATACGCCATCTTGACTGCTTAGAAAACGAAGATGATACATTTAATACAAAAGAAATCATAGCATGATCTGAAATGTCGATGGTACCAATGATAGGATCATTTGCAAATTGAATAAGGGAAGGGGAAAGGAAAAAATAATCTATTCTGGAATGGGAGTTGTGTGGGTTGGAGAAAAAAGAGAACTCTTTACCAGTTGGATAGTGTAATCGCCAAATGTCAGCTAATTTAGTAGTTTGAAGAAAAGTCTTAAAGGCATGAAAAGTCTTGGACGGTCGAAATCGAGACGTAGATAATCTATCCAACAAGGGGTCTACAAAAATATTTAAATCACCACCAAAAATCAATGGAGCATTTCCCAACTTTAAAACTTCTGACGTAACAGTTGTCCAAAAAACAGGATCCTCTGACGTAGGACCATAAACATTCATCAAAAAGAAAATAGAATCATGAATTTTAACTTTAGCTATAATATATCTTCCATCAGAGTCTGAGATTTTATGCAAGACCTGACAATGCAACCTTTTGGCAAAGAAAATAGCGACCCCATTCTTTTTACCTGCAGCAGGTGAAGAAACAATAGAGTCCACCCACTTTTTGTTCATATAACTTAAAACTTTATCATCAACATCAGTCTCTTGGACAAAACAGATGTCAGCCTTAGAATTACCTAAATAATCTAAAATTTTTAAACGTTTCACTGGATGTCGTAAACCTTTCACATTAAGAGAAACAATTTTTATATTATGAATGTTAGCCATTAGGATAAAAGAGAAGAAAAAGACAGGAATAGGAACAAGAAGAAGGTAGGATAAGACAGGTTAATAGAGTAACTCTGATCGAAAGATAGGAAAGGGAGAAACAAAAAAGAGAGAGTAAGGTACAAACATGCCACATAAATAAAGACAAGGAAACGCACACCCGTTCCTCAAGCATGGCCAGTTACCGTTGGAGCCCATGAAGAAATTTAGTAATAGAGCTATCACAAGAAGCCAGCGAGATGAAGTCAAGAATTAGGGTCTTGTGTATCCATTGATGGAGGAGCCTGCTGTTCAAGGAAAAGACGAAGATCTTCAGGACGTTGAAAAGATTTAGAGACATTGTCTTTCCAGACTCGCATTATAGAAGGATCAAATAGTCCATATTTGAAACCAAGGCTCCTCAGTTGCGGACGAAGAGATGAAAATTCTTTACGAATAGCCACAGTTTCTTTAGCAAAATCCTGATGGATGAAGATTTTGGTTCCATTCACCACCAAAGATGGTATTTCACGAACAGCTTTCCGAATAAGGACCAGGTGATGATGGCGCAGGACCTTAAATATCATCTGCCTTGGCTTTGAATGACGAGGATTACGATGTGACGGAACTCTATGAGCTTTATCAATTTCAAATTTTTCTGCAAACTTGATATTCAGGAGACCAGGCAGAAGAGATTCAAGATAAAGGCGACAATTGGTCCCTTCAATTTCTTCAGGCAAATTAAAGATGCGCAAATTGTATTGCCTATTGCGATTTTCTAAGTCCAACAGCTGAGTATGCATTGGCATAATTCTAGTCATTAAAGGTGTAAAAGCATCCAATTTATTCTTATTATCTTGGATTTTAATGGTATTGTCTGACACCTTCATGGACATAGAAGCCATATCTTTACGAACATTTTTAACCTCTGAAGCAATGGAGTCAGTATTCAAACGCAAGGCTTTAATTTCCTCCAAAATCAAAGACAAAGAAGGTTCTGAGGATTCCACCACTTTAGATTTTGTGGGAGGAGGAGAAACCTGCTGCTTCCTTTTATTAGCTGAAGGATTTTTTTAATCCATTTTGAGGTGAAAAAATATGTCTGAATATGAAGAAAAATAGATTGAAACAAATAACCTCAAAATATGAGGAAAAGTATTGTAAATATGGACAATTGCGTCAAATAACACTGAAAAAACCCAGGTGCAGCAGCTAAACAGAACTGTAGGCGGAGCTAGGCCCAAGCCAGCCTCTTTCTTAAATGACTCTCCGCCCCCAGGCTCACATTCTCGGCATTACCTCGATGAGAAGCATGAAGCAGAAGTCTGTGAGGAGAGGAAAAATACATCCGTCGTTTAAACAGCTCAGAAACGAACTCACAGGTAGGTGGAGGCTTCAGGAGGCAAGCGCCGGTATTTTCGCTGGGTTCTGGACGGTAAATCGTCGTTAATTAGGGCTAAAAGCTCCGGGAATCACGGAGCTCCGGTGGCGGCGGCCATCTTGGTAAACGCGCTCGCGCGTCTCCTCACAACCGTTTTCTTTTGACAAGGTTTCGGTTTGATCTTTTCCATCTTCTTCTTGCCCAATGCAGGGGTCAGAACAAAGGGCATACTCTTGCGTCCTGCAGCTGCGATGGTACATCTCCGCAGGACATACTTCATTTGATGATGTTTTGCCCATTTTGTGATATGCTCAGAATATCCTTTTTAATTCTTTTTTTGAAACATACCAATTTTAGACGAGTACGGCCTGCTTATATATTTCTTCAAATGTTGATGGGTAACACTGTATTTTATGTGCTTATTTTTTTTTATATCTGCAATTAGGCTTAGGGCGAGTTGTGACTAACTTGCCTGACCCATGTCACTATCCCCGGCACTGTGCACTTTACCTTACTCCACTAGTCTTTTAACTAACCACTCAATGAAGCGGAAGGTCTTACTGCACCATTTAGAGCGTTGTTTAGCAGGTATTTTATGTGTTCGTGGAGATTTGGTAATTAGACATTTTTTTAAATGCATATGTTTTTACATTGTATATACTATGCTTCAACCGGGTATGTTCCCGTCTGGATTGTGTGTATTATATTTTTACATGTACTATTATGGTTTATCACATGAAACTGAATAAAGTGATTTTGAACTTAATATAATGCAATTCAATTTAGCCGAGTTTGGATTAATTACCTTTGTCTAATATGTGTTAGTTCAGTGACAGGGACATTGGTGGTGTGAGGATTCATATGTGAGGGAGTAGTACCTAGAGTACAGTCAGGATACAAGAAGTCGGTATTCTGTTATGTGTTTTTTCCAGCCACTTGTCGTATGGCTGTATGCTTGGGGCCGAGTGCTTTAAGAGAGGCTGGAATGTGCATTTGATCTAAAGTCTGGCTTACTTTTGTGGCTGTGATACCAGTGGCCAGTTTTAACATTGTAATGTGTTGCCCTTGTGTCACACATGGTGTCACAAGGGAACACAATACTTAAGTCATGTTTACAAAGCAACGCAAGGCCACCTTGTCTGGCCATGTGTTGGTTGGTAAATCTGGAGTAATGCAAGGCAGAGCAAGTCGCTGTCTTGAGTTACTCTGCCCTGGGAAGGCGTTCCGTGTGTGGAGCGTGGGTTTTCCCATGCATCCACCCATGGATTTTGGCGCAATCCAACTGGTAAACCAGAGAATGCGTCAAAATGCTATGCCTTCCCAAGGGAGGCGAAACAAGGAGAAATATCTTTGTTTCCTATTTCATAGTGTGCTGCATTCTGCAGGACACTTGGAAAGAGGAAGATGCCCCTAAGGTTTGTGTGTGCCATGGACTGTGCCATATATGGGTAAATGTGGCACATTCCTGCCCTCTCCTTAATATGCAGTGCAGCAAGTTGCATTACTGCATTGCATGAAATATAGACAAATCTGGCCAGGCCGTCTTCTGGGTAATGAAAGCCCGGATGTGATGTTGGAGTTGCCTGATAGTTTAAGGTAGTGGAAGGTGTACTATGTGCTCTTGGTCGCCAGTGGTCAGAGACCAGGCTCCAATTTGACATAAATGCATCATTGGATTTGTAACAAACCTCCTTTTTAACATTTTATTTATTTATTTAACATTTAGGAAGGAGGATAATATTTTCGCTTGGCGGCAGTTTTTCTTCTGCAACTAATGCACACAGGCCTTTGGCCACTAAGGCTAGCTAAGCACCTTGTGTCCTAGTAGTATTAGAAAAGTAGTTTTATTCTTAGCAAACAGTTTCAACTACAGTGTTCAGAAGAGGGGTATAAAGTGACAAATCGCGTCTGCTAGCTTAATTAATCGGGGAATATTTGATCAAACTAGGAGGGAGTTGATAGTAGTTCACCTACCAGCACAAAAAGCATAAAGTGAATAGCTTGAGCAGACATTAACAACACCTCTCCTTGATTACATAGTAATAAATAGTGAGAAGAGTTCTGTAATTTAAGATAGACTTTGTCCTTTCCTATTTGTCAAGTACGTTACAATGGTCACTGTGGGTTTCCGGCCTTCCAGGATCTTGCCTACCCACAGTGAGTAGTTACCACCACTGGACTTACCCTTTCCCCCAAAGCTTGAGACCACTGAGTTGTCACTCTCTACTGTAGTTACCTTATACGGAGGGCATTGGGAGCATTCAGGGTACCATCATTCACAGTAACATTATTACCTTTTCCTCTATTAGAGATTTATAACTATGGTAAAGGGAAACTGTTTTTGACTCCCTCGGCAGTCAGTGCCACTACTTTTATGAGGTTAATATATACCCCCAGAAATGTCTTCTCTTTAATAGGGGTACGCTACAATTTGTGAAGGTTGACTCTGAAGCCAGGCAGTTAATTGGCCCGGTCTTTGCTGCTATGACATCAGAAAACAACTTCCTTTCACTACCCAGCTGTCCAAGCAGAGATACACATGTATGGATTGCACCTTAAATATACTGCCTCCTCTGACACATTTTGGTGAATATTTTTGGCACAGATGTTATTCTGTATGATAACACAAGGAATAATTAAGGTTGCCACCTACCACCAAGCGAAGGTACTTACAGTGCTTTTATTGCACAGGGACGTGTATGTTGATTGTTGCTAGAATGTCACGTTATTTTTGTAATGCGCTTACACGTAGCAGAGTAGCCGTATATCAGCCTAATTAAATACTGTTACATTTTGCTTCACAGGTCTCTGATTTACTTTTTCATTTTTTAGGCAGAAACAGTATCAATACTTATTGATCTGAGGTTATGTAGTCTATATGTGTGTGAGTACACATCAGGTGGCCCCTAAGGTGAGGGTTGTGGTCAAAGGAACTAAATGTGAAGGCGTTTGCTAACATGGCTAGAGCTTCTGAGGCTCTGTCCAATTACATTACTTTTCTCATAATGACATGTTGGTCGTTGCAGTGCCAATTTTAACAGATCCTTCCATACCCTTCTTGTTCCGCCTGCTGATTTTCTTGGTTGGCATGTGGCCCTACTGCTGTGCTAGAGGAGCACGTTTCTAGGTCAGACTTGTTTTTTTGTCCTTTCCTGATCACTATTTCAGATAGGCTGATTACAGCCAGCTGCAGAAACGTCACTCTTAATTGTGACCATGTTATAGGCGCTCCAGTTTGGAGACAGCCCTTTTGCTATAAGAAGCGTAACTCCATACTAGGGCTGTGCCTGGAGAGCAGCCTGGGAAGGACATTTTAAAAGAATACCAGCATAATCCAGTTCTGAAGTTTGAGAAAGTGGATCTACCTGAGTTACACGTGCGCACCATATACGCACTTGACCTAAATATAGGATGTACCCACAGTTCCTGGCATTCATATAACAGTGGAACTTTACACAAGAGGGGATTAAGAGTTGATGGGTTGAGGATGGAAATGCATTGTGATGTAATGCTCATTACAAAGGGTTACTCTTTAACACATTCATAAATTGGAGCAGCGTTGGGGTTCTCCTGATGGGAATGCTGTTCTAGACACTCGGTGCATAGGTAGAAAAAGCTTGTTGTCTTGTTTTTTCTATTTTACAGTTGTTTGCCTGCAATCTGATGGTGTCCTGGAAGTGGGTGTGCCGAGATCGGCCAAAATTGTGAACTTGTCTGCAAGATGAGCGGGTGTGCCGGTCGTGATCGTTTTGTAAATTTTGCAGCTGGTTTTGAAGATAGTGCGTCCCAACAAGGGGAGCCAATGGGGTTCCATCAGGAAGGGGTGATGTGATCATATTTTTTCAGGCTCTGGATGAGACGTGCTGCATCATGTACTATACCCCTAAGGGATGCCAGTGTGGTATCTGGGTGGCCACGGAGTAGCACCATCCATATACAATAGTACGAGGGCTTAAACAGAAGTTCAGAATTTGCTTTATGGAAGAAATGGTTCGACTTTTTGTAGAAGAGAGAGCTGGTACCATTTTTGTATTTTTAGACTATGTCTTCTTTTTCTGGGTACGTTTGGTGACTAGTGCAAACCCACTTGACTTTTCATATTCTGTGCAAGTTGGCGTTCGGAACCATCAAGGTTCATGTCATTGAGCCAGGTATGTATTGTATCTTGTCTATTGTTCTTTGCAAATAATAGGAATTTCTTATTGGTTGGGTTGAGCTTCAGGTAGGCGCTGGACATCCAGGCCTGGACTATGTTCAAGCTGTCTTTGAGCCGTTACATGTCTGAAGCAGTGAGACATTCGGGTCTTGATTTGGGTTTTTTGAAACTCTTTTTCATGTTGCGTCCCGTGATCGGGGGTGAGGAGTTTCTGATGTAAGTATGGACTTTCCAGAATGCAGTCTATTACACACCATGTGGATCTTTATGAAACTTGATCTCTCTGACGCTTTTGAGACCAAGTGCCTGGGATCAGGGGTTCCTGTAAGTAGCCTTTAGGTTATTAGAAGCCAAGGACATTGATTTAACACAAGGAAACAGGTTTCCCCCTATATATATTTGTTAACTTATCGTTGTGTTACTTTGTAAGTTTGGGCCTGTCAGGCAAAGTTTCAATAAAGTAAGCACCAGCCCTTTGTTGGTGCACAACGTGGGTGTCTTGGTTCTAATCCTCATTGGTTACGTAAAATTGTTTTCAACTGAACAGAAGCCCAAGGCTGGCACTACTTCATTTTGTGGTTCAGGGCAAGGCACAAATTGTACAGAGAGTGTGGGTCTAGTTGACAATATTGATGGTGGCAGTGCAAGTCATCATTACTTTAAAGAACGTTCTTCCTGAAACTGTCCTTAATAAACATGAAAGAATGCATTTAGAAAATACACGAGTCATTTTGTATGACCTGATCCACCAAGCGATATCAAAAGTGCATAGCACCCATGACTTCAAAGTTTTCCGTTGCTAGTCTTTCCTTCCAGTGTCAGCAGTGTCCTGTGGTTTGAAGCTAGTGTTTTCTGAAGTCCTCCATTGAACCCAAGAGCTCATATGCTTGCTAACCCAATTCGTATCCAAAGATGGTGAATCATGTGTGCAGGTTTTGAGCACATTTTTAATGTTCCTCTTTATCTCCATAAAATGCTAAATTAAGAGTGAGTGTCATTCCATAATCATATACTGCAGTAATGCCCCCTGATTTACTGAACAAGCATGCAAGAGAAAAAGTACTACGGTTGATGGGTGAAATGGCGTGGTATTTTGAGATCTGGAGTTAGTGTTTTTAAGAGATTCTAGGAATGTGGCAATTGAAATGGAGTAATTTTTTCATTTTGTTTGCAAATACTTGTATTTTTCGATTGAATTGAATAAAAAAATCTTGCATTTCGAGGCCTAGTGTTGCACATAATCATTTTCTTATGTTTCTGTATAGTGTTTCTTTGTGCAATAGGTGAGTCCACCACTGTCTTCCAGACTTGCAAATTGGATGTAAGACAGTGCCTCAGGTGATGATGCTACCATGCAGACTAGATTCGTTTTTTCCGCTGATCTTAAGCAGGCAGCTTAATTTTTCTAAAAAAAAAAAAAGTCCAGGACTAAAAGATTTTTCTTAATAATCGGAACCACTGAATGCTGGAGTAGAAAAGTACCAATGCTGCCCAGTCTTGATTTTACAGCATTCTTATTTAGACTGCTACCTTACTCTTCCTGACTCTTTTTCTCAAATTAGTAGGTTGTTTTTCAACTCTGCTTTCTCCATTGGTCACTGACTTCCGATATTTCACTTCCTTCTGACTTTAGCGACTTTCTCTTTTCCTATGAGTCAAAGTCTAATGATAAAAACATAAATCCTGGTTCCCAAAAAACACGAGTGCCCTTGATGACTGCCTGCAAGCCCTGGCGTTGCACAAGCACTGATCTCAAATATCACTCACTGATGTGTTTAGTAGTCAGACCATGGGTTCTCTTTTGTGCACAGGAGACTCCCATATATGTTTTGCGTATTTCTGTGCTGTGAACATTGCCCTCTTGCAAATTCCAAGAGAGATAGTATGGCGCCTGGGGATCATCCTGAATGGGGAAGTTAACATCTCACAATTTTGGCAATAATAGGGTGTACTGTGGTGTGACAATGCTGGTTATGAAAATGCTGGTAACGTAACAGTAGACAGTGTCTGATCTCATGATGCTATTAGGGGCTTGAGCTTGGCCCTAATCCTATAATGATGTCACTTGCTTGCGTCTCATGAGCTTGACTTCAACTTCTACGTCTCGCATTGTTTCTGTTTCCCATAGAACAACATCCCGCCAAGTGTGATGACCCGACGGAATACATATGTGTGCACAGACCGGCCGGGCCTTGATCGGAACTCACTGTTGCAGAATGGCAAGGAGAACAGGTACCATAGCTAATGGCTGCACAAATAAGCCAGATCCTTTTCCTTTAAAAGGCACCTGGGTAGGTTTGACAAAGGCTGGAGATGAGGGATTTGACTTGGCCTGGGCCTCTCACTCGAGCTTATTGATCATTGAAGAATGAGGTGGATATTTGGTTTCAGTTGGCATTAGTGTGTGAGATTAGGATAGGAGTAGATGCTTTCACTGAAGTGGCTCACTGGTAGCAAGAACAATCAGTGGATGGTTGGGCGCCAAGGGAACTTTGGGTTTGAGTATTGAATATAAAAATTGTGATTTAGGTCTTTATGCTCTATGCAATCAAAAAGAGTAATGAAAATAAATCAGTTACACGTAGTGTAGTGTGGTCCTAATGAGCAAGTGCTTGTACTCCATGGACACCAGATGTTCATGGGGAAAGAGTTGTAGAAAGAGGGTGTTTTGACCTCACGAACAATTCAGAATGGTGACATGGGTGTTAGGAAGTAAGCTTGGAGGATGAAATACAGGTGCCATTGAGAGTTGGAGGTTTTGCAGGGTTCAAGAAAATGCGTAATCTCCGTGATTAATGTGACAATTGCAGGAGGAGCTTCACAGTCCCATGGTGATGCAGGCAGGGTGATGGAATGGACTGGTTTGGAGGTGGATAGGATTACCTGCCTATTTCCCACTTTAGCCCAGTAGTGCCCTATTCTGCTTCTCATTCCTTTCATTGCACCATGCAACATCTAATTTAACCCAACTAAATTATGTGGGGCATCGTATTCTCTACTCTGCATATTGGGACTAAGAAACATGGTAGGTGCTTGAGTTCATTAGGGCATATTTGATAGAGCATGATAGTACCTACCCGCCATGGCTACTCTGGTTGAGGCTTGACAGTGGCAAGGGCAATAGGTGCTGGGGCACCGTAGACACTTAAAAGGAGTGGGGTGAGTGGAGTGTTGTTCTTTGGCTCAGTAAGTACTTGGCAGTTTTGAAACCCACACCCCTTGCCTATTCTGACAAAGGCAAGTGACAGTGATATCGATACCAGGGCTTCCACTTCACCCGCAAATAGTGGGGCAGATAGAGGAGGCTAATAAGGTTTCATAGTTTTCTGGGTGAGGGGAGCAAGAGGGTTGTTGTGCTACATAGGCGTTTTGGGGTTGCCTGGCAAGAGAATGGTTGGACTCAAAGGAGGAGAGAGAGCGTATGTACCTCCATTTCCTGGAGTATGTACTTGATGATGTCTTGGTATCTCAGAATGCATGCATCTGGGAAGATAGCGTGGCCTTAATGGAGGTGAAAACAAAGGTCAATTGTTTAATGTAAAATCCCTTCTGAGTTCCATAATGCTCCAATTGTTAATTGATGCGCTCAGATAAAGGAATCCAATTTAAAGGAGCTAGACTCCGCTTGAAGCCTAGCAGAGCTCGATTATCAGGCACCATCATGAACATTTATTTCTCCACATCAGTTTTTACTCTCAATTTATGATCACACTTTCCAGCTTGTTACATCACAAGCAAGTGGGTGTTCAGCCGCTCTACCTTTCAAGCACATACGCACTTTATTGGAAGCACAAGTTTTTAGCCTTACGGATGGGTGAATGGCCCTTTCTGAAGAACCTCCCGGAATGGCGCCGGCCGGGTAGTAGCACTGAATGCAGGTTTTGTGGCTACCACTCTGACACAATGGAACACATCATCTGTGCATGCCCTGCACTGCTTATGGCCAGACGGTCACTGCTGCGAGGCCAAGGTATAACGTTTGGAGTTCGATCTTGCCGCCAAGCAATAATGGCCGCTCTTAACCCTGACAACACCAAGTTAAACATTGGGCATACGAAATTTGTCTATAAAGCGTCAAAACTACTTGAAGCCACAATCGCATCCGAACCCTCCTCACCATAGCACGGCGGTCGAGTTAATAGATTCAATAACCAAATCAGAGACTACAAGAAATCCAGAGTGATGTCCTTCATCAGAACATTAATAGACCTTAACGGCCCCCCGAATTTTAAGTAATTTTAAATCCTTCGTTTTTAACATTTATCACAGTCATTTTTATCGTTCAATTTTGTCATGTTTTAAATTGTAAATAGTTTTTTACAACCAATCAATAAAGAGTATTATTACATCACAAGCACATAACTGTAGATTAGATAGATCATCAGACATATCCAAAACAGCTTGGACATGTCACAAAGCCAGCAGTGCCGTGCACAAAGCAAAACAAACTGCTGAGCAACCGACATTGCTCTGAGCTGTGATGAAAATGGGAAACCCATCCAGTCCTACCTCCCTTACTCTGAGATCATCATTCTCAGAGTTCAATTTATCAGACATGCGACCCAACCATCTAAAATTGCCAACAATGGCCCCCCTGCAATTAAAATAGAGCTCAACCTTCGTATCACACAATGGACACAAACGTTTTTAGGATGGACATAAACATGGTACTTGAAACAGTACAACGCAGATTCCAGTCTGTAAGGAAACAGCATCTTTGTAGCCCACATCCCAGACAAACCACTGCTTAATGAGCACTTTCTACTGTCTGATGTGTACAAAAGTCAATGACATGACTTGACCCAGTTGATTACAGAGCACTGTTGTGGTAATTCCCAATGGTATTGATACGTTCTGCATTTTCTAGTTTCTGAACAAGTTCTCATTGTGGAAGACAACCTAGTACCATTTTCAGGTACCCCCTCTATCTCAAGATCGGTGTGCATTTGGAACATCCTTGAACAGTTGACTCTTCATAAGTGTTACTGTACCGTGCATGATTTTAAGGGCATGTTCAGATTGATATAATTTCAGTACCTAGCACTGAATTTACACATCACAAAAAAGCTGTTGTGTGTAATCATTCATCTTATGTACTTTGAAATGATTTCAATACACCTGCTCGCTAGTTATTGAATCTGGAATAATTTCAAATGTTAGGAAAACAACTTCATTAGGGTCAGCTAGAAGCCTGCTCCAGGTAGGTACTGCAACTGTTCCAGATAAGTACATGTTTGAGGCATATAAGCTGCAGATTGTACACTTATGCGTAGATCGCCATCTGGTGTTGGGCTCGGATGCTTGCACTTTGTTGTTGTCTTGGAACAGTCTTTTGTAGTCACAAGATAGGTGACTCCTCCCTTGGACGATAGTGCGCATGGGAATCGACTACATCCTCAGATTGTATTTTTCCAGCCATCGGGTTCGGATGTAACTTTTACGGTTCGGCACCGTAGTTCCAAACCTTTTCTCACGCGCAAACTAGCTACAATTCTACGGTATTGTTTTTGATCGCATAATCTTCCACGCACATCTCAGCTATTTGATTCAAGTCGTCGACGTGGGCCGCTGGGCCTATCGACGCCACTCGGGCCTACAGCTCATGGAAAGGACTCCATTAAAAAACTGCTCCCAGTGTGGAGCGAAATTACCACACAGTGACCATCACAAGGTCTTTAACCTCTGTCTCTTGCCTGAGCACGACGAGAACGATTGCCAGGCCTGCGCCTCTTTTCGATCCAAGAAGACCATCCGTGATTGCCAGGCCCGACGACACATCATGGCGCAGAGAGCAGCTCCGGCACCAGTGGACATCTTCGATGAAGGCCCTGATGTCCCGGAGGAGGATTCTGAGGACCTGGAAATCCTATCCGAAGCAGACAATCCAGACTCAGACGACCACATCACTCCTGGTCAATGAGTGAGTACAACTGCCCCTACCCCAACTCCACCCGAAAAAAAGAAGGCCCTGGTCAAGACTTCGCCTGCTGGCCCGAGTCGCGACCGAAAACATGCTTCAGAAGCCCCGCCCCCGAAGAAAAAGTACAAGCCTTCCGGTAGCTCGGGACCCAGCAAACCGCACATTATTGTCCCGCAAGCGCCTTCAGCACCAAAAACGGGAGATCCCCAAAACAAATCGGCACCGACCACCTCGACGCCGAAAAAACCACCGACTCCATAGGTAAGCCGCAGGACCCAAAACCATCTCCTAAGGCCTCGGAGCACAAATCCAAACCCCCTTGGACCCGAAAAAGTCGGCGCCGAAAGCGGTTACCGAAGAGGAAGAACTTTTTCGACCGGATCCTGTCAATCCAAAGCAGACAAAACTCCATATAAACCCAAAACCAGGACATGTGGATGCTGTTCCACATAACAAGAGGAAGTTGGACACACCAGACACTCCTGCAGTGCATGTGAAGAAAAAAGATTGTGCCACTTCACCTTAAGACCCTCTTCTCCTGTTCCTCCCCCTGAACCTGTCTCTTTTCCACAGCCTCCAAAACTCCCACCTCCTTCACCACCACCACACGATGATGATGATGATGATGATAATTTAGGGGGTGGGGGAGGCAACAAAGACCCTTTCACTGACCCTGATACGGACACTGATATACCACAGGACGATTGGGAAGACTATATTCACCCAATAGATCCCACAGACCAACCTGATCCCCAGCCATATCTAACAAAACCATCTCCCCCAAATGACAATATTGGCTTTGGTCAACTTTTAAATAGAGCTGCTCTCTACCATTGTGTTCCCATGCATTCAGACCTAGCAGACGAAGACTTCCTTCTAGACACCTTCCAATAGTCACAAAAAACAGTTCAAATTCTACCAATGATAAAAACGGTCATTACACATGCTCCCGACATATTCAAAGACCCGGTCAGAGCTAGAATTCTTAATCCCAGAATTGATCAAAAATATAAGCCCCCCCCTACTGATCCCACCTACATCAAAGGGCAGCTACCCTTAGACTCATTAGTCGTAAGTAATGCTAGGAAACGCGCCAACTCTCAAACCTCTGGTGATGCACCACCTCCGGATAAAGAATCTAAATTATTTGATGCCTCTGGCAAGAGAGTTGCTGCACAAGCAGCTAATCACTGGTGCATAGCCAACACGCAAGCATTACTTGCTAGATATGATAGAGCTCACTATGGCCAACTAGATTACCTACTACAACATTTACCTGATCAATACAAAGACCAGGCAAATTATTTAATTCAAGAAGCCAAAATAATCACTAACGTGCAATCATATGTGCCCTTGATGCAGCTGACACAGCCTCTAGGTCCTTTAACACTAGTGTGCTACTCAGAAGACATGCCTGGTTACAAATCTCAGGCTTTAAACAGGAGGTACAAACAACTATCCTCAACCAGCCGTTCAATCAAGAAAAACTCTTTGGACCGGCTGTAGACAGCACTCTAGAGAAGATGAAAAAGGACACTGAGACTGCAAAATCCATGGGAGCATTACAGTCTCCAACTACACGTGGTTCCTTTAGTAGCTCCTTCTATAGAGGAGCATCCAAAACCATTGGAGCAGACACTGCCTCCTCTTCATACAAAAACACCCCACAAACATCCCCCAGCGGAGGATATTTTAGAGGGGGATACAGAAGAAATAAAAACAAGGGCAGAGGCCGAGGTAACAACACTCGCGCCTCCTGTGAGAAGTTAGCCTGGCATACGATGTCCACTAGTTCTAGTGCATGAGTACAAAACAGTGTTCACAAGGTACTCATTTAACTTCACCAATATATACTTTTGCAACTAAAGTTGTTGCTCTGCTTTAATCTTAATCAAGATTTGAAATGCATGAATGACCTTTCATTAAGTCACAGTATTAATCAAAAGAACTCTAGTACTCCTTAACAAGCCTGCAGAAGCATTTCATTACAGTGTACCTGGCTTCAGCCGAAGCAGGTAGATTTATTTTGAACATAGGTATGAAAGTATATACACAATAAAAAGATTTTTATATTTTTCACATTCGAAGTGAAGTTGTGACCCTACGTGTAGTGACCATAACCCTATCTCCGTGAATATTCTGTGACATAATTGGACTTTAAGACAGTTATTAATGATAAATAATCCAAGCTGTCTCTCTTGTTGTTGTCGACTGCGTTTCGACCCTCTCTAGGTACCGGGTCTCATCAGGACTGTTTACAGAACTAAACACTGTGAGTCTGCCTAAAATAATCCTTCCTCCACATTGTCACAGGGTGAGCACTTATATAATGTGCATGTTTAAAATAAGTTTAAAATAATGATTCCCTGATTACAGATCCGGATATTCCTTCGCAGCCTCGACTGCCATCCAAATTCATCATTCATATACTGGTAAGATTATACCACCTCCTAACAAGCTCCATTCTCCCTCAATCCCGTAAAATACCATTGTAGTTATACATTGTCCCCTGTTTAGTCCCCAGATAAACAGTCCTACTTCAACACGGCGACTTCCTTGCCCCACTAGATCTCAAGAACGCCTACTTCCACATTCCCATACACCCTGCCCACAGGAAGTATCTAAGGTTCATACTGAACGGACAACACTATCAGTTCAAAGTCCTTCCATTCGGGGTAACCACCACGCCCAGAGTGTTCACAAAGTGCCTTGTGGTAGTAGCGATACAAAAGGGGATGATGGACGGAGCGCTTGAACAAATCAAACACTCACCCCCAGTCAACTGATCTGGGTTTAATCCATCACCATTCTTTAGTTCACTCAGCCACCCCAGTTCAGACATGGCTATATGCAAATCAGTCTGACCCTGTGCCTCATGGGAACAGTCCAGCCCGAACTGCCAAGCCATGTCTTCCCTGGACCGGAAACAAGCATCCTGGGACCGGTTTCGGATTCATAATCCTCATCAGCCAGGCTATCTTGAATCCAGTGGCCAAGTGAACAAGGGACTCACGTCTGAGCATACCCTGCCACACTTAGGGCGAACAAAGCGATACAAAAGGGGATGATGGACGGAGCGCTTGAACAAATCAAACACTCACCCCCAGTCAACTGATCTGGGTTTAATCCATCACCATTCTTTAGTTCACTCAGCCACCCCAATTCAGACATGGCTATATGCAAATCAGTCTGACCCTGTGCCTCATGGGAACAGTCCAGCCCGAACTGCCAAGCCATGTCTTCCCTGGACCGGAAACAAGCATCCTGGGACTGGTTTTGGGTTCATAATCCTCATCAGCCAGGCTATCTTGAATCCAGTGGCCAAGTGAACAAGGGACTCACGTCTGAGCATACCCTGCCACACTTAGGGCGAACAAAGTGATACAAAAGGGGATGATGGACGGAGCGCTTGAACAAATCAAACACTCACCCCCAGTCAACTGATCTGGGTTTAATCCATCACCATTCTTTAGTTCACTCAGCCACCCCAGTTCAGACATGGCTATATGCAAATCAGTCTGACCCTGTGCCTCATGGGAACAGTCCAGCCAGATCAGTTGACTGGGGGTGAGTGTTTGATTTGCTCAAACGCTCCGTCCATCATCCCCCTTTTGTATCGCTTTGTTTGCCCTAAGTGTGGCAGGGTATGCTCAGACGTGAGTCCCTTGCTCACTTGGCCACTGGATTCAAGATAGTCTGGCTGATGAGGATTATGAATCCGAAACCGGTCCCAGGATGCTTGTTTCCGGTCCATGGAAGACATGGCTTGGCAGTTCGGGCTGGACTGTTCCCATGAGGCACAGGGTCAGACTGATTTGCATATAGCCATGTCTGAAATGGGTTGGCTGAGTGGGCTAAAGAATGGTGATGGATTAAACCCAGATCAGTTGACTGGGGGTGAGTGTTTGGTTTGCTCAAACGCTCCGTCCATCATCCCCCTTTTGTATCGCTTTGTTCGCCCTAAGTGTGGTAGGGTATGCTCAGACGTGAGTCCCTTGCTCACTTGGCCACTGGATTCAAGATAGTCTGGCTGATGAGGATTATGAATCCGAAACCGGTCCCAGGATGCTTATTTCCGGTCCATGGAAGACATGGCTTGGCAGTTCGGGCTGGACTGTTCCCATGAGGC
The DNA here is from genome assembly GCF_964261635.1 of Lissotriton helveticus. Lineage (NCBI taxonomy): Eukaryota > Metazoa > Chordata > Amphibia > Caudata > Salamandridae > Lissotriton > Lissotriton helveticus. Next base: position 773,958,091 of record NC_136070.1, on the reverse strand, counting down.
ACAGGGTCAGACTGATTTGCATATAGCCATGTCTGAAATGGGGTGGCTGAGTGGGCTAAAGAATGGTGATGGATTAAACCCAGATCAGTTGACTGGGGGTGAGTGTTTGATTTGCTCAAACGCTCCGTCCATCATCCCCCTTTTGTATCGCTTTGTGGTAGTAGCAGCACACTTACGAAGACAACAGATCCATGTCTTTCCTTATCTCGACGACTGGCTAATAAAAGCAAATCGTACAACCAGTGTGTTCATCACACTCATCAAACCACCCAGTTGCTTCACAACTTGGGATTAACAATAAACTACCCCAAGTCAAATCTTCCGCCCTCCTACATACATCAGTATCTAGGGCCTACACTGGACACTTCCAGAGCTCTGGCATTTTCCAATCCAGCCAGGATAGCCAGTATGCAAACACTAATAAGCAGATTTCAAACACAGCATTCCCTCCCAGCAAGGGTATTTAAGCAGCTCATAGAAATGATGGCCTCTTGCATCGTTATCGTTCCTCATGCAAGACTTCAGATGTGCCCCTTACAAGAATGCCTAGCACGTCAGTGGAACCAGGCTCAAGGACAACTTACAGATCTGGTGTTGGTATAACCACACATATCGCTCTCTGCAGTGGTGTAACATACAAAACCTGTCCAAAGAGCGGCCGTTCCCAGAGCCGGTTCCACAGATAGTGCTCACAGCAGACGCATCACTCACCGGCTGGGGAGCCCATCTCCTAAACCACACAATTCAAGGCAAATGGACCACTCAACAGAAAGTGCTCCACATCAATCACTTAGAACTACTGACAATATTTCTAGCATTAAAATCATTCCAACTACATCTACAGCACAAGACTGTCCTAGTCCGGACGGACAACATGACAGCCATGTATTACATTCAGAAACAAGGAGGCGCACATTCTTTGCAGCTGTCCCACCTCGCACAGGAGATGGGCCATTCCACAAAACATATACCTTCTCGCAGAACATCTTCCAGGAGTTCACAATCAGATTGCGGATCTCCTAAGCAGACAGACACAGTAGATACATTAATGGGAACTTCATCCCCAAGTTCTTCTACCATTTTTCCAACCGTGGTTCACAACACTGCTAGAACTCTCAGTAGTTCCACACCAAAAACTACGCCTCTCCCCAACATCGCTAATGCAGAATCATGGAGACATAAGGCACCCCGATCCAGGTCAACTGAATCTAGCCCTCTGGCTCCTGAAGTCCTAGAGTTTGGTTACCTTAACCTTCCAACGGACTGTATGAACAGCATTAAAGAAGCCAGACGCCCTAATACTAGAGCTTGCTAGGCAGCAAAATGGAAAAGATTTGTCATCTACTGCAATAACAATAACATTGATCCACTGGATGCTTTAATCCAGGACATCATTTGCTATGTGTTACATTTACAAAGATGTAATCTAGCATAATCATCCATACGGTTACATGTAGCTGCACTTGCTGCTTATTTACAAAACAGACAACACTTGTCATTATTTAGAGTACCTGCAATTAAAGCCTTTATGGAGGGCCTTAAAAGAATAATTCCTCCCAGACTACCACCCTCTCCGGGGTGGAATTTAAACATTGTTCTTACCAGGCTCATGGGTCCCCCATTTGAACCTCTATATAAATGTGAACTACAGTTCCTCACATGGAAAGTAGCTTTTACCTCTCTTAGAAGGGTAAGTGAGATCCAGGCTTTAACCATACAAGAACCATTCTTACAAATACATCCTAATAAAGTGGTTCTCAGAACAAATCCAAAATTCCTTCGCAAAATCTTCTCTGCTTTTCATCTTAACCAATCAGTTGAGTTTCCTGTGTTTTTTCAAAAGCCAGACTCTGTGGCAGAGAGAGCTCTTCACACACAAGACGTCAAAAGAGTCCTGCTTTATTATATGGACAATGCCCTTTCGAAAGACAAAACAAATGTTTGTATCCTTCTCCCCACCTCATAAAAGTAACTCCATCTCCAAAGCTGGGATCGCAAGGTGGATAGTAAAATGCATTTAAATATGCTACAAAAAGGCTTAACACACATTAACAATTCCCCCTAGAGCACATTCAACACGCAAACTAGGGGCATCCATGGCATTCTTAGGGAACATTCCCTTAGATGACATATGTAATGCAGCAACATGGTCTACACCACACACCTTCACCAAACACTATTGTGTTGATGTGCAGGCTAAGCAACAAGCTTCTGTGGGCCAGGCTGTTCTTAAGACACTTTTTCAAACTATTGCAACACATACAGGTGACTACTGCTAGGGGAGACACTGCTGTACAGTCTATGCATAAGTGTACAATCTACAGCTCATAAGCCTCGAACGGAAAATGCTACTTACCACTATGCATCTGTTCTTGGCATGTAGAGCTGCAGAGTTGTACACGCCCACCCGCCTCCCCGGGACCTGTATCTGTTCCAGTTTTTATCTTAATTAGATACTTACATGGACATCTATTCTATTTCCTATAAACTCCATCATTTCCCTGCATGGCGAAAAAAAACAGTCTGAAGATGGAGTCGATGCCCATGCGCACTATCGTCCAAGGGAGGAGTCGCCTATCTCGTCACTACAAAAGACTCTTCCAAGACAACAACAAAGTGCAAGCATCCGAGCCCAACACCTGATGGCGAGCTATGCATAAGTGTACAACTCTGCAGCTCTACATGCCAAGAACATATGCATACTGGTAAGTAGCATTTTCCTTACCCTGTTGAATCTCATATTTATTATAACTTGTGCATGTGGTGGGTTTAGGCTTCTAGACTTAATGTAAGCTGTACCTATTCCTCTTGGGCAACTCCTGCTCCAGGAGCTATTTTTAAAGATTTATCATTAAAGATGTATTCATTCTTTACCTAGAGATGACTAGCCCTCAGTCCCTGGTTCTTCTGGGCATTTATTAGTCTGAGATTTCCCGTGCTAGCAGTTACTCGGTCTTTCAGATGCCCAGCAGTTAAAACTTGCATACCCATTACGAGAACCCTACTGACAATATCAACAGGGCTTATTACTCCTTAAACGATTCTAAAAAAGGAGGTTTTCCAGAACTCCTTGACAAGCATGATCAGTTAAAGAACCCTGAAAGTTTGTATGTCGTCCATCATGTGCATACCACCATTACTACCGACCGAAACATATCATACTTTCAGAGATACCAAGATGAACAGGTCACACATTTTTCTTGTCCCAACCCTATCTTAGTCCTGTAACCCTAGCCAGGTGCAGTCGCTTCCAGTCTACTATATTACAGTGAGAGAAGGAGCACGATGGAGATGCCCTGAAGGTTTTTGATCATCCTCGGCTCTGGGTACCTAGAAACTACAATAAAGCCTGTATCCTTATCTCCCATTCGGCGGTAACCCACTTCTCAGCCGGGCTGGTTTCCTGCGAGTTTGTGAATGATTTGCCACTCGTAAGCTGACTATAGCACAGGATTTGATCATGGGTGCTGTGTTAAAACAGTGGAGTGCATTTAAAGGTTTCTGCATTTCTATTTGGTTTTATGAAGAAACCTGTCCCCGCATGTGAGTGTTAATTTGCCATTTATTTCAGGTTTTGAGTCTCTAGGTGTACACCTCCTCCGAACCAGTAGCAGGCCCAAAGCCGCCCCTTTCTGTCTGCCCTCTTGATCACATGACTGGGCCTTCTCCTGAGCCATCCCTTCTCCTTCCTTTAACCACTAATCATTGATATCCTCTGAGCCTGCTCAGCCTTAGACAGATAAAGAGTGGAGAGTTAAGGGACTCTTCCTGTGCCGGAATTTCTGTCTAGGACACTACTCTCTTCCTTTATCAAACTGCAAACCTATCATCTTCTCTCTGTTAGCTCCACAGTTTTCACAGATTTGCTCATAGTATCACCCAGTCCTGTTTTTTGCACCGCCACCACTCCAGGTAGACCATTACTATGGTGTGTACTGTTTTTCCGTGGTTTGTACTGCTTCTTCTTCTAGGTAGACTCCGGAGTCACTTTACACTGGTGTTAAAGCTGTTGTCCTTGGGTTTGTACCTTAAGACTCGTGGCCTAATTACGAGTTTGCAGTCCATAGGACCGCCAACTCGCAGTGGAGGTGCACCCGCACCAGAGGCCTGACCTCTGTATTACGAGTACGGCGGTCGGATCTCCAGAGAACCACTGCACTCACCAAGGATCCATGATACTTGGCGTTGGCATGGTGGTCTTGAGACTGCAATATGGTTGGTGGTGCTGCTGCAGCACTGCCAAGCATATTACAAGTTTTCTCACCACCAGCAGCCCCATAGCGGTTCTCACACCATGAAAATGCTGGCGATGAGGAAACTTAGGGGGCCCTACTGAACCCCCTGCTACCTCAGGGCCTAGGGATGCACGTAGGGGGGGACCATGTTTGCCCCCTGTCTAAATGCACAGTCGGTCAGCGCGGCATGGACCTTACAGTCCATGGCCTTCTGGAACGCGCTGTGTCGGGCCCACCAAGCTGCCTTTTATAAGGCTCTGCTGTGCGCCTTTGAAAGGTAGCGCCATGGGCCTGCCGCCGCAGGGCCGCCTGCCCGGATTACAACTTTTATGGTGGGTGGTCAGCAGTCGACTTCGACCGTGTGGGAGCAGGACGGTGGCATGGTGCACCACACCGCCAAAGTCGTAATCAGACCCTTAGACCACATGGATCCATTACTACGGTGTCTGCTGATTTCTTCTGTGTAGCACTGTTATTATTTGTGGGTGGACCTCATGCTGAATGCATCAGAAGTGTCCTTTTGGGGTCTGTGAAGCTGAAAAATTGTAAAAGGTTCTCAGATATGCCTATTCCATTTACAAGGGTTTTCCTAAGATAGGATTTTATCACTGGCAAGTGATTATAAGACAGAAGGCCCATAATGAGGTGCAATGAAACAAGCAGTCCTCTGTTACTAAAGTCACTGTAAGGAATTAAAGCATTTCCCAGTTCAGGCACTGCTGAAGATGAGGATGGCTAACCACATAGTGAAAACACAAATTGAGGCATCTCTACTGTGTAAGTATTTATGCTATCATAATTTGTATAATGCTATTTTACCAATGGAATGACTCCTTTCTGAGTCCAGGCACCCTTTCAATTTGATTCTGGGATTTTCCAAGACCAGTTGTGTATGTGATGTTAGGATAGTGAATTTGGTGTTTTTAGAATGTGTGGATGTAGTTCACATGCTTAGCACATAACTACCATTTAGTGTTGGGCGTGGATGTTGCACATTGTTTTTCTTTGAAGGATACGTTTTGGGCTCAAGTTGACTCATGACCCCTCCCTGAAATCCAGAATGCACCAGGGCAAAGGCTCCTCGTCAGATTGTTATTTTCCCCCAAACGGTGAGTGAAAGTGAAGTGAAGCAGGACAGTAAATGTCTACAGGTGCTTTGGGAAAGAATCTGTGAAGTGGCATATCTGAAGCATGGCCTTGCATTGTGGAGGGGTGGAAGGCATGTGTAAATCCACGGTACTACAAGATACCAACAGATCGTTACTGGTAAGTAGCCTTTCCTGTTTGTAGAATGTGTAGCTGCAGCTCACCGTAGGCGCTGAAACGAGAGGTGCGGGAGTGCTGCACCACCTCCGAAATAATCATGCAGGAGTTCTGAAGGTGAATGATCAATAAATATGCCTTTATGTTTATTTTGTGTTTATCTTGCCTCATTTACTATGCATTCAAAGACAGAGGTCAAATGTGAGGCTATTTTTCTAACAAATTGCTGCATATTCTTTTAACAAGGAACCTGGTGTTTGGTTTTCTTTCTCTTTGTAGGAAAGAGGAGTGTTATCTGATGTGGGGGTTAGACCTCACCAATGTATAAAAATAGCGTGTATTTGTATCTTAATGTAGACACCAAAACAAATGTTATAGCATACATATAAGCGGAGTTATTGATTTTTGAAGCAATATTAAATCAGTGCAAAATACTACATGAAAAATATAACATTGCAGTCAATGGGAAAAACCACTGCTGACAATGGGTCACTTACAGGTCGAGTTACGTGGAACCCTTACAGGGGTAAGGGCATACGAGCCCCTGGACCTGGCCACAACAGGTAGATACATTTTCCGTAGTCGTAAAGTCCGGGTATAGAGTTGTCCTGGCTGTCCGCGGTGCTGAACAAGAACTGCAGTTATGCTGGTTTTACCGCTTACACGGTGCTGCGAGAAACAGAATGCAAAAACACAACAGATACACAGCTTCGGGTTGAAGGTTGGCACGGTGTTCCCTGTAGATGCAGTGTCAAGAGTGGGCGTTATATGCCGGATTGGCAAGCAACAACCTTTGGCAGTGGTAAGCACATCAAAAAGGTACTGGAACGTCACTGGATCCTAGGAAGTGATATAGCGGCGTGAAACTTAATGGCAGGCAAGACTACAACCCCCACAATGCACTGGACCCCTTGGATGTGTCCAGAGATTCGTCAGAGTCAGTGAGTGTTTTTACCTGCAGTTTGCAGTGGACGAGTACCACTAGTCTAGAGGAGTGAGACAGTGATTCTGACATCCACAGGGGCCTCTCTCTCAGGGAGTGCCGAGGTTTAGCGAAGGACGAGGTTTGTTCACTCAGTTCTAAGACTGTTACAACAGGAACAAAGTATCCCTCTTTTGCTTTGGTACTGTGGGCAAATTCCTGTTGTCATTGACCCAGGTCTCCTCTTGGTCATTCATTGGTGCAAGTTGTTCAGATCTGAGGTTCTAGTACCAGGGTGGTGCCTTAAATTCTAGATGTATGGGAGTTATGTAGGTGGGAGCTAGTAGCCATTGGGCGGCTAGTCCACCCCTGAGGTCGCCAGTTCTGGAGGTGTAGATCTCCTTTTGTACCCAGAATCCTCTATTCTTCCATTCCTACAGATGGCAGAAATCAAATTGTAATGTACAAATCAGGCTGCTCCCCCTGGAGGTGTCCCTAGCCTTCTGGGAATCTACACTTCCCTGCATATCGAATTTCCCACCTGCCCGATGCAAATGCCTTTGAAGCTAACTGCCTTGTTTTGACACTTCACTAGCCTGCTTGAGAGGAAAGAGATGTGACCTTCCTGTCCAAGCCTTTGTTCCTGCCTCCTGGGAGTGATGACACTGCCTGGCTAGATGCCAGAATCCTGTCTTGATGGCAGCAGGTGCAGGAAAGTGCCGGCTGGACAGCCAGAGAAGCTGAGGCAACCAGGTGGGCAACCTCTAGTGTCTCCACCTGGGTGTATGCCATGTGACCTTGGATTCCTGTCAGGGTTGAAAAGGCACTTTGTTTGATACCAAACCTGACCTATTTCGGCAGTACCATGATGGAGCTGCCAACCTCAAGAATGGCCAGGTGGCAGCTCCTGTAATCGTATGGTCTGCTAACACTTGTAGTAGTTTCCAAAGGGGAATGCCACTATAGTCTTGCACTTACATGTCCTCATCTTTAATACTATGCACCCTACCTTCTGGGCTGAAGAGGCCTATCTTAAGAGTGCATTTGACTGTCCCACACACGGTGAGGGCACAGTCGAGTTCAGGCAGTTTGCACTGCTCCTGCAGTCTGCAGTGGCATGCGCCTGCTGCCAGTAGTTTGCTTGGGTCTTTCAGGGTGGCAAAAACCAGTAATGCAGCCCTGGAGACCCCTTTACCACATATGCCCTGGTTACCCCTGGTACCATATACTAAGGGGTAACGTCTTTGCCAATTTGAGATTACCTAGTCGAACATAACAGTTTGGAGAGAGCACAGACACTGGGTTCTGGGCAGCAGACTCCAGTGCACTATCAGAGTCATAACCATCAGTATTTGGAGCAAAATGTCTGTGTGTGTGGGGGGAGGGGGGAGGGGGGGTGACCTTACAAAAAGAGCTCTTTCCTGCACTCTGACTGCAAAAAAGGAAGATTTTGTAAAAGTGACCCAGGTGACAATCTTGATGGGGTGCAGGGAATGAAAGAAAGGCTATAGGATGTAATTCTTTTCTAGCACACAACACGATTTAAAGACCTGTAAATGAGCTATACAGATTTCAAAATATATCAGCAATTAGTAAAGCACAAAAGATGCCCTTTTTGGTAATTCTGAAGTGAGATGGAAACAAAGATTTTAATAGGATCAGAACAAATCAAAAAAAATTATTTGGTGATGTGCAAATGATAAACATGTGCTGAAACCCGATTTCTACACATCGTTTGTTCAGTATATCGATTTATCAATAAGATTGCACATCTGTGCAAATTTAGTGGCCTTTTTTGTAGCAATTATTTGATTGGCATTAATTAATAAAGTACCAAAAAAACAATGCTGTCTGCAAATGACTGTGTACTACCCCACCATTGCTCCAAAATGAGCCACCAGCAACATCCTACAACATTCCCACTCTCCTGTTGAATGTGTGTGGCACATTTGCTATACTTGTTCTTTGCGTGATGCTTGGATTTTTCAAAATCCCTGACTTCAGTCATTAACATAAATGGCAGCACACCCACTCTGAAAAATGTTCCAGCATCACTGTAGTTTACATGCTTTATCTATACTGAAACACAGTGCTCTTCCCTGAAGTAGCTGCTTGTGAGCAGATGATAGATTTGTAAACACTTTTTTCAGGATTGTTTGCTCGACATGTGCCTCTTGTTGGGCATGAATGTCTATACAACTTGTGCCTTGTGAAAGTGTACAGAGAAGGCCATGTAGCTGCTTTGCCGATGACCCAGGACATTGCCAGAAAGGCCACAGCGTTTCCTTTCTTACAAGTAGAATGTGCCTTAGGCACAGAGTGAAGAGTACATTTCACCCCGAAATCAAAACTTATACTTCGATGAAAAACAACTTGCAACATCCATGCCCAGCATCAGATGACAGGTTGGCCAAAGCATGCAAATCTGCAGCACTACAAACTACAATCAGTTTTAGGGAAGTACACTTTTCCTTATCCAGTGCATTCATTAATTATAATTCGTATTGAGTAACATGAAATACAGTTTGAAGATAGAGCCAAATTGTGGTGCTACACGTTATGCTACACGGAGGGTCGAGTAAAAGGCATGTCCTCCAGGTTTTGCTACTGACTGGTTTTTCAATCATTTTTGGAACCACAACTGCATTTCATGATTATACACCACTGATTCATGTTTCCACATATTTTACGAATTGTGAACAGCTAAGTATTCTTTAGATGTATAACATCTATATGTACCCAATAACTCACCCATCCCAGCCCACTAGAGCACGGTGATCCAACTATATCGCAAATCTGTACTTGATTGGATTATGTTTATGTATCTGAAAGGTGTTTTGTGTGATTCAGTTTGATGTTTTAGTATCTTATGTTTTAAACTGTTTAGTGTGGCTGTGAGAATGTGGCTTCCAACTATCCTCTGCTTGACCTGTGGCAGAAGGCATAGGTTCTGACGGAAGGCTAACACACCCACAATTTACACAAGCAAAGCCTGCAGAGCAGTCCAATAATGCAATTTCCAGCAAGAGTACATGACGCCATGGGACACCATGTGAGTTCTTGGCAAGTTAGTCAGCAAGAGTCCATCACATGCAGCTCAAAAGAGACAACTGTAGAGTCCAGTGTACTGACAATAAGAGCGTTTTTCTGATAGTGATATAGGAGTTTAAAGGTCATCAGGTTAGAGCATCTCTATATGATAATATCCCAGGCGAGAGTGCAAACTTATAAGGCTTCTCTATAGTGATAGCATTTCCGGTTTAGTGTCACCAAAGTGTGCAGCACCTCAAGTCTGTCATAGGAGAGTGGCATGTTAGTTAGCTTTCTTATCATTGCTTAGGAGATTGGTATACTGGTATCTATAGCACCATTTCTTTCCTTCTCCTTCAGACTCCTAGAACACCTATCCCACAGTGTGAGTAAATTTAAGAACAGGTGTAATAATATGGATCGCCACTTGTTATACAGGAGCCTATGCCTGCCTTTCTACAAGACGGGTTGTGTAGAGCAAGTGTGTGCATGACCAAATCTATTAGAAACTCAAAACAACACAGAAAAAAGTATACATCAAACAAACACACTAATTATGGAATAATTGTATATACTGCACAATTAAATGTACCAACGAAATGCAAACTCTTGTCTTCGTAAGCACACTCCGAGAAGGCAAAATTCTGCAGTTTTGAGAACCCTGGGTTAAGTACATAGTTGTACTGTTTGCTGCTATTTAATGTCTATTATTAATTTCATTTTTCACCAGGAGTAATAATATATTGTTTTTACTCTCGAGTCCTTACCTGCTGAGCCTTTCCCTCTCGAGTGCCAAGCCCTTTTTTGGCTAATTGGTGTAGTTTGTGCTTAGAACTTATTTCCACAAAAGCTATCCACACCAAAAAGTAGACCTTTTTCCAGCATATCCTGGGAATTCTAAAGGTGCCCAATGTTTGTGGACTTCCATAGAGGTGACCCAGAATATAGGCAAATATATAGATAAATGTTTTTTTTTTTTGAAAAATAGGAAAACAGTGCTTTGGATAATGTAAAGGTCGTCCTGGGGTGGTAGGGGTTGGTAAGAAGGAAACCGCCAAACGAATGGGCTGTTCAGTCCCTTTGGGGTTTATTAAAGCAAGAAACAGGACACAAAGCAATAAGTCTCGTAATGTCAACAACAACTGAAGTCTGCCTGCTGCTCTCCCGTCGTCAGTAGACCCCGTGCCGGATCCCAGGTCTTCAGGCTCCAGAGACGCTCAAAGGAAAAGGAAAAGAAAGAATACGCCGGGTTACTGGCGTGGTCGAGACCAAGCGTGGCGAGGGGGGGGGGGAATAGTGAAGGGGACCACCAGGGACCACAACCGTGCTCTTGCAACCCGTGGAGGTGGAGGCGCTTGCACGCAGTCTCTCCCTCTCGTGACTACACCTCCGCCCTCTACCCGTTCCCTCCCTCCGTGACAAACACTCCCCTTATGCGCGCCCGTACCTTGCGGAGCCACACTTCTCCAGGTGAAGTGTGGCTGGGCGGAGCGTGGTTCCGTTGGCCTCCCGGCTTGTCCTGCGGTGGTCTGCCGGCTGGTCCTGCTTCAGGCTCGGGTAATCCAGCTCCCGCGTCCTCCCGTGCAACGGCCAACCCCACAGTTGCTTCCTCCGCTGCTCCTGCGTTTGCGCTGTTCCGCTCGAACTCTCGCGCTATCAGCGCCGTCGAAATCACGGATTGGTCAGCCGGGGATGACATCGTAGACGTTGCTCTCGCTTCCGGGTAATCCCAAGCGGCCGCAGAGGGGGCGTGGCAGTCCTGCAGTCGTCGAGGCGGAAAGGAAGAGGGATAGAGGTCAGCTTCGGACTCGTAGCAGGTAGGGACCCCCTGACACATCCCTCCCCCAGGATTTCCCCGACCGGGGGAAAGAGGAAACCGGGACAGAAAGTCAGCGTTCCCCTGTTCGAGACCCTTGCGATGACGGACCTCGATTTGAAAGGGCTGTAGAGCCAGAAACCACCTAAGGATACGGTCATTATGTCCACGATTTCTTTGTAGCCATGTCAGAGGAGCATGGTCCGTATACAGGACAAAAGGTCGTCCTTCCAGATAATACCGGAGTTTTTCCACACTCCAGCGGACAGCCAAGCATTCCTTTTCTATGGTGGAGTAAGCCTGTTCTCGGGGGAGCAACTTGCGGCTGATAAAGAGCACTGGTCTTTCCAACCCCTCTGAGTCCTCCTGGGAAAGAACCGCCCCGATACCCACCCCGGAGGCATCTGTCTGGAGAATGAAGGGTTTCTTGTAGTTCGGGGAAACCAAGACGGGCGAGGTGGTAAGGACCGTCTGTAGGGACCAAAAGCCTTGGTTTCTTTGGGAGTAGGGGCTGGTAGCCTAGGAGAGGTGAGGGATTTCTTTAACAAGTCCATGAGAGGTCCGGCCAGGTCCGCAAACTGTGGAATAAACCTCCTGTAATATCCGACCAGGCCCAAAAATGCTCTCAACTCTCTTTTGGTTTTGGGATAGGGGAGGTCTAGGATAGCCTTCACTTTCTCTGTTTGTGGTTCTATTAGTCCGTTTCCTAAAACGTAACCTAGGTATTTCACCTTTCTGAAGGCGACTCTGGTTTTCTTGGCATTGATGTGAAAGCCTGTGGTTCTTAGGCTAAGGAGGATACTCTCAAGTTGGGTTTTGTGATCTTCCCAGGTCTTACTATAGACGACAATGTCGTCCAAGTAAGCGGAAGAGTATTGTTGATGGGAGGACAAGACTGTGTCCATTGCCCTTTGGAAGGTGGCCGGGGCCCCATGCAGACCGAAGGGAAGAACGGTAAACTGATAGTGTCCTGAGGGGGTAGAGAAGGCTGTTGTTTCTTGGTCTGCTGAGTTTAGCGGAATCTGCCAATACCCCTTGGTGAGGTCAATAGTCGTGATATATTGGGCTTCACCAAGACGTTCCAGCAATTCATCCACACGAGGCAGTGGATACGCATCCTGCTTCGAGACCTTATTGACGGCTCTGAAATCTATGCAAAACCGGATACTCTCGTCCGGTTTGGGAACAAGTACTACCGGAGAACACCAGTTACTGTGTGAGGGTACAATCACTCCTGAACTCAACATCTGGTTGATCTCCTCTTGAAAGGCACGCCTTCTAGCTTCAGGGATCCTATAGGGTTTTTGTTTCACTACTGTCCCGGGTGGAGTGGAAATGGAATGTACCGCTATGTTTGTTCTTCCGGGTTGGTCAGAGAAAACATCGGTATAACGGAGAAGAAGGGATAAGACTTCCTCTCGTTGGGCTTCTGTTATGTCTGGGTTGATAGGAGTGTCAAGGACTGTATGGGGGACAGTCGGGATGGTTTGTACAACTTGTGGGGGTTTCCCTAACCACTTCTTTAGTAGGTTAATGTGATACATTTGCGTCTTATTCCCCTTTAAGCGCAGAATGTAGGTGGTTTTTCCGATTTTACGGATAACCTCAAAAGGACCTTGCCATTCTTTTCTGAGTTTGTGTGTAGAGGAAGGCAACAACACTAAGGCCCAGTCACCCACGTCTAATTCCCTCCATTTTTTTCCCTTGTCATAGAACGTCTTTTGTTTCTTCTGCGCTATGGCGAGATGGTCATGGGCCAATGTCCTCAGTTTATGAAGCCTAGTCTGGAGTTGTCGTGTATAGTCCAACAAGGCCTCCGCCTCGTGGGCTCCCTCCTTTTCCCAGCTGTCTTTTGTGATCTCCAGAAGTGTTCTTGGAGCACGGCCAAACAGTAACTCAAAAGGAGAGGTGCCTAGACTGGCTTGTTTTTGGCTCCGGAGGACAAAAAGGGCCAAGGGTAATAACTGATCCCAATGTTTGCCATCCCCAGACAAAAGCTTCTTCAGGGTGAGCTTTAGACTACCGTTATACCTCTCCACGAGGCCATCCGTCTGAGGATGGTAAACAGAGGTTTTAATGTGTCTGATTTGTAGTTGTTTACACACTTGGGCCATCAAGCGTGAAACAAACGGCGTTCCTTGGTCTGTGATGATTTCGCGAGGAAATCCCATTCTAGAAAATACCTCAACCAATTTTTGAGCGATGGCTGTAGAAGTAGCTGCCCTGAGCGGGAAAGCTTCGGGATAACGAGTGGCATAGTCCACTAAGACCAAGGCATACAGGTGTCCCCTTGCAGATTTAGGTAATGGACCTATGAGGTCCATTCCAATCCTATCAAACGGTTTCCCTATGATGGGTAACGGATTCAGAGGAACCGCCGGGGGAACATAGGGGTTCCGTCTCTGACATATTTGACACTCCTGACAATAGCGGTGTATCTGTGCATATACTCAGGGCCAAAAGAAGTGCTTTAGGATGGCCTGCCCTGTCTTTTCAGCCCCTGAATGTCCCGCCAGTAAATGGGCGTGTGCAAAAAAAAGAATCTGGTCCCTGAAGGCAAGAGGTACTAAGAGCTGTGGTGCGTCATCTGGTTTAGCCAGTCTGTACAATAACCCGTTTTTCTCAACAAAGGTGGGATATGTCCTCTGTAGAGGATCCTGACCTGAACGGGCTATTTGCCAAGCGTTCGTTAGTGTGGCGTCGTTCAACTGTGCTGTTCTGAAGTGTGTATCCCTAGCCCAGGGTTCTGGAACAAGCAGAGCATTGCGTGGAACAGTTTGTAAGGCGTCGGACAGAAGGGCGGTAAAACCCGGGTTATCTGTTCCTATGATCACGGGTTCAGGTAGGGAAGCCATGACACCCACCACTACTTCTGTTTTAGTGCCTGCAGCGGTACAGAGGCTAATGGTGGCTAGCGGGTACTCCCTAACGTCCCCATGAACGCAGCGAATGTGCACCGTCTTCCCTGGCATTAGACAGGAAGAAGGGACGAGTTCCTGTCGGACTACAGAGTGCCTACACCCCAGAATCTAGTAAGGCCCTAACCACTTTCCCGTATATGGTCACACTCACATAGAAGACTGGTCCTGTCTCTTGTGCGAACAGTAGTGAATATGGAGCATTACTGACGTCCATGGGTTCTTCGTCTTTCTCCTTTGTTTTTTTTCTGCAAAACCTCGCTATATGACCCCACTCACCACAGTCATAGCATTGGGGACCAGGATTGGGTTGCAGGTCAGGTTTGGGAAAACGTGGCCGTGGTGGTTGAAATGGGGGTTTTGGGTACTTCTTTTCGGTTTTTCCTGGCAGAGGTTTAAGAGGTTTCTCTGGTTCTCTGATAGGGGGACGCCCTTGGGCACGGGCATACGACGTGGCCATTTCAATGGTGTGTTCCAGAGTCAACCCTGCGTGCTGCTTTAACCAACGCTGGGTGCCATAGGGCAGTGCCTCAAGAAATTGTTATAGGTAAATCTTATTCATCACATCGTCTATATTTCCCTCCTGTGGCTTCAGCCACAGGTCGGCAGCTGCTTTCAGTTTATAGAACAGAGTCTTAGGGAGATCCCCGGGTGTTCCCCGTTCCTGACTGAACTTGAGCCTGTGGGTCTCTTCATCCACACCCAAACGGTCCAGGATATATTGCTTTACAACTGCATACACAGAGGTCCCATCTTTATTTATCATTTGATAGGCGGATCGGGCTTCTCCCGTTAAGAGAGGGGCGAGGTAAAAAGGCCATCGGTCTCCCGGCCATGCACTGGCCCTAGCAGCCCTCTCGAAATTCAGAAAGAAAGCCAGAGGGTCGTCACCTGGGGTAAACTTCTGTAGAGGGACTACAGTCCCGGGTGGGGCGTTTGTCCTGCCTTGTCCCAACACAGTCATTAGTTGGTTCTGACCCTTAGCTAGTTTCAGTAGACTATCTGCCTGAGTTTGTATGGCAGTGGTAAAGGCTGTGCGGTCTGCTTCCGCCTGAGAAGAAGTTTGGCCAATTGCCCACTCGAGTTTGTCCTGGCCCTCTTTCATTTGCTGTATTAGGGCTTCCATCTTGTATCAGAGGATAGTTCGTAAATCCCACTTCTGACACCACTTGTAAAGGTTGTCCTGGGGTGGTAGGGGTTGGTAAGAAGGAAACCGCCAAACGAATGGGCTGTTCAGTCCTTTTGGGGTTTATTAAAGCAAGAAACAGGACACAAAGCAATAAGTCTCGTAATGTCAACAACAACTGAAGTCTGCCTGCTGCTCTCCCGTCGTCAGTAGACCCCGTGCCGGATCCCAGGTCTTCAGGCTCCAGAGACGCTCAAAGGAAAAGGAAAAGAAAGAATACGCCGGGTTACTGGCGTGGTCGAGACCAAGCGTGGCGAGGGGGGGGGGGAATAGTGAAGGGGATCACCAGGGACCACAACCGTGCTCTTGCAACCCGTGGAGGTGGTGGCGCTTGCACGCAGTCTCTCCCTCTCGTGACTACCCCTCCGCCCTCTACCCGTTCCCTCCCTCCGTGACAAACACTCCCCTTATGCGCGCCCGTACCTTGCGGAGCCACACTTCTCCAGGTGATGTGTGGCTGGGCGGAGCGTGGTTCAGTTGGCCTCCCGGATTGTCCTGCGGTGGTCTGCCGGCTGGTCCTGCTTCAGGCTCGGGCAATCCAGCTCCCGCGTCCTCCCGTGCAACGGCGAACCCCACAGTCGCTTCCTCCGCTGCTCCTGCGTTCGCGCTGTTCCGCTCGAACTCTCGCGCTATCAGCGCCGTCGAAATCACGGATTGGTCAGCCGGGGATGACGTCGTAGACGTTGCTCTCGCTTCCAGGTAATCCCAAGCGGCCGCAGAGGGCGCGTGGCAGTCCTGCAGTCGTCGAGGCGGAAAGGAAGAGGGATAGAAGTCAGCTTCGGACTCGTGGCAGGTAGAGACCCCCTGACAGATAACAAATAGCTTGCTGTGCTAAAGTCACCATCTTCCCAGCATTCAGGAACATGGATAGCTGAATTAAAAAAAATATATATTCTTATCACAGTTTTGGCATTTTTCAAAGAGCTAGCCCATTTTCCTATTTTTGTGCCCTCAGCCTATTTCCAGTTTATGTTGGAAACCAGCGTGAAAACCCATGGGTGATCCAGGAAAGCTATAGATTTCTAGAAAGTAGACAATTAGTAGGAAAAATGGCAATTTGTGACAACATTCTCAACTGTAACATTTTGTCACAGTGGCCGATTTGCAAAAGCAATTTGCCATTACCTCGGATATACCCTTCTGATTGCTGGGATATATATAGGGTTAGGAGATTCTCCAAGAAACCAAGGTGCCCAGAGCCAACAACTGAGCTGCACCGTATAATGGTTTTTCTTTGTGTACCAAGTATAGACCAATTCATGTTGTGAAGTCTTTAGTAAAAAGAATGGAAATCAAGCAAACCTATGAATTTTTTAAATTGGCATAAGATACAGAGTTTAGGATCAGTGGTTATTTGAGCATCTATAACTTTGTTGGTACCTGTGCTAGCATATGGTTTAGAGGGTCATTCAATTAGTAATAATAAATGTTCTATTATTCTATGCTCCTACATGTTTTCTGATAAAAAGTGGTACCTCTCTTGTGTCGATGGGTCTAGTGACCACATCAGCAAGGAGCACACTTTTCCACTGAAAACGGACCCTTTATAATGAAGATGGCATCCGTTGCGGACGCGTGAAGAGGGGCAAGATGGCGTCCGTTGCGGACGCGTGAGCTGACCTCTCCTGCTGGACCCTGTGTGGAATCTTTCTGTAGGGATTGGAGAGAGTCGACCTTTTGAAGTTGTCTTCGGTTTGAAATTGGAGTACTGGTCCGGCCCTGCTTTGTGTCTTGAAAACCGCTTTTTTGCATCTAATTGATATTTCATTTACCTTGGACTCTCTCGCTGCTTTTCTCGCTGTTGCTTCACTACGGCCGCTGAGCACCTGCCTCTGTCTGGACATCGATGCTGGGGCTGGTTCTGTT
Source organism: Lissotriton helveticus (assembly GCF_964261635.1). Taxonomy (NCBI): domain Eukaryota; kingdom Metazoa; phylum Chordata; class Amphibia; order Caudata; family Salamandridae; genus Lissotriton; species Lissotriton helveticus. Next base: position 773,940,855 of record NC_136070.1, on the reverse strand, counting down.
GCTGTCTTCGGCCGCGGAGCGCTTGCGGTGCCGGCGAGGTCGGTGGGCGTTGCTGCTGGGAGGCATTCGGCTCACCTGGGGGCCCCCGCTAAATCTGGCTGGAAAGCTAGATGCCGCCGAAAGGCTCCTGCGGGATGCCCCGCGGCCAGGAGGAGGGGAATGCGGAGACAGCAGAGAGCCTTGCAACGGACTCACAGGTTAGGAAAAATCCTCAGAGCGGCAGTTTGGCTTCAAGCAAGCCGGTGGATTCTATGCCTGCGCTAACAAGAGCTAAGGGGAACCAGGCTGAGAAAAAAGTAACTGCTCTCTTCTCTGCCGTTAAAGATAGAGGAAAAAACGGAAAGGCAAAACGGCTGAGCTATCAGTAGAGGGTGCAGATAAGACTGAGACCAGGGATGGAGGGTCGCCTTGCAAAGTTACTGCCGCTACTGTGGTTAAGTTTACTGATGAGGATATGGACAATATGGGATATATGGGTGATTTGCCTCTGACCTCAGCAACTACTGTCTTGGAAGGCGTTTTGGATGGTGATGTAGGGGGGAGCATAGGACCCTCTCTAGATGCTGGCAGAGGGCCGGTTGTGACTGGTGAAAGTGCTATTCACAGTAGTGTCACTGGGGGGGCCATGGTCAATGTGTGCAAGGACCTGAAGCGGATTCAGGTTATTTCTTCTCCCTATCTGAACAATCTATGTCGTCTTGCGAAGACCTGGCAGTGCAATATTCCGCTCAGTTAAGTATGGTGGACGGTAGTGACCATAGTAGTTTGCTCCTGGAAGAATCTGAAGAACAAGAGGATGGTCAGCCCCACACTGTGAGGAAACTTGATTTACATGTAAATAATGATACTCTCCCAAAATCTCTGCTTCAGAGGGGTCAAACGCTAGCGGAGGGGGAAGAAGTCTCTTTATCATTGATATACCGTTCCATCATGTCTCATCGGGACGAGACTCGAGAGGAGAGTCAAAGAGACCAACATTCTTGCTGCAAGCTGCAGAACTCAGTTAGGCGGCTGGTTAAATCACATGCTGACTTTATATCTAGGTTTAATGAAGTAGAATCCCGAATATCTATCCTAGAGGATGAACTTGTGCAACATAAGACTGCTACTGAACTGATTCAGGCGACTAAAGAGGATACCTTGTGGAAACTAACTGATATTGAGAACCGTGCACGGAGAAATAATCTGAGGGTCCTTCAGATACCAGAGGGGAAGGAGGGGCAAGATCCTCGAGGATTTATTGTAGATTTGTTTTAAAAAGCTTTCCCTGAGGTGACTAGCTGGGATTGGGATAGAGAAATTGAACGTGCTCACAGGTTCCCATTTAATATTTGTTTGAGACCCGGTTAGTATTCTAAACCTAGAGCTTTTCTGGTTTCCTTTAACAGTTTCTTGGGACGAGAAGAGGTGTTTACACTTGCATGGCCTGATAAGAAAAGAAGAGGGGGTGATGTTGAGTTTTCTGTTAGCCCAGATCTGTGTCAATGCTCCGTTGAGCTCCGCTGGCAGTTCCGACAATTAATCTCAGAATTCCAATCTAAAGGGGCTCAAGTCTTCTAATGTTTCCTGCCAAGCTAAAAGTAGTATATCATGAGCGTAATCGCTTCTTTACCAGCATTGGCCCTGCTAAAGTATTTCTAAGTTCCATTTAGTTTAGCTAGGTCCACTTCTGTTGGCTCTCTTGTATTTTTATAGATTTGTTTTTCCACTACCTCTAATAATCTTTTGTGTAATCATTTGGATGGCTGTGCCTGCCGCACTCGGGGAGGGGGAGAAGTCGTACTGTTCTTCCCTTCCCAAGTCGCAGGACCCTCAGGTGAAGGTAGGGGGCTATGGCGAGCTCACATTCACAGGACTGTTTGTCCTAAAGCCTCGTTAAAGGGGGGCGGGGAAGATTCACTTGGGCAGGGGGGGTGGGGTATCACTGAGGTGGGGGAAAAGGGGTACAAATTCAACGGCAGCAAGTAAACAAGCAGCAAGTAAACATTTAAATCCTATGAAAAGTAACATTTGTATTTGTCTTCAAAGTGCAGATATATGTAATAGGTGGCTTAAGTGTTTCCCCAGTGGGTTATCTTTCATATGGTTAAGATTGTGCGTTTTGGAAGTGTGTCTACATCATTAAAATGATTCATAAAGGGTTAAAAATCTGTTCGTTAAATGTTTCTGGTCTTAATAATTGGGGAAAGCGGAAGAGGGTAACTGCGGAATTACGATTTATTCAGCCAGGTTTGGTTTGTATTCAAGAGACCCATATACCCTGGTCTAAACAAAACCCCTTGCCCAATTGTTTGGACTCGGAAAGAGTAAATGTCGCTTGGCAACGAAACAAATGACTTTCCCATTGCTTTGTACTTCTCTCTGTGCTGTCAGTGCTTAAAGAACTGTGCATTACAATACTATACATAATCCTAGATACTGTAAATGATCTATTATGTTTGTGTCCTTTAATCGAGGTGATTCACTACCTACAACTTTTACAATTTGTAAAATGATTAAACTAACTGAGAGAAATGAGTCCACAAAATAGAAAATCTATGTATGAAAAAACATGACATAGTCTTGTATGCATGGTTGTATGGGAAATATAAACAACTGCAGATTTGATTAATTGTAAGCAGTTAATGCTAAACTATAGTAACTTTAAAACATTCAAAAGTTTAGAACAACTTTACAAACTGACAAGTTGTATTAAAATGTTTGACTAACCTTTAACCGGATGCAGAATTAAGTTGTAGCAGCTCAAACGAGCAGTGTTTTCACTTAGTCCACTGCTATATTTAACGTATTAATGTTCTACTTGCAAGCCTATTCCTGCTACATTTAGGAGGTGACATGTTTTTCTTTTTTATACCTTGTTTTAATCTATCATGCATATGCTTGTATTTGCGTTTTTTCTGTGGATAGATGAATGCAAACATGTGTCAGTTGATCAATGAATGGATGCAGTAGTGCAAGGATAAATTAAGTCATGTATGATGTGCTTTATAATGGCCTAAATTCACAAGTGACTAAAGATGCACTTCCTGTTTTTGTTAGATCCTATAGATATGGCTGGTTTTTGTGCATCATTTTTTTTAAATGTATTTTTGTTTTTGTTATTTCGTAGACAAAAAGAAAACGTGCAGATACAGCTGGTGTCCACAGGCCACAGTCACTATAACAGCATTCACATAGTTGTACAAGATCATATATTTTGAATGCATCCCCATCATCCCAATATAATATTCTCCAATTGCCTGGACTTAGTCTTGGAATCAATGGTTCTTAGTTAACTGCTTCCAATTTTAATTATGTCACATTTTTTTCGGAAAGAGTAAAACGTCCAAGGTAAAAATTTAGAAAGTATTTGTTCTAATCTTTTACGTATTACCTACAATTGTATTTGCTATTTGCTGAACATATGTAGTCTGTGGCACTTTCTTTCCTATTAGTGATAGGATCGGAGTAACATTTGGAAATATTAAACATGGATGAATTGTTTGTGTTTTTCAGCGTGTTAATAAACGTTCTAATAATGCTATTGCACAAGAGTGATCATCACACAATTTTTCATTCATGGACATGTAATATGCATCTGGTAAAGACATGGGGTGCAAAAACTTCATTCTCATGTTATTTGTTTTAAAAAGAACTCCTTTATTCATTTCTTCTTAAGTGGCATGGTTATCCCTTTAGGCAGCCCAGAACGGCAGTAATACTTGTTTGTAGGTTTCGTGCACGAAACAACAGGCGTGACCAAAATACCCTCAGGGCGTTCATTACTTGGATCACATGGACTCTTCCGCTTCATAACCTAGTCTGCAATGGTTGTTGGTTTCTCCCTTCTTACGGTAATACCAATACGATCTCAGTGGGATCAGGCAAAATGGGACACTCATAAGATTGTGTTTAGATTGATTTGGGGTGGCTGTCTCGGGTATTAGCTCGGTAGGTTTGTAGGCATGTTTTTGTGCTGCTTTAAAGGCGTCTCACAGGGGGGCACATCACTTCGTGTTCTGTTCTTTCCTGACCAGGGTGGGACTAGAACAGAGAATATGCCCGGGCACCAAAATAAAAGCGGCCCCCATTGGTGAATCAGATAACTTTAAAAAAAGTTCCCCTTGTTTGCAAAACGGGCCATTTTTATTACCTTTTATAGAGAGTGTACGTACTGGTGTTGATGGATTGCATGCTGGCGAAAAGCAATGTTTGTTGTAAAATCAGGAAATCATCAGTTAAACCCGCCCCATCGAACCATGAACAAGCTCACAACTAACTGGCCCACACTCTGGAGGATATATGACATTACAACGCATGCTTTTACATCGCATGCCTTTACAACGCGGTTTTTACAACGCAAACCTTTACAACGCATAGCGCTTTGGGGTGCTGGATAGTGAATAGTTTAATTTACTATTCCAACTCCAGTCCCCGTGGACACTAGGGAAAGTGTTGGATAGTAAATTAAACTTATTCCCTATCCTAGAGCGCCCCCAGCGCAATGCGTTGTAATGGTTTGTGTTGTAAAAGTTGCGTCGTAAAGGCACTGCGTGGTAAAAGTTGCGTTGTAAAGGATGTTTCCCCACTCTGGATTGCCAGCCCAGCCCTTCTGGCACGGCAAGGTTGCCATAGGTGAGTTAGACGCCTCTGGCATGAGTGGAGAGGCGGTGTCTAGGGCTGCTGTCAGGCATGGCCCTGCATGTCTCTGGAATGGCGCGCAGAGCCTCTCTGGCCCTGGGCCCAGTTTCCGCTCACTCTGCTGTAGTTCGATATGTGAGCGGTGCCCAGAGGCAGCTGGCAGGGTCGCGGCAGTGGGAGGGGTCATTGGAAAGCAAGTAAGTGCCTTTGTTGCAGGCTGGATAGTCTGTGCGAATATAACCTTAGCAGGGAGCGCTCTCTTCGAAGCCCAGCCATGCTGCCTCTGACCTCTTTTTCAACAATGGAAAGTTTCACGCTTTTCTCCCATAGTTTGCCAAGTCCATCCCATAATGCTGCTCCGTCATAATACAATTGCATGGGCAAGAGTGTACCGGTCGTGGGTGGGCCTCTGATGTGACTCTGCAAGCGACTGCATAGGGGCCTGACTGACTGGCTGTCTGCGTGAAGCTGCACTGTAACAGCATGCTTGATCCTGCTTTATTAAAATGTGCATAAATGCGGCGCCAGAACGGTCTGCACAGTGCTGACACAGAAGTGGCTGCCTACATATTGATGGGTTACCAGAACTGTGCACGGAGCTGCATAGAGCGCCAGATTGGCAGCCGTCTGTTTTCCCACCATAACTGCACTAGAATTGACTGTACGTGACTACATCCGAGGGTCCACACCGTGCCGGGTTGTGCACCCACGCTCACTGTTCATGCTCCAGCCCCGTGGCCGATCTTCGACTTCCATTGTAGTGCATGGTATTTATCATAATGTGTATGGCTTTTCTTTACTGCTATACTAACCAGCGGAATATACACGAGAGGCTGCAGAACTCGTAACAAGAGAATGGTTTGCGATCAGCACGAGGGTGACAGAGAGTACTTGTGCAGCAGGCAGAACGAGGGTCTGCTCGGTGTTGGCTATTGTTTGGGTTTTGTATGCATACACTACGCACTGCTCGGTGTCATTGCTTCGAAAAACACTGTTGACGCAAAAGCTTCCAAGCATTCAGAGTTGTACTGAAATGGGCTTTTGTGATGCGTTGTACCGCTGCTGAGACCTCCACGGAGGTTTTACAGTGCAACTTCCTCACTATTTGCTGAACGCACTGGTATTCCACAACGGACACACCCACAGAGAGCTCTCACAAAACTTCCCGTTATGACGGGCAGTGTGTGCTTGGAATTTCAGTACTGAGACACTCGGGGCGTTTTATTTAATACGTGTCACGCGACTTCAAAGTAGGTCTGTTTCACCTGCAGGTTCGCATCTTAAAATCCTGGAGGGGGCAACTCAGCAAGCGCTTTAATAGATCACGGATGGGGTTGGTTAACTTATTTAAGCCTACCCTAGCATTGTATTATGTTTGTTTCATTTAAAAAAGAGGCAAGTAAAGCTTGCAGCATGTTGGTGAGTTGAACATATGGCACGACACGTGTGTAAGCTAAAGGTTGCAACGTTCCATCAGCATGACTTAGCTCAAGAGGTTTTAGCGCCTGCAGTGAGCTATGAGTTACCTATTGTTCACGGATTATGATGATCCCAGTAAGATCGCTTCCGGGTATATACACCTGCTGCAGTGGGGTGGGGAGTACAGGAGGGGATACGGTCTGTGTGAAAAAGAGAAAGACCTCTAAGTTACTTTGATTGTATATTGAGTACCAAGGAGCAGCGAATCCCTCCACAGGCAGATCGAGGTGCTATGCATAAGAACTATATTGTGTGGTTCAGTTAAAACCAGGTTAAGAATCATTGATGGTGAGGCACATGTAGATGGAACAGTACCAAACAGAGCACATTACAGGTATTTACAAATTGGGGGTATCAGTTGATGGAATGGTTTGCCCACATTCGATTTTTGCTCACATTGTAAACCATGGTTAGAGTGTTAGTCATAAAAATTACATTTGAATATGGGTACCCTCAAACCGGTTTCGTCAATCGGGGGTATCGTGTGAATGCCTTTGTGTATTTATCATGCTACTTGATCCATGCCCCAAACGTATTGGCAAAGTCCATTGTTCTGGCTTGAATATATTAACATATGTAGACACAAGCTTGAGCTAATCTAGTGAGGTGAGAGAACCATTAGAGAGCAATGCACTTCGACACCACACAGTCCAGATTCAGGTCCACCTACAGTACAGAAACGACACTCATCGCTACCACAGACTACATCCACATGATTCTTGACAGAGGAGACACTTAACAGCCTCTTTCTCCTGGACCTCACAGGAGCATTTGGCACGGTGTCACACACCATACTCACCAAGTACCTGCACAAGATTATCATCCAAGAACCCGTTCTCTTTTGGATCAGCCCCTTCTTAACAGATATAACACAAGCTGCCTGGCACCTTACTCCCCAAAAGCCTGCACATTTGTCTGTGGAGTGTCTCAAGGTGCCTTGCTCAGCCCCATGCTCTTCAACAGATGCATGATCCTTCTGGACAGTGTCATTTGCGCACCCAACATCAACATCCTCTCTTACGCCAATGACACACTACACATACTCTCCCTCTCGGACAAGGACCCAACACAAGAACAAGTTTACTGCCAGCATGACCGAAGTTGCTAACTGGATGAAAGATGTCTCAAGCTCTATGCCAACAAGATAGATGGCAAGAACACCTCACCAAGGGACTCCAACTTGTGAACAGCTACAGTCAGACCCACACCTAGAACCCATGCCTGGAACCGCAGAATACTCATCAACAGTAAACTTGGCATGACAGCACTCGGAAACTCTGTCACTGCATCTTGCTTCCACACCCTGAAGATGCTGAGTAAGATCTTTAAATGGCTCCCAAGCAGCACTAGAAAAACTGTCACTCACCCTAGTCACCAGCAAGTTCGACTACAAGAACACCATCTACCTGGGATCACCAAGGAACTCACTAGAAGATTACATGCCACCAAGAACGTGGCAGTCAGACTCTTCCTCAACCTCCCACTCAGAACTCACATCACACCACAGATCAAGGAGCTCCACTGGCTCTTGATACACAATTGTGCTTATTTCAGACTCCTCACATACACATTCAAGGCACTACACAACTTAGGCACCACCTACTTGAACAGTCGCGTCTCCTTTCACCAGACACCTCTGCTCCACAGGACTCCTACTTGCACACATCCCACGCTTACACAGAACCAGATCAGGAGGACAGGCGATCTTACATCTCTCCCAAATTGTGGAAAGGCCTCCCAACATCAGAGGTTTCTTTTCTCATCTTGAATATTCCGTCAAAAGCTGAAGAAGTGCCTTTTCAATTAACCAACCTATCACAGGCAAATCTTGACACACACATACGCACCTGCTCAGCGCCAAACAAGATTCTGAACTTCCTGCATTGCGTCACTGGTAACCAATGACCCTGATCCATTGCTGGCGCAGGTGAGCGACCCAGTAGCTGCTTTCTATGACCCTGGCTGCCAGAATCTGAAATGCAGGTGCTTCAGGAGGCTGAGGTTTACGCCCAGGGCTATAATTGCACCTTGAAAGAAGTAAAGTCACAGTGATAATGTAAGGACAGACCCTTGGAGAATAGTAAAAGACTGGATGCAAACTCCTAAATAGATGAAACCGGAACAATCTGCAGCATTTATTGGGGGAGCAAGGGACATGTTTTTATCCAGCAGGCAGCACGCAGTGGTTTTATACTGCTGGGAAAAGGAACGGATGAGTGCCTGACATATCAGGTACTATGCAGTAAGTAAAACACTCCTCTGATGCCAACATCTTTACTATAATGAGAAGGCATTGAGGATCATTAAAAAAAACCTCATTAATGCAAGTGTAGTCTCCAGACAACAAGGTTTTAGAGCACCCTTTTCCAGTGACATGGATAGGCTTCAAATCTATCCCCAGCAGGGCACACGTCGGGGGTAGACACTGGTCCATGGCATGCACCCACTATTTTCACAGGGCGGATGCTGTACACCATGCAAGAAGCTGGACCACACTAAAATATGATGAACTTGTCCAGTTGTAATTTTCAGGCACCGGGACGCTTTCAGCAACACCTGCACGCTGTCTATTTTCAGAGCAGCAACGTGCAGGAAGCAAGGGGGCCTTCGTGTTTCAGACTCCAGCTGGGCCCAAAACAAAAGCCAAATGTAAGGGGCCCGAGGCCTCCTTTCGTTCCACCATCCTAGTTGGGAGCTATCTGACGGATCACACCTAGATGCAAGGGAGGGGAAACAAAGGCTCGCAGCTGGTTTCTTCTTCACAAATAATTGAGAGGACTGTTTTTTACTTTCTTCAATCCCTGTATATAAAGGAAATGCATGTACTGTATGAATGTCAAATGTGCTGGTCTGTTAGTATCTCCACAAATAACATTGTAAATACCATAATTTAACTTTTTTATAGCCTTTTTAAAGCTATTTCGTTCCATCATCCTAGTTGGGAGCTATCTGAGCGATCACACCTAGATGCAAGGGAGGGGAAACAAAGGCTCGCAGCTGGTTACTTCTTCACAAATAATTGAGAGGACTGTTTTTTACTTTCTTCAATCCCTGTATATAAAGGAAATGAATGTTAAATGTGCTGGTCTGTTAGTATCTCCACAAATAACACTGTAAATACCATAATTTAACTTTTTATAGTCTTTTTTAGGATATTTGGAAATGTGGACTTTACAACCAATTAAGCAGAACAGATTTACTGTCACGGTTTTCCTTGTTGCCAATTTCTTTGTGAAAGAGTTTTTACAAAATAAATGTGCAAGTTGATGCTCACATTTTCCGTCGGGATGCGTCACTTTTTTTACACAACCCGTATGCAAAATCTAATTTGTTAAATCCCTTAATGAGCTGAAATGTACTCATAATAGACCTGTGAAACATATGTGTAAGGTGTTAAGATCTGATGTCACTTCCTGTGAGGTCATGGGTTGTGATGCCACTTACTGTGAAGCCGCGCCATGCTATGTCTTGCCTGACTCGTCCTTCTTAAAAATGTAAATACAGAAACCTCTACTGCGAAATACACGATCAACTCAAGCTAAAAGCTCAAACAATTGCCTTTTTAAATACAGTTTAGTTGCATGCAGAGAAGTCCATTCACCGGTCATTTCTTAGGCAAGTGCCAAGCGTATAAGAAGCAGGCAGTAGGAGATGAAAGACAGATGGACACAGAATGAAAATAAGAGTATAGTTATCATGCCAACACACTGAAATCCATTTTCTGTATTGTGCGCAAATGTTTTAAAAAATGATGCAACATTTCAGTGCAGCAATGTTTGTTGTGTATTTTTCAATAACATTGCACCATTGACATAACTACCTCTGTTAACAAATCTATTTCACTTTTCACAGTCTGAATGCCCTTTTTTCTCATATAAAATACCCACTTAGAAAACAAAGAAAGGACCCTTTAATAATGTTCACTCGAACGACTCCCATGAACACCCAGACGCATGCACGCTCTCCCTCGCATTTACTCACACCTTTTCTTTTTTTTTTTGTCAATCATAGTCTACTGTAGGTGCGCGCTTGCTTTCAATAAGCAAACACCTACACAGTTTCAGCTCGTAAAATAAATAGATTTCGGCGTAGACCTCCAATCTGAATTTGTTATTGAAAGATAGCTGTGGTAAATTGGATTCAGGAGACACTTAGTAAGACTTCTGCTTGAATACATACAGTTTAGGCAGTTTTGACGTGGCAGAATTCCGAATTCCTAGCACCTAATGTGTGAAGCTCGTGAATTTGTACTGCTATTTTTTATTGTTTGGACTTTTACATTCTAACCTCTCTATTCTCTTCCAAACCAGCTCTGTGCCAAACCGGGTGCCACCTGCATCTCCCTCCTCTCACAGCATTGCCACCTCCTCCTCGGATCGCACCAGACTCTCTCGAGGCTCCAGCATCCGCAGCACTTTCCACGGTGGCCAAGTCAGGGACCGACGCAGCACAGTGCAGAATGGCCCGCCCACCTCGCCCACGCTCTCTCACGAGGCCTCGCCGCTGCCACAGAGCCGCAGCCGGGCCACCTCTAATCTCTTCAGCAAGCTGACCTCCAAGCTGACACGAAGGTAGGTGGACTATGCAAAGTTCGGATGCCTTCTGGGCATAAGGAAATGAGCCAAGTATGCAAAGTTGGACTCTGGAACTGGCCACGTCTTCTCTTGATTCAGTGTAGATTAATTAGATGCTTGCACCCTTTCCTCCCACCCTTCTGCAATACTACTTTACACTTCTAGAAGTCTGCACCCTTGATATCAGAATTCCTTGCTTGGTGACATACTCCACCTTCTCTGTAATTGCAGAGTGGTCCTTCCCGGCCACTGCCTCTGACAGCCCAGTAGGCTTGAGAATGAATCACTTTGCCCTTCAGGGATTCCCAAACAGTAAAAGCATGCAGCAAGGAAATCCCACGTTATCCGTGGACCACTTGATAAGACCTTACTGTACCCCAAAGGGCAACATGCTGAACCATGCTGTTCAGCATGTTGCTGAAGGGCAACATGCTGAACAAAATGAAATGAATAATCAGCTCACCCTTCACTCTCAAATTAGCTCGGTAGTTTCCTCCTGTTTCCTCACCCTCCGAACCATTCGCACTGTCGCCCGTTTCTTTTCCCCTCAGGCACTCAAAATGATCATGGCCGCTCTAGTGATATCACGGCTGGATTATGCCAATGCTCTTTACAATGGCATACCAGCATACAGTCTGAGGAGGTTACAGTTGGTCCAAAACCAAGCTGCCCGGCTGGTCTTTGGCCTCCCACGTTACCACCACTCCACACCCCTCCTCAGGGAGCTCCACTGGCTCCCTGTTAAGGAACGCTCTCTGTTTAAAACCGCCTGCATGGTCTTCCAGGCCCGTCAAGGCACCGCCCCCGCCTTCATTTCCTCATTATTAAAAGAATATGTTCCCCCCAGAGAACTTCGCTCCTCCACCAAGTCCCTCCTTCAAATCCCACGCTTCAGACGCAAAAAGTGGGGTGGGTCCAACTTTTCCACCTTGGCCCCCACTTTTTGGAACTCCCTCCCAGATCACCTTCGTGTGGCTACCCATTATGTATCCTTCCGTAAGGATCTAAAAACATTCCTGTTTAAACAGGCTTTTCATGTGTAATTTTCCCTTCCCGGCTCTACCACCGGTTCTCACTTTTGTCTCTGTAGCCATTACCCTCTATTAGCGCCAAGAAACCGTTCGGTGCACGCTGCGCTTTATAAATGTTTTAAATTAGAAATTGGAAATTAGAACCCCTCAGGCTGTAGATGACGCTAACAATTCAGCACCTTTTGCTTCAACCACCATAGTCCCTTGGAGGCACATTGCTGTTTCCGGATTTGATTTACCACTGATACTGCCCTCTTCCATCTGAAAATCCACAGCACCCAGCTGACCGTAGTTTGAGTTTGTGTTACTGGACACCTTATTTGATAGCTGGGGATTTATTTTATTTGTTTCAACTGTCTGCCAGTATTCCAGCAGGACTTCACCAGCCCCTGTTGCCTGTGCAGTTGAGGTGTTGTTTAGAAGTGTATTCCATGTCGGTCATCATCGGATGTCATTGAGACTGGCAGGTTGTCTGTCCGGCTCCTTAATGTGATTTGCTGGCCTCATTCCATTTAGGAGTAGGCAGATATGCCCTCACTAAAAATTACTCCGCAGTGGGCACATTGAAAACCTAATTGCTTGTAGGTACACAGAAAACCAGCAGATATTTAGAAGACCCTAAAATAAAGGTGAGAATGTTTTCAGAAAAATAAAGTCTTCAGAATCTGTCTGCGAAAAGTTGTGAAAGAAAATGCTGACTTATTTTAGTGCCAGAACATGGGCACAGAGCATCTTTGATTAGTCAGACCTCGAATGCGCCACATGTAATAGGAGAGGTTAACCAAGTGCAGTATTCAATTTTCAAGATGTGGGGTTAAACAGTGGTTCTAGCAAGACTTTTCCAGTCCTCTGCAACACATGCTCGTACATATAGTCAAACAGTTTTTTACTCACTGTAGAAAGTGTCTGCTTGCATGCTCAAGCGCAGAAAAGTGCTTGGTAACCCTTGACACGTATTTAATACTTTTACTATTCTTGATAAGGGTACCTTTGGTGGGACAGGGACATGTCTTGCTCCTGTTTTCTTCTTGAATTAGTGCCAGCACCGCTCTCAGGTGTTAACCATAGGCTGCCAAAACCAAAAAAAACCTTTGGTGAGTACATGCATTGGGTGGATGAACCGTCTTGCCAACCTCTGTGGAACCCCACACCTTTGATAAAGTCTGAGCATTTGATATGACATGCTATGCCATAAAATATGAGCCTGAGAACCTTTTCAAAAGTTAGTCAGATACTATTTAGCAATAGATCCTTACCTTGGTCAGAACTCAATGTATTCTCTGAGCAGCCTCTTGCAGTCAAAGTACCACCCAACTGTATCCTTTCTGAAACCCAGCAAGCACTTCAGCTTGTAGACTGCTCTACTGCAATTTAGTTAGTTGTCATTATTTATTTTGCCATTTTCCTGGGACCTAGCAAACATTGAGTGAAGATTTGAAAACAAGTATTAAGTTCAATGTCATAGTCATGCTGAAGTCACTATCCAAAAGTGTTGTGAGTTTTTACATTTTAGGAGCCTGCACAGTTTGTCTAACCAGTACGGCAGCAGTTGGAATGTATTTGGTGTTACTGAAAGGCGTCATAGACTCAAAAGGGTGTTAAAAGTCTGGGCACCTATGATTTGAAACTTCTCGTTCCCATTCAGTTCCCCACAGACCCATGTGTCCAGCATTGTATGGATCCAGACTTGTGGACTGCCGGCTTGGACATTAGTCTGGATGCCACTTGCCAAAATGGTGAAGGCCAAGTGCACGTCCCAGAGTCCACCCTTAATGACTTTAGGCTATTTTAAGTAGCAGCAGGGAGCTATGGGAAATCATTCTTTCTGCTGCCTCTTTTCATGAAAGAAAGGCATGTAAAATCACCTTCTAGACCTAATTAAATCCAATGCCAGAGACCTGTTGTGAAGCAATTCATTTTTTTAAAAACTTTTATTTTTATTTTGTAGAAGTCAAACAGTGCAGTTGTGGCAATCAAAACAAATACATACATCAGATTTCATACGCAATAGGCTACGAAAAATAAATGCGAGTTAGCAGTGAAATAGGGCAGTGAGACCATCAAAGAAAACCAAGAAAAACAGAGATTGTTTTATAAGAAAAAGAAAGGAACATCAAGAAAGAGAAAAAGAAATAAGAACAGAAACAGTTCATGGAACAATGACATATTAACCGCATGCGCTGCGTTTTTAAAAAAGCCGCGTTACATGACGAGGTCAGCTCGTCATCAGCGTACGACAGGCGTACCTCATGACGAGCTGAGCTCGTCATCAGCATCGAAGGGGTTAAAAATAAACAGCTTATATATAGTAGGTGCAGAAACTATTTCAACCATCCCTCCACGCATACCCTTTAATGTAAATACTGAAGACTCCAAATTATAAATTGCTAACAACCTAGCTCTCCAGTTAATAAATGTTGGTGCTTCAGGGCTTAGTCATTGTGAGGTGATACAGAGCCGGATCATGGACATGACTATGAACAAAAATGCAGAAATATACCAAGAATGTCCCTATTCTAGCCTTTTTTTGAACCAACTCATAAATCACTAGCTTATCTAAGATAAAAGGGGATTCACTGAGGCGTTTGAAAATAAAGCTTCTAAGCTGTAAGTATTTGAAGAAATCATGCGTATTCAGCTGGAACTTATTCCTCAGAGACGAGTAAGATAGTATTTGCCCGGCCCCCACTAAGTCCCCAATGACGTGAATACCCAATGCCTGCCATCTGAAAGTGGTCTGATCCTGGAAGATGCTGGGTAGGAGTCTAGAAGCTTTAAATGGAGTATAAATGTTAATATTAGGAATAGAAAGTTTCCGCCGAATCTTCTGCCATATTGAAAACATAGCAATGGCCACCTTGAACCGGGTCTTCTTGAAATAGCTCGGCTCCAAGACTTGCGTCTGGATGCCCTTAGCGGCTGTGCCGAGACCTATCTCAAAGATAGTGGGTCTATTACATTGCTGAACCTCCACCCTTTCCCCCAACAATGACAACCCCAGAAACTGAACCATAACAGCCCAGTAGTATAGTACCAGATTAGTACGGCCCAGCCCCCCCCCCTCCCCCCCCCCCGATCACGTGGGAGACACATCACTTAGCCACTCTACGAGACCGGCGATACCCCCAAAGGAACCTGTAGCAAATCCTATCTGCCTTTGCCAAACTTTTTTGCGAGAGCTCTAGAGGGATTGTCCGAAAAAGGTACAAGAACTTTGGGAGCACCAACATTTTAAGAACATTGCAGCGGCCATAAAGGGAAAGATGTAGGTTATCCAGCCGTTCTAGCTTAGTATTTACGGCCTCCACTACCGGTAAAATGTTCAAGTCCGGAATAGTTTCTACTGCAGCCATAATTTTGACTCCCAGATAAGTTGCTTCACTGACCACTGGGGCATCTGAATGCGACATATTAGGTGTTTGTACTACCTGGGTTTTTGCCACATTTAACTTTTACCCCAATACTGATCCGAACTGTTTAGCGGACACCTTAAGAGCCAAAAATGCGGAAGAAACATCTGACGTCAAGACAACAATGTCGTCCGCATAAGCCAACAAGCGATACTCTGTACCTTTGATCCTTATGGGCGAAATGCCCACATGTCTTTCTATTTTACTCAAAAACGGAACAAAGTACAGAGCATAAACCAAGGGTGAACAAGGGCACCCTTGCCTAGTGCCTCTACTTATATTGAAATACCCTAGCTCCTGACCAAAAATACTCAACGCTGCTACTGGGGAGATCTATAATGCCCGGACTGCCTGAATAAACTCCTTGCTGAAGCCCTTCCACCGAAACACGGCCCACAAGAACCCCCAGGAGACCCTGTCGTACGCCTTCTCGGCGTCCAACAGGATCAACCCGAGGGGAGAGGTAGTGTCCTGGGCCCAGTCCAATAGAGCAATAACGCGTCGGACGTGATCCGCAGTGTCCCTACCCGGGATAAAGCCATGTTGGCGCTGGGAAACCAATGGGACAATCACTTCTACCAACCTAGATGCTAACATTTTGGAATATATTTTGCTGTCACTATTTATGAGAGAGATTGGTCGAAAAGATGATGGGCTCAGCTCGGACTCTCCCTTTTTTTTTTAAACAAAACAATTGTAGTCCGACGCCATGAATCAGGGACAGTGCCTTTCTGCGCTGCCCTAAGAACAGTTAAAAGATCCAGCCGGACCTCCGCAAGAAAAGTCTTGTAAAATTCCAAGGGCAGGGCATCGGGTCCAGAGGCCTTCCCATTGGCTAAGGCTTTTACCGCTAGCTCAACCTCCTCCCATGAAATAGGGGCCGATAACCATTCATTCTGCTCATGAGAGATCTTAGATGTATCCAACCCCAACAAAAAATCCCCAATCTCAGACTCCCACTGAGTGCTCCTGATGGCTTCGGTATAGCGTACTGAATAGAACTTCTGAAACACATCGGCAACTCCTTTCTGAGTATCCTGGACCCTCCCAGCTTCGTCCTGAATTTTAATAATACGTCCCTGCACATTTTTCTGTTGGAGCCTCTTAGCTAATACTCTACCAGAATTCTCTCCATATTCAAACATCGTTGTGTGATATTGTAGATTGTGATATTGTATATATTTATTAGCCAAGTCATTATTGACATTATTGAGCTCCTGAGGCGGATGCCGTGAGAGACGAACTGTGTAATTTTAAAACTTTGAGTGTAATATTTGTGATTTTAATACAAGTTTTACCGGACTCTTCCCTGGGCACAACCCAGCAGCGGTTGGGAACGCTACCGCGGGATACTTCCTCGTGTTGCCGCCACTCCCTGGGACACACAGGACACGCCCACCACCAATCAGGCCACGCCCCCTTTCTCGCTGGGTATTTAAAGCGCGCTGACTAAAGCGCGAGTCTGAACATTATTGACCTCCTGAGGCGGAAGCCAGGAGAGACGAACTGGGTAATTTTAAAACTTTGAGTGTAATATGTGTGATTTTAAGGCAAGTTTTACCGGACTCTTCCCTGGGCACACCCCCGCAGCGGTTGGGCACGCTACCTCGGGATACTTCCTCGTGTTGCCGCCACTCCCTGGGACACACAGGACACGCCCACCACCAATCAGGCCACGCCCCCGCCCACATCGACTATTTAACATGTGCATCTACAGGGCGCGCAGCGGACGAGCGCAGCGGGGGCGCCGTTTGCGCGCCAAAGGCACGCCTAAGGCAAGTCCGTCTGCGCCCGTCCGCGACCAGACCGCGGCCGGGGCCAGACATGCTGCCTGTAAGAGTGCACAAAAGGGCATGCTCGTGTGGTCAAGTGAAGACCTTTGGGATCTCAATACCATGCCTAAATGTTGTGCTCATGGGATAGATCTTCAGACGACTGCCCTCCCCCAAACATGTGAAGGCTGTGGGATAACATTTGTACCAACGGGCGCTACAAGGCTCTCTAAACCCAAGCTACCGATTAGCAGAGGTCTTAGAGCTGGCCTCTTGAATTGTAGATCTCTAGTTAAGCATACAGATGATATCTGGTTACTTTTGGAAGAGCACAAGTGGGATGCTCTGTTCCTAACAGAAACGTGGCTCAACGAAGACAATATGACCGCCATCGCGTTGGCAGTTCCTGCGGGATATAAAATATGTTATTCTAATCGTATTGGGGCTAAAAGAGGTGGAGGCGTGGCTGTTATATTTAAAGAGAAGCTCATACTAACATCTTCCACCCCTACCCTGATTCAGGGAATGGAGGGACTACACTTTTGCTTTCAGGTGGGCCCTCAGCTATCTTTAGCGGGATTAGTGATATACCGCCCGCCTGGCGGGGAGGATCCCTCCCTAGCTACTCTGCTGGAGACGATTGTTCAGAGCTCCCTCCTTCATCCTCAATTCCTCGTGGTCGGGATTTTAACATTCATATGGATAAGAAGGACTGCGCCCCTGCACAGTTACTGAGGTCCACATTAAATACAGCCAAACTGAGACTTATCAATGAGGGCCCCACGCACAGAGCGGGCCATACGCTTGATTTAATTTTTGCTAATATTATCGATGTGAAGGCAGAGGCACCACTACCATTAGTTTGGTCTGATCATTCACTGATCACTTTTAGACTAAACATAGTGGTCGAGAGACCTGCTACAAACAAATGCTCTTTTATGAAGAGACAATGGAAGAAGCTAGTTCCGGCCAACATGGGCCCGGTATTGACTCAGAATATTCCTTCTCTTACTTCGAACGTCACTATAGACGCACAGAAACTTACTGATTGGGTTGGCAACATGGTGTCTTCCATTGCTCCGGCTACACGCGCTACTTCTAAACGGGAATCCCCCTCCGCCCCTTGGTTTTCTCAGGACCTTAGAGCAGAAAAAGCAGCTTGTAAGAGGCTGGAGAGACTTTGGAGGGTAAACTACGGACCCTCCGAAAAAGCTAGTTGTAAGGAAGCATCCAAAAAATTACAGAAAGCTATCAGAAAGGCAAAAAAACAGTTATACGCAGATTCAATTCAGCAGGCAGATCACTCTAGCAAAGAAATTTTTAAGGTGGTACAGTCCTTTTTCAAGATATGATCAAGCCGAACCGCTTGCCCTCTGCGCACTGTTGCGAATCCAAATTGGATATTAACAAATGAACCAATATAAATTAACTAACGTTCAAAATATGCTTACTACATAAAAACGCATAAGCTCTGGAAAATTCATTCAATGCAAATTTTTACTAGCATCATAGCATTATAATACGTGATATTCAGTGCACTAATACAATGAGTTCATCACATCGAAATTTCTGATGTTTAAATCACATCAAACATATATTTTATCTCGCAAGTTGCCCTTGCCCAATGCATTTCGGGCCTCACGGCCCTTCGTCAGGGGCGATACCTGAAAAACATAAACATAATGTACTTTCACTCCATTGAAAATTCTTCAACTGCATAGTTGAAAGTTTACCACAGCAATTAACTCAGTGTTACAATATTATCATTTAAAAAAAGGAGCCATACATGTATAAAAGAACAATATACAGGTGAAAGACATGTGTCTGAGAGTTTTTCAAATAGGTATTATACATAGACTCACTTGTTATGTAATTTAACGAACTGGAGGGAGATGTGTAGTCTATAACGTGTCCCAATGAACGTGTCCCGGTGTTATTAGACTTGGCGTTACGATATACTGAAATAAAAACACACCAACAATAACCAACAACAGTTTGATGTGGATATTGAAAAGATATGTGAAGAATTAAATACCGCACTCACTTATTGAGAAATATAACGAACTGCAGGGAGATGTATAATCTGTGATGTGTCCCGGTAAATTGTCCCGGTGTTGTTAGGCTTGGCGTTTCAATGTACTAAAAATAAAAATAAAAAATACCGACAATAACCAGACTGTTTGATATGGATCTTGAAAAGATGCGAAAAGGATTAAACACCGCACTCACTGTTGATCGACAATAACAACTTAGTTGTTATTGTCGATCAACAGTGAGTGCGGTGTGTTGATCGACAATAACAACTTAGTTGTTATTGTCGATCAACAGTGAGTGCGGTGTTTAATCCTTTTCGCATCTTTTCAAGATCCATATCAAACAGTCTGGTTATTGTCGGTATTTTTTATTTTTATATTTTATATTTACTAAAAATAAAAATAAAAAATACCGACAATAACCAGACTGTTTGATATGGATCTTGAAAAGATGCGAAAAGGATTAAACACCGCACTCACTGTTGATCGACAATAACAACTTAGTTGTTATTGTAGATCAACAGTGAGTGCGGTGTTTAATCCTTTTCGCATCTTTTCAAGATCCATATCAAACAGTCTGGTTATTGTCGGTATTTTTTATTTTTATTTTTAGTACATTGAAACGCCAAGCCTAACAACACCGGGACAATTTACCGGGACACATCACAGATTATACATCTCCCTGCAGTTCGTTATATTTCTCAATAAGTGAGTGCGGTATTTAATTCTTCACATATCTTTTCAATATCCACATCAAACTGTTGTTGGTTATTGTTGGTGTGTTTTTATTTCAGTATATCGTAACGCCAAGTCTAATAACACCGGGACACGTTCATTGAGACACGTTATAGACTACACATCTCCCTCCAGTTCGTTAAATTACATAACAAGTGAGTCTAGGTTTAATACCTATTTGAAAAACTCTCAGACACGTCTTTCACCTGTATATTGTTCTTTTATACATGTATGGCTCCTTTTTTTTAAATGATAATATTGTAACACTGAGTTAATTGCTGTGGTAAACTTTCAACTATGCAGTTGAAGAATTTTCAATGGAGTGAAAGTACATTATGTTTATGTTTTTCAGGTATCGCCCCTGACGAAGGGCCGTGAGGCCCGAAATGCATTGGGCAAGAGCAACTTGCGAGATAAAATATATGTTTGATGTGATTTAAACATCAGAAATTTCGATGTGATGAACTCATTGTATTAGTGCACTGAATATCGCGTATTATAATGCTATGATGCTAGTGAAAATTTGCATTGAATGAATTTTCCAGAGCTTATGCGTTTTTATGTATTAAGCATATTTTGAACGTTAGTTAATTTATATTGGTTCATTTGTTAATATCCAATTTGGATTCGCAACAGTGCGCAGAGGGCAAGCGGTTCCGCTTGATCATATCATGTACTAAGTCATTGGCGCAGTTTGGGCATTGCGCCTACCTCTACAGCACGCGTTGAATAACGAAGATACAACTTTTATTGTAAACTGTTGAATGAAAGGAGTGCCTCTCCCATAACTAATTTTTGTTTTGTACACAGTCCTTTTTCAAACCTAGGTGCGTTGAGAGGGAGGTCTCCCCGTCAACCACTCTGTGCGAAAACATCGCAGAGTTCTTTGACCATAAAATTATACAAGTTTATGAGTCATTTGGGCCAGAAATAAAAACGTTGAAGTCAGATGTGGCTGTCAAAGGGTTCGCTGGTGAAACAGTAGCACAATTCCAGTCGATATCCCTGAGTATGGTCATGCAAGAACTAAGTCGCTGCAAATCAGGATCACCGGACGACCCCTGTCCACCTAAACTATGGAGCAGCATAGCTGAATTTGTGGCCCCCACACTACACCAGATATGGAATATGTCCATCTCCTCCGGGGTGTTCCCGAATATATGGAAACATGCCACTCTCCTCCCGCTCAAGAAAAGACCAAATGGGGATCCTAAGGACCTCAGCAATCTTCGGCCGATCTCGCTGCTAGCAGCGCCGGGCAAAATGTTTGAGAAAATTATCCAGCGCCAGCTGAGCAAATTCATTGAAGATAATAAGATACTGCATGAGACGCAATCAGGCTTCAGACCCGGCTTCAGCACGGAGACAGCACTAATTGAGGTGGCAGATTCAGTGAGGGAGTCGATGGATTCAGGAAGCTCAGCGATGCTGGTGCTCCTGGATCTTTCGGCCGCTTTTGATACGGTTGACCACGCGAGACTCCTAATACGACTGGCTGAGATAGGAATCCAGGACCAGGCACTGGGGTGGATACAATCGTATCTGACCCAGAGATCTCAGAAGGTGGCGCTGGGGACCGTCTCTGCAGCTCCCAAAGTCCTCAGATGTGGCGTCCCTCAGGGGTCGGCACTCAGCCCTCTTTAATTCAATATCTACCTAGCTCTCCTTTTTACGTTGATCGCCAACTGGGGGGTTAAGGCAATTTCTTATGCCGACGACACCCAACTGGTATTTCCGTATTCAGAGGTGTCGGAAACGGCCTTCTCTAGTTTCAAGGGCTGTCTCCAAGATGTAGCACGCTGGATGAACACGAACAAATTAAAACTTAACGCAAACAAAACGGAAGTGATCTTTTTTGGGAAAGGCCTCCCTCCACCCTCAGAGCTGTGGTGGCCAGCGGAGATGGGACAAGCCCCTCACCTAGCCAATCGGCAAAAAATCTGGGAGTGCGGTGGGATGACAGCTTGTCTTTTACCCCGCACATCCAGCAAGTAGTTGGCTGTTGTCTGAGTAAGCTGAGGAATCTCCGGAAGATTCTGAGACTTCTACCAGAGGACTGTCGAAAAACGGTAATTCATGCCACAGTGACATCTAGGCTGGATTACGCCAACGGTCTCTATCTGGGCTTACAAAAATATCTAACTCAAAGACTACAACTGGTCCAAAATGCGGCTGCAAGACTGTTAATGAGGATTCCTTTTAAGCATTCGGTCTCCCCGTATCTTCTGTCACTCCACTGGTTACAAGTAGCCAGCAGAATCAAATTCAAGCCACTCACGCTGGCCTTTAGATCTCTGTTTGGCACCTGTCCCAACTACTTGAAAACTAGGCTTCCGAGATATACCCAGGCCCGCTCCCTTCGATCCAACTGCCGCGTTCTGCTTGCCGTCCCACGAGTAAAAAGGGCGCGGTTGGGAGGACGTACCTTCTCGGCCAATGTGGTGATACTTTGGAACACTTTGCCCCCAGTGATTCAGCAAGCCCCCTCCGAGCTTTGCTTTAAGCGGATGATAAAGACCTGGCTTTTCACCCAACCGCGCTAGGCGCTACCACACCAGCCCTCGTGGTCAAAACTGTTCTTCAGCGCCGGGACACCTCCTAGTGAGGTAGCTGTTCGCGCTATATAAAATGCAGTATTAAGTCTTTTCCAAAATACTCCAAGAGTTTAGACTTTAGTATGGCAACACAGTATGCTGACACTCTTCTATATTAGTTCCATTCTTAATTTTAGATGTTAACTCTAACTCTGCAAGCTTGAGTTCCTCGGTTCTACCTTCCGACGATAGGATGTAAAGCTCTTAGTCTCGCCGCGGACTGCGGCTTTTAATGCGTCCCAAACCGTATGATCGGATGCTGTTCCCCTATTAACATCTAAAAATTCGACTAGCCACTTTCTCATACGGGCCTGATAGGACTTGTCCAACAAGAGTTTTGTTTCAAAAGTCCAGGCCCTCGGAGCTCTGGATAAACGAATCCAGGGGCACTCCACAACCAATGGATTATGATCCGACAGAATTCTTGGAGGGGCAAAGATAGAAACTGTTTCGGCTACTAGATCAGAGATAAAAAAAGTAATCCAAACGGACCATTTTATTGTGAGGGGCAGAGTAGTATGTATACCCATCATCAGCTTTATTGTGCCGATGCCATAGATCAGTTACGCCGTGTTCTTGCACTAGGGTCTGAAGAGCCTTGAACACTCTAGGTTTTCTAACGGAGTACTTAGAATAGCCTACCAGATTAAAATTGCTGGGAAAATTAATAATCATGTCCCCGCAGATAAACAGAGGGGACGGCCAGGTAGCTAATTCTATGTTTAAATATTTGAATACTTCAGAGTCATCTAAGTTTGGCCCATAGATCGTACAAATTGTTAGTGATCTGTTATCGACTAATATTTCAGCAATAATCCATCTGCCCATCCTGTCCTCTAAGACCTTAGTACAGACACCCATTCCACGCTTCAATAAGATAGCACCACCCCTAATCATAGAGGTCTGTTTAGAGTAGGCAATTATGTCGTATCCTGGCAGCTTCAAACACTCACGTCGCCCCCAAGGTATATGAGTCTCCTGTATACATAGTATGTCTAATTGCATAGTGTGAACAATTTTAGAGAATAGTGCTCGTTTTTTAGAATCGTTAAGTCCACAAATGTTCCATGAACTTAAAATAAGTTTACCCTGCCCCATTAACACCCAAAAAACGTTTAAGCCTAACTGCATTTTCCAAATTTTTAGACATGTTATAACAGCATTGATCAAATCTCAAGCCACAACAGCCACAGATAGCCAAAACCAAAGTAAACACGAACCCACCCCCACTCCCCATTGACCCGCCCCTTCCCCCTAAGCAACCCCCCTTTCCCACCCCTACAATCCACTTGACTGGCAACAGGACCTAGGTCCTTGTGATGGGATGAGCCAGTGGCGCGTTCTCACCTGGATCCCCTCACCCCCTCATGGCTATAGCTAGAAGATAGAGACGATTGCTTTCATAAGATAACTAAGAGCCAAGAAAAGAAATAAGGTAGGGGTACCCCCCTTCCCTGCAATCGACTCACCACAGCTCTACTCCTAAGACCCCCCTAATAATAAGAATTGAAAATAAGTGGATGAGACATATAGGGGAACAAAAAACAAACACCTACAGCTTGCTTAGTTATATAGTGCTCAAAAACTCCTTGGCCAGAATTTCAGAAAGAAAAAATCTGGTCCGACCCTGGTAGATAATTTTCAAGTTAGAGGGAAAGAGTAAGAAGGCTTGGGCCCCTTTTGACTGGAATGGGGATATCAGTAGACAGAGCTGCCACCTCCGCTCAACCGTTGCTGGACAAAAATCTGGCCAAACGAAGAACTCACAATCTTTCCCAGCTCTTTTTCTGTCAGGTCTAGCTAAATCATAAATCTTCTCTCTAGCTAAGAAATCATTTAGACATATCAAGATTGCTCGAGGTTTGTCCCCTGATGATCCTAATTTCTGTCTCTGTTTAAATGGCAATCGATGTGCCTGTTGAACCTCGAGCTGCCAATCCCACTGCTTGACATCAGGGAATGCTTCGGTAAAAAGTTCGACCACAAATTGCCTGACGTCTCCGCCTTCACAACCTTCTTGGACCCCTAGAATCCTAAGATTGTTCCTCCTAGCCCTGTTTTCTAAGTCTGTCAACTTCCATAGAATGTCCTCTTTTTGTGCGCTAATCGTATCCGTTGCAATCTTTTGCGTGGCAAGGGCGTCCTCTAAATTAGAGATCCTCTCCTCAGCCTCCCGATTCTAGCTGCTATGTCCATGCAGGTTTTGGCCACTCTGCGGATGGAGTATTGGACTCGGCGACAGGCACCCTGTGTACGGACATTCTCCTGGCGAGATTCCTCACGATGCGCCATGATAGTCTGATAGATGACAGCGAGTGTTCTCTCTCCTGGAGGCAGCTCATCCTGGTTAAATGGTGTGTTCAGGTCCTTAGTTGAAGCACTCTCCCCTAAGCCGAGTTGGGCAGAGAGCGGGCTGTCCAGGATAGTGAGCCAGAAGCAGCAATAGCCTTGTTTGATGCACCCTGAGCTTTGAGATTGTTCGCTTTGAGAACTGTAAGAGGGCTGCGGGGTGAGACCTCATTGCAAAGGACTTCGTTTAAACGCCAATATTCAACGTCGCTGCAATCGTCGTTCCAATCCCTGTCCTGGTCATCCTCTTCATCCATAGAAGGCCCAGTATGTTCTGATAGGTAGAAAAATGTATCCCCCCCTCGTTGTCCCTGGAAGATTCACCCCCATCAATAGCACCATCATATTCACCAGTAACAACAGCCTTGTGCCCAGGGATATTAACAACTGGAACAGAATGCGCCAGAATTGAATTGTTCTCACTTGGCTGAACTACAGTTCCCATAATCCCGTTCACCGGGAGGCTGGTCACAGGTTGGGAGGCATTCACTAAGGCATCATTTTCCAGGATAGTCATCGCTGAGGCTTTTGTAGTGAGCCCCTGTTGCACAGATCGAGCTTGCTCTGTTAAAGACACCAGCGCGGCCCCTCCATTTATGCAAAGAATATCATCCCCCCCCCCCGAGAGGAGTCCGAAAGGACTTGACACATCTCCGACAGTGTTTGCACCATTAAGAGTTTGTAGAAGACTTGCATGTGCCTGCTTACCT
Source organism: Lissotriton helveticus (assembly GCF_964261635.1). NCBI lineage: Eukaryota > Metazoa > Chordata > Amphibia > Caudata > Salamandridae > Lissotriton > Lissotriton helveticus. The sequence goes on along the minus strand of NC_136070.1, from coordinate 773,915,548 downwards.
TCCCGAACACCGTCCGGTGTTTTAATTTTGGAAGAGACATTTTTGAAAAGTGCAGGCACAGTCTGCTTGATTTTGCCACTCGTCACCGTTGCTGCTCGAAGCACCATCGCCGATGGCGTCTCCTCCTCGCGCTGAATGCGAGGCTTTGGCAGCATCTGTTGATTCCGCTGGGCTATTTCGACGAGTGGCAGCGGCGGCAGATCACGCCCTAGCAGCCGCAGTCTTAGCTATGATTTTCGGAGTCATACCACCGCAGCGACAGCTCCAAAGACGATGTATGCAGGGGAAATGAGCACCGCAATGAGAGGTCGGTGGGTGAAGAACTGGAACGCGCCTGACTCTGTACGCGCTGTTGCAAACAGCGCTCGGGGAGCACAGCAGAAGTCTCAGCATGGATGCATTAAAGCACAGTCGCTCAACCTGCCCGAATCCCGTGGCGAGAGGGTCCGCTTGAAAAAGCTTCAGAGGAGGTGATTCATCCAGCTAAGGTAGCCCAGCTCACTCGGCCGTGCACTCGGCCGCCATCTTTTCCCACTGTTGTGAAGCAATTCAAATGAATTACAAGTAACCACCCAGGTTAAGGCAGCCTGTAGGGTAGGAACTAGTAAAAGATAGTGAGTCATTGCTGGTACTGAGGCATTATGCCAGTATTGTCTCATTCACCGGACACCCTTTTCTTGAGTCAATCCCTTCAAACAGGGGGCGGTAATTGAAGGGCATGGAATCTCCACTATCTCTTATTATTGTAGATGGGGTTCTCAATGAGAAGAGGGTGACTGCCTGTGAATGAAGCATCAGCTCCCCCTTTAATTCAGTAGGTCCCCTAAAAAAGCCAAGGATTGAATGGCAGTGCCGATTGAGTGAGCTTCAGTCTCCCTCATAGGTTCACTTTATCTTGCTACTGGCATACAGCTAATTTAAAAATGGACAATAAACAACTCTGCCAACTTATGAAGACTATTCCTCCGAAGGAAGTCTGAGTCGCATGCTTTTAGAGGGCTTATTTAAATGTAATCATGAGATGAAAGGATATCTAGATGGAGTTAATTTCTCAGTCATGAAGGTTGTTCTTACAGAGAGGGGAGGAAGGGGACTGACCCTACTACGCAGCTAAGTTTGCACTCCCTCAATGCCTTTCCATCTTTTAAAATGTTTCCCAGTAATGCTGACAATATGCCCCAATAAGTGAATTTAATTGTAACACCACTTGAAGACTCTCTGATGCTGATTTTCTTCCTTTTTTGGACTCTTCAGCTCCCTTGTGTGACTTAAAGGGATTCATGGTAGTAAGATGCTCCCTAATCCTCTCACTCATTGTCCTTTACCTAGGAATCCTGCTCTATTTCAGCTTCTGCCTACCATGCACCTGGACTGGACAGCTGCTATAAAATCACTTTTCAAAATGTGGTCAAGTTCCTGAATATACCAAATGTTATTGATTTCTAATGATCAAAACAAAACAGATGATTTTGTGTGCCTGTAGTGGAGCACATGTTCTACAATGTGGGCAAAAATAAATCTTTTAAAATTAGAACAAGCGTGCACCCTCAATATGTAGCATGCCTCCTCAATGGGCCTTCTGTGGAAGGATTTCAAGTGCTTGGGTTTTGGTGTCATTTCTTTTCTATGCTGAGCTTTTCTTTTAAATTCTTAGCATTGTTTATTTTATTTTCATTTGAATGTCCCACTCTGTATCATAGTTGCTGCCTATACTACAGGGTGACTGCTTCCTTCCATGTTACTACGGGCACTGTTTCTAGACCTGAACGTTTGTGTGATCGCCCAAATGTGACAGATCTGAATGCAGGTGATTGCAGGTTAAAAGTTCAGGACTGGAGACAGTGTCCATAATGATTTGGAGTGAGGTGGACACCCAACTATACTATCTTCCTCAAGATGTTTAGTATTCTGTTGATATGTACTTATCTACTTTAGCGCCGGGACACCCCCGTTGGGGGTAGCTGTGCGCTTAACAAATGTCAGAAATAAATAAAATAAATAAATACTTGGACTTTCCGTCAGAAGCTCTTTACTTGTACTTTACTTTATAACCGTTCATGTCTAAAAGCTCCCATGTTATATGTGTTATTTTACTATTACATCAGTAGAGCTACAGTGGGAGTCATTACGTTATGTGCCTCACATAGGGAGTCATGACATTGAAAGGAAGTTTTACTACCTTTACGTTGGTAGTACTTTACTTCACATGTAAGTAATTATTAAAATGTTTGTAATCCTATTTTTTTACCCACAATACAGTTATCTGTCGTAGACCTTCGGTCTCCAAATGGAGTAGGACAAATAATAATCTCTTTATTGTGTAATGCAAAATTCATCCATCTTCATCACAAAAACAATTATTAAGCCCAAGTTGGCGGATGGATATATACAGTGACCATTGTACTTTAATATTCCAGAGTATGTGTGCTTTCTTCGATCAATCTTTGAACATATTGATAATAAGTACTGGGGTATGTAGGGTCTATTTTTTTTTTTACATCTAGCCAGTTAGATCACCCACAAGGGCATATATGTCTAATATCTAATCTCAACCATTGTTTACATTAGTTATTATACATATATTTACGTACATACATTCCCCTGTACATATTGTCAGTATGTTCAAAGAGTCATTGAAGGAAGCACCCATATACTTTGAAATAATAAAGTACAATGGGCACTTGATGTATCTATCCGCTCACTTGGGGCCTAATAATCCGCTAAAGATTGATTCATTGTGTATTATAAAATGAAGAGAATATTTTTGTCATATTTATAATTCCAATGCAGAATTCTAACTGCAGATTCCTCACCTTTTGAATGCTCCCTCAGGCAGGAAAAACATCTGCAATACCCCTACGTGCCAATTACTTCACGTCAATATCATTCCATGCCGATGTGATGTGTGCAGGCCTATGTAGGTGCTACCCATGCACATTGACACCAGTTCCTATTTTCTGCACTAGCAGATGCAGATCCAGAGCTATCCCTTGTCTCATTTAAACACCTTTTCACAGCCCTTTTTCTAACAAACAGTGTGCAAGGGAAATATGTCACCTTCCAAATAGACAGGGTTAAACCCTGTAGGGAATGCCACAAACAAATATCTAGGACTGGCCCACATGTGGATTGACTGTAGTGCCTGGGGTCAGACCACGATTCCAAGGTCTGCTGTGATTGTGCCTTGATGAACCGCAAGCACATTCAACACCTGGAAGTGAAGCACTTTATGGTGAAGCACAACAATGCTCCAGGATCTGTCAGAGGTCTAAAGGTAGGCACCTGTCACGCTCCCAAAGTCGCCTCTGCAACAATTCATCTTCACAATCTAAATCCTCAGTCATGTCCAAGAAGAAATGCAAGAACTCCAAGTGGGACTCCGCCCCAGCCTGCCACTCTCGATCTCCAGAGAAGGTGCAAGAGCGTCATGTTTCCAGGTATCGCTTCCAAAGCTGCTCTACTTCGGAGTCTATTGTGACCCTTGTTCCTTAGGCAACCAACTTTTCTGGAAGTTAAAACCAATGTTATGACTGAGTTGCTGCAGCACGGCTCGTTCGAGTTATGAGCCCATACTCCCATTCAACGAGGCTCTTACATATATGTAGTTAGGTACCTAGGCCAAACCCTGCTCAGAGCCCACCTGTGCATCATGAGATTGCCTGACACCATCACCCTGCTCCAGGCAACACAGTTTTCCTCACCTAGCACCCACGCTGAGAGCCTTGTGATGCAAGCTTCGTGCCTTAGGGTAAACCCAAACCTGTTTCCCACTGCTCCTCCTGACAAGCAATAAAAGAGTATACAGACTTTGATAAATGTTTTTTTTTTGCTCTGCAAGTTTAGCTCTTCGCTCAGTAAATGGCAGCTACTGCTCAGGTTGCAACTGTCATGCCTGGTGGGACTCCGCGGCCCAAGTATTGCCCATGGTCCCAGAAGAAGCCCAGGCCAAACTTTCCCAGGCCATGCAAGATGGTTGTGATGCAGCAAAGTTCACCATCCACTGCAGAGTGGATATCACTGACTCCCTCAGCAAGGAAATTGGCACCAGCATGGCCATAGACAGGCACAGCTGGATGCAGTATGCTGACTTTTTAGGAAACGTTCAGGCCTATCTTAGGGACATGCCGTTTGATGACTACTGACTTTTCGGATAAAGACTCAACCCTGAAGCTCTTCAAAGACAGCAGGGCCACAACATGCTTCCCGGGCCTTTCTGCTCCTCTGCTTCAGCCGCACCAGCAGTTTCACCCACTACGAGGCTATGGTAACGGCTTCCAATTGTGCCGTCTGCCGCAATAGGTGCAACAATCCCTGCGCCCTTTTCATGGACATGATAACCACAGAAGAGGGCAACAGGGACTGTATGCAACCCAGTCTTCTGCTCCTCTCCCCTTAGTTACCTCCCACAAGCCTCTTTAGCATGCCCTTGATGACACACAGGCACCAAGTCGGAGGCAGGTTTCAACACTGGCTGCTAGAGTGGCAGGCAATAACTTCCGACAAATGGGTCCTGCAAATCGTTCAACGGGTTATGCTTTACCGTTTCTCAAGACCACACCATACCCCAACCAGCTCATGGAGGACCACCTGTTGTCCTTGCAGCAGAATGTAAAGGCTCTTTTGGCCAAAGGAGCCATAGAGGGTACTAGCACCAGAAGTTGCTTGTGGTTGTTATTCCTACTACTTTCTGATGCTGAAAAATTATAGGGACCTCCATCCCATTTCAAACCTTTGCTCTCAATGTTTTTCAGCTGAAAGACAAGTTAAGGATGCTCTCCCCGGGCCAAGTAGTGTCTGTTCTCTACCCATGAGACTGGATGGTAACCTTGGACCTGCCGAATGCTCATTTCCACATCCCTGTGCTGCAGGCCCTACCTACAGCCCACGACCTACTAGGCCACACGCATTTCCCTTTTGCTGTGCTCCCTTTTGGCCTTACCGGTGCCTCTCCAGTGCTCATGAAAATGACAACGATGGTAGTAGCACATCTTCGGAGGTCCGGGAATCCAGTCTTCCCATAGCTCATCTACTGATTGTTGAATGCTGGCTCACCCCACTTCACTGGAGCCTGTGAGGATAGTGGTTTATCATATGGTGTGGTTGTGCAACCTCACTATGAAATAAAGGCACAATTCCATATCAGGCACAGTCAGGTTAGTTTGTAAAACCTTAGCTGGTTGTGGGTAGCTGTGGTTCAGAGTAGTCAGGCTTTATCAATGGAACATGTTTAAAGCATTAAGAAGTACCAACACAGTTGAATAAAAAGAAAAAAACAGCACATTCACAATCGGACACCAATTTATTAAAATAGGTTGTATTTTTATCTTTAAATAAACACCTCAATCACAAAAATTCACCAAAGGGTTCTGCAGATATGAATAAAAAAATCAACAAAAAAAATCACAGCTTTTCACTTGGTACAATAAAATCATTGTAATCTATTGTGACTCGTAGTTTAGGGTTAACCTTGACAGATAACTTTAAAACCGCTATAATGGCTCTGTTGTGGCAACAAATTTCAGCAGGGAGCAATTCACATGGACCAGTAAGGTCCAGTTGAACAGTTATATTGCAAGGAAAGCAGTCTAAAGTCCACTTACAGGGTCTGTGGATGAACCGTTATAGGAATCAATGGAATGGTCCCAAAACAGGAGACACAGGATTCTGATGATGCACAAGGATATTGAGCCTGTGTCGGGGTCATCCAGCGGCCACACCTTGGTCCACCAACACGGAGGGATAACTTTCGCTTCAGAGGTTGATGTCCTACGAAATCTGGGGAAGTCCAGCAAAAAAACTGTTACCAATCGTCTACTGGTCACTGTTTACAACTAAACCTGTGATTCCCTTTAACTTGCAGTAACTTCCGTGCTGGATGACCAAAATGCACACTGGCACCTCTCCTGGGTCTAGCAGACTCTGGTGCAACTTTTGAGGTTCTAGATTCTGTTGCTCATATTGCACCTTGGTGTATGTATGTATGTATGTATGTATTATGTATGTATGTATGTATAAACCATTTTATAGCGCGCTCTATTACTTGGGAGTATCCTGGCGCGGTGGGAAATGGCAGAAGAAGACAGGGCGGAGATCCACTTATGTCACAGTTTTAAAAAGATGGGTTTTCAAATTTTTCTTAAACTGGGCTACGCACTGAATGGAGCGCAGATGGAGAGGAAGGGCATTCCAGGCCCTGGCAGCAACCACAGCTATGGACTGGCCCCCTAGTCTAGTTCTCTTAAAGCGAGGAAGAGTCAGCTTGAACAGGGATGACGATCTAAGAGCTCGTGTGGGGGCATAGAAGGTGAACCGCTTCTTCAGGTAGGCAGGTCCCTGGTCATGGGTTGCTCTAAACGAGAGCACCAGGGATTTGAACAAGATGCGTTGTGACACTGGCAGCCAATGAAGGCTACACATGTGAGAGCGAACGCTCTTCCATCTCGGAACATTAAATAAATGACGGACAGCGGCGTTCTGGATAACCTGGAGGCGTTTAACCAGATAAGCAGGGATACCGCTAAACAGGGCGTTCGCGTAGTCCAACCTTGCTAGGATGAGAGCTCGAGCGACAGTCTCCTTTGCCTCTCTAGGCAGCAGTGGGAAAAATCTTTGTAACATTCTCAGAGTAGCAAAGCATGTCCCGGATAGTTTCTTTATGTGGTCCTCAAATCTTAGGTCCTCTCCAAACCATATGCCAAGATTTTTTGCGGGGCCTCCCATCACCTTGGGGCTGGGAATGTTCAGCAGAATGGTGTCCAGCAGTGATCAGGCTTTTTGGCGCTGGCCTCTCTAAGGAGCAGTCTCCTCAGCTTTTATGGCCCAGTGACTGTAACAGGGAGTCAGAAAAACTGACTCTTGGAGTCACCTTCTCTGTCTGAGGCTCAGGATGACTTTTTCTCCAGCAGCTCACCATAGGTACAGTGCTTTCTTTGCTGCCCAAGAAGCGTTCCCCAGTCAAAAGATCTGGGCTAAATCCATCATTCTTTTTACCACCCGCCACCCCAGTTTGGACCCGGCCATATGCAAATCAGTCTTGACCCTGTGCCTCAGGGGAACAATCCAGACCAAACTGCCAGGCCAGGTTCTCCCTAGACCGGAAACAAGCATTCTGGGACCGGTTTCAGGGTATGTCACTCTTCATCAGACAGGCTAGCTTGAATCCAGTGGCACAGTGAGCAAGGGACCCACGTCTGGGCATACCTATCCCACTTAGGGCGAAAAGTGTTATAGCAAACAAATGATGGACGGAATGCTGACAATGCAAACATTCTCCCCCAGTCAAAAGATCTGGTTTACATCCATAGTTCTTTTGCCCACTCCGCCACCCCAGTGTGGACCCAGCCATATGCAAATCTGTCTTGACCCTGTGCCTCAGGGGAACAGTCCAGACCAAACTGCCAGGTCAGGTCCTCCCTGGACCGGAAACAAGCATCCTGTACATCAACTGTTGTATTTGCATTTGTCACCCCGAGTGGGACGGGTATGCTCAGACGTGAGTCCCTTGCTCTCCATGCCACTGGAATCAAGCTATCCTGGCTGATGAGGGCTAATAGCCCGAAACCGGTCATACAATGCTTGTTTCCAGTCCAGGGAGGACCTGGCTTGGCAGTTCGGGCTGGACTGTTCCCATGGGGCACAGGGTAAAGACTGATTTGCATATGGCTGGATTCAAAATGGAATGGCATGGTAAGCAACAAAACGATGGATTTAGGCCCAGATCTCTGTACTGGGGTGAATCTATCACATTGTTCTGCATTCTGTCCAACTGTTGTTTTTGCATTTGTCACCCTGAGTGGGATGGGTGTGCTCAGACGTGAGTCCCGTGCTCTCAATGCCACTGGAATCAAGCTATCCTGACTGATAGGCTGAAACCGGTCCTAGGATGCTTGTTTCCAGTCCAGGGAGGACCTGGCTTGGCAGTTCGGGCTGGACTATTCCCATGGGCACAGGGTCAAGACTGATTTGCATATGGCTAGGTTCAAACTGGAATGGCATGGTGAGCAAAAAAACGATGGATTTAGGCCCAGATCTCTGTACTGGGGTGAATGTATGACATTGTTCTGCATTCTGTCCATCAACTGTTGTTTTTGCCCAAGAAGCAGCAGGTGCAGTCTAGACTTTTGTGCCGCCTCTCTTTCCTAGGTCCATGGAAAAGCATTGTAATCGTTCTTTGGTCCTCGCTCCAGTAAAGATGTGATTTGAGGTCTCAGTGCCAGGGCTGACTTTTCTATGCCCTTTTCTTGCCCTCACGGGATGTGGTGAAAACTAGCCAATGAGCTATCAGGTCCCTTCCCACCTAGTGGTGACTTGCAGCAAAGTGTGGCATCTGCCTAATCCAGAATGCACCATTCTACCCTCTCCAAACATGGCAGAATCCTTCTCTTGGTATGTAGGGCTCCCAAGCCCAACCCAGAGGTGTGGCTAGCTCTGGGGTACATGGCCACTGAGAAAACAGTTTAGCAACAACCTCTCCCTCTCTTTCTGAGATGCCAACCTGTCTGCTGAAACAAAAAAGCGGCCCCTCGCTTGTGTGAATACCATTTGCACTTTAGAGACGGCTTTCCATTGAAGCTAGCCTTTTGGGCTCACACCCAAACTTGTCATCCTGCCAGTTGGAGATCACACCTTTACTTTTGGCATATCCTATGTGTTCCTTACAGAGAATATTTCACATGTCTCCCAGGAGGGCAGAAGGCTGCCTCCTGGACAACAGCTTGTGTGCACCCGTAAAAAGCCACTGGAAACTTTAGGCAACAAAGTGTTAACTTACTAAAGTTGCACTCTGTAAACTAGTGACGTTAAATTCCACTGGAGCAAAAAGCTGGGTTTAATGTGTTGATTCTTTTGATATCTTTAAGTACCAAATTTCATAGTCCCCTTTAGCAGTTAGCACTGCTGAGCTGCATTTCTCTACTCGCCAATGGGGCTGCTACCCTTTACAAGGTAAAAATGACTATGCAGGGGTTTAACTGCTAGGACATGTGACAGGACTCTGCCTTATGGCTCGTTAGGCCTGTCCTAGGGGTGACATATGTAATAAAAAAGGAAGATTTTGGGCTGTGCCATAAGTTTAAATGACAAAGTCGAGTTAGCAATTTAAAAACTGCTTTACCAGCCTACAAAAGCAGTCTGAGTGTCATGTATTACCTTTTGACACTCGTGGAGGCATAACCAGTGCTGCAGTCCATCAGGGACACTTAATGTACTGCCACTAGGTACCCCTTGTACCATATACTAGGGATTTGTAAGTAAATTAACTTATGCCAATTCAGGATAAGCTAGTTAAGCATACACTATTTATAGGTTAGAGTGCATACATTAGGGTCTGGTCAGCAGGGCCCAGGGCATTACAGAGTCATTACAGCAGCTCGAAAACCAGCAACAGTAGGGTAAAACGTGTGTGGAAGAGCCTGAAAAAGGGCATGTCCTTACAGAGCCTTTCTGGACGCGGAGCAGTTTTGCGCGCGCCTATCTCCAGAGAGGAGATTCCAGGACATTCAGGCTGCGATCCAGATATGTCAACCTCTGTCCAAGATCTCAGTGAGGATGACTCTGAGGCTTCTGGGACTGATAGCTTCCTGCATCCTCTGGTCAATCACGCCACATAGCATAGGAGGGCACTGCAGTGGGAACTGAAGTCACAGAGGGCACATCACTGGGGGGATCTTTGTGATTTGGTCCAGATTTCGGAGGAAACTGTAAAATCCCTGCAAGTAGTGGCTGCAGGACTGCGATTGGTTTAGCGTCAGACCCCTTCTCCTTACCCTACACAGAGCTCATAGCAATGACCAATACCGTTTTTCTGGGTTGCGGAGGCCATCTGTAGGTGGTGGAGAAAAGACAGATCACGTTTATGGCAGAGGTCAGGCTCCATTTCAACCGTCTGAAACCGAAAGCTATTCGCTTGGCTTTAAAAGCATACCTGCCCTCCATCAAATCAAAGCTGGTGCAGGTGCTCATGGGCAACACCACCAACATGTGGTACTGCTGCAAACAGACGGGGAATTTTTCTGGTAGTATGCCACCTGGCATGTTCCCTGAACACCAGAGTGGACGAGCTAAGCCATCAACGCCTTGTGGATCATGATGGCAGTTACATACAGAGGTGGCACAGGATCTCTTTCATGAATAGGGAGAGCCCTGACTCAATCTTTTCGCCACTGCAGAGAAAGCGCAATATCTGCACTTTGGTGCGTTAGAGTTTCCAAGGCATCTCTCACTCAGAGATGCGTTCCGCATGGAGTGGAACTCGAGATTCCTGTATGCAAGATCGGGACCAACCAGGTCCAAGTCACTGTAGTCGCCCGGGATTGGGCACAGAGAGTACAGTATTCAAATTCCTGGGCATGAGCGTTTGTCTTCCGATCAGGCTGCCTCTTCGGGAGAAACTCCTATTTCAGCAGCCGGGCAGAGTCCTGCACCCAAACTAGTGCAACTAACACCTCCTTCCTTGGAGATAGAGTGGCAACAGTTGTGTGCTTTCGGCCTTCCTCCCAAAGTCATGAATGTCACATTGGGAGCCAGACCTTCCTCAACCAAATCTGTCTGAGCCTGCCATTGTGATAAGTTTGTAACCTGGTGTTCTGTTAAATAGATTGATCCACTGCAGGCCAAACTGTCCGAAGATCTGTTGTTTGTGTTGTCCCTCTCCCAGAAAGGCCTTACTTTGGGCACAGTTAAATGGTACCTGTCAGCTTTTTCGGCCTTCCTACTGTTGCTGGAGCAGCTATCATTTATTTAAATTACCCACTGTTATGCGTTTCCTCAGAGGGTTACAACATATGTTCCCCTCCCCCTTGTGTTATGCCCCAATGGGACTTAAATTTGCTTGTCACCTTCCTCATGTGCGCACCTTTTGAGCATATCCACAGTTGTTCTCTCAGGCTTCTTACCCACAAGACAGTCATTCTTGTCACTTTAACATGGGCTTGAAAGGTCAGCAAGTTGCAAACCCTTTCTGTTAACCTGTTCAATACCACTTTCTGCTGGAAGAGCTGGTTCTGCGGACGTAAGCCTCCTTCCTCCTGAAGATAGTGACTCTCTTCCTTGTTGGGCAGACCATTATTCCTCTGGCATTCTTTGCTCTGCCTCATTCCTCTAAGAAGGAGGAGTCACTTCACCAGTTGGGTCAGTAAAGGCTACTCAGCTTCTACATCAATCAAACCAAACAACATTAGGTGGACCATGAGCACTTTATCGGGTTCACTGGAGCAAAATTAAGACCTGCTACACACTTACCAAATACTAGCCCCCTGAAGGCATGAAAGCTCATTCTAGCAGGGCCAAGGCTGCCACCACTGCGTCGGCACATGGGGTGCCTTATCCCAACATTTGTCAGGCTGCTACATGGACATCACATATGAGGCCTTATTGTCTAGACGGTTAGCTCTTCCATGAAGAGCACTTTGCCCACTTGCTCCTTCAGGACTTTTTAGTTGGTCAGCTTACGGACCCACCACCTAGGAAGTATTGCGTGGGTATCTTTGTTGCTCGACTATGAATTTATCTTGAAAAAACAAAGACAAGAGGCATTTGTCAAAACAGGAACAGTTAGTTTATTCAACCAATACAGCCGAGAGTGCAGCATACAGAAACAGGTCTGAGGATCGACTCAAAGTACAATTATTTTGAATGTATTTTTATACATTTTTTTGGCAGCATCATAAAACAATTCCTAGATCTTGTTTAGGGAGTGGAATGTGGGCTTTGTCACAGGGTCAAAAATATCGCCCCCCCCCCGATGACAATCTCAGGTGAGTCCCGACCTTGCGTGGACGCAATGAGGGCCAGTGGGTAATGTGTCCAGATGTCTGTCATGAGCAGCGCGTGATCGTTGCATGCGTAGTGTGTGGGGTGTCCTGATTGGCTGAATGTTCCTAACTTCATGTGGCGTATATTTTTATGGTGGTTGGGAACGCGCCCCTCCGGTCATGTGCGTTTTATTGGGGCCAAACTCCCAGGACCATAGTGATGTTGCTGCCTATCTGTGGGACTAATCTGGGTTTTTCCTGTTTGCACATTTGTCCTGCTGGTTTCCTGCCACCCCGCCTGGTATCTGTCAATCAGTAGCCTCAGGCCTAGGGTGCGAGCCTCCCTGACCATGTATTTGTGACTGGGGTTGATGGAGAGGTCATATCAGGGGATCACGACAACAGTGATATGGTTTCGTTTTTATACATACACGTATCATTGCGTACATCTACATCAATATTTACATGTTCAAAAGTGAGGAATCTGCAGTTAAAAGGCTCTATCAGAAGATTCATCGCCGACCCTCTCACCTCCCCTTTTCGTGAATCGGCCACTTAACATAAAAATATCCCAATTTAGGAATCTGCAGAATGGTCATGATGAATTTCTTTGGCTCTGCGTCTGCAGTCGCGAAAGTATTAAGAAAGCAACAAATGTCACGGCTTATGGGTGGTGCCTATAAAGGCCAGTACATGTCACTTCCGGTGTGGAACAATGTAAATTCGGAGCCTCTGGCATCACATAATGGCTTGCAGAGGTGCTGCTGAATATTTCCCAAATCCAGTTTTAAGTCTGGATAAGTATTAAAAAAGTGAGAAATCTGTAGTTAGATACAGTCTGTATAAAAAAAGCGTTACATAAGGTAAGTTACTTGTTCGTATGCACCTAAGTTTGAGTTATGATGAATAGATGCATGGTGTACAAGGTCAAAATGAAATGTTTTGAACCATATTTTCTATGTCTGTTGAGAACTGGGCCTTTAGTTTTCACAGTTAGTTGTTTCACTAGCAAAGTGAATAAGGCTCACACCAAGCCCACAACACAATTCTGTTTGAGACCAACCGATTGAAACAAGCAGCGCATGCCTCACCAGTCACTTCTATTTTTTGAGGGGGGGGCAGAGAAAACACTCTGACCAACTCACCGCTTCATAGTTACGGGGATAAGAGATAGGAATTTTTATCCATTGGTAATTTCATACCCTTTTGATGAATGTGTGCAAAACTTTGCAGACCTGCTTCCCCAGTATAATTTTAGTCGGACTGAAAGTGTTGCTGTGTTTGCTCAAGGGGGTGCAAATAAAAATAGAGTGTCCAAAAACAAGGTTTAAATCCAAAGCATTCCATAGTCTTTTGTATTTTGCGTAGCGCAAAAGATGTCAGCTTGATTTTTATGAAATTTTTCAGTATTTAATAAAAGGATTTTCAACTTAGTGATAGCTGGTAACAGTACTATTAGAAATAGCAAGGAAGCCAAAAAAAAGTACACTGCTCATGTAAAGTTGGAGATTTACTAAAACGTTCAACTCAGCGACTCATTTATGATCATATGCTAATGTATACCTATAAACAAATACATAACTAGTAGAATACATCTTAATTAACTTAAGTTTTCTCTGCATGCTCTCTGGTTCACAAAATAAAAGTGTTCCAACAAACTAAACATAAAACATCTTACCTATGCACCCCAGTGCAACAAAATGAATATTTGCCCTTGGAGTGAACCACTCAAACTACCATTTGGCAGGCATGATAATTGACCTCCCAAAAAATAATAATAATCTAAATTTTTATACCAATAACACTGCCTTTCATCACATTGGCCTTCATATAGGGCACAATCCTTCTTAAAGTAGCAAGGAAGCGCAAAGAATGAACTATGTTGCATAAGGACATTTTCAGATTTACTACACAAACAAATGAATGACCCATTTATGGTCATATGCTAATGGAAACTTATAGACAAATACATAACAAATAGAATACATCCTAATCTACATGTTTTCTTTCCATGCTCTCTGGCTCACAAAATAAAACTATGCCCTACAAGCCAAACAAAAACCATGTTCTTTGAAGTGCCCAGGTTAACCCCAATTAACAAAGCTACTAATTTTTCCTACATTGTCGTAATTGTGCACAGTAATATTTCTGCTGTGATCTTTTGCGCATATTTGCGTGCGGGAAAATGTTGGATTCGTTTCCCTGTAGCTAATTTGTTTAAACAGCTAGCTTTGCATAACATTATCACGATGCCTCAAACACCCTGTACAAGGCCTCTTGACGCACTATGTACAAATGTCGTTCTATCTTCATCCACGGGGCAACGGGGCTATCTACAAATTCATAAGATCGGTAATCTTTACCCACATTACTAGAATGCTTTCTATTATAAATAATGAGCATACCATAAGGTTAGCCGCGGAGGCACTTCAGCCGACACCAAGGGTCCCTGCCTGCTGAGACTTCATCACGCAGCGGTCTGACATCTCCGTGATGGGGTTTTCAGTTTGTGACCAAGACGGGCTCCTACATTCTCTCCCACCAGGTAATGGGGTTGGATTGTCCCATAGGGGGATTTCTAGATTTACACCTACACACACTCTAGCAACACACAGAGTAAGGTTTGCATAGTAGGAGTTTGGCTGATTACTGTCTTCTTTATACGCCAGCATATATACACTCTTTTAGCACCATGTTAGAACTATATCTACTATTTAAGCTTTTGGTGCTTGTTATCACTTTTATCTGCTTCTGTCTACTGGTTATTGCAGCACTTGTATTCTATACAAAAATCACGTTTGCTCAATAAATATATTGAAAACGTCCCACTGTGTAGTCTCTGTATATTTCTCTAAGCACCAGTAAGCACGGGTGACTGAGCGAATGGTTCCAATCTGTCTCACCATCCCTGAGGAGGCAGGGTTGTCATGTTCAGTGGTTCCTAGAAACTATTCGCTCCCTGCTAAGGTTAGGCAGCTTATGGTGCCACTGTGAGCTAGTTGGTCTCTAGGCCAACATATCCTGTGGGGGTGCCTGGAATCGGTCTAGAAACCTGACCAAAAGTTTATGTTGTCCAACAAACGTGCAGGTCCTACGGATTAGTGGGAACTACACAGCAGTTCTTTATGTCCTCCTGTGCAACAAAATGGAAAAGTGACCTACCAGCGAGCTACACAAACTACTATGTGGAGAACATGATAATTGGGCATTAGAATGAAAATTAATAATCTTAATTTTTATAAAAACAAAGATTGGCTTTCATTCACTTTGGGCTTCATATGTAGCACAATCCTACTAAAAGTAGGAAGGAAGGTCTAAAAGGATACTAGACAGCATAGATTAATTTTCAAAATTACTACATGAACAACTAAAAGGCATATGTATGGTCACATGATTATGTAAAAAATAAAGTAGATAAAAACAAAGAAATCACATTAAATCTGGTTGCCACTCTGTAGATATAGTTAGTATTCCCAACAATAGGCATTTCTTGGCTATTAGCTCCCTAATTATTTTCTACCCGTTTGACAAATCACCACAAAACTTTTCAGATCTATAGCATTTTGTTATGATGTAACTTTTGTGGTGCATCATTAAGGGGTGCAAAGATATAAGGGGGTTCCAAAACGTGTTTTCCACCAATGAATTTTCCATAGACAAATGTTTTTGATGTAGCTCGAAAATGACTGATTGGATTTACATGACATTTGCCAGGATTATACATTATGATGCTGAGATTATGCTTTGTGGGTAGTGCAGTTAACTAGGGTAAGTATTTTTTTAAAGTTATAAGGCAGGCTGCCACTGCTATACGCTTGCAGAATTTCACAAAATCTTGTGGGGCTGCTGCGGGACATAGCTGTAAACCTATTAAAAAATATATTAAAAAATATAAATAAACTCCCCTACCTATTACCACTTTAATTACATGGTAATAGGTAGAGACCTACTTCTTAACCGATATCTAAGGCCCTAACACTGAACACAGCCAAAGTGTAGTAAAAACAATATGACTGCCTCTTCATTCTCTAAAAACATCCATTACCCAATTATATACTGGCTTTTCATCGCTATATACCACGGTATACTGCAACGTTATCACGGTATACTCATGGTGTAACTTGGGCAATGCAGTACTTAAGTTAGATTTACAAAGGAGCACAAAGCCACCATTCAAGGCCCTACGTCGATTTGTAAATCTGGAGAAATGCAAGATAGCGCAATTTGCTGTTTTGCTTTACTCTCCAAACCATAATGTACATTGCTGATAAATTTCTCAAACATCCGTCTGCTATGCCACTGTAGTCACTCCACTATATGCTAATCTTCTCTACACCACTCATCTCCACTGTATGATGGTTTACCAGAACAGGGGCAGCCCCATTGACCTACCACCTAGGGCAGTAAAATGTATATAAACAACAGTGGTTCCAGGAAAATACATTTTCACACTAGGAACAATCAATGTATTGCAAAAATATTTTTGCAAAAAATAATACACTACACTAATGAATATAAGATTCCCACACAAAAGTTCGAAATTTTGGAAATTATTATTATAAATAGGTTTTTATAAAAATGAGGTCAAAGATGGTACAATACACAAACAATACTTCCTCAACATGTTACACATACAATTTTTTTTTTTTTACATTACACAGCGTTAAACAAAAGAAAGGAAGAAATGGCAGTGCGCCTATAACTTTAATCAAAGGATCCATAAGTGATAGAAAAGATTATGGGTATCAATCCATTCCCAATTTGTCAGTAAAGCGTTGCCGATGTTTTGACCCCAAGAGTCAAATGGACATCATCAGAACAGACATGATTTTGTGAACAAAAAGCCAAAAAATTCCCAAACCATCAATCAAAATGAGAGACTAGGCGGCCGATTACGGTGTTATTAGGAAAGCATTCCAACTGCATTGGGTTAGGAATGCTTTCCTATCGATTCGTATTCTGGGAGTCCTACCGACCGATTTTGATGTGTCCGGATGCTTACGGACTCAGTTTGGTCGGACTCCCATTGACTTCAATGGTAGCCTCTGTGCCGAACGAGAACATAAGCTCCCATTGAAAAAAGGGGTGGTTGGGGGAAAATCGTGCACCCTGGGACGGGCACCCCATGGTGCCTGCCACACTTTGCATGGTTGCTAAGGGGGGGGGCATGGGTACCACCGCAGGCCCGATTCTGCGGCTCCAAGGTGAAGGGAGGCCTGCTACGGGCCCCCAAAGACCGATTCCCACAGCCGTTTTGTCTCGGTCAAACCGACTCGGAATGGCTGTCTGTGAGAAGTTGGCCTGGTATATGATGTCCACAGTTCTGTGGGCACCCAGTATCAGTCCACACAATCCCTTATGGTGGTGGTTGTAAGTCAACCTTAAAGACAAGCAATCCTAGAGGTAGCATGGACTAAGCAGCCTAAAGGCTTAACTCAAGAGGACATGTGAAGCTAGTTGTTTTACCAAATGCAATCCTGTAATCTCAAATTAAAGGACACCACACAAGTTATATATTTTAAAAATATATGTATTTATTCTCAGAATAATCCCCACTACTCTTTATGAGCAATGAAGCACAAGCGTTTAAACAAAAGCACAATATAACATATGAAAGTTGCACAGTTATGGATAGGGCAGGTGGCCACTCAAACCATATATCAAAAAAGTGGTATAAGTATCACTAATCGATCAGTGGTAAGGCCTGGGGCCTTGGGAATTGCTGGGACAACACTGGACTAACAGCAGTTAGGACGGGAGTAGCCCGCGGGATTCGGGTGCAGTGCAGAAAGCACACGCATGCACCAATGCAAAGTCAATGGTGCGTAAAAGTTATTGAGTTACAGTTTTAAGAGTCTTCCGACTGGACTAGAAGGACAAAACTTTAGACTTAGACACTAGAGGTGTAAACCACTACAGGAGCACCGGCTTTCAAGAGTTACCTCACCCACAGGAAGCGGGTGCACAGGCGCAAAGATGTGTCGGGTTTCGTCACGCAGTTCTATGGTGCCTGGAGATGAAGATGCTGCAGGCGTCCAGAAGAGAAGTGGCTGGTGTGATCCAAGGGTGGATCGAAGATGTAGAGTACCTGAAAGCAGAGGGGACAGAGTCTGGGTCACTAGCCAGTGACCAGGAAGGAACCAGGCGATGTCGGGCGCAATCAGGTGCTTGTCGTGACGCTTGTCTTCGCTGCCACGTGGACTCTGGGGCACCGAGGATGTCCTGGAGTGAATCACGAGCTGTCCCACGAAGGCTCTCGCTGTCGGCGGTGTCGGCTTCAAGATCGGAGTCAACAGGTCTTGGCAAAGGCAACCCACGCAGGATTCGAAGATCGCTTCTTACTCGGACCAGCAAGGTCTGAGCGGGTGCTCCTTTTCAGGGGAGCGAGGGCCAGTCTGGAGCAACCAGACTAGCAGAGCAAATTCAAAGGTTCGCCGGTACTGGGGCCACTAGCCAACGGGCAAGCGACCGGACAAACGCGCTGAGCAGGAAAATGCAAAAGGGCCCCACGCAGCACTCGAGGAGTGTGGAGGGGTGAGCTTCGGTGCAAAAGCTGCTCGGGGCTGGAGCTTCTCAAACTCCAATGCACAGCTTCGAGGGAGCCTCGGGAGCTGCACGGTCAGCGCTTCGTAGTTCTTTCAAGAAGGCCGCTCCCACGCTTCAGGTCGCCTCCTCTCAGCTTTGCAGGGACTGTGGATCGGGCTGTTAGAAGGCAGGCACGCTGGGTCTTGTCGATCTCTGTCGCTCGAGTTCCGGCGGGAACTGCAACAAAGCAAACGTCGAGGTGCTGGATGGTGCCTGTTTGCACAGGGTGGTCACTCCTTGACCACAAGGGAGATTCATCAGTCTTCTACGTCGAGTAGGATGTCAAAGGGTCCAGAGTTTCGTTTCATAAGTTTCAGTCAGGATAATCTGATGTGCATCAGCCCAGCTCCTACCTTTATTCCAAATCAAGGGGCTGGGTCACCTGCTAGGTCCCTCCTATGGGTGGGACCCAGGAAGGGGGTGGTTACACCCCTTTCCCTTTGTCCAGCTTCGCGCCAAGACCCCAGAACCGGTTTGGATGGCATTTGCTTGGGGACACCTTGTGCGCTCCAGGCAGGGTCTAGTTTCTTTCAACCCTCCCTGCTACAATTCACTATCTCCTGTCTGGGGTGGTGTGACACTTCCCTGTGACAGGAAACCCTTTGTCCAGGCGTCCTCTGCCAAGTTTCGGTCAGCAGCAGGAGGTCAGACATGTGTCTGTGGCAGCAGCATCCATTTTGTGATGCTGGGGCTCTGGTTAGGATTAACCGCGTTTTCAGTAAAGTAACATGTCTTCTCCCTGTAGAAGGGGGGAATGCTACCCCCGTCGACAGAACTGGCGAGGGGGTAGTATTCCAAATTGTATGACACCAAACACGACATGTTTTGATAAAGCCAAACCAAAGTTAGCATTAACCGCGAGGATTATAATGCACTTAAGAGTATATGGTATGGCAGTATCACTGGAACAGCTGCACGGAAATGGTTCCGACCTCTGCAGACAGGCTCAGCTCATGCTAGAGCACCATCTCTCATAAAGCCAAGCACTCTGCCTCCAGGATTTTTAAGGCCTGCCATAGGAGTGACTTATAGGTATAGATGTGTCCAGATATAGGTTTAGATATAGGTATACTATATCTAAGCAAGGGGTGATTACACCACCTTGCCCCAGCTGAGTGATCAGCCAGTTGTGTCGATTTAAGTACCAGCCAGGGGTGGCAAAAGATATGCTGCAGACCCTGGTAGGCCTTGGATGCACCTATGCCCTGAGCACCTATAGTGCATGGTACAGGGGCTGACAAGGTGTCCAGTACCAAATTGGTGATGTACCTATAGTACATGTCTGTGAATTTAGAGAGAGAATAGCAGGCTGTGGGTCTGATTAGCAGGCCCACAGCCACATTAAGTCGAAAACCAGTGAAGCAAAAAGCAAAAATTGGGGTGACCATAGGATAGCAGACCCTACTCTCCTACAAACCCCCCCCCCCAAACGCAGGGACATTAAACTTAACCTAGACCAGATAAGTCTTCATGTTCTAAGTGGAAGTACCTGGAGAGACCATCTGCATTACCATGGTCAGTCCCTGGGCGGTGCTCCACTGTAAAGTCCATCCCCTGTAGGGAAATGGACCACCTGAGTAGTTTGGGGTTTTCACCCTTCATCTGATTGAGCCACAAGAGGGGCTTATGGTCTGTCTGAATTAGGAAGTGAGTACCAAACAAGTATGGCCTCAACTTCTTCAGGGCCCAAACCACAGCAAAGGCCTCCCTCTCAATGGCTGACCAACGTTTCTCTCTGGGGGTCAGCCTTCTGCTAATGAAAGCAATGGGCTGGTCTTGACCATCTACATTAAGTTGTGAAAGCACAGCTCCCACCCCCAACTCAGAAGCATCTGTTTGAACAATGAACTGTTTGGAGTGGTCAGGACTCTTAAGGATTGGTGCAGAGCACATGGCCTTCTTCAGGTCATCAAATGCCCTTTGACAGCTAACTGTCCACTGAACCTTTTTAGGCATCTTCTTGGATGTCAGATCATTCAATGGTGTCACAATGGACCCATAGTTCTTTACAAATGTCCTGTAATACCCAGTCAGGCCCAAGAAACCTCTGACTTGTCTCTGGGTAGTTGGAGGAGCCCAGTCCTGTATGGCCTGGATCTTGCTCTCCAATGGTTGAACTTGACCCCCACCTACTAGGTGGCCCAAGTACACAACCTTGCTCTGCTCTATCTGGCACTTGGTAGCCTTGATAGTCAGGCCTGCCTTTTGCAGGGCCTCCAGAACCTTCTTCAGGTGGATCAGGTGATCCTCCCAGGTAGAGCTAAAGACAGCAATATCATCTAGATATGCTGCACAAAAGTCATCCAACTCAGAAAGGACTTGATTCACCAACCTTTGGAAGGTGGCAGGTGCATTCTTCAAACCAAAGGGCATCACCACAAACTGATAATGTCCACTGGGGGTAGAGAATGCTGTTTTGGCTTTAGACTCCTCAGCTAACCTGATTTGCCAATAGCCAGCTGTCAAGTCAAATGTGCTCAGATATTTGGCAGAAGCCAATTTATCAATGAGCTCATCTGCCCTTGGAATGGGATGAGCATCTGTCCTAGTGACAGCATTGAGACCTCTATAGTCCACACAAAATCTCATTTCTCTCTTTCCATCTTTGGTATGAGGTTTTGGCACAAGGACTACTGGGCTGGCCCAGGGGCTCTCTGATGGCTCAATCACTCCAAGTTCTAACATTTTTTGCACCTCAGCCCTTATACAATCCCTGACATGGTCAGGTTGCCTGTAGATTTTATTCTTCACAGGCAGACTGTCACCAGTATCCACCACATGGGTGCACCAGTTAGTTTGACTGGGTGTAAGAGAAAACATGTGTCTATGGGCTTGCAACACCTGTCTGCAGTCCATCTGTTGTTGGTCAGTGAGGCTGCCTGCCAAGGCTACACCTTCCACTGAGCCATCATCAGGTTTGTGGGAAAGCAGGTCTGGGAGAGGGTCACTCTCTTCCTCCTGTTCCCCATCTGTAGCCACGAGTAAACCCATGTCTTCCCTGTACACAAATGTTTTCAATCTGTTCACATGGAGCACCCTGTGGGGGCTCCTAGGGGTGCCAAGGTCCACCAAGTAGGTGACCTCTCCCTTCTTTTCAATTATGGTGTGGGGTCCAGACCATTTGTCTTGGAGGGCTGCTGGGGCCACTGGCTCCAGCACCCACACCTTCTGCCCTGGCTGGTACTCAGTCAGAACAGCCTTTTGGTCATGCCAAGCTTTCTGTAATTCTTGGCTGGCCTCCAGGTTTTTGGATGGTTTCTCCATGTACTCAGCCATCCTGGAGCGGAGACCAAGTACATAGTCCACAATATCAAGTTTAGGCTTTTTGAGAGGTAACTCCCATCCTTCCTTCACAAGACACAATGGACCCCTCACAGGGTGGCCAAACGAAAGTTCAAAAGGGCTGTAGCCAACCCCCTTCTGTGGGACCTCTCTGTAAGCAAAGAGTAAGCAGGGTAAACGGATGTCCCATCTACGCCTGAGCTTTTCAGGTAATCCTTTTATCATTCCCTTTAGGGTCTTGTTGAATCTCTCAACAAGCCCATTGCACTGTGGCTGATAGGGTGTGGAGAACTTATAGTTCACTCCACACTCCTTCCACATTGCCTTTAAGTATCCAGACATAAAGTTGGTACCTCTGTCTGAAAGGACCTCCTTTGGAAAACCCACTCTGGAGAAAACTCCAAGTAGGGCCCTTGCCACAACAGGAGTTGTTGTGGTACTCAGGGGAATTGCCTCTGGGTACCTGGTGGCATGATCCACTACCACCAGGATAAATCTGTGCCCAGATGCTGTTTGGGGATCCATTGGTCCAACAATGTCAATCCCAACTCTCTCAAAGGGCACCCCCACCACAGGTAGAGGTATTAGGGGGGCCTTTGTGGTGCCACCTGATTTGCCACTGGCTTGGCAGGTGACACAGGAGCGACAAAACTCCTTGGCATCTTCGGACATGTGAGGCCAGTGAAAGTGAGGGACAAGCCTGTCCCAAGTCTTGTTCTGGCCTAAGTGTCCTGCAAGGGGAATATCATGGGCCAAGGTTAGAAGGAAGCCCCTAAATTGCAGAGGTATAACCAACCTCCTGGCAGCACCAGGCTTGGGGTCTCTAGCCTCTGAATAAAGGAGCCCATCATCCCAATATACTTTATGGGTACCTTGAGCATTCCCAGCAGCCTCAGCAGCAGCCTGCTGTCTGAGGGGTTCAAGTGAAGGGCAAGTCAACTGAGCCTGCCCCAGGTCTGCCCTTAAGGGTCCCCCTGTCCCCAGAAACTCAACCTGATCAGGTTCAAGCTCTTCAAGGACAGTCTCCTCTTGGATCACAGAATCACCCTCCTGTGAGGTCTGATCCTCAACCTGGGGCAAGTGGTCCTTCTCTTGGGTTGTGGTTGGTCTATTGTTTCAAGATCCACCACATGTTTAGGTAGGCAATTCTTGGCCTGGGACCTGGTTATAGCAAGGACATGTGCTGAAATCCCTAGCATTTCTGCATGAGTCCTGTACTCCACTTCTGACCATAAGGATTCCTCAAGATCATTGCCCAAAAGACAGTCAACTGGGAGGTCTGCATTAACAACAAATTTCTTGAGGCCAGTTACCCCTCCCCAGGAGAAGTTAACAACAGCCACACTATGTGTAGTAGTGGCATTGCTAGCATTGGTCACTAGGTAGTTCTCACCTAGTATCATCTGTTCAGGGTCCACAAAGTTAGGTGTCACCATAGTGACACTGGCACAAGTGTGCCTGTAGGCCTGAGCCAGTTTCTCATTAATTAAAGGAGTCTGCCTGTACTTGCCCAAAGTATTAGGACTTGTAGTAGAGGACATTGCTATGTCCCCCTCACAGATCAGAATTGCCTGAGTAGGGACTCCATCTCAGTACCCAGGGTTAACCCCACTATAGCCTTGGGTTGTGTACCACCACTGCTAACTGTACTAGGGGGTGCAGGTGCCTTAGGGGCTGCAGTGGTAGGAACTGGATTTCTCTTAGTGCATTCACTTCCCCAATGAGAAGTGGACTTACAAGTATTGCACCAAGGTTTCTTTGGGCCATCAACCTTCTTGTTTCCATTCTGGGAACCACCCTCCTTTTTAGTATTATTTTGGGGGCCTGAAGACTTCTGGTCTTTTTCTTTCTTATCTCCACCCTTCTGGTCTGCTTTCTTCTGATCACCTCCTTGGTTCTGGGGTTTCTGCTTAACCCTTGTTCTGATCCATTTGTCTGCCTTCTTACCCAATTCTTGGGGAGAGGTCAGATCTGAGTCAATAAGGTGTTGATGCAATTGCTGGTTCTGACAGTTATTAAGGATCTGCTCTCTCATTATAAGATTGTACAATCCTGTATAGTCTGAGACTTTACTTCCCTGCAACCAACCCTCCAGAGCCTTAGTGGCACAATCAACAAAATCAGTCCAGTCTTGAGTCTGTGCTTTTTGGGTGTCTCTGAACAACAACCTGTATTGCTCAGTGGTTAGGCCAAACCCTTCAATAAGAGCACTCTTCAAGACAGAGTAGTTTTTAGCATCCTCAGGTCTAACAGTGAGGAGCTTATCTCTCCCTTTCTCAGAAAAGTCAAGTCAAGTCAAAAGATCTTTATTCGGATTGTAAAACATCCATAAAAGTACATGTCAAACACAACAACAAAGCATGATTGTACGAAATAAAAATTTAAACATTAGGCTCCTATACAGTTTAAAATTCATAACAATAACATAGCTTTATCATGTGCAAAAGAACACCCGCTAGTGCAAAATATGCAAATGTGCAAATAACGCAATGCGGGTTAATTAGTAGAAGGGTTAATGGCACAGCAAAGATATACAAATGAGGACCTTTAGGATTACAAATTCATAGCAGCAAATAACTAGTTCATGAAAGGAGAGCCACAAGATTGCTGCCCACTGATCTTGAGGGACCTACTGTACCATGCAGGCCCTCTCCAGAGCAGTTATCCATTTGTGGATACCATCCCCATCTCTGTAGGGGGGCACAATCTTACTCCGGTTTCTATGTTCATAGGACCTGTCTTTATCCTTAGGGATAATGCTGCCACCAGTGGGAGTCTCCCCACTCAATCTCTGTTCTCTTGCCAAAGCAAGTTTAGCTTAGGCCAGGGCTACTTCCTCCCTCTCTATTTGGAGTCTAACAGCTCTCATCCTGGCCTTATGCTCTTTTCTCTGAGGAGAAGTCATTCCCCTCTGAGATTCTCTTGAGGCACTAGAAATGTGAGAATCCCTGGAAGGGGTTCTCTCTCTCCTATTGCCTGGGATAATTCTGCTATTGGGTCTGGAGAAGTGGTTCCCTTCTCCATTCCCACGTAGGACCAAGTTGGCTTGGCTAAGCCTTACCACTGGTACCTGGTTTCCCCTCTGATCCTGATCTGACTCTTCACCTTCTGATTCAGGGTCTGCCTCCTCATTTTCTACTTCTGTGGAGGTGTTCTCTGTCTCTGGGGGGTCCACTCCTTCTTCTGACCCTGAGGGGACTATTCTGCCTTTCTCAAGATCATCCTTTTCCAGGATGGCTATCATGATAGGAATGGTAGGGTTGTGACCCTTTTTCAGCCTCCTTGCAGTGCACAAGGCACTCAAGTCTCTATGGCTGAATTTGTCATAGTCTGAGGTTGCCTGTGGAGGGTCAACCACCACAGGTAGAGAGCTCTGAGCTTCACCTGTGCCAGACATGACTCTAGTGAGGTGTAAGTGATGCACTTACCTACACTAAGTGTTTTCCTACTGTACCTTGCTAGTGAGTTGTAGTCAGGGTGTGCTAAGCCCTTCTACCTACAACTACTAAGTTCAGTAGAACTTAAATATGCTAAGCTTTGTTTATATGTACCTATGGTACTTAATGTGTTCTTTCAATTTGATAAAAGATTGCAAAGGTAAAACAACAGCAAGCTCAAATCCGTACCGCTGCTCACCAATGTGAGAAGTTGGCCTGGTATATGATGTCCACAGTTCTGTGGGCACCCTGTATCAGTCCAAACAATCCCTTAGGGTGGTGGTTGTAAGTCAACCTTAAAGACAAGCTATCCTAGAGGTAGCATGGACTAAACAGCCTAAAGGCTTAACTCAAGAGGACATGTGAAGCCAGTTGTTTTACCAAATGCAATCCTGTAATATCAAATGAAAGGACACCACACAAGTTATATATTATAAAAATATATGTATTTATTCTCAGAATAATCCCCACTACTCGTTATGAGCAATGAAGCACAAGCGTTTAAACAAAAGCACAATATAACATATGAAAGTTGCACAGTTATGGAAAGGGCCGGTGGCCACTCAAACCATATATCAAAAAAGTGGTATAAGTATCACTAATCGATCAGTGGTAAGGCCTGGGGCCTTGGGAATCACTGGGACTACACTGGACTAACAGCAGTTAGGACGGGAGTAGCCCGTGGGTTTCGGGTGCAGTGCAGAAAGCACACGCATGCACCAATCCAAAGTCAATGGTGCGTAAACGTTATCGAGTTACAGTTTTAAGAGTCTTCCGACTGGACTAGAAGGACAAAACCTTAGACTTAGACACTAGAGGTGTAAACCACTACAGGAGCACCGGCGTTCAAGAGTTACCTCACCCACAGGAAGCGGGTGCACAGGTGCAAAGATGTGTCGGGTTTCGTCACGCAGTTCTATGGTGCCTGGAGATGAAGATGCTGCAGGCGTCCAGAAGAGAAGTGTCCGGTGTGATCCAAGGGTGGATCGAAGATATAGACTACCTGAAAGCAGACGGGACAGAGTCTGGGTCACTAGCCAGTGACCAGGAAGGAACCAGGCGATGTCGGGCGCAATCAGGTGCTTGTCGTGAAGCTTGTCTCCGCTGCCACGTGGACTCTGGGGCACCGAGGATGTCCTGGAGTGAATCACGAGCTGTCCCACGAAGGCTCTCGCTGTCGGCGGTGTCGGCTTCAAGATCGGAGTCAACAGGCCTTGGCAAAGGCAACCCACGCAGGATTCGAAGATCGCTTCTTACTCGGACCAGCAAGGTCTGAGCGGGTGCTCCTTTTCAGGGGTGCGAGGGCCAGTCTGGAGCAACCAGACTAGCAGAGCAAATTCAAAGGTTCGTCGGTACTGGGGCCACTAGCCAACGGGCAAGCGACCGGACCAACGCGTCGAGCAGGAAAATGCAAAAGGGCCCCACGCAGCACTCGAGGAGTGTGGAGGGGTGAGCTTCGGTGCAAAAGCTGCTCGGGGCTGGAGCTTCTCAAACTCCAATGCACAGCTTCGAGGGAACCTCGGGAGCTGCACGGTCAGCGCTTCGTAGTTCTTCCAAGATGGCCGCTCCCACGCTTCAGGTAGCCTCCACGGGTCTCAGCTTTGCAGGGACTGTGGATCAGGCTGTTGGAAGGCAGGCTCGCTGGGTCTTGTCGATCTCTGTCGCTCGAGTTCCGGCGGGAACTGCAACAAAGCAAACGTCGAGGTGCTGGATGGTGCCTGTTTGCACAGGGTGGTCACTCCTTGACCACAAGGGAGATTCTTCAGTCTTCTACGTCGAGTAGGATGTCGAAGGGTCCAGAGTTTTGTTTCATAAGTTTCAGTCAGGATAATCTGATGTGCATCAGCCCAGCTCCTACCTTTATTCCAAATCAAGGGGCTGGGTCACCTGCTAGGTCCCTCCTATGGGTGGGACCCAGGAAGGGGGTGGTTACACCCCTTTCCCTTTGTCCAGCTTCGCGCCAAGACTGGGGCTGGAGTGCCCCAGAACCAGTTTGGCTGGCATTTGCTTGGGGTCACCTTGTGCGCCCCGGCAGGGTCTAGTTTCTTTCAACCCTCCCTGCTACAATCCACTATCTCCTGTCTGGGGTGGTGTGACACCTCCCTGTGACAGGAAACCCTTTGTCCAGGCGTCCTCTGCCAAGTTTCGGTCAGCAGCAGGAGGTCAGACATGTGTCTGTGGCAGCAGCATCCATTTTGTGATGCTGGGGCTCTGGTTAGGATTAATCGCGTTTTCAGTAAAGTAACATGTCTTCTCCCGCTAGAAGGGGGGAATGCTACCCTCGTCGCCAGAACTGGTGAGGGGGTAGTATTCCAAAGTGTATGACACCAAACACGACATGTTTTGATAAAGCCAAACCAACGTTAGCATTAACCGCGAGGATTATAATGCACTTAGGAGTATATGGTATGGCAGTATCACTGGAACAGCTGCACGTAAATGGTTCCGACCTCTGCAGACAGGCTCAGCTCATGCTAGAGCACCATCTCACATAAAACCAAGCACTCTGCCTCCAGGATTGTTAAGGCCTGCCATAGGAGTGACTTATAGGTATAGATGTGTCCAGATATAGGTTTAGATATAGGTATACTATATCGAAGCAAGGGGTGATTACACCACCTTGCCCCAGCTGAGTGATCAGCCAGTTGTGTCGATTTAAGTACCAGCCAGGGGTGGCAAAATATATGCTGCAGACCCTGGTAGGCCTTGGATGCACCTATGCCCTGAGCACCTATAGTGCATGGTACAGGGGCTGACAAGGTGTCCAGTACCAAATTGGTGATGTACCTATAGTACATGTCTGTGAATTTAGAGAGAGAACAGCAGGCTGTGGGTCTGATTAGCAGGCCCACAGCCACATTAAGTCGAAAACCAGTGAAGCAAAAAGCAAAAACTGGGGTGACCATAGGATAGCAGACCCTACTCTCCTACACTGTCCAAATCGATCATCGTACTCGCTGGTTCGGAAACCGTCTCTATTAGGCTGTACGATTCGGCTCCCAACAACTGAGGCCGGCTAAATCCTTTTGGAATGGATTCTAACAGCCCGGACGGCTTATTTGCATCATACTCAGTCGTCCAGAAAGGTGACCGATTCGGTAGAAATCCAGGGTTCTGAATCGGATTCGCCAATACCAAATCCCATTCGGAGCCCTTCCTAACTACATCGTAATCTGCCCCTAGGTGATTATATCCCAAATGTGTCTTTCCAGAAAAAGTTCCAAGCCAAAACGCTTCTCAGATGAAATTATCACAATCCAATTAAAAAAATTAATGTGTCTCCTACAACCTCCAACGCCATTCAATTGGATGCTACTCCACTCTACACCATTCTATTGTACACCACACTACTGTATGCAACTCCACTCTATAACACTCCACTGTACGCTTTTCAACTGTATGCCGTGCCACTGTAACCTACTACATTCTACCCTACTCTAGTGAATGGCACGCCACTCTACAACACTTCATTCTACGCTATTCAATTGGAACCCACTCCAATGTACGGCACTCCACTGTATGCTATTACACTCTACCCAGGCCACTGTACGCCAGTCCACTCTACACCACTCCATTTTACGCGCCTCCACTGTACACTACTGCACTATACACTATTACACTCTATGCCACTCCACTGTTCAACACTCCGCTCTACGCCACTCCACGTTATTACACTGTTCACAACTCCACTCAATGCCTGTCCACTTTACGCTGTTACACTGTATGCCACTCCACGCCTCGTCAGTGTACGCCAGTCCGCTGAATGCCACTCAGCTAAATGTTGCTCCAGTATATGCAGTTCCACCCTACACCATTCCACTGTATGCTATTCAACTGCATGCCACTCCACTATATGCTACTCCACTCTTCGGCACTCCGGTGTATACCACTCTACTCTCCCCTACTCCATTCCATGCTATTACATTGGACGCCACTCCACTGTATGGCTATTACTCTCTACCCCATTTCAATGTACACCACTCCAGTCTACGCCACTCCAGTGTACGCTGCTCCACTATACGCTATTACAATTTACTCCACTCCACTATATGCTACTACACTATTCGCTATTGCACTCTACGGCACTGCACTGTACACCAGTCTTGCTATTCCACTTTATGCAACTCCACTGTATGCTATTCCACTGTACGCCACTCTAGTGTGCTCTCCTCCACTCTATATAACTCCACAAAACTGTACTACACTCTATGCCACTCTAATAGACTCTACTCCACTCTGTCCCCATATACTTCATTGTCCAGATTTGCACTCTACTCTATGCCCATACACTCTATTGTGCAAGAGTCTATGCTGACTGTTTCAAACACTGTATGACACAGCACTCCACTTTACTGTACGAGATACCACTCCAGTTTCTACGTTTTCTCAAATCTATGCTATGCCACTTTAATGTTTGCCTCCCCACTCTACGCTAATCCACTGTACCCTACTCCACTGTACACCACTCCAATGTTTTCCACTCCACTCTTCTATACTCCACTGTACAATATTTCACTGTACGCTATTCCACTATATGCTACTCCACTGTATGCTACTCCACTTCACGGCAATTGACTCTATTCCACTGCAGTGGACGCCACTCCACTCTATGCCGCTCCATTGTGTGACACTCTCCATTGTGTGACACTCTCCTCCACTCTATATAACTCCACTATGTAAAAGTCTTCCTCACTTCATGGCACCCTCCAGCATTCAAATCCACTCTATCTCTTTACACTTCACTGTCCAACTCTATACTCCACTCTATGCCTGTGCACTTCAATGTACAGCACTCTATTCCACTTTTCAAAAACGTTCTATAAGACACAACACTCCACTCTTCTGTACGAGGCCCCACTCCAACTTGTAACAGTTTACTACCTACACTACGCCAGTAGACTCCACTCCAGGCCACTCTACTCTAATTCACCAATACACTCTATTGTACTTTACTCCACTCTATGTTACACCACTCAAATCTACTCCACTGTATGAGGTTTTACCTCACTCTATGCTACTATACAACAATCCACTGTACGCAGTTACACTATTTCACATACTACTGTACTCTATGCAACTCCACTCTACAACACTGTAAGCCACTCTCCGACACTTTACTCCTGCCTCTACTCTTTCACTCCACAACATTGTACTATACTGTATGGCACTTTACAACACTCCACTCCACTCCACTGTACAATACTCTAGTCCACTATACGACATTGTAAGCAACTCTTTGTATGCCACTGCACCCCACTTTACTCCACTCAACTCTGACACAGTACTCTACCCAACTCCACTACTCCAAAGTACGCCACTCCATCCTGTGCCAATCAGTGCCATTGTATTATATACCACTGTATGCTAATCCACTCTACCACACTCTACAACACTGTACTGTACACCAGTCCACAAAAATCAACTAGACAGTATGCCACTCTACTTTACATCACTTATCAATACTGTTTGACACTCCCCTACACATTACTGTATACCACCGTACTTCAATTTGACACTTTACTTGACTGTATGCTACGCCACCCCACTCTATTGCACTCCCCGCCACTATAGTGTACGACATTCCACTCTGACACTTCACTCTACACTACCCCACTCCAGTGTACTCCACTCTACTACACTTTATCCCACTCTGCACCACTGTACTATACTCCGCTCTATGTAGCTCCACTGTCTGACACTCTACTCCACTGTATGCAACCCCACAGCACTGTACTATACTCTGCCACTCTATGCCCATCTACTTTCCGCCACTGTACTACACTGAATGACACCCCACTCAAATTCTCTCTACGATACGCCACTTTACTATATGACACAGTACTCCACTCTACAACACTTTCCTGCACTGTACTCTACTACATTCCACTTGATAATACTCTACTCTGACCCTCTACTTCACCCTACTCCCCTCTAAAAGACTCTACTCCACGACAGTCTACAACACCCTACTCTACTGTTCTATACACCATTTCATTGTACAGATCGCTGCTCCGGTCTACGATATTTGACTCCACTATATGAGACACCACACCACTACAATATATAACACTTTACTACATTGTACGATACACTACTACACTCTACTCTGCTTGATTCCAAAGTAGAATACTCCAGTCTATGACAATAGACTTTACTACCCTCTCCTCCACTGTACTGTATGACACTCCACATAAAAACTCTCCACTTGTAACATTAGACTTTCCAATTTGAAACACATTTTTCATAAAACATTTTAAAGAAATTCAATCAAAAAACAAAGGTTAAAGCTTAGTTATAGTTAGGAAAACATACGTTTCCTATACAAACCAAGTTTAAGCTACACAAACCTAAACATTTTAAAAGTTATAGTTATAACTTTCATTTACAATGTATTCACCTCCTTCAAATTATTATAAGTAGCTGACCTAAGTGCACACTCTTTTCAGCTCACTAACCAGAAAACACTAACTATAACTCTCCACTCTACCATGCACTGTGTTGGGACCAATAATGTTTGAGAATTTGAGAAGTTAAAAGTGTTATGAATGTTATGATTTCACATGCTGTAAGTGATGTAGTGTGCAAGGGTATGAACAGTGTATGGAAAAGGCATGTTATAGTTAATGTAGTGTGATGATGGGTGCAAGCAGGGGAGCCGGTGGTGCTGCGGGGGCCCTGGACCTCCCCCAACGAGGAGTTAGATGTGGGGTGACCCAAATGGGCACCCCGGCACCCCCTTTTTAAAAAAGGTCACAGAAGTCCCACCCCGGCGCGCCTACGTCTGTTTTTTCCTTTTCTGCGTGCAACGCAGATCCGGTCTCTGCTACGTGCCTGTTTGGGGCCCCTTTTTTCTTCCTTATTGTCTATTTTTTGGTAGAACAGTGTGCGAATGCCTTCGGGCTTCAAGACTTGCACGTCGTGTGGGCGTCTTATGTCGGCAACAGACCCTCACCTCATTTGTATGTGATGTTTGGGGGAGCATCTCGGCCCACTGATTGTGAGGCGTGCCAATAGTTGAAGCCGAAGTCGTGGCGGGAGCGCCGGATGAAACTTCTCTTGGCGCGTCCCTCAAGGTCGGCTTCCTCTCCTCGATCAGTCTTGGCAGACGGCTTCAGATACGGCCGTTGTCGTCGTTCTCGCCCTTCTCCGTTGTCGCGGGAGCGTTGCTCCCCGGTGGGTAAGTGTCGCAGTTTGCCCCCGGGGCTGGCGTTCGGCCTGCCGGGGACGTGGGCTCTCCGCGGGTGATGCGGCCCCACGTGTCATCCTCCTATCCACCGTTTCCCGGTGACGGAGCGTCGAGAGTCCAGATGGAGACATATGCGGCGGCTTTGCAGGCCTCGCTGGCATCTCCTCCTCCTTCCGCTTCTGGGGCGTCAGCGGATCCCTTGCCTTGTGCGGGGCCCTCCGCGCCACCGGCTCCGGCGCTGAATGGTTGGGATCCAGGCTTGGAGGATGTGGTGCTGTTGGGGTGCAGCCCTTCGGAGGTCCCTCCTTCAGACCACGCCGTCCCCGCCTTGCCGCAAACTCCCGCGGGAGTCTCCGGGGTGTTGCCTGGGCTCGGGTCGCATCCTCGAGCCCCGCTCAGCCCTCTGGGCAGGCAAAGGCCTTATCCACGGCTGAGCTGAAGCCGCAACGGTGTCGTTACCTTCTGGCCCGGGCAGCGCCACAGGAATCGGGGGACCCTCCTCGTCCCGCTCTGAGTCGAAACTGGGTGGGAACCCTTCGTCCCCTTCTGGGCCCTTCTCGTCCCTCCACGCGGACGTCTGCCTCGTCGGAGGGCGATTCGGAGGTTGAATCGTCCCTGGCGCCGCCGCATGGGTCGCCGGGCCACCTCCGCTACATCCTGGCCCGAGGCTGGCGGAGGGCTTCGTGTCACTCCCCCGGTCCCTCTCGTCCTCCACGCAGGCGGCACCGCCCCTTCACCACTTTGGCTCTGGGTCCGCTCCGGTCCCCGGCGCGGTGTGACTTGGAGGAGCCCTGTCCGGTGTCTCCGTCGGTGCCTGATGGTGTCTACGCCCCGCCTCTGGCGGCGGACTCTACGGCTCCGCACAGGGGTCGTGCAGCGGATTCGTCTTTGGACGCTCCCTCTTCTCCTGAGGTTGGCTGCATACTGGTATCATCCTCCCCGGAGACAGGCCGCCGCATGGTGTCTTTTTCGCCGGCTTCATCGAAGGGCGGCTCCCCGCCATTTCCGAGGCCGAGGTGTTCGTCGGAGGATCGGCAGGTCCCCCATTCTTCGGTTCCTTCTGACTTCCAGTTCTGGCCTTTGTCCACCCCGCTTGGCTTCGGGACGGCCGCCTTAGTTTGCAACCGTCGCCCACAGCGGAGCTGCTTCTCCACCGCAGGGCCCTACCGAGGTGGGTGCGGCATTCGCTCACGCGGTGTCCACGGCTTTGGGCATTCTGCACATGGGTGACCCGATTGCTCACTTCACGGCGGACCATCTCTTGGAGGTTCTCCACCAGGGCTCTGGTGGGAGGAAGATTTTGCTTCCCTTTGAGGGTTCGCTCCTTTCTTCCCTGACGGGGGCTTGGAGGTGCCCGCCTCAGGGGATCCGGTGCCTCAGCACCTTCTGCACCGGCACCTTCCTGGCGCTGCATGACCCGGTGTGTCTTTCCCTCCACCCCTCTGCCTCCAGTCCACTTTTATGGACTGCTTTTCCCTCCCTGCCGCCATCCCGGGAGGCCTGCTGGCTGGACTCCTGAGGGCGCAACATGTTCGCCTCGACCAGCGCTGCCCTGCGGACCCTTAACACCTTATGTGTGTTGGCTAGGGCCTCCTTGTTTGTGGGACTCGGCTGAGTCTTTGGGATCCGCAGCTTCCCAAGAGACTGTTCAGGGGGACTTATGGCATCATGCGCTGGATGGCCGGGAGCTAGCAGCATTTATTCTCCGCTCCGCTCTGGACATCTCGGAGGTGCTGGGCCGGGCCAGGCCTTCCTGAGTCGCCCTCCGTCGCCATGCTTGGCTTCGGGACAGAGTGTTCCCTGAAAATATTCGGGAGCGGCTGATTGATCTTCCGTTTGATGACAGCCTGTTATTCCATGCCCTGGCTGACTCCGCCATCCAAAGGTTCCTGGCGGGGCTCCGTCCTCCTCCTCCACCCTATCCTCCTACTCCTCCTTCCCCTCCTCAGTGGCTGCTGAGTTGAGCAGGTTCTGGGCTTTTCTGTGGGCCGGTTGCCCTTGCTGTGGAGCGGGTTTTATGGCCATTTGAGTCCTCCTTGCTGGGACTATGGCGTTGTTGGCTGCTCAACGGCCCCTTGTTGTGTGTGTGTTTTTGCCGGAGTTGTTTGCACAGACTTGGCCCTGAGATTAGGCCTTTTGTTTTCTCTTGGGCTGCTTAACAAGCCTTCCGCTGGGGTTTCTTTCCCCGAGGCTCTTTTTGTTTTTTCCTCTGCTGCGGAAGTTCTTCCCATTCTGCGAGGACCCTTGGGTTGGTCTTCAGTACTCGCCTCCCGGTGGGGGGCTGAGCCTACTATGAGTGCCTTCTTTTGCTCTTGATGGTGGCTCCGTCTGGTTGCGATTCATTCCTCCTCTTGGTTCTTGGAGGATGGGTTACAGTGCTCTTGTGCCCCGCTGCTCTGGCTACTCCAGGTTTAAGGGGGTTTGCCTTCAATCCCTGTCCTTCCCTCCCCTCCCTTCCTCTTGCTGCTAGGGGTCCTGGCCCCTCTGCTAACCTCTGAATAGGAGTCCTCTGGCCATGCCTTGTCCTTGTTCCTTGGTGGGTGGTTGCCCTCTATGCTGGGTGGCTTGGAGGTTTGTTGTTCCTGTCTGTCTTGTAACTGGCTCCCCCTTCCTTGTTTCTGGCTGGGGGTGGTAGGCCTGCTACATGGGTCATGCCTTTTAAGCATGTTCCTTCTCTCTAGGACACGGGGAGAGGGAAGGCTGTCTACATACAGGCAGGGTGGCTGCTCAGGGTTCTGCTCTGTTCTTTCTTCTGCCCCTGCCTTTGGACACTGCAGTGCTGCTCCGTTCCTTATGGTGTTGTTGTCTCCATTCTCTTTTTTCTGCTCTTTCACACACTGTTCCCATGCTCCCACAGTTTTTTGTCTGGTGGCTCTGCGTTGTCGTGCGGAAAGGTTCTCCAAAGGAAACTGACGTAGGCGCGCCAGGGTGAGACTTATGTGACCTCGCTAATGTCACGTACGCGGAAGATGCCTGGGTGGAGTCGCGTGATGCCGCCCCGCCCCCGGCGCGCAGGGATACTGTGGCAAAAAGTTTACCGATCCAGTCTCACGCCTGGGGATAATTCTACTTGAAGGAAACTGTGGCTAGAATCATCTCTACCAGATACATCGTTACCGAAGGGAAGTAACTCGTACTTGAAGGACTCACGGGCTACGGCCAAGTCCTTCGGTCACACGCACTCGTTCCGCTTCTGCTTTTGGCTCCTTTCGTGGCCAAGGAAAGGGGCGCCCAAGCACGTTCGTTTCAGAGCCACAGGCCTGCGCAGTGATAGTCTCAGCGCAGCTGCGGACGGGGGACCCGCAGAGGCGGGTCACGAGGCCAGCGCGCGGGTCAGTCCCCCCCCGCAGCCACTGCCTCCAAACCTTCCTAGTCCGGTGTTTCAGGCCCACCAGACGCCAGTGGGTGGCAGGGTCCGCCATCACCTCCACCATTGGCGCACCATCACATCGGACAAGTGGGTTCTGCAACTCATCTGAAGGGGCTACTCCCTCCCCTTCGAGACTACCCCTCCAACCATGCCACCACAGTACCACCGCATATCTGAAAGAGACACGTTAGTGATAGATTCCTTACGTTAGAATATCCTCAGGCGTCAGACTGGATCCGAAAAGGTTTCGTCAGCAGTAACCCTGCGCGTCGATAGGCGTCGTCGTACGGCTCAGCGTGCGTCGGTGGCGTCGTATTCGCCGAGATGACGTCACTGGAGCTACTTAGATGCGTCCACACGTGCTGATGTCAGTTCTTTATTTTTCCGCGCCGGTTAGCGCAAATCCGGAAAGAGCGGTACCCCGTCAACTTGTTGACTAAAGTGTTTGTTTGATTAAATTGTAAGTAAAACTTACTCCTGGTGGATAGGGATGCCCGGTTTCAAGCTTTGAGAGGCCTGTCCACGCACGATGTCGCTGACGGATCTGCACCGTGTGTGTCTCTTCTGCCTGGGGCGTGACCATGACACCGAGTCGTGTTCCCACTGCCGAGCCATGGCACCGAAAACTTGGCGAGAGCGGTCCCGAAAGTGACAGGAGGCCCGTGAGTCAGCCCCACGTCGTTCCAGGTCCTGGTCTCGTGGGAGGTCGAGGGCCCGGTCGCGGAGCAAGCACCAACATTCGAAGTCTTCGCGCTCTGAGTCAATTAAGGCGAAACACAAAAAGTCGAAGAAGCGTCGTCGCTCTTTGTCATCTCCTCACGGGACGCGGATGAGGGGGCTGGTGACACCGCCCCTGCGTCTCCGACGGAGCCCGAGCAGTTACCGTTGGCTTACCCACCTTTCCCGGGTCCATCGGCGACTCCAGCCGAATTGCAAGAGTTTGTGTCTGCAATGGCACGTATCTTCGGCCCGTGCGGCCCCGTCAGATCGCATGCGGGTCCCACTGTACTGCGTTCCTCTTCGTCTCCGGCCCTGACGTCGACGCCTCCATGGCTCTGGCTGGGGCTCCCTGTTCTTGCCGGTGGACCCCGTACGGCCCCCACTGACATCGACACTGGGGCCGGCACCGGCGTCGACTTCTTTACCGATGTGGGCACGGTGCCGGAGAGATGTCTTCCGGCGTCGATCCCAAAGCCAATGGGGGACTTTTAACCTTTTATTCACCCACGTCCTTGTGCAGGAGGGGGAGGATTGGGAACGGTTTGAAGACCCTCTCACAGCACAGTGCGAGTCCGTCTCCGATTGGGATGAGGAGGCGGAGGCCGGTGGCCCGGATTACACTCAGGCGCCTGGTTCACCATCCCCTTCAGCTACTATGGAGGAGAGTGGTTCCTTTTCCACTGTGCTTCGTAGGGTGGCCGAGGCTCTTGACCTCGAGCTCACTACAGTGGCTGTCAGGACCAACCTACTGATTGAAGTGCTTCGGCCAGTTTCTTCTTCTACAGAACGGCTGTTGCCGTTTAATGAGGCACTTTCTGATGTGCTTTTGGGCACTTGGTTCCGGCCCAACACAAGGGCTCCTGTGGATAAGGGTGTGCGTCGATGTCATCGCCCGGCTCCGGGTGACCCTGCCTTCCTCACCCAGCACCCCACACCTGAAAGTTTGGTGGTTCAGGCCTCCACTTCCCCGAGTGCGTTTCCTTCTGCTCCACCAGACGAGGAATCCAAGAAATTGGAGCAGTTTGGCAAGAAGATTTATTCTTCCGCAAGTTCTGGACTGCGGTCTGTGAACACTGCCTGTCTCTTGGGCCACGATTCCCAATCTGTATTGGAAGCGGTTGAGCAGGTGCTACCTCAGTGTCCAGAGGAGGCTCGGACAGTTCTCTCCAGAGCTTTTATGGAGGGGAGAGATGCGGCCAAGTTCACTATACGTTGTGGTCTTGATACCGCTGATTCGCTGGGTAGGGTGATTTCCACATCCGTGGCGTTACGTCATCATGCCTGGTTGAGAACGACTGGCTTTTCTGCAGATTTCCAAAATACTTTGATGGGCATGCCCTTCGATGGCACCCGCCTCTTTCATGATAAGGCGGATTCCACATTGGAGCCGCACATACTCCTTCCACTTCCAGCTTTCGTTCCTTTTGAAGCTCCGGAAGAGGCATGCAAACACGTTCCTTTCAGAACAAGCCTGCGCAGCAACAGTCCCAGCGCAGCCGCAGACGTGGGGCTC
The DNA here is from genome assembly GCF_964261635.1 of Lissotriton helveticus. NCBI lineage: Eukaryota > Metazoa > Chordata > Amphibia > Caudata > Salamandridae > Lissotriton > Lissotriton helveticus. The sequence continues at coordinate 773,877,705 of NC_136070.1, read as the reverse complement.
GCAGAGGAGTGTCACGGGGCCAGCGTGCGTGTCAGTCCACCAACACCCCTGCTGCCAGTGCCTCCACACCTTCCTAGTCCGGTGTTTCAGGCCCACCAGACGCCAGTGGGGGGCAGGATTCGTCATCCCCTCCCCCACTGGCGCACCATTACATCAGACAGGTGGGTTCTGGAGTTTAAGCGGCTACCCCCTCTCCTTCGAGTCTAACCCCCCGGCCATGCCACGGCAGTTCCACCGCATGTCGGGGGCTCATTTGGCAGTCTTCGTCCCATCTTAGACCTTCGGAACGTCAATCGCTTCCTCCGGAAGGAGAAGTTCAAGATGCTCACTCTGGCTCAGGTCTTGTCTGCTCTCAATACTGGATAGTGGCACTGGACCTGCAGGACGCTTATTTTCATATCCCCGTCCTGCCGGCCCACTGGCGTTACCTGCGATTCATAATAGAGCAGTTGCATTTTCAGTTCACCGTGCTCCCCTTTGGCCCCACAAGCGCCCCTCGGGTGTTCACGAAAGTGATGGCGTGGTCGTAGCTCATTTACGCAGATCAGGGGTTTCAGGCTTCCCCTATCTCGACGACTGGCTGTTGAAGGTGGGCTCGCCCCAGGCAGTCGTCTCCCACTCCAGACTACAGCTGACCTCCTGCATTTGCTGGGGTTCTCCATCAGCGTGCCAAAGTCGCACCTGATTCCCTCTCCGAAGCTCCTCTTCATCGGAGCGGTTCTGGACACGGCGCAGTTTCTGGTCTATCCTCCCGAACAGCGAGTCTGGGACATTCGGGCTATGATTCCGATCTTTCAGCCCTTGTCCCGGGTGTCGGTCAGGACGACCTTGAGGCAGCTTAACTCATGGCCTCCTGCATCCTGCTCGCCAACCATGCTAGATGGCATATGCGGGCTCTGCAGTGGGACCTGAAGTTCCAGTGGGCGCAGCATCAGGGGAACCTGTCTGACTACGTCCAGATCTCAGAGGGCACTGCACAACAATTGCAGTGGTGGCTCACGAATCAGCATTGGGTCGGCGGCAGATCCCTCTCCCTTCCCCAACCGGAGTACACAGTAGTGACGGACGCGTCCCTCCTGGGATGGGGCGGCAACATGGGAGAGGCGGAGATCAGAGGCCTCTGGTCTCTGGCGGAATCCAGGCTCCATATCAACCTTCTGGAGCTTCGGGCGATCCTTCTTGCACTGAAGGCATTCCTTCACCCTGTCAAGGGGAAGGTGGTGCAGGTGTTCACAGACAACACCACCGCCATGTAGTATTGCAACAAACAAGGTGGGAAGGGGTTGTGGACCCTATGTCAGGAGGCTCTGCACCTCTGGACATGGCTTGAACGTCAAGGCATTTCATTGACGGTTCAACACCTGGTAGGTTCATTGAACGCCAGGGCGGACTCAGCCGCCGGTGCCTGATTTTGATGTGCGCTCCCTTTGAGCCGCTCCACAACTGTCCTCTTTGTTTGTTCACTTTGAAGACTGCTTTCCTGGTTGCTGTCACCTCCGCTAGGCGCGTGAGTGAGCACCAGGCTCTTTCTTGTAAGCCTCTTTTCTGTCAGTCCATCCGGACAAGGTGCACTCGTCCTTCCTTCTTGCCGAAAGTTATCACTGCTTTTCACATAGGGCAGACTATCACCTTGCCCACTTTCTTTCCGCCTCCGCACCCTTCCTGAGAGGAAGAGAGGCTCCACCATCTGGACCCAGATGTGCGCTTTCATTTTACCTAATATATATTTTGAAATAACAAGGGAGCCCAAAAAAGTCTACTAGGGACCTTGGGAGTTAATTATTCTAAACAAACAGTGGTCCTCAGAAAAGAGTTTAGACGATAATAAAATATAGACTCAATCGTAACTATATTTAAGTAGACATGTCCAGCCGGACAGATGTCAATTCTTTACTTATTGTGAAATGTAAAAGGTAGTACAAAACAATACATAAGGTGGGGCACAAGCCTGTGCCCTACTTAGCCAATGGGGTACAAAAGGGAAAGGACAGGGAGAACAGAAGGGCTTCAGGCAAAGTTGAGGTTTGTTACACACACGGGCTAAACAGTGTCACAGAAACAAACAAATCACATTTACACCTTTACAACAAAATAACCACAAGTTTAGGCTTATTAGGTGTCTACACTGTTGACGACGTTCCGATCCAGCGAAAGTATGAGTGGATCATCATCAAGACAAGAATTAACATGCCTGTGCAATTAGAGCCTCATATGCCTGGGGGAGCAAGATTGGGGAAGGAAGATACAGAGAGCGCAGAATTAGAATTGTCCGGATTATACAATGACAACGCAGCATGTGACTCAGTGAGTTGAAGAAGTCTCATCAGGTGACGTGGCAGTGTGGTCAAGATATCAGCTTAGTGATTGTGAATTGGCTGAGGGTAGTCATCGTAGGCCGTATGGGCATAGGATGCCCAACAAGGTAAGGAGTGAGGTGGCAGTGAGGCCAGGTTATAGCCTAGGTGATTTGAAGTGTTATGAGTAGCCACAGTGAGGCGTAATGCCATGGAGAACATATTGTTCACTTAAAAAGGAGAGGTGCGGAGATCAGAAGGAGGGGGAGAGAACGTGTACAAGTCGTAGATGCCAGAACATTTAATAAGTGAGGTTGCCTAATGTAAGTGAAGAGGCGATACTTTATAGTTGTCCTGTGCAAGTGAAAACGATTTATGGCGGATAATTTTTGAACAAGAAGGAATCAAAAAACAATTGCATACGTGGAAAGCGAGTAATATATTCGGCTTAAACACAGTACTGACCATAAGTAACTAATAACCGCCGTATACGATGCAAATAATCCATAAAAACATGCAAATAATCCATAAGGTTTCAGCGCTGCAAGATCAAATTGAGCCAGGTGACAGGGCCACACAGCAAGTGCATACAGTCTAAACAAATAAACAAAAACAGAGAGGTCAGATCAATCTCAAAAAAGCCACAGAGACGGAGTGAGGTAAGAATCACACACCCACTTTGGGTGGGAAGGAAAGCCCTCACACACCGACCTAGTCAGTGTCATGCTTCATCATCGGGCCCCACCAAAGAGGCAGAGTGCCTCTTCGGTGTGCTGCGACGCCAGAAAGACTGCGGGGCTGGTTGTGTGAGAAGGGCGTGCTGTGAGGTAAAATTAAAAGTGCCTAAAAAGGGTATCAATAAAAAAATTTTAATGAGTGATCCCTAAGGCACAGGTGAAGAGTATTATGTGTCTGAATTTAGCTGCCAAGGTTTTAGGATTGGTTAAATTCAGAAATACTTAAGTCAGTCACCTGTGCCTTAGGGATCACTCATTAAATTTTTTTTATTGATACCCTTTTTAGGCACTTTTAATTTTACCTCACAGCACGCCCTTCTCACACAACCAGCTCCGCAGTCTTTCTGGCGTCCCAGAACACCGAAGAGGCACTCTGCCTCTTTGGTGGGGCCCGATGATGAAGCATGACACTGACTAGGTCGGTGTGTGAGGGCTTTCCTTCCCACCCAAAGTGGGTGTGTGATTCTTACCTCACTCCGTCTCTGTGGCTTTTTTTAGATTGATCTGACCTCTCTGTTTTTGTTTATTTGTATCTAACCGGGGACTGAGAGAGTGTCCTTGAATCTCCCTACCTCTCCCATTGTTGTTTTACAGTCTAAACAAGGCATGCATGAGAAGATGGTTTGAGATTTTAACCCAATTATTTTTTCGTAACATCAAGGCTAATGTAGTAGCTAAGTTGCATGTTCAAAACATTAGAGCATACATATCAAGGTAACGGAAGGATTGTGAGATCTAGGGCGAGCAAGGCTTAGTGAATTTAAGGCTGAATTGGATGCCGTGAATGAGCATAGTTTCCGGGGCTTACCGGGGGTGATTATACATCCCGTGTATGGAACGTAGTGTTGGGCTACGGCCTGGGCAGGGTTTCAATGAGGTGCTTTGTGGGAGGCGCTCGGTATGCGCTTCTCAGTTCCTGGGGGAGGAAGGTGAAGCCGTTAATAGGGCTTGTGTGGTTGGGCAGCAATGGGCTAGCGTATTACGGCGCATCAAAACTTAAAGCTTGCATAGGAGAGATGGGCAAGAAATGAAGGCGTTGCAAATGCGTTTTAAACACGGCACGATCGCCTGTAAAAGGGGAAATTAAGGGAAATTTAGAACCCATTTGCACAAATTGAATTCAAGGCGGGGGGCCCAGGGTTTAAAGCTTACCGGTTGCATGGACAGAAGCGCAGTGGCGGGATTCTGTCGGCTCACTTGATGTGCACTATGGTGAGTTCTACTCTACAGTGAGGTGGGAGGTAATCTGATTCTTATTGGCTGGTGGGGGGGGAGTGATGGAAAGAATTGAAGGACTACAACTGGGATAGCCACTAGCTGTCCTAGAAATAAGGAGAGGACTACTTGGAGTGCATTCAGGGTTATCATTTTGGGAGTGTTAGGGAGTATGGAAACCTGATGATGTATTATCCATTTCGTTATCATATATGGAGACAATGGAGGAGACATTAAACCATAATCCAGGTGCATATGATGTTTCAGTTTAAGAGCATATCATACGCTATAGTTTCCAATAGGCATAAAAGAAGACATATTGGAAGACATCTAAACCATAATACTGGTGCATATTAGTTCAACGCAGTCCAGTCCTCGAAGAGGTTTCTTGTTTCCACTGTTAGGGATCCTTAGGCTCGGAAGAATCAAGATACTGCTTTGGTCCTATTTTTTTTTTGGTTTGCCATTAACCCCACCGCTGCTGCTAACGTTCAGCGGACGTCGCGTGCACTACCTCGGTAATGCTGAGCACGTCGGTTGAACGTCGCGACCCCGCCAGCACAATAGAACTTTCCGCACTAGCGCGGAACATTCAGCGCAGGCAAGGGGTTAGAGACCATGACTTTCTGTGGTTTGAAACTTCTTTGGTAAACACGGTCGACAATCAGCACATAAGCCTGCCGATTCTATGAACCTCAACCGTTTTCGAATTTATGGCCATACCCAATTTGTCACAGAGATAATGTGATGTTCCACATCAGCTCATCCTTTCTAAAAGAAATAGCTCTTTTTATTTATTCACCTTCTGTAACATGATGAATGTCAGTGGAGTGGCTTGTCTCGGTGTCATCTTCCCTTAATCACATCATTCCCCAAAAGTTAATGTGCAAACTGGAAGCAAAATGTTGATTTCCATAAGAAGTATTGTCCGTTAGGCTGCTGAAGCATCAATGCAATGCACCAGCTTGGACTGCTACCATTGTCTCCAGTTCACAAGGCAGTTTGCCACTCAGTGACGGCCGGTGCGTGCAGGGAAGAGGGGGGTGAAAGTGAAGAAAAGAAGTGAAGAGAAAGGGTGAACTGCCACCATATGCCGCCATCAAACACTCCAACCCAAACTGCCAGGCCAGGTCCTCCCTGTGTTATGAACCCAGTGTACCCCAATCTAGGCGTAGGTAGTTGCACGACCTTTCACCTACATTTGTCCTACCTTGCTTCACATAACGGCTCTAGTACTGACCTTTTACCTAGTTTGGTGTCTAATAAATGTTGTGTGATTTTCAAGAAAACTAGCCTCATCATTATGCATGAGGATTCTTAGTATCAAAGCAGGATTACCATCTTCTGCATGATAACTCTGTACAAGAGACTCCACTATCGTCATCCTTGGCCGACAGGCCCAGGATGACCATCACACATCTAGTTAGAACCCCTGAGGGTACCTTTCAGGTTTTAAAGTCCCACATCTTCGCTGGGCAGATCAGAGGAGAAGCCTCCATGCTGACACGAGAAGCTGAAGTCCCTATTCGCAGACACTCCATTCTCTCCCATCAGGTAATGGGGTTGGCTCTTTCCTAGGGGGATTCTTAGCTATACACCTACATACATGCTAGGTACACTTAGGTACATGAAGTTAGGGTTTGCATCGTAGGAGTACCTCTGATTACTGCCATGTATCTATATGCCTTCTCATATTCATTGTTGTAGCACCATGGTAGAATTCTACCTTTTATTTACTCTGTTGGTGCTTATAACTGTGTGAATCTGTTTCTGTCTAATGGTTGCTGCAGCACACTTATTCTTTATTAGAATGGTGCAGGTTCAATAAATGCTTATTGAAAACGTCCCCACCGTTTATTCTGTTGATCTCTCTGAGAGCGAGTGAGCACGACTGACTGAGCGAAAAGTACTGTACTGTTTCCACGATCCCTGAGGGGTCAGGGTTGTCATGTTCGATAGTTGCCAGAAGCTATTAGCTCCTAGGTAAGGTTGTGGGGCTTATGGTGGCACTGTGAGCTAGCTGATCTACATACTTGCATATCCTTTGGGGTGTCGGGAATCAGTCTGGACACCAATCCCTCGGCTTATGTTGTCTAAACACACAGATCCTATATAGATTTATAGGAACGACACAACACCTGGACCAGAAACAAGCATCCTAGCACCAGTTACAGGGTTCCACCCCTCATCAACCAGGCTAGCTTGAATGTAGTGGTGTAGCGAGCAAGGGACCCACGTCTGGGCATACCCTTCCCACTCCCGGTCTCAAGACCCTTGTTTCCGGCCCAGGGAGGACCTGGCCTGGCAGTACAGGCTGGACTGTTCCCATGAGGAACACGGTCAAGACTGATTTGGATATGGCTGGGTCCAAACTGGGGTGGCATAGTGGGCAAAACAACGATGGATTAAACCCGGATCTGTGACTGGGGGGGAGTGGTTGAAATGTTTCAGCGCTCCGTCCATCATCTTGTTGTGTTTTCACATTCAGGATAAGCTGCTCTCAAGGTCCAGGGTTAAGTGTTGATGCTCAGTTTGAAGGAGAGCTATGTGATACTTGTTAAACTGACATCTAATGGGGCTATTTTGGCTCTTCCCCCTAATACAAGAGCTTAGACATCTGTTTATAAACACTGCAAAGTAGCAGATGTGTCAGAAGCCAGCACTACACAAATAAAATAATTAGTATAATTAGGAATGGAAAATCGAGCTAAGGAAACATTATGTTCAAAGCATGTGAGCTGTAGATCACATGCTTTGCTTACTCCTGCCATCTAGTGTTGGGTCCGGATGTTTGCAGGTTGTTTTTCTTCAAAGAAGTTTTTCCAGTCACAAGGTAAGGTGACTCCTCCTTTCTGTGACATTACGCATGGGCATCAACTCCATTGTTAGATTGTTTTTTTCCACCATCTGGTTCGTACATTTATTGCTGCGATCCAGTTCGAACCCGTTCCTCGGGTTCTCCTCGGTGCGCAATCCACTTACCCTCAACGGTATTGTTTTCAATCACATATCTCATTCTTTTTGTATCGTATTGGTTTATAAAATTCTTTTTGATCGGGCAATTCGTGGAAGGCCGTCAGGCCTAACCGCTTCGGTCCACCTCGCAGTCCGTGGATCGGACTCCATTTAAAGTCTGGCCCATGTGCAACACAAAGTTTCAGCACACCGACTCACACGAAGTGTGCACCTTGTGCTTATCCCCAGGGCACAACGAACAGGACTGCAAAGCTTGTAGATTTTTCTGATCGAAGAAAAAGCTCAGTGATCATCCGGCTCGATGCCACAAAATGCAAGGTCAAAACATCGGCTCCATTCCGGACTTCTTCAAAGAAGATTCCGAACAAGAGACTTACGACGCACTAGGAGCCAAGGAAGAAGACGAACAGGAGGAGATTGTTTCCGTCTCAGAATCTGTCTCCGATATGGATGAAGAGATTCCGCAAGTTCAGCGTCTCTTGAGTACCGATCCTCCCTTGCCCCAAAGTCCAAGTCAGCCCAAGAAAAAGGCTACGGTCCCACCTCCGTATTCGAGCCAATGTCGGCACAGCCATAATGTTTCCAACGCCCCACCTTCCGGCTCGACACCCAAAAACACACAAAAGCCTTCCGGGCCGAAATCGAGTCGGCCACACTCAGGTACTAAGCCGAAACCATCGGCCTCAAAACCAAAACTAGTCTGGAACTAGCTCCTTCAACAAAATCGAAAGCTTCTTCGGATCTGAAAGCTTCGGCACCGGAAATATCGCCACAGAAAATCTTGGCACCTAGACACAAAAATGTTCCTTTACAACACCAGGAGCCCTGTTTCGACATCCTGCCTTCCAATCCGAAACGAAACAAAAAGAAAAGTTTATTAACCCTAAAACTGGACATATTTCCACCAAAGTGCCACTTAAACGCAAACCAGAGCCAGAGGACACTTACCACATTTCTCTTAAATAGAAACATGTTGGTACGAACCCTTCTTCTCCCCCTCTGTCACCTCCTTCCCAACAAAACAAAAAATTACTGCTAACACCTACTAATTCACCCCTACTGATTCACACAACCACAAACACCTGATAATCAGGATGATGGTGATGGAGATGATACTATGCCTGCAGGACCCTGGACGGGTTATAATACTGATTCACTCACAGATAATGATCCTCACCGTTAAGCCTTCTCCGCCAGATGATAATGTAGGCTTTATAGAGCTATTAAATAGGGCTGCTGAATATCATGGGGCTCAATTACATAAGGAATCCCTATAGGAGGACTTTCTCTTTGCGACACTTAGTACTTCACAAACATCAAGCTACACACTCCCCATGCTCAAAGGTATGTTGAGACATGCGGACAACATATTTAAAGACCTGGTTCGTGCATGCATTCTTAACACCAGATTAGATAAGAAATATAAACCTGCACCATCAGATCCAGCTTTCATTAAAGGCCAATTACCATTAGATTCTTTAGTGGTTTCTAATGCTCATAAACGGCTAAATAAACTAACAAACGTCAGGGAATGCATGCCCCCCCCCGACAAATATTCTAATATAATAGACCCCTCCGGGTAAAGAGTAGCTACCCAAGCAACAAATCACTGGCACATTGCTAACACCCAGGCCCTTCTAGCCAGGTAGGACAGAGCGCACTGTGACGAAATAGAGCAATTGTTCCCATTTCTACCAGATGAACATAAATCCAAAGCTCAGGACTTAACACAAAAAGGGAATTTCATCTCTTAATTCGTTAATTAGGTGTGCTTTAGATGTCGCTGACACTGCAGCTAGGGCCATTAATACCAGTGTTTTATTAAGAAGACACGCCTGGTTAAGAATTTCCAGGTTTAAACCTAAGTCCAAGCTTCCATTCTGAACACACCGTTCGACAAACAATATCTCTTTGGTCCCGTTGTAGACACCTCCTTAGAGAAAATGAAAAAGGACACAGACGTTGCAAAATCTATTGGAACCTACAGCCCCATCCAGTCGGGATTCCTTTCTTCGCTCCTTCTAGCGTGGGGGGGGGGGGGGGGGGGTGAAAAAGTATCTAGTCAGATACTGCCTCTACACCATACAAAGGCAACATTCAGTCCACCTCTTCAAGAGGTTTCTTTAGAGGAGGGTACAGAGGCAACAACGGGAAAGGTAGGGGTAAAGGTTCCACAACACGTACCTCCCCCTCACCTAACAAACAGTGACTTGCCTCTGCTTCCCCACAATCTTTCAACACCTGTCGGGATTCCTTTCTTAATTCCTCCCTGTCTGGCAATCAATAACTACAGTCAAATGGGCGCTGGGAATTATCCAATCTGGTTATTGCCCGGAGCTTACCAACAATCCTCCAAACATTCCTCCATGTTCAGACAAAATGTCACCACAACATCTACACCTCTTCAAAAAAGTGGTTCAGTCTCTCCTACTAAAGGGAGCCATAGAGCCTGTGCCGCTACAATATTAAGGGTCAGGGGTGTACTCCCTATATTTTCTCATCCCCAAAAATCACGGCTCTCTCAGACCCATACTAGACCTCAGAGAACTAAATCATTACATTCAATCAGATCATTTTCACATGGCGACACTTCAAAAAGTGCTCCCACTTCTACAGCAAGGCGACGTTATGTCTACTCTAGACTTGAAGGACTCATATTTCCATATTCCAATACATCCCGCTAGTCGCAAATATCTCAGATTTGTGATAGCTGGCAGCATTACCAGTTCAAAGTGCTTTCATTTGGAGTCACCACTGCTCCCAGAGTATTCACCAAATGCCTAGCAGTAGTCACTACTCACCTACGAAGACAACACATTCATGTCTTCCCGTACTTGGACGACTGGCTCATTAAAGCCTGCACTTACTCAAAGTATCTCCAGCACACTGAAATAATACTCCAGTTGCTGCATCAACTGGGGTTTACAGTAAATGTGTTAAAGTCTCATCTCCAACCTTCCAACACACAAACCTATCTGGGAGTCCCCTTAGATACTCAAAAAGCTCTAGCTTGTTTCAAGAACAAACACCACTGGTCTGGGCTCCCAACAGTAAGGCCAAGCCACTGACCCTATTTATTTATTTTATTTATTTATTTAATGCATTCTTATAAAGCGCAGACTTTACCCGAAGGTGTCAGAGCACTGTACAATAGAACCAGTTACGTTACATGAGAGAACTGTTACGGGAATGGAACAAATAGAAATAGCATGCCACAGAATCAAATTGACGTAAGCATAAGGCACACAATCTCAGGCACAGCAAGCACAGACTGTACAAGCAAAAATATGAATATAAATGACAAATTTTACAATGAATAAAGAACTTCCTGGCGAAAAATAGCAGGCCATAGAATCAACACAACTCAGGCAAACGGAACACAAAATCAAACGCAGCAAGCACAGGATGTACAAATAAAAATATAAATATATGTGACACATTTACAATGACTAAAGAACTTCCTGGCGAGGTCTGAGAGGGGGGGGTTAGTTCTGAAAGTGTCTTTGGAATAAAAGAGATTGGAGGTCCCCTTTGAAGATCTGGATGGAGGTGATGGCACTGAGCGAAGGAGGAAGTGAGTTCCAGATTCTCACGGCATTACCTGAGAACGATTGTGCCATAAATTTTTCCCTTTTGAAGGAGGGGGGCTCAAGAAGGAACTTTTTCGCATTCCGAGACGGTCTTCAGCCTCCAGACAATTTCAGTTTATTCGCCAGATAGCGAGGGGAGGAAGAGTGCAAAGCTTTGTGGGTGATGCACGCCGTTTTGTAGATAGCTCTAGCCTCGATGGGAAGCCATCGGAGAGAAGACAGGATAGGGGTGATGTGGTCACTTCGTTTGGACCCTAAAATGAAGCGAGCTGCTGAATTGAGGACGGATTTGAGGGGAGAGAGGTGAGATTTGGGAAGGCCAGTCAGAAGAGAATTACAATAGTCCAATCTAGAGAGAACTAGCGATTGAACCAATGTTTTTAGGTCATTCTCCGGGAAGAACCGACAAATCCCCCAAAGAAGGCGCAGCTGATAACGTGCACTCTTGGCCATGGAATTGATGTGTGAGATTAGGTTGAGTCTTTTGTCCAGTATGAAACCTAAGGATTTAGCGCAGTCCACAATGATTGGTTTACTGTTGAGTAGATTCAACTGATCCAACCAGGATTGAACAGGAGGCGGGGAGAGAGCGTTAGATAAGAAGAGGAATTCCGTTTTAGAGGGATTGAGAATGAGTTGGTGCACTAACATCCAGTTGTGAATAGTGTTGAGAGTAGAGCTGAGTAGTGAGAGATCATGAGGCAGCAGTGAGGTCCTGATGAGAACTCCCTACCAAGTTGGAGTTCGAAACGTGTAGACTGTTATTTTTTGTGCCATAAGATCTCCAAACACAAAACATTGCTGCAAATTATCGAGATTAGAAAAAATTGTTCTCTATGGCTACAATTATATGTATCATTGTATCTAATATTCAATTGTAAATAGAGTTTTTTGGTTGTGTGTGTGAGAGTGAATCAGTTGAATGTGGGATGTGTTGAGTGACTGCTAGTGTTGAATTATTTAGAATATGTACAGTTCAATGTTTTATTTATTGTAAAATTTGTTTTTGTATGTTGATTGTAGAGTTGTAAATACTAAATTGGTGAAATTTAACCAACAAATGTACTTTAAGAAAGAATAAAAAGTGATTGATTCAGACTGAATTACAAGTCTTGTACCCCTATTGTGTTTAAATCCAATTTGCCATGGTTAAAAAGAAGGATTGAAGAGAACAGTATTGGTAATTGTTCAGTTTTCTACTAGCTTGTTTCAATGCAGCCAGAATTCACAATATTCAGGCTCTAATCGCTCAGTTTCAGCCCAACCACTCATTACCAGCTCAAGTGTTCATGCAACTACTGGGAATTATGGCATCTTGCATCATGATTGTTCCTCATGCAAAGCATCACATGTGTCCCCTTCAACAATGCTTAGCAAGTCAGTGGAACCAGTCGCAGGGTCAATTAACCGATCTAGTGTTGGTAAACGGCCGCACCCATCACTCTCTGCAGTGGTGGAACCCCAAAATCCGTCCAAAGGACAGCCATTCATCGACCCTGTTCCACAGACAGTGCTTACAGCAGACGCGCCGCTCACTTGTTGGGTAGCTCATCTCCAAGATCACACAATTCAAGGCTTGTGGAGTCAAAAACAAATACATCTTTACATAAATCACCTAGAGCTGCTGCTAGCAGTGTTTCGAGCACTCAAAGCCTTTTAAATTCACCTTGTAGGTAAAGCTTTCCTAGTCCACACCAACAACATGACAGTCCTGTACTATATACAAAAACAGGGGGGGTGGGGGCACTCTTTCCAACTGTCACTATGTGAGCAGGTATAGTAATCATGCAACAGGGATTTTATTTATGTCAGTCCAGCCAGGTAAACAAAATAAATGACCGTCTACGCGTCTCTTCAGGGGAATTAGCTTCTTCTCCTTCATGTCTTCTTTTCTCTTCCAGGGGCTTTAGTCCAAGGGGCTCGGCAATACGGGAAGCCACCAAAAGTAATGAGGAAAGGAAAACAATGTCAGGGCATTGCACTGGTACCAATCAAGGGGAGAGGGAGTGAGGAATACAACACCCATTAAAAAGCGGATTTGCAGGGTGTCTCAGGAGACCGCCACCATGAGGAGGGAAACGAAAAAGAAAACGATGTTCTTGGCTTTCCCAAGGGGATTCTACGTATTTCCTTTCACCCCACCCGGGGAAGTTACTCCCACCCGCCTGGAGTCGTGCACGCACCTGTGCAAGCCACGTTCCTCCAGGAGCTGGGCACTTCATGGTGTCGTTGACCTCCTGGCTCTCCTCCTCGGGGGTCGCGATCGTGACCAGGTGTCTCCGGCTCCTCCTCGGCTCCGCTCCACTCTCTGATGCGTCTCAGCAGCTCCTTCCTTGTGGCTCTGCAAAATTCCTTCTCTAGGTCCTCGCCGGCGCCAGCTTTGTCTTCAGCTTCCTCTTCGGCCCCTGGCGTCTCATGACTCCACCTCCAAGGGGCGTGTCTGGCTTCACCTTCTTCCGGGGTCTGGAAATTAAAGGACCTGCAGCATTGCTCCGAGTCGCCCTGAATGTATCGGACTTCTGTAGGTCCTGGATGCTGAAAGGGAAAGAGAGGCATGGCCCAGTGAGGCGAAGTCTTGTCTTCCTCCATGGGATCGGGGTCAAGGGAAGCCGTACCCTGACACACTCCACCCCTAGAGTTTTCCCGATTGGGGAGGAATGGGATGCGAGAGAGAAAGTCAGCATTAGAGTTAAGGGCACCCTTCCTGTGTCTAACTTCGAAGGCATATGGCTGGAGCGACAGAAACCACAGCATCACCGTTGGGTTATTGCCCTTATTCCTACTCATCCATACTAGAGGGGCGTGGTCGGTGTAGAGGATGAATGACTTCCCCTCCAAATAATATCTGAGTTTCTCTATTGCCCATTTAACAGCCAGACACTCCTTTTCGATTACAGGGTAATGCTTTTCTCTCTCAAACAGTTTCCGGCTGATAAACAAGACGGGTCGTTCCAGTCCATCCTTCGATTCCTGGGAGAGAACGGCCCCTATGCCTATGTCAGAGGCATTGGTCTGCAGGATGAAGGGCTGATTGTAATCAGGGGTGGCTAGGACCGGACTGCTGGTTATGGTCTCCTTTAGCTGTTGAAATGCTTTGAAGACAATAGGGGAAGGGTTTAAGAGTTCTTTCTTGGTTGTGTCCTTTTTTAGCAGGTCAGAAAGGGGGAGGGTATCTCCGAATAACGAGATGTGAACCTCCTGTAGTAGCCTAGGAGGCCCAAAAAGGCTCTCTCTACCTTTTTCGTCGTGGGAAGAGGTGTCTGTATGATTGCTTTTACTTTCTCCTCCTGGGGTACTATGCACCCGTTACCTAATAGGGATCCGAGATATTGTAGTTTCTGGAACCCCACACGTGACTTCTTTACATTGACATGCAGACCTGCTGCATGTAGTTCCTGGAGTTCCTGGCGATAATGTTCCAGGTGTTTTTCCCACGTTGGGCAGAAAATGACAATGTCGTCCAGATACGCCGAAGTGTAGGCCTGATGGGACCAAAGGACTGTATTCATCAGCCTCTGAAATGTTGCGGGTGCCCCATGGAGGCCAAAGGGGAGTACGGTGAACAAAAAGAGACCATCTGGGGTAGAAACGGCGGTCCTTTCCTGATCACCTCTATGCAAGGGCACTTGCCAGTACCCTTTTGTGAAATCCAGCGTGGTGATGAACTTGGCGTCTCCTAGTCTTTCTATCAGCTCATCCACGTGAGGTAAAGGGTAAGGGCTAGTTTGGAGATAGCATTGACCTGTGTAAAGTCAATACAAAACCGGAAGGAACTATCCCGTTTTGGAACCATAACAATGAGGGAGGACAATTCGCTATGGGAAGGCCGTATCATGCCCATTTGCAGCATTTTTTCTGACCTCCTCGGAAATGGCCTCCCTACGGGCAGCAGGTACTCTATAGGGTCGTTCTTTGACTACCCTTCCTGGAACCGTCTCAATGCAATGCTCTACCAAGGAGGTCATACTGACTAGGTCGGAAAAAAGAGGAGAGAAGGGCTCCAGAAGGTCAAACAGACCAGTCTGTTGTTCGTTTGTCAGTGCCTCATTAACCACTAGGTGTTCCAACGTTCAAGGATCGACCATAGGGGCTAAGGCCAGATGATTATTCTGGGGTATGGGACCCAACCACTTCTTTAGCATATTAATATGGTAGGTCTGCTGTTTTTTAGGGGTCAGTTGTACGCAATAGGTTGACTTACCAATGAAGGAGCTACAGGAGCGCCGGAGGGACGCGACAGAGGCTTGAGATCCACCGAGCCACTGGGGGACACGTGATCAAGAGACACGGGGTCCGTTTTTAGATGGCTGCTGGTATGCACAAATGTAGCAACCATCAGGTCCTCTGAGTGTGAAGAGTGACATTAGAGAACCCCTTTATTACCCTGACGAAGTTGCTAGACCTGTTGAGCAACGAAACATGTTGGCATTGAAGTGAATGAATATGGTACAAAACTAACCATTTTTAATTGGGGAGGTTTGCAGCATCAGACTAAAGGTTGAAAGCCAGCAAACCTCACCAGTGTTTTATGTTCTTCCTTGAACGTAATATATGGGTGTTTGTTTCTTGGGGTTTTGGTGTATGTTTTCTTTGAACAGTGCACTTATTGGTTACTGTTCACCATCACTGCACTGGACATACGTCTGTATTGTCTACAAATACAAAAATTATTTGTTTGTTCTTTTTTCTTCACACACACTCTACACAGAGAGAGAGTGACCGATGATGAGAAGTGGGTAAACTGGCAATTGTTGGCCAGGAACCCCCTCGGGTGTTGCTACCGTGAGGCACTCTCTCCCGTTCTCACATTACTAATTTTCTGTTACAGTGACCTGTTGATTTGTGTTTTATAGGAAGATTCACCTTGATCTATAGGAGTAGTGTTAGGTTACACACCCTCGGGGTTCAAAAAATTGGATTTATATAAAAATCCCCTGATAGGTCGTGTCCATATAGGTGTCAGACTAGGTAAGGCTCCTTATTGTTGTTAATGCATTGAGTGGGGGGGGGGCGGCCTTTACCTTTCCCCCTTACACTCCTATTTTGATTGATGACCAGTGGTGGCCACCACTTTAAATGGGCCCCTCCATTCTGTCTTGACCTTAGCAAGGGGGAGGTGGGTTGGAGAACGAGTACCCCGTCGTTTACCCGTAGGGTCTCCATTTCTTTCCCTTGTCGTAGAAGACTTTCTGGGATTTTTGGCTTTTCTCCGGGTTTGTATGGGCTAGGCGCAACTTGCCAATCCTAGACCGAAGGTGTTGGGCATAGCCGAGAAGTTCAGTGGTGTCATCGTTCCCCTTCTCCCACACCTCCTTCGTCATCGCCAACAAGGTCCTTGGCTGTCGGCCGTGTAACAGCCCAAAGGATGAGAAACCCAGACTGCTCTGGACCTGTCCTCGTATGACGAAGAGGGCTAGGGGGAGGAGCCAATCCCAGTTCTTCCCCACAGCAGTCAACATCAACTTCAAGGTTAACTTAAAGGTCCCATTGTATCTTTTGACCAGCCCATTAGTCTGAGGATGGTAGCCGGAGGTTTTAAGGTGCTTTACGTCAAGCATCCTACACACCTGGGACATCCGTTTGGATACAAAGGGAGTACCCTGATCAGTTAGTATTTGCTGTGGGAATCCCACCCGGGAAAAGTACTCTATCAGCTGGTAAGCAATATTAGGGACTCAGAGGGGAAAGCCCTCTTAAACGGAGTGGAGTAATCTACCAACATGAGGACAAATTGAAATCTTTTGGTGGACTTTGGTAGAGGGCCTATTAAATCCATGCCTTTTCGTTCAAATGGTTTGCCTTCAATAGGCATTGCCTGCAGTGGTTCGGGAGAGGGTCTATACGGATTCTTCCTTTTTGCAGACAGGGCACTCCTCCTCTTGATGTGGGTGTAAATGCCGGGCCAGTAAAAGTGTCGTAGGAGATTTTGGGTGGTTTTCAAGGACCCGCCAACAAATGGGAGTGGGCAAAAAATAAGATTTGCTTGGGGACGTCCCTTGGTACCAACAGCTGAGGGGAGTCATCACGTCTACCTACTCGATACCGAAGCCCGTTGGTCACCTGGAACCAGGAGTAGGTCAGGCGGCTCTGGTTTGGGATAGGTGTGCTTCTTGCCAAGCATGGGACAGGGTTGCATTGTTAACTTGAGCCCACCGAAAATTCCTGTCAGGTTGCCAGTGTTCCTGTGAGAGGAGAGCCCGAGAGACCCTGGTTTTGGGATCGGACAAAGGATCTCCCTTTCCTTGTATTTTACCCAGGAATAGTGACAGAAAGCTAGGGTTGTCAGTCCTAAGAATCAGCTCTTCCGGCAATGCTGAGAGGACGCCTACCCTCACCGTAGTTTGGGGCCTACCCGGACACTGTAGGGGTATACCGGCTAAGGGATAGGACCTAATATCTCCGCAGACACATCAGATCTGTACCTGTCTGTTTGGTAATATCTGGCTTGACCTATCCAGATCCCTCTTAACAACAGATTGGCGACACCCTGAATCCAGGAGGGCTTCAGTGTGATTTGACCGATAAACTCACGTAAAAGCAGGCACCCATCTCCTCTGTATATATGAGACTCTTTGGTACGTAGCTGATGCCCATGGGTTCATCGATACTTTTCTTATGGGGACATGTCCTTGCTATATGGCCACACTCCCCACAGTCGAAGCATTGGGGCCCTCGGTGAATAGGAGTCTCTGATCTCATGGGTCTGGGTTTTGGAGGCTCTGTGATTGTCCTAACGGTCTTTTTGGGCATAAGAGTCCGACGTGAGGGTTTTTCAGTTTCCCGAGACGCTGTGCGTGGTTGTGCTCTTGAGAAGGATGTTGCCATTTCCACTGCCTACTCCACGGTGAGATGGGATTACTGTCTGAGCCCCCTTTGCTTGGAAAACGGCACGGTTTCCAGGTATTGCTCCAAGTAAATGAGGTCTATGATCTACTCCTCGGTCCTTTCTGCGGTTTTCACCATTTATCAGCCGCTTGTTTCAACTTAAAAAAAAACGTCTTTTGGGAGCGCCAGGAGATTCCTGGCGTTCCCTTTTCTTTTCTAAAGCGAACCCTATATTGACTCTGAATCCATCCCTGAATGGTCCAGGATAACGGCTTTCACTTCCTCGTATGGGTGACACCCCCTGCATTGGTGACCTGGTATGCCGCTTGGGCCTCCCCAGGTGGGAAAGGAGCGAGGAAAAACTGCCACTTTGCAACTGGCCAGCCTGAGGCTCTGGCCGCTCTCTCAATATTAAGCAGGAAAGCATCTGGGTCATCACCCGGTATATATTTCTGTAAAGAAACGTTTGGGTGAGTGGGGGTGCTCACACAAGGACCTTTCTGTCTCTCTGCCGTCTGCGTCTGGTCTTCTGCCACTCTCTGTAGGGCATCTATTTGGGATTTTACGATGTCTTTAAATGTATCCCGGTCCGCCTGGGCAGCTGTCATCTGGCGTTTGATCGCCCACTCCAACTTTTTTGGTCCATCCACAAGGTGGTGGATTAATGCTTCCATTTCGGGTTACCAATGGAAATCAGTCTGCTCGCACTCTCCAACATATGTGAGCGGGTATAGTAATCACGCAACACGAGTCCTTATTTTATAAATAAATGACAGTCTGTGCGTCTCTTCAGGGAAATTAGCTTCTTCTCCTTCACGTCTTCTTTTCTCTTCCAGAGGCTTTAATCCAAGGGGCTCGGCAATACGGGAGGGCACCAAAAGAAACGAGGAAAGGAAAACAATGTCAGGGCTTTGCACCGGTACCAATCAAGGGGAGAGGGAGTGAGGAATACAACACCCATTAAAAAGAAGATTTGCAGGATGTATTAGGAGACCGCCACCGTGAAGAAAGAAACAGAAAAGAGAAATACGTTCTTGGCTTTCCCAAGGGGATTCTATGTATTTCCTGTCACCCAACCCAGGGACGTTACTCCCACTACTCCCGGCTCCCAGGAGTCATGCACGCACCTGTGCAAGCCACATTCCTCCAGGAGCGTGGCTGGGTGCTTCATGATGTCGTTGGCCTCCTGGCTCTCCTCGGGGGTCCCGACCATGACCAGGTGTCTCTGGCTCCTCCTCGGCTCTGCGCCGCTCTCTGGTGCGTCTTGGCAGCTCCTTCCTTGTGGCTCTGCAATATTCCTTCTCCAGGTCCTCTCCGGCGCAGCTTCGTCTTCCGCTTCCTCTTCGTCCCTTGGTGTCTCGTGACTCCACCTCCAAGGGGCGTGGCTGGCTTCACCTTCTTCTGGGGTTTGGAAATTAAAGGGCCCGCAGCATTGCTCAGAGTCACCCTGAAGGTATCGGACTTCTGCGTTCCTTGAGGCTGAAAGGGAAAGAGAGGCGTGGCCCAGTGAGGCGAAGTCTTGTCTACCTCCATGGGATTGGGGTCTAG
This sequence comes from Lissotriton helveticus, assembly GCF_964261635.1. Lineage (NCBI taxonomy): Eukaryota > Metazoa > Chordata > Amphibia > Caudata > Salamandridae > Lissotriton > Lissotriton helveticus. Next base: position 773,858,520 of record NC_136070.1, on the reverse strand, counting down.
GGAAGCCGGACCCTGACACACTACTAGCACAAGCCATTTGGAGGTGGACCATACACCACAGAAATGATCTCATAGCAGGACACCTTCCAGGAGTAAACAATCAAATTGCCGACCTCCGCAGACAGAAGCAACAAATCCAAGAGTGGGAACTTCACCCTCAAGTTCTCCTCCCATACTTTCAATGTTGGGGTTTTTCCCAAATAGATCTATTCGCCACATACGAAATCGCAAAATGCCCTAACTTCGCCTCGAGGTATCCACACCCATTCTCCAAAGGCAAGGCACTATGGATGAACTGGTCAGGGATATTTGCCTACGCTTTTCCTCCTCTCCCACCCATTCCACTAGTGGTTCGGAAGTTCAGGCAAACATCCCTCACACTAACCTTTGTAGCTCCCACATGGGCCCGTCAACCTTGGTTCACAACCCTGTTGGAGCTATCAGTAGTTCCATATCAAAAGCTGCATCTCACATCCATTCTCCTCACTCAGAGTCATGGAGAAATAAGACATCCAGACCCCAAAGAACTCAACTTAGCGATCTTGTGCCTGAAGTCGTAGAGTTTGGTTATCTGAATCTTCCACCAGACTGTGTGAACATCATAAAAGAGGCCAGAAGCCTACTACAAGAGCTTGTTATACAACTAAATGGAAACGATTTGTTATATATATTCTAATAATACCAATATCAATCCTTTGGATGCTTCCATGCAAAATATAATCTCTTATTTACTACACTTGCAGCAATTATTAATAGCGTACACATCCATCTGCATACATCTCGCTTCAATAGCTGCATACCTACAAAATAGACAGCATTTGTCTCTGTTTAGAGTACCAGTTATCAAAGCATTTATGGAAGGATTAATAAGGGTTGTACCACCAAGACTTCCACCTGCCCCAGTGTGGAATTCTAACATAGTCCTTACACGATTAATGGAACCAATGCATAAATGTGAACTGCAATTTCTTTCATTGAAAGTCGCTTTCCTCATTGCAATTATCTCACTGAGGAGAGTGGATGTGCTACAGGCACTAACCATAGAAGAACCTTTTTTTCCTGCTCCACGAAGACAAAGTGGTTCTTCGTACTAACCGTAAATTTCGACCTAAAGTATTATCTACCTTTCACATCAATCAATCGGTTGAGTTACCTGTGTTTTTTCCTCACCCAGACTCAGTGGCAGAACGAGCTCTACACACCGTAGATGTTAGAAGAGCTTTACTACATTACATAGAAAGAACTAAACCATTTCGCAAAACAAAACAACTTTGTTGCTTTTTCTCCACCATACAAAGGCAGTCCTATATCTAAATCAGGTATTGCTAGATGGATTGTCAAATGTATTCAGACATCTTATGCGAAAGCAAAAATAACTTTACCAATACCCCCTAGAGCGCATTCAACTTGCAAAATAGGAGCTACTATGGCTTCCTTAGGAAACATTCCCATATCTGACATCTGTAAGGCCGTAACATGGTCTACACCGCACACATTCACCAAGCACTATTGTGTCGCTGTGTTAGCAAGCCAACAAGCTAATGTAGGCCAGGCAGTACTTAGAACACTCTTTCAGGCAACTGCAACAGCTACAGGTTAGCCACCACTTTGGGAGAATACTGCTGTATAGTCTGTGCAAAGCATGTGATCTACAGCTTGCATGCCTTAAACGGAAAATGTTACTTACCCAGTAAGCATCTGTTCTTGGCTTGTAGAGCTGTAGATTCACATGCACCCACCCGCCTCCCCGGGTACCTATACCTGTTGCAGTTTCTTACTCATATACATATGCATGGACATCTTTATTCTACACTTACTAACTCCATTCTCACCCTCTGCGGGAAAACAATCTAACAATGAAGTCGATGCCCATGCGCACTATCACCGAAAGGAGGAGTCACCTCGTGACTGGAAAGACTTCTTGGAAGAAAAACAACTTGCAAACATCCGGACCCAACACTAGATTGCAGGAGTATGCAAAGCATGTGAAACTGCAGCTCTACATGCCAAGAACAGATGCTTACTGGGTAAGTAACATTTTCATTTGAGCAGTAACTGTGGTTCTGAGAGTTGATTACCACCATCTCATCCATGACCAAATTACTAAAAGAGGACTACAATTGTTTTTCAAATTCGCTGAAGTATCTGAGTCTGAGAATCAGCAGTTGCCTGCGATGTGGGTCCAGAATCTGGAAAACATGAGTCCAATCCCAATGCTTTAGTTATTACATAGGAACCTTTTCCATATATTATACTTAAAAAAATAAAGTCTGATTAGGTTCACACCCAGGAAATGTTTTTTTTTCACCATTACCCTGAATCGCTATTTTTAATCAAAACTATTTTTGTTTTTTTCTCCCATTACAAGTTCTCTAACACCTCTGCACCACTTGTTACTTAAAGGTACACTTTACCAGCTCCCCTTCCTCTTTAAAGTTTGCATATGTTTCTGCTAATCTCTCCTGTTTTCTTCCTCCCCCTTTTCTTTTTTTCTGCCCTGTCTCACTCTTGCTTTTCTCTATTTTCAGGGTCACTCTTGACCCCTCTAAGAGGCAGAGCTCTAACAGGTGTGTCTCAGGCGCTACTTTACCACAAGGATCTAAGATCAGTAAGTCTTGGTTGCTTTTCTGGAGTGCTGCTTCTCACTCTTGTCCTCGCTCTGTTTTTCTGTCAGTCTCCCTTGGGTACCACTCGCAGCCCTTTTTTTATCCTTCATCACGTTCGCCACCTACATCTAAACACCCCTCTCATTTACATCATCGCATTGATTTCTTCCTTTTCTCTCTTACTCTTATGTACTTTATCCTGCTCTCTCACCTTGACAGCTTTCCAGTGTGTTAATCACTCTCTAACTCACTTCCTTCCGAACTGTCCTGCCTCATATATCTCTCTCTCTCTCAATATTTACTTTCCTAATCTAGTTTCTACTTTTCATATTTTCACTTAGCTTCTTAATTACTTTTTTATTTGGTTTCTATTTCCATTATCGTGTTTTGCATGCTTAACTGTTTTTCCCTCACTGATTTTTTTTTTAATGTCCATCCTATTCCTTTTCCCTTCTTTTTCTTTTTAGTTACACTTCATCTGTTTTTATGACTTTCTTTAGTTCGTTCTTTCTTCTGTGTTTGTCTTTTATGTTCTGTCTTTTTTCTTCTTTTTAGATCTCACGTGACATTACAGCTGTCTGCATGGCATATTGTTACCAGTTCATTAAATATACGTTTATTGGGCTTTGGCTCCATCCATTGGATTATTACTGTTTTACTTTATGCTGTTGCTAATTTGGTCTCTCATTTCATTAGAGGGCATGAGAGACTATTTTGCATCTGAAACTAGACTCGATTAGTCATACTGTTTGCCAATTCAATTCTTTATCTCCTGTATACATTCTACACAGAGTCCAATTCAGTTATTTATCTCCTATATACATTCTACCCAGAGTCCATTCCTTTCTTATTACTTTTTTCTCATCATTGGCAAAAATAATAAAGCGGGATATAATATGATAAACAACATTTGTGATTGCAAGTGTTTGTGAATGGCTGGATTTAACTGCACTGGCACATTTATTGGCTGTGCAATGATTGCTATCTGTATATTTTGTTTATCTTTTTTTCTGTTTTAACTTATTCATATAGTGCTTTTCTTTTGCTCGTTATTTTCATTTCTTGCTGTTTTTCTTACTCTTTATTTCACTTTTTGTTTTGCTCCGACTTTCTTTAAAGAATTGGGGAGGTGACTTGCAAAGTCTTTTGGCAAATAGGAGGAAATGAAAGTGCTTACCAGAAAGTGAGACGAATCTGGTATATTTATAGACCTGGGGATAGTTCTTAACGTAAAATACCATTACAAATGGCTTTACATATTAATATGATACGGAATAATGTCATAATGCTTCACACCAAGAAGTTTGTACCGCACTAGGGATTGACAATTAATGCAGGTTAACAATACAATTCGGTGATTGCTGCACAAAAGTATTATATTGACTACTGCTTCGATACTTTGACATTTCAACTCGTGCCACAAATGACCCTAACCTAACAGCAATCTTTACCCGGGCTAAAAAGAAATTGAAAGATAAAATGTAAGTGTGCGACTTGGGTAGCGGTTTGGACCCTGTTGTAGTTTGGATCCTGTTGTAGTTTGTTAATTACACTAAAGTTGGTGCTTGCATTGAAAGGTTCTAACTTCGGCTTGCACCACAGGGTCCAAATAACACGGGAAAAGGAATACTAACAAAGTGGAAGGTTTTGTCTGAAGACTTGGTCTTCATTTAATCATTGTGGATTTTATCATTCAAATCTTAATAATTATGGAAAGAAGAAAGTCGGCTTAACCACATGAATGCTTGTGGTATTCCCCTCCTGTGCTGAGAATTGTATATTCCCTTTATTCATGACGAGCTGGGCTCGTCATGAGCGTGCGAGGAGGCTACCTCATGACGAGCCCAGCTCGTCATGAGCGTCGAAGGGGTTAATACAGAGATTTCACTTGTAGGGATGATTCTGAGTATTAGCACAGAGGTAGAAAGTTTTCTGGTGCTAAACCAGGAAGGCTTGTGGGACTGGACCTGGAATAAAAAGCTTGGTCCTTCTAGAAGGGGCTGCTTTAAGAAACTGCCATGCGAAAACTGATTTGGTCAGTACAGTAGCAAATACACAATGCACCCTAATGCAAGTAAGGTAAATGCCCTTCATTGCTACTAGATGTGTATCCAAAAAAGGCAATTTAGGTTTCACTGTGTCCCCCACTCCTGTGGGCGCCAGTGCAACTGCATGCACGTGTCAATTCTTAGTTGTGCCTCTGAAACCTTTCCCAGCTAAGATTTGATGCACTATTTTAATTGGCACTGTGTGTCAAAGCAATCAGCGTCTAGTGCTGGCTGCTTTTCTACGTGATAAAGAGCATCCCACTTACAGGATTTGCAAGCTCTGTAATTTAACTAGTGTCACAGACTTTGATACACAGTAGTGGATTAGATCAGTGTAGCAATTCATAAAGGGATACAACGCCTATATCAGCTAGGATAAGATTAATGTTTGGTTGAGACTAGGCATGCGGAGGGCATCACATTTAGATCTAAATACAGGGCTGGACTGGCATATACATTGAAATGTGTCATTTTCTTAGTGTAGCTGGCTTGAAAGTGTGATAGGTCTGTGGAACCTAATGCCAATAGGAAAAAATGCCACATCGTTTTCAAATAGTCTTCATTATTCATGTAAATAAGCATGATGCACGTAACATGGTTGTATTAGTGCAACCTAGTAAATAAGTCCCAGTTTCTCCAATGTCCCGTAGCATTGATTTTGACCTTGGTGCCGCTTGGGCCTCAGATTTAACACAATAGCAGCCTCCTATACTTCTCTCTCTAGAAAGAGGTTGTCACTTACAACCGGGATAGGTGTTGGAGAGGGTTGTGCCCCACCACCCTCAAACCCCAGTTTTCATTTTTTTTATTTTTCCATATCTGACCATTGAATCAGTGGGGTGCCTGTCAGTATGTGGCTTGGTTGTATGTTACCAACTTCTCCCATCCTCTTAACACCACATCACTGTCAAAATTATGCAAACTGCGTTGATCTGTTGAAATCCCAGCAAATGCTCCTGTGCCTCCCTGTGATATGTCAGACTTGGGATAAATCATTTCAAGTGTGCCAGGGATATACAGGCTCCTCACTCAGGATTCAACAGTATGCATTGTTCCTACCTTTCCACACTATGGCTTCTACAAATAGACATTACATTTGGAGGAGAAAGCACATCTTAGGCTGTATCAACAATTCATTCCAATTTTCATTATCCACCCTGTGCTTTGCTTTATCATTTCTCTAAAGTTTACAATTTAATTTCTTTAGAGACACACCGTATTCCCTTATGAGATAAAACACTCATAGAGAGGTGTGTGTGTGTACAGAGGTTTTGCAGGATTTATAATCTTTTCCATCCTTTCTTTTCAAGGGTCACAGACCAACCTGAGAGAATCGGGGGACCTCCGATCACAAGGTAAGTCATGTTGAGAGACTGCTGTAATTTTTAAGACGTCAATGAACTATAATTTCATTTTTTTATTGATGATTTGATAATGTTAAGTGAATGCACAGCCCTAATCTGTGAGACTGGTGAAGAAAAGTATCAACTTTTGATGTCTAATCAAAGCAGGACTGTTCTTACTTCAGCATATCATAGAAGGTCTTACGAGTCCAGCCATACTGTAGCCAACTCTGATGAAGTGGTAGACTCTAGAGCGACACCATCCTCAACCATCGTCAGTCATTGAAGGAGCCTCCCCATTCCATGAGAATACTCCTAAAGCAAAACCATTCTTTGTCCCACTCACAACAAGACAGTTCATCTCTCATTACGGTACTGTGTTGGACAGGTGCTAAATACCGGTACTCTGAGGTTAAAAAAACTGTTCAGATTTTTGGGATAGCCAACAAAATAAGAAATAGCCATATTTGCATAGTTTTATATAAGTTTTATATATGGTCTTTATAATCTTTTTTGGATCTCTGCACAACTGAGTTGGACCCCCTGTAATTCGCATGAGCTGCTTCCTAAAGAGCAGGAGGAATTATTACTGTGGCAAAATGAAAATTTCACCACAGCAGTCTCTAAGTGCAGATGGGTGAGTAGTATTTTTGGAACATGTTTACTCAGACCTCTCTATTCAACTCTTTTTTTGGTATGTTTTTTCAGCAATTTTAAGCTGAGATTAGTGGTGTGTATTCTCAGTGATGGGAAAGCTGAGGAATTTAATAAATAGGTGGTTGTGAAATGTGCCATTCCTCCCCAAATTTTCTTGTCACTGCGAACATAGAGTTTGAAAAATAATATCCTTACTTTGGGGAACACTGGTCCCGTACCATGTGCAATTCAGGAATTTGGGGCCAGTGTTCCTGCAAATATCTCCCATTATCGTGCAGTTCACTGGGGATTTAAAGAATTTCTTGACAATAAAACTTTGTAATTTTCTTCATGTCAAAGTTTTTTACTTTTTGCAATACCTTCATTGCGCTTAAAAAAAATTGCTAACTTTCTACATCTTCTTTCTTATATTCAAACCTATATTTTACTGTCTGGATATTTGTGCAAGTGATGTTCTAAAAAGTAATGATTTTTTTGTTGCTTTTTTGTTGAAGTACTGTTTGTTTTTTCCGTGATGGGATGGTCATCTATCCCTTAGGAAATTCCTGGTGAGTAATGTGGGAAGTGAAGGGGCTCTAGCTGGGTCTCGGATGTGGCATTTATTATAGGATCTTGTCTAGGATCTATCCTGGCTCCAGTGAGATGCGCTGACTGTGTCCCGGTGTAAATTGCAGACATCAGGGCACATTCAGCAGTGCCCACAATTTGCGAGCTTTTCTTTTAAAGCAGCAACCTTCAAGAGTTAGGAAGATGGCTCTCATTTCCACAAGCCAAATGCCTCACTGAGAGGCCATTGCACTCCACTGAGTTTCATCCTGGCTGGGAGTTGACTGCAGCCTAACACCTTGATACCAGTTGCATCGAAGAAACAAAGACAGCTTGTCACTATCACTTTACAAGTGCTTAAGGGATAAACTATGGTTCGGGAAAGACCTTTGACTTTCCCAAGCTCTGTATGAGATGTACATTCACATTTTGTATTTACTGGCACTAATGGTACTGGCACTAATGGTAATGGTGTCAATTTAAACACTGATCTGCTTGCTTCACTTATGAAAAATCTAGAAGCTTCTTTAACAGCAAAGATAGAGGAGCTTATTAAACCTTTATCCAATAAGATTGATAACTTGGCAAAGGAAGTCACGAGGCTGGGTGGTTTGTTATCGACACAGCGGATTGCAATATCTACTGGAAATGTACACTCTGGGGGAAAAGGGAGAGAAGCTACGGAAGTTAATGATCTGCGGAACAAGGGGAGGGGGAATAGTGTTGCTGCAGTTGCCACGGGATCTGTAACACCAAACCGATTGGACACCCCTGTGGTAACTGCTTCGCAGCCACAACCATCTATAGCCCCCCCAAAGTAGTAGATACCCTAGACCTCCGAGGTATAATCGTTATCTAAACTTACCACCAGACTACGCACCGTTTGTGGCAGTACTGACTAATGTTCCCCCTTGTAGTACCCATCCTGCATCTCTTATGATGAATCCCACACCTCTTTGAAAAATAAGGCAGTGGCGTGGCTCAACAAAAATTGTGGTTTTCCCATTTCATATTCTGACCAGATAATGGCTGTAAGGCGTGTAAACTGGGTGGGACCTTCCAAAAAGATAGGTTCGGGGGATTGTATAGTTATAAATTGTAAACATCCCCAGCACGTGGCAACTGTCCTTCTGAGAGCCTCCTCACGGGTATATAATGAAAATAGTATCTGTGTGCGTCCCCTGGGATACTTTTATGCACATTTGTGCAAATCTACACCCCAACAGGGTTTAACCAGGCGGGTGTTTGAACCTTATACTCCAGTTCAAGACACTCAATTTTTCTATAACATCACTAATCCTTGTGGGTCAGGTGGACCAAACAAAATCTTTAACAGGAATACTAGTGCTGGGCGCCATCAATATGGGTTGAATCTTAATACACAGAACAGGTACGAAGTGTTATCCGGTCTTGAGCTGTGTGATTGACGGGTGGCACCTGCGGCTCAGGATACTGTGGCTACAGGTGAATCTACAAACTCAGAAAACCAGGTGGGCATAACGCCAGAGTGTCATGTTGCCTCATGGAATATCGCTGGCCTTGCGGCTAAAATGTCTGATGAAAACTGGGTGACCTACATTAAGCGATTTTCGATCATTTGCTTACAAGAAACATGGGAGGTGGGATGTAACCTCTTTTTGGAGGGGTATAAGGCTTTTTATGTGCTAGCTTTGCCATCAATAAGGGGTAGGCCTAAGGGGGGTCTTGTAATTTTTGTTTCCATATTAATACCCTGCAAAGTACGAAGAATTGAATCACAGCATACAGGTGTAATGGGTTTAGTTTTATCTGGAGGTAATGTCCATGTTGGCATGGTGAATTTTTATAATGCTAATCTAGATAGTGTAGGCAGGAATCACATTTTTTTACTAAATTCTTTTGTGTCTAGTTTTATGAAAGATTTGGGCCATAACCTCATGATTATGGGGGATTTTAATCTGCATCTCTGTATAGACCCATTGTATAAGTGTTTACCAGAAATGTTTTGTGAACGTGTGGGTTCTCTCCATATGGAGCACACAATTGAGGGGGAATTGTGTAATGACTTGTTGTACGACTTTGACCTTTCACTGGCTATGACACTAAGGGACCCGCTATATCGCTTTGATATCCCCACCTTTAAAGGGCATGGTAGGGGCACCTTCATAGACCATATATTGGTCTCGCGGACGATGCAAATATTTTTAGATTCTTTTTGCATTGTCCCAAGCGAATTTAGTGACCATAACCCTCTAACAATCTGCCTAAAATGCCCCTGGTTAAAAAAGGGAAATAAGAATAATAGTCAAGGTAGGCTGGGAACAACAGATGGGAGGAGGCGGCTAAAATGGTCAATGGTCTCAGCGGACATTCTCTATAAAAATATTGTTGAAAGTTGTGCAGAGAACATCAAAGACTGTACCATTGAAGGGGGGGACCCCAGGCAGGTTCTAGCGGCTTATCAAAATGTTTCGGAGTAGGTGTCAGAGTTATTATCCGTCCCTAATAAAAACCAGGTGAAAATAGGTCCGAGGTGGTTTAGCCCGGACTGCACTAAAGCTGCTCGCAAACTGAAGCTTGCTTTATCAGCTACCCCGAGGATTCGGGAGAACGTAAAATCATGCAGAAAGGAATATAAGGCTATCACTGCCTCTCGTAAGGAGTTCCTAAGAAAAGAGGCCTGGGAGGAATTACTTGATCCCTCTACTCTGAACAGCAGCACCAAGTTCTGGGCACTGGTTAAAAAACCTTTTTTGGCTGAGGACCCAGGAGATGGACTTATTTGCTGCATAACTAAAGAGGAATGGGAAAGTCACTTTAAAAGCTTGTATTATTCGGAGGACCCTGGAACCAAGGTTGTTGCCCCCCCTTATAGGGGTGGTGCTATTACATTTGATAAAAGTGAGGTCCTGACTGCTATAATGGGTCTTACTGTAAATAAAGCCCCGGGACCTGACGGAATACCTCCGGATCTCTACAAATCTGATCCAGCTTTCTGGGCACCCATTCTGGTTGCTGTATTTAATGCTGCGGCCATAGTGGGTTGTCCGGGAATGTGGGGATTTTCAACTATAGTCCCTGTATTTAAGAAGGGTGACAGGGGAAGTGCTCTCTGTTACCGACCAATATCCCTAATAGATTCAATGGTTAAGGTCATGGGGAGAGTCCTACTTCAACGATTAACAAGCTGGTCGATCGATAACAATATTATGTCTACTTCCCAATACGGCTTTTGTGAAGGCCGCTCTACCATAACCCAGTGTCTCAACCTGTTTCTTATCCTAAATAAATACACGGTTGTACAGAAGGGAGCAGTTCACCTTGCCTTCATGGATCTGTCTTCAGCCTTCGACTGTGTTAACAGGAGGAGGCTGTGGCAGACCATGAAGGATAAAGGTGTTGATAGGGGGATTGTGGACTTCCTAGCGAACTTGCACAATGACACAAGAGCTAACGTGAGGTTTTCATCGAACGGGGAAACCACAGGAAATTTTAGCATTAATAAAGGAGTACGTCAGGGGTGCATCCTGGCCCCATTTCTTTTGAACTTTTATATAAATGATTTAGATGCTGTACTGCAGGAAGTAAAATCAGATTGTCCTAGAGCTGGTGCGAGGGGTATTCCTTTACTTTTATACGCAGATGATGCGGTTTTAATCTCAAGAACAGAAAAGGGTCTCCAGGAACTTTTGAATGTTTTTAATAACTTCATGTCTGATAGGGACCTTAAGGTCAACAATTCTAAATCCTACATAATGCATGTTGGCCGTCAACCTAAAAAGAAGTTCATTTTTAAGTTAAATGATGTCCTGATCCCCACCACCCATATGTTCTCATATCTGGGTGTCTTATTTGATACAAAGCTTAGTTGGGCCCCACATGTGGCTAGGAAGAAGGGGGAAATGACCAGAGTAAATGCTTCCATTTTCAACTTTGCAACTAAATTGGGGAAAAAGCCAAATGTGGCCATGATGAAATTATACAATGCCAAATCAATAGCCACTGCAGTCTATGGCAGCGAAATATGGGGCTATGCAAATGGCGAACAACTACAGATAGCCGAAAATAATTTTTTTAAGCGTCTGCTTTGTGTACCAGTTAGTACATCGAATCTAGCGGTACATGAAGAGCTGGGAAGCCAGCACTTATCCGATATCATCGGATTAAGACCACTGTTATGCTGGGTAAAACTATGCTTAAATCATGAACTTCCTTTAACTCACCAGATAGTGGAAGATCTTGTATCGCTTGATCATGCAATGTGTGTACCATGGCTTAAATACGTGAAGTCCCAATTTTTGAAGCTTGGACGCCTGAACTTGTTTGAAAACCCGAGTGAAATAGTTAAGGGTGATGTTGCAGCAATTAAGAGGGCCTTTTACATGGATCGTAGTGCTCGAAGAGATGAAGTGGAGCTTTTGAAACCCAATGTTAGGAAGTATATCATGTTAAGAACTTGTGATACTATGGAATTGTACCTAACATGCTCCTTTACCCCCCATGAAAAATTCTTGCTGACCCGGTTCAGGTTTAACATCTTTCATCATCTTTTAATCAGACCAAAGTTGGACATTTTTAAGAAAACTGCAGCTCCCTGTGGCTGCGACGGGAAGTCTCCACAGGATATGCTGCATTTGATATTTTTATGCAGGTTTTATGAATACCCCCGCAGGCGGTATCTTGTTACTCTTTTAAAGAGATTACATTTTAATCAAATTAGACCTGCCCTCATGTATCTACAGCTTTTGCACACTGACAGTGTTCTCCAGGTGTTAGAATTTTTAAAATTAACTGTGAGATTAAGAAAATGTTTAGATGAGTAAATATGAATTAGTCGAATCCCAATGCACCAATGCACTTTGTTGTATGTGGGCACTATTTGCACTTTATCTGTGGTACTGTTTTCGTCTACTCATTCTTGCAAGAAAAGTATATGATGTATGTATTAAGATTGACTTTGTAAAATTTTGTGGTGTTTTTATAATGAAATGTGTAATGATTGTGCTTTTATGGATTGCAATATATCTGAAATAAAGTCAATTTGAATTTGAATTTGAATGTACATTCACTGTGAGAATGCCAGATGTCTGTCCAGATTAGTAATTACACTAATAACCATTTTTATAGCACTTACAAATAGGACATTTCTAAATGTATGCCTTGTAGTTTTCATGCAGCTGGTAAATCCTGGTTTATAACTCACAAAGCTATGTTACAGGGATGAGGACGTCATCTGCAGGTAACACAAGGGTATCTGCAACAAAATCAGTAACTCATTAGGCTGCCTTCGAAAAAATGCAAATATGTGACTTGCTTGTTACACGCTGTGCTTGCATCAAGGAAAGTAACTTTTTATGCTATTTTATGATGAGTCAAATAGACTTGACACTGATCTCTCCAGCAAGTTCATTAACCACCAGTTTATTTTACCTCAACCCCATGAAATATTTTAATATTCAGTCTGACCAATTACGTAAGCCAGAGCACATTTACTTTCACATTTGTCCTTGTTGCCAATGTATACGTTCATTGCCATATTCTACTGCTCATTACTTTCTCTCTCACCCTCCGGCCCCTTTCTTCTCCCATCCTTTGATGCCAAGTTTTTTGGGATTCCAGAATATTTTTTCCATTCCCAACACTGTACCTTCTCCAGAAAGTAACTTAATTTTTATTCTAACTTGTATATCAAATATTCTGTGCTACAGACTAGTTATGGCCCTGTACACATCTAAAGGTGATAAATGCACAAGTGGGCTTCATAAATGAAAGTGCTTTGCCTCTTTCCTCTCTACCACATTGTTCACAGATTTAGTAACACCTGGTTTTGATTTGCCCGGTGCTGTCAAGCCTCTTATTTTGCAGGTTGCACATACCATTCAGTTTTTTAGTCTGAAAAGTGCAGTTACTTTTTTTCCATGCATTCTTGCATCTGTTGTTGCAGACCGAACTAGAGGGCATCCATGCACTGTAATTCAGTTGCTACAAACCAAGATCAATAACGTTTTGTAATTACATTTTATAGTGCTTCATTCCCCTTGTGAGATACCAAAGCGCATTATTGGGAAGATAGCATGCAATACTGTAAGGGAGTGCTTAGTTGGAATTTTGAAGAGTGTTATAGTTGCAGTGAGATCTATGTGCATAGAGTTTTGGTGTTGTGCATGAGTCACTAGAGCATTGCTCTTATCCTGTCTGTGATCATGGTACTTAACAGTGTGATGTATGAAATACAAGAGATAGATAGAATGCTTGCAGTTTAAATTAGTCGGTTTCTATGACTTTCTCTGAGTTACTCTTTAGATCCCATATATAAATTGGTTTTATGGGTGGCTGCCACCTCAACCAAGCCACCTTTATATAGCTAGTTTGTATATAATCTTGGGGAGACACATTATAAGCTGATAAACAAAAATCCAAGCCTAGCAAGATACGAGGCGCTCTTTTGACATCCGGTCCATAACAGAGGCTCAAGATGGTTCTATTTAGTGGATATGCTGTTCTTTGAAGACAAATGTTTTCAGCTACTTGTTAAAGTCGGGGTGTGACAGAGCGAGTTAGCCCTGTGAGAGCATGCTATTCCAGATCCTATGTGGGTAGCTAATGGTTTGCTTTCTGTGCTTTTTTTCCTTTGCACCTCTTTGTTTCCAGTCTGGTGCTATCAAAGGTGTATGTATTACAGTGACCTGTAGATATGTTTATATTTCTGTCATACAGGAAGGCGCATTGAAGGACACTGCCTTATCAATGAAGTAGCATGTTGTTGTGGTGACTTATGCTGGGGCAGGGGGGCAAAGGAAATTCTTTCATGGTCAGGAGTGAAGTCATCTATTTTCTACAACCCCTTTATGATCTAGAGATGCTTTAAGTTTATGTAAGTGCCAGAATGCTGAGTTGTGTTACAGTGTGAGTTTGTGAGAGGACTAGGGAAAGATAGCTTGTAGTGAGTGTGTGTTCATTTGACTTGTTAGGAATAGCTGTTGCTGTGTTGTTTAGATCTTCTTAGCTACATGTGTTGTGAAGGAGGGATTGCTGTAAATTAATAAGATGAGTAATTTTACGCTACAAAAGAACTGTGGTTTGCAGAAATCCAGTTTATTTTGGAGAGAAAATGTTGGCTTTCACAATTGTATTACTTTTGGTATTAAGGGTGAACTCCATCTCGTCGTTGTTGCGTTTCAGATTTACGCTCAACATCCAGGCTCGGTGAAGGCTTGGCAGTGTTTTGAAATGGTTGATGTTGCTGCTTGTTGAATTTCTCATGTTTGATTGGATGTTGTCAGTGTTTGATATTATGACAGATGTGTAGTCCTCTTAATGGTTCAAAGGAAAGGTTGAACTTAGCTGGAGAATGGATGGGTCAGTGTAGTATTCTTAAACATTGTCCGAGTAATGTGGAGATGTTCATTTGTACTAGTTAATATCTTCAATTAAGAGAGGATTTGAATAATTGCAACATATTGCGGGGAAAACTTAATAAAGAATAAAGTCAAGACTCCTTTTTGGCAAGGTAAACACAGCTTTATACTGTCACGACAGGGAGAGCAGCTGTCTTCACACAGGCAAACACCTGGTCTCAGTATGCTGCTTCACCGGCAGCCACTTTTATACTTAGTGAAACGATGCTTGTTACAAAAGATAAAACATTAAGGCCCAGATGTAGGTAAATCTATTTTACCGACTCATAAATACCGAATTTTACCGATTCGGTATTTATGAATCGGTAAAATAGAAGTACCGAGATGTAGGTAAATCCAGATGTGGATTTACCGAATCTTTAAAAGTCGGTATTTACCGATTCGGTAAATACCGACCGGTAATGCCCCATTCATTCCTATGGGCTTTGAAGCCCATAGGAATGAATGGGGCATGACCGGTCGGTATTTACCGAATCGGTAAATACCGATTTTGACAAGGGTGCAGGGGGTGTCACTTTGACACCCTCTAGCACCCCCAAAAAAGGTTCGGGGCCATGTGGCAGGCATACCTGCCCTAAGGGCAGGTCTGCCTGTCATATGGCACAGGTGTGCATGCACACATGCGCATGCACACCTGAATCGGTATTTTACCATCAAATTGAATTTGATGGTAAAATACCGAATTTGTAGGGCTTGTGGGACTCAGAAGAGTCCCACCTACATCTCAATTTTACCGATTCTGTAAAAATACCGGTCGGTAAATTTACCGACCGGTATATTTACCGAATCGGTAAAATTACCGAAATGGCCTGTTTCCTGCCCCCTACATCTCAAAAGCCAAATACCGGTCGGTAACGGCCGAATTCGGCCGTTACCGACCGGTATTTGGCTACCTACATCTGGCCCTAAGTTACTTAGAAGTCACATATTGGTTACAGAACCTTTAGCCTATTTCTTACACACTCTTCATTGTAATTCCAACAATGCTTAACAAACAAACTATTCTCTACTCGTGAACGCATGCGTATTTGCATGTGTGCTGTATCATTCTGCTCCCAAGACCTCTTATCAGATTCTGTGTGCTCTTGGCTAATTCAATCTCCTGCTAATATTGTTCAATCATGTTTCTAATTTACTGAGACCACAGAATACGTGCCTGTGTGCCTAAGACCATAAATACCTTCAAGCTTACAAACACAAGTTTTCCTCTAACTAATACCTTGCAGGTTATTCATTCTATTGTCAAATGAACTTTTCACCTCTCCGGCATCAGCACCGATTTTAGGCCTGCCTTGATCTTTTTTCGCATATAGTTGTGCAACTCTCTCTGCTGAAGTCTCTTGTTGCCCTATTTCTTCATATTTCATTTCTTCTATAACATTCCCCCCTCTAGTTGATATTTCAACTACTGGCTCTAAAGTTTGCTCTGTACTTGACACTAGGTAATGTGTTGGCCTAAGCATCTGCTACGTGTGTTGGTATTCTAACTGGAAACACCCCTTCCGCCTTTGTACTAATCCTCATACAACATCTAAAATCAATTGAATACCAAAATATATTATTAATAATTCCACAAGAGCTGGCAGCAAGGCTCACAATAGTTGTGACATCCAGGATGGGAGTAAAGAAAACCACCGGTTTAGCCAGTTATCTGGAGCACCACCTTCATCTACCATTTCCTCTGTAGATTATACAAAGTTTGTAAAGCCTCAGTCAAAGTTCCATTGTCCACATTATTTCTTCGGACATAAATACAACAAGCAGTTCCTATCTTGGCACATACCCCTGCTTCCATGGCCATCATAAGGTCAAGTACATAACTGTGCAACATTATCAGGTTCAGGTTTTAAAGTCTTTATTTCGATTTATAAAAAAAATCATAAAAGACAGATCATAACAGACATTGATTAATTATAAATACATATTCTTTAAATTCATAAAATTAGTATTATATGACATAAAAGACAATCCTGAATGAAAATTACTTAAATTAAAAAAGAAAGGGTTAGAGCGGGAAGGCTTACAGACAAGTTCCGAACAATATTTAGTGGCAGAAGCAGAGATGAACAGTCCAATTAAGTGATGTTAAGTGGGTCAAAAGAGGACATTTACATGGTCAATAAGCAGAGCAAAAAAAAATATTCAAACAGAAATAAATCACAGTAATTAGGCTAGTGTTTTGACCTTATTATCCAGGCCCACCCCAGATATTTTGCCAGGCTCACTGAAATAACCTCTGAAGTGCAACATTATCATTATTCTCATAGCATGCAGCTCTTCCTTTATGGCATTAAATCCATCCTTTGTAGTGTTGATGCATTTCAGCAGTTCCCGTCGAATTATCGGTAGCCATTGAGTACTTACCTTAGCCTGAACAAACAGCAGAATAACTGTGCATCATTAAACAACGATTACTCGTGTGGAATATCTTTCCAAATGGTAGTGCTGTAATACTCTGCAGTTCTTTTCCTTCGATGATGATGTAACAAAGTCATTAGATGATGTAATCTGTTTGGCGGGGAGGAATAAAGTAAAGAAAGGTCTGTACTGCCAGTAGTGAACAAATAGGGACTTTTTGTTTTGTTTAATATCCTTTATAACCTCCCTTATTTTGTGGGGAAGTGACAGAAGTAGACAACCAACAACTTTTTTTTTTTTAAACATCAACTCCCCCGTTTAGCCCCATTGAGAGGAAACCGGACGGCTCCTCAAAGCAAAAAATAAAATAAAATGTCTGGTCAGAAATGCAGTCAGAAATGACTACAAATTCTTATTAGTCAGCCATCACCAAACCAGTGACTTTGTGCTCAGAGATCATCAGTGCACAGTGTTCCGGTGTGTTTGGCCTTTTTCCCTGCCCTCCTCCTCCATAATGGCTAGAAATAAGAAATGGGCACTTGCCAAGGGGCACGGCCCTCCGGGGTCGTGCCAGAGGATTCCCAGTTGATCTCCTTCGCTCGGCCAGCGGAACTGTGGAGTGCAGTGCTGTTAGGCTGCACCCAGGTAGGTTCTTCTCCTAGCACTCCCTCTTCTCTGTCGGAGGCCTCTTCTCTCTTCTTCCCAGGGCATTCTTCACTTCCTCGCTCACCGTCCTCGCCGTCTTCCTTAAGATTGCCAGACAACATCGTAGTCATGTTGGGTTGGCCCACTGATATGTCACCCTCCGCATTACATGAGTGAGCGGTGGCGGCCATGTTGGAATTCCTGCTCACCTCGGACACAGGATCACATTGCCTTACCTGTAAATATGGACTTTCGGGCCAGACAGAAATGGGACAGAGTGACAGGAAATCAACATTTCCTTCGAGTCTTCCCGGATATGGAATGCCTGAAAAGAAAAAGGCTGTAAAGCAAAGAATCAGTGAAGTATCTTTGAATTGTTATCTTTTTGAGCAGACAGCCAAGTCAGCAGAGCATGGTCCGTGAGGAGAATGAGCATAAGACCTAGTAGGTAATACTGGAGGGCCTCCATGGTCCATTAATGGCCAAGCATTCATTTTCCATAGTGGAGTTATGCACCTCCCAAGTAAACAATTTCCTTCTAATAGTAGGATAGGTCTTAGATCACCTTGTTGGTCAGGTTGAGATAAGACGGCACCCAGACCTCTGTCTGAGGCATCGGTCTGAAAGACAAATGTCTTTTTGAAGTCAGGACACATTAGTACAGCTGCATGACATATCTGATAGAGACATCTAGCTGCAGATTTCTTAACTTAGAATATCTCTCCAGGCGTCAGACTGGATCTGGAAAATCTTTTTCCCCAGCAATACTTCTGCATGCTGGGAGGTGGCGTCGGCCGGCTCTGTGCTGACATCGTCCACGGAAGTGACATCAATGGAGCCATATAAGCTCCATCCGGCGTGCTGACATCAGTTTTTCTTCTTTTCCGCGTCCTAACGCGGATCCGGGAAAGTGATACCTCTGGCCTGTTTTTGTTATCTTCAGGCCTGTTTGGCGCCTTTTTGCGTCAAGGAACAGTGTGTTTGATGCCCTGTGCGGGCTTCAAGCCATGCTGGTCCTGCTCGCGATGCTCATGAAATCTGTATGTGTTTCTTGGGCGAGCACCATGACTCCGTGTAGTGTGACGCTTGCCACCAGCTATGGCCGAAATCCCTGCGAGAACGCCGCATGAAGCTGCTGTCTGCCCGGATGGACCGCTCCGGACACAGGTCTCCTTCTCCTGCGGAGACGTCCACACGTCGCCGATCCTCACTGGAGGACGATCCTGTTCGGGACAGGTCCCGTTGCCGTCATTCGCCTACCTCAGTAAGCTCCCAGTCTTTGCCGGACTCAGACCCTTGGTAGTCGGACCTGGCATACCCCCTTTTCCAGGTGCTGGGACAACTCAAGCTCAGATGAAGGACTACTGCAGGGCCTGCAGTCCTTTCTTGCTTTGCCCCCCTTCCCTGGTGCGCCTTTGGGCCCACAAGGGGGGGTAGGGACTCAGGTCGGGACTCCACCGGCGGGTTTACCCTCTGCACCAACCGAGTGCCCCGACTCCGACTCCGGAGTCGCCGCAACATCAGGACACGGCCCGGAGGGGCATATCACGACGTTTAGCCCTTCCACAGTGCCGTCGCACAGCCTTACAAGGGCTCCCTGTGGCGTCGCTGAAGGTGGCTGTGGCGCAGTGCACAACACTGCTTCGGCGCCCTCTCTCCTCGCAGGTTTCCACCTCGGGAGCTGTTGAGTCAATGCCGGTCCGACTCCGGGCGGTCGAGGCCTTTTCAGAGGTCACGACGCATGCTTCACTCAGCCAGTCGAGGCCTTTTCGGAGGTCACCGACGCCGGCTCGACGTTGTCTCGACGCTGTTCAACACCGGTCCTGGCTTTATTGGTGGAGGATTTGGTCCCAGTGGCTTCCCCACCCTGAGTCATTTCAATGCTCTCCTGAGTGGGCACCAGTGGGGCATTGGCCTACGCATCCTTTTTGCTGAGCCTCTGTTAGGTGGCCGGATTAGCTTGTGTCCGTCACCTACTGATGACACGCTGTCACTGCCTCGCGGGGCCACGTAGGCAAGTGGGATGTTTGTCAGGGCTGTTTACAAGGCTTCAGACATTTTGAGGAGGCAGCCGCCCTCAGTCTCGACCTTCGGAGCCTTTGCTGTATCTTCTCCACCTGGGCGCGGGGGACATGGAGCTATTGTTGCCATTTACAGAGTCATCATTTGGCATCCTTCTCAGGAGGTGGGCGAGGCCCTCTTCGGGGGACCCTGTGGATCGTGCCGTGGCACATCGCCATCGCCCAGCTCTCGATGACCCCACCTGTTTGACCCTCCATCCTACCACTCCTGTTCCGTTGCATCCTCCCACTCGGGAGTCTAGGTGGTTGGAGTCATGTGGCCGTGATGTGTTTGCATCTGCCAGCTCGGGACTCCGGTCCCTAAACACGTTGTGTGTGTTTGCTAGGGCTACATTTGCCCTTCGGGGCTCTGTCAAGCAGCTCCTCCCCTCCTTGCCGGAGATCTCGCGGGCTGATCTGGGCTGACTAATCCGTGATGGCCATGATATGGGCCAATTTTCGATGCGGTCTGCCATGGACACCACTGACTCTCTGGATCGTGCTATGGCCAGGTCGATTGTCATGCACCGCCATGCGTGGTTGCGCAACGGCGTTTTCCCAGAGCATGTTCAGCAGCGGCTAATTATTCTACCATTTGATTGTGTCATTCTTTTTGATGCCCATGCTGATTCGGCGGTCAGGCGCCTCCTGTCTATGTTTGATTATCTTCCTAGGTTTTAATCCTCATGGAGGATTTTTGGTTTCGTGATGGTGCCGTCACTTTCTTTTCTGTTACCCGTTGTGGGTTACAGATGTTCTGGTTTGTGTGGCTGTTCAGCCGTGTTATTTCCTTCTTCTGGTACAGCTGATTAAGCTGTGTTTGCCTTTCCTTTGAGCCTCTGCCTATCAGCTTGTCTCAAGAGGGACCCTTCTTTTGTAGTGTTTTGCCTTACCCTATGTGGGGTATTTGTGGCTGTTATATTGCTACACTTCCTTACCCAGGAACTTTTGCTGCAAGTTGACTCTTCTTACTGTAGTAGGATGTCTCCTCTGGTGACATCCATGGGGTTGGTTTCTCTCCGGGGGTTACAATTGGTTGTCTACAGTTGGTCCGTAACACATCCCCGCCTCCGTAGGGGCGTACTTCCCTGCAGTTTCGTTGGGGGTTTTGTCACGCCTGTTCTTTCCTGGCATGTTCTTGCAGCATCCCTGTGCCCGTCTTGCCTGCCTACAGGTGGACATGCGCCCCTAGGGGGCAGGTTGCTCTGTCCCGTCCTGGAACATTCTCTTCTGTATTCTGTGAATACTTGCCGTATTGGTGCATACAGGTTGTGCTAAACGTCTTTTCTTGTGGCTCAAGCACTGTCTGGGTTCTTGCCTAAGGCAAGGGGAGTTCCCTTCGGCTCTGTCTCGGCTATGTGTTGCCTCCTACCCCCCCTTCCCTAGCCGGGTCTCCAGTCCCTTGCTTCTTGCAGGACCCGGGGTCCGGTTTGTCCGTACCTGCCCTATGCTTATTTCTTAGTTCTTCAAGGAGTGGCTCTTGTCTATGACTTTCTGCCACCGGATCGGTGCTCCACCCCAGCGGCTTCTCGGGGTGTTTGTTCTTACTCACATTTGTAGCACTGGTAATGGGCTCCCCACCATCTGTTTTTCTGGGTATGAGTTCTTGCTCCCATTCTGGCACAGTTTCTTCTTTAGGCAGCATTAATGTGCATGTATTCTTTTCGACATTCTCCTTGTTCGTTGATGGTGTCGGTCTATGGCGGTGTATGCTTTTTTGGCGACAGGTTTCTGTCTGTGCCTTCTCTCAAACCTTTACTGGCAGTACCGTAGTCTATGTTTCCGCCTGCCTCACGGGAGTCAAGGTTTCTTCCCCCTCAGGGAACTTCTGTGCCTGTTACGCTGCACACCGGTACAGTGGTACCGATTGAGCGACTCCCCTGTTTAGGGTTTCGTCACTTCACGTATGTGTGGCAACATTCCTGGCTCTTTGTGTATATGTTCTACACGCCACAGGGATGCTTGCATACTAGGTTCTTTTTGCCCTAGTATCAGGCCTTCTTGCTCACTCTCTCCTTCGGGATTGAGTCCTCTATGTGTTCCTGGCTTTGCAGGTTATCCCCTCACAGTGGTACCGTTTGATACGTTTTGGCTGCATGCCTACCTACTGAGCTTTTGCTCAATGGTGGCTCTTCTGTCTCTGTTGGCACTAGACTCTGGGTTCGGCCCTGCAACTTTTGTCACATGTCCCAGGGGGTACTAATTTAATGTGTGTTTTTTTCTTACACACACAGGCCACCTGTTCTTGGCTGGACAATCTTCGGACTGTTCCCTGTTCCATTTTTTGCATCCGCAGTGGTGTATGTTCAGGCATGTGCTCTACCGTTGTCATGTTGTGTTGCCCCTATTGGGGCTTTGAACCCCATGGATCATTGAGACCGGTGCTGGGATCCTTCTTGGAGGAGTCGCTGCATTGTTTCTTACGTTGGCACAGACCTTTCAAGTTCTGTATTTCCTTTCGCCTGTGTCTGAGCAAGAGAGGTCTCACACCGTCTCTCAACGGATTTTGGTGTCTTTGCCGTCCCTTACAGAGTTTCCTTGTTCTAATGTCAGTTGCCCTGGCATTGCGGTTCCCACCGTGTTTAGTCAGCCTTTTGACGAATATGTTCTCCTGGAACTTGGTGCTTGTTTCGCAGACCCTCCTCCTATGGGGTATGGTTTTGTTGTCTATTCTAAGTTAATGAATCTGCGGCTAAATGTCTCAATCAGATGGAAGAATTACATACCTTCGGTAACAATATATCTGGTAGAGACACAGTCTAGCCGCAGATACCTTAACACCCGCCCATCCTCCCCGCTCTGCAAAGGCCTTTCCATATGGTGCTTTTCCACCTGGCCCCACTTTTTGGTGGCCTTAGTCTTCCGGAGGTGTACCCTTGCACCTCACTCTGAGGTATGGTGTGTTGTTCTGCATGGGGCCCTTCGGACTCCCCTCCGTCCTAGTCTTTGGTTGTTGGCGTGTTCTCGCACCTTCCATTGGCGCGGGGGAGGTTCTGGTTCGGCTTTCGAGCCCTTGGCTCTCCACTCCGTCCACGTTTTAAGGTGTTTCAGGTCTATACTTTGTACTACCTTTTCATATTGTTCCACCTGTGCTCCTCACTCATGGAGTTCTTCTGTTTTTTTTAAAAATATGTTTTTATTAGTTTTCGTTGCACAACAACAAACAAGCATTTCTGTATTACTCATATTCAATACCCCTCACAGCAACCACCCTTCTAGGCAGGAGGTTCTACTATCTTCATGTTCATGGATTCCTATTCTAACGATCTTCAAGCTAGCCCCCGCTAGTCCTTTCCCCTTACAACGTGCAGCAGTTGAACAGGACCCAATCCCGTGCTGTTCTTCGAGGCGTGTCCGTTCCATGAGAACTGGGTAATATAACTTAGAATAAGCTGACCCCGCTCGTGCCCCCTCCCACTCCACCCTCCTCCACCAGTGTGTCCAACCCCCAATTATCTGTACAATTTAAAACAACCTTTCCCTCAGCAGTACTTTCATGGTAATATTAGCACAATACGTCGTCACTTCTAATCACTCCATTGCAATGACTGCACAGCATGTCTGCCCCAGGAGAGTTCCTACCACCCTGACATTTCAAGATTGCCCCGTCTGTGTATCCAGGACTGAGTCCACATCTGAATCTACCTCTGGTGCCTGCAGCGCCATAACTAAGGCCTCCCATGCACTTGCGGACTCCAGTGCCTTATCGTTATTAGTCCGCTTGGCTTGCTGAAGTCTAACTGTACTTTTACTCAACACCCATTTAACTAGCTCTGCCTTCCACCGCGTGACGCTAGGCCCTTCCCTTGACTTCCAGTGCACTGTTCTATCCCTTTTAGCCAACAGTAATTCCAGATCTAAAAACGTACTAGTTACCTTCAGTTTGGGAGTGTCCGGGAACCAGTGCAATAAGCACGTACCCATGTCAGGCTTAATCCGTCGTTCCGTGGTTTCACAGAGCAAGGCTGTTACCTCCTCCCAGTATGTACCCAGTTGCAGACAGCCCCACGTCATATGGCAGAATTCCGCCCCCTCTAGATGACAACGCGGGTACTGGGCAGTATCTATTTTAAAATACTTGTTAATCTTAGCAGGAGTAAGATATACCCTGTGCAATATAAAAAAGGGAACCAGCTGGAATCTAGCATTCCTAGTACTTTTCCACGCTCTCCTGACTATTTGAGCCCATGTCTTTTTGGGAATCTCCTTGCCTAAGTCCGCCTCCCATTTCCGTTGCAGTTCCCTCAGCGGTTCCATTCCCTCCCCCACTATGCGCCTATATAGACATGTGACTGCCTTGAAGGTCCCCGCTGCCATCACTACATACTGACATGCCATGGTCATCCGTGGTTCTGCGAGGCCCTCTCTCCAATGTCGCTGCACCACAGTAACCATAGCAGAGTGCAATAGATAATCTCCGCGAGGGAGTGCATACCTATCCTGCAGGGCTTGGTAGGGCAACAAGGCACCATTCTCATATAAATCCTCTAATACCTGCACTCTCAATGCCTCCCACTCCGCCTACGCAGTCCAATCCCCCCGTACGGGAGAGCTGTACACATAGCCAGTGGTATCTCCGGGGCATAGGGCCGAACGATTCCAGCCCTGCGATGGCTCCGATTCCAACATAGTCTCATCGTCCGCTCCTCGTTTGAAAGCATCCAGAGTCGCAATAGCTGCTGAAGCATTATGAAGGACAACACACAGCGCTGTATCCATCTTCCCTCTGGGCCATCACGGCTCCTAAACTCCACCACCACCGCTTGGGTAAGCCACTGTAGTTGGGCTGCCAAATACTAGAACTCGAAATCCGGCACTGCTAATCCCCCCTCAACTCTCGGACGCATCATGCTGTCCAGTGCCACCCGCTGTCTACCATTCCCCCACAGGAACCCCCCGATCATTGAACGGAGCTGTCTAAAAGTGGATCCCGGTACCCATATCGGCAGCGTCCTAAAAAAAATACAACAACCGGGGGAGCGCCACCATCTTTAACAGGGTTACCCGACTAGCCACAGAAAGCGGCAAACTACTCCAAAATGTTAAGCGACCCTAAGCCCTCGCACAGCTCTGCCTATGTTCCCTTCTAGTAGGTCATCGGGCGCATGATAAATGTCAGTTCCGAGATAAGGCAAGCACCGGGACTCCCACCGAAAACCCTTGACATGGGCGGGGCCAATATCCAATGGATTCCGGGGAACAGGCAAATCTTCGCCCAATTCACCCCAAGCCCTGAGACCCTGCCAAATTTGCGAAGCAACATCGTCGCTCCATCCAGAGCCTCCTCTGTGTTAGCTAAAAACATAAGTAAATCATCAGCATAAAGTGAGATATATTGCACAGCCCCACGCAAGCCCAGCCTGAAATAGGTCCGCTCCAATCTAGCATGTGCTGCTAATGGCCAATGCAAACAATGAAGGAGAAAATGGCACCCCTGTCGCGTTCCTGGCCCTACCGGACAGGAGTGGGAAATCATAGTCCCCGTCTGAACCCGAGCTGTCGCCGATCTATAGAGAATTTCGGTCCATCCCACGAACGCCTCCCAGAGGAAAATCGTCAGCATAACTTGAAACAGGTACGGCCATTCAAGACTATCGAACACCTTCTCAAAATCTACTAATAGGACGGCCGCAGACGTAGCCTCGTCACGGTCCTCCCCCAATATATGAAGTAAACAGCGCACATTGGTTGCCGTATTCCGGGTAGGTATAAATCCAGCTTGATCTCGGTGGACCAATTGCACCATGTATGGGAGGAGTCGAGTCGCGAGGATCCGGCTCAGAATTTTATAATCAGATGTGAGCATGGATAAGGAGCGATAAGCTGTCTTATCAGGAGAGTCCTTTCCAGGTTTCAGCAACGGAATAATGACCGCCTCTCGGGTGGAAACTGGTAATACTCGAACCTTCCTTGCCTCCTTAAACACCACCAACAGCTTAGGGGCCAGGATATCAATGTAAGCCGAATAAAATTCTACAGACAGCCCGTCTGCCCCCGGTGTTTTGTTACGTGCCATCTGCTTAACCGCGCTCCTAATTTCCCCCAGCGTAATCTCTTGTCCAAGCAGATCCCCTACGTCTTTTCTAGTTGGGGCAGCGCGACGTCGGCCAGGAAGTCCCTTATATCATCCCCGGCCACCCTTAGTTTACTTCGGTACAACTCATGATAATAGTCGAAAAACAGCCCGTTAATCCCCTGCTGGGTATACACCAGGGGATCCGTCAGGAAGGGCAAGTTTAGTATGGGAGTGCCTGTGGGGATCGGATTAGCCAACCAGGCAAGCAAAGTGCTCGCTTTGTCTCGTTCTGTGTGTGCGCTCGCCAAATATCTCTTGTGGTCAAAACAACGCAACCTCTCTAGTTGTACTTCCACCACCTCTTTAACGTCCAAAACTTTCTCCTGTGCATCTGGGTTCTCAGGGCGGGCCCTCTCAGCCGTCCGCAAGGGTTGCTCTGCCTCATCTAAGTCCCGCACTAGAGTCTTCCGCACTCCCACCAGTTTAGTGATGCACAATCCCCTTACCACCCCTTTAAATGCGTCCCATTCCAGTGCTGTCATCGACGCCGTGCCTTCATTTTAAAGAAAATATTGCGTAATTCCAGTCCCTGACTCTTCGCAGAAGACCAGGTATTCCAGTGCCTCTGGTCGTAACCTCCAGGCTGGAATCACTGGCCTCTCTTGGGCCCATTGTATCCTCAACAATAACGAGTTATGATCAGAGAGTGTTCTCGCAAGGTACTCACTGTGACCCACCATAGCGTGTATATCCGGGGAGCATAACATCACATCCAACCGCAGATGTAAGTTGTGCAGCACAAAAAAGAAGGAATAATCCGCTCCCCTGGGTGGTGCGCGCACCATGTGTCAACGAGCCCCCATCTGTCCTGCCAGGCTCGTCGTATTTTGGAGAGTCTATGTATAGGTGCGTCGGGCAAAGGAGGGTGTGACCTATCTATGTCAATGTCAGCTATAGATTTAAAATCGCCTCCCATGAGTCAGTCAAATACGGCGCCAGCCTTCCTGACAAATGGGTAAAGAAGGCTGCCTGGTCCACATTGGGAGCAGATGTGCTACATAAAATCACATCTTTCCCATTGAGGCGCCACGCCACCACCACAAACATCCTTTCCGGATCCACCAATTGACATGTCAGCTGGAATGGGACCCCTGCTCTAACCCATATCAACGCCCCCTGGCAATAGCTTAGTATGTTGTGTAGTATAGTTGCCCTCTCCATCTACGTAGTAACGCCAAGCCTTCCGCGCGGTTAATGTGATTCCTGGAAGAACGCAATTTTGGCCCCTCTATGCACCAAATAAGCGTGCACCCTGTGGCGCCTCTGCATTGTTTGTAACCCCTGTACATTCCATGTTATGCATTTAACTTCAGGTAACGTCCCCATATCGCATTTGAGTTCCCGTACATAACTGCTCACCCCTTTTGGACACACCGGTGGCCCCAATAACCCCAACCAAACCCCCATCCCCCCCAACATCCCCACCCTGAAACCCCCTGATCCATCCCCCCCAGAACAGGCGCTAAAACACTAGTTCCCATCCAAACTACAAAACCCAACCAACGTCATTCAGTAGCTACTGAGGACTTGCAACCCCAAGAAAAAAGTAGGGGAGGCGGCCAAGGGCCAAGAAGACCCGACTTACTACGCCGTCACTGTCCAGCACCATGCCCCATTACTAGCACAACCCTAACTTCTCAGGGGGCCCGCATCTCAGTGAGAGCCGCCACATTATAAAAGGATGAATATCCCCAGGGCATGCCTACCTCCATTGCTGCTTCTCAATACTTGTAAAAATATTCTAATGTGAACTAAGGTCCCAACAGTCCTTAGTCCCACTCAGATAAGTATTAAGCACACTCTAGTAACATTAAGCATCAACAAGCTCATCTGCTATCCCAGGTTTAACATCCGGCATAGCAGGACTTCCTGTCCCAGTTCCGTCTCCGTGGGTCCTCTTACGCCATGGCGGCGCCGCCTGACACGCTGCGATGTATGAGGGTGCCGTTCCTCAGCATGCGGTCTCGTGCTTCGCCCAGCTTCTCCCAGCTACTCCCGTGCCCGCTCGATAAGACTCCAATCTGATAGAGACTACTAGCCGCAGATTCCTTCACGTAGAATTATCCCCAGGCGTGAGACTGGATCCGGAAACTTTTTGACACAGCATACCTGTGCACCGGGGGCGGGGCGGCATCACGCGACTCCGCCCGTGTACATGACGTCAGCTAGATCACATAAGACCTGCCTATGTCAGTTTTTTCCTTTTCCGCGTGCAACGCGGATCCGGTCCTTGCTACTGGCCTGTTTGGGCCCTCTTTTTTCTTTCCATCGTCCCTTCTTTTTGTGGAACAGTGTGTGAATGCCTTCGGGCTTCAAGACTTGCACGTCGTGTGGGCGTCTTATGTCGGCGACGGACCCTCACCTCATTTGTATGTGGTGTTTGGAGGAGGATCACGGCACCACTGATTGTGCAGCGTGCCAACAGTTGAAGCCGAAGTCGCGGCGGTAGCGTCGGATGAAACTTCTCTCTGCCCGTCTCTCCAGGTCGACGTCCTCCCCTCGGTCTGCTTCGGCGGACGGCTTCAGATACGGCTGTGGTCGTCGTCCTCCTCGCCCTTCTCCAATGTCATGTCAGCGTCACTCATGTAAGTGGGTAAGTGTTGCAGTTTGTCCCTGGGGGCTGGTTCCGGCTTGCCGGGGGTGTGGGCTCTCCACAGGTGATGCGGCCCCACGTGTCGTCCTATCCACCGTTTCCTGGTGCTATGGCGTCGAGAGTCCAGATGGAGACATATGAGGCGGCTTTGCAGGCCTTGCTGGCATCTCTTCCTCCTTCCCCCCCTGGGGCGTCGGCGGATCCCTTGCCTTGCACGGGGCCCTCCACGGTGCCGCCCGTGGCTTTGGCCCCGGCGCCGACTGGTTCGGATCCAGGCTTGGAGGATGTGGTACTGTTGGGGTGCGGCTCCTCAGGGGGACATCCTTCAGGCCACGGCATCCCTGCCTCGCCGCAAACTCCAGCAGGAGTCCCTGTGGTGTTGCAGGAGATCGCCGGGGCTCGGGTCGCATCCCCGAGCCCCTCTCGGTCCTTTGACAAGGCGGTCCTGTCTAAGGCAGAGGTGACGCTGTTACAGCGCCAGCAGCAGCTGGACCGTGCTGAGCCACAGGGGTCGGTGGACCCTCCTCGTCCCCCTCCGGGTCGTGGCTGGGTGGGGACCCATCGTCCCTCTTTGGGACCCTCTCGTCCCTCCCCACGGGCGGCTGCCTCGTCAGAGGGCGAGTCGGAGGTTGAATCGTCCCTGGCGCCGCCCCATGGGTTTCCGGGCGATCGCCGCCACATTCTGGGCCACGGCTGGCGGAAGGCTTCGTGTCACTCCCCAGGCCCTTCTCGTCCCTCCGCGCGGGGGGGGGTTGAGTCGGCACCACTCCGGCACTGCCCCGGAGACAGTTCGGCTCCGGCTCCACTCCGGTCCCCGATGCAATGTGACTTGAAGGAGCCCTGTTCGGCGATGCTGGGTTGTGCCGCCGTTCTGCATCAGGCGGATTCGTCTTCGGATGCTCCGTCTTCTCCGGAGGCAGGCTGTATATTGGTGTCGTCCTCACGGAGACTGGTCGCCGTGTGGTATGTTTTTCACCGGCGTCGTCGAAAGGCGGCTACCCGCCTTTCCTGAGGCAGAGGTGTTCGGCGGAAGATGACCGAGAGCTTGCGGTGTTTATTCTCCGCTCCGCTCTGGACATCTCAGAGGTGCCGGGCCATGGCTTCCTCAGTCACTCTCCGTCGCCATGCTTGGCTTTGGGATGGAGTGTTCCCCGAGAATATACCGGAGCGACTCATTGACCTTCTGTTTGATGGCAGCCTGTTGTTTCATGCCCCGGCTGTCTCTGCCATCCAAAGGTTCTTGGCAGGGCTCCGTCCTCCTCCTCCACCCCAGCCATATCCACCTCCTCCTCAGTGACTGCTGAGTTAGGCTGGTTCTGGGCCTTCTTCGAACCAGGTGGTCTGGCTGTGGAGTGTGCTTTCTGGCCATTTGAGTCCTCCTTTGGGACTTTGGCATTGTTGGCTGCTGGACGGCCCTTTGTTGCCTGTGTGAGTGTGTTTCACTGGACTTATTGCGCAGAGTTGGCCCTGAGATTAGGCCTTCTGCTTTGCTTGGGCTGCTTGTCAAGCCTTCTGCTGGGGCATTTTTTTTCCCTGTGGTTATTTTGGTTTTTTCCTCTGCTGCGGAAGTTCTTCCAAAGAGGGTTCCCATCTCTTGGGACTTAATGTACCCTATGTGGGGTAGTGGTAGCTGTTATATAGCTTGCGTTCTTCTAATGAGTTCTGGTCGCCTTCGGGTGTCCGTTCTCCATGGCGTTTGTGTATGTTGCTTTTGCTTCTTGAGGTCGTTTGCACGGCCCCTCGTAGTGGTGTGCCGGGCATCCCCTCCTTCCCCTGCTCCTGTCCTGGGGGCTGGAGTGTTTTTGTGTTCTCCCTTGTCAGGCGCCGCCTGTCCGGCCTTCCTGGGGCCCTGGGATGTTCTTCTTGCTTCTGACGGCTTATAACTGTTGGCGCCTTTCTGGCTGGCACGTTGGGGTGGGTTTGCCTTCTTTTCCCTCGTTTCCTTTGGCCCTCTAGGCTTCTTCCTCTTCTTCTCCTCTTCCTGTCTTGGCATTGGTGGAAGCTATGTTGCCTTGTAGGGTAGTGGGCTACTTCAGCCTCCCTAGCCTTGCCCTTGGTTCATCTGCTGCAAGTGTACGACCCTCTTCAGCCCTTTCTCCCTCCTACATCTCCTGGGGTCGGAGATGTTCTGCTCGTGGGGTTCAGCTTGCCTGGCCGGGACGAGGTTCTACCTGGTCCCCTGTGGGACCCTCTGTTCTGTTCAGGATTGGTGGGGTCCTTTCGCAGACCCTCCTTCCCCGTGGGTATTGCTAGGTATCTATTCTACGTGAAGGAATCTGCGGCTAGTAGTCTCTATCAGATGTACGAGTTACTTACCTTCGGTAACGATATATCTGGTAGAAACGATTCTAGCCGCAGATTCCTTCACGGCCCACCCTTCCTCCCCGTTCTGCGAGGAGCCTTGGGTTGGTCTTTGGTACTCGCCTCCCGGTGGGGGGCTGTGTCTCCTGTGAGTGCCTTCTTTGCTCTTGACGGGTGGCTCCGTCTGGTTGCGGTTCATTCCTCCTCTTGGTTCTTTGGAGGATGGGGTTCCGGTGCTCCGGTGACCTGCTGCCTTTGCTACTCCAAGTTGGGGGGATTGCCTTCAATCTCTCCTCCCCTCCCTTTCCCTACCTCTGCTTACCTCTGAACAGTGGTGATCTGGCCAAGCCTTGCCCTTGTTCCTTGTGGGGTGGTTGCCCTCTATGCTAGGGTGGCTGGGAGGTTTGATGTCCCTGTCTGTCTTGGGACTGGCTCCCCTTCCTTGTTCGGGACGGGGGTGGTCAGCCTGCTACATGTGTCATGACTTTTACGCGTGTTCCTTGCCCCTGGGGCACGGGGGTGGAGGCTATTTATGTACTGGCAGGGTGGCTGCTCTGGGCTCTGCTCTGTTCTTTCTCCTTTCCCCGCCTTTGGGTTCTGCAGTATTAACACTGCTCCTGGTGGTGTTGTTAGTCACCATTTCTTTTCCAATTTTTCTGCTTTTCGCACACTGTCCCCATGCTCCCACTGTTTTTTATCTGGTGGCTCCGCGTTGTGGTGCGGAAAAGTTCTCCGAAGAAAACTGACGTAGGCGCACCGGGGTGGGTCTTATGTGACCTCGGTACGTTATGTATGCGGACGGAGTCGCGTGATGCCACCCCGGCGCGCAGGGATGGTGTGGCAAAAAAGGATCCAGTCTCACGCCTGGGGATAATTCTATGGAAGGAATCTGCAGCTAGAATCGTCTCTACCAGATACATCATTACCAAAGGTAAGTAACTCGTATGCCAAGCCCACGCCTCCTCCGGGCTGTCACTGAAGTGTGTTTTACCGTCTAAAACTATTCTCAGGCGCGCGGGGAACATCAACGAGTACTGCAGTCCCTCATCCCACAGCGCCTTCTTAACCGACAGGAATGAAGCACGACATCGCTGCACTTCAAATGTGTAATCCGGGAACAGCGTTACATTGCCATTGTCCACCTTGTAAGGACCTGATGAGCGGGCTCTGTGCAGCAACAGGTCCCTGTCTTTGTAATGGAGTAGTCGCGCGCCACCACCGGCCTAGGAGGCCTTCCGGGCGCCAACAGGCGTGCCGGTACCCTTTGTGTTCTCTCCAAGGTGTAAAATGAGGATAGACCCTCCGGTCCCACCTCAGTTCTCAGCCAGTGTTGAGATAGTCCACTATACTGGCCCCTTCCACTCTCTCCTGCAACCCCACCACCCTTATACTGTTCCTGCGATTGCGGCCTTCTGCTTCCTCAGCTCTCCGTTCCAGGTATCTGTAACTGACTCATAGCATCCCCCATCTGTGACTCCAGTTTCCTTTGAGCCGGTTCCATAACTTCCAACGTCGTTTCTGTCTGCTTAACCCGATTGGTCAATTTTGCGTGGTCAGCCCGGAGGAGACCCAGGCCCGTTGCTACTTGCGCAATGTCCTGCTGCAGGGCGGCTCTTGTGTCGGTGATAGCCTTCAGTATTTGATCTACTTGCTGTTGTATCAGGGTCCCAGGTAGCTGTTCCTCAGCGTCCTGTTGCCCGGGTTCTGTCGCCGAGTCTTCAGGGTTTAGAGTTGCACCACCCTGTTTCCCCAATGGCTTCCCCATGCCCTGCTACGTTCCCGATCACCAGCTCAACCCCCAGGCAGCAGCTCCCTCACCTGCAATGCACTCTCCACATCAATCAAGCAGATCAGGCAAACCCTCGCTCAGGTGATTGTCCCTTTCAGCCAGCGTCCCGTCTGTTAGTGGCACTCCACTCACTGCCCCTGCCCGGCCTTATGATTCCAGGGATGGCAGTGAGTGCACGGCTCCTCGCCCAGCCTACGCACATCAACAACGATGTACTCCCCCTTTTGCGCCAGTCCTGGGAAGGTCCGCCACTACCATCACCACGTGCACTCCTTCGTTGGACCCCCTGTGCAATATCGTCCAACCTCGCGCTTGCCCAAGATGGCAGCCAGGCCCGCTCTCAAACCCCCAGTCAGCACAGTCCTACGTGGCCCGATGAGTGGAAATGCTGGCAGGCCTCCCCTCCCGCTGGTCTCCACTTCCCCGAACAGCCTCTGGGTCGCTCCTCCACCCACTTTGCACACAGCTGCGATCCCCCCCCACCCCCCGCAGTCGGGCAGGCTCACAGTGCCGATGTGCCGTGGCGGTCCCTTACCACCTCGCCACGCAGGGGTCCCGTCAGCAATGCAATCAGGCACAGTCAAGCACAACCGCCAGGGCTCCTGCAGACCGGGCAGCAGTGGGGTTACATCTCTAGCAAATCCCAGTCACGCTGCCCACCAGGGCCTCCAAGATGGCGGTCCCTCCCGTACTCTGCACTCCGGTTGCACCAGCTCACCGGATCTTTAATGGAAGAGGCCCCCTCTAGTTCCCCCTCAGGACTCCACTTAGCAGGGGGGTGCCCCTGGCCGCTCGTCTGCCTCCTTCACTCCTTGTCACCGTCCGTTGAACTGCAGCTAGACGGGCCTTCGTGGTCACTTCTATCCGCCGATCTCCTCTTGGAGCTCTCAGCCGTAATCGCTCCAACCGCGGTGCGGGCACAGCTGCTCCTGTTCCACAGCGCCCCCTCGACCTCCGGTGCTCTGCTCCGCCTCGGCCCCTTGAATCCTTACAGGTCCCGAGCCGCCATCTCCAGCGCCATCTTGGGAGCGCCCGGGTCCACCGCACCTCTCGGTCCTCGGCTGCCGACGCTGACCCGAACTCCACCAGCCGCGTCTCTCACTGCTCTCCAGGCCAGTCGGCACAATCCCTGGCCCTCCAGTGATATTCTGCGGCTCTCTTAGGCAGGATAATTCATGGGGTCGGTGCGGAGCTCCTAGCTCACGCGACCTTCCTCATCGGCTCCTTGGCCACACCCCTGTGGAGTTCTTCTGTTTTTAATTCTCTCTCACCGCCCACACCTATGCCTCCTTCTTTCTCTGGGAGTCGGTTGGGTTGAGTTCTCTTTGGTGCTACAGTCCTTCAATCTCTGGAGGGTGTGTGTAGTGAACTTGCTAGTGGTCGTTCGCTTCTAGTCACTTGTCTTGCAACATGTTGCTTCAATATTTTATTTTATTTTTTTTAATTTTTATTGGAAATTAACAACAACAATAACATGGTACACAAGGCAAAAATGGACTGGAAATACAGTCATGGGTCCGCATACTCGGCGCTTCAGCAATGTAGCACACATAATACAGCACAGTGTTTCAAGGGGAGGAGGCAGCGAGGAAACCAGCAGCAATACAATGTAATTAATATTGGGAATGTCAATCAGGGGGACAAGGTGGCATCAGGAAGCAAATCTTGAGGAGGGGTACATATATTGCCACGATATGCGTTCCATTGCGACCAGATTCTACCCCACTTCTTGGGCCGTCCACGCGACAGATAAACAGTCTTCTCACGAAACATGCACCAGTGCATATTCTCCGCCCACAATGCTACAGTCGGAGACCTATGGGAACCCCAGAGCTGTGCAATATCTCTTTTGGCGATAGTGTTACCAAGGGTCGCCCAGGTAATCTGTGCCGCATTGTAGTCGTTGGGCTCCCAGACATTCAGGAGGCAGCGCCTAGCCTCTGGCAGCAGCGCCACCCCAGTGACTCTCAACATGCACACGGGACCAAAACTCAACCAACTCCGGGCATTCCCACAGAATATGAAGAAATGTACCAGTAATACCACAGCCATGCTTACACAAATCATCAGAAGAATATCCCATGCGTACCAGACTCGGGCCAGTGACATACACACGGTGGAGGATCTTAAATTGAACAAATCTAAGGCGTGCAGGTATGGCAACTTCTTTTGGCGAGGACAGTGCGGACTGCCAGTCCTCATCATCTAATTCCAGACCGTCGGCAATCCACGAGGCCCTCAGGCGCACGAGCAGGTCAGCCCTGTTATAGATCAGCTTCTTGTAAATTAAGGAAATAGTGCTGTCGGGCACATGTCCATCAAGAATACGATCCTCAAGGGGTGAGGATTCAGGGATAGCTGTATCCACAGCAAAGATCGACAGTAGGGCATGCCGGACCTGAGCGTACCTGAAGAATTCCCTGTCCCCGAGTTCGTACTCCGCCTTATGCGCAGCAAAAGTCTTAACATCACCTTTGGACCAAAGATCGCCCACCTTAGTGATTCCGATCATATCCCATTTGTCAAATCCTTTTGTTCGCCATAAATTACCCAGACATTCAGAGTCATACAAGGGGGTCGCTCGAGTGAATCGATCCTTCCATCCCAAGGCCACATTTGCATCATGCCACACACGACTACCGCGACTTTAGTTGGGCCAGTCAGTGATGTACAGAGCCTCCTGGAATACAGCGCCCTATTGAAGTTCCCCCCTGGCAGAAGGTGTTTATCCATTGCGAAGGCAGGGGCGGGACCGGGAACATACGTTGCGTGGTTGACCGCACTCAATTGGGAGTCCCAATAATAGCGCCTGATGTCAGGAAGGGCGATGCCACCGTCATACCACGGTAGCGTGAGTTTAGACAGAGCAACGCGTGCACGGCCATCCCAGATCAGTTGCCGTTGTAGACTCTCCACCTCCCGAAAGTAACGAGAGGAAACGGGGTCAAACGAGTTCAGGAGCGCATACAAAAACCTAGGCAGCGACATCATCTTAAAGAGAGCCCCACGACCTAGCGGTGACAGTGGCAAATGACGCCAACGTGTAACATCCAACTTCAGCTGTTGAAGAGGGGGCAGCAAGTTGCGCTCATACCAAACGGTGGGGTCTAAGGAAATATATATCCCCAGGTACTTAAAACCGGACTCAGTGACTTGAATCTGGAATCAACGAGGCAATGGCGGGAGACCACCGGCCAAAACATAGACACAGGACTTAGTCCAATTGATAACGAGTCCCGAGTTCTTCCCGAAGGAGGTAAGAACATCGAAGAGCACGTTTAAGGATTTCTGAGGGGAAGCTAGATATAGGAGAATGTCATCCGCGTACAGCGAGACACGATCCTCGAAATCGGGAGACCACCGAATGCCTTTTATGGAAGGCTCCCAACGGAGCCACTCTGCCAATGGTTCCAATGCGAGGGCGAAGAGCAGAGGAGACAGCGGGCAACCCTGCCGAGTGCCACGTCCGAGTGTGAAAACACCAGACGCCTTCCCGTTAACCACCACCTGGGCAAGGGGCCTCTCATAGAGAAGTTTCACCCAAGCGATAAACACGGGGCCGAATCTAAATTTCGAGAGGGCCGCCCACAGATAAGGCCATTCGATAGTGTCGAAAGCCATGGTAGCATCAAGGGAAGCTAAAATGGCGGACTCAGTGAGAGTCCCAGCGCTCGCCATTGGGGCCCATTGCTTTGCCAGAGCGGAGGGAACGTATAGCCTCCGCTACTTCATCCACCGTGAGGGGTGCATCCATGAGGTCTCTGTCTTCGTCGGAAAGGCAGGGCAACGAAATATCACGAAGCAACAACCGGGAGTCTTCCTCGTCCCTGTCGCAGACAGAGGCATACACCGTTTGAAAGTGATCAACAAAACACTCAACAATCCCAGCAGGGTCAGTAACACACTCACCATTCAGCCTCTCAATCACGGGGACAACACGATTCGCTCTTTCCTTCTTGTCAAGCCAAGCAATCAACTTCCCAGCCTTGTCACCCACATCATACATCCTGCCCTGTTGCTCCCTGTTCATCACCTTGGCCGCGTCTGTGACGACGGACCTATAATCGTTCTGCTTCAGACTGAGGGAATGCATTTTTAAACGTGTTACTCCTGTATCAAGGTCACTTTCTAGTGCAGTTATCTCAGTTTCCAGGTGCACAAGCTCCTCATTTTTAGCCTTTTTGGCAGCGGCAATCAGTGAAAGAGAATGCCCACGAATGACAGCCTTAAAAGCTTCCCACAAAGACACAGAAGAAGAAACAGACCCCACATTGTCATTAAAGTAGTGATCCACGGCTTTAACGAGTTCAGAACGGGTTTTCGGGTCACGAAAGTACCAGGGGTTAATAGGAGCCACTCTGCCCGCGCTGCCCACACCCATCGCAAGCCGAAGCCACAAGGGGGAGTGATCAGAAATACCCCAGGGAAAATGGCGAACCTCACTGATGGAGGAGGATTGAGCCGATGGCATTAGAAAATAGTCCAACCTAGAAAGACTACCATGTGCCCCAGAATGAAAGGTGTACTGAAGCTGTGTAGGGTGCAACAACCGCCAGCTATCGACGAGCCCAAAGGTATCAAGGAAGTCACTCAGCCACATCTGGGAGCTGGCCAAATCCCTGGGGGGAAAACGGTTAGATGTACCAGAGACAACGGAGTTAAAATCCCCTCCGAGGATGAGAAGGCCCTCAGGCAACCCCAGTAGGACCCCACCCAACTTGGCATACGTGGAGGCCTGAAGGCCCGGGGGGATATATACCGAAAGTATGGAGAGCGTCTTCCCTTCCCATCTACCCGTGAGCGCAGCATAGCGCCCTCTATCATCAAGTATAACTTCATCAATTTCGAGGGGGAGAGAAGACCGAATAAGAAGGCCAACCCCCCTGGAACCAGAGGTGAAACCAGAGTGAGCAACTAGGCGGTATCCACGTCTGTTCATGGCTCGACACGTATTCCCTATAAGATTCGTCTCCTGTAAAAGAACGACATCGGGAGAATGGCGCCTAAGGAACTGCAACACCACCCCTCGCTTTATCCTGTCTCCCAACCCATTAACATTCCATGACAGTAGTTTCAACTCACCACCCCCCATCCCCAAGAAGAAGCAGAGCGCCTCGGACACAGAACCCGAAGACCGAGACAATTAAAGAAAACAGTTGAATGCCTTGTGAACTAAAACAACCACACACACCCACCCCCCCCAACTAAGACCCGTTACAACACCCCCCACCCTGCACCCCTGCGTTAGACTCGAAATCCACCCCAACTTGCAGTGTGCCTGTCGCCCCATGAAGAAACTAATCTACACAAAGAACCCCAGAGGAGGAAGAGACCCCTTCACCCCTGCCACCCTCAGGCCAATGTGAAGGAAGAACTAAAGAATCATTGTCCGAACTCAGCTGGAGAAGTTGAAAAGTTCAGACGTCGGGATCCACCAGTCACTCCCGCTCCGGCAAGCCACCAACGGCTCCGCCGGGGTGCTCAGTTCGATCATCCTTTTTTGGCAAAGAATCAAGCCAGTCACTGACACTGTCCGGGCGATCGAAGAAAAACGTTTGTTCCCCATACTCAATACGAAGTCTGGTCGGGAACAGCATGGCGTACTTGAGGCCCAAGTCCCGTAGTCGCCTCTTGACTCCCTGGAATCCCATTCTCTGCCTCTGAACGAATGGGGTAAAGTCCAGATAAAAGATCACGGTGGCATTCTCGAACTTCACAGGGCCCTTGTCCCGAGAGGCTTGCAGGATGGCATCTCTATCCCTGAAGTGGAACAGTTTAGCAACGATAGGTCTCGGGGGGGCACCCGGCTGGGCCTTTCCGCCAGGAATTCGATGTGCGCGCTCGACCGCAAAGAACTTAGTGAGTCCGGCAGGAGCAAGATAATTGGTGATCAGATCTTCCACCAGGAGGTCGGTTGCAGAAGCCTCGGGATTTTCAAGGACCCCAATAATGCGCAGGTTGTTGCGACGGGCCCTGTTTTCATAGTCCTCCAGACAACGGGCCAGCACATCCCGGGAAGAACGCAGATTCCCAATCTCGGTCTGAATGTCCGTGACATCAGTGGTCAGGCTGTAGGTCTTCAGATCTAACGCCTTGACCCTCTCATTAGTCTTTGCCAGGTCCGCTCTAATCAGCGTAACATCCACGGCCACTGTGTCGATCTTGGAGGCAAGAGCCTCATACTGTTGCCCCATGGAGGCCTCCATGTTGGTGATAGCACTCATCACGTCTTGTAGCGACACTCCTGGTGTCGTACCGGAGGCAGCCTTAGGGTCACCAGGCGTACGGCCAACACTACTGGGGGAACTCTTCAATTGGGAGTAATGATCCATGATATTCATCTGGGTCTGTCCCCCTCGGTGAGGCGTCTTGATCTTGCGTCTCTCCGTCTCAGGTCTGGCGGCCATATTGGAGATAGGACCCCTCAGGGGTCCGCGCGACATGGTGAAAATGGCCGGCCGGGATGTGGTCAAAAACAGTGAAATCGGCCAAAATCAAAGTAAATGCCAATAGCGCAGACTAAATGGCAAAACGCCAGGAGGACACACCACGGTGCGAGGGCATCAGGCAGGTCCAAGGGTAGATCCAAGCAGCGTTTCAGCCGATCATTGCCGGGAGTAGGAAAACGAAACTGAAAGGCAGACAGGAGACTGCTGGAGGGTAGACCCCTCTGGCCGATGTTATTCAACTACTCCCCGGCTGGCAAAGTGGCAGAGCCCCCGGTCTGGCCACGGGGCGGGCCGCAAAGTTTGAGACGGCGTAAAAGTGGATCCCAACGTCCGATTTCAATTCGTCAAAGAATGTCGGGATCAGCAAGAGTTCGTCTTCAAAAGCCCATCTTCAAAATCAGGATGTTATAAGGATATGTGCGAAGGGCGGCGCGGGTCTCGGGAGCCCTCTGCTCACACGACCGCGGGCATCCAAGATGAAGCTCCTCCCTCTGTTGCTTTCAATATTGTGGCTTTTTATTTCCCTCCTGTGGTGACCAGCTGTGCCTGGTTTGTCATATCTTTTGTGCCACAGTCGTTTCCCCCGCGAGGTGGGGCAGGGCTTGGCAATTTGTTGGGCCCTTGCTCGCGGCAAGTACTCTGTAAACTCCCTT
This sequence comes from Lissotriton helveticus, assembly GCF_964261635.1. Lineage (NCBI taxonomy): Eukaryota > Metazoa > Chordata > Amphibia > Caudata > Salamandridae > Lissotriton > Lissotriton helveticus. The sequence goes on along the minus strand of NC_136070.1, from coordinate 773,818,999 downwards.
CAGTCCCTACGGGTACTGGGTGCTTTTTCAATGATTTTGTTTTTTCTTAACACACACTGTTCCTATGCTATCGCAGTTTTTTGCACGGCATCGTGTTGTGGAGCGGAAAAGTTTCCTGTCCAAAACTGACGTCAGCACGCCGGGAGGGGCTTATATGGCTCCATTGATGTCACTTCCGTGGATCACGTCAGGACAGAGCCGGGCGAGGCCGCCTCCCGGCGTGCAGAGTTATTGATGGGAAAAAAGATTTTCCGGATCCAGTCTGACGCCTGGGGAGATATTCTAAGTTAAGGAATCTGAGGCTAGACTCTACCAGATATATCGTTACCGAAGGTAAGTAACTCTTCCAACAGGTGTTTTAACTGTTAAAAGCTTTCTTCTTGGATTTTGGTACACACAATTCAGGCATGTGGGTACTTCTGATTGAGCATATCTGTGAGAGGGCCAGCCACTTCGAAGAACTGAGGAATGAATCTCCGATAGTATCCCTCTAATCCCAGAAAGGACCGAATCGCTCTTTTTGTTGTGGGGTGAGGGATATTCTGTATAGCCTCTAGTTTGTTATGTTGGGGTTGGATTGTTCCCACGTCTACGGTTTAACCTAGGTAATCTACGTGGTCAGTGACAAGATTATTTTTGGGGCTTTAGAGTGAGGCCAGCTTCTTTTACGAGGACCCGCCCCAAAATGTTGTACGGCTGTCCCATTAACATTATCGTCTAGATTGGCGACAGCGTACGGATGATGGGCTTGTAATAGTATGTCCATAAGTCTCTGTAAAGTGTATGGAGCACTGTGAAGACCAAAGGTCATAACCTTCAAGTGATGGAGTCCTGATGGGTTAGAAAAAGCTGTTTTTCTCTGGCTGTTCAAGTAAGAGGAATCTGCCAGTACCCTTTTTAGGTCTCGCACCTGCGAACGGATCGCGAAGCGATCATCGCTGCGAGATTATATTGCAATCAGTTCTGCTTACAAGGAGCCAAGGGAGACAGGAGACAAGAGATGTGCACGCTGATTGTCCCTTTCAGCCAGCGTCCCGTCTGTTAGTGGCACTCCACTCACTGCCCCTGCCCGGCCTTATGATTCCAGGGATGGCAGTGAGTGCACGGCTCCTCGCCCAGCCTACGCACATCAACAACGATGTACTCCCCCTTTTGCGCCAGTCCTGGGAAGGTCCGCCACTACCATCACCACGTGCACTCCTTCGTTGGACCCCCTGTGCAATATCGTCCAACCTCGCGCTTGCCCAAGATGGCAGCCAGGCCCGCTCTCAAACCCCCAGTCAGCACAGTCCTACGTGGCCCGATGAGTGGAAATGCTGGCAGGCCTCCCCTCCCGCTGGTCTCCACTTCCCCGAACAGCCTCTGGGTCGCTCCTCCACCCACTTTGCACACAGCTGCGATCCCCCCCCACCCCCCGCAGTCGGGCAGGCTCACAGTGCCGATGTGCCGTGGCGGTCCCTTACCACCTCGCCACGCAGGGGTCCCGTCAGCAATGCAATCAGGCACAGTCAAGCACAACCGCCAGGGCTCCTGCAGACCGGGCAGCAGTGGGGTTACATCTCTAGCAAATCCCAGTCACGCTGCCCACCAGGGCCTCCAAGATGGCGGTCCCTCCCGTACTCTGCACTCCGGTTGCACCAGCTCACCGGATCTTTAATGGAAGAGGCCCCCTCTAGTTCCCCCTCAGGACTCCACTTAGCAGGGGGGTGCCCCATGCCGCTCGTCTGCCTCCTTCACTCCTTGTCACCGTCCGTTGAACTGCAGCTAGACGGGCCTTCGTGGTCACTTCTATCCGCCGATCTCCTCTTGGAGCTCTCAGCCGTAATCGCTCCAACCGCGGTGCGGGCACAGCTGCTCCTGTTCCACAGCGCCCCCTCGATCTCCGGTGCTCTGCTCCGCCTCGGCCCCTTGAATCCTTACAGGTCCCGAGCCGCCATCTCCAGCGCCATCTTGGGAGCGCCCGGGTCCACTGCACCTCTCGGTCCTCGGCTGCCGACGCTGACCCGAACTCCACCAGCCGCGTGTCTCACTGCTCTCCAGGCCAGTCGGCACAATCCCTGGCCCTCCAGTGATATTCTGCGGCTCTCTTAGGCAGGATAATTCATGGGGTCGGTGCGGAGCTCCTAGCTCACGCGACCTTCCTCATCGGATCCTTGGCCACACCCCTGTGGAGTTCTTCTGTTTTTAATTCTCTCTCACCGCCCACACCTATGCCTCCTTCTTTCTCTGGGAGTCGGTTGGGTTGAGTTCTCTTTGGTGCTACAGTCCTTCAATCTCTGGAGGGTGTGTGTAGTGAACTTGCTAGTGGTCGTTCGCTTCTAGTCACTTGTCTTGCAACATGTTGCTTCAATATTTTATTTTATTTTTTTAAATTTTTATTGGAAATTAACAACAACAATAACATGGTACACAAGGCAAAAATGGACTGGAAATACAGTCATGGGTCCGCATACTCGGCGCTTCAGCAATGTAGCACACATAATACAGCACAGTGTTTCAAGGGGAGGGGGCAGCGAGGAAACCAGCAGCAATACAATGTAATTAATATTGGGAATGTCAATCAGGGGGACAAGGTGGCATCAGGAAGCAAATCTTGAGGAGGGGTACATATATTGCCACGATATGCGTTCCATTGCGACCAGATTCTACCCCACTTCTTGGGCCGTCCACGCGACAGATAAACAGTCTTCTCACGAAACATGCACCAGTGCATATTCTCCGCCCACAATGCTACAGTCGGAGACCTATGGGAACCCCAGAGCTGTGCAATATCTCTTTTGGCGATAGTGTTACCAAGGGTCGCCCAGGTAATCTGTGCCGCATTGTAGTCGTTGGGCTCCCAGACATTCAGGAGGCAGCGCCTAGCCTCTGGCAGCAGCGCCACCCCAGTGACTCTCAACATGCACACGGGACAAAAACTCAACCAACTCCGGGCATTCCCACAGAATATGAAGAAATGTACCAGTAATACCACAGCCATGCTTACACAAATCATCAGAAGAATATCCCATGCGTACCAGACTCGGGCCAGTGACATACACACGGTGGAGGATCTTAAATTGAACAAATCTAAGGCGTGCAGGTATGGCAACTTCTTTTGGCGAGGACAGGGCGGACTGCCAGTCCTCATCATCTAATTCCAGACCGTCGGCAATCCACGAGGCCCTCAGGCGCACGAGCAGGTCAGCCCTGTTATAGATCAGCTTCTTGTAAATTAAGGAAATAGTGCTGTCGGGCACATGTCCATCAAGAATACGATCCTCAAGGGGTGAGGATTCAGGGATAGCTGTACCCACAGCAAGGATCGACAGTAGGGCATGCCGGACCTGAGCGTACCTGAAGAATTCCCTGTCCCCGAGTTCGTACTCCGCCTTATGCGCAGCAAAAGTCTTAACATCACCTTTGGACCAAAGATCGCCCACCTTAGTGATTCCGATCATATCCCATTTGTCAAATCCTTTCGTTCGCCATAAATTACCCAGACATTCAGAGTCATACAAGGGGGTCGCTCGAGTGAATCGATCCTTCCATCCCAAGGCCACATTTGCATCATGCCACACACGACTACCGCGACTTTAGTTGGGCCAGTCAGTGATGTACAGAGCCTCCTGGAATACAGCGCCCTATTGAAGTTCCCCCCTGGCAGAAGGTGTTTATCCATTGCGAAGGCAGGGGCGGGACCGGGAACATACGTTGCGTGGTTGACCGCACTCAATTGGGAGTCCCAATAATAGCGCCTGATGTCAGGAAGGGCGGTGCCACCGTCATACCACGGTAGCGTGAGTTTAGACAGAGCAACGCGTGCACGGCCATCCCAGATCAGTTGCCGTTGTAGACTCTCCACCTCCCGAAAGTAACGAGAGGAAACGGGGTCAAACGAGTTCAGGAGCGCATACAAAAACCTAGGCAGCGACATCATCTTAAAGAGAGCCCCACGACCTAGCGGTGACAGTGGCAAATGACGCCAACGTGTAACATCCAACTTCAGCTGTTGAAGAGGGGGCAGCAAGTTGCGCTCATACCAAACGGTGGGGTCTAAGGAAATATATATCCCCAGGTACTTAAAACCAGACTCAGTGACTTGAATCGGGAATCAACGAGGCAATGGCGGGAGACCACCGGCCAAAACATAGACACAGGACTTAGTCCAATTGATAACGAGTCCCGAGTTCTTCCCGAAGGAGGTAAGAACATCGAAGAGCACGTTTAAGGATTTCTGAGGGGAAGCTAGATATAGGAGAATGTCATCCGCGTACAGCGAGACACGATCCTCGAAATCGGGAGACCACCGAATGCCTTTTATGGAAGGCTCCCAACGGAGCCACTCTGCCAATGGTTCCAATGCGAGGGCGAAGAGCAGAGGAGACAGCGGGCAACCCTGCTGAGTGCCACGTCCGAGTGTGAAAACACCAGACGCCTTCCCGTTAACCACCACCTGGGCAAGGGGCCTCTCATAGAGAAGTTTCACCCAAGCGATGAACACGGGGCCGAATCTAAATTTCGAGAGGGCCGCCCACAGATAAGGCCATTCGATAGTGTCGAAAGCCATGGTAGCATCAAGGGAAGCTAAAATGGCGGACTCAGTGAGAGTCCCAGCGCTCGCCATTGGGGCCCATTGCTTTGCCAGAGCGGAGGGAACGTATAGCCTCCGCTACTTCATCCACCGTGAGGGGTGCATCCATGAGGTCTCTGTCTTCGTCGGAAAGGCAGGGCAACGAAATATCACGAAGCAACAACCGGGAGTCTTCCTCGTCCCTGTCGCAGACAGAGGCATACACCGTTTGAAAGTGATCAACAAAACACTCAACAATCCCAGCAGGGTCAGTAACACACTCACCATTCAGCCTCTCAATCACGGGGACAACACGATTCGCTCTTTCCTTCTTGTCAAGCCAAGCAATCAACTTCCCAGCCTTGTCACCCACATCATACATCCTGCCCTGTTGCTCCCTGTTCATCACCTTGGCCGCGTCTGTGACGACGGACCTATAATCGTTCTGCTTCAGACTGAGGGAATGCATTTTTAAACGTGTTACTCCTGTATCAAGGTCACTTTCTAGTGCAGTTATCTCAGTTTCCAGGCGCACAAGCTCCTCATTTTTAGCCTTTTTGGCAGCGGCAATCAGTGAAAGAGAATGCCCACGAATGACAGCCTTAAAAGCTTCCCACAAAGACACAGAAGAAGAAACAGACCCCACATTGTCATTAAAGTAGTGATCCACGGCTTTAACGAGTTCAGAACGGGTTTTCGGGTCACGAAAGTACCAGGGGTTAATAGGAGCCACTCTGCCCGCGCTGCCCACACCCATCGCAAGCCGAAGCCACAAGGGGGAGTGATCAGAAATACCCCAGGGAAAATGGCGAACCTCATTGATGGAGGAGGATTGAGCCGATGGCATTAGAAAATAGTCCAACCTAGAAAGACTACCATGTGCCCCAGAATGAAAGGTGTACTGAAGCTGTGTAGGGTGCAACAACCGCCAGCTATCGACGAGCCCAAAGGTATCAAGGAAGTCACTCAGCCACATCTGGGAGCTGGCCAAATCCCTGGGGGGAAAACGGTTAGATGTACCAGAGACAACGGAGTTAAAATCCCCTCCGAGGATGAGAAGGCCCTCAGGCAACCCCAGTAGGACCCCACCCAACTCGGCATACGTGGAGGCCTGAAGGCCCGGGGGGATATATACCGAAAGTATGGAGAGCGTCTTCCCTTCCCATCTACCCGTGAGCGCAGCATAGCGCCCTCTATCATCAAGTATAACTTCATCAATTTCGAGGGGGAGAGAAGACCGAATAAGAATGCCAACCCCCCTGGAACCAGAGGTGAAACCAGAGTGAGCAACTAGGCGGTATCCACGTCTGTTCATGGCTCGACACGTATTCCCTATAAGATTTGTCTCCTGTAAAAGAACGACATCGGGAGAATGGCGCCTAAGGAACTGCAACACCACCCCTCGCTTTATCCTGTCTCCCAACCCATTAACATTCCATGACAGTTTCAACTCACCACCCCCCATCCCCAAGAAGAAGCAGAGCGCCTCGGACACAGAACCCGAAGACCGAGACAATTAAAGAAAACAGTTGAATGCCTTGTGAACTAAAACAACCACACACACCCACCCCCCCCAACTAAGACCCGTTACAACACCCCCCACCCTGCACCCCTGCGTTAGACTCGAAATCCACCCCAACTTGCAGTGTGCCTGTCGCCCCATGAAGAAACTAATCTACACAAAGAACCCCAGAGGAGGAAGAGACCCCTTCACCCCTGCCACCCTCAGGCCAATGTGAAGGAAGAACTAAAGAATCATTGTCCGAACTCAGCTGGAGAAGTTGAAAAGTTCAGACGTCGGGATCCACCAGTCACTCCCGCTCCGGCAAGCCACCAACGGCTCCGCCGGGGTGCTCAGTTCGATCATCCTTTTTTGGCAAAGAATCAAGCCAGTCACTGACACTGTCCGGGCGATCGAAGAAAAACGTTCGTTCCCCATACTCAATACGAAGTCTGGTCGGGAACAGCATGGCGTACTTGAGGCCCAAGTCCCGTAGTCGCCTCTTGACTCCCTGGAATCCCATTCTCTGCCTCTGAACGAATGGGGTAAAGTCCAGATAAAAGATCACGGTGGCATTCTCGAACTTCACAGGGCCCTTGTCCCGAGAGGCTTGCAGGATGGCATCTCTATCCCTGAAGTGGAACAGTTTAGCAACGATAGGTCTCGGGGGGGCACCCGGCTGGGCCTTTCCGCCAGGAATTCGATGTGCGCGCTCGACCGCAAAGAACTTAGTGAGTCCGGCAGGAGCAAGATAATTGGTGATCAGATCTTCCACCAGGAGGTCGGTTGCAGAAGCCTCGGGATTTTCAGGGACCCCAATAATGCGCAGGTTGTTGCGACGGGCCCTGTTTTCATAGTCCTCCAGACAACGGGCCAGCACATCCCGGGAAGAACGCAGATTCCCAATCTCGGTCTGAATGTCCGTGACATCAGTGGTCAGGCTGTAGGTCTTCAGATCTAACGCCTTGACCCTCTCATTAGTCTTTGCCAGGTCCGCTCTAATCAGCGTAACATCCACGGCCACTGTGTCGATCTTGGAGGCAAGAGCCTCATACTGTTGCCCCATGGAGGCCTCCATGTTGGTGATAGCACTCATCACGTCTTGTAGCGACACTCCTGGTGTCGTACCGGAGGCAGCCTTAGGGTCACCAGGCGTACGGCCAACACTACTGGGGGAACTCTTCAATTGGGAGTAATGATCCATGATATTCATCTGGGTCTGTCCCCCTCGGTGAGGCGTCTTGATCTTGCGTCTCTCCGTCTCAGGTCTGGCGGCCATATTGGAGATAGGACCCCTCAGGGGTCCGCGCGACCTGGTGAAAATGGCCGGCCGGGATGTGGTCAAAAACAGTGAAATCGGCCAAAATCAAAGTAAATGCCAATAGCGCAGACTAAATGGCAAAACGCCAGGAGGACACACCACGGTGCGAGGGCATCAGGCAGGTCCAAGGGTAGATCCAAGCAGCGTTTCAGCCGATCATTGCCGGGAGTAGGAAAACGAAACTGAAAGGCAGACAGGAGACTGCTGGAGGGTAGACCCCTCTGGCCGATGTTATTCAACTACTCCCCGGCTGGCAAAGTGGCAGAGCCCCCGGTCTGGCCACGGGGCGGGCCGCAAAGTTTGAGACGGCGTAAAAGTGGATCCCAACGTCCGATTTCAATTCGTCAAAGAATGTCGGGATCAGCAAGAGTTCGTCTTCAAAAGCCCATCTTCAAAATCAGGATGTTATAAGGATATGTGCGAAGGGCGGCGCGGGTCTCGGGAGCCCTCTGCTCACACGACCGCGGGCATCCAAGATGAAGCTCCTCCCTCTGTTGCTTTCAATATTGTGGCTTTTTATTTCCCTCCTGTGGTGACCAGCTGTGCCTGGTTTGTCATATCTTTTGTGCCACAGTCGTTTCCCCCGCGAGGTGGGGCAGGGCTTGGCAATTTGTTGGGCCCTTGCTCGCGGCAAGTACTCTGTAAACTCCCTTCAGTCCCTACGGGTACTGGGTGCTTTTTCAATGATTTTGTTTTTTCTTAACACACACTGTTCCTATGCTATCGCAGTTTTTTGCACGGCATCGTGTTGTGGAGCGGAAAAGTTTCCTGTCCAAAACTGACGTCAGCACGCCGGGAGGGGCTTATATGGCTCCATTGATGTCACTTCCGTGGATCACGTCAGGACAGAGCCGGGCGAGGCCGCCTCCCGGCGTGCAGAGTTATTGATGGGGAAAAAAGATTTTCCGGATCCAGTCTGACGCCTGGGGAGATATTCTAAGTTAAGGAATCTGAGGCTAGACTCTACCAGATATATCGTTACCGAAGGTAAGTAACTCTTCCAACAGGTGTTTTAACTGTTAAAAGCTTTCTTCTTGGATTTTGGTACACACAATTCAGGCATGTGGGTACTTCTGATTGAGCATATCTGTGAGAGGGCCAGCCACTTCGAAGAACTGAAGAATGAATCTCCGATAGTATCCCTCTAATCCCAGAAAGGACCGAATCGCTCTTTTTGTTGTGGGGTGAGGGATATTCTGTATAGCCTCTAGTTTGTTATGTTGGGGTTGGATTGTTCCCACGTCTACGGTTTAACCTAGGTAATCTACGTGGTCAGTGACAAGATTATTTTTGGGGCTTTAGAGTGAGGCCAGCTTCTTTTACGAGGACCCGCCCCAAAATGTTGTACGGCTGTCCCATTAACATTATCGTCTAGATTGGCGACAGCGTACGGATGATGGGCTTGTAATAGTATGTCCATAAGTCTCTGTAAAGTGTATGGAGCACTGTGAAGACCAAAGGTCATAACCTTCAAGTGATAGAGTCCTGATGGGTTAGAAAAAGCTGTTTTTCTCTGGCTGTTCAAGTAAGAGGAATCTGCCAGTACCCTTTTTAGGTCTCGCACCTGCGAACGGATCGCGAAGCGATCATCGCTGCGAGATTATATTGCAATCAGTTCTGCTTACAAGGAGCCAAGGGAGACAGGAGACAAGAGATGTGCACGCGCCCATAAACGGATCAGGTCGCGCGCGCTTCCTGTCTCCCATGGCTCCTTGTAAGCAGACACACACACACGGACACACACACACACATACAGCCCCCCGCTGCCACACACACACACATAAAGAACACCCCCCCTCCCCCCGCCGCCGCGCATACACACACGCACACACATAGAGAACCCCCCTGCCGCCGCCGCGCATACACACACGCACACACATATAGAGAACCCCCCCGCCGCCGCGCGCATACACACTCACACACACACACACCCACCCTTGCCCAGCTGGCGGCCGAGGAACTCGTTGCTCACCACCACCTCCTCGAGGCGCCGGAAGGACACCGTGTTCAGGCTCCAGTCCGGGGGCAGCAGCAGTCAAGCAGCAGCCGGGGATCGAAGAGCAGCGTGCCATCCGGCATCATGGCAGGAGGGAGCGGCTACGTGTCCAGCCCCGGTCGCCGATACCAGGAGCGCGAGCCTCTGAGGTAGCACAGTGGGTACGGGCCCCTGCGCGCGCCGAAACAAGCGATACCGCAGGGTGAAATAGCTTGAAAACAAGCCGCACCCCTGGCGTGACGGAGAGGGGCAGGAGCCAACCGATGTGCACACTAAAGCAGTATTTCGGGTAAAGACTGTCGATTAAAAGCATTTAACCTCGACCGAGCGACACTCTGTTAATAGGATCTGCAACAGCATAATGCTGCCTTTCTTTCCTTAAATGTTCTTCACTGTCAACAATATGCAGTAACTTAGTGGTAGTTTTGCTTTGAAGACTGTATTCTCCAAGTTTCAACAAGAATTATATTTGATCATACACTTGTTTAAGACACCTTTCGATTGTATATACTGAGGACACCTTTTGTATGAATGTTAATTAAAGTGATACAAGGCTAAGCTGTTCGTGTCACATCATTTGATTCACCGTTGCCGCATAATGCCAATGGTCTAATGAAATCTTAATCGACCTTACCCTGGCATCATTCCTCCACTAGCGGCGCATTTCCCTTGTAATGACGCGTAAAAGAAAGCCACGTTTTGCCTCTCTGATTTGCTTTCAAAACATCATCACAAAGCCTGCCTTACTTTAGAGGGGGAGTGTTGCGTGCACACTGCCAGATATGGTCGGTATTTTTAACTCCATGACCAAGTGGAAGGGCCCCTTTCAAAACATATCTGCGGCTTCCGTGACGTCGCAGCAGACTGTCAGTCAACAAACAAGCGGGTACAAAGTGGCATGCGTGCGGCGAAGTGGTAGAAGATTGAGACGTGTTACTCAATGACGGCGGGCTGAGTAGTGGAAACATTGGCATTATTACGTTAAGCTTCCTTTAAACGGATGCTTTTTACATCACACCTAATTTCCGTACTCTTGGAAAATGTATTATAGCAGGGTCTAGGAGTAGCACTTCTACTCATTGTGGGAAAAGGTCAAGCTGCAATAAATAATGTGTGTGTGTGGTAAGACTGACATTTTATTTCTCCCAAAACAAACGTAGTCAGTGTTTATGCTCTTCCTGCGAAGACCATGAAAAATGTTATTTGGTGCGGCTCGTCAGGATGTAGATGGAGCATATCTGTTCGTGTTTTTTAAACTGTGAGGCCGTGCCAATGCAGAATGTGCGTACAACAAAAGATTTGCGTTTGTGAGTGTATGTAAAAATGAATGCAAGGTAACAAAATCACAAATGATAGTGAGCGCAAGATGTAGCTGTGCCTGTGGCCAATGCAGGGCACAAGGGGTAAAAAAAGGAAGTGAGGACGGCTAACCAAGTTAGGCAGTATGCAAGTTGAATCACAGGAAATGACATCACAAGCTATGACCTCATAGCTGTGGCGTCGCTAGCCCTTTGGCCGCCCGTCCCGGCCCCCGTGGTTGCTGCCCCGTGGTGGCTTCATCGGAGAACAGGGGGGGTGCAGGCAAAATTCTTCAGTTTGCCACCCTGCGGCAGACGATTGAAGAGGGGGGGGGAGGGGGGGTTGCTTGCGATTGCTGCCCGAGTTTTTTGTGCTCGCGGCAGTAACGAGTTAGGGGCAAATTCCGAGGGGCTTATGTTCAAGCCCTTGTTTAAGGTAGTTGCGCATTTTGGAGAGATGGTTTTGGGACCGAATACCTCTCCAACCCCCGCCCCTGCTCCCCCGAAACTTAAAGTCAGTGGTTAATACTTACAAAAGACCAGATCTGAAGGTAAGTTTGTGCAGCGTATCCGGGCAGGTGTGTGCCCCCTCTCCCGCCTCGTCTTCTTTTCGTGCACCAGACACACAGAGGTGTCTGAGAGGGAGCGGCTGCTGTAGAGAGTTGGCGCTGTGTAAGGGGGGTACTGCGCGAAGCACCGTCTGGGTGCCCCATCGCATGCACACAAGAGCTGCATCTGAACATATTGGCAACCTTAACACCCCCCACCCCCTTCCCAGGCAGACAGGACATGGTAGCTTCCATCACGAGGCATCTGCCCAGGAAGGCAGCTCCCACCTCTGTCTCTGGGAACAGAGATTCCCTGCAGACATTCTTTTTAAAGCTCGAGAAACTCACAAATTCTAAATTAGATTAAGTAATGTGAGCTGCAGTGGAAGGTTCGAACACAATTTAGTGCTATATTACATTCGTGCCATGTTGTCTTGAGAAAATGGTGCAGGCATTGTGGTTTACCTGAGGTGAGGAACAGAGTACAGTACATGATGGTCTTCTGGATGATGTGGTGTCACCCTCTATCTATCTATCTATCACCCTCACTCTATCTATCTATCACCCTCACTCTATCTATCACCCTCATTCTATCTATCGCCCTCACTCTGTCTATCTATCGCCCTCACTCTATCTATCCATCTATCGCACTCACTCTATCTATCGCCATCACTCTATCGATCGCCCTTACTCTATCTATCGCCCTTACTCTATCTATCTATCATCCTCACTCTATCTATATATCGCCCTCCCTCTATCTATCACCCTCCCTCTATCTATCGCCCTCCCTCTATCTATCGCCCTCCCTCTATATATCTATCGCCCTCCCTCTATCTATCTATCGCCCTCCCTCTATCTATCTATCGCACTCACTCTATCTATCTATTGCATCACCACAGCATCACTCAGCACCACCACAGCATCACTCGGGGGAACCACAACATCACTATGCGCTACCACAGCATCATTGAACGCCACAGCATCACTCGTCACCACCACAACATCACTCAGTGGCACCACAACATAAATCTGTGCAACCATTCAATAACAACTTGTTCAAATATGTTCTCTCAATGTTTCAAGCTTTATTACAAATGTCACAAAAAAGATGTTAATATTTCACTTCTGTTCTTGGATTTTCGTCACAATAAAATACACTAAACATAATATTCACAAAAGTTATTTACAAATGTTTAAGCTACTGCCATTATAAATTATAAGAACTTTTATTTAAGTGTTAATTATTAAAAATAATTAAAAGCCATTGTTATTTGTAATATCAATACATCTAAGTCACGTAAATACAACACATATTCCATTACAAATGCTATAGGTGTCACATTTGCGAAAGTTATAACTAATGGTATTGTAAATGACAAAGCTATTAATTTAGCTATTTTCAAAAACAACACATAAATAAAAAAAAATGTCATTTACAATACCAATAGCTCAAACTTTCCTAATGCGAGACCTATTGCATTGCAAATGCTTGTTTTAAATCTATGGTTGACAAGTATTTTGCCCTTCCTAGCCTCTCTACCAACTCATCCACACGGGCATGGGATAGTGGTCAAATTGGGAGTTAGTCTTCAGTTCTATGCAAAATCAGATACTTCCATCTGGTTTTGGGACAAGTACTACTGGCGAACACCAGGCACTCCGAGACAACTCGATGATGTCTGCCTTTAATATTGCCTCTACTTCTTGTTCTAACACTGGACATCTGGCCTCCAGGATCTGATAAGGTTTGAGTTTTACCACCTGGCCTCGGCCTTTCTCTGTAATGATGTTGTCGGCAATTAAATATGTTCATCCTGGATTACTAGAACAAAGACCGGAATATTGGTCTAGCAAGTCGAGTATTTGCTGATGTTGACTCCCTGTTAGTTTGCTCTGCATCTTTGGTTTTCCCCCAGATGTAGTTCCAAAAGATTGAAAGGGTATATCTAGAGGGTTTGTAAGCATATTCTGTCCTACTACAGCTACCAGACATTTCTTCTGTTCTCCAGGCTCCTCCCATTTTTTTAGTAAGTTGCTATGGTGGGTCTGAACAGTACGTCCCACCTGGGGAACTGCTACCATATAAGTTACAGGGGACAGTTTTTCTGTGACTCTATAAGGTCCCTGCTATGTTGCTAAGAGTTTTTTTTAGCAGTAGGCAAGATGATTAGGACTTGGTCACCTACGGCCAATTCTCTAAATGTACTTCCTGTGTCACATATTTGCTTTTGCTTCTGTTGAGCCTTTTCTATATTGTTATTAACTTCCTCCCACAAGGTGGCTAAGGTTTCCTTTAGGGTTGAACTATACTCTAACAGGGGTTACCCCTCATCTTCCTCCTCTGTCCACTGCTCTACTTCCATTTTTAATAGGGTGCAGGGTTTTCTCCCAAATAGCAATTTAAATGGGGAACACCTGTAGATTTCAGTTATGAGTCCTAATGGCTAGTAAGATAAGAGGTAGTTTGTGGCTCCAATCCCTCCCGGTGTCACTTATGAGCTTTCGTAACATGGTTTTTATGGTTTTGTTATACCATTCAACCAGTCCATTCATTTGGGGATGAGATACCACCGTACAAATCTGATGGATACCTAGGAGTTTTCAAATCTGCTCCATTAGGCGGCACACAAAGGGAGTTCCCTGATCTGCTAATATCTCCTGAGGAAACCCACTCAAGTAAAGAAGGAATTCATAGCTTGGGCCATAGAGTGTGTGGTCATGCTCAGTAGAGGTATGGCCACGGGGTACTATGTAGCATAGTCCACAAGGACCAAAATATACTGGTGCCCCTGGGCTGACAACAGGAGCAATCCTATTAAATCCATTCTGACCCGCTGGAAGAAAATATCTATTATGGGGAGAGGATGTAAGGCAGGTTTTTTTATACCCGGTGGATTGACCAGTTGACACCTTCGACAGGAGGCACAATATTTAACCACTTCCTTATATAAACCTGGCTAAAAAAGTGGTCCAGGAGATATGCAAGTGTGTGTTGTTGCCCATAGTATCTGCCCCCGCCTGACTGTGAGCAATGTGTAGGGCTTGTTCGCGAAAGGCTAAGTCAACCAGTTGCTGCTGCTTACTGTGTTGCGGCCCACCACTGATCCTGTACAATAAACCCCTTTTAACACAAAAAAAAGGTCCTACCTTGTCCTGTTTGTCTTCTTCAGCTTGTTCCCATGCATGTTGTAGAGTGCTGTCTTCTCTCTGTGCTGCTCGGAGAAGACATGTGACATGCTGTTGGGACAGGGCTCAAAATCTCTCTTGTTTGGTTCTTTTCTCTGTTTTGGTTTTCGTTTCCTTTACCTTAAGACTTACTATCTCTGTTGATGAAAAGAGAGCCTCACCTAGCCAATTAATGTCCTTCTCCAGTTTGGTTACCCCAGCTAAATAATCATCATAATGGGGTAGATCTGTACCTAAAATGAGTCTCTCATTCAAGTAGGGTACAACACCCATCCTGCATACCTGGGGGTCTCCATCTATCCCGATACTGACACTAGAGGATCATTATGCACTTTCCCATGAACACAAGACACCTGTACGGTTTCTCCTGTTTAATTTGAGCCATGGGATTTAAATCTTTACAAACAATGGTACAGTGACACCCAGTGTCCAAAAGTGCGTCTACGGGCCTGCCATTAAGGTGGACGGTTTTCTTTTATGGGTCCCTCCCTTCCCCGGTGACCAATACTCAGCCCCTGGTGAAACCGACCTCCATGGGCTCAGCTGCCTCTGTCCTGAGGGGACAGTGGCAGGCAATGTGCACACCCCCCCCCCCTTCAGCACATTTGAAACATTGGGGACCCTGCTGTGGGTTAGAAATACCTGTGCTAGGCTTACTTACAGTCTGGGCCATTACATGTGTTCTTCCTTCCCTTCACCCCCAGTCCTAGTCTCGGTGTTGTTCTAGCATTTCCTTTTAGGGACTTTTTAGAAAGGGGCTCGAAATTCAGGTGACGGTGGAAGGCACATGCTAATTCAACAGCAGACTGTACCGTCAGGTTGGGGTGTTTCATCCAAGATCTAGTATTAATGGGAAGAGGTTCCAGATATTGCTCCAAACAAATTGTTTCAATCTGAAAGAGACACATTAGTGATGAATTCCTTACATTAGAATATCCCAGGCGTCAGACTGGATCCGGAAAGTTTTTTCGTCAGCAGTTCCCCTGCGCGTCAGTAGGCGCCGTCGTACAGCTGGGCGTACATCGCTGGCGTCGTAGTCGCCAAGATGGCGTCGCTGGAGCTACTTAGATGCACCAGTGCTTTCTCTTTCCGTGCCAGCAAGCGCAGATCCTGAGAGAAAAGTACCCCCAGTCATTTTTGGACTGAGTTTTTGGGGACTTTTGTCTCTGTTTTCAAGTATATATCAATCTACAGGTGCATATGGATGTCCGGTTTTAAGTCTTGCACGGCCTGTCCCCGCACAATGTGGGTTACGGACCCGCACCGTGAGTGTCTCTACTGCCTGGGGCGCGATCATGACTCGTGGCCCCACTGCCGGGCCATGGCTCCGAAAACTTTGCAGGAGCAGGCCCAAAAGTGGTTGAAATCCCGGGAGTCGGTTCCGCACCGTTCAGGGTCCCGGTCCAGAGGGAGAATGAGGGCCCTGCCGCGGAGCCATCACCATCACTCAAAGTCTTCGCATTTGGTGTCAGGTAAGGCGAAGCATAAGAAGTCAAAGAAGCATCGTTGCTCTTCGCCTTCCCATAGCCGGTCGCGAGACGTGGCTAAGAGGGCAGAGCCTACACATTTGCCGATGGCCTACCCGTCCTTTCCGGGTCCATCGGCGACTGCGGCCCAGCTGCAGGAGTTCCTGTCAGCCATGGCACGTGTCTTTAGACCGTCCGGTCCCGCTGGTGCGCCTTCTGGCCCCACGGGTCTGGCTGGGGGTCCTCGTTCTTCGATGTCGCCGGCATCGACGACTCCGGCGTTGACGCCGAGGGACCCCGTGGATCCAGGCCTGGATCCCTGTCCATGCCGGTTGGCCCTGTGCGACCTCCACCGGCATCGACGTCGCAGACGCCGGCCGCAAACCCGGCCGACGCCGTCCCGGCTCCCTCCCCGGCATGGGACAGGTGCCGGAAGGGTGTCGACCGATGCCGATTCCAACGCCGTTTGGGAAATTCTTTCCCTTTGTACCACATGGAGGTGGTGTTGTCTTTGAACACCTGCAGTGCCTTCCCCTTGAGGGAAGGAAGGACTGCCTTCAGTGCCAGGCGGAAAGCCCGGAGCTCCAAAAAGTTGATAAGGAGCCCGGACTCTGCGGGAGACCAGACTCCTCTGATCTCCGCCCCATCCCAGGAGTGATGATGCAACGGTCACCACCGTGAGTTCTGGTTGGGGAAGGGAGAGGGATCTGCCTATGACCCAATCCTGGTCTGTTAACCACCTCTACAATTGTTGTGCGGTTCCCTCTGAGATCTGGACGTAGTCAGAAAGATTCCCCTCATGCTGGGCCCTCTGGAACTTCAGGTCTCACTGCAGGGCCCGCATATGCCATCTGGCATGTTCCACCAGCAAGATGCAGGAGGCCATGATTCTCAGCAGCCTCCGTGTCCACATCGAGGGGGAAGCCGGGATTGACGTCGATGTTTAACCACATGCTGTAATATTTTGTCATCAAATGTCCCTTCCTTTTGCCAGGGATATGTGCCTGGATAAAACAAAAATAATACCATTCAATGGTGGTCACCTGGTTTAAAAGACATGGCTGCATAGGTTGCAGCTCTCTTCAGGTGAAATGAGTGGTTATTAAGAAGCCCCAGCATCATTGTCTGGATAACTGCTAGGAACTAATGAGTGCTTTACACTTTCTCACAAGGCAAAAAGTGCAGGGCAAGCACTCTTTCTCAGGAGAAGCACACACATTCTGACCAACCGAAGCTTGTAAAGGAAGATTAACGTGGGCAGATTCAAACCACTCCCTCCCCCATCCCTCTACACAGGACTGCAGCTTGAAGCTTCTTTTTAGGTCTCGGCTCTTGGCAGCGCATGCACTGTCTAGAAGAAACATGTTGTATATACTCTGTGAACTTCATCCTACCCTTAGCCTTCCCATTTTCGGCTCTATCATTGCTCTCCTTTTCTTTCTCCTAATTTTTCCATGGCAGGCCGGCATCAGCTCTTCCTGTGTTTAGCCCTCCCCAATAGCAGGGACCAATTACTCCTATCCATCCCTTGCTCTAATTGAGTAAATGTTTCTGTAGCTCTTTTTTTCTTTGTTGAAGAGTGTTATGTTTCACCGGGTACCCCAATAGTGGCCTGAGTATTTTCCCAACCTTTCACCTACATTTACCGTATCATTACACTACATAACTGCTGTTGGTATTGACCTTTTATCTAGTTAAGCGCTGCATAAAACGTAGTGTGGTTATCCCCGAAAACAAGCCTCATTAATTATGCTTGCAGATTCTGAATCACAGCAGGATTACCATCTTCGGCATAATAACTATGTATAAGGGTCATCCCTTCTGTCATCCTCGGCCGACATGACACGCAAGGTAGAATCCCCTGAGGGTACCTTTTAGGTATATATATATACACCATATCTTTGTCAGGGCAGGCAGAGGAGAAAGGCTTCCATGCTGACACACTGACGCGAGACGCTGAGGTTTCTGCACGCATACACTCCAGCTCGCAGTGGTCTGACATCCCTCGCGGAGTGTCCATCTCGAGACCAAGACCAAGACGGGGTCCCACAGTCTCACTTCAGGTAATGGGGTTGGGTTCAGCCTAGGGGGATTCTTGGCTCTACACCTACATACATGCTCGGTACACTTAGGTGCATCTAATCAGGGTTGCATCGTAGGAGTACGCTTTATTACTGTCATGTATTTTTATACCTGCCTGTGTTCATTGTTTTAGCAAAATAGTAGGAATCTACCATCCTTTTACTCTGTTGGTGCTTACAATCATTTATATCTGTTTCTGTCTTAGGGTTTTTTCAGCACACCTGTTTTACACTAGAATGATGCTGGTTCAATAAATCCTTATTGAAAAACACCCTCACCGTTTATTCAGTGTTTCTTTCTGAGACAAAGTGAGGATGAGTGACTGAGCGAAAAGTTGTCATGTTCGAAAGTTGCTAAGAACTGTTCTCTCCTTGTTAAGAGGAGTTTGTAGTGGCTCTGGGAGCTAGCTGGTTATACTGAAGAGCAAACCCGGTGGGGGTGTCTGGAACCAGTCTGGACACCAATCCCACAGTCCATGTTGTTAAACACGCAGATCCTATATAGGTTTATAGGGACTTCACGACAAGAGCACTTCACATGACCAGTCCTATTTTCACTGGCTCCAAGCTCCATCACACAGGCCTGTAAATCTGGTTTGTTCTTATGTTGTCGAATTCAAAGACTGAGATCAAATGCCTATTTTCCTTGAGCGCCTTTTCTTTCTCTGACTTCAAAGTGGTTGCATAAATGTTAGTGTAACCAGTGCTTGGGGTGCATGGCTGCTTAGCTTACATCCTTCAAGCAGCCCGGAACTCTCCTCACGCCTCCCTTCTCCTCTAAACCTTTTTTCTTCTCAGAGTTTTATATAGCGCAATCTTGACCCGAAGGTATCAGAGCGCTTTTACATGAGCACCAGTTCTGTTACATACGGACTCATTAATTTTCAATTTATTCATTCGTCAAGGATTTTGTGTAGTGCTTTGTTCTTGGATTACCTACTACTGGATGATTTATTTCTTCACATTAGAGAGTAGAGGTTCTGAACTACTTACCTGAAAAGCAAACTTGAGTACTTTTTAATAGCGGATCACCAACTTTATTTTCATTTGATTTGAGGCATTGGTCTCGTTATATTAACACCGACCCGCCCTGCTGCTGCAAGTGTTGCTTCCATGGATTTTGTAGAGACGTGGAGTGTGAGGACCAAAGTCCAGAATTGGGGACTTGACGAGGCGGGCTAATCCTGCAGTGTTTATCGCATAATCTGTTCGCTCACAGCTGAGATATGCATGTGATGCTGTTACATTGATTCAATGAAATATTTAGTGGTTTGGTGTTTGTTGTTTTTCTGTTGCCTTTCAGAAGCACAAACTTGGTGACGGCCTAGAGAGAAGCTGCCTTACATACAAATAAGCCCCTTAGCCCACCAACGATTTCTGTCCTCATAGCAAACAGCACCTCTTTTTCCTCTTCAAATAATTGACATGATGCCTCCCACCGTTGTTTCTTACTCTTTAAATATAAAGGGTAATTTGCCAAAATAAGGGATGCTTGGGAGCTAGTACTGACTTTGATTGATCAAATCACATGAAGCTTTGTGATGACAAAGATGTATTCTTTTTGAATGATTTCACAAAGAGTTAACAACTGAGCTGTGAAGTGTTTACTTTCAAAAATTGTATTTATACAGCACGTACGACCCCTGAGGCATAGAAGGGATAGTTTATGTAAAAGAATTGCATTATGTACAGTCTGGGTATTACTAAAATCTGTATTTTGAAAGCAGCATTTTACCTTAAACCTTTATGCACATTTTATAGCAGTCTATCCTTTACTGTGTGTATTGCAAGTTTATAATAATTACTTACATGTTCACAGTGCTTTCTGTCAGAGGCTTTAATGTCAAAGCATCTAAAGATACACAAGTCACTAGTCTCCACTTCACCAACCAAGATGTAATTATGACTCTCTAGTCACACACAGATAGCAACAACGTTTTAAAATGTATTTTTCATTTAAGCTGCAGGTTATGTGCATAGGTAGCCACCCGAACGTAAAACACCCCAAAAACTTACTGAATTTGTTTTTAGCCACACCTTTCACCCCAACCCTTACACTCTTACCCCGCCCCCATTGCTTGCAGCATCATAGTTCCCATACGTTTATTAATGCACTTAGACTGCTGTTTAAGTGTTGGTAATCTGAGGCCAGTATCTGGCCACATAGCCAGAAGTGTGGTGTTCCCAAAATGACAGCTACGGGGAGAGCAGCATCCACGGCCAGGTTTATATCATCTTTACATTTTTCTACTTGAAGTGTTGTGCTGCCGTCTTTTCAATGTAGTTTTATTTTAATTTCTCATAGCTCATTTCGTAACCACGTTTCTCTGTTTTGCCACAGCAATAGACCTGTATGTCCAGTGGTTCACTATGGCATCATATAATTTTCTAATGATTTTCACCTCCGCACTCCATGTCTGTGTTGTACCCCTTTAATCTTGTTTTATCTTCAAATGGGAATTTCTCATTAAAATAAACTACAAAATCGAACAGGGATAACTATTTCATACTTAAATACGGCTTCATTAGCCTACTGTTTGTCAACAGCCCTCCAATGGTTTTAAACTAACCCGGGAGCAGTTTAGTATAACCCGCACTATCTTGTGTGTGTTCATAATATTATAAACACCATTGACAGTGTCAAACCTAAAAAAACATAAAACACAATTCAGTGCACTGCACGTGCAATATTGGCTCTGGATCTTATTCCTATCCAGAATCGATGTGAAACAGAAAAAGTGTTCACCTGATATTTCTGTGACTTGACTGTGTTATATTTTGGACTACCCCTAATCATAGAGCTGTGCACACAGGCATTACCATTAACAATGCCTTTAGCTCTCAGATTGCCGAGACCTACTGGTTTTGCCAAAGCTTGTTCTAGTCATTGCATGAGGTCTGGTGACAGTTGCATTGTCAAGCCAGAGCTAAAAAGATTGAGTTGTGCATCTGGCCAGGTTGTATCTTTATCTTGGGAATACCCTTTTCTTCTGTTTCTTGTCGGAAGTGTTGGAGCAATTGTATGTTTATATCATGTAGCTAACAACACCACTTGATATTTGGCAGTGGTCTTCCTAAGCCTGAGACTTTTCATGCAAGTCTATTTTTCAGGTTCGTATGTTGGTATGGTAGCTGCACATAAAACACATATTGATGAGATGTGAAAAATGCTGATCATACAATTTTATAATACCACTTTTATGCCCCACCATTGGTCAACTTAATGTTTTCCTGGCAAATACTTTATATATCTTTACTGGGTCCAATAGTCCCACTTTCATCTTCTTTCTGGCTGTCAGTTTGAATACAAAAAGTAGTTTGGATGGGCAGTGTGTCTGCAATAGATACTGTTTTTAAGTCTGGCTGTGAGCCTTATCTGGAACTTGTCGTCCATTCATGGGAGCGTGCGGTCCGTACAATGTTCAGAAAAGGCTTTATCAGAGGGCAATTATGTTTTCCCCTAGTGCAATATGATAACTCTAGCATTTGTAGGTGTCCTTGCGATAAAATTTCACCTCAGACCCTCTTACATTTCTGGGGAGTTTTTTTGCAACTTTTATAAGGCTTTGTGTCGCACTTTTCTGGTGCCCATCTTGAAAAGGTTACACTTCACTTTTTTATTATTACTATCATATTGCGGGTGATTTCAAACTGTCACAATGAAAAAAAGACGGGTACTCCTCTCGGCAATGCAAAGATAGTTCTTTACTGACTGTCACAACAGGGAGAAAGACCCTCCTTACTCAGACTGGATGCTGGGCTTTCTCTCAAATTGCTGCTTCTCATGCAGCTCTATTATGTATTTCTGCATAATGCTTTTTTACAAAACAGCAAATAATAATTGGGCTGTGGGATACAGATTGAAGGTGGAAATACACCCAAAGACCTGTGGCCCCATAAACCCAAACTCTAATCAAATCCTCTACACATTATTTATTGCACTTTCAACAATGCTGGAAAATTAAGCATTCATGAGTGGAGTGTGTGCTGGCATCATTGTGTACATAAGACCTCCGTGTGTTTAAGGCAAAATGGATTTCCTACAGCCATTGTTTAATCAGGTTACAATATGTTTGGAAGCACGAAGTGCGTACAGGTGATCCTATTTGCTTAAACCATAAATATTTTCATGTTTGCTAAACATGAGTTGGCTTTTAACTGAAACTCTTTCAAGTTACATTTTTCCAGTGTGTCCTCAAGTGCACTTTTCACCTTACTCTTGTCAGCGCAAGAGTTATGCCTAAACTGGTTTTTAACCACATACAGCTGTGTGTTTTTTACTTGCGTTTGTTATTGCGCTATGTTCTGGTGTTTTACATTTTCTGCATGTTTTATATTTTCTGTGGCGTGTTCATATTTTTCATTCCTTACAATATTACCCCCTCTAGATTTCAACTACTTCATTTAGACCTTGGTTTATACTTTGGCACTAGGTGATATAAGTTACCCAGGGAATCTTTTACTTGCCTTGGTGTTCTACCTGGAAATATCCCTCCCGCCTTTGCACCTATTCTCCTACAACATGCTAGGGTTAATTTATAACACAATATATTAGGCCACAAAAGTTGGCAACAAACCTCCCAACAGTCCCGACATCCAGGATGGCACCGATAAAACCCAACCACTAAACCAACTATCTGGGGCACCTCCTTAATCTACCATTTTCTTTTGTAGGTTATGCAGCGTCTGTATAGCCTCTGATAAAGTTCCATTGTTTGCATCATTCACTGGAATAAAAGTGCTGCACGCTGTTCCAATTTTCTTGCATACCCCTCCTTGCATCGCCGTCATAAGGTCAAGTACGTAACAATGCTGCAGTATCATCATTCTTATGGCACGCAGTTCTTCCTTTATGGTGTTAAAACCGTCATCTGTAGTGTTAATGACTTTAAACAGTTCCCATCATGTAACTTGCAGCCATCAAGCTGTTGCTTTAGTGTGAACAAATGGCAAGATGCTCCTAAAGAAGATTTGAGCATCATTTAACAGGCACTAGTCTTAGGGAACATCATTCCAAGTGCTTGTATAATAGTGCTCTGGAGTTATTTTCCTTCGGCTATGGAATTGCAAGGTAGTTGGACAGCTCATGTGGTGCTCATGCAAATCGAATATATTGATTTCAGGAATTAGCAAAACTGGAGCATGCAAGGACACAAAGGAACATATTTCATCCCTGTTTTGGTGGTAACTGGGCATACAACAGTTCTCTGCACTGCCAGTAAAAATCTATGAGCCTGGAGGTGCCCTCTTGCATATCAGCATTTTGAATTGTGGTCTTACTGTCTATATTTTGGCCTACATTAATAGTGCCATTTCCTCTGAAACAAAAAGAAAAAAAAGTTAGTCTCATGACAGTCTGAGGATTGATTGTGCTATCTACCCAAGTGTAACGTGAAATGTTTTCATCTCAGATATGTTAACATTTACCTATTCCCCCTACAGGAAAATTCAGTTTTGAATGCCATTAATCATTGGCAAAGTCTGACCCGGTGACTAAATCCTGGCCTACGAACACAATCTGGGGGTACAGGGTTTACAAAATATTTTTTACACTTGATCGGTGTGTGTGTTGCATCTAAAAATCCTAAATTAAGTGCCATTCCTGGTCCAATCTACAGTGGTAGGACAGCCTGTCTTCCTCATACCTAATATTTTCTCCCTAATGTCCTGTCAGTGAGAATGTAAAAACTTCTTGTAATGAGTTATACTTAGTGGGGTTAACACACTACTTAATGTGGCAACTGCATTTGGGTCTTAATCCTACGCAAGTAGAGCTGTAAAAACATTGAGCTGTACTTGAGTGTACTTTTTTGTTGAGTGCAGCCTATCTAATCCAGTTTCAGGAAGAATTAATGAACACACAAAACAGGATTCATTAGTTTCCTCTAAACTTATGCCTGACATATGCTGATATTGCATATTATCTGACTGCTAAGTGTGAGCATTACGGGTCACATTGTTATTAGAGAGCTCTCTTTGTACATAAGAAACATTAGCATTAAAGGACACATTCCTATAAGAGATGAGAAAATATAGAATCAAGAGACAAAAAATACATATCTTTTGCACGTTTTTTAACAAAAATAGTCCAGAGGTGAATAGGAGTGACGCTGTGGAAACTTTTCTGGGCCCCTTACCTCGTGTGGACGCAGTTGGGCCGAGCTACGCTGAGGAAATCTTTTCTGTGCCTGAGTCTGCTGCCTGTCCCCCTCTCGCCGCCGCATCTCTCATCCACGCGGCCGCCGAGTAGAGGGGGGCATTAAACTAAATATCCCGCCAGCCCTTGCGGCGGGAGTCTCGGCACCAGAGCGCGCCAGGCGGCGCTGAAAAGGCGCGTCACCCCGGTGGAGCGGGTGACGCTGTGGAAACTTTTCTGGGCCCCTTACCTCGTGTGGACGCAGTTGGGCCGAGCTACGCTGAGGAAATCTTTTCTGTGCCTGAGTCTGCTGCCTGTCCCCCTCTCGCCGCCGCATCTCTCATCCACGCGGCCGCCGAGTAGAGGGGGGCATTAAACTACATATCCCGTCAGCCCTTGCGGCGGGAATCTCGGCACCAGAGCGCGCCAGGCGGCGCTGAAAAGGCGCGTCACCCCGGTGGAGCGGGTGACGCTGTGGAAACTTTTCTGGGCCCCTTACCTCGTGTGGACGCAGTTGGGCCGAGCTACGCTGAGGAAATCTTTTCTGTGCCTGAGTCTGCTGCCTGTCCCCCTCTCGCCCCCGCATCTCTCATCCACGCGGCCGCCGAGTAGAGGGGGGCATTAAACTACATATCCCGCCAGCCCTTGCGGCGGGAATCTCGGCACCAGAGCGCGCCAGGCGGCGCTGAAAAGGCGCGTCACCCCGGTGGAGCGGGTGACGCTGTGGAAACTTTTCTGGGCCCCTTACCTCGTGTGGACGCAGTTGGGCCGAGCTACGCTGAGGAAATCTTTTCTGTGCCTGAGTCTGCTGCCTGTCCCCCTCTCGCCGCCTCATCTCTCATCCACGCGGCCGCCGAGTAGAGGGGGGCATTAAACTACATATCCCGCCAGCCCTTGCGGCGGGAATCTCGGCACCAGAGCGCGCCAGGCGCCGCTGAAAAGGCGCGTCACCCCCGTGTCGCGGGAGCGCCCGGGGCTAAGTCCGGGCAAAGGGCGGGCCCTCTGTGGCCCTCGGTGACTGAGGTAGGCTGGGCTGGGCCCGGTTATTTTCATTTTATACCTACCATTATACCGGTGGAGAACGAAGTGTCACCCTAGAAGGTACAGCAAACTCCTTTATCTCCATAGTTATTGACCTGAGATCATTTGATCTCTCCTCTCCATTTTCTACATCATTTTATGGTTCATTCATCATTGCTTACATTACAACTTCAGTGGATATACCCTTTTTTATCAACGATACCCCTTTGGAAAATTAATCTTGAGGATGACAAAGAAACTCCGCTCTGGGAGATTAGTGGGGGGAAGGACCTGTGCAAAAACAAAATCTAACCCCTTGAGAAATAAATCAGTGAATAATTACTCGCTAAAGGGACAATGTCAGCTTTTCGACCTGTGGGAAAAAGTAGTGGATAAGAAACTATATGTTGACGCAAATGATGGCTTATCTTCTATTACACAGGTTGGTCCATCTCAAGTGGTTGATAATATGGTCTCTCCTCCAACACTGATAGACCCATCTCAAAGAGAAATCATCGCAGGGACTAGCCCTGTTCTTCTTGTTTCTGATGATCCCATGGGGCCTCATGATCAATCTATGGAAGGAAGACAAATTAAAAACTCTCCTGCCCAACAGGCTTCTACTGCGTATGTTAGGTCAGGTGAAGATCTTTCTTTGTCATCTATTGACCTGGAACTTTGTGGCCGATATGTGGGTGCAGGAAGTCTGAAATCTTCAGAAGTTATTCAGCCATCAGTGGGCGCTACCCCATCTGGCCTATTGTTATATAGTAGCACTCCTTCCATAAATGTGCAGGATATGTCTGCATTGTTAAACGTTTCTGCAACCCCTGAGTTCAATCTATCTGGTATTTGTCCTCCTGTTGCTACTGGAGAAAAACCAATATCGGAGTCTCTGATTGCCCTTGAACATTTGTTATCCTCTATATTATGTCTTTTGGGCAAATTTGTGGGCAGTTCGGACTGTATCCTGGATTCAGTTTCTAAAATATTGAATGCAATGCTGCACAAGGCTCCTGAAATGAGGAGTGCTTCTTCGACCACGACTGATATTGGCCTGGTAACGGGGAATACAAATGTGCCTCCAGAGAAGCTCGATACAAAGCCTTCAGCTATGGATCAAGAAAATAACAGCACGGCCCCGCCAGTTTCTGCGGCAACTAATTGTGTAAAAAACTCTGATTTTGAAATAGAGGAAGAAAACCTGTCTGGTGCAGTTGGTACATCAGTACAGGAATTATTCCCAATTTTCAAACCTGGAAAAATAGAGCAACAAGAAGATGAGGATCAAGAAATTACAAAAAAGACCCGGAAACATAGAAATGACAAAGGGAAAAAAAGAAAACCTTTGCGCAAACACAGGAAGAAAAGACAAAGGCAGATATTCTTCCAAGACTCTATTGTTCTAATTGATAATGAGGAGAATGCCATTGATTCTAACTTGGTGACCACTAAAATGGCAAGTGAATCCTGCCTCTTAAAATATGGTCCAGAGACTAACTGTAATACTCTGCCTTCGACTTTGGAAAATTTGCCTCAGAAGGGTGGACATGGCCCGACTGCCCCGCCTATGGTAGAGACAGGGAGCATTTCTCCGGTTGCACTGGGGGATCTCAACCCTTTGGCTCCTTCTTTTGCACCTATGGTTGGGGCTAGTAAAGGGCTACTCCGCTCTCCCCAGGCGAACAAAACAATGACTTATGTGGACACCTTTGTTTTGGACTTTGTTCCTCTATTTGATGTAAATTTGCCCCTAAATAGATCATGGTTGCTTAAATGTTTCAGTGACCAGGAAAGTCTTCACCTTATTCAATCAAGTGATATCGAGTTAGTTTCCCTATTAGGTGAAGATAGTGTAACTAGTATAAGAGTCAAATTTTATTCTAAATTCATTGCAAATTTGATATTACAGCAAGTGGAGACTTTCCAATGTAGAGGTATTGATGTTTTGCCTATTCTCGGTTCTGTTAAGACCTCTTCTCCCCACGGGATGACCCAAAAGGGTGATAAGTTGGAAGGTGCATCTTCCCCGTTTGAGGATCTAAAGATTTGGGTCTCTAAGGGGAAACGGTCGGTCTCTAAGGCATTGCTTCTTCCACTAATTCAGAACTCTGCGCCATTAGAGGAGAATCACCGGTGGAATTGGCTACATAGTGCCCTTGCATCTAAGAGCACAGATAATTCCAAATTATTCCATCATCTTTAATAATCAATTAAAAATTATCTCCTGGAATGCGGCCGGGATACATAGTAGTCCTGAGAAGCTTGATTTCTTATTCTCGCTGGGACCAAATGTGATCTGCATCCAAGAAACATGGTGCACCGACAACATCTATGTAGGGAAGGATTACTATGTGCTGGAAGCACCTGCTGCCCCATCCAGGAAAGGTCATGCTAAAGGGGGAATAGTTTGCTTGTTAACCAATAAACTGTGCTGGAGTTTTACGCATGACATTGATCCTAGTAATCTATTTCAAGCGATAACAATAGCAAATCTCCCCAGTTTTCCAAACAAATCGGGTGTCGTAATTATCAATGTGTATATCCCTCCTGAAGAGTGTTATAATATTTTATTGAAGCGCGTATTTCAGTATATTGGACAGATTAAGAATGTTTCTTCTCCACCTGATGTTATCTTAGTTGGAGATCTGAATTGTAAAATCTCTAATGCTAGTTTAAATTTATTCAGAAATACACCCAAAGAAGAGGCGCAGTTCATCCCACAATCGCTGTTCCCTGATAAAATAATAACTAATAAAAGAGGGAAGATTCTCCTGGAGGAATTATCCGCAGTTGAGGGGCTCATTTTAAATGGGAGATTTCCCTCCGACGTGCCCGCGAAATTTACTCATAAGTCTCCTTTTGGTGCCTCTATTCTCGACTATGTGATCTCTGACTATGACATTTTCCCATATGTCCAGGATCTTATGATATCCCCTACATCCTTAAGTGATCATAGCATAATTGCTATAACTCTCTCTTTCACACCTCCACCCACTGAGTCTTGGTCTCTTGGTAACAACGACGTCACCTTCCAGGGATCTGCGGGTAGGTGTTGTTGGAACCTCACCACCATCAGAGGTGTGCATGATATTTTATGCAAAACTATACTAGAACTAAATGGCTGGTATGGTTCGGAAATTGCTAATTTTGAAAAATGTATGAGAAAGATCACTCTAGATGTAAAAAAGATTAGTGGTTCTGGGAAAAAGGTATTAGTTCCTAGCGAATTGCGCACCCTGAATAAGGAAATAAATAAATTAGTGCGGGTGCAATATCTAGGCAGATCAGGTGAACGAGCCCAAGAAATATCGAGGTTAAAAAGAAGGAGAATCAGATTAAAAGCGAGACTAAAAAAGGAGAAGGAAGACCTAGTATGGATAAACTTACGGGAGGCAGTTGCGCATGGCAAAACTAGAGAATTTTGGTCCATAATTGGGAGGGGATGCGGCACCAGAAGCACCCCTCTTCCCATTCCTATCTCTGAAGAGGTATGGTCCGCTTATATTAGGAAGTTGTATGCAGGGAATGTAGCTTCGGCTGTAGATAGTGTCCCTGATCTAACATCTGAGGATCCGATTAATTATCCTACAGAGAAATCAATGGAAATGGCCATAAAAAACATGCGTCTGTCCGGCGCAATGGGACCTGACGAACTCCCTATGACGGTTTTAAAGCAGGAACCTTCCCTCTGGAGTAAGATTCTCTACCCATTGTTCGAATCCTGCTTTGATACTAAAATGGTCCCTGCCTCTTGGAAGGGAAGTATATTGGTCCCTATTTTTAAGAAGGGTGTTAGGGACTGCCCCATGAATTACCGTTTGATCGCTCTCCTCGACTCAGTTGGAAAGGTTTTTGCCAAATGTATTTTAAGCTTGCTTGAAAATTGGGTCGAGGAGAATAATATTCTACCCTGTGAACAAACGGGTTTCCGTAGGGGACATGGTACGTTAGACAACCTTACCACCCTACATGTGATCTCTGATAAATATACACGTGTAAGAGGAGGAGTGGTGTTCGCCGCGTTTATTGATTTCTCCACGGCGTTCGACAAAGTTGATCGTCGAACGTTGTGGAGAAAGTTAGCAGCCCTTGGTTTACCACTGTATCTATTGGATCTGTTACGAGTACTTCATTCAGAAACGTGGTGTAGTGTTCTCCAGGGGGGCGAGAGGGGACTCTCGTATAAAATTCCTTCTTTGAACGGCCTCAAACAAGGCTGTCTGCTGGCACCACTACTGTTCTCATTATACACTGCAGATCTTCCCGCTTCCTTGTCAGCTTGTGTGGGTATAGCCCCGGTGGTAGGGGGGGACCCCTATCTCTTGTCTCATGTATGCGGATGATATTCTGGTGATGGATTTAACTCCCAAAGGTCTCGCTAACCGGTTGCAAGCTTTACACGTTTTTGCTGATGCTCATTTTATGAAGATTAATATATCTAAAAGCAAAATTATGTGTATTTCTGGAAAAAAGAAATGCCGTTCTGAAAATTTTGGATGGCTGATTGGTGGCCAGAAACTAGAGGTTGTTAAAACCTATACCTTTTTGGGTAAAATCATTGCGGCCAATTTGAGTGAGAGACCCCATATCGAGCACATTTCACGCAAAGCACATGCACATGGCAAAGGTTTAAATTCTCTCTATTCTGCCACTGGAAAGAGACACTTTGCTTGTCTTCTTGAAGTGTTTAGGGCAAAGATTCCCCCTACGATACTATATGGCATAGAACTTATAGAGTTGAAGCATTGGGATTTTTGTAATAAAATTGAAGGGAAACTCTTAAGATCCCTATCCACCCTTAATACCTCGTGCTCTCTGGCAGCATGTAGGCTTGATTTTGGCCTTAGGAGCAGCTGGGTTCAGGGACTATGTGCCCTGGTAAGATGGGTGGCTTGCTTGGCTAGAGCCGAATTGGGGTCGTTGAGAGCCCTCCTTAAAAAGGAATTGTTGGGCAACTTTAAAGAGTTCTCACGATTAGTAAGGAGTTTCAGAAGAGCTGTGTCAATCTTAAAGCTAGATGAAATTGTTCTATTCCTCCATTCATCGTCTCAGCTAAAACTCCTGCTAAAACAGGCATCGTGGGAACTATGTTATCAAATAGATAAGAACACAATACAAGAAAAAGGGGGTTGCGATCTTCTCCTTAATTCTTATGCTATGAAGTTGGCCCAACCTTATGCCACATGGAACATGCCACATGGTGTTCGTAGATTATGGTTTCTTTTACGATATGATCTAGTGCCCTTAAATTCACTTCTATCTAAATGGAATGGAACCTCTCCCATGTGCAATTTCTGTAACTTGAGTATCCAGGATCGTATGCATGTCATGTTGATTTGTCCTGCTCTTCGCTCACTGTGGTTTAAATGGTTAAAATCGATATGTCTCCAATTGGGTATTACTGATGTGAATTCTTTCTTACGATTTTTACACTGTCCTCCTAATGAAATGTTTTGCTTCTATATTTTTAACTTTTTTAAAGGTTTTTTAGCTATTTATTAAGGAATCTGGAGAGGTCTGACATTGTTTTCTCTTGTCAATTTTCCTATGGACGAAATTTGTCTTGTATGTATGATTGAATTTTCGTTTTTCTTCTGTTTGTATTCCTCTTTTGAATTTTATGTGGCCCTTACCAAGAGCCAAAACATAATAAATAAAAAATTGAATTGAAAATTGAATAGGAGTATTTTTATGATGACAATCTTCTTGCCCCCTCTAATATCATTTTGATTGTCTATGATATTTGGCTTGATGCTGGATTTAGACGAACATGGTTGAGGTGAAACCAGGATTTCCTGCCATCCACCTTAAGAGCGGTGGGGGTCACCATGTAAGGCTAGTCTAATAGTCTTTCCTGCCATTTTCAGCCTAAGTTTTTCATAAATACTTGATTGCCTACATGTACAGCTGAGAGATCAATCTTGGTCGTGGCATGTTTCTCCTTTTCCTTAGTTACCCGTTTAGAAATTAATCTTGCACATTTCATCAGTTCGCAGAGCTTTCTCCCTGTACATTACTTGTAGTGGCAGGGACCTGAGTATTTATTTTATTTATGGACCTCCCAGTCACTATTTGATGGGGTGTCAAGTGATGGTCAGAGCATGGAGTGCTATTGGTAAGCAATACATCCATTTCTTGTGTAATGTAGCACGCAACATACTGATCTTACTCTTCGGAGGCCACTCAGGCACTTGACAATACCATTATTTTGAGGGTGGTACACAGAGGACAATTTATGTTGTATCGTTAACTGTGTCATGATTTGCACAAATATTGTGTTCACAAAATGCAAGGGATTGTAAGATCTTATTCATCTGGAATTCCCCATTGTTGAATTACTAGAATTAGGAGTGTAGCTGCTGCTTTAGCTTCACAATGGACACATGGTCCTGCTTTAATCCAACAGGATAAAGGGCAGACTACAACTATGAGGTACCTATAGTAACTGCTCCTAACTATCATCTCCACAAAGCACTTCTGAGGGGCTTTAAAGGGACCTTGTGGTTGTGGAATGGTAAAATGTATCACTTTCAATGTGAGGCTAGGGGAGAATTGCTGACAGATAATGCAGTAATGAAGATACATGGTAAGTGTGTCATGTAAATTGGGAACAAACCAATCTTGTTCTATTTGCATAGACAATGTTTTGCAGTATGGGCTGGTAAATGCAACTGGTCAAGAGCCATCGTAAGCAAAACCTGTGGCATCACTGGTTTACATGTAGATATATTCCTATACATTCAGTCATTCCCTGATTGGGTGCATCCTCTATCTTCCCAAAACTATTTTTCCTGTGGAGGAGTCCTTCCTGCAGTTGCTGCTGATGTAACCATGCTGTCTCAGCATAATGATCTGTGTCACTGTCTGTGGTAGTCTTGGGCTCAGACTCGGGCGGTGAGGCAGTCTTAGCCACCAGAACAGGGACATGTTGTGAACCTGATGGCACATGGGTGTGCACCCAGCTGCAGCTTTAGCTGCCCAATCTGCATTACCCCAGGACACAAAATCTTGTCCACTTGTATGTGCTGCACATTTCACAACTGCCACTGCTTTTGGTAATGCAAGTGCCTGTTTTAGTGCCTCTAAGAGGATTCTTTGCATAACAGGACCTCCTTCTAACTTAAGGAAACCTCTCCTGGCCCACCTCCTGAGGCTGGAATGCACAGTGGTTGTCACATAAGCCGATTCTGAATATATTGTAATGACTTTTCCTAGCTTAATTGCCACTATTAATGCTGTTAATTCTGCTGCTTTGGCCGAGTGATGTGCTTGTAGTGTCAACTGCTCTACTATATGGAGTGTATGAGCAGAATCATGCTGTTCTGCTCTGACTACTGCTGCACGTCTAATTCCTTTATCCTAGTCAACAGTAGAAGAACCTTCAACAAAATAGACAATGCTATCTAGTATAGGATCCTCTTGTTGCTTGACTAGATTTCTTGGGTGTTTAGTTTTCATTGTCATGAGCATCCGCCCCAGAGTATAATACTGGATGGACAAAAAATGTGGCAGAATTCACTGTATGACACTTCACAACCTTCAAAGATGGTAGTGACAGATTCACCTCATATCCTGACACTCTCCGAGTAGACAGAGTGGTCTTGATCTATATAGAGAATTAAAGGTGCACCCATGACAATGGGGGTGCTTTTCTGCACTGCAAAGGCTGCAGTGGTGAGAGCTTGCTCACAAGGATAATGACCTCTCATTACTAAATTCAGCAGTCCACTGAAATATGAGAAGGGTTTATGTCCTAAGAAATATTTTTGTGTAAGAACAGCTGTCATCGTCTGAGCATTGCAATGGCAGAATAAATAAAACTCCTTGAAATAGTTAAATGTTCCCAAAACTGGAGTATTTATTATTTCAGTTTTTAATCCCTGGAACTTCTCCCTCATTTCTGGTTTCCATATTATCTTGTCATTTCTGTCTCTTGCTTATTTGATGGAAGCCAACAAGCGCACTATTAATGTGCGATTATCTAAGATCCACTATCTTACATAATTATAGAGACCAAGAAACGTCTGCATTCCTTTGACAGTTTCTGATTCAGTCATTTGGCGAATGGATGCTGCTCTTTCGGGTGTCACTCACCGCGCCCAGAAGCTTGCCCTAAATAATGGACCTCATCCCGACAGTACTGAATTTCCTCTCTCTCCACTTTGATCCTCTCTAGGCAAGAGTGACTAGAAGAGATATAGTGTCTTTTCTGCACTGCTGCTCAGTAGGGCTATACATCAATATGTCATTGACATATTGCAACAGTGTGCTGCCACACTAGAAATTTGAGAAGTCATTCTTTATCATTCTTTTAAAAACACTAGGAGACTCGCAATAAATACCATTGGGGTAAACAAGAGTACACTTTCTGAATCCCGCGACAAAAGAACGCTGCCAAATACTGGCTGTTAGGGTGGAGAGGGATGCTAAAGAAAGCGTTTCAAATCAACAACAGAAAAATACTTGGCATCCTGAAGAATATCCGTCAAAATGAAGGTCAAACATTTGTGTACTTTGTTTTTCTACAAATTCCACTACCAAATCTACAAGAAGTAGCCTATTCCTTCTCTAAGATTAGTTTGCACATCTTATGCTGCCTAGCCTTCTTACAGATTCTTTTCTTATCATCCTCTTTGATCTGTCATGCTGTGGGGTGTTTTTTGACTGTGGATGTCAAACGAAGAGTTTTGTCTTAATGTAACTCGTCTGCTAGACTTTGATGTTGTAATCTCTTAGCTTCATCGTTGTTTTATTCTTGATGAACCTGGTTTTGATCATATTTTAGGGCTGATTTGACAGCACAGCTGCCAGCTAGATACATTGTTACTGTCAGACCACTTTCAAAGGCCCGCAGGCCAAGCAGGAGTTACTGGGCCCAACCGTGGGGGGGGGGGGGGTGACCTTATACGCTCTATATATTCCAGAACCCAACCCAACCCATCAGCTCTTGACTGAAAGTGATAGTGCGGATCGAGTGATCCCCTCACTGCTGCTCGCTGAGAGGTCGCTCCCCTAGTCTCCCTGGAGAGACCTGGTATCGTTGTGTTGCCTGCATCTGTAATTGCATTGTAGCGCTTCGCCTCGCTTCCACGTGTTGCTTGCAATTGTTATTGTATTGTAGCGCTTCGCCTCGCTTCCACTGCATTAATTTTAACATTAGAGCGCGTTTACCCCCGGCGCTGTGCTCTGCCCTCCCCTCCGCTGCCATTTTGTTTATTGTTTCTTGTTGTTGTCCTCGTAAGCCCGCCCCGCCTCCCAGCTGAGACGCCCTCCCACTAAGTATTTACAGCGCTCCCGTACCTGGAAGCGCTGTGATCCCCTCACTGCTGCTCGCTGAGAGGTCGCTCCCCTAGTCTCCCTGGAGAGACCTGGTATCGTTGTGTTGCCTGCATCTGTAATTGCATTGTAGCGCTTCGCCTCGCTTCCACGTGTTGCTTGCAATTGTTATTGTATTGTAGCGCTTCGCCTCGCTTCCACTGCATTAATTTTAACATTAGAGCGCGTTTACCCCCGGCGCTGTGCTCTGCCCTCCCCTCCGCTGCCATTTTGTTTCTTGTTTCTTGTTGTTGTCCTCGTAAGCCCGCCCCGCCTCCCAGCTGAGACGCCCTCCCACTAAGTATTTACAGCATTAATTTTAACATTAGAGCGCGTTTACCCCCGGCGCTGTGCTCTGCCCTCCCCTCCGCTGCCATTTTGTTTATTGTTTCTTGTTGTTGTCCTCGTAAGCCCGCCCCGCCTCCCAGCTGAGACGCCCTCGCCCCTCCCCCTTTCCACTTCCCATTTATGACCTATGACTCAACGCGCAGCGTTCACGCGCAGCGATCGCGCCCCAGTCACGCCGAAGGTGCGCCAAAGGTAAGCCCCTCTGCGCCCGTCCGCGTCTGGACCGCGACCAGCGCCAGACCCCCTGCCCTATGCCGCTCCCAACCCCCCAGAGTAACTTATGATGCCGCTACTCTCCTCGCCCTCAACCCCGGACGCACCCCACCATGCTGCGTTGCTACCCCAGGACGTACCCACGGCCCATTCTCCTGCCTCTCTTGTAAGTTCAACTGCGTCAGGACCCTCACCAAACACACTTCCTCCACACTCGGTCCCGAACCCAACGACTTGAAATGCATCCTACTGAACACCCGCTCGGTCCACAGACATGCAACCGAACTCTGGGACCTAATAGACACTGTGTCACCTGACATCGCCTTCCTCACGGAAACATGGATGAATGCATCTTCTGCCCCCGACATCGCCATAGCCATACCGGACACCTACAAGATCATTCGAAAAGACCGCACTATTAAAAAAACTGGAGGAGGCATCGCCATCGTCCATAGAAACACTATCAAAATTACAACCAGCTCCGACGACAATCTTGCAACCGCCGAACACCTCCACTTTCAGATCCACACCAACCCCAGGACCACCCTTAGAGGAACCCTCATCTACAGGCCCCCAGGCACCCGATCTCAATTCAGCGACGACATCACTGACTTCGTCAGCCCGCACGCCCTCGCCTCCGAGAACTACATTCTTCTAGGAGACCTCAACTACCACCTTGACAACATTCTCGACAACAACACCACCACCCTTCTGGACAACCTGTCCAATCTCGGACTCAAACAACTTGTTGACACCCCCACTCACACAGCCGGACACACGCTCGACCCTATCTTCACCTCCAGCAAGCACATCTCCTTCGATCACACTACAGCTCTCCACTGGACGGATCACAGCTGTGTTCACTTCAGCTACAAAACAACCCTGACCCACAACCGTCCACAACCCATTCCCCGAAGAAATTGGAACAAAATCACCACCGACCAACTCCTCGCATCCCTCAACCAAAACATTCCCACCCTAACAACGGACCCAGACCAAGCGGCCACAAACCTCAGGCAATGGATTACCCACAGTGCGGACGAACTAGCACCCCTGAAAAAACACCAGTCTAAATCATCCAGCAAAAAAGCCCCCTGGTTCAATGATGACCTTAAAAAATCCAAGAAGACATGCCGCACCCTGGAGAAGAATTGGAGAAAAGAACCTACCTCAGACAACATGACCTCCCTCAAAACAGCCACCCGCAAACACCACCAACTGATTCGATCCGCCAAGAAATCAGCATTTAAGGACCATCTCGACAACAATTCTCATAACAGCAAGGAACTCTTCAATATCGTCAAAGAATTCACCAACCCTCCTGCAGCAGCCAACGACATCACTAACTCCCAAGGCCTCTGCAATGCACTATCCTCCTTCTTCTACAACAAAATTGCCGACATCCACAACAGCTTCAAGAACACTCCCAATGACCAACTCACCCCACCCCCTTCTGTTCCCACCCCTCCAACTAACTACCTCAATTCCTGGAACCCAATCACCATTGAAGATACCACTCGCCTTATGAACTCAATCCACTCCGGCTCACCTTCTGACCCCTGCCCCCACTACATCTTCAACAAAGCTGACTCCATCATCGCTCCCCAAATCCGCGATGTCATCAACTGCTCCTTCGACTCAGCCACCTTTCCGGAGATATGGAAGCACGCCGAACTCAGCGACCTTCTGAAGAAACCAACAGCAGACCCCTCAGAACTGAAAAATTACCGACCCATCTCCCTCCTCCCTTTCCCGGCCAAAGTCATCGAGAAAGCCGTCAACAGCCAACTCGCAGCCTTCCTTGAATCCAACAACTCCCTGGATCCCTCACAGAACGGCTTTCGAGCCAAACACAGCACCGAGACCGCCCTCATTGCGGCGACCGACGACATCCGAGAACTCCTGGACAACGGTGAATCAGGGGCCCTCATTCTTCTCGACCTCTCCGCCGCCTTCGACACTGTCTGTCACAACACCCTCATACAACGCCTCAACAACATCGGCATACAAGGAAAAGCCTTGGACTGGATCATCTCGTTCCTAGCCGGGAGAACACAGAGAGTCCGACTCCCCCCTTTCTACTCAGAGCCCACCGAAGTCATTTGCAGCGTACCTCAAGGCTCCTCACTCAGTCCCACCCTCTTCAACGTCTACATGAGTCCCCTCGCCTCCATCGCACGTCAACACAACCTCAACATCATCTCCTACGCCGACGACACCCAGCTGATACTTTCCCTCACCAAAGACCCCAACACCGCCAAGGACAACCTTCACGAAGGCATGAAAGAAGTAGCCGAATGGATGAAACAGAGCCGCTTAAAACTCAACTCAGACAAAACTGAGGTGCTCATCCTTGGATCCTCCCCCTCAGCTTGGGACGACTCTTGGTGGCCTTCCGCTTTGGGATCAGCGCCCACACCCACTGACCATGCACGTAACCTTGGCTTCATTCTAGACTCCTCTCTCTCAATGTCCAGACAAGTCAACGCCGTATCGTCCTCCTGCTTCAACGTCCTTCGCATTCTCAAAAAGATCTTCCGCTGGATCCCCCTCGAAACAAGAAAGACTGTCACCCATGCACTGGTCACAAGTCGATTGGACTATGGCAACACTCTCTATGCCGGAATTACAACAAAATTGCAGAAAAAGCTCCAGCGCATCCAAAACGCATCAGCGATACTCATATTAGACATCCCGCGCCAAGAGCACATCACCGGTCACTTAAAAAACCTCCACTGGCTTCCCGTCAACAAAAGAATTACTTTCCGCCTTCTTACCCACGCACACAAGGCCCTCTATAATCTAGGACCAGAATGCCTCAATTCGCGACTGTCCTTCTACTATCCCACCCGCCAACTAAGATCATCCATTCAAGCCCTCGCCGCAGTCCCGCACATCCGAAAAACCACCATGGGTGGCAGATCCTTCTCCTTCCTGGCTGCCAAGACCTGGAACTCACTCCCCACCCACCTCCGCCTTACTCAAAATCACATCTCCTTCAGAAAAGAACTGAAAACTTGGCTATTCGATAAACAATGAACCCCTCCCTCTAGCGCCTTGAGACCCTCTGGGTGAGTAGTGCGCTCTACAAATGCCTCAACTTGAACTTGAACTTGAGTAGTGCAAGGCATCTCAGGGTAGGTTACCCAAAGGTAACCTCACCCAAATCTGTGAAAGCCCTACACATGATAAAGGCTCAACCCTTGATCTAGTAATTTCAAAAGCCGACTCCACTCAGCTTGATTCGATCCTCCACTGTCACTGGTCCGACCACCACATCATTACATTTCACATCATTGAAACAGTTAAATTACTTTCTACTTAACCCACGAGAACAAAAATTTCAAAGAGAAATCTAAATAATGTTTCTGGCCTACTCACAAACTACAGTCCTAACATCCTGCTTCCCCCTGAAGGCCTATCCGATGTACAAGATCTGACCAACCATTACTTCCACTCAATGAACACGGTATTAGACAATCTAGCTCCCTTGAAACTTAAAAGAGTAGCCACAAAATACTCAAAACCCTGGTATGATGGTATGCTAAACGAAGACAGATGTTATGTAAGACTAATCGAACAAAGATAGAGAGCGGCACCATCCTCTGACCACCTCAAACTACTAAGGAGCACGAGAAACTCCTACTACAGAAAGATCAGACAATCAAAAGCAGACTTCTTTACTGAGCAATTAGACCAGGCCAAGAACTGTCCCAAAAAGCTTTTCGAACTAATCAAATCGCAATCTAAGTAGGTACCCCACCGTCCCCAAGCTAAACCAGACACACTACCCAATTGTGAGGAATTGGCCTCCTCCTTTACAAAAAAGACAGAAAACATAAAGACGGACTTGCGCAACAACCTAATTTCCCTTACCGACCCTCACATGCACACTTCATTGCCCTCGCCTGGGGCCCCACTCATAGATCCCACAAAGTTCGACCTAAAAAACAACGCATCTTGGTCCTCCTTCTATACCTACAGTGAAGAATCTATTTTAAAAATGCTCACGGCCCTGAATCCCTCCAGTCACTTCACAGATCCTCTTCCCGCAAACCACATAAAAGACTTCATTCCACTGTTACTGCCTGTGGGGATTCAGGGGGTTTGCCGAACAAATCTACAGACACCGGGGATGTAGGTATGGCAGGTTTTATTGTTTTATACAGCCTCCTTTTCTGTACAGGGACTCTATAGTAGGGTAGAGGATTGGCAGCGTCCTCCGTTGCTTCCCGTAGGATTCCCCGTCGCCTCAACTCCCGGTGTCTTCTGGGAGATGTGGTCCGGGCTTCCGCCGTTGTTGCACCAGGGCCGGTATATCAGCAGAAAGAAAAGAAAAGAATGGAAACCTGTATTACTTTCGCTGTCTTGGATATTGCAGGTAGGGAAGGGGGTGAGGAAGCACACGTGCACTTTAGTCTACCCCGCTACTTTGTGAGGTGAAGTGAGGGGAGTGGGGTGTAGAGACGTGCACTGTTTCTCCTAAACGGGTCAACGGGGCTTGTCCCACTTACGTCCCGCCCAACCCAGGAAACGAGACCGTACCTGTCCTAGCCACACTTCCCGGGAAGCGTGGCTGGGCGATGCACCTTCACGTCGGCCTCCTGGCGTGTCGCTGCAGTCTCGCTCTCCCTCTGCGCGGTCTCCGGTGTTCTCGGCTAGTTGCTCCGCCTGGTCTCTCCCCCTTGGTCTCCGCTCCTCGCTCTTCCTCAGCTCCGCTCCGTCCTCGCTCTTCCTCCGCTCCGTCCTCGCTCTTCCTCCACTCCGCTCCGTCCTCGCTCTTCCTCCACTCCGCTCCGTCCTCGCTCTTCCTCCACTCCGCTCCGTCCTCGCTCTTCCTCCACTCCGCTCCGTCCTCGCTCTCCAGTCGCCACTCTCCTCCTCCGGGTGTAACACACACAGGTGTGTGTTCAGGGCTGGGTTTTACCGACGTACGGAGGGCGGGCCCCAGGACAGGGTCCGCCCAATTAAAGTAACACGGCTCCTCCGAGATCTGCAAGGGTTGGTAGTCGTCCATGTCCGTGGTCTTCCAGGAGTCGACGTGCTGTGCAAAGAGAGGGGACACATGAATAGGCAAGCCTGGAGGACCCGAGTCCGGGTCCCCCTCGTCACACTGCCTCTCTGAACCAAGATTATAAACACCTCTCTCCTTCAAGGAATCGTCCCAGAAGTCCTTAAAGTAGGGCAGGCATCCCCTATCTTAAAGAAGCCATTGGCTGACCCATCGGACTTGAATAACTATCGCCCAATATCCAACATCCCCACCTTGGCCAAACTCTTAGAAAAATGTGTCTACGTGCAGCTTAGTAAAAACATAGACCATTCAACCTGCTTAACCAATACCAATCCGGCTTCCGTGCTGGGCACAGTACTGAATCAGCCATGAGCCACATAATAGATGACGCATTAAAAATTCTTGACCAAAATGATGCCTGTTTACTAATCTTGCTGAACCTATCCTCGGCCTTTGACAACGTGAAATACAACACTTTGATAGATCTCCTGAACCACAGAATGGATCTATCGGGAGCTGTTCTAAATTGGTTCACCTCATTCCTCCAAAATAGATCACAAAGATTCAAAGTCAATCAGTCATTATCCAAGACCGTCCCAGTCACTGTAAGAGTACTACAGGGATCATCCCTCTCACCTACACTTTTCAGCCTTTTCATGGAACCACTCACCGAACTTCTCAGTTCTCTACATAAAGATCCAGTCACTTGAGGACATCAAATCTCTCAATTTAGCGCTTCAAAAAATGCAGACCTGGCTGGCCGAAAACCATCTGAAACTAAACACCCTCAAAACTGAATTCCTCTTAATCGCTCCCCCCAATCAATCGACCAGCATCCTCGATTGGATGAAACTCCTAACAACACTCAAAGGTCAACCTCTCATTATCGACTCAGCGAAATCACTGGGAGTGACCCTGGACAGAAACCTAAACATGCGGAAACACATCAGCGCCTCTACAAAAGGAGCACATTTTCTTCTGAACACCTTGAGAAAAATGAAACCCTTCTTGCTCGCAAATGACTTCAAGCATGCAGTTTAAACATAATCCCCAGAATGGAATTTGGGAGTGTCACTCTGCAGCCATCCCAATCAACGCTGCTGCTCGACTCATGACTGGCTCCAAAAGAAACAGTCACATCTCCCCTGATCTTCAAGCCCTCAACTGGCTACCGTTCGAGGCTAGAATTCATCGGAAAACCGCCTGTATGAAGCACAAGGCACTACTTCACAAAACTCTGAGTTAGCTAGCTCAGAAATTAGTGCTATCATGTGGTAATAGATCCACCAGGAGCTCCGGAAATCTTCTACTGAAACCACAACGATTTGTCAAGAAGAAAACTTACAACCGATCCTTCTCAGGAATGGCTCCCAGGATTTGGAATGCTCTGCCCCCAGAAACGAGACAGAATCCTTTCACTGCATTCTTCAAAAAAGAAGTGAAAGGTATTCTCATGGCTGAATTCATTTGAACTATTTATATGTACCTGTATCTGCTAGTGTTTTTTAGTAATATTTTGTATAAGTCTCACCTATATTTTTTCTATGCTTGTATTTGTTTACTTACATCGACCCTGTAAAGCGCTCTGATACCCTTAAGGGTCTTGTTCGCGCTATACAAAACTTTCAAATAAATAAATAAATAATAAATAAGTACAAGATATGCAAGGGCTATCAAAATGCCCACCCAGTGACCCCAATAGGATAATAATCCAGTCCAATACTGATCTTTGGTGTTAAAAGCAGCATGTATTATACACTCTAAACACAGCACACTAAATCTGCACAAGTAGTCTGTCAAGATTAGTGCTCAAGCGCTTGTCAGAGCATGCCCTTTCCCCCAAACCCCCCTAACCACCACTGTGGGTTGTCTAGCTCACCCTCTCCTACACGTTGTATCCTGAATCCCTGACAGATGCTAGAAGGTGACCAGAGGTGCTGCCATCCTAGTGATGAGCATCAAAGTTTGGCTTCGGCCTTAACACTTTTTCAACTCTGAGCGATGAGACCTCTGAGCTCCAATAAACTCCTCATGGACCCCAGCCCTGCTTCTGCCTTTCACCAGCTGCAGCCTTCAGAATAATCCAGGAGGTGAGGTGCTTCTTTCCTCCACACTCAACACCTTGCACAGTGCTCTTCCCACATGTGGCGAGAGCAGTGTTCTGGTGCGGTCACAAATGGTGACAGTTTCTGGGTGCAGCAGCTCATTCTTTCTTGTGGTTCCTACCAGTAAGTTAGTGAAGCAGCAGCATTCCTGCTCCGCTAGTCTTGGATAATGCTCTGGCACAGCAACAGCCCCAACAGTCCTAGTGACCCCCTTCCGGCTTGTGTGTGGGGGGGGGGGGACACATATGGCGGCAGTCCAGATAAGGTCATATTCTTAGTGACAATTGCTCCCCAGCACACGGGGAGGGGGCACAGACATGGGCGACGGCCTACAGTGTCAGTTGCACAGGTGACTGCCCACAGTCTCCTTTGCATGAGCAACGGCTCCATGAATCCCAGTGGCCATCCTCCTGGCATATTGGTGTTACAGACCCGGGCAATTGTCCCAATGAGATCAGTGCTAACAGCCAATGGCCACAATTTTCTCACTCTCGCATCACCAATCCTAACTGGATCAGGTGCCTCACACTCTGCTCACCAGAATCCACTCGCCAGGATCACCTTTGGACATCTCTATCTTCAGGCTCTCACCTCTTCCTCCTCTTCATAGGGTACACTTGCCATGGCAGGCAGAAAGCTGATGCTCCAGGAACAGTGCAAGTATTCTTGGCTACTGGGTAATGGCCCTTCACCCAGATGGGGGGACTGGAAGACGTTTGTCCCCAGTCCTGATTCCAGCAGCTTGAAGTCTTGACGATTTTACCTCTCCTAATGAAATTGAGCTGTTCAACAAAGGATAAGACTGCTCCTGCCAAATATAGACACATAAATGATTTAGTGCCTGGTCTCTGAAACTTGTGTTGTGGTGTCAGTTCCTTGGAAGTGCGCTCTCCTCTGCAGTGCCTTTTGTCAAAGGACAGTCTGCCACTACAGGAGTGTCTCCAGGTCTGAATGACCAAGGCCAAGGAAGTAACTAGGAATCACACCTGGCTGTCAGGAGCCATTGAAAGCTCCATAAAGGTTAAAAGGACTAAACCTTTCTCTCTATATGATTCCTTGGTTGTGCCTACCTTGTCAGCCACCCATATTCCTTACAGTGAGACCAGGCCCTACAGACCAGTAGCTAACTATTCCTGGCCCAATGAGCCCTTTGATGCGCACAGATGATGCTCTGTCAGCTCCTTTCCCTTAAGTGTGTGTCCCCCACCCCAGGCCTCAGGAATGTCCGATATACACATCTC
Source organism: Lissotriton helveticus (assembly GCF_964261635.1). Classification (NCBI taxonomy): domain Eukaryota; kingdom Metazoa; phylum Chordata; class Amphibia; order Caudata; family Salamandridae; genus Lissotriton; species Lissotriton helveticus. The sequence goes on along the minus strand of NC_136070.1, from coordinate 773,775,655 downwards.
CTTTCTGAGGTTTGCAGTCCTCACTTCTCCGGCCTTTCCAGACCCTGGGCATCCAAAATTGAACCACAGGAATCTATGTTATGTACCATCCACAGAGACAAACCTACAAACCAGCACGCGCACACAAGTAGCATGTGCTGTCCGGCCTTACACACACTCCATGCAGACAGAGGATGAGTTAAGTATACATCCACAGAGCTTTACACACGAGTCCGTAGGCCCCACTCATGGTGACGCATGTAAAAAGACCTATTCACATTACTGATTCTACTATACACAAAAACGGGTATGCTGCCACCGCTGTACTCGAATCATTTAACTCCAGGTAAGGGAATTAGCCTTCCACCTTTACAAGTGTAGTGCTTGGAGCACCCCGCCAATCCTAAGCAGACCGCATTACTGTGAGGCAGGCCTAGGTCGTGGTGCGCACATATAATCTGTGTTCGCCCATGACAAAAAAATCTGTACCTGGGATCTATGTAGCTGAGGGCTGAGTAGGGGCAAATGTCCATCGCCATGCAGGAGACTTTTATTTCCAAACAGTTACAGGTTCTTTTTAATATACAGAGTGGGCTTTTGCTACTTCAAGAGGACCTCACATTATGATATTTGCTGTATCATTCCGCTTTTCAGGAAGTGTTTTGATTGAAATGCTTTAGGGGCTATTTTATACTTTAAAAGTATGCTCAATCATGATGTGTTTCACATTTAGTTGTTTATCTCCTGGGTGGGCCATTCAGCCACCAATCCTTTTGGTGCTTTTGTTCCGGTTCTGGCAAAGGCTTTAGGGCAGGCCTTAGTGTGCTAAACAACATTTGTGTTTAAATGCATTAAAACAACATTTGAGAATGCTTGTGCTTATATGCATTGACACATAAAAATGCCAGACCTATTGCCTTTGCCAATGCTTCTTTAATTTACTGTGTTGTTGAGCTGTAGATATAGTAATACAGTTGAACAGGAATTGTGATAAACAGCAAGAGACCGTGCTTTAACCCGTTCAGTGGTGAGGAAGGCCCCTGGCCGTCCCACATGATGGTGGGCGTGTGCGGAGGACGGCCGGGGGCCGTCCGAACCCCGCCCACTGTTTACAATGCCCGCACCGCTGTGGAATTCGCGCCGCGTTCAACAGGTTAAATTAATACACATTTCTCGCTTGACATTTTCAGCTGCTTCTTCATTTGTAATATCAGCCACTATGCCTTGCATTTCATTGCCCCTGAAAAATCTCTTTAATCATGAAAATAAAGTAAAAAATGAGGCATGAATACAAAATTTGATGCATGTACTGATTTTAAATGGATCATTAATTGGGCATTTTTATAGTTGAGTCATTAAAGGAAGTGATGCTGAATTCCTAAGTGCACCCTCTTTTTAGGACGAGCTCGAGCAGCGCATGCAATGCTCTGCGAGGAATGCTGTATTGAGGTAGGGACTTGCAGCTCCGCCCACTCTCCACCCACATTTTTCATTGGCGTGTGTCATTGCCCACTGTAAACTGTGGCTGTTCATTGGTCAAAAGGCTTAGTAGGCCCTCCTTAGTTCCGCCTTGTCACATTTTGTAACCCCCCATGGCGACACCCCTGTTGCGTGTGTTGTTGCTCGGTAGGCTTTAATTAGAGCCTCCGAACGCTATTTTCTCAAATAGCTTTGTCCTGCCTGCTTTTTCAGGCAGGACACACTCTCTCATAACGCTTTTTTAAAAAATGTATAGGACGCATTGGCTATGCAGTAGAACTTGCATTTGCGTGTTTTAAAACAACAACTAAATAAAAGGCATTGTCATTTACAATGCCAATAGCTCAAACTCTCAAACGATAGTTAGGTTTTAGATCACATTAAGGGTCCAATTCCTACATCTAACCCTCTTTTTATTGTACCAGCTAGAAGCAAGAATAAATGTGTAGGCTTACTTGTTAGGTATTTTTAAATTCACATTTAAAACACCACTCCACCATACACTGCACTACACATAGATCACTAAAAGTGCTCCTAGGTATCCTTCGCAAGTCGCAGCACGCCCCTTACAGTATATGCTTGGGAAGCCCCAATGATGAAGCATGTCACCTAAGAGCAACCTCTGGTGAGTGAGGGGACTAAAGAAAATAATTTTCTTTTCCAAACAGGTACATCCAAGTGGTAAGACTTGCTTCATTTTCCGACAGGCTAGCTTCTCAGAACCCATGAAGTATGGGTTATAATGCGATACTTTGACGCGACTCGCCTGTTTGGGGACGTGGCAGATTCCACTCTGGCACACCATTGGCTCAACTGCTCCTCCTTGCCAGCCACATCAGCCCTAAGCGTGGAAGGGTATACTCAGATGTGAGTCCCTTGCTCATTGCACCATCAGGATTCAAGCAAGCCGGGCCGACGAGGCTGAAATGCCAGAAACCGGTCCCCGGTAGCTTGTTTCCTTCCCAGTATAAGAATTGGCTTGGTAGTTTGGTTTGCCCTGTTCCCATCATGCACTGGGACAGGAACAGACTAATTTGCATATAGCCAAGTTCTGAGCTGGGATGGTGCAGTGAGCTAAAAAACGGTGATGGATCAAGCCCTGATCTTTGGACTGGGTAAGAGTGGTCTGCTTAATTCAGGCACTCTGTTCATCACCACCCCCTTTTCTGAATCATTTTGTCCACCATAAGCGTGGAAGGGTATACTCAGATGTGAGTCCCTTGCTCATTGCACCATCAGGATTCAAGCAAGCCGGGCCGACGAGGCTGAAATGCCAGAAACCGGTCCCCGGTAGCTTGTTTCCTTCCCAGTATAAGAATTGGCTTGGTAGTTTGGTTTGCCCTGTTCCCATCATGCACTGGGACAGGAACAGACTAATTTGCATATAGCCAAGTTCTGAGCTGGGATGGTGCAGTGAGCTAAAAAACGGTGATGGATCAAGCCCTGATCTTTGGACTGGGTAAGAGTGGTCTGCTTAATTCAGGCACTCTGTTCATCACCACCCCCTTTTCTGAATCATGTTGTCCACCATAAGCGTGGAAGGGTATACTCAGATGTGAGTCCCTTGCTCATTGCACCATCAGGATTCAAGCAAGCCGGGCCGACGAGGCTGAAATGCCAGAAACCGGTCCCCGGTAGCTTGTTTCCTTCCCAGTATAAGAATTGGCTTGGTAGTTTGGTTTGCCCTGTTCCCATCATGCACTGGGACAGGAACAGACTAATTTGCATATAGCCAAGTTCTGAGCTGGGATGGTGCAGTGAGCTAAAAAACGGTGATGGATCAAGCCCTGATCTTTGGACTGGGTAAGAGTGGTCTGCTTAATTCAGGCACTCTGTTCATCACCACCCCCTTTTCTGAATCATTTTGTCCACCATAAGCGTGGAAGGGTATACTCAGATGTGAGTCCCTTGCTCATTGCACCATCAGGATTCAAGCAAGCCGGGCCGACGAGGCTGAAATGCCAGAAACCGGTCCCCGGTAGCTTGTTTCCTTCCCAGTATAAGAATTGGCTTGGTAGTTTGGTTTGCCCTGTTCCCATCATGCACTGGGACAGGAACAGACTAATTTGCATATAGCCAAGTTCTGAGCTGGGATGGTGCAGTGAGCCAAAAAAACGGTGATGGATCAAGCCCTGATCTTTGGACTGGGTAAGAGTGGTCTGCTTAATTCAGGCACTCTGTTCATCACCACCCCCTTTTCTGAATCATTTTGTCCACCATAAGCGTGGAAGGGTATACTCAGATGTGAGTCCCTTGCTCATTGCACCATCAGGATTCAAGCAAGCCGGGCCGACGAGGCTGAAATGCCAGAAACCGGTCCCCGGTAGCTTGTTTCCTTCCCAGTATAAGAATTGGCTTGGTAGTTTGGTTTGCCCTGTTCCCATCATGCACTGGGACAGGAACAGACTAATTTGCATATAGCCAAGTTCTGAGCTGGGATGGTGCAGTGAGCTAAAAAACAGTGATGGATCAAGCCCTGATCTTTGGACTGGGTAAGAGTGGTCTGCTTAATTCAGGCACTCTGTTCATCACCACCCCCTTTTCTGAATCATTTTGTCCACCATAAGCGTGGAAGGGTATACTCAGATGTGAGTCCCTTGCTCATTGCACCATCAGGATTCAAGCAAGCCGGGCCGACGAGGCTGAAATGCCAGAAACCGGTCCCCGGTAGCTTGTTTCCTTCCCAGTATAAGAATTGGCTTGGTAGTTTGGTTTGCCCTGTTCCCATCATGCACTGGGACAGGAACAGACTAATTTGCATATAGCCAAGTTCTGAGCTGGGATGGTGCAGTGAGCTAAAAAACGGTGATGGATCAAGCCCTGATCTTTGGACTGGGTAAGAGTGGTCTGCTTAATTCAGGCACTCTGTTCATCACCACCCCCTTTTCTGAATCATTTTGTCCACCATAAGCGTGGAAGGGTATACTCAGATGTGAGTCCCTTGCTCATTGCACCATCAGGATTCAAGCAAGCCGGGCCGACGAGGCTGAAATGCCAGAAACCGGTCCCCGGTAGCTTGTTTCCTTCCCAGTATAAGAATTGGCTTGGTAGTTTGGTTTGCCCTGTTCCCATCATGCACTGGGACAGGAACAGACTAATTTGCATATAGCCAAGTTCTGAGCTGGGATGGTGCAGTGAGCTAAAAAACGGTGATGGATCAAGCCCTGATCTTTGGACTGGGTAAGAGTGGTCTGCTTAATTCAGGCACTCTGTTCATCACCACCCCCTTTTCTGAATCATTTTGTCCACCATAAGCGTGGAAGGGTATACTCAGATGTGAGTCCCTTGCTCATTGCACCATCAGGATTCAAGCAAGCCGGGCCGACGAGGCTGAAATGCCAGAAACCGGTCCCCGGTAGCTTGTTTCCTTCCCAGTATAAGAATTGGCTTGGTAGTTTGGTTTGCCCTGTTCCCATCATGCACTGGGACAGGAACAGACTAATTTGCATATAGCCAAGTTCTGAGCTGGGATGGTGCAGTGAGCTAAAAAACGGTGATGGATCAAGCCCTGATCTTTGGACTGGGTAAGAGTGGTCTGCTTAATTCAGGCACTCTGTTCATCACCACCCCCTTTTCTGAATCATTTTGTCCACCATAAGCGTGGAAGGGTATACTCAGATGTGAGTCCCTTGCTCATTGCACCATCAGGATTCAAGCAAGCCGGGCCGACGAGGCTGAAATGCCAGAAACCGGTCCCCGGTAGCTTGTTTCCTTCCCAGTATAAGAATTGGCTTGGTAGTTTGGTTTGCCCTGTTCCCATCATGCACTGGGACAGGAACAGACTAATTTGCATATAGCCAAGTTCTGAGCTGGGATGGTGCAGTGAGCTAAAAAACGGTGATGGATCAAGCCCTGATCTTTGGACTGGGTAAGAGTGGTCTGCTTAATTCAGGCACTCTGTTCATCACCACCCCCTTTTCTGAATCATTTTGTCCACCATAAGCGTGGAAGGGTATACTCAGATGTGAGTCCCTTGCTCATTGCACCATCAGGATTCAAGCAAGCCGGGCCGACGAGGCTGAAATGCCAGAAACTGGTCCCCGGTAGCTTGTTTCCTTCCCAGTATAAGAATTGGCTTGGTAGTTTGGTTTGCCCTGTTCCCATCATGCACTGGGACAGGAACAGACTAATTTGCATATAGCCAAGTTCTGAGCTGGGATGGTGCAGTGAGCTAAAAAACGGTGATGGATCAAGCCCTGATCTTTGGACTGGGTAAGAGTGGTCTGCTTAATTCAGGCACTCTGTTCATCACCACCCCCTTTTCTGAATCCTACTGTTCCCTTCATCACTTTCGCAGAGGTACCCCTTACTATCCACAAATTCAGCCTCAGCAAGGTACCCATCAGTTTTGCAGCTTAGGCAGCGGAGCCCACTGCACCTGCAGTCTGGGTCAGCAAGCCATTTAGTCCACTGCCACCACCCCCCATCCCGCCAAACCCCCCATAGCCCCACCTGTGAAACACCTTTAGCTTGCCCTTAGTGGAACACTCAATTTGGTTGGAGGCAGGACCCAGCGATTCTGGCCGTGTGGGCAGATCATAACTTTGGACATGTGAGTCCTGCAGTCTCAAAGGGGTACACCTTGTCCTTCCTTGCCACTTTGCTGCATCTTCCACTGTCCCCTGAGCGACTGATGGTGGACCATCTATCAGTGTTACGGAATGAAGTACAAACACTTTTAGCCAAATGGGTTATTGAGAGTGTGCCTGCGGTAGAAGTAATTTGTGGTTATTATTCCCACAGTTTTCTGGTGTCAACGAAAGGCGGAGGTCTTTGTCCTGTTTTAGACCTGCGCTCTCTCAATGCCTTCCTCCAGAAGGAACAATTCAAGATGCTCATACAACCCCAGCGCTTGGCAGCCCTCGACTTTGGAGACTGGATTGCGGCATTAGACCTCCAGGACACCAGTTTACATATACCCATCCTGCAGCCCCGTCGACGCTACTTGTGGTTCTTGATGAGACAGTGGCATTTTCACTTCACAGGCTTGCCTTTGGTCTCACCAGCGCACCTCGGGCATCCACAAAGGTGATGGTGGTGGTAGCAGCACACCTTCGGAGGTCGGGGTCCCAGTCTTCCCCTACCTCAGCTGGAGAAGAGCTAAACCCATGCAGTCATCCACCACCACCAGCTCAGGTAAACCTTGTGTCATCTTTGGGGTTCACTATCATTGTGCTGAAGTCATACGTGGCTCCTTCTCTGGCCCTCCCCTTGACTCCTTCTCAGATGCTGCCCTTCATCAGAGTCATTCTGGGCACAGTTTGGTTGCGTGCCTTTCCCCGTAAAGGAGAGTCTAGGGCATTCAGGCTATGATCTGTATCTTTCAGCCTCTGTCCTAGATTTCAGTGAGGCCAACTGTGAGGCTGCTGGGATTGATGGCCCTCTGCATCCTGCTAGTCAAGCAGACCTTGTGGCAGTATGCAGGCTCTGCAATCGTATTTGAAGTCTCATGGAGCTCACCATCAATGGGGCCTTTCTGACCCTTTACAGATTTCGTAAGACTGCAAAAAATCCACAGTGGTGGCTAGTGAGTCATGACTGTCAGCAGTTCCCTATTCCTACCCCACCTACAGTTGACAATGGTGACTGATGCATCCCATCTGGGTTGAGATGGTAGTCTGAGAGGTAGAGTTCAGAGGCCCCTAGTCTCTGCCGGAGGCCTCACTCCATAACCTCCTGGAGCCATCCAGTTGGCATTGAAAGTCTTCCTTCCATCCATCAAAGGGAGGCTGGTACAGATGCTTATGGATAACCACTGCCATGTGGTATGCAACACGCAGGGCAGGATTGTGTCCAGAACCCTGTGCCTTGTGGCACTATGCCTCTGGCCATGAGTGGACAATCAAGGGGTTTACCTGGTGTTCAGCCACCTGGCTGGATCTTTAAATACCATTTGTATAAAAAAAAGTCTTCCCTATGGACTCTTCTATTCACTTTTAACAGTCAAACACACCACACTTACAGGTTTGGAACCACCAAAGGGACAATGTACTACTAGTTTGTTACAAATTTATTCAATATCAGACACAAAATTAAAAACACGAGATCTTACATATCTCAAATTAGATCAAGTCAATTGATATCACAATATATAAAATTTCATTACATAAACATTACAACCAATACACATTAAAAATAGTATGCCTAACTAAGCATATGTAACGAAAACACAGTAAAACAATATCAAAATCCATAAAACTTCATACGGAAGGAAAACAAGGACAAGGCCATAAATTTCGGCCCTGGTGGTGTTAATCTGGATTGTGCTAAAACCACAGAAGGAGACCAAGGATTTGAAAATTCTGCTCTGTGTCCTGCTTCAGATTTAACCTCAATTAAGCGTCGACGCGTTTCGGTGGGGTTATGTTATTATCTTCCACCTTCTTCAGGACAATTTATAATAGAGATCCTTCCTCTCTTACTTCTTTCAATAGAATCAAGCAAAAAACATATTACAATCAGTACCCATTCGGGCAAATAGTACAGTTAAAATCATCTATAACGATACTCTTCTTCTACCTTTATCTAACATATATAAAACAATTCATTCAACATCACTATGACATATATTTTATATAAAACCCACAGATAATTGTCACATTAATCCTTCTTGACAATCTTGTTCTAAGTCCTAAGGGGTTCCAAATACTAATCATTCTATCTCACAGACACACTTGTTCTTATTGTCTGATAAACAATTTTAATCACCAACATCTGGTAAGATTTATCAGTTAGGGTCCCTGATTCACTTCCGTAACTAGATCTAGACCTCTCAATTCCAATTCACAATTTTGTTGGGACATGACTCCATTAGGACTTTTATCTCTAGATGGGCATGTTTTTTGAACTTACATATACAGGTCCTCATGTAGAGTTCCATATTATGGTCCACCCCTAACCCCTATCCATATTTAGGGTACTCATTTTATTCATTGATATATTACCTTATTCTTTATAGTACGTCGATTAAACAGAGCCCCTACAAAGCTTCCATATTTCGATCCTCAAACCATTTGTTGTAGGATGTCTGTTAAAAAAGAGAGAGAGTATGGGAGTGATACTTTCCAACATTATACCGACAATAAATCAGTGTGGCCCAATATTGACTGGCGCCACTATCGTATATGGTGGTTTTAACAGAATTTATATAGTTCCATCTCACCTTCAGTTAAAAACTTCAGTCAATTTATTTTCTTCGTTTCCTCTGTATCCAGTCAAATTATGGAGACAAATAACCTTGAAAACACCCAGAACCCCGTTCTCCAATGTGCAGTTTATCTAAAAAAAGGGAGGGGGGGTTAAAAAAGTATTTTGTTATATAATTGTATTCAATCTAACCAGTTGCCCTTTGCAAGGTGAGCTCCGTCCCTAGAGGCTTACATTGAGCTACTTATTTCAGCCGGTCTGCCACTTCACAATTTTTTCTTGTTTTGATGGTCGGGACATTCAATTGTTCCCATCCGTACGTGTTCTGTTTTGGATTTTCTTCAAAATACCAGGGCTATTAAATAAAGTATAATAAACTGCGAAAGAAAGCCCATTTTTTTATATATTAAAAAACCCCTTTCTCCACTATTGCTTATCTCTGTTCACTAGAGAAAGTGATTATAAAGTAATCCCCCATTTTGCATAGATGGCTGTTAGTTACATTAGGCCAATGCTATACTTTTCTATTTTCGTCTAAGACCCGCCTCGTTTTCCGACATAAAGGGTTATTCCACCCCCTATTACTACCAAAGCGGGTTCCTTCGGTAACGGACAATGTACGTTTCTTATTAACGGTTGACCGCCCCCATCTTGGTTTTGCCGAAGGGGCGGTAATACCTATATTTATGTACAAGATGGAACTACCGTTATTTGTGTACAAGATGGAACTACCGTTGCCCGCACTCCACTACTGCCCACACTGCTTGTAAATTCTACTCCCGCTTCATTACAATCGGGACCTCTCATATAGGCAATCCCCTTGCCTCTATTGTTGCTAGTTAGTCGCATAAACGTAGGTGTCGGCTCTCAAATATCGCCAGTCACCAAACGCCCCTATTTACATTGCGGCGTCTTTACGGACCAACCCCCCACGCGTCGGGCAAAAACTACACTGAGATAATGTCCTTTAGGGCTCGTGTATCAACCCCCACCGTATCACATTTGGGGCCTCTCAAATTCGCGCTCCCCTTACCTCTATAACTCCTGGATATTCACATAAGTGTCGGCGTCTGTTCTACAAAATCGCCAGCAGCAAAACGCTCCTCGTTACACAATGGCGCCTTAAATACACGTCACCCCGCACGTTGGGATGACGCCGCCAACAGTTAAAGGGGAAATGCTCCTATTCCTGTGTATTTACTTACGTGGCTACCTCACCTGAAGTCTAAATAATGCAGCTGATAATATCTATGTCGATATTCAAGATTGCTCGTATCAGGATCATTTAACAAACTCTAAGCCCTCTGGGATATTTACTCGACAGTTTTGGCATCTATTCATATCACTGGTTATAAGCCAAATCATGAGTAATACTTCTAACTTCCAGATGACTGGAAAACGATATCGATTATGCCTCTATTGAAAAAACCAAATCTGGATTGTGAGGAACCAAGCAATTACAGACCAATAGCTAGGATTCCTTTTGGCGCGAACATTTTCGAGAAACTTTTAAACAAACAGTTATCCCGATACCTGATGGATGGTAATTGGCTGGACAATTCTCAGTTCGGTTTTCGCGAGGGACACGGAACGGAGACTGCTCTACTCACAGCAGTGGAAGAACTTAGGAAGGTGTTGGACAATGGAGCGAAGGCCGCCTTGGTGCTACTAGACCTATCGGCGGCCTTCGACACGTCAGCCACGAGATTCTCCTAACTCGTTTGAGAGCAGCAAAAATTCATGATTCAGCATGTACCCTCATCGCTTCCTACTTAGAGAACAGAACCTTCTCGGTGGAATTAGGAGGGGCTAAATCTAAACCATTTAACGGGGTTCCGCAGGGGTCCTCGCTGAGTCCCACCCTTTTTAACTTATACGTGGCCTCTCTTGCAGAAATTATAAGGGACTGTGGCTTCACCCCAATATCCTACGCTGACGATACCCAAATCGTGGTGTCCATCAGCGAGGATGTGAAGGAGACAGCAGAAAAATTTCAACTATGTATGCTACAGGTCAGCCAATGGATGAAAAAGAATTGCCTAAAGCTTAACGGGGACAAGAGCGAGGTGATGATACTAGGGGGCGACACAAACATCTGGTCCCCCGCATGGTGGCCCAATAATCTGGGTAGATGCCCAGATTCGTCAGAAAAAGTGAAGAATCTGGGCATTACTCTAGACACCAATCTTTGCTTTGACGCCCAAGCCAGCAAGCTGGCATCAACAATCTGGTTCATCTTAAAAATGATAAAGAAGATATTGCCTTACCTACCACAGGATTCGCCTTGTCAAGACTGGACTACGGGAATGGCCTATATGCTGGAGCCAGGACAAAGATCTTAGCCAAACTACAACGCCTGCAGAACGCAGCAGCCAGGCTGGTACCCGGCATACCTAAGTTTGAGCCGATCAGCCACAAACTAAGAACCCTGCATTGGCTGCCAATTGCAAAAAGGGTGCAATTCAAATCATTGTGCCTGGTCTACAAGGCACTTCATGGAACAGGATCGCAATTCCTGAAGTCACATCTAAAACAATACGAACCAACCAGACTTCTTAGATCCAGCCAACAGAAACTCATCAGGGTCCCAAAATTTAGACGAGCCAGCTGGGGTGGAAGAAGTTTCCTGGTACATGCTTCACGAACCTGGAATCAGCTGCCTTTTGCTATAAAAATCAGCCCATCCTTGGAATCCTTCAGAAAGGAAGTCAAAACCTGGTTGTTCTCTGCACAGCTCTAGCTACCATTCTCGATAGTCCAGGGTCTGTCATACCGCCAAGACGCCTTCGGGCAATCGCGCGCTTTATAAGTTGACAAATCAAATCTAACTATAGTTACCTACTCTTTAGCTATTAGTCTTCTAACTCTCCCCAACAGGACATCCATAGGACTCAGAGTGATGCTTGCCTAGGCACTATATCAATATTGTGAATTAATCCTAGGGGAGGAAATACCGAGATAAAAAGGAAGAACCGAGAACAAAGGTATATCTCTATCCTTAATACAGTAGAACATGGGCTGAATTCAAAAGAGGACTGGATGAAACTGGTGTCATAAGCCTGTCTATTTTGATTAATTAACAATAATGATATAGTGCCTAGGCAAGCATCACTCTGAGTCCTATGGATGTCCTGTTGGGGAGAGTTAGAAGACTAATAGCTAAAATGTAGGTAACTATAGTTAGAAGTATTACTCAAGATTTGGCTTATAACCAGTGATATGAATAGATGCCAAAACTGTCGTGTAAGTATCCAATAGGGCTTAGAGTTTGTTAAATGATCCTGATACGAGCAATCTAGAATATCGACATAGATATTATCAGCTGCATTATTTAGACTTCAGGTGAGAAAGCCACGTAAGTAAATACATAGGAATAGGAGCATTTCCCCTTTAACTGTTGGCGGCGTCATCCCGACGTGCGGGGTGTCGTGTATTTAAGGCGCCAGTGTGTAACGAAGAGCATTTTGCTGCTGGCGATTTTGTAGAACAGACGCCGACACTTATGTGAATATCCAGGAGTTATAGAGGTAAGGGGAGCGCTCATTTGAGAGGCCCCTAATGTGATAAGGTGGGGGTTAGATACACGAGCCCTAAAGGACATTATCTCAGTGTAGCTTTTTGCCCTACGCGTGGGGGGTTGGTCCGTAAAGACGCCGCAATGTAAAGAGCGGCGTTTGGTGACTGGCGATATTTGAGAGCCGACACCTACGTTTATGCGACTAACTAGCAACAATAGAGGCAAGGGGATTGCCTATATGAGAGGTCCCCATTGAAATGAAGCGGGAGTAGAATTTACAAGCAGTGTGGGCAGTAGTGGAGTGTGGGCAACGGTAGTTCCATCTTGTACACAAATAACGGTAGTTCCATCTTGTACATAAATATAGGTGTTACCGCCCCTTCGGCAAAACCAAGATGGGGCGTTGAACCGTTAATAAGAAATGTACATTGTCCGTTACCGAAGGAGTCCGCTTGGGTAGTAATAGGGGGTGGAATAACCCTTTATGTCGGAAAACGAGGCGGCTCTTAGACGAAAATAGAAAAGTATAGCATTGGCCTAATGTAACTAACAGCCATCTATGCAAAATGGGGGATTACTTTATAATCACTTTCTCTAGTGAACACAGATAAGCAATAGTGGAGAAAGGGGTTTTTTAATATATAAAAAAAATGGGCTTTCTTCGGCAGTTATATTATACTTTATTTAATAGCCCTGGTATTTTGAAGAAAATAGAAAACAGAACACGTACGGATGGGAACAATTGAATGTCCCGACCATCAAAACAAGAAAAAAATGTGAAGTGGCAGACCGGCTGAAATAAGTAGCTCACGGTAAGCCTCCAGTGACAGAGCTCACCTTGCAAAGGGCAACTGGTTAGATTGAATACAATTATATAACGAAATACTTTTTTAACCCCCCACCCCCTCCCTTTTTTTTAGATAAACTGCACATTGGAGAACGGGGTTCTGGGTGTTTTCAAGGTTCTTTGTCTCCATAATTTGAATGGATACAGAGGAAACGAAGAAAATAAATTGACTGAAGTTTTTAACTGAAGGTGAGATGGAACTATATAAATTCTGTTAAAACCACCATATACGATAATGGCGCCAGTCAATATTGGGCCACACTGATTCATTGTCGGTATAATGTTGGAAAGTATCACTCCCATACTCTCTCTCTTTTTTAATAGAAATCCTACAACAAATGGTTTGAGGATCTAAATATAGAAGCTTTGTAGGGGCTCTGTTTAATCGACATACTATAAAGAATAAGGTAATATATCAATGAATAAAATGAGTACCCTAAATATGGCTAGGGGTTAGGGGTGGACCTTAATATCGAACCCTACATGAGGACCTGTATATGTAAGTTCAAAAAACATGCCCATCTAGAGATAAAAGTCCTACTGGAGTCATGTCCCAACAAAATTGTGAATTGGAATTGAGAGGTCTAGATCTAGTTATGGAAGTGAATCAGGGACCCTAACTGATAAATCTTACCAGATGTTGGTGATTAAAATTGTTTATCGGACAAAAAGAACAAATTTGTCTGTGAGATAGAATATTTAGTATTTGGAACCCCTTAGGACTTAGAACAAGATTGTGAAGAAGGATTAATGTGACAATTATCTGTGGGTTTTATATAAAATATATGTCATAGTGATGTTGAATGAATTGTTTTATATATGTTAGATAAAGATAGAAGAAGTGTATCGTTATAGATGATTTTTACTGTACTATTTGCCCGAGTGGGTACTGATTGTATTATGTTTTTTGCTAGATTCTATTGAAAGAAGTAGGAGAGGAAGGATCTCTATTATAAATTGTCCTGAAGAAGGTGGAAGATAATAACATAACCCCACCCAAACGCGTCAAGGCTTAATTGAGGTTAAATCTGAAGCAGGACACAGAGGCGAATTATCAAATCCTTGGTCTCCTTCTGTGGTCTTAGCACAATCCAGATTAACACTACAAGGGCCGAAATTTATGGCCTTGTCCCTGTTTTCCTTCCGTATTAATTTTTATGGATTTTGATATTGTTTTACTGTGTTTTCGTTACATATGCTTAGTTAGGCATACTATTTTTAATGTGTATTGGTTGTAATGAAATTTTATATATTGTGATATCAATTGACTTGATCTAATTTGAGATATGTAAGATCTCCTGTGTTTTTAATTTTGTGTCTGATATTGAATACATTTGTAACAAACTAGTAGTATATTGTCCCTTTGGTGGTTCCAAACCTGTAAGTGTGGTGTGTTTGACTGTTAAAAGTGAATAGAAGAGTCCATAGGGAAGACTTTTTTTTTATACAACTATTTCTGGTGCTCTGTCCCTATTGGACTTTATGAGCCCCTCTCTTTGGTTTCAAGGTCTTTAAATACCATGGCAGACAAGCTCAGCAGTCGATGCCAGGCGGATCACGAGTGGCAGTTGCACCCGGAGGTGGAGCAAGGACTCTTCCGCAGACAGGGAGAACCTTTGATCGATCTTTTCACCATCGCTCAGAACGTGCAACGTCTTCAATTCTGCACTTTGGCGTTTCCACAGCGTATCCTGCTAAGAGATGCTTTCAGTCTAGAGTGGAGCTCAGAACTCGTGTATGCCTTCCTACCAATACGTCTTCTCCCCCGAGTTCTGAAGATAATCAGGACCAACTGTGCCCAAGTCATCCCAGTGGAGCCTGACGTTACAGAGATGTTGATATCCTGATCTCCTGGGCTCAGGCATCTGTTCTCTGTCTCAGCACCCAGTCCTTTGCAATCTTAAACTTCATGCAACAAGATGGAGCAGCAACAGCTTAATACTTTCGACCTTTCCATGGGTGGTTGATGTCATCTTGGCAGCCGGGCATTCCCCTACAGGCCACATTATCCGACATTCTGTTTGTTTCGTCTTTCGCCCAGCAAGGCTTTGCTTTGGGCACAGCTAAAGCTATCTTTCGGTCCAACGCCCTTTTTAGGTCTTGCCTGCCAATGCGCTTGCGCATTGCTGGTGAGAATTATAGTAAGTGGAAAAGAAAAGTCTACCAAAACGGCTGCGGATCCCATACAGTTCATGTGAGACAGGTGCGTGCACACCAGCCACTTCACACACCACCATTTGTCTGTCCCTCAAGGCATCAGACTTCAAAGGCTGCCGCTACCCCGCCCCCGCGTGCACATTGCGCACCACCATTTGTCTGTGCCTAGGCATCAGACTTCTAAGGCTGCAGCTCCCGTCCCCCGTCCCCCGCCACAGCAATGCCGAGAGCTTGTTATCCCATTCCCTCCCGCACGTACTCTTGAATACGTTTCCACTCAAATCTTTGCTTACCCATATCAATTTAGCTTTTTAAGGCTCTCAGCATCTGCCACAAGGCCCCCTCTTACACTCACCATTCGGAATCACTACCTTCCTTTTATTTATTTATTTTATGCGTTTTTATATAGCGGAGACATTACCCGAAGGTGTCGGAGCGCTTATTCCTGCACATCTCTTTCTCATCGCTGTTGGCCGCTTCCCTCACACCCGTCTGGCATATCTCTCCATGTCCCCTCACACCCGTCTGGCATTCCTCCCTTCATCCCCTTGTCATTTCCACTGTTTCCTCACCCGTTGCTGCCATTAGTCAATGCCCTCCTCCTGCCTTTCACCTCGCCAGTCACTGGGAGTTGGGATGGGAACAACGTGACAGCGCTTCTCTTTGTTGGCAAAGCCAACCATTTACCTTTAATGTGCTATTATTGCACGCACTCATTATTTCTGCATGTTTCTCTGTATATGCGCTAGGACACGTGTCATACTGCTTTTTTTTCATTTATAGGGCGGACGAAAGGTACGGACCGTGTAAATCAGCTCATAAAAACGTAAAGTGTTTAAAACAAGCGCAAGCAACTTGAAAAGGACGAGCAGCATCCCTATTCATGCAGTAGTTACAGGCGGTGCAAATCTACTCATACGCACATAACATGGAAAGCATCCAGGACAACTCACTTCAAATGATGAAGCAGGGAAGCCCAATGGCTCAGAATCTAGCTCAGCGAGTTAAGAGCTCACTACTGAAATCAGGGTGCAACCTGCACGTCTTGGGTTCATATGTATCCTCCCTACTCTTGCTCTGCCTTTCATCTCCCTCAAGCCTATAAAAGAAGTACCATTATTTTGGGCAACAGTGACCGCTACTACTAGTAGTGTTATGAGAGCAAGCACTACACGTATTATTATTGTTAATGATTAGGTGTGCAAACTGAACACGAGACATATTACACACTTGTCAATTTTCCTTATCTTCATTTAAATATAAATTGACGCCAGTGATACGTGCTATCTTTATCGCTTTTATAAGGATGTCTGCTTCTATCCTTTGAATACACCGCCCCCCATGACCCACTGTTAGCAACCTTCTTAGTGTGTCATTGACCTCCAGGGCCCACCGTTAGCACCCTTCTTAGTGTCACATTGACCCACAGGACCCACTGTATGAGATTTGTTCCCTTGTGTCTGCTCCATAACCTTTGAATGCCCCCCACCCCCTGACCCACTGTTAGCACCCTTCTTAGTGTCAAATTGACCCCCAGGTGCCCATCTCTCTACACCCCTCTCTCTACACCCTCTCTCTACACCCTCTCTCTCTCTACACCCCTCTCTCTATACACCCCTATCTCTCTACACCCCTCTCTCTCTCTCTACACCCCTCTCTCTCTACACCCCTCTCTCTCTACACCCCTCTCTCTCTACACCCCTCTCTCTCTACACCCCTCTCTACACCCCCTCTCTCTCTACATCCCCTCTCTCTCTACACCCCCTCTCTCTACCCCCTCTCTCTACCCCCCTCTCTCTGCCCCCTCTCTCTACACCCCTCTCTCTCTACACCCCTCTCTCTCTACACCCCTTTCTCTACACCCCTCTCTCTACACCCCTCTCTCTCTACACCCCTCTGTCTCTACACCCCTCTCTCTCTACACCCCTCTATCTCTACACCCCTCTCTCTACACCCTCTCTCTGCACCCCTCTCTCTGCACCCCTCTCTCTGCACCCCCCTCTCTGCACCCCCCTCTCTGCACCCCCCTCTCTGCACCCCCCTCTCTGCACCCCCCTCTCTGCACCCCCCTCTCTGCACCCCACTCTCTCTGCGCCCCACTCTCTCTGCGCCCCACTCTCTCTGCACCCCACTCTCTCTGCACCCCACTCTCTCTGCACCCCACTCTCTCTACACCCCTCTCTCTCTCTACACCCCTCTCTCTCTACACCCCTCTCTCTCTCTACACCCCTCTCTCTCTACACCCCTCTCTCTCTACACCCCTCTCTCTACACCCCTCTCTCTACCTCTCTCTACACCTCTATCTACCTATTGCCCTCACTCTATCTATCTCCCTCTCTCTATCGCCCTCACTCTATCTATCTATCTTTCTATTTCCCTCACTCTATCACCCTCACTCTATCTATAGCCCTCACTCTATCGCCCTCACTCTATCTATCTATCGCCCTCACTCTATCTGTCTATTGCCCTAACTCTATTTATCGCCCTCACTCTATTTATCGCCCTCACTCTATTTATCGCCCTCACTCTATCTATTGTCCTCACTCTATCTATCGCCCTCACTCTATCTATCTATCGCCCTCACTCTATCTATCTATCGCCCTCACTCTATCTATCTATCGCCCACACTCTATCTTTCGCCCTCACTCTATCTATCGCCCTCACTATCTATCTATCTATCGCCCTCACTCTATCTATCTATCGCCCTCACTCTATCTATCTATCGCCCTCACTCTATCTATCTATCGCCCACACTCTATCTTTCGCCCTCACTCTATCTATCGCCCTCACTATCTATCTATCTATCTATCTCACTCTATCTATCTCACGCTATCGCCCTCACTCTATCGCCCTCACTCTATCACCCTCACTCTATCTATCGCCCTCACTCTATCTATCGCCCTCACTCTATCTATCTATCTATCTCACTCTATCTATCTCACGCTATCGCCCTCACTCTATCGCCCTCACTCTATCACCCTCACTCTATCTATCGCCCTCACTCTATCCATCGCTCTCACTCTATCCATCGCCCAGTTCGCGCTATATAAAACTTTATAATAAATAAAATATCTATCTATCGCCCTCACTCTATTGCCCTCACTCTATTGCCCTCACTCTTATCGCCCTCACTCTTATCGCCCTCACTCTATCTATCTTTCTATCTACCGCCCTCACTCTATCTATCACCCTCACTCACTCTATCTATCACCCTCACTCTATCTATCTATTGCCCTCACTCTATCTATCTATTGCCCTACCTCCTTTTATCTATTGCCCTCCCTCCCTCTATCGCCCTCACTCTATCTGTCTATCGCGCTCTCTATCTGTCTATCGCACTCTCTCGCCCTCACTATCTATCACCCTCACTCTATCTATCTATCGCCCTCACTCTATCTATCTATCTATCTATCGCCCTCACTCTCTCCGTCTATCGCCCTCTATCTATCACCCTCACTCTATCTATCGCCCTCACTCTATCGCCCTCACTCTATCTAGCTATCTATCTATCGCCCTCACACTATCCATCGCCCAGTTTGCGCTATATAAAACTTTATAAATAAATAAAATATCTATCGCCCTCACAATCTATCTGTCTATCTATCTAACACCCTCACTCTATCTATCTATCTATCTCTCCATCTATCTATTGCCCTCCCTCACTCTATCGATCTATCGCCCTCCCTCTATCGCCCTCCCTCCCTCTATCTATTGCCCTACCTCCTTTTATCTATTGCCCTCCCTCTATCTATCGCACTCACTGTATCTATCGCATCACCATATCATCACTCAGCACCACCACAGCATCACTCAGGGGCACCGCAACATCACTCAGCGCCACCACAGTATCAATCTGTGCAACCATTCAACAACAACTGGTTCAAATATGTTCTTTCAATGTTTCAAGCTTTATTACAAATGTCACAAAAAGATGTTAATATTTCACTTCTGTTCTTGGATTTTCGTCACAATAAAATACACTGAATATAATCTTCACAAAAGTTATTTACAAAAGTTTAAGCTATTGCCATTATAAATTGCAATAACTTTTATTTAAGTATTAATTATTAAAAAAAATAAAAGCCATTGTTATTTGTAATATCAATACATCTAAGTCACGTAAATACAACACATATTGCATTACACATGCTATAGGTGTCACATTTGCGAAAGCTAAAACTATTGGCATTGTAAATGACAGCTATTAATTTAGCTATTTTCAAAAACAACACATAAATACAAAATTTGTCATTCAACAATACCACTAGCTCAAACTTTCCTAATGCGAGACCTATTGCATTGCAAATGCTTGTTATGGTTGCTGCACCAGCCCACATTGTTTAATTCAGCGTTTGTGATGCGTTTTTTTATACACTTGTTTCCTCCCTCTCCTTTCAGCATGCTACTGTGGGATCTTAATTTCATCCTCAGATATTTGATATTTACTCCATTTGAGCTGTTCTTTGCAGTTTCTTAACCTCAAGACACTGTTCCTTTTTGTAAGAACATCGGCAAATGAGCGAGCTGCATGCTCTTTGTGTTAGTCTGCCATTTACTAACTTCTTCCCACACAAACTGGTTCTGTGGACGAGAACATGCTTAACATTCTTCTTGCCTAAAGTTGTGGCACCTTTCCACGTCGACCAAACCATCACCCTGCCGGCTTTCTAAGTTTTTTCACCCCTGTAAGAAATAGAAGAGACACCATTGATTGGACCCACATGAGCACCCAGTTTTTACATTGGTCCTACCGAAGAACACCGGCTAGATGAACAGCTCTTTGTGTGGTTCACTGGAGTGAAAAAAGGCAAGAACATGCAGAGCAAAACCATCTCCCATTGGATCATACTCTGCATCAAGCTCTGCAATGCACTGGCTAAAAAGCAGCCTCCAGGAGATCTACTAGCTCATTCCACGAGGGCCAAACCTGCTACTACTGTGTTGGCACGTGGAGTTCCTGTTCTGGGCATCTGCCCGACGGCTACGTGGCCGTCGCTCCATACATTCACAAAGCACTACTGTCAGGAGAGTCAGGCTCCCTGAGAATGGCATTTTGACAGCTCTTTCCTACAGCCAATTTACAGCTCTCCCCCCTAATCGGAACTGCTCTGGTATCTATTCAAAATGTGAGGAATCTGATGTTAGAAGTCCTTATCAGAAGAAGTGACTTACCTTTGGTAACACTGTTTCTGGTAAAGATTCTACCTAACTGCAGATTCTTCGCCAACCCTCCCCCTTGTCCCTGCACACTGTTCAAAGCCAGTTACTGTTGGGACTCTGCATCTGGGGGCGTGGACAGCCTCAAACGCAACTGATGTCAGTGTGTAGTTGCACCAATATGGGCTCTGAACGTCATTTACGAAGCAGAACAGTGCCAGGGTGGAGCCGCTGGCGCCATCTACCGTCATGCAGACAATACTGCTGAAAAGGTTTCTGAATCCAGACTGATGACTAGTGAATATTTAAAAGGTGTGGAATCTGCACTTGTTCATTAGGTGTGGAAATCTGTGTGTAAGTTTGCAGATCACAATTTAGAAATTCGGCAGAACTAAATCTATCTTTAAGCCTCATAAGAGAGAGTTGGGTTCAAACAATGCTGCTTTATAGTGACTTTGAGCTAAGAGACATCAGAAAAACGTACTGTATAAAGAATAAGCTGTTAGTTTCATTAAATGATTTTCATTCTTAAAGTGTGTGAGTTTTCATGGCCTAGAATGCAAAATTGTGTATTTACACCAGGGTAACCAACAACCTCTCAAACACGCTCTTCTTTTCTTCCCATTTCTTGTCTACAGTTGCAATTTATCTTGGAATCAAAAGGAAACAGAACCCCGGATGCTCCGATTTACCTGGAATGTGAAAGTGACCAGCACCCAAGACCCCGAGGACATGATGGCGGCCATCCGCCTTGCCACAGACTCCACCCACTGCCGTTGCCGCCAGACAGAGCCCTTCCTGCTCTCCTGCACGACAAGCAAGGGCGATGGCAACAGCGAACATTTCTCGCAGTTTGAGGTGGAGGTGTGCCGCCTGCAGCGGTTGGGTGTCAATGGGGTGCTGTTCAGGCGGGTGTCAGGGACTGCACTGGCTTTCAGGAACATGGTGACCAAAATTTCCAATGAACTGCAGCTTTAAGATAGAAGCAGTGCATCTTGGGAGCCGATGCACTGGGATTCCGCAGGGACCTAACCTTACTCTATTACACTTATTTTGTGTGTTGTGTCCATTTTTAATTCTCACAACCAAAATGCTGCTGTTTTTATTTTCTTTAAGTTTGTATTTTTTGGGAGGGCCGGTGGGGGGGTGGGGAGGGGGGGATTAAGAGACGGTGTCGCTTTTCCAGTCCTGACTTAGCGGCTTAGGTAAAAAAAAAAAAAAGACATTTTAGAAAACTTTATTAAAGTGATTAGTTTAAGTGATAATAAGTCCCCTTTTGATCCAGTAAATTGTTTGTTGCACCCCATTTTTCATGTTACGGTCAGTAAAGTTAAAGCTGTCATCTGTTGATGTTGCAGCTTCAGCAGCCGCGTGAAGCACAGATCCTGTCCACCGTGGGGGGAGGGTCTCCATTAGTAGTTAAGGAAGCAGAATAAAATATGAGGGGGTCGCAATGAGATGTTGGCCATGTATTTATTGTTTGGGTGCATAGACCAAGGAATTAAGAGCAAACTGTTGCAAGTTGGGAGATAACGCAGTCAGTCTGAAGTTGTCCTTCAACAGGTATCTTCACTGTTCATTTATGGCCTTGATTATTCTAAAGTATGCTACTTTTCTGGTCAAATGGTCTTGTAGATTTAAAACCTCTTGTTTACGCAAATACACGAGAGTGAATTTTAGGGAAAACAATAAGTAAAAAGTGCTGAAGTCACCTGAGGAAACAGAAGGCAGTTTAGTTTACAGTACCTTGCATTGTGCATTACCACTACCTTCTGACCACCTGTGGAGCTCAATGGTAGGGTCAGTAAGGCTGATGCTTAATATGCAGTATGCCATGGAGAGGCAGAAATATTTCATTGTTCCTTACAAGCACATAGAGGAAAATTCCACAGGGAACTGAGGTTAAAGGTGCCTAAAAAGGTGGTTCCTATTCACTGTGTAGACGTTGCTTTTATGGGCATTTATGTGATGGTTGGAGTGTCTTAAGAATCTAGTTGCACATGTGCAAATCAAAAGAGCTCCAGATCACTGTGTTCCTCTCGTACAGACTGATCCCCATTGAGGGTATACAACCGTCACAGAGCCTTCTTTGTGGCTGAGGTGGCTTCACTGGATGGATCTGTGTTGCCACAATGTGATTCCTGAACTCCCATGTCATGCTACAGAGTGAGAAGAGACACTTTGGCAAAGCACTGAATGGCGAAGAGTGTATCCTGCCCAGGAAGTGCAGAGCCCTTTGGTATTCGTATTACCCCGTGAAGATGTATGATTTTTGAATGATAAACACACCTAAATTATTTATTCTGGAATAGTAATTTATTGTTATTAATCTGTCAGGGCATCCAAGTTCTCTGAGGCTGCACCTACACTGCATAGTCATGCAAGCGACCAGCTCTTTTACAACTCTCAGCTTGTCCTTGTGAAATCAGCAATCCTGCAATGCTAACCAGATGGGAAAAGTATGGTAAGCCACCTCACCGAAAAGAAAGAGAAGATCTGCCTGTTTTAGGAAGAGTGGTTTACTCACTTGATATTTCATCAGACTTTTCTGTGCCTAATTATGCCTGTGAAGTCTGTGACCGAAAAGCCTTATTGCCCAGTGTGAGAATCCACCTTATTTGAATACTCAACTTAGAAGGGTCTTTCAAATGCCTTTAAAGAACCTTTGTTATTTCTCAAATCCCTTACCGGATCACCAGTACCTGCTAAAATCCCATACCAGTTTTCCAATTTCTGTCCTTGTGATCCCTGGCATGAGACATGCAGATGCGGTCTAGGGGTGGTCGTCAGGTTTGGAATTAAGAGCCTGATGTAATAATTCCAACTTTTAAACTTAACCACGTCCTGTGATTATAGAAAGTACTTTTATATCCATCTGCCTGAGATCCCTAAACTACCAGCATCATTAGGATAAATCGTTTACAAAAATATGTGAGGCAACTCTGGCATTCCCAACTTGTTACAGTTTCTCATGCGTGGACATTAATATAGACACTTGAAATACACGTGTTAAGGGAAACGTTCAAGAAAAAACATTTGCATATGCACAATGCTTGACGTTTCTTTCAGATGTCATGGAATACATTGAAACTCCTGCTGTCTTATACTTGCTCTATAAATGCTGCATCTCTGAGCCACTCAATATGACATTAGGTTTTAGAGACGTCTCCCAGAATGATATGCAAGCAGCACCATAAAGAGGATGGTGACCTCGTGAATTGCTGGTGTGAGTGTGCAAAGTAGATTTTTTCCAAGTAATACTGAGCTATTTATGATTAAGGTGCCTGCCCCTCTGTACATGCCACCGCCTTTCTGCAGCATCGTTAAAAAAAAAAGTTCAAGGGAATTAAGTCTGCCCCTTAAATGTGAACCTCTTGATCAGTCTTCTGGTGATCCTCATTTGGGACCTTTTGGCACAGTAGGTGTGTTTCCAATTAGCTTTCTTTTTGCACATAGGTTTATGTTACTTTCAGTCCTATACGCCTGCAGGCTTCCTTCAGTAGCCATCCAGTTTCTTTCCTGGTGTTCCTGTAGCCAAAACCGATGACGCTACACTTGTTCTATCTACACTTCCTTGTTCACACCCATACAGGACTACTGCTACACCTCTGCCCTTCAGTAGAGAGCCAAGATCTTGCAAAGCACGCCTAGTATTAGATTATAATACTCACATGAGTATAACTGACTAGAAATGGGACCTTGCACACCAAAAGGGAGAGAGCAGAGTACTGCTGTAGACCAAGAGCTCATAAAGTGGTAGAGAGAGGAAAAATTTCACTACGGAAGTGACGAGGAATACTCTCAATGGCAGACGAGTCAGTGAGTCTTCCATAGAAAGGGAGAGGTGAGGACTTCAGGAGGGAAACAAGAGGCCATGAAAGACCTGGGAGTGCACAATAAAAAAGTGGAGATGTGAATCCTTTCAGAGAAAGTCTTGTTGAGTTCTCCATATATTGAAACAGTTGTTTATCCAGAGACTGAGAAATAATCTCCTAAATGTCAGGGCTCCTCAGACGTCTGAGAGTACACCTCTAGAAGGAGAGAGAAGATCATTCATTTGAAGTGCAGGAGAGATTATGAATCTTACTGAGTTGGAGAAGAGACTCTTAGGAGGGGGAAAAAAGCACAGACTCCTTTAAGGAAAGAGGCAGAGGACTTCTACTAAAATACGGAGTACTCAACAAGATAGAAACAAGAACTTGTCCAAACTGGTGGAAAGACCAGGACTCTACTTAAAAATGAAGAAATGATGGCCCGTCCAGTGATTAGATATCATTATGTCACCTTCAAATAAAGGGCATAATAAGAATGACTCCTCAGAGAGACAAGGACTTTTATAAAGGAGAGACAAAGGCGAAAAAATTGGAAGAGGTACCATACAGAGGGAAGCTGAGACAGATTCTCCAGATGGACTTCGGAGAAGAAGCTTTCTAATGAAATACTTAACTATGATTTGTTGCGGAAGACCCTCCTAAAATCTTACTGGAGACCAGAATGCTCTTTGACGAAAAGTGGGTAAACAGGCTCCTTCCCTTTAAATGACTCCACCATATAAAGCTAAAGGGAGAAGGTCCAGTTAGGGAGGCTTGGGATTATATAAGATGCAAGCAGAGTAAGGAGAAGGGTAACCCTTGTCTGTCATCTTACTCCTATGGCAGTCAGCACACCTGTTATTCACAACTTGTTTAGAGAGAGAGAGAGCCTGACTACCTCTGTGCTTGTTGAGACCATGAAAGATGTACCTCTCTCTTGAACTGGAGGCCTCCTACAGACGTTTTGCACCTCTGGTCCCTTCTGAATTTAACAGTTCAAGATATTAGGATTTGATGGTGAAAATTGCTGCTTTCTGGTGGTGAGGTAACATGACAGGGTTTTTATAATTTCTCCACTAGGAGATTTTGAACAAATACAGACTCCTGTCCCCTGTAATTATGTCAACGATGTATCCATTAAACTTTGGAAATCCTGCAATATCCCAGTCTGTTTCTTGTATGCAGTCTTGATGGCCTTATAAGAAAGTGTGCTGTGTGAGAAAGAGTGAACAGACCAAATAGCTTTCTTATAAGAGGCTTGAGTGTGAATGATATCTCCTGATTCCAGGGCTGAATTACTGGGTGTGGCCTAATTGCTGGCGACTTGGGTCTAATATTTCTGAAACGTATAACATGCAATAAAAGAAAAATAACTCAAATGCTGTCAAGATTCACCTGAATGTATAGGATCTCAAACTAGACAAAATGGATGCCCATGTAAAATGGTGAACATAAAAAGCCTGTCTTCAGTCTCCTCGTCTATCAATATTATATTGTAATCTCACCTCTGACTACAAGAAAAACATCCACCCATGGTTTCGCTAATCTTATGTATAATAACATGGGTTATTAGTTGGGAAGGATGTAAGTCCTTCATAAGAAATAAGTCAAAAATCTTGTTAGGTCCAACACACAAGTTTGATAAATAAACCTGGGATCAACAACTGTTAGCTATGGCACGGAGCAGACAGGCTTAGCACTGGAAAAGCAAATAAAGTATTTAGCAGTACCAAAGCAATTAAAACGTAAAAACACAATACTTTAAAAATCCCACACCCAGTTTTGAAAAACAGAAAAATGTAATATGGAAAATTGACACCAACGCAGATAAAATCCAATAAGGGGATCAGGACGTGATGTTATAAATATTTAGGGCAAAAAGCAACAAGAAAAAGTAAAGTGCAAAGCAGAAGTCACTGTTCGTGGTTGACCAGGACTTGTGGGCAATTTAAGGCTGGTCACGAAAGTGCAGAGTTTGGATACCCCAAGCAAGTTGTGCCAGTCAAAGATTTTACCTTCTGATTTAGGGCCTGATTCTGAGTTTATGATTACCTCTGTAACCCTGATGGAAAGCTCTCACTCCAATTGTTGCTGACCGCTGCCCCAGCAGCCATCTCTGTACATTGTAAGGAAGTCGTTCTTTTCATTGTTCAAATAGTTTGGTGGACAGCTGCCATTTGTTTTAATGGTTGGTCACCAAACCTTTTACATTTTCTATCAAACCCGGCGTTTGTTTCTGAAGAACAAAAATACGAATGAACCCCAAAACCTGGGAATTTTCTTCCAAGGTGTGTGGGGGAGTTAATATTTTTTTTACTATGTTCCTCACTGCCAGAAATCCTTGCAGTGATGGACCTTAAAAGGAAGACATTACACCTTCCACTCTAAATAGGGCGGAAGATGTAATGTCCTTCCTCAGATGGCCCCTTCTCAGTTAAGTCATAGGAAGTATGGAGCCAACGGGGGCTCTTTCAACAGAATACCTAAGGTCCCCCCATCTCTAAATTAGGAGGTAAGACCAGGAGTATGGGGGACAAAGTACTCCCAAGCTTCTATGACGGAGTACCTATGTCTGCCAAACTCTAAATCAAACCTTTAGCCGCTGAGATGGAAGTCGAAATCCTCCATTTAGGGATGGCTCCAGGCTATATCCAGCAAAGTTCTCTCAAAGTTTAATTGCCTATGGACAAGATCCCTCTGAAACAGTTGGTTTTGGTCGTACAAGCTCTGAGCAGGAAAGTTCAAATTGTGCATCTGCTGAAGACCTCCCTTTGGATGGACACTTTTTGCACATTTGCCCAGCCATGATTTCTACCTTCAGTATTGGAGTTTATTATCAAGCTCAAAATACCTCAGCATGGTAAGCCTAAAGCTGTATCCGACGAAGTCCTCTTGAAACTGAACATATTTTCTGCAAGGTCCTGCTGATGCATCTCATGAGTCCAAAACTTTTCTGAATCCCAATTTTTCTCTTCTGAGGCTGCCAGGATGTTGGAGGCTGCTCTTAGGGACCAGGAATAACTCCAACAGAGGCTACCAGCAGGGTCCAGTCCAGGTCTACGTGCTACTGGTCAAACTGGTCACTCCAGGAAAAAAGCTTCTTGTTGCTTGTGTCGCTATAGCCACCTAGGAGGTCAGCTAACTGACTCTTGGAGTCCACTTCTTAGTCCTAGGTACAAGTGGGCGCAGGCACAGCCTTTAGGTCACCACACAGGTAACAGATAGCTGGACCAATCTTCTTCTCTACTTCTGGCAATCCTAATGTGTTCTGATGAGCTGCAGTTGAAGTGCCACTTTGTAGGATTCACAAGACTGTGGGCGGGGGTGATACTCCTTTACACATTGTAACCAATGGGAAAAAATTTCCAGGGAATAGCCTTTTTAGGTTTCGCCTATTATCATTCGCTTGCGAATGTAATAGGCGAAAATTCAAGGGCTCGATCGACTAGTGAAACCACTGCGGTTTCTTCACAGTGCATGTGAGGTCACGTGGCCACAAAAGCGGGTCACGTGACCACACAAGCACGCGCATCTCCCTAATCCGCAAACAGCATTCATTCAAAAACACAGAAACCCTCGCCCCCATCCGGCTTCCCTCCGCGCATCTGCCTGCCACACTTCTCCTCCCCTCGCTTGCATTCCCGCCCCCCCACCAGGCTCTCCCGCCCCCATCCGGCTTCCCTTGTTTAACTTTTGGTTGTAAAAGGCGCTTTCACGTGAATGGCGGCCCGCCCCTTTGTTCAGACGAGCTGAACCAAGGACACAAGCCAGCACATCAAACTTGCTTCATGTTACAAGCCAGTGCAACACAAAACAGTTAAATACACGATTGGTGATGTCACTTATATACGTGTTGTGTTGATTATTCGTTTAGTAACAAGACCTGTTTTCTTGCCCTTCTCCATAACGGTGAGCTGTCATTGTGCTCGCATCTGAGGTGTGTTTGAGTTTATGAAGGAGGGTGCTGCTTCCGGTAAGCAGAGACAGATATTCTCATGACGTTATACCCATGCTTCTGGAAGAGAAGTTACTTTATTCAATTAAAGGAGCCCACGTCCAGGCGGTCCTCTATCCGTCAGTTCCCAAGTTGGCAACCATGGAGAAAGAACCCCGAACATGGATCTGTATGCAAAAGTAACCATAGCGTGTATGCTGGTTCAGTCAACATGCACGTGAAAGCATAGCAATGAAATGTGCTTGTGAAACACATGCGACCACTACAGCCGCCCTTGCTATGTTCCAGAGAATGTAACCGTCATTGGCTGTTTTTTTTTCTATCAAGCCTGTAAACGGTGGCCCCTTTTCCTTGTTTGTACCCTTAATGCGCCACCCTGTCACCCTGACGTCCCATGACGTCGCCTCACGTTACCTTGTGTCATGTAGGTGCTGGTTCAAGGAAAGGTTAATGCATACAACTGACGCGTAGTGCTAATCACGTTGTAGGCTTGTGCATTGGAATGTATGGTCACTGCTAGCATTAACCGTAAACGGCTGCATTAACAACAATTCCGGCACGCGCCAACAACCCCAGCACGCGCTTCATTCGGTGACCCTCGCCGTTATACACGGCACGCGACACTTCCCTGGAGCGAACAATGTGACCAAATGCATCCCGTTAGCCTTCCAAGCAGACGTCCCGCCAATAATGCCACGGGGTCCCCTGGCACACTGCTTAGTTACAGCTGAGATCAAAAAAGTCCCGGGCGCCTGTGGTGCGAGGAAAGGTGTAAACAAACAGCAGACCCACCCCAAGCAGTGTGTAATACAGCAAATCTGCGCGTGCAGGTGTGCCACCTGAGCTATGTGCAAGGAGTCCAGCTGGCTGGACCTGCAGCTCATCAGAAGCGCTCGCGCGCTTGTTCCACGCGGCCACAAAAACACTGGTCCTCGCGCCTGCTTTCCTCGGTATTCGAAAACACTAATTGGACTACACATGCAAACAGAACGCGCCGGTGCTTCGGGGCATAAAAGCTGTTAAACACGGAGTGCATTTACCACTTCCTCAAATTGTATATTCTTTTCATCGGCACATGCATAATGTAAAGCGTATCATCTTTTTAAATTACATAGCGCCTCACAAAGCAAGACAAATGGCTGCGGCTGCAATGCTTTCAATGAGAGAATATGGCTGTGAGCAAAACGTGTGCACGCTTCCCAGTGCGTTGTCCCATGCCAGGTAGCTGACGGGACAAACTTCAAAGGCAAACAATCCTGAAAAGCTGAAAATCCACCTACCTTTGGCGTTTTCCCCCCGCTAGGTGGACATTTCACGTTATTGGAAGCTCCAGCTGTTTAATTCATTTTTGCAGTAAGTTGATCGGCTGTTTTCTTTTTTTACTTTTCAGTGCCTTGACTTTTGCCGGCTTGCCTTCGGTTGATGTGTTTAGCTCAGGTATTAACAAGCACTGGCGTTGCCAATAGGTTTCGCATGTTTTGTAAATGACATTTTATATTTATATATTGTTATTGACAATGCCAATAACGATATATAAATATAAAATGTCATTTACAAAACCAATAGCTCCAACTTTCCAAATGCGAAACCTATTGGCAAAGCCAGTGCTTGTTCTCTTTGCAGTACATCCTATTTGCCTTACTGCAAACTACTCCACAGTACACTATTCAGTCACCTCATCCTGACTGGTTCTGGGACCAGCTCTCAGTCTCACCGGCTGTGCCAGCCTGCTCACAATTATCACAGAAACAAAGACTTCTCTTCGCCTTTAGATTTAACTATGAATGGGCAGGCCTGGTTGTAAGACAGAGGCAGGCATGGCTTAACCACGCATGCCTCTACAACGCAGTCTCAACCACGAATGCGTCTCAACTTTGCATTCCTTTCCCACACATGCCTTTACCACGCAATTTCATTGTAAAGGCATGATTGGTGAAGGGATATGCGTGGTAGAGATCACCACTCCCCCTCCACCCTAAGTCCTAAAATGCTATTCCCTACATCACCCCCGACCTGAGGACTAAAACCTACCCCACCTTTCCCTTAAAACTACCCCTTCCCCAGCCCTGAGACCTAAAACCCTGCCCCCTACCAAAAACTACTCCAAGCTCAGCCCTTAAAACGACCCCGCCCTGAGCCCTAAAACCCTGCCTCCCAAAAAAAAACACCCCACAAACCCACACCCAGCCCTTAAACCTATCTTGACTCTCCCTCCTTTGCCCTAATACCCAGTCCCCTTCCAATAACTACCTGACCCCCCTGCCTTGAGCTCTAAACCGGCCCACCCCTAAAAACTACCCCTCCCCACCAAATTCGACCCCAGCCCCACTTACCTGTCACATGGTGGGTAATGTTCCAACACTTCCTCTTCCCGCCCACCCGAATACTAGTGCTATCTATCTTAACCACACGTCACACGTGACTCAGCCCGCGTTGTAAATGCCGTTCACGCAGGCCTCACCATCATCCCTTTCAAGTTGATGAAGTTTCTGAACCTTCCCCAACTGCCCTTCCTAAGCTACAAGGAGACCCATACCCCAAGCCCAGATCTTTCTGCCAAAAGACCTTAGCCGTTGATTCTACTTTTTCACTCTTCATTAAGAGGAAGCATTAATAGGGACAGACTAATGCTTATAATTTCATTTAGATTTTGATTTTGCTCGTAGAGCAGCTATAGCCCTTTTAGAGTGCAAATAGCTTTGGTGCTAGTCACTGCAGGTCCGTGCCAACACTAAAATCTTACAGTCGCCACTTTTAAATATTAAGCACTCTACCGTGTAGGCTACAGTGTCTACATAGAGTGTGACTTATTTAATATTTAAAGAAATGTGTTTTCTCCATCAATAAGGTTTATTTTGAAAGGTTTGCTGCAGGTTTTAAAAGCTGCTGCAGCAGGCAGGCTACACAGGTAGGTCTGAAGCTATGCCTTCTTTGTCAGCCTAGTGGATGGAACAACATGTGATGCAGTCCACAAGTGACTTTTAACTGTTTCATGCCATTGGTGTATTTTCCTAAACCATGTGCCGACCGTTGCCTTCCTGGAAAATGTTATATGCTATTTAGGAGGAGTCCAATTCGATTGTTCGATGGATCAGAGAACATAAACTCTGACCTGGACAGCAGTGCCTCTGTGTACAGAATTCAAAATCCACCAATTTCATCAAAAATTGAGGTTTATCACACAAAAAGAGGGATTTTCTCACACTATATGTGGAATGTTTGCACTACAACTACGATGCTCTTATCTGTTTCTTTTTTCCGTGCATACATTTAAGCATCAGTTCTAGAAGAGACTCATGGTGTGGCTTTATGTGATGAAAAAGAGATAATAATCTTCCCACGCTAAAAATGCTCTCTGCACAGAGTGCTACACCTAAGAATTAATTTACAACATACTGAAATGTTTTTGGGCAAGGCATTATAAGGCAAAATGTGTATGCCGCTTTTTTTCAGAACTGTATATAATGTCCATAAGTCGCTTAAGTCTCTAATGCTTCTCCAAATCTGAAAGCACTCCGAACTACATTTAAATCACCAAACATGTTTCGCCATACCTATTATGTCTTTTGCCTACATATCACCTTCTGTCTTGTTTTTCTTCAACAGACATCTTCTAGTTTCTCATCTCTGTAGCTTGGCGTTATTTTGCTTGCCTCCTTGAAGATCAGACTACTTTCAATGTGTGATCTCTCAGTAGCTCTCTCTTAGACGAGACATTTGTTTAACTTTTTGTTTGATAGGTCCAATTATGCTCGTTGGGTAAAACAATAAGAAAGTGGTTGTGGTGTAAACAAAAAACATTCATATTATCAAGCTACAGCCTCATTGGCATTCAAGCAAACTTTTGGTTGTGATGCGAACAAAAACTGTGTTATAAAATTTGAATGCTTTGGCTGACAGACATGAGGTCGCTTATATTATGAACCTAAAGGTGTTATAAACCTTGTTGACTGGTGGCTAACAGATTTTTTTTTTTTTTAATATATTTTTATTGCAAAATTAGAAACCACAGGATACAAACAATCAACCAGTGCACTCGTGGCATCCCCCCATCCACTAAGAAGTCCAAACCATACACAGCCATTCAGTCCGCATCCCGGGGGCCGGGCGGCATATCATTACATTTAATAGGAAAAGCACGGTGCACGTCCCACGGGGACCATGGTCGTAAAGTCGTTGTACGTATCTGCTTTTATCCCCCCCCCCCACAACAACATCTCCGTCAGCCATCCCAGAGGTAAACAATGACACTGCTCATATCGGGGCCTGCCCTAGGTGCTATCGGTCTTTCCCGCCTGGCTACTCCCTCCAGCCCTTTCATACTCCACCCCGTACTAACCATCCTAGTAGAGTCAAAGCACCCAGGCGGCTACCATCCAGTGGCTTCCGTCCCACCCCGAACCCTCATGAACCAGTCCCCCCCAAAGCCCCCCCCCCTGGCAACTGCTGGGCGTACGCCTCGTCCTGTCGAGTTAGATGGAACCACCACAGTGCGGAAGATAGCACTTCTGTGTTCGCCCCGTGGTGTCCACCGGTTTAGTTCTCCCCATCCTCGTCGTCCACAAAAGAATCACGCAAGGCCTGCACCACTAGCTCCCATGCACGCGCCGCTTCCAAAACTTTCTCATTCCCCATCTTAACAGCCTGCCGCATCCGGAGCACACTCTCACAGGCAGACCACCGCAGCAATTCATTCTTCCATCTACGCAGCGAGGGCCCCCCCCCTGGACTTCCAATGCCACGATATCTCCCTCTGCGCCAATATCAGACCCAGATCAAGGAACTTGCTCGTCACCTTGGTGCGTTTAGTGTGCGGGAACCAGAGCAGCAGGCACGCCGCCATGTCGAATTCCACCTCCCTATCTGTCACTGCATTCAGGAGTCCCCCTACCTCCGCCCAATAGGTCCCCAATTGCGGGCACTTCCAAAACAAATGATCCATGTCCGCTCCCAGAGACGAACACCGTGGGCATCGAGCATCCGGCACCTGGAAGTACCGCTGTAATTTCTCTGGAGTTAAATAGGCCCTATGAAGCACATAGAAATGCACTTGCTGAAAACGCGCATTTCTCGTGCCCTTCCACGTGCGCCGCAGGATGTGTCCCCAAGCCGTATCCGGTATGTGCCGGCCCACACTCTCCTCCCATTTAGCCTTGAGCCCCAGGAGTGGCTCCAGTCCCTCATTCAACATCCTATTATGGAGGCATGTCACAGCTTTGACCGTGCCCGCTGCCATCACCACATATTGGCACGCCATTGTCGTCGTGGGTTCTACGAGCCCCCCCTTCCAGTGCTTCTGTATGGCAGCCACCACCGCCGCGTGCAGGAGGAACCCCCCGTCGGGCAGCCCGAACTGGTCCCGGAGCGCCTCGAACGGTGCCAAAGCCCCATCTATGTACAAGTCGCCTACCACCTGTAGTCCCGCCTCCTCCCAATCCAGCAACGGGGACCAATCTCCTCCGTGCGGCAAGGCCGTCAGCATGCCGATCGGGATCTCCGGCGCATAAGGCCGCGAAGCCCTCGCTCTCCGAAGGCTCCTCTGCCAACACAGCCGTAGCGTCCTTTCCTCCATAGTGAGGGCCCGCAGCTCAAGCCTCTGCTGCATGACAATATAGGACAGCACGTGGCGTCGTATCCCTCGGTCCCGGTCCTCCTCTGGACCCCGGAACACCCTAGCTACGTTCTGTGTAAGAACCTGCAGCTGCGCCGCTAGATAATACAGCTCGAAGTCAGGCACAGCCATGCCCCCTTCAACCTTAGGGCGGAGGAGCGCGTTCAGGGCCACTCTACGGCGGCCGTGCCCCCATAAGAAGCCAATAATCATCGATCTCAGGTCTCTGAAGACCCCTTGGGGAATCCAGACAGGCAGCGTTCGGAAATAATAGAGGAAGCGGGGGAGCGCCACCATCTTCAAAAGGGCAATCCTACCCAGAACCGTCAGCGGGAGGGTTGACCAAAAAGACAAGCTGCCCCTCAGTGCCCGAACACAGCGTCCAATGTTGCCCTCCAAGAGGTCCGCAGTCGCGTGGTAGATGCGAACACCCAGATAGGTAAAACAAGATGGCTCCCACACCACGCCCAAGTCACCGCCAGGAACGGGCGAGTCCGCTCGCAGCGGGAACACACAAGTCTTCGCCCAATTGACTTTAAGGCCCGACAGCCGGCCGAACTCCGACAATAGCTCCATCGCACCTGTCAGTGCCCGCGAGGTATCAGCCAGGTATAGGAGCAAGTCATCCGCATACAGCGATATATAATGCCACTGCCCGCCTCTCGCTATCCCCGCGTACCTGACACCCGACCTCGACCCGACCTCCATCGCCAGGGCAAACAACAGGGGGGACAAAGAGCATCCCTGCCGCGTGCCCCTGCCCACCAGGTACGCCGCAGACACCAGGCCGCCCAAACGCACCCTCGCTGCCGCCGAAGCATACAAGACCCTCGTCCACCTGCGGAACCCCTCGCCCATGCCAAACCTCTCCAAAACTCCGTCCAGGAACGGCCATTCCAAGCTATCAAAGGCTTTCTCGATGTCCACGGATAGGACCGCCGGGGCTCCCTCCTCGTCCAAGATGGCGTCCATTATCCCCACCAGGCGGCGAATATTCAGCGCCGTGCTCCTCGTGGGTATGAACCCGGCCTGGTCCCTATGTACCAGGCCCGTCATATATGGGGCCAGTCTGGTGGCCAGTATGCGGCTCAGAATTTTATAATCCACCGTCAGCATGGACAGCGGGCGGTAAGACCTCACATCCGCAGCATCCCGGCCAGGCTTTAGGAGCGGCACTATCAAGGCCTCCCGCATGGACCCAGGCAATACCCCAGCCTCGAAGGCTTCAGCGTACACCACCAACAGCCTGGGCGCCAAACTGTCCGCATACCGCTGATAAAATTCAATCGGTAATCCGTCCACCCCGGGCGTTTTGTTGCGAGCCATATGCTTAATGGCCGCCCGTATTTCTGAGAGCGTGATCGGGCCGCCTAGGTCCTTCGCGTCCTCCTCATCTAGGACCGGAAGCTGCCGTGCTCCCAAGTATTCCGCAATGTCCTGGGCCCCCACTCCCAGCTGGCCCTGATACAGTTCCTCATAGTACCCCCTAAAACATTCCAATACCGCTGCTTGGGTGTAGACCATCTCTCCCTGCGCAGTACGAATGCCGAGGATCGGGGAGCCCCTAAGTTCCGGATTAGCCAGTCTGGCCAAGAGGGTACCCACCTTGTCTCTTTCCGCATGCGCCCTGATGATATATTGCCTGTGATCATAGCTACGTAAACGTTCCGTTTCAGTGGCGACCACTTCTTTCGCCTCTAAGAGCTGGGCCTGTAAGTCCGGCCTAGCTGGCCTGCGGCGCTCCAAATCCCTCAGCCGTTCTTCCGCTTTCATGAGGTCAGTCAACACAGCCGTGCGAGCATTTGAAAACCTGCCCAAACACACTCCTCTCACCACCACTTTCATTGCATCCCATTCAGTGGACCTACTCGTGGCCGAGCCCTCATTCACTCCAAAATAGCTATCAATGCCTTGTCGAACCGCATCAGAGAACACAGGATCTTCAAGCGTTTCCGGCCGAAGCCGCCACGTTGGAATCACTGAGCGCTCTCTCTGCCACTGAATGTGCACCAATAGGGGGTTATGATCTGAGATCGTTCTAGCCAAGTACTCCGCATGGGAGATCAGCGGGGCCAGGGATCCACTGCAGAGCACCGAATCAATCCTGACATGCAGGTCATGAAGAGCAGAGTAAAAGGAATAATCCCTGGTTCCCCTGTGCCGTTCCCTTTAGACATCCAGCAACCCCCACCTATCCTGCCAGTCCTTCCTGTGCGCGGCCAACCTGCGCACCGGGGAGTCCACCAGGGGGGGATGGGACCTATCCAGAACCACATCCGTGATCGAGTTAAAGTCCCCCCCTAGCACTATTGGGGCCGCCAGGAAAGAGGCCAAAGACCCCGAGAGGCTATCAAAATATCGAGCTTGATCAGCGTTCGGCGCATACACACAGCAGAAAACCACATCCCGTCCATATAACCTCCCCTCCACCGCCACAAACCTGCCATCCGGATCCACAGCTTGATTCAGTAATTGAAAGGGTATCCCCGCCCTCACCCAGATCAGCACCCCCCTGGCATACGCTGAGTAAGTGGTGCCAAACACCTGGCCCCTCCATCGTTTCTGCAAGGCAGTACACTCTTTCTTAGTAAGATGAGTCTCCTGGAGCATGGCAATCTGAACCCCCCTGCGTACTAAATATGCATGGACCTTATGACGTTTCACCATAGTTCGCAGCCCCCGGACATTCCACGTCAGGCATTTCAGATTAGGTAACGTCCCCATTCCAACTTCGTACAGTCCAAAGCAAATAACGAATGGTCACAGCCCCCCCAATGCAGTTGCCCCCCCCCAAACACCCCCAAAACAGAAAAACTCCCCAAACCCCACTCCCCAGGACAGAGCTCACGAACCCAATGGCCGCCCCCATCCAAACCTTGAACCAACGTCCCACACTCCTACCCTGTGGTCTCCACCACAGTCGGCCTTAAGGGCCCAAGGGGGTTGAGTCGCCGCCGACCCCAGCAAGCGGAGCTCGCACCCCGCGCCTCCATCCCTCCCGAAGCACTCAGCCTCCCCTCCCGGCATCCCGTCCTCCAACAGCAGGATACCACCCTACCATGAAGTCTCGAACTAGCCCAGTCCATACTCAGCCGCAAAAGATACCATCCGAAGTCTGTGGGGTCACCGTCGGCCCCTTCAAGCTTTCCGCCTCTGAGAGTTCCTCGCCCGTCTTGCTGCCTTCCCCTCCCGAGTCCGTTTCAGCCCGTTCACTGTTCTGTTGCGACCCTGTAATGGCCGCCGTCGCTGCGAGTGCGTCCCTCTTCTCCGCCGCCATTTGAGCCTCCCGTTTCTCCCGCTGGCGCCTGTTGCGGGATCTGATTCGTTGCGATTGCCTCACCCGGGGCCGCTTGGGTTCATCTCGTCTGCTTTTATGTGATCTGTCCGTCCCCGCTCTATACGACTCCAGCCAAAGCCAAACCTCGTCCGGAGTCAGAAAAAAGTTCGTAGCCCCATCCATGATGATCCGCAACTTAGCCGGGTAGAGCAAGGAATACTGAACGCCTTCCTCCCTGAGTTCTTTCTTCACCGCCAAGAACGATTCCCGGTTTTTCTGGACCGCTTGGGTGTAGTCCGGGAAGATCGTAACCCTACTGTTCTCCACCTCATAAGGGCCCGACATCCTGGCCCGCTGAATGAGGAGATCTCTGTCCTTGTAGTGGAGGAGCCTCACCACCATCGGTCGTGGGGGGCGGCCAACCCCCGGCGGGCGAGCAGGAACCCGGTGGGCCCGTTCCAGCGTGAAAAAGGGAGTGAGCTCCTCCGGCGCCACCACAGTGCGGAACCAGGTCTCCATATAGGCCACCGCATCCTCCCCCTCAATCCTTTCCGGAAGGCCGACGACCCGCACGTTGTTCCGCCTATTACGGCCTTCGGCATCCTCCGCCCTCCGTTCCAGCGAGTCCAGCCGGGCCAACATGTCCGCAATCCTATGCTCCGCGGCCACCACCGATGGTTTCAGGTC
The DNA here is from genome assembly GCF_964261635.1 of Lissotriton helveticus. Lineage (NCBI taxonomy): Eukaryota > Metazoa > Chordata > Amphibia > Caudata > Salamandridae > Lissotriton > Lissotriton helveticus. The sequence continues at coordinate 773,738,031 of NC_136070.1, read as the reverse complement.
CAGCAGCAGTTGGTCATGGTCCTTAACCCTGTCCGCTAGCTTCGCATGATCCGCGCGGAGCAGCCCTAGGCCCGTGGCCACTTGGGCGATGTCCTGGTGCAACGCGTCCTTAGTCGAGGCGATCGCATCAAGTATGGCATCCAATCGCTGGTTCAGCCGCTGGTCTCGGTCAAGCTCCGGGGAGGGACCCTCACCCAGCCGAGTCGATGTCGCCGAGCCCTCCTCAGTGCATCTCACGGCTACCGGCCCTCCAGTCGCCGCCATTCCAGGGTGCTGCGTCACAGGTCCTGGAGCCCGCTGTCGTCAGCGCCCGTAGGCTAGTGCCAGGTAGTCGGGCACCGGGCAGAGCAATGTCTCCACAGAAACTCACAGGAGCAACAACCAGCTAGGTACACTCCGCTCCGCCGCTGTGGTAAATAAATAAATAATACCTCTCTTTTTGACTAGACATATATCATAACAGATAGCTCAATAAATAAGAGTCAAGATTCGAGGTAGTAGGAGTTTTGCAGGTTTAATACAGCATAAGGACAGGAACAGGACAACCTGCATAGGAATAGGATGACAGGGCCCAGCAGCTGCTGGGGCTGGATCTGGGATGAGCGCGCTGACTTTTAATAACAATACATGAGCATATATACATAACGCAAACACATAGCATTACATTGCAGTAGGCGTAGCAGTGGGTGGAGCAGAAGGCGTGACGCGTAGCAGTCGCGAAAGATAAGGGCGAAAGTAGGTGTAACTGGGCGTATACATGGACATGTGATGCAAACGTAACAGAATATGTCATGAATGGGGCGGAAACCATGGAGGGGGCTACCTAAGGAGCCGGGACCTCTAACCTGATGGTGCGCGCAAACTAGCAATGACGTATCACTAGGAGAAGCTGGGGGCTATGAACTCTGTGCTAGGAGCAGAGACTGAAGTCTGGAGAGTCAGGGCGACATGTACCTAAACAGTATCTAGTATCTGATGTTTAGAGAACATGTTGATATAAACTAGAAGTTAGGAGGGGAAAGGCTGACTTGATTCTTAAGACTGGACCATGCATTATTCTACATGTAGTGCGTGATGAAGAATATTAAATGACCATTAAATGCAGTATTTCTCTAACGTGGAGACGTGAAGGCTAGACAATGACGGAAACTATTGATGCAGTTCAGTAGCTTAGGAATGCAGAGAAGGAGGACTGAACTGATAACTGGAACTATAACATACTTTTGGCAGACTCAGAGACTGAGCCAGGCTGAGCCGGGCACTGCGAGGCAGGAAGTAAGTGAAGGGTCGAGGATACAGGTGGGGGCTGTATCGCTCCTCAGCGAGGCTTCAGGAGACAGGAGCTGAATCTGGTGTCCAGGCCCTTTTGAGGCCTAGAAACGGGGACTTTATAATAGAATAACGTGCACACTGAGAAACGTGGCAACGTAGCTTTACATAGGCCTGATATTCGTAGTATTCACGAGGACTGGAAACTGGCATACTAGAGGTGGACACAACTGTAATTGCGTCATTAATCGAACATGGGGAATGCATATGCATATTTAATCATGCACACATAACATATGATGGATGACACGTAGGGACACAGAACATGGCAAAATTTACTTTTCCACATTCCCTCCTTGTCACTACGTTTCCATCAGGAAACATCAATATTCATGATACCGTCTATCATTTCATACAGTATCATTTGCTCGTCTCGAATTATCCTGGAACGGGATTTAGAACGGGGCTTGGGACTAGGAATACAAGAGGTAGCACAAATGCCGCAAATCGCAGGGCCACATTGTATACAGAGGCAGCAGCTGAATATGATCGCTACTGCAATACCTAGAAAGGACAAGACTTTCCATCCCCATGCGGAAATTATATTCCAGAACCAACCGGACCATGTCCAGGTGCCTGGATCTTGGTGTATCAGATGGACAATTTTATGGAGTCTGGTTATAGCTGAATAAACAGACGGCGCGTTATTTGGAATGAAAATGCAGCAACTAGATCCGATGACTCTACAGGCCCCGCCCCTATCGGCCAGTATGACGTCAAGGACGAGACGATTCTGTAAAACGACAAATCTCATAGCAGATTGCTCTTCAGTTAAGTTACCTAGAGCAGAGGCAGTCTCATTTACTACAGCTTCGAGGGTTCTGGTTAACCTACGGATCAGTTTACTATTCTGGATAGGTCCTATAAAGAAAAAGAAACCTCTGTTGAAATCTGTATACTGTTCTAGAGCAGTTTCAGTATAATCGACAATTGGGGACTCCCTTCTATGTCTAATGTGTACTAGATGTGTATTTCTATGATAATCAGGTGGGGCTAGAAAAACTGGTGGCAGTAGGAAGGCAATGTAACAGGTTCCCTCCCAATCGAGGGGTAGACGAACATATGCGGTTTGACCACAAATAAAATAAGAATGACGTGAAGCTTTGAAGATAGATTTCCCACTGTCACTATACTTGACAATAGTAGTACAATCACTATGTCCTACGTGTACGGAACCCTTATTTCGGACACATAATTCGCCTTTGACTGGTAGTACTGAAATAGCAGGTAAGTCTGGAGTAGTATCAGACTGAACATTCAGGACCATGAAATTCGAAGAATAGTTTCCTAGATTATATACTTCATTTTCTAGATCTAAACCTGTTCTGTGGGGAAGACCTTGCTTGTCTGGAAAACATGTACTGTTAAGAAAAGACATATCTGTTGAGGATGACGTTAACGTGGACCATGCTCCACACGAACCATTATGTGAAAATGGATAAGGAAAAAGTGGCAGAACTCCCTTCGGGGTCTGGAAAGGGGGGAGTCGACCACACACCCAACAATTAGTGGCATTGCTGGTCTGGTGTGAGTAATGTAACATGCGGATAAATGAGTTATTTCGCATAGCGAGGCGGCAAGAGAGTTCATGAGGGGGCAGGTCACTAAACGTGTGCTCTACTGTAGCATTAGCAGACTTATTTACATGTGAAACTGGGAAACATAGGTAAAATGCATAACTGGTGCAGGAAATCATAAGGCTGGAAAACAATATGAAACATAGAAAAACGATACATCGGATTGAGTTTTGACTAACTCTCTCACTATGGGGGTCTATTTTATACATGTCAGAAACAGTCTAACCGTTTCACCTAGGGGAGGACTTAGACAATCAAACTGACTGACTTATTTTACTAGACCGGAGTTTTAGCTTGTACTCCTGTTGTGGAGTTTTCTCTAACAGGGGAGGGGTTGTAGCAATGTCTTTTGCGGGACAGTCCTTGAGAACAATATTTTGGCAATCCTTCAAATCCTGGGAAATGTTCTTTAAGACGGGTTTCAGTCCATTAAAAAGTTTGACATGAGAAAGGTGTACCCAGCCTTTGCGTCCTTCCAACTTCACGGCTGTACGGGTGGTGAGGAGGACCTGTCGGGGCTCTTTCCAACGAGGCTCCAGCGGACTTGATCTGTCAAAGTTGCGGACCATCACCATGGATCCTGGAACGATTTCATGCGGTGCCACCTCGGTATTGTCTGGAAATGCGGCAGCAACCTGTGAACGACATGAGTTGAGGGCAGACATCAAGGAAGCTAGGTAATCTGTCAGCATATTACTTGAAACATCGGTAATACTTCGGGGTCTAGGAGTACCCCACATATTAGGGGGGCGGCCGAAAACGACCTCATACGGGGACAGACCTGATCTGGAATGTGCGACCATGCGCATATAAAACAAAGCGACTGGCAGAGCTACTAGCCAGTCCACACCTTTTTCTTTACACACTTTTGCAATACGGATTTTCAGGGTCTGGTTATGTCTCTCTACGAGACCGGCTGCTTCAGGATGGCGTACACAATGGAACTTCCACTGGTACCCTAGCAAAAGGGAAACATGCTTCATGAGTTCAGATGAGAATGGCTGGCCGTTGTCAGAATATACGACTCTAGGGAGTCCATAACGGGGGAAGAACTCACGAACCAACTGCTTGGCAGTGGTCGCGGCTGTGTAATCTGGGACTGGATATGCTTCTGTCCACCTGGACAAAGCGCATACAACTACAAGGACATACTTGAAACCTCGACATCGCTCCATCTGAATATAATCCATCTGGAGGACTTCAAAAGGGTGGTCAGGGGGCTGGAATCCACCTTGTTCCACCGGGACACTTTTACCTGGATTAAACTGACAACATATCATACAGGTATGGACTTTCTGTTTGGCTGCAGCTCGTAAATGCTTGTTGAACCAAATGTTCTGGATACTGTCTAACATAGCTTTTTCTCCTAAATGTGCTGGACTATGTGCGGTATTAATAATGACTTGAACCATAGAGTCGGGGAGAAACCATGTGGCTCTACCCTTTGTTAACCATCCTTGATCTGTCTGGACCCCTCCTTGTTCGGACCATTTCTTGATTTCTTCAGGAGTAGCATGTAACTGGATATCTATGACATCTTGTGTAGGGTCCTTAACTGTCATACATGTAGTCGGATCTGGAGCATGTGTCTGTGTCGGATTAACTTGAATGTCTGGAGTCTGTGCTGTAAGCTTGGCTGTGCGATCTGCTAGATCATTACCTTGGGAAATAATGTCAGTAACTTTCGTATGTGCTTTGCACTTCATGATAGCAATAGATGTCGGCAAGTGTATGGCATCTAACAGAGCTTGAATAAGGAGACCATGCTGAATCTTGGTTCCATGAGAAGTCATGAAACCTCTCTCCTGCCAGAGCACTCCGAAGTCGTGTACAACTCCGAATGCGTAGCGTGAATCTGTGTAAACATTAACTCTCTGGTTCTTGGCATGTATACAGGCTTGTGTCAGAGCAACTAGCTCTGCTGCTTGAGCGGACAGGGTGTCAATACGGTGTGTCTCTATAACTTTAGTGTCAGTAGTCACTGCATACGCAGCGACTAGTTCTCCTGTACTTGTTCTCATACATGAACCATCCACATAAAGTGTCAGGTCGGGATCTGGTAACGGAATATCTGTCAGATCTTGTCTTGGCTTTGTCGTAATGTTAACTACTTCCACACAGTCATGTGTGGCAGAATTTGAATTAACTGATGGTAACAGTGTAGCAGGATTTAAAATGTTGCAGCGTCTGATTTCTATGTGTGGCTGGAACAGTGTCAATTCATAACCTGTTAAACGTGCAATTGTCAAGTGCTGAGTTTGTGTTCGGTTTAAAAGAACTTCCACAGAATGTGGAACTTGTACTGTCAAGGTATGTCCTAAGACTATGGAATCACTTTGTCTAATAGCTAGTGCTGTGGCTGCAACTGACTTGAGGCACGCAGGCAGAGCCTGGGCTACAGGATCTAATGTGCTCGAAAAATAAGCACAGGGCTTGTATTGTCCTGCTTGATCTTGTGTGAGAACAGATAATGCTGTACCTTCGCGTTCAGTGACGAAAAGTGTAAAAGGCTTACTGTAGTTCGGTGTCGCTAGAACTGGAGCTTGGCATAGGGCTTTCTTTAACTCATTGAAACTAAGTGTATGTTCAGATGTCCAAGGGAGGACAGTCGATACGGCTGCCTCCTGTGTCGTTAACCGTATCAGTGGTTTGGCTAGAAATGCATACTGAGGAATCCATTGTCTGCAGTAAGAAGTAAGGCCGATAAAAGCACGTACCTCCTTCTGGGTCTTGGGCTGAGGAAGACTCGCTATTAACTGTATACGGTCTGGTGTCAACTGCCTACCCCTCTTGGACAGTAAGTGTCCTAAGTAGACCACTTGCTGGACACAGAATTGAAGCTTAGAAGGGGACACCTTGTGCCCCATCTCGGCTAGGAAATACAAAACTGTAAGGGATGCTCGCTCGCAAGCACGTTCAGAACGGGCTGTGATCAGTAGATCATCGACATACTGGAGCAGGGCAGTGTCAGTTGGCATGTGAATGTTGTCTAGTTGTCTCTTGAGTGCTTGACTGTAAATACTAGGACTTTCTGTGAAACCTTGAGGAGCTCGTGTGAACATATAGCTCCTTCCATTTAAACAAAATCCGAAAAGGAACTGGCTGTCTGGATGAATAGGAACACTGAAAAATGCGTTCTTGAGGTCTATGACAGTGAAGAACGTGGCTTCGGAATCAATGGCTGTCAATAGGGAAGAGATGTCTGGGACAACTGGGTACTGCGGAATAATACATTTATTAAGCTCTCGTAGGTCAATCACTAATCGATATACTGGGGGTGCATTTGGATCAGTACGTTTCATGACTGGAATGATCGGAGAATTACATACATTGGAGTCAGTTTCTACAACCACTCCTTGAGCCATGAGCTCGTCAATAATTTTGGATAAGGCTGCTACAGCCTCAGGTGGCAATCTGTACTGTCTGATTCGTGGTAACACTACACCTGGCTTGAGAGTCACACGATAGGGTGTGATTTGCATGTAACCTACATCAGTTGGACCTTGCGCCCATAAGTGCTGCGGAACATTAGACAGTCTTGAATCAAAATCTCGTAATACATAGTGACCCTTGAAGTCACGTAGGAACAATCGTATTCCCTCTGGGGAACAGCATATAACTGCACCCAACTCTTTCAGTGTCTTAATGCCTAATAGGTTTTCTGGACATGACTTAGTAAGTAACAGATCAGTAGTGCGGGACAATGGACCTACTTCTAGAGTAACTGGCTTTGAAATCTCATTTACGATAGGTTTTCCTGAAAATCCAAGGGAAACATTTCTTGAGCCTGAGAGCGGAGCCCCTGGAACTTCGGCGTGACTAATTGTGGTCCTACTTGCCCCTGTATCAATCAAAAACTTTCTGTCTTTCCCTAATACTTGACTATGAACATAGGGACCTTCTTGATCTACAGGTATCTCGATGAGAGGCAAGCCTACCTCCCTCTCTAGGCTGTTTCATGAATACTGCTGGTACTCTGGATACTCAGACTGTGCATACTGGTACATCTGCGATGTAACATGCTGTGTTGCAGCAATAGGCTGCGGTGCGGTAACTGTCTGTGGTGCATTCTGTGGCTGAGGAATCTGTGAAACTTGTCCTTGTCTAGGCGGACGTGGTCTTTCTTTAGTCTTACCAGTAGCTATGTTGTGTTTCAGAACTGCACACTCATTTATAAAATGACCTGGCTGTTTACAATAATTGCAGTTCCCTTTAACGGGAGCTGCAGGATGACTGGCTTGATTCGGACCCCTCTTCTGACTGTCTTGAGGAACAGATTGTGCAACTAGTACTTTCATTTTCGTATCTTTCATACGTTTTCTCTCGTGTTCTTGTTCTTCTCTGATTCTATTCTGGTGGTATTGAAGCATCTGCAACATCTGGGACGGGGTATTAGCTTGCCAGGTACTTTCGACTTTCAAAACTCGATTTTTAATTTGTGGACTTGAATTCTCGACTAATTTGGTAACAAAAAGGTGAGGGTATGACTCACTACTTGTCTTGAGGCCACTGTTGATGCTGAAACATTTTTCAAATCTAGAATAAAAATCACTAATATCCTCATCTTGCTTCTGTTTACAGGCTGAGATTGCATCCCAGTCTTCTTTTCTAGTTGTCAATAATCTGGGTAAAACTTGTATCAATAATTCTGGTAATTCTTTACATTTATCTCCAAGGCCGGTACCTGGTACTCATGCCTTGTCTTCGGCTTCTAGAACTGCCCAATCGATCTTTTTCTCTCCCACCTCCCATTCTTTTTCCTTGAGCTTTTCATACACCCCTGCGGGCAGCAGAACCTTTAACATTTTAATTATATCTGGGTATGTGTATTCTCCCATACGGAGCATGTCTTTTAATTCTCTATGGAACCCTGCTGGATCTTTGTCATGACAGGGAATTAATTTCTTCATCTCGAGGAGTTCCATCTTTGTAATCGGAGTGTATACAAACACTCGCTGCATTTCGCCACCCGTTCCTTTAACTGGGTGGACTTCTCGTAACGGATTCTGTCTCTCCATATAAAATGGTTTACTTTCTGGGGGTGAGGCATGAACAAAATGCGGGTTCAGAAACGTTCTATATTTGTGACGCTGTTCTAGAATGACACTAATTAAATCGGTACCTAGACCTTTCCATCTATACTGGAGTAACTCGTTCAGGACATCATGTAACGGACCTGGATCAGAGTGTTGACCCTCATACAAAGTAATGAGGTGCTGAATCATATACATACCCGCCAGTCGTTGTTCGGCTGGGGGCATTTTCAGAAACATTTGTGCCACTATTTCGTCTGGAAAAGTGGTAGAATCAGTAATCCATCGGACTGCTGATCGGGCTAGTTCTTGTTCATGCATGGTACTTAACTCACTGTAACCGATTCGTGATTTCAGAATGTGATCGGTAGCTTGAAACACTTGTTCTAGAGAACCTTGTTCTGGTGCTGGATGATGGAAAGTAGACTTGTGTTCTAGGCGTAAATGGCGATCTGGAAATCTAGATTTTCCTACATACGCTATTCTGGCGGGATTCTCGTCCTCTACCTCTTCAGTATCAGAGTTACTTTCTTTCTCGCTTACTTGTGCTGCTTTACGTTGTTCGTGTATCTTTATTATTTCTCTACGGATTTTCTTGTACATACTCTCCATAGCACCGACGGTCTTGTGTTTACCCTCGGCTATATTATCACTCCACCTTGTCAGGGTTTTCATTTCGGCCGGATCTTTAGACGGGTAATCTTGTTCTCTTATTAGACAATTGATCAGAAACTTTAATATCATGAGCTGGATCTCGGCTTTCCTTTGAGACATGGCCTCGCTAATACTTTCTGGATCATCTCCTGTACGGATGAAACGATATATTCTGTCTAGATCTTCTTTCATATTCGGTAAGGTGACTAGATACTCGGCCACCTTTCTTACGCGGAATGAATATAAAACCATATTATCCTCGCCTGGGACTGGATCATAGCCGCATTCGGCAAGGGATTTTCTTATTTCTGCTACAGTCTGATGTCTGGGCGTACGCTGTGACGCTTGTGCATGTAATTCGGCTAACGTTAAACGCTTGTGTGGCGGCGGGGTTTGAGGAGTACCTCCTCCTGTGGCCCCTAAACTGGAGTCGTCTACTGAGGCTCTTCGTCCTGGCAGAGTGGGAAATGGAAATGCAGGCTGGACTTGTATGGCGGGCTGGACCGGGGGTACCGTAACGGGTACTCCGGTGTCTGGAGGAGCGGGAAGTGCCTGATTTACAGGGACTGGTGGAGCGCGAACAGGATTTGCATATTCTGGGACTGTGTCGTCCAAATAGGACGAAATAAAAATATCAGCTGCGGTCTGTTTGTGACGTAGCTTGGTCGGAACTAATGGTGGCGGGAAATTACTGGATGCCTCTGGGGTCGCTTTTGGCAAGCCCTCGGCAAGGAGAGGATACATACCCCTAATAAGGGCATGCCTCTGTCTGTCTGACTGTTCGACTTTGACTTGTTCACCTATCTCGATTAGTTCTTTTTCTTGTGCTCGTTCTAAGGATTCTCTACTTAATTCTGACTTTCTGATTTCCTTTTCAGTTCTTTTATGAGATTCTTTACGCCATAACTCGATGGCATCTTTCTGTGACTGTCTGGCTTTCTTTTTCCATAATGCCTCTTCTACTCGCATGATGCCCTCGGCATCCCATGTACCCGATACGGGTCATCTATACTTTTCTTCTAACTGTTTGGTATACTCTACCCATAAATCTAGATACAATATGGCGCTTATGCCATGCTTCTGATACATAAAATGACCTGGACTGTCCCTCGGCGGAACAGGAACTGCTTCTTCTAACAAACCCTTTCTAGTTTTTAGCTGACGTAATCTCGAAAAGAGAGACATTGTAAACTTGAATCGGAACACAATACAATACACGAGAAACAATAACAATTTGGAGAACAATTCAGGCATACCACGACATTGGAAATACATTGAACAACATCATAACATAACAGTTCGGACAGAATATTACCTGGAATACTGAGAACAGAAACACAAGAATTTCTCGAGAACGGAACAGACTAGAGTTACTGGATGCACTGCTGAAACAGTACGGAACATACCGGTCCCGTAAAGGGACGCATCAAGACCCGTATCCACCTAGGTGAACACTTCGTTTGTGAGTCTGTGTACCACCAACCCACGGACCAGAGTCAATTTAGATTGACCCTGTCTAGATACTACCCCAGTAATGGTACTCACCGGGCAGCAAGAACGGAAAGCCTCGGACTGGACTGGACTGCTACGACGACGGACGACGAACTTCGGACTTCAGTTACGGGTGGGCCTCCGGATACCTCTGACCTTGGACTCTTGGCTTGGGCTCTGGTCGGGACTCGCCGCGTTCCTCCACCGTCTCGTTTGGATGCTGGACCGCCTCCTCCGTCTCCTCCGTGGGCCTGAGGGATACTTGAAGCAGAAATATCTGCCGGTGCACAGAAGAGTTCCGTCACGACTGCAGAGGGTCAGGGGGTCGGCGTGGCTTCACCGACGCGTGGGGAAAGGGCAAGTCCCTATTCGGGCGCCATTATGTGGTAAATAAATAAATAATACCTCTCTTTTTGACTAGACATATATCATAACAGATAGCTCAATAAATAAGAGTCAAGATTCGAGGTAGTAGGAGTTTTGCAGGTTTAATACAGCATAAGGACAGGAACAGGACAACCTGCATAGGAATAGGATGACAGGGCCCAGCAGCTGCTGGGGCTGGATCTGGGATGAGCGCGCTGACTTTTAATAACAATACATGAGCATATATACATAACGCAAACACATAGCATTACATTGCAGTAGGCGTAGCAGTGGGTGGAGCAGAAGGCGTGACGCGTAGCAGTCGCGAAAGATAAGGGCGAAAGTAGGTGTAACTGGGCGTATACATGGACATGTGATGCAAACGTAACAGAATATGTCATGAATGGGGCGGAAACCATGGAGGGGGCTACCTAAGGAGCCGGGACCTCTAACCTGATGGTGCGCGCAAACTAGCAATGACGTATCACTAGGAGAAGCTGGGGGCTATGAACTCTGTGCTAGGAGCAGAGACTGAAGTCTGGAGAGTCAGGGCGACATGTACCTAAACAGTATCTAGTATCTGATGTTTAGAGAACATGTTGATATAAACTAGAAGTTAGGAGGGGAAAGGCTGACTTGATTCTTAAGACTGGACCATGCATTATTCTACATGTAGTGCGTGATGAAGAATATTAAATGACCATTAAATGCAGTATTTCTCTAACGTGGAGACGTGAAGGCTAGACAATGACGGAAACTATTGATGCAGTTCAGTAGCTTAGGAATGCAGAGAAGGAGGACTGAACTGATAACTGGAACTATAACATACTTTTGGCAGACTCAGAGACTGAGCCAGGCTGAGCCGGGCACTGCGAGGCAGGAAGTAAGTGAAGGGTCGAGGATACAGGTGGGGGCTGTATCGCTCCTCAGCGAGGCTTCAGGAGACAGGAGCTGAATCTGGTGTCCAGGCCCTTTTGAGGCCTAGAAACGGGGACTTTATAATAGAATAACGTGCACACTGAGAAACGTGGCAACGTAGCTTTACATAGGCCTGATATTCGTAGTATTCACGAGGACTGGAAACTGGCATACTAGAGGTGGACACAACTGTAATTGCGTCATTAATCGAACATGGGGAATGCATATGCATATTTAATCATGCACACATAACATATGATGGATGACACGTAGGGACACAGAACATGGCAAAATTTACTTTTCCACACCGCCCCCCTCGGGAGCCTGAGGGGGAAAGTATGAGTCTCCAGGCGGCAGCCAGCCAGGGTCCCCAAGCTCCTGGCGAGTCAGGGCAGCGTCACTCGACCCCAAGGTGCAGCACCGCCGACCCCAGTGCCTCGATCAGCCGAACACAGGGTCTCCTGCCAGTATCCCTCGCCAGACGGCGACAACTCGGCTCAGAGCTGGAGTTCGGGGCCCGCCGAACCCTACGCCGCCATTTTCTTCGCACCCTCGGCAACACCTCAGCCGCCTCTTCGACTCGGTCTCCTCGGGGCCTTCAGTCCCCCAGCGGCTCACCAATAGTGTCCAGCTGTCCCCTCACACTTCAGAGGGCAGGAGCGTCGTCTCCGGGCCGCCTAGGGTTCCGAAAACAGGAGAATTAACGGGATTCTGCGCGGAGCTACGAGCTCACGCCGCCATCCCGATCGGCGTCCAAGCCACGCCCCCCTGGTGGCTAACAGACTTGAGGCTGCTTGTCTTATAAGCATACAAATGTTAATGCTCAAATTCTATTGATTCATAGGCAGCTTTTACAAGGAAACTATCATTGTTTTGTGTAAAGGCAGCCTGCATTGCAAACAAAATCGTATTTATTTTATAAAGCTCGAATACGTTTGTTGACAGGCAAAAGACTGCTTACACTACAAAAATGATTTTTTAGTTCTCATTTCTATCTAAAACTTCACTCTATACAAGACATTACCATTTCTAGAGAAAATACATGAATTAACGCAACCATGGCTGCCTATGCACTTCTGATTCTCCCTCCTGATAAAACTGAATTTATTCTCATCTCCTCAAACAACAGTACTCTTGCCGACAACTGGATATTGGACTCAAACTCATTCTAAATCAACTACTGATAAAGCCAAGTCCCTTGATTCCACTTGAAAATCCAGCTCTTACTTCAAGGCCAAGCCAATGGCAATTTTGCCCCATTCTCAATACTTGGTATAGGGATCAAATCAGCAAGTGCTAGTTCAATCTTTAGTGTCTCTAGAGCACAGTATTGATCTCCTTTGCTCACCGCATTAAAAGTAGTTCTAAACTCCGCAACAAGACTAATCACAAACACCAAGAAGACAGATCACATCTGTTATCAGTCCTTTGAACTCTAAACAGGCTCTATTAGAAAAGGACATCATGCATCAATTATAAATGGATATGTTTGTCTTAAAGATTATTTTCATTGCCAATTGCAAAGCTCTCCAGTGTCGTCTTGAGGCAGCCATGGTGTATACAACTTCAAATAATTACAAATAAAGAAATATCAATACTAGTGATTGATTGTTAAGGCCATTTTCAACCAACTGTAAAAAAAACTAAAAGCGAAGCAAAGAAAAAGTTCTACTGCTCCACAATATATATATATATATATATATATATATATATATATAGCGCACAGTAAAACACAAATGCATACACTGTACACGTATCTGAAAGAAACACGTTAGTGATAGATTCCTTTCCTTAAAATTACCCCCAGGCGTCTGACTGGATCCGGAAAGTTTTTGTCAGCAGTACCCCTGCACGTCGGTAGGCGTCGTGGTGCGGCTCCTTGTACGTCATTGGTGTCGTAATCGCCGAGATGACGTAGATGGAGCTACTTAGATGCGCCCACGCGCGCTGATGTCAGTTCTTTCTTTTTCCGCGCCAGCAAGCGCAGATCCGGAGAGAGCGGTACCCCCATTCACTTTATGACGGAGTTATTTTTGGGACTGTCTGTGTTTTTCGAGTCTTCGACTCCATGTGTATAGGGATGCCTGGTTTTAAGTCTTGCGCAGCTTGTCCCCGCACGATGTTGGTGAAGGACCCGCTCCGTGAGTGTCTCTACTGCCTGAGGCGCGACCACGACTACGAGTCGTGCCCCGAATGCCGGGCCATGGCTCCGAAAACTTTGTGGTGGTGGTCCCGAAAGTTGCTGGAGGCCTGGGAGTCGGTTCCGCGCCGTTCAAGGTACTGGTCCCGTCGGAGGTCAAGGGACCGGTCGTTTGACGAAGTCTTGGCACTCGGAGTCAGGTAAGGTGAAGCACAAGAAGTCGAAGCAGTGTAGTCCCTCTTCGCCTTCCCCTTGCCCAGTGGTTCCCAAACTTTTCTGACCCGCGGCTCCCTTGGCCTATTGGCTACGACTCCCCTTTATGTTTCTTTTTTTTTGGCAGGTAGGAGGAAGTGAGGGGGGATTTAAACCCTGCCTCGGCTTGCCATCAGTGTATGTATGTAAACAAATATACACTCAACCATTTATCTATCACATAAGTATTAAAGGCATTCATTAATAATGGTTTACTTACTACTACACAGTGGAACCAATTTAATCAACCTTAGAATGGCAGTCATAATTAAAACGTGCATGGGCTGTAACTTCTTTTTGGGGCAGTCTTATATAGCGCAAAATCGACCCAAAGGTATTGGAGCGCTTTACACAAGCTTCAGTGAGTGGGTGATGTTTACACATTGATTAAACTTCACGGGTCCCCTGTTATAACTACACTGCCCTTTTGATAAATATCTTTTCCAACATGAGGTTAATCTTTGCTATTATTCTATTGTTCTCATGATCAATATCTTTTGTAGCACGTGGTTTATATTAACTTGTAGAGATTCTAGTACACTCTTATATTAAGATTTCTGTTTCACCTTTAAGTGTCACTCGATATGTCACAATGTTGTTTTTATTATTGTCCGTCTTACTTACACTTTTATTTCAGCATTAATCCACCAATTTGGACACCCATTTAAACTCTTTTTGATCATTGATTTTTTTAGTGATGTGCTTCAATTGTGGTAGATAGCTCCCCTTCCTGATTTGACATCTTTTATTTTCAGATTGTGAATTGTCCCCTGATGAAGGGCCACGTCCCGAAATGCATAGGGACATCGTCAATACAATTGGATGTTGTTGAATAATAAACTGCGTGCACCTTTCTGCAATACAGTCACTATGATGTAATACGTGACCTACAAAATAAACTCATTCCTAAATGGATTAGCAATGAAAAAGAAATTTTTTGTGTTCTTGCACCTTAATTACTAACATTGGAATGTACTGAAGGAGTCCTCGTCTCCTACTGGTGTGCCTTAGGAAGTAGTGCAGGTGACACCTGCACTCCCCTTATCCTTGAGTTGAAATTTCGAGCCCCTACCGGCCGGGAGGGACTCATTCCCTGGCACCCAAAGATACGATTATTACCGTACTGATACTGACCTATTTGAACGTTTACCAAGGAGTGCCGCCATCCTCATATAACTTGTTGCATCATCACTTCGGACAGGTAGGTATTACAGATAGTCCGAAGGGGCTACTCCCTCCCCTTCGAGTCTACCCCACCAGCCATGCCACCTCAGTACCACCCCATGTCGGGGGATCCCTTGGCTCTACTCCAGCAGGAAGTTGCGGCCCTCTTGGCCAAGGGGGCCATCGAGCGCGCTCCGAGGCCAGAAGTAGGTCATGGTTGTTACTCCCACTACTTCCCGGTCCCAAAGAAGGACAAGGGCCTGCATCCTATCTTCGGACCGTCAATCGCTTCCTCCGGAAGGAGAAGTTCAAGATGCTCACACTGGCTGCCTGTCTTGTCTGCCCTGGACCCGCAAGACTGGATGGTAGCGTTGAACTTACAGGACGCTTATTTTCATATCCCCGTCCTGCCGGCCCACCGGCGTTACCTGCGGTTCACGGTAACCACGAGCACTTTCAGTTCATTCTGCTCCCTTTTGGCCTTACCAGCGCACTTCGGGTGTTCACGAAAGTCATGGCGGTGGTCGCAGCTCATCTGCGCAGATCAGGGGTTTGTCTTCCCCTATCTCGACGACTGGCTTATTTCTGCTAGTGTCGCTTTGTATCGTCAGTGAATAAATTTTGAAAGAAGCCCGGCAAAAAAAACAGGGTTTTCCAGCACTATTGAGACTCATGTGTAATAACAAAATGTACAACATGAGAGAGGTTTCCGTGGTCGAGACTTACTCAGATAAAGACGCAGATAGGCTTATAAAAAAGAGGTCAGAGAGAAAGTGTTCAAGGGGTATAATGAATATAATTACATACCCAGCTTGGATAAAGGGAGGGTTCCCCAGGGTGGGCAAGGAAGGGGTGAGGGAAAGGGGGTCACATATAGATAGCGTTTTTGAGCACTGGGTTGGGAGCATAGGAGAAAAAATTGAAAGTCCTCATATGTAATAATAAGCAGAGCACTATTAGGAGTTGGCCTGGCCGGTCCACATACACACAAATTATGTTAAAGGATAAAAAAAGCCCATGAAATAAGGGTGCTGACTTGGAACGTAAATGGGCCAAGGGTTAGTGGTAGAAGAAGGAAGATTTTAGAATTGCTCAAACTCTCGGGCAAGGATATCATAAAATTTCAGGAAACACATTTACGTTGTGAGGAATAGGATGGGAAGTCTTAAAAGGAATACATGGATCACCCATTTTTCATTCAGTAATCCATCCTTAATGTAAAAGGGGTGGCGATAATATTTAAAAGTTCTGCACAAGTCCGATTTGAGGGCTCCATTGCAGACCCAGGAGGTAGATGGCTAATCAGCAACATTAAGATAAACATTTGTAGGTTACTATGCCCCTAATATGGATGGCATATCTCCGCTTATGGAACTATTATCACCATTTGCTCGAAATAAGATATTATATAAATATAGAAGGAGATTTTAACACTCTGCTGGATCCAGTCTTGGACAAATCCACACCTTGACCAACAGTGAACTCATCACAAATAAGGGAGAGTACACATCATTTAATAAAGAATCTAGGCCTGGTGGAGATCTGGAGGTTAAAGGCGAGCCAGAGGAAAGGTTACACTTTTCAGAATAAAAAATATTCTAATTCTTCTAGAATTTACTATTTTCAAAGGACATAAAGCTAAATAGAAATATCAACAGTGTATCACATCAGCCGATACAACTATCAGTTTATGCAGGAGAAAAACTGAAGCTCTCGCTGGGGAGTTTCCCTCCTCAGACTAGATGGACCATAGATAGAACCTCACTAGGGGATCTGGAAGTCATATATGCTTTGAAAAACGACACAGTAGAAATCTTCTAGTTAAATGATCCCTCTGCCCTTGCATATTGTGTGGGATCCGTACAAAGCTTATATTTGTGGGAGGCTAATTAGCTATGCAGCACACAGAAGGAAAGGTGAAAATATACTTACAGAATATGAATTGAAAATTTAAGAAATTCAGGGAGAACTAGCAAACTGTACTCCACAGTAAATTAAAATAGGCCAAGGAGCCTTTCTGGAAGGGAGGGTGCAGAAAAAGTGGAACGCTAGCAAGTTGGCACATTATGGGGAAGGGTGTGGGAAGTTGATAGCTTGGAAGACAAGTAACGTTAATACTCTGAATGAGATCAAGGAAGTACTGATTCTGACCTCCAAAGAGCAATGTACAGACCACCTAAAGATTGGGGTAGCTTTTTTTTAAATATTATTATTTAAATCTGAAAGAGGCAATCGGTTATGGATTCATCACCCCCAGGCATCAGACTGGAACCAGAGAATTTTTTCCCTCAGCAGTACCCCAGCGCATCAATAGGTGGCGTTGGTCGACTCCTCATTTGTCGTTGGTGTCGTGGTCACCGGAATCACGTCACGGTATCTACTTAAATGCCGCCCTCGCGTGCTGACGTCAGTTCTTTCTTTTTCAGCACCAGCCAGCCCAGATCTGGAGAGAGGGGTACCTCGAGTCACTTTTTGACTCCATTTGTGCGACTTTTGTCGACACTTTTTTTCAGTCGTGCGACTCCTGGTGCACAGAGGGATGTCTCGTTGGACCGGCTTCAAGACTTGCGACTTCTGTCGCAAATTGATGTCGGTCACAGACCCACACCTCCTGCGCCTTTGGTGCTTGGAGTGCGAACACAACCCGAAGTCGTGCTCCGACTGCCGGGCCATGAACCCGAAGTCTTTGCTGGAGCGGTCCCGAAAGCTTCTCGAGGTCGTGGGACCGGTCGCGGAGTAACCACCACCACTCGTCAACGAATTCTTCGTCTTCAGGTAAGTCGAAGCACAAGACGAAGGCAAAGAAGCATCTTCGTGTTCTCCCTGGCCGACACGGGAAGCAGAAGATAGTAGTCCGACTCCACCCGCTAAGCCTGTTGGGCCGACTCAGGCCTTCCCTCCTTTTGGCCAGAGTATCCCCTGCCCAGCTTTGCAACTTTTACGAAGCCTTACATTCCATCTTTGGGCAGCCCGACTCCGCTAGCACACCCTCGGGCCCCGCGGACTCAGCTGGGGGCTCTAGGTCTTCGATGCCGATGGCTTCCGCTCGGCAAAACACACAAGATGATGGACGGAATGTTGCACATTGGCAAAACATTCACCCTCAGTCATATTTGGGTTTAATCCATCGTTATTTTGCTCACCACGCCACCCCAGTTCAGACATGGCCATATGCAAACCAGTCTTGACCCCGTGCCTCATGGGAACAGTCCAGCCTGAACTACCAAGCCATGTCTTCCCTGGACCGGAATCAAGCATCCTAGGACCGGCTTCGACACCCCAGGGCCCCCAAGGATCCAGGCCTGGATCTGGATCGGCACCGGTCGACCTCGTGACACCTCTGGCGCCAAATACAGTGACGACACCTCCGCCCCCTCCAATGCTGGTTGTGTCCCCAGTCGATGTGGACTCCAGCCTCCCCTCGATGTAGACACCGAGCCGGACCGACGTTGGGACCAGCGCTGACTGGTACTTTTGTACCCCTGTTCTCCCCTGGTGTTTCCTATCACCCTGAGTGGCTTCCAGGGGAGGGTGAGGAGGACTGGGTGGGGTCTATGGACCCTCTAGCAGACCAGTTAGAGGAACCGGACTGGAGGGAGGAGTTGGGTGATGTCAGTGGTTTGGACACCTCCCCAGACCTTGGCATGCTTTCTCCCCCTACCGTGGCTACAGAGGAGGGTACATCTTATGCAGTGGTGTTGCTTAGGGCGGCTGAGGCCTTAAACCTCGAGCTTCCTAAGGTGGCAGTCAGGACTAACCTCCTGACTGAGGTGCTGCAGCCGGGAGCTGCCTCTTCGGAGTCCCTGCTGCCGTACAATGAGGCCTTCACGCACATCCTTTTGGGCACTTGGTCCAAGCCCAACACAGGGGTTCCTGTGGATAGAATGATTGCCTGATGCCACCGCTCAGCCCCAGTTGACCCCATTTTCCTCTCTCACCATTCTACCCCTGAGAGCTTGGTAGTCCAAGCCTCGACTTCCAAGGGTGCATTCCCTAACGCACCACCTGATAGGGAATCCAAGAAGCTGGACCACCTTGGGAAGAAGATGTTTTCTTCCTCCAGTTTGGGACTGCGGTCTGTGAACACCCCATGTCTCTTGGGCCTTTACTCCCACTTGGTATGGGACACGGTTGCACAGGTGCTGCCACAGTGCCCGGAGGAAGCCCAGGCCATGCTCTCCCTTGCAGTTGCCGTAGGGAGAGACGCAGCGAAGCTCACCATCCAATGTGAGCTGGACACCGCCGACTTACTAGGCAGGGTGATTTCCTCATCAGTAACCCTCAGACGCTATGCCTGGTTGAGGTCTACTGGCTTTTCGGGTGATGTCGAAGCTACACTTTTGGGCATGCCCTTTGATGACCGTCGCTTGTTTGGCGGCAAGGCGGACAGCACGCTTGAGTGCTTTAATGACTCGATGACTACGGCCTGGTCCTCGGGCCTCGCATCCACCCCTTGCCCAGTGCAGTCTGCCTTTCGCCCTTTTCGTGGCTATGGAAGGGGTGCCCCACCACGTCCCGCCCAGAGCTACAGGCCTGCTCAAGCTGTCCAGCCGCTGCGCAGCAAGGGACGTGG
This sequence comes from Lissotriton helveticus, assembly GCF_964261635.1. Classification (NCBI taxonomy): domain Eukaryota; kingdom Metazoa; phylum Chordata; class Amphibia; order Caudata; family Salamandridae; genus Lissotriton; species Lissotriton helveticus. Next base: position 773,718,534 of record NC_136070.1, on the reverse strand, counting down.
TACCCACCGTCGTGGGTCTGGGGGCCAGCGGGTGGGCCAGTCCAGCAGCACCCCCTCTGCAGCAGCCTCCAAGCCCTCCTAGTCTAACCTTTCAAGGCCACCTTTTGCCAGTGGGCGGCAGGATTCTCCATCACCTCCCCCACTGGCTCAACAGAAAGTCGGACAGGTGGGTTTTGCAGATGGTCCGAAGGGGCTACTCCCTCCCCTTCGAGACTACCCCTCCATCCATGCCACCTCACACCCATCGCATGTCGGAGGATCAATTGGCCCTTCTCCAACAGGAAGTTATGGGTTCTGTTGGCCAAGTGAGCCATCGAGCGAGTTCCTGCCCCAAAAGTAGGTTGTGGTTGTTATTCCCACTACTTTCTGGTGCCCAAGAAGGACAAGGGCCTGCGTCCTGTCTTGGATCTCTGTAACATCTACCGCTTCCTCCTGGAGGAAGAAGTTTAAAATGTTGACACTGGTTCAGGTCCTGTCTGCTTTCGACCCTGGAGACTGGATGGTATCGTCGGACTTGCAGGATGCTTATTTTCGCATCCATGTCCTGCCGGCCCATCAGTATTACCTACAGTTCGCGGTACCCTCCCCGCTCCCGCCTCCCAGCTCCTCCCTCCCTCCCACTTCGCCATATATGGCGACCGGGCAAACGCGCAGCGTTGACGTGCAGCGGGCGCGCCGATTGTGCGCCGAAGGTGCGCCAAAGGTAAGACCGTCTGCGCCCGTCCGCACCTGGACCGCGCCCAGGGCCATGACCCCTGGCCCCCACAGACACCCGCCCACCCGCTGGACCTACGACGCCACTGAACTCAACGCACTCAACGCCGGCCGAATCCCGGGTTGCTACCGAGCCACCCCGAGACGCACCCACGGATCCTTCTGCTGCAACTCCTGCAAGTTCACCTGCATCCGGACCTGCACCCCTCCAGCACCGACCAAGACCAAGACGAGCAACAGCAGCAGCCACCTGAAATGCATCCTGCTCAACATCCGCTCCGTCCACAGACACGCCGTCGAGCTCTGGAATCTGCTCGACACCACAGCCCCAGACGTCGCCTTTCTCACGGAAACCTGGATGAACGCCTCTTCAGCGCCCGACATCGCTATCGCCATCCCAGATGGCTACAAGATCATCCGGAGGGACCGCATCAACCAGACTGGAGGAGGCATCGCCATCATCCACAAGAACACCATCCGCATCAAGACCAACACCGACGACACCCTCGCACCCGCCGAGCACCTGCACTTCCAGGTCCACATCAACCCCAAGACCACCCTCAGAGGCACCCTCATCTACAGACCCCCGGGACCACGCACACAATTCAGCGAGGAGATTGCCGACTTTGTCAGCCCGCAGGCCCTCCCCTCCGCTGACTACATCCTCCTCGGGGACCTCAACTTCCACCTGGAGAACAACAACGACCGCAACACCACCACCCTTCTGGACAACCTCGCAAACCTCGGACTCAAGCAGCTGGTGACCACCCCCACCCACTACGCCGGACACACTCTCGACCCCGTCTTCTCATCCAGCAAGGACATCACCTTCAGCCACGCCACCGGACTCCACTGGACGGACCACAGCTGCGTCCACTTCAGCTTCAGAAGGACCACGATCCACCACCGCCAGCAACAGGTTGCACGCAGAAACTGGAACAAGATCACAGCCTACCAGCTCGCGACCTCCCTGAGCAAGAACCCTCCCACCGGCGCAACGAACCCCAGCCAAGCGGCCACCAAACTCACGTAGTGGATCAGCGACTGCGCAGATGACCTCGCCCCCCTGAGGACCCCGCCTAGCAGACCCGGCAGCAAGAAAGCCCCATGGTTCACCGACGAACTCAAGAGCTCCAAGAACAACTGCCGAGCCCTCGAGAGAGCCTGGCACAGAGACCCAACACCGGACAACATGACTGCCCTCAAGCTCGCCACCCGAAAAACACCACCAACTGATCCACGCCACCAAGAAAACCGCATTCAAGGAACGACTGGACAACAACGCACACAGCAAAGAACTCTTCAACATCATTAAAGAGCTCTCCAACCCCAACGCCGGAAACAACGACATCACCCCGTCGCAAGACCTCTGCAACTCCCTCGCCTCCTACTTCCACAACAAGATCGCGGACATACACAACAGCTTCAGCACTCAACCGACGCACGCCACGACCGAACCGTCGCCCCCCACCACCACCCTCCGCGTCTGGACCCCGATCAGCACCGAAGACACCGTCCGCACGATGAACTCCATCCACTCCGGATCTCCGACCGACCCCTGCCCTCACCACGTCTTCAACAAGGCCGACGCTGTCATCGCACCCCACCTGCGGGACATCATCAACACCTCCTTCGACACCGCCACCTTCCCGGAGAGCTGGAAGCACGCCGAACTCAGCGCTCTACTTAAGAAGCCATCAGCCGACCCCACGACCTCAAGAACTACCGCCCCATCTCGCTGCTCCCGTTCCCTGCAAAAGTCATCGAGAAGACCGCCAACAAGCAGCTGGCCGCCTTCCTCGAGACGAACGGATCTCTCGACCTCTCGCAGTCTGGCTTCCGGGCCAACCACAGCACCGAGACCGCCCTGATCGCAGCCACCGATGACATCCGAGCCCTGCTTGACAACGGAGAAACAGCAGCCCTCATCCTCCTAGACCTCTCCGCGGCCTTCGACACTGTCTGCCACCGTACACTAGAGCAGCGCCTCAGCAACGTCGGAATCCAGGAGAAGGCACTGGAGTGGATCATCTCCTTCCTCGCCGGAAGGACACAGAGAGTCCGCCTCCCCCCGTTCAGATCAGAAGCCACCAAAGTCATCTGCGGCGTTCCTCAAGGATCCTCGCTCAGTCCAACCCTCTTCAACGTCTACTTTAGCCCCCTCGCAGACATCGCACGCCAGCACAACCTCAACTTCATCTCTGACGCCGACGACACCCCAGCTGATCCTCTCCCTCACCAACGACCCCGCCACCGCCAGAGCCAACCTACACGAAGGGATGAAAGAGGTAGCCGAATGGATGAAGAACAGCCGCCTGAAACTGAACTCGGACAAGACGGAAGTCCTCATCCTGGGATCTTCACCCTCCGCCTGGGACGACTCCTGGTGGCCCCCCGCCCTAGGCAACGCACCCAAACCAACAGACCACGCACGCAACCTGGGCTTCATCCTGGACTCCTCCCTCTCCATGACCAAAAAAGTCAACGCCGTCTCCTCGTCGTGCTTCAATATCCCGCTCATGCTACGTAAGATCTTCCGGTGGATCCCCACCGAGACCAGGAAGACGGTCACCCAGGCCCTCGTCACCAGCCGTCTGGAATACGGCAACTCCCTCTATGCCGGAACCACCCCCAAACTCCAGAAGAGACTCCTGCGGATCCAGAACGCCTCAGCACGACTCATCCTGGACATCCCCCGCCGCAGCCACATCTCCGGACACCTGAGAGACCTGCACTGGCTCCCGGTCAACAAGAGAATCACCTTCCGTCTCCTCACCCACGCACACAAAGCCCTACACAACCAAGGCCCAGGATACCTCAACAGCCGCCTCAACTTCTACGCTCCCAAACGCCAGCTTCGATCGACCGGCCACGCCCTCGCCGCCGTCCCCCGCATCCGAAGAGCCACCACAGGGGGACGGTCCTTCTCCTACCTCGCCGCCAAGACTTGGACCTCCCTCCCGACCCACCTCCGCCTGACCCAGGACCACCTCGCCTTCAGGAAGCAACTCAAGACCTGGCTGTTCGAGCAGTAGCGGACCCCCCTCCCCTAGAGCCTTGAGACCCTCTGGGTGAGTAGTGCGCTATATAAATGCTCTGATTGATTGATTGATTGATTGATTAGGCAACAAGACTTTCAGTTTACCATGCTCCCCTTCGGCCTCACCAGCACCTCTCCGGTGTTCACGAAAGTGATGGCGGTGGTCACAGCTCATCTGCGCAGATCAGGGGTTCCAGTCTTCCCCTATATCTATGACTGGCTGTTGAAGGCGGGCTCGCCCCACTCTGCTGTCTCCCACCTCCAGACTACAGCTGACCTCCTGCATTTGCAGGGGTTTACCATCAATGTGCAGAATTCACACCTGATTCCCTCTCAGAAGCTCCTTTTCATCGGAGGGGTTCTGGACACAGCACAGTTTCGGGCTTATCCTCCCGAGCAGCGAGTTCAGGATATTCGGGCTATGATTCCGATCTTTCAGCTTCTGTCCCGGGTTTCGGTCAGAATGACCCTAAGGCTACTGGGCCTCATGGCCTCCTGCATCCTGCTGATGGACTATGCCATGTGGCATATGCGGGCTCTGCAGTGGGACCTGAAGTTCCAGTGGGCACAGCATCAAGGGAATCTTTCCAACTGCATCCAGATCTCGGAGGGCACTGCACGTCAATTGCAGGGGTGGCTAACAAACCAGGATTGGGTCAACGGCAGATCCCTCTCCCTTCCCCAACCAGAGTTCACAGTGGTGACAGATGCATCACTGCTGGGGTGGGTCGGCCACATGTGAGAGGCGGAGATCGGAGGCCTCTGGTCTCCAGCGGAGTCCAGACTCCATATCAACCTTCTGGAGCTTCGGTCCATTCGTCTTGCACTAAAGGCATTCCTTCCCTCTGTCAGGGGAAGAGTAGTTCAGGTGTTCATGGATAACACCACTGCCATTTGATACTGCAACAAACAGGGCAGGGTGGGGTTGTGGACCCTGTTTCAAGAGGCTCTCCACCTTTGGACATGATTGGAACATCAGGGCATATCTCTAGTGGGTCAACACCTGGCAGGTTCTCTGAATGCCAGGGCGGACTAACTCAGCTGCAGATGCATGATGGATCACAAATGGCGTCTTCACTCCCAGAAGGTGCAAGGTCTCTTTCAGCAGTGGGGAGAGCCTTGGTTAGATCGGTTCGCCACCGAAGAGAAAGCAAAATAGCAGCAGTTCTGCGCGTTGGAATTTCCAGGGCGGCACTCGCTAGGCGACGCTTTTCATCGCGAGTGGAGTTGTGGTCTTCTATAGGCCTTTCCGCCTATACCACTTCTGCCCAGAGTGTTGAAGAATATCAAGCACGACCAGGCCCAAGTCATTCTTATGGCCCTGGATTGGGCACGAAGAGTCTGGTATCCTGAGCTATTACACATGCCCATCGATCCTCCGATCAGACTGCCTCTTCTGGAGGATCTCTGTCTCAGCAGCAGGGGACAGTCCTCCACCTGAACCTGCCAGCATCCACCTCCTTGCGTGGAGGTTGAGCGTCAACAGTTGACAGCTTTCGACTTTCATCCCGAAGTCTGTAATGTTATCTTGGCAGCCACGCGTCCCTCCACCAAAACGATATTCGCCTGTAGATGGAACAAGTTTGTGGCATGGTGCACAGCAAAGGCTGTGGATCCCCTTTCTGCACCCCTTTCAGAGGTTCTCCTCTTCATTCTTTCTTTGGTCCAGCAGGGCTCTGTTCTGGGCACACTTAAAGGCTATATTTCGGCCTTCCTTCGGCTGCCTGACCAACCATCTCTTTTCAAGTCCCCCTGTCAATCGCTTCTTTAAGGGCATTACTCACTTGCTTCCTCCAACTCCTTTCATAATGCCCCAGTGGGACTTGAACCTAGTTCTCACTCGCTACTTTCGAGCTGCTACATAACTGTCCTCTCAGGCTTCTGACCCTTAAAACTGCCTTTCTGGTTGCCATCACCTCTGTTTGCAGGGTGAATGAGCTTCAAACCCTTTCTTCTAATCCTCCTTTACTGGCTCTTCATCCGGACAAAGTTGTCCTTCGCACTAGGTCTTCTGTCCGTCCCAAAGTGGTTACCTCTTTCCATATAGGACAGACCATGATTTAGCCCACCTTCTTCCTGCCTCCGCATCCTTCTAAAGACGAAGAGAGGCTCTACCGTCTGGATCCAAAACGTGCACTTTCATTCTATCTGGATCGCACAAAACAATTCCGGATGGATAACCAGCTCTTTGTTGGTGATGTGGGCGCCAAGAAATGTTGGCCGTGCAAAAATGAACCATCCCCCGATGTGTCGTTCTTTGCATCAAAATCTGCTATTCCTTAGTGAAAAAGGAACCTCGAGTGGGGTTGCGTGCCCATTCCACCAAAGCGACGGCAGCCACTACTGCTTTGGGACGTGGAGTCCCCCCCCTTCTTGACATCTGCCAGGCAGCTATGTGGACTTCACGGCACACGTTTACCCGATTCTACCGCCTGGACAGTTCTCCACGACTTTCTGGTTTGAACTTGGTTCACAGACCCACCACTGGGGTTGGTATTGCTGGGGTATCTATTCTAAGGTGAGGAATCCATAACTAATTGTCTCTTTCAGATGAACAAGTAACTTACCTTAGGTAACAATATATCTTTAAGAGACATAGATTAGTTATGGATTCCTCACCGCCCCACCCATCCTCCCCGTTCTGCGAATGGATTTCAGGGCCCTAGTTTTTGTGCACCAGTGGTCAATGTCATTCATGGCTCTGCGCTTCTGGATTAGAATGTTGTGTGAAGAACTGATGTCAGCACGCAAGGGCGGCGTCTAAGTAGATACAGAGACATCATTCCGGTGACCACGACGCTAACGGCGAACGCGGAGTCGACCGACGACACCTAGCGACCTGCAGGAGTACTGCTGAGGGGAAAAAAAATCTGGATCTAGTCTGGCACCTGGGGGTAATTCTAAGGTGAGGAATCCATAACTAATCTATGTCTCCTACAGATATATCGTTACCGAAGGTAAGTAACTTGTTCTTTTGTGCTAGACAAGCAACTCCCTTTCATAATGAACTCACCTTCAAAACAAATTTCATTCCTTCTTTCCAAAACACTTTACATTCTGGCTCAATGATTATTCTCTTAGTTATTCAGTGAGAATGAATGTGTATGTTTTCATTAATTTTACATACTCTTGTGACACCTACTTCCAAACGTCCTTACTGATAGACTAATTGACACCAAAATATAGCTTCTTGTACTGAATCTTCAACACGCTACTCAACATTTTCTTTTGGATATTCTGTAATAACCCAGGTAGACAGTTTGCCCTAACATTAAAAGATCCAGAAATATATGAAAATTAAAACATTTTATTCATATAATTTAGATATGATTCTAACAAAGCCAGAGGAAGTCTTTCCCTTACCATTACTATTCAGAAGCGAGAGGAGAGGCTTGTGATCTGCCTGATGATTAAGGTTTTGCCCCAGTTGTAAGGTTTTAAATGTTCTACACCCAATGCACAGGCAAATGCTCCTCATTCAGTGGTGGAATATTTTGATTCTGCCTGTGACAAAACCCTGGAAGGAATGGCAATAGTGACTTTTTTGCCTCCTATAAGTTGAGTTAGAACTACTCCTAGACTTAATGATGTGGCATCCACAGTGACAATACTCTGATGAATCAGAGAAAGCACTTGATTGAGAAGTTTTTACTAAGGCATCCTTAATCATTTGGAATGCCTCATCATATTGCTATGTGCAACTATACTTAACCTCTTTCTTTATTAAAGAATTTAACAGGATGTCACTTTTGAGAGGTTTTGGTGTGTATATATAAACCTTAGGCAGCTACATGATCTATTAAACATTATGATTGAGTGGATAGGGGGGCGTGGTTACGGCGCCGACCGGGATGGCTGCGTGAGCGAGTTGCTCCGCGCCGAGTCCCGTCTATCTCCTGAAATAGCTGGCCCCGCCTGACCTGGCAGCTGGAACTGAGCTCCGGTGGGGTCCCTGAACTAACGGGGAGCGTCTGACCCCCGTCGGAGCCCTGGGCGCTGCAGGCGGACGGACCTGCCGTCCTGCTCGAGGCGGCTGAAGGACAAAGCCAAGATGGCGGCGCCGAGCGAGCGAGCGCTTGGAGAGCGGCGCGCTGTGGGGTGCTGAGCGACCTGAGGCACCTGGGAGCCCTTGCGAGGCAGTGCGCTGGTGAGGGGCCCGAGGAAGCGGGACCGGAGCGACGGAAAAGGACGGCGGCGCTGCCTAGGCGCGAGCGGCGCCCCTCCCCCACCTGCTCGCCCGGACGGCAGGAGAGTGAAGCCCTCACTCGCGCTGCACCGGTGGCGGCGCTGCTGGTGACTGTGGCCGACCCATCTCAGGGGATACTGAGGCAGAGGCCACCGGGACACGGAGGAGGACGGCGAGTTGGCCGTGTACTGAGGGGGCAGCTGCCCAGAGCAAGTGGACACCCGGCTGGCCGCAGGAGGGGGTGAAGCAGCAGGGGCAGTGTATGGACCCCGCAGTGTACTGACGCAGCGCAGATTGGTGCCGCCGGGGGCGGGGGCTCAAATTGCCTGGTGGGGCGCCCCTGCCTCTCGGTCTTCCGTGGGGGCCCGTGCCCCTAGCCCCTGCACTTGGATGACGCACTGAAGATAGCGGTGGGGCTGCACGGCGTCCATCCCTGAGCTGGTGGTTGGCGACGGAGCGCCTTGGGGGGCCATTTGGCACTGCCTGGAGACAGGGGAGCTGCGCATCGTGTGAACTGCCGTTGGGCTGCGCCAGGTGTCCCTGGGAACGGGAAGGACGGAAGGGCGGCTGCAGCCGACCGTCATTGAAGGAGGCGGTTTGGGTGGCACGTTTCCCGTCGTCAAGATGGCCGCGCTGGGGGCTGGCCTCGCTGCGCCTCATGAGCGGGGGGACGGGACGTCCGAGGCCGCGGATGGCGATGCCCCAACGGAACCCTCACCACAGGAGCTGCGGCTGACCCTCCGTCTTGATGCCATTTTGGCCGCGATCACTACCACCAAGGATGAGCTGCACCAGGATATTGCGCAGGTGGCGTCCGGGCTTGGCTTGCTGAGAGCGGATCACGCCAAGCTCTCTGACCGTGTGAAATCTAATGAACAACTGCTCCAGGAGCTGAAACCGGCGGTGGTCACGGCGGAGCATAAACTTGATGACGTTCTCCACCGACTGGCAAATCTGGAGCGCCGAGCAGAGGACGCGGAAGGACGCAACCGCCGGAACAACGTGAGGGTGGTGGGGCTTCCGGAGAAAATTGAGAAGGATGATGCGGTGGCCTACTTGGAGGACTGGTTCCGCACGGTGGTGGCGCCGGAGGGCCTCTCCCCCTTCTTCTCCCTGGAAAGAGCGCACAGGGTGCCCGCGAAGCCCCCCCTGGAGGGCCGACCGCCCAGACCGATGGTGGCCAGACTGTTGCACTATAAGGATCGGGATCTGCTGATCCAAAGGGCGAGAGATCATGGGCCCTTCCAAGTGGACAACAGCAAGGTGACGATCTTTCCGGACTATACGCAGGAGGTACAGCGGAGCAGGGCGTCTTTTTTGTCGGTAAAGAAGGAGCTGAGAGAGGAAGGGATCCAATACTCCTTGCTTTTTCCATCCAAGCTGCGGATCATTGTTGACGACAGGGCTCACTTTTGCCAAACACCCGATGAAGCATGGTCCTGGCTGGAATTGTATCGTGCGGGGACGGATCGTGCGCACAGGCCTGCCAGGGATCGTGAGCAACCGGTCAGGGTCAGGAAGTCGCAGCGCATCCGCTCCCGGAATAGGCGCCAACGGGCCGAGCGAGAGGCGCAAATGCTAGCCGATAGACAGAGTGCGCTGGAGGCCACGGCGAACATCACGGGCTCGCAGCGGGATGACGCCTCCAGAGGTTCGGCTTCGGAGGGTGAAGGTGAGAAGTCCGGTGATGACGGCTCGGAGGTGGGGGGAGCGCAGGGGCCGGAGGTTACCCCACAAACATCTGATGGTATCTTTAATGGCTGAAGCGCATGGCCGCTGCACTTCTTATCAGGCCTGGACGCTCCTGACTTTTATTGGACTGCCAGGTTTGGGGCTGCTCTGGCAGCATGGGGCTGTGGGCGCGGGGTGGTTGCTCTGTCGTCCTGGTTCGGTGCTCCATTGTCCTCATCAGACCCTTAAGGTCTTCTGTGGTGTCGACCACAGATCAGTGTGATGTGTTGGGTGTTTGAGGTTTGGAACGGGGCTGAAGCTGGGTTACTAGGCCCTGTCCTGGGGAGGGGGGGGTTGGGAGTTACGGGGTTTGTTTTGGAGGGGTTGTGCAATTGCTGCGATGCGGGTCACATTTATTGGCGTGCGCCACTGTTGGGATTGATGCTCTATGGGGACGTTACCTAATTTGAAATGTGTCACATGGAATGTCCGGGGTATTCGAACTATGGTTAAGCGCCACAAGGTACATGCATACTTGGTGAGGCGGGGCGTTCAGATAGCGATGCTTCAGGAGACTCACTTGACACAGCAGGAATGTGGGGCCCTACAGAGGAGGTGGAGGGGTCAGGTGTTTGGCACGACTTACTCAGCGTTTGCCAGAGGGGTATTAATATGGATCAGAGCGGGCACGCCATTCCAAGTCGCGAGTCAAAGGATAGATCCGGAGGGTCGTTATGTGGTGGTGGAAGGACGCCTGTGTGGTAGGGAAGTGGTGCTATGTAACATCTATGCCCCCAACGCTGATCAAGCGCATTTCTTTGAGGATTTATCGCGCTCATTAGCGTATTATTTGGCGGGCCCTGTATTGCTGGCGGGGGATTTTAACTCCATTTCAGATGTGCTGTTGGACAGGTCACACCCGCCTTTGGTAGACTCCCCAGTGCGCAGACTTGCGACCCACAGGAGGGACTGGCAGGAGAGGTGGGGCTTAGTGGATGTGTGGAGGGCGCAGCACCCTGAAACTCGAGATTATTCCTACTTCTCGGCACTGCATGATCTGCATGTTCGACTGGATTCAGTGTTATGCTGTGAGTCTCTGGCGCAGATGGTGATTCACTCTGAATATTTGTCTAGAACCATATCGGACCATAACCCACTGCTGATTTCTGTGCAATGGCAGCTGGCGAGATCGGCGGTCCCTACGTGGAGACTTCGCCCGGAGACGCTGGAGGATCCGGCGTTTTGTGACACGGTCCGACAGGGTATAGACGAATACTTCACGGTTAATGCTGGGTCGACAGACACTAGAGCGAATGAATGGGACGCGATGAAAGTGGTGGTGAGGGGGGTGTGTATGGGTCGGTTTCTGACTGTGAGAGGTACAGTGCTGAATGACCTCGCGAAGGCGAGGAAGTGCTGAGAGGGGTGGAACGGCTGCGGCCCGAGCGACCGGAGCTGCAAGACAGCTTGTTGCGTGCTAAGGAGGCGGTGGCGACAGAGACAGAGAGACTGCGGTGCTATGATTATAAGTTGTATGCGGTGAAAGTGCATGACGAGCGAGATAAAGTGGGCACGCTCCTTGCGAAGTTGGCTGATCCGAACCCTAGAGGATGTCCGGTTATGAGTGTGCGACAGGAGGATGGGGAGGTGGTTTATTCGCAATCGGCGGTCCTGGGGCGCTTTCAGTCCTACTACGCGAGTCTATACACCAGTCACCTCGAAGTGGAAGCCGCGGACATAGGCGATTATTTAGCTCAGATCCCTCTACCGGTACTGGATGAGGAGGACGCCCGGGATCTGGGGGGCCCTGTAACCCTAGCGGAAATCAGAGGGGCGATTAGTCATATGGCGCGGAACAAAACTCCTGGGGTGGATGGGTTGCCGATCGAGTTCTACGCCAAATTTATGGAAGTGTTGGCTCCCAGACTGCAGGTTGTATATGCGGAGGCGAAACAATTGGGGCGGTTGCCTGACTCTATGACGGAGGCGCTGGTTGTGCCCCTGCTGAAGCCGGGCAGGGATGCATTAGATGTTTCTTCTTTTCGTCCGTTGTCTATGCTGACTGTAGATTATAAGATTTTGAGCCGAATCCTAGCCACCCGGCTCCTCCCACTGATGACCTCTTTGGTGCATAGGGATCAGGCGGGATTCATTCCCTCGAGGAGCACTTCGATGAATATCCGCCGGCTGATTGGGGTCATTGATAGTGCTGCCTTGGCGGATCCAGGCCCGGTAGTGCTGACGGTTGATATTGAAAAGGCGTTTGATAGCTTGGAATGGGATTTTTTAGATGGTGTGCTGTTGAAGTTCGGAGTTGGGGAGGGGTTCCGGGGCTGGACGAAAGTGCTCTATTCTTCGGCTAAGGCGAGGGTGCGGTTAGGGACCTTGGTCTCCTCGGTTTATCCGGTCTGCAGGGGCACGAGGCAGGGCTGCTCGCTGTCTCCTCTGCTCTTTGCTCTAGCGATGGAACCGCTGGCGGCGCAGGCGAGACAGGGAGTTGTTTTTGACGGGATTGCGCTGGGACTTGACTCACATTATATCTCGTTGTATGCCGACGACTTGTTACTGTACCTGGCAGACTCTGGAAGGGCTCTTGAGGGCGCGGTGGACATGCTGGACAGGTTCGGGAGGCTCTCCGGCCTCAGGGTGAACTGGACTAAGACCTGTGTGTTTCCGCTGCGGAAGACCACGCTCTGCCCGCAGCTCACGAGGCCGGTAGTGTGGGAACCCTCTTGTTTTGTTTACTTAGGAGTGCGTATCTACCATGCCACGGCGGACCTCCTTGAGGGGAATGTGGGGCGCTGTGTTAGGGCGCTGAGAGGCAGTATGGACTTCTGGGCCTCTCTCCCGCTGTCTGTACTGGGCCGTGTGGCGCTGTTGAAAATGGTGGCACTCCCGAGGCTCCTCTACTATTTTAGAACACTGCCGGTGTGGATCCCGCAGGGTGTCTTTCGGGAGCTGAAGACGTTGGTGACCGGCTTTCTCTGGGGCCACGGCCGCAGGCGGGTGGCATTGACCACCCTGATGAGACCCAAGTGTGAGGGAGGGGTGGCCGTCCCCGACTATGAGCTATACTATCTGGCAGCGCAGCTCCAGGTCCTGACGCAGAACGTGGCCAGAGAGTTCAGGGGGCCTGAAGATGGCCGGGGGGTTGGCATTCAGAGGTATGTCTTGTCGTCTATCGTGATGCAACAGAGACTGGCCAGTAGGGACCTCACGATGGAGGAATGGACGCTCAGATTATGTTGGAACAGGCACCTGAAGAGGGCTGGGAAGCGCCGGCCATACGCACCGGAGATTCCGCTGGGAATGCTCACTGCCTTACCGCATGGGGGTGATTGGTCCCAGTTGTTGGAGTGTGAGGACCTGGGCTTGCAGATGGTGGGTGACCTTTATGTGGACGGGACGCTGGCCCCGTTCCAAACCTTGCAGGAGCAATTCGGCCTGCCGAGTGGTACCTTCCTGTTGCATGCGGCGGTTATCGCGGCCCTGCAGAGGCATTGGGGGGGCGGATTGGCTGAGCCGGAGGTGACGACGGTGTGCCAATATGTAGTGATGGCAGCGGGCACCGTTAAGGCGGTGACCTGCCTCCACAATAGGATGTTAAATGAAGGTCTGGCCCCGTTGGCTGAGCTGAAGTCGCGTTGGGAGACCAGCGTCGGTAGACAAATCCCGGACTCCGTATGGGGTCAGGTGCTCCACAGGACCTGGAAGGGGACGAGGAATGCGAGATTCCAACAGGTGCATTATTTTGTGCTCCATAGGGCGTATTTGACCCCGGAGAGGTTACGGCGACACTTCCAGGTGCTTAATGCCATGTGCCCGCGATGTCTAGAACCTGAGGTGGATCTTGACCACATGCTGTGGGGTTGCCCGAAATTGGGGGACTACTGGTCTGAGATAGGGGACCTCTTGAATGCAGTCACGGATCGGGAGGTGGATTTTGACATGGCCGCATGCCTACTTCTTTGGTTCCCGCATACCAAAAAGACCAAGGTTACGAGCAAATTCATTGGGTTGGGACTGATACTGGCACAGCGTGAGATCACTTGGCATTGGAAGTCTAAAGAGGGGCCATCTGTACGGAGGTGGAGGAATGAATTGGTGAGGTGGTCGAGCTGTGAGAGTGTGTTACGAATGCGCCAGGCGACTAGGGCTGACAACGAGAAGTGCTTGGAACTGGCACGGTCCTGGGAGCTGGTGGTGCAGGCATTGAGGGACTATCTAACCGAAAGCGAGGACACTGATCAGTTATAACCAGGGATTCCGTGTGGCTACTTGCTTGTCAAAGCTTTCTGATAGTTGTCACCCGAGAGCAGGAGGGGGATGGTGGAACCCGCATTAGCAGCAGTTGAGGGGGGGGGGCACTGGGAGGGAGTTGTTGGAGGGAGTGGTTTGCCGGCTAGCGGCAACCTCCCGGAACCGGTTGGCCCAGGATAGTACTTGTGATGCTTTAGTGACATGACATTAGAGTGGCCTGGGATCTGATGGAGAGTGTGGGTTGGTTGTTGTGGGATAAAAGCGTATACGAAGTGTTATACTTGACCTGTGTCCCGAATAGGGCATGCACCGAGGTACCTCCAGTGAACTGACTTATTGATGCGCCGCCCAGCCTCCGGGATGTGGGCCGATCGGCTGTGTATTGTATTATTATTGCACTGTATGATGGGGACTGTTGGTGTACGGGTTGGTTTGTTGGATGTTTTTCTTCCTGATTCTGCAATAAAAATATATTTCAAAAAAAAAAAAATGATTGAGTGGATAGAGCCAAACAAAACCTGTAGCATTCATACTTTTTATTGTTTATCAAAAGTTGTAGATTCTAAAATCAACACCAACTATTGATGGCTCAAATACTTGAGTCCTATGCTTTGTGTAAACTAAAACACCACATTACTTTGTCTAATTATTGTACAATCCATACATAGTCAGATTATTGGCAAACTTTAGTACATATAGACCATTTTCACAATATCCTTTAATGCAGTATGTAAACCATTTCTAGGTCTGAGACATGGCTAATTTATGGTGGATACATATCTCAACACACTTTTCAGAAACAAATCGCCTTCATCAGGAATGCCATGGCTGTAACCTAATTGATCTCTACTTGATAAAGAAAATACGCATGTACGTAAATGATGAACAGGTTAATGTTCTATCATATGCCAACGTTGGTGGAAGTGGCTATAATTGATTGATATCTAATATCAGCACAGAACAGTAGTGAGAATGCTTAATGGGTCGACTTCTTGATGAGGGTTTCTTTATTTATCAAGTTATTTCCTTCTATATATGATGTTTCGTATCTAGATTTAGATACATTTGCCTATGTGCAGAAACGAGGTCTCTTTATATTCTTTCATGAATAGGTACGGTCCCACAACATGGTATTACGTCCTGTCTGGCGAAACCTAAATAAGACCTGAACTGGTCTTTCGGTCGGACTAGCAACATCTATTATCACATTTAGATAGTCATCCTTGGGGGAAAATACCCTTTGCCGCTATTTTGTTACCTACTTATTTAACCTTTTTTGGTTAAAAATGTGCACTTGTCAAGTTGCAACGTTATGTCTTTGATACAGAATGACAAAGATCTTGTCCAGAATGGTATTGTTTTTCAAAAGACTGTGTGTACACACTAGGATATTCCCCCGGAAGGGCCACCACTCCCTTGAAACACCCAAACAAAATATGCAGACGCTTTTGGAACACCGAGGCTGAGGAAGACAACCTAAATGGCAACCTGGTGTATACAATCTTTCTGGTATAATAAAAGTGGTAATGTATTGTGACCCTTTTGATAGTAATATCTGATGAAAGGCTGACTTAAGGTCCAATGTGGTGAAAGCTTTCACCCTGCCTAGTTTGGCCAGCAATTTTTGAATGTACGACAAAGGGTGACAGTCCACTACAATTTGCTTCTTTACTGATCTTATGTTGACACATTACCTCAAAGTGCTTTTTGTTTTACCAGAACAATCTGATATACCCATTCTGACTCCTCCATAAGTTCAATAGCACCAGATTCACACTTCTCTTACAACATTTTGGTAATTCATCTCTTGAACTCATTGTTACACTTTTGAGTTTGTGGTTCTTGAGATTTGCAAATATTTTGTAAAACTAACAACTTTGCAAAGTTCCTTGCAAAATACAGCTTTGTGTTTATTTAACAACAATTGCAAATTCTCATTACACCCATCGCTGGTCTAGGCATCGTGTTGTCCTCAAGACTGTCAGATGTAATTAATAAGACTGTATCAGACAACATGTCTCTATTAATAAAATTTAAAACTGCATTTCAGAATAGTCAATACTGAAGAATCACTCAAAAAGCGAGTTCAAGAGCAGTAAATCTGTAAACCACGTCGGTTTATTTAAATATTAAAGTGCATTGTGGACCTACATTGCATAGTCAGATTTAAATAATTAGTCATAAGTCTTAGAAATCAATTGTCATTAATGCTATTTAGCAATGAATATACATGCAACTATGAGCAAATTCTGAAAAATAGACTATGTTTAAAATGTGCTGCAAATCGATAGAGAAACATGCAGCACCCCTAGTAGGGAAACCAAAAGATCTGGTTCACACCCAAATTACAAATCTTTTGTGGCAAATTCACTGTTGAAAGCAATAGAAATCGCACAGGCAGGATCAAAACTAGAGCAAATCACAGTTCAACATTTTAAAACGTCATATTTCTGATCAAGACTTCTAACTGCAGATTCCTAACTAGGCACTAGAATGGATTTAGAGATTCTTTAGC
The DNA here is from genome assembly GCF_964261635.1 of Lissotriton helveticus. Lineage (NCBI taxonomy): Eukaryota > Metazoa > Chordata > Amphibia > Caudata > Salamandridae > Lissotriton > Lissotriton helveticus. The sequence continues at coordinate 773,702,148 of NC_136070.1, read as the reverse complement.
AGTACCTCTGCGTGCTGTCGGCTCCACGTTGACGTTCTGCGGGTCAGATCACAACTCTACAGCCTGCAGTGATTTACCCTTTCAGCACCCTGCTTCATTCATACCTCCCTTCCTCACTCAGCACCCTAGTCCGGAAAGCCTTGTGGGGCAAGCGTCAGCTAGAATAGTGAAACCAAACTTGTTTCCCACTACTTCCCCTGATAGGGATTAAAGAGGATAGAGACCTTTGTCAAGAAGTTTTTCCCCTCTACAAGTCTGGGACTTTGTTCTGTCAGTGCCAGCTGCCTTTTAGGTGGCTATTCTCATGCCTTGTGGGACTCTGTGGCCCAAGTGTTGCCCGTTGCTCCAGAAGAAGTCCAGCCATTCTTTCTTAGGCCTTGCAAGATGGTTGTGATGCAGCACAGTTCACCATCCACTGCAGTCTAGAAACTACTGACTTTATCGGTAGGGCTATTGACACTGGAATGGCCATTCATAGACATGAGTGGATGCGATCCACTGCTTTTTTGAGAGAAGTTCATGCCAGTCATATGAACATGCCGTTTTATGGTTCCCAATTGTTTTTGAGGGCATAGCCAATTCAATCATGGAGCGCTTCAAAGAGCGCAGGGCCACAGCATACTCCCTGGGCCTTTACTAGCAATTTTGCCCACTTTGAGGTTTTGGTAGGGGTAACCAATACTGTTGGTAGCCCCACAGGCACAACAATCGCCACAGCACTTTCGTGGCCGTGTTACCTATGGCAGAGGCCAGCAGGGACAGCTGGCAGCAAAGACTTCTGCAACCACAGCGCCCGCCCCCTCCATGCCCCTTTAGCATGCCCTGATTTGCACACAGCAACACGGTGTTGCAGGATCCTACACTTCAGGCAGTCACTTCGGACAGTTGGGTTCTGCAAATTGATCAGTGGTGCAACGCTTCAGGATTTCTAAAAACCCATCACACCTACCAGGATCCTCAGAACGACCGACAGAGGAACATCTGTGTCTCTTGCAGCAGGAAATGCAGGCTCTTTTGGCAAGGAGAGCCATAGAAAGAGTCCCAGCACCAGAAATTGTTTGTGGTTGTCATTCCTGTAGCTTCCTATTACCAAAAAAGGACAGAGGATCCGTCCCATATTAGACCTTTGACATCTCAATGTCCTTCTGAAAAATGAGAAGTTTAAAGTGCTCCCCCTGGCCCAGGTCTAGTCTTTCCTCAATCCTGGAGATTGGACGATAGCGCTAAACCTGAAGGACGCTTATTTTTACATACCTGTACTACAGGCCCCCAGCCGTTACCTATGGTTGGCCACAATCATTTTCAGTTTGCTGTGCTCCTTTTCGACCATACCAGTACTTCTCAGGTGTTCACGAAAGTGATTGTGGTAGTTGTAGCACATCTTCAGAGGTCAGGGGTCCCGGTGTTCCCCTCCCTCGATGACTGGCTGTTAAGTGCAGGCTCGTCCCAAGTAGTCATCTCCCACCTCCAGACTACAGGGAACCTCCGGACATCCTTGGGGTTAACTAACAGTGTGACAAAGTCACACCTGACTCCTCCAGAGACGCTCCCCTTCATCAAGCCATTTTGGACTGTGCAGTTTTGTGCCTATCCCTCATAACTCTAAAGCCGCAGTCCTAATGGCCTCCTGGATCTTGTTGGTCAAGCATGCCAGATGGCATATGCGGGCTGTACAGTAGGATCTGAAGTCCCATTAAACTGAGTACGAGAGGTATCTTTCCAATTTAGTACAGATTCCATAGGAGACTGCAAAATATCTGCTTTGGTGGCTGCAGGGATCACTGACATAATAATGATGCATGCAATATAAAAAAAACAAGCATATCAAAAACAAAATATAATTTTTTTAAGCTTTATTAACTGAGATACTTAAACACACATTGCGCACCTTCGATCATAGAATATATGCAAACATATGCAATAAACCAGAAAAAAGAAAAGATACATAAGGTATACATGGGTTGCCATGGGGTACATAATCAAACAGATATAAACAAGAAAGAGAGATACAGGAGTCAGGATATTCATGCTCAAATGATAAGGAACAATCACTTGTAGATTACAGTTCGAGCCATGGGCGTGGGTATTAACCAGTGTCGCCATCAGAGACATCATTGTCTAGAGTTAGCAAATAATCACGTAAGGGTTGCCAAATGTCTTTAGGTCTGGATGCTGTTGTGAGGCGTCGATTTTACTGGTGGAGTCACAGTAAATCATGTCCTTTAACCATTCATGTTTGGTGGGGGCTTTACTGCTACCCCAACATATCTCCAGCCAACGTTGGCCAGCAACAATGCAATGGCATTAAAGTGTCTAATACTAAGCAGAAGAGGCCTGACATATCCTAGCAAGGCCAGTAAGAGATCAGGGTCAAGAGTGAGCGCTTGTCGTTTCTGAAATCAAAGCAAGAATCTGTACCCAGTACGTTTGAATAACAGGACAGTTCCATGCAAAGTGTACAAAGTCTGCATGATCAGTACAACAATTTTGACATTTATGCGAGCGTATGGGATCCGTCTTTGCCAGGCCTTGCGGGGTGGTGTATGCACAGTAAAAATTTATAATGAAGAAGTGTATGCTTGTGGTTGGGAGAGAACTTTTGTTTGCATGTAGCAGAAATCTCACACTTTGTCTGGTATGGGGTGCCCTGAATCTTGTTCACTTGCCGTCCGGGTCCTCAACACCCACGGCTTTCAAAGCCAGGCAAGACTGGTAAAGCCAGGAGACTAGCTGAGACCCATTGGTGAATGTGATCCCTAGCATCACGGGGGAAGTCAGTAGGCTTCACTTGGTAAGATGGTCATATGTCGCACAATGTACCATGCAAGCACCTGGGGACAGAATGATCCATGCGGGTGAAGAGCCCGTTGACGTTGAGCGCATTGTGTGTAATAACATGTCCATCAGGAAAAAGATATCCTATTATGTGTTGGTGGTGTGCCCTGAGAGTGAGTTTTACTAATTATTCTTGAGTCATTGGCAACCATGGGTTATGGGTTAGTGGCAGAGCTGGTGAGTAAAGTAACCTACCCCCTAGATACCTGCGAGGTATTGTCCATGTCCAGCTGGTAGTGGAACGCCTTTGGATGTCTGTGGGGTCCTGTGTGAGACCCAGCGGAAGGATAGAGGGTAGAGGAGTGTGTCCTGCTAGATCTTGTTTCAGCTTCAAATATGGTAGTCGGGGTGGTACCAATAATAGGAGAAGTGACATTGTGCCACCATTAATAGTAAATCCGGCACGCCAAACCCTCCTCTTACATTTGGTGAAATCGGAATCTCACTTACAATCCTAGGTCGTTGACTTGCCCAGATCAGTTGAAGCAGAAGACTCCTTACAGTCGCTATAAAGTTGTTAGTCAAAGGAATCAGGATGTTCAAAAAGAAATATAAAAAACGAGGAAGGGCAACCATTTTAATAATGGCAATGTGTCCAGCCAAAGACAGACAAAGGTAGCTTGATCCAGCATTCAACCTGGGTGGTGAGCTTGTCAAAAGTAGGCCCATACTTCAGGCTAATCACCATTTTCTATCTGCCTATGCAGAATGATACCTAAGTATTTGGCAGGGGGTCATCGCACCAGGTAATGGGGTATTCTAGCTCACAAGTCACTGTGGCGTCCTTGAGTGGAAAGAGTTAAGTTTTGTTTTAATTGATAGCCCCAAAAGACATCTAAATCTAATAATTTCTCGGATAATATGAGGTAGATGGACGGCAGGGTCTCTGGCAAACAACTAAATATAGTTCATGTACATGGAATCTAAAAGCGGTCCATGTTAAAACTGCACACTGTGACAAAGTAACAAGAACACATTTGGTGAATTATGTAGGAGGTATTTATTATACAACCTCATCCATCAGCTTACAGTCACCAACTGTCAAACTATGGAACTTCCAGGTACTAAGTTCCATGTTAGAATACATAAAATGGAACCAGGGTACATCACACATCTCCCTTCATATATTTAAATAAAACATTTGAACTTTTAGATAATATAAAGATACTAAAAAAGTAAAACAAACATCTCATCTTACATAATCTTGCAGAAAACTAGGGATTTTGCGAACTCTATGACCCCTGCGAGTAGAATCATTTTTTGTATAATCATCATATGAATCTTCACCAGAGACATTCAGATCAGGATCAAATGTTCCTTGCAGATCCACTTGAACAACACGACTGATTCCAATTACGTCCATCATCTGTTTTTACAGCATTTTTTAAAAGTTTAATTACAGTTTTTACACTTGTAAATTTAGACCAGTTGTGACACCCCACAGGAGCCTTAATTTTAACTTTGTCACCAACTTTGAAATGGGAGATTTTAGAGGATCTACGAGTATCAACATAGACCTTCCTCTTCTTCTGAAGAAATAACTCTTTATCTCTCCACTTACCAATGGTATTGTTCTTTATACCTTTATCCAAGATCATCCAAGCTGGACATAAACTAGTATTAGAAGACCTCCTCTGAATAATTCAGAAGGAGTCTTTCCCGTAGTAGAATGTGGAGTAAATCGGTAAGCTGAAATCCGATTTTGTAACTCCTTTCTTCAATCAAGACTATTTACTCTCCAGTGTACCATTAGATTCCGGATGATACAAAGAAATTCTTTTATGTACAATACCACATTCAGACAGAAACTTTTCCATTTCACCTGAACAAAATTGAGGACCATTGTCAGAGAGTAAAGAATTAGGAAAACTTTCTTGTTTAAAAATGGATTCTAAAAACTTAATAACACACCAGGAAGTAATCTCTCTCACAGAGCTGACTTCAGCCCAACGTGAATATAAATCCATCAAAACAATTAAATAAGGAGTTTGTTGTTCCCCATGTAAAGGACCCACAATGTCAATGGCTGCCTCATCCCAAGGACAATTTGGCAATTTTCTGCAGACCATTGGTGAATGTCTAGGCTTAAGTACTTTATCACTCAATTGACAAGGAACGCAATCATGAACTGCACGTTCCACCATTAAATCAAGACCAGGCCACCAAAAATCCTGTCTGATACGTTCCTTTGTTTTAGAAATGCCCATATGTCCTTCATGTGCCATATTTACAATGATGTTCCTTAAACTTTCTGGTGGAATCAATCTTGTGCCTCTAGCAAGAACCCCATCAACAATAGCTAATTCATGAGACACCAAGGTTTACAAAGACTGTTGTTCATATTCTGCGACAACAAATCCATCACTTTCAACAGCTCACTATACTTACACAATTCTTCCTTCCATTCATCTTCCTTTATAGCTCCTAAAGTAATATCACACACCCTCACTTCAAACTCATCTCCAAACTCTTCATCTTCTCCTAATGACTCCTTAGTTTTTACATTTCCTACTAAAGTGACAGGCAATCTGCAGATACATTTCTACTCCCAGGAATATATTCACATTTAAAATTGTACTCCTGTAAAGAAATTACCCATCTTCTAATTCTTGAGGAAATGGAATCTAGTCCTTTTTTCTCGAAAATTTCCTTAAGGGGTTTATGATCTGATCTCACTACAAAGGGGATACCCAACACAAACTTCTTAAATTTATTGATTGCCCAATAAATGGCAAGAGCCTCCTTCTCAAACAGAATAATTATGCTCAGCACCTTTTAAACATTTTGAAGCACGAGCAATCAACTCCTCATGACCATTTTGCAACTGTAAAAGTAAAGCACCCAGACCTTTATTACTTGCATCTGTTACAATAAACGTTGGATCACCTGGTTTGAAGGCTTGTAAATTTGGTGCATTTTTAAAATGTTCCTTAATCTGAACAAACTCCTTGTTGCAATCATCACTTCACAGAAATTCAACGTTTTTACACATTAAACTTCTGAGTTTCTCCTTCTTGTCTTCAAAATTCTTAATGAATTTATTATAAAATTCTGCCATACCTAAAAATGAAGAAAGTTCTTCTTTTGAACATGGTTCCTTCAACATTTCTATGGTCTTAACAAGTTCCTCTTTAGGTCTTACACCATGTATTGAGATATGGTGACCAAGATAATCAAGCTCAGTAACACCAAACTTAAATTTCTCACGTTGTAGTGATAAACCAGCTTTAAGCATTTTCCCAAGTACACGTGTTGCCCTCATCATGTTCATCCACAGTTTTGCCACAGATCAGTACGTCATCCTGATAACATCTAACACCTGGTATGCCCTTTAATAGATCATTCATGATTCTCTGAAACACAGAGGCAGCAGATACTAACCCGAAGGGCATCCTCAAAAACTTAAACGCACCTATGGGTGTTATAAAAGCAGTCAATTCTTGTGAGTCTTTACTGAGAGGTACTTGATGATATGCTGATGCCATATCTAATGTCGTGAAATAACACGCTCCATCTAACGTCGAAACTAACTCTTCAATATTGGGTAGAGGGAATTTGTCCACTACTAACTCCTTGTTTAAAGCTTGAAGATCCACACATAAGCGAATCTCGTTATTGGCCTTGTGCGCTACGACTATGGGAGATAACCATTCAGTTTCTTCTAAAGGTTCTATCACTCCAGAAGTCAATAATTTATCAATTTCTTTTTTAACTGCTTCTTGCACACATATTGGAATCCGTCTCACCTTAGCAGCAACCGGCTTTGCACCACACTTCAGTTTAATCTGATGCTTATAGCCTTTCAAACATCCTAATGTGTCACTAAACAATTCTTTAAAATCTGTCACGAATTTTTCCTCAAGACCTTCTACAGTTTGTATTTGTACAGAAGGCTTAGCATTGGGATTCAGTATTACACCTAAACGAGCTTGATGAGACCAACTTAACAAACTGTCCCCTTTCTCAGCTACATAGATCTTAGCATCAACAAATCTCCCATTATATTCAATACAATCGATGAAATATCCTAACATTTTAATAGGGGTTCCACCATAGCCTGTGGGTCTGACATCTGACTTTCTTAAATTAATTTTTCCCAAAAAATTCTTATGAAACTCTTGTTTAGAAATGAAAGTGAGATGGGAACAAGAATCAAATTTCATCTTAATCTTTACATCACCCACCTTAACCCACTCGGATGGATGCACCACACTACACTCATTTATTTGAAATGTAACTTCTTTTGTCTTATTCCTACTGTCTCTTCTATTACGGAAACAACAATTTTTTCCATAATGTCCTCTTCTACCACACACATTGCAGTTCACCTTCAGAGCAGGACATTCCTTTGCATTTGCCAAATGACCAAACCTCCCACACCGAAAACAATTACCTTGAAATGTGCTAACATTCTTTTTCTCAATTTGTAACTTGTTTGTTTTGTTTTCGTTTTCATTACACTTGTCATGAGCCAAATCATTTTTATTCTTAGTTTCAACATTTTTTACAACTTGACACTGAACTTCTTCTACTTTGTCACAAAGAGTATTTGGTTTACCAACTTTACTCAATTCCCCTACACACTTAACCATGTGTTCCACACACTTTGCAATAACCATAACTTCATCTAAAGGTGGTTCATCCTTGAGCCAAAGTTCTTCTCTTATTTTGTCATTCGAACACCTTAATACAAAATGATATCTTATCCTTTCTTCCACCAACCCACCAAATGTACAACTAGAAGCTAATTTGCGTAATGAAGTAACAAACTGTTCATCAGTTTAATCTTTTCCTTGGTTTCGTAATCCAAAGTAATACTTCTCCATGATCGTACTCACCTTTGGTAAGTAATGCAAGTCTAACTGTCATATGCAAATTTCATATTCATTTAAGCCTCTCTGCTCTGCTTGGCTTAGTTGTGGTAAATTTTCTAGAACTTCCTGTCCTTCACCTCTTAGACAATGCATTCATAGTGCATGCTTTCTCTCGGCACTCAGTTCAGTAAATCTTTATTTTGACGATTAAAAACCATCATAAAAATACATTACACAATAAAAATTTCACTAAATTACATTTCTGAACTTTTGACCTATTAAAATTACAAGGAGTAGAAGGTACAATTCATAGAGAGAAATAATTATTATGTACAAAAGTTGGTTAATTTCTTGTGTTTCTCAGTCTTACTGCTACTTTAAAAAAACTTATAATAGAGCATAAGGTGTGCGTATCACTAGCTCTCTGTAAGAAAAGCAGTGCAGCTCTTGCATGACGAAATTTCTGCTTCCTGAGGATGTCAACCAAAAATCTACGCCTAGGATTTCGATAAAATGAACATAAAAGTACAAAATGAAGGGTGTCCTGTGGAGACCTATTGACGCAGCCGCAGGCACCCTTCTGCTCAATCGTTACAGTAAAACCAGAGGGATAAGCTAAAATATTAGGTAACAGATTGAGCCTAAAACGGCACATTAAAAATCTATCATGCTGGTTATACATCAAGAACAGATAGGGTTCCATGCCCTCCCCATTATTGACTAGACCGTGAGCTGCTATTGATCTCTTTAAGGGTCCAGAACCAAGTCTAACAGTTTCAAATTTTTCTATAAGCAACTTTTTGACCCTTGATTTACAGCTGATAGAAATTGAGGAAGGGTAACTGAAAAGGAGATGCTGGTCTATATTCTCTAAAGTGCTTTTAACGTATTTTAGCCAGGGAATTTGTAACCTCTTATCCCTTTGCAGACAGTCTGTGACAATTTCCCTACTCAATGCTGCCTCTGGGTTGGTCCATATTCTGATCCATGCTATAATTGGCCTCAATTTGACGTAGTCTAAAATATATGGGATCCCAAGTTCTGTGTGAGCAATTTCGGCAGAGGTGAAGTGTGGGATTTTCAGGATTCTGCGGAGAAATTTATCTTCCTCTAATTGCAGTTGTTTTGAGTCCCTGAAGCCCCACACCTCAGCACCGTACAGGGCCTTTGCCACACTAATTGAGCCATATAGAGTCATTACTTGTTCGGGGCACCATCGTCCCAGCCTACGAGCAAAGCTTAATATTGCACCGTTCGAAGAGACCAGCTTTGTGCAGTGTTCCTCGACCAGTGGGTTGAAATGAATTTCACCATCAAACAAAAGGGCCAGATAGATAAAAGTATTTACTATATCCAAGGTGGGTGTCCCTATTTTGAACACAAACTTATTAGAAGGTTTTTTGCCGGCCACCATAACAAAGGATTTCTTCAGATTTACAGACCGGTCTAAGTTGGCCATGAACTTAACAAATCCGTCCACCAGTTGTTGTAGACTCCTTGGTGTTCGGGCAAGCAGGACCGCGTCATCCGCGTACAGAAGTACTGGGATTTGACGCGATCCTACTTTAGGGCAGTCCACAGACAGGGAGATGAGGGTGCTCTCTAAGGCATTGTTGTAAAGTGAAAAGAGGAAAGGGGAGAGAATGCACCTTTGCCTTACTCCTCCTGAGCACGGAAATGGGTCAGTACGCCCCCCCTCTGGGCTAAAGCGGACCCTAGCAGTGGTGTTCCAATGCAACTCTTTTAAGATGTTTATCAACCCCACATCTATGCCTATCTTGTACATCATAACCCACAGTTTATTCCTGTTCACGTGCTCTTGGCACTCAAATTTGTGCCACATACCCTTGCATAGTTCTCACATTTTTTCCATCTGACTGGAGGATCTCCAGGATCAGAAAGAAAAAACGGAGGAGATGTTACATTCTGCATTTCTCACACTAAAAATAAAAAATAAAAACTTATACAGGTAATACTAAATACACCTATCGATAAAATAATTTTAACTTAAAGGAAAAACATGCCGCTAACCATTTAAAATAAAGACTATAACTTCAATCTTCTTGAAATAGAATAGAGTCACTTCAATTAAAGTCAACTATTAAATAGGGTGTGCTTGTCACCGTGACCGCAAGCACTCACTTTAAAATCTTCTTATAAATGTAGCTCTTTACTATGGTCTGCTTGTCACCGAAGCATCAAGCACTAGATAACTCCTCAACACACAGTCACTAGAAAGTATAAGTTACTCTTACTTGATGTTCTACTTGGTAAATGTCACCTGCTCCAATTTGCTCACATTACCTCTTTCGAGAACAAACCCCTCCGAAATATTGTTTCTTGTCAAAGCAACCTTTCCAATAAGCAGCTAATATTTCTTTTCTCCTGTTTGTTTTCCTCAATAAGCAGTAAATGCTCGCACCGAAAAATTTTATGTCAAAGGCCCGGAGGCCAACATTATGCATATATCCCTTTTATTACTGCCCAAACACAGCAGCAACAGCACCTAGAACTTAGAATACTATCAAACATTCTAGAACTTAGAACATGAATAAGTCCCCTTGAGCAGCAGCCATCTTCCTCTTTTGTTGCTGCTCAAACATAAGATAAGTACCATAGTATTTATTCTCTGTTTAGAATTGTTTAAAAAAGAACGATTAATTTAATGATTGGAAGTTAGATTTTATTGGGATGTTAAACGGAGTATGTGTATTGAATGAAAATATTGGAGGAGAGGTATAATGAGTACTTTTTTGTAAAAGATCGGTTAAAACATTAAGTCTAAGGTTTTCTTGTATTTGTCAAGAATGAAGAGTACAGTGGAAAGTTTTTTTGATTAAAGAATTAAATATTAGGTTTATTACCTTTAATCGAGTGAATTGTCCGTTGGTGTGGAGTGTCTCGAGCGTTTGTTGCGTTATGACACGAGCGCATTCTGCGCGCATGCAACGTGTTGTCAATTAAGAGCGCGCAGAGAGGAACGGCTGCAGGAACGTAGGGGGAGAAACGCGGAAACTGACGCGCACTTAGCTTTCAGGGCATTAGGGGCCGCCGTACGTTCGGTGCGTGCGGCGGCCATTTTAAAGGATTGGGAATCAGGTAGTGTTGAGTTGGGAGACGTGGTCAGCCATACTTTGGGGAAGTTTTCTTGTAGTCTGACTGAACGAGTGTCAGTTTCAGTCAGACGGAGTTCGGGAGGTCGGGAGGTGTGTCGTTTTATATAATTGAGATCGGTGATTTAGATTGAGACAGTATTTTTGAGGTGAATAAGTTGAGAAATAATTTTAGAAGGATTTGAAGAAAGAGGAATAATTTATTTAAGGATAATTTAAAAGAAAAGAGTAAAGATGGAGAAAGAGGATTTGAGTATGGAGGAAAGGATGAAAGAATTTATGGAAAAGAAATTTGGAGAATTTTGTGCTAATATGGGAAAGAAATTTGAGAGCACAATTTCAAAGAAAGTAAAGGAAGGTGAGAACAGACAGGGAACTGGTGAGGAGGATGGTTTTTACACCACGGAAGAGGTTGAGGTAGAAGCAGGTACTTCTTCTGGAGGAATTAAAAAGAAGGAAAAGAAGAAAAATGTGATTAAAAAGAAAATAACTAAAGAAATGGAGAATAAAGGGAAAAAGGAAAAGGCTATAAAGGCCAAAGAGAGTGCTATGAAGGCACAAAGAAAAGAACATAGTACTGTGGCATGTGATGGTAGTTCAACTAGTGGGGATGTAGAGCTCACATGCAGCTCTAGTATGGATGATTCTGATGTAGAAGAGGTTAAGGTTAAGAGAAGGAAGTTGGATGGAGAGATTAAATTGGAGTTTGAGGATTTTGTAGATCCTCAAGGAGAACAGATGTTTGATCCATTGTTGATTCAACATCCACTTTCTCCTCAATGCTCCCCAATGGAACATGTTGCCAAGTACATAAGATATTGGATCAGGAGGGAGATGCCAAAAGAAATAAGAACTCGACTGAGGTCGGAGTGCCCGAGACCAACACTAAATAGCAAAGTGGCTTTCACGCCAGAGTTAGATCAAAAGATGTTAACTTTTTTGAATAACAAAGGGGGAAGAAACCCGAGAAGGGGTCTAGACAAGGGATTGAAGGGATGTCAAGATAGAATGCTTGATATTCTGGGTCCCTTAACTAAGATCTTTGATCTGTGCGAGGAAGCACATTCTAATAACACTGGTGTTGACGTGGCAGAAATGCGTCAATGGGCTCAACGTGCTATATGTTTACTGGGAAATGCTAACGCAGCACTCTGTTTGGAGAGGAGAAAGAGTATTTTGTTTAAAATAGACCCAAAACTTGCAGATTTGGCAGACAAAGAATTGGGTGAGCAGAGCAATGGGCTGCTGTTCGGGGATGATTTCGTGAAAGACATGTCTAAGTACGTGGGTACTTTCAATACTTTACAAAAAGCCCAGAAGGATATTAGGCGTGTTTTTGGTTGGGCCGGGAGAACAAGGGGTCGGTTCCCCGGCCGAGGAAATGGTGTTACCAGAGGATTTTATGGAAGAGGTAACAGACCCTTTGGATCAAGCTATGAAAATGGCTTTGGATATGGTTATTCTGGAGGATATGGTTATCAGAGAACCAATCAAGGAAGTTTCTTCCCACAAAGACAGAGGGGAAGAGGAAGAGGAGGAAGATCAGATAGGAGATCGAGAGGTTTCTCAGGTAAGTTGCTCACGAGACCCTTTATTTATGGAAGTAATATTGGGCGGCAGACTAGCCCAGTTTGTTTCCAGATGGCAAGAGATAACTCAGGATCCATGGGTTTTGGAAACTGTGGTTGGATACAGGATAGATTTTATCAGTGTGCCAGTTCAGGAAAGGGTTCCAAAAATGTTAAGGTTTTCAGAAGAGATGGAAAAATTAGTAACAAAAGAAGTGTTGGAGTTGGAGAGGAAAGGAAAGGAGCAATAGAGTTCGCAGAGGAGGTACATGGTTGCTTCATAAGCAATTTGTTTCTTGTGGAAAAGAAAGACAAGAAGATGAGACCGGTGATCAACTTGAAGGAGTTGAACGATTGGGTTGTTTACAACCATTTCAAGATGGAAGGGATACATATGTTAAGAGATTTGTTGAGGAAAGGGGATTGGTTAACGAGGTTAGACTTAAAGGATGCATATTTAACGATCCCGATGTGTCAAGACCAGAGAGATTACCTTCAGTTCAGGTGGTTGGGAAGGCGCTGGAGGTTCAAGAGTCTCCCTTTCGGATTGACGTCAGCTCCTTGGTGTTTCACAAAGGTGATGAGGCCAATTGCGGCTTGGTTGAGGTCAAGGGGAATTCGTTTGATTGTTTATCTGGACGATATTCTGATTATGGCAGAGGGGAGAGTTTTAGCGAAGGAGCAGACAGAGTTTGCGGTGAGAGTAATAGAGGATTTGGGATTTGTTGTGAACAAGGAGAAGTCTTGTATGGTTCCAGATCAGGAGATGACGTTTTTAGGTTTCAAGATACAGACGTTGGATTGTGTGTTGAAGTTGCCTATGGAGAAGGTGAAGAAGATCAGGAAGGAAGTAAGGAGGGTGAAGTCTGCAGAGTGGATTACGTTGAGGCAGTTGGCACGTCTGTTGGGTCTTCTGTCTTCTTCGATTCAGGCAATATTCCCAGCTCCTCTACATTATCGTGCTTTGCAGAGACTGAAGGCACATTATTTAAGGAAGGATGTTAGGTATTCTCAGAGGGTCATGATAAATCAGGAATCTCAGGAGGAGTTGGAGTGGTGGTTGATGAGTCTGGAAGCTTGGAACGGTCGAGCGATTTTTGGGATGATGCCGGAGGTGGAGATAGAATCGGATGCAAGTTTGCACGGTTGGGGAGCACGATGTGGAGAGGTTTCGACTGGGGGACAATGGTCGGAAGTGGAAGGTCATATGCACATAAATTGTCTGGAGCTGTTGGCAGGGTCGTTTGCGATAAAGAGCTTTGTGAAGGACAGGATGAAATGTTGTGTACTTCTAAAGATGGACAATTTGTCTGCGGTTCAGTATGTAAACAAGATGGGTGGTCCGCGTTCAAGAGGATTAGCGGAAATAGCGAAGGAATTCTGGAAGTTTTGTCTGGAAAGGGAGATTGTTGTGCAAGCTCAATATATACCAGGGTTGAGCAACGTAGAAGCGGATTGGTATTCAAGATACCTGAGAGATGCGAGCAGTTGGAAGTTGAAGAGAGAGGTGTTTTTGAGTCTGGAGGACATGTGGGGGCCTTTGTATGTGGATCTGTTTGCAGACAGGTTGAATGCTCAGCTGAAGGAATTTTACAGTTGGAGGCCGGATCCGGAGGCGAAGGGAGTGGATGCTTTTCTGCAGAGCTGGAAAGGGGGAAGGTGTTATGCGTTTCCCCCGTTTTCTATGATTCAGAGAGTCCTGAACAAGGTCAGAAGGGAGGAAATAGAGTTGGTTCTGATAACTCCTTTTTGGAAAGCACAGGTATGGTTCCCGGATGTGATGAATTTGTTGATGGAAGATCCGATAGTTCTGCCAGACTGCAGGGAGATTTTGATGGATGTTCAAGGAAATTTTCACGATCTTGTGATCTCAGGACAGTTGAAGTTGATGGCTTGGTTGATTTCAGGAGAATTTGGCAAATGCAGGGATTATCAAAGGAGGCTGAGGAGCTTGTGTCAAAGTCGTGGTCTAAGGGGACATCTAGGGTGTATGGATCAGCTTGGAGAAAGTGGAATGGTTGGTGTGTTGAGAGGGACTTGGATCCCATTTCGGCACCTGTGGTAGAGGTGGCTAATTATTTGTCAAGTCTTTTTTGTAGCGGTTTGGCTTATAATTCGGTTAATTTGAGTAGATCTGCAATTTCAGCAGGTCATGATTTTGTGGAAGGAGTTCCGGTGGGACAGCATGTTTTAGTTAGGAGGTTGGTTAAGAGTGTAAGGTTGGTTAATCCGCCAAAGGCAAAGTATGATGCACTCTGGGACGTTAGTTTGGTGTTGAGAGAGCTTGAGAGTTGGGGTCAGAATTCAGGTTTGGATTTGAAGTTTTTGACTTGGAAGGTGACGATGCTTTTATGTCTGGTCTCTTTTAGGAGGGTGTCAGACGTTAGAGCTTTGGATGTGGATTCGAGGTTTTATCAACCGGAGGGTGTATGTTTTGAGTTAAAGAAGAGGACAAAGACTATGTCTAGGACGATTTTTTACCCTTTTTTAGAGAGTGAGAGTTCTTTGTGTGTAGTTAAATGTCTGAAGGAGTATGAGAGAAGGACTTTTGCTTTGAGGAAGAAGGGTTGTAGTCAGTTGTTAATTTCATATGTTAATCCTTATGGGGCTGTGTCAACTCCTACTTTGGCAAGATGGATTAGGAATGTGATGGCCAAGGCTGGTATAGATGTTGGTTTATTTGGGTCGCATTCTGTAAGAGGGGCAATGGCTAGTAAAGCCTTTGTTAAAGGGTTCAGTCTGAGTGATATTTTAAAGGCTGCGGATTGGTCAAATGATTCGACTTTTAGAAAGTTTTACTTTAAGCCTGTGGAAAATGTTTTGGGGAAGGTTTTGGAAGAACTTTGAACATGCATAATGTTGGCCTCCGGGCCTTTGACATAAAATGCAGATTTTCCACAGTTTTAATGTAAAGAAAATCATGATTTTATTAAAAAAGGCACGGAGGCTAATATTATCCCTCCTCTGTGCCCGCCCTGTAATTAATTTGTTTGTTTTTGTTTTAAGGATAAAGATGAAAATGAAGAAGGTGTTCGAGTTAAAAAAGGAAGTTTGGAGATGGAGTCTGGAGAAGTTTGGAGTCAGAAGAAATTTGGAGTTTGTTACTTATTGTTTTTTTCGCAGTCACAAAAGAGGAAGATGGCTGCTGCTCAAGGGGACTTATTCATGTTCTAAGTTCTAGAATGTTTGATAGTATTCTAAGTTCTAGGTGCTGTTGCTGCTGTGTTTGGGCAGTAATAAAAGGGATATATGCATAATATTAGCCTCCGTGCCTTTTTTAATAAAATCATGATTTTCTTTACATTAAAACTGTGGAAAATCTGCATTACACGTCCAAGATGGCCGCCGACTATGTCACAGAAACAATGAGTTTGTTTTCTAGAGTAAATAGAGCTTATCCAACATTTGGATCTCTTTCAACGGATAGTTGGGCTCGTTTTTTCCCAGAGAAACTTTACCACAGTCTTTTTTCTAAGGGAAGTTGCCCTTAATTGACTCCGAATAGAGGCGTGACACGCATATGGGCCTTGCGTTTCACCGCTTGAATTCCACCTGCCAGCAACCTTCACTTCCACACAATTTACACCGCGATCATCTCCCAAGACTTCAGCGTGGTTCCGACGATCTTCTTTCTCCTACTCCCGTTGCAGGTACTGCTGGAATTAACTTCTAGATTCCGGTATTTTCCTTTTCTTTTTTTTAAATCACCTTATCCAATGTGATGTTGAGGTTGTATCTTTTTCTTCAAATCCTTATTTTCAAGTATTCACTTCTGGTGTTCACACGCGATCGTCGCCAGTGTGACAAAGTAACAAGAACACATTTGGTGTAGGAGTTATTTATTATACAACCTCATCCATCAGCTTGCAGTCACCAACTGTCAAGCTATGGAACTTCCATGTACTAAGTTCCATGTTAGAATACATAAAATGGAACCAGGATACATCACACACACCACAGTGTAAGTGACGCGCCTGAAGCTGTCTGACCAGAGGCTCAAAGCGATCCTAAAAAGCAAAGGGAAGCCCTGTCAAGTCCCCCTAGTCATTGAGAAAGGGTCTGTGAGGGAACCATTCACCCCCAATCTAGATGTAGGTTTGGTGTAGAGGAGGGCAAAGCCATTAGGGAGTCCCAGTTTGGCTAAAGTTAAGCTCAAGAACAGCCATACCAGAATGTCAAATGCTTTCTCTGCGTCAATATGGGCGACTGCTGCCCGGAGAACTGGGGACATGTGGGTCAACACAGCAAAAATGGTGCGGCAATTGAGAGCAGTTCAGCAATGTGGAACAAAGCCAGTTTGTATGGACGATATGATTTGTTCCATCAAAAGCAAGTCATGTGGCAATATTTTGGCTAATATGTTATTATTTTGGTTAAGGAGGGAAATTGGTCTGTACCGTGTGTGCTTTGCCAGGCTTATGTAGCAGAGTGATCACAGCTTCTCTAAGGTTGGAGGGGTGGGTGCCAGTCTCAAGAGACTTCCCGACACCTCCAAAAGATGAGGGGCCAGAGCACGTTTATTGGTCTTGTAAAAATTATGCGTAACACCGTCTAGTCCAATGGCCTTAGTGCCATCTAAAGAATCTATCGCCTGGACAATCTCCTTGCAGGCAGTGGGGGCCGCTAGAAACTGCTGTTGTTCAGCGGTCAACCAGCCCATCGCCACCTCTTCCAAGTATGCAGCAATAGTATTGAGGTCTTCACCAGTTCATTGAGTGTACATTGTTGGTAATATCGCAGTAATGTCTTTGCTACACAATCGTTGTCAGCTAGTCGTCTCCTCGTCAATAAGGAGTTCTGTCACATAGCTACTATGGAGATTAGGGCGCAGTAATCTGGCTAGTTTGTGATCTGGCCTACCCCCTTCGCCATATCTGCATGCATGTGTATAATTTCTGAGGTAGGCCACCTCACACTCGGCTAGATCTCTAAACTCATCTTGGACAACCAACCGACTGAAAACGGGTATCATGCCCCCGTCTCATGGAGTCCCGATCAATATCCAGCAATTTCTGTTCTAAACAGGCAAAATTATTACGGATGCTCTTGAGGATTCCTGCATATTTGACAATGCATAAGCTGCTAATATAAGCCTTGAAGACCTCCCAGAGAGTACATAGTGACAGACCCAGTATTGATGCGAAATAGCAGTTGTCCTTCCACGCGTAGACCAATGTGCGATTATCCTTGGGTGAAAGGTGTGTTTCTTTTAGGAACACTAGCTTGACACCATGTTCAGCTAGATATGAGAGTACCTGTTTACCCTTCCGGGGGTTATTAAAGCCTCGCATGTTCCACGTTCCACATGTCAGCTCCAATTCCTGCAGTCCCTTAGGCTGGGTTCCCCTGAGATACGGTGATAATGGATAGTGGGCCGAGAGTGCTCAACAAAGGTGACAAGTCACAGCATAACAATCTGAAAACAATCAAACCTAAAGCAAACTCAACAAAATCAACCCATACCCCCTCCCAAACCAGAGTAAAGAACATCTGGCGAATCCTAATCCAACAAAGATACAACACAATTTTATTCATTGTGGTATACACCTCGGAGGGGTGGCAACACCACAGTAGCTGGTGCCCTTCTGCATCACAGTACTGATCGGTAGAAGAGTGTCCAGTATTTGTTAAACCGAAATTATGAAGTTTCAAGTAAAACACATAAGGGACAGTGTGCAGGGTGAAATGGCACCAGCAACAGATCCGCACAATTTAGACATAGTGATACCCAAGCAGTCACTTCAATCTGGAGGGTCGCGGATGGCATCCGCAGCATCAGAGGCAGGAGAGCAATCAGGAGTTGTGTGACGGGAGGTGCTACCTTCCTCACCTCAAACCTTACAGAAGACGACAACATCAGCAGGTGTAGCAAAAATCAGATGTTGCCCAGTGGAGAAGTGTGGCTCAATGGTTAGAGCGGCAGACCCTGATGCAGAGGTCTAGCCCGGGACCAGGGTTCAATTCCCCGCCTCGGCGGGTCTTGGGCTCAAAATTCCACGGACCTGATAATGCTTTCCTCGGTGCCTATTCCAATCATGGAGTCCCACTCTGCAACTCTGGGCAATAGCTTGCTTAATCTCCACAACGGCCCCCACAACGCTAAGGATGCCTGGCCTCCACCTTGGGGGTGCCCAGGAGTGGACGCCTCACAGGGAAAGCCAGGATGGGTTCCACAGCAGTATTCGTACAAGGGCCTTGAGACCTTTGCGGTGAGTAGTGCGCTATACAAGTATCAATTTACAATTTACATTTACATTAACCTCCACGCCCTTATTTCGACGGCAGGATCTCACCTCAAGGTCTTCATCCTTGGCTATTGCCGACTTAAGCAACCTTACCCCTTTTTCTAGACTTTAGTAGCATTTGTAACATTGTCTTTCATTTCAAATTCGTCGTTTCGCTCTATCCAGTCTGACAGTATGGAGAGCTATTCACTCATCTATTCGGTCCAGCCTGTTAGTGAGGGTGTCAAACCGGGTGTCAATTGATTTGAATCCAGCTTGCAATTCTGCCATTATAGCCGCTGCGTCATCTAATGATTTTGTGGTGGTAGATTCATATGGGGCCTTCTCTGTGTCAGAGATAGAGAGTGTCGGTGCCTTGCGCCTCTGGGCTGCTCAAAGGGGAGATTTTTCTGCCTGTGGTCACCGTGCCCCATAGTGAAGGCAGGAGAGGCAGGCAGGCATTGATACCGTAGACTAGGCACCAGTGCAGGGTTCTCAGGGCTGTATGTGGGGTTGCAGCAAGTACGGGAGGCAGAACATCATCCCAGCCCCAGTCTCAATGGGCAGGAGGAAAACGAAAGGCAAGCAGTGCATATATTGGGGAGCATGAGACCATGCTGTATTCACGGCAATCCCTGCAATGGAAAATTGCCTCTGTGTAATAGCAGGGCTCTATATATGGTCTGGCCTTGCTGAATCTCCGAGCTTGTCAAGGGAGCATGGGGCACAGTGATGATTTGTGCTAGCGCCTCACTGTTGCCTCAGAACGGCTGCTTTTGTTTTCGTGACATTATTTTAGGAATACGTTATACATGTTCTTTATTATTGAGTGGTACTTCTCAGGATTCAGTCTGCACATTTCATCCAAGGTTGCCTAGAATACATATCATTGTGTACTGGTTTCTTTGCTTGGTCAGCACCAGCTCCTAACATTTTAGACATAACACTGTAGCACAGCTGTAGCTTTCCAAAACAGTGGTATTGTCATTTAAGCTGTGCCTCACACCATTGGGGTCATAGAGAAGAATTTCGGCAGACAGACTCGTCATGAAACGAACGCATGTAGAGCCTGACACGCAGCCTTGCCTAAACTGAGTTCACACTCATGATGCGGACCACTTAACTATTTACACCAGGTATGGGGTCTGTTGCCAATCCCAGAGATCACTTATATAACCCTGTGTCCTCACATTAAGAGTAGGCCTAGACAGATAGATGATTTGCCATGGTGGTGATGTTTATTTTATACAGCCTGATAGTAATACGAATTACTTTGTTTAGTTATGTCTGCGTAGTGATCACAGCACATTTGCTTCATAATAGACTGATTGTTGCAATAAATGTACTGTAAACTTTCTTTGTGTCTTTTTATATATTTACTATAAACATGCATAATTGAGTGAAGATAGGTGAGGATCTGTTTCCACGATTTCCTGGGGACTAGCGAGCCCTGTTCTAGGTTGCCAAAATCCTCTGCTACTCTGGAAAGGTTAGGAGTTCAGTTAAGGCACTGTGAGCTAGCCAGGATTTGGGCCAACAGATACTGATGTTGTAGAGAGACTCAGTCCCTACATTTTGATGTCCTGTCACCCCAAGGCACAGTTCTGCTTTACCAGCAGAATCCCAGCGTCATTATTACATGAGTATCCATGCTTGGTTCTCCTGCACCCATATCGTACGCTGTTAATCACAGTACCTGTGCAACATTACTGAAAGGAAGTCTAGAGTCTAATAGGACTTTTAAGAAATTGTCTTCCTCATCAGAATCATTTTCATAATTTTTCTTGCTTTTCGATCATTTCTCATTTTTAGAATCATCAGAGCTATTCTCAAATTTATTTTTGCCTGTCTCAGGAGTTATTGCAGGAAATACATTGGCACCTGTATTCGTATTACCCCCTCCCCCCTTTAGTTTCTAACCATTGACTCAGTCAAATTCCAACAAACTTTCTCATTCTTGTCCTTTCCTTCTCAATTGCCTTCCGATCCAACTCATTTAATACCTCAAACTTTGTAGGTCTAGGTTGCAGCTTCCTCTTACACATCACATGTCTTGGGTACTCAAGCTTATCGATGTTAAAGGTACCCTCTAAAGGAACTTGCAAGTTCTTGTCACCAGATGTGATCCCATGCCAGTAGTTTACCCACACACATGTATGAAAATCCACTATCATCTCAAATGCAGGAAAATCTTCAGGAGGAATATTTTCACCTTCCACAATAGGAACTTTAGGCTTTTTCAATCTAGCACCCCTTCTCTCAATCAAATTATTCACAAGCCATGCAAAAACAAACAAATGAATGGTCAGCCAATCACAGCGTGGCTACGGCAAAGGTCAACCAATCTCTGCATGACCTACAATGCAAATTAACCAATGACAGCGCAACTCCTGGCGATGTTTCACCAATGCCTGCGTGTCTTTCCAGTGACAAACATTTGCAGCGTGATTTCTTTGTTAACGACATCAACACAACGACTTAGACTGCACCAAACCAGACTTTCAAACAAGACTAATCTTGTCTGCTTAACCTAAAGGAGTGAAAAAGGAAGAAATCAAAAGTCAGCATCACTAAAGAAAGAAGATCCAGTACCTTTGCGACACTGTCAATCACATGGGGACAGATTTTCAACTAGCTGTAATCTACCAAATTAGAATAGCACGTTTACTCCTGTGCACCAAAGAATAAGCAAATACCAATCTAATTCTGGTTAGAACACATTCAAAACAAAGATTATTAATTCAGAAGTCCCTATCTCAATCTGTATGTGGTGTCTCACCAAACGCTAAACCACTTGCAGACCGATTCAGCAATATGTCTTGAGATCGGGATTACAACAAATCACCTTAACCAACCAATAAACATACAAATCCAATATGTTTCTCAACACACACAATATCAGCCTCTTTTAATACAAACAAATGCAATGACGAGCAACACTGACTCTCTAACTCCCAAATGTGAGAAAATCACCAGAATCACAGTAATCAAACCACCTAATAAACTGCAAATCAAGAGCACATAACCAAAAATCTCATACGCAGAGTAATTTCACTACAAGACCAGAGGCTATCATTATACATACATCATAAAGTAAAATATTCTATTCTGGAATCATGGTACAGCATATAAAGCCATTGCAACAACCATCTCCCTCTGTTATTAGCTGCTCCCTCATACAGATAAGTACTTGCTCTATATCTGTTATAAGCCTTCTAAATATTTTGCCCTGGTTATATATACAACGTTTTATACATAAGTTATTAGAGCTATATATACTGCTTACATGTAAGCTATTAGATCTTTGTGTAGCTATTCCAATTTATGGAATAAACTCTTAGATCTTTTTTTCAGGTATTTGGTTGTATTTACTTTTAAAGTATATGTATATACAGTATAATTACAGTAGATATGTTTTTGTTACTTGTATTTGTTGAGCCTGTGACAGAAGGTAAGTAGAGTTTCGCCCGCATGTACCAATTTGTTTCTGAAAAATGCGCTGACTGATATTCACAGCGTTCCATTGTGATGGCTGATTCTATTGAGTCATCTGACTCGCTGTGATCCTGGCCTTCTGACAAATGGTTTCATGGCGACTCAGACAGGAGAAGCAAAATTACTGATCCACACTCAGAAAAAGTCGTGATCTGCCATACGAGCCCTGACTGCTGCTCCCAGCACTCATCATTCCCCTTTAATGTAGTGTGTCAGCCCGGCCACGACGGTGGTCTTTCTCACATTGGGGGACGCTCCTCATACGCGACCATTGATAGAGAAAGCGTACTGGTTTAGCCAGCCACCATCTTAATTTGTCCTGATATTTCGCATCTTGTTGCCCTAGCTACGCTGATTTCGAAAGGCAGACGTCGGTTACAGGAACTGCTTTGCCTATGTTTTACTCAATGATCGGCTGCTTTTCTCTCGACCCCCAGTATACCCTTTGCCCTTTGGAGTGCCTAAAAAACTGCGAGTTTATGATTCTTTTGCATTTAGGAATCTTTGTTTTTTTTTTACATAATATTATAGATTTTAGTTTTGATAGTACTGAAGTTAGTATCTTCTAGGTTTAGTACATTTTAACTGTTACTGACGTAGGAATAATAATTTTTAGTAATTATTGACATAGGAATAGTAATTTTAATACTTTACATTTTAAGTTCACTAGCTACTAGTAAAGTTTATTATTATTAGATAGTATGGCTAAGGAAACAGGTTTGCCTCCGTTGGAGGTAAGTGAGGACATGTTTAGAAAATATTTTGAGGAGAGTCTGAAGACCTCTATCAAGGAGGCAGTCGAGGCTGCTATATCTAAAAGGAAGAGGAGTGCTCCTTCGGAGGAGTGCTTCTCTATCTCTGACGATGATAGACCCACAAACCCCAAAAAGGGTGGAAATGCCCCAAGGAATACAAGATATCCGGACAGACCCAAGAACGCCGGGTCAAGGATAAAGAGGGACGAAGCCCTATCCTCCATGTTTGGTAGCCTGAGCGCTACAAGAGACTGGGTTATGCAGCCGCAAGAGTCTTATTGGGTTTGCCAAATTTTAATCGGTCTCTAGAGACAATCGGAAATTTCACTGGCTCCCAGTGGCAAGCCATATAAAATTCAAGGCTTTATGCCTGGCTTACAAATCTTGAAACAATACAGGCCCCGCTTTTCTTAAAAATCTTTTTTAATGGTATCTTCCCAGTAGACTCCTTCAATCCACCGAAGCCAAATATATGACTGTTCCCAGATTTCAGAAAAACAATTGGGGAGGACGAAGCCTGAGTTATGGAACAGCAAAACTTTGGAACATGCTTCCCTTTCATATTAGGTCGTCACATTCACTGCTTTCCTTTAGAAAGGGGCTTAAAACATGGCTCTTTCAGAACTAATCCCCTGTTCTAGTTGTGGTTTGTTTCTTTGAGCGTCAGCACCAAGACACCACAGGGTGTTCGTGCACTCAATAAGTTGGAATAACATAACATCCAGAGCACTACAAGAGACCGATGTGGCACAAGAGAAAGTGGTATCCTTCACGGCATAATAGAAAAAAAAACACTTGCTTAGCCTGAATAGGTTCGATGTCAATGGTAACGCAAAGGGGTTTGATTAATTTGTCTTTGATTCTAATGAGAGTCCAGGTGCCTTTGGCAGTCTGGGCAATAATTTACAAGGCACTATATCCACTAAACCAAGTAAGGACCGTTTGAGCAAAGAAATGTTTAGCCCAGATACCATTAAACACCCACGCAGCCCCAGTGGTGGCCACTTACTCACATGGCAAAATGTATAAAGCAGTGGGTTAGAAGACCTCTTGAGAGGCAACAGTGAAATCTAATTCAGGCCGAATTCCCCAGACCAGTCATAGATGACATGGCATGCCAGATATCAAACTTAGGCCCAGAATGAATAACATTCCGATTTAAGTCTGGTAAGGACCCAAGGAAGGGCATTGACCTGTGTCTGATACAGTGTTGGGACCATTTCTTGGATATCCTGGGCCCTTTACCTCGAATATTGGACGTGGCCAAAGTGGCACATATCAATGACCGTGAAATAGACCTAGACCTCCTCAGAGGTTGAAGCCAGAGAGAAGTCTGGTTATTGGGTAATGCCAACGCAGACCCCATAGCTGAAAGAAAGAAGGCCATCCTGATGAGGATGAGTCCAAAGCTCGCAGAGTTGGCTAATAGAGAAGCAGAAGGCGACCTTGGAGGCCTCCTCTTTGGACACGATTTTATTAAATATTGGGCAAATACGTGTCCACTTTTACAACTCTAAGCAAAGCCCAGGATAATTTGAGGCGGGCATTTGGATCACAAGTTTTTGGAAGGGTCGAAAGGAGGGGACTGGTTGCCGGCAGAGGAGTCAGAAGGTCCAAATTTTATACTCAAAACCTGTACTCTCAGGCTCCAGGGGTTACGGCAGAGGCTTCCAAACCTCGTCAGGTTTCTACCCAGAGAGGGGAAGATCAAGATCTAGAGGTGGAAGAGCTAGATCTCAAGGCTCAGCCTCTGAAGGTAGATGGAGCAATTGTGCTGGTTCTTCTTTAGAAAAAGTTGCCAGAAGGTTGAAACTTTTAATTTGCAGATGGGGCGAGATGGCAAACGACCCCTGGGTCTTAGAGACTTTATCAGGTGTCATCATAGATTTAAGGAGATCCCTATTCAGGCTTCTCAACCCAGAGGGATTGTCTTCGACTAAGAGAGAATGTATTTGGTGGATTTGAAGGTTTCCCTAATTTTGCAGCAGGGTGCAATAACAAAAGTGGTAAACTCAAACAATAGGTTTGTTAGTGCAAATTTTCTGGTGAAAAGGAAGGACAAGGTGTGGAGCCCAGTTATAAATTTAAGAGACATAAACAAGTACCTGGTCTAACGTCACTTCAAGATGCGGGGAATCCATCTTCTGCAGGATACTCTGCAGGAAAAAGATTGGCTAGCAAAACTCAACTTAAAGGATGCATATTTCACGCCCCTTTGTCAGAGAGTTCACAGAAACTCCTCCGATTTAGATAGAGGGGAGTAATATACCAGTTCTGTTATATTCCATTTGATCTTTACTCTGATCCGTGGTGTTGTACCAAGATTCTAAGACCTGTGATAGCCTTTTTGAGGGGGAGAGGAATATGTTTGATAAAATATTTAGACGACAATATTATTGATGAGTAAGGTAAAGGCAGAGCTACTGGATCATGTATGTATAACAAAGGAACTCTTGGAGAGCCTGGGATTCATTGCCAATGTAGAAAAAAGAGTACTGGAATGAAGTCAGTCCTTGGAGTTTCTAGGCTTTCAGGTAGAAACTCTACAATCCCAGCTACTTTTACCTCAGAATGAGTTAAAAAGTAAATAAGGAAGGAGGTGAGATAGATTTTAGGAAAGAATGTTGTAACTTTCAGGGACTTAGCAAGGACCATTGGTCTACTGTCCTCCTTGATCCAAGCTATTTCGCCAGGTCCCCTGCATTACAGAGCACTCCAGAGATTAAAGACAGTTTGTTTGTGTAAAGGCCTTTGATATGCAGATTTGATAGGAGTATCTCCAGAGGCTCAAATGGACCTGGAGTGATGGTTAAACAGTCTATAGTGTTGGAACAGCAAAGCAATTTTTAGAAATGTGCCAGAGTTTATTTTGGAGACAAAAGTTAGTTCTTTTGGCTGGGGAGCCCATCTGAACAACCTAGAGACAGTGGGGCATTGGTCAGGTCTAGAAAGTTCATTGCACATAAATTGTGTGGAGTTGATGGCAGAGCTGAATGGTCTGAAGAACTTCAAAGTTCACTTGGCAAATAGCGTGGTGCTGATGTTTCAGGAGTTTCATATATCAATCGCCTGGGAGGTTCGAAGTCTAAGCAGTTAGCAGAAGTAGCAAGGGACATTTGACATTTCTGTTGGGAACACAGAAATATTTTGATAGCAGGACACATTCCAGGAAAGCAGAATCTGAGAGCAAATTGGAATTCTTGTCACATAAGGGATTTCAGTGATTGGCAGTTGAACCCGAATATTTTCAGGAAAGTTAAGGAAGTTTGGGGCCCAATAGAATTAGATCTTTTTGCCAGCAGGCTCACACATCAGGTGTCAAGGTTTTTCAGTTGGAGACCAGACCCAGAAGCCTCAGCAGTGGATGCCTTTGTTCAGGAGTGGAACACAGGAAGGGCTCATGCCTTTCCACCATTTCCCATGATCCGGAGATTACTTTGGAAGGTTTGGAATGAGGGGTACCAGCTAGTGTTAGTCACCCCCTTTTTGACTTCACAAGTTTAGTTCCCAGGGGTGATGGAACTTGCTGTGCAGTAACCTCGTCTTATACAAGTACATTAGGGTTTGCTGATAGGCACAGATAGGGATGAGTATCCTTTAGCGATAGAAAGAAAGCTGCACTTTTGTGTATGGAAAGTATCAGGGGCTCTGCAGGATTCTCAGCATTTCAGGAATGGCTAAGGATTTACTGGACGAGTCATGGGCACCAGAGACTGGGAAGAGATATAAGGGGGTTTAGTGTAGATGGTGGTTTTGGGGCATGGAATGGGGTCTGAATCCCCCTGAAGGTGCCTGTGATGGATTTGGCCAGTAATGTGACAAAACTATTTCAGTCAGGATCCACTTACAGGACAGTTAATTGTCATAGGTCGGGGTTTCAGCTTGCCATGCCTTGGTATGTGACATCCCGGTCTGGAATGATCAACTGATATGTAGCATGAAGAAGGAACTAGGAGTTAAGAGACCCCACTAAACCTTGCCCTACTTTTCTATGGGATGTTCATTTAGTTTTTAAACTTTTTGGCTCATGGCCATGCAATTGTTATCATTCCTTATAACATTTTTCCCAGTAATTGGCAATTCTCCTCTGTTTAGTATCATTCAGAAAGGTTTCTGATATTAAAGTTTTGGAAATCTGCAACCAGGTTTATTCATCAGATGGTGTTCATTTCGACGTCTGGAAAAGGACAAAGACTATGTCTGGTGGCCATGTTTTTTATCCTTCATTCTAGGATTGTTCAAACCTTTGTGTAGTAAATTGCATGAAGGTATATGAGCACAGAATGCTGAAATGTAGACATGAAGATGGAAATCCATTTTTTATATTTTATGTTAAACAGTACAAAGCAGTATCTACCGCCACTCTAGCCCGGTGGATATAGCAGTTATGAGTGAAGCAGGCACATACTTATTACAATTTGGTGCTCATTGA
The DNA here is from genome assembly GCF_964261635.1 of Lissotriton helveticus. Classification (NCBI taxonomy): domain Eukaryota; kingdom Metazoa; phylum Chordata; class Amphibia; order Caudata; family Salamandridae; genus Lissotriton; species Lissotriton helveticus. The sequence goes on along the minus strand of NC_136070.1, from coordinate 773,674,912 downwards.
GCCAGAGGTGCAATGACCAGTAAAGTTTTCTGGGATGGTGGTATTCTCTCTGAGATCCTTAAAATGGCAGATTGGTCGAATGCCAGCACCTTTACAATGTTCTGTTTGAGACTGGTGAAGCATGTAAGCAATTTTGTTGTAGACAACTTTAAACATGCATGATAGCCTCCAGTCTTTTAATGAAATGACGATTCTCCAATTAAAATACAGAGAGAATCTTGTTTTTCTTTTTTGATTTTTTTGATTTTATTTATTTTATTTTAGTAGTTTTGTATAGCGCTAGCTAGACCAAAGGGTATCAGAGCGCTTCACAACATATACATCATATACAATAGTGAGCAGATATTCAACCATACAGAATCGGTCATCTAAATGTTTGTACCCAGAGGATATCTTGAGCTGCGACCGTGTTGTCAGACTCGAAATTTTAGTAAAGCTGGAGTGACAGTTGGGGGCAGTCCGGGGTCTTTCAGTTCCCTCGAGTACGGTCGAGGAAGAGGTCTTTGAGTAGCCTCTTGAATTTTGAAAACGAGTGGATTGTTCTAATGTGGGGAGGAATGGAGTTCCAGATTTTAGGAGCGTTACCAGCAAAAGATTTGGCTGAGGTTCTGTGCTTGCGAGTTTTAGGAGGGATGAGCAGTAGAGAACTGGAGCTCCTGAGGTTCCGGGATTGGCCTGCCCTGTTGAGCTTGGCGGCCAGGTATTCTAGTTTTCCTGTGTGCAGGGCTTTGTGCGTGATGCAGGCTATTCTGAAACTGGCTCGCAACTCCACTGGGAGCCATCTGAGTTCTCTGAGGGCTGGAGAGATGTGCTCAAATTTCTTCATTCCGGAGACCATTCTTGCTGCTGCGTTGAGTGTCGTCTTCAAGGGGGCAAGGTGAGATTTTGCTGTTCCTGTCAGGGTCGTGATCCCGTAGTCTATTCTGGAGAGGACTAATGCTTGGGTGGCTTGTTAAAGGTCCTTGTGTGGGAGGAAGGGTTTTATTTGGTATAGTAATTTTAGGTTGAGAAAGGCACTTTTAGCAGATCTTGAGATGTGTTTCTTCATGCCAAGTTTTGGGTCTAGGGTGATCCCTAGAGATTTCACCGAGTCTGCCAGGGAGAGGTTACCATTGAGGGCATCGATGGCTTTGAGAGATTCTTTGATTTGAGGGTTATCATCTTTGTTAGAAATGAGTAGTATTTCTGTTTTATCTTGGTTTAGTTTCAAGTGATTGGTTGTGAGCCAGTCTTGTACCTCCTTGAGCGTGTTGTTTAGTCTCTGGATGTCATCAATTGAGGTCGTTTCCAGATAGAGCTGCGTGTCATCCGCATATAGATGAAAGGGGATATTGGATTTTCTGAGTAGAGAGGTGAGGGGTTCGATGTAGATGTTGAAGAGCTGTGGGGAGAGTACAGAGCCTTGTGGAACACCTCTGATGACCGGGTGAAGGTCGGATTCGACGTTTTTGATTTATATTCTCTGTGATCGGTTGTGAAGAAAGGAAGAGAACCATTGAAGGACTGTCTCTTGTAGACCAGCTCTATCTTGAAGAACCCTTAGGAGCAGATTGTGGTTGACTGTATCGAATGCAGCCGATACGTCTAGGAGGATGAGAAGGCAGCATTGATACGAGTCGAGTGACTTGAGTAGGTTGTCTATGACTTTGAGAATTGCAGATTCAGTACTACATCCCTTTCTGAATCCCGATTGGTGGGGATCTAGAAGTTTGATGTTTTCAAGGTGAAGGGTTAGCTGAGGGAGTACACATCTTTCCATGATTTTAGCCAAAAATGGAAGGTTCGAGACCGGTCTGAAATTGTTCAGATCTTCTGTGTCTAGACCTGGTTTCTTTAATAGTGGTGTGATTTGCCCTACCTTGAGGCAGTCTGGAACGGATCCAGAGCTCAAACAACTATTGATGATCTTGCATCATATTGGAGCTAGGACTCGCTTTAGGTCTTTGGTCAGGTGAGGCGATAGCTGGTCCAGGGCGTGAGCTGAGCGCTTGGCGTTGGAGATTAGATTGACTATCTCTGCTTCCTGGATGGAAATGAATGATGACCACTGTTGTAGAGATTTCATGGAGGCGTTGACAAGGGTTTTGGACATATTGATCTCATTGAGAGAGATGGGGTTTAAGCCCAATGCAAGGTCGATCTTGATGATTTTGTCATTGAAAAAGGTTGCGAAGCTGTCGCACCGAGCTTCGGATGCCTGAGTTAAGGGAGGAATGGGTTTGGAGGTCTGATTCCTTATGATGTGGAAAAGTTCTTTGGGTCCGTTTTATGCGTTATCTAATGCTGAGCAGAAGAAAGCAGACTTTTTATTCTTCATGTGATTTTTGTACATCCTGGGGGCTCCTTGGAGTTGATCACGGTGGAGGGTTGAGGGATTGTTCCTCCAGGTTCTTTCTACGGCTCTTAATTGTCTTCTTTCCTCATTGATGTCAGTGGTGAACCATGTTCTAGAGGGGATGTTCCTAGCTTTCTTTAGTTTCAAGGGAGCAATTTGATCTAGGGTAAGCGTCAAATTAGTGTTGTAGAGAGAGGTGATATCGTTGGTTGAGAGGTGGTCAGTGGGGAAGGGGAGCAGCAAGCCGATTCTTTCTTCTAGGACCACTCGTGTAATTTGGGCTGTGTTCCTAACCCGTTTGGGAGGGTCTCGTTTTGGAATTGTATTGGTCAGGATTGAAAGGTTGATGTGAGAGAGGACTATGTGATGGTCGGACCAGTCGACGGGGAGGATGTGATCGATGATGATAGTCTTGCTTTCGGCTATAATGGCGTCAAGGATAGCTCCTCTGTGATGAGTTTCTTCTAAGCAGTGTTGTGTCAGATTGTTTGCTAGAAGTAGGTTATTTAAGGTTTGAATGAGTGGGTTCTTGGTTTCATTCCACCTTAGATTGAGGTTGCCCAGAATTATGTAGTTAGAGTTGCCTAGTGCGCAGTGGGCAATCAAGTCGGAACGGTGAACCCCGAATTCTGAAGAATTTCCTGGGGCATGGTATAGAAGATGGCAGAGTGTGGGTCTGGAATCCTGAGTTTTGATGTTGACTGAGAGGCATTCAAAGGAGCTGTAAGCACAAGAGGAGGTTTCCGTGATGGCAATGTTGCTCTTGTGGATGATTGCTATGCCCCCGCCATTATTCCCTTGCCTGTCCTTGTTGATCATCGTGAATCCAGGTGGAACTAACATGTCCATAATAGGGTAGGAGAGGTTGTTGAGCCAGGTTTTTGTTATGAAAGCTATGTCTATGTCTTGGGAGAGTATGGCTTCCGCTTGTTCGGATGTATGTTTAGAGGCTGATCTGTAGTTTATGAGCATGCAGTTGATGGGGGGTTCTTTGTATTCGTTCAGTTGGGCTTTTGGAAGGAGGGCAAGGTGGGACGGGGGTCTGGGGGCTCTCGGAGAGGGTGTTTGCTTCTGAATCCCACGATTACTTGGATCGTGGAATTTGGGGACGAGTTCAGCAGAAGGTCGGAGGGTGCCTCAGGGAGTATCATTCCCTGCAGGGAAAGTGAGGATGTTGTTCTTGTGAGTGTTTCCAAGGAGCTGATCTTCCCTTTACTAGGGGACCCGACTTTAGGTCTGGGTGGGACGTGTGGCTCTGTGGGGGGTGTTACCTTGCCTAGGCTAGGTTGGATAAGATCTACTAGCTCTGAGGGTGGATGGGAGGACTTTCGGGTTAGGGTTAGGGAGGAGAAAATTTCACTCAAGCCTCGAACCAGGATTTCCAGCTGTGTTTCTAGTAGGGAGAGGCGATGTGTTGTGCTGTCTCTGTAGGGAGGATGGGTGTCTGAATCTGGAGTGACCTTGGGCGAGGGAGAAGGGACCAAGGGAGGAGGGACCAAGGGGTGAGGAAGGGTGTCAGAGGCTGCATTGTCCTTGATGACGGGCGGTGGGTGTCTGACTAGAAGGTAGTTTGATGAAGGACGAGAGTCCTGTTCAAGATGATTCTTGTGAAAGGGGCTGCCTGGATAATCTATAGTAGGAGTCAAAGGTGAGGGAAATGCTGCCTCATGTGACGGGTCCCGAGTGAAGAGGGGACGGAGCGGTGTGAGTGGGCTGAGCTGGAAGGTGATGTTCCCACTTGGGGGTTAATAGAGGAGGGGCAAGGATGAGCAGGCTGTTTGACCTGCCCTCTGGAGACGCAGGGGTAGGTGTCAGTGAATAGAGTCTCGGGATGATGTCTGAGAAGTCTATGTTTGAAGAGTTTCTTCGCTTTACTAGAGAGTTTGGAGGGGAAGGCGATTGCAAATGAGTTCGGACCATGGGAAGTCAGGAGGTTTGGAGTTAGCGAGGTGGCAGCAGGATGCGAGTTCGGTGGCATTTTTCTATAATATGAGGGGGTCGGGTTTGATCCGGAGGGAGATGGGGAGGAATGCTGAAAAGGAGGAGGGAGTGAGTTCTGATCAGGCGGGGGAGAGAGGTGAGGAGGGGGTTGCTTATCGAGGGGGAAGTGGGGTTGTCTCTCATGGGGGTTCTCTCGTGGGGGGAGTGGTAAGGGGGGCGTGTTGGTGAGGGGCTTCTCTAGACCTGAGAATGGGCGATGTACTAATTGTAGAAGGTTGTGTACTCCGGGTATTATTGGAGGTTTAATCAGAATGTAGCATTAGGGATTATGCTGGTGGATAGCTGGTTTCATTGATTCTTCTGGCGGACAATATAGGAACAGGCATCAGGGTCCTTCCTCTGCCGAAGCTCAAGAGATTAGGACTCTTTTGATGATCATCGCCCCATTTGATACTGTATGTTGGCTAGTTTAGTCCTTTGTTGCTATCCTTGCTGGCGAAAACCATTTCAGATTCAGTTGATGCACAATACTCTATTACTTGCTAATTGTTCGCTTCTTATGACCTTTTTGCTGTCTATGCAGATAGAGCACACTTCATATTCAGTTGTTCAGTTGTTGCTCCAGCCTCTGTTTGTTGTTGGTTATTCTTAGCTCAGGACTCTATTAATTAATAGCTATTAAGTATTAGTGACCTTATTGCAATGAGTCCTGCTGAGAGTTGGCTTTCAACCTTTGATCGCTATGTAGTTAGTAGCTTGTCCTCGGTGTCCTCTTTGGCGGGGTTGTATGTCAACACAACGCGGGCTTTTACCCCGCGTTCCATTACAATGCGGGCTTTACAATGCATCGACTTGTGCTGTAGGTTGCTGGACTTAGGAATAGTAAAATTTACTATTCCAACACCAGCCTACGTACAGTAGGGAAGGTGTTGGAATAGTAAATCTACTATTCCTTAGCCTAGAGCGCCCTCCAGCGCAAGTCGTGGTAACGACTTGCGTTGTAAAGCCCGCGGTGTAATGGTAGTGCGGTGTAAAAACCGCGTGGTAATGGATGTTCCCCCTTTGGCGGCCATTTTCGGGACAGGCGTAATGAATAGACTTACCAGCGCTCAAATTGTCAGCCGTTGCTCAGGTGAGTCAGTCTAGCAGGTGATCTGCGTTCATTTGCCCCAGACTGCTGAGCGCTGGCAGCTGAATTGATGAGAGTTGGTTTTCCACGTTTGGGGGGCTCTGAAGTTATTAGCTTGTCCTCACTGTTCTATTTGGCGGCCATTTTGGGGACAGGCGTGTGGTATTGACTTAGCAGGATTAAGATTGACAGTCTTTGCTCGAGCGAGTCAGTCTACACTTGTTTGCCACAAGCTGCTGAGCGGTGGCATTTAAACAATGAAGGCTATCATTACACCACCCACTCACCCTGTGTATGGGTAAGGTGCTGGAATTTAATAAGAAAGGTAAGAAGTTGGATAAAAAGAAATATGGATAAGGAGTTTAGGAATATTGTTCATCCTATTCTTAGGGATAGTTTATTAATCTATCTTTTTTACCAATAGGAAACCATTCTTAATTGAATCAGATCACTGGGGAATGTTGGAAACCTTTACTGTTAATGACTTTGTTACAAATATACCGAGTTGCTTCAAATTCAAATTTTTTCGTCAAGTCGCTGCCGAAAAGAGGACGAGGAAAGTTGTATATATGCTGTATCATGATTCCAGAATAGAATATTTTACTTTATAATGTGTGTTTGTTCTTTAAAGGGCTGCATGTTGGGGAAGCATAAAGGTTTATGAATGATGATAGCCTCTGTTGTTTTTCATTAAATTAAGATTCTTTCTACATGTTAGTTGGAGGATTGCCATTAAAGATTATAAACAAATTCCACACTCTCAAACTGCAAATCATACAATGCACTTACAAAGTGCAACAATCACTTACAATGCATTCCATCTTACTAATACTCGTACTTCTCAGTCCGGAGCAACCCTTGAACACCATAAATAATCCAATTTAAATCTGGTCTTGGAATTCAGGGAATGCAGAAAGATTGCAGAACGAGAACAAAAAAAGATCTTGGGATAGATCAATTATCTTTATTCTTACCTGTACGTCCACTAAAAACTGTGGGTACTCTCAGATAATTTGCATGATACTCATAGCACTCATCAAGAGGTCGGCACACTATTGTCCTCAATAATGGATGGAACAATGTGTCCCTAATAAGATTCAAAAGAGCATTTAGAAATACAGTTGATAATAAAAACTGACTCAAAAAGAGAGTTCAAGAGTAAAAAAAATTAGAAACTTTGAAGGTTTATTAAACCATTACAGTGCTTTATAGAAGCAGCCCTAGAAGAGATCCAAAAAGATCGGGATCATCCCCAAATTCAGGGGGTTTCATAACAAATGTCACCATTGAAAGCAATACAATTCTCAGTCAGCATGAGGTGAGAAAATTTATCAAACTACATCAAATCGGGGGGCTTGGCTAGTAGCCAAAGCAATTGGCCCCTGCCTAGAGAGGCTCCGCGATCGAAGCGACTTCCCCACTGATCCAAACATTGATCCGGCGGCGCAGGACGCTTTAAAAACATTGGATAAGGTGTTGGAAGCACCAAGAAAATGAGTAAGCGGCTCCCCAGCACTGGGGGTACAATAATAAACAACCTACGTCGTGTGGAAGAGACGCGGCATGCAGCATACGGTGGAGCCGGGGTGTTGCATGGACAAGTGGCCATGAACAGTTGAAGAGGGAGCTGCACTGCATTACTGAGGGGACGTGAGACGCTTGTGCGTCTTTGTGGCAGCGGGCACACCTGAACCCTGAGTATCGAGTGCAGGAAAGCGGAGACTTGCTTTAAGCAAGTAAGGCGGAGCGACATGGGAGAGGCGGGCGGTTAAAACACTGTGCTGAAGCGGGACCGCGAGCCCTGGTTTTGCCTTGCTGATGCGGAAATTAATGGGTGCTGCCCCAACGGGGAGTGAGGATCCGCATCAAGTGCCTGCCCACAGGATAGGGCCGCACTGATACCGCGGGACCCGGTGCAAACCGATGGGCCATATGCAAAGTTTGGCAATGGCCACCCCCTCCGATCCACTACAGAGAGCCTCCCGGCGCCCACATACGTGCCAGATTGTCCATACCTAGTGAGGTGAACAGAAACTTGTCAGGGCCCTTTGGCAGCTATCCTGGCTCTCCCGGTGGCAGCATTGGTTGTGCTACATGCCTCTGCCTCCTAAAGCACACCAAACAACGCATCAACACCAACACACTGCACCAGAAACGGCGCACCGCCGGCACACATGACCGTAGGTGAATGATTACACCCTGCGATGCGACTTACCTAATACTGGCAAAGACGCTTGAAGTACACTGCGTGGAGGCCCGAGGCGACTGAGGGGTACACAGCAGATAGACTTCTAAAACTTGACACAGAGGGGCCAATACTGCAGCGGGTACCCCTATTGAAGCTCTGCTACATGCGAATACCGCAGAGATGATCCAGGTGATAATAAATAAGACCCGGAGTACATGCAAGCCAAAATACCGGCAAACCTCCACTGTCACGTTTCCAGGCTATCACTATAAGGGGAGGGCTGGAGCAAAACCTAAAGGCCGCGCATGACTGCTAGTCCCACAGTCAGGCAGGCAGGCAGCTGCGAATACTGCCTCCCACCTACACAGTCCAGTGTGGTTCATGGAGAACCGGTCACAAAGGGGGGCCGGGGTCAACGAACAGTGCAGCAACTAAAACTGGACAAATACGCCTACAATAAAGACTCGCCGGACCAGTCAGGTTCACAAACTGGGCGAGGGGAAAGCCTTACGACTGAAAAACCCACAAAGGTCACTTTGCAAGATATTATGACCACTTTGACCAAGCTTTAAACTACTGTGGGGTCGATCTCGACAGACATCTCATTAATATAGGCTGACTTTCAGAAAATGGCTACACGGGGGACGGAGGTAGAAACCACGACAGCAACCCTCTCTACAGACACAGTCGTTCTACAGCGTCAGGTCAAGAAACTAGAAGCAGATAATAAATAATGACGGCCAAGCTCGATGGCCAGAAGGCCGCTCGAGACGCAACAACGTCCGAATTATTGGCGTGCCGGAAAGGACGGGGGCCCTGCCCTGGACCTGTTTGTTGAAGACCTCATAAAGAACCAGCTACAACCACGTGGCCTGTTCAACTTCTTCTGAGTCAAAAGGGCACACCGTGTGCCGGGTGGCTGACCACGACCCGGGCCCCCCCAAGGCCCATGCTCGCCCGCATCTTCAACTTCCGTGATCGAGACGTGATCCTTCAAACGGCTCGAATTGCTCCTCCAATCAGTCTCGAGAACTATACTGTTACATTCTTTCCGGACTATACAGCAGCAGTGACCAAACAATGCCACAGCTTTCTGGAAGTTAAGAAAGAAATGAGGACCCGAGAGCTGAAATACTCCCTGCTATTCCTGGCAAAGTTAAGGGTAGAAGCTGAGGGGAAACTTTGGTTCTTTGAAACCCCTGAAGAAGCACACAACTTTTATTGGAACATTTAGCCAATATAACATGTTTTGACCATGGGGATGGTTTAGTGTGATCATGGGACTATTCTTCCCCCCCCCACCCCTGCACGCAAATACAAGTTATGGGAAAAAGCACTCTGCAAAGTTTGGGTGGCGGGTAGTTTTAAGTCCGCCGAGCAGGTAGGGGGAGGGGGGAAGGGATCAGCTTGATGTTATGGTTTTCTTCATGTTACAGGTACACTGCAAGATTACTAGGTACATGCAAAATGTCTGCAGGGTGTTTGTATTGCAATGCTCTTTTTATTCTCCCACTGACGACATAATATATGGCAAAAGCGAATGTCCTGACAGACTCCTCAGCTGCACAATCACTGACTTCTAGTATGAAGGGCCCTCCTCTCTCTGTGATATCATGGAACATAAATGGCCTTGGGGATAAGATAAAGAGAGCGTTAGTCCTACAATACCTTAAACGCACGGCACCAGGAGTGGCCCTGATCCAAGAATCACACCTGGTGGGCTCTGCTTGTAAAGCCCTGAATAGGTGGGGTTTCAAAATGGTGGCACACTCCGCGCCCTGGTCAATAAACACTTCTGGATAATTGTCACTGGGTCATGGACAAATGATCAGGGACGTCTTGCAGCTGTAGCGTGCCAGTGAGAGGGGTGACCATATAATCTAGTATCAGTATATATCCCACCGGCTCTGCATCAGGTGACCTTCCCTGCCCTGGGTAAATTCCTACATACACTCCCACAAGGCAAACTGATACTAGGGGGCGACTTTAATGCCACGGAGGATGCCGCCATAGATCGATGGCCCCCAGGGACCAAAGTGGTATAAACCTCTGTTTATCGGAATTCCTTTGGTCTCGTGGATGCTTGGCGATCATGGTTCCCACAGGAGCAACAATACACCTTCCGCTCGGAACTGCATGACAGTCTCTCGAGAATAGATTATATTTTCACATTGGTGACAGGTCTAGAGAGAGTACTGGAGATATCACATTTACCCTAGGGTATATCCGATCACTCCCCTATCCTAATCAAATACACATCTCATATCCTGCGGTGACAACGCATTTTCCACATCTACCCTGGGTTCCTTAAAAACCCTAAGATATGGAAGGGTCTACTTACAACCATGAGACAGTATTTTGTGAAAAACGAGCACTCAGTCACATCCTGACGACTCCATGGGAGGCTTATAAGACGGTACTGCGGGGCTATCTCATTAATCACATGCCATAAACATGACCAATTAAGCCACTTAGAGGCTCTCGAGAGGAAGGTAGGTCAAACTGAAGTAGATCATGCTTCAGACACCACGGCACACAAATTGAACTTAGCCAAGCAGGAATACAGAGACTATGTGTGGGAAGAGGCGAAGATTAGGCTCACCAAAACACAGCACACTATTCATGAGGTTGGAGATAAGGCGGGCAAACATATAGCCTGGTTGGAGAGACAGCAGAATGCTAATCGCTGGGTGGCACAGTTGAGACTAGGCAATGGAGCCACCACGACAGATCCACAGCAGATAGTTGATGCGCTAGTGCTTCATTATGAGACAGTTTACACACCTACAGCCACAGCCACAATAAAAGACAATCTTGCATTTCTCAAACATATCCAGATGCCTACACTTGCCCCTAACGAAAGGCAGGAACTAGAGGCAGATTTGACGTCAGAGGAACTAACACTAGCAATATGTGCACTACACACTGGGAAGGCTCTGGGCCCCAATGGGATACCTATCGAACTGTACAAAAAAGCGGTGAGCCACCTTGCGCCACACATGCTAGAGATGTATGCAGACAGTATGGAAAGGGGAGAACATCCCAGGGGTCAGCGCCTAGCGACAATAGTGGCGATACATAAACCTGGTAAACCATCGCAGGAATGCACATCTTATCGGCCAATTTCATTGCTAAATGCAGAAGCCAGTATACTGGCTAAGACGCTGGCCACCAGACTGCTACCCTATCTTACAAAGTTGGTGCACCTGGATCACTCAGGGTTCATGCCAGGTCATAACACGCACTTAACCTGCGGCGGCTACATGGCGTCATGGCATGTATACCACTCATTGAGGAAGACGCTGTCATCCTCTCCCTGGACGCACGTATGGCATTTGATTTAGTTGAATGGCCTTTCCTTTTTGCAGTCCTCAGACACCTAGGCTTTGGCCCCAGGTTTTGTGCGTGGATCCAGCTACTCTATACGAAACCATTAGCGCATGTGGTGGTGAATGGTCACATCTCGGCTGACTTTCCCTTGGGGAGGGGGACAAGGCTGTCCCTTATCACCGCTCTTGTTCGCACTGGTGCTCGAGCTGCTGGCGGCTTGGATAAGACGAGATCTGGTCATTTGAGGGCTCAAATGGGCGGAGGGATGGGAGGACCGCATTTCTTTATATGTGGATGATGTGTTGCTATGACGTATATTTAGCAAGGACCCCCTGAGTATATGGATCTTATAATTCCTAGGTCAGGGAAAATACTACATTTGAAAAACAACAACCTAGGCAATTAATGTTTAGAACACAGTAATAATAATAAAAATGAACAATTGGCTGCAGCTGGCTACAAAACTTGATATTTTATTATGCAATTAAAAAATAGACAAATCATTGGCACAACCCAATATTAAGGTTAAAATTTCACAAAACACATTATTGTAAAAAATATTATACACGAGTTAATGAAAACACAAGTTTAAAATTTATCTATAGTAGATAGGTGGCAGAATGGGTCTCTACGCGCGTTTCGGCGGCCAGCGCCTTCTTGCTGGAGTAGCCACGCAATTTTAGTCGGGTTTATTTTGGAAAATGGTCGAATAAATTTTCTGCTTCTTGTTTGATTCTTTTTTGGTCAAGTATTGCAGGAGCTGATTGATTAGAGGTTGAATAATTGATTCCCGCCGGCCGGAGCCCTTTGTATAGAACAACGCTGGATAATATCAAAAGTTGAATTCTTCCAAGGTGTTTCTGGATGTCTATTGGTTTTGATACTATTTTTTCAATGTCTTGAGCCCAGTTTACGATCTATGATGTGATCTGTTAACGATGAGCTGCTTTGGATGGCTTCCCAAGAAAACGGAGTCTTATATTCCAAAGGTATGGATGGTGCTACAAAGATTCTCGAGCTTTGCACATGAAGGATTAATATTAAAAGATCTCCCTGCCTCAGGATAATCGGCAGGGCTCTCTATGTCCGGCGGCGGGTTATTCCGTCTGGCAATACAAACGCGGGAAATGGTGATCACCATTCTATTCTCTACGCGCGTTTCGGCTGGCCGCCGAAACGCGCGTAGAGACCCATTCTGCCACCTATCTACTATAGATAAATTTTAAACTTGTGTTTTCATTAACTCGTGTATAATATTTTTTACAATAATGTGTTTTGTGAAATTTGAACCTTAATATTGGGTTGTGCCAATGATTTGTCTATTTTTTAATTGCATAATAAAATATCAAGTTTTGTAGCCAGCTGCAGCCAATTGTTCATTTTTATTATTATTACTGTGTTCTAAACATTAATTGCCTAGGTTGTTGTTTTTCAAATTATGATGTGTTGCTATACATGGCATCCCCCGCAAGGTCCATTTATTGTCTCCTAGATATTTGCGCTGCATATGGCAAAGTTTCAGGATATACCATTAACTGGGCGAAATCACTTCTGTATGGTCTTAGGGGCCCTCCTCCGCGACTACCAAGAAACTATGAGATACAGATTGGGGATGGCAGGTTTAAATATCTAGGGCTCCATATTACGCCCCAGCCTCAGCAGTTCACCGAAAAAAAACCTCCTAGAACCCTTGGGAAGGTTCCGCCATGATGTAAAACACTGGCGCTCCCTACCATCAACACTGCTGGGAAGAGCTGCCCTCTTCAAAATGAAGGCACTCCCTAGATTCCTATACGCACTACAAAATACCCCGTTTCCGGTTCCCCCACCTATTTTAAAGCAATTGAAACTGAAGTTAGCAATCTCCTTTGGGATGGAAAATCCGCCCGTATCGCTATGCATACATTAGTGAAGAGCTGGTATGATGGTGGAATTGCCCTTCCAAATATAAAAGTATACTATTGGGCATCACAGCTCACCGTGATAAACCAATGTATCCACGCTCGGCAAGAAGAACCGGCGTTCCATATGGACAGATATGTCCTCTGTGCAGAGGGCATCATGGGAGCTCTCTACAATAAATATCGGGGAACTAACCTCATAGGACCAGTAGCACACACCGTACGAATATGGTTCACTGCACTCCGCGCACTTAGCTTGGAGGGGGTTTTAACTCAAGCTACACCACTTTGGGAAACTCGATGATTAGGCAAATTACGTAATAGCAAGGGATTTAAACAATGGGACCTAATAGGTATCTCCCGGGTGGGGATTTGTGGAGCAGGGGCAAGATCATTACATTCGCCCAGCTCCAGGAAACATATGAGATGGCTTAGACAGAAACTTTCCGTTACATGCAGATTTAGCCACGCGCTTATGAGAACTATCCCTCAAGAACTGAGCTCCCAGAGGCCTCACCACTAGAGGATAGGTTATTGATGGACCACATGACAAAAAAAGTGATTTCCCAAACCTACCGCAAAATTGTAAGTAACCAACCGGACCCGACAAAAACCCTCAGGGTTGGATAGCAGACCGACATAGGGGAACTGGACAAGACAGACTCACAGGAAGCACTTGCGTCCCCGCGAAAAGTGGCAATACCCTATAAATTAAAGTTAGTGCAACTCAAAATCCTCCATCGAACCAATTACACACGAACAACTATGCACCGAATGGGATGCGCTGACACGCGACTCTGTCTGAGGCAAAGTGGGGGGGCTGGGTAACTTTTACCACACACTGTGGGATTGCCCGGAGACCAAACCATATTTGGAAGCTGTCCTGCGAATCATCTCGCGGGTGAGCGGAGCTATTGTTGAACCGGAACCCAAGAGATGTCTTCTAAATATCTGGGAGCCGACAGACCTCAATCAAATGGCACAAGGCTGGGCGACGTTAGGCATGATGATAGCAAAGTGGAACATAGCTCAACACTGGGGAGCCAGGTTAATTCCCACCTACCGTCAGTGGTGCCGTGACATGGATGGCGCCCGTGTCCCCCCTCGCACCGTCCCCCTCCCGCCGCTGCATCCCCTGCGGCCCCAGCCCCGCGCCCATTGGCTGTTTCCCACCCTCCTCCCAGCTGATCCCCCCTCCCACCTCCCTACTTATGGAGGCCGCTGCGCGGCAGTGAGTGCCACCCTTGACCTTGGTTGAGGCCGGTCACCCCCCACACCACGCAGCTTCACCTGACTGCACCCGTCCCCGCTGCTGCCGAGAGTGTCAGTGCTCCAGTGTTCGAGGCCCCCCTGGGCTGCTTGGTATTGTTGAACTGTGCTGCTGAGTATCTACTGTTTCACTTGTATTTTTTTACTGTGCCTGTTTTTTTTGTTCCTTTTCTGCCTCTCTGCCTGCCCGTGTCCCTGCTCGCACCGTCCCCCTCCCGCCTCCGCCCCCTATGTCCCCGCCCCCTTCACTTCCTTTCCCTTCGACTTCCCGCCGCTGCATCCCCTGCGGCCCCGCCCCTGCGCCCATTGGCTGTTTCCCACCCTCCTCCCAGCTGATCCCCCCCCTCCCTACTTATGGAGGACGCTGCGCGACAGTGAGTGCAACCCTTGACCTTGGTTGAGGCCGGTCGCCCCCCACACTGCGCAGTTCCACCTGTCTGCGCCTGTCCCCGCTGCTGCCGAGAGTGTCAGTGCTCCAGTGTTCGAGGCCCCCCTGGGCTTATTGGTGTTGTTAAACTGTGCTGCTGTGTATCTACTGTTTTACTGTGCCTGTATATTTTGTTCCTTTTCTGCCTCTCTGCCTGCCCGTGTCCCCGCTCGCACCGTCCCCCTCCCGCCGCCGCCCCCTGGTCCCAGCCCCCTTATCTTCCTTTGCCTTCTCGCCTTCCCACCGCTGCGTCCCCTGCACCCCCCGTGTCCATTGGCTGTTTCCCACCCTCCTCCCAGCTGATCCCCCTCCCACCTCCCAACTTATGGAGGCTGCTGTGTGGCCACACCGCTGGCACGCCGGAGGCGCGCCACAGGCAAGCCCGTCTGCACCTGGAACGCGCCCAGCGCCAGAAGCCCTGGACCCGGCGAACACCATGACACCAGACTCCACTATGACGCCAGCAGCCTCCACACACTCAACGCCGGCCGAAACCACACCTGCTTCCAGGCCACCCCGAAACGGACCCACAGACCCTTCTCCTGCCGCACCTGCAACTTCACCTGCGACAAAAACACCAAACCTCCAAGGACAGGACCCAACCACCTCCGCTGCATACTCCTCAACACCTGCTCCGCACGCAAACACACCGTCGAGCTCTGGGATCTGCTCGACACCTCCGCCCCAGACGTGGCCTTCCTGAATGAGACCTGGTGGAATGACTCCTCGGCGCCCGACATCGCCATAGCCATCCAGGACGGCTACAAGATCACCCCCAGGGATCACACCAACGGAACCAGAGGAGAAATAGCCATCGTCCACAAATCCACCCTCAAGGTCACCACCCACACAGACGACACCCTCAACTCCGCCGAACACCTGCACTTACGGATCCACACCGACCCCAACACCACCCTCAGAGGAACACTCGTCTACAGACCCCCCGGACCCCAGGCTCAGTTCAGCGACTCCATCGCCGACCTCGCCAGCACCCAGGCACTCGCCTCCATGGACTACATCCTCCTCGGGGACCTGAACTTCCACCTCGAGAACAACAATGATGCCAACTCCGCCAGCCAAATCAACAACCTCGCCAACCTCGGCCTCAGACAACTCGTCACCAAACCCACCCACGCCGCCGGCCACACGCTGGACCCCATCTTCTCCACAGGCACCCACATCACCTTCGACCACACCACCGAACTCCACTGGACCGACCACCGCTGCATTAATTTCTCCTTCAAGAAACAAACCACGCACCACCGCACCCAACAGCTGCATCGCTGCTGCTGGATCAAAGTCACTGAAGACCAGCTGACCACCACCCTCGCCCAAAACCCACCCACCGACCCTACCAACCCAGACGCCGCAGCCCGCAGCCTCAGACAGTGGATCGACGACTGCACCAACACCCTCGCTCCGCTCAAGAAACCCTCCAACAACCACGCCAGCAAAAGAGCCACCTGGTTCACCGACGAGCTCAAGACCTCCAAACGTTCATGCCGGAAACTGGAGAAAATATGGCTCCACAAACGCACACCGGACCACCACACAGCCCACAAGGACGCCACCCGCAGACACCACCACCTCATCAGATTAGCCAAGAGATCTTCATTCAAAAACCGCCTGGATAACAACGCACACGACAGCAAAGAGCTCTTCAGCATCGTAAAGGAACTCTCCAACCCCAGCGCCAACGACATCCCGCCCTCACAAGAACTGTGCGACTCATTAGCCATCTTCTTCCACCGCAAGATCGCTGATATCCACGACAGCTTCAACACCACAACTGCACCGACTACCCCAGACTCCACCTGCCCTGCGAACACCACCACTGGTATCCACCTGACCTCCTGGTCCAACGTCAACGACGACGAAACACGCAAGGTCATGAACTCCATCCACTCAGGATCTCCGTCAGACCCGTGCCCACACCACGTATTCAACAAAGCAGACGCAGCCATCGCTCCCGAACTACGGAAGGTCATCAACATCTCCTTCGAAACAGCAACATTTCAGGAAAGCTGGAAGCACGCCGAAATCAACACCCTCCTCAAGAAGCCTAAAGCAGACCCCAAGGACCTCAAGAACTTCCGGCCCATCTCCCTGCTCCCGTTCCTGGCAAAGGTCATCGAGAAAATAGTCAACGGACAATTGGCCCGCCACCTGGAAGACAAGAAGACAACAACATCCTGAACCCATCCCAGTCCGGATTCAGATGAAACCACAGCACAGAGATAGCCCTCATCGCAGCCACAGACGACATCAGGCGCCAACTAGACAATGGCAAAACATCAGCCCTCATCCTCCTGGACCTGTCAGCCGCCTTCGACACGGTCTGTCATCGCACTCTAAAGACACGACTCATAGAAGCCGGAATCCAAGAGAAGGCCCTTGACTGGACCACGTCCTTCCTCTCCGGCAGAACCCAGAGCGTCTGCCTCCCACCCTTCCAATCCGAAGCCACCGACATCATCTGCGGCATCCCCCAGAGCTCATCCTTCAGCCCGACGCTGTTCAACATCTACAAGGCCCCCCTCGCACAAGTGGCCCGCCACCACAACCTCAACATCATCTCCTACGCCGACGACACCCAGCTCATCCCCTCCCTCACCAAGGACCCACACACCGCCAAAACCAACCTCCACGAGGGAATGAAGGCCGTCGCCGACTGGATGAGGAGTAGCCACCTGAAGCTGAACTCGGACAAATCATAGGTACTCATCCTCGGACCCACCCCCTCAGCCTGGGACGACTCCTGGTGGCCAACCACACTGGGAACAGCACCAACACCCACGACCACGCACGCAACCTAGGATTCATCTTCGACTCCTCCCTCTCCATGTCTAGACAGGTCAACGCCGTCTCCTCCTCCTGCTACAACACCCTCTGCATGCTCCGCAGGATTTACAAGTGGATCCCGACCAAAACCAGAAGAACGGTGACACAGGCCCTCGTCAGCAGCAGACTGAACTACGGCAACGCACTCTACGCAGGAATCCCAGCCATACACCTACAACGACTACAACGCATTCAAAACGCCTCTGCCCGACTGATCGTCAACGTCCCCCGCCCCAGCCACATCACCCCCCACCTGAGAGACCTACACTGGTTCCCCATCGACAAAAGGATCACCTTCAAGCTCCTCACCCATGCACACAAAGCACTCCACAACGCCGGACCAGCCTACCTGAACAGCAGACTCAGCTTCTACACCCCCACCCGCCAGCTCCGCTCCGCCGGCCTCGCCGCTGTCCCCCGCATCCAACGAACAACCTCCAGCAGCAGATCATTCTCCTACCTCGCCGCCAAGACCTGGAACACCCTCCCCACCCACATACGGCTGACCCAAGACCTACTCGCCTTCAGAAGACTCCTCAAGACCTGGCTCTTCGAGCAGTAGCAGCACCCCCCCCCCCCTCAGCGCCTTGAGACCCTCACGGGTAAGTAGCGCGCTCTACTACAAGTACTTTGATTGATAGCAGGGAAAGTGGTATATGTACATAGGAGGTGCCCCAAGAAATGGACATGGGTGTGGGAAAAGTGGAATGCCTTCAGGGGTAACATTTGCGATTCGCCTATTGTTGAGTCGGTGTTAGATGTCAGCGACTAATTGTATAGACCGGGGGTGTTGTGATGTTTGCACTACTCTACATAACAAAGTTAAAATGATTGTGGGGGAAGAATATGAAGAAGGGCATGTAGATGTAATCAATCTGTATACGACTAATCACAGTATCATGCAGTATCTATCTATCTCAGTATGCAGTAATATGTACCAATTAATGAAAAATGCGAATAAAAATGTTTTTAAAACAAAACCTACATCAAATCACAGTTTAACATTTTAAAATGTCATACAATACCACCATCCTAGCATTATCCTTCCAAATAAATAATAATTAGGCCCCTTCTGACCTAATATAATCGGTGTCAGAAAACCAATGGTTTCATGAACAATGAAAAGTATGATAAGTGAATGAACTACAGTATGCCCGCCAGTCAAGATAAGACTTCAAATCTGAAAATGAAGAGGCCAAGTCTGGCCTAGAGTCTTTTTCCCCTGTCACTTCATCACAAATAAAGGAGCTTATCCTATCTACCAAAGCTGGGTCCCCGGATGATCCCCTGCCCACCCTCAGCTATAAAGATGGTCCCTGACATAATGGCAGACCATCTCTCAAACCTGTTCAACAACATGTTCAGAACAGGCATTTTTCCATCCCAATGGAAAAGAGCCTCCATACTGCCTCTGTTGAAATCTGTTGAAAAAAACGAATCTGGACCACGAAGACCCGGCCAACTATCGACCCATCTTCAGACTTCCCTTCCCTGCAAAAATAGTTGAGCTCTGTTCATGATCCTCCCCACATCGATCACCGGTTGGAGTTCTTCTCTCCCCTACCCTAGGAATCGCTCCTGTCTCTAATGTCCTCAGTAAAAAGCGGATCACCGAGAGACCCAGTTCCCATAAACATTCTAATAAAGGCAGCATCCACAATTGGTCCCACTATCACAGATATTATCAATGCCTCGCTTAATACAGGAGTAGTCCCCCCTCTCTGGAAAGGGGCAATGGTCAAAACTCTCCTAAAGAAGCCTCAACTTGATCCCGCAGACCTCGGCAACTATCGCCTCATCTCCCTTCTTCCGGGGATCGCAAAAATCACCGAATAATATGTCAACCACATTCTTTCGAATTTTCTTGAAACCGTTAACCTGCTGCATCCCTCCCAAACAGGTTTCCGGCTACGGCATAGCACGGAAACTGCCCTGTTAGCGGTTGTGGAGGAAAGCAGGAAGATCCTGGAATATCGAGGCTCAGCAGCCATTATACTGTTGGATCTGAGTGCGGCATTCGACACAGTGAACCACCATGTCCTGATCCATTGTTTCAGCAACTTGGGGGTAGCCGGGACCCAACTGAGTTGAAGGTCGCTCCTTCCAGGTTTTTGAAGAGGGCGTGAGCTCCAAACCCCGGCCTCTTCTGTGTGGTGTACCGCAGGGCTCATCTTTAAGCCTCATGCTTTTTAACGCATATATGGCCCCACTGGCCTCAATCGTGGCTCCTTTCGGGATCCTTATGGTTACCTATGCTGACGACACCCAACTGGTCGTAGCTCTGAACCAAACCACACAATATCTATGACCCTGAAAGCGAGCCTAACGGAGGTCGTAAAATGGATAGGGCCATCCCATTTGAAGCTAAATGGAGAAAAGACAGAGAATATGATTCTGGGTAGTTTCGACAACACAACACTCTGAACCATCTGGCCAGCATGTATGGGCCCAGTGCCATCACCTAAGATGGAAATAAAGAGTCTGAGCATCTGGTTAGACCAGAATCTGACATTCAAGTCGCAAGCCAAGAAGATTATGGTCCAATTCCTAGTACTCTCAAGGTTAGATTACGGAAATGTTTGAAAGAAAGAAATTAGGAACTAGTGTTTGAAAACCATGGACATAAACGGACTAGTGACAGCACAGACTATAGTGAGACATGAACCATGATACAAAATTGTTTTATTAAATTTTCATTTTAGTAAAAAAGCACAGTTTTCATTTGGATATACATAGTTATTGTGTGCATGCCTTCATTAAATATGTGACTTGTTGTCTACATATATAGACTACTGTTGTCTGATCCTATACAGTTTTTATAATGATGTAATTAGAGTTGGGATCTATACAAGGCTGATATTAGAGATATTTATACATTAAAACATGGCTGAATATATCAACAACTATTTTAGATTACGGAAATGATCTCTACTTGGGAGCCCCGATTTCAGTAATTAACAAATTGCAGACTGTCCAGAACTGTGCAGCTAGACTTTTGACGGGAACATCCAAATTCCTCTCCGCAAAACCGGCCCTCCGCCTTGCACATTGGCCTCCAGTGAAAGAACGAATTACCTTTGAATCCCTCTGCATCGTCCACAGATCCTTACAGGGGTTGGGTCCTTCCCTTATCTCAGCCATAATTCGCCCATATAAAGCAAGGAAAAAGCTTCGCTCGGACGAACTTCACTTAATTAATACCCCCAGAATTAAACGGTCCAGAAGCGGCGGCAGACGTTTCTCTCTGAATGCCGGAAAGCTTTGGACTACTCTGCCTCTCCACCTCCGGAAAGAGCCCAGCCATCCCGCCTTCCGGAAACCACTAAAAACTCTTCTGTTCTCCTAAATAATCTCCTCCACCTGTTCACCGGTCATGCCTAGCACTGGGAGGCCTCCTGGTAGCCATGCGCTTTACAAATGCCCTTTTCATTTCATTTCATGAATACCCAACTAAATCAGTATATTAAGGACTCTAACTGCCTGGAATATACTCAATTCGGATTCAGATCCGAACACAGCACTGAGACTGCCTTGATCAAGGCCACTGATGAGCTTAAATTCATCCTGGACAAGGGGTGTGGAGGTGTGGGGGGGTGTCTAGCCACCCATATCCTGTTGGATTTGTCCTCGGCATTTGATACTGTGGATCACCCTACACTGATCCTCCATTTGGAAGCAATCGGCATTAAAAAATCTAGCCTTGAAACTAATCTCATAATCTCATCCTTCCTATCGGACAGAGAAAACACAATTAACATTGATGCCTTTTTCTCTAGCTCTTTCCGCTTAGCCTGCGAGGTCCCGCAGGGTTCCTCTCTCAGCTCTACACTCTTTAATGTCACTGATCTGGCACCACTGGCTGAATCTTTTGGGTTCTTCCTCACCGCCTATGCGGATGATCTGCAAATTGTACTAGCAGCCTCCAATGAAGGTACGGTAACATCTGCGGACACTCCGGAGGCAGCTCTTCTAAGAAACAGAGGGTTTGTGTTTACATCAGCAAAGACTTGGTTGCTGGTACGAGGGACTTACTTAGCCCCCCAAGAGTGGTTTTACTACACCACGCCGTCATTCTTATTGATGGATTAATGATTCATACACACAAGATCCATACCTAAGAAAAGACTACTGGAATACACAAAATTTTGGACACAGTATACCCTGATGCCTTTTATTGTGCTCACTGGAGATCTAGAACCCATTCCGGGTCGGAAATACAACCGGAATAAAGGGTCCACACAAACAGATTATAGCCTTGAAGAAGTCGCTGTGCACAACCATTAAGCGTGATGAAACACATGTTGGTAAAGGATTTCAAGATTAAACTGAAGTGACTGTTTCAACGGAGGAACAACAGCGTTTTTTGGTACTGTTAATGATATATAATATAGACTGTTGGCGTGTGCAAGGAACTGTTGTTTTAGTTTATCAGTGGTTATCCACACATTGGGGAGGAGGGTGGCTCTCCCCACCCTTATGCACCGCAATCCTAATTATACACTAGTGTACACCCACTGCTTATTTCCCAGGAGCGCCAATACACTTCATAATCCACCGACCAAAAAGTTCCATCCTAGCGGGATTGTCCACTTTTTATGCCCAACTATACACTGCTGGCATGGATGTGCCTCGCGAACACTTAGATAAATATTTTGACTCAATTGAACTGCTCTGGCTCGGTGACGAACACCGTGAATACCTGGACGAACCTTTCACCACCGAGGAGATTGGCCAAGTTATTGCGGGCTTTTCAAGCGACAAGGCACCGGACCCCCACAGCCTGACCCCCGCTTTTTATAAAGAATTTGCACACTTATCCCGCATCTGGCAGAGATGTACAACAAATCTGTCCCCTTAGGCAGGTTTCCTCTTACGTTATGGGAAGCACTGATTACTCTATTTCTTAAACCCAACAAACCACCCGATAGCTGTGATTCTTATTGCCCCCTCTCTCTGATAAACACAGATAAAAAAATATATGCTAAACTACTCGCCAATCAGCTTCTTCCCCTCATGTCCCTGATTGCGCGGCCTGATCAGTCCGGGTTCATTCCTGGCCGAGCCACTTCTCATAACCTCCGCACCGTAATGCACCAGATTAACCCTGCCTTGCCTGCGGTGGTGG
This sequence comes from Lissotriton helveticus, assembly GCF_964261635.1. Taxonomy (NCBI): domain Eukaryota; kingdom Metazoa; phylum Chordata; class Amphibia; order Caudata; family Salamandridae; genus Lissotriton; species Lissotriton helveticus. The sequence goes on along the minus strand of NC_136070.1, from coordinate 773,652,426 downwards.
CTCTCCTTGACGCTACCAAGGTGTTCGATACATTTGAATGGCCTTTTCTTTTTTATCTACTTCACCGCCTGGGGTTTTGCCCGGGCTTCATCTAGAAGATCAACCTCCTCTACACACTTCCCTCCGCGCGCCTCAGGGCCAATGGGCAGGTCACAGAACCTATCATTATCACCTGTGGCACCAGGCAAGGTTGCCTTCTTTCCACAATGCTCTTTGCCATCGCCATGGAGCCTCTTGGGGCGCGCCTCCACCATACGCATATGCGCATCGGCTTTTCCACACGAAGCCTGGTTACTTCGATGTATGCCGACGATGTAACATTATACATATGTGAGCCACAGGAGAATTTAGCCCCCATGACTAGGGAGGTGATATGCTATGGAGGGTTCTCTGGGGTACAAACCAACTGGGGTAAATCTGTCCTTTTCCCCTTTTTCCGACGCAACTACACCGATTCCCACTGATTACCCATTTAATTAGGCATCTGGTCCCACTAAGTACCTTGGCATATGGCTGTGCCGAGATTTGGACGAACTCTGGAAGGCAAACTATGGAAGAGCAATAGAATGGCTTTAAACTAAATTGCCTGTGTGGAATAAGCTCCCACTCTCCTTGGCCAGGTTGAGTCTCTATCGCTAAAATGGTGGTGCTTCCTAAATTTCTATACTTATTCCTAAATATCCTGCTTCCGCTCACCTCACAATTTTTCAAAAGACCTTGCTCAGACATGATTTCACTGATCTGGGCGGGCCACCAACCTCGTATCTCATACGACATCCTCACGCTCTCCTTCTCTTGCGGAGGCATGGGAGTCCCGGACTTTTGCCTTTATGCCCTCTGTGCTCACGCCAGCTTCCTCAATTTCTGGTTACACCCCACGCCTCTCCAGTCCCACGTGGCTGTGGAGACTGATGTGGCCTCTCTTTGGCCTCTACAAATAGCTTTACTCTTTCCACAAAAGGCCCCTCGTGAGGAAATTAACACTGTTGTGTGCGTGCGGTGGACGTGGGACGGGATCCACAAATACTCCCGGTGTGGGGACCTATTTACACCAGCGATGCACCTAGCAACCAACCCGACTTTCCCACCTCTACAGACATCCGGTATTGCTCGCCGGGCTGCAAACTTGGCATATGTACTAACGCCGATCTTTACCCCAATAATAGCTGCTTTCCTCTTCCCAGCAGCGCTCCCCAGCTTGACAAGCTCCTCTACTATCAAATCAAAGCGACCTGCTTATTCATTGGGGCTGCAGACCGGCACCTCAACCCAAATGCTGGATAGCAGACACGGCATACTGCCAGACACATCTCAGTGAGTTCTGGGTCCTGATGCCCGAAGCTAATAGACCGCATGACATCTGGGGTTCCCTGGTCTCCCATCTCCACCGGAGTGCCAGTTCCAGAAATTCTCCGACTCAGCCCCCCACCCCTAGGGCCCTGGCTGTCAGCAACGCCCCTATGCAGGAACAACCACATGCTTCACGACCCACTTAAGCCTTGGGTGACATCTAAGGTCTGCTTATTTTACATATATATGCATGCTGTCTGTCTCGCTCTTCGAACCATTCGTTTGCTATCACAATGTCATGTTCTACTTTAACGTAATGCTTTACATCATCAACGAACGCACAACTTGTTCCGTGTTTACTGCTAATAAAGATGAAAAATTCAACAAAAAAACCAAACATAAAAAGACGTGGCTGAGGCATTGGATTCTTCTTCCAGAATGTGAGCACTGTGTCTTATCTCGCTTGTGGCCTACCCTACATCTTAGTTGGAGAGCAAAATAAATACAAAAGTTTTCATTTCTGAGACTTCACAGCCTACCTACAGCTGCTGCCTGATGGCATGGACAACATATCCGGCATAGCAAACCCCAGAAAAGTCTTGTAGCAGCCAGGGATAGACTCTCTTGCACAGATGAAATGTGCATACTCCTTTCGATATTGAAGTTTGTGAAGCAACATGCCCAATGGGAAGATGGTGTTCATAAGGGGTTGCTTAGTGATTTATTGTCTCTAAAACACTGTCACTTCAACTTTGACCGCTCTAGTGCTCACGCTATGTCATCACGTAGCGTGAGCGGCGGCCATCTTGAATCGCGCTGGAAACGCGCGATTCGAGGTCGGAGTTCGGGCAGAGTGGCAGCAAGCTCGGCGCTCTCTGTGCTGTGCACTAATTATGAATAAATAGTATTCCTGCATACTAGCAAGTGTCCTGTCGTTCTTGGGGGCAGACGAGAACCTTACAGTGGCGACGAGGCTGGGACTTGCAACCAGAGAAAAGAAACACAAGGAAACATAAAGGACAAGGAAGGAAGACTAAGCTTGTAGAAGCAAGACAGGTCCAACTTGAGAGGGAGCAGGAGCATCACAGAGAGCGTGTCAGAAGCGACAGGAGACGCACCAGAGCAGGGTGCAGACCGGCACGACCAGGTACGAGGGCAGCCAACCCCAAGGTGCAAAGGGAGGAACAAGCCCCTAGCATCTCCACGCAGGGCAAAGGAAGGGACGCAGGATAGCAGGAAAACAGGCACCCACCACCACCCAGCTAACAAGGAGTACACAAACCGGGGAAGTAACGCAAAGGGAGAGCCTCAAACCGGACATGGACCCTGGCGAAATCAAGGAGAAGTGGAGCAGGAGGTGTAGAGAGGCCCCAATTCCAACCAGAGCAGGGGGAGGAGTCTAGTGCGCCAGGCAGTCCCACGGGCCAGGAAACAGCACCGAAAAAGCGCGAAGAAATGTGCGCGCAAGCGTCTTCAATGACGACCCCAATCCCGTTCCTACCAAAACCGGGAGAGCCCCTGATGAAATGGGAAGACTGGAGAGAGTACATTCTCAATTATATAGAAGCCCTGGAAGACGAGAACGAAGAAACATTCACAAGTAAAAGGAAAAAGACAATATTACTACACAACCTGGGTCCAGAAGGGATTAGGGTATTCCAAAACCTAGTACCCAAGCCCCGACAAGCTGCAGATGATGATGTATTTGCGCATGCCATAGAGGAACTTAATGAGCATTACAGACCAGCAGTATGCACGTCTATAGATCGGTATAATTTCCAGCAGCGAAAGCAAGAAATAGGAGAGTCAATTGATGAGTACGTGGCGGCGTTGAAGAAATTAGCTACCACGTGCAAATTCGGCATGCTACACGACAATTTCATAAAGGATCAGATAGTGATGCACACCAATTAACAAAACAGTGCAAGACAAGTTGTGGGCGAGTGACGATGCCACACTAAAGGAAGTGATTGTGATTGTAAACAAGGCGGAATTAACGAAGAGATGTGTGGACGCAGCCAAGAGAGAACCAGTCGCGAGGCCTATGGTGAACAAGGTAGATGATGAAGAACCCACGGGAAGAAACAAAGGCACAGTGACAAATAGCAGAGGGCCCAACAAATGGCTGGGGAAACCAGTGCAACAAGGGAAGCAAAACAGAGGAGCCAGAAACTCGTGTTATCGTTGTGGCAGCCAAGCCCATGAAACCTATGACAAGAGATGCCCGGCGTTCCGAGCGAAGTGCCTGTTCTGCGGCATAACGAGGCACTACGAAAAGGTATGTCATCGGAAGGCAGGCCGCAACATGGTGAAGTACGTGGAGCAAGATCCGGAAGATGCAGAGGAGAGAAGGCAAGAGGAAGAAGACACAGTTCTGTGTATAGAGGATCAAGTACTGGTGTGGACGTCCGAAGATCGAACAAACCGCAGTGCGACATGCTAATAGAAGGTGTACAGATGAGCATTGTTGTGGATTCAGGATCACCATATACAATCGTCCAAAGAGTAGTATGGAACGAGAAGTTCAAGCCCCATTTGGGACCAAGATTGGAACCTCCGGATATAATACCTGTCTCGTACACAGGAGAACGAATCCCCATGGTAGGATACCGAGTGTTAAAATTTGAATTCAGCGGACGGAGTGCGGAGTGCAAATTGTATGTAGCGGAAAAGGGCCCGTCGGTCCTAGGCTGGATGGATCAAGGAGACCTGGGCATAAAACTAGACCCAGGGGGTGACATACAAGTGTTGATGACAGCACCAGAAAAATGGCCCGACGTAGAAAAATTGAAGAGGGACTTCCCCAAGGTATTTGGAGGGAAAGTCGGGAAGTTGGAAAAGTTCACGCACAGGATAGAATTCAAGGACAATGCCACACCAGTATCGCACAAGGTACAAAATGTTCCCATTGCAGTGAGAGAAGCAGTGCAACAGGAATTGCGTGGGCTGGAGGAGAATGGGATAATCGAACCCATAAATTGCGCGGAGTGGCTGGCGCCCCTGGTGGTTTTTATGAAGCCCAACGGAAAGGTCCGGCTGTGTGTGGACCTGAGAGAATTGAACAAGTGCATCGTGGTGGAGAAGTTTCCATTGCCCCGCATTGAGGAAATGTTGGCCAAGACTAAAGGAATAAAATGGTATTCCACCATCGATCTAACGTCGGCATATCACCAAATAGCTCTACACCCGAAAAGCAGGAAGCTAACATCGTTCACAACACCCTTTGGGTGTTATCAATTCTGCAGAATGCCATTTGGACTGGCCTCGGCAGCGGCAGTCTTCCAGAAACTCATGCACCGTATATTCAAGGACATGGAAGGAATACAGTACTTCCAGGATGACATACTGGTGATGGGAAAAGACCGGAGAGACCACAACACTAAATTAGCCAAGGTGCTAAATGTTCTGGAAGAAAAAGGCATAACAGCGGAGTGGGAGAAGTGCCGGCTAGGGATGGCTTCAGTCACCTACCTTGGACATGAAATAGGAGAGCAAGGCATCACACCAAAAAGGGCAATGTGAAAGCCATCTGCGTCGCCCCGCCTCCCTCCAGCAAGGAATAAGTCAGATCCTTTCTAGGGATGGCTGAGTACTACAGCAAATTCGTACAGCATTTTGCATCCAAGACACTTCATCTGAGGCAACTCACAAGGGAAAAAACGGCGTTCATATGGACCGAAGAAACGCAGAAAGAATTTGAGGGCATCAAGAAGGATGTCAGCCAAGCCATACCCCTGCAAGGGTATGACCCACAAGGACACACGGTGTTGACGACAGACGCCAGTGACAAAGGACTGGGAGCAGTCCTTATGCAAGAAAGAACGAATGGGACAAGGGAAACACTCAGCTTTGCTTCCAGAGCCCTATCAGATACAGAAAAGAAGTTCAGTGTCATAGAGAAGGAGATGCTGGCAGCAGTATGGGCCATGGGCAAATTTTGCCAGTTCTTATGGGGCACGAGATTTCAACTGAAGACTGACCACAAACCACTTGTAAGAGTACTCACGTCCAGCGGACATGCAAGCGCCACCCCCAGGATAGCCAAGATGACTCTGAAATTACTAGAGTACCGATATGATGTGGAATACATCCCGGGAAGCAAGAACAAGTAGCAGACTACCTTAGTAGAGCCGCCGTGATGGAGGAAGTAATAGAGGGAACGGAAGCGAGCGAAGAGATGGTGGCTTTGATGGAAGACCCGGAGAAAGTAATCAGCAATCAAGAGTGGACGGAAGCGTATAGAGAGGACCGGGACATCCAAGAAGTGAAGGAACACATAGTTGGTGGGTGGCACGAGAAAAGACACCTACAGACAACCCTCAGAAATTCTATGAAATAAGAGAAGAATTGTCCCTAGACGAAACCTTTCTGTACAGAGGAGACAAAGTGGTGCCTCCCGCGGCGTTAATACCTCGGCTGTTGGAGATACTACATGAAGGTCACCTGGGAATTGTGAAAACCAAGATGATGGCTAAGCAGGGATATTGGTGGCCAGGCATGGACATACAAACAGAGAGACATGTGATAGAGTGTGACCAATGCCAACAAGCGGATAAGACAATGACACCGTTGAGGCCAGCACTAGGGAAATTCACCAATCCGAAGAGTCCGTGGGAGGAACTATCTATAGATATATTGGGACCTATTCTGGATGACCAAGGGACTCCTAAATATCTATGTGCAGTAGTGGTCGGATACTCTAAATGGCCTGAAGTGCACATTCAAGAGGAAATGGACAACGAGACGATACTCAGGTTCCTCACGGCGACCTTCCTCAGGGAAAGTATTCCCAAGTCAATATTAAGTGACAATGGTCCTCAGTTTACCTCAGAGAAATGGCATAAATATATGGAGAGAAATGGGATCACATCCAAACATACTTCCATATATCATCTGACCGGAAATGGACAAGTAGAACGCTTCAACAGAGTGCTAATGGGGTCCATCCAGGCAGCCATCATGATGGGAAAGGACTGGGAAAAGGAGGTCTTAAACATGATATGGGCCTACCGCATCACCCCGACGAGCACCGGGTACAGCCCCTTCCAAATTCTAAGGGGTAGAGATCCCTTCACAAAAGATAATTTGGCGTGGAAGGAGAAGACGGTAACCAGTAAATGGTCCCCAGCAGTGGTGCAGTATAATCTTGAAAGAGCCCAAACGATTTATACAGAACATTATAACAGAAGGAAAAATGTGAAGGAAACATCCCTGGAGGAAGGAGAATGGGTCAGGGTCAAGTTGGCGGTATTGCAGAAGAAAGGTGACAGCAAATACAGCCGACCCTTACAAGTAAAGGAGGTGTGGGACCAGCTGCGTTGCTCAGTGATGGGAATGTGTGGTCCCAGGATTGCATGTCCCGGTGCAATAAGATCTTACAATTGCTCCCTGAAGACCGAGAGCAAGTGGCAACAGATCGAAGGACACAGGAAAACGACAGCACGATCCAGGAAGGAGAAGGAAGCATGGTAACAGCAGAACTGGAAAGTGAGCAAAGGGGCAGTGAAAGTCCAAGAGCAGAGGCACAACCCCGAGAAGAGAAAGAGACTCCCTGCAGAGAGAGACCGAATACACAAGAAGGTAGAGAGATGGGGCCTGCAATGAGCAGTTCAAGAGAAGTGACTTCCACCCCGGTAAGACGGACCAGGGGGGGCAGATTGGTGGTGAGGCCTTCTAGGTACCGAGACTTTGAGCTGGGTGAAGAAAAGTAATTTGACCACATAGAGACTGCCACTTCCTTGTTGGTATAAAAAGGGGGAGATATGTAGAGTCGTGCTCTAGTGCTCACGCTATGTCATCACGTAGCGTGAGCAGCGGCCATCTTGAATCGCGCTGGAAACACCCGATGTGAGGTCGGAGCTCGGGCAGAGTGGCAGCAAGCTCGGCGCTCTCTGTGCTGTGCACTAATTATGAATAAATTGTATTCCTGCATACTATTTTTTTATTTTTATTTTAAAAGCTTTTATAACGCGCTCCATTACCATGGGGTATCCTGGCGCGGTGAGTAGTTCTGCCTCGAACATTTGAGCACATCTGTTATAGTGGAGCATTAAAAAGATAGGTCTTAAGATCTTTTTTGAAGACAGTGATGGTTGGAGAGGCTCTAAGAGAGAGGGGGAGGGCATTCCAAGCATAAGCTGCCTTGACTGAAATAGATTGGCCTCCCAATCGAGCATATCTGTATTTAGGCACAATAAGTTGGCATTGGTTAGCCGATCGCAGGGCGCGATTAGGAATGTAAAATGAAAATCGTCTCCGCAAATACATCGGACCCTGACCATGTGCTGCTCTAAATGCCAACACCAGAATTTTAAACAAAATTCGGTGTGGTACCGGGAGCCAGTGCAAGCTACGTAAGTGGCTCCGCACGCTCGTCCTCCTAGGGAGCGAGAAAAGCAGGCGTACTGCGGCATTTTGTATCACCTGAAGGCGATGAATCATATACCCAGGCAAGCCGCAAAATAAGGCATTGGCATAATCGAGCCTAGACAATATCAGGGCTCGAAGAACAGTTTCCTTAGCAGCCCTGGGAAGGAGAGGAAAAAATCTTCTCAGGGTCTGCAAGGTGCCAAAGCAGATACCAGTTAATTTTTTGACGTGATCCGAAAACTTCAGGTCCTGGCCGAACCACACCCCCAAGTTCTTAGCTGGGCCCCCCATCACATTAGGACAGGGAAGGTCTGAAGGCCAGATCTGGTCCTTGAAGTTAGCAGGAAAGGAGCCAAAAAACAAGACCTCCGACTTGTCTTCGTTGCACTTAAGCTGGACTTGTGCAAGCCACCGAAAGACTTCCGACAGACAGAGCTGGATGGCTGATGGATCCAACACATCCTTAGGCCAGGTGAAAAGCAGCTGTGTGTCGTCAGCGTATGCCATTATTTTGGCTCCCAGCTGTTCCGCCAGATAGAGTAGGGGGGTCATATAAACGTTGAACAATAAAGGGCTCAACGTAGACCCCTGCGGAACTCCAGTTGTCAGTCTCTTTGGGGCCGAAGAATGAGGGGGCAGCCAGACCTGCTGAGTTCTATCACTCAAAAATGATGAAAGCCAATTAAGGGACAGCCCTGAGATGCCAATGGCACCCAGTCTTGCGGTAAGCAAGGCGTGGGGCACCGTATCGAAGGCAGCAGAGATGTCCCAAAAAATCAGGACCGCTCTGCCGCCCCCATCCAGGCACTCCCGAACTGCCTCGGAAACCTCAACCAGTGCCGTCTCGGTACTGTAAGCCGCCCTGAACCCCCACTGAGCAGGATGCAGGGCGTGAGAGGATTCGATGAAGCTATCCAGCTGCTTAAAGGCCACCTTCTCACACACCTTAGCTAGAGCTGGCAGTAGTGAGATAGGCCGGTAGCTCGATGGTATTGATGGATCTAGACCGGCCTTTTTTAACAGCGGAAGCAGTTTTGCCTCCTTCCAGCTTCTCAGAATCGAGGCAGTGGAAAGGGAGAGGTTAACAATCTGGGTCACCTCTTGCGCAATGGTATCCCCTATCCCTCCCAAAACCCTGGCAGGACAAGGGTCCGCAGGAGATCCGGACTTTAAGGCCGCCAGGATTTGCCGTATATCAGATTCCGATGCTGGCCGGAAGGCAGCAAACTGAGCCTCAGGACATCGTCTATCAGGTAGTGAAAAGACAGAAGAGGTCACAAAGGCCTTTTGAGCAGCTTCCAGGTCCAGTTGGATTTTTTTTATTTTGTCCGTGAAGTAACAGGACAGTTCTTCACACCATGGTGCAGAAGAAGGAAGCAAGGATTGGGCGGCGCAAGGGGATAGGAAGTTTTGGACAATCGAGAAGATCTCTTTGCTGTTGTTATCCGCCTTCTCGATTCGGTCCGAATAGTACCTGCTTTTAGCTGCCTTGATCGCGGCATAATAATCCTTTTGAGCAGCCCGTAAGATCTTCTTATCGGCTGGCAGATAAGCATGTCTCCAAACTCTCTCTAGTTTCTTGCAAACCAGCTTCTGTTCTCGCAGGGTACGCGTGAACCATGGTTGAGAGGGTCTTGATCGCAGGCGACGAATGCCTCCCACATTAGTGGAGGCTGCGGAGCCATTCGCAATCCAGAGGTTAAATGCATCGACCGCCGCTTCCATTTCTGTCGGCGGGTCCGGACGGGTGCAGGAAAGGCACTCAGTTAATGATGCCAGATTAATTCGTGGCCTATGTACCAGAGAAGGAGTTTTACTCGAGTCCTTATCTAACTGCCAAGTGAACTTAATCAAACAGTGGTCAGACCACAGCATAGGTAAGGGAGGAGACATACTAATGTCAAAGTTGGAGCAAACCAGATCCAAAACATGGCCACCCACATGTGTGGGGGCATCCACCCATTGAGTGAGATGGGCCATACTAAAAGTTTCACTGAGGCGAGTAGCTACAGTGGAATCCCCTAAGTCCTCGTGAATATTAAAGTCGCCCAGTAGGAGGAACCGGGGAAACCGTAGGGCTCGTGGCACAATGACCTCCTCCAGGCTTCCAATAAAATTGCCAATATAACCTGGGGGGCGATAGACTAACGTGCCGCCTAGAGTAAAGTGCGGAGTGAGCTCCAGGCAAAAGTGGAGAAGTTCTGCCTCCACCAGCTCATCCATATGTTCACAGGTGAGGGTCCAGTGATCCCGGTAGATCACAGCCACCCCTCCACCTCTTCCCTGTTGGCGATCAGCGCGGCAGATCCTAAAGCCACGGGGAATAGCCAGCTCGACTGCTGGCACGCAAGAGTCGGTCATCCAGGTCTCAGTGACAAAAAGCAGATCCAGATCATTTTCTGCTAAAAGGTCAAAGACCTCCGCCGAGTGGCACACCAGTGATCTGGCGCTGATTAAACCCGCCTGAAAGTTCTTAATGTCATGGCCAGATTGGGTGGACGGGGGGTCAGGACTAGGAAGTTGGTAGTTGCAGCAAGAGCAAACTCTGGAACAACTATCCAGAGCCACCCAGGTATGCGCTGACTCACAGGCGGGGACGTTCATAGACCTGAGAGCTTCCGATGAGTACCGAAGGACATCATGCGGGGTAGAGTTTGGAGAAAAACTGCCAGGGGTCATGGCCCTGTGCCCGGCCAGAGCACGGACGGGCACAGACGGGCCCTCCTTTGGCGCTCCTTCGGCGCGCATACGGCGCGCCCTCTGCGCGCGTCCGCTGCGCGCACGCCTCATAGTGACGTTAAATAGGGGCGGTCGATCAAAAGGCTAGAGCGTCAACCCCGGTGCAATGCGGCCCCGCCTCACTTCCGGGGACCGCTGGGGCCGAACGCTAAGTGTCCTGTCGTTCTTGGGGGCAGACGAGAACATTACAAGATGCTCCAGTTAGAAGTTTCTCGATGGTCACAAAACTGCCTCCATTAAGAATAAGCAAAATGTTTAACGTCAGACAAATAATAACTAGTGTGATTATTCGTATCATTGAGGTCTTGCCAAGAGTCAGGAGAAGTGCTGCCACATTTAGTGCCCATAGTATAACAGTCCAGTTTAATTTCTTCTGAGGGGTACTCCGATCAAAGGCAAGGCCCCCAGAACATGACCAAGAAGTGCACGAAGATCCAGAAAGAAAGATGAATGGTTCGGTGATATTTTCCAAGCAAGAGCAAGGAGCAGTTGTTCTCACACACAGAGCAGCAGGTCCGTTCAAGGACAGGTGTATCTTTACCAGGAAGCAGCGGCTGAAGGCAGCAATGAAGAGAACAGGCCTGATCCATCGTAGGATCGGGTATACGGGAGATGGCTACTTACCTCGGACGGAGGTAGTAACGAGGAAGGGTGGTAGGCACATCATTGTTCAGCGTCGGAGGGGCGCAAGAAGAGTGGGGAGGGACCTTATAGACACCGTCTACTTGTCGGAGGCAATGCAGCCACAAGAGCAGTTCTGGTGGAGGGATCTGACCTATGGCTTCGGTCAGGTCCGAAGAGGAGCACATAGAGGCAGGCACCTTGGGGAGGTACAGCAGGCTTGTACTGGAATGAAACCACGTCAGCAGGCCATGATACCTCACACCAGTGTTGGTGACAAGTAGCACCAGGTACAGACCAGGCCAGTGGGGCTGCAGAGCAGACTTCTAATGTATTCAGATATAAACCAGGTCCTCGGGCTGGAGTGTGTTACGGACTAAAAACAGACAGTCCGGTAAGGCACCTGCGGAAACTGTAGAGACAGCAACATGTTTTCTGCCTTGTAGAGGGCTACATTAACATGTAACTACAGATCTAGCGTAGCAGCAGGTGACTCTGAAGGTAACATCATTGCTTGTCACATAGCTATCCCATAGAGGTTGGTATGTTTTTTTTGCTTGGTATGGCCGGATGGACGACAGAGCTAGAGGGAAAGCAGCAGGCCACTTCACCTGGTTTTCAGAATAGAGGCTCGCTATTTTATCCCTATCAACCATTGTGATTTTATTTTATTTTTTTACTTTTCCTGCTGACTCTGTGTGATGGGCACAATGGAAATGTTGATTGGTCCCTAAAGCCTTTCAATTCTCCTGTACCACTGATGAAATGAAGTGTGTACCTTGGTTACTCGAAAGGCCAATCAGGATCTTGAAACAGGGAAAACAATAATTAAGTAATCACTCACTTAGTGGAGGAGTGTGGCTCACTGAGTGGAGGAGTGTGGCTCACTGATTAGAGCGGCAGACCCTGATGCAGAGGTCTGGCCCGGGACCAGGGTTCAATTCCCAACGCGGCAGGGTCCTGAGCCCAAAAATGTCCTCGGACTCGATAATTCTCGCCTCGGTGCCTATTCTAATCATGGGGTCCCACGCTGCAACTCTGGGCAATAGTTGCTTAATCTCCACTACGGCGGCCCACCCGCTGCGGGATGCCTGGCTTTCACCCTGGGGATACCCAGTAGGGGTTATCTCACAGGGAAAAACCAGGACGGGTTCCCAAGGCAAGCGCCTTGATGCCTTCGGGTGATAGGTGCGCTATATAAGTCGCAATACATTTACATTTACATTTACTTAGCTACAGTGACGGTATCTGCTATTTTCTCAAGGACACACTTGTACCCATTACTAAAACACTAGATATATAAAACAAGAAATAGCAAACTAATATTTATTTCTCACAGTCGGTAGACACTTAATTCTAGGTGCAAAAAATAATCTAACACATAATATACAAAAATATATTTTTATTCAATTTCCATTTCTTAATATTTTATAATTCAGGCTTTAGCTCATTCTTTTTCATTTTCAAATGTATAGATGCATCATATTTAAATTTTTGCATTCACAAATTCTATACATGTATATTCAGTTCAAATTCAAAATATATACAGTGATTTATCAACAATAGAAAACAAACGATAAATTGATGTCGGCTAGCGGCAGAATAGAGACTACGCACGTTTCAGCACTCCTGCCTTCATCAGGACACCTTTTATTTGCACAACTATATATATGTGAGGAGCTTTTTTTAACCAATAGAGTCCTTATCTGGTAGGGCTTCTGAGAGAGCAAAGGTCATTTACTGGATTTCTCTGTTTTATATATTGATGAAAAATGCTTCTCTGGGCTCTTTCACATCGGACCAGATGTCATTACAGGATAGACGAATGTAGTAAGTAGTAGTAATTTATTTAGTATAGTTACTTAAAACCATTGCGGTACAAAACAGATTAAAAGACAATTTTGTTAAAAGCTACATATTCAGTAAAATCAGCATATCACAGTCACATTTCCTCGATTCAATTCTACACAGGATGTCTTTCAGGAGCGGTTAAGGAAAGTTTGATTCTGTTTTCTGTTATAAAGATATTTTTTGCTGTCCCGGTATCCTCATGTTCTTATGAAGTCAGCAGTGACAGTGGATGATGTAATGTTTAGTCAAATCACGCCCCTTGGAGATTGTTTTTTTGGCATCTTCCTTTCCACTGCCTTCATAAATTTTACAAAACTGCAGCTCAGCTGAGGGTCTTGGGATGAGAAGCAGGCGAGAACTGCATTCCTTCGTGTGCGTATCTCTCGTTGGTTGAAGTGATGTTTCAGCAAATTTTTCCGTTCGTCCAGCAGTTTCTCGCAGGAGCAAATCAAGTGTAGCATGTCCTCTTGCGCTGAGCCGCATAGCCGACAAAGGAAACAAACTTCTGTTTTTATCCAGCGTGGGAAGTTTTCAATGCAGGGTAGCAAGCCTAACCTATACTTTAAGAAGCGCATTTTGACGGATTTTGCGTAACCCACGCCAAAGTAGCTCTGTGGTGCTATCTTTGAGTAAGAGCTCAGGGTCATCCAGCCGTGCGTTCTTTTTGAAAGGGCTGCCTTATCTTGGACCCACGATAGTTGTTTGATCGATTTCTTGACCAGCTTTTTGAGTGTTGTATGGTTTACCGGGGTATCCCAGAGCTGCTTCAATCCTGTGTTCACCAGACTGCCTGTGAGGAACTTGGCTGCTGGTGAGGACGGATGTTGTGTTAGCTCCGTCCATAAATGCTCGTTTAATGTTCCATGTTTAGATTCCCTCACTTTATCCCAGGCTGAGATGTAGGCTCCCTGTCTTGCCAAGAGTTGTTGTTCCATGCCGAATTCTAGCCTGATTTGTGCCGGTGAGGTTCGCTTGGGCAGGCTAAAAATGATTCTGTAAGCAGCTGTAATTGTGTTATCGAGGATCTTGGCGTCCCTTCCTCTGAGTACCTCACTCCCATAGGTAATTGTTGGAAGGAGTTTAGCGCGTATCACTTGCTCCAGGGGAAGAAGATAAGGACCAGAAAGTTTGCTGTTTAATGTTTTCAGTGAGATTGCCATAGATAGCCCTTTTCCTCGTATACTTGTTCTCTGAATAGAGAACTGCCCGCCGTTGTCGATCTTCACTCCTAAATATTTGTATGTTGGGGTATCTCCGATTCTTGCGTTGTTCCAGTACCATGATGTTAATTTTCTTTTGTTCTTGCTGATGGTCAACGTCTGGGTTTTCTCCAAATTTATTGTCAGCTCGTTTTCATTTGAGTAGCTGTATGTTGCGTTCAGTAGATGTTGGAGCCCTACCTTTGTGTGGCTTATTAAGACAATGTCGTCTGCGTATAGTAGACAAGGTAAATGGAGTACTTCTAGCTTGGGAGCGTGGGAGTTACAGTTGTTTAGAATCGGAGGAAGGTCGCCTAAAAACAGGTTGAATAAAGTGGGGGCCAGGACGCAGCCCTGTTTCAGGCCCTTGTTGGTCGGTATGCGCCTGGACAAAACTGACCCGTCCCCTACCTTTATCAGTACCCAGGTCTCTGTGTGTAGGTTGATCAGCAGATCCAACAGAGGCCTCGGTATCCCCCAGCTGTTCAGTTTAGCCCATAAAATGTTCCGGTTTATTAGATCGAAGGCAGCCTTATAGTCTATGAAGCAGAAATGGATGGGCATTTTGTTTGATTCTGCCTTGTCTATGAGCATGCCCATGGTCAAAATATTGGTTGTTGTACCTACTGATTTGGCAAAGCCTGTCTGGTTAACCGGGATTAAGGATCTCTCTGTGGCCCATGACAACTAATCTTCTAAGAGGATGCCTGCAAAATATTTTGCCTCGTTTTCGATTAAAGCCACCAATCGGTAATTTTGAGGGGAAGCCTTATCTCCTGCCTTGTGGATTGGAGAAATGATGGAGCCCTTCCAGGAGCTTGGCAAGGTGTTGTAGCGTCTTATCTCCAGAAAAAGCGGTTCGAGGGCTGCTGCCCAGCCTTCCACGTCTTGTTTGTAAAGAATGTCCGGAGCTCCCTCACTTCTTCCTTTCTTAATTTGGCGCCGGATAGTATTTTGTAGTTTCAGCAGATCGTGATTTGGAGTTGAATTATTGCTTTCTTTGAGGCTGTTGACCCTGTTGGATGATAGTTTTTTATGAGTGACCCTCTCGCGGTCCGATGTTAACACATGTTTTTTTCCCGTTGCCTGGTTAAAATGGTTCCGAGAAAGTTTGCCCATGACTCCTCTGTAATGTTGGATGAGACCCCATGGTGCGTAGGTCTTATGAACGAGTTTATAGATTTCCAGAACCTTGCCCCATCATTTCCTTTGATGTCAGAGTCAAGTCTTGCCCAAAGATTATCCTCCACCGATTTGTTTGCTTCCCACTTTAGTTTTTTTAATGATGATTTTAATTCCGTAGATGGTCCTGCTTTTCTGTATCCATGGGTTTCTGTTGGAGTTCTCTCATTGTGCGGTAAATTGATGTTTTTATGCCTCTGATTTTTGCTTTATGTTCTTGGGAGAATTTACTTGAACTATCATAGCCTGATTTTGAGTAAGCCTTGGGTCTTGTGGCATAATTAGACATAGTGTTTGTAAATTGTTCCCATTTGGCAATTTCGCTTGATCCAGTGCGGGCCCCAAAATGCTGTTTTGCCCTTTCAACTAGGGTTTCATCCATTGCTGCTGAGTATTTGATTTTTTTAAAGTTAACAGTGTGGGCTGACTCTTTTGATTCTTTGGACAGCTCAAGGTTTGGCTTTATAGTTTCAAGAGTAGTTTCTTGGGGGCAATGATCACTTTCTCCGCTTCTGCCTATCCGATAAGAACTAATGTATTGAAATAATGGTAGTGAGATGAAGGTATAATCTAGGATACTGCTATTTCTTGTTGAGTGGAATGTTGAGGCCGGAGGGTTGTCTCCGGAAGTCCTTCCATTTAGGGCCCTGATGTTAAAATGTTCCAGTTCTTCTAGGGTCTTTTTGCCTAGTTTGGTTGGATATTTGTGACTTCCCTTGTGGTGGAATGTCCCAAATTGAGTTTTGGGTTAGGAGCTCATCATCTTGCGTGACACCTATGAGGTTGAGATTGAAATCCCCAGTAAGCAAGACGTTAGTTGAAGGTCTTTCTCTTATGCATTCCCCCATGTAGTTGCATAGGTCTTTGACAGCTTTCCTCTTTCTTCTCGGATGAACATAGACGTTGATTAGAGTGAAGTCGGTATCAGCGATGCCTGTTTTTAGTTGCACCAGGGGAAAGTTTACTGCCAGCGAGGCTGTAGAGGATGGTCCAACTTCTTTTGCCGTCAGGAAGCTTGTGATTGATACGTAAGTTGCTAGGCCACCTTGAAGGTGCCCATATTTAGCTGTCCTTTTCGCGCCGGTGTAAAAGCGCAAGTATCCCTGAAGGTGAGGGGGATCTGCAACCCATGTCTCTTGAAATGCCACGACATCAAAAGTTCTAATGTAATGGATGAATTCTGAGTCAGATATTTTAGAGGCTAAGCCGTTGATGTTCCACGAACATATTCTTAATAAATCATGAGAGCCCTCGTTTGTCTTGGGGCCGGTTTGTCAATTGTTGTTATTTAGAGTTCTGGCTATACATCTTAGGTCAGACAATCCAGCTGTTCGTGTTTTTTCCTCATTAGTTCGTCCGGAGGTGCCGGTATGTTGGTCGTTGTTTGTTCCAGCTGGCCCAACCGCTCCTCTCAGAACTGAACTTCTGGTGCTTTTTTCAATTGCTACATCTGCCTCCTTTTCCACCGGGATTAGTATTTCTGGCTATCTTGGCTTTGAGTGTGGTTTTATTGTGATCCCCCAGTTTTTAAAGGTCGTATTTTCGGCTTGTATTTTCTGAGAAATTGCCAAAGAAATCCAAGTTGCTTTAGTTTTTTCTTTGCCTGTGCCTTCTTCGTCTATGAATTTGATGGATACCAGGTCAGACCTTTTTACTTCTTCCAGGGAGGGAATATGGGATAGCAGCCGTAGGATGTTGCCTCTGTTGAGTATGTCGTGTCTTCCTTGCGAAGTGTAATCTGGAATAAACCATGTGGCGCCTGTTACGTTTCTTTGTTCATTTGTGAACCCACTCTCTGGCTTAAATTGGCCTGTTGGCATATGCTCTACTAGTCGTGTTGCAGTTGAGTTGGTCTGATCAGTATTGGCTGCAGTAACTCTTAGTCCTTGGCCAGGTGTATGCTGATTTGGTGCAGGCGGCTTGGCCGGTTGGTAGTTCTCACCGCGCCAATTGGGGTGGCGCGTTGGATCTGCTGTCACTATGATTGCTGGTTCTTCTTCTATTTGTGCAATCGGTCCTGCTTGTGTAATTATAGGTAGTTGACTGTCTAACGACCCTTTGCCAATCCCGGTATTCTTTGGTCCCTGAGTGTACCCAGGCTTTTTGCCCGAAGTATCTTCTTGCTCAGTAAGTTGAGGGTGGTTAGAGCCAGGCTTCCTGCTGCTTTTTGGAGCCCGTTTCGAATTGGGTTCAAGAATTATATTGCTAGCCCCACCGAGTTGGAGACATGAATCTTGTAGTCCAGCTTCAGAGTCTTCTTGTATGATGTATCCAGGTATTTCCAAGTTCTTGATTTTTTTCCCCTTCCTGTCAGTTGGTTGGGTTAGGGCTGTTGCATTCGTGGTGATCTCGGGTGTACTAGGGCCTCCCACAGTCTCTGATATGCAAGTGCCACCCTCAGATTGGACTATGCTTTGTTCTGTGGCTGGAGTATTCCCAAAGAGGTGGATAAAGCCTTTGCGGTTCGAGTGTATCTTGTGTTTCCTACCTTTGCGTTTTTTAGCTCTTCTTTGTTTAGCATTCATGTTTGTGTGTGCTTGTTCTTCCTCCAAGTTTTCAGAGAGAAGACGGACCGGAGTTCCAATTTCGTTGGCCCCTGTTGTTTCAGGTTTAAGTATGGGGGCTCTTGTTTTGGAGCTTCCTTGTTCATTAATTACCGGCAGTTCCTTTTTCCTTGAGTTGTCTATCTCTTCTTCGGAGATATCATTGCAGGGGTTAGTTTGTTGGCACTGGACAGACCTTTTAAGCTGTGTGCACAGGTCGCTCAATATTGTTGGGAGTGTCGCCAATTTGTCTATGATTGGGCCGCATCCGCATCCATCGCTGTTGTACCTGGTTGCGTGTTGTGGCTGGTCCAGCTTATTTTGAAGAAGCGTATTTAGCGTGCCCAGCTTCCCGTCGATGGCGACCACAAATACAGCCAGTGTGTCCAGTAGTGTTAATTGGGTGTCCATTTTTTCTGATTGATAGTTTAGGGCTTCTACCAAGAGTTGTATTGTTTTGAGCAGACTAGGCCATGCACTTTCCTGCATTGTGTGTTTTGGGGATTCTGCGTGGTTTTCTGAAGTAGTGGATTTTTTATGACCCCTCTCTGACGCTCCTGCACTCGTCACCGGTTGTTTGTTAGAGCCATCACTTATCGTGATACGTGTATTGGTGCTTGTCTCACTTCTGCTTTTATCTTGGGAGTATGCAGCTAGTAGATCTTCCCACTCATCCTTTCCCAGATATGAGGATATTTCTATCACCTCTGACGGGGAAGTTGATGGCCTGTCTGTGTTTGCTGTGTCACTCCTAGGCCTCGATGTTCTGTTATAGACAGTCTCTTGTGTAATTTGAGTTGGAGTTAAGCCTCCCAGAGTTGGGTCATTCTCCTCCCAGTGCTCTTTTTCAGTACTTGCGTTTGCCTCCTTGGGGTCGCTAAAGCGCTTGGTTGCTTTTTGGCTTTTTGGTTCACAGTTCGTTGGTGCGTTGGTTTTGCTGCATGCGCTGAATATATTTTCCTCACAAGGTTTGTCATTAGCAGAATTGCCCAGATCTGTGAAGCTCTTGTAAAGTTTGTCTGTAGACAGGTTTTTTGCGTTGTTTGCCCTGTGCACTTGAATAAGGTTTGCTTCTAGCACAAATTCCGTTCCGGGCCTTGTCCCATTAGTAATAAATTCCTGTGTAATGCAACTATTATCGCGCTGAGGGGTCGATGTCACATGTGGTGAGCCGCTAACTGTAGGGCTAATGCTTCCCTTTCTATTGTTGTCTGTCGATGTACCGATATACTGTGCTGGCTGGGGGACATGAGATGGTTCAATAGGTTGCTGTAGACCTGAAGATTTGTTTAAATTTGAAAGTAGAGTGTCCCCCGCGTTTTTTAAGAAGCAAAACTTTGTATAGATTTTTGGTTGAAACATCGCGTGGCTGGTTTTTAGTTTGCTGCTCTTTTCTGCTTTTGTTGTCTGCTCACTTCTTAGGCTGTTAGAGTCAGGTTTATCAATTGTTATATCAATTAATGAGCATTCGCTCTGTGTTGTCTGCCGGGTTTTGGTCGGTGATTCCCCTTTGGTTTCCTCAAACGCTTTCGGCGTTCGTTTGCGTTTTTTTGTGCCTCCTTTGCCCATGGGGCATCCACGGACCCTCCCTCATCTAATACTACTCGGCCGACCTGCGACCGGTGACGACCGGTGTACAACAAGCAGCAGCAGAGGGTCAGTAGGCAGGGCAGTGGGGCGGTAGAGGGGCAATAGACGGTCTTGATATGCGTGGCTGAGGAAATTTTTGGGGCGTACGTAGCTGGGGAGTCTTTTAGGGCTCCTTGATGATCCTTGGTGGCCCCTTCCGCCCGCCTGAATCCTCGCAAAGATGCAGCGGCTTACCTCCAATTGTCAGCAGCCGCATAGGAATCGCAGGATTCGCAGGATGGCCGCCCACCTTGATCCTGGACCGGGCCAGCCGTCAGTTGTCACCCGCGGGCACCTATGGGCAGTTAGCCCATCAGCAGCCAGCAACCAGCAGCCAGCAGTTGTCAGTATCAAGTAAAATCGGAAAATGAAAGTGAGGTATGAAGGTGAGGTGGCACAAAGGTTCAGCCCAGTGTCAATGAGTACCTGGAGCCAGGTGCCTGTTGTCCAGCGCTTGGTGCACAGAAAGGGTCTTTTGCAAGTGTCTTTTTGCAAGCCTCACTTATGGCTTGCCTTGCTTTGTTTGGACTGATTTCCGCTTTGTTTTTCTCTGTCTCTATCTCTTATGCGCTTATGTGCTTGTGCTCAGCTTGTGCTCAGCTCGGCATTCACCGCTCTCACCCCGGGCTCCCAGCTCCCGGCAGCACCTAGTGGCTCTCACCTGCGCCTCGGCTCCGTGGCTGCACCCTGCGTGATCTCCAGCTCCAGTGCTCGTGCTCCAGCACTCGCAATCAGCAACCAGTGAGTCAGCGGGGTCGTGTCTAGGCGTTGGGGTGCCCAGCGCTGTGCGAGGGGATCAGAATAGGTCGGATGATCCGACCCCCCCACGGCGCCTTTTCAGCGGTTTTGCGGTAGGTTCGTGACAGCTCCAGCACCACCAACCGCGGCTCCGACGCGGCTCCAGCGGCTCCGATAGCGGCCCTGACAGCGGTTCCCAGGAATGCTGATCGCCGATCGCCAGCAGCGTTTTGCGCGAAGCTCCTCCTCCACACGAGATTCGAATCACTGCGCTTTGGCCAGGCAGACCAGAAACATCCAAGAGTACTTTCCTAGATGGTTCCTAGACGAATGTGTTTCCAAATTAAAAAGTATGACTGTACTAGTGATTTCTTCGTTAATTTAAAGTGTGCTTCTTAACTATATATATGTCAAGGGATGGGCTGTTATTAATTTTCAACGATATTTGGCCTGGTAATCCACATGACGATAACCTTAATTTCCATTGTCCAATAGTTACTATAGATGATATTTGTATATGGGCTGTTTTTTGTATCCAGTTGATCCTTATTACTTGGATAATCTCATATAGAGCAAAAACAAGACTGATGAAGTCTCACGATATGGTCAATTGCCCATAGATTCGATCACCGCGGCAGAATCCCACCTGAAAAGATGCCAGCAATCCTAAAACATACACACAATTATGAGAACATAAGAATAAGTGGCACATTTGGGCATCTGGATCAAATCCTTCTGGAGGTATACCAAGCGTCCCCAAGAAGGAGGGTGAGCACCAGCGGTAGCCTTAATCCCTTTCGCAGCATTATGGGACTGGTAGGTGACACAGGAGTGACAACAATTCTGGACAATTACAAGAAATAAGGGGCCACACGAATGGTTTGCAGCAGCATGGATCATGCCATCCCTACCGACATGGGCAGCTCCATTATACAACTGTACAATGTTGGGGAGTAGAAAGTTATGTGCGACAACATGCCTTGAGCTCGCTTTCCATCCTTCTTTCAGATCCTTTGTACAGTTCTCTTTGATCCAATACCATTTCTCGCTTTCAGAGGCTTGCTCCTGCTATAGAGTCATATTTTTATGGAGGCAGGCAACAAAGCTGTTTGCACAATATACATAGAAGCATCAGTGGATTGTGACACAGCAGCTCATATAGAAGCTGAGTGAGTGAAGGCATTCCCTCAAGACAGTTCATTGTGTGGGTGTAGGTAAATTACGCATTTTTCAATCCTTATTGTCTGGGTTAACATTAAAGTGTTTAATAAATATTATACCTAGACGCCATTCCTTATGGGGTACCTGCCAAAGTCAAGATTTCCCTCTGCATTCAGAAATGCTGATAGTCATGCATGACTCCAAAAGCATGCTTTAAGTCTATGAATACAGTTACAATCTTTTTTCTCAGTTAAGATATATGTTGTGTGAGTGCAACGACTTCGGCAACCTGAGCTGATCTCACATTGTGTAAGTGGTGGATTTCAACAATTTGATAAACAGTACATATAGCATAGCTGCCAATCGGCTCACTTTCATCATTTCTAAGGCATGATCTGTCTACAAAATATTTTAGTTCACAATTTGGTTATGGATGCATCAGTAAGATCAACACTGGGCTTTGTTGTGTGTTCAGTCACCGGACGGCAATCATGGAGCTCCTCATGCTGTCACTGGTGAGAATCAGAGATGCCAAGTTTAGGGTGGGGTAACTGGTAAGGGGAATATGAGAGTCTGACAATATAATTTTGTAATGGGACAACATGCCTGTGGGAAGCTGCTGAGTTTTGGGGGTGAGAAGAGTGAAAACAGAATGGGGTACAGCGACAATCAGGGTGGAACTATACAGTGTTTTACGAACCTTTAAGAAGATGGGCATCAGCCTCTACAGAGTGTAGACGCGAAGGTAACCCAACTGCTACTGGGATTCAATCAGAATTCTACATACTCTACAGGCTTTTTCTGATGCCATCCGTTGCGGCGTTTGGAGCTGTCTCGGTGCTGTGTTTGGCTCTGAAGACTGATTGGAACAGGTCCAGTAGGTTGTTTCTCTCTATGTGTTCGGTGAGCTGGAGGTTGATGGCCTTCTCCAGGACTTTGGCCGGCAACGGGAGCAGTGAGATGGGACGGTAGTTCTGGAGTTCGTTGGCGGCTGCCGAGGGTTTCTTGAAGGAGGAGTCTGACCTCAGCGTGTTTCTAGGCACCAGTAAAGGTGGCTGTGGTTATTGAGGTGTTGAGGATGGTGGTGAGTTGGCTGCTGATCTAGTCTCTTCCGAGGTTGAAGAGTTGGTGTGGGCAGAGGTCGGAGGGTGCTCCAGAGTGGATTGAGTTAATAAAAGTGGCTGTGTGTGGTGTGCTGAGTTATTCCCATGCAGTGATCAGTGGTGGTGGTCGGTCGGGGGCTGAGGAAGTTGGAGGGTTGGGGATCGAAGTTTTTGTAGATGGTTGCTATCTTGTTGTGGAAGTGGTTGGTGAGGGCGTTACAGAGTTCCTGTGATGAGGGGGGTGGAGTCTTCAGTGGCTGACGGGCAGGTGAACTCCGACGGTTGTGAAGACTGCCTTGGCTTGGCTGGTGCTGGTCTTGATTTGTTGAGCCGGGACCTCCTTTTTTGCGGTGTTAATCTGCCGGTGGTTGTAGTTGAGGGCTCTTTTGAAAGTTGGTCGAGTCGATGTGGTTCCTGATGGTGCACCATCTTCTTTCCAGTTGTTTGCACATAAGTTTGGCCATGATGAGTTCTGGGGGTGTACCAACTGGCTTGTTTGGAGGGTCTGTATGTTTTGGCTTGTTTGGTCAGTGTGACTTGGTCGGCGGCGCTAGTGATCCATTTGTTGAAGTTCTCTATTGCCTCATCCAGGTCGTTGTTGTCTTTGGGCTGTGTGTTGGTCTATTGTTGCTAGGCGATTTTGGACCAGCTGCAGAAGGGTGTTTTGGGCTGGTCCATAAAGGGTGAAGTGTACGATGGAGTGGTCTTACCAGATAAGTTCCAAGGTGTGGCTTTGCCTGATTCTGTTGCTAGACGTGAAGATGGGATCCAGTGTGTGTCCTGCTTTGTGCCTGGGGTCAGTGACCAGCTGCTTGAGGCCGATGTTGTCCAATCTTTCCAGGAGGTCAATGGATTTGGTGTCAGTGGAGTAACCAGATGGAAGTTGAGGTCTCCCATAAGGGAAACATCCTAAACAACGAAGTATTAATAACGACTCACCTGAACAACGAAGGCCGAACAAGGATAAATCCTGATCAACGAAGTCCTGAACAACGAAGTCCTGAACCACAACTTTTCCCGGACTGCAATGCAAAATTGTGCGTGGCATCATTCCGCCCCAATTCTCTGCGTTGCACGTCACTACCCCCCACCCCCCACTGCTGCTAAGAAATGACATTAAGCTCAGCCCTCCGGACTGCTCATGTCACTGTTCTCCTCCCCCTTATTACACTTGGAAGCGAAAGTGAGGCAAACTGGCTGGCGGGCAACGAGATCTGAAAAGGAATGACATTTTGAACTCTGCCCCCTGGCACAATGTGTGGCATATTTCTCGTCTCCGCCTCACTCATGAAATTGGACTTGTTGCCTCCTGTCTCGTGGACTCCGAGCAGGGCAGGGATGCTGCCAGCCCACATCCTGTTTTGTAGCACGACCCCCACCCCCACCCCCAAATTGACACTTGACTGGAGATATATGGAAGATGGGGTCTGAAGAAGAAGGGGTCTGAAGAACGTTGGGAAGCAGCCAGCAATCATCCTGTCAGCATGGTAATCAATATAATTAAATCGATATTGTTGATGTTTTTTTCCAATAAATTTAACTTTTTTAGCATAATATAATTTTTTTTAAATAAACAATAATTTGGAGTTCGAAAGGTTTAAAGAAATATGACTATATATTAAAATAAACATAGAATAAATGATCAAAGAAATGGGTAATGAGCAATTAAAAAATATTTCATGTTATTACAATACTGCCATCTATTGGCCAGTCAAGAGGTGATTCTTTTCGTCGTTTAGGAAGTCGTTATAAAAAAAAGTAGTGGTTTAGCATAGCTCGTTGTAAAGCTTTCGTTGTTCAGGAAGTCGTGGTTTAGGCAGAAGTCGTTTATACATACAACCCTCCCAGAAAGATGTAATGTTCGGATTTAATGGCAAGTGGGTTGATGAATTCAGTATTGGTGTTTCTGAGGCTGTTTCATGGTCCTTGCGGTCTATACACCAGGGTGCCTCTGATGGTGCTGTTATCATGGGTGTGGAGCTGGAAGTATAATTGTTCCATGATCGGTGTGGTTTCGTCATCGAAGATGGTGCAGGTGGTTGATTCCTTGTGTACGATGCCGCCTCTGTGTCTGTTTGTGCGGTCGCGGTGTTTCATCTTGTAGCTGATGGGTGTTGCCATGGTGATATGTGGGGTGAGCCAGTTCTCTGTGATGGGTCACATCAGGGGTGAGCATGGAGATGGTGTCCTAGATTTGGGTAGCGTGTTTGCAGAGTGATCTGGCATTGATCAGGAGGCAGGTGAGTTGTTCTAGAGGGGTCTCTGCTTTTGGCGCTGGTTGCTGTGATGTTTGTCGGTGCTGGGGTGAATGTAAACCGACAGCGGAGGCAGGTGAATGGTCCCACTGCGAGTGAGGTGATGTGAGGTAGCAGTTGTTATGGCATCAGGGGTTCATGGCCCGAAGGGAATTGCGGCGGGCCAGAATTACTGGCGTTGAGTACAAGAAAAATGGCAGGAGGGCGCAAATAGTCAATGAGGCTAAAAGAACTAAAAAGTCAAAGTAAGAAATCAAAAGTAATGCCAAAAGTAAAGCTAAATACAAATAGCAAAGTAAAGATGACATTACAGGCTGAACAGTACACAGATGCACTCGTGGGGGGGGGGGAGGCACAAACCAAAACAAGTGGTCACTTGATCTCAGGCAGTGGGCTTAAACTGGCAACTTCAGGGCTGCAAGCAATATGGCAGATCCTCAGAGCTAGGCAGCGGGGGAGCGGTGCAAAACCAGGGGGTCAAGGGCTCCCTTGATCAGGAAGCCTCAATAGGAGTGCAGAGGCAAGGTCTTGTTTGAATTGTACAAATGCATGCCCGTCTTCTCCAGACCACTGCACAAAGTCAGTGGTGTCTTTTCTTACATAATTATGGTGGGGCTTTGCCATAGTGGCGGACACAATGATTCGCTGTCTACACTACCCACCCATACCCAAGAAATGTCATACCCTGGAGACAATCACTGGACAGGTCAACTTACAAATAGCTACAATCCACTCTAATGGTAGTGAAGATCTCATGAACCAGATAATGTACCCAGGTGTGGCAAAATAAAAAAAAACTCTTTGAGCCTTTTGCCCCTTCATAGCCAATTCAATGAGCGGAAGGTCAGCGTCGGCTTTCAGCGATCTAAAGGGCACTAATAAATCCTCAATGTACTGCATTAGAGTAGAGCCCCCAGGAAAAACCATACTGTCCAAATGTTTCTTTAGAGCTTGGAAAAAGATCAACAGAGACTCAGGGAAGCCTTGACTGAGACTCCATTGTGAAAGTTCAGATCCTCTAAATGAAAATATGAAGAAAAATTACTGTCTTTCTGAATGGTTCTGGAAAAGAAGGCAGAATATAAGTTGAGAAACATAAACCACTGGGCATTTGCAGGACTCCAGAAAGGATGGTTGCAATGTTAGGGACCACAGGGAAACTAGGGATAACCACATTGCTATTTGCTTTAAGATCCTGTATGAATCTGTACACATTGATTTTTCCAGCCTTCTTTATTGGATGAATGAGCATACTACTTCTGCTGACTATTGGCAACAGACCCCCCTTGGTTAATTAACCAAGCATTGACTAATTGAACCATTGTCTTGTATTAAGTTTTAAAGGAATACAATAGAAATCTTGGCAGACACCTCTTTCGTTTGACCTTTATTTTCACAGGATGCATAAAAGTGATGCATTCTACTTTGTTAGCCCCTACGACTCAACCTAGAGAGCATTTGAGAAATCAACTTTGCCAAGTGCTAAATCTCTGTCCATTTCAATGTTATGTGTAACAGGGTCACAAATTGTTTTGCATAGTAAAGTGAGGAGTTAATGCTCTATTTGATAAGATATATCGAGATAGACCCAATTTTGTGTACAGAATGAAGGGCAATTAAGCTTGCCAATAGATTTCCTGGTAAAATAGGACTTAATAGGAAGGTGTGCTTATCTTTGATGGAACCAAGGTGATGGAGACGTGGTCAGAAATGTGGTATGAAACACACTGGTTTGAAACACTGACTGCGTTTATGGACGTGTTTGAGGGAATGCAGAGCTTTTCAAGGCAGAACCAGATACTAGTGGGTCTTGTCTTGAGTGATCTAATCAGAGAGTGGGCCCTGAAGAAAGTCCCTGCATTAATATAAGGAGTATATATGGCAGAAACATTTCAAACTCACCATCAGAGTTAAATGATCCCCAAATTAGTAGAGTAGCCACAATGATGAAGCCCATGCCATAACTCTAGGTCTTTTGTTTATCAGTCTATCACGTGAGGGCATAAGGGGATTGCAGGGAAACTAGGGAGGCCCTCTGCACTTTTCATCGTATTATTGGGGGCAAAGCACCCAGGCCTCTACAGAGCCTCGTTGTGCCCTACAGGCCTGTACGGTCTCTTAGATCTTCCGGAACTGGCCTGTTAATGATCTCTAAAATCAACAAGGCCCGCATGGGGGGTAGATCTTTCCGGCTCCTAGCAGCAAAGAGCTGGAATAAACTCTCGCTGGAGCTTCGTCTGGAACCCTCGGAGGCCAGGTTCAGAGGAAAGCTTAAAACGCATCTGTTTCTACAATAATCTGGCGCTTGAGCATAGAGGGGGGGCTTGTCGTTGATACTCACCATAGCGCGGGGACACGCCGGTGTGCATAACCAGGCGCTTTATAAACTTCCTTTTTATTATTATTATTATTAAATACACCCTTCCAAACAAAATACTGGAATCTGAAATGAGTAAAAGAAAAAAACTGAAATCTCCTGCAGTGTTGCAAGACCTAGAGCTATGGCATGGGCTTCATCATTGTGGCTACTCTACTAATTTGGGCTACAACTCTGAAAAATGGGGAAGCACTTCAGGGGGAAAAACAGGCATGGGTGATCAAGAAAGGCATGAACCTTGGGGTGTGAGGAAACAGTATTACCAAGGAAGGGGATCATTTAACTCTGATGGTGAGTTTGAAATGTTTCTGCCATATATATGCCTTATATTAATGCAGGGACTTTCATCAGGGCCCACTCTCTGATTAGATGAGCCTAACAAAATAAACATGCCCATCTGTAACCCAACTGGTGCTCTCGTAAAGGGAGGAGGGGGACCGGCACTCCCTGAGAGGCAGAGCCTTGAGACTGCACCTGTGTGGGGCTCCGGCCACTCACATTTTGTGGGAAGGACTCCCAGGCCTGCTATAGGGACGCACCCACCTATCTGCTTTCCTTTTGTTGTCACTGCTCCACACACATGCTGTGGCACCTTGGGTGCACTATTCCGGCTTGCTGCCCACCTGTATTGCACCAGGCTATAGTGACTGCTGGGGAGGCTGCCAGCACCCAGGGACGGCCGCCGGATGTGTGGTGGCGGGGCCTACCACATGAGCTGTAAGTGGTAGTGCTAGTCTCCTCTCCCTCGGTTTGACTGCCTGGGTTTCCCTCTGGGCCGGGGGAGTGCTGAAATGTTTGATATTTGTCACCTGCCGCCCTGCTGTAACTTTTACCACATGGTGACCAACCTATGTGTAGAGACCTCTAGTCTATGTGGGATATAATGATAGTCTTAACTAAAGAGAAATATATAGATAGGTCTGGTTGCCTGCTGACCCCACCCTGAGATACCTTGCCCACTGTCCACTACTGCTGCCACGCCCTCTTTTTTTTTTTTTTGTCAACTCTGTTTATTGGCATTTCTTATTTCATATGCAACAATTCATTACATGCCCCATGCACATCGGGATACTTGTCAATAGTGTCCAGTTATCAGTGCACTGACAGTGCTGAGCACTGCTAAGGCGCTAGTACAGTAGCACCCATCTGTGGGGTGGCTAAGTTTCAGGCGCTCAGACATGTCCGCAGATTGTAAGAGTCTTTGCGTTCCTTTTGTGCGTAGAGAGACAAGTCATGCATGCGTAACTTAGTTGCAGTCGTAACATTTGCAAGAAAACAATAACAACAAAAAACGGCATTGTCACTAGGATTCAATACAAATCGTCCCCTCATTCCCATCCCGAGGCCCGCCTCCCCCTCCCCGTTCTGAAGAGGAGAAAAAGAAAGAAAGAAAAACAGGTAAATGTGTGCTTGTCCCCGCACTCTGCCCTACCAACTCTCCCGTCCCCCCATCATGTGCATGCGTCACTAAGTCTGTTGCTTTCTCCCAACCATCCCGCGACAGAC
This sequence comes from Lissotriton helveticus, assembly GCF_964261635.1. Classification (NCBI taxonomy): domain Eukaryota; kingdom Metazoa; phylum Chordata; class Amphibia; order Caudata; family Salamandridae; genus Lissotriton; species Lissotriton helveticus. The sequence goes on along the minus strand of NC_136070.1, from coordinate 773,623,863 downwards.
CCCATCCTGCATGCTGATGTCAGTGTTCGCCGCGCACCCCTCCCCGCTGCCATCTACTCTGCCCGCTGCGTCCCCCTCCGCCCCCTCAGCTGTGACAGTCCCTACTGCCTGCAGTGCTTTAATCATGCCCTCCCAACATTCCGCCATGGGTTCCTTGCGGAGCCCCACTACTTCCTCTCTCCTAATGGTGGTCCACTCTGCTCGAGCCCATGACAGAAGAGACAAAGTCCACGCCTGCACACTGGGCGAGTCGCTTGCCTTCCATCGTTTTGTTAGGAGCCGCACCGCTACTACCATCCCCAGGTCCAGAAAGCGGGACGACGCCTTGTCCTTAGGTGACCGCTTGAAGTGATACAGAAGGAACTCAGGCCAGTTACAAGGGATTGTATGGCCAGTACATTGCGCAAGCCGAGTTCCGATGTCCCTCCAGTAAGTACCAAGCCCTGAGCAGTGCCACAGAAGGTGAAGGAGGTCCGCATCCAGCTCGCCACACCGAGGGCAAGACGCATCCGCCCTATGAAAGTACTTGTTAATTAAGGCGGGGGTAAGATAAGCCCTGTGGACTATATATACTTGGATTTGGCGAAAGCGCATATTTCTGGGGATGCGCACCGGGCTTTTAAGTATACTCTCCCATTCTTTGTCGGCCAATGGGCGCCCCATATCACACTCCCATTTCCTGCCGAGAGGGGCCAGGTCCAGCTCCGTATGTGTCTGCAGGGACGCGGCAAACCATTTAATGAGGTGTCTGCCCCTGCCCATGACATGCAGGTATTGCATCGTCAAGTGCTGCGGCGGCTCTTCCGCAACATTGCCCCATCCTATCGCCATCCGGGCCGTGAGGGACCTATGCATGAGGAATCCCCCGGGAGGGAGCCCAACCTCTGCTACCAGCGTTCTCAAAGGGGATCAAGACTCCGTCATGATATAAATCGCCTAGCGTCTGAACATCCGCCTCCTGCCACTGCCCTAGCATGTGGCACGTGAGAACACCTGCACCCCCTGGCGAGCCCTCCAGTGGCACCGCGGGCGCATATGGGAGCACCTTCCTGTGAGGTATAGTGCTCTGCGGTAGCATTTGTATGCCACCCCTAGCAGAAGCGGGGCGGGTCGTGTCCTAGTCGACCAACGGATGGATGGAACAGCGCGGTGATCCTTTCCATTATGTAGGGTGGCTCTCTCGTGGCGGTGTCCTCTCTCCCCCTGTCTGCTAACCAGCGGGCAATCCATTGGAGCTGCGCTGCCAGGTAGTAGTGCTCGAAACAGGGTGCGGCTAGGCCACCTCTGTCCGTGGGTAGGAACAGTTTCCCTAGCGCCAGGCGGTGCCGGGATGTGCCCCAAATAAAGTCGCACAGGGTCCCATTGAGTTTGGAGAAGAAAGATGCAGGCACGAACAGAGGCAGATTCATGAAGTAGTATAGAAGCCGAGGGAGCACCACCATTTTGGCTAGGGCCACTCTCCCTGTGGGCATCATGGGGAGCGTAGACCAGAAACTCATCTGTGCCTTGAGCGCCGCCACTGCTCTACCTAGGTTGCCGTCCATCAGGTCTGCTGGCTGCCGGTAGATCTGGATCCCCAGATATTTAAAAGTGTCCGCTCGCCACTGCACTCTCGTGCCCTGGAGGCTATACTCCGGATCGGCAACCTCACTGTTAAAGGCATAGAGGCATGACTTGCCCGCATTAACTCTCAGCCCGAGAGGTCGGCAAAGTGACGCAGCAAGGGGGCAAGCTGTTCCGGCATGTGGTCCACATCCCTGACGAAGACTAGGAGATCGTCAGCATATAAGGACACCTGATGGACACCGTCCCCTAGTGGAATGCCGTCAGTCAGGAGTTGCCTCAAGGCCGTCGCCAAGGGCTCAATGGCTAGCGTGAAGAGCACCGGTGACAGGGAACACCCCTGCCGCGTGCCCCTGCCCACCGCCACTCCCCCCGAGACGTATGGGCCCAACCGGACACGGATCACTGGATTCCTATATAGGAGCCCCACCATCTGCATGAATTCCCCTCCTAGCCCGTACGCCTCCAATACCGCCAGAAGATAGCCCCACTCAAGGCTATCGAAAGCCCTTTCTAGATCCAGCACCAGGCACCCCGCTCTGGGCCAGACCGGCGCAGCTTCCGTCGCTACTCGAAAATACCGTCTGAGGTTCAGAGATGTGGACCTCGCCGGCAGAAATCCATTCTGGTCCGAGTGGACTAGATGTGGGACTATTGGCGCCAGACGCTCTGCGAGCATCTTGGCCAGTATCTTGTAATCTGTATTGAGCATCGCCAATGGGCGATACGAGCTCAGGGACATCGGGTCTCTGCCAGGCTTAGGTAGAGACACCAAGAATGCCTCTCGTAGCGAGGACGGAAGACGGCCCTCGTCTATCGATGCCCTATACACCTGGAGTAGCCGCGGCGCTAGGACCTCCCTATTTGCTTTTTTGTATTCGGCTGGCAGGCCGTCGGGCCCTGGCGTTTTCCCGGTCGCCAGCGCCTGGATCGCATCGCCCACCTCTTCTAGCGTGAGCGGGGCATCCAATTCTGTCTTCTGTGTGTCTGCGACAGAGGGCAACGCAACCGATTCCAGAAAGTCAGTCAGCGCATGTTCCTGGCCAATGCCTCGAGCTCTATACAAGTCCCGATAATGCTCGGTGAACGCCTGATGTATTTCGCGCTGCGTATACACCACAGTCCGGGACATTACGGTCTGTGGCCTGTATCAGCCAGGCTAGTAAGCAGCCAGCTCTATCCGCTTTCGCGTGCGTCTTGGCCGTGTGCGCTGCATAGTTGTGGCACCGCAGTCTCTCGAGAAGGACCGCATGCTCACCTCGCAGCTCTTTGAGTTACGGGTTACGCACTCCGCGTTTGATTCTTAGGTGAGCAAAGCTGTGGTGTGCATCAAAGATATCACCCCCGACTGGAAGGTGTGGTAATCAATGCAATGTCCGTGGCACCTAGGATAAGTGCCAACTCTATGAGCACAACCTAAAGAGAACGAATAACGTTTTTATCCAGTCTATTCAGTTCCAATAAAGGTTAAACCAAAAATGCGTGGGGTTTTCTTGTTATTTATTTCATGTTGTTTTCACATGAGCATTGTTTGTTCAAGAGGTTCAAATTTGTAGATTCCATAATCCATTTCTAGTATCACAAATTGTGTCACATCATAACCTCATCACCCAATGCATTTCGGACAATCAGTTCTTCATCAGGGGTATTCTGTGAAATAATATAGAAAACAATCTATGTATGATCCACCAAGAAAATCAGTTCATTTATATACATGCTACACATATGCTTAATATATGTTCTATGAGGGTATCACATTCTATTAAAGTCATGGAAGATTGTAGTTCCGTGCATTAGTCGAAAAATACATGGTTTTGTGTCCTATGGTCGTGCAAAACTAAAATAAAAAGCATTTGGGTCGTGCAAAGTGCAGGAAAAAGTGTTTTAGAATATTTGGAAAGTTGAAAAACCATCGTCCGTGAAAAAACAACGTGAGAAACGACGTGCGGAAGATTCGATGAACATGCATCAGTGCAAGCCCCATCGTGAACCCATACGTGCAGCTACGTTTTTTTTAAAAAACGTGAACAAATTAAAGTATCCGTGTGTCAACTTACTCGTAAAGCAGTGTGAGCCCGCGCGTCTCACTCGTCCGCCCTTCGCTCTGTGAGAATGTTGAAGCGTGCCGTATATACGGAAGTGGCATAGCTTAAACATGAAAATAGAAAGAGGACCTCCTCGTTGGTGGCCATGTTGTGAAAATAAAAAAGTGCCGAGAAACTAGAAACAGGGTGAATTCCCAAGCTGAAACTTAAATAAGAAGTCGGTGATTAAATGTGAAATTAGACGAAAAATGAAAAATAAATCATGTTAATGCAAAACGCTTTACATTTATAAAAAAACGTGACCATTCTGAACAAATCTGAAAGAATGCATAAAGTTCATGGAAAACTTAAATTACAGGTAGCATGTAAATTCCATACGGTCATTGAGACCAGAAGGTTTGGAAGATTGTAAAAACTTTATCCAGTGGTTTTCACGCTGTAATAAGAAATTGTTGTTGTCCCGTTCATCACGCTTAGCCACAACCTCCACAGCGGCAAATCTAAGTTGACTGACATTGTGTCTATTGTCTTTAAAGTGTGCTGCCAAATTCGATTTCATATTCTCAGTCCTTATATTGCTTTTGTGTTCATTTATTCTTGTTTTCAATTTCCGTGAGGTCTTTCCAGTGTATACTAATCCACAAGGGCATTTGATAATGTAAATCACGTTCTCCGTATCACATGTGGCGTTGAATCTCAAGTTAATGTTTGTGCCCTTCATTGGGTGTTTGATGATCGGTCCTTTAATGAGGTTATTGCAATTTTTGCAATTAAGACATGGTTGATTGCCTTTGAATGTGATGGAAGATATTTGTTTGGGGTTTTTTATGATTTCTTTCAAGTTATTACCCCTCTTGTATGCAAATAAATGTTGGTCGCAAAAGATGTTCTTGAAGTCTTGTTCAGTACTGATGATGGACCAATGTCTTAATATGGACGCTTTGTATGCTTTTGAAGCCACTGAATATTTCGATACGACCACAGGTCTCTTGACACTGTCTCTCTTCTTCTGTATCAAAACATCTTGACGATTCAGTTTATCACATCGTTCTTTAGCATTTTTCAAGATGGTTTGTGGGTAGCCTCTTTGTTCAAAGCGTCTTATCATGTTGGTAGCCTGCCCCTCATATTTGGTTGTGTCAGATACGATCCGTTTAACTCGAAGAAGTTGAGAAAATGGAAGATGATTCTTCAATGACCTCTGGTGAAATGATCTGTAATGAAGGATGTTGTTTTTATCCGTTGCTTTTCTGTATAAGTTCGTTTCCAGATGATTCATAACTCTTGTAACACTGACATCCAAAAAAGTGATAGTCTCTTGACTCATGTCAAAGGTAAATTGGATACGGTCATTAATGCTGTTAAGTTGCATGAGTGCTGTTATTAGAGATTCCTGATCTCCTTGCCTCGCAGCTCTCCCAGTTTAAGCATATGCCTACCCTCCCCCTCTTGCTCATACTGCAATAGCTCGGATTCTACGCGGGTCAGGGACGCTGATATCTGCGCGCGGATGTTCCATTTGGCCCCTATGCAGTGCCCCCGGATGGTCGCCTTATGGGCGTCCCACTCCACCAGAGGATCACTTGCTGTGCCCTCATTCTCCTCAAAGTAGGATAGGATGGCAGTGCCCAGCGATGACCGGAACTCGGCGTCCTCCAACGCAGCCGGCTCAGGGCGCCAACTGGGCACCGGGGGTCTATCCGCCGCCCAGCGGAACTGGACCCACAGGGGGTTGTGGTCTGAGTGCGTCCTACCTAGGTATTCCGACTTGGTCAGGAGCGGGAGCAGGCACTGGGATCCTACTATTCTGTCCAGGCGAACATGGAGGCCGTGCACCGACAAATAGAATGAGTACGTTTTATCTGTGGGGTGCTGTGCCCGCCAGAGGTCATGAATACCCCAGTGTGTTAACCAGTCCCGGAGGGCCTGCGCCGCCGAGGTCGCTGACACTGCGCGCAGAGGCGGGTAAGAGCGGTCTAACTGAATGTCTAGCACCATGTTGTAGTCGCCGCCTATCAGCCAGGGAAGGCCTGCATATTTCTGAAGGACGTGATTTAGGTACGCCAGGAAGGCAGGTTGCTCTACATTAGGGGCGTAAATAGAACCCATTACTATCTCCTGCCTATTGAGCCTCCCCCTCACAAAAGTGTACCGCCCCTCCGGGTCTACCTGAGTATCAGTGCATGCGAAGGGGACCCCTGCCCTCACCCATATCAATGTGCCTCGCGCGTGTGCTGAATAGGTCGTGCCATGAAGTTGCCCCCTCCAGCACCTGCGAAGTCTCTCCAATTCCACTAGGGACATGTGTGTTTCTTGAAGGAGCGCAATCCCCACTTGGTGGCGCTGCATATATGCGAAAACAGAGTACCGGTGCGACGGGGTGTGCATGCCGCGAATGTTCCAGGTCATGATATTGGTGCATGCCATAAGGAACGCTGTGTCGGGACCGCCTGGGGGGTTGGGGAGTGCTTCATGCAGGACTGAGGGGCAGGCTCTCGGGTGGGGATCAGTAAGCGCCGCATCTGAAACATGGGAACCGAAACTAACTTTATAACTTTATGGGCGCACTCCCAACGGAGAATGTGTCCAGACTAGGCAACTAAGCTACTGCTTAAGGTAACGTGAACGCAATGTGTGTGCGTGTGGGGAAACGCGCAGTCAGTGGTGGTATCAGGTTACTCCCTCAGTGAAGGTCCTTAGCGCTGCTGAGGTGTGATTGGTGTGACGCTGACAGCAGAGCGCACCGGGTCAGTGCGGGCCCCCCATGAGTGTCTCCCCGCTGATTTGGTGTGCAAACTCGCACCCCAGAGCGAGGCGCAGCTGTGCATCTGCACTATCTGAGCAACTTCTTATAATTATGCTTGCGTAGTGTCGTGACTCCGGAGCCGACAATGCGGCCTACCAGTGTGTTACATCAGTCATACAAAGGATACAGTGGATCTTGCTCAAAACACCAGACATGCAGTAGTTCAGCTCTGGTCCACCTTCAGTCACATGATGAAATCCGCTGTCTGGGGTGTTACTACTGGCAGTATAGCGTCCTCTGAGACTATAGTGGATGGCGATGACGATTCGCTAGTTCTAGTTCCGCGCTGCGGTCGATGTTCCAGGCCTCCTTGCCCTGTCACCACTCCCAGTGTCGCAACCGCCTCCAGCGCCTCCTGCCTCTCCTGCCGCATCCTCTCCAGGCTGGGCGCCGCCTGCCCCAGGCCCGCTCCTCGTCTGGCCCCTTTCTTCCTCCTCCTCTTCCTGGACCTCTGCTCTTGCCATCCGCCGTCGTCCGAGCCCGCTGGTCGCATCCCCGTCCACTGCCCGGTCTCTTCCAGCCAATCCCAGGCTTCCGATGGGGTCTCGAAGAAACGTGTGCCCTCCTTGGAAACCACGCGCAGGCGTGAGGGGAACAGCAACGAGTAGGGCAGTTCTAGGACTCGCAGTTGTTTCTTCACTGCCATATAGGAGCCACGCCTCTTTTGCACTGCTGCCGTATAATCCGGGAAGAGCATCACACGACCATTGCCAACCTGCAAGTCACTCATCTTCCCGGTTTCCCTGAGCACCGTATCCCGGTCTCTATAGTTGAGGAGCCTGAAGAGAAATGGTCGGGGTCAAATTCAAATTCAAAAAGACTTTATTCGGTTATATTTCATGAATAACCATAAAAGTACATCAAATCACATCAAAATATTACGTTCAAATATTTAAAAAACAGTATACACGATATTAACATAATACACGATCACGTCATAAACCATGTTTTTAGATGGAAACTATTTGGTTATAATTAACCAAAGGATTTGTTTAAAAAACTCTAATTAAATTTTATCAAGAAGACGTACGTCATACAGTAATGACACATAAAAGCTAACAAATGAGGAAAACTTTTATCCAACCTGTGGGAAAGAATATCTTAATTATTTATAGTGTACTTTTCACAAGTTAAGGTCAAATCAAACAGCAATTAATAGGGGTTCCAAGACTTGGGCCTGTAAAACAACAGTTCATATCAGATATAACTCGGAAGGCTGGGGCCGCTCCATACACAATGTCCTCTACCCGTTTACATATTGCACCCTGCCTTTGGACTAGGTGAGTGGATGTGCGGCGTTCTGGGGTAAAAATCATGCAAATCACATACAGAGATTGGGCCATTTCCCACTTGGGGTGAATAGAGACGCAGGTACGGGACGATGTGTCTTTGCCTAAATCTAACGAGTACTAGGTCGCCAGCAATATTTTTTGGGAGGGAACCCAGCCAACCCACCCTGCTAACACTCATTATTGTGCCCTCGAGGTTCGGTGGCAAAGGCCTGTTTTTTGTCAGCCAAAATTTAACTTTGTTCAGCAGGTCGTGTTGTCTCTCGGTTTTTCCCGGAGTAAGAACTGGTACTCCCGCTAGGACACACACAAAAGGAGCTGCCTCCGGTGGGAGTTGCATAGGGAAAACTTTGTCACTCTGTGGTCTACGGGCAACACGTTGCGGAAGAACGGGTTGGAAAGAGGTTTTGAGAGCTGTTGGGGCTGGTGCATTAGGGGCTATTGTTTGTAATGGAACCCTTTTATCTTGCATGACTGGCTTAGGGTCTTTGGGAGGGGGAGATGAATGGGAACTATTTGATGTTACAGAACATTTGTTGGCTAGCAAGTTAAACTTGATAGTTTCCTCCATTTCAGTCAGCCTGTCCCCTAGTGCGTTTATTTTTACCATTAATGGAGAAATAATAGAACTGGCCAGTTGTTCAATAAGGGATAATAAACCCGGTTGTATGGGAGATGTTAAACCGACTAAATTCTCGACGGCCTCAAGAGTCGTGGCAGAGTTACTAGCTGGAACTGTGGGGCTTAAGCATAATTTTTGGATTTTTGATTGGTTCCCGATGTTATTAACCCCATTACAATTCCTATTAGCGGATGAGAACTGGGTAAATGGAGACCTTTGGATGTTTTCAGTATTGACTTTTATGGGTAATGGGAGGAGTTGCAAGGGGCTACCAATTTCAGGCAATGCACAGAAGCTTTCAGCAGGAAGCGGTGATTCCACTACAGTATGAGAGGTTTTACACAAGTTGTTTAACTCATCTAACCACGAGAAAGTTGTGCTATCTGTATTATCCCCCTTGTCAGTCATAGTGTGGTTTGGGTGTAACAATATAAGTGTCAGCAAATCATACGGATCAGTAGTGAAGATGTCCTTGAGGTAGGGCAATGTCAAAGGATGGAAAACAAAAAATAAATCAAGTGTCTTTCGTAACCTCCTCCCAACAGAGAACCAAGAGGATGGCCCCGGCCCGTCCTCCTCGTGCCTCTGAGGGCACCAGAGTGCCAGCCCTTTGCCCGGGCTTAGCCCGGCGTGACCCACGCGCGACCTCGCGAGGCGAGGAACCAGGCGTGGTTATATGCGCCTCCTGGCGCGCGGTGAAGGGTCGTCCTGGGAAAAGGGATCCTGGGCGATGTAGTCCCCAGCGGGGCCGGCGGAGCCAAGCCCGGCCGGACACCCGCAGGTAGTCAGAGGTAGGATGCGGGAGGGGGGGCGGAGCAAAGCCCAGCCGCGACGGCGGCAGCGAGGGAGTCACCAGCACACTTCTCTCCCCGAGCCCCAGCCACAGGTCACGAGGCTCCAAACAGCGTTTCCCACCAGGCTCCCCACCAGGCGTGGTTATATGCGCCTCCTGGTGCGGGGTGAAGGGTCATCCTGGGAAAAGGGATCCTGGGCGATGTAGTCCCCAGCGGGGCCGGCGGAGCCAAGCCCGGCCGGACACCCGCAGGTAGTCAGAGGTAGGATGCGGGAGGAGGGGCGGAGCAAAGCCCAGCCACGACGGCGGCAGCGAGGGAGTCACCAGCACACTTCTCTCCCCGAGCCCCAGCCACAGGTCAGGAGGCCCCAAACAGCGTTTCCCACCAGGCTCCCCACCAGACGTGGTTATATGCGCCTCCTGGCGCGCGGTGAAGGGTCGTCCTGGGAAAAGGGATCCTGGGCGATGTAGTCCCCAGCGGGGCCGGCCGAGCCAAGCCCGGCCGGACACCCGCAGGTAGTCAGAGGTAGGATGCGGGAGGGGGGGCGGAGCAAAGCCCAGCCGCGACGGCGGCAGCGAGGGAGTCACCAGCACACTTCTCTCCCCGAGCCCCAGCCACAGGTCACGAGGCTCCAAACAGCATTTCCCCCCCGGTCGGGGTCTGCTTCCTGGTCTCTGGGCTTGCGCCGGCACCCTGTGCGCTCTTTCCACCACAAACTGCGGGGACAGTACTCCATCTGGCAGGATCGTCCTCAGCCATGTCTCCGTGTATCGTTCCGGCTCGGTCCCTTCTTCCCCCTCCGGCAGGCCTAATACTCGGACATTGTTGTGCCGAGAGCGTCCTTCCGCGTCCTCAGCGTGGTCTTCTAGTGCGTGGACTATTGATCAGGTCTTGTAGGGCTGAGGCGTGGCTACGCACCACCGGTTGCAGTTCCTGGACCACTTGGCGCTGCTCTGTGACAGACTCTGCCAGTTTGCGGTGGTCTGCATGCAGTAATGTAAAGTCAGACGTGACCTTATCAATCCGTCCCTCTAAAGACGCCTTGGTTTGCTCTAGGGTCGACCCGATACGCTCCACCGCCGCTAGTACAGTGTCCATTTTATCCGCCAGAGCAGCCGCGGGATCCATGTCTATTCGCCTCTGCGCCTGCGATGTGTCGTGTCCGCTCGCCTCCTGCTGCCTCAACTGTGCTTTGTCCCTGAGCCGGCCCATTACCAGCTGCTGCGCCGTGGGCATTAACTCGTCCGGTCTCGGGTCACCAAGTGGCAGGCCAGGCAAGGGGGATTCCTTGTTTCTACCGGCCAATCTATCAGCACCGTGGGTCGGTCGGAGATGCGCCCGTCTCGCCAAGATATGTTCTCAGGTGTCGCCTCCCAGGCGTCTAAGGGCAGTCTGCCTTACAACCTTTCCCCAGACTCCCGTATGGGCTCTCACCCGCCAGGGACCGTGCGTGCAGACAGCAAATCTTCCCCCCAGTGCGTCCCTGCCTGTTCGGTCTCCGATTATGGCTCCAGGGGCGGTCAGTCTCACCCAGGCGGTTGCAGTAGGCAAATCCAGGCAGCAGCTCACTCCCAATTATGTCCCAGACTGTGTCTGACTTAGTAGCGGCTGTGCGGATGTGCAGTCCGCATTTCAGCAGGCAGGGCCGTGTGGTGACAAATGTATGCGGGCCGCAAGCGGCCTCCACTGATAGCCAGCTATGATGAGGCAATCAGGAGCTGCGCAACGGCCAGGTCCGGGCTCCCGAAGCTCGTCCCTGCTTGTGTGTGGACAAGGCCGCAACCGGCATCGTCCCACCAAAGGTGTCCCCGCTCCAGCAGTTCCGGCGGGTCCCTCCGCTGCTAGCCGTGCAGTAATTGTGCAGTTATTTGAGCCGGCGACGTCCGCAGGCGGAGGGCCTAACCCCGAGCCTTAATAGCCAGGGCCTCCCGTCACTTGAGCACTCAAAATGGGGCCTGAGCCAAAATGGCGCCTCAGCCAGTCCAGTGCCAGTCTCTCTCACTCGCGCCATCTGCAACTGTCCTCCGCCGCCTTGCCTTGTCCCCCGGCTTTCCCCGTGCCTCCAGGTGCCCCGCGCCCAGGACGTAGCCTGTACCGTGAGGCGCTGTCACTCACCGGGGCCAAGTCTTCAGTCAGCCTCCTACCTCCCAGGCTCCACAGCATACCGCCAGGGCTCCAGCGACCTTCAATTGCCGTCCCTTCCGAGGCGCCCCTGCTGCTCGCGGTCAATGGAGGGGCGCGCTTCTTTCCCCCAATGTCAGCCCCTGGGTCCTGCTGACGGCCGGGCCCTTACTCCCACCTCTCGCTCTGGCTGGCCACTATGCTGGCCAAGGACGGCTCACGGCCCGGCTTCAGGAGCGGCCGCCACACCGCTCCTTCCCGCAACCTGTCAGGGGCTCCGTGCAGTGTCCGGTCTCTCTCACCGAGGCCTCCTCAGCTCCCCTCTGACGCGGCTGGTAGCCCACAGCCGCAAACAGGTTCCCCACTGCAGCCGGCTCGGTATCGGGCTCTCCTCCGCTTCGGGTCCCGGCCCGTTTTCACGCCTTTACCGCTTCTGCCAGCGCCCAGCGGCTCGTTCTCAGTGCCCCAACCTCGCTGCTCAGCTCTGGGCACACCGTCAGGATCCTCGGGTGATCACGCAGCTGCTCCGCCCGGTATGGGTAAGCCTGATTTACATTATCCGGAGAAATGCAGGATAAAATGGGGCCTCAAAGACGGAGCTCTAGTGAGTTACGTCCGCCATGTTACTTGGCTGGCCACGCCCCCCTGCCACGGCCCTCTTGATATTACTGATGGGAGGACCTAAGCTCTTCTGCTGGCAGCGCGGTTGTAGAACACCGCTACACCTCGCCACAATGAACGTTCCACCTTTATGCTCCCTCCTGGGTGTTGAGATTCTCCTGCTGCTATGGGTTGGTGTGCCCTGGGCTGCAGGTGCTGCGTTACCCGAAATTCATTTGTGGTCATCTGCCAGTGGGCCTGTGACCCAAGACAACGGACTATCTTCCCTTGCACCCAGAGCTTTGAGACTGATGTACTGCTTCACTGTTGAGGGAAGAGAAGGAGAGGCACGTGACCCTTTACTGAACCTACTACTTGGGCTGCTTGTTAGGGGCGTAGGAGACACTAGAATTCTGGGGGGGACAGGGACAACCTTGTGGACTTTCCATTGACCCTATACAAATCACCGCCCGTTAAACAAATACAGTCGCATAGTTTTGAAGTGAACGATTGAGAAAAGCAGGCATGTAGTCACAGTTTGCATGTATGCTTTATTATTGACATTTACATAGTAATCAGACCAAATGTTAAAAAAACATGTATATGAATCTTGCATCTTCATGCACCAAGCAAAAATGGTCGCTGACTTCGGGTGAGGGTGTCATGTTTGTAAGTGCATTATGGTTTGAAAAGTACCTGCTGCTGCTTCTGGGTTTGTGCTTCTCTAGTGTTGCAAAGCCATCTGTGCCCTAGGCACTCCCCAACTTTTTGCTGACTTGTACTGATGGCAGCTCACTCTGACTGACCCTGGCCTCTGACTAACCAGGCCCAGGGCCAGTGCTATGTTGAAAGAGACACTTACAAATACAGTAAAAACACCTACATACAATAGGGTGCACTATGAGTTAGGGTACCTCCATGATTTACATGACCTCTCCTATACGGCCCTAGTACATAATAGGGCGTAGGGATTGAAACTACCTTTAAGTCCCTAGTATATATATTAGGGCATAGTGGTTTAGAGGCCAGCAGCCCTTCCTGCACTTGCATGTGTGCACTGCTGTAGCCTGAGGTCAGTTTAAAAGCAGGCCCGTGTTGGAGGACTGCTTTTAAAATGCAAATTGTGCCCAATCTTGACTTTTGGGTTTGGGGCACTTAAATATTGATAAACTACAATGTTGGGGCATATTAGGTATCCCCAGGGGTTCCCCTAGGTGTCCCAGGGGTTAGAGGTCAGGTATCTACAAGGAGGACCCTTATAAAAATGAGTGTTATATGCCCTGGGTCTAGTGAAATTGCACATTTCACTGCCTACATTGTAGTATAGTGCTTCCCAAAATCGGCTTTTGTGCTAGGAGCACTGTGAATTGAGGATCTGCAATATTTTGAAATAATCAGAACCCCTAAAGTCTTTCCTATGTATTCTAGGGGTGGGGTCCTGTAGGTATAATGAGGATCCTTATATAGGCCCTGGTATTGAAGAAAGTGGCCAGTTAATTTTCCCTTTTTTAATTTTTTTTTATGTTTATTGGATATATGACATGATTGCAGATTCATTCAACAAAACACAGATTAGAAAGCAGAAAAAATTCATGTCAAACACCATTTTTTAGTTTTTCGCCCTGCCCCCCCCCTCCCACCCCAGGTAGCGCTGCAGGAAGAAGTGAAGGAAGGAAAAGAAAGAAGAAGGAAGTTAAAGCATATTTAATTACATAAAAGCAAATAGAAAGGGAATCAGAAAAATCAAGAAAACTGGCATTTTCATCCAGCTATCAAAAACCTAAATTATTGAGAATCATCCAATTATTAAGAGGTTTCCAGATCCGTTCTCCCTCCCTCCGAGCCCTAGGTCCTCTTCTCTTAAAGACCGACAATTCCCATCTACTAACATTAATAAATTTAGCCAACCATTCATGCACAGTTGGGGAAATAGGATCCAGCCAGACAGTGGCAATTGATAGCCGCAGGGTACCCATGGCAATAAACAGTAATTTACACTCTGCTGCAATAATATTCTGATCCCTGTCCCCCAACATTACAGCCTGAGGTGTCAACAAAATCTGGCATTTAAAAATTTGATCCAGATAGTGTTCTATATTTTTAAGAAGAGGTATCACAGTAGGGCAGGTTGCAAACATATGGATACTGTCCACTGCATATTCACCACACCGGGGGCAGTTTACCCTTGTCGTACCTCCCCATTGTTGTATATGGTGTGGAGTTATATATAAGTTACACCATGTCTTAAAGCACTGGACCTGGAGATTTGTAGAAATAGTAGCTGTTTGACTATAGCCTAAAGATTTTTTACATATCTCCTGACCAGCCTCTAAGTAAGTCTGCCATCGACTAAAATGTTTATTTAAATCATCACTCCGGCCACCAGTTAATTTTTCAATTGCAGATTCCCAGCCCATAGGTTAACATTGCAAGAGGTTATTAATTAATAACTGGAGAAAGGAAAGCCATACAACTAGGATTAAAGGACTCAGAAGAATGTTAATGATAAATGCAACAATGTGGTATTGTTGAATTTATTCTAAAATGAGAGAGAAGAAGTAATAAGACTTTCTTGTCTGCAAGCCACAATTCAGCCCTCTAGTGCCCTGCCTTGATTTGTCCGAGGTAAGTGGATTGGACTGGCTGTTTGAAGAGGTGAGAAATGACCCCTAGAGTTAGGAGGCCTGTCTGGGAGTAGAGGTTGCTGGGCATAGGAATGCCAAAGCCAGGGGGAGGGGTAGTAAACAATGCTCTTCAAGAGAAGGAGACAAGCTGGAAAAATCACTTTCATTTACACCTCTCCCACAGCCGGATGGGGGGATTAAGGAGGAATTCCCAGATGTAAGGGGAGTGGACCTAGGTAGATGAAGCCATCCTGTAGGCTGGCTTAGTTAGTTCTGCTCCCTCTGCTGGAAAATCAGCCATGATGAATTTTGGAAAAATTCTGCTCTCTTTGGGAAAATAATCCCACAATTTAGAGGATGTGGTCATACCGTGGAGCATTGCCCTGCATCTCATTGGACGGGAGTGTCCTCCTTTTTGACCCAGAGAACTTGGAATAAGTATCTGAAAGGGACAAAGCCTTTCAGATGCTGCTGCTTCAAACTTGGGAGAAAAAGTGTCCCTGCTGAGGAGTTTGATTTGAACCAACTAGGCCCTGGACTGAAGATTGTGCCTTTTGCACAATCTGGAATTACAGTCCTATGAACTACCTTGCTTTCAAAGGACTAAAGAGTGGACTCCCTGCAAGCTGAAGGTTAACAGAGCACAACTGGACCACCAAGAATCCCCAGCCTGGAGAACTACCAGTGAATTTGAAAGGGTTTTGTCCAAGTGGATTGTGGTAACTGAAGTCCATTTCAAGGACCATCTTGGAGATTCCAGAACCTTGGAGTAAGTTTTGGACACTTTGAGACCCTTTGGAAAACTTCAGGAAGAAGTTCCAGAGGTTTGGAGAAGTTTGGAGCAACTTTGGTAAAAAGCTCCATAAGTGGACCGATTCACTCTGGCCAGCCAAGTCGACAACCATCAACCATGAGTTGGCCTGCCGTCCAGGTTCCTCCATCTGAAAAGCTCCAGGGATCCGACTTCCAGAGTTTGATCGGGCGTAGGCGGAAACCCAAGCTGGCGAACCCTCACCGAATCCGGCCTAGTGAAAAGCATTGAGGGACCCTGCAAGAAAAAGCTCTGCAAACATTTCTAAATCCGAACTTAGAAAAGGTGACCGGGGCCAACTATGAGAGCCAAGCCACCCACCATCAACTGTGTGCCAGCCTGCATCCCTAGCTCGTACCGCTGGAAAGCTCCGGAAATTGGACTTCCATAAGTTTTACCGGGAGTTCGTTGCAAGGCAAGCCGCCGAACCCTCACCGAATCAGGGCTGGCTGAGAGGTTCGACGGACCCCGTGAAGAAAAGCTCCGGAAAAGTTTCTAAGTCAGAAGGTAAAAACTTTGACCGAGACCTACCGCAAGGAGTAGCCCCGCAGGGCTTCATCGTGGTCGGCCTGAAACTTTGACTTTGAGCAGGTTCAGCGTGACCAGATGTACCAAAAGGGGATATACGCTATGTGCTATATTGTGCTAAATTTTTAAAAAGTCATATTCCCAGTTCCCTACATTGGATTTTTTTCATTTTAAAGAGAAAAATATTTTGTATTTTTATAAATTGGTGTTGGATTTTTATTGTGTGTTGTGTCTTAATTATTTACTGAATTGGTGTTTTTAAATGCTTTACATACCTGCTCACAGCCAAGCTACCAAGGGTTGAGCATGAAAATAATTTTCGAAGACCGGTACGGAGCTATATATTGAGGTAGTGTCCTTATTGCCAGGGACAGATATACATTTGCCCCTACTATTAACCCACTTTCCAACATCCAGACCAAGCACTCTTAAACAATACTGTCTACAAGTATGGATGACCTGTGACTCCTACACCCTGTAGTTTTATTTAACATTTCCTTTACACAGATTTACACACCTATGATTGACTGCCTCTGTGTAGTGTGAATGATGTAAAGTGCTGACACCCTGCATTGGTATGAGTGGTGCTATATAACTAATTAAATGCATCTGAGAGAGTGGTTATGGAGACTTGAGCAGCACTATTAAAGGGTGGTTGTGAGGGAATCCGTGGCGGAGCTGGGTTGTTGAATACCAAGGCTGTCTATCTGATTTCATCTCCTGCCTCCTTTATCCACCAACCCACCAACATACTTTTCCTCCACATTATCTCACTCTTCCAGGTTCTTTCTAGTCTTTGCTTTCTCCTTTTCTCCACTACAGTGGCCCCCTTGAGGTCAAGGGTCACTGAGATGGGTTGCATGCGTAATGCTACCTCCAGGACCTCCTCTCGTTCCTCATTGGCTACGGTAGCTGACCTGGCTGACTCTCCGAGCTAACCTTCCCTTTCTGGAGACAGATTTTTTTGCAGAGCAAAGCAAAGGACAAAACAACATTACAATAAGCTTGGTCATCAGGAAAGGGAAAAACAGAAGCAAATCCAGACTTTACGCAGATACACATTCTATACATTTGTCAACTGCAACCCATAAAACATGGATAAACATACCCTAATTAGTCAAATAAACAAGAGAGACAAAGTCCGGCTAAGCCAAATAATCGTAACATCAGAAAACTATTGCACCTTCCCGTTACAAAAGATCCCTAAAGTGACTAGTGCCTAGATACCATCAGTTATAATAATAATGCGTCTTCACATTTACAGCAACAAAAAAAAACACTTCTTCACATGATCATACAAATGCCATTATTAGACAATAAAAACCGGTATCAATAAAAAGGTGTCTAAAAACCTTCTAACTGTGCAAAAAGTGGCATTATTGCGATGCAATCATACTTCCCCATATATATAGGGGCATAAAGTGCAAAGTGTTAACTTTTTGTCGATATATCTTAATGACAAAGACAATCCAACCTTTCAACTGTAAAGTGCTTTTTGCTAAAGTGCTAAACTTCTATCGATATATCCCAATTGTCCAAAAACTTCCAAACCACTGTAAACTTCTTAGCAGCCCCAACCCGTTTAGCTTATGCTTCTTCAAATCTCATAATCCTTTGCATTTTATTTATCCATTTAGGATAAGATGGAACCTCTTCCGATCTCCAATTTTGAAGAATTAGAGAGCGGGCTACTATAGAGCAAATTGAGATGCACACCTCCTTGGCTTTAGTCAGGTCTAACCTTACTTTAGAAAACCCGAAAAGAGCCACTTCTTTTTTGGGGTCAATCTTCTTTTTTATAGCCTGGTTTATTGCCGAGAAGATATTATTCCAAAAGGCTTCGAGCTTCGGGCATGTAAAAAATGTATGAAGCCAGTCTCCCTCACCGTTGGACTGGCATCAAAAGCATTTATTATCCACTTCCGGATGGCGCTTATTTAACATTTTCGGGGCATAATAAGCTAGCCACAGTGATAGAAAGGCCATTCTTTTAAAATTAGCTGCATTCAGAGCCTTACTTCCTACCTGGGCTATAGACTGCCATTCCTGGTGGGAAAAAGAACAGTTAGTCTACCGAGTTATTTTTCCCAGAAATTCTTCAACCAGGGGGAGTGCCTTACATTTTGTCAGCAGAGAGTACCAATTTCCTATCCCCTTCAATTTAGTTTTCAATAGGGCATTGACCTGGTCAATTGGGACACCACTTGGCAGAAGAATATATTTTTTAATAAAGTTTACGATCTGCAAATATTCCAGGAACACAGGCTTAATTTGATTGCCAAATCTGCTTAGAACCTCATCCCAAGAAATCACTGTCTTAGCAACTAAGAACTGACCCAGGTCCTGCAGACCAAGCGCCCTACATTCCTCTAATTTCAGAAAAATAAACCCTGAAGAGTCCATTTGTTTAAAAAAAAAGGACTGGAGACTATCGGAGTAGTCGCAAATTATCTTATAACAGGACCATTTAGGTAGTTTAGATGTTTTTAAAAAGGTTGTAGTTTGTGTGCCGGACTCACGAATCATTCTTTCAAAAAAATATGTATCTATTCGAACATTAGGTTCCAAAAGACCTGTTGTAAGGTCTAATAATGCTGCCTCATAATAGAGTCGAATATTTGATAAGTCTAAACCCCCATGGTTTATCTCCAGTTGTAATATGGGCAATTTAACCCTAGAGGCCTTTTTATTCCACATGAATTCCCTAAACATTGAGTCAATTTCTTTAAAATACTAAGGGGGTCATTAGGATGGCGGGCGAACTTAGTCCGCCCGCCATAAGGGCGGGGGTCCCGGGGGGGATTAGGATGCGCCCGCCACAGTGGCGGGTGCATCATGCATGTTTAGCATTATGGCGGGCGGTGCTCTCAGCACCGCCCGCCACAATGCTAAAAATGCATTAATGCATTTGCATTAACAAAGCGGCAGGCACCGCGCGGTGCCTGCCGCTTTGTTAATGCAAATGCTGAGGGGTACCACAGGTACCCCCCGTGTGCACCCCACCTGTCCTTCACTTCAGGGACCCGCAGGGGGCCCCCGAAGTGAAGACCGCATGCTTTGGCCATCCTAATATGGCTGGCGGTGTCTAATAGACACCGCCACCATGTTAGGCCTTTTCCACCCCGGCCGCAAGGCGACCGGGGCGGAAAAGCGGCGGACGGTCTTTCCGTCCGCCGCGGCCCCCCCGCCATCCTAATCTGGCGGGGGGACTTTAGGGCAAGGATGGAGGTGGCTACCGCCAGCCTGGCGGGGGCAATCCGCCCGCCATCCTAATGACCCCCTTAGCATTGATTTTTAAAGGTACATTGATAAAATGAAATATTAATAGGGGAAGAATTGACATTTTTTAAAGGGCTACACAACCAATCAGAGTCAATGGTAAAAGGGTCCACTTGTCCAATAGGATTTTAATTTTATTTTGCATGGCTAGGTAATTCAGACAAAATAATTGATCTATATGGTTATAAACATGAATCCCCAGATATCTAATCGGCTCTTCTTTCAATGCCTAGATTCTTAAATTAGTCGGTAAGAAGTTACAATCCGTATTAAGCATTAAAATCTCCGTTTTATTTTGGTTTATTTTATTGCCTCCTATTTGTTCAAATTTGCTGAATTCTAAAAGAACTTCTCCCAAAACCTGCTTATCCGGGCATGAATACATAATTATATCGTCTGCGAAAAGTTAGAACTTAGCCATCCCTTCCATTGGGGCTCTGATCAGGGAATTTCCACGAATCTTTATAGCCAGAGGCTCGATGAAAAAAGTAAAAAGTAGGGATGATAGCGGGCATCCTTGTCTAGTTCCATGATTTATTTCCACTACCCATATTGAGTATCCATTTACAATAACCCGGGCTTGGGCACCTTGATAGATGTTTCTCAGCATCTTTTTTACCTGGGCCGAGATGCCACATTTCTCACGACCAAAAAAGAGTGCGTCCCAATTGACCAAGTTGAATGCTTTTTCAGCATCGACCATAGTAATAAGAGTGGGTATTTTATTCTTTGTCGCATAATCAAGAGCTTGAATTAAAAACCCCGTATTAGTGGACATCGACCTTCCTGCCACAAACCCAGTTTGATCACAATGAATTAATGCCTGGGCAATGGGGGTAAAGCGTTGTGCCCAGATTTTCATCAGAATTTTAAAATCCGCATTGAGAAGACTAATTGGCCTGTAGAGTTGACAACCTTGCCATTTTTCCCCTTTTTGACAAAGCTAACCAATATGGATTCCTTAAAACTTGGGGGAACGGGACCTCCCTGTTTGGTATAATTAAACAGTTTTGCCAGGAAGGGGGTCAACTCTTTCAAAAAGGTTTTATAAAATTCAATTGGGAGACCATTAGCTCCGCAGGCTTTAGCCCCTGCGATAGACCTTATCACATTTATAATTTCTTCTTAAGACGTATCTAGCTGGAGCTATTTCATCATTGGCTCTGCAAGAGTAGGGAGATCAACCTCCTCAAGGTAGTTAATGATTTGATTTGCTCCAGCTTCATATCTGGTAGTATACAAGTGCGAGTAGTTCTCTAAAAAAACTTGAGCTATTTCCTCTTTATCCGTTAATGAGGTTTTTGTCTTGGGGTCCAAGATTTTAGAGATCATGGCTGCTTCTTGTTTCGTTTTGGTAGTACCGGCAAGCATCTTGCCGACCATTTGACTCTCCTCATACACTCGCTGTTGATATGTTCTAGAGCTAGCAATCTCTTCTATAATAAAAAATTCCTTCAAATCATATTTGGCCCTGTCTAACCGGGCTCTAACATCCCCCATCCCGCCGGGCTGTGTATATCTTAATTTAGTTACCTCTGCTACTGCCTGCTGAAGTTTGATGATTTTCCCTCTCCTATGTTTTACTTGGGAGGCAGAAAGAGCAATCATTTGACCGCGGAGGGCCACCTTAAACCCTCCCCAAAATGAAAAGATTTCTGCCGTATTCTCGTTTATCGTAAAGAATTCGACAATCCACTCTATAGTGTCGGCCACCCATTGAGGATCCTACAAGAGGAGACGTTCCATCTGCCACCTGGGTCTTGGCCTCCTGCATACCTCAATTTCCACTTCCAGTTTAATAGGAGAGTGGTCAGAGAATGGATTTATATCTATTTTAGAGGAAGTATAGCCCAGGGATTGGGATATTAAAAAGAAATCAATTTGAGGTGCCGTATGGAATTGATTTGAGTAGCAGGAAAATCCCAGTTTGGATGGATGGTCATCACGCCAAGGGTCTATTAAAATATGTTCTTGTCTGAGTACTTCTATCACTTTTTTGTTTTTGGGTTTTAGCTCTTTTTTGGTTATATTTGAAGTATCTTTCTTTAGATCTTGGATAAAATTTAAATCGCCCCCCACAATTATTTTCCCAGGTACCCCTCTAAGTATCTCACTAATTTTAAGTAAAGAAGTGATGTCATCAACAATGGGACCATAATAGTTAATAAAATGTAGTGGTGTGCCATTTAATCTGGCCTCAACCCAGATCCATCTTCCCTGAGGGTCTCTCCGAATTTGGCCAAATTCCCAAGGAAGACCTCTGCAGAAATATATTGCTACTCCTCTTTTGGCCAGTCCTGCTGAAGCAAAAAAAGGCATGCAAATAACACCTAAGAAGGAATAGCCTTGGGGAATTCGTTTTTAAGTGTGTTTCCTGCAGTAATAGAACCTGGGGTGAAAAAGAAGCTAACCATCTAATTAAAGCTCCATATTTTTGTTTGTTTAATATCCCATTTACGTTAAGCGAAAGAATACAGCACTTACTTGTCATTTTTTAACAGTGTATCTATAAAACATACCAACAGCATCAAAAACTCTCACAGTCGTGACCCTTTTTCCAATAATGTCCCTGCTACTGCTCATTTTACTATTGCTTTTACTATTCCTCCCTCCCCCTCGCCCAAAATGTGGTCCCCTCTAGCCCCGCAACCCACATTTAGCCCTTTCTATTGATGGGGTGCCCTGACCCTGCACCCTCAGTGACCAGCCCCACCCAAGCAAACGAAGAGATTCTCCACAGTGGACAACAATTTAAAGCACATTCATCTTGTAGCAGTAATCTCTTTCAGAAGCTCCTGGGCTTCCTCTACCCGCGTAAACAAGTGGAACTTCCCGTTAACCAGCATCCTTAGCTTCGACTGCTGTGTGATGGAAGCCTGTGCCCCCTGAGCTTTAAATAGCAATAGAAGGGGGCGTGGCCAAGATGGCGGGCTGAGCGGTCGCACCATGCGCGAGCTCCCGTAATCCTGGGCCCTTGAACCACTACGCTTCGCTGATCTCCCCCCAAATACCTGGAGATCGGCACCAGACACGAGAGAGCACGCAGTGACACTGACCGGGGCTCCGGGCGGTCCTGTGGTCGCGGCGGCGGAGCACCGGAGTGGACCCGGAGGCGGAGACGACTCGGGGAGCCGGACGAGTGCTGGGACAGCCAGGGTCGCGGAGCGGCGGGGCCACGCCGGGGCCGGCTCGACGCGGCGCGCACCGTCTGGAGGTACCGGTCGGCCCCCGCACGAACCCCCAGCAAGACCCAGCGGTGGGGGCGCACGCGGTGCCCGGGGCTGAATCCGCTGCGTGAGGGACCGGCGTAGGATCGCTACGCAAGGCCGAGGACCTGGCCTGTCAGTGGGCCTCCGACTACACGACATCCCCCCAACCCCTCGATAACCAACGCCGGAGGTGAGGGCACGTAGCCTGCACACAGCACTGACCGCCTGGGGGATAACACCCAGCCACCGCACGACCCTAGCGAGAGCCAGCAGCGGCGGTGCACGCGGAGCCTGGGGGCTGACAACGCCGAGGCAGCGGACCGGCGTAGAGTCGCTACGCAAGTCCGAGGCCGCGGCCCGGAGGTGGGCCTCTGGCTGTACGACTCCCCCCTGACCCACCGATACTTGGCGTCGGGGGTGGGAGCACCTTCAACGACCCCTCCGGAGCCCCAGGAGGGCCCTGAGCCTAGCGTCGGGGCCCCGGAGACGGCAGAGACCGGTGGCGGCCTGAGGGGGGACCGCGGCGCGGCGGGCGACGAACCGCGAAGCCTGTGGTGGGACTCGTTTCCCAGCAGTGAAGGGGCGGCCCTGTCGCAACCCCGGCCGGTTGCGGCGGGACTCCTACATCAGGGAGTGCGACGCCATCTGGGCGACGTGTGGAGCTGCGCGGCCAGAACGAAGAGGCCTGTAATGGGCCGATCGCACCACAGTCACACAGCCACACGGTCGTAGCAACCCACGGTCGTCTGAGCCAAACGGTCCTGCCCCTTGACTGAGTGCGCCCCTATTGCGACCAACACTGGAGGTGGAACCCGACCGCCGCCCCGGTCAGGATTCTTGGCGCAACCTGGGGGCCCGGAGGCAGGAGTGAACAGATAGCTGAGACGCTGGTGTTGCATTGGACCCGGGTCCCACAGGGGGTTGACCCGCCGGGCAGGAGATATCCCCGGAACAGTACCACGTCGCACAGTTCCCGCCAGAGCGCTACATCATTTGGCGTGCTTCCGCCACTTTCAAGATGGCTGGTAACAGAGGGGGTAAGAAGGGGGACCGGACATTGCCGGAAATGCTAAGTAGGGGTCCCCCCGACAAGATAAAAGTCAGCACTCGCCAGGCCCCTCCGGCAGCTCCCGAGGGGCAGAAGGGGGGAACCTCCGGTCACCAGATCCTTCCTGGAATCTCTGTTCAGTTCACTCAGGGACGATTTCCAAGCACTGAAGCAAGAAGTGGCCGGAGAGGTTCGGGAAGTGTGGAGAGAGGTCGACACCCTTGGCGAGAGAGTGGCTACTGTGGAGGAAGCCGGACACTCGAGACGAAGAGATCGCGCAGCTACAACAGGAGGTGTTACGACTAAGAGATCAGCAGCTGGACCTCCAAGCGCACAATGAGGATCTCGAGAACAGATCTCGGTGCAATAACATCTGGGTCCGGGGAATTCCATCTAAAGAGGAGGGCGATGACGTCGCTCGATACCTGAGAGACCTGTTTAGGGAGATACTGGGCGAACCGGGGGACTTCATTATAAGAATTGATAGGGCGCACAGAGTGGGCCTGCCGGGCCGGTTCTCGGCGCCGCCCCCTGATATCTTGGCCCTCCTGCTGGACTTCCCTCTGAAGGAACGGATCCTCCGTGAGGCGCAGAAGCAGCAGTCCCTGCGTTTCCGGGGACACCAGGTAGCTCTTTTTCAGGATTTATCGACAATCACGCTGCAGAAGCGCAAAGCATTTAAAATAGCAACGGACTTCCTGAGAGAACACGATACGCAGTATACCTGGGGCCATCCTTTTCGACTCATCTTTCGGTGGAACGGGACTTTGCACCAACTTCGGTCCCTTCAGGACACCTGCGGAGTGCTGGGAATCACCGCGACGGACGAAGATGCACCTACTCCCCGCCGCCGGCGCGTCTCCAGAGACGGTTGGCAGACACTCCCTGGACGGCGATCCCCTTCTTCGCCCACGCGACCAGACTCGCCCACCATCCGGCCAGAAATGGACAGTGCAGTGCTGGAGGTGGTAGTGACACGGCGTCTGGTGATATGGCCCTAACGGCCTGAGAGTACTCCGGGGGGAGATCGACACAGCTTTCTCATCAATGCAGGTTTGAGGGTTTGGGGGGAGGGGGGCGGAGGGGGGGTGTGCAGTGGCTGGACGTCCACTTGAATAACTTTCCACGGACTTGTCCACTATGGACCGGACTTGGACAATGGGGTTTTTGGAACAGTTGGCCGGGGGGGGATGTGGGGGAGGGGGGCAGTTGGGGAGGTTCCAGGTTTGGGTGGTGGGAGGAACGGTTGGAGGGGGGAGTTATGGGGGTTCCAGTTGGGAGGGGGGAGTTGGGAGGGGGGGTGGGTCGTCCAGTGCACTATAAGGGCTTCGCTCAATCTAGCGGTGTTTATACGCCCTGTCCCGCTCTGGGGGAGATCCTGCACTTCTATTTTCACTCTGTCTCATGCCTCCCACAGCTCTTAAGGTGGTGACCCTCAATGTCAGGGGCTTAAACAACCCAGTCAAGAGAAGGGCCGTGCTGTCTCTTTTGGAGAACACCCACGCAGACATTTGTCTTCTTCAGGAGACCCACTTGCTAGCCCGCGACTCACATAGACTCCGGTCCCATAAATTCCAGACACAATTTTTTTCCTCTAACACTACTAAGACAGCGGGAGTGGCAATCTTGGTGGCGCGACATTTCAGGGGCGAAATCCTACATAAATTTGCAGAACACAAAGGCAGACTCTTGGTATATAGGTTTAAAATGGGAGGGGTCCCCTTCACAATCGGGTCCTTGTACTGCCCTAATGATCAGCAGGACCGCTTCCTCCGCTCAGCGGTAGTAGACGTCAACGCCTCACCGGATAGGCACAATATGATTGGGGGAGACTTCAACATGGTCTTTGACTCGGCTCTCGATAGGTCCGCCCAACGCTCTCCGCAGGTCGGGGAACTTTCAGCCGGGAGTCGGGCACTCCTGAAGGAGGTCGACCTACACGATCTCTGGTGATCAAGGCACCCCACCGACCGGGGGTACTCTTATTATTCCCATGCGCACAAGACCTACGCGAGGCTAGACCACATTCTAGTCACGGCCCCGGTGCTAGCTATTGTCTCTTCGACCGATACAGGAGTGTTGTCCTTGTCGGACCACGCACCGGTCACGGCCACGCTCTGTTTACCGCCGATGTCCTGCCCCCCCAGAGTATGGCGTCTTAGAGATACCCTGCTGCATAAGAAAGTAGTGGTTGAACGCATACAAAATGTGATCCGGGATTACCTATCACATAATGACAACCCTGATACCTCCCTGGCGACGCAGTGGGCAGCCTTGAAGGCGGTCCTTAGGGGTGAGTTTTTGGCCATTTCCTCAGCTGAAAATAGAGAGCGTCTAGACAAGAGAGAGGAACTTACCCAACGGGTCCGAGAACTTGACCTGATACACCGCCGGACCGGGGCTCCCCGGATCTGGAGGCAGCTCAAGGAGGCGAGGAAACTCCTAACGGCTCTAGACATGGACCGTGCGGAGTACGCTGCACTTCGCTTACGTCACACTTTCTACACTGGAGGGGACCACTGTGGCAGACTACTGGCCAATAAACTCCGAGTGGCGCACCAGAGTCTTGTGGTTAAGGAAATCTCTGACCCTAACGGGTCGACGGTCACGGAGGATGCTCATATTGCCGAAGCCTTTCGGAGGTTCTATACGGATCTCTACGCCGGGGACCCTCCGGATGGGACTGCCACATCGGCTTACCTAGATTCGGTCACCCTCCCGTCCCTTACCTCCTCGCAGGCGGCACACATGGACAGGGACATCCGACCTGAGGAGGTGATCTCTGCCATCACTAAACTTAAGCATGGCAAGGCTCCAGGCCCGGACGGATATGCGTCTCTCTTCTACAAAACGTTTTGCGTGTCCCTAGCCCCACTACTCACCCGCTTATTCAACTCATTCGCCGCTCCGGGTGCCATCCCACCTGACCTTCTGAGGACCTCTCTCACGGTCATTCCCAAACCAGGGAAGGACCGATCGCACTGCAGCTCCTACAGGCTGATCTCTCTCCTGAATGTCGATCTTAAACTATACACTGGGATCCTCGCGGCCCGACTGGCCCCCCACCTGCCCGTTCTTATAGACCCGGACCAGGCCGGGTTTGTCCCGGGGCGACAGACGGTGGATAACACCAAGAGGATTGTCCACCTCATAGAGAAAGCCTCCCGAATCCCTGGCGAGAGGATGATGCTGGCGATTGACGCCGAAAAGGCGTTTGACCGAGTCCACTGGCCTTTTTTGGAACGGGTTCTACTGAAGGTGGGCATAGGAGAGAAATTCCGCTCCATGGTTCTTAACTGCTATAAGTTCCCGACCGCAGTGGTGCGAGTGAATGGTCACAATTCCAGCAGCTTCGCCATCGAGAGGGGTACCAGGCAGGGGTGCCCACTTTCGCCCCTGCTCTTCGCTCTCTATATGGAGCCCTTTGCCCAGCGGATATGCACCAACCGGGCGGTGGCGGGAGTAAGATTCGGAGGCTTTACCCACACCATAAGCCTCTACGCGGACGATATTATATTGTCACTGGATGAGCTCAGGACCGCCCTCCCGGCGTGCCTTGAGGAGCTCGACTCCTTTGCTGCGGTTGCGGGATTTTGAATGAACGTGGGGAAATCCGTAGCCCTAGACGTCTCCCTGACACCGACCACTAGATCTTACCTGCAGGGGCTGTTCCCACTGCTTTGGTCCTCGGATTTGGTTCCCTACTTGGGGATTCAGCTGGCTCCTACCCTACCGGCCATGGTCACGGCAAACTACGCCGCGCTGGGTCGGAAGATCCAAGAGGAACTGGGGAGGTGGAACCGTGGTACCCTTTCCTGGTTGGGCCGGATAGCGGCAGTTAAAATGACGATCCTGCCCCAGGTCCTATACCTGTTCAGGGCATTGCCACTTCAGCCCCCCACCGGGTGGATCTGACAAACGCAGGCAGATCTTTCGCGTTTTATCTGGCAGGGCAGGAAACCCAGGATGCGTAGAACGCTTTCTATGCTGGCTCCTGAGGCCGGGGGACTTGGGATCCCGGATCTTCGCAAGTATTTTCAGGCGGCCAAACTGCGCTATCTCGTAGAATGTAGCAGGACCAGGCGGTGGCGGGCCGCCCCTTCAGGAGGTCCCGTTTCTGCGCCAACCTCATCGTCCGGCGAATTTATACGCCTCTTTAGTTACCACAGTACCCCTACGTGTCTGGGACGCCACCAACTCCGTGCACAACCTTACTACGTTCCTGTCCCCACTCACACCACTGGTGAACAACCCGGACTTCACTCCGGGGATGGAGAGGGGAGCCTTTACCCACTGGAGAGCGGCCGGGTGCCGGGCCCTTTGCCACTTATATGGCCCGGAAGGGGTCGTTTCCTTCCCACACCTCCGACAGGAGCATTCACTCCCTGAGTCCGATAGACTCCGCTACATGCAAGCCCGCCACTGGGCCTTGCAACCACAAGTACGGGAAGCGGCTGACAGGCAACTACTCCCGTATGAAAGATGGCTCATGACGCGAAAGACTGATTCAAAACTGATTACGGACCTCTATAAGATACTGCAACCACCCCCTTTACACATTTATAATCCAGGGAGGGAGCGGTGGGAACGGGAGCTGGGCAGAACACTGAGCCATAAAGAATGGGAGCAGTTATACTACAGGGCATGACACTCGGCTTACCACATGGGACTCACCGAGACACTGACAAAGATATCCACCTACTGGTACTACACACCGGTACGGATACATGAAATGGATCGGAGTAGGAGTACTGAATGCTGGAGGGGGTGCAAACAAGAAGGCACACTTACACACATACTATGGGATTGTCCGCTGCTGGCACCCTACTGGAAAGAAGTGCTGGATGAGATTGATTCCCATTTTGACACTGAACTCCCGCGCTTTCCGGCGTACATCCTCTTGGGGCTCCCGAACAGACTCATGTATCCACTCAAATCCCGTAGAGGCAGACAGATAGCCATAGCATTAGGCTCAGCGTCCAAAACATCTTACGCTATGGCGCACCACTACACTTCCCTCTGTCACAGGCTGGCTTCACCGACTATGGCATATTCTAGGTATGGAGAAACTATCACTCACGGTGGCCGGGGACGTAGAGCAATTTGCAGAGCTCTGGCAGCCGTTTCAGTCCCTGCTGGTCACAGAATTCAGGGAACTCACCTGCCCTAAGTACCTCCGCCTTCTGAGGCTCACGACATCTACTGAATCGACCACTTGACCGAACTTATGAATGGTCTCCTAGACCGGTGGCGCCCTGGGTGACCGGTGGGGATCCTGTGCACTGGATGAGGGTGGGGGAGTGGGGGGGAGGGGATTCGGGAGTTGGGGCGGGTGGGAAGGGAGTTGGGGGTCGGAAATGTTTTTCTCTTCACGCAACACTCTAAGTTCTTAACCGTCGCTGTGGACAGGTCTGCAGCCAAATCAGCCTTTTGTAGATGCAAAGTAAGAGAGTTGCCTGAACCGCGGTGGCCTTCCACCTCATACGCTCTGTATGTTTGTTTATGTGTGCTGTACCAATAAAATACTTTAAACCATAAATAGCAATAGAAGCTTCACAAATTCTTTGCGTCTTTGCGCCGCCCCTGCTGACATGTCGGAAAAAATCCGACATTATGTGCCCTCGTCAATTTCAAATTGTCTCAACTGGATAGCTTTCGTTAGCACATTTTATTTATTACTGTAATCAGAAAAGTTGTCTAGAATTGTACGAGGGTACTTAGAGTTTGGAAAGGGGTGGGCCGGAACCTGATGGGCCCTGGTTAAAGTTAGATCCCCAGCGTGGTCCGGGAGCACTTTTTGTTTAATAAAAGCTTCCACCCAGCGGAGGGTATTAGACCCTTCGCTCCCGTCAGGAAGTCCAACTATACAAAGATTTGAACGGCTTAAATGATTTTTCCAGTTTTGACTCAAGAGCGATCTTATCTGCCGTCACTTCATTGACTTTCCGGATAGTAGAGCTCATCTGATGCTCTAAGTGGGCAATCCTGGATTCTGCCTCATCAAGCCTTGCTGGAAACCCAGCAATAGATGCCTCAATTTTTTCCAGCCTTAAATGTAATGTAGCAGTCTCCTATGCCTGAGATTTTTTCATCTCCCTAATTTCCTCTAATATTAAGTTCAGCAGCTCTTTCACTTCCATCTGACCTCTGACTTATTAAATGGATTCTCCATCCTATGACTTGATGGCTCTCGACCCTTCTCGGCAGCAGTGCCCTACATATCTTGAGAAATCTGTTCATTATCTTGCGGATACTGTCTTGAGATGTTTTCCGCGATTGAGACTAATTCGGGGAAAGGCTGCTGGGCGGCTGTGACACGTGGACTTGAGGGGCAGGGTGCGGGGTTTCCCTCCACTGGATCTACTAGAGCTGATATCACTGAGAGAATCGCTGGAATTGTCACGTAGGGTAACACAGCCAGATGGGTGGCCTCGGAGGGTGGAGAAATATGCAATCCTTCAAAGAGATTAAACGCTATGTCATCCAGAAGAGTTGCTGTGGAGACTGTACTGATTAGCGATGCACCCTGAGTCACCGGAGGGTGAATGCTTTTTTTAGTGCAGAAGGGAAATCCTTACAATTCTTTGATTCTGTTACATTCTGGCATGACATGGTGCTCCCAGTCAATCCCTTGGTCAATCCCTTGGAGACCTCATGGGAAATATTAATTGCGGGGATGGGATTCCTGTCTTGCGGTGACAGTAGTTCTTGCTCAGGGTGTGGCTCTGGTTGCAGCCCCACTTGGTCTTCTGTGGAGCTTTCTGAGCTAGAGCTTAACTCCAACTAATTCGTAATGACAGAAGTTTTTGTTACGGATGACGCCCCCTTCACTTGTATTAGGCGTTTTTTGGCTTTCATTCCGTTCGCCACTTCAACCCTGGCGACCGCGTTTGCGTTTGCTTGCTTTTGGTGTCTTCCCATTTTGCTAATGGGTATTGGATTGTAGCTTTCTCCTCGCTTAATGCTCCCATGGGCTTACAGCCTGCCAGCCGATTCACCACATAGCACCCTGCTATTTTGCTCCGCGCAGCACCAGCATGCCGTATCCTGATCACACCCTTCCTGTCTCCACTCCCCTTGACATGGCCGGCTCAGAGGACTCTCTCAACAGGGGCAGCCATCACCTAGTGCACCAGCTGCTGTTGTTCAGCTGCCGATCCCCGCTATTAGCAACTCGAATTGCACCTTGATTTTAGCAGAGTTTCATGAGGCACAGCAAGGGTGAAAGGGAATATTTGCCACCTCAGAGGCTCTCACCAGTCCGTGCAGCTTGCTATCCCCGTCCACTTCCTCAGCCTTTTCCGCTGCCTCAGCTCTTAATTTGGAGCCTTCAAATGCTTCTCTGCAGCATACTGCTACTTTTTAGTCCTCGTTCGATATTGTCCGTCCCTCTCGTCTGCTCACAGCTTCTCCTCACGCAGCTCTTTCGTTTTCATCTGCCGCAAGCCGTGAAAGCACCGCTTCAAAGAAAAAAAAATCAGTTTGGCCTTCTGGAGACAGATTTGATGCGGTGTTGGCAGCTATAGAGAAGTTTCATGTTTCACTGGAATTAAAAATTGATAATATGGTGGCGAACCTCACACTGCTGCATGCAGACCAAAGGAAAGTTGACGATCGAGTAATGGCCACGGAACAATCGCTCTTGGAGATTCATACAACTACCAAACAGTTGGAGAAGCAATTGTGGAAGCATGGCACTAGCATCCAGACTTTAGAATCAAAGGTGAAAGATACAGAGGGCCACTTGCAGCAAAATAATGTCCACCTTCCCGAGTGAGCAGAGGGTCAAGACACAGTCTCTTTCACTGAACAATGGCTCAGGGAACTACTGCCGGAATCCTCCCTGTCACCTTACTTCATGATTGAGAGGGCACACCTTGTCCCGGCGTGCATACCTGGTCATGGTGCTAGCCCCAGACCATTCATATTTAAGGTACTACACTATTGTGATAGAGACTCAATACTGAGTAAGGCCAAGAAATTGCAGGATATCAGGTTTGAGAATGCATGTGTGATGGTCTTCCCAGGCTACACCTTGGGAGTGCAGCTGCAACGCTGCTCTTTTCTGGTAGTGTTGCAACAACTTCAGGCACTGGACATAAAATACTCCCTGCTATTCCCTGCGCTACTGCATGTGGTATCTGCTGACAAAACAAGGTTCTTTGACTCACCACAGGATGCCTGGGACTGGTTGAAGGGCTCTGGGCTTTTTTACTGGCCCTCAACTGAGGTAGGAAGGAGTGGGAAGACTGCAGAGGACCTGTCAAGGTCACATTGCCGGTGCAGGAAACTGCATCACCCTGGTCCAGCCGCCGTCCGGAACCTAGAACAGATCATATCAGAGTGACTACAGGCTGTCCAAGAAGCAGCACGGATCACTGATGCTGTAATGAACTCTGACCAGGATGGGCCATCTGTGTGGCCATCAGGAGATGATGAATCTTCCACAGTGTGCCCAACGGACACCAACTTGATGATTTTACCTGTTGTCACCCCACATATGTCAGATGACATCCTATAACTTCTTAGCTGCCTTGGTTTGCATAATGTCTCTCACTATTTTGAATCTGTACTCTCCTGAATGTTACTGATATTTATATTGCAAATCATGCTTGGCATCAAATATGTTGGAATCATACAACCACACCGTAAACTGTGTTAAGTATGATTCCAAGCACTGGAAGAGCTCTGTTCGGTTCTCAGTGTTCCGGTGCCAGCCTTCTAGACCAGGACAGCACAAAATGGTTGTTGCCAACCAGAGACACATTCCTGCTCTCCTTCTGCTGAGCCAAGTTCAAGCTGGGGAAGGTGGCACAATAGGTATCCTTTCACAGGGAGGTGTGACCACCTCCCAGACAGGATTTAGTGTATTGGTACCAAGTGGGTGTGCTTGCCAGCACCACTAAGTCTGCATAAGGGGCACATTTGGTGTCCCCGTGCATAGTCCAGTTCAAACCAGTCCTGGGAGCTGTTGGCTCCCGCTCAGGTGCGAAGCAGAACAAAGGACATGGGAGTAACACCCCTTGTCCCGACCCTCCCCTGAATCATCCCAACGCTTTCCTTAGGGTACTTGAAGGCTTACTGGTGGGTGGGTCCCTAGATTCGTCATGGGACAAGATTCAGATCAGACACCACTTCTTCTACTGTATGGGCACTCTGGACTTCGCTGGACTTCATTTGGGCTCAACTTTGTCTCCCTTCTAGTCTGCTGCATTGTCTGTGCCTGTGTACCATACAGCAACCTTCCAAGGCCTGTGGGCATCAAAGACACCTGAAGGAATCTCCTTTGAAGTGAAGGAGTCACTTCCCTGCATTCGCAGGCACCGCAACTAAGTCGACCGGTCTGCTGATCCTGAGCTCCTCCGGACTACAAAAGGTTCTGCAACACAGGTGGTAATTTTCTACAGCTCTTGAGGCCTGCCTTGCCCTCTTACCAAGTTTGAGGCCAGTATCCCTCATGGGGGCTGCAATAATTGTACCCTTGTGCACTACGTCAGCTTGCAGTTGCAAAGGCTTGTTGCCATTTTTACACCAAGATCTTCAGGCTCCAAGTAGCCCCAATCTCAAGCGTCTCCAGTGACCAAAGTCGTCATCCATATTGCATTGTGTGCACTGTGGCCTGCTTCTTTTGGTGAGCGCTCGGGGTTCTCTTGCAACTCCAGTGCCTCGGCCTGTGGGTCCTATTGAGGGTCACCTTTGTTTCTTTTGGGCTTCTCTGATTGCTCAGGGCCTACCCTGACTCCCCTGCTTGTGGAGCAACCCTTGGACTTTGCTGGTCCCGACATTGCACCTTCTTCAACTTCTGCTTCGGTTGCCTTTGCCAAGGCATGTTGGTAACTCCATCAGACACCGACCGCTCAGCACTCGACATCCTTTGTGGGATAACCCGTGCACTGCTCCCAGTCTTCCTCAGCATCGCCTGGTCCTCACAGCTGCAGAGTCAAGGTCATTGTCAACTCTCCTGCAACACCCAACATTGGAGGGCATTGGTCTTCCAAGTCTCCTATTTGTCAAGTGAACAGGGTGGCCTCTGATTCTTCTAGGTCCACGTGAGTGTTTGCGGCCATTAATTTTGTCTGTACCGATTGTGTACTCTAACTTGATATGTTTCCCATATTGAAGGTCCTTTTAACTCTGCTCCCTCCGTGTCCCCTATCATTTCAGAATTCGGCTGACCTATGCGGCGGCTTTGTGTGTAAAGTGAACAAAGTGGTCTCTGATTCTTCTTGGTTCACGTGAGTTTTTTGTGGCCATTCATCATGTTTGCTCCGTAATTCACGCACCTTTTAGGCCCACATTTTGGAGCTTATGTGCCCATTATTAATGTCTTACAGATTTTATCGTTCTCTCTGGAGTGGAGCCGGCTGGCCCAACTATCCATGTATTTTTCATGGTAAATCTTTTCTTTGATACCCTTTGCGATATTGAATTCACTATTTCGCCAGCCTTTTACGAATTTACTTATTTCACCATATTATTACAGGTAACCCTGCCCCACCACACCACCCCATGCCTGATGAAGACCCCTCTCTAAGGTCCACGGATACCTAGCATTACATATGGGGTCGAAACGTAGACAACTTACCCCTGCACCAGCTTGCACCCTTCTCTGAGGATAACCATATAGGCGCCTCAAGCATGGTCTTGTTGTACACTTAAAAGACACATATTGTTTTCATCTGGCTCTATGACGAAGCCAGTGTCTAGTGTTTTTTGAAGATTAGATCTTGTGACTAGCACTTTTCAACCATCAACCCTTCCTGAATCTGTGCACGAACTCCTTCACATACCCCCTTGTTTCTCCTTCACTCTCCTTTGGGGCACCTATGTTTTTTTAATCTATGATGTTATGTATGTATGATGCATTGCACCTGTAGGACCGCTCAGCCCTCCACAGGGCTTGGTCGCCCCACTCACTGCTGCCGCTCCTGCCTGCCTTTGCCGCCTCCTGCCTGCAGATTCCTTCGCTCGCTGCCCGCTGCTCCTGGGAATTTCCCGCTGCTCCTGGGAATTTCCCGCTGCCCGCTGCTTCTTGGATTTTCCCGCCGCTGCCTCCCTGGGGCCCCGCCCCCCTGTGATTCGATTCGCCGCCCCGCTCCCGCCACCCAGCTGCTCCTCCCTCCCGGCTCCTTACTTATGACGCCCCCAGAGCGACCGCGCAGCGGACGCGCGCAGCGGGAGCGCCGAAGGTACGCCAAAGGTAAGCCCGTCTGCGCCCGTCTGCGCCTGGCCCGCGCCCAGCGCCAGGACCCCTGGCCCTCCCCGCCGAGGCAAGACGACCCGACTGACCTACGACGCCGCAACTCTCAACGCACTCAATGCCGGCCGGACCCACGCCTGCTGCCGAGCCACCCCGAGACGCACCCACGGACCCTTCACCTGCTGCACCTGCAAGTTCACCTGCCTCCGAACCTGCCCCGCACCCGCCAAGACAAAAACCAGCAGCAACCACCTCAAGTGCATCCTGATCAACACCCACTCCGTCCACAGACACGCCGTGGAACTCTGGAACCTCCTCGACGCTACATCACCGGACGTCGCCTTCCTCACAGAAACCTGGATGAACTCCTCCTCTGCACCCGACATCGCCATCGCCATCCCGGACGGGTACAAGATCATCAGGAGGGACCGCATCAACCAGACTGGAGGTGGCATCGCCATCGTCCACAGGAACACCATCCGCATCACGACCGACGCCAACGACTCCTTCGCCGCAGCCGAACATCTCCACTTCCAGATTCACACCGACCCTAAGACGACCCTCAGAGGCACCCTCGTCTACAGACCCCCGGGACCACGCACACAATTCAGCGAAGACATCACAGACTTCATCAGCCCGCACGCCCTCCCCTCCACTGACTACATCCTCCTCGGGGACCTCAACTTCCACCTGGAGAACAACAAGGACCGCAACACCACCGCCCTGCTGGAAAACCTCCCCAACCTCGGACTCAAGCAACTGGTCAACACCCCCACCCACTACGCCGGCCACACGCTTGATCCGTCTTCTCTTCCAGCAAGTACATCACCTTCAGCCACGCCACCGGACACCACTGGACCGACCACAGCTGCGTCCACTTCAGCTTCAAAAGATCCACGACCCACCACCACCCGCAATAGGTACCTCACAGGAATTGGAGCAAGATCACCGCAGACCAGCTCACCACCTCCCTCAGCCAGAGCCCACCCGCCAACACAACGGACCCCAACGAAGCAGCCCGCAACTTCACACAGTGGCTGACCGCCTGCGCCGACGACCTCGCACCACTAAAGAACCCTCCCAGCAGACCAAGAAGCAAGAAGGCATCCTGGTTCACCGACGACCTCAAGGACTCCAAGAAGACCTGCCGCACCCTCGAGAAAGCCTGGCTCCTCGACCGGACCACCGACAACATGACCGCCCTCAAACACGCTACCCGCAAGCACCACCAGCTCATCCGCACCACCAAGAAGAAATCCCTGAAGGAACGACTGGACAACAACGCCCACGACAGCAAAGAGCTCTTCACTATCGTCAAGGAGTTCTCCAACCCCAGCACCGGCACCAACGACATCACTCCATCACAAGACCTCTGCGACTCCCTCGCCTCGTTCTTCCACCGCAAGATCGCCGACATCCACAACAGCTTCGGCGCCCCACCCACGCACCCAACGGTCGAACTAATGCCCCCCACTGCCACCCTTCGCACCTGGACCACGGTGACCACCGAAGACACAGCCCACACGATGAAAACCATCCACTCCGGATTACCGAACGACCCCTGCCCACACCACGTCTTCAACCAGGCCGACTCCACCATTGCACCCCAGCTCCGGAACATCATCAACGCCTCCTTCAACACCGCCACCTTCCCGGAGAGCTGGAAGCACGCCGAGATCAGCGCCCTCCTGAAGAAACCTACAGCGGACCCCACCGATCTCAAAAACTTCCGCCCCATCTCGCTCCTCCCTTTTCCTGCTAAAGTCATCGAGAAGATCGTCAACAGACAGCTGACCGCCTTCCTCGAGACGAACGGATCCCTCGACCCCTCGCAGTCCGGCTTCAGAGCCAACCACAGCACCGAGACCGCCCTCATCGCAGCCACCGACGACATCCGGACCCTGCTCGACAAGGGGGAAACAGTGGCCCTCATCCTCCTGGACCTCTCCGCTGCGTTCGACACGGTCTGCCACCGCACCCTAGTCCAGCGCCTCAGCAACATCGGTATCCAAGAGAAGGCACTGGAGTGGATCATCTCGTTCCTCGCCGGAAGAACACAAAGAGTCCGCCTCCCACCGTTTCGCTCCGAGGCCACCAAAGTCATCTGCGGCGTCCCGCAAGGATCTTCACTCAGCCCCACCCTCTTCAACATCTACATGAAACCTCTCGCAGCCATCGCACGCCAGCACAACCTCAACATCATCTCTTATGCCGACGACACCCAGCTGATCCTCTCCCTCACCAGAGACCCCGACACCGCCAGAACCTGCCTACACGAAGGGATGAAAGACGTCGCCGAGTGGATGAAGGACAACCGCCTGAAACTGAACTCGGACAAGAAGGAAGTCCTCATCCTGGGATCTTCGCCCTCCGCCTGGGACGACTCCTGGTGGCCCCCAGCCCTGGGCACCGCACCCAAGCCAACCGACCACGCACGCAGCCTGGGCTTCATCCTGGACCCCTCCCTCTCGATGACCAGACAAGTCAACGCCGTCTCCTCATCGTGCTTCAACACCCTGCGTATGCTTCGCAAGATCTTCCGCTGGATCCCGACCGAGACCAGGAAGACTGTCACCCAGGCACTCGTCACCAGCCGACTGGACTACGGAAACGCCCTCTACGCCGGAACCACAGCCAAGCTACAGAAAAGACTCCAGCGCATCCAGAACGCCTCCGCCCGACTCATCCTGGATGTCCCCCGACGCAGCCACATCTCCAGCCACCTGAGGAACCTGCACTGGCTCCCCGTCGACAAGAGGATCACGTTCCGGCTCCTCACCCACGCACACAAGTCTCTCCACGACCTGGGCCCCAAGTACCTCAACAACCGCCTGACCTTCTACACGCCCACCCGCCAGCTACGGTCCACCAGCCTCGCCCTCGCAGCCGTACCACACATCCGAAGAGCCACCGCCGGAGGAAGATCCTTCTCTTACCTGGCTGCCAAGACTTGGAACTCCCTCCCCATCCACCTTCGGCTGACCCAGGACCATCTCGCCTTCAGGAAACAACTCAAGACCTGGCTGTTCGAGCAGTAGCATACCCCTCCCCCCAAGCGCCTTGAGACCCTCCCGGGTGAGTAGTGCGCTATACAAATGGCATGATTGATTGATTGATAGGAACATTGTGATTAAACAACAGTGTACCTTTTCAAATATAAGGATTTTTCTTGTAGATTAATTTTGTCTTAGTCTTTTTTCCTGAATAAATTGTATACTGGGACCCCCCTTCTATCTACCAGATTACACCCAGGTCCCAGTGACTCTAATGGGTATACCCTTATTCCCGTAACGTTCCAAGTCTCCTGGTCCCTCCTAAGTGAATAGAATAGAATAGAATTTTTATTGCACAGTTAATTACAATCATTACAATCTCAAATACTAAGATAAATAATAAAATGCATGAGTGACATTGACTGTCCCCTCTGCTTGCAGGCAGCTCTCATCTAGAATCCACCTTTGGATTCCAACGGACACTTACTCCTCCTTCAGCAGCAGCACTTTCATGAAGTCCTCCATTGGATTCGACAGCGGTTTCCAATACCACTTCACATGTATACAACTTGCTTCCCTGGTGTCGGTGGGTACTTGGGTATCACCGGGTGGGTTGGCTCTTCAGCCTTCTGTCTTCCACTGGTTTTCTTCAGGGTCCACTGGGAAGTGTGGTTAATCTTTAAAAATCCAACCTGACTTACACATAGACTTGTACGGAGCACGCGGTCTTCAGCCCTGCCAAGTTTGTCCATGCGTGATGCGCTGTGCCAGTCCAGGTTTTTTCTTTGCATTCTGGGACTTGTAGGCTTGTTTACTCCATTATAAAACTGGACTACAATTCCCAGAATACAAAGGAAAAAACCTGGACTGGCGCAGCGCATCACGCATGGACCTGGCAAACTTGGCAGGGCTGGGTCTTGTTTCCACACTACACACTCTCCGTGGGGTTCCTAGTCACTCACCTTGGGTGGTTCCTTGGATCCCCAGCACTTCTACATCCTCTCGATATTGTCTTGTCCTGAGTCGTGGTTCTTATACAACTTTCTTAGTATACGGTTTGGTCCCCCTCAGGGGCCATTGTGTATTCTGTGCTATTTACTGCATTTCTTTGCAAAGTATTGTGTACATTGTGCATATCTCCGGGTAGGAGATATTTGTATGTATTAGGGGATATTATATAATAAATACACATTTTTATATATACCTTGTGTGGTTCTTTTTCATTTAATCTATTCTATAAGATTGCATTCTTGTGAAACAAGCAGCTTTAAACTCCTTCTGGACTAAGCCTGAAGGCTTCTCTCCACAGCTACTATTTAGAGAGCTTTCTAGAGTTGTCTAAGACCTCTAAAATCACCACAAGGGTTGTCTGGACTGGTGCAAGGTGCCCACTTACATAAGTGGACATCATATACCAGGCCAGCTTCTCACAGAATCCTTCATCACCTGATCTTGTCTCGGAATCCCATGTAAATGGTGAACCTCTGATTTGTGAGGGCCAGGCCTGATGGGGGCAGGCGGTGGCCCCTCATCCCTCTAAGGTGGTGCACCTCCGAGGAGGTTAAAGAGAGATCCTCAGTGGACAATCTTGGGGTCCTCCTTTACCTTGTTTACGTTATGGGATGAAACTCCAAATTGCCTTGTGTAGCATCATACCCCCCCACCTACGCCTCTTTGGGTTCACTCATTTTGACCTAGTTTGTCTACGTTTGGGCAACCTTCCCCAGAGGTCTGCTCTTTTGATACTGACGAAAAGCCATGTTGTCACTTGGTTCACGTTTCATGTTGTATTGTATTGGTTCTGCTGCAACCACCCACAAAGGGATCCCAGCCCTCTCTACTCCTAGGTCAAATGACTGTACACACTTCCATCCAGCTATAATGTGACACACCTGAATATTTTGACATGGAATATGTGGGGTATGAAAACTCCATATCATAAATATGCATTATACTCATACGTCAAATGTTGAACTGCAACCATAGTTCTACTACAAGAATCACATTTAACATTACCTGAAGCAACTAAGCTGCAGCGCAGATGGAGGGGGTGGGTTTTTGTCACAATGTTCTCCTCCTACGCCCAGGAACTCCTTTTTAGGCAGAGGCGGTTGAGATAGTTGATGAGGGTTTTTACATCTTTATTAAGGGCATGCTCAATGGTCACCTTCTCTTGGCAATATTTATGCACACAACAAGGCTCTTACCTACGGTCGCTTTCGCAAACACTCTCCAAAGGGTGTGGCCTTCCATGGCTAATAGGAAGTGACTTCAACAGTGTGTTAGACCTGAGCTTGGACAACTCTTTTCCTTCACTGCAGCGTACAGTAGCTCCCAGCAATGCATCAGCATTACAGGAATGGCTGTGTCACTGGCAGTTGGCAGATGTCTGGAGATCGTGCAGCTCCTCTGCCCAAGTGTATTCCTTCTACTCCCATCCACATACGTTGCATGTTAGAATTGATCCGATATTATGCACACCCAATTGATTGGCCTCCATTACACATACTGATTATCTGAGTCGCACTC
This sequence comes from Lissotriton helveticus, assembly GCF_964261635.1. Taxonomy (NCBI): domain Eukaryota; kingdom Metazoa; phylum Chordata; class Amphibia; order Caudata; family Salamandridae; genus Lissotriton; species Lissotriton helveticus. Next base: position 773,583,802 of record NC_136070.1, on the reverse strand, counting down.
ATTGCAACCATAACCCACAATTTGTGCATATTACATGGGACTCTAGACCTCCCCTGAACCCTACTTGTCGCCTACAACCTGCCATGCTGGAGAACCCCCCATCCGCGCTTCCCTACGCATGATATCGTAGAATATTTTGGCCTGAACACAGGCACAGCCTCTTCGAATCTAATAGAATGGGATGCGCTAAATGTGACGCAGAGGGACTGTTGTTTGGGCGTGGGCTGCGGAATGCAAAAACAAATAGAGCACAAACTATCTAGGATAGAGCAGGACCACCTGACACTAGAAACCTGCACTATTACAGAGCAGTGGCGTCACTAGGGTTGGTGTCACCCAGTGCGGGTAACTCATGGTGTCACCCCCTCACGACTTACCCCATGAATCCATGATGTGTGACTACTGTTAGAGCAGCCGCCCTACCCTGAACTCTACTTTAATCAGAGCTCCTGCTTAACAAAAAAGGCTGTCTTATTCAGAGCCCTATTGTGATCAAAAAGCTTTCCTTAATAGAGATAATCAAATGGGTAAAGAGTGCCTCCAAGGGAGTTTAATGAAAAAAATATTTAAATGTTTTGAAAGTGATTTGAGAATAGGCAATTTAATAGTCCTAGTTGAGTTTAGTTCAGATGGTTTTATGCAACAAAATTATCAAACTTGACAAACATCTATTACAATACACAGTTAACATTAAACAAAAACAACAGACATGTGTATAGGCAAAATAGTAGACTTTATCAAAGAAATCTCAAGGGATTATAAAATACAAATATACAAACAGAAATACAGGAAAATTATATTGAGATGAGATCAATTTCTCTGTAAAAACTGTAAACACCTATCCAAAACACAAATGTTCTAAATTCTTTTTGGATAAAGGTAAAAATCGACGTTTCGGTCTCTTATGTGTAAATCCTTGAGACCATCATCAGGACTGGTTAATGAATATTTGTAAAGCCCTTATTCTAACGATCGACGAGGTGGCCAGCACGATACTGGATGGAGTAGAATGATCTGTCACAAGTAAGTCTATTTTAAGGGTCCTTATTGCGCCTTGAATGTGGCAGTTTGGGACATCAAACGAGGGCTCGTGAGCATATCTTGTTCAGAATCCAAAAGTTTTAAAATGTAGCTGAGTTTGTAATCTCACTAGCTGAAAACAGATGGCACTCTTTGAAAGGAGAATCGAATAAACAACTTAAATTATAGTTGATTAATTTATAAGGTGAGGATCGTCAAAGGATCGATCTGTTAGACAGTATCAGTCATCAGAAAAACCACCGACCGTCGAAACTGCCACATTCAAGGCGCAATAAGGACACTCAAGGATTTACACGTAAGAGACCGAAACGTCGACTTTTACCTTTATCCAAAAAGAATTTAGAACATTTGTGTTTTGGATAGGTGTTTACAGTTTTTACAGAGAAATTGATCCCATCTCAATATAATTTTCCTGTATTTCTGTTTGTATATTTGTATTTTATATTCCCTTGAGATTTCTTTGATAAAGTCTACTATTTTGCCTATACACATGTCTGGTGTTTTTGTTTAATGTTAACTGTTTATTGTAATAGATGTTTGTCAAATTTAATAATTTTGTTGCATAAAACCATCTGAACTAAACTCAACTAGGATTATTAAATAGCCTATTCCCAAATCACTTTCAAAACATTTAAATATTTTTTTCATTAAACTCCCTTGGAGGCACTCTTTACCCATTTGATTATTTCTTACCCAAGCCTTCAAGGGTATATCGGGTTGCTCACTGTGGTGAACAACCTTTACAACAAAACTTTTACAACGCACTACCATTACAACGCGGTCATTACAACGCAAACCATTACAACGCATTGCGCTGGGGGGCGCTCTTGGATAGGGAATAAGTTTAATTTACTATCCAACACCTTCCCTAGTGTCCACGGGGACTGGAGTTGGAATAGTAAATTAAACTATTCACTATCCAGCACCCCAAAGCGGTATGCGTTGTAATGGATTGCGATGTAAAAACCGCGTTGTAAAGGCAGGCGTTGTAATAGCCTGCGTTGTAACGTCATACATCCGCTCACTGTGTTTCACATTTCCTTAATAGAGGCCACTCATAAACAGAGGCAGTGAATATTCATACATTTGACACAAATACAATCCTTGTTTTTGGTATAATACAAACGGTGCCCAAATCAGAACTTTGCTAGGATCCAAATCCTGACCTGGCATGGTGAGAGTGGCTACTATCAGGAGATCGGACATGAGGATGCTGGCACAAACAGAACAAGCAGACTTGTAAACAGAACAAGCAGACTTGTAAACACAACAAGCAGACTTATGAAGCAATCAGTACCTTACACAAGAAGATATTTTATAAAACTATACACCCCGGTAGGAAGTACTTTAGGATTCAGGATATGACCCTAAAAAGCGATACCAAACATATGGCACATTTTATTAAATAGATGCCTCACTAGGACCTACATCTGGATTCAAAACATAGGACCTTTAAAAGAGATGCAACATATTTGGATTATTCTATGGTCGGGGTGTCTAGTGAAATTAACTGCAGCTTTGAGATGTGTGTAGGCGATGTTAACATAACTGTGTTGGCATAGTGGAATGATAAAAACAAATCACCACACGAAAAGGAATTCTCCTTTCTGCTGCCTGATTTACATTTTAGAATGCTTCCCAGGTGCATACAAATGCCCTTCCACTGCATACAAAAGTGGGGTGTTAGCATTATCTAGTTAACAATTACAGCAATCAACTTCTGACACAGTATCACATCTGTTATGCACTATGTTTAATACCTTTTGATCTATTTCAGCTAGAAGGAAAATTATGTGTTGCATGGGACAAACCCGGAAACACTGAGGCCACACAACTGCATTTTTCTAGTGGCCATGCTTTGCAGTTTCTGAAAGAGGAGTAGAACGTACCCCAAACTGGGTCTCTAGTCTCAATCTACCAATTTCAGTGGACGACGATTTTTGTAAGTGACAATAACCAAGTTTGTCACTCACAGAGGCTGGTAATCTTTGAACAAATACACTAAAATTAAGGTCACAACCTTGCTGCATGCCTGGGTTTTCATTTGACAGCCTCACACACCGAAACAGTTCATGGTAATGACAAACTAATGTATTTTAGAGGTTCTAGGGCCAGGTGTAGGTGGCCAATTACCGGTCGGTAACGGCCGAATTCGGCCGTTACCGACCGGTAATTGGATTTTGAGATGTAGGGCCATTCATTTTACAGAATCGGTAAATTTACCGATCAGTAAATTTACCGAATCTGTAAAATACCGAATCTGTATTTTTACCGATTCTGTAAATTTGAGATGTAGGTGGGACTCTTCTGAGTCCCACAAGCCTTACCGAATCGGGATTTTACCATCAAATCCAATTTGATGGTAAAATACCGATTCCGGTGTGCATGCACATGTGTGCATGCACACCTATGCCATATGACAGGCAGACCTGCCCTTAGGGCATGTATGCCTGCCACATGGCACCCGAGCCTGTTTTGGGGGGGCCAGAGGGTGTCAAAGTGACACCCCCTGCACCCTTGTGAAATTCGGTATTTACCGATTCGGTAAATACCGAATCGATAATGCCCATTCATTCCTATGGGCTTCAAAGCCCATAGGAATGAATGGGCATTACCGGTCAGTATTTACCGAATCGGTAAATACCGATTTTTACCGATTCGGTAAAAAAACATCTGGATTGTCCTACATGTCCCCCCTTCATATTTACCGACTCTTAAATACCGAACCGGTAAAATTCGGTATTTAAGAGTCGGTAAATATGCTTTACCTACATCTAGCCCCTAGTCTTTCGTTGCTTCCAGTAACCCAACTGCCCTGACAAATCTGATAACATCTGAGAAGCCCTGGACTAGAAAGATAGTGTTGTAACAGCAAAGAGACAACTCTACATGGAAGTATCGTTGATTAGCTCTGGCTTAAAAGCATCATTGGCTGTCTCCTCTGCATCATGTAAAATTTTAAATAAAGAAACCATTTCCATAAATAGAGGGGTTTGGGTCAGCCCTCTTCAAGTGTCATTCACATTTTGCTTTCAACCACTACAGGCTATATAACACGTGTAGGAGAGTAGGGTCTGCTTTCCTATGGTCACTCCACTTTTTGCTTTACTGGTTTTCGACTTAATGTGGATGTGGGCCTGCTAATCAGACTCACAGCCCAGCTGTGCTCTCTCTAAAAACCTTATGAGTCCCTGTACAGTGTACTATAGGTACCCAGGGCATAAGTGCACCCAAGGCCTACCAGGGGCTGTAGCATATCTTTTGCCACCCCTGGCTGGCCATCCAAACTGACACAACTGGCTGATCACTCAGCTGGGGCAAGGTCGTGTAATCACCCCTTGCTTAGTATTCCTATATCTAACCTTATATCTAGACACATATACACCTATAAGTCTCTCCTATGGCAGGCCTTAACAATCCTGGAGGCAGAGTGCTTGGTTTTATGTGAGATGAGGCTCTAGCATGAGCTGAACCTGTCTGCAGCTTTCGGAACCATGTCCTTATAGCTGTTCTAGGATATAGCCATACCATATACTCTTAAGTGCATTATGAACCTCGCGGTTAAATGCTAACTCTGGTTTGGCTTTATCAAAACATGTCGTGTAAGGTGTCATATGCTTTGGAATACTACCCCCTAGCCAGTTCTGGCGACGGGGGTAGCATTCCACCCTTCTAGAGGGAGAAGACATGTTGTTCCCACTAAACCCGGTTAAAGTTAACCAGAGCCTCAGCATCACAAAATGGATGCTGCTGCCACAGACACAAGTCTGACCTCCTGCTGCTGGGAGTCCTTCCAGCGAGGGAGGCTTGGACAATAGGTTTCCTGTCTTGGGGGGTGCTAGCACCACCCCAGACAGGCCATAGTGTATTGGGGCAGGGAGGGCTGAATGAAATGAGACACTGCCTGGGGCACACAAGGTGTCCCATGCATAGCCCGGTTCAAACCAGTTACTGGGGCACTCCAGCCCCAGCTCTGGCGCGAAACTGGACAAAGAGAAAGGGGTGTAACCACCCCCTTCACTGGTCCCACCCATAGGAGGGACCTAGCAGCCCCTTAGATTAGTATATAGGTAGGAGCTGAGTCTAGAGACTTTAGATTTATCCTGACTGAAACTTGAAACAAAACTCTGGACCTTCTACGTTCTACTTGAAGAAGAAGACTGAAGAATCTCCCTTGTGGTCAAGGAGTGACCTCCCTGCAAAAGCAGGCACCATCAAGCGATCAACGGTTTGCTTTGTCGCCGCTCCCGCCGGAGCCCGAACACAGAGCCTGACAAGACCCAGACTTCCAGATTTCCTTCAGCCCGATCCACAGCAAAGCTGAGACCCGTGGAGGCAACGTGAGACGTGGGACCGGCCATCTTAAAAAGCCAGCAAATTGCTTTCCGTGCAACTTCTGAGGCACCCTCGAAGTTGTACATTAGAGATTGAGAAGCCCCAGCCCCGAGCATCATCTGCACCAAAGATCATCCCTCCACACTCCACGCGTGCTGTGTGGGGCCCTTTTGCATTTTTCCGCTAGACGCGTCTGTCCGGTCACTTGCCCGTTGGCTAGTGGCCTCTGTGATGACGAAATCTTGAATCTACACTGTTGTTCTGGTTGCTCCAGACTGGCCCTTGCTTCCCTGTGAAGGAGAAGCCCATCAGACCTTGCTGGTCTGATTAAGAAGCTATCTTCGATTCCTGCGTGGGTTGCCTTAGCCAAGGCTTGTGGACTCCAATTCGGAAGCCGACACCGCCAACAGCGAGAGCCTTTGTGGGACAGTCCGTGCCTGACTCCTGGTTGTCGTCGACGCCTCCTGGTCCACGTGGCTGCAGAGACAAGCTTCACAACATCACCTGATTGCTTCACGACATCGCCTGGTTCCTTCCTGGTTCCTTCATGGTCACTGGCTAGTGAACCAGACTCTGTCCCCTCTGCTTTCAGGTACTCTTCATCCCTGATCCGCCCTTGGATCCAACCGGACACTTCTCTCCTGGTCGTCTGCAGCATCTTTCTTCAATGCTCCAAGTTTAGTAGTACCAGTGCTTCTGTGTTCCCCTTGTCCGCTTCCCTACGCATTTCGTCCATCACCGACGTGACCACTGCTTCTGTGGAGTGAGCGGGTCTGAAACCCGCCTGACTAGGGTCCAAAAACTCCGACTTCTCTATAAATTCACAAAGATGATGGGCAACATGGGCCTACAGAACTTTAGCTAAGTATGGAAGAAGGGACACCGGACAATAGTTCGTCATGTCAGAGGGGTCTGCTCCTACTTTCTTAAGGAGTGGTACAATAACTGCTTTTTTTAAAAAGATTTGGGTACTTGTCCCTAATCAATAGAGTGGTTAAGCAATTGTAACAAACTGTCTCTACAGGAGGAAGCTACCATTCTTAGGACCTCAGGGGGGCAAGTGTTGTTGGGTGATCCTGACTTGACTTTCGCCATCAACTCTGTGAGATTGTCTTGAGAAACATGAGGGAAATGTGAGAGAGTGTGACTGTTTCCTGCTGATGGGTTGGTAAGGGAAGAGCTCAGAGGGATGCTCTTCTTTATGGCATCAATCTTATTCAGAAAAAATGAGTTGTGGGTGTCACACAAACTCTGTGAGGGTTTGACCGGAAGAGTCACCCTGTTTAAATGGGATAGTTCATTAACGATCCGTAATATCTCCTTGGATTTATTAGGGGCCTTCAAGAGTTTACTTGTGAAGTAGCTTACTTTGGTTTGCCTTACAAGTGACTTACATACTTTAAGCTGTTGGAGATAAAGGGTTCTCAGATCTGGCGCATATTCTGACCGCCATTTCCTTTCTTCGCGACGTAAGATATGTTTCGCCATTTTCAGATCTTCTGAGAACCATTTGTTGACCTCATGGCTTCTAGTCTTTCTGGAGCTATGACTGCGGGCGTGGGTGTCACCTGTCCCTTCAGCCAGTTGGATACATTTTATTTGTAGCCATCAATATCCTCCAGAGGAGCCAGCAGGGATTTCCCCAAGGCCCCACAAATGTTAGTGAGATTGACCTGGGCCCAGTTCCTAGATATCATAACTGGGCCACTCGGGGCCTATCTCCTTAGGCCTGATTACCGAAAAGGAGATCAGATGATGGTCTGACCACCCTCACAGGACTATGCTCAAGTTTCGCACCGGGAATTTCAAAGTCCAAATTTGATCCAGTATGTGGCCTTTAATGTTGGTCGGGAGATTCACTAATTCATATCGCTTAAGGCTTCTGTAAGATCAGAGGCATTAAGTCCCCCATTTTCATCATTTGCCCAGTAGTTTAGGTCCCCAATCAGGAGAACATTAGCATGGTCTACCACAAAAGGGGCTAATGGCCTCAGCGAAGATCTGAGCAAACTCCTGCATGTGGTAAGGAGGCCTATATACAAGGACGCACACAAGGGCCTCAGTCCAGATTTCAAGTGGATCACTAACGTTTCTACTGCTGGTAAATCCAGCGGAGACATCTTCGTAAACCGGAGAGATTTTTTATTTATAGCTGGGACACCCCCTTTCTTCTCTGTTTCCTTTCTTCATCAAGCGATGGCCATCTTAGGGTCAGGCATTGTCTTACGTTGTGGCTGTGATTAGTTGTGGAAACTAAGCACTCAAACAGTCCTTAGTATATTAGATGCTTCAGCTATATTAGCTCACTAGCCGTTGTAAAACCTATTCTTTAATTCGGTTTGTGAGCTACAGGGAGCCCCTCGTAAGGCTGCATTGCTCCCGCCCTCTTAAGGTCCGGCACTCGGGTTTACGGTCTCGCAACCAATCGAGAATTCAGGGAAATACAGTATGGAGAAATATTGACTGGCTTACTGTTTCCGAAGCCAAGGATGTCTCCGATGGTGTATATTTCCACTCGAGTGACATGAGAGGCGGTTGCAGTAACGGTGGGAGTGATACCTGCCACGCGGGAGAGCTCAAAATGGCAACCGTGATGTTTCAGAGGCCAGAGCTTATTCGGATGCTTCCCAGCCAATCCATTGATTGAAGTCCAGGTAATCTTCTGCCCTGCTGTAGATTGTGCCTTGCTTATTGCTTTGGCAGCCTTGGTGAAAGACGGAGCATTTTCCGTGAAGGTGTCCCGTTAAGTTTTAGCTAAGAGCTCACGCCGCCATCTTCTTGCCTCTCCAGGCCACGCCCCATATGTTTCACATTCATAACAACATTAGCATGCCCATGAAAACATATTTTCTGTTTGTTATTCATGTTTAGATTGACTATAGCTAACGCAGGTCTGTATTTTAAAATGGCTAACATCAGGTTGCCATCTTGTTTCACATAATGTGTCTTTCTTTTTCCAAGAGACGCGGACTCCACGTGTACTATTTGATGTGCCCTTGGTTTTCTGTTCTCATGTGAATTGTTTTCTTTTACTTGATACCTGTAGAATGTGCTAATGACCTGTTGCAATACACGGGCAGAGTTCATCTTTGTCCAATGTATCTCACTATGTTGCAGACAAATGCAAGTTTGAAGGACGTTTAGAGAGTCCTCATTGTAGTAGCGTAAGAAAATAATGAGCTTAGTTATCTACTTAAGCTTTAGCTCTGATTGGTTTGTTATATTGGAACCAAGGGTAGGTGTATCAAATGTTAAAATTGTGTGATTTAAGTTAATGCGGATACTTTTTCTGAAGCCTTTTTGATACCTTTCAGAATCCCTCTTTCCTGAGTTCCAAGCAGAACCCTTCCACAATGTAGCAGAGTAGGGCACTGCGTCAGAGTTTTGAGACCACTTTATCACAGTTTGTCTTTGTTTTACCACTTTTGAATGGCTTTGAACCATACATTGGGTATTGCATTCATGAATGGGATTTTTATTTATAAGATTTGTATTTGTATCTTTGAATACCCTTTAATAAACCTTTTTATTTTGAAACATAACCACTCCCTGTCTTCCTTGTGAAGCCCAATGTGCTTTACGCTACTGAAATGTATTGAATTTTGATGTTTAGCCTCAGTTGGAAATAAAGATTCATCCAAGAGTGCTTGTTTGGCCCTGAATTTGCACCAGAATTTGCATGAAACAAAGCGTTCCATCAGCGTAAACCAATGAGGATATTATTGGTGGGGTCAGAGGTACGTTTTCTAAAAGCTTAAGAACATCCTCAGTGTCTAGTAGAAATGTCAGCGATGTTTTAACAATGTGTCTAAGAAAGTGGTTCCAAATGGATTCTATGCATAGACTATAGGTCTTCCTGGAGTTGGTGATTTTTGTTTATGTATTTTGGGTATAATGTAGAAGTTCAAAGTTGTAGTTGGGTACGTAGGCTGATATAATAGTGACAGCCTCCACAACTGTAGCCACCTTATAGGATCAAATGTGGGGGCAGGATAAATGTGGATTTCTTCTTAAGCCTATTGTTTTTTACTAGGGAAGAAACCTCGCCTACAATATTGAAAAAATGTAAGTCGTATTTTACTGAAAAAGGTAGACAGTTCAGTCTCTATTGTGAATTATTTGCAAAAAGTCATAGGGGTGAACCCCAGCTCTTAGTTGATCACATCAAGTTGCTTTGTAAATGTGGGATACTTGTAAAGCGCACTGTTACTCTACCCGAGTGTCCTGGCGCTGTAGACCGCTGGGGAACCCGTCCTGGTTTTCCCTGTGATATGCTCCCTTTCTGGGTATCTCCAGGGTGAAACCAGGCATCCCCGGCGTCTGTGGGGGGCCGTTGTAGAGCTGAGGCAAGCTTAATGCCCAGAGTTACCGAGTGTGTTCCCTGGTTAGAGTAGGCACTGAGGCGAGAATTATCGAGTCCGTTGACCCTGGTCCAAGACCCTGCCGCGTCGGGAATTGAACCCTGGTCCCGGGCCGTTCTCTGCTTACAGGTCTGCCGCCTCTAACCAGTGAGCCACACCCCTCCACAGCCACAGCCACACCTCTCCATTATCCTTTAATTTGCCACACTAATTTGCTGGTAGTTGCTTGATGATCCCTGGACCTTCTCCATACCACAGGTACATACGGGGACGGTGTTTGGGGGTACAAGGCAGCTAAACCCTTTCAGTGGTGGAGAATACATTTTAAAAAAGGCTCCTGGGAACTCCAAAATCTACTCTATGCTTCATAACACACTATGAATTGTCCTAGAAGATAGGGTAGGCCTGGCCTCTATTCTACTGTGGATTAAAATTGGGTCCACTCCTGAATTGGCTTTTTCACACAGAATAGTGGAGAACTGTTTAGTGCAAAAGATTTGGACAGCCGTGCCATGGCTTAAATATGTTAAAAATAGTTTTCAAGAGCTGGGATTGAACAGTCTTTTTGAAAATCTGGGTATTATAACTGCACACTATATGGTCCTGATCAGGAAATGTTGGACTTGGCCCTTTTGGCAGGTTCACCCCTAAACTTGTTGCTTTTAAAAGTTACCTGGTGTTAGTTATTTTTGGCTTCTGCGCACTTTAACACTGTGTCCCAGTGTAAAGTGCGTGCGCACTCGGAGTGCATGTTGTGAGATTGGCCTGCCCTCCCGTAGGAATGCATGGGGATGTGTGTGTCCATGGTAGGTCCTGATGCTTGGGGAGTGCAGGGGCGAGTTTGGTATGTGCGAACTCGTGAGATTAAATGCTGCGAGACGGTGTGCGCAGATTTAATGTGTCTGGTGTGGAAGTGCCACTTCTAGAAGTTGGCATGTCTGTGCAGTGAATGTGAATTGACTGTCTGGCTTGTGATTGGCTGGAGCTGGCTGGTGTGCCTGGCTCCAGGAGTCAGAATGGGTCTGCCCACGTGGTGAATGGAGAGATCTGCATGTTGATGGCAGGGAGGAGTGCACCTGGGACCTGAATAGGGCTGGGCCTTCCCTACAGAATGCTGGCTCTGCCCCCTGTGGTGCGACTGATGTCCCTAGCCTGTCCTTGAATGGGGAGAGGGGCTGAGCACAACAAAGTACTCCAGAACCAGCTGCGTCTGGTTTTCCCCCTGCCCTGCACCCTTGAGACAAAGGGAATTCCTGTATAAGAAGGGGCTGTGACCCCATGTTTCTGTTCACTCTTGTTTCTCACTTGAGGGGGGCCTGCTGCTGCTAGGTGCCAGGAGGAACTGCCACTGGGGACTGCCTCCCTGCTGGAGGGCCCTGTGAGCTGGCCCCTGGGCCCAACCTTCGCCCCCCCCCCTTAATTTCACAAGACTTTCCCTGGACTTTGCCTTTCCTGAAAAGAGAGCTTGGCTCTTTAGAGCTGGCCAGAGCGCTCCATTCTTCACTGCTGGTCTTGGGAGCGCTGTATTTTGGCCCAAGAGGACTGCTGAGGGCTTGCAGTGTGAGGCTGTGATCATTTGGGAAGGGGAATCCCCGGCGTGAAGATTCCCCGGCAATGCTCCTTATCTACGATGCGGGAGCCCACCCCGCATTGCCTGTCGCAATTGCCGACTTTTGATTATTATTAAGGAGCAGGTGCCTACCCCGCTATATGCACCTTCAATCGTGGGTGTCTAGCCCGCATGGGTGCTGATTTTTAACCCTAGCGGGTGCCCAACCAGCCAGGGACTTTTGTATTTAAACGGGTGCCTACCCAGTGTTGTGCCCCGAGGAGATGACCACCGCGCTGCTCGTGGTGACCCGGAAGCGGAACCCTGCAGGCCTGACTGTGGGCGGGGCCTGCGTTGTCCCAGCAAGACGGAAGTTCGCGCCGGCTGGAGCGGGGCTCCCATGACGGAAGGGAGAGCCCCGCGTGGTGCATCGTGGCCGGTACGCAAGTGGAAGACGCAGGCGGGAGCCTACCCCGCGCTGAGCCGGACCGGGAAAGAAGCGCCACCCTCTAGACCCAGGCGGGAGCCTACCCCGTGCTGGGACGAGCGTCGGATCAAGTTCCAGGCTGCCGAGGAAAGCAGACCGGCTGCCGGAGAGCCCCGCAGTGTGGAGGTTGCGGCGCTGGGGGCCCGAGGTACCAGCCCACGCCGCGCTACAGAGACCACATTACAGGAGCCCGGTAAGGAGGGGGCTAGGGGTTCTCCCAGTTGGTTTCCCAGGCCGCCCCACTGTGCAGCGGGCCGCTCCTGCATTGTTGGCATTATTTGTGTGAAAGAGCCTGTGTGTGGCTCTGCCCTGGCCCTCATTGTTTACAGTCCCAGAGGGGCCCATGATTTTCCCCCGCAGCCGCTCCACCGAGTTTGGGGGCATATCTACTCAGGGGCCATTGTTGTCAGAGGAGGCATCGGGGCACATTGCCAGTTCCCGCCCCCTCCTGCTGGTGCTAACTTCGTATTGGGCTACCTTTTGGGGGGCATATTTCATTTTAGAGTGCCTGTGGCTCTATTTGGGGGCCCAGTGTTTGTAAAAGTCCCAAGGCGGACTTGGGGGCATATTTCCTTTTAGAGCCCCGTGGCTCCAACGTTGGGCACATTTGTTCTAAAGTGCCAGTGCCGGTTGTTCCCGGCTACCCTGCGAGCGCGCAGGCAGCTGCCACATTTGAGGGCACATTTTGGTTTCTGGTAGAGTCCCTGAGAGGGACAGAATAGGCCCAGGAACTGCCAGTGCTCGCATGTGTGCCTTTACAGCTGCCCAGCACTTAGTGGGCAGCTGCCACGTTTAGGCTTGTTCTCTGGCGCATCTTTGCTTTGGCTGCTTTGGCTGCGTGCGCAGCGCGCCCTGACTACTCCGGACTAAGGGCATTTGAGCCCCATGGAAGGCCAGTTGGCCTGGGGTCAGTGTCCTATGCGCAATGTGCAATGCCTTTATGCCTATACCGCTAAATGTGTTTTTATGCTTAGGAGGTGGTTTTGCCTAGTATAGTTATGCTAGTGAGTTTGTTTTCCTGTGTGATCTATGCCTAGGGGGATTAGGATTGCGTAGTGTGTACCTACCTTTTACCAGTGGTTACTGGTTGTGTTCTACAAGTGTTATTTTGTGCTACAGTTATTCTAAGTGCTATTTCTACTAAGTGCTGATTCTGACCGTGGCCCACGTGGCCCTGTCCTGTGTATATAATCCCCTGTAAATACTGCCCAGTGCCAGTTGGCACAGTGTAATTGTGTGATTATGATCTAATGTGTTTATGGTAATACAAAGGCTATTTTTCATATATAACCTTGTGTGAAGTTCCTTTTTGTGGTGTGCCTAGTGTGTTGCTGCTGTGTGTGTGTGTTGTGCAAATGCTTTACACATTGCCTTCGGGATAAGCCTGACTGCTCGTGCCAAGCTACCAAGGGGGTGAGCAGGGGTTATCTTGGCATGTAACTCCCTTGCCCTGACTAGAGTGGTGGTTTCTGCCTGGCTTTGGCGCAAGCCATAGCCAACCAGAAATCCCATTTCTAACATTGGTTGTCAACGGTGAGGATAGGACTTGTGTTTGCGCAATACCACGGTGACAACTGGTTGCACTATAAACTCTGCATTTAGATAATCACATGTTTGGGGATTATTGTTTTTGAGTTTTATTTTATTGTTTCTCCTAAGAGTGTCATTTTTAGATTGTGTACTCTTGCTTCAGCTCAGACTGTTAGGTCCCCTGTGTTGCATGTGTCTGTGAGCATCCTGCCAAGATGGAGTCTGCTTTTAACTTCTGTGGTCTGTTTAGATACAGTATGTATGAGTTGGTAGAGTTTTGAGAAGAAAGAGACATAGCAGTGAATGAGTCAGACACCCAGTCCAAGCTTAGGGACAACCTAATCCAATGGCAGAAGGATGAATGGGAACGTGAGCGCAGTGAGGAGGAGAGGGCCCGGGCCTCACGCCATGAGGGTGGTGGGTCTGAGGGGAGCCCTGAAGAGTCTAAAGGGGAGGGAGAAGATGACAGTACATGGATGCCAGTAGATAGTGAAGGCCCCATAGATAGGGAGTCCCTTGCTGGGTGCAGTGTCAGGTGCAGCATCCCATCCCTTTCCCTATCCCCAGAGGAGTGGGTAGATAGGCGGGAAGAAAGGGAGCACCAGCTGGCTTTGGAGAAGCTCAGGTTAGAGCATGCCAAGAAAACAGCACAGCTGGGTGTGCAGGAGAGGATGGCGGAGGCTGAGAGGGCCTTTGCCAGGGAGAAATTAGCTCTGGATGGTAGATTATCCCCTGACCGCAGTTATAGTTTTATGGATTCCCCAGGGAGGGTTGAGTCCAGTGGTGGCAGCAATATAGAGTCCAGTGCAGGAAGTCCCATTCCCAGTTCCCAAACTATGGTACCTTGTTCCCGAGAGGAGGAGTACAGGTTGAAGTTCAGGGGCAGTAGGAAACTGTCTTATCAGGATTGGGGGAATTTTGCGGATGATTGTCACGATGCACTGATTGATTGGATAGAGGTTCACAAGGAACCTGATTTTGACGGACTGTTCAACCTGGTTATCAGAGAGCACATGCTCAATTGTTTTCCGCCGGAGTTGCGGCAACACCTGTTGAGGTGTGACTTCTTTTGCCCTTGGAAGCTTGTAGAAAAAGCAGACCGCTGGGGAAGGGCCCGAGGTTCTGAGGAGTCATTGGTGAGTGATTCCAAAAGTAGTGATTCAGATAACGTCCAGCCCAGAGTGGTGGAAGAGGTTCCGAGTAGCCCTGCTAGGTCCCAGTGTAGCGAGAAGGGTGTAGGGGCTCACGTCTTGTCTCGGTCGAGTAGAAGTGAGTGTGGGACTGAGAGTTCCCAGGTGCCCGAAACCCAGTCTCAGAGCCTGGAGGGCTTATTTATTTTTTATTTTATTGAATTTATATTGCGCACAGCTACCCGCAATGGGTTTCCCGGCGCCAGGGACAGACTGAAGAGAGAAATCAGGTAGGCGCAAAAGAAATCATGAGAGAAAAGGAATCAAAACAGAAAAGTCTTCAGCTTTTTACGAAAGGCCAGAAGATTAGTTTCTGTTTTTAGCGCCAGCGGGAGAGCATTCACATCTTTGGTCCAAGATATGCAAATGAACGGCCTCCCATTTTTGCCAGTCGGATTCTTGGAATCAGGAAATTGCCTTTATTAGATGACCTTAAAGAACGGCCAGGTAAATAAGGCTGGGCGAGATTATGCAGGTAGGTAGGGGCAGAACCCTGGCGGATCTTGAACAAAAAACACAGTGTTTTGAAGGTCATGCGATCTGAAATTCTCAACCAATGTAGGTCACGTAATGCTTGCATTGCGGACGTTCTCCATGGAACATTACGCAAGAGGCGAGCAGCTGAATTCTGTACCACTTGAAGTTTGTGGATTGTTGCTTTATCCGCTCCAAGATAAAGCACATTGCCATAGTCGATGCGAGACATCACAAGAGCCTGTACGACGGTTCTTCGGGTGGATTCGGGCAGCATCCATAAGATCTTCTGCAGCCATCGTAAGGTGTTAAAACAGACTGCAGCGACCTTGGTCACCAGCTGTCTCATCGAAAGTTTGTCGTCAAGCAGGACTCCGAGGTTACGAGCGACAGGCACAGGGGTAGGCAGAGGACCCATATCACGTGGCCAATGTCTAGAGCCCCATAGATCTTTATGCTTGCCTAATATAATAACCTCCGTCTTCTCGCCGTTTAGCTTCAGCAGATGGTCTTGCATCCAAGCTGCAACGCGAGATAGGCCAACTTTAAGGGCAGAAGCTTCCTGACCCCTGCTGCTAGACAGAGAGAACACGATCTGCGTGTCGTCAGCATATGAATATATGGACAGACCGGCGTCCTCTACGATGGAGGCAAGAGGTCGGATGTAAATATTGAACAACAATGGGCTCAATATGGACCCTTGAGGGACGCCGTAAGTTGAAGAATGAATCGCAGATTCAGCCTTGTTTGAGAAAACCTGAAAGGTGCGCTCATTAAGAAATGAAGCCACCCAGGCAAGCGCAGATCCAACAACACCAAGGGAGCGAAGGGACTCCAAAAGAATGGAATGGGACACGGTATCGAATGCAGCGCTTAAATCAAGAAGAACAAGCGCAAAGGTCTCACCGCAATCGATACCGTGTCGGAGTCGCTCAGTCACCCCAAGGAGTGCGGATTCGGTGGAATAGTTAGTGCGAAAGCCTGATTGGGATGGATGGAGATATCCCACGTTTTCAACAAACTCATTAAGCTGGGAGTTAACATGGCGTTCCAGTATTTTGGAACAAGCTGGCAGCAGGGATATGGGCCTGAAGTTGGCAAGGTTTGTGATGTCGGCACCAGATTTTTTGAGCAGAGGAACAACCATGGCATGTTTCCAGTCCTGTGCCACTCGAGATTCAATAAGAGAGATGTTTAGTAGCCTCATTAGGAATCTCCGTGGTTCAAGGTCAAGTTGTTTTAGTATCTTCATAGGAACTGGGTCCCGAGGGGAGCCAGACCTGATACTATTTAGACAGGAAAGGAAAGAGGAGTCATCAAATGGTAACCAGTTGTGAATAAATACAGTGGGAGAGAAAAAAACACTGCAAGAGGAGTCGAGTTGAGGGGACTCAATTGGCCGTGAAAGGAGGGCCAGAGATTGATGGATACCCTCAACCTTGGATACGAAAAAATCCGCAATGGCATTGCATTGTGTGCCGGCGAGGAGGGAATAGTGTCTGCTCCTGTGAGTTTCTTTACCGTGGCAAAAAGGGTCCGAGGACAATTTTACGTTTGAATAATAGTGGAGGCAATATAAGTGGCTTTAGCACGTTTGCAATTTGCATGGTAGATTTTCAGCTCATCTTTATAAGTCACCTTGCAAAGAGCAGAATATGAAATCCTCCACTTCCTCTCCAAGGCTTTGCATTTGGCGCGTTGGATTTTCAACTCATCAGAAAACCAAGGTGCAGGGGGGCGTAGAGATCTACACTTGCTACTGGAGCGGGGAGCAAGAGCAGTCACGGCATCTGTCAGCCAGCAGGAAATGGGAATGTTTAAATCATGATCTGTCTTGACAAAAGCCGGAATCGACTCAGTCAAACGCAAATTAAAAGCAGCCATATCGAGCCTATCCCAGCGGTAGGACGATTTAATTTCCTCCACATGAGCATAGGCCGAGAAAAGACCAGGAGGTAACATAAAGTGTACCGCATAGTGATCGGACCAATGTAGCGGACGCGCCAATTGAGTGCAATCAAACAAAAGAGTGGAAATATTAGGGTCCAAAAGATGGCCTGCAATGTGGGTAGCCCCTGAATTACAAAGTTTGAGATTAAACACCTCAAGATCTGATAAAAAAGATTTATTCAGGGGGTTGTTAGCATCTTCTAAGTGGATATTTAAGTCACCGAGGATAGTAAAGTTATTTGATTTCAATAGTGTTGCAGAAAGGCAATCAACAAGTGAGGGAATCCACGAAGCTGCATTCCCGGGCGGCCGATAAATTAGCAGACCGGAAAGCGTCAGTCGGGGTTAATCCTTAGTTTAAATAATGCTGCCTCACTACCTGGAAGATGTACATGTTCCAGTTTACATTGATAGGTGGATTTAAAAATGATTGCGATTCCTCCACCACCTTTACTGGAGGGTCTATCCTGATGCAATACAACATAGTTGGGAGGAATAGCTGTAGCAATATCCGGGCCCGAGCTGGCATGTAGCCATGTCTCGGTCAAGAATAGTGCATCAGGAGATTCATCACTGATGAAATCATAGATTTTTAATTTATTCTTAGGGAGCGATCTACAATTTAAACTCCAAAAATGGAGGGGAACTAAGGGTGGGGATAAAGTACAACCCTTAGAAGGCTTCCTTTTCCCCCGGTGATGTTTAATATTTAATTGCGTCTTAGAAAGCTGCATTTTACCGGTGGAAAAACCACAACCAGCACATGTGAAGTAGTGAGAGGGCAAAGTACATAATGTACAGGTAGTAGGGATGGAAGGTCGCAATGCATGTAGTGCCAAGGTGGTGTAGTGTATGCGGTCATCCTGAGTTAACGTACCTGAGAGCATGTTGGCAAAGGGCAGCCCGTCCTGCAGCCCGTCCTCAGCGCGGACGGGCGCAGACGGGCAGGACTCTGGCACGACTCCGGCCACGCGAGGACACGCCCGCTGCGCGAACCCGCTGCGCAAAGGGAGGAGCTTAAAATAGGCGTCCCTCGCCGGCACCTGCGCACTGAAGCGCGCGTAGGGAGTGTCTCCAGCACAAACACCCACCCCGCTCTAAGATGGCGGCACCAGATTCCACCCACAGATCCCGGACCCGCCAAGCGGCGGTGAAATACAAATAAAATGCAGGTAAGGGGACTAAAATCAGGGTATAACAAAGTAAATCAAAGTAAATACGAAACAGGCTTTTAAAAACGATTCCACGACGGTTCGCAAAGCGCTCCTGCAGCAAATGCGCTACCTGACTGGGAGAGGCAGCACTTGGGACTCGCCTAAAATAGGCGTCCCTCGCCGGCACCTGCGCACTGAAGCGCGCGTAGGGAGTGTCTCCAGCACAAACACCCACCCCGCTCTAAGATGGCGGCACCAGATTCCACCCACAGATCCCGGACCCGCCAAGCGGCGGTGAAATACAAATAAAATGCAGGTAAGGGGACTAAAATCAGAGTATAACAAAGTAAATCAAAGTAAATACGAAACAGGCTTTTAAAAACGATTCCAGGACGGTTCGCAAAGCACTCCTGCAGCAAATGCGCTACCTGACTGGGAGAGGCAGCACTTGGGACTCGCCTAAAATAGGCGTCCCTCGCCGGCACCTGCGCACTGAAGCGCGCGTAGGGAGTGTCTCCAGCACAAACACCCACCCCGCTCTAAGATGGCGGCACCAGATTCCACCCACAGATCCCGGACCCGCCAAGCGGCGGTGAAATACAATTAAAATGCAGGTAAGGGGACTAAAATCAAGGTATAACAAAGTAAATCAAAGTAAATACGAAACAGGCTTTTAAAAACGATTCCAGGACGGTTCGCAAAGCGCTCCTGCAGCAAATGCGCTACCTTAGGCTTCTTTAGGGAACACCAGGTTGGGGCCTTAGGCTGTCCTGTACGTCCATTTGAGGAGGATCTCCTAGTGTCTAGAGAACCTGGGGCGTCTGTAAATAGTTCTCCCGTGGTTCTAGTGTCCGACAGTGCCACTTCAGTTAGGAGTGCAAAAGGGGATGATGGACAGAGCGTTTGAGCAAATCAAACACTCACCCCCAGTCAACTGATCTGGGTTTAATCCATCACCATTCTTTAGCCCACTCAGCCACCCCATTTCAGACAGGGCCATATGCAAATCAGTCTGACCCTGTGCCTCATGGGAACAGTCCAGCCCGAACTGCCAAGCCATGTCTTCCCTGGACCGGAAACAAGCATCCTGGGACCGGTTTCGGATTCATAATCCTCATCAGCCAGGCTATCTTGAATCCAGTGGCCAAGTGAGCAAGGGACTCACGTCTGAGCATACCCTGCCACACTTAGGGCAAACAAAGCGATACAAAAGGGGATGATGGACGGAGCGTTTGAGAAAATCAAACACTCACCCCCAGTCAACTGATCTGGGTTTAATCCATCACCATTCTTTAGCCCACTCAGCCACCCCAGTTCAGACATGGCCATATGCAAATCAGTCTGACCCTGTGCCTCATGGGAACAGTCCAGCCCGAACTGCCAAGCCATGTCTTCCCTGGACCGGAAACAAGCATCCTGGGACCGGTTTTGGATTCATAATCCTCATCAGCCAGGCTATCTTGAATCCAGTGGCCAAGTGAGCAAGGGACTCACGTCTGAGCATACCCTGCCACACTTAGGGCAAACAAAGCGATGCAAAAGGGGATGATGGACGGAGCGTTTGAGCAAATCAAACACTCACCCCCAGTCAACTGATCTGGGTTTAATCCATCACCATTCTTTAGCCCACTCAGCCACCCCAGTTCAGACATGGCCATATGCAAATCAGTCTGACCCTGTGCCTCATGGGAACAGTCCAGCCCGAACTGCCAAGCCATGTCTTCCCTGGACCGGAAACAAGCATCCTGGGACCGGTTTCGGATTCATAATCCTCATCAGCCAGGCTATCTTGAATCCAGTGGCCAAGTGAGCAAGGGACTCACGTCTGAGCATACCCTGCCAAACTTAGGGCGAGCAAAGCGATACAAAAGGGGATGATGGACGGAGCGATTGAGCAAATCAAACACTCACCCCCGGTCAACTGATCTGGGTTTAATCTATCACCATTCTTTAGCCCACTCATCCACCCCAGTTCAGACATGGCCATATGCAAATCAGTCTGACCCTGTGCCTCATGGGAACAGTCCAGCCCGAACTGCCAAGCCATGTCTTCCCTGGACCGGAAACAAGCATCCTGGGACCGGTTTCGGATTCATAATCCTCATCAGCCAGGGTATCTTGAATCCAGTGGCCAAGTGAGCAAGGGACTCACGTCTGAGCATACCCTGCCACACTTAGGGCGAACACAGCGATGCAAAAGGGGATGATGGACGGAGCGTTTGAGCAAATCAAACACTCACCCCAGTCAACTGATCTGGGTTTAATCCATCACCATTCTTTAGCCCACTCAGCCACCCCAGTTCAGACATGGCCATATGCAAATCAGTCTGACCCTGTGCCTCATGGGAACAGTCCAGCCCGAACTGCCAAGCCATGTCTTCCCTGGACCAGAAACAAGCATCCTGGGACCGGTTTCGGATTCATAATCCTCATCAGCCTGGCTATCTTGAAACCAGTGGCCAAGTGAGCAAGGGACTCACGTCTGAGCATACCCTGCCACACTTAGGGCGAACAAAGCGATGCAAAAGGGGATGATGGACGGAGCGTTTGAGCAAATCAAACACTCACCCCCAGTCAACTGATCTGGGTTTAATCCATCACCATTCTTTAGCCCACTCAGCCACCCCAGTTCAGACATGGCCATATGCAAATCAGTCTGACCCTGTGCCTCATGGGAACAGTCCAGCCCGAACTGCCAAGCCATGTCTTCCCTGGCCCGGAAACAAGCATCCTGGGACCGGTTTCGGATTCATAATCCTCATCAGCCAGGCTATCTTGAATCCAGTGGCCAAGTGAGCAAGGGACTCACGTCTGAGCATACCCTGCCACACTTAGGGCGAACAAAGCGATGCAAAAGGGGATGATGGACGGAGTGTTTGAGCAAATCAAACACTCACCCCCAGTCAACTGATCTGGGTTTAATCCATCACCATTCTTTAGCCCACTCAGCCACCCCAGTTCAGACATGGCCATATGCAAATCAGTCTGACCCTGTGCCTCATGGGAACAGTCCAGCCCGAACTGCCAAGCCATGTCTTCCCTGGACCGGAAACAAGCATCCTGGGACCGGTTTCGGATTCATAATCCTCATCAGCCAGGCTATCTTGAATCCAGTGGCCAAGGGAGCAAGGGACTCACGTCTGAGCATACCCTGCCACACTTAGGGCGAACAAAGCGATGCAAAAGGGGATGATGGACGGAGCGTTTGAGCAAATCAAACACTCACCCCCAGTCAACTGATCTGGGTTTAATCCATCACCATTCTTTAGCCCACTCAGCCACCCCAGTTCAGACATGGCCATATGCAAATCAGTCTGACCCTGTGCCTCATGGGAACAGGCCAGCCCGAACTGCCAAGCCATGTCTTCCCTGGACCGGAAACAAGCATCCTGGGACCGGTTTCGGATTCATAATCCTCATCAGCCAGGCTATCTTGAATCCAGTGACCAAGTGAGCAAGGGACTCACGTCTGAGCATACCCTGCCACACTTAGGGCGAACAAAGCGATGCAAAAGGGGATGATGGACGGAGCGTTTGAGAAAATCAAACACTCACCCCCAGTCAACTGATCTGGGTTTAATCCATCACCATTCTTTAGCCCACTCAGCCACCCCAGTTCAGACATGGCCATATGCAAATCAGTCTGACCCTGTGCCTCATGGGAACAGTCCAGCCCGAACTGCCAAGCCATGTCTTCCCTGGACCGGAAACAAGCATCCTGGGACCGGTTTCGGATTCATAATCCTCATCAGCCAGGCTATCTTGAATCCAGTGGCCAAGTGAGCAAGGGACTCACGTCTGAGCATATCCTGCCACACTTAGGGCGAACAAAGCGATGCAAAAGGGGATGATGGACGGAGCGTTTGAGCAAATCAAACACTCACCCCCAGTCAACTGATCTGGGTTTAATCCATCACCATTCTTTAGCCCACTCAGCCACCCCAGTTCAGACATGGCCATATGCAAATCAGTCTGACCCTGTGCCTCATGGGAACAGTCCAGCCCGAACTTCCAAGCCATGTCTTCCTTGGACCGGAAACAAGCATCCTGGGACCGGTTTCGGATTCATAATCCTCATCAGCCAGGCTATCTTGAATCCAGTGGCCAAGTAAGCAAGGGACTCACGTCTGAGCATACCCTGCCACACTTAGGGCGAACAAAGCGATGCAAAAGGGGATGATGGACGGAGCCTTTGAGTAAATCAAACACTCGCCCCCAGTCAACTGATCTGGGTTTAATCCATCACCATTCTTTAGCCCACTCAGCCACCCCAGTTCAGACATGGCCATATGCAAATCAGTCTGACCCTGTGCCTCATGGGAACAGTCCAGCCCGAACTGCCAAGCCATGTCTTCCCTGGACCAGAAACAAGCATCCTGGGACCGGTTTCGGATTCATAATCCTCATCAGCCAGGCTATCTTGAATCCAGTGGCCAAGTGAGCAAGGGACTCACGTCCGAGCATACCCTGCCACACTTAGTGCGAACAAAGCGATGCAAAAGGGGATGATGGACGGAGCGTTTGAGCAAATCAAACACTCACCCCCAGTCAACTGATCTGGGTTTAATCCATCACCATTCTTTAGCCCACTCAGCCACCCCAGTTCAGACATGGCCATATGCAAATCAGTCTGACCCTGTGCCTCATGGGAACAATCCAGCCCGAACTGCCAAGCCATGTCTTCCCTGGACCGGAAACAAGCATCCTGGGACCGGTTTCGGATTCATAATCCTCATCAGCCAGGCTATCTTGAATCCAAAGGCTCCGTCCATCATCCCCTTTTGTATCGCTCTGTTCGCCCTAAGTGTGGCAGGGTATGCTCAGACGTGAGTCCCTTGCTCACTTGGCCACTGGATTCAAGATAGCCTGGCTGATGAGGATTATGAATCCGAAACCGGTCCCAGGATGCTTGTTTCCGGTCCAGGGAAGACATGGCTTGGCAGTTCGGGCTGCACTGTTCCCATGAGGCACAGGGTCAGACTGATTTGCATATAGCCATGTCTGAACTGGGGTGGCCGAGTGAGCTAAAGAATGGTGATGGATTAAACCCAGATCATGTTGACTGGGGGTGAGTGTTTGATTTGCTTAAA
Source organism: Lissotriton helveticus (assembly GCF_964261635.1). NCBI lineage: Eukaryota > Metazoa > Chordata > Amphibia > Caudata > Salamandridae > Lissotriton > Lissotriton helveticus. Next base: position 773,560,641 of record NC_136070.1, on the reverse strand, counting down.
TGCTCCGTCCATCATCCCCTTTTGTATCGCTTTGTTCGCCCTAAGTGTGGCAGGGTATGCTCAGACGTGAGTCCCTTGCTCACTTGGCCACTGGATTCAAGATAGCCTGGCTGATGAGGATTATGAATCCGAAATTGGTCCCAGGATGCTTGTTTCCGATCCAGGGAAGACATGGCTTGGCAGTTCGGGCTGCACTGTTCCCATGAGGCACAGGGTCAGACTGATTTGCATATAGCCATGTCTGAACTGGGGTGGCCGAGTGAGCTAAAGAATGGTGATGGATTAAACCCAGATCATGTTGACTGGGGGTGAGTGTTTGATTTGCTTAAATGCTCCGTCCATCATCCCCTTTTGTATCGCTTTGTTCGCCCTAAGTGTGGCAGGGTATGCTCAGACGTGAGTCCCTTGCTCACTTGGCCACTGGATTCAAGATAGCCTGGCTGATGAGGATTATGAATCCGAAATTGGTCCCAGGATGCTTGTTTCCGATCCAGGGAAGACATGGCTTGGCAGTTCGGGCTGCACTGTTCCCATGAGGCACAGGGTCAGACTGATTTGCATATAGCCATGTCTGAACTGGGGTGGCCGAGTGAGCTAAAGAATGGTGATGGATTAAACCCAGATCAGTTGACTGGGGGTGAGTGTTTGATTTGCTCAAACGCTCCGTCCATCATCCCCTTTTGTATCGCTTTGTTCGCCCTAAGTGTGGCAGGGTATGCTCAGACGTGAGTCCCTTGCTCACTTGGCCACTGGATTCAAGATAGCCTGGCTGATGAGGATTATGAATCCGAAACCGGCCCCAGGATGCTTGTTTCCGGTCCAGGGAAGACATGGCTTGGCAGTTGGGGCTGCACTGTTCCCATGAGGCACAGGGTCATACTGATTTGCATATAGCCATGTCTGAACTGGGGTGGCCGAGTGAGCTAAAGAATGGTGATGGATTAAACCCAGATCAGTTGACTGGGGGTGAGTGTTTGATTTGCTCAAACGCTCCGTCCATCATCCCCTTTTGTATCACTCCAGTTAGGAGGGCACAGAAGTCCTAAGTGAGAAGTGAATGGGGGATGTGTTCCCCAGTGGAAGAACCAGTGGGTCAGGGACCAGCCAGTTGGGCTACGTTCCCTTGGAGTGACCATGGGGACACCACTTCTGTTCTGGGGGATCTTCGCGCACTGTCAGGTGGACAGGGGTCGGGAGATCTGCGCCAGACAGAGGGTCACACAACATATGAGTCATGTGTTAGCCTCAGGGGAATAGTGTGTGAGTCCCCAGAAGTCCTGGAGTGCCAGGCAAGTATTCCGCCAAAGGTTTTAGACCCAAGGTTGGGAGGCCAGGTTCAGGATTTGTCTGACCTGGAGGGAAGGACGTCTGCAACCAGTGTACTGACCTGTTCATCTTCCAGGGGTACCACTCCAGTTGGGAGGGTGCAGAACTCTGGAAGGGGGTGCAGAGGGTGGGAGTCCTCGCCTCTGACCCTGGTGCAACCTGAGGGGTTAAACCCTAGGTTGGGAGAGTGGTGTTCTATGGGTGCCTCTCAAAGGAGGAGGAACCCTAGAAGGAGAGGTAGGGGGAGGAGAACCTCACCCGTGACTTCTGGTCCGCCTGAAGGTGCAGACCCTAGGCTGGAGAATCAGTGGCTGTCTAGAACTGTCCTGAGGAGAGGAAGAGTGGAGAATGGCTACTATGTACCAGGGGTTACTACCCCCGCTCTGAGAATGGGCAAGGACCAGTGGCACCTGGATGGCCTAGGGCCTGGTCTGGGCCGCGGACAGCTTGGGAGTACCAGTGGGGTAGCCCAGTTGTTCCAGACAGCTTTTTCAGAAGGAACAACATGGGTTCACCGTGGCGTAGAACAGGAGGGTGTCCCTGCAGGTGCGGGCCCGCGTCCGTGTTTTATCGCCCAAAGCAGGGAAGCCCATCACAGTGGTGATTGGTCTGCCCTGCGTTTTGGCTGGAAGGGGGTTGTGTTGAACTCGGCCCTTTTGGCAGGTTCCCCCTTAAACTTTTTGCTTTTAAAAGTGACCTGGTGTTAGTTGTTTGTGGCTTCTGCGCACTTTAACACTGTGTCCCAGTGTAAAGTGCGTGCACACTCTGAGTGCATGTTGTGAGATTGGCCTGCCCTCCCATAGGAATGCATGGGGATGTGTGTGTCCATGGTAGTTCCTGATGCGTGGGGAGTGCAGGGGCGAGTTTGGTATGTGCTTACACGTGAGATTAAATGCTGCGAGACGGTGTGTGCAGATTTATTGTGTCTGGTGTGGAAGTGCCACTTCTAGAAGTTGGCATGTCTGTGCAGTGAATGTGAATTGACTGTCTGGCTTGTGATTGGCTGGAGCTGGCTGGTGTGCCTGGCTCCAGGAGTCAGGATGGGTCTGCCCCGGTGGTGAATGGAGAGATCTGCATGTTGATGGCAGGGAGGAGTGCACCTGGGACCTGAATAGGGCTGGGCCTTCCCTACACAATGCTGGCTCCGCCCCTGTGGTGCGACTGATGTCCCTAGCCTGTCCTGTGAATGGGGGAGGGGCTGAGCACTAAAAAGTGCTCCAGAACCTGCTGCGCCTGGTTTCCCCCCTGCTCTGCATCCTCAAGACAAAGGGAATTCCTGTATAAGAAGGGGCTGTGACCCCATGTTTCTGTTCACTCTTGTTCCTGACTTGAGGGGGGCCTGCTGCTGCTGGGCGCCAGGAGGAACCGCCACTGGGGACTGCCTCCCTGCTGGAGGGCCCTGTGAGCTGGGCCCTGGGCCCAGCCTTCGCCCCCCCCTTAATTTCACAAGACTTTCCCTGGACTTTGCCTTTCCTGAAAAGAGCGCTTGGCTCTTTATTGCTGGCCAGAGAGCTCCATTCTTCACTGCTGGTCTTGGCAGCGCTGTATTTTGGCCCAGGAGGACTGCTGAGGGCTTGCAGCGCGAGGCTGTGATCGTTTGGGAAGGGGAATCCCCGGCGTGGAGATTCCCCCGCAATGCTCCTTATCTACGGCGCGGGAGCCCACCCCGCATTGCCTGCTGCAATTTCTGACGTTTGATTATTAATAAGGAGCAGGTGCCTACCCCGCTATATGCACCTTCAATCGCGGGTGCCTAGCCCGCATAGGTGCTGATTTTCATCCCTGGAGGGTGCCCACCCCGCCAGGGACTTTTGCATTTAAATGAGTGCCTACCCCGTGTTGTGCCCCGAGGAGATCACCGCCGCGCTGCCCGAGGTGGCCCGGTAGAGGAACCCTGCAGGCCTGACTGTGGGCGGGGTCTGCGTTGTCCCGGGAAGATAGAAGTTCGAGCCGGCTGGAGAAGGGCTCCCATGATGGAAGGGAGAGCCCCGCGTGGTGCATCGTGACCGGTACATAAGTGGAAGACGCAGGCGGGAGCCTACCCCGCGCTTAGCCGGACCGGGAAAGAAGCGCCTCCCTCTAGACCCAGGCGGGAGCTTACCCCGCGCTGGGACAAGCGTCGGATCAAGTCCCCAGGCCTGCGAGGAAAGCAGACCGGCAGTCGGAGAGCCCCGCAGTCTGGAGGTTGTGGCGCTGGGGGCCCGAGGTACCAGCCCCCGCCGCACTACAGAGACCACACGACAGGAGCCCGGTAAGGAGGGGGCTCGGGGTTGTCTCTGTTGGATTCTCAGGCGGCCCCCCAGTGCAGCGGGCCGCTCCTGCATTGTTGGCATTATTTGTGTGAAAGAGCCTGTGTGTGGCTCTGCCCTGGCCCTCATTGTTTACAGACCCAGAGGGGCCCAGGATTTTCCCCCGCAGCCGCTCCACCGAGTTTGGGGCATATCTACTCAGGGGCCATTGTTGTCGGAGGGGGCATCGGGGCACATTGCCGGTGTCCGCCCCCTCCTGCTGGTGCTAACTTTGTTTTGGGCTACCTTTAGGGGGACATATTTCATTTTAGAGCGCCTGTGGCTCTATTGGGCGCCCAGTGTTTGTAAAAGTCCCAAGGCGGACTTGGGGGCATATTTCCTTCTAGAGCCCCGTGGCTCCAACGTTGGGCACATTTGTTCTAAAGTGCCAGTGCCGGTTGTTCCCCGGCTGCCCTGCGAGCGCGCAGGCAGCTGCCACGTTTGAGGGCACATTTTGGTTTCTGCTAGAGTCCCTGAGAGAGACAGAATTGGCCCAGGAAGTGCCAGTGCTCACATGTGTGCCTTTACAGCTGCCCAGCACTTAGTGGGCAGCTGCCACGTTTAGGCTTGTTCTCTGGCACATCTTTGCTTTGGTTGGGTGCGCAGCGCGTCCTAACTACTCTGGACTAAGGGCATTTGAGCCCCATGGAAGGCCAGTTGGCCTGGGGTCAGTGTCCTATGTGATTTAGGCGTAATGAGCAATGCCTTTATGCCTATACCTCTAAATGTGTTTTTATGCTTAGGAGGTGGTTTTGCCTAGTATAGTTATGCCAGTGAGTTTATGTTTTCCTGCGTGATCTATGCCTAGGATGTACCTACCTTTTACCAGTGGTTACTGGTTTGAACCTAGCCATATCCAAATCAGTCTTGAAGCTGTGCCCCATGGTCTTGGCCTAGATGGTGCTCACCACATACTCTTGTTAAACTATCTATTGGAAGGATTTAGGAAACTAGGTAAGCCTGACCTTTTGTGCCTTTCCCAGGCGCTCTGTAACTGTCTAGATATAGCATGCTAAGTTCGCAAGTAAAAACAATCAGACGCTAGTCCCGTTGTTCAACCACGCTTTAAGCCAATAAAATAAAATAAAGGACAAGTCTGTCAAATAGGGCACACCCAGTTCGTTATGAATAATATAAGTATCAAACGATAGATTTAGGCCCAGATCCCTGTACTGGGCTGAATGTATGACATTGTTCTGCAGTCTGTCCATCAACTGTTGTTTTTGCATTCGTCACCCCTAGGGGGACTGGTATGCTCAGACGTGAGTCCCGTGCTCTCCATGCCACTGGAATCAAGCTATCTTGGCTGATGGGGGCTGAAAGCTTGTAACCGGTCCTAGGATGCTTGTTTCCAGTCCAAGGAGGACCGGGCTTGGCAGTTTGTGCTGGACTGTTCCCATGGTGCACAGGGTCAAGACTGATTTGCATATGACTAGGTTCAAACTGGAATGACATGGTGAGCAAAAAAGCTATAGATTTAGGCCCAGATCTCTGTACTGGGATGAATGTATGACATTTTTCTGCATTCTGTCCATCAACTGTTGTTTTCGTCACCCTGAGTGGGACGGGTATGCTCAGACGTGAGTCCTGTGCTCTCCATACCACTGGAATCAGCGCGGTGATCTCTTGGCAAGAGTACGGGGTAGGCTCCCATTTTAGAATGAGATAAGCAGGGTGGCACCCATGTAGGGTACAAATCACTACAAATTGCGGCAACTCTGCAGGGCACCTGCTTTGGAAAGACAGCAACAAAGGGGGGATCCCCATGCCGGGGAATCCCTTGAGGTCGGGATCGCCGCGCCAGCGGCGAAACGCGCTCTTTTGGAGAGGGAGGTCAGCACTCACCAGGCGCTGCAGGTAAAAGGAGTCCCCAAAAGCCCAGGGACAATGCCTAGAAAGAAAATGGAGGCAGGGGGGGCAAAGGCTGGGCCTAGGGGCCAGCTCACAGGGCCCTCCAGGCAGGGAGGCAGTCCCAGTGGCGGTCCTCCTGGCGCCCAGCAGCAGCAACAGGCCCCCGTCCAGTCAGGATCAGCAAGAGAGAACATTTTGTAAGGGGTCACAGCCCCTTTTTATACACCAAATCCCTTTGTTTAGGCTTCAGGGTGAAGGGAAAAACCAGTCGCAGCTGGTTCTTGGAGCACTCTGTTGTGCTCAGCCACTCTTCCCATTCACTAGTCAGGCTAGGGTCATCAGTCGCACCACAGGGGGCGGAGCCAGCATTGTGTAGGGAAAGCCCAGCCCTATTCAGGTCCCAGGTGCACGCCTCCCTCACATTAACATGCAGATCTCCCATTCACCACCAGGGCAGACCCGGCCTGACTCATGGAGCCAGGCACACCAGCCAGTCTCAGCCAATCACAAGCCAGACAGCCAATTTTACCTTTTATACACAGACTGGCCAACTTCTAGAAGTGGCACTTCCACACTAGACACCTTTATGCCGCACACATCATTGCGCAACATTTAATCACATGAGTCCGCACATACTAAATTCGTACCTGTGCTCCCCACGCATCAGGAACTAACATGGACACATACATTCCCCATGCATTCCTATGGGAGGGCAGGCCAACCTCACTACACGCACGCACTTTACCCTTGGACACAGTGGTAAAGTGCGCAGAAGCCAAAAATCACTAACACCATGTCGCAAGCAAAAAGTTTAGGGGTGAACCTGCCAGAAGGGTCAAGTCCAACAGTGAGCAAAAAAACTATGGATTTGGGTCCAGATCTCTGTGCTGGGGTGAATGTATGACATTATTCTGCATTCTGTCAATCAACCGTTGTTTTTGCATTCGTCACCCCGAGTGGGACGGGTATGCTCAGACGTGAGTCCTTTGCTCTCCATGCCACTGGAATCAAGCTATCCTGGCTAATGATGGCTGAACGCCGAAACCGGTCCTAGGATGCTTGTTTCCAGTACAGGGAGGACCTGGCTTGGCAGTTCGGCATGGACTGTTCCCATGGGGCACAGCTTCAAGACTGATTTGGATATGGCTAGGTTCAAACTGGAATGGCATGGTGAGCGAAAAAACAATAGATTTAGGCCCAGATCTCTATACTGGGCTGAATGTATGACATTGTTCTGCATTCTGTCCATCAACTGTTGTTTTTGCATTCGTCACCCCTAGGGGACTGGTATGCTCAGACGTGAGTCCCATGCTCTCCACGCCACTTGAATCAAGCTATCTTGGCTTATGAGGGCTGAAAGCCCGTAACCAGTCCTAGGATGCTTGTTTCCAGTCCAGGGAGGACCGGGCTTGGCAGTTCGTGCTGGACCGTTCCCATGGGGTACAGGGTCAACACTGATTTGCATATGACTAGGCTCAAACTGGAATGGCATGGTGAGCAAAGAAGCTATGGATTTAGGCCCAGATCTCTGTACTGGAATGAATGTATGACATTTTTGTGCATTCTGCCCATCAACTGTTGTTTTTGCATTCGTCACCCCGAGTGGGACGGGTATGCTCAGACGTGAGTCCTGTGTTCTCCATGCCACTGGAATCAAGCTATCCTGTCTGAGGAGGGCTGAAAGCCCGAAACCGGTCCTAGGATGCTTGTTTCCAGTCCAGGGAGGACCTGGCTTGGCAGTTCGGGCTGGACTGTTCCCATGGGGCACAGGGTCAAGACTGATTTGCAGCAGACCCCCCTTCAGTCAGGATCAGCAAGAGAGAACATTTTGTAAGGGGTCAGATCTCTGTACTGGTGTGAATGTATGACATTGTTCTGCATTCTGTCCATCAACTGTTGTTTTTGCAAGAGTTGGGTGGGGCTTCTCTAATAGCTACGTTGATAGTAGAGGTTAGGACTGACACCCACAACTGAGGGTTAGATAAAAGGAAGTCAGGGAATGCCATCAGGTCCAGGGGCCTTGTTTCAGGAGACTCCCTCAAAACCTCTGCATGGTCCAAGCCTCGTCGCTCAGTTCGGCCTTATGCCTTTATAGTTCTACCTTGTATTAACCTCGAAAGGCTTCCACTAGAGCTAGGTTCTTGGGTTTAGTACCTAATGCTCCCCTCAATTCCCTTGCTGCTCTGGAACAATTACGGTCAAACGATCTTGGGTCGCGCGCCTTCTGTTACCTAGATGGCGTCTTTAGGAGATCCCCAATAGCGCAAGACATAGACGCAAATGCATCAAGGATGATCCGTAGCGCTTCCTGCCCCTTGGCACAATATATTGAGTTCCCCATTACACCTAGCTCGCAAGGGACTCATAGAAAGGTTTAGGAGTGACCTGGGCCCACCTCAGGCGTTTGCCCTGGTCTGTAGCCTTCAGGGACCCCATTGCTCTCTTCAGACTGGGTTTCCCTGACTGGAACCACCTAACTGTAGCACATAAGGGATTAATGTCGCTATAAAAACTCTCCTCAATTGAAAACTCCATCAATTAGGGGAGAAAGGGATTAGACACATAAATAAAATCAATGTAAGATGCACAACCCTCCCTGAGAAAGTGGGAACAATAGTCCTCCCACTACGATCCACCCAGCACATTGCCATGGTCAGGTCAAATTCTTACACTAGAGTATTAAGTGATTCTCCGTGATTGGTATGCTCTACATGCATTCCCGCCCAATGTGGACATCCTGTATTGGGAGAGTTTAACATAGATAAGTCCCCTCATAAGTGAAGATTGAGGTCCCAACAATCATAAGTAATCCGTTGTGATTAAACGTTTGATGCCCTGCTGTTTAAAAACAAACCTAACCTAGAGATAATACAGACGTCTAGGGCAGCAGTAATGGCATTATAAAAGTTCAATAACAGCAGCTTGTCAGACCCCATTGAAAATAACAATGCCTGCAAACAGAGATTGTCCGTTGGCAACACCTTCATACGGAAATGAACGGCCAGGGAAACAAAGATGATCACACTGCCCTCATGTCTCCCCACCCTTGATGGAATGCCAGGCACAAAAAAAGTCTTTTAGGTCTCGAGAAAGGTACTGTTGGTGTTAACTCTTGTCTCCTATTACATCAAAACCTTTTATTAAGGCACACCAAGTTTCGTCACTAAGTTTGCTTGTTATCCCTGCAATGTTCCAGGACACAAGTTTACAAGCCTTTCCTTCTCTACTACCAATAGGACCTGGCAAATTCACGCTGTTGAACGATGGTGATGACTGTACCAAATCATTCTCAGAGAGTCAGTCACAAAAGTCCAGGGTACCCAGGAGAGCAAATCAGTTGAAGAGGTGGGTGTCATAAATCGTCGGCTGTCTAAAAGGCTGCCTGTGCAGAAGAAGAGACAGGTGAATCAAGTCGATCCCTTTCCTAAGTGGTCTTACTCTACTCAGAGAACTACAGAAATGTCCCAAGGGGAGGGCTTCTATGGATGAAGTAAGGCCACAAGAGTTGTTCTGTGTGACTGCGTGCAAGACCCTGTCTACCAGGTGAGGCCTGATAAAGTTGATTACAACGCAGTCTCCAACCATATATTTACTGGACCTTCCAATCCACGAGACTCTTCGCACCATGTTGATGAATCCCTCCATCCTTAGGCCCATGGTTGTGTTACAAGCCAGCCAATGTAGGATGTTATTCTTTAGTTGGTCAGAGGCTTCAGTGCCACCATGGGGTAGTACCATATCATTTCCAAGGACTACATATGGGGTTGACTCCGGGGGTAGGTGTAGAACTGGTAACCTCTGCATCTGACTTGTATCCACATGCACTGCTGCCTGGGTCTCCTGACAGGCCCGCTCCCCACTCAACGATTCTACCTGTGAGATATGTGTTGGCCCAGAACAGGTCTAGGCTTTGAGGCAGGGGTTTTCCGTTTCCACTATTACCGCCAAGGTGTCAACCTTCAAGGGATTTGAGTCCATCGGGGGCCGGGAGGGAAAGTGTCAAGGCCCACGGGGTTGGTAGAGACCCCTGCCTGTTGGTCCCAATTGGACACTGGCACTGTCCGTTCGAGGGCCAGACACTCCCCTAGCCTAAAAAGGGTTTCTCGGGTCTCTGCAGGCATGTTCTGTCTTGACTTTCGGAGCTCTGACTCAATGGCTCTAGGCGTTGCAAATGGGGTCTAGTTTAACCCCTTCCATGCTGCCGCGATTCTGCTCCTGTGCTGAAGATTTCAGCGCGGGTGCGGTCATGACGGCCCCCAGCCGTCATCAGCACACGAGCACTGTAGTGCATGACGGCTGGGGGCCGTCATCAGCATGCAAGGGGTTAAGATCCATGCTTGCGAGTAATGACTCCAGCCAGCCTTCCATCATTACCGCCAGCTCTCCCTTTGTTGCAATTGGCGTGTTATTTACCCCTTGCGCCGACCCCTCTGCTCTGTGGTGTTTTGCTTTACTCGCGGCCAGGGGCCTTTCCTTTTGACTCCCTTACCTATCCCAGTTCCAGGCCCTCTCCCCACCCCTGTGCTGCTTGTCGTGGGGGCAGGCTCCACACCCTTGTCACAGGTGCTCCGAGTGACGGGGCAGGATGATGATTCCAGCCCTATTGTTGAGGCCGCCTCTCCACCCGGGCCAGATCCTACATCCACCCCTGGTCCGATAGTGCTTGAACAAGGAAAGAAAGAGCCTGGATCAAATTCAACAAGCACTGCAGGGCCTTCAGGCTGGTCTGTACTGACCCATACAGTATTAAGTAAGCTGGGTTGTGGACAAGGGACTGAAGAACAAGACCGCTGGCAGGTGACAAGCTTGACCTCCTTGTCAACCATCCCCACTGCTCTTACGAGGAATGCATCCATTGCAGTACCTTGCTGTGTCGATGTGCCTACTGCCATCCTATTATGTTTACCCATTGTCACCAGGTGGAGGGGGATAGCAACAAGCAACAAGAATTAAGAACGGGAAACATCCTTTACAACGCAACGTTTACCACGCAGTGCCTTTACGACGCAACTTTTACAACGCAAACCATTACAACGCATTGCGCTGGGGGGGCGCTCTAGGATAGGGAATAAGTTTAATTTACTATCCAACACCTTCCCTAGTGTCCACGGGGACTGGAGTTGGAATAGTAAATTAAACTATTCACTATCCAGCACCCCAAAGCGCTATGCGTTGTAAAGGTTTTCGTTGTAAAAAACGCATTGTAAAGGCATGCGTGGTAAAAGCATGCATTGTAATGTCATACATCCATTAAGAACAGGGATCGTGCAGGTTAGGTCAATGACTTCCTGTAAAATATACAGATTTTGACCCCTCCTGTCTTAGGCCAAGCCGACAATGTTCCTCCTCCTACCTGCTCAGGTTGCGATGATGAGATCCATGGGGCTGCTGTGCAAGGAGCTTGTCAGCCACACTCTATCAAAGGATACTGCACTGTGGCACTCCCAACACACTGGATCCGGCCTCAGTCCACGGCTCTACAGGCCAAGCTCCGGGCTTCGACGGTCTTTGACGGGCCCGCTCTTGGCTCGGTCTTCACCCGGGCATGCGCTGCTGGAGCCCTCAACCATCTTTGCTGGTGCCTCATGGCATGAGTGTTGCCGGGGTGTGTGGTCCTGCCCCTCTGCTGGCTACAATTCGAGTAACAATTCTATTTGCCACAGGTTGTTTCAAATGAATGTGTTTTTTTTTAAAAAGAGGTTTCACATTAGCCTCTCACTGCCTGGTGCACTCAATATATTTTCCTTGTTTTGGTTGTTCACTATTAACATTCAATGCACATGTCATCCAGTACACTTTATGCATAATAATCACCAATTTTTCCTTTAGTATCATTAACTTTCCTGAATTACTTGTAGTTATGGGCTGAAGACTGCTCCTATAACAACGATCCTTCTTGATCAAAGTGTGCTCTTTCACGAAGACCAGTAAGTTAGTATACTTACCCTCATTGTTTGTGGAATATCCTACATTTTAGGGTTCCTAGACATACGGTCCTGATGAAGGCCACCGACCTGTATGGGGGTATCCTGGTCGTAACATGTCGACCTGACCACGAGGTGTTGTGGACCAGTAACTAATCCACGTGACACCGACCTATTTTTAGCCTTATTCCCTTTTTCACAATAAAGATTGTCCACAGGATAGGAGTTCATTTTTAAAATGCACTTTTCAGATTCTGTCACTGTCATCATCCAGACTTTCTCCCTCGTGACGGAGGATGCCAATCACTTGGTGAACAGGACACTCAAGTGAAAGACTCAATGATGATACTATCCACCAAACCACACCAGTGGAGATAATATAAGCCCCCAATTGTGAGAGCATGGTTGAGGGTCTCTGAAACAAAGTCTCCTTAGACTCTGGCACAGAGACAAATGTGATTTGTTTCCCCCTCTTCTGATTAACAGTTATTGACAGTCGGAAGCTGAATGAACCTCTGCTTCTCCCTCCCTCTTCTTTGATTGGAACAAAAGAGGCTGTGGCCTGCAACTCAGGACCCAACATTTCAGAGACTTTCATCTTAGTGTGACTTCTGAATAAAAGGGGAGCTTAACATCACTCTGTGACCCCTGCTGCACACCGCTATGAATAACTGCTAGTCTGTGACCATTGATGTCTGAATATTGATTTGTGTGCATGGTTGGGTATATGTTTGGTGCACTTTGTGAAAATGGATGTCTCCAAGTATGTCGATCTGTGTGCATTTTTTGAATCTGCACCCATGTGGTGTGTGCATTACACAACAGCCAAAGCTGTAGATTTGTTAATGTGTGTTTTGTTTAGATTCCTCACTCCAAATGAATCACAATGTTTTACATGTGCTGCGAAATGGGCCTTCTATAGTGTTTAAAAATACTTCTGACGGGATTTTCACTTTCCTTTCATACAGAATAGTATGTTCTCTGCCCTGCAAAGCACAGAATAGCATGTTCGCCTTGCTTGCTGTAAGCCACTATCATGTATTGCCCTACTTGGTTGATTTTTGGCTGGCGTATAGTTCTGACCTATACCACCGATCACACACTGTCTCAATAAGCTCCATCTTCCAGTGTTCTACCTATGACCCCGGGGAGTCCAAAGCCCCTTGTAATATGAGTGTGTTGTGTTACTTGCTATCAGGGCTCGACTGGAAACCAAAATCAGCCCTGGCTAAAATGTTCAGTTCTTGGCCACCCATCTTGCTGAAAGCAGTATCATATGTGCAGCCCAACGGAGAAAAGCCAGAATGGCAAACTTGGCAGTCCGTTGTGTATTTTCAACAAATATGAACACATTTATTTATCACATACATCTTTAATTCATATTTTCATATGCAGAAAATTACTGCAGTCAAACTAAAATCTTCTTACACACCCCCAAATGCCTCACACCTCTCGGAAGCCGGGTCAGTCCTCGCTTTTCTCAACCAATTATTGGCAGGACTAATCACCAAATTCCATTTGATTTACTTTGAAAGTTGATATTTTTGTGATCATTTATTTATTCACTGGTAATTTCCAACTGTGTAACACCATCTTATTTCCTAGAACTACGGGCCATATTATCAATCAAGGGCGATACATTATCGGCAGGAAACTACAGCTAAAGCGGCAATAATGGGCCTGATAATATGCCCTTGTGAAGGTTAACACCAGAACCTGGGCTACTATGGGAATTCACAAGGGCATATTATCAGGCCCATTATCGCCGCTTTAGCGGCAGTTTCCTGCCGATAAAAGCGGCGATAATGTATCGCCCTTGCTTGATAATATGGCCCTACATTTCTGTGCTTAGTGTCTGAGAAGGCTTAGCCGGTTAGCTTGCCGAGCGCGTTTAGATCCAATTCCTTATTGTGAAGCCTCGTTTGTCCAGATGGTCATTAATATCCTCTCTAATGTCGCCGAAGACAGGCGTTATAACCACTGTTATATCGTTGTCAAATGCTGACCCACTCTTAAATTGGTACGACGTCTCCCTGCCTATAGGTTTGGCCTTGGAAAGCTTTTGTGATTACTTTTTCGATAAAAAATGCAAAAATTAATTAACATCGCATTTAATTTTAATGTAATGCTAAGAATAGTTACAAGGATGTTTTTTTCCTTTTAATGCACTTCAAAGGAAAATATGATCCGTATGTACACGAAAAAATGATACTATTTGCTTTGAAGGACTGTGAGCCGATATTGTAGTTTAAACTGCAAACATAAAAAAAGGATAAAGCAGAAAGGAAAAAAAGGCATTGGCAAGGTAAGTTACCCCACCACCAGCCTTTGCACCACGTGCATCTCTTTTTAGTCGGACGTGAACATGTAATCAGACAAAATGCAGTAGCAGGTGCAAGAGAACCAATGGTTGAAGTGGCCTGGCTGGTTGTCCCATGGTCCATACTGTGGTGGGTGGAAGCACAAAGTGAATAACAGTTGAACTGACAAATGGATGGTTGTATGTATATATGTATGCATTTCTTTTATGTATAATTTTTGGGATTACATGAGGCTTTGGGACTGATACACCTGTCTCTACTTCAGACTCGAAATTAAGTGAAAGGGCCATGACAAAGTTTCCTTTTAATTGTAATAGAAAATTGATTAATACTGAGATCTGTCTCTATGGTGCCTTTGTGTCGTATGCAGCTCTATTCGCTGAGACTTCTTTCTTGTGCTATGAGATTATCTTGTTACCTTTTTGGCATATAATGAATTAATTCACTCATTCCTCAGCTCCATTCATCCACTTAAAACCACCATTATGTGCAATGTGGGGAGAAAGATGTCATAGCTCAAAGAGTTTTGGGGCCACCATTGTGTTTTTATTCGCTCTTCACTCGAAATCAAGTGACATATTGGCAGCGTTAAAAGCAACAGTTCTTCCAACTCCACTGACAGATGGCTCCTGAGTTGCTACTTCACAGCTCAGTGTTCACCCATTGTAGTCTCTTCCCTCCCTTTGCTCAGCTGGGGGTGTTGGAATCTGTGTGAGAAGATGAGGGTTTCAGTTGAAGGGTAGAAGAGGGAGTGATGTCTGTCTGAAGTGATGTCGCTGTCATTGCTTTCTCTTTCCTGGCAGGCTGTTGGCTATTTTCCGGTAGGTGTCGTCATCATATTTTTTTGACAGGGCGTGATGTTCTCCAAGATCGGCAATGTGGTAGGTGGTGGCGATGGTCAGTGAGGCGTGGTGAATTTTTTTGTGAATGTTGTTCCTGCCTTACTTCTGGGCGGGCACCAGGTCATCAATGCTCTGACCCTTCTCCAGCTTCTTCTCCATCTCAATCATGAGCTTCACACCATCCACCACCATCTGTGTCTGCTCCACCTCGGAGAACCCCAGACGGTCAGCATTTGAGATGTCAAAGACACCACCAACAGCTGCAGTATCTACACCACCTGTGAAAGAGTGAATGAAAACCATTCAGTGGATGCACTTGGTTTCAACTCAAGTCCACTGTCCCACATGGCGTGGTCAGTGGAGAATGCTAGCATTTTGACACAAAGAAGTTGCCCGCTATCCCTTGCACCCTGGACTTAAGATATGGTTGTCGGGTGTACAAATGATATTTCAGGAGAGTTCTTGTATCAACTGTGTGTGTTTTGACAAGACTTCACTTCATCAGCCACTATATAGAGGTTGCATAAAAATTACAGATGTCAAAACCATACCGAACTAAATATAAGCACAATCTACAAAAAATATGTTATGTTGTACACTACATTTGGCAATTTTAAAGCTCAAATTATCCCTTGTAAGTCTCACAGGCTGATATTATTTCAATCAGCTTCAAGTATGAGCACAACAGGAACAACCAGAGCATAGTCTCAGACGAGGAGATGGAATATAATGGTCGAACAAGAAAAAAGGGGGTAGGTATACTTTCCCCAAATCTACAAACTGACAACCATATGGTAAGAAGTTATATTAAAACCTTAGAGGTTTTTTATGCTGGTGAAAGAGTATAATTATGAACCTAGTAACTTATGGCCACCCTCCAAAAAGGTGTTCATCAAATAAGCAGTTTCCCAAGGTCCGCCTAAGTTCCAAAAGTAACAAGATTCTCTCAATTCCAAAAGATAATGGAGTTCTTGTACATCTGGGGCGAGCCTGCTAACTAGAAGCCATTTCCACTCTCCCTACCAGGTTGGCGGAAAGCTAATGAGTTACTAAACATCAACAGATGTTGCTTTTGGGGTAAATTCCAAAGCAGCAGCAACATTTACATGTGTAAAATCATGCTTTCAAGAAAGGCAAAAGAATTTCAAAAAAATGGTTGCCAGAAAATGCACCAACTCATTCAGTGTTAAGATGGGCTGTAACTGGATCCGCCGGTCCAGGACACGCTAGGGCACTGGCATGTAGCCAGTATGACCCTAAATTACACAAAGAACCAGTAATAGATCTGTGGCGATAACAAAAGCATGGGGGGGCTATATGGGGGTTGGAGGTTCATATTATATTCCAGTAAGAGATTTCATTTTGAACTCATAGTATTGAGTACACGTTAATACACTATGCCACACTGCCAGTAGGAGATTTTCCATCTTCATGGCTGGTCTAAGAGAAGTTTTGTGAAGGATTTTTTTTTAGTACAGACTGGCATAGTTTGCAAACTAAACGGCAGAAGGTTGTCTGATGCAAATGTCTGTATCTTACCTGTACCACGTTTCTGCAGGCGCAGTCTGGTCAGAATCTCCTCAAACTTGGGGTGTTTGCTGAGGTTGGGGAGTTTGACGTGCACACCACCACGCAGTCCAGTACCCAAGTTGGAGGGGCAGGTCAACACGTAACCGAGATGCTCATTCCACATGAAAGGATGGCCGGCTTTCTTGAAGATCTCTTCAATCTATCCCAAGAGGTGAAAAAAGGATAACATTTCAGAACAGAAAGTTCTACGTGAGAAATTATACTTATAAAGGTTTATTTATAAACGGTTGTTCCTCAGTCTAAATTAGGTGCTGACAGGAGAAGGACAACTCTGGCCGACTATTAACCTACTGGAAAGGATAATATTTTATCTTTATCTCCAACTCCTACATTGGTCTTTTGCCTCCATGGAGGTTGGATAAAAAGTGTATCTTGTTTGCCATCATCGTGGGGGAAGACGTTTTTGGAAGAGAAAGATGGCTGGGAAAATGGAGTTCAGTGTAACAGTGAGGCTGATAGCTTAAGTCGTTGCCCGTTTAAAAATAGAAATACTTGAGATTTGACACGAGATTTGCCTGTACACTTTTGTGAAAAGCTACGAAAAGTAAACATTAACATTTTCTGACTAACTTTAAATCTGTCACTGACTGTTTTGTACAGCATATTATGACCATTAAATCTGGATGGGGAAAAATTGAAGGATGAAACTGGGATAAAAAGAATGGCAGTACAATGGGGAAGACGTTAGAAATAGATACGTATTGTTTGGGTTCTAACTGCTGCCAGGATTAGGTTTTATATCAAGGTCAAATTATGTATATATGTGGGTACATCATCAGATCTGTTTTTTGTGGAATTTGGACAGTGGGATTCTAGAACTCAAATATGTTAAACAGGCAGAGTTTTTCAGGTTCGGTGTTTGACAGACAGTTGCGGAAAGAGAGAAAAGGGTATGGCGGTGGCATATTCAGAACAAGCCCTCTGTAATGGATTAGCATGTAGCTTGATGGAGGCAGAAGGGAATAAGTAGAAGACAGGTAGACCTAGTTGTCTAGCACCGCATGTAAGTCAAAATATCATATACAGAAATATTGCCTGACAAAGATTGTGACCTAAATATTGTCCCATTCTATATAGATGTTCTATTAACTCCACTGGGGAGATATTTCTGTAGATGATATTTAGGACACGTGTCATAATATTCTGACTATGATGTTCTGGAACCTTGCCCTAGTGGCAGACTGATCTGGCCTCACCTTCTGCAATCCAACGCAGAAGCGTCTGAACACCTCCTTCATGTTGCCACCCTTCTGCATAGAGATGACACGGAGATGATCCTCCTCGTTGACCCAGACCAGAAAGGTCTTATCATCGTTGTGCCTGTAGGATGTGGAGATAAATGGTCAATATCATGACAGTCATCCAGAGCATGCCCAGTGGCTTCCACATTTCACGTTTCCACTTCAGAATAGGAGTGTAGAGCTACAGCCATGACTACAGTGGGAGGAACAACTTTTATATTATTCAACTTGTCTTAAATAAACAATTTCTTACCTATTTGGCCTCTGGAGATCCTTTTTAGATCTAGCTACGACCTTTTGATTTTACTTAGATTATATGTGTAATTTACTTACTGATTCGGGCTTTCAGTCACTCCTCTTCATCCATTGGTTATTGTGTCATTCACATTTTTCTGCTCCCCACTGCAGCACATAGCATGGGGCAGTGAGTCAGCCCATGTAAGCCATTGCCTAACTTTACTGTGAGTAAAGGCATTCTGCCATTTATCAAAGGGGACATCTACACACAACAGTCGTTCCCTAATTGCCAGAGACACATATGGCAATGTGTGTTGTTTGAGGCTAAAAAGATATTTGCGCTTTTAGCCCCGTTGCTTTTTTATTTTTTTGATTGACCAGGGCCCTGCAGCTTAGTTGACAATACATTGTTGCAAAATTCCTGACAAGCCTACACAAAAGAAGCATTTTCAAGGCCATTCTATAGCCCATTGTGCACCAATTCTATATTTTCCTAGAGCAAATCACAGCATATTTTGGGCTAAAATAAGCATGATTGATTTTTTGCCAAGTTACATTTGCTCATCTATACCCATGATACCCATACCAGGATATTTCAGAAGAAGATAGAGCAAACAAAGTAGTATTCCTGACTCACAATATCTATCATGGGTTCTCCCTTCCCTTGAAGCCATTTGAGTCTGCTCAGTGGTAACCTTTAAAGTTGAGTTTGAAGGCTTTGCCTGTCTTTCTTGGTGGTTCCTGGTGGCCCTGTGGAAGAGGACCTTCCAATTGCCAGACAGGGGATGTGAAGACTGATTTACTCTTTTTTAGAAGTGCTTTCTGGGAGCTGTGGAAGCCTCTTCAGATATCTGGATCCCTATAGAGAGCTGTCTTGTCCATTCAATATTCTTTCACGAAACAGAGTTTGAAAGAGTTTTTCACTTTGCAACAATACTGATCTACGTCTTAGTTGATGTTATTCAACTGTGCTTCACATTTTTTTCACCGTCATCCCTACAGCAGGTGCTGCCTGTGCATCCTTGCAGAGATCACAAACATAAGAGAGGGGTCCTCCACCCCAAAGGGACAGGACACCAAATAGACACTTCTGTCAATAATCAATTCCCTTTGGGTTTTTTTAAGCATCCAGATCCGCATTGTCATACGTACACATGGAAGTCACCCAAAACCTCATATGTAGCTGTTTTAAAATCAGGTTTTTAACTAATGTTGAAATTGAAAGTGTAGCAAACATATATGCATCCCTTGTGAAACTCACTTTTTTATAGATGTAAGAAAATGATTACTTTATTGATTTTGAACAAGAACACAAGCAAGAATAAAAAAGAATATATTTTTCATTACACATTCCTTTGGTTTCCATTTAAGGTTGGTGATGCGTATAGTGTTTGTGTGACTTCCATGTGTATGTATGACAGTGTGGATCTGGATGCTTAAAACAAACCCAATGGGAATTTATTTTTGACAGAAGCATCCTTACAGAGATTACAAAGCCTAAAACTGCAGTAGTACTATGCTCCTTCACCATTGTCTCCATGCTACTCACCAGATGCCTCTGGCGTCGGGCCAATCACGAGCCATGCCAGCAGCCAGCAGGAGAGGAGAGACGGGTTTGTCAAAGAGGAAGTGGTCATCAATAAGCTGCTGCTGCTCGGCGTCGGTCATGTCCTTCAGGGGATAGTACTTGCCCTTGAACTCACCAGTCAAGCTGTTCAGAGCTAAAAGAACAAACACAGACAAAGTCAGTACGTCTGATTTGTTTTATGTGTATTTGATATTTGTTGCAATTGACCTATATTTGTGTGAGGTTTGGATGCACAAACAGAAAACATACCTGCTGGCACCTAGATGTACTCTCACACAAACAGTAAGAAAACATTTAGACACAGGCAGGGTCAGACTGGGGCCAAAAATAAGCTCTGGCACCAACATAAAAGAAACCCCCATTAACGAATCAGATAGCCAAAACAGTGGCCCACTTTTACAACTAGGGGTAGTTTTCAACATGTGAAGACACTTTGTATATGTGTTTTGCAAGGATGGGGAGCCTGCATTTATGTGTGCTTGTTGCGAAAATGTCTTTAAGAAGGAAATCAACAGTAAAAACTGGCCAGCAGATCATAAAACAGTCACACAAACAGCCAAAAACAGATCCCTATAGTGATCTGACAGACCAGACCCTTTGGGCACTGCCTGAATGCCCTATAGGCCAGTCCGACCCTGGACACAGGTCAACATTGGATAGATGTATGGATTGATTGATGTGCGATTTTCACACATGGAGCAATATATGTGTAGTTTATGTATGGTTTACAATGATTTGCATAAACTGTATCAATACTTTATAGTATTAATTATACTCCTGTAGTAGGAATACAATAGGGGTCTCTCTAGGTTTGAAATTATTGGCTGCATTGCACATAGCGGGGGATGGCAACACTGTCAAATTGTAACTGCAAGTACTGGGATGTGTTCAATGTCGCACTGCTTAACAATCCCTCGTAAGAGGGTCTCAAAAAGCACTGGGCTTCCCTTTCTGCAGTGTGGGAAGTATCCCTGCCACCTCTTCAAAAGTGCCTTTAGAATGATTTTTAAAAGCCACATTTCTTTAGAGCAGAATTTTTAGCTATTTCTTTAAACACGTTTACCTAAACAGATTGCTTGCAACAAAACTCTCTGCTATATTCCTTAAAATTCTGCATGAAAAATTGACCTTGAATGAAACTTTTACTTACTTTTCCTCTCTCTGATTAATTAGCAATACACCCTCTGTTTGCCTTCTACATGCCTCTGCTGTATGTAAATACACTACTTTAAATCTCATGCCTATCTGTCTTGGGCTCTTTTTTTGAAATCATAACAATATCTATTCCAGAGCAAGCAGTTGCTTCTCACATAGCTTCCTCTAATGATCACAACTAAGCCACTAATCAACACGAACTGGAATAATTGCATTGAATAGTTTTCTTTGTTATGCAAGACTAACCCTAATAACCAATGGGCTGACCACTAACTTTGGGCTCTGGAGTAGTGTGCCACTCACGGCACACTACTTCAGGGGTAGTAAGTGCTATATAAATACAATTTCAATTTAATTTCAATGATAATAAGTACCACCTATTATCACTACTTGCTGGAAGATTTAGAATTCAGCAAAAGTATCATGGGGCTTATTTACAAGCCATGTGTGCCACTGGAACGTCACTTTTTTGGCATTCCGGTGGCACAGCTACAAGGCCATGTAAAGCCACCCTGCATGGTTTTTCATGGCCTAGTAGATATGGAGTGTGGTAACGTAGTGGAAGTTCCTACGTTGCCTCACACTGTGTCGGGGAGGTGTGCCAAGGGCTTTGCAGTGGGTGTTCCCACGAAACACCCATATGTTTTGACACATTCCCAGATTTACAACATGTCGTAAATGTGGGAATGCTTTAAAACAGTGTGCCTCCGCAGGGGTGGTGTAACGAGGAGAAATCATTTTATTTCTCATCGTTTTTTCCTCTTTCCAGGTTTGCTTTATTCTGCAGCACGCATAGGAAGAGGAAAATGCCTCCAATTATTGTTTTTGTGCAGGAACGTGACGCTTCCTGCACAAAACAATCATGCCAACGATGTAGACACCCTTCCACCATGGTGCAAGGATGCCTGCATTTGCGTATGTCTGCTAATTGTGTGCCAATGCTGGCTGACAGGTCAGGAAAACACAGTATCTTGTCAATACAGTGCATTCCTGCTCTTTCAAATTTGAGTAGGGCAGCGTACCAAAATGAATTGCGGCGCTTACCTACGCCAATTCTTTGTAAATATGCCCCATGTGTTTAACGTTGTGTGCTGAGGCATGTGTAATATGATTTACCCTGAGTCACAGCAATGAATCGGCTAGTTTATCTGGTTACTAAGCCCATCATCGCCTCACATGTGAATTGATAAATGCAGATATTTGCTCTCCTATATGTGCACAGGACTAGCAAGCATCATCAGTGAAGTTAACTTATGATTCTCCACTTTACAGACTTGCTTTTTGTGGGCTTAAGAGAAAATAGACATGTTTCGCTTGTGCATCTTTGTTTTTTTATAATGATACTCGCGGTTTAGCCACCCAAAGTATGTTAGTAAGAGATTGACATTGCAACAGTTAATGGGTGTGGGACATAGTCCAACTAAGGGACAAAGTCACCTCAAAAAACGGTATGTGAGTGAGATTCGTATAAGAAATGTTTTCTGCACACATCTCCGGGACAGGTACCAGTCGGAGCTAAAATGACACCGGATAATGGCAGACCACGAAGATCAGTGCTAGCATTGTTGCACAATCCATTCTTATTCCTGCAATATATTGGGTGATCCTTTTTTTCAAGTAATTCTCAGCTCTATTTACTAGAAGTTCCTCTGATTTGATGTAATCAGCCTTTGTAGAATCCTTGGAGACTGACTTTGCTCCAGTGCTTTCCCAAATCAGGATGAGAGATCGTCACACGCTCATAACTCACTCCCAATTTCATCTCAAGGTAATCCTTCCTCACTAGTCCTATGCTCCAGAGATTCAAAACTTGGAGGGACTGTGCCCTATGCCCTGCCCCTTGCAGTGCTAGGAGAAAACCGGACAAGCATCTTCAAGAATAAGTGGAGGAGTGTTGCTCAATGGTTAGAGTGGCAGACCCTGATGCAGAGTTCTGGCCAGGGACCAGGGTTCGATTCCCGCCTCGGCGGGGTCTCGGGCTCAATTTCCTCGGACCTGTTAATTCTCGCCTCGGTGCCTATTCTAATCACGGGCCCCATGCTGCAAGTCTGGGCAATAGCTTGCTTAGCCTCCACACTGGCCCCAACAGCGCTAAGGATGCCTGGCTTCACCCTGGGGTTGCCCAGGAGTGGACACTTCACAGGGAAAGCCAGGAGGGGTTCCACAGCGGTATGAGTATCAGCGCCAGGAAGCCGAATAGGCGACACCGCAAGGTGACCGTCTGGTGACAGTGCGCTCTAAAAGTACCATGACATTTACATTTACATAATTGATGCATTCAGCCGTCGGAGAATCCTTGAGACTGGCTTTGCTCCATTGCTATCTCCAACCAGGGTGAGAGGTTGGCCCCCTCTCATAACCCACTCCCAATCTTCTCTCTGTTCCGGGCCACGTTGATGCCTCTTTACTAATCCCATTCTCTAGACATACAAACTTGGAGGAACTATGCCCAGTGCCCTTCCCCTTGCAGTGCTAGGTGAGCAGACAATAGGCATCGTCAAGCGTGATTCGTGAACAACCCCAAAGTTCCTGGCCTGGATGTGCTCCTCAGGAAACCACGCAAGCAGAAATGAAGACATGTCAGGCTATCTGCTGCTACTAATGCTTGAAACCTTTTACTATGAGAAGTGCAACCGTTAGCCCATCTGTCACCCCTGAGAGCAGTGCTTCCTGCCCTGCCCACATTGTGACAGGTTAAAACAAATGTGATCCAATTTCTCCTCTTCATCATACCCTGCAATTTCTTCCCATTGTAGCAAGAGCCCAATTTAAGCTTGCATACCTCACTAACAAAGACCTCCACAATGCCACACCCTGCTACTTGGCTGGAAAACTGAAACTCTATGTGGCTCGATGGAGATTGAGAAATGCTGCAGCACTGCTGATGGAACTTTCAACATTCAAGCAAGAAGATTTGATGAAATAAGCATCCTCTGGTAGTGGTTTGAGGATCTAGAACTCTCTCCCACTAGCTCGTTACCCTACCTTGAGTCTTGCCACATTTAAAAAGGATCTCAAAATACTTGTAATGGAAAGATACTTTGGATGAAGCTATGATCGCTTCTTCAAATCCCTTTTTGTCTTATCCAATCTATCCAGATTGAGTCTGCCTGTCCTTTCTCCACTGATTTGAACTGCTGGGTCTATGGGTTCTCTTTGTTGCTTACCAGCTATTTTTATGTTGATTGTTATCCATATTATTGTGGTTTTCTGTAAAGCACTCTGATACCCTTGGGTACGTTTGCACTATATAAAACAGCAAAAATAAATAGCGGGGAGTAGACCCTCCCCAGCATCATAATGTGACAATCACCCCATGTAGCATAGAGCACCCAGCCCAGAAAATGAAGCATGTCTTACCTTCGATGGAGAGCTTCTCAATGGCGCGGCGTTCCCCACGGCTGCAGTGGGGGGGCAGAGTGTATCCCTTGATGCTGCGGCCAGTGCGGACACGAGAGCTGAAGACGTAGTTGGGGTCCAGATCATCACCTCCCTGTCAGGAGATCAGCAGCATTGTGAATGGACAAGAGTTACAACTGCCAATGCCCCACTCAGCCTGTGACCAGCCACTCTATGGATC
Source organism: Lissotriton helveticus (assembly GCF_964261635.1). Classification (NCBI taxonomy): domain Eukaryota; kingdom Metazoa; phylum Chordata; class Amphibia; order Caudata; family Salamandridae; genus Lissotriton; species Lissotriton helveticus. The sequence continues at coordinate 773,536,698 of NC_136070.1, read as the reverse complement.
CTTTGATCAAACATGCCCAATAGGCAAACAAGCGATTATTTGTATTACCTATATGCAGGACTAGAGGAATTATGTGGCAGGGTTTACTAAATTATGTGGCAAGAATAGGCACAGTATGTGGCCCTGCCTATATGTACAATCCACTGATGTGGTGGCTTGTTAGACCGTTTTGGATGTGAGGTATTCTACCATTTATTTTACAAAATGAATTCCGTTCTCGAAGTCTCACATGAACTTTGGGTTACATCAGCCTTCTTGGGCAAAGAGGAATGCAGTTAGTAGAGAAAGTACACAATTGCTTTAACAAGTACGGTCAGCCTGGTTCACCTAAGTAGGGGTGAAGGTCAGGGAGAAGGTTACAAAGGGACAATTCTGATGTTAGATGGGAGCAGTGCGGAGGGAATTGTTGCTGCTCAGATTCAGAGGAGGTGCTGAGGGTAAAGACCATAGCACATTGTCGCCCGTGAATGACTGTTGTTGAACAATGCGAGGCATGTAGACTGAGTGTAGGAAGATGGCTCTGTTTATACTATACTAAAATTAGGTATTGTGTGCGCAGAGTCCATGGAGTCCCCAGAGTTATAGCAGAGGCTAAATTAGGTAAGTACTAACAGCTCTCTTTGTGGTAGTGTAGGCAAACAATTAGGCTTATACAGAGGGTGTGTTAAGTATTTATTGTATTCACTCAATCAAGACTGATGCCCACACTCAGACTGAATCCAAACCAATTGGGTAAGTATAAAAAAGGTATACTTGTATTTTATTTCTAGAACCAAGCAAGACTTGGTACAGGTAGGTAAAATATACTTTCAATTACAGACCTGTACAGAGAAATGCAATTTAGGATGGATTTGCAGTTGTTACAGGTTTGTATCCCTTTATATTTCAGTTTGAATTGTACAGTAATTATTTTCAGAATACTTTTTAGTTACTTTTGGATTTTTTTGAGTACTGGGGATGGTATGCCTGCTACTGCATCTTAGGATCTCACAATACATGGTGAGTAAGAATTTTTACACTTTGCAGTTTAGTTCTCTTTTTCACCCTACAAACATTTTAGGCCCAAAATCTCTTAACATGGGTTCCTATGGGAGAAAAATGGTTATCGGTTTCACAGGTGGGAATTTTTGGGGTTAGGACCATGGTCCCTCAAGGTCCAGGTAGGCACTCAAATTGTACCACCAGCAGCAGTAGGAATTCGGGTGTAGAGTACAGGATGCCAATGTTAGCCAAAGGGGCTAGCGGGCACCACGGTTGGGGGCTGCTCACGGGCAGGCCACTTGATTTTGGGAGCCAAGCTCCTAGGGTTAAGGTGAGGGCTAAGGGGTTCCCTGTCAGCACCAACTTCACAGCACCAGCAGCACTTGGGCGGCTGGGTGCATGTTGCTTAGGAGGGGTCGGGAGCCCAATGCAATCCTATGGAGGTTGCCGGTTGTGGATTTTGACTGCAGGCTCGGTCCAAGATGTCTTCCGGGAGGAACCAACAGCAGGGCAGGTAAGTTGGAGGGTTCCGGAAGTAGGTGCACCTCAGGTCCTCTTCTCCAGTACGCAGGGTGCCGGCTGCAGGGGTGCCTTTTGAGGTTGGATTTCACCTTCCGTGCCACTTGCGGTTGGGGGATCTTCGTGCAGAGACTGCAGGTGACATTGGGAAGTCCTGGAGGGGTCAACCCATGGTGGACTCTGACTCAGGAACACTGGGGAGCTCGCTGGGACCAGTGGGCCACTTGGACTCAGGCGATGACTCCTACCCAGGGGTCCAGAAACTTGTCTCATGGTGGCAGGCTGGTGTTTACCAGTCAGGAAATCCACCAGACGTTGGTTGTTTTTCAGGGGGAATCTCTACGAGGCCCTCTGAGTGCATTGTATAATAAATCCCACACTGGCATCAGTGTGGGTTTATTATGCTGAGAAGTTTGCTACCAACGTTCCCAGAATTCAGTAAAGCCATTATGATGCTGTGAAGGTCGTAATGACAAACTCCCAAACAATATACTAATTATGACTTTACTGCACTTACAATGTCTAAGAAGGGACTTAATCAGATTAGGGGAGCAGTCCTCATGAAACTGTACCCTTACCAGTGGTATAGTACACCCAGCTAGAGGGGTGACTTACCTATACCTTAGGCAGTGGGTTGCAGGCATGGCACACAGGTATCTGTGTCATGTCGACTCTTCACTTTTCTCTGCACCAAAACACGCAGCCTGCAATGGCAGTGTGCGTAGGTTAAGGTACAGCCCATCTAATGGTGGCACAATATGTGCTCCAGCCATTAAAAGCCATCCCTGGTCACAGTGCCTTTGGTACATTTTACAAGGGACTCACATGTGGCCAGAGGGGAACCAATTGTTAGTACAGATGTATAGTTTTGGGAAAGGACACAGGCCCTGGGAACCTGATTGGCAGGGACCCATGGGTACATCAATTCAAAGTGCATCAGAAATCTGGCAAAAAGTGGGGGGTTACTGCAGCAGAAACCCACTTTCCTACACTCTTCAGCCCAAAGGCCAGGAGACTCAGACAAACCTGGGAGAGTCTTCCTAGTCTTTCAGGTGAGGAAGAGTGGAGGAAGGGGTTTGAAAGTTGCAGGGTCTTCTCTGCCTTACATCCTTCTGTCCAGGTCAGTCCCTTTAGAGAGCTGGCCTACCTCAACTGTTTCAGGACCTAATTCCCAATGCTCCTTCCCTAGCTCTTTAGTGTCTTTACTCCATCTTTTTAGTTTTGGTTCAGAGTTGCCTACCTCTGCAAATTATTTCTTAGCTAGGGCAAGTCCCAGCTTACCCACAGCTTAGGTAACCCCACAATGACCAATAGGGTCAGGGGGCCTAACTTGCTATTTAGCATAGGCTAACCCACCATGCCAAGGACAGTGCTGCCATGAAGGCTATCACCCAGCAGAGGCCACTGATAGCTGTCAGTGCTCAGACTCACACCTTTAGCTCTTCACTGGCAGGTGAAGGGGCACAGTTACAGGCTTTTGGGGAGTTTGGTGGCCTGTCTGCTGTGTTAGGGTAGGGGGCCACTACACTTTGTAGTGAAAACCCTTCTTCCACCCTCTGTTTTGCCAGTTGAGGAGCCACCAACTCAGGCTGGACAGTTGCCTAACTAGTCTGTATTTTTGTGGGCTAGGGAGGACTTCACCAGTGCTAACTTTCGAGTTCTCTCTTATTGGGATAAAATCTGTTGCTATCAGTTGTCCACCTTCCCTACACTGTCTCTTCTTTTTCTTTTGTTGCTTAGCTGCACTAACTGCAGGTTCAGCCCCCCCCCCCCCCCAGGTCCTTTTAAAGAGGTCTAGCCCTGGACCCGTACCTCACTTTGGCTCAGACCAACCCCTGGGTGGTGGCCAGTACCAAAGAGACAATCAAGGGGAAGATCTTTATTGACTAACACCTTTCTCCAACTAAGGGACCCAGATATTTCTGGGGCACTACAGCCACATGCCTAACAGTGACCTCCCCTGGGAAAACCCTTCCTCTCTTTGTTTCCCCTGGGTCATACTGGTTTGAGAGTACCAACCTGTCATGCCCACAGTATAACTGGCACAGGTATCTGTTAGGGCAGTGGATGGGATTCCATTCACCAGTGGATGATGGAAGTGTCTACTCCTCTCTGGAATCTCCAACTCACCTTTTGGGTCCACTTTCCAGTTGAAGGCTATGTGGACTTCCTCCTCTATGGCTTACCCCCATAGGACATCCTGGCAACCCCTCGAGCTACACAGGGGACTTTGTTTTAGGACAGCTAGGGTCCTCTTGGTGTGGTGTCCTATATTCAGACAGTTATGACACCATACCTTGTTGGGATCGCAACTTTTACTATGGTACCCAGTTTTAAGTTGTGAGCTGTCTTTAGGCCCAACCTCCTGGACAGGTTTTTGGGGGGCTACCTTAGACTTCTTACTTTTATCTTTAGGATGCTCATCCTCTTTCCCCTGGGGAGGTTTTGTGCCCCTTTATTTTGGTCACCCCCACTGGCAATCTTGGTCACCCTTATCTTGACCCAGTGTTCCGCCTTCTTTCCCAATTCTTGGGGATACATTGGACCTAGGTTTACCAGGGCAGATCAAGTTAAAAGTGCATCAGAAATCTAGCAAAAAGTGTGGGGGGGATTACTGCAACAGAAACCGACTTTCCTACAGTAAGTAAAGGAGTTCATGCACGCTACGTGTCTGTCAGTGAAGCTGGGAAAGGGGTAGGGTTCAGTGCAAACTACACACTTGCATTTTACTGGTATTCAAAGCACAGAATGCGCTTTTTGGAATTTCACACCTACAGGATTTGATAGGATTTTTCTGTTTCTGAGTCCCTAGGGTTGCAGGTGACCTCTATGAAAGGCTGCTTTGGGGTAATGTAGATCGAGGTTGTACCTTACCTTCAGGTTCTCATGGTTCAAGTCAGTCCTGTGCTTGTCTGTGGGTTTGTATCCATTATGACGGTCTTCAATGACGGGGTCTAGCAGCTCCTTGAAAACTTCATAGGATTCTTCATCTCCAGCAACACAACCCACAGTCATGATGAAGGGGTGACCTGGAAGCATTGGAAAGCGGAGGTGGGTATGGGAGTAACTTTGACTCAGTGACCTACTGGTGTGGCATAATTTAATTGGTGGCGCCCAGCAGCTTGACAAAGCGGATTTAATTCCAACCACAGTATAAATCAACAAATCTCATCTTAGTCATGGAAAATACATGATTCTTGAATGAGATGTGATATTATGTATGTCATATTTGTGTAATGTGAACTTAGCCAAAAAGCAACAGAGCACTATACATGGAACATGCCAAAGATACAGTCAAGAAGTGATTGCAGAGGTAGATGGGTTCTCAGAGTGGAAGTGGACTGTTACTGTTTCATGATAAGGTGTTCTTTAAAGAGGTGTGTCTCTTGTTCTGTCCTAAAGCGGAAGAGTTTTGGGGCAATACTCATGGACATGTGGATGTCATTCTAGATCCTGGGTGACTCGATGGAAAAGGCCGGCTCCTTTGTTTTTTTTCCGAACATAGTCTTTAGTCTGATGGTGTCTCGAATGTGTTATGCCGAGAGACACCGAGGGTGATGAACTTGTCATTGAAATAGGCAGGACTGCTGTTTGTGGTGAAGGAAAGAGATCCATGTCTTAAAATACAGGCTTCTTGACAAGAAGTATTGATAAGAAACATTGTTGTGCTTATTTGCAATCACTTATTGTGGCATGTAGGGGCAGTGAAAAGGGTGCACTGATGGAACTGTGTCAGTGAGGACTGACACCCATGCTTACATTGGATGGCTACTTGTGTACCTGACTTATCATTCAGTGGTGTTATATGGGGTTGCACCTGTTTGTAGATATTACTATGTGTGTGGTTATTGTCTAGGATCGGGGATATATGTAATTTCCATGGACACATTTTCATGGACAAATGTGGTGGGTGGTGGTTCCAGAGTTAAGAGCTGTACCATTAAGGGGAGTCCACATTGTTAGAAGAAGCAGGCATACCTGGATTATCAACACCAGTCTGGATGATGTCATCCACAGTGAAGCCGCTGGGGGTCTGCCTGTCCCTCAGCTTTTTGTAGATGTCCATGGTCAGGACTTTAGCCATGTGGTTGTTGTGCTTGCTCAGGTCGGGAAACTCATCCTCGCATGAGAAGTTCAGCTTGTAGTTGTTGTGGGTGTTGCCGAAAGGCATGATTGCAGTCTGGACAAGTCCTGGAGCAAGAGAAAAACAAGAAACCTACTGTAATCCAAACAAAGAGTTGTGTTTAAAAACAGCGTTATAACAACAGGAGTAACTGGTAGCATTTCTTTGATGACAAACACATTCATTACTCTGCACTGAGAAGGCTTTCCATGGGTGGAGCATGGGCTTTTCCATGCATCCACCAATGATTTTTTATGGAATCCCAGATTTACTAAGGTCTGTAAACCTGGAATTGTGACAAAATGGTACACTATCCCAAGTGGGGGGTACCGAGGAAAAATCTTTATTTCGCCTCATTTCCTCTTTTTTACGTGTGCTGCATTCTGTAGGACACATGGAAAGAGGAAAATTCCTCTGAGGATTGTGTTTGTGCAGGAATGTCTCCCTTCCTGCACAAAAACAATCCTGACTGTAACACAGGCACCCTCTCACCATGGTGCAGGTGTGCCTGTCTTGGCGCTAGGCAGCACACAGTGCGCCAGCGCAGGGAGAGAGTAGAAATGTATTTTTATTTTATTTTATGCATTTTTATATAGCGCAGACTTTACCCGAAGGTGTCAGAGCGCTTCACAATAGGAAGGGTAATGATACATGAGGAGAACATTACAAGTGAACAAATTACAAAAGCAACCGTTAAGTTACATGAGACAAAAGTGACAATTATGAGCAAACAAAATACAAGAGGTAGCAAACGGTACTTTACAGGAGGAAAAAGTGACATGTGTGCAAGTTACAAAGGTATAGAAAGTACAAGTAGAGGTAAAATACTGTAATAAATGGTAGACACTCAAACACAAGAACAAACGTTACGTAGGCAATGGTGGCACTTGTGCAAGTATCGAAAGCAAACAAAATGTAAGAGGTAGCAAACAGTGTGTTACAAGAGAAAAGTGACGTGTGCATGTTACAAAAGAGTACCAAACACAGGTAGAAGGATAATGCTGCAATATTTGGCAGACACTCAAACCACAAGAACACAGTGGAAAGGCACTTCCATAGTCATGGAGAATAACATTTTCTATAATGAAAGGTCTTTCTTCAGATAATAGAGAGGGCGTGAAATAAATTTGGAAGTGTCTTTGAAGGAGGAGAACTTTGAGGTTAATTTTGAAGGCCTTGGAGGAGGTGGTGGTCCGGAACTGAGGCGGAAGTGAGTTCCAGGTTCTCACCGCGTTGCTTGAAAAGGATTGGGCCATCGATCTTTCCTTCTTGAAAGTGGGAGTTCAAGCAGTACATTTTCTGCATTACGTGATGGTCTAGAGCCTCCAGAGAGTTTCAGTATATTCGCCAGGTAGCGAGGAGAGGAGGAGTGCAAGGCTTTGTGGGTGATACACAGTCTTGTAGATAGCCCTAGCCTCGATGGGAAGCCAGCGGAGGGTGGATAACATGGGCGTGATGTGGGCGCTTCTTTTGGCTCCATAAATGAAACAAGCTGCTGAATGGAGAACAGAATTAAGGGGGAACAGATGGGATTTGGGGAGGCCAGTAAGAAGAGAATTGCTTTGTGTTGGGGACGAGGGTCTCGTGAGATTCGCGGTTGGAAGACGTTTAGGTCGATAACTGCTTCTCGTGAGCTGCAACGCAAGAGCAGCCTCTCGCTGCCTTACAGAAAGCAGCCCTGGTCTAGTTTTAGTGTCTGCTAGTTCTTGCTGTGGCACAAGAGGACACACAGCCCTAGTATTATACCTTCCTTGAATATAATCACCACATCCCACATCAGTAGCTTCCGGAGCGTGGGAGTTACTCTCTAGTACCCTTTCTTTCTCCGGGAGCCTGCAGCTCGCTAGGGGCAGGGTTCATTCTCCCACATTGCAAGGACTCTGTTCCTCGTCCACAACGTGGGGCATCTGTGCTTGGGCCGATGTCCGTGTCGATTTCTTCTGGCAGTGGGTTGTCAGACACATAACCCCACCGCCATCGGATGCGCACCAGCTGTCCTGGCAGATTTCTGGAGCTTTGGCTCATGTACGGGTTTACAATGTTATAATATGGACTATACAATGTGTGCCAAAGCAGCAAGAATATCCTGAACACCCTGGAAGTAGTATCTTTTTAATCTTGTATTGAATTGTTTATGGCTTCTGGGTGCTAACTTGTACTTAAAATCCGTGGATCGTATGTTATATAATCGAATAGGAATGTTATATTGACACGTTTTACCAATTTTATGTGTTTAATGCCTCTGTCATGCTTTTTTAAATGTATTGTTGTGTGTTGCCGATTCATTTAAAATATTCGAACTGACAAATAATTTAAAATAACAAAAGAGTTGTAAAATAATTTGCGCGTGAGCGTGCGTGCGGGGCGCGTGTGCGTTTAAATAGATTGTCGGCGCCTCCATGTGGTCGATTCTCATTAATCAGTACCTAGCACCAAACAAAATGAACCACTGGTGCAGAGTCAGTATACCCAACCTATTGAGATCACACGTGCCTGTGTTCTATCCATGGGCCCACATGGCTGTCGCCCCAATCGTACCTTTCTGTAAGAGGCGGGGGCTCTGAGCCAGGTAAAGACTGTTCCTCAGGAGAGCACGGATCCCTTGGAGCATGGTAGGGCTCGGAGCCCCCTGCTCGCAGGGTTTGTGCGTGAGAGCTCTTGAAAGCTCCCTTTAGCTTACGTCTAGCGAAATATTTCTTCTGGTGTCCCCTGTGCGCCAACGTGCTCCCCGCGTATTTATAGCTGGGTCTCTTGGACTGTGATCTGCCAACAGCTGTGTATCCCAAATCCTGATAGCTCCAAATGCTGCCCGTCAGGGTGTTAGGAAGGCCAACTGTGAGGGTGATGCCGACAGAGCTGCTGACAGAGGCGGAAATTTCCTTTCTTACTTAGCCCTCTCGGGTGACGCCTTATGCCACGCCGCCGTCCCGTCCCCCTTTCTATTTGTGTACGCACCCGTAGAGGTCACAACGCTTCATCCCAACATACGTCCTGTCCCAAGGCCGAAGCACGCGGCATGTCAGCTCCTGGGCAGGTGTCCCTTCTCGACTACACGGTGTTTATCACTGGGGGGGCGTGACACGACATGCACAAGGCTCGATGCCGAAGTAGCCATATCCGACCCCTATGTGCTGTGTGGTCACCTCGCCTAAGCCTTACTTGTACTTTATCTTTTAAACAGGGACATTATGGACACTATCTCAAGTCCTGACCTTTTCACCTGCAAAGATTTTCTAGATTTTAAACGATTTAGTTCGTTCAAAATTGTTCTTTTTGGGGAAACAAACAGTCTTAAAAACAAACAGTTAAAAACATTTTCTCCGTGCAACACAGAGGGATAATAGTCCTACGAAGAATGATAAAAAGGCAGTCACATGGGAGTACGTTTGCATTACAAGGGGCATTATTTCATATTAGTATCTAAGATTGCAAGTGAACAAGGCTTTAGCAGCTGTGCAATTCATTAAGGATGTGAAGATTAAAGTGCAGGTGCTTGTTTAAAACGGGTTAAATATACTATATGCAATCGTATAAGTCATTTGGCGTTGCAAGCAATTAAACGAACAAGGGACAATACGAAAAACACACTCATCTACCATCTGACATTAAGAATAATTGTTCATTTGATCAAATGACTAGTACACTTGTGAGGGCCGGCGGCTTAAATGTAAATTCAATTTATACCCTCACAACATGAGATCAGATTTTAAAAAAATCAGTTCCACATTGAAATGTTAACCTCTTTGCTTCCTCATAAGCCCTACAGCGAATAGAAAACTACCGATTAGCTCTTTTGTCCTCACAACACCCAGAATGCATTTGGCGTTCACACAAACGTTCATCTGTGATAACAGTGTACGTCATAGCCTGCGGTAAGATGGTCGCCCTGAAATGTTTAGCCCCCAAAAAGAGACATTTCCCCAGAAAAGGTGAATTGAAATATTCAGCTTGTGAGGAAGGGCACTCGGCCTATTCTGAGTGGGGTCTGGGGGGTGGGGGAGAAACGACGTGTTGAGTGGTTTTGTATGGGAAGGGTACGGCAGCAGATGCCCGCCCCAGCTGCACTATTTCACCAGGGAAGGAATGATGAGCTCAAAGCAGGATATTTTGGTCATTGGAGTTCAGAGCTAAATTTGCGCCTGTGGTTTCCAGTGCTTGGCACTGGCACTTAATTGTCAAGACCGGTGCTTGTGACTGTCTGCCAAGAGGTGGAGCTGTGTAGCAAATCTCGAGGTGACCACAACAACAGTTAATTATTAATTCACATACATTAAAATGACTATTACCTGAAGCCCACACCATTCGTACGGCTAAGGGGGGCTGGAATAGTCCAAATTGTCACACTTTTAGGAGTGTGATGGGTGGTAGTTGTGTTGTTACTATCACTGACAGCATGGCAGACAGAGACAATGCGTGGTGCAAGCTGCAGTGTTCTCCTGTCGAGCGCCTGGCACTTATTCTATTTTATTTTAATTAGAAATGTCCCTCCTTTCACTTCTCCCTGCATGCTTCTCCGCAGATACAGGTTTTCGCCTTTTAATACACTTGTCCAATCACATCCCTCCATGTTGTGATGAAAATAAGAACGGGTGTCAATGAATCCGAGGAGAGCTCTGCTGCCGCGTCTCCTTGCTGGAGACGCGGAGGCTGGCCATGGCGGCTGACTGGCACCTTCTGTCCGAGCTAAAAATAATGTTCGCCTCCATCCATCTCCTTTCTGGGGGTATAGACATGCGAGCCCCTTGGCGCTGACGAGCGCGAGAGCGTCAACAGACCTCCCCTCCCCCAATCACCACGTCCAGTTGCGCTTACAGTTATTTACAGCTCAAGTGTTTTGGGAGAGGGGGGTGGATGGGGATTATCCTACGCGCGGAGCTCGGTCAGTGGACTGTTTTCCTCGGGCTCAGAAACCAAACATTTAATAATAATAAAAAAACACCCCGTGCCCAACTAGTCTACACCATACTCATCCACCCCAAAAGCATAAGCCCCTAAATGGGCACCGATGTATTGTTGTTAGATTGCGCTGGCTGTCGCTCTTGCACGTTGATAGAACTGAAAAGTTTTGTGCAAACTATGTAGCGGTATGCATGCATGCCATGTGATACAATAATTAATAGAGAAGTGTAAAACGAGCTTGCAAGGTATCAACGAATACTGGAGTGTCGTGTACAAGTGTGATGCTACGCAGCAGGGTGTTGCCCGTCACACATACAGCCCACATCGAAACTATTTCCGACAGCAAACAAAATAACTGTGCGATGTAACTAACTGATGCTCATGTTAAGCGCTTCAATACCTACGGGTCGAGTTCTCGCTATATAAAAACTGCAACGAAAATAAAACCTGCAACTTAAAATAATTCCATGCATTTTTTCCCGAAAAGGTTACATGCATTTCATGTTTTCAGTTCGCATTTTTGCCTAATGCCCACTTTTGCTTCATCTTCTGTAACCAGATTCGTTATCATTATTGTTGGCGATTCTTTGGCTCCTTCGAAATAGCCCTTGTTTGCTCATTCTATAATTCTCTAGTTTCTCTTGCTTTTTTGCTCATTTTTTCTGCTACACCATTTGCCTCGTGCTCATGGTTCCCTCCTGCTGCTAACTTTCTGTTTCTCGTGTTTATTATTTGTTTTCATGTTAATACCCTTTTCTTATTTGTATTGGTACTTTTTTCTCTTTCTTTTTTTAACTTTCCTTTCTTTTACGCGAATGTTTATATATAGCTTCATTTGGCTCCTATCGTCCATTTTCTCACCTTTCTGCTCATTCCCCTGACTCTCCATTTTCTCGGCGTTGTCTTCCCTTACTTTTCCTTTCATGCCTTAAAATAACTATAGACACTGGCTGGTCTAACAGAAAGAAAGGCACACTAACTGTAACTAGAATGAAGACTTCTGTGGGCACACAGTATTTTAGCAGGAAACTCGAGGATGTGGATACCCACTGGGTCTAAAGCATTGTACAGATGGCAGAGCACATCTCTCTGCTGGCTGAGGGGCCACAGCGCGTATGGGACCGGGGCACTTCTGGCCACGTAGGGGGGCTCTGGGAGTCGAACATGTTAAGTGGTCAGTAACAAGGCCTGTCAAGGGATTCTCCAAAGTCACTCGGCTTTTGCCCTGCCACACACACGTGATGGATTGCAGTTTCCAGGGGAGAGGAGGGGTTACCGGGGCGAAGGAGTCCTCTCCTCGCCCAACACCGCAGTTGCCCTCAAAACTGGGCCACTGAACGATACCGTGATGAAGCTGCCTCTTAGCGCTTAGCTGAATACAAAACCAAACACCCTGCAAGCGCACCGTTACCTGTCAGGTAGAAAGCTCCGCAATTGTCGATGCCCCAAGGGGTGGTACGTCCTCTTCTCACACCTCAGCCGGATGGGTGACCCGAAGTCTCAGCTCTCCGACCTACCCCTATATACCCAGCGCCTTTTCCCCATTGGCTTGGCAGAGCTCTCGGTCGAGCTCCGATTGGTCAGCCTCACTGAGAATTTGGAGAGGTCATTCTGATGTCACTGTCGGAGTCGAAGGTGGTGTACTGATTAGATTTGGGGCCGGACTGGCATGGCTCGCAGTTGGTGTCTTATTTTAGCACCGCGGGACACTCTTGCCTTTAACTCATCCGCTGCCTGCCTGAAAAGGCTGAGTCGCAGGGCCCAGGTCCACGCACCTGCCAGCCATCTATATCCCAGAGCTGTCAAGGCCCCGGGAGACACACGAGTGCGTGTTGAGCACACGAAGTCCCATATTTGTTGCTCCTATTCTATATTCAACTCATTTATAAAGGCATCGATCGCAGAACGAGCCTCAACGCAAAGGCTAACAATGAGCGTGAACCTCTTAAGTGCTTCGAATTTTCCAGTCAGATCTGGGCACAGAGGCATAAGGAGAAGAGCTGACGTTTCCAGGATCACCCAACTTAATGGACAAGTGGGGGAGCTGGAGAGGGACCTGGCAGACATGGTTCCGAGCTTGCCACTGACTACAACAGACCTCATCACCACTTAGCCACTAGGCTACATCTACAGTGGTGTAAGGAATGAGAGTGGCTTCAATTAAATGTCCCAGCACGATGGTGCAGGCTATCACCTGCACGATAGCTTCGCATATTGTGTGCTATGAAACCATTGATGGGGTAATCGCTTAAATGGAATTGGGGTCAATGATTTGGGGAATAAACAAACCTCCACTGCAGTAAATTATGTGGAGAAGTGTGGCTCAATGGTTAGAGCGGCAGACCCTGATGCAGAGGTCTAGCCTGGGACCAGGGTTCAATTCCCCAAGTCGGTGGGTCTTGGGCTCAAAATTCCACGGACCTGATAATTCTCGCCTCGGTGCCTATTGCAATCATGGAGTCCCACTCTGCAACTCTGGGCAATAACTTGCTTAATCTCCACAACGGCCCCCACAACGCTAAGGAAGCCTGGCCTCCACCTTGGGGGTGCCCAGGAGTGGACACCTCACAGGGAAAGCCAGGATGGGTTCCACAGCGGTATTCGTACAAGTGCCTTGAGACCCTTGCAGGTGAGTAGTGTGCTATTATACAAGTATCAATTTACATTTTAGTAAGTGGGGAATGAGTGAGACGTCATTTAGTGTAGGGGCCAGGAATGACTACCTGCTAATACTGCTCAATGTGCTACGCAGTCCATAGGGATGGTCAGCTCAAACACAATCAACTTCAGACCATTTCCGCCCATGTAGGCCTCATTCAGGGTCAGACTGGCAGTGCCATGAAGACTGCTCTGACAGGCCAGTACCTGGGCCTTTTTTGTCTGCTTGTGGACTGGTGTTATGGTCTGGTGGGTCGGTTTTTACTGGTATTACTGTTTTTCCCCATGAAGTACATGGTTTTGTACTTAGGGCGATATGTATCATAGTTCCGTTTTGCGAATTCTAAATAGCGATTTTTAAGGAATAGCTAATTAGAATTTGCAAAACGGTATGTATGTAGGAAATTGCTTATTTTTAGCGATTCCTGCACATTCCTAAATTGCGATTAGCAAATTGTTAATCGCAATTTTCCCATTCATTTCTATGGGCCAGGAGGCCCATAGGAATGAAGGGGATATTTGCGATTAGCAATTTGCTAATCGCAAATTGCGAATATTTTCAAGGGTGCAGGAGTGTCACAAGAACACCCTGCTGCACCTCTGAAACTGACATGTGTGGGCATATGGCGCACATACATGCCCTAAGGACATGTATGAGCGTCATATGCCAAAAACAAAAAAACAAGGGTTTCCCTTTTCCTGGTTTTTGTAGATAGATAAGACAGGTTATGAACAGTCTTATTTATCAAGTTCTAAGTCACATGAATATGAGGCACCCACAACTGGTAACAAATGTACAAATAGAACTACTGAATGCAAATGTCCTTTTTACATGCAATTATCTTTTTTCAAGATGGCAAGAGGTTATTGAAATACTAGAGTCATATTAAAATTCACACATTTATTTAGTTTATCCGACAAGGTAATACAATTTTTAACAATTTCATTAAAAAACAACGACATTACATTAAAAAACATGTGAAATGCAATGCAATTAAAAACAAAAGCAAAAAAGCACAGGGGTTGTCGACGCGGCGTTTCGGTGAACTGGATTGAACACCTTCTTCAGGACTATGCTTTTTACGGTTAAAACAATTTTTTAATTATTTGTATTGGAGTTTTTGGTTTCTTGCTCCTTTCCCAATTTTCAATTAAACTGCCTTTTGTTAAAAACAGGTTATTTTATTACCCAAAAGTTGGTAGCAGTATTTGATCCAGGGTTGATTCTCAATTTCTTCCCTTCGGACCTTTACTGAGGCTCTTAAGCTTAATGCCCTATGGATCCTTTATAGGACGGGTGTATATATTTTCTGCGTTAAAAAATAGCTTTGGCTTGTATTTCTTCCTCCATTTTCTTTCTTGTATAGTTCTGCTGCCTGATGGCGCTTGGTTATCTTTTCAGGAATTTTCTTGAAAGACTGCAGACCCGCATCCACTCCGTCCTACGCCGAGACCGTAACTAAGTCATATGCCACCTTTGAATTTTAAATAAATTGCTTTTTCAAAAGAATTCGCAACTTACCACCAACTAGAAGTTGGTGGTAATTTGCGATTCCTTATGGGCATTTTTGCATTGATTTTTCTTTGATACATTGCATTTAAGGAATCACAAAATGTGCGATTCCTTAAGAGCAATCGCAAAATAAGGAATGGCAAATTTTGCGATTCCTTATTTTGATGCAAAAATGTTTGATACATACCATTTATCAACTTAGCATTGGCAAAGGCCGAAATTCTGTGAATTTTGGCCTTTGCGAATGCTAATTTGCTTGATATATATGGCCCTTAGAAACAGGTGCTGCTTCTCAAACCTGACCAAAACGGAATAAGCCTTCACAGAGCCCCACATTAGGTTTTGGCCCTTGGCCTCTCATTAATTTTTTGCAAGCCAGGTAGGTTGCTACTTTATAAATATAAGGGCCAGAGCCATAATCTTGATGCTTTCCAATAGCACATTAAAGCTCATTCCTCTTTGCAATGGAAAACCATCACCATAGTGGACTATAAAAAATGGCCTTGTGTGGTTCACCTTGCCAGACACAAAAACTTGTACCTCAAAGTGTAAAATGCGGCAAGCAAGACAAGAGACAAGACAGCTACATAGTACTCAACCATCACACCAAAAAACATCTTCAAAAACTAAAAAGAGCACAGCAGGCAAATTACACACTGCTGGGCCTCAATCTTGCCCATTGCGTACAAAAGCACTTCACATTCACAGCGCACTTGACACCCCAATATGAGTTGATCTTGACTCTGATTAGGAAAAAACCCTGAGCTGTGAAGCTTACAGTGCCATGATGATGTACTGATCACGGAAATGCCCAAACAGCTGCTAATCAGACACCTTAGTAAATAAGGGTCCCACTGGAGTTGAGTCCAGTGATGAGCAAACAAGGCACGGCCCTTCTGAATAGTCTGATCAAGTGACACAGAGAATGTTATATTATTATTATTATTATTATTATTATTATCTTTATTTCGACATATGAATGTCATAAAAGAAGCACAGTAAAATACAGCTTTAAAAAATGTTAAAACATCAATTGCTATGAAGAGTTTAAAAAAGGAAATAAGACACACATTTTCCAACATCCTGAAACGGGCGTGACCATTAAACTACCCCTTTAATACAACATAAACTCGTTACCCCCTACCAGGTTACACCGTTCATAATAATTCATTATTCCAGACTTTTCCTCCTGATATTCCACATTGAAGCCAAAAATTTCGTAACCCCAAAAACAATAAATGGCGACAGGTCAGTTTTTAATATTCGATATGATTGGTGGTGGTGCCTGATGCCCATATTTTTGCAGATGGGAATTATCCACTTCTTCCTAGGAGTCATGTAGGAGGGGCAGAAGAAGACCATGTGTACGTCCGACTCTATTTCAGCATCGCACACTGGGCAGTTTGGAGGGGCGTCATGGTACCATCGTGTTGTTAGACATCTGAGCGGTAGGGAGTCATATCTCCATAGGAGGTATAGCTTCCTATGTGCGCTCGGGCTAATTATGTCCAAGTCAGGCTCGAATTTGTAGTTATCCTTTTGCTCGAGAAATGACATAGTTAATGGCCCTGTTTTGGAGTTAGATTGGCAATCAGACACATTTTTATGGTAATATTTTTTCACCAATTCCCGCCGGGATAGCCCACTACATACTTCTGCGGGGTTCCTCCAAACTTGGGGATAACGCAATCTGTCAAACTCTTGCCTAATATGTTTGAACCATGGGATATTCCATATGTTTGGCAGCTGTAGGAGTTCAGTCAATTCACTCCTATAACTGGCCAATTCAGGAGTCGCCCATAGTCGTCTCCAAAAGGCAAGAGGTTTTAGACCTAATTCCTCCTTTATTGATCTAAGGCCCAAATCTAATCTAATGGGGAGAAGGGGCGTGCCAGGTGGTAGAGTTAGCAGCTGCCTAATAAACCTGTTTTCGGTGGTGATAATGTCTGGGTGGCAGCAATGTCCCTATAACTCGGCCCCGTAAATCACCGCACCCCGTGCCTGCAGTTTAAAAATTTCAAGAGGAGGAGATACTGGTTTAAAAGTAGTTTGTTTAAGGAGTTTAAAAATCCCGCCTATTTTTTGGGAGAGCTTTAATTGGGATTTGATCTGGTGGTGTACCCAAGTCATTTCCTCGTTCAGAGTTAGGCCCAGGTACTCAAATGTTGAAACTCTCTCCAAGCGAACACCTTCTATAGTAGGGTTAGGACGAGACGTTCTCGGTGGATTGAAAATCATGTACTTTGTTTTAGATTTGTTTATTTCCAGGCCCCTCTCATGGCAGAAGGCAACAAAGGCGTCCAGGACTCTCTGTATACCCATTGGTGTCTTTGCGAGCAACAAGGTATCATCTGCGAACATGATCGCAGAGATACCTGTTCCCGCCAGCCTAGGAGCGTCCCTATTTTGGACCCTGTTCAGGTAGTCAATCACCCCGTTTACTAAGAGGCAAAACAGGGTCGGTGCTAACACACAACCCTGCCTTATCCCCCTGCAAACGGGGAAGGCTGCCGACAGGGTCCCTTGCCTCCCACATCTTACCCTTGCAAAGTTCTGTGAGTGGAGGCGAATTAGGATATTCAAGAGAGGCGAGGGTATGCCTAAATCCCTTAATACGCTCCAAAGTTTCCCCCGTGGGACCAGGTCGAAGGCCGCACGGAGGTCAACAAAAACAGTATGCAGCGAGCCCCCCTTTATTTTGACAGTTTTCCAGAACAGCATCTTTAGTCTGAAGATCTGGTCTACGGTGGATACCTTCTTTCGGAAACCCGCCTGGTAGACACTCAAGATTTTTGAATCTTCTATCCATTCTAAAAGGTGATCCAGGATCAGCCTTGAAAAGAGTTTCTGCGAAACATCTATAAGGCTGATAGGCCTGTAATTCAGTGGTAGGAGAGGTGAGCCTTTCTTAAATATTGGCACCGACTCGGCCCCCAGCCAAGTAATGGGAGGAGCCATTCCCCCTAGAATTGCATTAAAGATTTTTTGAAGGTAGGGGGCCCATATCTCGGGTTCCTGTTTGTATAAATCCCCCGGTACCATATCCAGGCCTGCCGCCTTGCCCGTAGGGAGATTTACTATTGCGGTTCTTACCTCAATCAAGGAGAAGGTGAGCTCAGGCCGATCACATTCCAGGGAATGTGCCTTGGGAGGTATAAGCCCCGAGTGATCGTTGGGTGCTTCCTTATAAAGGTTGACAAAATGTTGTTCCCAAACCTCGGGTGAGATATTCGGTGTCACTGCTTGATCAGGCTCCACCGAGCCTGTACTTACGATTTGCCAAAACTTGCGGGCATCTTTGACCGCCAAAGCTAAAGTTAGATTGGCCCATTTATCAACTTCCCATTCCTCCCTGGCATGTCGTGTGAGGTCCCTGTATATTTGCCTCTTTATTTTTATTAGGGGCCTGCTAGTGTTTTGTTTTAACGCCTCTAGGAGCTCCCTTTTTGCCTGTCTGCACGCCTTATTGTACCAGGATGGCGTCCTGTAGTGCCCAACCTTTGTTACACCAACGGGATTTAGGGTTTCTTTTATGGCACTAACTAATGCTTTATTTAAGTTGCCTAGTTTTAAATGGAAGTCACCCGGGGGGTGCTCCGGGGCAAGTGCGGCAACACCCTCAAGTACTGGTAATATTTGGGTATACATTTTTGCCATTTCGATTGAGTTTTTGACCAGCTTGTCCCATATAATCCTACGTCTGTTACTGGACAGTGTAGCTGCGTTTAAGTTGTCACATTTAGGTAGAAGCACCTCACCAGCACCGGGGATCCTAAGAACTAACGTCAATGGGTCATGATCGCTCTCCTCCCTCTGTATGATCTTAAAGTCTACAATTCTTTTCCACTCCCTACATTCAATAAACATGTAGTCTAGGCGTGCCCTCCTTCCCGACTGGGAAAAAGTAAAGGCGGGTGGCACATCTGACTTCACACGCCCATTGCATGCCCTTATCGAGTGGGTCAATGTTAAAGTTGTGATCTGTAGGGCTAATGGGGACCATACTCTCGCAACAGGTCCAGCTACTTGAGGGATTCCCCAGACATCGTCCTCTTCCTGGTTTACTGCGTCTAGCAAACCTGCCAGAGGTTCAAACTGAGAATTGAGGTCACCTCCCACCACATACATAACTCTCTCCGGAAAGTGGGTTAAAAAGGTGGACAGTTCATCAATTGTTTTCGAGTTAACCGAAACACTAACTGGCCTAGAATAAACATTTATAACTCCCAGCCTAAAACCATTCGGCCACTCTAAAACCAGGCACTGGACATCTTCTGAAAGTGTCTCCAGGGATTTAACACTGCAATCCAAGTGCGTTGCCACCCAAATTGTTAGCCCCACCAAAGGGCGGCCTTTTCCTGCCCATTTAGCGGCAACTGAAAATGACGCAAATCCCATACGATGTTGCTCCTCCCGTGCCCATGTTTCTTGGAACATACATATGTCAGCGTGGTCGATGTAAGCGCCCTAGTCTGGGCAAACTAGTTTATTACAGAGACTCGCTATGTTCCATGAAAGGATTTTAAGTAACTTACAGTCAGTTGACGCCCTACGTAAGGGCTTAGGGGAATGAAGTATAAAAGTATTCTCCTGACTGTTAGGCACAGGGATGACTAAAGGGTCTATAGTGCTTATCACCTCCAATTCAGACTCTAAAATTGTTTTAGAATTAGAATGGGCTGCCCCGGAACTCCTCTCCTTTCCATGGTCTTGGTTCAGTCAGTCTACCTCTTCAAGACAAGTGTACCTATTGGGGTGCATGTAATTTATTTGCATTGGCGATTGGTGTCTTGTGGGCCTATACCTTGTCCCATCAATGGCAAAGCCCACCCTGGTCCAACCTTCATCAACCCCCCAATGCCCATTATTGTTCTTCCTTGGCGGGTAGAAAAAGGAAAGCAGTAGCGGTTGGATACTAGTAGTTCCCGAGCCCCCTAGCCAATTGGTGATATGTTGGACGATCTGGGAGCTCTTAAAAGTAACCAAGATGCAATCCCCCTTAATCTCCTTACTGGCTTTCCCCACCCATGGGACCCGCCTGACCTTTAAGATGTCCCCCCTCAGATTTGGTGGCAATGGTCTATGAATGTTAAGCCAACTAATCACCTTATTTCTGAGGGAATCAAATGGTTCCGTCATATTGGTGGTAAGTTCTGGAACTCCAGCCAGAATTGCAGTGTAGGCAGCAGCTTCAGGCGGGAGGTTAACTGTGTGTGATCTAATCGGGGGCGGAACATTTTGTACATTTGGGACATTTGCCTTGCTCTGAATTCTTCCTCGCCTTGGGGAGGTGGTAGGTGGTGGCAATTTAGATTTCCGCACTTGTGGTACAGGGGCGGTTTGTCTTGGTAATGGGATTGGTATAGAGGTAGGAGGAATAGGAATGGAGGGGGGATGGGCTGGGGGAGCAGTTATTGATGTGGGTGCGATAGAAGGGCCTATTACTAGAGCGGCCCCAGGGTTTGCCACTGAAATTGCTAGGGGATCTGATACGCAGGAACTAGTCCCCTGAGCTTTTAAATCATCCTTCATATCCCCCATAATTATCTCAATTGCTAATAACCGATTATCAATACAATCAAGTCTCCTATTCAGAGGTTCTAAAAGTCTCTCCATTACATTAGTAATAAGTGATATAGAGGGATCCCCTTCTGCCCTTGAGTTTTCACCGAAGACAAATGGGACTCCTGTCCCTGATAGCGACACTTGGGTATGACATAGTGGGGACATAGAAACATTGGCAGTTAAATGAGGGGATCGTTCCATTGAATCGGGAGTTACTGCTAGATTGTTAGGCGCTTTGTCAGTTCTTGCCCTTTTCACCCCCTTAGATTGTCTAAATATTTTCCGTTTTGGAGCAGCTCCTTCTTTAGTACCCCTTACTTGTCTTGAAATCAAATCCAACCCTGTTCGTGTAGGTGAAACTGGTTTGGGTGATAGGATCGAGGTAGTGCCAGTGGCAGAGAGGTGGGAGTATCACGCTGGGAGTGTGAAGAAGACCTAAGCTGTAAAAGAACAGATTCAATAGTTTGGTCTATGCTGTCCAGTAGCGATAGATGGGTAGCCTCCAGTGATTCCTGGGATGGAGTAGTTAAAGTTAGTGATGTAGAGAGGCTTGTAATTTCAGTGTCAGTAGTTAGCTGGGCTTCCAGGGTAGTCATAATATTACTTGCGGTACAATTAGTTTTGACCAAAAAATTATCCAAAGTACCTTTAGTCTTGGCAGACACCGCCGTTGCTTTGCTCCGGGTCTCCCTAGTGGCCATAGTAGAGGATTCCTGGGTTACAGGGAGACCAGCAGGGCAGCTTAATCCGAGTAGATTATCCCGCTAGATATTGCTGGGTGGCCCGGTCCGGTCTCTCCTGGGCTCGAACGGGCTAAAACCGGCCTGCCCTTGGCCCGGGCTTCGCCCGGCGCCGACCCGCGCGCGTCCCGCGATGCGCGGATCACTAGTTAACTATATAGTTGATGGAGGGGGTGGGAAGAGGAACCAGATGCGGCCGGTGTGCTCCCGCACAGGCTGCTGGTCCTCGCAGTCCCGCTCCCACGGCGATTTTGAAGCTATCCTCCGGTCCGCAGTCCCTCAGTCGGCAGTGGTCCGGGATAAAAAGATTAAAAATGCAGAGTCCCAAATAGGAGAGCTAGCAGAGAGAGCAGGGTCACAATCCGCCTTAGACCCACGGCTGCGAGCGGCTCCCGCGAAGCGGGGGCCACGAGCCGTTATGTGCTTGATGGAGGGGGCGGGAAGAGGAACCAGGTGCGGCCGGTGTGCTCCCGCACAGGCTGCTGGTCCTCGCAGTCCCGCTCCCACGGCGATTTTGGAGCTATCCTCCGGTCCGCAGTCCCTCAGTCGGCAGTGGTCCGGGATAAAAAGATTAAAAATGCAGAGTCCCAAATAGGAGAGCTAGCAGAGAGAGCAGGGTCACAATCCGCCTTAGACCCACGGCTGCGAGCGGCACCAGAGAATGAGTGTGAAGCTTCGCCATGCATCCCATCCCTAGCCTTCACAATATTCAGAAATGGTTCTATGCCCTCACGCAGCACCATGCATTCTTG
This sequence comes from Lissotriton helveticus, assembly GCF_964261635.1. Lineage (NCBI taxonomy): Eukaryota > Metazoa > Chordata > Amphibia > Caudata > Salamandridae > Lissotriton > Lissotriton helveticus. The sequence continues at coordinate 773,514,948 of NC_136070.1, read as the reverse complement.
GTGCCTGCAGTCATCACCTTCCTCACCTCTCTTTCCTGCTTCTAATAATATCCGCTATCTAAAATAAACAAGCTTATCTTAGTTGAAAATGTAACCTGTCTAGAAGAAGACAGATCTGACTGGTAAATACAACTTGGAGTCCAAATTCCACATATGTCCCGTCCTAGTCTTTTTACATGGAAAGTATATCATTGATCAGACCAAGCTTGACAACAATATACACTTAGCAGAGGATCTTATTGGGCAGCTATTAGACTCCCTTTACATTGGAAAAACGTAATCTGACAGACAATTCTTTGTGCTAAAGATGCAAATCCTCTCATGCTAATCTTATTAATATGCTGGTAACCTGAGATCTGTCCTTCGAGTTTTGTTGTAGAGTGCCCTCATGATCCCTCCCTCTCCCAAGACATGTCTATCCATGCGGAATGCGGGTTCGGTTTGAGGGGAGTGAACCCATTGGTGGAGCACAATAAGTTGGGAGACCCAATAGTATATCTTTACGTTTGGGAGTGCAATCCCGCCGTCGTACCAATCTCTAATCAGTTTGTTCATGGCTATCCGGTTTCCGTCCCAAAGGAGGCTGTGTACTTCCGCTTCGATCTCTCTGAAATATGATGGAGGAACCGGAAATGGGGTATTCTGCAAGGCGTAAAGAAATCTGGGGAGAGCCTTCATTTTAAAGAGTGCCGCTCTTTCTAGTAGAGTCAATGGTAGGGACTGTCAATGCTTGGTATCTCAATGTAATCTTTTCAGGGGTTTTAGGAGGTTTTTACTCATAAAATCACCTGGGTTCACTGTAATGTGAATCCCTAGGTATTTAAAGCTGTCTTCTACCACCCTCACCTCACATCCCTTAGGTATGACCGGCGGGGGGCTACTCAATACATACAGGATATACTTGTTCCAATTGATTGTATGCCCAGAGTACCTCCAGTACGTCTCGCAGTTATTTAATAGTCTAGGTAACAAACGTCTTTGGGATGCAATGTATAACAGGACATCATCTCCATATAAGGATATCCGGTTTTCCCATCCCTCTGTCCATCGGAGCCCACGGATAATAGGGTCTCTTCTTATCCAGGTCGCCAATGGTTCCAGCACAAGGGTGAAGAGGAGCGGTGGCAAAGGGCAACCCTGCTGTGTGCCACACTCCTAGGGGAATTGACCAGACATTCTTTTACTACTACTTGTGCAAGAGGTTTTTAGTTTAGTAGCCATATCCAAGAGAAAAATTTGAGCCCAAACCCCATATTTCCAAGGACGGTGTAGAGAAATGGCCACTCGACCGTATCAAAGGCCATACGTGCGTCGAGAGATAGGATGATGGCATCTTCCTAAATAATATCTCTATCGCCCACCACCCTATGTAGACATCTCAAATTAAGTGCTGTATTCCTACCCGGCATCAATCCAGATTGGTCTGGATGCACTAGTTTCGTGAGGTGGGGCGTCAACCTGCTGGCCAATGCTTTGGCCAGAATTTTGGCCTCTACGTTGAGCAATGATATGGGGCGGTAGGATGTGAATTCTTGGGCCGGTTTCCCCGGCTTGCTGATGGCCACTGTTGTTGCCATATGCTGGTCTTTGGGGAGCTCTCCTTCCTCCAAGATGGTCTTGTACATAGTCAACAAGTGGGAGATTAATTTTGTTGCTGCTTTTTATATAGCTTGTTGGGGATGCCATTTGGCCCTAGAGATTTCCCTGACTGTATGCTTCCTATGGCGGGCGCTATTTCTTCTGACGAAAAATCAGTCTCTATTTTTTTTTTATTTGAAGAGTTTTATATAGCATTGGCTAGACCCGAAGGTATCAGAGTGCTTTGCATGATGAATATCGTTACAAAAGAACAGTGTTACACATAGTTACGAGTTACTAGAGAAAAACATAGAATAGAGAAACACAGTCTAACATAAATACATCCGTTAATAGAGCAAATTAGATAACATAGAACACAATTCATAAGGGCATTGATGGTAGAGGGGGGAAAAGTACAGAGGTTTGAATACAGATCAAGTCTGGAAGACTGGACAAGAGAAGAGAACTTCAGGGGGTACCAAAAAAAGGCAGATTGAGCGAGTCGAACAAACCGGAGAGGGTCCAGCGATCAACAACAACCAGTGCCCTACTTCTTCCCTGAGACGGGTAGCAAATTAGAAATGGAAGAGGTGAGAAGGAAGGAGTGAAAGGGTGCTTCACAGGGTCAAACAAGAAGAAAGGTGTGTAGCAGACTCAGAGGGGGTCGACATAGGGCTGGCTAGACCTGAAGGTATCAGAGCATTTTACATGATGCATATTGTTACACAAGAACAATGTTACATAGCTACATGAGTTACTAGAGAAAAAAAACATTGAATAGAGAAAAACTGTGTTACATAAATACATCCATTAATAGAGCAAAGTAGATAACATAGAAAAACAAGTCATAAGGGGCAAAGATGGTAGAGGGGGAAAAAGTAAAGGGCTTTGAGTACAGATCAAGTCTGGGAGACCGGACATGGAGAAGAGAACTTCAGGGGGTACCAAAAAAAAGTCAGATTAAGCAAGTCGAAACAAACCGGAGAGGGTCCAGGGTTCAACAAAAACCAGTGCAGGACTTCATACTGAGACGGGTAGCAAATCAGAAATGGAAGGGGTGAGAAGGAGGGAGCGAAAGGGTGCTTCACAGGTCCAAACAAGAAAAGAGGGGGGTAGCAGACTTATAGGCAATGGTTACTTCGGTAGTTTGAGAAAACAAGGGTACCCCAATAGTTAAACCTGGGGTTAAAGTCGTTTTTGAGGGAGAACAATGGTTTTCGGTGGCCTAAAAAGGTCCTTATATATGTGAGAATTAATAGATGTTATTTGAATTAATCAAAAGATGGGAGAGGGCGTTCTTTTGTAGGATAGCGTATAAAAAACAACTTTATTCTATTTATAAACATATATTTTTAAACATATATTTCAGGTGCTCACATTGGTGACAAGGTGCATAAGGTGACTAAGTGAAAATTTACAAAAACTATATACAAATGTCACACAAACAAGGATATATTCCACATAAATATATACAGTGGGGCAAGGAATTTCCTTGATGGGGTCGACGGCGTTTCGATCTATATCAATTTAGATCATCATCAGGACATGGTGAGCTTTCTTAGGTTGGTGGAAAAATCTTCCATCCAATTTAGGCAAAGGAATAATTAATTTGATTGCCTACTATAAAATTTGGTATCTAGTGTCTTCCAACAGTGGTGTTAGTTAAATTTCCATAGGTTTTCATGGCGGCCACAATCCAGATTCAAATGGTTAGATTTCATAGATTAAGCGAGCCAGGTGTTGACGATCTTGTTTCTTTTATTCTAAAACGGTTAATTTGGCCTCGTCCCGGCAGGAGTTAATCACCGCGTCCGCGGGTACGATCGCTCCGCCTTGCTGATCCGGACGCCGGATCAGCGAGGCAGAGCGATCGTACCCGCGGACGATATAGATCGAAACGCCGTCGACCCCAGATGTATTGAGGGGGTCTTTGTTATGGCCCGCTGAATATGGGTGCTCACTAGGCCAGCGCCTCATCTGCCTAGTTTCCCATGACCGGCAATGTCGTAGGACCACCGCAAGTAGATTGCGCACCCCCACCCCATAGCCTGCCAGCACCCAATGCTGAATGTGGCTGACCATGTAGCAGGAAGGGGCCCTCCCTGGTCACAGGGCCCCCAGGACAATCATGCCACAAATCACGGGGCCCATTCCATGGCGGTCTACACACCGGGCTCACCAGTTTTCGGGCTTCTTCCACGCCGCGTCTCCAAGGTCGGGGCAGACCGCACCTGACTCAATCTCCAACGAGGCCAGAGCGTGGTATTTCAGAACCACAGTCTATCAAGGCCCGGCTCTGCAGCATTTTCCAGGCCGCATCTGAGCGGGCGGTCTAAACTGGAGCGTGAGGGGTCCCTGCAGCGTGTCAGATCCACTCACCAGCCGTCGCAGGGCTCAGATGGTCTGCCTCCGTCCCCGACCACACTCGATCTCGCCTCTGGGGGAGCCAGCTGTTCACACAATTTATGATCTCTTCACCACTCGAGGCCCCGGCTTCAGTCTTTTGCGCAGGCCGCAGTTGATCTCGGCGATATAATCACTTAATCCGCCATCCTTTTCGGGTTGAGGTTAGTTTGTTCTAGCCCCGACTTGATCCAACGCCTTTCCAGCTCTTTTTTGGAATTTCGCCTGCAGATTATTTCAATGATTTTTGGGGAATGTTCTGGGGCGATACGAAGCTGCTCTAGGCGGCAGCCATTTCCCTTGGCTGCCGGCCGAGACCCCCACAGTTACGCTATTCATAACATTTTTATATCTTCTTTTCTAATAGATTACCTCTCATATGGCAATGTGATTCCCTCTAGTTTCAATGACCATAACCCTATTGAAGCACATTTAATGCTGGCCACTAGGCCAAAGTACAATATGGAGATTGGGGCACAACTTCTTGATCCCACTACAGATGCCCTAAGATTGTAATAGAGATCTGTAGAACCTAATAGCCTATTCCAGAAGGTAATAGCGGTAAACTACCCCCAGTGCAGGCATGCCTCACTGAGACTGACACTGCCAACGTTGCAGTAGTTTTCTATGTACATCTCTGTGATGCAATAAAAAAGAGCTTATAGTCCCAAACCTCGAACACACTAGTAGACCATAGTGTTTCGATCAGGATTACTTGTGTGTAAATAACCATATGCAACGTACCCGTAAGACCATACCAAAGAACCCTATAGCTGTAGCTAAAGACCACAAACAATACAAGCGGGCACTTCTAATAAGAAAAGTTGAATTGGTGACACAACAATGGGAATTACTTATTTTTGCTGCAAACAGGAAGAATAGCAATCTCTTCTGAGCTTCAGTTAAAAAGATGAAACAACCCAATTGCATTGATCTCAAGCTTGGTTGTTATATCTCCAGTCAGGACTGGGAGAACCATTACTCCAAAATGTATGCCCAGGCTAACCTAACTATAGACACCCTGCTGGATCCTGATTTTAGTTTAATTCAACTGACCCTGGAAGAGGCAGAGGAGGCTTTACAACAGAGTGCCGGGGGTAAGGCTCCTGATCCTGACGGAGCGACCCTAGATCTTTTAAAAAACAACCGACATTCTGGGCACCTTTACTACTGAATGTCTTAAACAGCCTAGTTACTACTCCCATTCCTGAATCATGGTTGACTTCGATCAAAGTGCCTATTTTTAAAAAAGGGGACCACTCTCAGCCCAGTTGCTATAGACCCATCCCTCTAATAGATACTACTTTAAAAATAGCCGGCAGAGTCCTATACAAATGCATAAACGACTGGGCAAAAGAAAAAGCAATATTGCACACCAGTCAGTATGGCTTCAGACCCAAAGTGGGTACTATAGAGCAGTGCCTAAACCTTAAATTAATCATAGGAAAGTATACATGAGCAAGACGTTCCCCAGTGTACCTAGCTGTTATGGATCTATCAACAGCGTTTGATAGTGTTAACTGGTCGAAGTTATGGTCTATTTTAATCTCCCTTGGTCTAGAAGAAGCGTTAGTAGACTTTTTAGCTTATCTGCACAGAGGAATGAAAGACAGAGTAAGGATTAACATCAATGGTGAGGTCTCAAATGATGTTAATATTACACGAGGCGTGAGAAAAGGTTGTGTTTTTAGCACTGCTTTTATTTACTTTATGTATTAATGATCTTCACTCTTTTTTAACTACTGTTACTACCGATGTTCCTTTGATTCGAAGTTTAACGCTAAGCGCTTCAATGTATGCGGACAACTCTGAGTTGATGGCCCACACACCGAAGGCCCTTTCCCTTTTAGTGAATGGCTTAGTTACATTTATGGCATCATTAGACTTACAAACACATTTTAATAAATCTTTTATTCTGTCCTATGGCCCTCAGAAATACAACACACCATCCCCGAAATCAAACAAAAATAGGTTATTCAGCACAAGCACTTTCACCTTCCTAGGCATGATTTTTAATGATAAGGGTTTTGTAAAAAACATATAGTAAACAGTGGGAATAAATTGTCTAGAGCCGTAGGTTCGTTACTCAGCCTGCCATGCCCTAAGAAAGCGAATGTTTTAATTCCCTCACTGCAGAAGTGAATGTTTTAATTCCCTCACTGCAGATCTATAGATCACAGTGTCTACCGTCCGCGACCTATAGGGCTGAGGTTTGGGGAACTGAGAGTTGCCACCCAGTGCAATTAGAGGAAAATACATTCTGTAGAAAGAGGCTGAGAGTCCCGATCTCTAGCTCTAGTTTCATCTGCCACAATGAGCTTGGTCTCCCCTTCGTTGAAGACTACATAAGTGCCCGCCCGCGAGCTTTTTTGGCATACAAGTTGGCAAAATACAGAGGGAGCACTCATGAAAGATATCATAAAAGATTGCATGCGACAATGGCAGGAAAATGTGAGGCTTCTCAGTCAGCGCCGCCCGTGGCCGTGCTCATAGCCCCTTCTGTGGTGGTCAATGACTGCCCCGCCCGCCGACTCCTGTCAGCTGGCGAAGGCGACGTCTGAGTGGTATGAAGGGAGGGGTCTTCAATGGAAATGCACTTTGTGTTCCAAAACGGACCCCGGCAGGCCTCGCATGCTTCTCCTGCGCACCTGCCTTCCTTCTGCTCCCTTGTTGAGTTGGATTGACGTCCAGGCTTTGCTCTTCAGTCTTCTTGCCAGGCTTTCCCTTTCCGGGTCGTTTGGTTGCTCTTCCAGGGCTCCAAGTGTTTTTTAAGTCTCCGGCTGGCAACAGTGTTTCCTTTGGTCCTCTCTCTTGCGGCTTAGTTAACTCTTCGTTGCCCTCCAGTCTGGCTCTGTAAAATAGAGGGAGAAATACTTCTAAAGAATCCTTGTTTCGTCATTTTCTGAGTTTGTTCTTTTTTGGCTGGTTTTCACTCCCATACTCATCTAATGGTTGTGTTCCTTGTTTGTTGAGGGTTGTGTATTCCGACCCTCCTATCTGCGCCTCGTCTCTTCACTCTACAAGGAAGCATATAAAGAGACAGTATCAGAAATCCACTTTTGATTCACATTAATTTTCCTGATCAGATCCTGCACTTTTTGCCTCATTTTTACTCTTATCTTTCTACTGATATGGGAAATGAGTTTTTTGGTTTGTCCCACGTTCAGGCAGAATAGATACCTTCTTTCCCTATGGGTCTCTTGATCTCCTAAGGCTTTTCCTGATTGTAGGAGAGAAGGATCTGCTTCTTATAGTTACCCCCACTTTTTGCTGATGTTTCACAGTTTTTGACTTAGACTGGCTGGGATCCTGCTATCCAGGTCCCCAGCCTAGCTGCTTTCTCCTCTAAATTGACTGCATGTACTTTAGGTACACTCCAGATTAGATTATGGGGTACCCTTATACATCCCTAGTATATGGTATACTATGTACCCAGGGCATAGGTACCCCAGAGGCCTCCCAGGGGCTGCAGCATGTATTGTACCACCCCTGAGAGACCACTCAAACTGACACCACAGGTCTGCTACTGCAGCCTGTGCAAGGTGGTGCATGCACCCCTTACTTAGATATAGGTTCACTATATCTACCTTATATCACTGCACATATAAACCTATCAGTCACCCCTATGGCAGGCCTTATCAATCCTGAAGGCAGGGTGTTGGATTTTATGTGAGAGGGTGCCCATGCATGAGCAGAGCCCCTCTGCAGCCTTCGGAACCTATTCTCCAGGGTTATTCTGTGATGTAGCCAACCATATACTTTTAAGTGCATTATACCCTTGCAGTAAATGCTAACTTTAAAACGGCTGCTTAGAAACATGTCATGCTTGGTGTCAAACCCCTTGATATCATACCTCCCCGCGGTATGATTCCACTCTCCTAAAGGGACATATGTGACACACCGGTACACCCGGTACCAGCTTTCTCGACCTGGGCATCACAAAATGGATGCTGCCAGCCACAGACACAAGTCTGCCCTCCTGCTGCTGAGCCAAGCTCAAGCAGGGGAAGGCTTGACAATTGGCTTCCTGTCACAGGGAGGTGTAACCACCTCCCAGACAGGCTTTAGTGTATTGGGGCTGGGAGGGTGCACACTGAGAGTGCTTTGATGTCTGCACTGGGGGCACATTTGGTGTCCCTGTGCATAGTCCAGCTCAAACCAGTTGCAGGAGCCATTTGCTCCTGCTCTGGTGTGAAACTGGACAAAGGACATGGGTGTAGTCACGCCTCTGTCCTGACCCTCCCATAGTTGTGTCCCCAGAGTTTGTCCCACCCCTTTCTTGGGTATAAAGTAGGAACCCCTGACTACAAAACTTTAGATTTTACCTGGACTAAACTCTGCTACAGAAACCAAGTACTTCGACGATTTGAACGACGCTGGACGACTGAAGAATCTCCCTATACAAATCTGACCGGTTTGCATCTCCGAAGCTCCTGAGAACTTTGAAGATTTCTGCAACACAGGAGGTGGGTTTCCGAGGACTCTGAGGTTGATCTGTGCTCTCAGCAAATCTGAGGCCTGTATCCCTCGTGGGGACCGTGCAACCCAAAATCCTGTGCATCATATACTTTTGCACTAGCATATGCTTTGCGGCAACCCTTGAGGCTGTGCTCTGGGCTACTCGTAGACCTGACCCCGAGCAGTGTTTCCACCAAAGATTTCCAGCCTACACTCCACAAGTGTTCCGTGGGCTGGTATTTTGTGATTCATCTTGAGGTACCTTCGCGATCCCTGGTCCGTTGGCCTGTGGGTCCCTGTGGAGGTAACTTTAACTTTCCATGGGCTTTCCTGGTTGCTCCAGCTGTGCCCTGACTCTCCATTGCTTGGAGAGTCCCCAGGACCTTGCTGGTCCTCACCAAAGCTGATTTCCTCTGACTGCGTGGGTTGCAGTTGCCAAGGTTGTTGGTGTTCCATGTGAACACTGACCCCCTAGCACTCAACATCCTTTGTGGGACAGCTCACCTCCGGACTTTGGTCATTGTCGACATCTCTTGATCCCCGTGGCTGCAGAATCAAGCATCATGTCAACTCACCTGAAGCACCCGACATCGGTGGGCATTCGTTTAGCGAGCCCCTGGTCACCCTGAAGTGACGCAGACTCTGTCCACTCTGCTTTCAGGTTCTTCTCATCTCGAAACCAGGCTTGGATTCCACCAGACAGTTTTCCTCTTCATGGCAGGAGCACTTTTCCGCATCACACCATTGAAAACGACGAAGATTCCCGACATCACTTGACACCTATGCACCCGGCTTCCCTGGGTTAGGTAACACAAGTACTCCGGTGCTCTCTAGGGTGCTGGCCTTAGACCCTTCTAAGTTTTAAAGGGTTTGCTCAAAGTCCTCTCTGAAGTGTCCTTAATCTTTAAAATTCCAACCACAACTTTCCCATAGAGTTGGACCGAGCTTGCGCCTGTATTCTCACACTGCAACCGTCCTCCTTGGGTCCCCTGTGTCACTACCTTGGGTGGTTCCTTGGGGTCCCAGCAATTCTACGTGCTCTAGGTACTGTGTCTAGTCAAGTCGGGGTTGTTTTACCACTTTTCTAGTATATGGTTTGGTCTCCCCCTGGAGCCCACTGTGTATTGTGCTATTTACTGTCGTTCTAGTGATTTAATATTGTGTGCTTTGTTCTCTAATCTCATAAAGAGGTTAGTAGAGAGTGTTTAGTAATAAATACATATATTTTATATATTTCTTGTGTGGTTCTCCTTTCATTTGGTCATTCAGGAGGTTCTGATCTGGTAAAACAAGCTGCTTTACATTCCTTTGAGACTTAGCCTGAAGGCTGCTCTCCATAGCTACCACTAGGATAGCTTTCAATAAAGGTTGTCTTTAACCTAATCATCAATAAGGGTTGTTTGGACTGGTACCAGTTGCCCACTATAATTAGTGGTAAGCATAGACCAGGCCAACTTCTCACAATGATTACGTTGGTATGTTTTATATGTCATCTTTTGTATGTGGCTAAACTTCCGCTGTCCATATATTCATTTAGTCAATTTTTCTTTTCTAGATATCTTGTGTGTCTTACGCTCCATTTGCAAATGTGCTCTGCATAGAAAGAACACAATATTGGCAGGTATAATATCATAATGTGAGATACATACATACAGCGAGGTGTTAGTAATAGCGAAAGTACTTACCTTTGTGTCTTTTCCCCTTAGGCGTCTTGGTGATACCCCAAGGATGATCCAGTGGATTCTTCTCCTTCCTTCTTTCCTTGTTTTGGCTCCCATTTTTCCCCATCTTCCCTCTTTTGCCTTGACCCTGTTGGGCGAAGGAGGTGGGTAAGGGAAGTTGAGACCTAGCATCGATTCCTATATTTCGCCCCTGCGGAAAATCCAGGTGAGCCCCACAGAAAATCCCCTTGCCAAAGTACATCGAATCCTGTCTCTGCTTGATTGGTCTCAAACAGCTATTTTAAAATCCTGAGGGCCCATGTTCTATTACCAAGAAACAGTTGCAGGTATTTGGTACCAACATGTGCAGGTGGAGAAAATAAAGAGGGAGTCCGCAAAACCGAGAGCATCGGGCTATCTAAGTAGAAATGAGGGACGTATCGGTTCATCCCAAAGTTACTTGATTGGCCATATGAATCACTGGGTGCGTAGTTTACTTTTCTGTTTCAGAGAAGGTACTATAAAATATTCATTGAACTTACCATTAGGCTTTGAAGCTAACCTAGACACCCATCCCTGTCCTGGTGATGGGAAATCAGGTCAATCTATGCTGCACTTTACATTTTTCTGGAGTTTTTATTCTATATACACCAAAACCATTCAGCTTCCTGTGATCAAGAAGATGCACATTAGTAATTTCAGAGACGCTAATAATGTACTACTCTGATTGGATGATGAGGTAATTATTAATTGTGTCACCTTGTTTTTGAAAGTCACAGTGCTAGCACGTAAGTCAATGTCTGCACTAGAATTTTAGCATGTTTTTGAGTCTACATCTGTATTTTAAATTTGCTGTCCTATGCTCGATATGAACTTTTACGGTATGCAGACAGAATATAGAGTTGGAAATGCCAACTTACACATTGAGGAGGAAATATCGTGACACAGAAATATCGACAACAAGAATACCGTGGTCAAGAATATTGACCTTAAGGTAAGAAATATCATCTTTAAAAATATCAGTCATTAATATTGTTTGCAAAAATATAGTTGCTTAAAATTGAGATTTTTAAAATTATGTATATGTATTTTAACTGTATTTGATCTATTTTTTTGTATACGTATTGTTTTTTTAAATATATGTGTTCAGTTTTTAGTAGTTATCTATTTTATTTTAACTAAATTTTGCTTTTTTTAGTTCCATAGTGGGATGTGAGTTTATAGGTGAATAGGGTGGTAAGTAATTTAATCATAAGACGCCGCGTCTTGGTGAACTTTGGCCAGCAGCTGTGGGGGCGAGTGTGTGGACCGGCAGCCCCTCCCCCTTCCCGCTCGGGGCTTCATCTACCTCTTGCGCCTCCCGCTTCGCGGGAGACGCCGCGTCTTGGGGAACTTTGGCCAGCAGCTGTGGGGGTGAGTGTGTGGACCGGCAGCCCCTCCCCCTTCCCGCCGGGGGCTTCATCTACCTCTTGCGCCTCCCGCGAAGCGGGAGACGCTGCGTCTTGGTGAACTTTGGCCAGCAGCTGTGGGGGCGAGTGCGTGGACAGGCAGCCCCTCCCCCTTCCCGCCGGGGGGCATTTGAATGCCTACAGGCTCCCGCAACGAGGGACGTACGCGGGCGGCTGCCGGGCTAAGCCCGGGCAAAGGGCGGGCCGCCTGTGGCCGTCGGGGGCCGGAGGAGGCTGGGCCAGGCCCCCCCTCTTTAATCTTGCATCTGCCAGCTGTCATACAAAGCTCCTAAAGGTACTGTGCAAATATTGCTGGCAGCGGATGGGCCTTCCTGACTGTCTATTTTGAATACAACCCCATTGCTAAAGTGGAACTGGTTTGGCAGCGACGCTTCGTCTGTCTGTTTTAATTTCTTTTCCCTTGGTTTGTTATCTTATGGTTATGGGAAAAAGGAAGGCCATTGAGGGTGGTGGGGTACACATAAATAAAAAAGGTAAAAAGGCCAAAAAAGTGCCCCATGCAGCGACAAACTGTGTGCTGACTAGGATAGAAGAAATAGTCAGCGAGTATGAAGAGGTCCTGGGCCGCAATAGTACCAAAATCGCGACTAGCGCCACTTGCCAATACCGTGGTCAAGAATATTGACCTTAAGGTAAGAAATATCATCTTTAAAAATATCAGTCATTAATATTGTTTGCAAAAATATAGTTGCTTAAAATTGAGATTTTTAAAATTATGTATATGTATTTTAACTGTATTTGATCTATTTTTTTGTATACGTATTGTTTTTTTAAATATATGTGTTCAGTTTTTAGTAGTTATCTATTTTATTTTAACTAAATTTTGCTTTTTTTAGTTCCATAGTGGGATGTGAGTTTATAGGTGAATAGGGTGGTAAGTAATTTAATCATAAGACGCCGCGTCTTGGTGAACTTTGGCCAGCAGCTGTGGGGGCGAGTGTGTGGACCGGCAGCCCCTCCCCCTTCCCGCTCGGGGCTTCATCTACCTCTTGCGCCTCCCGCTTCGCGGGAGACGCCGCGTCTTGGGGAACTTTGGCCAGCAGCTGTGGGGGTGAGTGTGTGGACCGGCAGCCCCTCCCCCTTCCCGCCGGGGGCTTCATCTACCTCTTGCGCCTCCCGCGAAGCGGGAGACGCTGCGTCTTGGTGAACTTTGGCCAGCAGCTGTGGGGGCGAGTGCGTGGACAGGCAGCCCCTCCCCCTTCCCGCCGGGGGGCATTTGAATGCCTACAGGCTCCCGCAACGAGGGACGTACGCGGGCGGCTGCCGGGCTAAGCCCGGGCAAAGGGCGGGCCGCCTGTGGCCGTCGGGGGCCGGAGGAGGCTGGGCCAGGCCCCCCCTCTTTAATCTTGCATCTGCCAGCTGTCATACAAAGCTCCTAAAGGTACTGTGCAAATATTGCTGGCAGCGGATGGGCCTTCCTGACTGTCTATTTTGAATACAACCCCATTGCTAAAGTGGAACTGGTTTGGCAGCGACGCTTCGTCTGTCTGTTTTAATTTCTTTTCCCTTGGTTTGTTATCTTATGGTTATGGGAAAAAGGAAGGCCATTGAGGGTGGTGGGGTACACATAAATAAAAAAGGTAAAAAGGCCAAGAAAGTGCCCCATGCAGCGACAAACTGTGTGCTGACTAGGATAGAAGAAATAGTCAGCGAGTATGAAGAGGTCCTGGGCCGCAATAGTACCAAAATCGCGACTAGCGCCACTTGCCAGATCGATGAGGCTCTGTCCCTGGTTCAAGGAAGAACAATCCCTTCCATGTTTACTAAACCAAACCCCCATAAGCATCCCGCAATCGAAGATCCTAGTACACCAGTCCTGTCTAAAGAGGGTCTCGACCTAAATCCCACCACCATCCCAGTCTCAGTATTCGAATCTCCCGGGGAGTCAGATCGGGACCATGCTTTGACCTCCATGGTACCCAGTTCGAACAGGTTTGCTGCTGTCGACCTGGAAGCTAAAGATACGCCCCTAATATAATTGGGGGGTAACATGGCCAGCGTAACTATTGAGAGTGTGGCTAGCTGTGATTTGTGTGGGTCCACTAAGAAGGCGCTATTAGAGAGGATTAGAGAGCTGGAAAAGGACATGGCATCCCTAAGAGACAAGGTTGAAGGTCTAATTGCTGGTCGGTAGGTACTACCTGCTGTCTCTGCCCCATCCCCCCCCAGGACCCAATACAATGTTCACAAGGGCTGGTCTAGAGCTTCCTAGGGTCCTTCCCCCCATTCTTCCCCCCTTAATAGACCATCGACCACAGGGCTCCCTGGGCATAAATACTATACCATCCAATGTTAGAACATATGCTGATTCTGTGGGACATAGGGTACCTAAGGGCCGTTTTGTGGGCCAGGCTTTCTCGCTGGTCGGTCACCATTGCCTGATCCCCCCAATCCAGCCCCAAATAAACTACCCACTAGCACAAGACCTCAAGGCGACCAAATACCTAACATTATCCACAGGCCAACAATATACATGACGCAGGTACCAAGACTTACCATGGTGGGGGGATATGAAAGTAGTGAGTCTATTCACAACAAAGCAATCCACTGGCTTAGGCACACAAGGGGTTGTAGATCCATTATACGGGAGGACATGGCAAAATTGAGGCGGGTCTCTATGGCTAATTCAAAGACTGACTGTATTGAGTTACAGTTCTTTGATCCTATGATTGCAGAGAATCTTCTGGCCCTTGAGTTTAGAATGTCCCCCCCCCCCCCCGAGCACTCATCCATCCAGGTCCGTCCACCGCTTACCGCTTTGGTCGGTGACCCGGGAGGCTAGGGATTCTGGGCTGAGTCTAGTCGACTGACTAGAAGAGGTTCGGACATCTGATCTTCCCCCTGTCCCGGAGGTGTACATATTGAGGGGAAAAGGTATGGGTCCTGGTTCGCTCGAGGTAGGAAGTTTAGCATGTGAGTCCTCAAGGGAGATTATAAAAGATAACCCCGACCCACCAGCGCCAGGTGAAATGAGATATACCAATCCTATTAACAAAACTACTGGGGTGTTCCAGCTGCTCTCCTGGAACATAGCAGGGCTGCAAAAAAAGTTAGCTCTTCCGGAATGGAATGAATTTATTGGGAAATACGATATCTGCTTGTTCCAGGAGACATGGAGTCTGGTCCCCCTACATATGCCTGGGTTTACTACATACTTCATTCCGGCAACTAGCTCAGGAAGAGGACGTCCTTCTGGTGGGCTCCTTGTATGGGTCAATATTGGGTTGAATTGGTCTGTAACCAAACACAATACCCCTTCACAGGACATCTTGTGCTTGTCAATTGAAGGCGATAAAAATGTTGCCCACTTGGAGATCTTCAATATCTACGTTAGAGGGTCTCCAGGTGCTCAAGCGACATCTATCTTGACAGCCCTAGATTTAGACACCAACGCAGGGATCATTGTTGCAGGTGACTTCAACTGCACTTTCGAACCCCTGAGCGCAGAAGACATCTTGGGCATTGGAGATGAGGACACCAAATGGGCCATTCCACCACTAAACATAGCCCCAATAAAGAAATGGACACAAAGAGCCATACAAATCAATGCCCTAACCTTGGAGCACAATTTAAGAGCAGCCAATGGTAGGACCCGTTCAGACCCTCGTGGATCATACACATTTAACAGCATTAGTTCCCCCTCCCGCATTGATTATATATTATTAGACATGCATCTATGGACTGACCTTATTGATATGGAGGTCATTCCAAGCCTCGATGGTGACCACAATCCTCTGTCCATGCAACTTAGACGACAGGAGGATACCACATCCATCGCGATGGATGTAACCTCGATGCTGTCAACAAGGGAGGTAATACGATCCAACTGCAATCGCCGCCTCCGGTGGCATATGGTGGCCAAGCAAGGCGAAATACTGGCTAACATTAGGGATTTCATGGAGCAGAGGACCTTGGACCTTGTACCATTAAACTCCACCTCTGAGGTTACACAGGACTCCAAGTTCCCCGGGCTATACCAGGAGACCATAGGAAGGTTGGGGGAATTTTTCCGTATAAAGAGTAATAGAGATCGGAAAGCCCATACCCTACAAGCAACCAATCTGTGGTACTCGGCTCTATGTAGGGAAAAAATACATGATTTATCAATAGCCCTTAGGGCAAAAGACCAGACTAAAATAAGCCTAGCAAGAAAGACTTACTCTAGGACAATAGACCAAGGAAAGCGCCTGTGGGAAGAATCACATTGGCAGGAGCTCAAATCCGCTGCACTCCAGAAGGATTCTATTACATTTTGGGAGCTCATTAATATAAGCACGAGGAGGGGAGCAGATCTGCTTCCCAATCACATTTCAGGTCACCAATGGTTTGACCACTTTCATGGCTTGTATTCGGGAGGTGTAGGGAGTATAACCCCCGACCAGGGGTCTCGGGCATTTATTACCGAGATCCCCAACTCAGGGGAGAAATTCGGGCTTAAAGAGGTGTCATCGGCCATCGCAAGTATAGCGCCAGGCAAGGCCCCGATGGCCTCCCTGGCGACTTACTATTACACAACCAAAAGCTGTGGGCCCTTTTCATTTTTTCGGGTAATGAACCTCATTGCGAGAGGACATCTTTTTCCAGATTCCTGGAAAGGCGCGTAGGTGGTGACCATCTACAAGAAGGGGGATAGGGAGGACCCTGCAACTACAGACCGATTAGCTTAATCGATGTAGTTCAGAAAGTGGTTGGCAGGGTCCTTCCTCATGAGGCTTAGGTCGTGGATGGACGAGGACAATGTCCTGTCACATTTTCAGGCAGGGTTCAGACAGGGGGTTGGCACGATGGACCAGGTCTTCAGATTCTTTACTATCTATTGGAAATCAGTGATAATCGAGAAAGGCAGCCTTTCTCGATTATCACTTTCTTTTTGGCATTCATCGACTTAAGAACAGCCTTCGGCCTGGTCCCTCGTGCCAAGCTTTGGCAAGTATTGTCTGACCTAGGCATTCCCCCGCTGATTCTGGATTTCATTATACGCCTCCACGAGGGGAACTACGCCAGAATTAGGTGGGGTCGCCAGGGCCAACTGACAGAGAAGATAGTGGTAGAGAGAGGGGTTCGCCAGGGTTGTGTTTTGGCCTCGACTCTGTTCTCCCTCTTTGTTAATGGGGTGGTAGACCATTTGAGGGAGGACCCAGCCGACGCTCCAACCCTGGCAGGAGAAAAATCGCCCACGCTGCTTTTTGCAGACGATGCCCTATTGATCTCAAAAAGCCCGATGGGACTGCAAAAAAACTATTAGATCGGTTCAGCCAGTTTTGTGACTCCAGGGGCCTGTGTATAAATACATCCAAAACAAAGCTTATGGTTCTGGCACCATCCAAACGGTTCAAGAACACCATCAAGTTGAATGACTCCCCATTAGAACTAGTCGAAGCTTTTTACTACCTGGGTGTACGGGTCAACAACTCGATGAGGTGGAACTCCCATCTCTCAAAAATGCTGCTTACCCACAAAGGAGTTGCAGGGGCAATCGCGAGACATCAGCGACTTGCTTACAGCAGACCAGTAGCCCCTGCCATTAAGGTTTATGAGGGAAAAGCCTTGCTTTTGTCCCTTTATGGGGCGGAACTATGGGGATTTGAGAACCTGACAGATCTAGTGAGATCTGAGAACAAGTTTTTAGAGATCTGATCTCGCTCCCTCCATCGACCCCACTAGTCCCGCTCCGCCATGACTATGGAAAACATCCATTCAACGAAATAGCAAGGTTACGTCCCTTATTATTCTGGGTGCACCTGAGAAGGACCCCAGAATTGTGTAACTATGCTTCTGCCTTGACCAAATTAGTCTGCTTAGATACAGGCCACAAGATAAAGTGGATATCTAAACTGAAACAGCTTGTGGGGGATATCGGACTGGCAGAGGCATGGGAAAGTCAGACCCCGCCGCCTAAACCGGCAGTAAAGAAAGCCTACTGGGAGTGGGTCACAATAGAAACCATACGAAACTCAAAGCAGGGCACCCTGACGGAGCAGTTCCTTGATCACAAGCCCACCTCTAAACTAGAACCCTTTCTTGATTTTATGAATCCCCGAGAGAGAGGGCATTATATTTGAAGTTGAGGTTCGGAACACTCCTATTGATGGATTTCACAGCAGGGTGGAATCTAAACATCGAGAAAGACAGCAGGTGCCCTGGGTGCACCTCCCCTACTGAATCCATTCCCCATTTTCTTTTCGGCTGTCCGGCGTACAAACACGCGAGAAGAAAATGGCTGAAACCCGTATGTACCAACCTGGGAGCAAAGAATTATAGGGAGGTGCTGCGTATTCTAAAAACGGACACATCCCTTAGTACCATCTGTGGGGCAGCTAAATACTTGGGCTGTGCATGGTTAACCAGAAACAAGCTTTTGAGGGTAAATACTGCTTAGACATGGGAATACAAGTGAGGCCCCCCGTTAGCACTGTGCTTTTTATTGTATATGATGAATTGCTTTTATTTTTGTACAGTTTTTAAGGATATTTTTATATTTGGTAACATTGTTTTAACCTTGTGGAATGTTGCTATTTGTACCGCTGTATGACAATGAGATACCATTTCCTTTCCATATTGGATTGTTTAAAAATGATGAATTTGGTTATGTGTACACTTTTATGATATTTTTTATATCGAATAAAGTCATACAACAACAACATCATAATAAATTAGTGATTATTTTTTATTTAGTAATATTTATTTAATTTAGATTTTATATTGTTAATTGAAGTAATTTATTATTAATTAATTATTAACTGGTTGTTAATTAATATGAATTAATTGGTCATTAATTATGGTAATTGTGTTATGTTTTTAGGAGCGGGTTGTGGGGTTTATGGGGTAAAGGGTGGAAAGTAATTTAATTATCATAAATTCATGATTTTTTAAAATGTATTAATATTTATTCACTTTAGATTTTATAGTGCTAATTGTAGGAAGTAACTTACAATTAAGCAATTATTAATTGGTTGTTAATTATTACTAATTAATTAATTGGTAAATAATTATGTTAATTTTCTCATTTTTTTAGGAGCGGGTTGTGGGGTTTATAGGAGTAAAGGGTGATAACTAATTTATTTTTTATTAATTAATAATTAATTGTTAATTAATGCTAATTAATTAATAAAAAAAATATGTCAATTGTGTAATTAATCTTAGATGTGTGTTGTGGGGTTTATAGTGGTAAATGATAAGAAGTTATTTATTTTTAATTAATTATTAAGTAGTTGTTAATTGATATTAATGGATTATTTTAAAATTAATTATGGAAATTGTGTAATGATTTTTAGGTGTGGGCTGAGGGGTTTATAGGGGTAGAGGGTGGAAAGTAATTTATGTTTAATTAATTAATAATTAGTTGATCATTAATGTTAATTCATCAATTGATAATTAATTAGGGCAATTGTTTATTTTTTTGGGTGAGTTTTTGTTCTATGGGGTAAAGTTTGGGGAGTAAGTTAATTTGTTTTTTAATTAATAATATTTCTTTAATTGATAGTTAATTATGTTACTTATGGAGGTACATTTAAAAAAAATTAGATGTGTGGTGTGAATTGTGTGGTGTTATATGGTAGGAAATAAAAAAGATAAAATGTATGTAATAATTAATATTTTTGTTTATAAATATTTTCTAAATAAAAATAGTTATTTGTTTGTATATTACTATTAAATGTATTTAATATAATATTTCTAGGTATTTGTCATATCTATTTAACATTACAATGTTTAGATTTATTAGATTTTTTTAAATATTTTTATATAATTTAAATTTTTTCAAAAATATTTTGTGTTGGTGATGTTTTGTTTATTTTTAATTTTGAACTGACTGGAGTGGGAATATAAATTTGTACCCCTCCGCTATCCAACACTTTCCCTATTGTTGCACTAACTGGAGTTTGAATAGTATTTTGTACCCCATTGCTATCCAACACTATCCCTACTGTTGCACTAACTGCTGTGGGAATAGTATTTTCTACCCCTCCGCTATCCAACACTTGCCCTACTATTGCACTAACTGGAGTGGGAATAGTAATTTTTACCCCTCTGCTATCCAACACTTTCCCTACTGTTGCACTCACTGAAGTGGGAATATTAATTTTTATTCCTCACCTATCCAACACTTTCCATACTGTTGCACCAACTGGAGTGGGAATAGTAATTTTTACCCCTCCGCTATCCAACATTTTCCCCACAGTTGCACTCACTGGAGTGGGAATAGTAATTTTCACCCCTCCGCTATCCAACATTTTCCCCACAGTTGCACTCACTGGAGTGGGAATAGTAATTTTTACCCCTCTGCTATCCAACACTTTCCCTACTGTTGCACTCACTGAAGTGGGAATATTAATTTTTATTCCTCACCTATCCAACACTTTCCATACTGTTGCACCAACTGGAGTGGGAATAGTAATTTTTACCCCTCCGCTATCCAACCTTTTCCCCACAGTTGCACTCACTCGAGTGTGAATAGTAATTTTTACCCCTCAGCTATCCAACACTTTCCCTACTGTTGCCTTCACTGGAGTGGGAGTAGTAATTTTTGCCCCTCTGCTCTGTTGGTGCGGTCCTTGCGGGTGATCTTGTAGCCTTCCGGGACGGCTACAGAGGCATTCACACACCCACTCACTTGTACAGCCACTTATACAACCATTCACTCACCCATATAGCCACTCATATAGCCACACACTCACCCATACAGCTACTCACACACCCACTTATTTGTCTACACAGTTACTCACACACCCACTCACTCACCCATACAGCCTTTCAACACAGCTGCTCAATCACCCATACCTGTACCCATTCTCCCTCACACACCCACACAAATACTTACATACCCATTCATATATCCTTACAAGCATTTACGCTCACTCACCCATACAGCCTTTCACATATACTTACTCTCCAATACAGCAACTCACACATTACCTTACTTAACAAAACACCCACCCAAATAGCCACTCACTTATCAATACAGCCACTTATACACCGAGTCACTCACTCATACAGCCACTCAGATACCCACTCACTCACCCATAGAGTCATTACAAGCCCCCAATCTACCCACAGAGCCACTCACACTAACCACTCACTCATACCCATACAGCCACTGACGCACCCACTCATTCACAAATACAGCCACTCATGCAGCATCTTACTTACCCACACAGCTACTCACACAGCCACTTATATCCCCTTATAGCCACATACACACCTATCAATACCCTAATCACACAACACACATACTCACAAGACTACAGTCACACAGTCACTCACAAAATATATGCTAGAAGTAGTATTGCTCAGTAGTATTGCAATTAGTATGCTAATTTAACTTTTGCAGTAGGCGTTTAACACCCAAAAACTCTTAAAAACACTTGCACTCACTTGTTGATGTCATCAGTGATGTGATTAATGCTGTAATTTGAGATGTCGTCAGTGATGTAATTTGAGATGTTGTCAGTGATGTCATCAGTGATGTCACTGAGCATGTCATGAGTGATGTAATATGTGAGGTCAGTAGAAGTGCGTTATGGGGGCATAAGTTATAGTTAGCTCAGGTAACTATAACTGCTGAATTTCACTGGTACTGTATGAGTGAAATCAGAGCATAACTATAACATTTATGTAACCTTTGGTTTTTTCAGTGAATGTCTACGGTTATTTTTAGTCTATTTTTTAACAATGAGGTCCATGTAATCTTTGTTTTTTTCTGTGAATTTCTACATTTAAAAAAATTATATTTCTTAACTATAATGTCCCTCTAACATTTGTTTTTTATATAAATTTCAAAAATGAGTTTTATGTACTAGTCTCCTTGTTTATTGATTGTTGGTGCTCTGTTTTTATTTGCTTGTGGATACTTTGATGTTTGTTTTATAAAGTTACTACTACTACTATAAAGTTCTAGGGATTTTTTATTTGATCTCCTAAGTGTATCCTATAACCTTTGAGAGTGAGTGTGTGAGTGAATGCATGAGTATCTCAGTGGGTGTATGAGTGAGTGTCTCAATGAGTCTGTCAGTGGGAGCGTGTCTTAGTGTGTCTTAGTGTGTCTCGGAGTGGCTGCATAAGTGCCTCACTGGGTGTGTGAGCAAGTGTGTGAGTCTCTGAGTGGGTCTGTGAGTGAGTGCGTGAATCTGAGGGGGTCTTTGAGTGGGTGAAAGAGTGTCTGAGTGGGTCTGTGAAAGGGTTTGTGTGTCTGTGTGAGTCTATGAGTGGGTAAGTGGGACTGTGATTGAGTGTGTGTGTGGCCAGGCCACATTTGAATAGGTGAGAGGTGAGAGGTGCTACACTGTCCCCCTCACCTGGCCAATTTGGTCCGCGGGCTGTGTGGCTCCTATCCTCAGGCTGATTTTGGCCCTAAGGAGCCAATCCCCCAGAGCCTGGCCATTATACTATGAGGAGGGGGCTATGCAACCCCCCTTCCCAGGTCAATTCTACACGCGGGACCCAATTTGGCCCAGTGGACCCCATCGCCTGGGGTCCGACCATTACACTATGGGGAGGGGGTCCATGCTGCTCCCCTCCCTGGGTGGATTTCAGCCCTGGGGACCCAATTTTTGGCCCTGATGACCCCATCCCCAGGGCCTGGCCATTATACTATGGAGAGGGGGCCCACGTGACTCCCCGCGCGGGTCGATTTTGCCTCTGGGAACATCATACATAGAATGGGGGAGAAAGGCCACGTGGGGGAGAAAGGCCACGTGGTCCCATCTCCCCATTCTAATTTTGACCCTAGGGACCCTAACTCTCGGGCATGGCCATTATACTATGATGATATGGGCCGCACAGCCTCCCCCCAGGCTGATTCTGTTCCAAGGACCTGACTTTTACCCCAGGGACCCCTTTAAACTAAGGGGGGTTTCGTGGCTGCTCTCCCTGGGCTGATTCCGGCCCTAGGGAGCCCATGCCCCAGAGACCTGGCCTTTATACTATGGGTAGGGGGTCCACGCAGCCCCATCCCTGGCCCAATTTCGACCCTCGGGCACGGTTTTAACCCTCATCGCCTGGGGCCCGGCCATATCTCCTGGGTGCATCCAGGGCACCCAGTTTGCAATGGGGCCACAGGGGAAACTCTAAGGTCCCGTGGTCATAGCGGGCTGACCACCACCTGTGGGAGCAAGCATTGCTGCTGCAATCAGGAAACTGCTTTAAATAGCAGCTACCTGCTTGCGGGAGCAATGTTTTCATTTGTTTCCCTGCATGCATATTTGTGTGCAGGGAAACAGATCAAAACTCTTTTTCTGCTAGCCGGAGCTGTGGCACAGCTCTGGCTTGCAGAAAGTGGAGTTATGTTTGCTTTTGCTTGGTCGTAGCTGTCAGCTCCCACCAAGCAAAAGTAAACAGATACCTCATAATGATGGGCACCTCAGGAGGTAAAATGAGCCAGCCATAGGGGTGGCAGTCCCAGGTCCATCCAAGGCTCCATTAAGGGGGCCATATGGTCCCCTTCATTGTAGTAGTTAGCCCCGAGAAGGTGGTGAGCCCCCTTAATTCGAAAGAATTGCCTCTGGGTGGTGGCAGTCCCTGGAGTTGTGGGGTGCCTCACAGGCCTCGCATTAATTTTATCTTTAGCCCCAGCCAGGGAAGTGGCAGTCCCCGGGCTACAAGGAAGACTGTACGGGTCCCATACAGTAATTTTATCTTTAGGCTCAGGGAGATGACAGTCCACTGTGCTGCATGTGAGGCTAAACAGGCCCTCACACATTCATTTTATTTTTAGCCCCTGGGAGGTGGCGGCCCCTGGGGCTGCGGGGGAGGCTGTGCAGCCTCCCGTATTCATTTTATCTTTAGCACCCCGGGGAGGTGGAGGTCCCTAGGGCACGGACATGAATTTAAGTGCTCTGTGTGGGTTATACGTGCTGCATTGACACCTCCCGCTTACATTAAAACCAGTGACCTGGTGAAGTAGTGGTCCCCAGGGATTTCATCTGTCATAGGAAGGGAACCTGTTCACCCCCACCAGCATATATTTGTCCATGCCCCTGGTACTAGGGTCCATTATTTTCCAATTAAAAAACGTATTCTGGAACACTGGCGAGCCATCACCAATAATGATGAAACGTATAGTACAGCAAGGCACTTTAACCAATACCATGGAGAGGATTGGAGAGCCGGGAAATTCTTCGGATTAGACACACTTCCAAAAACACCCAAGAGGGGGGAATAGACAAGAGATTGCAATCAAGGTTGATTCTGGAAGCAGGTAGTATGATTCCAAGAGGAATGAATGTAGACGCCAAACTATGCTTACATCTATGAAATGAACGGAGGAACTTCTTAACACGTCTGACCTCAGCAGAGTTGTTTGTGACAGTAGCTAATTTTTAAAACTTTCTCCACACAACAGTAGGTGTTTTTCAAAGGATCTTTGTTATTTAGATTTAAAAATTGTTTATTTTATGTTTTTTATAGGGGACTCACATCTGCGCCCTTGTATGAAACAATGAGGGATCGAGAGGAACAATCATGAAAGGATAAATTAGCTACTACAGCTTGACTAGTCTAGCAAAATAAATAGAGAATGTTTATGTAGAAACGTATGTTTTCTTTCTTGACAGTTCTATGCTGTGGGTAATATATAAAGGAAGATACTACAGCTTGATTTTGATTTGTTAACAAAGCAACCAAGAACCAGTGTTGGAAAATTGATGAATGTTACTATTTGCAGACACTAGATATATTTTATTGTCAATAAAGTTGCAAGGTTTCAAATTGAGAGAGAGACAAAAACTCTGCATCTCTAATACTAAGCAGGATAATGAAATTGCTATCCCTCTCGAAATATCCAAATGTAAAATGATGAAGGGTTTTGGAGCTATTGGTAATAAGATTTAGATTGTTGTTAAATCACGATACTCGAACATTTGGAATGCACTTTAACGTAAAGTATGTTTTCTATGTCAATTGTAATGAATGGACATCTTTAGAAATGCGTAACAGGGCATGGAAGGAAAGATGACCGGGTGGACATGATTCACGCCAGCCCCGGAGCCCTGTAGCTGTCTTGGGATGCTCCTGACCTGAGGGGTAGCTGGTAAGACACTTAAACGGCCACCGGAGGATCGTGAAATCAGCGGTGGTACCACCGGAGCAACCCTGCACTGTGTATGACTGAGGAACGTTGTGAATTCAGCAACGAGAGAGACAGGACCGGGTTCCAAAACGGCGCCACCAGCCTCGCTTGCATCGGGGAAGCGGAGGCTCTGAAGTGGAGCGCCCTCGACCGCAGTGATAACACCTGGCCACTCGGAGAAAAACTCTGGAGTTCAGGACCAGAGAGAAATACGGCGGTACTGGCCGAGTGCATTCAATGCGGAGAGAAGGTGGCGCCGACTATATGAGGACTCCACCCCTGTCTGAGATACTTGATGGAGGTTGAAAGACAGAGAGTGGGGGCCTTGGAGGGGGGTGCCGGGTGTCCCGTTGGTGAATAGGGGGCCCGGGGATTCTATGACATAATCCTCAATCGACTTTATGGCAACACACTTTGAGGGGTATAAGAATGACACACCTGATTCCAAAATGGCGCCCGCATCGGACATTTGCTGGGGAACATAAGGGGGACCCCAGGAGAGGACCCCCTTTAGCAACCAACTCATAGATGTTATAAAACTTACACAACAACAACAGCAGCACAGGCCTTAAAGAAATAACGCACACGGCGTCACGCTTATTAAATATTCTATGCCTGACTCCAAGATGGCTGACGGCACCTAGATCCTGCACCAAGCCAAGGGGAAGGTTACTCTCGGTGTGGGGGAAGCTATTAGAGGGACCAAGACCCATCAGCAGCGGGGCCTTACCCCCCGTTGAAGGGGGACAGCCATCCCTCACTTATGCCACTGAAAAAGGCGACAAGCAAAGTATCCAATTTTTTTAACCCCACAGAGAAGAGGCAAGTGCAGGAAACAGGGGGAGACGCCACCAATATGTCGCTCACCAAAGATGACCTCTTGGCCTCTCTAAGGGAATTTAAAGCAGAGCTCCACTCAGAAATCAAGTTGGATATAAAGACCTCAATTCACCAGTTGAAAGCAGACCTCAAGAATGCATGGCCTCCCTCCAACAGCATGTCAACTCCATTGGAACGAGAGTTCTAATAGTGGAGGCTCAGACACAAGAGCTTGACAAACACGCAACAGCCACTCACGATAAAGTGAAATATCTCCAAACCCAATTACAGATGGCCCTCCTGAAGTATGAAGATTTAAAAAAAAGGTTGCAGATAGAGAACATCAGAATAAGAGACCTAGAGGAAGGAATGGAGGGTCCGGACCTAGAAGCCTTCACCGAGGGGCTCTTCGCAGAAATACTGGGCCACGCCAGATAAAAATCAAAATCAACAGGTCACACCGCATGGGGAACCAACAGGATGGAGAACAGCGTTGCACAAGTGACATTCTCGTCAAACTTCACTCCTTCAAAGTAAAGGAGGTGATCCTACAAGCTGCAGGAAGAAAAACGAGATCTCCTTCCAAGGATTTAAATGAATATTATATCAGGACCTGGCGCCATCCATGCTACTGTGGAGACAACATTTTAGACCAATAACCCATGTCTTACAACATTTCTGCATTCCAAGTGATGTTGTAAGACATGCCTTGACTCTATGTCACTGAACTAGCATGCCACATGATAACATAGTGATACAAACAAAATGGTCCCAGATACTACAATAAATAAACCATGACTGAGAAATTTTTAGAAAGTATAAACAACATTGTTTTTATTCACAACGTATGACATAAAGAATCAATCATAGATATTATCCATATAAAAACACATTTGATGCCCCTATGGAAAGGACAGGGAAGGGTAGTGTTGGATAGTACGGGTAATGAACTGAATATGGAAATGGTCACTTAAGACCTCAATAGAACAGAAATGATAAATATTTAACACATTTGAAAAATCACAATTCCTAAGTTCATTCAGAAAATGTCATGCCTAATCAAAACACAAATAATACATCAGAGAAAAGGCTGAGAATGCAGAGAAGTGTCGACGTTTCGACCCAAAACAGTGCAGGTGTAGAGTAAGACCTTGCTAGAGGGTCTTCATCAGGACAAGGGCAGGGACGGGGGCAGTAAATCTGCGTATAAAATTAATAAATCGATGTTAGTGAAGGTCAAAATGATCCAACTTACTCGGTTTCATCCTTCAAATATATCGTGTATTAGGTATGGTAAAACATACCCAAGCCAAAGTCAAATCCAAATACTGTTGTTAATTGGACTCATAATCAAGGTTGGAAACATTGTATTGAGTATGGTAGAGCCTACCCATGGAAATATCAATTCCACGTTCTATTGTTGGTTGGACTCACATTCAAAGTTGAAGACATAAACTGATTCATAACATACACTGTCTAGGTCCCAAAATGACCTACAACCCCGGAATTACGAAATCATTTAGGTAAATTACCTTATTGTGAGGAAATGTGATCGGGGATGAGGAGTTATCAGACACGTGATTCAGGATCCTATACAAAATAGATTTACCATAGTCAGTGGCGTATCAGAAACAGCAGTTCCCTTAGAATATGTAAATATAGGTTCATTAGCGTACCTGGAGATCTCGGTGGAGCAACAAAAGAGGTCATATGGGCTTGGTCTCACCAGTAACAACAATCTGTCTTGTTCTAAAAGAATATACATATAGAGGTTGATTGATACCAACATCCAAGAAAGGGACCCATACACGAATTAAATACAAATGCGTGGTAGTGAAGATATCACGTACCTGACACAGTACAGATGGCTGTGCTCTAATATGGGGGTCTTGATAGATAGATAATCACAGTCAGTTGTACCCGTTTTCTGCAAATTAAAAAAGTGATTCCATTGTAATATAGGCACATAAGGAGCCTGTTATAAAACAGCACGTCTTGTAGGTAGCCTACCTTGGAGTAGTTTATCACCTATCTCACGGATACCTCATGTATCAAATCACGGAGGTCACGGCCGTTGTTTAAATCTGTAACAACACAGATGCGGCACGTAAGTATAGCGTTTTTGGACCCACGCATGGTAATGCAGTTCACAAATGCGGTACAAACAGGCATACCTTAAACAGATAGACGCGTGTTCTAACGGGGGTTCTGATGCTCCAACTCGGTCAGCATTTACCGTTAGAGTGGCGAGCAGAATTGTTAATTACTTAGTTCCGATCACGTGACATTGAAAATGGAGGACAGACTCCAGAATTCTACTGTGAATCGGTACCGCTACGTATACTGGTTAAACAGACTCATTAAAGAAATTTGTTTCTACCTTCGAATAGATCTGAATTTAACCTCAAGTATTAGCCAATTGTTTTAATTAAGCCACCCGAAACTGGTCTAGTCGACAAATATTCGGTCAAGGTAACATAGTAATCCGTAATTTGTTGATTTTACACAAAAACATGTCCATGATGATAATAGATTAAAAGGGCAAAATAATATCTAAGTCCAAGGGTATTAAGAAGGGCGGCGTACCTATCATACATGATGGTAAAAGCCGGACCGTCGTCACACAAGATCGAGATGTATAATCACAATTTAAATTATCATATATGGTGCAATACAAAACCATAATGGGCGTACCTATCTGGCACGATGGTAAAGGCCCAATTAATAATGTGCTGAATATTCAAAGTCCCAATGTACATAATCATAAATCCTTCAAAATTTCACAGTCATCAAAAGTACATAATGATAGATTTATAGATTGGCCATTTGGGCAAAGGTACTTTCTATTTCGTTTAGGCCTGACTTGACAGAGTCCAACAGAAACATCCATTTAGCCTCCCGAATGTTGAGAATGTTGGCAATGTTACCGCCCCTGGGTCTCACTATGATTTTCTCCAAGATAACCCACTTAAAGTCATTTGGTGAGTGTTTCTCAGTAATAAAGTGGTCTACAAGGGGAGCACCCAACACCCCACACCTAATCCGACTTGTAAGTTGTAAAATTCTCACTTTTGCTTTCTGTTGGGTCTGGCCCACATAGATCAGATCACATTTACAAATGATGGCATAAATCACATTGGAAGTATTGCAATTCGTGTGTGATTTCAAAGGGATCTTGTGATCCTTATACTCAAAGACCTTGGTCTGAATTGAATTATCACACGCTTTGCACTTAGTGCATCTGTGGTGGCCTGTCACTGGTGGGAGATTCCAGAGTGTTAACACAGTGTTGGATTCAGCACGGGGGAGAAAGGATCGAACAACATGGTCCCTAATTCGGGAGGCTAAATGGATGTTTCTGTTGGACTCTGTCAAGTCAGGCCTAAACGAAATAGAAAGTACCTTTGCCCAAATGGCCAATCTATAAATCTATCATTATGTACTTTTGATGACTGTGAAATTTTGAAGGATTTATGATTATGTACATTGGGACTTTGAATATTCAGCACATTATTAATTGGGCCTTTACCATCGTGCCAGATAGGTACGCCCATTATGGTTTTGTATTGCACCATATATGATAATTTAAATTGTGATTATACATCTCGATCTTGTGTGACGACGGTCCGGCTTTTACCATCATGTATGATAGGTACGCCGCCCTTCTTAATACCCTTGGACTTAGATATTATTTTGCCCTTTTAATCTATTATCATCATGGACATGTTTTTGTGTAAAATCAACAAATTACGGATTAATATGTTACCTTGACCGAATATTTGTCGACTAGACCAGTTTCGGGTGGCTTAATTAAAACAATTGGCTAATACTTGAGGTTAAATTCAGATCTATTCGAAGGTAGAAACAAATTTCTTTAATGAGTCTGTTTAACCATTATACGTAGCGGTACCGATTCACAGTAGAATTCTGGAGTCTGTCCTCCATTTTCATTGTCACGTAATCGGAACTAAGTAATTAAAAATTCTGCTCGCCATTCTAACGGTAAATGCTGACCGAGTTGGAGCATCAGAACCCCCGTTAGAACACGCGTCTATCTGTTTAAGGTATGCCTGTTTGTACCGCATTTGTGAACTGCATTACCATGCGTGGGTCCAAAAACGCTATACTTACGTGCCGCATCTGTGTTGTTACAGATTTAAACAACGGCCGTGACCTCCGT
This sequence comes from Lissotriton helveticus, assembly GCF_964261635.1. NCBI lineage: Eukaryota > Metazoa > Chordata > Amphibia > Caudata > Salamandridae > Lissotriton > Lissotriton helveticus. The sequence goes on along the minus strand of NC_136070.1, from coordinate 773,485,317 downwards.
GATTTGATACATGAGGTATCCGTGAGATAGGTGATAAACTACTCCAAGGTAGGCTACCTACAAGACGTGCTGTTTTATAACAGGCTCCTTATGTGCCTATATTACAATGGAATCACTTTTTTAATTTGCAGAAAACGGGTACAACTGACTGTGATTATCTATCTATCAAGACCCCCATATTAGAGCACAGCCATCTGTACTGTGTCAGGTACGTGATATCTTCACTACCACGCATTTGTATTTAATTCGTGTATGGGTCCCTTTCTTGGATGTTGGTATAAATCAACCTCTATATGTATATTCTTTTAGAACAAGACAGATTGTTGTTACTGGTGAGACCAAGCCCATATGACCTCTTTTGTTGCTCCACCGAGATCTCCAGGTACGCTAATGAACCTATATTTACATATTCTAAGGGAACTGCTGTTTCTGATACGCCACTGACTATGGTAAATCTATTTTGTATAGGATCCTGAATCACGTGTCTGATAACTCCTCATCCCCGATTACATTTCCTCACAATAAGGTAATTTACCTAAATGATTTCGTAATTCCGGGGTTGTAGGTCATTTTGGGACCTAGACAGTGTATGTTATGAATCAGTTTATGTCTTCAACTTTGAATGTGAGTCCAACCAACAATAGAACGTGGGATTGATATTTCCATGGGTAGGCTCTACCATACTCAATACAATGTTTCCAACCTTGATTATGAGTCCAATTAACAACAGTATTTGGATTTGACTTTTGCTTGGGTATGTTTTACCATACCTAATACACAATATATTTGAAGGATGAAACCTCATGTGATAGTGGGTATTGCCCACGCCATATTGGGCTATGTCAACACTCCTTTGTGTCTCCCGAAAGTACGATGTTAATTTCCGACTGTCACCTACTATGTACCAATTTTCCCTCTCGACCTTTTATTACTATTTTATGAGTAAGTTGGATCATTTTGACCTTCACTAACATCGATTTATTAATTTTATACGCAGATTTACTGCCCCCGTCCCTGCCCTTGTCCTGATGAAGACCCTCTAGCAAGGTCTTACTCTACACCTGCACTGTTTTGGGTCGAAACGTCAACACTTCTCTGCATTCTCAGCCTTTTCTCTGATGTATTATTTGTGTTTTGATTAGGCATGACATTTTCTGAATGAACTTTGGAATTCTGATTTTTTAAATGTGTTAAATATTTATCATTTCTGTTCTATTGAGGTCTTAAGTGACCATTTCCATATTCAGTCCATTACCCGTACTATCCAACACTACCCTTCCCTGTCCTTTCCATAGGGGCATCAAATGTGTTTTTATATGGATAATATCTATGATTGATTCTTTATGTCATACGTTGTGAATAAAAACAATGTTGTTTATACTTTCTAAACATTTCTCAGTCATGGTTTATTTATTGTAGTATCTGGGACCATTTTGTTTGTATCACTGATCACCCAGGTCCCAGCGACTTATTGGGTCAACCCGTGCTTTTATAACACATGATAACATAGGGCTTATACAAAGACACTTTGTCTTTTATTCATTATGCCTAAGGATTTCCTATGGCAAGGATTGTATGACTAATTTACAATTGGTGGTACAGGGATTTTAGGCAGTATGCTTCGAGCAGTGTACCACTGGCTAATACATACATTTGCATGACATTAGGCGGTCAGCTCCTAACCAGCCGCATATACAATCTGTCATCTAACATTTTAGATATGAACTCGGTTATTTCCCTACAATAATGAGATTTTTAAACCAGAAAACAAGAACACATCCAGCAGGGACTGACTTACATATGCGCATAACACTAGATACATAGCATTATTTCTTGTGGGCTGGATAATACTGCGGAGCAGTACATAATCGGTATTGTGTTGTCACTTGGACTAGTACAAAAAACAATAGAGGGACCCTGAACCTAAAAAGGATACGGGACGGGGGAACAACCCACCAGGGAAGCAATTATATATAACAACATGAAAAGGCAGTTCCCAATAATATAAAGGACCAATAGGTGCCAATACTAACAATTGCCCACAGAGCCGCTGGGTATATTTAAATCATTTTATTATCATTTATATTTATAAAAAATTGCATAGAAGAAGTTCATACTTAAGTGGATATGACAACATATATAATTCATATAGTGTCAGCCCAGAGCTACAAGAAACAATAAAAACATATTTCATACATCAGTCATTCATACAATCAATCACAAACACCCTCAAAAATCAAGACATCCATCTAGATACAACCAACTAAGAACACTCTCAACAGCCACACGGAAAGAAGCGCCGACGCGCGTTTCGGAAAAATGCCACAGTGGGGAATTCCTTCATCAGGGCGCCATTCATTCAAGTATATATGGCCATCAATGTCCTCAAAAGATTCCGAGAAGGTAGAAGTTCAAAAGTTTCTGGCCAAACAGCGGCATATCACAGCGTATCTGTGGGAAAAAACAGAATAAATCAAAAGCAAATCTGCAAAAAGATAGGGGTAGGTCAAGACATGGAGTAAAATAAGACAAAATCAAGTCATGCTACATCCAATACACATACATACAATAAAACAGGTTTCTTAAATTGAAAAAGTTTACACTGAGATAAAATTTGTGCAACGAGATAGAAACTCGCCAATTACCACTCTCTTTTCTATTGTAACAACAAAGTACTGCAGTCCAGGATCTAGAGAGGGCAGTCGGCTAATAAGGAAAAAGGGGGGGGGGGGGGGAAAGTGTCCAGATTATTACATACCAGGAAGAAAATCTCCTCAACGTCTAGGCCATAGGGATGAAAAACGGCAAGCTTCACAATAGAAGGTCAGAATCGTTGCAGGCGCAGAAAAGTCCACCTCTATGTAGTAGTATATGAAAAAGGAGAAAGAAAAAAGGTCCCTATGAAACATATACAATAGGGAGTATTTTAACGCTACAGGCCCTATTCCATATCATGTTTTAGTCCAACCGATTAAAGTGTAGGCAAAATATCTCGGAGAAGGATATCCCCAACCGACAACAGAAGCTCACCTTAAATTTTTATGAAAGAGCAGGAATTTAGAGGAGATGTAGAATCACAGCGTTCCGGTAATAGGATGTAAAAAAAGAGTATTTTGTAAGCTGTCCTCTAAATAGGAAACAAAAAACGAGACACTTGCCTATAAATATACCTGTGAGTAATAAAAGGTTACACAGGAAAGAAGTAACCGAGAATTAACAGCTAGGTCATGAAGGAGTCATTATTAACTTTAAATAGATCGTAATCTTTACTAAAACGTAAACTAAAAAAATATATACAACTAGGTGAAGCTATGCAATTCGATATAGACTCAAAGGTCTAAAACAGATAACAAACGGCCAGATCAAATGTCCGGCAGATGAAAAATCAGCGAGAGAAATTACCTTTTAGTTATCTTTCATGCACTAAGGTAGGACATGATACGGCATGGAGGTGGAAATCTTCAGCCGATATAACCACTGGAGTCAGGAAGATATATAGTTAAGAAACCGTCCTAAGAAAGATATAAAGGACACACACGGCTTTAGAAAAGCGGCCGAGGTAGAGTTTCCAACCAGACGTCAGGGCAGCTACATAGAGACGGGCTTACCTCATAAAAAGTAACAAAGATCTTGGAATCTGAGCCACACGGGCACCCCTCTGCACCGGTAGAAGAGAAGGGCCCGTATCAACCGGGAGGTTTATATATCATACGCGAATCATATGCTGTGCAGCACCTGTGTGCAATCAGATCGAGCATGCAAAGCACTAGACTGCTAAACTCAACAGCGGCTAAGGGCGAAAGCAGGCCGCCATTTTAGGTGATACCTCCCAGAGATCGCATTTCGATTGGAGAGATTCACAACAGACATTAGTAATAGAAAAGAGAAAGAGATCTGAAGAATAAAACCGGCGGCCCAAGCGATCGCATTTCGGCCGGAGAGGTTCACATCAGATATTGGCAATAAAGAAGGGATAAAGGAAAAAAACAGCTGCCCAAGCGAGAAATCGCTGTTAGTGGAAAGCAGAAAACAATAATAAAAAGAATCAAAAATAAACATACACTAATACGAAAAAAAAGGTAAATTTTACAAAAACAGTAAGAGAAATTAGGTGCATCCACTCTGTGGAAGATACTCTGAGATACTGGCCACAGTAAACAGACTCAGAGAATCGCGTTCTCCCAAGGAATAGATTCATTCTATCCTGAGACAGCCGTCTCAAGGAGAAAAATCCAATATACTTCTCTTTTACTCCTGAGGGCATCCGAATTACCACCCTTAGGGCAATGAATCCGCTCAAGTATAAGCCACCTGAGATCTTCAATCTTGTGTCCTAGATCCTTCCAATGTGCAACTAATGGTGCTCCCATCCGGGAGTTTCTAATACAAGATTTATGCTCAGAGAACCGAGTGCGGAATTCTCTCCCTGTTTCTCCTACATAGCCCTTAGAACAAGGGCAAGTAAGTAGATACACCACGTTGTTGGTCCTACAGTTGGTCATTTCTTTAAACTTGATACTCCTTTTTCCCCATTTAAGCTCAGGGGTACAAATAACCTGATCACAGGCGTGGCAGCCGCCACATTTCTGACTACCTGTGATTGGGTTAGTTCCAGTAATACTCCTTTGGGCAGGGCTTGGAGGATCAGATGGCGATGCCCTCACTAAAAAGTTTCTCAAATTCTTGTTGCGTCTAAACGTAAAGATTGGTTTGTCCAATTTGTCTGTGGATTTATCCATATTGAGGAGGTGCCAATGAGAGTTGATGATAAATCTCAATTTCTCATTAAAGTTGGAATGAGTGGAGATCATTACAAGTTTGTTGTCGTCCTTTTTCTCTCTAGATTGCAAGAGAGTCTCCCTGTTAAAATATTTAGCTCTTTTATATGAGCCTCTGATCAACCTCTTAGGGTATCCTCTCTCAAGGAACCTCATTTTCATTACTCCAGCATGTTGTTCAAAATTGCTCATATCAGTACAGTTGCGTCGGAGCCTGAGAATTTGGCTGAATGGAATGCTATTTCTCTGGTTCCGCGGATGGTAACTGTCGTATAGAAGCAATGTATTGCGGGCGGAGGGTTTGGTGTAAAGTTACACTTCGATGTGGTTGTTATTCACTAAAATCCAAACGTCCAAGAACTCGATCTTGAACGAGCTAATATTCACACTGAACTTGAGATGTGGATCACAAAGATTTATCCACAGAATGAACTCATCCAATTGTTCTGTGGGGCCTCGCCAAATAAAGAAAATGTAATCAATATATCGATTGTACTGGGTAACATTTTCAGAAAATGGGGCAAGCTCGTTACAGATGTACTTTTCTTCAAAGACACCCATGTAAGCATTCGCTACATTGGGGGCACATCCCGCTCCCATGCTAATGCCCAGTATTTGCTGATAAATGGTTTTATCGAATTCAAAGAAGTTCTCTTTAAGAACAATAGCAAGGCATTCAAGAATAAACAGTTTTTCGGAGGGACATTGAGCACCATCGAGCCCCTTCCTGAGGGATATTAGAGTAAAGTGCCTCAATATCCATTGAGACGAGGAGATCAGTGTGTGGATTAAATTCCAGACCTTCAATTTTGGAGATCAAGTGACCAGTATCGCGAACGTATGCAGGAAGGCGACATATAATAGGAGCAAGGCAGGCGTCCACAAATTTTGATAGGGGTTCCGTAAGGGACCCGATAGTAGAAACAATTGGTCTAAAAGGCGGGTCCGTGAGATTTTTATGCAGTTTAGGGAGTCTGTATAAAACCGGAATTTTGAAAAAGGTTTTATTGAAATAATCGAACTCCTGGCTACAAATGGAGCCTCTACACAAAGCATCATTAGTCACTTCAAAGATTTCCGACATAATCCTTCTAGCTGGATACGTCATGACCTTGTTATAGTGCTCTGGGCAGTTAAGCATTGAGAGAATACGATCTTTATAAATCAAACTGTCTAACACTGCAATGCCTCCCCCCTTATCGCATGGTTTAACGGTAAGAGAATTGTCACCAGACAACTTTTTAAGAGCCTGATACTCGTCATAACCTAGATTGTATGCTGATTTGGGGACAAATTTAGTAAGGCCCTGGATTTTAATACCTACTGCTTTCTCAAACACACCGACTATTGGGCCAACTTGTTCAAGAGATGGAGTAAAGACAGAGGGAGGTCAGAAACCTGAAATATTGTAGGAGGGTTCAATCTCTTTGTCATAAAGAATTTCTTTAGCCTGATCTTCCGAAAAAAAGTTTGTACATCTTTATGAAGTTCAAAAGCATTAAATGGAGCTGTGGGAACAAATGAAAGTCCACGAGAAAGGAGATCCGAAGTGATTTCCTCCAAAGGTTTGTTCGACAAATTGAAAATAGGGATAGTAGAAGTATCAGATATACCAGCTATTCCCTCCAATATTGGTTCCGTCTGGTCTCCAGAAACCGTGGCGGGTTCTCTGTTTGTTGACATCCACTCTGTTGATACCGTGTGTTCTCCTGGGGTCTGAATCTTACTCGAGACGTGCCTCGGCGGTTCCCCAAAAAACAGTTAGATCTCTGGGGGCCATTAAATCGGGCACGTCTGTTAGAATAATTATCACCAGTACCAGACGCACCGTCATTGTCAGATTCTGACGTCTCAGAAAAATTACGAACCTTGCTATTGGACCAGAATTGTTGGTCTGCCTGTTGCATTTCCCTAGAGGAGTAGTATTGGGCATTAAGATAGGGGTATACCCTCTCCTCCGAGAAATACCGAATATCCTTTTTCAGTTTGTCAGTTTTTCTACGTAAAATATATTCATTGAAGGAGTCTAGTTCCAAATTAACCTCCTCCAATTTACGTTTTGCATCTCCGACCACATCATTTTTAAGAAGCAGATCTTCCATTTCGGCAATTTCCTTCAAGAGACCTAAGGCTACTTCCCTAGCTGTTTCAATAATAAGTAACATCAGGTCTCTGGAGCAACGATTCGCTATAAGGGACCATCGCTCCAAAAAGAGACGGATTTCAACGAACAAACCCGGAATATTCCTGACACGGAGACCATTCGGGATCCCTCCGGCTTTCAGATATTGTATCATGAACTCAGCATGAGATTCAGTTCTCTTTGCTTTCTTCTTAAGATTAAGAAGTTTGAGCCATTCATCATTGGGACCCTTATTTAGTGAAAAAGGTTGTTCTGAGGAGGAGGATGGCCCCATAAGACGGTTCAAATCATCTTCACTGATGCCAAAAGTCTTAATTGCATCCATTGTATAACACTGAGATGCAATAGATATTAAGTCAAAAATAGAAAACTAGAGGCAAATACACAAACAGTTCCAATTCCTAAAGTAAAGACCAAAAAAGATAATAATCATAAAAGAAACAAATAACAAACATCCAACAAGACCCAATTCAATCTCATCAATGTTTTACTCCAAAGACCAAGGGGAAGGGAAGGACTAACAACCCTCATGGCAAAGTGCCGGGTACAATTACAAAAAACAATAGAGGGACCCTGAACCTAAAAAGGATACGGGACGGGGGAACAACCCACCAGGGAAGCAATTATATATAACAACATGAAAAGGCAGTTCCCAATAATATAAAGGACCAATAGGTTCCAATATTAACAATTGCCCACAGAGCCGCTGGGTATATTTAAATCATTTTATTATCATTTATATTTATAAAAAATTGCATAGAAGAAGTTCATACTTAAGTGGATATGACATCATATATAATTCATATAGCGTCAGCCCAGAGCTACTAGAAACAATAACAACATATTTCATACATCAGTCATTCATACAATCAATCACAAACACACTCAAAAATCAAGACATCCATCTAGATACAACCAACTAAGAACACTCTCAACAGCCACACGGAAAGAAGCGCCAACGCGCATTTCGGGAACATGCCACAGTGGGGAATTCCTTCATCAGTGCGCCATTCATTCAAGTATATTTGGCCATCAAAGTCCTCAAAAGATTCCGAGAAGGTAGAAGAAAGTCAATTTCAAAGTTTCTGGGCAAACAGCAGCATATCACAGCGTATCTGTGGGCAAAAACAGAATGAATCAAAAGCAAATCCGCAAAAAGATAGGGGTAGGTCAAGACATGGAGTAAAACAAGACAAAATCAAATCATGCTACATCCAAAACACATACATACAATAAAACAGGTTTCTTAAATTGAAAAAGTTTACAATGAGATAAAATTTGTGCAACGAGATAGAAACTCGCCAATTACTACTCTCTTTTCTTATGAAACAACAAAGTACTGCAGTCCAGGATCTAGAGAGGGCAGTCGGCTAATAAGGACAAAAGGGGGGGAAAAAAGTGTCCAGATTATTACATACCAGGAAGAAAATCTCCTCAACGTCTAGGCCATAGGGATGAAAAACGGCAAACTTCACAATAGAAGGTCAGAATTGTTGCAAACGCAGAAAAGTCCACCTCTATGTAGTAGTATATGAAAAAGGAGAAAGAATAAAGGTCCCTATAAAACATATACAATAGGGAGTTTTTTAACGCTACAGGCCCTATTCCATATCATGTTTTAGTCCAACCGATTAAAGTGCAGGCAAAATATCTCGGAGATGGATATCCCCAACCGACAACAGAAGCTTACCTTACATTTTTATGAAAGAGCAGGAATTCAGAGGAGATGTAGAATCACAGCGTTCTGCTAATAGGATGTAAAAAAAGAGTATTTTGTAAGCTGTCCTCTAAATAGGTAACAAAAAATAGACATTTGCCTATAAATATACCTGTGAGTAATAAAAGGTTACACAGGAAAGAAGTAACAGAGAATTAACAGCTAGGTCATGAAGGATTCATTATTAACTTTAAATAGATCGTAATCTTTACTAAAACGTAAACTAAAAAAATATATACAACTAGGTGAAGCTATGCAATCCGATATAGACTCAAAGGTCTAAAACAGATAACTAACGGCCAGATCAAATATCCGGCAGATGAAAAATCAGCGAGAGAAATTACCTTTTAGTTATCTTTCATGCACTAAGGTAGGACATGATACGGCATGGAGGTGGAAATCTTCAGCCGATATAACCACTGGAGTCAGGAAGATATATAGTTAAGAAACCGTCCTAAGAAAAAATATAAAGGACACACACGGCTTTAGAAAAGCGGCCGAGGTAGAGTTTCCAACCGGACGTCAGGGCAGCTACATAGAGACGGGCTTACCTCATAAAAAGTAACGAAGATCTTGGAATCCGAGCCACACGGGCACCCCTCTGCACCGGTAGAAGAGAAGGGCCCGTATCAACTGGGAGGTTTATATATCATACGCGAATCATATGCTGTGCAGCACCTGTGTGCAATCAGATCGAGCATGCAAAGCACTAGACTGCTAAACTCAACAGCGGCTAAGGGCGAAAGCAGGCCGCCATTTTAGGTGATACCTCCCCGAGATCGCATTTCGATCGGAGAGATTCACAACAGACATTAGTAATAGAAAAGAGAGAGAGATCTGAAGAATAAAACCGGCGGCCCAAGCGATCGCATTTCGGCCGGAGAGGTTCACATCAGATATTGGCAATAAAGAAGGGCTAAAGGAAAAAACCAGCTGCCCAAGCGAGAAATCGCTATTAGTGGAAAGCAGAAAACAATAATAAAAAGAATCAAAAATAAACATACACTAATACGGAAAAAAAAAAGAAAAAGAAAAAAAAAGGCCAATTTTACAAAAACAGTAAGAGAAATTGGGTGCATCCACTCTGTAGAAGACACTCTGAGATACTGGCCACAGTAAACAGACTCAGAGAATCGCGTTCTCCCAAGGAATAGATTCATTCAATCCTGAGACAGCCTCTCAAGGAGAAAAATCCAATATACTTCTCTTTTACTCCTGAGGGCATCCGAATTACCGTCCTTAGGGCAATGAATCCGCTCAAGTATAAGCCACCTGAGATCTTCAATCTTGTGTCCTAGATCCTTCCAATGTGCAACTAATGGTGCTCCCAGCCGGGAGTTTCTAATACAAGATTTATGCTCAGAGAACCGAGTGCGGAATTCTCTCCCTGTTTCTCCTACATAGCCCTTAGAAGAAGGGCAAGTAAGTAGATACACCACATTGTTGGTCCTACAGTTGGTCATTTCTTTAAACCTGATACTCCTCTGAATTCCTGCTCTTTCATAAAAATTTAAGGTGAGCTTCTGTTGTCGGTTGGGGATATCCATCTCCGAGATATTTTGCCTGCACTTTAATCGGTTGGACTAAAACATGATATGGAATAGGGCCCGTAGCGTTAAAATACTCCCTATTGTATATGTTTCATAGGGACCTTTATTCTTTCTCCTTTTTCATATACTACGACATAGAGGTGGACTTTTCTGCGCCTGCAACGATTCTGACCTTCTATTGTGAAGTATGCCGTTTTTCATCCCTATGGCCTAGACGTTGAGGAGATTTTCTTCCTGGTATGTAATAATCTGAACACTTTCCCCCCCCCCCCTTTTTTCCTTATTAGCCGACTGCCCTCTCTAGATCCTGGACTGCAGTACTTTGTTGTTTCAATAGAAAAGAGTGTAGTAATTGGCGAGTTTCTATCTCGTTGCACAAATTTTATCTCAGTGTAAACTTTTTCAATTTAAGAAACCTGTTTTATTGTATGTATGTGTTTTGGATGTAGCATGATTTGATTTTGTCTTGTTTTACTCCATGTCTTGACCTACCCCTATCTTTTTGCGGATTTGCTTTTGATTCATTCTGTTTTTGCCCACAGATACGCTGTGATATGCCGCTGTTTGCCCAGAAACGTTGAAAATGACTTTCTTCTACCTTCTCGGAATCTTTTGAGGACTTTTATGGCCATATATACTTGAATGAATGACGCCCTGATGAAGGAATTCCCCACTGTGGCATTTTTCCGAAACGCGCGTCGGCGCTTCTTTCCGTGTGGCTGTTGAGAGTGTTCTTACTTGTTTGTATCTAGATGGATGTCTTGATTTTTGAGTGTGTTTGTGATTGATTGTATGAATGACTGATGTATGAAATATGTTTTTATTGTTTCTTGTAGCTCTGGGCTGACGCTATATGAATTATATATGTTGTCATATCCACTTAAGTATGAACTTCTTCTATGCATTTTTTAGAAATATAAATGATAATAAAATGATTTAAATATACGCAGCGGCTCTGTGGGCAATTGTTAGTATTGGAACCTATTGGTCCTTTATATTATTGGGAACTGCCTTTTCATGTTGTTATATATAATTGCTTCCCTGGTGGGTTGTTCCCCCGTCCCATGTCCTTTTTAGGTTCAGGGTCCCTCTATTGTTTTTTGTAATTGTACCCGGCACTTTGCCATGAGGGTTGTTAGTCCTTCCCTTCCCCTTGGTCTTTGGAGTAAAACATTGATGAGATTGAATTGGGTCTTGTTGGATGTTTGTTATTTGTTTCTTTTATGATTATTATCTTTTTTGGTCTTTACTTTAGGAATTGGAACTGTTTGTGTATTTGCCTCTAGTTTTCTATTTTTGACTTAATATCTATTGCATCTCAGTGTTATACAATGGATGCAATTAAGACTTTTAGCTTCAGTGAAGATGATTTGAACCGTCTTATGGGGCCATCCTCCTCCTCAGAACAACCTTTTTCACTAAATAAGGGTCCCAATGATGAATGGCTCAAACTTCTTAATCTTAAGAAGAAAGCAAAGAGAACTGAATCTCATGCTGAGTTCATGATACAATATCTGAAAGCCGGAGTGATCCCGAATGGTCTCCGTGTCAGGAATATTCCGGGTTTGTTCGTTGAAATCCGTCTCTTTTTGGAACGATGGTCCCTTATAGCGAATCGATGCTCCAGAGACCTGATGTTACTTATTATTGAAACAGCTAGGGAAGTAGCCTTAGGTCTCTTGAAGGAAATTGCCGAAATGGAAGATCTGCTTCTTAAAAATGATGTGGTCGGAGATGCAAAACGTAAATTGGAGGAGGTTAATTTGGAACTAGACTCCTTCAATGAATATATTTTACGTAGAAAAACCGACAAACTGAAAAAGGATATTCGGTATTTCTCGGAGGAGAAGGTATACCCCTATCTTAATGCCCAATACTACTCCTCTAGGGAAATGCAACAGGGAGACCAACAATTCTGGTCCAATAGACAGGTTCGTAATTTTTCTGAGACGTCAGAATCTGACAATGAAGTTGCATCTGGTTCTGGTGATAATTATTCTAACAGACGTGGCCCGATTTAATGGCCCCCAGAGATCTAACCGTTTTTTGGGGAACCGCTGAGGCACGTCTCGAGTAAGATTCAGACCCCAGGAGAACACACAGTATCAACAGAGTGGGTATCAAGAAACAGAGAACCCGCCACGGTTTCTGGAGACCAGACGGAACCAATATTGGAGGGAATAGCTGGTATATCTGATACTTCTACTATCCCTATTTTCAATTTGTCGAACAAACCTATGGAGAAAATCACTTGGGGTCTCCTTTCTCGTGGACTTTCATTTGTTCCTACAGCTCCATTTAATGCTTTTGAACATAAAGATGTACAAACTTTTTTCGGAAGATCAGGCTAAAGAAATTCTTTATGATCAAAGAGATTGAACCCTCCTACAATATTTCAGGTTTCCAACCTCCCTCTGTCTTTACTCCATCTCTTGAACAAGTTGGCCCAGAAGTCGGTGTGTTTGAGAAAGCAGTAGGTATTAAAATCCAGGACCTTACAAAATGTGTCCCCAAATCAGCATACAATCTTGGTTATGACGAGTATCAGGCTCTTAAAAAGTTGTCTGGTGACAATTTTCTTACCGTTAAACCATGCGATAAGGGGGGGAGGCATTGCAGTGTTAGACAGTTTGATTTATAAAGATCGTATTCTCTCAATGCTTAACTGCCCAGAGTACTATAACAAGGTCATGACGTATCCAGCTAGAAGGATTATGTCGGAAATCTTTGAAGTGACTAATGATACTTTGTGTAGAGGCTCCATTTGTAGCCAGGAGTTCGATTATTTCAATAAAACCTTTTTCAAAATTCCGGTTTTATACGGACTCCCTAAACTGCATAAAAATCTCACGGACCCGCCTTTTAGACCAATTGTTTCTACTATCGGGTCCCTTACTGAACCCCTATCCAAATTTGTGGACGCCTGCCTTGCTCCTATTATATGTCGCCTTCCTGCATATGTTCGCGATATTGGTCACTTGATCTCCAAAATTGAAGGTCTGGAATTTAATCCACACACTGATCTCCTTGTCTCAATGGATATTGAGGCACTTTACTCTAATATCCCTCAGGAAGGGGCTCTGGAAGCGGTTAAAAAGATGCTCGATGGTGCTGAATGTCCCTCCGAAAAACTGTTTATTCTTGAATGCCTTGCTATTGTTCTTAAAGAGAACTTCTTCGAATTCGATAAAACCATTTATCAGCAAATACTGGGCATTAGCATGGGAGCGGCATGTGCCCCCAATGTAGTGAATGCTTACATGGGTGTCTTTGAAGAAAAGTACATCTATAACGAGCTTGCCCCATTTTCTGAAAATGTTACCCAGTACAATCGATATATCGATGACATTTTCTTTATTTGGCGAGGCCCCACAGAACAATTGGATGAGTTCATTCTGTGGATAAATCTTTGTGATCCACATCTCAAGTTCAGTGCGAATATTAGCTCGTTCAAGATCGAGTTCTTGGATGTTTGGATTTTAGTGAATAACAACCACATCGAAGTGTCACTTTACACCAAACCCTCTGCCTGCAATTCATTGCTTCAATACGACAGTTACCATCCGCGGAACCAGAGAAATAGCATTCCATTCAGCCAATTTCTCAGGCTCCGATGCAACTGTACTGATTATTTTTTTGTTTTTGTTAATGAATTTTTATTGCAGCCGGAATACGTGTACAAACTAGCCCCCAATGAGGGCAGCATCATACTTTCGTGGTACAAAAGTTCTGATATGGAAAACTTAGTCTAACACGGCCATTCAGCTCACACCCCGGAGGTCGAGCGGCAATATACAGTAGGGCATTATTCGCTAAGATCTGTAAGGGCACTCACAAATAGCTGTTTCTCAGGTTGTGCATATGGCTGCATTTCTAACCATCCGGTTCCCCCTGTACTTGTTCCAGGGAGCATTGAACAATAACAAACAACTTTCTACCCTCTTCTCAGTCCCCCCTAAACCCTACCATCTCTTACCCCCCCTATCTCCCTATCCTCCCCCCCTCCCCCACCCCTCACCCCTGGCGTGTCAGAGGTCCACAAGAGCAAGCTCGATTCCTCCGCGGGCACAGCAGGTCCGAGACCGACAATCAGGATTAAGCAGTAGGAAAGTGCAGTCAACACGTGGGGCGCGGGGCGATTCCAGGAAGGATCCGGGACGAGCACCCACCCAAGCCATGGTGTCTAAGGACTAGGGCTACCTGCGGGGGAGCCCTCGCTGTCAGAGGTCGGCAGCGTGAGTTATAGTACCAACCGCCCCCAGGCCCGGGCCCGCTCCAGAGCAGTATCAGTGCCTGCCCTAAGTGCCAGTTGCAGACGTATCTCCCCCTCACAGCTGGCCCATTTAGTGAGCTCCGCTCGCCACCTCTCCACTGTGGGCCCCCTATTTGCTTTCCATTGGGACGCTATGGCTCGCTTCGCTAGCAGCAGACCCAGATCTAGGAACTTACTAGTGATTTCGTTTTTCGATGTGTGTGGGAACCAGTGTAGGACACAGTGTGCCATTGTGGGTTGCAAATCCCTCTCAGTGACCTCCCGCAGATTCTCAACTACTCCTTGCCAGAAGGAGCCCAGAGCCGGGCAGGACCAGAACATGTGCTGGAAATCAGCCACTTCTGTCGGATAGCGTGGGCAGGCCACTGATTGTGTCGGGAAATACCTATGGAGCTTGTCAGGGGTCAGGTACGCTCTGTGTAGGATGTAAAAATGCACCAGCTGAAACCTCGCATTGCGCGTCCCTTTCCAGGCCCGTTCAACTATACCAGGCCACGCCGTGTCAGGGATCTCCGTCGTTAAGTCCGCCTCCCATTTCGCCTTCAGAACTGCTAGTGGGGTCTGAGCCTCTGCAGTCATGCGTTTATAGAGGCACGTTATAGCCTTAACCGTCCCCGCGGCCACCACCACGTATTGACAACCCGTGGACAGCGGAGGCTCCGCCAAACCCGCCTTCCAGTGTTTACGGATCGCCGCAGTCAGTGCCGCATGAAGGAGGAAGTCCCCCCCGGTAGTTCGAAGCGATCCCGCAGGAGGTCGAAGGGCATTAGAGCCCCGTCGTCATATAGGTCCCCAATGGTCGCCAGTCCCTGGTCCTCCTAGTTCTCTAGCCGGTGCCATAAGCCCCCGTGCGGGAGCGCCCTGCAGAGCTTAAGCGGGATCTCCGGTGCGTACGGTACCGCAATGTGGTCTCTCCGCAGGTATCTATTCCAACACTTCCGAACCGTCGCAAATTCCTGAGTAAGATGGAGGTCTCCCATCGGCAGGCCCAGTATAATCCGGGAGATCACCTGCACCGGCCCACCAGATCCGTTCTCCTCCCTTGTGGCTCTCGCTGCCCACTGTGTCAACCACTGCAGCTGGGCCGCCAGGTAGTACAGCTCGTAGTCCAGCACCGCTAGTCCCCCTTCAGCTCGAGGCAGCAGAAGCGTGGTCAGCGCAACCCTGCGCCTACCCGAGCCCCACAGAAAACCGGTCACCATGGCCCGTAGACGACGAAAGTAGCTCGCCGGGATCCAGACCGGAAGAGTCCCAAAAAATAGAGCAGCCGAGGCAGCGTGACCATCTTAAGGAGTGCCACCCTTCCCGCCAGGGATAGGGGGAGCGTACTCCAGAAGTCAAAGTTTGTCTTAGTGAGTCGGATAGCCGATCCGATGTTGCCCTCCAGAATGTCTATGTTAGTATGGTAGATCGAAGTGCCCAAGTATCCAAGGCTCCTCTCTTCCCAGGCCACTCCTTCCGAAGAGTGTGGGCATGGTTCGCGCGCCCGAGTCGGGAATAGGTACGACTTCGCCCAGTTCACTCTGAGGCCCGACACCCTGCTCAACGCCTGAAGTAGAACCTTAGCTCCCCGCAGAGAGGCCGCAGTGTCCGCCAGAAACAGCAGGAGGTGGTCAGCATATAATGCGATATGGTGCACCTGTCCATATACGTCCAACCCCTGATATGCCCGTCCCAAACGGGCACGCGCCGCCAACGGTTCGACCGTTATGGTGAACAACAGGGGCGAGAGTGGGCAACCCTATCGCGTGCCTCTCCCTACCACGCAAGTCTCCGATACTACACCTCCTGTTCTGACTCTCGCCGTAGCGTTCTTGTATAAGAGTGCCATCTAGTCCACAAAATCCGCACCCAATACCATGGCGCGCATGACATGAAAAAGATACGAGAAAATAACAAGAAGAGGGAGGGAGAGGAGGAAGTGGATTCTGTCTCCCCTAGCAATTTTATTAAACAAAAAGGAATCCACTCTTACAGTGGTAGTGGTCCCTACAATGGTGGGGAGCACACAGTGTTGTATAAATACCCCTCACACACCAACAGGCCCCTTGGTGTCATGCTTCATCATCGGGGTCTTCGCACCCCTCTACGGGATGCGGCGTGCTACGACTCACGACTACGTAGGAGCACTGAAAGTGAACTATGTGTTGATGTGTGTGAAGGAAATAAAGGTGAGTGGTGAGGTGAAAGACAGTGATAGTTAAAAGATACCTGGCTCGTAGGAGAAAAAATAATAAAAAGTTTTTATTAAGCCCTCGGCTGGTATCGTTAAAAAAGTGCAGGGTGAGGTTGTATATACTAGTTAGGGTACATCAACCTCTAAAGTGCGTCGGCATGTTTCGGAGTGACAAGGACTCCTTCTTCAGGACGAGGATGTGCACTATTATCCCCACCTTACTCACATGTATGTAGATGTCAAAGTGTGCTCTACAAAAAATAAAATAGGTGAAATGTACCTATTCGTGTTATATTGAATGTGGTCTGTTGCGCCCAATTGGCGTTGTTAATACAGAACCTGTAAATAAACAAAAACATCATGAAATATAACATCACTTTATGATATTGCGAAAAACCTGTGTAGATACACAGGAGGGTGATGAAGAACCAAAAAATAAGGTCCAAAACCCTGTAAAAAAAGGGACATAGACAAACATATAGAATAGGACACACATAGATATGATATAGTCGCCATTGGAATCCCTGGGATTGAATAGTGGGAAGAAACACATTATTTAGCACATATACAGTTCTTACTTCTGGACAAAGGCTAAATGGCCTCATGAGCCAAAGCGTGGTATTGGGGGTTCTGTTGTCTTCTTGCTCAATGTAGCAACCTAAAAGATGTCAAGAAAGGGAACAGCATGGATTTAGAATCTAAAACGTTGTTTCAGAGAAAGTAGGTTCCTCCATGCTTCAAGGTCTAAACTCACGGTTACTGCCAAAACTGGTAGGCTGTCATCCCCTCAACGCGGCTCCGACGTTATGTCGAGTCGTATTGGACAAGTGCCTTATATAGTAGTAATAATTGCCCCAATTAGCGTTAAATAGGAATCGGAAAATGCCCAAAGAAGGACCTAAACATGAGAAATCAGGTCCGGTCCTGCGCGCGTGAGGAGGGAGTGCCAGGAACCGACCGCGCATGCGCAGGCCGGCAGCGTCTTGATTTGCTGTCCTAATGCGCATGCGCAAAGAGTAACACTGGTTTCTCGCGCATGAGCATGATAGCGGTTATTCCGAGATCGGTATTGATTCTGGGCATTTTTAAACGTTGGAGCATTCGTAGCTAGTTACATTCAAAAAGATGGGAACAAGCCTGACAAGGTTGTGCAAACATGGCAATTAGTGTATATATGCATAAGACATCTTAAACATTATTTAATGATGTTACGTGTTATTAAAGGTGATAACATTCCTGGGTAGTTTTTTGTTGACAATCGTGTCACTTAATGTTTTTCCAGTCATTACCTAAGGTCTAGCTCATCTCAGGGTTTTACAAATATACTGTTACTTGGCAGTGTGTTGGTAAAGTACATTCATCGTAACTGGCTCCAGGGTATGGAGTCATTTAGTCCGGTGGTGTCTGTGCCCAGACGGAACACCCACCTCTGCTCCTTCTCAAATAAACCAGTGTCTGATGGAAGTTGCTCAATCACAGTCCAGTGTAATTCATTCACACAATGCTGTTGCTCCAGAAAATGTGCTGCCATCTTAGTAGTTGATTTTTTGCATCTTATATTGCTTTTATGTTCATTTATCCTAGTTTTTACAGCTCGTGTGGTCATGCCCACGTACTCTTTCTTGCATGGGCACGTAATAAGGTAGACCACGTTCCTGCTGTTGCAGTTAGTAAAGGCTCGTTGTTCCCATTTAGTGCCATTTTTAAAGGTAAGGGTCAGACTCTTCTCAGTCAGATGGCAACTGTTACAGTTCCCACATGGGTGGTGTCCATGTAGCCCCTGTAGTCTAGTTTGTTGAATCACAGTGGTGGGGGGTCTTGTGTGCACTAGGATGTCTTTTAGATTTCTTCCTCTCCTGTGTGCAAAGAGAGGTTTTTCTAAGTTAAGAGTGCCGCTTGTCAGGATCCGCCAGTGTTTATTCACCACTTTGGAGACCTGGTTTGAAATAGAGCTATATGTTGTAACACAGACTGTTCTGTTGGCTGTGTTTTCCTTAGGGGCTCTGTCCTCCAGAAGGGCTTCACGGTTGTTATTCCGTGCCCTTTTCATTGCATTCTTTATGATTCCGTCCGGATACTGCCTTTGTCTAAGTTTTTCACTCAGGTCCTGGGCTTGGGATTTATACTTGGATACGTCGCTACAGTTGCGGCGTAGACGTAGGAACTGCCCGTATGGTAGATTTTCCCTCAGGTGACGTGGGTGGAAACTGTCAAACCTGAGAAGGCAGTTCCTCGCCGTGGGTTTGAAATGTGTCTCGGTTCGCAAAAACCCTGCCTCATGATAGATGTTCAAATCCAGAAACACCATTGATTCCTTAGACATTTGATGAGTGAACTTCAAAAAGGCATTCTGTGTATTAAGCCAGGTCATGAACGCTGCAATAGATAGACTATCTCCCTCCCAAATGACAAAGACGTCATCGATGTAGCGTCGCCATGTTTGGATTCTACCCCGGAAGGGGTTACTGGGATGGAGGATCTTGGTAGATTCCAGATGGTGCACGTATAGCCCCGCCAGACTCGGCGCGAAAGTGCTACCCATGCTGGTTCCGTGACATTGTAGATACAAGGTGCCTTCATATTCAAAGAAGTTCTTAGTTATTGCTATGGAAATACACTCCATGACAACTCCTCGTGGGGTTTGGTATTTCCATCTGTTGGAGTGGAGCACCTCCTCAATGATTTGGAGGGTCTCATCATGTGGAAGGCTGGCGTAGAGGCTCTCTACGTCAAGACTCAGCAGCATCTGTGAGTTTGGGTCAAAGAGTTGATTCTGTAACAACTGAAGGATCGCTTTCGTGTCCCTTAGGTATGTATCGGTTGCCTGTACCAGAGGTCTCAAAAATGCATCGGCAAATTTTGATAGTGGTTCGAGTATGGAAGAAATGCCGACACAATTGGACGACCAGGTGGTTTTTCTAGGCTTTTGTGAACCTTTGGTATAGTATAAAAGTAGGGTGTACGAGGGTTTTTTTGTACCAAAAATTCTGATTCCTTCTTTGTGAGCCAGTTATGAGCCAGAGCTACCTCAATCATTGCTCCTATCTGGATACGTAAGGATTCTGTAGGGTCATCTGAGAGGATCTGATAATTCCTCCTATCTGAGAGGAGTCTCCTACATTCTAGGTCGTATGCTGTCGTTGTTTGAATCACCACTGCCCCGCCTTTGTCTGCCGGCTTTATGATGAGTTGTTTATTTTGTGAAAGTTCCCTTATCGCCTCATTTTCTTGTCTACTCATATTTTGGAACACGTTCTGGTTGAGGTTCATTTTGCCAAGTTCAAGCATAATAGCTTTTTCAAATGCCAGGACCTCAACAGGAAGTTGAGTGTCCAATGGTGTGAAAGTTGATTTTGGCCTTAGCCCTGTGTCAGATGTATCACGGGTAGGCTCTTGGTTCTCAAAAAATGCCTTCAACTTGATAGTTCTTACAAAGTCTTGAATCTCTTTGTGTAAGCGGAACGTGTCTGGTTTGTTTGTTGGAACATACCCTAGGCCTTTATTAAGTACCTGGTTCTGTAGGTCTGTTAAGGGCCAGGGAGAGATGTTAATAACTAGGTTCCCCTCTTGCTTGTTGATGCCTGGTTCGCCGTCATGCTCCTGGTGTGGAGCCTGGGGTCTGACTCGTCCACTGGTTGCCAGGTGACATTGAGCCCCTTCTTGTTCCTGCCTCTGCGGGGTCCTGGGCCCCATGCTAAAAAAGGCTGCTGGTTTTGAGGTGCGATGGTTTGGTCTGGCCCCCATTGTGGGTACACCGGTCCCATTGGTGGCGGGCCGTATTGATACTGAGGAAATTGATATTGACCTTGGTAGGGATTGAATTGCGGCGGTCCTTGGTAACCTCTCCAGCCTCTTTGGCGTGGGAATTGAGTTCTTTGCTGGCGGTAGCCTCCCCTCTGTTGTTTTCTCTGTTGGAAACCACCTGAGTTAGTGCTGGTGGAGCTACCATCAGAACTCACACTGTCATTGTCACTTGTGTTACCATTGGCCACATAATCAGCTTTTGTGTAGGGATAGGCCCTCTCTGCCGTGAAACGGTCTTTATCTTTTTTCAGCTTATTAAACTTACTTTGTTTTAATGTGACCTCAAAATCAGTCATTTGCTGATTTAGTTCCTCTAACCCCTTCTTCAAGGCTGCTGGTGAGATGAATGCTTTTAATTGTACTTCAAGTTTCTGAATCTCTACCTTTAGTTCAAGGGATTTTCTCGTGGCTGTCTGTACAATTAGCACCAGCCAGTCTCTAGTGCAGTGCCAGGATATCAGGGAGCAGGCTTTTTTAAAAACAAGGTCGTCTTGAAAAATGAAGGGTTCATTTTTTACTATTAAGCCCTGGGGGGCTATCTTGTTCCTAATGTATTCCCTCATTAGGAGACCATGCAAGGCAGCCCTGATCTGGACTTTCCTTAAGTTGGTTAGTTCATCCCAGTCAGCCACTGCTGGACCTGGGTCACTGTTGCTTAATCCTTCAAAAGGATTTACTTCAGCAAGGATCCTGTCAATGTCGTCCTCACTGAAGGTCAGGCCGTGTTCGTCTTCCATGTTGATGTTGGTAAGGGAAAAACAAGTTTTTAGGCGTTGGATGTAATGTGTGGCGATAGTCTATAAGTGTCTAAGTAAATAGGGAGGGGCTCCCACAGCTGTGCGCTGTCTAGAACAAGAAAATAACAAGAAGAGGGAGGGAGAGGAGGAAGTGGATTCTGTCTCCCCTAGTAATTTTTTATTAAACAAAAAGGAATCCACTCTTACAGTGGTAGTGGTCCCTACAATGGTGGGGAGCACACAGTGTTGTATAAATACCCCTTACACACCAACAGGCCCCTTGGTGTCATGCTTCATTATCGGGGTCTTCGCACCCCTCTACGGGATGCGGCGTGCTACGACTCACGACTACGTAGGAGCACTGAAAGGGGACTATGTGTTGATGTGTGTGAAGGAAATAAAGGTGAGTGGTGAGGTGAAAGACAGTGATAGTTAAAAGATACCTGGCTCGTAGGAGAAAAAATAATAAAAAGTTTTTATTAAGCCCTCGGCTGGTATCGTTAAAAAAGTGCAGGGTGAGGTTGTATATACTAGTTAGGGTACATCAACCTCTAAAGTGCGTCGACATGTTTCGGAGTGACAAGGACTCCTTCTTCAGGACGAGGATGTGCACTATTATCCCCACATTACTCACATGTATGTAGATGTCAAAGTGTGCTCTACAAAAAATAAAATAGGTGAAATGTACCTATTCGTGTTATATTGAATGTGGTCTGTTGCGCCCAATTGGCGTTGTTAATACAGAACCTGTAAGTAAACAAAAACATCATGAAATATAACATCACTTTATGATATTGAGAAAAACCTGTGTAGATATACAGGAGGGTGATGAAGAACCAAAAAATAAGGTCCAAAACCCTGTAAAAAAAGGGACATAGACAAACATATAGACTAGGACACACATAGATATGATATAGTCGCCATTGGAATCCCTGGGATTGAATAGTGGGAAGAAACACATTATTTAGCACATATACAGTTCTTACTTCCGGACAAAGGCTAAATGGCCTCATGAGCCAAAGCGTGGTATTGGGGGTTCTGTTGTCTTCTTGCTCAATGTAGCAACCTAAAAAATGTCAAGAAAGGGAACAGCGTGGATTTAGAATCTAAAACGCTGTTTCAGAGAAAGTAGGTTCCTCCATGCTTCAAGGTCTAAACTCACGGTTACTGCCAAAACTGGTAGGTTGTCATCCCCTCAACGCGGCTCCGACGTTATGTCGAGTCGTATTGGACAAGTACCTTATATAGTAGTAATAATTGCCCCAATTAGCGTTAAATAGGAATCAGAAAATGCCCAAAGAAGGACCTAAACATGAGAAATCAGGTCCGGTCCTGCGCGCGTGAGGAGGGAGTGTCAGGAACCGACCGCGCATGCGCAGGCAGGCAGCGTCTTGATTTGCTGTCCTAATGCGCATGCGCGAAGAGTAACACTGGTTTCTCGCGCATGCGCGTGATAGCGGTTATTCCGAGATCGGCATTGATTCTGGGCATTTTTAAACGTTGGAGCATCGTAGCTAGTTACATTCAAAAAGATGGGAACAAGCCTGACAAGGTTGTGCAAACATGGCAATTAGTGTATATATGCATAAGACATCTTAAACAATATTTTATGATGTTACGTGTTATTAAAGGTGATAACATTCCTGGGTAGTTTTTTTTTGACAATCGTGTCACTTAATGTTTTTCCAGTCATTACCTAAGGTCTAGCTCATCTCAGGGTTTTACAAATATACTGTTACTTGGCAGTGTGTTGGTAAAGTACATTCATTGTAACTGGCTCCAGGGAATGGAGTCATTTAGTCCGGTGGTGTCTGTGCCCAGACGGAACACCCACCTCTGCTCCTTCTCAAATAAACCAGTGTCTGATGGAAGTTGCTCAATCACAGTCCAGTGTAATTCATTCACACAATGCTGTTGCTCCAGAAAATGTGCTGCCATCTTAGTAGTTGATTTTTTGCATGTTATATTGCTTGTATGTTCATTTATCCTAGTTTTTACAGCTCGTGTGGTCATGCCCACGTACTCTTTCTTGCATGGGCACGTAATAAGGTAGACCACGTTCCTGCTGTTGCAGTTAGTAAAGGCTCGTTGTTCCCATTTAGTGCCATTTTTAGAGGTAAGGGTCAGACTCTTCTCAGTCAGATGGCAACTGTTACAGTTCCCACATGGGTTGTGTTAATGTAGCCCCTGTAGTCTAGTTTGTTGAATCACAGTGGTGGGGGGTCTTGTGTGCACTAGGATGTCTTTTAGATTTCTTCCTCTTCTGTGTGCAAAGAGAGGTTTTTCTAAGTTAAGAGTGCCGCTTGTCAGGATCCGCCAGTGTTTATTCACCACTTTGGAGACCTGGTTTGAAATAGAGCTATATGTTGTAACACAGACTGTTCTGTTGGCTGTGTTTTCCTTAGGGGCTCTGTCCTCCAGAAGGGCTTCACGGTTGTTATTCCGTGCCCTTTTCATTGCATTCTTTATGATTCCGTCCGGATACTGCCTTTGTCTAAGTTTTTCACTCAGGTCCTGGGCTTGGGATTTATACTTGGATACGTCGCTACAGTTGCGGCGTAGACGTAGGAACTGCCCGTATGGTAGATTTTCCCTCAGGTGACGTGGGTGGAAACTGTCAAACCTGAGAAGGCAGTTCCTCGCCGTGGGTTTGAAATGTGTCTCGGTTTTCAAAAACCCTGCCTCATGATAGATGTTCAAATCCAGAAACACCATTGATTCCTTAGACATTTGATGAGTGAACTTCAAAAAGGCATTCTGTGTATTAAGCCAGGTCATGAACGCTGCAATAGATAGACTATCTCCCTCCCAAATGACAAAGACGTCATCGATGTAGCGTCGCCATGTTTGGATTCTACCCCGGAAGGGGTTACTGGGATGGAGGATCTTGGTAGATTCCAGATGGTGCACGTATAGCCCCGCCAGACTCTGCGCGAAAGTGCTACCCATGCTTTTTCGTGACATTGTAGATACAAGGTGCCTTCATATTCAAAGAAGTTCTTAGTTAGTGCTATGGAAATACACTCCAAGACAACTCCTCGTGGGGTTTGGTATTTCCATCTGTTGGAGTGGAGCACCTCCTCAATGATTTGGAGGGTCTCATCATGTGGAAGGCTGGTGGTGAGGCTCTCTACGTCAAGACTCAGCAGCATCTGTGAGTCTGGGTCAAAGAGTTGATTCTGTAACAACTGAAGGATCGCTTTCGTGTCCCTTAGGTATGTATCGGTTGCCTGTACCAGAGGTCTCAAAAATGCATCGGCAAATTTTGATAGTGGTTCGAGTATGGAAGAAATGCCGGACACAATTGGACGACCAGGTGGTTTTTCTAGGCTTTTGTGAACCTTTGGTATAGTATAAAAGTAGGGTGTACGAGGGTTTTTTTGTACCAAAAATTCAGATTCCTTCTTTGTGAGCCAGAGCTTCCTCAATCATTGCTCCTATCTGGATACGTAAGGATTCTGTAGGGTCCTCTGAGAGGATCTGATAATTCCTCCTATCTGAGAGGAGTCTCCTACATTCTAGGTCGTATGCTGTCGTTGTTTGAATCACCACTGCCCCGTCTTTGTCTGCCGGCTTTATGATGAGTTGTTTATTTTATGAAAGTTCCCTTATCGCCTCATTTTCTTGTCTACTCATATTTTGGAACACGTTCTGGTTGAGGTTCATTTTGCCAGGTTCAAGCATAATAGCTTTTTCAAATGCCAGTACCTCAACAGGAAGTTGAGTGTCCAATGGTGTGAAAGTTGATATTGGCCTTAGCCCTGTGTCAGATGTATCATGGGTAGGCTCTTGGTTCTCAAAAAATGCCTTCAACTTGATAGTTCTTACAAAGTCTTGAATCTCTTTGTGTAAGCGGAACGTGTCTGGTTTGTTTGTTGGAACATACCCTAGGCCTTTATTAAGTACCTGGTTCTGTAGGTCTGTTAAGGGCTAGGGAGAGATGTTAATAACTAGGTTCCCCTCTTGCTTGTTGATGCCTGGTTCGCCGTCATGCTCCTGGTGTGGACCCTGGGGTCTGACTCGTCCACTGGTTGCCAGGTGACATTGAGCCCCTTCTTGTTCCTGCCTCTGCGGGGTCCTGGGCCCCATGCTAAAAAAGGCTGCTGGTTTTGAGGTGCGGTGGTTTGGTCTGGCCCCCATTGTGGGTACACCGGTCCCATTGGTGGCGGGCCGTATTGATACTGAGGAAATTGATATTGACCTTGGTAGAGATTGAATTGCGGCGGTCCTTGGTAACCTCTCCAGCCTCTTGGCGTGGGAATTGAGTTCTTTGCTGGCGGTAGCCTCCCCTCTGTTGTTTTCTCTGTTGGAAACCACCTGAGTTAGTGCTGGTGGAGCTACCATCAGAACTCACACTGTCATTGTCACTTGTGTTACCATTGGCCACATAATCAGTTTTGGCAGTAACCGTGAGTTTAGACCTTGAAGCATGGAGGAACCTACTTTCTCTGAAACAGCGTTTTAGATTCTAAATCCACGCTGTTCCCTTTCTTGACATCTTTTAGGTTGCTACATTGAGCAAGAAGACAACAGAACCCCCAATACCACGCTTTGGCTCATGAGGCCATTTAGCCTTTGTCCAGAAGTAAGAACTGTATATGTGCTAAATAATGTGTTTCTTCCCACTATTCAATCCCAGGGATTCCAATGGCGACTATATCATATCTATGTGTGTCCTAGTCTATATGTTTGTCCATGTCCCTTTTTTTACAGGGTTTTGGACCTTATTTTTTGGTTCTTCATCACCCTCCTGTGTATCTACACAGGTTTTTCTCAATATCATAAAGTGATGTTATATTTCATGATGTTTTTGTTTATTTACAGGTTCTGTATTAACAACGCCAATTGGGCGCAACAGACCACATTCAATATAACACGAATAGGTACATTTCATCTATTTTATTTTTTGTAGAGCACACTTTGACATCTACATACATGTGAGTAAGGTGGGGATAATAGTGCACATCCTCGTCCTGAAGAAGGAGTCCTTGTCACTCCGAAACATGTCGACGCACTTTAGAGGTTGATGTACTCTAACTAGTATATACAACCTCACCCTGCACTTTTTTAACGATACCAGCCGAGGGCTTAATAAAAACTTTTTATTATTTTTTCTCCTACGAGCCAGGTATCTTTTAACTATCACTGTCTTTCACCTCACCACTCACCTTTATTTCCTTCACACACATCAACACATAGTCCACTTTCAGTGCTCCTACGTAGTCGTGAGTCGTAGCACGCCGCATCCCGTAGAGGGGTGCGAAGACCCCGATGATGAAGCATGACACCAAGGGGCCTGTTGGTGTGTGAGGGGTATTTATACAACACTGTGTGCTCCCCACCATTGTAGGGACCACTACCACTGTAAGAGTGGATTCCTTTTTGTTTAATGAAAAAGATACGGCCATTCCAGGCTGTCAAAAGCCTTTTCAATATCAACGGCGAACATCGCTGCCTCGTCCACCTCGTAGGTGTCAGCCTCCAGAACGTGGAGAAGTCGTCGTATATTAAGCGCGGTGTTGCGGGTCGGGATAAATCCCGATTGGTCCACGTGGATCAGAGTGGCCATATGGGGAAGTAGGCGTGTCGCCAAGATCTTGCCCAAGATTTTGTAGTCCAGGTTAAGCATGGACAGCGGGCGGTACGCCGACCTGTCCCAAGGTGGCTTGCCAGGTTTCAATAGGGGGACAATGAGCACCTCGCCAGTGGTCTTCGGTAGGCTGCCCAGACGTTTAGCCTCATTGTAGAGCCACGCCAGTCGGGGTGCCAGGAGGTCGGCGTAGGCGTGGTAGAACTCCATCGGTAGTCCATCAGATCCCGGTGTTTTATTCCGCGCCACACTCTTGATGGCGACTCTCACCTCCCTTTCATCAATTTTACTCCCTAGGGGTTTCGCAGTCTCCTCATCCAGTTCCGGTATGTCCAGTCCCTCCAGGAAGCTCTGGAACTCACCCTCCAGCGGAAGCACCCGACTACGATAAAGCTCTGTGTAATAGTCATGGAATAAGTCATTTATCCCCTGTTGGTCGAACCGCGCCATTCCCGCATGATCCCTAAGTTCGAGAATAACCGAATTGCGGCGAGCTGGATTGGCTAGCCAGGCCAAGAGCGCCCCGGATTTGTCCCGTTCCAAATGTGCACATCTAAGGTAGGCTTTGTGATCGAAGCACCTGAGGCGCTCCACCGTCGCCGCCACCGACTCCCTCGCCTCAAGGAGTGCCTCCTGAATGTCTGGCCGCTCAGGTCGGTCCTTCTCCAGTGAGCGTAGCTTCGCGTCCTCCTGGTCAACTGCGCTGAGCAGGGTCTTCCGCACCCCCAACCCCGTCGCAATGCAGCGTCCCTGCACCACCGACTTAAAGGCGTCCCACTCGATTGTCGCCGATCCCGCAGTCCCCGCGTTATCCCGAAAATACGACTCTATATCCGTGGCTATCGTGGTCCGGAAGACCTGATCGTCCAGCGCCTCCGGGCGAAGAATGCGTGGGCGGGACTGCGACCATCGCAGGTGCACCAGCAACGGGTTATGGTTGGAGATCGTGCGCGCAAGGTATTCGCTATGGGACACCTCACCGTGCACTTCCGGGAAGCACACGAAGGCGTCTATGCGGATGTGAAGTTCGTCAAGGGAGGAGAAGAAGGAGTAGTCCCTGTCTGACGGGTGGTGGGCCCTCCAAGTATCAATTAGCCCCCAACGCCGCTGCCAGTCGGAACGCGCAAGTGCCAGTCTGCTCCCCGGTGCATTTAGTAAAGGGGGATGTGATCGGTCCAAGGCAGTATCAAATACACAATTAAAATCCCCCCAAGGAGCAGAGAGCCCATTAAGAACGGTGCCAATGTGCGGGACAACAAGGAGAGGAAGGCAGGTTGGTCCGTATTTGGTGCATATATGCATCCTAGCGTGAGGTCCCTCCCATATAGTCTGCCCCTCACCACTACATACCTACCCTCCGGGTCAATAGGCTGTTGCGTGCTTTGAAAGGGTACCCCCGCCCTTATCCAGATGACTACCCCTCTGGCATAGGCCGAGTAATCAGTGTGATACACCTGTCCCCTCCATCTTCGCTGCAGTGCTTTCCCTTCCTGCGCTAAGAGATGCGTTTCTTGGAGGAAGGCCATATGTATGCCCCGCCGAATTAAGAAGGAGTGAATCTTGTGGTGTCTATGCATGGTATGCATACCCCTCACATTCCACGTGAGACATTTGTATCCTAAGTCGGGTCCCATGGCAGTACACATTGTAGTTCACACAGTCCCCTATGGGAGCCTCTGACACGTCCAGAACCCACCCCCCACCCCTCATACCCAGTATCAAACAGTTCTACCCAACTCCCTCTCCCCAGGACAGATAACCAACGTGGTAACCCCATCCAAACCCTGCAAAACAAGCGTCAATCAACAAGAGTAGGCTAGGCTATGCGGAACGTCAATGCCAGTTAGATCAGAGCTTCCCCCCCGCCCCCCCCAAGCATCCAAAAGTTCACCCATCCTACCCCCCTCAACAGTACAGTTATGAGCAACAGATGCCAGCTGACCCCTGCCACCCTCGCAACAGCAAGCAGGACCCTCCCCGCGTCCCAATACCGTTTAATAGAGTGTCCCATGTCTTCACAGCCGCTTCATCCAAAGATGCCGTCCGCCGTCTGCGGGGTAACCACCGGGAGATCCGTCTCGGAGAGGCATGAGCGCTGCTGGAGCCTGGACTCAGTTCAGCATTCTTTGAGTGTTCCGAGCCGTTACCGGAAGGGCTGACCTCCCCTTGGCTGATGGCTGCCACCGCCAGCACCGCCTTGTTTCTCTCCTGTTGCCATCCAGTGGGGGAGCCAGGCAGTCGCGTCAGTGTCAATTCAGGTGAGCCGCGTCTAGGCATGGATGCAGCGGGGATGTCTCCATCAGCCGTCCCCCTGGTCTATATCCAGTCCCAAGCCTCCTGCGGAGTAAGGAAGAAATGAGTGCTCCCGCCAGCAATGACCTTTAGGCGGGCTGGAAACAACATAGCATAGGGCAGCTGCAAAGCTCTCAACTTCCGCTTGACCGCCAGGAAGGATGATCGCTGACGCTGAACGTCTCTGGTGAAATCCGGGAAAATCATGACCTTGCTGTTACCAATGCGTAGGTTCGGCAGGGCCCTAGCCGCTTGGAGAATGTGATCACGATCCCGGTAGTGTAAAAGGCGCGCCACCATCGGGCGAGGTGGTCCTCCGGTTCTAGGCGGGCGCCACGGGACTCTGTGGGCGTGCTCCAGAGCGAAGAATGGGGAGAGCCCCTTCGGCACCACCTCCGTCCGCAACCAGTGTTCCAAGAAGGCCGCTGCGTCTTGGCCTTCCTCCCTCTCCGGGACTCCCATAAGGCGGAGGATGTTACGTCTGGAGCGTCCCTCGCTGTCCTCGGCCCTGAGTTCCAGCACCCAAACTTTCTGCGCCACTTCCGCCAATGAGGCCTTTAGGATTGCCAAGTCACCTGGAATGTCTTTCATGTTCGCCTCCGTGGTCGTAACTCGCTCCTTCAGCTTCCTGTGGTCATCCTTCAAAAGGGACAGGTCAGTGCCAATGGTGTCCATTCTCTTCTCCAGGGCCTCCCGCGACGCCATAATGGCCTGCATATTGTCACTCAGGGAGGGGTCCCGTGGCGGGGCTGAGCTCCCAGAGCCAGATGCCTCCTCTCCCCCCGGCATCGTGTGACCCGGGTCATCGAGCCTCAATACATCAAATCCCTTTTTCCGGGCCCCCGGACCATCGTGTGGTAGGTTTCCGAATCCCGCTCCAAGCCACCCACTCAGGCTCAGTGCACCGGGCCCGTTGGACCTCAGTCGTTTCCACAGGGGAGCCCCGGCACCAGGTCCGCGTCCCCTCGTCTCCTGCGTCCAAGAGCACTCTCACTCCCCCGATAGTGGATGCTGGGGCAAAGTCAGCGCAGGAAGGACGTCCCAACCAGGGTCTTCAGAGAGGGCTCCAGGGCCTACCCGAGGCGGTCATCCGCTGCAGCAATCGACAGGGAAGTGGGGAGGCCTGCCCGTGGATAGCAGGGGGTGCCCTCCATCTCAAGGGGCAGACTCCTGGAGTTCTAGGCCACTCACCGCAAGTCCAGAGTAGGCCCCGCCAAGATTGGGAAGAAAGAGGAGGCCCCCCGGGTCTTCTCCCGCCCGGGGGCACCCAGCGAAGCAATCAGTGCCGGCACCGCTGACCCCGGGACACCAGAGATCTCAGGGGGGTGGCTCACCAGGCCGTGGCAGCTACGTGTAGGCCTCACGGGAAGGCGTCCCCCAGACCCCCTGACTCCTCCTCGTGACAGGTCCACAGTCTCGAGCAGCCCCCTGTCACCACCCTTTGCCGTCATGCTCCTCCCTGTACAGGGTCCGCCGTCGCTCCCGCTTCAGTATCCGGGAGACTCCTCCACGAGGGGGGGGGGGGGGGTAACTGCAGGCCCCCCAATGTGTCCGGCCAGTAGTCCGGGGCCCGGGGCACTCCCGCAGGGGGCCGCCATCTTGGGGTCAGGCGGCCCGCGAATTCGCCGGTCCAGGGCGCCTCAAAGCCGCCTCGTCAGCCCGCTCTCCCCACCTCAAACTGCATGTAGGGCGCTCCGCTCCAGGTGCAGCCGGGTCCGCCACCCCAGCGAGCCCTCTTCAATCGGCTGCTCGCCTGCGTCAGGCAGCCTGAACTATGACCGCAGCCGCCATTTTGCGCTACCAGCGCGCCAACCGCATCGGGGGGAGAAACTGTCGTTTTCGGCGGTCTCGGGGCACCCAGCTCCCTCAGTCTTCGCCCCCTATGCTCCACAGACCTTACGATGCCAGGTGGGGGCCAGGGGTCCGGTGTCGGGGGTCAGGATATGTTGTTGCGAGGGGCGGATGCGGAGGAGCCCCGGAGTCTCGCTAGCGTCTACATCGGCGCCCAAGCCACGCCCCCAACTGTACTGATATGAGCAATTTTGAACAACATGCTGGAGTAATGAAAATGAGGTTCCTTGAGAGAGGATTGTCAGGAGTCGGAAAGCGCCTCCAGTTCCATTTCCATTTCATGCTATCAAGACTACAGGACCCAGAATCCTTGGTGTTATGGGAGGAGTATAAAAGGGTGGAATCTGCTGATGCAAAGCGTCGGATATTCTTGTACCTGACCCGGTATTGGAGTTGTGGTTCGTCATCGGAGTTCCTGATCGTCTCGTTGCCTTGAGCCTCTCCTAGCTATCCTTCCTTCGTTTTCGTTTGTTTTCCCTGTTGGCTGAGCCTTGTTTCATCGGCTCGTGCGGGGAAAGCATTTGTTTTCCTTGTTCCAAGCTTTCCGTTTTGCTTCACGCCAAGGTACGGCGTGTTTCCCGTTAAAGGTGTTTTCCGTTGGCTGAGCCTTCTTTCCCCGGCTCGTGCGGAGGACGCTAAGACTACCTTACCAGTAGCAAGCGCTGCTTGTTCGCCAGATCCCGGGGCTCTCCGTTGGCTGAGCCTTCTTTCTCCGGCTCGTGCGGAGGAGCCCTGTTGTTTATTCCTACACCTTGTGGGCAGACCTCCCTGCCTTTTCCAGACCTGTTGGTTCTTCGACCAGGTACTGTACTTACTTTTATAAGGGGTGACGTAACCCACATCTTTACTTTATTGTTTGGTTCACGCATTTATAACTTGGTCCTTGATATGGTGATGGATGCGGGGCAGACAGCGGCGCTCGTGTTATTAGATCTGAGCGCCGCGTTTGATACTGTCTCGCATCCCATCCTATTGCATCGCCTGGAGGAGATTGGGCTGAGTGGTCTGGCCCTCCAGTGGTTCCGGTCCTTCTTAGACGATCGTTTCTTTAGCGTTGCTATCCCACCGTTCCAGTCCCAATTCCATCCTCTGAAACAGGGGGTGCCGCAAGGCTCCTCGCTGAGTCCCACGTTGTTCAATCTTTACGTGAGACCGCTGGCTGAGGTCGTCAAGCAATGGGGCATGACCAAGGTCTCATATGCCGACGATACTCAGCTAGCGGTTACGATCAGCGGGGATGCGGACCGGGATGCCCCCAGGTTTCAGAGTGGACTTAGGGCGGTGGCGAGCTGGATGAAGAACAACTGTCTCCAGCTCAACGCAAAGAAAACGGAGATCATGATCGTCGGTAGGAGGTCGGAACTATGGGGAGACAGATGGTGGCCAGCGGAACTGGGGCCGGCCCCCATTCCGGTCACAGAGTTGAAGAACCTCGGAGTATGGATGGATCCCTCCCTCAGCTTCGTGGGCCATACGAAGAGAACTGCGGCCTGTTGCTTTGGCATACTACGGTCGCTGCGTCCCGTCTTGAAGTTTTTTGACCATCGCACCAGGCAGCTGATAGTCCAGGCCACAGTGTTATCTCGCCTGGACTATGCCAGCTCGCTTCTGGTCGGGGCTAATGTGGCGGAGGTTACCCGCCTCCAACGCGTTCAGAATGCCGCGGCGAGAGCCATTGTTGGCTTACCCCGAACCTGTTCCGTCTCCGGCATCTTGAGATCACTGCATTGGCTGCCTATCAGGCCAAGAATCCAGTTTAAAGTGCTGTGTCTGGCGTTCAAGATTTTGAGGGGTGGGAGTCCTCAAATTCTCGCGAACCTTTTGTCCTGGTATGTGCCTGCCCGGTCTCTTAGATCTTTGGGTCAAGCTCTTACAGTGATCCCCCGATACAGGTTGTGTCGGGTAGGTGGCCGCTCTTTCCAGGTCAGAGCGGCTGAGCTTTGGAATTCTCTTCCTGGTGAGATGCGATTGCTTGCTGATCTTCTAGCTTTTCGTAAAGCTTTAAAAACTTTTTTGTTTGAATAATTTGCTTTTGTCTTCCTCATTGTTATGTTCCCTGTAGGTGTTGCTTATTACTTGCCATGCGCCAGGACGCCCCTTAACTGGGGCAGCTGTGCGCAGTACAAAAGTCCGTAACATAACATATGGTATGGTGAAACGTGTTCTCAGCTATCCATCAGACTACTCGTGGTATGTACTATTGAATAGTATTACATTAGTGACAGGAAAGTGGTCTATCCTCGCTAAGGTCACGGCTGATTGTGTATTTCAGGTGGAGATCATACACGCTTCATACAAATATCCAGGACCAGATAGTAGGGGAAGAGAAGTATCTTCGGGGCCTACTCTTATTTACGTTAAAGGTATAGGGTATACTTGTTACAAGTATTTTCTTGTGTCCATCATTTACATGAAGAGAGGTATGATCATTATTGTCTTTTTGTCGTTTCAGATCTCCCTCCCTGCTGTCCCCTTCCTTCCCCTCCTTCTTCATTCCCTTCTGCCCTCACTTGATCCTTCCTCGACCCAGGCTGTTACAGCTTTCTGGGTTCGGTTAGATCAGGAGGTGGCCTGTATTTACATCATCCCGCTGATTCCGAGGACTCGGAGGATAACAGAATATCCGACCCAAGATTATACGTCCTCCTGATCAGTGGGTTTTGGAAATGGCCACCCTGGATGATGTTTTAGCAGCCTTGGTGTTAGTGCAATCTGAATTACACTCCTCTAAACAGGAGACAGCAGATTTACGCACAAGGTTGGATAATATCCAAAGAAATCCTTTCAACGCAGGGCCATGAGGGGCAAATCCTCCACGTTCGGTGGTGGTAGAAATGCCGACCACTATACCATTGGCTAACCCGGAACGATTTAAGGGGGATGCTGGCTCCATTCAGGTATTCCTTACCCAAGTTACCTTACACTTTTCATGTAAGCCAAGATCCTTCCCCACTAACCAGGCCAAGGTGGCCTTTCTGGTATCTTATTTGGCAGGTGATGCTGCATAGTGGGCAGTTCCCCTGATTCAAAGAGACGACCCCATCATTCACGATTGGGAGGCGTTCAGGGACGAATTTATAAAGGTTTTTGACAGACGGGCAGACTCTTATACCGCTGATAGGGAGTTGTTGAGACTTAGACAGGGTAATCAAGACCTGTTAACCTATCTGAACTCATTTAGGAGGCTGGTCACAGAAACAAAGTGGCCGGAAGCCAAACAGGCTTCCTTGTTTCATCAAGGATTGAATGAAGACATGAAAGATGTCATTGCCCAAATAGATCCACAACCTGCGACATGTGAGGATTTAATTAATTTGGTCATGCGTTTGGATCACAGGTTAAGGGCACGCAAGGGAGACCATAAAGACAAGGGCAGAACGGTACCTTCTTTTGTTCCATCCAAACCCGCTGATAATACTACTGCTTCAGGGGTCGAACCTATGGATATAGGGGCGGTGAGAGCAGCGTTAACTGTGTCTGAGAAAGAGCAGAGAAGAAAGAACGGGCTCTGTCTGTACTGTGGCAAAAAAGGACATTTTCTCAGAGAATGCCCCGTTAAGCCCAAGGTGTCCAGATTCCGCTTTAATAAAGGGGCATCTGCTGTGGTGGAAAAGTCGGCTGAAAACTAGAGGACTCTGAGGTGAACGAAGGGGTTCCTTGGAGTCAGTCTGTCATCCCTTCACTACTGAAAGACTTAGTTGGAGCACAACATTTGTTTATTAGGATCCTGTTATTCATACGAACCGAATGGATTACGGTACATGCCATGGTGGACTCGGGGGCCACAGGGATGTTTATGGATTTGACTGAGGCTCGAAGGATTGGTATTCCGCTCCTAACCAGGGCCGTTCATGAAGAGGTGTATGCAGTTGATGGGAGGAAGTTAGACCTCGGCCCCGTTGGTTATCAGACCGGAGAGACAGAAATGGCATTTGGATGTCACAAAGAAAGGGTCACGTTTAGTATTATCAAGGCACCTCATTATGGCATAATCTTAGGGATCCCTTGGTTGAAACTACATAACCCTGACATTGATTGGGAAACAGGCATCATTACCATGAACTCCTCATTTTGTAAAGGCCATTGTTATGAAGATGTTACGAGTCCCTCATACTCTTTAGCCAGCAGCATACATGTGGCCACAGCAGCAGAAAAGTAAGTGTTGTTGCCAGAAGCATATAAAGAATTTTCAAGTGTTTTCGATGAGGTGCAAGCCGAGGTACTCCCTCCCCATCGGCAGTACGACTGTCAAATTGATCTAGTCCCTGGAGCAGTCGTACCTAGTGGTCGTTTATATGCTTTGACCGAACCCGAAAACACACATTTGAGGTCTTATCTGGACAAATTGGTGAAGTTAGGGTTCATAAGGCCTTCTAAGTCTCCTGCTGCGTCCCCTCTTTTCTTTATACTGAAGGCTAATGGAGAATTGAGGGCCTGTGTAGACTTTCGGGCCCTGAATGCAGTCACCATAAAGAACCGCTACCCCCTTCCTCTCATCCATGTGCTATTGGAACAGGTGAAGAAGGCCACCATCTATACCAAGCTTGATTTAAAGGGTGCTTATCATCTTGTAAGAATGAGGAAGGGGGATGAGTGGAAAACAGCCTTTAAACCCAGATATGGCCTTTTCGAATATTTGGTTATGCCTTTCGGGCTCTGCAACGCCCCGGCGGCGTTCCAATACTTCGTGAACGATGTGCTGCGAGAGATATTGGACAGATACGTCATAGTCTACATAGATGACATTTTGATATACTCAGATTCTGTGGATTTACATGTTCAGCATGTCAAGGAGGTATTGCAAATATTACAAAGGCATAGTCTCTTTTGCAAATTGAGCAAATGCGATTTCCATGTGACTACAGTTGAGTTTTTGGGTGTTATTCTCAGTCCACAGGGGCAAGAGATGGCAGAGCGAAAGATCAGAGCAGTCAAGGAGTGGCCGGTTCCTCAAAACATCAGGGACAATCAGTGCTTCATAGGCTTCGCCAATTTTTACAGGCGTTTTATCAAGCAGTTCTCCCAGGTGGTGGCTCCCATTACGCATTTACTGAGGAAGACACAGCCTTTTCTATGGACTCAGGATGCAGATGAGGCCTTTAAGACTTTGAAAGCTGCATTTGTGTCAGCTCCGGTGCTGGCACATCCGGATCCTGAGAACCCCTACATTGTAGAGGCGGATGCCTCAGATGTTGCTGTTGGGGCCTTTCTCTCACAAAGACATGAGTCAACAGGGCAGATGCATCCTGTCGCATACATGTCTAGAAAGCTGAATGGGGCTGAATCTAATTATTGTATCGCAGAAAAAGAACTGTTAGCGATAAAGGTGGCATTTACAGAATGGAGGCATTTTTTGATGGGAGCCAGACATATGGTTACTGTGTATACTGACCACAGGAACCTTCAGTATATGACGGCGGCTAGACAGCTCACGCCTAGGCAACTCAGGTGGATGTTGTTCTTTTCGGGGTTCCATTTCACCATAACCTTCCGCCCTGGGGTGGAAAATAGGAAGGCTGATACCTTGACCCGCCAGTCATCTCTTAAGGCTCCGGAGAACGTGGTGGAAACGGCCATCATTGATCCGGCGAATATGATATGTGTCATCCAGCCAGACGCATTCCTGCAGGGAATCCGCATGGGAATCAGAACCTTTTACTGGAGGGATTGGATACGTATGCATCCAGAATGGCAACTCAAGGATGGTTATCCAGTGAACAATGGGCGGTTGCTGATACCCACGTTGCCTCTCCGTAAACAGGTTTACAAATGGTGCCACGAGTCTCCTTATGCGGGTCACATGGGTGTGGACAAGACTATCGATCAGATCCTTCGTAGATGTTGGTGGCCTTCCTTGAGAACCGATGTCAAGGGATGGATTTCCCAGTGTGAGGTGTGTGCAACGGTAAAGGCAGATCATAGACGCCCGGCTCGGCTTCTACAACCGCTTCCCACTCCTTCTGTTCCCTGGGAACGCATTTCTTTGGATTTTGTGGTGGGTCTGCCTAAGGATCAGGGATGCACGGCAGTGTTGGTGGTTATTGACTATCTGACCAAGATGCGCCATTTCATTGCTTGCACGCAAGTACCTTCAGCCGGTCATCTAGCGTGACTGTTAATGGGAACACGTAGTACGACTGCACGGTCTACCTGCTGTTATTGTCTCTGATAGGGGTTCCCAATTTACAGCACGTTTTTGGAAATCTTGGTGTTCATTGTTGCATATTGAGACAGCTTTATCGACCAGCTTTCACCCCCAAACGGATGGGCAGACGGAGCGTCTCAATCAAACATTGAAACAGTTCCTGAGATGCTATGTAGATCAGGGAAAGGACAACTGGGTGAGTTATTTGTGGCTTGCGGAGGTGGCTTATAACAATGCCACTCATAGTGCCACTCGTGTCTCCCCCTTTTATTGTACATATGGGCGCCATCCACGCTTCGTTCCTTTTCTCCATCCTCTTGGGGAGAATTCAGTGCCTGAGGCGGCCAAGAGGGTTTCTCACATCAAGGACACGCTGGTGAAAGCCCAAGCCCATCTAAAGGCTTCCAAGGTGGCTTACAAGGGAACGGCGGATAAGCACAGAAGAGCGGGTCCGCTGTATCAGGTGGGGGATCTGGTGTGGTTGTCTACACGGAATATCAGGTTCCGGAAGTACAGTGTGTTCAATACCAAATACATTGGCCCGTTTCCCATTTTACGGCGTGTCAACCCTGTGGCCATGGAACTTAAGTTGCCACACCATTTGAGAGTACATCCGGTGTTTCATGTGTCACTCTTGAAACCCTCCTTGTCACCTATGCACAAGCTACCCCCACCTCTTGTTGTCCAGGATGGTCCAGAATACGAGGTGGATGGCGTTCTTGATTCTAGGTGGAGAGGTAGAGGCCTGCGCTATTTGGTGTCTTGGAAGGGGTATGGACCGGAGGAGAACTCTTGGGAACCGGCGTCTGGGGTTCATGCTCCGCGCCTGGTGGCAGCCTATCATAGGAGGTTCCCTTTGCGTCCTGGCCCATGGAGGCACTCCTAGGTGTGGGGGGGGGATGTACTGTCAGGAGTCGGAAAGCGCCTCCAGTTCCATTTCCATTTCATGCTATCAAGACTACAAGACCCAGAATCCTTGGTGTTATGGGAGGAGTATAAAAGGGTGGAATCTGCTGATGCAAAGCATCGGATATTCTTGTACCTGACCCGGTGTTGGAGTTGTGGTTCGTCATCGGAGTTCCTGATCGTCTCGTTGCCTTGAGCCTCTTCTAGCTATCCTTCCTTCGTTTTCGTTTGTTTTCCCTGTTGGCTGAGCCTTGTTTCATCGGCTCGTGCGGGGAAAGCATTTGTTTTCCTTGTTCCAAGCTTTCCGTTTTGCTTCACGCCAAGGTACGGCGTGTTTCCCGTTAAAGGTGTTTTCCGTTGGCTGAGCCTTCTTTCCCCGGCTCGTGCGGAGAACGCCCTGAGTTATTGTTTCTTCGTTATAGCGTCCCCGTTGGCTGAGCCTTCTTTCCCCGGCTCGTGCGGAGGACGCTAAGACTACCTTACCAGTAACAAGCGCTGCTTGTTCGCCAGATCCCGGGGCTCTCCGTTGGCTGAGCCTTCTTTCTCCGGCTCGTGCGGAGGAGCCCTGTTGTTTATTCCTACACCTTGTGGGCAGACCTCCCTGCCTTTTCCAGACCTGTTGGTTCTTCGACCAGGTACTGTACTTACTTTTATAAGGGGTGACGTAACTAAGGGTGGGCGTCCGAATCGGCTACGCCCACGGAGTAGGCGTAGTGTTGCCTTCTACGCATTTTGCGTAGACAGCGTAGCCGGCAACACTACGCCCACTCCGTGAGCGTAGCCGAGTCGGCCGCCACCCGCCTCCCTCCCGCCCTCCACTAGATACTTTATTTAAGCATTTGCACGGATAAAAACAACTTAAAAGCACTTACCTTGTCCGGGGCTCGTCCGGGTCTTCATCTTTGAATAGCGTCCTTTGCCTGGGTACCAATGCGCATGCGCGGGCGCCCGCGCATGCGCATTGGTATCCAGGCAAAGGACGCTATTCAAAGATGAAGACCCGGACGAGCCCCGGACAAGGTAAGTGCTTTTAAGTTGTTTTAATCCGTGTAAAAGCTTAAATAAAGTATGTAGGGGAGAGCGGGAGGGAGGTGCGTAGTGGGGCTACGCGGAGTGCGGGAGTGGGCGTAGCTTCTCGCCCTCTCCGCGTAGCTCCGCGGAGCCCCACTACGCCCCACTACGCCCAGGGTTAGACGTAACCCACATCTTTACTTTATTGTTTGGTTCACGCATTTATAACTTGGTCCTTGATATGGTATGGTGAAACGTGTTCTCAGCTATCCATCAGACTACTCATGGTATGTACTATTGAACAGTATTACATTAGTGACAGGAAAGTGGTCTATCCTCGCTAAGGTCACGGCTGATTGTGTATTTCAGGTGGAGATCATACACGCTTCATACAAATATCCAGGACCAGATAGTAGGGGAAGAGAAGTATCTTCAGGGCCTACTCTTATTTACGTTAAAGGTATAGGGTATAGTTGTTACAAGTATTTTCTTGTGTCCATCATTTACTTGAAGAGAGGTACGATCATTATTGTCTTTTTGTCGTTTCAGATCTCCCTCCCTGCTGTCCCCTTCCTTCCCCTCCTTCTTCATTCCCTTCTGCCCTCACTTGATCCTTCCTCGACTCAGGCTGTTACAGCTTTCTGGGTTCGGTTAGATCGGGAGGTGGCCTGTATTTACATCATCCCGCTGATTCCGAGGACTCGGAGGATAACAAGGATACCCTAAGAGGTTGATCAGAGACTCATATAAAAGAGCTAAATATTTTAACAGGGAGACTCTCTTGCAATCTAGAGAGAAAAAGGACGACAACAAACTTGTAATGATCTCCACTCATTCCAACTTTAATGAGAAATTGAAGTTTATCATCAACTCCCATTGGCACCTCCTCAATATGGATAAATCCACAGACAAATTGGACAAACCAATCTTTGCGTTTAGACACAACAAGAATTTGAGAAACCTTTTAGTAAGGGCATCGCCATCTTATCCTCTAGGCCCTGCCCAAAGGAGTATTACTGGAACTAACCCAATCACAGGTAGTCATAAATGTGGCGGCTGCCACGCCTGTGATCAGGTTATTTGTACCCCTGAGCTTAAATGGGGAAAAAGGAGTATCAAGTTTAAAGAAATGACCAACTGTAGGACCAACAACGTGGTGTATCTACTTACTTGCCCTTGTTCTAAGGGCTATGTAGGAGAAACAGGGAGAGAATTCCGCACTCGGTTCTCTGAGCATAAATCTTGTATTAGAAACTCCCAGCTGGGAGCACCATTAGTTGCACATTGGAAGGATCTAGGACACAAGATTGAAGATCTCAGGTGGCTTATACTCGAGCGGATTCATTGCCCTAAGGACGGTAATTCGGATGCCCTCAGGAGTAAAAGAGAAGTATATTGGATTTTTCTCCTTGAGACTGCTGTCTCAGGATTGAATGAATCGATTCATTGGGAGAACGCGATTCTCTGAATCTGTTTACTGTGGCCAGTATCTCACAGTGTCTTCTACAGAGTGGATGCACCTAATTTCTCTTACTGTTTTTGTAAAATTGGCCTTTTTTAAATTTTATTTTTTTTCGTATTAGTGTATGTTTATTTTTGATTCTTTTTATTATTGTTTTCTGCTTTCCACTAATAGCGATTTCTCGCTTGGGGAGCTGGTTTTTTCCTTTAGCCCTTCTTTATTGCCAATATCTGATGTGAACCACTCCGACCGAAATGCGATCGCTTGGGCCGCCGGTTTTGTTCTTCAGATCTCTCTCTCTTTTCTATTACTAATGTCTGTTGTGAATCTCTCTGATCGAAATGCAATCTCGGGGAGGTATCACCTTAAATGGCGGCCTGCTTTCGCCCTTAGCCGCTGTTGAGTTTAGCAGTCTAGTGCTTTGCATGCTCGATCTGATTGCACACAGGTGCTGCACAGCATATGATTCGCATATGATATATAAACCTCCCGGTTGATACGGGCCCTTCTCTTCTACTGGTGCAGAGGGGTGCCTGTGTGGCTCGGATTCCAAGATCTTAGTTACTTTTTATGAGGTAAGCCCGTCTCTATGTAGCTGCCCTGACGTCCGGTTGGAAACTCTACCTCGGCCGCTTTTCTAAAGCTGTGTGTGTCCTTTATATTTTTTCTTAGGACGGTTTCTTAACTATATATCTTCCTGACTCCAGTGGTTATATCGGCTGAAGATTTCCACCTCCATGCCGTATCATGTCCTACCGTAGTGCATGAAAGATAACTAAAAGGTAATTTCTCTCTCTGATTTTTCATCTGCCGGACATTTGATCTGGACGTTAGTTATCTGTTTTAGACCTTTGAGTCTATATCGGATTGCATAGCTTCACCTAGTTGTATATATTTTTTTAGTTTACGTTTTAGTAAAGATTACGATCTATTTAAAGTTAATAATGACTCCTTCATGACCTAGCTGTTAATTCTCGGTTACTTCTTTCCTGTGTAACCTTTTATTACTCACAGGTATATTTATAGGCAAATGTCTATTTTTTGTTTCCTATTTAGAGGACAGCTTACAAAATACTCTTTTTTTACATCCTATTACCGGAACGCTGTGATTCTACATCTCCTCTGAATTCCTGCTCTTTCTTAAAAATTTAAGGTGAGCTTCTGTTGTCGGTTGGGGATATCCATCTTCGAGATATTTTGCCTGCACTTTAATCGGTTGGACTAAAACATGATATGGAATAGGGCCCGTAGCGTTAGAAAACTCCCTATTGTATATGTTTCATAGGGACCTTTATTCTTTCTCCTTTTTCATATACTACTACATAGAGGTGGACTTTTCTGCGCCTGCAACGATTCTGACCTTCTATTGTGAAGTTTGCCGTTTTTTCATCCCTATGGCCTAGACGTTGAGGAGATTTTCTTCCTGGTATGTAATATTCTGGACACCACCCCCCCCCCCCCCTTTTTCCTTATTAGCCGACTGCCCTCTCTAGATCCTGGACGGCAGTACTTTGTTGTTTCAATAGAAAAGAGAGTAGTAATTGGCGAGTTTCTATCTCGTTGCACAAATTTTATCTCAGTGTAAACTTTTTCAATTTAAGAAACCTGTTTTATTGTATGTATGTGTTTTGGATGTAGCATGATTTGATGTTGTCTTGTTTTACTCCATGTCTTGACCTACCCCTATCTTTTTGCGGATTTGCTTTTGATTCATTCTGTTTTTGTCCACAGATACGCTGTGATATGCCGCTGTTTGCCCAGAAACTTTGAAATTGACTTTCTTCTACCTTCTCAGAATCTTTTGAGGACTTTGATGGCCATATATACTTGAATGAATGGCGCCCTGATGAAGGAATTCCCCACTGTGGCATTTTTCCAAAA
This sequence comes from Lissotriton helveticus, assembly GCF_964261635.1. Lineage (NCBI taxonomy): Eukaryota > Metazoa > Chordata > Amphibia > Caudata > Salamandridae > Lissotriton > Lissotriton helveticus. The sequence goes on along the minus strand of NC_136070.1, from coordinate 773,443,001 downwards.
TGCGCATCAGCACTTCTTTCCGTGTGGCTGTTGAGAGTGTTCTTAGTTGGTTGTATCTAGATGGATGTCTTGATTTTTGAGTGTGTTTGTGATTGATTGTATGAATGACTGATGTATGAAATATGTTTTTATTGTTTCTTGTAGCTCTGGGCTGACGCTATATGAATTATATATGTTGTCATATCCACTTAAGTATGAACTTCTTCTATGCAATTTTTTATAAATATAAATGATAATAATAATGATTTAAATATAACCAGCGGCTCTGTGGGCAATTGTTAGTATTGGAACCTATTGGTCCTTTATATTATTGGGAACTGCCTTTTCATGTTGTTATATATAATTGCTTCCCTGGTGGGTTGTCCCGTATCCTTTTTAGGTTCAGGGTCCCTCTATTGTTTTTTGTAATTGTACCCGGCACTTTGCCGTGAGGGTTGTTAGTCCTTCCCTTCCCCTTGGTCTTTGGAGTAAAACATTGATGAGATTGAATCGGGTCTTGTTGGATGTTTGTTATTTGTTTCTTTTATGATTATTATCTTTTTTGGTCTTTACTTTAGGAATTGGAACTATTTGTGTATTTGCCTCTAGTTTTCTATTTTTGACTTAATATCTATTGCATCTCAGTGTTATACAATGGATGCAATTAAGACTTTTGGCTTCAGTGAAGATGATTTGAACTGTCTTATGGGGCTATCCTCCTCCTCAGAACAACCTTTTTCACTAAATAAGGGTCCCAATGATGAATGGTTCAAACTTCTTAATCTTCAGAAGAAAGCAAAGAGAACTGAATCTCAGGCTGAGTTCATGATACAATATCTGAAAGCCGGAGTGATCCCGAATGGTCTCCGTGTCAGGAATATTCCGGGTTGGTTAGTTGAAATCCATCTCTTTTTGGAACAATGGTCCCTTATAGCGAACCGTTGCTCCAGAGACCTGGCCGTGGCAGCTACGTGTAGGCCTCGCGGGAAGGCGTCCCCCAGACCCCCTGACTCCTCCTCGTGACAGGTCCACAGTCTCGAGCAGCCCCCTGTCACCACCCTTGGCCGTCATGCTCCTCCCTGTACAGGGTCCGCCGTTGCTCCCGCTGCAGTATCCGGGAGACTCCTCCACGAGGGGGGGGGTAACTGCAGGCCCCCCAACGTGTCCGGCCAGAAGTCCGGGGCCCGGGGCACTCACGGGGTGCCGCCATCTTGGGGTCAGGCGGCCCGCGAATTCGCCGGTCCAGGGCGCCTCAAAGCCGCCTCGTCAGCCCGCTCTCCCCACCTCAAACTGCATGTAGGGCGCTCCGCTCCAGGTGCAGTCGGGTCCACCACCCCAGCGAGCCCTCTTCAATCGGCTGCTCGCCTGCGTCAAGCAGCCCGAACTATGATTGACCGCAGCCGCCATTTTGCGCTACCAGCGCGCCAACCGCATCGGGGGGAGAAACTGTCGTTTTCTGCGGTCTCGGGGCACCCAGCTCCCTCAGTCTTCGCCCCCTATGCTCCCCAGACCTTCCGATGCCAGGTGGGGGCCAGGGGTCTGGTGTCGGGGTCAGGATATGTTGTTGCGAGGGGCGGATGCGGAGGAGCCCCGGAGTCCTGCTAGCGTCTACATCGGCGCCCAAGCCACGCCCCCAACTGTACTGATATGAGCAATTTTGAACAACATGCTGGAGTAATGAAAATGAGGTTCCTTGAGAGAGGATACCCTAAGAGGTTGATCAGAGACTCATATAAAAGAGCTAAATATTTTAACAGGGAGACTCTCTTGCAATCTAGAGAGAAAAAGGACAACAAACTTGTAATGATCTCCACTCATTCCAACTTTAATGAGAAATTGAGATTTATCATCAACTCCCATAGGCACCTCCTCAATATGGATAAATCCACAGACAAATTGGACAAACCAATCTTTGCGTTTAGATACAACAAGAATTTGAGAAACTTTTTAGTGAGGGCATCGCCATCTTATCCTCCAGGCCCTGCCCAAAGGAGTATTACTGGAACTAACCCAATCACAGGTAGTCATAAATGTGGCAGCTGCCACGCCTGTGATCAGGTTATTTATACCCCTGAGCTTAAATGGGGAAAAAGGAGTATCAAGTTTAAAGAAATGACCAACTGTAGGACCAATAACGTGGTGTATCTACTTACTTGCCCTTGTTCTAAGGGCTATGTAGGAGAAACAGGGAGAGAATTCCACACTCGGTTCTCTGAGCATAAATCTTGTATTAGAAACTCCCGGCTGGGAGCACCATTAGTTGCACATTGGAAGGATCTAGGACACAAGATTGAAGATCTCATGTGGCTTATACTTGAGCGGATTCATTGCGCTAAGGACGGTAATTCGGATGCCCTCAGGAGTAAAAGAGAAGTATATTGGATTTATTTCCTTGAGACGGCTGTCTCAGGATTGAATGAATCTATTCCTTGGGAGAACGTGATTCTCTGAGTCTGTTTACTGTGGCCAGTATCTCACAGTGTCTTCTACAGAGTGGATGCACCTAATTTCTCTTACTGTTTTTGTAAAATTGGCCTTTTTTTCTTTATTTTTTTTTTCTTCGTATTAGTGTATGTTTATTTTTGATTCTTTTTATTATTGTTTTCTGCTTTCCACTAATAGCGATTTCTCGCTTGGGGAGCTGGTTTTTTCCTTTAGCCCTTCTTTATTGCCAATATCTGATGTGAACCTCTCCGGCCGAAATGCGATCGCTTGGGCCGCCAGTTTTATTCTTGAGATCTCTCGCTCTTTTCTATTACTAATGTCTGTTGTGAATCTCTCTGATCGAAATGTGATTTCGGGGAGGTATCACCTAAAATGGTGGCCTGCTTTCGCCCTTAGCCGCTGTTGAGTTTAGCAGTCTAGTGCTTTGCATGCTCGATCTGATTGCACACAGGTGCTGCACAGCATATGATTCGCGTATGATATATAAACCTCCCGGTTGATACGGGCCCTTCTCTTCTACTGGTGCAGAGGGGTGCCCCTGTGGCTCGGATTCCAAGATCTTAGTTACTTTTTATGAGGTAAGCCCATCTCTATGTAGCTGCCCTGACGTCCGGTTGGAAACTCTACCTCGGCCGCTTTTCTAAAGCTGTGTGTGTCCTTTATATTTTTTCTTAGGACGGTTTCTTAACTATATATCTTCCTGACTCCAGTGGTTATATCGGCTGAAGATTTCCACCTCCATGCCGTATCATGTCCTACCTTAGTGCATGAAAGATAACTAAAAGGTAATTTCTCTCTCTGATTTTTCATCTGCTTGACATTTGATCTGGACGTTAGTTATCTGTTTTAGACCTTTGAGGCTATATCGGATTGCATAGCTTCACCTAGTTGTATATATTTTTTTAGTTTACGTTTTAGTAAAGATTACGATCTATTTAAAGTTAATAATGACTCCTTCATGACCTAGCTGTTAATTCTCGGTTACTTCTTTCCTGTGTAACCTTTTATTACTCACAAGTATATTTATAGGCAAATGTCTATTTTTTGTTTCCTATTTAGAGGACAGCTTACAAAATACTCTTTTTTTACATCCTATTACCGGAACGCTGTGATTCTACATCTCCTCTGAATTCCTGCTCTTTCTTAAAAATTTAAGGTGAGCTTCTGTTGTCGGTTGGGGATATCCATCTCCGAGATATTTTGCCTGCACTTTAATCAGTTGGACTAAAACATGATATGGAATAGGGCCCGTAGCGTTAGAAAACTCCCTATTGTATATGTTTCATAGGGACCTTTATTCTTTCTCCTTTTTCATATACTACTACATAGAGGTGGACTTTTCTGCGCCTGCAACGATTCTGACCTTCTATTGTGAAGTTTGCCGTTTTTCATCCCTATGGCCTAGACGTTGAGGAGATTTTCTTCCTGGTATGTAATAATCTGGACACCTCCCCCCCCCTTTTTTCCTTATTAGCCGACTGCCCTCTCTAGATCCTGGACTGCAGTACTTTGTTGTTTCAATAGAAAAGAGAGTAGTAATTGGCGAGTTTCTATCTCGTTGCACAAATTTTATCTCAGTGTAAACTTTTTCAATTTAAGAAACCTGTTTTATTGTATGTATGTGTTTTGGATGTAGCATGATTTGATGTTGTCTTGTTTTACTCCATGTCTTGACCTACCCCTATCTTTTTACGGATTTGCTTTTGATTCATTCTGTTTTTGCCCACAGATACACTGTGATATGCCGCTGTTTGCCCAGAAACTTTGAAATTGACTTTCTTCTACCTTCTCGTAATCTTTTGAGGACTTTGATGGCCATATATACTTGAATGAATGGCGCCCTGATGAAGGAATTCCCCACTGTGGCATTTTTCCGAAACGCGCATCGGCACTTCTTTCCGTGTGGCTGTTGAGAGTGTTCTTAGTTGGTTGTATCTAGATGGATGTCTTGATTTTTGAGTGTGTTTGTGATTGATTGTATGAATGACTGATGTATAAAATATGTTTTTATTGTTTCTTGTAGCTCTGGGCTGATGCTATATGAATTATATATGTTGTCATATCCACTTAAGTATGAACTTCTTCTATGCAATTTTTTATAAATATAAATGATAATAATAATGATTTAAATATACCCAGCGGCTCTGTGGGCAATTGTTAGTATTGGAACCTATTGGTCCTTTATATTAATGGGAACTGCCTTTTCATGTTGTTATATATAATTGCTTCCCTGGTGGGTTGTTCCCCCGTCCCGTATCCTTTTTAGGTTCAGGGTCCCTCTATTGTTTTTTGTAATTGTACCCAGCACTTTGCTGTGAGGGTTGTTAGTCCTTCCCTTCCCCTTGGTCTTTGGAGTAAAACATTGATGAGATTGAATCGGGTCTTGTTATTTGTTTCTTTTATGATTATTATCTTTTTTGGTCTTTACTTTAGGAATTGGAACTATTTGTGTATTTGCCTCTAGTTTTCTATTTTTGACTTAATATCTATTGCATCTCAGTGTTATACAATGGATGCAATTAAGACTTTTGGCTTCAGTGAAGATGATTTGAACCGTCTTATGGGGCCATCCTCCTCCTCAGAACAATCTTTTTCACTAAATAAGGGTCCCAATGATGAATGGCTCAAACTTCTTAATCTTAAGAAGAAAGCAAAGAGAACTGAATCTCAGGCTGAGTTCATGATACAATATCTGAAAGCCGGAGTGATCCCGAATGGTCTCCGTGTCAGGAATATTCCGGGTTGGTTAGTTGAAATCCATCTCTTTTTGGAACGATGGTCCCTTATAGCGAACCGTTGCTCCAGAGACCTGGCCGTGGCAGCTACGTGTAGGCCTCGCGGGAAGGCGTCCCCCAGACCCCCTGACTCCTCCTCGTGACAGGTCCACAGTCTCGAGCAGCCCCCTGTCACCACCCTTGGCCGTCATGCTCCTCCCTGTACAGGGTCCGCCGTTGCTCCCGCTGCAGTATCCGGGAGACTCCTCCACGAGGGGGGGGTAACTGCAGGCCCCCCAACGTGTCCGGCCAGAAGTCCGGGGCCCGGGGCACTCACGGGGGTGCCGCCATCTTGGGGTCAGGCGGCCCGCGAATTCGCCGGTCCAGGGCGCCTCAAAGCCGCCTCGTCAGCCCGCTCTCCCCACCTCAAACTGCATGTAGGGCGCTCCGCTCCAGGTGCAGTCGGGTCCACCACCCCAGCGAGCCCTCTTCAATCGGCTGCTCGCCTGCGTCAAGCAGCCCGAACTATGACCGCAGCCGCCATTTTGCGCTACCAGCGCGCCAACCGCATCGGGGGGAGAAACTGTCGTTTTCTGCGGTCTCGGGGCACCCAGCTCCCTCAGTCTTCGCCCCCTATGCTCCCCAGACCTTCCGATGCCAGGTGGGGGCCAGGGGTCTGGTGTCGGGGTCAGGATATGTTGTTGCGAGGGGCGGATGCGGAGGAGCCCCGGAGTCCTGCTAGCGTCTACATCGGCGCCCAAGCCACGCCCCCAACTGTACTGATATGAGCAATTTTGAACAACATGCTGGAGTAATGAAAATGAGGTTCCTTGAGAGAGGATACCCTAAGAGGTTGATCAGAGACTCATATAAAAGAGCTAAATATTTTAACAGGGAGACTCTCTTGCAATCTAGAGAGAAAAAGGACAACAAACTTGTAATGATCTCCACTCATTCCAACTTTAATGAGAAATTGAGATTTATCATCAACTCCCATAGGCACCTCCTCAATATGGATAAATCCACAGACAAATTGGACAAACCAATCTTTGCGTTTAGATACACCAAGAATTTGAGAAACTTTTTAGTGAGGGCATCGCCATCTTATCCTCCAGGCCCTGCCCAAAGGAGTATTACTGGAACTAACCCAATCACAGGTAGTCATAAATGTGGCAGCTGCCACGCCTGTGATCAGGTTATTTATACCCCTGAGCTTAAATGGGGAAAAAGGAGTATCAAGTTTAAAGAAATGACCAACTGTAGGACCAATAACGTGGTGTATCTACTTACTTGCCCTTGTTCTAAGGGCTATGTAGGAGAAACAGGGAGAGAATTCCACACTCGGTTCTCTGAGCATAAATCTTGTATTAGAAACTCCCGGCTGGGAGCACCATTAGTTGCACATTGGAAGGATCTAGGACACAAGATTGAAGATCTCATGTGGCTTATACTTGAGCGGATTCATTGCGCTAAGGACGGTAATTCGGATGCCCTCAGGAGTAAAAGAGAAGTATATTGGATTTATTTCCTTGAGACGGCTGTCTCAGGATTGAATGAATCTATTCCTTGGTAGAACGTGATTCTCTGAGTCTGTTTACTGTGGCCAGTATCTCACAGTGTCTTCTACAGAGTGGATGCACCTAATTTCTCTTACTGTTTTTGTAAAATTGGCCTTTTTTTCTTTATTTTTTTTTTCTTCGTATTAGTGTATGTTTATTTTTGATTCTTTTTATTATTGTTTTCTGCTTTCCACTAATAGCGATTTCTCGCTTGGGGAGCTGGTTTTTTCCTTTAGCCCTTCTTTATTGCCAATATCTGATGTGAACCTCTCCGGCCGAAATGCGATCGCTTGGGCCGCCAGTTTTATTCTTGAGATCTCTCGCTCTTTTCTATTACTAATGTCTGTTGTGAATCTCTCTGATCGAAATGTGATTTCGGGGAGGTATCACCTAAAATGGTGGCCTGCTTTCGCCCTTAGCCGCTGTTGAGTTTAGCAGTCTAGTGCTTTGCATGCTCGATCTGATTGCACACAGGTGCTGCACAGCATATGATTCGCGTATGATATATAAACCTCCCGGTTGATACGGGCCCTTCTCTTCTACTGGTGCAGAGGGGTGCCCCTGTGGCTCGGATTCCAAGATCTTAGTTACTTTTTATGAGGTAAGCCCATCTCTATGTAGCTGCCCTGACGTCCGGTTGGAAACTCTACCTCGGCCGCTTTTCTAAAGCTGTGTGTGTCCTTTATATTTTTTCTTAGGACGGTTTCTTAACTATATATCTTCCTGACTCCAGTGGTTATATCGGCTGAAGATTTCCACCTCCATGCCGTATCATGTCCTACCTTAGTGCATGAAAGATAACTAAAAGGTAATTTCTCTCTCTGATTTTTCATCTGCTTGACATTTGATCTGGACGTTAGTTATCTGTTTTAGACCTTTGAGGCTATATCGGATTGCATAGCTTCACCTAGTTGTATATATTTTTTTAGTTTACGTTTTAGTAAAGATTACGATCTATTTAAAGTTAATAATGACTCCTTCATGACCTAGCTGTTAATTCTCGGTTACTTCTTTCCTGTGTAACCTTTTATTACTCACAAGTATATTTATAGGCAAATGTCTATTTTTTGTTTCCTATTTAGAGGACAGCTTACAAAATACTCTTTTTTTACATCCTATTACCGGAACGCTGTGATTCTACATCTCCTCTGAATTCCTGCTCTTTCTTAAAAATTTAAGGTGAGCTTCTGTTGTCGGTTGGGGATATCCATCTCCGAGATATTTTGCCTGCACTTTAATCAGTTGGACTAAAACATGATATGGAATAGGGCCCGTAGCGTTAGAAAACTCCCTATTGTATATGTTTCATAGGGACCTTTATTCTTTCTCCTTTTTCATATACTACTACATAGAGGTGGACTTTTCTGCGCCTGCAACGATTCTGACCTTCTATTGTGAAGTTTGCCGTTTTTCATCCCTATGGCCTAGACGTTGAGGAGATTTTCTTCCTGGTATGTAATAATCTGGACACCTCCCCCCCCCTTTTTTCCTTATTAGCCGACTGCCCTCTCTAGATCCTGGACTGCAGTACTTTGTTGTTTCAATAGAAAAGAGAGTAGTAATTGGCGAGTTTCTATCTCGTTGCACAAATTTTATCTCAGTGTAAACTTTTTCAATTTAAGAAACCTGTTTTATTGTATGTATGTGTTTTGGATGTAGCATGATTTGATGTTGTCTTGTTTTACTCCATGTCTTGACCTACCCCTATCTTTTTACGGATTTGCTTTTGATTCATTCTGTTTTTGCCCACAGATACACTGTGATATGCCGCTGTTTGCCCAGAAACTTTGAAATTGACTTTCTTCTACCTTCTCGTAATCTTTTGAGGACTTTGATGGCCATATATACTTGAATGAATGGCGCCCTGATGAAGGAATTCCCCACTGTGGCATTTTTCCGAAACGCGCATCGGCACTTCTTTCCGTGTGGCTGTTGAGAGTGTTCTTAGTTGGTTGTATCTAGATGGATGTCTTGATTTTTGAGTGTGTTTGTGATTGATTGTATGAATGACTGATGTATAAAATATGTTTTTATTGTTTCTTGTAGCTCTGGGCTGATGCTATATGAATTATATATGTTGTCATATCCACTTAAGTATGAACTTCTTCTATGCAATTTTTTATAAATATAAATGATAATAATAATGATTTAAATATACCCAGCGGCTCTGTGGGCAATTGTTAGTATTGGAACCTATTGGTCCTTTATATTAATGGGAACTGCCTTTTCATGTTGTTATATATAATTGCTTCCCTGGTGGGTTGTTCCCCCGTCCCGTATCCTTTTTAGGTTCAGGGTCCCTCTATTGTTTTTTGTAATTGTACCCAGCACTTTGCTGTGAGGGTTGTTAGTCCTTCCCTTCCCCTTGGTCTTTGGAGTAAAACATTGATGAGATTGAATCGGGTCTTGTTATTTGTTTCTTTTATGATTATTATCTTTTTTGGTCTTTACTTTAGGAATTGGAACTATTTGTGTATTTGCCTCTAGTTTTCTATTTTTGACTTAATATCTATTGCATCTCAGTGTTATACAATGGATGCAATTAAGACTTTTGGCTTCAGTGAAGATGATTTGAACCGTCTTATGGGGCCATCCTCCTCCTCAGAACAATCTTTTTCACTAAATAAGGGTCCCAATGATGAATGGCTCAAACTTCTTAATCTTAAGAAGAAAGCAAAGAGAAATGAATCTCATGCTGAGTTCATGATACAATATCTGAAAGCCGGCGTGATCCCGAATGGTCTCCGTGTCAGGAATATTCCGGGTTTGTTAGTTGAAATCCATCTCTTTTTGGAACGATGGTCCGTTATAGCGAATCGTTGCTCCAGAGACCTGATGTTACTTATTATTGAAACAGCTAGGGAAGTAGCCTTAGGTCTCTTGAAGGAAATTGCCGAAATGGAAGATCTGCTTCTTAAAAATGATGTGGTCGGAGATGCAAAACGTAAATTGGAGGAGGTTAATTTGGAACTAGACTCCTTCAATGAATATATTTTACGTAGAAAAACCGACAAACTGAAAAAGGATATTCGGTATTTCTCGGAGGAGAGGGTATACCCCTATCTTAATGCCCAATACTACTCCTCTAGGGAAATGAAACAGGGAGACCAACAATTCTGGTCCAATAGACAGGTTCGTAATTTTTCTGAGACGTCAGAATCTGACAATGAAGGTGCGTCTGGTTCTGGTGATAATTATTCTAACAGACGTGCCCAATTTAATGGCCCCCAGAGATCTAACTGCTTTTTGGGGAACCGCCGAGGCACGTCTCGAGTAAGATTCAGACCCCAGGAGAACACACGGTATCAACAGAGTGGGTATCAACAAACAGAGAACCCGCCGCGGTTTCTGGAGACCAGACGGAACCAATATTGGAGGGAATAGCTGGTATATCTGTTACTTCTACTATCCCTATTTTCAATTTGTCGAACAAACCTATGGAGAAAATCACTTCGGATCTCCTTTCTCGTGGACTTTCATTTGTTCCTACAGCTCCATTAAATGCTTTTGAACTTCATAAAGATGTACAAACTTTTTTTCGGAAGATCAGGCTAAAGAAATTCTTTATGAACAAAGAGATTGAACCCTCCTACAAAATTTCAGGATTCCGACCTCCCTCTGTCTTTACTCCATCTCTTGAACAAGTTGGCCCAGAAGTCGGTGTGTTTGAGAAAGCAGTAGGTATTAAAATCTAGGGCCTTACTAAATTTGTCCCCAAATCAGCATACAATCTTGGTTATGACGAGTATCAGGCTCTTAAAAAGGTGTCTGGTGACAATTCTCTTACCGTTAAACCATGCGATAAGGGGAGAGGCATTGCAGTGTTAGACAGTTTGATTTATATAGATCGTATTCCCTCAATGCTTAACTGCCCAGAGCACTATAACAAGGTCATGACGTATCCAGCTAGAAGGATTATGTCGGAAATCTTTGAAGTGACTAATGATGCTTTGTGTAGAGGCTCCATTTGTAGCCAGGAGTTCGATTATTTCAATAAAACCTTTTTCAAAATTCTGGTTTTATACGGACTCCCTAAACTGCATAAAAATCTCATGGACCCGCCTTTTAGACCAATTGTTTCTACTATCGGGTCCCTTACGGAACCCCTATCCAAATTTGTGGACCCCTGCCTTGCTCCTATTATATGTCGCCTTCCTGCATACGTTCGCGATACTGGTCACTTGATCTCCAAAATTGAAGGTCTGGAATTTAATCCACACACTGATCTCCTCGTCTCAATAGATATTGAGGCACTTTACTCTAATATCCCTCAGGAAGGGGCTCTGGAAGCGGTTAAAAAGATGCTCGATGGTGCTGAATGTCCCTCCGAAAAACTGTTTATTCTTGAATGCCTTGCTATTGTTCTTAAAGAGAACTTCTTCGAATTCGATAAAACCATTTATCAGCAAATACTGGGCATTAGCATGGGAGCGGCATGTGCCCCCAATGTAGCAAATGCTTACATGGGTGTCTTTGAAGAAAAGTACATCTATAACGAGCTTGCCCCATTTTCTGAAAATGTTACCCAGTACAATCGATATATCGATGACATTTTCTTTATTTGGCGAGGCCCCACAGAACAATTGGATGAGTTCATTCTGTGGATAAATCTTTGTGATCCACATCTCAAGTTCAGTGCGAATATTAGCTCGTTCAAGATCGAGTTCTTGGATGTTTGGATTTTAGTGAATAACAACCACATCGAAGTGTCACTTTACACCAAACCCTCTGCCCGCAATACATTGCTTCTATACGACAGTTACCATCCGCGGAACCAGAGAAATAGCATTCCATTCAGCCAATTTCTCAGGCTCCGACGCAACTGTACTGATATGAGCAATTTTGAACAACATGCTGGAGTAATGAAAATGAGGTACCTTGAGAGAGGATACCCTAAGAGGTTGATCAGAGACTCATATAAAAGAGCGAAATATGTTAACAGGGAGACTCTCTTGCAATCTAGATAGAAAAAGGACGACAACAAACTTGTAATGATCTCCACTCAATACAACTTCCATGAGAAATTGAGATTTATCATCAACTCCCATTGGCACCTCGTCAATATGGATAAATCCACAGACAAATTGGACAAACCAATCTTTGCGTTTAGACGCAACAAGAATTTGAGAAACTTTTTAGTGAGGGCATCGCCATCTGATCCTCCAGGCCCTGCACAAAGGAGTATTACTGGAACTAACACAATCACAGGTAGTCATAAATGTGGCGGCTGCCACGCCTATGATCAGGTTATTTGTACCCCTGAGCTTAAATGGGGAAACATGAGTATCAAGTTTAAAGAAATGACCAACTGTAGGACCAACAACGTGGTGTATCTACTTACTTGCCCTTGTTCTAAGGGCTATGTAGGAGAAACAGTGAGAGAATTCCGCACTCGGTTCTCTGAGCATAAATCTTGTATTAGAAACTCCCGGCTGGGAGCACCATTAGTTGCACATTGGAAGGATCTAGGACACAAGATTGAAGATCTCAGGTGGCTTATACTTGAGCTGATTCATTGCCCTAAGGATGGTAATTCGGATGCCCTCAGGAGTAAAAGAGAAGTACATTGGATTTTTCTCCTTGAGACGGCTGTATCAGGATTGAATGGATCTATTCCTTGGGAGAACGCGATTCTCTGAGTCTGTTTACTGTGGCCAGTATCTCAGAGTGTCTTCTACAGAGTAGATGCACCTAATTTCTCTTACTGTTTTTGTAAAATTGGCCTTTTTTTTCGTATTAGTGTATGTTTATTTTTGATTCTTTTTATTATTGTTTTCTGCTTTCCACTAATAGCGATTCTCGCTTGGGCAGCTGGGTTTTTTCCTTTAGCCCTTCTTTATTGCCAATATCTGATGTGAACCTCTCCGGCCGAAATGCGATCGCTTGGGTTGCCGGTTTTATTCTTCAGATCTCTCTCTCTTTTCTATTACTAATGTCTGTTGTGAATCTCTCCGATCGAAATGCGATCTCGGGGAGGTATCACCTAAAATGGCAGCCTGCTTTCGCCCTTAGCCGCTGTTGAGTTTAGCAGTCTAGTGCTTTGCATGCTCGATCTGATTGCACACAGGTGCTGCACAGCATATGATTCGCGTATGATATATAAACCTCCTGGTTGGTACGGGCCCTTCTCTTCTACCGGTGCAGAGGGGTGCCCGTGTGGCTCGGATTCCAAGATCTTCGTTACTTTTTATGAGGTAAGCTCGTCTCTATGTAGCTGCCCTGACGTCCGGTTGGAAACTCTACCCCGGCCGCTTTTCTAAAGCCGTGTGTGTCCTTTATATTTTTTTTTAGGACGGTTTTTTAACTATATATCTTCCTGACTCCAGTGGTTATATCGGCTGAAGATTTCCACCTCCATGTCGTATCATGTCCTACCTTAGTGCATGAAAGATAACTATAAGGTAATTTCTCTCGCTGATTTTTCATCTGCCGGACATTTGATCTGGCCGTTAGTTATCTGTTTTAGACCTTTGAGTCTATATCGGATTGCATAGCTTCACCTAGTTGTATATATTTTTTTAGTTTACGTTTTAGTAAAGATTACGATCTATTTAAAGTTAATAATGACTCCTTCATGACCTAGCTGTTAATTCTCGGTTACTTCTTTCCTGTGTAACCTTTTATTACTCACAGGTATATTTATAGGCAAATGTCTATTTTTTGTTTCCTATTTAGAGGACAGCTTACAAAATACTATTTTTTTACATTCTATTACCGGAACGATGTGATTCTACATCTCCTCTGAATTCCTGCTCTTTCATAAAAATGTAAGGTGAGCTTCTGTTGTCGGTTGGGGATATCCATCTCCGAGATATTTTGCCTGCACTTTAATCGGTTGGACTAAAACATGATATGGAATAGGGCCTGTAGCGTTAAAATACTCCCTATTGTATATGTTTCATAGGGACCTTTATTCTTTCTCCTTTTTCATATACTACTACATAGAGGTGGACTTTTCTGCGCCTGCAACGATTCTGACCTTCTATTGTGAAGTTTGCCGTTTTTCATCCCTATGGCCTAGACGTTGAGGAGATTTTCTTCTTGGTATGTAATAATCTGAACACTTCCCCCCCCTTTTTTCCTTATTAGCCGACTGCCCTCTCTAGATCCTGGACTGCTGTACTTTGTTGTTTCAATAGAAAAGAGAGTAGTAATTGGCGAGTTTCTATCTCGTTGCACACATTTTATCTCAGTGTAAACTTTTTCAATTTAAGAAACCTGTTTTATTGAATGTATGTGTTTTGGATGTAGCATGATTTCATTTTGTCTTGTTTTACTCCATGTCTTGACCTACCCCTATCTTTTTGCGGATTTGCTTTTGATTCATTCTGTTTTTGCCGACAGATACGCTGTGATATGCCGCTGTTTTCCCAGAAACTTTGAAATTGACTTTCTTCTACCTTCTCGGAATCTTTTGAGGACTTTGATGGCCATATATACTTGAATGAATGGCGCCCTGATGAAGGAATTCCCCACTGTGGTATTTTTCCGAAACGCGCGTCGGCGCTTCTTTCCGTGTGGCTGTTGAGAGTGTTCTTAGTTGGTTGTATCTAGATGGATGTCTTGTTTTTTGAGTGTGTTTGTGATTGATTGTATGAATAACTGATGTATGAAATATGTTTTTATTGTTTCTTGTAGCTCTGGGCTGACGCTATATGAATTATATATGTTGTCATATCCACTTAAGTATGAACTTCTTCTATGCAATTTTTTATAAATATAAATGATAATAAAATGATTTAAATATACCCAGCAGCTCTGTGGGAAATTGATAGTATTGGATCCTATTGGTCCTTTATATTATTGGGAACTGCCTTTTCATGTTGTTATATATAGTCACTTGGACTAGTACACATGCCATTCAGTATTTATTTCATTCAACTGTCTTTTTATTTGTTGATTTGTAACATGCACTATCAAGCACAATGAATGAATTCGGCTTGTATTCAGACATTCCAATATGGATGCCATTTCATTGGTGAAAACCCCTCTTGTTTTCTGCATGTCCGTTTTCTATTTCCTGTTGTCTTGTATGTATTATGGGATCAACCTCGCATTCAGTGTGGGACCAAGACTGCGTGGCAGTCAAAACGCGTAACTGGAGTAAAAACAACAATTTAGAGAAAACTTCCCCTGAGTGATTGCATTATTTTTGCTTCAAATTCATAATTCAATGTCCACATGCTCTGCCGGCTTGAGTGATCCAACTACCTTAGGGCGAGGAAAACAGAAGGTTTTCTGTAGCCGGCCGCTGACAACTGATCTCAGAAGGATGAGCTTGGAGAAGATCAAGGACTTTGGTGCGGGAGTACAAGGTAGAAAACTGCAGAACAAACCAGGAATCGCGTCCCAGAGGTAGGTGAATCCGGCTGGGATGTTCAGACAGGGCAGAGGGAGGACTGGGACGGGTCGGAAGACGCATGCTGTCTTCACCCTGTGTCCATCAGTTTCAGCCGTGATCTGGTTTACATCTCTGGACGGCGGTTCAAAAGAAAGGACATCTGTCTTTTTCCTCAAAATCTGTTGGACGTCGAGGGGATTTTTGCAAGGCAACAACCACAATGTGAGCATACGACTACATGAACAGAGTCTCTCTCCCTCAAAGTACAATTTTGAAAAACGTATTTACTTGTACCTCACTTGTGACTTTTCAATTGCTCAATCACACCACTAAATATGAGAACGTGCTGACAATGGAGCACGCTTTCAGTCACAAAGAATCAGTGACAGTAGGAACCTCCAAATAGTTGTGGGGGGATACGTTCCACAATTTTTATAAGGACATACAGGGATTTATAAAACAAATTACCCAAGAGTGTGTACTGGCGCATCCGATTACGGAGGAGGAGATAGGAAGAAGGGCAGCTGCCCAGAGTCTTTTTGCTCGAGCCCCTAATAAAGGTCAACAAATAAAGGAAAAAAGTGCCAAAGACACCCCACTTCATGACAAACTAAAAAGATTAGAAAAGCTTACAAAAATAAGAAACTTCAAAATGGTGGGAGGCAATTCCTCTACAAGATTACATTTATAATGAGATGGTGCTACAAGGCCTTAGGATATATACAACACCATCCTACGAATCTCCAAATCCTGGAATGTTAGCGGAACGGGCTGAGAACTCAGCAAAAAGCTCAAAACAGATGCTAACCATTTTAGTGTGGGAGGACATAGAATCGATCCTATACAAATTAAAACAACTGGAAGAAGAACTTAAAGTACATAAGGAACAGGACATTATCAAAAAGTATACTGAAGAATTGAAATCCAAACTCAAGACGACATTAAAGCACACAAACAAGGAAGGCTACACAGGGATTGCAATGATTATGAGATTGGGAGGATGGTCACCCTTCAGCCACAAGTATGACCATCTGTACAATAAACTCTCATTGGAGGAATCGATAGAACAGACAACAGCCATCATCCAGCAGCTTAGAGTCAATGGCAAGCAGTGACACGGATGAAGACCTGTCAAGCTCAACAGAAAGTACAACATCCAAAGGAGAAGTGTCAATGAGACTGCCACCGACTTTTTTAGACAAATATTGCCTCCTTCAACAAACACCACGAACAGTGCAACCACCAAAGACACGAGGCAGGAGAAGAGGAAGAGAAAGATGCAAAGGGGCAATGGGAAACAAATCAACTGGCCCAAAGAAATAATCATAATTGATGACATATTGGTAAACAAAACATTGTTAGTTAGTCTCAACTGTCCGCTATCAATGTTTGAAAAAGAACTTTATGCTTAGGCCGTTCATTTTGCCCATCAGATCACTTCAACTATCCGGAAACCAGGGTAGACATCTACAAATTCATTAAAAAGCTCAAACTCAGAAAGTGGCATCACCTTAGATACAAGATCAGCTAATCTGGTTATGACAGGAGCCCTACTCTCAACAGATAACAACACTAAATCCCATCTGAAAGTAGGCGATGTGGATACTCTCATAACTCTACAAGAACTCTTCACGGAGACATGTTTGGAACATGAACCAATAGGGGAGTGTTTGGGTGTAATTACCGATCGACCAGCGATGACAACATTTAAACCTAACTCTAACTTCCTTCCAAATATGTCACACAACAACATTGACACATTTCATGACACTGTAATGAATGATCTCATGCAATCACGTCTACAGAAAAGGATGAAAAACCCACAACAGAACTTCACTGTTGCACAAAGAAAAGTGAACAAAACTCTATCAGAAGATGACAATATTGTAATACGACCAGCAGACAAGGGAGGGAATATTGTGCTGTGGGACAAAATTTCATACGTAAAAGAGGCATTGAGGCAATTGGAGGACACTAAATTCTCTGTTAAAATCAACATACAAGAAACAATGAAAGTATTATTTGTATATGGGACATGTTGAAGGGTTGGAAAGACAGTGATATCTTCCAATGGGAGGAATTCTGCTATCTGAAACGCGATTATCCCAAACTACCCGTTTTTTACCTACTCCCTAAGATTCATAAAAATCCCACTACACTGCCAGGCAGAACTATTGTCTGCTTAATAGGAAGCGTAGCAGAATACATCTCCCTTTATATGTAAAAGATATTAAAGATATTGAATGAAAAGAAGACTTCTCTATGATCACAGTGGATGTGAATTCAATATATTCCATAATTGACCATTCTCTGGGTATAAATTCTTGCCAACATTTTCTCCAAAACAGGTAAATCTGTTATCTTGAGCATACCAACATGCTGCTGGAGATGATGAGTTTCTGTCTACACAACAATATGTTTGTGTTTAAAGGAACACTATAGAAAACAAATCCTAGGGACTGCCATGGGGACATGTTTCGCCCCCAGTGTTGCTAATCTCTTCCTAGGGGTCTGGGAGGAGGAAATTCAGAAAGACCTGATACTGCAATGTACAGAGGAAGAAGTAGTCAGATTGCTGCGCTACATAGATTACTTATTTGTTGTATCGAGAGGCAGCGAGGCCAGCGTTATAAAAACAATTGAGAATCTGAATAGGAATGAATATAATCTCAAACTCACTTACACCATGAGCAGAGAATCAATTGAATTCCTGGATGTTAAGGTGGAGATAGATAAAAACAGGCTTCGGACCAAATTACATAGTAAAACCACAGCAGGAAATAGTCTTCTCCATTCTCTCAGCAGTCACTCTGACCCCCTTAAATGGAACATTCCATACGGGGAACTCCTAAGAGCAATGAGAAATTGTAGCACTCAAGAAGAATACCACACGGAACAAACCAACATGATTGAAAGATTCAGGGAACAAGGTTACCCCATCTGGGTCTTATAGGGAGCAAAAGAAAAAGTCAGTAGGATTACTTGAGAGCAAACACTTTTGGACAAACAGACACTGCAGAAGAAAGGAACACTACAAGGGTAATTCTCACAAACAACACTGAATCACAGAAAATTGCCAAAATATTAACAAAAAATATAAACATTCTATCACATACAGAAAAGGGAGAAGTCTTAAGGACATTTTGGTTAAGGGGGTCATCACCAACAAACACCCAATCACCCAACACAGCTTACAAGGGTTCTTTCCATGTGGTCACTGCAAGGCTTTCCGTAGTAGCTACATAAAAAAAAGTATGATACGTCTACTAGGGTGAAAACCATTAGCCAATATCTGACATGTAGCTCTACCTTTGTTATTTACGTGCTAGAATGCCCTTGCAACTTATGCTACGTGGGTAGCTTGACTCTTGCAGCAAGGAAAAGAGTACTCGAGCACATGAGGGCAATCAACAATAAAGATTCTCATTACCCGGTGGCTAGCCATTTTGCAGAATACCATCTGTCCAACAGCTCTCTCCTCAAATACTTCACATTAGAAAAAGTACATCAGAATTACAGGGGGCAACAGAGTCCTCCGGTTGAGGAAAAGGGAATCTTGGCATATCTTGGATTTACAGACCAAGAATCCAGGGGGACACAATCTAGATGAAGAGCTAGGATTTCATTTACAGGAAAATTAGCTTCCACTTCTTCCGACCTTAGGCACTAACTAGGGCTTGTGTTCCCTCTCTTTACTCAGATTTGTATTTAGATCAATACTGTATGTTCTATCAGAATGTTGAAATTTCAATGACTTTCATCTAATTTTACTAAATAATTTGTATTTTCTTTACACTGCAGGAGGAAAAGGAAGGGGACTAATCACGGATGTTGATTCCGTCAGAGGTCCTTACCCTTTTCTTCAACATCAAGTCATCGTGGTGGAGGGGACTTTACACATAAGATCATTTATTTGATTTGTTCTGATTTCTCCTAATTTAATTTCACACTTTTTATTGTAATTGTGTATCAATAGATATGTATTATGCATGGAACCTTCAGTTGGCATAGGTTGACCGAATTTACTTAACAGGACAATACCAGTACATTAGGACATGTTAGAAGCAAATTACAGCCCCACATCCAGCTGCCTTCCTGTCTGAAGTTTGTGCAGTACATCTGCATTTGTTGGCCACAATCACGGTGCTTGAAATATCAATTGGAACGCGGGAATGTTGTAAGACATGCCTCAAAACTGTTTCACTGAACTAGCATGCCTCATGATAACACAGGGAACCTAAGGGCCAAAAAAAGCATTTTAAAAAAACATTTCAGCAGAATTCATGTAGGGTCCACGAATCCTGCCCAAACAATTTACAAAAATTAAGCGGGGTCTCCCATGCATCGTTTAATTCAGCCTCTGGGTGGACCAGGTCCCAGGGGCAATGCCATCATATGCCGCAGCCCCAGGAACCGCCACCTCTCCAGGGCTTTTTCTTGAAAAAAGGTATGGGGCACCTGCCTGCCCCCACACTGCCCTGGGGACCGCCCCCTCCCAGGGGCTTTAATCTTTAAAAACAAAGGGGCCTCGCACCCCCCACAGCCCCGGTGACAACCTCCTCCCCTGGGCCTTTTATTTTTAAATGAAAGGTGTGGGTGTGGGTGGGGCTCCTGCCCCCCCACACTGCCCCAGGGACCACCACCTCCGCGGTGCATACATTATGAAAATGCGTGAGCCATTGTGGACCCTCAGCCCCAGGGACCACTACCTCCCCAGCACTTTAAATCTGATGGAAGTGGTCCACGCAGCCCCCTCTAGGAGCCCTCCATGGCCCTGGGGACCGCCGCCCCAGTGCCGGCTCCAGTAATATCCCAGGGTGCCCACCACCAGAACATTACAGTTTGCTATGGCAGGGCAGGAGCACTGCTCCCAACCTGCCATAGCAAACTTCTGCTTTGCTTCATGGAAGTGAAGCAGAATTGCTTTTGGGCAAAGGGAGCTGCATGTTAGCAGCTCCCTTTGCCCAAAAGCAATGCCGGCTCCCGCAGGAGGCGGGGAACTGGCAGAAATCACAGAGGCACTGGGGCTCCCCCTATGGTACCCAACGTCATGGCCATGCCCAGGGGATGGGGTCCGCGGGCAAAAAATCGCCCATGAGGGGGGCCACACTGCCCCTCCCTTTATTTAGAAAAAAATTCAATGGCCAGGCCCCGGGGGATGGAGTCCCCAGGGCTGAAATCCACCTGGGGAGGGGGCCGCACGGCCCCCTCCTTCATAAAAACAAGCAATGGCATAGCCAATAGGTCTCGCCTTTGGGACCTTGTAAGAATTTAGTTATGCAGCACAATATCCTTACTGCAACAACATTAACTGTTGCATGGCTAAACACTTATAAGGTCCCAAAGGTGAGACCTATTGGCTATGACAATGCTTGTTTGTATATGCATCTGTGCACGCTTCTGCCTCCCTGCAGCCTCTCTTGTATAGCCATGCATGAATTTCGTGCTATGACATTCCCTGTTCTGCACAGCTTGAAATGGAAATATATAAGTTCAGATACTCACTATTTAGAGTACCTACTTGTTCCTGACGAGTGCCGGTATTCTCCCATTAAACGTACAGCAGTAGTGCAGAGATGTGCAGGTACTCTCCATTTTAAATTTAAAAAGTGCAGGTACTCAGTACCTTGCCCATTTAAACAACTGCTGTTCCTGGGTATTGGTGCCCTTAGACTGAAGATGAACTGAGCGCCCAATAATATTCTGTCCTGCTCAGGGTCCGCTAAAGGGCGCGCGCGATCCAAACAATCTTTCTACGGGCTCTCAGCAGACTTACTAAGTGCAAATGTCTCCATGACTCAGGACTGTTCAGGCACACCCAATGCTGACACAGAAAGAAGGGTCATTTACTCTGGGGCAAAAATTACCTTTATAGATTTCCTCCCGCCCCCACATATACTTATTTTGAAAAAGTACATTTTGCAAACTCCATATCAATTGGACCTTCTTTATACCAACCTATTTGCATCAAGGCAAAAGGCATTATCATTTGCAATGCCAATAGCTCAAACTCGTCTAAATGCAATGCAGTAGATCTGGCATTTACAAGAGTTTAAGCTATTGGCATTGTAAATGACATTGCCTTTTATTTATGTTTTTAAAAAAAAGCATTGCCATTTACAATGTCAATAGCTCAAAATAATGTAAATGCAAGACCTATTGCATTGTAAATGCTTGTTTTAAAGTCTGATATTTTAAACCTGCACTTCGATATTTAGGTGTAAATAGTGTCACTTGTGAAAGTGGAGGCACATGTGGAACTTTGAATGCTCTTTCAAACAGAGTTTACAAAGAAGTGCTGTATGTTGACATTGGTGGCACATTTTTGAGGAAAGCACTGTATGAGACAGCTCTGACTCCACAGAAAGACTTTTTAACTCATCATCAAATAAAACAGGGCGATACTGTCTCGATGTAGAGCATCAGCATCAGGCAATGTTCTGGTGACATTCCCATAAGAGGTGTAATGTAGAACTGTTGCTTGGAAGTGCCACACACAATCCTGGCGTTACCACAGCACGCAGCTGTCATCATGGCAACACCTACCCACCCGTGTGCCACACCTGCCCTGCTATGCCTACAAACAGACATGGTTCAAACATATTTTCAGCAGTCTACATTTCTCACAATGATCATGTCTCCATTTACTGTGCAAAGTCGCTTTACAGATGTAACTGATCCCTCGCTCCTTCACTCGCATGACTGCTACCTAAACAGAGCAAGTGGTAGGGGTGGGGGGAGTGCACGCGCACACACACAGGAGACAACTCTTGCAGCTGGGCAGGCTTGAGCCTTGAAGAAGTAAACAAGTGGGAGGGGTGGGGGAGTGCATGCGCGTGCACGCTAAGCAGCAGCTGTTTGCTCTTTTTCAAAGCACACACTCGTGCTTGTGACATGCCGCTGCGCACTACCGCAAGCTGTATGCCGCCACAAGCACGAGTATGTGCTTGGAAAAAGATCTGTACGACGGCTAAAGTTCTCCTAAGCAGCGCATGCGCGCTGCATAGGCAAGACCTAAAAATGAATTTAAAATGGCCAAGCCCCGGGGGAAGGGTCCCCAAAGAGGAAAATGGCCCTCCTCCTTTAAATATAGGTTTAAAAAATTAGAAATGGCCATGCCCCAGGGATTGAGATTACCACAGCTGTAATCGGCCTCGGGATGGGGTCCCCCTCACTTTTCAATTTAAAAAAATTACTCAGGCCCCAGGGGATGGCATCCCGGGCCCAACATCGTCAAGGGAAGGGGGGGCCACACAGCCCCCCTTCCTTAAACTAAAAAAAAAAATCAGCAATTCACCAAAGGCCCTGCCCCCTCCTTTCACCACTCTGCAAACACGTCTCCTGACACACTCGGGGTTGGTGGATTAATTCCTCTTCGATCCTAAGGGTCCTTAGGGGCCAACAAGCCCACCACGTACGTCCAGTAAGCCCCACATAGTGAGATTGCTGAGAGGTGGTCCGAGGCCACGCCCCTTTTTCAACACTCTGCAAATGCACCTTTTGGGGCACTGCTGGTGGGGGAATGGGATCCTTTTGTGTCCTGAGGACTTCAGGTCTAAAGTGGACTTCATCGCCCAAGCAGCAGTGCACCAGGAGGTGTGTTCGCAGAGTAATGTAAAAAGGGGGCGTGGCCTCCGACCACTCTCAGCAATCCAGCAGTGGGGGGCTTACTGGAGGTAACAGGTGGGCTAGTTGGCCCCAGGGACCTTCAGGAGGCAAGGGGACTTCATCCCCCAACCAAGAGTGTGCCAGGAGATGTGTTTGCAGAGTGGTGGAGAAAGGGGGCATGGCCTTTGTGTCCACCTCTCAGCAATCCCACTGTGTGGGGCTTACTGGAGGCAACAGGTAGGCTACTTGGCCTCTAAGGACCCCCAGCAGGGAAGGAGACTTCATTCCCCCTCCAAGAGCGTGCCAGGGAGCACGTTTGCAGAGTTGTGGGCAAAGGGGGCATGGCCTGCTATGAGAACTTAGCAATCCTGTTGTGTGGGACTTACTGGAGGTTATAGGAGGGGTAGTGTCGTGTATTTCTATAGGTTCTGAATCAGTCCCCCTATTCCTGACCCTATTCTGGTTAAACTAACTATCAAGTTAACTAACAGTCAGCCCATGAGGCAAGAAAACCCCCATGATGCAGATACCGTTATCTGACGCAGTCACACTACGGCACAGGAACGTGTTATCTGATTAGGTCATAACGCTTGAGATCTAATTAGACAAGCGATATTCCTCCAGCCCCTGATAAGGCATACGACGTTCTCATAACAAATCAAACCTATGACAACCTGGATAATCCGTGCGGCCATTGTTTTGATTTCACAGAGAACTTTAGTAAAGAATGTGCTAACGAGCAAGTCGTATGACATCTTTATTGACGTACCTATGTCCATCCTTACGTCAATCCCGGCACCTTTAAGGTATAAATATTGCCGACCTTGCCCTATGCAAACACACGCGTGGTGACAAGACGGAGCAGCCATACTTGCCGAAGCCGAGAGCAGAAGCAGACCCCGCAGGCAGCAGCCCCGCCTTCCTGACGCGCTGAGAGACGCGCTGCTATCTCAAGCCGAGAGACCCAGCACCGGCGCTTCTGGGCAGCCCTCGCAGGCAGCCTGGAATATCGAGAGCAGAGAAAGAGATACCATTCCTCATTTCATCCTAACTTCCAGGTACAGAACTGAATAACCCCTCCTAGAGAATTCTTTAGTTATTCACTTGGCAAAAACAAACTTAACTTAAACTGTAACTTTCTATTCCCGCCCACGCATTAGACTTAGGTCAGGTACACGGGGTAGGCGTATTTAGAAACACCAGTTGAGTGCGTTTAGTCAAATGTATATGTGTATGTAAATATATTTTAATCATTTTAAACATCATATGGCTCAGAAACCATATCAATGTTCTTACAGTATTATTTTATACTATTGCTTCTAATGTATGCACTTTACTTAACTATAAGTATTGCAATAATATCGATCCATTTCTCTTGTACGAGAAAAGAGACTGATCAATAAATAACATCTTTTATTGAACACGCCTGTCTCTTCCTTTTCTCTACATTCTGATGAGACTAAGAATGCACATACTGACTGAGTAAAATAATTGCCTTGTGCTCACACGACTCTTGAGATTGACTCTTGATTAGGGGAGAGCAAAGTTGTCATGTTCTATGGTTGTCAGAAACTAAATCCCTTCTTGTCTAATCAGGGGAGTTAATTCCTCCCTTGAACATTCGAGAAAGTTTCTAGCGAACTCTGAGCTTAGCTGGCAAACCCAAAAATTAAGTCTAGTATCGACAGTAGTAGACCTAGTTAACGTCTGGCCTAGGCCTTTACTGCTGTAGGTACTATTCCAATGCGCAGAGCCTATTGGGAAAATAGGAGCTACACTACATGGCGCCCAACGTGTTTGGAAAGGGCGATAAAACTAACGTAAGACATTTAGAGTAACTCAGTCGTGCTTTCTCACTCAGACCCCTTTTCCCAAATACTCCAAAGACGTCTGGAGTGGGTGAAAGGTTATTATATCCTCCAAAACCTCGCAGGAGGGAACTCCTATGTATGGTTCTTGGTCTAGTCAACGTTGAAGGATAAAACAGTTCCAAAATATTGTGCATCTAATCTCTGTTTCCATAAAGAAACCTGATCTGCAAATAAACATAATACCATCCTGTCAGCAAAATGGACAGCGATGAAGAACGAGAGGTTACTAGATTAGCTACTGAAATAGCAGATGCTGATGCTACCATGCAAGCAGCAGACGCGGATATAATACTCATTCCGGTCGCCAAAAGGAGATCTATAACCTTAAAACTTATAGAAAATGGACTGACACCTAGAGGTGGCACAGTCATATTCGTAATCGAGGCACACGAATATCGGCAGACAGAGGTATACTATACATGGATACATTTTCCAGCAGCTAATACTATAACAAAGTACTTCCACTATTACAAAGTAGAGGAACCTCCTAATGAGTACACTCCTTTCGAGGAAGTGGAAGTACCACTCAAATTCCAAGAGCATTTGCTCTTATTTGATGGCGCCCTAAAACATAATAATCACATTACAAGGCTCGGTCCTTTAGGAAGACCAGGAGCAACGTGGCCGGTCCTAGCCGGATACACACCATATCCAGACATCGAAAGAATGCCTGCAGCAGAGCTGTTAATACAGCTAAAACAACTACTAAAAATTCACAGACAATTAGTTCAGTATGTAATGCGGACTTCAACAATTCAGCCAGCGATTAAACTTCCACAGCTGACCCCTCACCAGGGGAACACAAATAAAATTACACCACAGAACATCCAATCCTGCCTAGGTAAAGTTCCAGCTAAACGGGAACAGATACCATTCTGGTTGGCACAGAAAATTACCCAAATAGAGGCGGTGTTTCCTGACACCACCCCATTAGAAAAACACAGAATTCTGACTATATGTCTCCCAATGGGAATCGCACCACACATTGAGGACTGTGACACTTGGGGTACAGTCTTTGCTTCCATCTACACAAAAACGCACGGTGTTCCATCCATTTCGGTAATACCAGATGTGCTAAAACAAATTCAAGATGAATACGGTCCAGAACCTGCTTTAACTCTTGGTATGAAATTACTAAAAGACTTCAAGCAGGTCTCGGCTATATTACTAGCCAACATAAAGGGTGAAGCAGCAAACGTGGCGATCCGCCAGAGGTTAAAAGAGACAGATATAGCAGACCAACCAGCTGAAATTGCCAGAATCATAGAAAAATCCTATGAAGAACTAGGCAGAGATAGTCTAGGTGGAATACCAGTAAAACCGCAACTGACTACAAGTCCAGAAAAAATATTTTTTAATAATAATAATTCACCAAAAAAGAACTGGGATGGAAACAAACAATCCAATCCTAAAGAAAAGAAATTCCAGTCCAGAGGAAGGTCTCCTAGGCGAAGAGAGAAATCTCCAAACCCGAGACAAAGGTCACCTCAGAGTGAACCCTCTGGGAATAGATATAACCTTAGAAATAGGGATAATATTAAAAAACCTGATAGATATCAAGACATTGATACACGTCCCTCTCAATCTTTTCAGACTTCCTCGCAGAAATCAGAAAGAAGAGGACGATCAGAAGAGCACGCCAAGTCCAAAGACAAGGAACCTGCTCAACTGAAAAAGAAATCACAATTTCCAAAAAAGAAGGTAGCCAGTATCAAGGTAGTTAACAATGCCGAGAATACTGAGGACACAACTGAAAAACGGAGAATGGGCTCAGACAATGCTAGACAGCGCAGCAGAGGTGAGCATAGCTCGCAAAGTCCTGATGGATCATCTGGAGACAGTGGACACGAATGAATATCTTCAAGTGGAAACTGCAGATACCAGAGTTAGCAAGCCCCACAAAATATACGAGATAACATTACGTATAGAGGGAGATAAGACTAGGAAAATAAGGGGACTATTTTGGGATAACCTCTCAAAGGGTTATGACATACTTCTAGCTGAAAAAGACTGGCCACCAGAGTTTGTCAGGGAGTGCCCTCATGGCGAAGAAGTAATTATGCCTGCCTTCTCGAATCAAATACCGATTCATAAAAAATACACACTTGCTAGAAAGTGGGCAGTGGCCTTAGCACCTGCTTTATACAAAAATCATGTAGGATGGGATGAGGATTCTCCTCCTCACAAAATCCAGTTAAAATCACAACCTACTGCACAAAGGCAGTACCCAATTAAGCAAGAAGCTAAAAAACAAGTAAATGAAATACTAGATCAGCTAGAATACCAGGGGGTGATTGAAACTTGCACCTCACAAATGAACAATCCTTTGTTTCCGGTCTCCAAACCAGACAATTCGTACCGTCTAGTTTTGGATTACCGACACCTTAACACATGTTGCAAAACTTTTGCAGTGCAAAACTCACACAGTGCTGCACTAATGAATAACATAGTGCGCAAAAAATACAAAACAACCTTGGACATCTCCAACGGATTCTTTTGTCAAAACATAGCACCAGAGAGCAGATATTTAACTGCATTCTCAGTAAATGGCACTCAAAAACAATTCTGTCGGTTAGCCCAGGGGTACAAGAACAGCCCGGGGGTATTCTCAGCAAGAGTAACAGAATTACTACAACTATATGATGATGAAGCATTATCTTATGTCGATGACATTTACTTAACAGATGATGACTTGGAGACTCACTTGAAAAGAGTGAACACCATAATACTTGGTTTCGCTGCAGAGGGTTACAAATTCAACTTCAAAAAGTCCAGAATTGCCCATCTGACGGTCCTATTCTTAGGATATGAGTTATCAAGTGAAGGCAAAAGCCTGGCAGACAATTTCCTAGAGAAATGTGCCGTAATCCAAGCTCCTAAAACACTAAAAAACCTACAGTCAATTCTAGGCTTCCTAAATTTCGGAAGAACATATATTGCAAATTACGCAGAAAGGGTCAAACCCCTTTATGATCTAATTAAACCAGACTTTAAAAGATCCAGTTGGACTCAAGCACACACAGAAATTTTGAGATCCTTACAAACAGACATGCTAATTAAAACAAAATTAGAAACCCGTGATAATACACGCAACCTTGTGATCCGAGTCATCCCAGGGAGATGCGGATTCACATACCTAACCTCTAATGAGGGAGATAAGGTACCAATTGCATTCAAATCACATTTGTACACAAAAGCTGAACAGAGATTCAACAACAAAGGAAAAATTGTTCAAGCAGTTCAAACCGCAATAGCTAGAGAAAAAGACATAGCTGACGGTAGACATATCACAGTCAGAACAGCTGAATCAGCCTTTGAGGCATTAACAACACCGTGTAATTTACCAACAACAACATTGGATCCAGAATGGTTACAATGGGTAAATTCAATCACAACGGACAAAGTATATTACTTCTTTGATCCAGAACTAGAAGAATTGAAAAATCTAAAATATGAAAAGACGTATCCTCTGCCAATCGACATTCTGCCTCTACGACATTACGCCTGTGTAATATATACAGACGGACATGCTCAACCCTCAGTTTGGGGAGAACATGCATACAATCCCACATGTGAGATTACAAAAGAAGTGTGGCACGGAGGTAAACTAAGACCTCTATTAACAAAATCACACTCAGTAGAAACTAATTCAGAACTACAAACTGAAATATTAGCTTTGAAAATGGCGCTAGATAATGCGGATCGCGAATTCCCGACACTTATAGTGTCAGATTCATATTTCTGCGTCAAAGCATATAACAAGGATTTGCAGACCTGGATTCAGAACGGTTACAAAGATGAGACGGATGCACCAATAAAGCAGAGACTGCTCTGGGAACAGGTAGCTCTTTTGAAAAAAGAACTACCAAAGACTCACGTGACACACTCACTGAGTCACCAGCGTGATGGCGTTCACGTTGTAGGGAATTCATTGGCTGAAACAGCCACAGCGGCAGCCAGTAAACCGGCTCTCGTAGATCGAAAAAAGCGTACATTAAAATACATTGACGGCGAAACATTGCTGGCGGTGAAAACGTCATCAAAAGGCGACTGCTCAGCGTTACCGATCAACTATCCACTCAATTACA
The DNA here is from genome assembly GCF_964261635.1 of Lissotriton helveticus. Classification (NCBI taxonomy): domain Eukaryota; kingdom Metazoa; phylum Chordata; class Amphibia; order Caudata; family Salamandridae; genus Lissotriton; species Lissotriton helveticus. The sequence continues at coordinate 773,414,396 of NC_136070.1, read as the reverse complement.
CATACATCATAGATGCAAACTCCATTCCTTTTGCTCGAATCCCTGGAGTGGGGGATAGAGTGATTCCAAACATGGACAGGAGAAACTTGTTAATCGCAGACGCACACATGGGCGAGGGTCTCAGACACCATAAATTAAAAGATTCTCTGGAAGAATTACAATCACGGTACTGGTGGCCAGGCATGAGCCTGCACTACACCATGTTTGTAAAAAACTGCCCAAACTGCAACAGAGATCGCAGTGGGGAGAGAAGCAGTTTAATACCTCGTCGTAGCAAGGCGGATAATATTACCAACAAAAAGAATGGCTTGCGATTAACATATACAGGCTAGTTTCCACTTATAATGTAGATCAACAGCACTCGGCTGACGTCCGGACTGTTATACAAGATTTGCGAGTCTAAATGGCATATACGCTAAGAGCATGCTACGTTCGACCATTTTTTTCTTTTTCTCAGGCAATCCAGCCTGGGGGGGGGAAAGAATGGCCAAATGAGCACAGCCCAGCGGGAATCTTCTCACTTCCTTCCTGAGGGTATGGGATGGTGTAAAGAAAAAACCAAGACAGAAAGCAATCTATAATAGAAAGGATATTAGGTTCGGGAGCTGGGTGGGTCAAACATCTAATAAGTGTCCAACGTAGTCTAAACAACTTGCCAAGAAATTCTCTGAAGGGATTCAGTCCGTACGAACTATTATTCGGAACTAGGATGTTGATCTCTGACCTTGATAGTCAGACTTCAGTGGTAACAGAAAAAAGCTTTGATGTCAAAGACCGTTTGGCTATTTTGCAGGACTTAAACAAAACAAGAAAAGACCTGAGCAACATACAGTTGAAACAACAGCCAACGACCACTGAAGATTCACCACCTGTCCCCGCAAGACCTGTCTGGATTCCAAAAGTCGGGGATCTAGTCAGGGAGAAGATCGCGGTAAAGAAGGAATTTGGGCCTTCTTACAGAAAAGCAGTTCCTGTATTGTCTGTCAACGGGACAAGATCAGTTGTACTACCGCCACTTGCTGGAAAAAAGGAGAACCGAGTTGTATCCATCGACCTGGTAAAACCACAACATGTGGCCGATAACAAACAGTAGGCCAAGTGGACTCCCAATAAGTAGCAGAACACCAAGGTTTGCTACCAGTACAGAGGTCCTAACAAAGAGGCTCATCACATTCGAAACGCCTACAGAAGAACAACAAGGACTATGCAACAATGCAATAGAACTTAGACCTCTGAAAACCCAAATAAAGACATTTAGCAGAGACACACCAATCTATACTGAAGTACCAAGTGAAAATGCAAGAAACAAAAATCCTGAACCAATTGGAACAATTGATAGAACTGCATCCGGTTACTTCATCAACTTCGATGATTCCTCTGAAGGCTTCAGTGAACAAAAGACACAGCCATCACCAAAATCCTTTAAAGACAAAGCAAAGGAACTTTTGAAACAACTAAAAGAAACATATCTGATTTCTCCATGGATTGAATTTTGGGTGGGTTTTGGTGCATTTATCCTCATACTTTGGCTCATCATGGTATTTACCTTGGGACGCTTCATTGAGGGAAAATATGCTAAAATGGACACAGCAAGTCAGAACATCAACTTGGTCCTCAAACCACACACATCTTCACACGTCGAGAAACGAGAACTTTCTTCAGAACTTTCTTCAGCCAATTTCACAGCAATTCCAATACCTGGTGGGGTAGCCTGGGACAACACTGACTATGAAATTTATGGTCCGGTCGAGATCCTGAAATATCCACACCAAATTTAGATCTCTTTGAGTGACTTTGCAAAACCAAACTCATTTGCTGATGATTGGGACTTTGAAAGTATTAACAATATGATGTCTGACTTAGTAATGTCTGCTAAATTTACAAAACATGATTATTTGCAGGGTTCTACAAATTATGACAGCATGTACTGCTATAACCATTATGGTAACCATTTCTTGCATAAATCTGCACAACCTAGAAATGTTTTAAATTTTAATCAATGGGAACATTGTGCTACACCTCCAAAAGGGAGCTCAAGAACCGTGTATGGCAAATATTCATATTTTTCAGGTTTTAACACAAGTAATGCGGAAACATTTTATTTTAAATTGTCAAACAAGACAGGGACCAAAACCATGATAACCAACACAAAATTGATTTATTCTGACTTATTCTTTGAACAAATGAATACTTTTGGATTTAATTATTGGGACAAAAATGTTGATTTGAAAAGTGTTTGGGGTACAAAAGAATGGCAAGTACAGGGTATAGAAGCTTTGTTTAGAGCCTGCATGATCCCAGAACAAATGATATTTTTAAATGACACTGTTCAACAAACCACCTGTCTTGGCTTAGCCAAAATCAAAGATTTAAATAACCTGTCTATTCCAAAGCCAACAATGTTTAGCAATAACTCTGATACAGATGAAGAAATAGACATAAACCATATACTTAACCAAAACAGAACACATCCTGATTGGAAACAATGGTTGATCTGGCCCACAGATACAAATAACTGTCAAGATAGATTCCTGAATAAAACACAGGGTTTCAAAATGACCAGGCCAGACCCTAGATATCCCCAAAGACATCACCCAGGGATAATAACAACCTACAGTGTGGGCAAATTATGCCTTCAATGGCTACAAACTTCCACACTGCCTGAAATTAAGCAACACCTTATCTAGTAACTACAACAGCGAAGGTCAAGTGCTGTGGACGTTCTTTGTTCCCCAGCTCCTTTCCAGACAGGGAGGCGAGGGCATGGCCCAGTTTGAAAATTACTTCTATTCGAATAGACACTTTAAGCAGAATGAAAACAGTGCTTCTTCAGACGCCTACAAGGCTCACGTCATCAAAAGAAACGTATGATCTACAAGTCGCAAGGACGACTGCAGAGATACATACATTATTATCAACCAATTCCCCCGTACATTTCGCGGAAATCCTGAGCGAAATCTTAAATATTTCTGATACCACTGGGGTCTCAAAGGTATTTAAGACAGTATTTTCGATGGCATTAACACCATTCAAAGCCATACTGGGTATTTTTCCAGATTTCGTCCATTCGATTTTTGGCGGACTTCCCCTGATCCTGGGACTAATTGCAGGAATCCTATTCCTAGTCCTTATTTTTCGTTATGGCAACCCATGTCACAGACCAAACTCTGACGACAATGGAAGAAACGATCCTAGCCATTGGATACCGGGACCGGATATCAAAAATCCTGGGACTCTCCCGGCTTAGAGACCTGAACATGACTTGGTTTCTATCATTTCGACCAATGTGGCAAAGGTGTGTTTTACCTGTACTAAGGTGTCTGCTATGCGGAGAAGAATGCGTGTTAGACACCTGTCTGACGCTACAATCGGATGTGCCGGTGGATGCAGATACACTGTTGGTTCCTACCAAGGTTCACGCACTGTGCTGCCCTCAAAGGCTGCCAATTCTGATGACGGCATTCCTGGAATCTTCACCACTGCGATTGAAGAGTAGTGAAGTTCAAGATGAAAGCAGCATCGAACAGGTACGACCTTCTGTCAGCAATGCAAATCAGAATGTCAATGGAGACAATCATGCGCATGAATGCATGGTTACCCCTATTTCCGACTTAGAGGAACTTTCCCATGAAGCTGTTGACAGTTTTTTCGAAAGCCTGAATGATATGATGTTCTCTCCGGAACAGAAATAGAGACTTTTGAGTAAACTCGCACACGGCGTTCCCTGAATTCGGCCTTCAACTTTAACAATAAAGTCACATGAACAATTACAATCCAGTTCACGGACAGCAACTTTTTTCAGCAAGCCCCTAAAATATTTTTCTATATATTTTTTCCCGGGACACTGATCTTCTGCTTAAAGTAAGAAACTATTCCTAGAGAACTAAGATTTCTATTTTTTTAGATACTTTATAGACTTTATATAGACTTTAGCTGCCCGCTGGTATGTTCACAATATATTTTATGTGATGAAATGGTTTCGACTTTTTTTCTGTATAGCCATATTAAGAGCCATTTCATGTGTATTTCTCATATACCAACAAGCAATAATGCATAAAATGCGTGTTTACTTTTGCATTTAATTCATAGCTTAAGTGCATACAATATATATGACTGCAATTTTTCAGTATATTTGAAAATTTCGAAATGCATTTATGTATTTTGGGGTGGTAAGGTATACACTATACTCTATAGTATGTTGTACTATGTTATACTATGCATAGATTAGTAGATATGACCATAGTTAGCGTGGAGTGGGTGTCGTGTATTTCTATAGGTTCTGAATCAGTCCCCCTATTCCTGACCCTATTCTGGTTAAACTAACTATCAAGTTAACTAACAGTCAGCCCATGAGGCAAGAAAACCCCCATGATGCAGATACCGTTATCTGACGCAGTCACACTACGGCACAGGAACGTGTTATCTGATTAGGTCATAACGCTTGAGATCTAATTAGACAAGCGATATTCCTCCAGCCCCTGATAAGGCATACGACGTTCTCATAACAAATCAAACCTATGACAACCTGGATAATCCGTGCGGCCATTGTTTTGATTTCACAGAGAACTTTAGTAAAGAATGTGCTAACGAGCAAGTCGTATGACATCTTTATTGACGTACCTATGTCCATCCTTACGTCAATCCCGGCACCTTTAAGGTATAAATATTGCCGACCTTGCCCTATGCAAACACACGCGTGGTGACAAGACGGAGCAGCCATACTTGCCGAAGCCGAGAGCAGAAGCAGACCCCGCAGGCAGCAGCCCCGCCTTCCTGACGCGCTGAGAGACGCGCTGCTATCTCAAGCCGAGAGACCCAGCACCGGCGCTTCTGGGCAGCCCTCGCAGGCAGCCTGGAATATCGAGAGCAGAGAAAGAGATACCATTCCTCATTTCATCCTAACTTCCAGGTACAGAACTGAATAACCCCTCCTAGAGAATTCTTTAGTTATTCACTTGGCAAAAACAAACTTAACTTAAACTGTAACTTTCTATTCCCGCCCACGCATTAGACTTAGGTCAGGTACACGGGGTAGGCGTATTTAGAAACACCAGTTGAGTGCGTTTAGTCAAATGTATATGTGTATGTAAATATATTTTAATCATTTTAAACATCATATGGCTCAGAAACCATATCAATGTTCTTACAGTATTATTTTATACTATTGCTTCTAATGTATGCACTTTACTTAACTATAAGTATTGCAATAATATCGATCCATTTCTCTTGTACGAGAAAAGAGACTGATCAATAAATAACATCTTTTATTGAACACGCCTGTCTCTTCCTTTTCTCTACATTCTGATGAGACTAAGAATGCACGTACTGACTGAGTAAAATAATTGCCTTGTGCTCACACGACTCTTGAGATTGACTCTTGGTTAGGGGAGAGCAAAGTTGTCATGTTCTATGGTTGTCAGAAACTAAATCCCTTCTTGTCTAATCAGGGGAGTTAATTCCTCCCTTGAACATTCGAGAAAGTTTCTAGCGAACTCTGAGCTTAGCTGGCAAACCCAAAAATTAAGTCTAGTATCGACAGTAGTAGACCTAGTTAACGTCTGGCCTAGGCCTTTACTGCTGTAGGTACTATTCCAATGCGCAGAGCCTATTGGGAAAATAGGAGCTACACTACAGTAGTTCGTCCTCAAGGATGTTCTTGGTACCAACTACCTCTCCTGTTACCTCCAGTAAGTCCCACACAGTGGGACTGCTAAGAGGTCTTCGGAGGCCACACAACCCCGTTCTCCACCACTCTGCAAATGCTCTTCCTGGTATACTACTGATTGTGGGATGAAGTTCACTTTACTCCTGAGGGACATTGGGAGCCATGAAGCCCTCCTGGTACCTCCTGTAAGTCCTACGCAGTGGAATTCTTGAGCGCTGGTCGGAGGCCCAGCCCCCTTTCACCCCCTCCCTGAAAACATGACTACTAGTTACAGAAGCATTTGCAATGTCATAGGTCTTGCATTTGTGAGAGTTAGAGCTATTGGTGGTATAAATGTAAATGTTTTTTACTAATGTTCTTTGGAGTGGAGTGGAGTGGAGTGAAGTGGATGTCCATTGTGTGTAGTGGAATTATGTGGCATATTGTGTAGTGAAATTATGTGGATAGAAAGTATGTGGTATTTTGCGCATAGGAATTATGTAGAGTGGGATTATGTGTTATGAAGGGTAATTATGTGCTATGCCAGTCTGTGTTGTGGAGTGGTAACCTCAGGTTTAGTCTTCCTCGTTTCCATAGAAGCTAAACTATGAACTCAATGAGACAAAAAAAGAGAAGAAACCTCTGAGAAGCACTTTTGGACCTAGTCAGAGGTATGAGCAGGGCCACTGGAATTATGCAACTATTCAGCTGCACCAATTATCGCATGATTATACATTTTCTACATTGTTCATGTAATCCATCAACTGCTGCATGATCTGCAAATTTCAACAAAACAAACCTTGTTTCTAGCTCAAACGGCTCACACGTTACCAAAAATGCAGCGGCAAGTGTTATAGCATGGTGGAAGGCCCTGTGCAAAGCTGGAATGGTCACCTGTTACTTATTCCTAAATGTGGGTGTTAAATTGGTACTTATGGTGTGCAAATCACTCTTGCTACTTTCTACGCCTCTCTTACCTCTTTCTGTATTTCTCTTGCTTCTTTCTGCACCTTTCTTCCTTCTTCTGCACTTCTCTTGCCTCTTTCTGCACATCTCTTCTGCCTTCTGTACCTCCCTTCTTTCTGCACCTCTCTTGCTTCTTTCTGCACCACTATTGCTTCTTTCTTCTGCACTTCCCCTGCCTCTTTCTGCACCTCGCTTGCTGCTTTCTGCACTTCCCATGGTTCTTTCAGTACCCCTCTTGCCTCTTTCTGCACCTCTCTTGTGTGTTTCTGCACCTCTATTGCTTCTTTCTGTACTTCTCTTGCCTCTTTCTGTACCTCTCATACTTCTTACTGCACTTCTCTTGCCTCTTTCTGTATCCCTCGTGCCTATTTCTGTACCTCACTTGCCTCTTTCTGCACCTCTATTGCCTCTTTCTGCACCTTGGTTGCTTCTTTCTGCACTTCTCTTGTATCTTTCTATATCTTGGTTGCTTTTTTCTGCACTTATCTTGCCTCTTTCCAGACCCTTCATAACGTTTGCTGCACCTCTCTTGCTTCTTTCTGCAAATTTCTTCCTCTTTTCAGCACCTTTCTTCCTTTTTCTAAACCTCTCTTGGCTCTTTCTACACCTCTCTTGCCTGTTTCTGCAACTCTCTTGTCTCTTTTGGCACCTCTTTTTGCCTGTTTATGCAACTCTATTGCCTCTTTCTGTAACTTTCTTTCTCTTTCTACATCTCTATTTCCTCTTTCTGCACCTCTCTTTCCTGTTTCCATAACTCTCTTGCCTCTCTGCAGTTTTCTTGCCTCCTTCTGCACCCCTGTTGCTTCTTTCTGCACTTCTCTTGCCTATTTCTGCACCCCACTTGCCTGTTTCTGCTCCTCACTTGCCTCTTTGTACACATCTCTTGCCTCTTTGTACACATCTCTTGCCTCTTTATGCTCTTCTCTTGCTTTTTTCTTCAGCTCTCTTGTTTCTTTCTGCAATTTGCTTGTCTCTTTCATCACTTTTCTCGCTTCTTTCTACACCTCTGTTGCTTCTTTCAGCACTTTTCTTGCCTCTTTCTCTACTTCTCTTGCCTGTTTCTGAACCTCTCTTGCCTGTTTCTGCACTTCTGTTTTTGCACATCACGTGCTTCTTTCTGCATCCCTATTGCCACTTTTTGCACTCTTCTTCTCTCTTTCTGTATTCCTATTGACTCTTTCTACACCTCTCTTGCGTGTTCCTGCACATGAATTGCCTCTTTCTCCATCTCTGTTGCTTCTTTATGTACTTCTCTTGCTTCTTTCCGCACCACACTTACCTCTTTCTGCACTTCTCTTGATTTTTTCTCCACCTCTCTTGTTTCTTTCTGCAATTTGCTTGTCTCTTTCGTCATTTCCCTTGCTTCTTTCTACACCTCTGTTCCTTCTTTCAGCACTTCTCTTGCCTCTTTCTGCACTTCTCTTTCCTGTTTCTGCACCTCTGTTGTCTCTTTTTGCACCTCAATTGATTCTTTCTCCATCCCTCTTGCCTCTCTCTGCACACCTCTTCTTTCTTTCTGTACCCCTCTTGCCTCTTTCTACACCTCTCTTGCATGTTTCTGCACCGCTATTGCCTCTTTCTATACTTCTCTTGCCTCTTCATGCACCTCTGTTGCTTCTTTCTGCACTTCTCTTGCATCGTTCTATATGTTGGTTGCTTCTTTCTTTGCTTCTCTTGCCTCTTTCTATAAATTTCTTGCCTCTATACATTTCACTACACAATATACCACATAATTCAACTACACACACGGGACATCCACTCCACTCCACTCCAAAGAACATTATTAAAAAAACATTTACAATAGCTCTAACTCTCACAAATGCAAGACCTATTACATTGCAAATGCTTCTTTAACTCGTAGTCATGTTTTCAGAGAGGTGGCGAAAGGAGGCTGGGCCTCCGACCAGCGCTCAGGAATTCCGCTGCGTAGGACTTACAGGAGGTACCAGGAGGGCTTTTTGGCTCCCAAAGTCCCTCAGGAGTAAAGTGAACTTCATCCCCCAATCAGTAGTATACCAGGAAGAGCATTTGCAGAGTGGTAGAGAAAGGGGCGTGTGGCCTCCAAAGCCCTCTTAGCAATGCCACTATGTGGGACTTACTGGAGGTATCAGGAGGGGTAGTTGGTCCCCAAGAACATCCTTGAGGATGAACTACCCCTCCTATAACCTCCAATAAGTCCCACACAACAGGATTGCTAAATTCTCATAGCAGGCCATGCCCCATTTGCTCACCACTCTGCAAACACACTCCCTGGCTTGTTCTTGGATGGGGATTGAAGTCTCCTTCACTGCTGGGGGTCCGTAGAGGCCAAGTAGCCTACCTGTTGCCTCCAGTAAGCCCCACACAGTGGGATTGCTGAGAGGTGGACTCAAAGGCCACACCCCCTTTTTCCACTACTCTGCAAACACACCTCCTCGCACACTCTTGGTTTGTGGTTGAAGTCCCCTTGCCTCCTGAGGGTACCTGGCGCCAACTAGCCCTCCTGTTACCTCCAGTAAGCCCCCCACTGCTGGATTGCTGAGAGTGGTCAGAGACCACGCCCCCTTTTTACATCACTCTGCGAACATGCCTCCTGGTGCACTGCTGCTTGGGTGATGAAGTCCACTTTAGTCCTGAAGTCCTCAGGACACAAAGGGATCTCATTGCCCCACCAGCAGTGCCCCAAGAGGTGCATTTGCGGAGTGTTGAAAAAGAGGCGTGGCCTCGGACCACAACTCAGCAATCTCACTGTGTGAGGCTTACTGGACATACGTGGTGGTTAGTTGTCCCCTAAGGACCCTTAGGATTGAAGGGGAAATAATCCACCAACCCGGAGCATGCCAGGAGGCGTGTTTGCAGAGTGGTGAAAGGAGGGGGCAGGGCCTTTGGTGAATTGCTGCTTTTTTTTTTTTAGTTTAGGAAGGGAGGCTGTGTGGCCCCGTTCCCTTGACCATTTTGGGCCCTGGGGACGCCATCCCCTGGGGCCTGAGTAATTTGTTTTTTTATTGAAAAGGGAGGGGAGCACAAGGCCCCCCCTCCTGAGGCCGATTACAGCTGCGGTAATCCCAATCCCTGGGGCATGGACATTTCTATTTTTTTAAACCTATATTTAAAGGAGGAGGGTCCCCTCCTAAGGCCATTTTCCTCTCCGGGGACCCATCCCCCGGGGCTTGGCCATTTTTTTATTCATTTTTAGGTGTCGCCTATGCAGCGCGCATGCGCTGCTAGGAGAACTTTAGCTGTTGTACAGCTCTTTTTCCAAGGACATACTTGTGCTTGTGTGCTTTGAAAAAGAGCAAACAGCTGCTGCTTACCGCTGAAGTACCGGGTTATTTAGAACCCAGCGGTGCCAGGGGACACACCCAAAGACTCCGGATTCTCCTGTCTCAGACTACAGAAACGCAGAGACTTCTTGGTGACGTCAAAGATCAAATTTATTGGCTGCAACCAGTAACAGAGTTCCTAGAAGTACAACACAGTGTATGTTCTCATGAGACTGCTCAATCTAACGAAGTCAGTCGACCCTTTTTATACAAAATATTACACTTCAGGCAAACATTCCTTATTTACAGTAGACCATTTTCATGTGTATAATAAAAGCATTGCATGACAAGCCCACATTTCATTGTCCAGCCCACTATCAATTACCCGGCAAGACCCAAAACTCTTCATCAGATAAATCGGCTGGACCCCTAATAAAAACGGGCACCTCCTTATCGTAAAACAGGTCATAAAGAACGGATCAGAGACAGGTGTTTGTAAGATTAGACATAGTTGTGTGCAATGAAAGGTTTATGGTATGCTGTGCCTTGATCCCTAATCTCGGCCGGCCACTGGGAAAGGAACAGGCCGAACAGGGTTGGCCTCGGGCAGTGGAGTCAGCTTGTCCAGGTCACACAGAAGTCAGCTGAACGTGTACGTGTCCCTAAGACTCGTTCGGCCTATGTGAGAGCAACCATAAAATGGCTGCCGTGCACAAAATGGAAGCCGAGGGTTCAGAACGGAATCTCTGATTTCATGGTGATTACACCACTCGAACGGGACGAAAACACTCGTATATATTATACTCGCCAATTTCGGTCTGCTGATACCAAAATCGTCATGATACGATGATGTTTAGGACACGGGTCCGGGATTTACGGAACCTCAGACCCTCCTTTTGCCCTTACATAGGCAAATAACCTATACTCACGCTAATCTGAGTCCAGGTCTATATTCATGAAGTCATTGAGATGTTGCTGTAGCATCATCCTATTACTTAGCTCATCTCTCGATACAGGTGTCCTTACACACGATGTAGCACAGAGGCCGCATATAGCAGGAGCACACTGTACACAAAGACAGAACAGGAAAAGAATGACTAAGATCATCCCAATGACCATCAGAATCTTCCATCCCCAGGCGGATAACAGTTCCCAAAACCATCCCATCAACGACCAATCTCCTTTATCCACGTGTATAGATTCGGAGATTTTATGCAGTTTGGAAATGGCCTGGTACACTGTCGGAGCGTTGTCTGGAATGAAAACACAGCAACTAGATTGGATCACTTTACATACCCCACCTCGATCTGCAAGTATGACGTCTAGCGCAACCCTGTTCTGAAGAGTCATAAGACGATCCGACTGGAGCTCAGCAGTCAAGTTACTAAGGGCACCGGCAGTTCCAACTACGGTGGACTCAACCACCCTCGTCAATTGCCGTATGTAACTGCTGTTAACCATAGGTCCCCAAAATGGCAGAAAACCCTTAAGAAAATCTCCCAATTCTTGTCCTGCAGCATCTTCCTTACTGAAGACACCTCTAACTACTCTTGTCTTGTGGTAATCTGCCGCAGCTGTGTAGGTGGGAGGCAACAGGAATGAGACAAAACATGTGCTCGAGAAATCAGGGGGCAACCATGTGTATGCTCTATCGTAACAGATGAAATAGGTACCCTTAGCTGCCAGGAACGAAGGGGAGGTCTGAGACGCAAAGACATAAGTCTCATTGCAGATACTCTTCCCTAGCTGAGCTCTCGGATTCTTGCCATTACCCTGCAGACAGTAGTGACCCTGATGGGGTACAACCCAAATCGAGGAGGATCTTTTTGCTCGCTGGTTCTCACTCAGACTAACTCCATACCCGGCTACGTTCCATCCAATATATGCTAGTGTCTCATCTCTTGGGATAGTCTCATAAGAGATAGTTCCTCTAATCATATCGACTATACCCTTAACTAGAGCACTATTCTTCGGATTGTCCTTCACAGAACGTAGGGGATGAGCTTCACAAGCATAAATGAACTTCGTTCTGTATGCCCACACGGAACCATTGTAGCTGAATGGTAGGACCAGATAAGGAATACCTTTATCAGTAGTATGAGGCATAAGACCACACACCCAACAGTTAGTCGTGTTCACTACTAGCTGATGTTGGTGCAGAAGCTGAACAAAGGAGTTATTAGCGAATTCTAATCTTCTCAGAGATTCATGTTCAGGCAGAGGGTGAAAAGAATGCGAAGAAGCAGTAGAAGGCAGTATGGGCTGTGTAGTGGGTGCAAACGTCACTTGCAAAGAGAATAAAACATATCCTATTAAAAACATCATTACGCTAAACAACATAAAAGGGCATAATATCAGAAAATGTTTTCTAGTCATCATTGTACACATTTTGGCTCTAAAATTCATCTCTTTGGCAGGTCTCTCCATCTCGAAAAACTCCATCCTCTAACCTTGCTGCTCGCGGAGGTAGGGTGTTCCGTGCCGAGGAATGCGCCTGTCAGTCCAGGGAACTCCCAAGGACCAACCAGAACCGTCGACCTTGTGTCTTCGGCTTGCACTCCAAAGACTTGACGCCGCGACCCTACAGCTGAACCCCGGTGGTTCGAAAAACAAAAATCAAAATAGTTTCCCAGATGAGAGAGCTGCACTTTTTAAAAAACAGTAAAAATAATTTTTATTTGTCCATGATTCTTGGTCTCAAATTATAACGGCTTATTCCAGGTAACGTCTGGTCTTGGAATAAGGGTTCAGGCTCGGTAGTGTCTAATCGAACTGAAGATGGCACAGCTTCTTGCAGAAGATCGTCGCTTTCACGTTCAGAATTTGTCCCTTTTACACGTGCATCGCTGAAGAGCAGAAAACGAGGCACAGTCTCAGTTCCAGAATCTGCAATGCCCTCCTGGACCCACCGGTCGTACGGCAGAGGCAAAGGGACCCTCCTACAGTGTACGCCGTGGATCCAGTTCTTTTTCCTTGCACTCGCACTGCAGTTCTTGTGGACAAAAGCACTAGGTATGGGCCGGTCCAGCGGGGCTGATCGTTCTTTGTCCGCTGGAAGTTCTTTATTAGAACCCACGAGCCAGGATCGATGACGTGTCCTGGATCTGCAGAAGCCTGAGGTAGTGTATCGTGAACCTGTTGGTGTAAAACACGCAATTTAGCCATCAAATCATGCAAGTAATCAAGCAGTACAGGGTGTTCAATCTCGCTGTATTTTGTCGGCCTCGGCACTCCCCATATGTTTGCCGGGCGACCGAACACGATCTCATATGGACTAAGTCCCACTCGTGAATGCACAGTCATTCTTGTCGATAAAAGTGCTAAAGGCAAAGCATCAGGCCATTTAAGACCAGAGCTCGCTTGTATCTTGGCCAACTTCAATTTGAGGGTACCATTATAGCATTCTACTAATCCAGCTGATTGGGGGTGATTTGCAGCGTGAAATTTTTGCCGGATTCCTAGCCCTTCACATACTCTCTTCATCACTTGACCCACAAATTCACTCCCATTAACACTCCAAACCATTCTCGGCAAACCAAACCTAGGGAAAAACTCTTTGATGAGGGCTTTAGCTGTCGATAAGGCAGTGTTATCTTTCAGGGGATATGCTTCTACCCATCTCGAAAAGGCACAAACAACAACGAGTACGTATTTCAAGTTGTTGCACCTCTCCATGTGGATGAAATCTAGCTGCTAAACCTCGAACGGATACGTTGGAGGTGCAAAATGACCAGCTGGAGTTGGAGTTCCCTTACCAGGATTGTACCTCAGACAAACCATACAATTCTTGACCACATTCTCCGCACACTTAGGAATTCCAGCATTTTGCCATACTGGAGCCAACAACTTACAGATCCCTTTCATACTGATATAAGCCATTCCGTGCGCCATCGTAACCACTGCAAGCACGTACGCATCGGGTAACAACCATCGTTGATGCTCTGACAGTTCAACCCAACAACCATTTGCATCTAATTTACCCGTACTTTCTCTCCACACACTCAACTCTTTCTCTGTAGCCTCAGCTTGAATGGACTTCACACTCTCTAGCGTATCTTCACACAATCCAACGTCACCAATCCATCTTGCAGGGCCCGCAACATACATTCGACTCATCACATCTCTTGCTGTTTCTTTTGCAACTTCATCAGCAAACGCATTACCGCGACCAACGTCGTCAGTAACCTTCTTGTGTGCACTGCATTTCACAATCGCGACTTGCAACGGCAAAGTAAGTGATTCAAGGAGTTCATTCACCAATTGGCCATGCTGAATCTTAGTTCCATGAGACGTGAGGAACCCACGTTCCTTCCACAATCGTCCAAAACTATGAGCCACACCAAACGCATACTGGCTGTCGGTATATATGGTCGCTTTCTTTCCTTTTGACAACACACACGCTCTTGTAAGTGCAATCAACTCCGCTGCTTGAGCTGAATTATGTGGGATACGTGCAGCTTCAACAATCGTATGCAAAGTCGTAACAGCATATGCCGCAGTCGTATCACCATTCGGAAGCTTGAAGCATGAACCATCCACCCATAAGGTACCATCACACTTCACAAGAGGAGTGTCCCTAAGATCTACTCTACCTTTCGTTTCCGCTTCTAAATGTAAATGTAAATTGATACTTGTATAGCGCACTACTCACCCGCAAGGGTCTCAAGGCGCTTGTACGAATACCGCTGTGGAACCCATCCTGGCTTTCCCTGTGAGGTGTCCACTCCTGGGCACCCCCAAGGTGGAGGCCAGGCATCCTTAGCGTTGTGGGGGCCGTTGTGGAGATTAAGCAAGCTATTGCCCAGAGTTGCAGAGTGGGACTTCATGATTGGAATAGGCACCGAGGTGAGAATGATCAGGTCCGTGGAATTTTTGAGCCCAAGACCTGCCGAGGCGGGTAATTGAACCCTGGTCCCGGGTTAGACCTCTGCATCAGGGTCTGCCGCTCTAACCATTGAGCCACACTTCTCTGCTTCTGTCTTGAGAAAACAATCATGTTGTTCAGAAACATCTGTCTCTGCTACAATCAGCAACAACGTAGCTGGATTCAACGTGTTGCATCTCTTTATGTGCACATGACTCGCTAAAAGTGTCAACTCGTAACCTGACAATCGAGCACTAGTTAAGTGCTGTGTCTTGGTCCTGTTTAACAGAGTATCCACTGCATGTGGAACCATTACAATCAATGTATTATTCATTACCAAACCAGCAGACTGTCGAATAGAAACAGCTGCTGCCGCCGTGGCTCTCAAACAACTTGGCAACGCTCTAGCTACCGGATCCAAAGTCGACGAGAAATATGCACATGGACGCTGCTTGTCCCCAAAAGGTTATGTCAACACTGACAACGCACATCCTTCTCTCTCATGGACATACAGTGTAAAGGGCTTACTGTAGTTGGGGGTACCCAACACAGGAGCCGAGCACAATGCATCACGCAATTCGGAAAAACTTTTCTGACAATCTTCAGACCACGGAAGGGGGTTTGGTGTATCTTTACAAGTTAATGCCACTAAAGGTTTGGCCAGTAGAGAAAAATTTGGTATCCATTGTCTGCAATGTGACGTGATACCCAAGAAAGCACGCACTTCTGTCTGTGTAACTGGCACACTCAGTTTTGCAATCGCTTGAATTCTTTCTGGGGTCAATTTTCTTCCCTCCTTCGATAAGAGATGACCTAAGTAGGTCACTTCTTGTCGACAATACTGTAACTTCGAAAGAGACACCTTGTGATGAATATCAGACAAATGACGCAACAATGATAAAGTAGCTTTCTTACAAATTTCCTCTGTATCAGCGGCCACTAACAAATCGTCAACGTACTGAAGAAGAGTAGCACCATCAGGTAAGACAATCGCATCAAGTTGTGTTTTCAATGCCTGACTATAGATTGACGGACTCTCACAATAGCCTTGAGGAGCGCGATTGAACCGGAAGCTTCGACCTCCTAAAGAGAAGCCGAAAATATCCCTACTCTCCTCGGCAATCGGGATGCTGAAGAAAGCATTCTTCAAATCGATCACTGAGAACAACGTGGCTGAAGCTGGAATCATAGTCAATAAAGCAGTGATATCAGGAACTACTGGAAACTGTGGCACAACTATCTTATTCACCTCTCTAAGATCAATCACGAACCTGTAAACAGGTGGCTGAGAAGAGTCAGTACGTTTCAGAACAGGCAGAACAGGACTATTGCAAACGTTACCTCTTGTTTCCTCAATTACATCTTTTTCAATCAGATCATAAATGATCGCTAGCAACGCCCTTTCACCTTCACTAGAGATCTTATATTGGGGACTGCGTGGCATTTTAACATTCGCTTTTAACGTCACAACATATGGGGGTATCTCCAAAAGACCCACATCATTAGGACCAGTAGCCCAAATGGAATCAGGAAGAGAAGACAATTCCGTCGGAAGTTTATCCTTCGACAAATACATTGAGGAGACCACTTTCTTACCCAGTGTAAGTTGTACTCCCGAGGGAGAACAATACAATGTCGCATACAATCTTTTCAACAGATCCAATCCCAACAAGTTCTCACCACAACCTGTCGTCAGAATAAGGGGTGCTTCGGATCCTTGCTGGAGAGGAGGGCAAGATGGCTGCCGACAGGCTGTGGTGAGCAGTCGCTGCGAGACCTCTCTCCTCTGCACCCCCCTTGACGGTTCTTACCTGAAGAGGATGTGTGCTCCCCACCGATGTTTGGGCGCTTGATTCAGGAAAGCCTTCGCTGCTATGAGGCTCTGAAAAAAGCCATCTCCAAAAGACTTAGACTCAGGGTCCCGTATCTGAAGGTGGCAAGAGTCTTTGGAAGCCTTGCAGTTATCCAGGAGGCGAGGTACCTCAGGAGGATGCCTCCGCGACCACAGCGGTCGGAAAAGGACAAAGAGAAGGGAAAGTCTCTCCCGGACTGTGTAGCAGGTAAACAACCGCCAGATGCCGTAAGGAAGGAGGTTACACCAGTACCAGCGACCCTGAAAGCGGGTGCAACTCGGAAGACCGCTGTTCAGTTTCCAGCGATCAAGGGAAAAAAAACAGAAGCCCGAAGCAAAGCGCCGGCAAGGGGGGAGCAACTCGAGGACGGGACTCCCACAGCAGTATTGCCTTCGGATGCAGAGAAACAGAAGGCAGGAGCGCCGCTACGAGGCAAGGATGTTGTGCTCCGACAGCCCACTCTGACAGAAGCGTTTACCCCAAAAAGCGGACAGAGGCTGGAGGAAAGTTTTCCCCGTACTGAAGGTGTCCTCGAGGACGCTGCAGAGGACGCTACCCTGGACGCGGACGCGGCTTTGGTCGTTGCTAGGCAACGCTCGCACACAGACTCAGCCCCAGAATTGCATGGAGGCGGTGGTGGTGGCGGCGGAGAGCTCGCTGGTAGCCCACCAAGGGTAAGCAGGACAACGGCGCTTCCCGCGACCCCTGAGACTGGCAGGAACTCGGGTAAGACTACCCATATTGGAGGAGCATTGGCATTTGCTGATAAGGGCGTGAATGAGGTTATAGGGTCCGGTATAGCAGGGAACACAGATATGCTGGAGGCCCTTATGCAGGTTGAGGCTGAGCTGAAGGCAGGGAGCTCGTGGGGCAGTAATGTCAGCCTGGTTACCAAGAGGACTTTGTTACCAAATAATTTGGAGGGGCCGGATGGCGCAGAAGGAGGCTCAGCAGAGGGGGACTGCTTCTACTCCATGAATGAGGATACGGATGTCTCAGTTACAAGCGAGACTGGGACAGAGGGGGAGGATGATGGTTCATTATCGGACTCCAGTTTATCAGGGAAAGAAAGTACACAGAAAAAGAGATGGACCAAAGGGAAAAAACAGACCTCGGGTTCAGGGTCTCCTACCAGAGGGGGTAAAAAGCTTGTATGGGACTACTCGGCCACCTCGCAGACTTACGAGGAGACTAATTCATCACAGCTTCAGGCCCCTTTGGATGTGATAACCAACACGCTGAAGCAGATCCAAGGGGAGGCCAGGGCCGAAAGTCGAAGGGCCAGACATGCAACGAAGAAACTACATAATACTCTGAGGAAAGTCAATAAATTGTATGAGGGTATGGCAAATAGGGTCACTGAGGTTGAAGAGAGAACAGGAAGATTGGAGGACAATATGGGAGCTTGACAGGAGTTTAAAATCAACCAGGAAAAGGTGACCGACGATATGCTCTGGAAGATGGAGGAGTTTGAAAATCGCCAACGGCGGAATAACATTCGCCTCTTGGGCGTGGAAGAAGGGACAGAGGGTCAGAACATTCTGCAATTTGTTGTAAATTTGCTTCGAGGGGCTTTTCCGGAATCAGACTGGCAGTGGGAAAGGGAGATACAGCGAGCACATAGGTTTCCCTTTGCAATCAGGAAAGGACGAGGAGGAGGGGGCCAGACAGGTAAACCACCCCTTCCCAGAGCAATCTTGATATACGTTGGGAACTATCTCCTTAGAGAAGAGATTATGGAGAAGGCAAGGCCAGATAGCAGACGATCATTCGAGGGTACCTCCTTTTTTGCCAGGCCGGACTTCTGCCATGTCACTGTAGAGAGGAGGTGGAGGTTGAGGCAGCTTATTAAGCCGTTTCAAGCGTTGGGCTCTGAGGCTTACCTGCTATTTCCAGCAAGACTAAAGGTAGTTACAAGAGGGAATGTAGAAATGTTTTGGTCAGAAATCAAAGCTCAAAAGTTTTTGGAGCAAGTAAAGTCACAGAAAGGAGGTTAAAAAGGAGGCGCTTGGCTGAAGTACCTAAGGATATGAAATAGGATGTCAAGGCTTGGGTATTTTGTCTAAGTGGGGAGCACAGGGATCACAAGGTTTCTTGGGGGGTGCCAGAGAGGGAGGTTAGCGACTTCCACACACTGTAGCAACCACACATAGGCCTCCTTGACCTATTTGCCGTAAAGGGGGGGAGGGGGTAGGGTCAGGAAGGGGGGGTAGGGAGGGACAGGGGGGGTTAGGGGGTCAAGGGGGGAAGAAATTGTTGATAAGAATTGGGTTGCACTGGTTGGTTCAGCACAAGGGAGGACAGAGTAGCGCACAAGTAAAACAGCAAACACAGTACTTGGTCATGAAAACACAATATATGCAATCAAGTGACGTTCTTAACTTGAGAAATAACAAAAGGGGTTGGCTACTATCAGGTATGGAATGGATTTCAGCCCATGGGGAAATGATTGTAATTTCTTAATGAGTTGTAGGATTGCTACCATAAATGTCTGTGGTTTAAACGATGTAAATAAAAGACTCAGGGTGGCGGCACTGTTGAAAATTCTGCGGCTGGATTTAGTATGCTTGCAAGAAACGCATATTGAGGTATCAAAAAGCTATCTTTTGGGACAATTGGGATTTGCTCTTCTTGTAAACTCTAAGCAAGGCTCTAGGAATAGGGGAGTGGCTATATTGGGGAGGACTGGGGACGTCGTTGTGATCAGGAAAAAGGAGGACGAGGGTGGTCGATGGGTGATTCTAGAATTAACCTTCAAAGGGGAGAAATTTACCCTCGCTATGGTTTATGGATCAACGGAGGATGATCCTGAGATTCTTCAGTATCTGGATATGGAATTGGCACATTGGGCAGAGCCAATAGTTATCTGTTGGGATTTCAATCTACATGATCCTAAAAGTACATTTTCACAGGTGGGAGGTTATTATCCAGGTAGGAAAAGGAGAATGTATAGAGCATTATCTGATCTGGTTATTCACAATTCTCTGATCGATCCTTGGGTTAAGATTTATCCAAATAGAGATGGTAGCACATTTTATTCTGCCCCCCACAGAGTGTTGGTCAGATTAGTTTCTTTTTTGGTCTCTGGGTCCTTGTTGAAGGGAGCAAAGATGGAAAAACATCCCCGCGTGGTATCTGATCATAGCCCTTTAGTTTTAACTATTGTAATAGGTCAAGATCAGAGGAAGGAAAGACAATGGACCTTCGAGAGAGCTCTGCTCAAGGACGAGGGATATAGGGAGTATATGGAAGGTTGGATTAGGAGTTTTCTGGATATTAATAGAGGAACAGCTGCTCCAGGGGTGGTCTGGGATTCGTTTAAGGCCAGTGTCCGGGGGAAACTATGAGCTATGTACTCTCAGCGCAAAAAAAGGAGAAAGCCAGGATAGAGGAAATAAATAAAAAACTGATGGAAGCTGAAGAGGAATTGGTGATAGCCATCCGACAGCGGTTGTTATTAGAAACACACTTACTTAGAATTGTTTCCCTTAAAGCAGCAGCCACAGAGCAAATATCTAAGAAAGCAGCGGAGAATTACTTAATTAGGAAGGAAGGGATATATGAGTTTAGCGAAAAGGTAGGACATCTGTTGGCAGTTCGAACTAGGCAGAGGCTCGCAGCAACAGATATCTCGGAGATCACAGATGTTCAAGGGCATAGTGTGGTAGGGTTTGAGGGAGTGAGGGAAGTCTTTAGGCAGTTTTATGCATCCCTATACCGGGCGGGCAGGGTGGGAGTGCTCCCAGAGATTGAGGGGTACTTAAGGGGTGTCACACCGTCGCTTATCGCCACGGAAAGTAAGGGGGAGTTAGAAGCGCCTTTCAAGGTGGAGGAATTTCTTTGGGCATTAAGTACTCTACCATCAGGTAAAGCCGCCGGTCCTGATCAACTGCCGGTGGAATTCTATAAAACATTTCAAGGAGTAATAGGCGCAGATATGTTTAATATGATGAGGCAAGCACAACTGGGAGAAGCAATTCCTGACTCATGGGGTGGAGCAGATATAGTAGTGATTCTTAAGAAAGGGAAACCGCCAAATCAGCCTGGCTCTTATAGACCAATCACCCTCATGAACGCTGATGTTAAAGTTTATTCGAAAATGTTGGCCAAGAGACTTGCAGGGATAATCGAGAGCTTAGTAATCTGTTCACAACATGGTTTCATACCGGGGAAAGGGACCACACAACACACCAGGCAGGTGATCACAATGTTTGACGTGGCAGGTATTCTGGGAGACCCTATGGCGGCACTATTTCTCGACGCCGAGAAGGCATTCGATAGGGTCTCCTGGGAATACCTATGGTGTACCCTAAGGTGGAGCTGAATAGGTGAAGGGTTTATTAAAGCAATGCAGACTTTATATAAGAACCCATCGGCTAGAATTAGGGTCAATAGAGGGTACTCAGCAGCAGTCAAAATAGAAAGAGGAACTAGACAAGGCTGTCCATCATCTCCTCTTCTATTTGCGCTATATCTAGGTCCCTTTTTGCGCAAATTGGAAGGTAACCAAGGGATCCCCAGATTGAGCTTGAATGGCTGCGAAGAAAAAACGTTGGCTTATGCAGACGATGTAGCCATTTTAACATCTAGCCCGGAGGGTGCTATTAGGGAGGTTGAGATGGAGGTTCAGAATTTTGGCCAGGTTTCTGGTTACAGTCTGAATAAATCTAAGACCCAGATAATTTGTAATCAGTATGTTCAAGGGGTATGGACCCAAGAGTTGTAGCCTCAGCAGTATACTTGGGGGTGGCAATATCGGCGGATGTTGAAGTTGTTGTGCAGAACAATATGGCTCCATTGATGGCTAGTGTAAAACTGGATTTGGAACGGTTGAATAACCTCCATCTTTCTCTAATGGGGTGCACGAATATAATTAAGATGCTTATACTGCCTACATTCTTGTATCACTTTAGGGCAATCCCTCTCTTTTTTGAAGCCAAATGGTTCAACACACTGGAAGGTATTCTCAATAGATTTATTTGGGCACAGGGCAAAACTCGCAGAGCATATAGGTTCATGACACTACCGAGAGAAAGAGGTGGATGGGGGGCACCGTATTTCAGATTATATTATTGGGCTGCAGCAATCCAGTATATGCAAGGGCTTATAGGAGGGAGGGGCTTAGATCAAAGAATAACAGATTGCTCTTCTAGAATTTATGCTGCTGTTCTGGGGGAGGATGTGGAAAACTGCTTTTTAACATGTACAGAGTATGGGTATTATAAAAGAACCAGGTTTAAGACAGTCGAGGCGGGCATTAAGATATGGAGTGCTTTTATGAAAAAATTGGGCATAGGGAGATTTAACCAGTATACAAGGTTGGTTAAAAATAGATCTTTTCCGGTAGAGATATTTGGAGATATGACAATGGAAAGGTGGGCGGCGAAGGGAATTGCTCAGATTGGAGATGTTAGGAACTCGGAGGGATTTGTATTATTTTCAGACTTGAGGGACAGGTACGGATTGGATAGGCAGGACTTTTTTAAGTACCTACAGATAAGGAGTTATCTAGGGAGTAAGCACGGGGGGCAGGTGGGGTTTAGCAAAATTGAGATTATAGAGAAAATAAGGTTAGGGGGGGATTGCTCGATACAAAGCTTCTATGCCAATCTCTTGGATACAAAGCAAGATGATATTGATAAGCACAGTGAGAAATGGGCAGAGAAACTGGAGGGCGATTTAGGGTGGTTTCAGGACTCATTGGAGTTAGGACGGACAGTTTTATGCTCTGCGTCGCTGCAGTCGCAACACTATAAAACCCTCCACTCACTTTACTATACCCCGGCCAGGATAGCGAAATGGGGTGGGACTACAGGCACTACTTGCCCGCGGTGCAACCCAGGAGAAGCAGATATAATACATATGTTTGCACTATGCCCACAGCTCCATACACTTTTAAAGGATATAGAGACCTTCTTCGAGGCTTCTCTAAGTATTAAGATAAGTCTCAGACCTGTACATATATTGTTAGGAGTTGTTCCCGAGGATGGTATCCCACAGCGGGATTTCATCTTTGTTGCCATGGCAGTATATAGGTTATGCATTGCCAGGGCTTGGTTGGATAAGAATCCCCAGGGTTGCAAATATGGTTGTCTAATTTATTAGCAGCATATAACTTAGAAAAACCTATCTACGCAAGGAAAGGCAGGAAAAGAAGGCAGCTGGGAATTCAAATTTGGGAACTGGTTAGTAATTGGAGAGCGGGGTTGGGATAGCACTTTGGTGACATGTAGGAAATATTTGTAAATAGAATATCTTGTTTTCATTTTCTTTTTATGTATGTTTCAGAGATGAAGTACTGTCATGACTATGTCTATGTTTGCGCTTATCAATCTATGGCCTTGGAATGCCGGCGTTTTGTTTAAAATTATGTGCTGTATGGAAAATAATAAATATATAAAAAAAAAAAAAGAATAAGGGGTGCTTCGAATTCACAAGGTCCAACAGAAAGGGACATAGGACTAGAAATCGGGATCCTAACCGGGGCGCCAGAAAAACCTACTGAAACATTCCTCTCGCCAGACAAAGGTGCGCCAGGGAGTTTAGAGTGCATAATAGAACTCTTTGTAGCACCAGTATCCAACAGAAAAGGTTCTGACACACCTGATGTAATCACCTCAACATAAGGTCCACTCTGATCTACTGGAACTGAAACAACTCCCTCTCTTTGTCTATGGCTGTCCTAGCAATCATCGCCTTCCATATTCTCACCTTCTGCATTGTAGTCATCAGCATAGTACTGAGTCGTCCTAAAAGACGCGTTATTCTGCTGATCAAAACTATTCATTGAATTCTGAGGAGGAAAGGGACGCGCGTTCTGGGGGAAATTTCCACGTCCTCTTCCTCTAGGTGATTGTGGAACACCTCGACCTCTTGCGCTAGAGACACCATTCATACACTGCAACAAAGCAGGGCAGCTACTTTTAAAATGACCCTCTTCTTTGCAATATGCACATTGGTTAGGGCCTACAGGAAAACGTGGTTGAGAAGACTCGAACCTTTGCGAGTTTCTCTGAAACTGCTGAGGTTGCTGATAGTCACGATGATTACTACGGGGCGGATACGCCTGCTGTAAAAGAACCTTCGTCTTCAATTCTTTAGTTTTCTTGTCTGCTCTATCCTTCTCATCCTTATATCTATTTTCATAATACTGTGCAGTAGCCAGTATTTGTGCTGAAGAGGAAACAGCCCAAGAACTCTCTGAATCCTTCAATTTCTTACACAACTCGGGAAGCAAATTATGCACAAACTTGTCAACAAACAACCGTTGACCACCTTCTGTACTCATATCTTGACCACTGTGGTCGACAAATGTTTCTTCAAACCTAGTGAAGAAATCAGACACGGTTTCCTCTTTCTTCTGCTTACATGCAGACAATTTATCCCAATTTACACGCATCGCAGGCATTAAAGTCTTCATCTACGTAACGATCTTACCAGGGAGTTCTGCTACTAAAGGCTCAGGTTTAGCACCGCCTACTTGTCTATCATTCACAGCACTAATATTAGCCCATGTCTCACCTAACTCCTGCGCATGATCCGTATGGCGAATCAATCCCCACAAAGGCTGAGGAACAACATTCCCAAACAACATGTCTATATCAGCTTGATTCATAATGCATGAATCTGCAGTCTGTGATAATTCCTTGTAATACCCTGCAGGATTTTTTCGGAGGTCAGGTAAAGTCTGTTTAAGAGCCAATACTTCTGCTCGCTTCCACGGAACATGTACCCAAACACGTTGAAAATGTGCTGGTACAGCATCAATATTAAGACCTACATCAGCCTGAACTGCTTCTTTCCATACCGGAGGAACTTCTCTCATTGGGTACTGTCTCACCTTCCTCCTAACAGAAGGATCAGGCTCAAACAACGACCGAGAGACAGCCTCACTCCTAAACGACAACAATGTCACAACTGCCCTCTCAACATCGGAACCCACAATCGTGCCTTTCGCAAATTCGAACCGTACACGGCACAACTCAGGCGGGTTGGGCTCCAGATCATTATCCTCCAATTCTTCACAAAGGAAAACACACATTTTATCAAAGACATATCTCTGCTTTGGCGCTTCCCATTGGCGGAAGACATCCATGACAGACTCTAACTCATATCTTGTAGGGTCGGTAACCCATTTATGCGCCAAATGATCCAAGACTCCCTTCTCTCTTGAATCAGGCAGTTGGCTACGTAATTGTTTACGCTCTGAAACGGGGGTCGTAGTTAATGACCCAAAGAAAGGAGACAAAAGATTAGTAACAGTGTCAGTCATTCTCTGTCGAACAGAAGGAGAAGTCGACAAAAGAACAGGAGGAAAAACAGAATGAGACAAAGCAGACGCAGAGGCAGTATCAGAAGGGATATCGGAAAGGGTAGTCAATACAGGAGGCAAAGTCGTAGGAAGTAAAGGCGGAGCAGGTAGCAAAGTTGGCGGCCCTTGAGAAGGCTGCACCAGAGGAGTAGGAGCCAACTGAAGAGGAGCTGGCGGCTGTTGAATAACTGGGAGCTGCACGACTGGAGGTTGCACAACTAAAGGTTGCGGAGGTGCTGTAGCACTCTGCGCATAGGGGGGTGGTGAACTCAACAAATGTGACATTAAAGGATCTTTCTCAAGTTCCTTCGTTGCATCTTGCTGGAGAGGCGGCAAAACTGGATAGCATTTATCAATCGCCATTTTACGTTGCCTGTGCAACTGCTCACTCGCTTGCTCTTCTTCGTTATCTTTATACTGCATAGCAGCTTGCATTATCGAGATACCCTTTTCTCTTTTATTTCTCTTTGCTAATTTATTTTCTTTCTGTTTGGCTTCCTTTCGCCATAGGCGGAAAGAGTCAAACATCGCCGGCCGGGCTTTCTTCTTAAAGAGTTTAACCTCTAAATTATCCAGAACTTCTGTGTCAAAACTACCATATTGGGGCCACTTTAGGACACCATCTTTCCTTGTGTACCTAACCCATACTTCATTATACGTGATAGGGCCCACGCCATGCTTTACGTAGAGCTCATAGGTTGGAGTTCCAATCGGAGGAACCGGACACGAGTCCTCCAATCGGGAATCCCTACCTCGACCACAACAAAACAAATTTCCAAGTCTGCTAAGACCAGGCATCTTCGCTCTCTAGTCTAGCTTCAAACTTCAAAGGATTATCGAATACGATATTCTCGTGAATACACGAGTCCCTCGGCTTTGGTACTTGCAAGTTCCAAATCAAAGATCCTAACAAATCAAAGATCCCATGGGATATCCAAAACTAAGAACAAAAACTAAGGACTGGAAGACGCTCCACTCATACTTAACTGAAGTATCGATGACGTCACCAGAAGACCCGTCTATCGTCTCGCTCTACAAATCATCAAAGGGTCCAAGACAGGGCGATAGTCAGGGCAGCAGTCCCTTGTAGCCGTCGGAAAGCGGGGAACCTCGCAGCAAAGACTTTCGGACCACGACGACATACAGGGGTCGATGAAGTGGCTGGCTTTCCTCCAGAATTTTCACACAAAGCTCCTCACGATCATCAGGCTTGGACCGGTACCGCTGAAATCGCCCCACACTGGGCACCAAATGAAGTACCGGGTTATTTAGAACCCAGCAGTGCTAGGGGACACACCCAAAGACTCCGGATTCTCCTGTCTCAGACTACAGAAACGCAGAGACTTCTTGGTGACGTCAAAGATCAAATTTATTGGCTGCAACCAGTAACAGAGTTCCTAGAAGTACAACACGGTGTATGTTCTCAGGAGACTGCTCAATCTAACGAAGTCAGTCGACCCTTTTTATACAAAATATTACGCTTCAGGCAAACATTCCTTATTTACAGTAGACCATTTTCATGTGTATAATAAAAGCATTGCATGACAAGCCCACATTTCATTGTCCAGCCCACTATCAATTACCCGGCAAGACCCAACACTCTTCATCAGATAAATCGGCTGGACCCCTAATAAAAAACTGGCACCCCTCATCGTAAAACAGGTCATAAAGAACGGATCAGAGACAGGTGTGTGTAACATTAGACATAGTTGTGTGCAATGAAAGGTTTATGGTATGCTGTGCCTTGATCCCTAATCCCGTACGGCCACTGTGAGGTACTGGGTTTTTAAGAACCGGCACAGAACCGGTAACCCAGCGGTGTCAGGGAATCAACACCCTGAGACCTCGGGTTCTTCCTGATTCAGACCTACAGAAACTCAGAGTCTTCTAGGTGAAGTCAAAGATTAGTTTATTGGCTGCAACCAAGGTAACAGGGTCCTAGAAGTACAATACGGGTATATTCTCAGGAGACTGCACACTTTCATGAAGTCAGGCTTTTCTTCTTATACACAGTTTTGGGCCCTAGGCAAAACATTCTTGGTTGTAAAGTAAATAGTTAACATATTCTGGTTCGAAGAAAAAGCAGAGTCATGATGACATGTCCATATTTCACTTCGTGCTGCCGACAACAAATCATTTGGCAAGGCCCAACATTTCATCAGATATCACTGGACCCCTAATAAAAACGGGCACCTCCCCACCATAAAGTAAGTGAAGCAAAGGAGTGGAGAAAGATGTGAGCGAGATATGGCAGGTGTGCGCGCTGAAATGGTTTTATGGCTGGTTGAGCCTAGATGCTATCTTGCTCGGTCACTGGAAGGGAACTGACCTAACGAGTTCGGCCTGGGGCAATGGTTCTAACTTGTACTGAGGTCAGGGAAAAGTCGATTAAGGAGTATGTGTCCTTGTGGAATCAAATTCAACTGGATTAAGGCCTATGTAAAGGGCAACATATAAATGGGAGCCAAGGGTTCAGAATGTAAATGACGGTTTCGAGGTGAAATCGTCACTCGAACACGCCGAAAACACATGTACATGATGTACTCGTCATTCTCGGTCTTTTGATACCAAATTCGTCATATTTCGACGAAGTTTTTATTTCTCGAGTCCAGTCTAATTATATGAATCCAGATTTTCAGAACCACAAACCCTCCTTTTGCCCTTACATAGGCAATTAATCTATTCTCATATTAGTCTGAGTCCAGATCTATATTCCTAAAGTCATTGAGATGTTGCTGTAACATCATTCTAGTACTTAGTTAATCTCTTGACACAGGCTTCCTCACACATGATGTAGCACAGAGGCCACATATTGCAGGAGCACATTGTATGCATAGACAGAACAGGAAAAGAATGGCTAAGACCATCCCAATGACCATCAGAATTTTCCATCCCCAGGCAGATATCAGTTCCCAGAACCATCCCATAAACGACCAATCTCCCTTATCCACATGAATAGATTCGGAAATCTTATGCAGTTTGGAGATGGCCCTGTACACTGTTGGAGCATTATCTGGGATGAAAATGCAACAACTAGACTGGATCAATTTGCATACTCCACCTCGGTCCGCAAGTATTACATCCAAAGCGACCCGGTTCTGAAGGGTCATAAGTCGATCCGACTGGAGCTCAGCAGTCAGGTTACTAAGGGCACCAGCAGTTTCAGTCACGGTGGATTCAACTACCCTTGTCAATTGCCTTATGTTCCTGCTGTTAGCCATGGCTCCCCAGAACGGCAGAAAACCCATTGCAAAGTCACCAAATTCTTGACCTGCAGTGTCTTCTTTACTCAAAACACCTCTAACTACCCTTGTCCGATGGTAATCCGCCGCTGCTGTGTAGGTGGGAGGTAACAGGAATGAAACAAAACATGAGCCCGAGAAGTCAGGGGGCAACCATGTATAGGCTCTATCATGGCAGATGAAATAAGTACCCTTAGCGGCTAAAAACGCAGGGGAAGTCTGAGATCCAAAAACATACGTTTCTGTACAGATACTCTTCCCTAGCTGAGCTCTGGGATTCTTGCCAATACCTTGCAGACACAGGTGACCTTGATGGGGTACGATCCAGATAGGGGACGATCTCTTGGCTTGCTGTTTCTCACTTAATGTAGTGCCATATCCGGTCACGTTCCAACCTACATATGCAAGTATCTCATCATCCGGGGTATCTTCGTAAGAAGTTACTTCCTTGATCATGTCAACTATACCTTTGACTAGTCTTGAGGTTGTCTTTTACAGAACGTAGGGGTTGGATTTCTCGTGCATATATGAACATTGTCCTATATGCCCATACTGAACCATTGTGACTAAATGGCAGGACCAAATAGGGGATACCTTTATCCGTGGTGTGGGGCATGAGACCACACACCCAACAGTTAGTTGTGTTCATTACAAGTTGGTGTTGGTGTAATAACTGAACGAAGGAGTTATTAATGAACTCTAATCTCCTATTTGATTCGTGGTCAGGCAGAGGGTGAAAAGAATGAGAGGAAACAGTAGGAGGAGGTATGGGTGATGTAGTGGGCGCAAATGTCACATGAAAAGAGAATAAAACATAGCTTATCAAAAAGACCATTACGCTGGATAGCATAAAAATACACACTATTATAAAACTTTTCTTCGTCATTGTGTTAAAAAGTCTCTGCTTAAAGTTCATTTGTTTGGCAGGCCTCTCCACATCAGGAAACTCCATCCTCTCTAAGGTACTGCCCGCGGTGGTAGGTTGCCTCTGCTAAAGGATGCTTCCGTCAGTCTAGGGCAACTCCCTTGGACCAACCAGAACTACCGACCTAACGTTGTCAGCTGCACCCAAAAGTCTTTAATCAACCGCGACCCTAGCAGCGGAACCCGGATGGCGGTTTGAAAAACAAAAATAAGCAAGTTACCTAGATGGGAGATCTGCACTTTCAAAAATAGGATTTGGGGAAAAAGACACTTTTATTAGTCCATAGGTTTTTCTCAGATCATAAAAAGGAATCGCTTTTGATTAGTCTGTTTTTCTTGGTCGCAAATTGTAGCGTCTTTTCCCGGGTACTGTCTGGTCCAGAAATAGTAGTTCAGGCTCCACAGAGTTCAATTGTTCTGGTGGTGGCACAGTTTCTTGAAAAATGTTCTCGCTTTCACAATCAGGGTTAGTTTCTTTTACACGCTCATCAGTTGTGCGCTCTGAGTCAGTGCCTCCTTTCTGGACCCATTGGTCATGTGGCAGAGGGAAGGGTATCTTTTTACAACGGATCCCGTGGACCCAATTGGCCTTCCCCTCCACCCCAACAGCCGACCTTGTAGACAGGAGGACGAGGTGAGGCCCGGTCCATCTGGGCTGGTCGTTTCTTGTTCTTTGAAAGTTGCGGACGAGAACCCATGAACCGGGGTCAATGGAGTGACCCGGACTCTCAGAGACCGGAGGCAAGGTGTTGTGGACCTGTTGATATAAAACACGCAATTTAGCCATCAATTCATACAAGTAATCAAGCTAAATAGGGTGTTGCAGCTCGCTGAATTTCGTGGGCCTAGGCACTCCCCATATGTTGGCTGGCCGGCCAAAGACTATTTCATAAGGGCTGAGTTTCACTCGCGAATGCACAGTCATTCTGGTGGATAGGAGTGCTAAGGGTAGAGCGTCAGGCCATTTAAGACCTGTGCTCGCTTGGATTTTGGCCAATTTAAGTTTAAGCGTGCCATTGTAACATTCCACTAATCCAGCTGATTGGGGGTGATTTGCAGCGTGGAACTTCTGCCTAATGCCTAGCCCTTCACACACCCTTTTCATCACACGACCCACAAATTCACTTCCGTTGTCAGACCAGACCATTCTAGGCATTCCGAACCTGGGGAAGTACTCTTTTACAAGGGCTTTCGCTGTGGACAAGGCAGTATTGTCTTTTAGGGGATAGGCTTCTACCCATCTTGAGAAGGCACAAACAACCACGAGCACGTATTTTAAGTTGTTGCATCTCTCCATGTGTATGAAATCTAGCTGCAAAACCTCGAACGGATACGTAGGAGGTGCAAAATGACCAGCTGGAGTTGGGGTTCCCCTACCAGGATTGTGCTTCAGACATACCATGCAATTCTTGACAACGTTCTCTGCACACTTGAGAATCCCTGAATTCTTCCACACTGGGGCCAACAACTCGCAAATCCCTTTCGCGCTGATATGGGCCATTCCATGAGCCATTGTAACCACTGCAGGCACATATGCATCGGGTAACAATCATCTCTGATGCTCTGTCAATTCAATCTAACAACCATTTGCATCCATTCTCCCTGTACTTTCTCTCCACGTGCTTAACTCTTTCTCCGTGGCCTCAGCTTGGATGGACTTCACACTTTCTATCGTGTCCTCACATATTTCAACCTCACCAGTCCATTTTTCAGGGCTCGCAACATACATTCGGCTCATCACATTCTTTGCAGTTTCCTTAGCGGTTTCATCAGCAAATGCATTTCCACGACCAACATCATCAGTCACCTTCTTGTGAGCACTACATTTCACGATCGCTATTTGCAGGGGCAACGTCAGTGATTCAAGAAGCTCATTCACCAGCTGACCATGCTGAATCTTAGTTCCATGCGAAGTCAGGAACCCACGTTCTCTCCACAATCGTCCAAAACTGTGAGCCACTCCAAACGCATACTGACTGTCGGTGTAGACAGTCACTCTCATTCCTCTAGACAATACACATGCTCTCGTAAGTGCAACGAGTTCTGCGGCTTGAGCTGAACCATGTGGTATTCGCGCAGTTTCAACGACTGTGTGCAACGTTGTGACAGCATATGCTGTAGTCACGTTCCCATTTGGGAGCTTAAAGCATGAACCATCTACCCATAATGTACCATCACATTCAGCAAGAGGAGTGTCGAACAAATCCACTCTCCCTTTTGTCTCTTCCTCTGTTGTGAGAAAACAATCGTGCTGTTCTGAAGCATCTGACTCCTCTGCAATTGGTAACAATGTGGCTAGGTTCAAGGTACTGCACCTTTTTATGTGCACATGGCTCGCTAGTAGCGTCAATTCGTAACTGGACAGTCGAGCATTCGTTAAGTGCTGTGTCTTGGTCCTATTTAGCAATGTGTCTACTGCATGCGGGACCATCACGATTAGTGTATTATTCATTACTAGACCAGCAGACTGTCGAATGGAAACAGCTGCTGCTGTGGCCCTTAAACAACTTGGCAATGCTCGTGCTACCGGATCCAAAGTTGACGAAAAATAGGCGCATGGCCGCTGTCTATCTCCGAATAACTGAGTCAGCACAGACAATGCACAGCCTTCCTTCTCGTGGACATACAATGTGAAAGGCTTACTGTAGTTGGGGGTACCTAACACAGGAGCCGAACATAATGCTGTGCGTAATTCGAAAAAGCTTTTCTGACACTCTTCAGACCAAGGAATGGGATTGGGTGTATTTTTACACGTTAATGCCACCAAGGGTTTGGCCAATAACGAAAAATTTGGAATCCACTGTCTACAGTACGATGTAATGCCCAAGAAAGCACGTACTTCTCTCTGTGTTCTTGGCACACTCAATTTCGCTATTGCCTGAATTCTTTCTGGGGTCAGTTTCCTTCCCTCCTTCGATAAGAGGTGACCTAAGTAGGTTACTTCTTGTCGGCAGTATTGAAGCTTGGAAAGTGACACCTTGTGATGCAGATCACACAGATGACGCAATAATGTCAATGTGGCTTCCTTACAAATGTTCTCAGTATCTGCAGCAATGAGCAAATCGTCCACATACTGTACAAGAGTGGCACCTTTAGGCAAAACAATCGTGTCAAGCTGTGTTTTCAGAGCTTGACTGTATATTGAGGGGCTTTCACAGTAGCCTTGAGGAGCGCGTTTAAAGCGGAAACTGCGACCTCCTAAACTGAAGGAAAAAATATCCCTGCTTTCCTCAGCAATCGGGATACTGAAGAAAGCATTCTTCAGGTCAATCACCGAAAACCAGGAGGCAGAGGCTGGAATCATAGTCAATAATGTGGTAATGTCGGGGACAACTGGGAATTGTGGCACAACAATTTTATTCACCTCTCTAAGGTCAATCACGAATCTGTACACAGGTGGCTGAGAAGGGTCAGTTCGTTTTAAAACAGGCAGGACAGGACTATTGCAAACATTGCCTCGTGTTTCTTCAATCACATCCTTTTCAATCAATTCGTAAACAATTGCTAGCAAAGCTTTTTCACCCTCATTAGCTATTCTGTATTGGGAAATTCGTGGCATTTTGACATTTGACTTCAATGTTACAACATATGGTGGAATTTCTAAAAGACCTACATCATTCGGACCAGTAGCCCAAAGAATATCTGGGAGAATCGACAATTCTGCTGGAAGTGCATCTCTCGACAAATAAATGGGAGAAACCACTTTCTTACCTAAAGTAAGTTGTACTCCTGAAGGAGAACAGTACAAAGTCGCATATAATCTTTTTAGCAAATCTAATCCTAGCAAATTTTCACCACAACCTGTTGTCAAAATAAGGGGTGCTTCGAATTCACAAGGACCAACAGAAAGAGATAAAGGGTCAGAAATCGGATTTCTAACTGGGGCGCCAGAAAAACCTACAGAAACGTTCATTTCGCCAGACAAAGGTGCGCCAGGGAGTTTGGAGTGCATAATAGAACTCTTTGTAGCACCAGTATCCAACAGAAAAGGTTCTGACACACCTGATGTAATCACCTCAACGTAAGGTCCACTCTGATCTACTGGAACTGAAACAACTCCCTCTCTTTGTCTATGGCTGTCCTAGCAATCCTCATTCTCCCAC
Source organism: Lissotriton helveticus (assembly GCF_964261635.1). Lineage (NCBI taxonomy): Eukaryota > Metazoa > Chordata > Amphibia > Caudata > Salamandridae > Lissotriton > Lissotriton helveticus. Next base: position 773,381,247 of record NC_136070.1, on the reverse strand, counting down.
TGCTCATTTTCTGTGTAATACTCATCAACGTAGTATTGAGCTGTCCTGTCAAATACGTTATTTTGCTGATCAAACCTGTTCATAGAGTTTTGTGGTGGAAGGGGACGTGTGTCCTGTGGGGCGTTTCCACGCCCTCTACCTCTAGGCGCTTGCTGACTGCCACGACCTCTTACACCAGAAATTCCATTTGCACGTTGTGATAGGGCAGGACAGTTATACTTGTAATGACCCTCCTGTTTGCAATATAAACACTGGTTAGGACCTACACGGGGTTGAGTGTAATCGAATCTTTGCAAGTTTCTCTGATATTGTTGAGGCTGCTGAAAAGTATTCTGGTAGTGATTCTGGCCATTATTATGTTGATTACCACCACCACGTGGCGGACAGGCTTGCTGTAGCAAAACCTTCGTTTTGAGTTCTCTAGTTTTCTTTTCAACTTTATCTTTCTCATCTTTGTCTCTATTCTCGTAGTATTGTGCAGTAGCTAATATCTGCGCTGAAGATGAGACTGCCCAAGAACTTTCTGAATCTTTTAATTTTCTACACAATTCTGGAAGCAGATTGTGCACGAATTTGTCAACAAATATTCTCTGACCACCTTCTGTGGTCATATCTTGACCGCTGTGGTCAATGAAGGTTTCTTCAAATCTGGTGAAGAAATCTGAAACAGTTTCTTCTTTCTTTTGCTTGCATGCAGACAACTTATCCCAATTTACGCGTATTGCAGGCATTATCGTTTTCATGTAATCTATTATTCTACCAGGGAGTTCTGCTATCAAAGGCTCAGGCTTGGCACCACCAACTTGGCGGGCATCTGCAGCAGTAATATTAGCCCACGTGTCACCTAATTCCTGGTCATGATCTACATGACGAATTTTACCCCATAAAGGCTGTGGAACCACATTCCCAAATAGCATATCGATATCGGCTAAATTCATTATACATGACCCAGCAGTTTGGGACAACTCTTTATAGTACCCTGCAGGATTTTTACGCGGATCTGGTAATGTTTGTTTGAGTGCTAAAACTTCAGCTCGCTTCCATGGGACATGTACCCATACACGCTGGAAGTGTGGCAGAATAGGTGGGACAGCAGTCGCGTCACCCTCTCTCCACTGTGGGGGAACTTCTCTCATAGGGTATTGTCGTGCCTTTTTCCTACTGGATGTATTACATTCAGATGGTGACCCAGAACTGTTTCCCTTACTCCGATATGATAATAACATTTCAACTGCTTTTTTCACATCTGGACCTACAATCATACCCTCTCCGAACTTAAACCATACACGACACATTTCTTGTGGGATGCATTCTTGATCATTGTCTTCCAAATCCTCGCCAAGAAAGACACACATCTGTTTGAAAACATATCTCTGTGTCGCTGATTCCCATTGATGGAAGACTTCCATGACAGACTGTACATCATATTTTGCAGTGTCCATGACCCATTTCCGAGCTAAACTATTCAGAGAATCTCTCTCTTGATAATCAGGCAGTTGACTTCGCAACTGTCTTCTTCCTATGTTAGGGGTCGTAGCAGGCGACCCGAAAAGAGGTAAAAGAAGATTAGTAACAGTGCTGGCCATTTTCTGCCGAATGGAAGGTGAAACTGAAGGACAAACAGATGGAAAAACGGGGTGAGATAAGGCGGGGGTAGAGATGGCAGAAGAGGTATCGGGGAAAATAGAGGGGGCACTAGGCAGAATCGTAGAGGGAGCATTAGGAGATGTAAAAAAGTACAGTAGGCAAAATCGTAGAAAACATAGGTGAAACAGAAGTGGTCGGTGGGCCTGGAGGAGGCTGCACCGAAGAAGTAGGAGCCAGCTGAAGAACAGCTGGTGGGTGCTGTTGAGGAGCAGGAGGCGCAGCTTGTGCAACTAAAGGTTGCGGGGGTGCTGTGGCATTCTGCGCATAGGGGGGTGGTGAATTTAGCAAATGTGACATTAATGGGTCTTTTTCACTCTCTTTTGCTGCCTCTTGCTGAAGAGACGGCAAAACTGGATAACACTTATCTATTGCCATTTTACGTTGCCTGTGCAACTGCTCATTCATCTGCTCTTCTTCATTATCTTTAAACTGCACAGCAGCTTGCTTTACTGAAAGTCCCCCTTCTCTCTTATTTTTCTTAGCTAATTTAATTTCTTTTTGTTTGGCTTCTTTACGCCATAAGCGAAAAGAGTCAAACATCGCCGGCCGGGCTTTCTTTTTAATGAGTTTAACTTCAAGGTTGTCTAAGATTTCAGAATCAAAGCTACCATATTGGGGCCATTTTAAAACACCATCTTTCCTAGTGTATTTAATCCATACTTCGTTGTAAACGATGGGGCCTACCCCATGTTTTACATATAGCTCGTAACGCGGAGTTCCAACTGGAGGAACCGGACATGAGTCCTCCAATCGGGAGTCCCTATTATTACTACCAAGACAAAATAAATTGCCAAGTCTAAGACTAGGCATCCTCGCTCTCTAGTCTAGTTCCAAAACTTCTAAGGATTATCGATTACGATATTTCTCGTGAATACACGAGTCCTTCGGTTATGGTGCTTGCAAGTACCAATACAAAACCTTTTGTATCCCAAAGATACCACAAAGTAAGTCCAACCAAGGACTGGGAGACGCTCCACTTATACTTAACTGAAAATATCGATGGCGTCACCAGAAGACTTGTCTCAGTGTTTCGCTCTACCAAAGACTTCAAGGGTCCAACATCAGGGCGACAGCCAGGGCAGCAGTCCTTGTAGCCGTCGGGAAGCGGGGAACCTCGCAGCAAAGACCTTCGGACCACGTCGACATGCAGGGGTCGATGAGGTGGTGGGCCCTCCTCTGGAATTTCCACACGAAGCTCCTCACGATCTTCAGGCTGACTGGTACCACTGGAATCGCCCCAAACGTCGGGCGCCAACTGAGGTACTGGGTTTTTAAGAACCGGCACAGAACCGGTAACCCAGCGGTGTCAGGGAATCAACACCCAGAGACCTCGGGTTCTTCCTGATTCAGACCTACAGAAACTCAGAGTCTTCTAGGTGAAGTCAAAGATTAGTTTATTGGCTGCAACCAAGGTAACAGGGTCCTAGAAGTACAATACGGGTATATTCTCAGGAGACTGCACACTTTCATGAAGTCAGGCTTCTCTTCTTATACACAGTTTTGGGCCCTAGGCAAAACATTCTTGGTTGTAAAGTAAATAGTTAACATATTCTGGTTCGAAGAAAAAGCAGAGTCATGATGACATGTCCATATTTCACTTCGTGCTGCCGACAACAAATCATTTGGCAAGGCCCAACATTTCATCAGATATCACTGGACCCCTAATAAAAACGGGCACCTCCCCACCATAAAGTAAGTGAAGCAAAGGAGTGGAGAAAGATGTGAGCGAGATATGGCAGGTGTGCGCGCTGAAATGGTTTTATGGCTGGTTGAGCCTAGATGCTATCTTGCTCGGTCACTGGGAGGGAACTGACCTAACGAGTTCGGCCTGGGGCAATGGTTCTAACTTGTACTGAGGTCAGGGAAACGTCGATTAAGGAGTATGTGTCCTTGTGGAATCAAATTCAACTGGATTAAGGCCTATGTAAAGGGCAACATATAAATGGGAGCCAAGGGTTCAGAATGTAAATGACGATTTCGAGGTGAAATCGTCACTCGAACACGCCGAAAACACATGTACATGATGTACTCGTCATTCTCGGTCTTTTGATACCAAATTCGTCATATTTCGACGAAGTTTTTATTTCTCGAGTCCAGTCTAATTATATGAATCCAGATTTTCAGAACCACAACTGGGAAAGGAACAGGCCGAACAGGGTTGGCCTCGGGCAGTGGAGTCAGCTTGCCCAGGTCACACAGAAGTCAGCTGAACGTGTACGTGTCCCTAAGACTCGTTCGGCCTATGTGAGGGCAACCATAAAATGGCTGCCGTGCACAAAATGGAACCCGAGGGTTCAGAACGGAATTTCTGATTTCATGGTGATCGCACCACTCGAACGGGACAAAAACACTCGTATATATTATACTCGCCATTTTCGGTCTGCTGATACCAAAATTGTCATGATACGATGACGTTTAGGACACGGGTTCGGGATTCACAGAACCTCAGCGCACGTGCTCGTGCACTCCCCCATCTCTCCCACTTGTTTACTTCTTCAAGGCTCAAGCCTTGCCCAGCTGCAAGAGTTGTCTTCCCTCTTTCTGCACTTCTCTTGCCTCTTTCCATACCTCTCTTGCCTCTTTCTGCAGTTTTCTTCCATCTTTCTGCACATTTGTTGCTTCTTTCTGTACTTCTCTAGCTTCTTTCAGTACCTCCCTTGCCTCCTTCTGCACTTCTCTTTCCTCTTATGCTTCTTTATATAATTCTCTTGCCTTTTTCTGTACCCCTCTTGCCACTTTCTCCACCTTTGTTGTTTGTTTCTGCAGTGCTCTTGCTTCTTTTCGCACCTCTCTTTCAAATTTCTATACCCCTCTTGCCTCTTTCTGCATCTCTCTTTCTCCACCTCTCTTGCCTCTGTCAGCACACCATTACCTCTTTCTGGACCTCTTTTTCCTGTTTTGCAACTCTCTTGCCTCTTTCTGTACTTCTCTTGCCTCTTCATACACCTGTGTTGCTTCTTTCTACAATTCTCTTGCCTTTTTCTTTATCCCTCTTGCCTCTTTCTGCACCTCTGTTGCTTCTTTCTGCATTTCTCTTGCATCATTCCACATTTCTGTTGCGTCTTTCCGCACTTCTCTTGCCTATTTCTGTATATTTCTTGCCTCTTTCTGTACTTCTCATGCTATATTCTGCACATTTCTTCCTCTTTCTGCACCTATCGGCTCTTTCTGCACCCTTTTTCCTCATTCTACACCTCTCTTGGCTCTTTCTGCACATCTCGTGCTTGTTTCTGCAACTCTCTTGCTACTTTCTGCACCTTTATTCCTCTTTCTGCATCCCTCTTTCCTCTTTCTGTACCTCTCTTGCCTGTTTATGCAACTCTCTTGCCTCTTTCTGCAGTTCTCTTGCCTCTTTCTGCACTTCCTCTACATTGTTTGCACCTCTCTTGCCTCTTTCTGCATTTCTCTTGCCTCTTTTTGCACTTCTACTGCATTTTTCTGCACCTCTCTTGTTTCTTTCTGCAATTCTCCTGTCTCTTTCATCATTTCTCTTGCTTCTTTGTACACCTCTATTGCTTCTTGCAGCAAGTCATTTGCCTTTTTCTGTACAACTCTTGCTTCCTTCTCCAACTCTGTTGCTACTTTATGCATTTCTCTTGCCTTTTTCTGTATCCCTCTTGCCTCTTTCCGCACCTCTGTTCCTTCTTTCTACATTTCTCTTGCATCATTCCACATTTCTCTTGCTTCTTTCTGCACTTCTCTTGCCTATTTCTGAATATTTCGTGCCTCTTTCTGTACTTCTCATGCTTAATTCTGCACATTTCTTCCTCTTTCTGCACCTATCGGCTCTTTCTGCACCCTTTTTCCCCATTCTACACCTCTCTTGGCTCTTTCTGCACATTTCTTGCTTGTTTCTGCAACTCTCTTGCCACTTTCTGCACCTTTCTTCCTCTTTCTGCATCCCTCTTTCCTCTTTCTGTACCTCTCTTGCCTGTTTATGCAACTCGCTTGCCTCTTTCTGCAGTTCTCTTGCCTCTTTCTGCACTTCTTCTACATTGTTTGCACCTCTCTTGCCTCTTTCGGCATTTCTCTTGCTTCTTTTTGCACTTCTACTGCATTTTTCTGCACCTCTCTTGTTTCTTTCTGCAGCTCTCCTGTCTCTTTCATCATTTCTCTTCCTTCTTTGTACACCTCTATTGCTTCTTAAGCACTTCATTTGCCTTTTTCTGTACATCTCTTGCTTCCTTCTCCAACTCTGTTGCTACTTTATGCATTTCTATTGCTTCTTACTGCACCCCTCGTGCCTCTTTCTGCACCTCTGTTGGTTCTTTGTACACTTCTCTTGCTTCTTTCTTCACCTCCCTTGTTTCTTTCTGCAACTCTCTTGTCTCTTTCATCACTTCTCTTGCTTCTTTCGACACCTCTGTTGCATCTTTTAGCATTTCATTTGCCTTTTTCTGTACCTCTTTTGCTTCTTTCTGCAACTCCGTTGGTATTGTCTGCACTTCCCTAGCTTCTTTCAGCACCTCACTTGCATCTTTCTGCTACCTTCTTCCCTCTTTTTGCACCTCTCTTGTCTCTTTCTGTACCTGCCCTTCCCCCTTCTACAGCTCTCATGCCTTTTTTGCTTTTTTCTGTACTTCTCTTGCCTTTTTCTTCACCCCTCTTACCACTTGCTCCACCTCTATTGGTTCTTTCTGCACTGCTCTTGCTGCTTTTTGCATCCCGCTTTCCTCTTTCTGCACATCTCTTGCCCCTGTCAGCACACCATTCCCTCTTTTCTGGACTTCTTTTGCCTGTTTCTGCAACTCTATGCCTCTTTCTGTACTTCTCTTGCCTCTTCATACACCTCTGTTGCTTCTTTCTACAATTCTCTTGCCAATTTCTGTACCTTTCTTCCTCTTTCTGCATCCCTCTTTCCTCTTTCTGTACCTCTCTTGCCTGTTTATGCAACTCTCTTGCCTCTTTCTGCAGTTCTCTTGCCTCTTTCTGCACTTCTACATTGTTTGCACCTCTCTTGCCTCTTTCTGCATTTCTCTTGCCTCTTTTTGCACTTCTACTGGATTTTTCTGCACCTCTCTTGTTTCTTTCTGCAACTCTCCTCTCTCTTTCATCATTTCTCTTGCTTATTTGTACACCTCCATTGCTTCTTGCAGCACTTCATTTGCCTTTTTCTGTACATCTCTTGCTTCCTTCTCCAACTCTGTTGCTACTTTATGCATTTCTCTTGCTTCTTTCTGCACCCCTCGTGCCTCTTTCTGCACCTCTGTTGGTTCTTTGTACACTTCTCTTGCTTCTTTCTTCACCTCCCTTGTTTCTTTCTGCAACTCTCTTGTCTCTTTCATCACTTCTCTTGCTACTTTCGACACCTCTTTTGCATCTTTTAGCACTTCATTTGCCTTTTTCTGTACCTCTTTTGCTTCTTTCTGCAACTCCGTTGGTATTGTCTGCACTTCCCTTGCTTATTTCAGCACCTCACTTGCATCTTTCTGCTCCCTTCTTCCCTCTTTTTGCACCTCTCTTGTCTCTTTCTGTACCTGCCCTGCCCCCTTCTACAACTCGCATGCCTCTTTTGCTTCTTTCTGTACTTCTCTTGCCTTTTTCTTCACCTCTCTTGCCACTTGCTCCACCTCTGTTGGTTCTTTCTGCACTGCTCTTGCTTCTTTTTGCATCCCTCTTTCCTCTTTCTGCACCTCTCTTGCCCCTGTCAGCACCCCATTCCCTCTTTCTGGACTTCTTTTGCCTGTTTCTGCAACTCTCCTGCCTCTTTCTGTACTTCTCTTGCCTCTTCATACACCTCTGTTGCTTCTTTCTACAATTCTCTTGCCAATTTCTGTATCACTCTTGCCTCTTTCTGCACCTCTGTTGCTTCTTTCTGCATTTCCCTTGCATCATTCCACAGTTCTGTTGCTTCTTACTGCACTCTTGCCTATTTCTGTATATTTCTTGCCTCTTTCTGTACTTCTCATGCTTCATTCGGCACATTTCTTCCTCTTTCTGCACCTATCGGCTCTTTCTGCACCCTTTTTCCTCATTCTACACCTCTCTTGGCTCTTTCTGCACATCTCTTGCTTGTTTCTGCAACTCTCTTGCCACTTTCTGCACCTTTCTTCCTCTTTCTGCATCCCTCTTTCCTCTTTCTGTACCTCTCTTGCCTGTTTATGCAACTCTCTTGCCTCTTTCTGCAGTTCTCTTGCCTCTTTCTGCACTTCTTCTACATTGTTTGCACCTCTCTTGATTCTTTCTGCATTTCTCTTGCCTCTATTTGCACTTCTCCTGTTTTTTCCGCACCTTTCTTGTTTGTTTCTGCAACTCTCTTGTCTCTTTCATCATTTCTCTTGCTTCTTTCTACACCTCTGTTGCTACTTTCAGCACTTCATTTGCCTTTTTCTGTACCCCTCTTGCCTCTTTCTGCAACTCTGTTGCTACCTTCTGCACTTCTCTTGCTTCTTTCTGTACCCCTCCTGCCTCTTTCTGCACCTCTGTTGGTTCTTTGTACACTTCTCTTGCTTCTTTCTGCACCTCTCTTGCTTCTTTCAGTACCCCTCTTGCCTCTTACTGCATCCCCCTTCCCTCTTTTTGTACCTCTCTTGCCTCATTCTGCAACTCTGTTGCTACCTTCTGCACTTCTCTTGCTTCTTTCTGCACCCCTCCTGCCTCTTTCTGCACCTCTGTTGGTTCTTTGTACTCTTCTCTTGCTTCTTTCTGTACTTCTCTTGCTTCTTTCTGCACCTCTCTTGCCTCTTTCTGCACACCTCTTGTCTCTTTCATCACTTCTCCTACTTCTTTCTACACCTGGGTTGCTTCTTTAGCACTTCACTTGCCTCTTTCTGCACCTCTCTTGCCTGTTTCTGCACCTCTGTTGCTTCTTTCTTCACTTCTCTTGCCTCTTTCTGCAACCCTCTCTTTGCACCTCTTTTGGTTCTTTGTGCACTTCTCTGGCCTCTTTCTCCACCTCTCTTGCTTTTTTCTGTACCCTCTAGCTTCTTACTGCACCCTTCTTCCCTCTTTATGCACCTCTGTTGCCTCTTTCTGCACCTCTGTTCCTTCATTCTGTACTTCTTTTGCTTCTGTCTGCAACTCTCTTGCTTCTTTCTGCACCCTTTTTCCTCTTATGGCACCCTCTTCCCTCTTATGGCACCCTCTTCCCTCTTTCTGTACCCCTCTTGCTACTTTCTGCAGCCTTCGTCCCTCTTACTGTAGTTCTCATGCCACTTTCTGTACCTCTCTTGCCTCTTGCTGCATCCCTCTTCCCTCTTTTTGCACTTTTCTTGCCTCTTTCTGCACCTCTCTTGCCTCTTTCTGCAGTTCTCTTGCATCTTTCCGCACATTTGTTGCTTCTTTCTGCCCTTCTCTAGCTTCTAGCCACTTTCTCCCCGTCAGTTGTTTCTTTCTGCACTGCTCTTGCTTCTTTCTGCACCTCTCTTGCAAATTTCTATACCCCTCTTGCCTCTTTCTGCATTCCTCTTTCCTCTTTCTTTACCTCTCTTGCCTTTTTCAACACACCATGACCTCTTTCTGGACCTCTTTTGCCTGTTTATGCAACTCTCTGCCTCTTTCTGTACTTCTCTTGCCTCTTCATGCACCTCTGTTGCTTCTTTCTACACTTCTCTTGCCTCTTTATTTATGTATTTATTTATTTTGAAGGTTTTATATAGCGCGAACAAGAATCTTGCGAGTATCAGAGCGCTTTACAAGTCAAATGTAGAAGGTAAGATATAGCATACAGAGATCTATGTGCAGAACAAGTAGTAAAATATAGTAAGCAGTCTTAGAGTTCCCGTGAATTTAGCCATGAGCATCGCTTTCACTTCTTTTTTTAAGGAGGCAGAGGAAGGGTTCATTCTTGTTTCACTGGGCCAAGCATTCCAGATCCTATGAGCCATACCAGAGAAGGACCGGTTATAGGTTTTTTTCTTGGCAAATCGTTGTGGTTTTAGAAGAAGAGTCTTGGCACTCCTGGAGGCTCTGCTGCCTGCAGAGAGCACCAGTTTCTTAGCTAGGTAGTGTGGGGCATTGTGGTAGAGGGCCTTGTGTGTCATACAAGCGATTTTCAGATGAATCCTGGCTTCAAACGGTAGCCAGTTGAGGGCTCTCTAGTCAGGGGTTATGTGAGAGTTTGTGTATCCCTCTTGCCTCTTTCTGCACCTCTGTTGCTTCTTTCTGCACTTTGCTTGCATCGTTACACATTTCTGTTGCTTCTGTCTGCACTTCTGCCTCTTTCTATACTTTTCTTGCCTCTTTCTGCACTTCTCTTGCTTTGTTCTGCACATTTCTTCCTATTTCTGCACATTTCTTCCTCTTTCTGCACCCTTTTTCCTCTTTTTGCACCTCTTTTGCCTCTTTCTGCACATCTCTTGCCTGTTTCTTCAACTCTTTTGTCTCTTTCTGCACCTTTCTTCCTCTTTCTGCATCCCTCTTTCTTCTTTCTGTACCTCTCCTGCCTGTTTATGCAACTCTCTTGCCTCTATCTGCAGTTCTCTTACCTCCTTCCGTACTTCTTTTACATTTTTAGCACTTCAATTGGCTCTTTCTGCCCCTCTCTTGCCTCTTTCTGCACCTCTGTTGCTTCTTTCTTCACTTCTCTTGCCTCTTTCTGTAACTCTCTTTTTGCACCTCTGTTGGTTCTTTGTGCACTTCTCTTGCTTCTTTCTGCACCTCTCTTGCTTCTTTTTTGTACCACTCTAGCTTCTTAATGCACCCCTCTTCCCCCTTTCTGCACCTCTCTTGCCTCTTTCTGCACCTTCGTTCCTTCATTCTGTACTTCTTTTCCTTTTGTCTGCAACTCTTGCTTCTTTCTGTAGCCTTGTTCCTCTTACTGCACCCCTCTTCCCTCTTTCTGCATCCCTCTTGCCTCTTTCTGCAGCCTTCTTCCCTCTTGCTGTAGTTCTCATTCCACTTTCTGTACCTCTCTTGCCTCTTGTTGCACCCCTCTTCCCTCTTTCTGTACTTTTCGGGCCTCTTTCTACATCTCTCTTGCCTCTTTCTGCAGTTCTCTGGCATCTTTCTGCACATTTGTTGCTTCTTTCTGCACTTCTCTAGCTTCTAGTCACTTCCTCCAACTCAGTTGTTTCTTTCTGCACTGCTCTTGCTTCTTTCTGCACCTCTCTTGCAAATTTCTATACCCCTCTTGCCTCTTTCTGCATTCCTCTTTCCTCTTTCTTTACCTCTCTTGCCTTTTTCAACACACCATGACCTCTTTCTGGACCTCTTTTGCCTGTTTATGCAACTCTCTGCCTCTTTCTGTACTTCTCTTGCCTCTTCATGCACCTCTGTTGCTTCTTTCTACACTTCTCTTGCCTCTTTATTTATGTATTTATTTATTTTGAAGGTTTTATATAGCGCGAACAAGAATCTTGCGAGTATCAGAGCGCTTTACAAGTCAAATGTAGAAGGCAAGATATAGCATACAGAGATCTATGTGCAGAACAAGTAGTAAAATATAGTAAGCAGTCTTAGAGTTCCCGTGAATTTAGCCATGAGCATCGCTTTCACTTCTTTTTTTAAGGAGGCAGAGGAAGGGTTCATTCTTGTTTCACTGGGCCAAGCATTCCAGATCCTAGGAGCCATACCAGAGAAGGACCGGTTATAGGTTTTTTTCTTGGCAAATCGTTGTGGTTTTAGAAGAAGAGTCTTGGCACTCCTGGAGGCTCTGCTGCCTGCAGAGAGCACCAGTTTCTTAGCTAGGTAGTGTGGGGCGTTGTGGTAGAGGGCCTTGTGTGTCATACAAGCGATTTTCAGATGAATCCTGGCTTCAAACGGTACCCAGTTGAGGGCTCTCTAGTCAGGGGTTATGTGAGAGTTTGTGTATCCCTCTTGCCTCTTTCTGCACCTCTGTTGCTTCTTTCTGCACTTTGCTTGCATCGTTACACATTTCTGTTGCTTCTGTCTGCACTTCTGCCTCTTTCTATACTTTTCTTGCCTCTTTCTGCACTTCTCTTGCTTTGTTCTGCACATTTCTTCCTATTTCTGCACATTTCTTCCTCTTTCTGCACCCTTTTTCCTCTTTTTGCACCTCTTTTGCCTCTTTCTGCACATCTCTTGCCTGTTTCTTCAACTCTTTTGTCTCTTTCTGCACCTTTCTTCCTCTTTCTGCATCCCTCTTTCTTCTTTCTGTACCTCTCCTGCCTGTTTATGCAACTCTCTTGCCTCTATCTGCAGTTCTCTTACCTCCTTCCGTACTTCTTTTACATTTTTAGCACTTCAATTGGCTCTTTCTGCCCCTCTCTTGCCTCTTTCTGCACCTCTGTTGCTTCTTTCTTCACTTCTCTTGCCTCTTTCTGTAACTCTCTTTTTGCACCTCTGTTGGTTCTTTGTGCACTTCTCTTGCTTCTTTCTGCACCTCTCTTGCTTCTTTTTTGTACCACTCTAGCTTCTTAATGCACCCCTCTTCCCCCTTTCTGCACCTCTCTTGCCTCTTTCTGCACCTTCGTTCCTTCATTCTGTACTTCTTTTCCTTTTGTCTGCAACTCTTGCTTCTTTCTGTAGCCTTGTTCCTCTTACTGCACCCCTCTTCCCTCTTTCTGCATCCCTCTTGCCTCTTTCTGCAGCCTTCTTCCCTCTTGCTGTAGTTCTCATTCCACTTTCTGTACCTCTCTTGCCTCTTGCTGCACCCCTCTTCCCTCTTTCTGTACTTTTCGGGCCTCTTTCTACATCTCTCTTGCCTCTTTCTGCAGTTCTCTTGCATCTTTCTGCACATTTGTTGCTTCTTTCTGCACTTCTCTAGCTTCTAGTCACTTCCTACAACTCAGTTGTTTCTTTCTGCACTGCTCTTGCTTCTTTCTGCACCTCTCTTGCAAATTTCTATACCCCCTTGCCTCTTTCTGCATCCTTCTTCCCTCTTTCTTTACCTCTCTTGCCTTTGGCAGAACACCATGACCTCTTCCTGGACCTCTTTTGCCTGTTTATGCAACTCTCTGCCTCTTTCTGTACTTCTCTTGCCTCTTCATGCACCTCTGTTGCTTCTTTCTATACTTCTATTGCCTCTTTATTTATTTTGAAGTTTTTATGTAGCGCAAACGAGAATCTTGCGAGTATCAGAGCGCTTTACAAGTCAAATGTAGAAGGCAAGATATAGCATACAGAGATCTATGTGCAGAACAAGTAATACAATATAGTAAGCAGTCTTAGAGTTCACGTGAATGTAGCCATGAGGATCGGTTTCACTTCTTTTTTTAAGGAGGCAGAGGAAGGGTTCATTCTTGTTCAGTGGGCAAAGCATTCCAGATCCTAGGAGCCATATCAGAGAAGGACCAATTATAGGTTTTTTTCTTGGCAAATCGTTGTGGTTTTAGAAGAAAAGTCTTGGCACTCCTGGAGGCTCCGCTGCCTGCAGAGAACACCAGTTTCTGAGCTAGGTAGTGTGGGGCGTTGTGGTAGAGGGCCTTGTGTGTCATACAAGCGATTTTCAGATGAATCCTGGCTTCAAGCGGTAGCCAGCTGAGGGCTCTCAAGTCAGGGGATATGTGAGAGTTTCTGTATCCCTGTTGCCTCTTTCTGCACCTCTCTTGCTTCTTTTTGCACTTTGCTTGCATCGTTACACATTTCTGTTGCTTCTTTCTGCACTTCTCTTGCCTCTTTCTATACTTTTCCTGCCTCTTTCTGTACTTCTCTTGGTTCGTTCTGTATATTTCTTCTTCTTTCTGCACATTTCTTCCTCTTTCTGCACCTCTCAGCTCTTTCTGCACCCTTTTTCCTCTTTATATACCTCTCTTGCCTCTTTCTGCACATCTCTTGCCTGTTTCTTCAACTCTCTTGCCTCTCTCTGCACCTTTCTTCCTCTTTCTGCATCCCTCTTTCTTCTTTCTGTACCTCTCTTGCCTGTTTATGCGACTCTCTTGCATCTTTCTGCAGTTCTCTTGCCTCCTTCCGCACTTCTTCTAAATGTTTTGCACCTCTCTTGCCTCTTTCTGCATTTCTCTTGCCTCTATTTGCACTTCACCTGCTTTTTTCTGCACCTCTCTTGTTTCTTTCAGCAACTCTCTTTCATCATTTCTCTTGCTTCTTTCTACACCTCTGTTGCTTCTTCCAGTACTTCATTTGCCCTTTTCTGTGCCTCTCTTGCCTCTTTCTGCAACTCTGTTGCTACTTTCTGCACTTCTCTTTCTTCTTTCTGCACCCCTCTTGCCTCTTTCTCCACCTCTGTTGGTTCTTTGTACACGTCTCTTGCTTCTTTCTGTACCACTCTTGCTTCTTTCTGTCCCCCTCTTTCCTCTTACTGCATCCCCCTTCCCTCTTTTTGCACCTCTCTTGCCTCTTTCTGTACCTCTGTTCCTTCATTATGTACATCTCTTACTTTTTTCTGGACCTCTCTTGCCTCTTTCTGCACTCCTCTTGTCTCTTTCATCACTTCTCTTGCCTCTTTCTACACCTCTGTTGCTTCTTTAGCACTTCACTTTCCTCTTTCTGCACCTCTCTTGCCTCTTTCTGCACCTCTGTTGCTTCTTTCTTCACTTCTCTTGCCTCTTTCTGCAACCCTCTTTTTGCACCTCTGTTGGTTCGTTGTGCACTTCTTTTGCCTCTTTCTGTACCTCTCTTGCTTCTTTCTGTACCCCTCTAGCTTCTTACTGCACCCTTCTTCCTTCTTTCTGCACCTCTCTTGCCTCTTTCTGTACCTCTGTTCCTTCATTCTGTACTTCTTTTGCTTCTGTCTGCAACTCTCTTGCTTCTTTCTGCAGCCTTCGTCCCTCTTACTGTAGTTCTCATGCCTCTTTCTGTACCTCTCTTGCCTCTTGCTGCACCCCTTTTCCCTCTTTCTGCACTTTTCTTGCATCTTTCTACACCTCTCTTGCCTCTTTCTGCAGTTCTCTTGCATCTTTCCACACATTTGTTGCTTCTTTCTGCCCTTCTCTAGCTTCTAGCCACTTTCTCCCCCTCAGTTGTTTCTTTCTGCACTGCTCTTGCTTCTTTCTGCACCTCTCTTGCAAATGTCTACACCCCTCTTTCTTCATCCCTCTTCCCTCTTTCTTTACCTCTTTTGCCTTTGTCAGCACACCATGACCTCTTTCTGGACCTCGTTTGCCTGTTTATGCAACTCTCTGCCTCTTTCTGTACTTCTCTTGCCGCTTCATGCACCTCTGATGCTTCTTTCTACACTTCTCTTGCCTCTTTATTTATGTATTTATTTATTTTGAAGGTTTTATATAGCGCGAACAAGACTCTTGCGAGTATCAGAGCGCTTTACAAGTCAAATGTAGAAGGCAAGATATAGCATACAGAGATCTATGTGCAGAACAGGTAACAAAATATAGTAAGCAGTCTTAGAGTTCACGTGAATGTAGCCATGAGGATCGCTTTCACTTCTTTTTTTAAGGAGGCAGAGGAAGGATTCATTCTTATTTCACTGGGCAAAGCATTCCAGATCCCAGGAGCCATACCAGAGAAGGACCAGTTATAGGTTTTTTTCTTGGCAAATCGTTGTGGTTCTAGAAGAAGAGTCTTGGCACTCCTGGAGGCTCTGCTGCCTGCAGAGAGCACCAGTTTCTGAGCTAGGTAGTGTGGGACATTGTGGTAGAGGGCCTTGTGTGTCATACAAGCGATTTTCAGATGAATTCTGGCTTCAAACGGTAGCCAGTTGAGGGCTCTCAGGTCTGGGGATATGTGAGAGTTTCTGTATCCCTTTTGCCTCTGTCTGCACCTCTGTTGCTTCTTTCTGCACTTCGCTTGCACCGTTACACATTTCTGTTGCTTCTTTCTGCACTTCTCTTGCCTCTTTCTGTACTTGTCCTGCCTCCTTCTGCACTTCTCTTGCTTCATTCTGCACATTTCTTCCTCTTTCTGCACATTTCTCCCTCTTTCTGCACCTCTCAGCTCTTTCTGCACCCTTGTTCCTCTTTCTATACCTCTCTTGCCTCTTTCTGCACATCTCTTGCCTGTTTCTTCAACTCTCTTGCCTCTCTCTCCACCTTTCTTCCTCTTTCTGCATCCCTCTTTCTTCTTTCTGTACCTCCCTTGCCTGTTTATGTACATGTCAACATACAATGATGGTCTATTGAGTGATGTGGACAGTGGACGCAACACTGATAGTATAGTCAGTAGGGAAGATTACAGAATGGTAGCGTGTACGTGCCTCCCCCCCAAATGTTTAGGGAAGTGGGCTGGCTCGGCGTACCCAAGGGTAGCATAGGGGTATGAAGAAGAGGCACGTTTCTCTGGCTGTGGTACTCTTCCGGATTGGTGAACGTGTCTGCCAGGTCTGCGTAGTTTACACCGCCCCAAGATTGATGCCGTAATCGAAGGTGGCTGCGTAAATGATGCTCTCAGCGTGCTAGTATCCAGAAACCATCATGGCCGCTGTAACGCATATATGCCACACAGTTCACCTTTCGACACAGCCATATGTGAAAGATGGCCCTCCATGTGCTGGTGGAAGATCCTGGGCTGAGATCTCCGACCTCGGAAGGCTCTTGAGATTAACGCTGGCTACCGCGAAACTGGCACACAGCGCCAAGCCTGCGTCCCAGGAGTGTGGAGTGCTTGGTATACTACAAACACAGTAGTCCAACAGGTACCAACAGTGGAATAGTGTTTTGATACCATAGTGGGCGATACTAGAACTGTATCTGAGAGTGGAGCTGAAGGTACTTCCTTCGACCAGGTGCAACCAACTCTAGGTCCCAACAGTGAAACGGTGTCTTGATCCCGCAATGGACAATGTGCGATATGACTTGTTGCTTAGTTTTCACAGAACTCCCTCTGTTGAGGTGCATCACACTCTGTGCTTCTGTAGTTAACTGCTGCACATGAATATTGGGCTTAGTTGATTGCTATCGCTGGAATACACCGCGGTATAGCAGGTCCAAACAGTGAAACAGGGTCTTAACTCTTTGATTGAGGATTTCAGAAGTTAAAGTTTGTGATGATTTCTGTGTACCCCCTCTGGTGAGGTGTAAGCAACTCTAGGTCCCAACAGTGGAACGGTGTCTTGATCCCACAATGGGCAATGTTAAAACTGTATCTGAGAGTGGGGATGGAGGTACTCTCTTCGACCAGCTGCAACCAACTCTAGGTCCCAATAGTGGAATGGTGTCTTGATCCCACAATGGACGATGTTAGAACTGCATCTGAGAGTGGAGAGGAAGGTATTCTCTTCGACCAGGTGCAACCAACTCAAGGTCCC
This sequence comes from Lissotriton helveticus, assembly GCF_964261635.1. Classification (NCBI taxonomy): domain Eukaryota; kingdom Metazoa; phylum Chordata; class Amphibia; order Caudata; family Salamandridae; genus Lissotriton; species Lissotriton helveticus. The sequence goes on along the minus strand of NC_136070.1, from coordinate 773,364,542 downwards.
AACAGTAGAACAGTGTCTTGATCCCACAATGGACGATGTCCGATATTACCTGGTACTTGCTTTTCTCAGAACTTCGTCTGTTGAGGTGCATCACACTCTGTGCTTCCATAGCTAACTGCTGCACATGATTATTGGGCTTAGTTGACACTAGTCGGTGGAGTATACTGCGGTACAGCAGGTCAGAACTGTGAAATGGGGTCTTGATTCTAATATTGAGGATGTCAGAAGTTAAAGTCTGTGATGATTTCTTTGTACCCCCTCTGATCAGGTGCAACAAACTCAGTGGTTTCGAATCCAACGGTACGTGGCTGTGAGGTGTTAATAACCACTGCCTCTGGCCTACACTGGGCGTGTGCTCCTAGGAGCTTGAAACGCGTTTGGCAATTGGATCGTGTGCACGCTGTTAGCCTCACTGCCACCTGCTGAGTGGAGTGCTGTAACTCTGCTGTGTGTGGCTTCTCATAGGGACAACCTTCTTTTCTGGATATTAGCGGCTGGTCCGGCCCGAGAAGTCCCAACACTCGTGAGCGGATCCTGTGTGCTGGGAAATCCGAGCAAACGCTGGGACAGCAGGGGCCTCGCTCGCAGCGATATTGGCAGTGGTGGGCAGTGTTCGCATGCGTTCCACCGTAAATGGATGTTTTATTATGACTGTGGGGCAAAGACAGTTTCCACTTTGGAGTCCTGTGGCGAATATTAATGGGACTACTTGGACCAGAATGCTATTTGTACACGCCCACCGGGGCGGGACTCATGATACAATAAAATCAGCTGTTCTCAGTTCAGTCTTTTGCCTTCATATTGCCAGTGATCAAGGGCTCGTAGGAGCTTGAAACACATTTGGCACTTGGATCACGTGCACGCTGTTAGCCCCACTGCCGCCTGCTGAGTGGAGTGCTGTAACCCCGCTGTGTGTGGCTTCTCATTGGGGCAACCTTCTTTACTGACAGACAGCCAGTATGCATTTGGGGTGGTACACAACTTCAGGCGACTCTTGGCAGAGAGGGTTTCTTACCAAGCATGGTACTAAGATACAACATGGACACTTCATATCACAATTACTATCTGCACTAACACTTCCTAAGAAAATTGCTATTGTAAAGTGTAGTGCCCACAAGAAAGTGACAGATAATGTAGTTCAAGGGAATACGTTCGCTGATCAGCCAGCCAAAGAGACTGTTCAGAGTATGATGAAGAGAAAGATTGTTGCAGGCCCAGCTAGATGGGTCTTCGAGAACACTATGTTTGAAAACACAGTCGAGAGTGTGAAAGAGATACAAAGTGAGGCTACGATGGAAGAATTAGCTGTGACAAGAAAGTACAGCACATTGTAATGAAGAATGATGTTGAATTGATTTGTCCGGAAAGCAGAAATGGATGTTACCTGATGCATACGTATTTCCTGTGGTTACTGTGGCTCATGGCCCAGCTCATATCAGTACAAAAGGTATTTGTAAACTATTGGCCCCAGTTTGGTGTAATGATAATATTTCCAAAACAGCTGCACGCTTAGTGAAAAATTGTATGATTTATTTGTTGCGCAATCCTGGAAAAGGTACCCCCACACCATCTGGTAACATTGCACCACCTACATTCCCCTTTAAAGTCCTTCAAATGGATTTCATTGAACTAGAACGTTTTAAGAATATCAAGTATATTCCAGTGGTCATGTGTGCATTTAGTAAGTGGGTGGAGGCTTACCCTATTATACGGCTACCACAACAGCAAAGGTGCTTATTAAAGAGTTTTTCCCGTGTTTCAGAATGCCCAGAGTTCTTTGGAGTGACAATGGCTCTCATTTTAATGTATCATCAATTGGTGGAGGGAGAGAGAGTAGAGATCCTTTCAATCTCCTTTCAATAATTATAAATCAATGTGGAAAGGATCACTGGTCCTGCATAACCAAGGTCTGCAGGCGGATCGGTAGGTGTCTCCCAAATAAAAGACCCTCATACACGTGTTTTTTCAGAGTCGTGTAGCGGTATATGATGTGTCCCCGCTTCTTGTAACACGTGTCTGTGCGTAATCCTTGGGTCAGTTTTTGTTTGCACCCTCCGCCAGGAGGTTATACCATTGGTTAAAACAGTAGTGATGGTGAATAAGTGAAATAGTGCTATAAAGGTGTTCTAAAATACCCGGACAGCCAGAGGTTCAACTTTAATATTTCTGGATTCGGGTAGGAGGTTAAGGCGTGTCGCTATGGAATTATTTAGGAATTCTAGCGCACTAATCTTGTGAGGTTAAAAGTGGTCGACATGTTTCAGCCTTATCTGCCTGTTGGTCAGTCGGCTTTCCTCAGGACCATAAAGTGATTAAGTGAAAAAAAGGAAAAGGTAAATTTGTAACCTGATTCGTTTTGTGGTAGTAGGTCACATTGTACCTGTAATAAGAGAAAAGGGAGATAGTGCAACCACATTTGTAGTGAATAAGTGGGAAAAGACACTTCAGCAATGTACAATGACATAGAGACACAGTTGAGAATTATGAAGCATGTTATTAAAAAACATATAATTAAAAGCGAGTTGTGCAATACTAAACTCAGAGTCACATTCATATTAAGCGTCAACTTACTCATTCTCAAAATTCTATGCGGAATATTGTGATGTATAAATCTCAAAGTCGTATTAAGGCGTCATGAGATCATTTCTTTACAGTGCCTTGATATTAAAAGCGCTATTTAATTTAAGGCGCAATTTCATTGTTACATTACCATGACGTCAAAGGCGCTAATCAATGTTACTGTGTCATCACGATTATCTTAGACATTGGTATAACGATGTAATACCTGTTCGAGTATAGACTCTTACAATTATTTAAAAGTACATGCATTCGTTATTAGACGGTACCAAGCACTAGTTCTACATGTATTCTGAAAATCGAACATGTGCATACTGCCGCTATAGTATCTTTAAATGCGCACTCTGGAGAGCCTATTCAGAAAGAGATTCTATTCGAAAACTAGGCACTTCTAACAAAAGTCTAAAACTAAGCAGAACTCAATACAGAGCAGGGTCTTCACATGCGCTTATGCGTAACTAGACCTTATGGAATGTACCTCTACATTATGTAAGACTTGTCTCCTCGGGAACCACGGCAGTTAGGGGGAGGCTTCACTGTTTTGGAGTGAGGAAAAAAGGAGTTTAGTAAAGGGGTTTTAATACTTGCGGTTTACTCCATAACGAAAAGGACAATGCTCCTCGATACCTCTAGCCTGCAAACACCCGTCTAGCAGCTTGTGCTGTCTCTGCCCTTGGTGACCCGGAATCAATCGCCAGTGTGTAACTAGTCTTCTTTTATTGCATAGTAATGGAAACTGAAGAGTTACTCGAGTGTTTATACTTATTAGTTGTACTAAATTGTTATACCTAATTTTCAGATGAGAATTGTAATCATTTCTAGCTTGGAAATAGATGACAAATGGAGTTTATGAGAATGTACTCTTTAGGCGCTCATTCGGAATTTTCTCATAGTCAAAGAACGTTAGAAAATTCGTAATTCAGGCAAAATATCAATCATTTGTTAAGACATAGCCACGGGACGGCATCCTTCAGGCCCTCACTGTCTGTCTTAAGTCTGTGCACCCAACGTTGCTCTTTTTCAAATACAATTTTTGCTGCATTCCTGTCCACAGTTTCAAGGGTTTCCAGGATGACCCACTGTAGGTCATTCACAGAGTGTCCAGATTCTTTGTAATGAGTTGACATTTTTGTGGTTGCATATTAAATACAAATTCTATGCCGCCATTCACCCGCAGTCAGCGGGGTTGGTCAAGAAGTATAATGGCCCACAGGTTTTACCATTAGGTTAGTTTCAGAATGGAATAATGGTATCAAGTTGAAAATTATCTAGCAATACCAATCACACAGATTATATATATAAAGCAGAAGGCTAAATTACAAGAAATAAGTCAAAAATATAGGCAATGAACCACCAAAGAATGCAATATTAAACCACTCAAGAATAAAACCAGAAAAGTAGTTGTATGAAAAAATATATAAATACTTCGTACATTTATTCAAATTTTGACATTTTGGCACAGTAATAATAAACCATTAAAAAAATATACGCAAAGTACATTGGATATTTCATTAAAAACATTACAAATCACATAAAGTAAACATCAGTTAAAAAGTTCAAAGTGAACATTCTCCACGAGAACCGAGGAAACGCTGACGGAGTAGGAGCAGGGAGGCCGAATCCAATGCCTAAGTGGCCAGAAGACCCCCATTATGGTATGAATTACCAAAACTGATACACAAGCCCATTGAAAAGCTCGTGCTATTAATTAATCTCCAGTGATTGTAAACTGGTACAACTGAAGATACATATCGGTGGCTCCTACTACCAGAGCGACACCTATTTCCAGAATAATATAAGATATCGATACAACACATGTCTCAACCGAGTGAACTAATAACAGTTCCTGACCGGATTATATAAATCGGCACCTGGTATTCCAAGATTTATCTGGAATCCTTTTTCAAAACACAGAACTTGGTCCTGAAGAAGGTTGTCTATTGTTAGCCTGTAACCGAAACGCCGCGTCGACCCTTGTTCACTTTGAACTTTTTAACTGATGTTTACTTTATGTGATTTGTAATGTTTTTAATGAAATATCCAATGTACTTTGCGTATATTTTTTTAATGATTTATTATTACTGTGCCAAAATGTCAAAATTTGAATAAATGTACGAAGTATTTATATATTTTTTCATACAACTACTTTTCTGGTTTTATTCTTGAGTGGTTTAATATTGCATTCTTTGGTGGTTCATTGCCTATATTTTTGACTTATTTCTTGTAATTTAGCCTTCTGCTTTATATATATAATCTGTGTGATTGGTATTGCTAGATAATTTTCAACTTGATACCATTATTCCATTCTGAAACTAACCTAATGGTAAAACCTGTGGGACATTAATTGTTTTACAATATCTCTCCCCTGTCCCAAAGTTGACAGAGAAGGGGGCCTCCTTTTATCTTTTATGACAAGAAGTATAATGGCACACTGAAATTAAAATTGGCAGAAATTCAGGAGACAACAGGGTTGCAATGGCCAGATGCTCTTCCTTTGGCCCTTTTGTCCAGTAGGACTACAGCACATTCTAGAATAGGCTTGTCACCTTATGAAATTGTCTTAGGCCACCCAGCAAATGGCTGGGGGTCACTAGGTCAAGAAAGTTTTCCGATATTGAATATCCTGTTTTGCTTGATTACCTTGGACAATTTACGGAAAGTTTGCATTCTAGTCACCAACAGGTGCAAGACTACTTACCCCCTAAGCCAGAGGGTCCTGGCCACAGTATCCAGCCTGGGGAATTAATTTTCATCCGTAACGTCCAAAGGGAGAAAAATCTGGAGCCCAGATGGAAAGGTCCTGAGCAAGTCCTTCTGGCTACACAGACAGCTGTATAGGTTGCGGTTCAAAAGAATTGGGTCCACGCGACCCACTGCCAAAGAATACCGTTGTTGTTGCCTTATTACCAGTGGGTCAAGGAGGGAATAGGAGACAATAAATGTGAGCAGGTGCCCAGATTTGTGCCTTTCAGTGATGCAAAGTTGTTTGGACACAAACAAACACAGAGAACGATGATATTTTAAATAAGGCTGTCCCACCAGAATACTCTGTTAAGTCATCATACAGTGCCTGGAGCTGCCAGGTACAACTTATGTCCTCGGCTGAGTATCACTGAGTCCAAGAAAAAGAAAGACTAGGGATGAGCTGCACAAGGTAGGAAAGTGCTGAGTAGCAGTACCACTGAGGGAGTGGATAAACGGAAGAGTTGTATCTGTTTTGCTCTTGTTATTTGAACATTAGTCAGGAAAGTATACTTTGAAAAGTATACCACCTTGATCGACATGGGATAGATTAGGAAATAGATTAGGATGGAGCAAGCTCCACACTTATAGTTCTTACCATTTTTGCACTTCTTCCTTTGTTCCATTATGCGTCCATTTGGTAGGCAAATTAATGAGAATGATCAGCCAATCGCCCCTAGACAACGAAGTGTGATTTGGTCTATACAAAGTAAGATTGCATGTGTCATTGTTCTCATAATGGTGGTAATAATAGTTTGTGGGGTATCATGGTTCTGGAAGATACACATAGTTTACCCACATTCAACATACATGAACATCTTCCCCTGAGATGCAATAGGAGGGCTTCCACGAATAACATGTTTGTGAAAACTCATAGGAGATTCTATGGGAAGGGGACCGCCTGCTTTCAGATCCGATCTGTCACAAGCCTTTGGACTGCATACCCATTGTCACTTGTTAACTACACATACACTAGGCCACCACAGTTTGTGGAGGTAAAGAGAATGTTCGGATTTGGTTACCGCGGATCATGTCTGACCACCAAAAACCACAGTGTGAGCGTTACCCTGACTTTGATAACAATACATATTGTGATAATTTTTATGAGGAAGAACAGAGTATAACTCTTGTGGGTTTACATTATAAATAATTGACAGTACCCCACTAGGCTGCTTATTATGCTTACTGTTGCTCCATAGTGAACGTTACAGATACTTCTTTTTACATTAATTGTTCAGGGACAATACTGTATAAATACTCGATATATAACCACCCAGGGTTTTTCTTTTTGTTCGTGGGACTTATTCAAATGTCTACAATGGTACTGAAGATGTGGCTCTCAGAATGATAATGCTTTTAAGTGTTCCATGTAAACAAGTTCAACCTAAAACAATATGAGTAAAAAGGGCACAAAAAAGAATTTTGTGATGGGTAACACAGTTGGATGTGAATAGCTATAGCAAGAGTATAACATTTGGATACATCCTGTCATCCATATTTACCTTGGGTGGCACTGCTATGGCCAGGGGTGCCAGCTAGAGAGTATTTTGATGTAAATGGCAGATTCTAGCCAGTACTACAGTGGCAGCCTTTATAGATGTTACTACTCAGGTAGAAAACAATGCAGGTGTATTCGGAACAGACTAGCTATGCGGTCTATTTTATATGGGCCAAGAACGGTGGTGTTTGTGCAATAATTGGTAACCAGTATGTTATGGGAATAGAGAATTTGGAAAACAACACAACAAAACACGTTATGGATATCATTGAAAATATCAGAGGCTTAGAAAGTGGAAATTGGAGGTGGTATTTCTTAGGTAATTAGGGCTAGATCCTAAAGGAAGTAGTTTATTTCATAGCAGTATTAATATGCTGTTGTATTCTTGTTGAATGTCTCCTACTTTGTTCCTGTTGTGCCACTGCTTTAACACCCAAACAGGAAATATCTGCCTAGGTTACGAATGCCGCTATGATGTTACGGAATGATATCAATGATGTTATGAATATAGATGAGGGGATATTTGAAGACACATCCCTCCATGCTGTCCCACTATTGGACGTCAACTGTAAACAGTGCCCGCAGTTCCACCTTGATCACACGTCTACTTATGATGCTGTATCAAATAATGATGATGTCACAGTCTTACCTACTTTCTAAATAGAAAATATCTTTAGCTCATGCTAAAAGGAGGGTTTCTTAGATTATACTCTTTGGTGCTCTTTAATGTCATGTATAAGTTAGCTTTCGCTATGCCATTTTCTTTTTCAGGCACTATTTCATGTACTATTCGAAACTAATCCTGCTCGATTATGAAAAATGCTCCTTGCTAAGTTTAATTTCTTCAACGAAAAACTGTTTGGCCAGTGCATAGTTTTTTCTCTGTAAAGGCCCTCTCCCACCTGTCTGGCAGTTTGATCGCAGCCCAGGGTGGAACGACCTTGAAAGTGTTCAGAGCTGTGTGAAATACGAGAGTAGAAACATTTTTGTTTGTATTTATGCTGGTTGCCCACATCTGTGGGCGTATTATTAGTCCAGCATGCAATGCATATAATGTATGCTTATGCTTACAGTTCCTCATTTTTTTCTGTACTCTCTCTCTCTAGACCTTGCAGACGGAGCCCTGCTCTGAGCATATATAATAAATAATTATTGGTGTATATTCTTCACTGTTTCTCTGACTCTTCATTTAGCATGGAAGGCTGAGAGGTGGTCAGTTGTGACCCGGGTGGCCCTAATCGGGTCACTTCCTTCAGCTGTTATATTCAAGCAAACAATAAATCTCACTAAAGCCAATGACATTTCCATACAAAGCTGTGAGGGTCTCTTCACCAGATGCAACCCTGCACCAACATCCACCTCTAACTTCCTTCTCCTTTACATACCTCCACCTAGCAATGCAAAATTCACAGATACATGTCTAAACACAGTTTCAAACCTGATAACACCACACTCCAACCTATGCATTCTAGGTGACCTAAACATTTGGTTTGCCAACCCCAATATGCCTAATTCAAAAACTATCATCACTGGCCTAGACACACTGCACCTACATCAGATAATCCACAAACCCACACACATTACTGGACCCATTCTAGATTTTATTTTTGCAAATCCGCAAATAGTTACCTATCAAAAGATAACTCCAGTCACATGGTCAGACCACCATTTGCTAGCTTTCCAACATAAAACACCACAAAGCAACACACCTAAAACCACCTTGCATGCATTCACCTTTCGACCTTGGAACAAACTTAATTTTGAATACTTAAACAGAACGAACATTCAACAAAGATCTAGACAGAATGATTTCCGTTTAAAACCTTCATGAGTTGCTACAGGAAGCTTTTGATATCCTAAAATAACTCAGAACAAACAAAAGAGGCCAAAAAAACAATTCACATTGGAGAAATACAGAACAAAAAGAGATATAACTGCAAATTAGAAAGCTGCAACACATCTGGCTGAAAACAAACAGCAATCATGGCAAACTTCACCTACAGTAACGTAACAAATTATACAAGTTAACAATCAAAAAATCTCAAAAAGTACTATTCAGACAAATTCAAAATGATAACTATGCAAATAAAGAATTTTATGAAATTCTCAACAAATGTTTTAAACCTAAATACGCAGAAGGGACTTATTCCATTACTCAGAATTTACTGACAAACTGGAAAATCATTATACAACTAAAGCAGACACGTTGGATCCCTATTTAAAACATAGGAAAACCACCAGCACCAACCCATTTCCAAAATTCCCTCCATGAGTAAGCTATCCTCGCCTCCGCATTCTTTTAAACAAATATTGCAAAGTGAGTCTACGGATCTGGTCAAAAGCAAGCAGGCCAGCCGACTGCCCTTCTTTCCCTTGTCAACCACAAATATTCAAAAGAACATTCTTTTAATTACCTTGGCTGCCTGTCAAGGACTGTCCGGGACTATGTGGGGAACACAGTCAGGGACTTGGACAAGGACTGGGAACTGGGTAGAAGACGTACACAGAAAGGAGGAGTACAGTGCTGCCCAGGATCATACAGGGAGTCAGAGGAGAAAAAGGGATCCTAAGGGGAAGCCTGTAGAAGTGAACAAGATGGGTAAGACTCACAAAGGAAGGGCACTCACAAGGCAATTTAGCATTCAGACTAACTACACCCAAGACGGACGTGCAAGACATATATATAATACAACATTAACAATAAATGGGGGTGTGGGGTAAAGCACTCAGGAGCTCCACATGGTAAGACTGAAGCTCAGTAAGTTTCTTACCGGCAATTGCTGTTACAGATACTGACTGCAAATACCCACATGTAGGATATGCATGCAAAGGCAGGGTCTGTGGAGCTTATACCTATAGTGATGTTATAAATGTAACTCAAAGACAAAACTCACAGTGAACAAGAAACACCACCTAGGTAGTCAGCTGAGCCCACGGATCCTGGCGATCAAACAGGAATGCGCAAGGCAGTAACAGCAAGGGGTAGAACTAAACACAAGCACAATAGACAAGGAGCTAGCAAGGAGGAGTGCTTAACAGGAAAGGAAGGAAATGACAGGGCACACTTGGCAGAAAGCAGGTAACAAACATACAAGGCAACAGAAGTAAGACAGCAGAATAGAAAGGCAGCAAACTAGAACTGGAACCACGGAAATGGGAAGCAAGGCAGGGACTGGAAACGGATATACAGAAGGGGAGGCTACAAGGGTATACTAGAATAGTGCAGGTTAAGGAATCAAGAAAACAAAGTAGCATAGAAGGCAGTATTGGGGCAGGAACAAGAAGTGAGGTAAGGCTCAGGAGTCAAGGCAGCACTGCAGGCAGTGCTGGTTCAGGAACAGGGAATTACTAAAGCTTCAAGGAGTCAAGGTAGCACTGCAGGCAGTGCTAGTTCAGGAACAGGGAAATTACTAGAGCTCAGGAGTCAAGGTAGCACTGCAGGCAGTACTGGTTCAAGGAAACAGGACATAGCTACAGGTCAGGAACAAGGAGTCAAGAAAGCACTGCAAGCAGTGCAAATCAGGAACCAGAAATAGCTAAGCCCAGGAACAAAGAATAACTATAGCTCAGGAACTCAGGAAACAAGGCAGCACTGCAGGCAGTGCTAATTCAGGCACAAGGATTAGCTATAGCTCAGGAATCAAGGAACAAGGATTAACTATAGCTCAGGATTCAGGAAACAAGGTAGCACTGCAAGCAGTGCTAATTCAGGAGAAGGGAAACTGCTGTAGTTCAGGAATACTAAGGCTCAGGGGTCAGGGTAGCACTGCAGCCAGTGCTAATTCGGGAACAGGGAAAACAGCAGCAGATCAGGAACAAGGCATAATTAAAGCTCAGGAAACAAGAATAGCAAAAGCTCAGGAGCAATGGAAACAAGGATTGGTCTCACCAGTAAACAGCTACAATGACCAACCTTGGTCTGAAGGGAGCTGGGGCTTAAAAGAGCTCACAGTAATCATATGCATCAGGTGTGAGCAGGCTAGCAGCAGCCAGCCACAGGTGAGCTGAATTCCTTCACCCATCCTTGGCCTGCAGGGGTGGAGACAAAGCAGTGAACAGGGAATTCTGGGTAATGGAGTGTTTCAGGCATGAATAGGCTGGCTTCATGTATAATCATTCAGAAAAGGGGGTGGTGATGAACAGAGTGTCTGAATTAAGCAGACCACTCTTACCCAGTCCAAAGATCAGGGCTTGATCCATCACCGTTTTTTAGCTCACTGCACCATCCCAGCTCAGAACCTGGCTACATGCAAATTAGTCTGTTCCTGTCCCAGTGCATGATGGGAACAGGGCAAACCAAACTACCAAGCCAATTCTTATACTGGGAAGGAAACAAGCTTCCGGGGACCGGTTTCTGGCATTTCAGCCGTCGTCGGCCCGGCTTGCTTGAATCCTGATGGTGCAATGAGCAAGGGACTCACATCTGAGTATACCCTTCCACGCTTATGGTGGACAAAATGATTCAGAAAAGGGGGTGGTGATGAACAGAGTGTCTGAATTAAGCAGACCACTCTTACCCAGTCCAAAGATCAGGGCTTGATCCATCACCGTTTTTTAGCTCACTGCACCATCCCAGCTCAGAACCTGGCTACATGCAAATTAGTCTGTTCCTGTCCCAGTGCATGATGGGAACAGGGCAAACCAAACTACCAAGCCAATTCTTATACTGGGAAGGAAACAAGCTTCCGGGGACCGGTTTCTGGCATTTCAGCCGTCGTCGGCCCAGCTTGCTTGAATCCTGATGGTGCAATGAGCAAGGGACTCACATCTGAGTATACCCTTCCACGCTTATGGTGGACAAAATGATTCAGAAAAGGGGGTGGTGATGAACAGAGTGTCTGAATTAAGCAGACCACTCTTACCCAGTCCAAAGATCAGGGCTTGATCCATCACCGTATTTTAGCTCACTGCACCATCCCAGCTCAGAACCTGGCTACATGCAAATTAGTCTGTTCCTGTCCCAGTGCATGATGGGAACAGGGCAAACCAAACTACCAAGCCAATTCTTATACTGGGAAGGAAACAAGCTTCCGGGGACCGGTTTCTGGCATTTCAGCCGTCGTCGGCCCGGCTTGCTTGAATCCTGATGGTGCAATGAGCAAGGGACTCACATCTGAGTATACCCTTCCACGCTTATGGTGGACAAAATGATTCAGAAAAGGGGGTGGTGATGAACAGATTGTCTGAATTAAGCAGACCACTCTTACCCAGTCCAAAGATCAGGGCTTGATCCATCACCGTTTTTTAGCTCACTGCACCATCCCAGCTCAGAACCTGGCTACATGCAAATTAGTCTGTTCCTGTCCCAGTGCATGATGGGAACAGGGCAAACCAAACTACCAAGCCAATTCTTATACTGGGAAGGAAACAAGCTTCCGGGGACCGGTTTCTGGCATTTCAGCCGTCGTCGGCCCGGCTTGCTTGAATCCTGATGGTGCAATGAGCAAGGGACTCACATCTGAGTATACCCTTCCACGCTTATGGTGGACAAAATGATTCAGAAAAGGGGGTGGTGATGAACAGAGTGTCTGAATTAAGCAGACCACTGTTACCCAGTCCAAAGATCAGGGCTTGATCCATCACCGTTTTTTAGCTCACTGCACCATCCCAGCTCAGAACCTGGCTACATGCAAATTAGTCTGTTCCTGTCCCAGTGCATGATGGGAACAGGGCAAACCAAACTACCAAGCCAATTCTTATACTGGGAAGGAAACAAGCTTCCGGGGACCGGTTTCTGGCATTTCAGCCGTCGTCGGCCCAGCTTGCTTGAATCCTGATGGTGCAATGAGCAAGGGACTCACATCTGAGTATACCCTTCCACGCTTATGGTGGACAAAATGATTCAGAAAAGGGGGTGGTGATGAACAGAGTGTCTGAATTAAGCAGACCACTCTTACCCAGTCCAAAGATCAGGGCTTGATCCATCACCGTATTTTAGCTCACTGCACCATCCCAGCTCAGAACCTGGCTACATGCAAATTAGTCTGTTCCTGTCCCAGTGCATGATGGGAACAGGGCAAACCAAACTACCAAGCCAATTCTTATACTGGGAAGGAAACAAGCTTCCGGGGACCGGTTTCTGGCATTTCAGCCGTCGTCGGCCCGGCTTGCTTGAATCCTGATGGTGCAATGAGCAAGGGACTCACATCTGAGTATACCCTTCCACGCTTATGGTGGACAAAATGATTCAGAAAAGGGGGTGGTGATGAACAGATTGTCTGAATTAAGCAGACCACTCTTACCCAGTCCAAAGATCAGGGCTTGATCCATCACCGTTTTTTAGCTCACTGCACCATCCCAGCTCAGAACCTGGCTACATGCAAATTAGTCTGTTCCTGTCCCAGTGCATGATGGGAACAGGGCAAACCAAACTACCAAGCCAATTCTTATACTGGGAAGGAAACAAGCTTCCGGGGACCGGTTTCTGGCATTTCAGCCGTCGTCGGCCCGGCTTGCTTGAATCCTGATGGTGCAATGAGCAAGGGACTCACATCTGAGTATACCCTTCCACGCTTATGGTGGACAAAATGATTCAGAAAAGGGGGTGGTGATGAACAGAGTGTCTGAATTAAGCAGACCACTGTTACCCAGTCCAAAGATCAGGGCTTGATCCATCACCGTTTTTTAGCTCACTGCACCATCCCAGCTCAGAACCTGGCTACATGCAAATTAGTCTGTTCCTGTCCCAGTGCATGATGGGAACAGGGCAAACCAAACTACCAAGCCAATTCTTATACTGGGAAGGAAACAAGCTTCCGGGGACCGGTTTCTGGCATTTCAGCCGTCGTCGGCCCGGCTTGCTTGAATCCTGATGGTGCAATGAGCAAAGGACTCACATCTGAGTATACCCTTCCACGTTTATGGTGGACAAAATGATTCAGAAAAGGGGGTGGTGATGAACAGAGTGTCTGAATTAAGCAGACCACTCTTACCCAGTCCAAAGATCAGGGCTTGATCCATCACCGTTTTTTAGCTCACTGCACCATCCCAGCTCAGAACCTGGCTACATGCAAATTAGTCTGTTCCTGTCCCAGTGCATGATGGGAACAGGGCAAACCCTTGCTCACTGCTCCATCAGGATTCAAGCAACCCGGGCCGACGACGCCTGAAATGGCAGAAACCGGTCCCCGGAAGCTTGTCTCCTTTCTGGTGAAGAATTGGCTTGGTAGTTTGGTCTGCCCTGTTCCCATGATGCACTGGGCCAGGGACAGACTAATTTGCATATAGCCAGGTTCTGAGCTGGGATGGGGCAGTGAGCTAAATAACGGTGATGGATCAAGCCCTGATCTTTGGACTGGGTAAGAGTGGTCTGCTTAATTCAGACACTCTGTTCATCACCACCCCCTTTTCTGAATCATTTTGTCCACCATAAGCGTGGAAGGGTATACTCAGACATGAGTCCCTTGCTCACTGCTCCATCAGGATTCAAGCAAGCCGGGCCGACGACGCCTGAAATGGCAGAAACCGGTCCCCGCAAGCTTGTCTCCTTTCTGGTGAAGAATTGGCTTGGTAGTTTGGTCTGCCCTGTTCCCATGATGCACTGGGCCAGGGACAGACTAATTTGCATATAGCCAGGTTCTGAGCTGGGATGGGGCAGTGAGCTAAATAACGGTGATGGATCAAGCCCTGATCTTTGGACTGGGTAAGAGTGGTCTGCTTAATTCAGACACTCTGTTCATCACCACCCCCTTTTCTGAATCATTTTGTCCACCATAAGCGTGGAAGGGTATACTCAGACATGAGTCCCTTGCTCACTGCTCCATCAGGATTCAAGCAAGCCGGGCCGACGATGCCTGAAATGGCAGAAACCGGTCCCCGGAAGCTTGTCTCCTTTCTGGTGAAGAATTGGCTTGGTAGTTTGGTCTGCCCTGTTCCCATGATGCACTGGGCCAGGGACAGACTAATTTGCATATAGCCAGGTTCTGAGCTGGGATGGGGCAGTGAGCTAAATAACGGTGATGGATCAAGCCCTGATCTTTGGACTGGGTAAGAGTGGTCTGCTTAATTCAGACACTCTGTTCATCACCACCCCCTTTTCTGAATCATTTTGTCCACCATAAGCGTGGAAGGGTATACTCAGACATGAGTCCCTTGCTCACTGCTCCATCAGGATTCAAGCAAGCCGGGCCGACGACGCCTGAAATGGCAGAAACCGGTCCCCGCAAGCTTGTCTCCTTTCTGGTGAAGAATTGGCTTGGTAGTTTGGTCTGCCCTGTTCCCATGATGCACTGGGCCAGGGACAGACTAATTTGCATATAGACAGGTTCTGAGCTGGGATGGGGCAGTGAGCTAAATAATGGTGATGGATCAAGCCCTGATCTTTGGACTGGGTAAGAGTGGTCTGCTTAATTTAGACACTCTGTTCATCACCACCCCCTTTTCTGAATCATTTTGTCCACCATAAGCGTGGAAGGGTATACTCAGACATGAGTCCCTTGCTCACTGCTCCATCAGGATTCAAGCAAGCCGGGCTGACGATGCCTGAAATAGCAGAAACCGGTCCCCGGAAGCTTGTCTCCTTTCTGGTGAAGAATTGGCTTGGTAGTTTGGTCTGCCCTGTTCCCATGATGCACTGGGCCAGGGACAGACTAATTTGCATATAGCCAGGTTCTGAGCTGGGATGGGGCAGTGAGCTAAATAACGGTGATGGATCAAGCCCTGATCTTTGGACTGGGTAAGAGTGGTCTGCTTAATTCAGACACTCTGTTCATCACCACCCCCTTTTCTGAATCATTTTGTCCACCATAAGCGTGGAAGGGTATACTCAGACATGAGTCCCTTGCTCACTGCTCCATCAGGATTCAAGAAAGCCGGGCCGACGACGCCTGAAATGGCAGAAACCGGTCCCCGGAAGCTTGTCTCCTTTCTGGTGAAGAATTGGCTTGGTAGTTTGGTCTGCCCTGTTCCCATGATGCACTGGGCCAGGGACAGACTAATTTGCATATAGCCAGGTTCTGAGCTGGGATGGGGCAGTGAGCTAAATAACGGTGATGGATCAAGCCCTGATCTTTGGACTGGGTAAGAGTGGTCTGCTTAATTCAGACACTCTGTTCATCACCACCCCCTTTTCTGAATCATTTTGTCCACCATAAGCGTGGAAGGGTATACTCAGACATGAGTCCCTTGCTCACTGCTCCATCAGGATTCAAGCAAGCCGGGCCGACGACGCCTGAAATGGCAGAAACCGGTCCCCGGAAGCTTGTCTCCTTTCTGGTGAAGAATTGGCTTGGTAGTTTGGTCTGCCCTGTTCCCATGATGCACAGGGCCAGGGACAGACTAATTTGCATATAGCCAGGTTCTGAGCTGGGATGGGGCAGTGAGCTAAATAACGGTGATGGATCAAGCCCTGATCTTTGGACTGGGTAAGAGTGGTCTGCTTAATTCAGACACTCTGTTCATCACCACCCCCTTTTCTGAATCATTTTGTCCACCATAAGCGTGGAAGGGTATACTCAGACATGAGTCCCTTGCTCACTGCTCCATCAGGATTCAAGCAAGCCGGGCCGACGACGCCTGAAATGGCAGACACCGGTCCCCGGAAGCTTGTCTCTTTTCTGGTGAAGAATTGGCTTGGTAGTTTGGTCTGCCCTGTTCCCATGATGCACTGGGCCAGGGACAGACTAATTTGCATATAGCCAGGTTCTGAGCTGGGATGGGGCAGTGAGCTAAATAACGGTGATGGATCAAGCCCTGATCTTTGGATTGGGTAAGAGTGGTCTGCTTAATTCAGACACTCTGTTCATCACCACCCCCTTTTCTGATTCATGTATATTCAGGCTGGCTTTCACAAAACCCGGCATGGATTGGGAATGGATATCAATTCCCATTAAGTGTCCAAATGCCTGGAAGTCAGGATATGCATACAGGTGAGTGTCTGGAGGCATATTAGAACACTGGAACGCCCCACAATTCGGCCCCCTGGTGGTGGGCACGAGAGCACAGGGAGCGAATCGTGACACTGCCATGCCACTAAGAGGTGTCATCAATATTTCGTTAACTATGGGAATCTTTCCTGAATACCTAAAAAAAAGGCATTCACGTGTCCATTATTAAAGGAAATAAACCGGGACCCACATGACCCCGAAAACTGCAGACGGATTACAAATGGACCTTTCCTGGCTAAACTGATAGAAAAAGCAGCATTCAACCAGATGTCACAGTTTATTGAAGAGAACTCCATACTTTCAGACTACCAGACAGGATTCCACCCAGGAAGAGGCACAGAATCTGCCCTCACTGTCATCTGGGATGACTTTAAAAACACAGTACTGCACTACTTCTGTTGGATCCCTCAGCTGCCTTCGACACAGTTGACCAAGACATTCTTATGCAAAGACTCTATGAAACTGGCATAGAGGGGACTGCTCTTGACAGGATCACATCATACCTTTAAAAGAGGACAAATGTAATATAGAATCCACCTTTCTTATCCAAACCGTACTTCACAAAAGGAAGGGTTCCTCAAGGCTCTTTCATCTCACCCATGCTTTTCAACATCTACATGAAGTCATGACCAGCAATGATTAATGAATTGCAGCTCACATACTATAACTATGCAGATCACTCACAAATACTCCTCAAACTGTAAAGCCCCAAAGACATTGGAAACTCAAAAAAATCTTCAGATGCCTCAAAGCCATTGATCAGTGGATGACAAAGAGCCATCTCAAATAAAATTCTTCCAAAACTGAAATACTCACATGTGGCGATTGGAAAAATGATGACCCACTCTACCCCTGGCCTGATGATCTGGGACCACCTCCTAAAGTATCTAAGGAAGTAAGAAACCTTGGAATTACTATATACTCCAAGTTATCAATGAATGCTCAAGTCGACAAAGTAGCAAGATCAAGCTTCATTCCTATGAAAACTCTGTGACCCACCTGGGATTTCCACACAAGGTCCAGTGCACTATCTCTCTTGTACTGTCTAAACTCGATTACGCCAATGGCCTTTACCATGGATCCTCTTTATCAACTATGAAAGGACTACAACAGATTTAAAACTCTGCTGCAAGGCTAACCTCATCTTACTACTATACATTTCTGACTAAACACTTTCTAAACTCTTCCTTCTTCTATTCCTTCATTATCATTTTCAATCCAACTAATAGACCCACAAGTTCACTGCTCAAATTAACTTGTATTAACCTTTACTAATCCATCACTAACCCATTTCTTAAATATTCTGCATGTGTTTCATAATTTAAATTCATCGTAATATTTGTATGGGGATAAGGCTGTTACTAAGGTATCTAATCTGTGTTGAAGTCTGGCAACAGGGCATGGCCCACTGTAGTTCATTAGAAAAATCTCCATCAACTGTCTCCAAGAGTCCTGATTTGGCCATATTCACCATGAAACAGGCTAGCCCTTGGTATTCCTCCAACTCCTTTTTTACTTGGGTGGCTGAGGCGACTGGGTATGGAGACAAGAGTAGATCATCCAAAGAGCATCTATCCCCAGTATTTCTCCTTTAAAACATCCATTACTATTAAAACTAATACTCTGCCAGAGATTTGAAGCATAGTTCAAACAGCAGTGGCAACAGAGGGAACCCCTGGCTGGTGGTCCCTACTGATGCATAACATTTCTATTAAAAAGTCCCCTCCCTCACCCCCAAGCATCCATCTCACAATAGCTTCATCAAATCCCACAAGGTCAAGTTGCTGGGTTGCTTTCATAAACATCCAGCCAAGACGGTCAAATGGATTTTTGGCATCCAGTGATAGTGAGACTAGCTGTTTTTGCTGTTTCTCTGTTATATCGATGAGGAGTAAGACCTGGTTTGTCTCCCTTTTATAAATCCTGATTTATGTGGATGGACTGGTTTAGGCATTATCTGTTCCATGCAGGCTGTAAATATACTTGAAGAGACTTTACAATCAGTGTTTAGGAGGAATATTGGTCTTTATGAGGATGGCATTTCCATATCCTTTCCCAGTTTAGGAATTAGGGCTATGATGACCTCCCTCATACTATTTGCCACACATCATCTACATTTGAAAGTGATAAATAATTCCTGTAGTGGTTCTAAAATAGCTGGGGCATATACTCTGCAAAAGAAGGCTTTGAACCAGTTAGGGTCAAGTACTTTATTTGTTTTAAGGTGCTTGGTCACTAGAAGTCTCTCATCATTGGTAATAGGGGAGTTTAATCTGTTTGTAATAACTTTGACATATGTATGTCTTTTTAAGTTGTCCTCTTGCTGCTCCTGAAAACGATGTTCCCTTGTATATAGTTGCTGCTAAAGATTGTGAGACACTTCTTGCTTATCACTGTCATTTGTTTTCCACTGCTCCTCCTGATCTTTCACTTGTAGCCATTCATTCACTGTGCAAATAGATGGCTAGCCAATCTATTCCCCATCTTATTTCCTCCATCCTAATATTTTTGGTCTGGTCTGTTTGGCATGTATTCTGCTTTTTCTAAATCTAGGACCTTTATCTGTCTCCCACTATGCATTATTTTACGCCAGTGTATTTTTATAATGTCCTTCAGAGGATATAATGGTGTCTGAAGGATTGCACTTGGTTCTCTCTTTCTTTCTTTTGTGGGCTGCTTCCTCTTTAAAGTAAGATAAACTGGTAAGTGTGCCTTCAAGGGATTTACTTGAATATTTAATTAGATTATTTTACGATCACATTTGGGAGCAAAGTAAATTATAAACTCACTAATTAATTTCTTTCAGCAGCTTTTTTTACTGCAGAATCTCTTCATAAAAATGGAACAAAGTTATGTTATGTTAGTGCTTATTTATAAAGCGCACGGCTACTCACTGGAGTGTCCCGACGCTGAGAGCTGAGCATACGTCACCTAACATCGAGCACACCGACCACGATCGAACGGCTTATTGCTGAAAAACCCACGTTTTAAGACTTTTCCTAAAAGTCAGAAGGTCTGCACTCTGTCTAATGGGGAGGGGAAGGCTGTTCCACAGCCGTGAAGCAACCACATGAAAAGATCTCCGACCTGTCCGAGACAATCTCACCCTAGGAGTGACAATCAAAAGTTGTGATGAGGATCTCAGGTTGCGCTTAGGGAAATAGGGCTGAAATCTAAGATAGGGTGCTCCAATCTTATGAAAGACTTTAAAAACCAGGACCAGAGCTTTAAACTGAATTATTTTCCGTACAGGAAGCCAGTGTAGTGATGACAGGAGCAGGGTGGTATGAGTTCTAGAGCCTACCAAAAAAATGGCTCTAGCTGCTGCATTCCGAATCACTTGTAGCCGGCCCAAAAGATATTCAGGCTGGCCGAGATGCAAGGAATTCACATAATATAGTCTGGATATTATTAAGGCCTGGACCACTGTCTTCCTGTAAGGGATGGACAGCAAAGGGAGAACGTTTCGCAACATTCTCAACAGCCCGAAGCATACCCCTGCTACCGAGTGTATTTGAGCCTTCATAGAAAGAGTTGAGTCCAGCTTAATTCCCAAATTTTTCACCTGAGAAACAGCTGACACAGGAGGTGACATTTCCGGGGGCCACCATTCGGACCAAGTGTCGGGTGGCCGGTGCTCAAAAAAGATAATCTCTGACTTCTCTGAGTTACATTTAAGATGGTTATAACTCAGCCAAGAGAAGACTTTAGTGAGGCAGATGTTAATCAAGTTGCCATCAAACTCTACTCCTTTCTCGCAAGTGAACAGCAGCTGAGTGTCGTCAGCATACAACACTATCTTGGCACCAAATTTCTCAGCAAGAGTGGCCAAAGGGGCCATGTACAGGTTAAATAATGTGGGGCTCAAGATCGAACCCTGAGGCACCCCCACATTCAGCGAAGGAATCCCTGCCGAGAAAGGAGGGGTCCAGATGGTTTGAGAGCGATTGGCGAGAAAGGACGTAAACCAACTCAACACCGTGCCTCCAATACCGCTGTTATTAAGTCTTTGCAGTAATTTTGAATGAGGCACGGTGTCAAAGGCTGCGGAGAGGTCCAACAACAACAAAACGGCATTGCCTCCTCTTTCCAATGTAGCTTTAATGGTTTCTGCCACTTCCAGTAGAGCTGTTTCAGTGCTAAAATTGGCACTAAAACCCGACTGGCTAGAGTGTAACAGCGCCTCAGTCTCCACATAATTTGTTAAGACATGATTTACAATTTTTCTTAGACTTTCGAAAAGAAAGGCAGAAGGGATAAAGGCCTGTAATTGCAGACTACCTCAGGATCAGCCAGTGGTGTTTTGAGTAGTGGAAGGATTTTAGCATGTTTCCACAATTGTGGCATCATCCCTTCACGCAGGGCGGCCTCCAGGATAGAGTTCACACAGGGATTAATCACATCCGCCAATGCGGATAAAACCTTTGCCGGACAAGGATCAGTGGGCGACCCTGATTTCAAAGTTTTCATGAACACCGAAGACTGTTCGAGAGTCAACTCCGGAAACTCCTTAAGGGAGGCACTCGGACTGGGGCCCACCACTCGCTGGTCACCCTCAGTGACCTCCAAACTAGTTGTAGGAGCTTCAAAACAATCCTGAATCAGTTTAATTTTTTCATAGAAGAAGAGGGCCATTCGTTCCGTCCAATCTCTTGTAGGTGTAAACGGTTGGCTCATAGCCGCCGGAGAGGAGAAGTTTTTTACAACATTAAACAAAGTTTTATTTTTATTAGCCGCCAGGTCAATTTTTGTTGACAGGAAGAATTTCTTTTCCTCACGGACTTTCTTATAGTGAATTTTCAAGGCCAATTTATAAGTCAATTTATCTGAAGGATGGTAGCTCCTCTGCCATTCTCTTTCGAGATGTTTGCAATACCTTTTAATATCCCTTAAGGCCTCAGGGAACCAAGGGGCTGAGACTCGAGTAGTTTTAGCCTGTTTTTTTCGAGGGAGGAGCCAGTTCATAGGCTTGTTGCTGTAACCATCCCTCTAAGGTCATCACATCTTGTTCTAGATCACCACTTAAGGGGATCGGTTGCTGTTGCAGCGCGCACTGGATGGCCTCAGGTGTCATCAAATGAAATGGTCTAACACAGTGTCTAACCTTGGTTATATTAGGTAATTGGGGCCTTGCTACATCTCTACAAATTTTTTAAATTAATCAAGAAATGATCGGACCAGGTTAAGGCTAAGGGAGCATCTATATAAATCTGATTGGAGGAAAACACCAGATCTAGTATATGCCCTATATCGTGCGTAGGAAGACCTACAAAGAGGGTCCGATTAAAAATCTCAAAAGATTCACACAATCTTAAGGAATCGGGCTTGAAATGTTAATCCATATGGATGTTAAAATCCCCCAAAACCATAGAGTGACTGTATTTAGTTACAATAGGGGAAATGGCATGGCTAATAGAGTCCAGAAAATATTTCGCCAAACCAGGTGGCCGATAAATTACTGCAAAGTCACAAACAGAACAGTATATCATATGGAATATATATCAAGGGTGAAAAATAGTGCAAAAACCAAACAGAAACAGGTGTATATAGAAAAATATTCACTTTTTATCTTGGAATTTGATCGAGGGTACTTCTACATAATACATGCAATGAAACAAGAAGGTGACAATAAAATACTTTAGACCTTCACTGTAACAATTGCAAACACTTTTCCCACAGTGGAAGTCAAACAAATGTCTGGGAAAGAAGTGTGTAAGTCGACGTTTTGGTCCCTTCTTTTTCATTGATGAGACCATCTTCAGGACTGACAAGTATTAAAGTTGTCGACACCTATTACAATGCAGAACAAAAATAATTACTATTTATTCCGACATATATTATACAAATATGAACACAAAAACAATATATCACCCGTCTAGATGTTGCACAATTACATGATTAATTCATTAAAAAAATGATATACATTCCATAAATGTATTCCAAAATCATTTACAAATAAGTAAACTGTGACCTTATTTGAAATGTCTCAAAATGTCATCTTCGTTTTATCATCTTATTACGTAGTTCAAGATGTTGATTTTGATGAGCTTGTTAGGGACATGGTTCAAGTAGCCATATACATTTCTGAACTGAAATATCTGTTAATTTTGTCTCTTGGTTGCCATATCAACTACCAGATATTCTTCTAGCAACGCTGTAGCATTCAGAATTTATGAGTAGAATGAACAAGTCTGTTAATGATGACTTTGTTATTTCTTAGAATCATCCACATTATTTATCTTTCTAATCAAATGCGAACAATCTTCGTTTAGAGTCTTTTAAAGCTGCTGTTAAATTATGCTGGTTGTTTCATACATCGATCTATTGGCTTTTAGCAGACTGTCATTATCATATTGAGATACAACTTTGACTAGGTTGTTTCAAGAACGAGCTCGAGAGTCTCACACAAACATACCTGAATTTAAAAGTCGTATAACTAGGCTTGATATCTTCAGAAGTTTAAAACCTGCCTTGAATTAATCTGTTTGGTATGAAACAACAAGAAAAGTATGCTTTAGTCTATTTACTATTTGGAAAGAAGAATCGGATGAAGTCTATTTATAAAAGCATACAAAGCGTTTTTTTACCTTAATTGCATCCAGTGAGCACGTATTCACAATGTTCGGCGTATTAGTAAAAGTAAAGTAAGGACAGCGGAAGAAGCGATTCGTAGTGGTAATGTTTTCAGCGAAACAATTCAAGTTGTATTTTAAGTCTGTAAGATCAAGGACAAAACACTAATTCAAAAAAAGGGAACTTGGTTCTAAATAATAAAGCGGGCATGAGGTCTTGAGCAGCTTACTTGTTTAAATGACTAGCGTATTTATAGAAAACTAGCAGCCCGTCCCGACGTTGTCCGGGTATGAAATAGAATGTGTGTAATGTGTGTATTTGGCAAGGGCAATTTATTGTAAAATCTCACGGTAGACACATTTTTTTGTTTTATTAGAATAGGGACGGAGAAGGGCCAGCTGCAGCCCTGGTTGAAGTTAGCAGGCGCGTGTAATTGGTGTAGTGATCTGCCGCCTGAGCCCGGCTACAGCCCTGTTTGATGTTAGCAGGCGCGTGTAATGTCGTTGAATGAGAGAGTTATCAGCCACGGGTAAATCCGTTTAATGAGAGAGTTCAGTGACAGCGAGTAGGAGAGGCTGCAGTAATTGTCCCCGCAGACACGCTCATTTGCGTGTTCCCCCGCTTGAGGCCCAGATGCAGGCCTGTTTGATGTTAGCAGGCGGGTGTTCCCCCGCTTGAGGCCCAGCTGCAGCCCTGGCTGATGTTATCAGGCGCGTGTAGTGTACTGATCCGCCGCCTGAGCCCGGCTAGAGCCCTGGTTGATGGTAGCAGGCGTGTCTAATTTCGTTGAATGAAAGAGTTCAGTAACTGCGCGCAGGAGAGGCTGCAGTAATGTTACTTACCAGGCCTCCAGCTGAACGCGTTTGTCATGCCCCCAGCACATGGCCACAGCAGACCGATCTTCTGATTAATGTACGACCCACATGGCATGAAGGGCGGAACGTAGCACCCCCCCCAGCGTTTCTCACGCCCCCAGCGTGCCCCTTGATGCGGTGCAATTGCGTTCACATGGCATGAAGGCCGGACACCCGCCCCCAGGGTTTCTCATGCCCCCAGCGTGTCACGCCCCCAGCGTGCCCCTTGATGCTGCGCAGGAACGTAATTGGCGCTTGTATGTACGACTCACATGCATAAAGGGCAGACACATGCCCCCAGCGTTTGTCACGCCCCCAGCGTTTGTCACGCCCCCAGCAAACGCCCACAGCCCACGATGTGATGGCCGTACCACACGCCCCCAGCATTAGTCACGCCCCCAGCCCACACCCACAGCACAATGCAGACACGCCCACAAGGGACTACTTTGCTGGCACGGTTCTTTTACCTTTTAAATGTATATGGTGTCCTACAGTACAATTGTATGTCTTGCACTGTATGATTGTGATGAACACCACTGTTTCTTGAAAAGTGAATAAAAACAATTTAAAAAAAATTTATATGGTGGCCGTCTGCATAGCCTATGTCCTTCTGCTGCAACTGCCCTTTCCAACACTGTATTGGGTGTTGTGATTGGTGCTGTGGTTACTGAGATTACCCGCCTCAAAGGTTTGGGCTCTCTCTTTATAATATTAGTATGGATGGGGCACAGTTTGTTTATGAAGGCATAAAGATATATTCTCACCTTATTATAGCTGGTCGGTAAATGTTAGCAGTCTTTGGCGTATTGTTAAAGCGATATACGAAGACAGCAACCAGGTGTGCCCGCGCGACTATGTGCTTAGCAGAAGCAGTTACATTTATTTCTTTAGTCTGCAAAAATCAAAGACAAAAGGAATTTAATTTAATTAAGTAGTTATTCATGGATAAAAGGTAGCTCGCTCATCTAAACTACCAAATAGTTATTCAACCTCCGATTTCTATCCGCATTTAGGAACTTGGGGAGCAGTAAGTCTTGTATCGAACTGAGAAGCAGTGAAATCTGGCTTTTTAAACTGTTTGGAGCGCAAAAGAGGACTTTTTGTTATCTGACCTAGCTAACATCAACCATCTGTGAATGTCGACGCAAGCGGCAGCCATCTTTGCATGTAGACGTTTGTTATTGGCTACTAAACTATCCTCAATCTCATGATGCTAATCTATGTCAAACGCTAAGTGGGGGCTAATTTTCTACGTTATTTCGTACTGATTTGCTGAGTAGAGTCCATACTATCTTATTATATTTATATCGAATATCAGCAGTTGGTAATGGCAGCCATCGTTGCATATAGTCGATGTACATAGCTATTCGAGCCCCTTTGATTTCATGATATTATTCTTTTATAACCGCCGGGCACCTTGATAGAGCCAACCGCCTGTTCGTAACCTTACTGATTGACTTTGAAAGTCTTTGGCATCTTATGTAAAATCGGTACCTCAGCCTGTAAGGGTACGTTTTTTAGGTCGGAAGGATGCTTCCCCTGCCATTCAAGGGGGGGGTTGGGTTTCCTCCAGCTAGGTCTTAAATAAACCTGATGGACTTTATCGATAGCCTGGGAGATTAGAGTAGTCCAAGGAGTATCAAAAAAGGCATAATCATAGGACCCCCCCCACAAAAAGGCACTCTACTTCCATTGAATCAACAGGTAACAGTATGCAATTTTTTTCTTACTGCATACTCTAGTCATGTCCATCTTGGATACTTCATATAGTGAGGTTAACCAATAGGAGTGGTTAGGTGGAACTGGATCCATCCAATATTTTCAAATTTGCCTCCTAGCCATTAAAATTGCGTAGAATAACAAAAGATCTAGCAGGGCCTACGATGTTGCTATTGAGGCCGAAGAATACCTGGGGCAAGTCTATATGGATTGATACTTTCAAGATGCTCTCAAGAGCCATAAAAACCAGGAAATCAGAACTGAAAAATTAGATGTGGGACCAACTCCACAAAAGCTGCGCCCTTAGAGACAGCGCTGCCTTTTGGGCAGTTATTAAATCTCCTTTCCTTTCTGATTCTAGACTTACTCCCAAAATCGATGTGGCAATTGATGAAGCGACTTGGGTTGATCATTTTGCTCGTATTTTTGGTCTTCCTTCTAAGGCCTATGAAGTAGCCAACTGTCAAGATACGACTGATTCAGAACTCAACAAAACCCCCTATCCCGTAGCCCTTGATATTACCCATGGTGAGGTGGTTCTTGCGCTGCAGGCTAGCAAAAATGGAAAGGCGCCAGGTCCCGATGGGGTTTCAATTGATTTCTTTAAATTTAATCCAGAATTGTGGTCCCCAATTCTAACCAGAGTTCTGCAGGCTTCATGTGCGGTGGGGCTTGTGGACTCATGGTCGGAATCTATATTGGTCCCCATCTTTAAAAAGGGGATCGTCAACTCCCATTGTGCTATCGCCCGATCTCTTTGCTGGATTCTCTTGGAAAAGTGGCGGGCCGAGTCATCCTTGAACGTCTCCACCATTGGGCGGATGACAAGAGAATCCTATCAGACATACAATTCGGGTTTCGGGAGGGGCTTGGTACTACTGAACAAGCCCTAAACTTAACTCTACTGATGGGTAAATATGTCAGCGCGAAGGGAGGAGCTTTACATTTTGCGTTTGTCGACTTATCTGCAGCTTTCGACTGCGTCTGCCACTCGAAACTATGGTTAGTTCTGCGGGAAATCAGGGTGGAGCAGCCTCTTCTTGACTTCCTCCACCAGCTATACTCAGACGCCACAGCCAGAGTGAGGTATGGTGTTGGGGGGGAATTAACAGCGTCATTTGGGGTAGAGAGGGGGGTCAGACAGGGCTGTGTCCTGGCACCCTTTCTATTTACACTCTATACCAATGGCCAGGAGTGGGCCATGGTAAAAGGATGCCAGGACCTTCCCACCATTAACAAACGCCCAATACCGGCCCTGCTCTATGCCGACGACGCTGTTATACTAGCACGTACCCCCGAAGAATTACAACGTGCCCTCGCAAGATATAATTCTTTCATGATTAATTTGGATTTGAATATTAACATCAAGAAAACTTTGTCATGTCCTCTGGTTCAGGAACAAAGAAAACTAAGACCATCTTTTTAAATAATGCTAAACTCGAGAGCACAAACACATACCCATATCTGGGTATAGTAATAGACCACAAAATTTCCTGGAGACAGGCCATCGAGTCCAGGAAATTGCTCTTTATGAGGGCCACCGTAGCGTTAGTAAATTTCGCACAAAGTTTGGGAAGAAGGCGCCTCATAGAACTTATTGAGATCTATAAGGCCAAATATATAGGCGTTGCAATTTACGGCGCTGGAGTATGGGGCTATGGAAAGATAGACGCTTTGCAGAAGGTCTAAAATAGTTTTCTAAGGTATCTTCTTGCCGTTCCTCAAGGTACCTCATCCTTTTCGTGGCATTAGGAATTGGGCCTTCCTTACTTGACAGACATTGTCAAAATACAACCTCTTCTTTTATGGCATCGAATTTGGACGTCAGATAAAACTACTTTCTGCCAAGGGTTCATACAAGATTTTATTTCTTTAGATCACGCACACAAGATTGGGTGGATTGACTATGTTAAAAGTTTCTTGCACGATCTGGGTATGGAAAAATATTTCTATTCTCCACCCTTAATCCTAGAATTGTCTAGAAAGGTATTTAAATTGCAGTGCTTAACACACTTTGAACAACTGCGGTTAGCCCAAGAAGCCAGTAAATCGTCAGTCCAACACTCGCTGCTAATACAAACAACCCTGACAATTTAACCCTACCTAACTTTTAAGTTCTCTGGTTACGAAAGATTTTTATTAACAAGGTTTAGGTTGAATTATATCTATCGTTTAGTAAGCTTTCAAAAAATAAATAATTTGGCTACAGTACTACCGCCTTGCCCATGTGATGATGTTTCAACCCAATCCACAATCCATACTATTTTATTTTGTAAATTTTATATTGAACCAAGAAGGTTCTGGCTGATCCCGTTATTAAAAACCATGGGTCTTCGAAGATGCAGACCTGCACTCATCTCCTTGCAAAAATTGGATGAGGAGTGCAAAACGAAAGTAATAGTTACATTTCTGAAATTCATTGTCAGACATAGATCAAATGTAGAGTAGAATTGATCATACCACCTCAGGACTTCATCTTTTTTACTGTATGTGTTGTTATATTGCTTTTAAAGGACTGTTTATTTGTATTTGATGAATTGTAATACTTTTTAATGAACTTTTTATCTTAATGTCTTATAGAGCCTCGTATTCTTGATATTACTCGGTGCTTGAAAAATATTTTATGTACTTTTATGGTTTTGCACTAACTGAAAACCGAATAAAGAAATTTCCCAAAAGGAAGAAATGGAGGGGCAGTCCTTAAACATATGTATGTCTGATGCTTCTGCCATGCCACATTTATTACAAACTTTTCCTTTAAAAAATGTTGATAGTCTGAGAGGGGATAGATAGGCTCTATGAGCAGTGAACAGATGGTTCTGCTTCAGCCAGGCAGATTTGACTAATCTGAAAAGAGTTTTAAATGACTCTTGCCATAAAAGATCAGACTGTATGTCCATCTGCTCCCCCCATAGCTCATCTGCAAGCTTAAATACCCCATCCACTGCCTCTTCAATTGCCCAATACCACACTGAGGCCTCTTTTACCCACATGCCTCACAACTAGCTGTTTTTCCAGGTTGCTAACCTTACCAAATGATATGTTCCGACTAAGTTGGGCTTGTACCCAGCTTTATAGCTGGATATACTTAAATCTAGAGAGACCTGTCCCTACTCTCTCGCTTAGATCTTCCCAGGAGACAAAAGTATCTTCACTGATCAGATCTCCCCACACTGTAATCCCAGCGTCTCTCAATGGTGTCGTCAAACTATCCTGGAGGCACTCTGGCGAACCTGGATAATCCCAGAGTGACGCTAGATTTGAAAAGTAATTGAACCCCACCTTTTTTCTTACTCTAGCCCAATCGACTAAAGGACCTTAAGTTTGACCTTTTAAAAAAAAATGTGGTCCCCAAACCTAAACATAAATCCTTCTTCAGGTAAACCAGCACCCCTTAACATGGCCCGGAACATATCTCCTCCCCCTGTACTCACGGGCATTTTCAGCAACATTCGCGAATATGAAAGCTGAAAGGCCCAAGCATAATATTGCAGATCAGGCTGCGCCAGTCCCCCTTACTCTCTCTTTCGTCTGAGCTTCTTCCAGGCTAACCTAGTCAATCTGTACCTCCAGATAAAGGAATTTATCTCTTGTTGGAATTTGTCTATCTGAGATTTATCGAAAAACAGAGGGATTGTATTAAAAAGAAATGTGAGCTTAGATAGGATTGTCATTTTAACAAAATTAACCCTCCCCAAGATGAATAATGGGAGGTGAGCCCACAATTTCATCTGTTTCTGACATTCTTTGAAGACTCGATCTAGATTGAATTTTGCGATTTTCCCTACATCCTGTACAATTCTAACCTCCATATACCGCATGGTGGAACTGACCTGGAATTGTGTACCTCTGATATTCCACGGCATTATTTCGGTGTTACTGGAGTTGATTTCATACCTTGAAACTTGTCCAAATTCCTCTGCCAGTTTTATAACTGTCGGGAAAGCTGTGTCCAAATCTGCCATCAGTGTCATGATGTCATCCGCATATAGGGCCACCCTCTTCTCCCACTCTCCATATTTAAAAGAGGTGATGTTGGAATCTTCCCTAAGTCTTTGTGCGAAGGTTCTATATACATGTTGAAGAGCAGAGGGGAGAGAGGGCAACCGTGTCGCGGTCCCCTGGTGATCTTAAATGTGTCAATCAAGATTCCATTGACCAGTAATCTAGCTGTTGGGCCTGGTATAAAAGCTGGATGGTACGACGAAATTGGTCCCCAAAATTAAATTTTGCCATGACTTCCGACAGGTAGCCCCAATTCACCCTATCAAAAGCCTTGGTTGCGTTTAGGGTTAGGAGTGCCAGAGGGAGAAAAAAGGTGGAGGCAATATCAATTGCACCGACCAGATCGTTTGTGAGGTCTGCTAAGTGACGTCCTTTGACAAACTCTTTTTGGTCTTGGTGGAGAATACTGTTAGCCACCACCCCCAACCTATTTGCCTAAATGGAAGAAAAGAGTTTATAATCTGTGTTTAAGAGTGATATTGGTCGATATGACCCACAGCTAGTTGGATTTTTGACGGGTTTCAGGATTATTACCACTGTCGCGTCGTTCCACGAACAAGGGGGATTTGCTCCCTCCAATAGTATCTTATTGTATAGTTGGGTAAGTACTGGAATCATAATATCTTGTAGGGATCGATATAACTCGCCTGGTAGCCCGTCAGGCCCGGCCGCTTTACCTCTTTTCCCCTCTGCTATGACCTTCCTCACCTCCTCTTCTGTAATATCACGTTCCAGGTCTATTTGTTGGTTAGGAGTAATGGCTGGTAGAGTGGCCCCCCCATAACCAAAGCTTTACTTTAGTGCTGTCTTCTATGGAGGTCTCTTTATAAATACCTTGGAAATAGTTTAGGAAATCCATACCAATATCTTTGTATGAGGAGCGGCTAGATAGCTCATCTTCTTGTTTTATTTCTTTTTTTTGGTTTCGCAACTGACCTGTTTTAACTTTCCAGGCAAGTAATTTGTCTGCCCCTTCTCCATATTCAAGGTGGGAGATCTTACTCGCTTCCCACCTGTGCATAAGTCTCTCTTGAAGGATACCCTCCAACTCTTTTTTTAAGTGATCCTGCTTTTCCAGATCCTCTTTCAGGCCAATACCGGTTTGATTATTCATTTTACTCTCAATTATCCTCATTTCTGCTTCTAAAGTCAAGGTCACTTCCCCATATTTCCTCTCTCTATAACTTGATAACTTGCTTTGTTAGTAATACAGCCTCTCCAGAAGGCTTTCAAGGTGTCCCAAACTATTGTGATGTCGGCTGTACCTAAGTTATTTTCTAGGAAATGCTTAGTTTCAGTGAGAAGAAAAGTAATCTCTACCTCCTCAAGCAATATTGTTCGATCAAATGACCAAGTTCCAATATGCTGTGGCTGTTTGCAGTCAATAATTAAAAGGATTCCTGAATTATCTGAAAGATGTGATGGAAGGTATTCGATCTCCTTGACTCGATCTTTTAAACTATAACTAAGCTGAATGTAGTCAGTTCTTGACTTATGTCTGTATTGCAGATTTCTGAAAGATGTTCCTAGTTGCTCTCCCGACTTTCCCTCCATATGTCACATAGCCGTAATTGGGCCATCGTTGTCAAAAGAGACTTCCTAGACCTGGAGGGGACTGCTGCTCTACAGTTTGGAGATTTATCCAGTTTGAGGTTTAATACGATGTTAAAATCTCCTACCCATATCACTGGTTCCGGAAAGTCGAGGAGATGGGAATGGATGGCATTGAGATGTGAAGCATCATGGCAATAAAAATAAGTTTGTGGCCATTGCTAGGGCTTTCGGGATCTGCAGCCCCAAGTAATATATTCCCATTAGATAGTGTAATTGAATTGAACTATGCCTATGAAATGTCCCAAACAGTTTTGATGTCCACCAAACTCCAGACACAATTTTACAAAACTTGCTTCTTTCTTTATTACATGCCGGATAGAATAGCGAAATGGGGGACAGGCCAGAGTACTTGCTGCCCTAGGTGTAAATTGTATAGTGCTGATTGCATACACATTTTCTCCTCCTTTGAGGAATTAAAAGAGATTAAACAAGAAATAGAGAAATTCATTTCTACAATTTTAAACAATTCAATTACACTATCTATTGGGAATATATTACTTGGGGCTGCAGATCCCGAAAGCCCTAACAATGGCCACAAACTTATTTTTATTGCCATGGCAGTTTTCAGACTTTGAATTGCCTCTGCATGGCGTGATAACAATGCTCCATCATTCCAACACTGGTTGGCAAGATTTCTTGCTATCGCCAATGTTTAAATTGCCATTTATAACCGCAAGGGCAAGACACGATGGAGAAAAGGCCTACAAATTTGGTCTCCCCTGATAACTTGGCGCCAAAACCTTGGCTTCTCAGAGTGAACCACACCACACTACACCCATAAGAGCCGCTAAATAATAATTGGATCTGGTTATCCCAAGGCAGAACTGGGCAACGCCAGGTATTCTTATTTTAATTGGTTTTTGTTTTTTTTTAGTTGGTTATTTTTCTGATTTAATTTTATTTGTTTTGGCAGCTTGTACGCTTTGACAAAACTACATAATCCATATCCCGTGCTCTCCATCTTCTGTAAAAAATCGTTTTCTCTTTGCTTATTTTGTTTGCTTTCTCTTTTTCTTTTCTGGGGTGTGTGATATATATAAGCCGCTTTTTGTACTGTTTTCCCTGTGTTATAATTAGGCTGTGGGGTTTTAGGTTTAAACCTATATTAACTGATAAAACCCCACTGAAAGAGAAATAGCCCTCACCAGTGAAAACATATAAACACTAAAAAAACTCCTGCACAACCACAAACTAAATGCCATTCAAAGAAAGGAAAAAGAGAGTGAAAGAGTCATTTATTTCCGTCCTGACGGGGCCAATACAATGTAACATTAGCAGTAACAAAGCCTGGGCTAACATTATTCTGCTTGAGTTTTGTTGTTTAGGGATGCCACTAAAACATTGTTTCTTCATCCTTTTCCCTTTTTCAGTTTTGTGGTCTTTGGTCTAAAGATGCAGGGTTTAGAAGCATGTTTTAGGTCTCTTTTAATTATTTTATAAATTGTAGAGAATCAGGAAATATCAAAATCATATCTGATATTTTGGCTGCGTTTGATTCTTTCACTGATCGGTAAAATGGCTTGTTTCATAAGAATCTTTCCTAATCTGTGTAATCACATTTACCCACAGAGAATGGGTAAAAACCCTTAATACATCAGCCTACAGTTTTTAGTGGGTCAGTATTGACAGTAGGTGAATTGCCAACACCTCAGGCTTTAAACATTTAATGCAAGGTATAGTGACAAGTATTTGTATAAAGAGTGCTATCAACAAGCATCTGGGATAGTGATGAAAACATGACACCAAACTTTTGGAAAACATGGAGTGTCACTTGGAGAGCTCTGCAAAAAATGTTTATTCCAAGTTCAACAAGGATTGGAGTGATATTGTTTGTATTTGCAGTGATTCTTCAGCTACATATATGAAAAAGTTGTGTGATGACCTGTCAACATTGATTCCTGAGCTGAAGTGATTCCCTGTAGGAGATCCTTGCCACTTGTTAGATGGTATGTTGAAAGCATCTTTGCAGTCTTCAGGGTTAATGAGGGATGCTATTGCCTTTTTAGTCCATTCTGGTGCACTGTTTCCTTATGCACAGGAACTAAAACGCAAATATTTATAATTTTGTGCTTTGTGTGGCATCAAAGAAAGAACTAAAAAAATTTGAGAAGGGTCAAAGGAGATATATTTAAAGACCTATCATCCCATCTCCAACAACAGTCACTTATATACCAAAAGGGATGAAAAGGTCTGGAACGTGTGGTAACACAAAGAAACTACAAAAGAAGTGGATACTAGAGTGGCAGTTGGCCGAGATATTCCCATCAAACCACCCTAACTTGGCGGAGTTTCATCATATGGGATATTTGTAGGAGCACCCGACTCTACCGCCCAAACCATCAGCTGATGGTGCGGGAGTGGATGAAGATCTTACACTCGTGCCAAACTTACACTCGTAGAGTGGTGATGGAAGTGTATGTGCAGTGCTGTGGTGAGAAAATGTTAAAATTAGCGACTCAGACAAGAGCACATTTAATAAAGAAAGTCCGAGTGTTAAAGTTAAAAACACGCCAGGTAGTTGGAGCTAATGACTACACTATGGCGCTGTGCAGGTGGTCAACATGTTTCAGCCCTCTAGACGTATCGTCAGGCTTTCGTCAGGACCAAGGATTTAAAGCTACTGCCACTAAAAGTGAATTATAATAAAGTGAAGTGAAAACATAATTAAATGCAATCAGCTACCATGAACTTGGAGCCCCAATGTCCATATGTAGAGGGTATTTTCCTTTCACAATCCAAGCTTTGCAAGGAAGTGGACCTCACCTCACCCGGCAACCGCTCGGGAATATGAGGCCCCGCTCTGTCCGTCGGTACCTCTCGGACGCCTGAGAGAGGTACCGACGGACAGAGCGGGGCCTCATATTCCCAAGCGGTTGCCGGGTGAGGTGAGGTCCACTTCCTTGCAAAGCTTGGATTGTGAAAGGAAAATACCCTCTACATATGGACATTGGGGCTCCAAGTTCATGGTAGCTGATTGCATTTAATTATGTTTTCACTTCACTTTATTATAATTCACTTTTAGTGGCAGTAGCTTTAAATCCTTGGTCCTGACGAAAGCCTGACGATACGTCTAGAGGGCTGAAACATGTTGACCACCTGCACAGCGCCATAGTGTAGTCATTAGCTCCAACTACCTGGCGTGTTTTTAACTTTAACACTCGGACTTTCTTTATTAAATGTGCTCTTGTCTGAGTCGCTAATTTTATCATTTTCTCACCACAGCACTGCACATACACTTCCATCACCACTCTACGAGTGTAAGTTTGGCACGAGTGTAAGATCTTCATCCACTCCCGCACCATCAGCTGATGGTTTGGGTGGTAGAGTCGGGTGCTCCTACAAATATCCCATATGATGAAACTCCGCCAAGTTAGGGTGGTTTGATGGGAATATCTCGGCCAACTGCCACTCTAGTATCCACTTCTTTTGTAGTTTCTTTGTGTTACCACACGTTCCAGACCTTTTCATCCCTTTTGGTATATAAGCATCAAAGAAAGAGTCATCTCAACTGTGTCCCTTAGCTGATGGTTCTCACTCCAAGGGGCTATGAATGCTATATTATTATTGTGGCAAGCGTTTACAGAATGTTTGCTGAGTGATGGTGCCAAGGGCAAGAAATGTGAGAATCTCTGCATTATTAGATTTTTACAGGAAAACATAACTTCTGTAGTGGACATAATAAAAAAAACTAGAGTTTGAAAACACCCTTGTCTGCCAAGGGTTCAGCATAATTGGTGTAGATGTGAAACCTCTCCTGAGAGTAGGATGGGCGACACCTTTAGTGACTTTGGCACTGCAACCAGTATTGGCAGGGAAAGCTATGTCAGTGACCAGAGTTAACAAAGTGTGTACTGGCTGTTTTGGAGTTGCCCGTCTCAAGTGCCAATGTTGAGAGGGTCTTTTCACAGAAGTTTACATGAGATGGAAAGGGCGATCGCACATGACCAAAGACTCACTGAAGTATTGTATGGTGTATTACAATAAGTTTAATTTGCAAAACTCTATTTGGACCTCGTATATACTAAAATCAAGCAATAATAAAAGCAAACCGTTCCATAAACACCGGAAAAACACTTTTCCTGTGGTTTTTAGTGGCGTGAAAATGTGTAACCACTGACAACAACTGTTTTTAAAGGTATTGAAAACACTGGAAAAAACCCCACCAGAATTTACCAAAAAATAGAAACTGAAAACAGGAAAGCCTAGTTATAATGGTACCTGTATCTTTCTGTCCTGGTGGGTGGGGGGTGGGGGGAGTTGTGGGGTAAAAATTACAGTGGCTGTAAAATTGAATAAAGATATTTAAAAAAGAATCTTGACGTGCACCTGTAGTTTTGTACTACCAATGAAGTTTAGGACACAGGTACACGTCGGGACATAAACTGCAAAATCAGTCTTGCAGTTGAAGCTCCCAGAAATGGCTATATCTTGGGAACTGAAAGGTGTTTGATAATGAGTTTTATTTGTTCCAAATTTGCATGCTCTACATGTAGAACATTTTCGGAACCCTTGCGATGGTTGAAGCCACATAGTGTTCTGTCTGGCTTCTGGGCTGCTTTTGTCCAAAACAGATCCCATACTTTTTGCTCTTCTAAAAGTAATCATAGGGGTGCTGGGTAATTTAGAACCCAGTACCACATCAGTTAACACTATGGGCCAGTTTTCTTTATAATAGTCCTGATTTTACTTTCTTCATCACTGAATGCAGTAATTAACCTAGGACATTCTTTGATCCCATTGTTGTCTTTATTGACTAGATTCATGTCAGGATTTTCAGTGCCATTTAGATTGGAAAGAAGTAGGCTTTCTCTAGGTCGTAAGTTGGCTTTGGCTATAGCCTGATTAAGAATGACATCAGAATATCCGTGCACCTTTAATCTTGCCATCATGTCTTTCAAACACATTTCAAAATCACTAGTGGAGCTGCATATTCTCTTAAGTCTCAAAATGGTTTTCTGAAAAGGGTGGTCTCTATTCTGGCATTTTTATGTAAACTTTCACATTTAGAAATTCTATTTCACATTTACTAATATGGGACGTGAAATTGAGATTGAGGGAATTGTCATTTATCTTTTCCAAAAAAAGTGAAGCCTCCTCCTCATCTCCTTGCCATAAAATGAAAATTTCATCGATTTAACGAAGATATTTTACTATCTTTTCATTGACCCATACCCGATGTTTTTTGTTTAGGACCTGTTCCTCCCACCAGCCAACGTGTAAACACGCATAGCTGGGGAGAAACAGGATCCCATCGCCACACCTCTGAGTTGTTTAAACAAATCTTTTCCAAAGAGAAAGAAATTGTTGTGGAGACACCATTCAATAGGACTGATAATTGTTGTGGAGACACCATTCAATAAGACTGATAATGACCTTATTGTGTTCATGATACTCATACAATCTTCTGCCCAAAAAATGTTCAACAGCTGTCAACCCATTTGCATGATCTATGCTGGTATATAAAGACTCTATGTCTAAGGTTATTAACAACATGTCATCATTCCACTCTAGTTCTCTAATTTTCTGAAAAAAGTCGCTGGTATCTCTGACATAACTAGGTAGATTTTTTACCATGTCCTGCAGAAAGAAATCAATTTATTGACCGACCTGTTCACTGGCGCTCTTAATGGCCGAAATGATCGGTCTTCCTGGTGTTGGAACTGTACCTTTGTGAACTTTCAGAATTAAAGATAGCACAGGAAGAACAGGGAAATCATTATTCATGAATTTGAATTCCTCCAATGAAATCAAACCTTCTCTGCGCCATTTAGATAACAGTTTAAGTAGAGTCTCTTTTGCCTTTGCATATTCTTTATGTGTCGTTTTTTCATAGCAGTTGACATCCCTCAATTGCCTATTGGCTTCATTGATGTATTCTTTCTTGGGCCAGATGACTAAATTGCCACCTTTGTCTGAATGCTTTATCACAATTTCTGTATTTTCATTCAGTTTTTTCATAAGATTGATGTAGTCTGATTGCTTACGATGACATTTGTTTTTGTTTTTACCTCTGGTGGTTCTATAGAGTTGCTTAATGTCATTCGTCACACAGTCATGAAAAGTGTCAACAGCATCCTTGGTCATTAAAGGAATAAAGCTGGATTTAGCTTTAAAGGGAGTGATCCCAGCACCTTTTTGTAGCATATTAATTTTGCTTAATCTGGACTGCGTACTCAGATCAACATCCGGACCTGAGGGCTGGGAATTGGTAGCATCCTTGAGTTCATACATAGTGAGGAGAGTACAAAACATCCGAGGATAATAACTCCACTCTTTCCATTTGTGTTTCAGAAGAATGAGAAACTGCTTCAGTGGATTTTTGTAAACTTTGTAATGCAAATCATTTTTTAAATTTTAATTTTCTGATGAAGCAGAAAACATCTATGCGTGTTGATGCATAGTTGAAAGATAGTTTAGGGCAAAAGTTTAATCCAAGAGATAATAATTGTTCCTCTGCTTTGGTTAATGTAATATCAGACAAGTTGATGATTGATTTATCATCTATTGTCGTTTCCTTTCCCATGTCGCTTTCGTTTTTATTTTTTTGTTGTTTTTTGTTTATGCTTTCTTTTTCTTTCTCGTCTTCTTTTGTTCCTCCGTTTCTTGTTGAATTCTTTTGTTTCGGTCTCAGTGTTTGTAGTCTCTCTTCGACTAAAAAATCTAATTCTTGTTCCAAATTCAAATTTATTCGCTGTTTGTAGGTTGTAATCTGAGTCAAAACTGGACTTACTAGTTAAAGATTCAGTTTCTGTGCTTGACAGTTCATCATTAGCGTTGCGGATTCCTGTTGCTGCTATTTGAGGAGTTGCTTAATTATTTCCTTTGTCACTGTATTGTTGCCGTTTTATAGTATTATACTTGCGGCAAAGGTGAAAATCTGGCCAATATTATAGTCCGCCTGATCACGTGTGAACTTGTGGACTTTCCTGATCTTTATTTTGTCCTCGTGTTTCTTTAATCTTTCGGCCATGGTGTCTTTCAATTTTTTGATTACTTCCTGTGAGAAGTTGGCGTGATGTATGATGTTCACTATTCTAGTGAGCACCTTGTATCAGTCCAAACAACCCTTATGGTGGGTGGTTGTAAAGTCAACCTTATAGACAAGCTATCCTAGGGGTAGCATGGGCATAAGCAGTCTTAGGCTTAACTCAAGAGGGCATGTGAAGCCAGCTGTTTTACCATATGCAATCCTTTTAATATCAAATGAAACGACACCACACAAGTTTTATATTATAAAAATATATGTATTTATTACTAGAATAATACTCTGTACTCTTTATGAGGACAGAGGCACAAGCGTTTAAACAAAAGCACAGTTAAACATACAAAAGTTGCACAATTATGGCTAGGCCCGGTGGCCCCTAAAACTATATACTAAAATAGTGGTATAAGAACCACGTCTCGAACAATGGTAAGGCCAAGGGCCGTGTGAATCGCTGGGGCTATACTGGACTAACAGCAGTTAGGACGGGAGAGGCCCACAGGATACGGGTGCAGTGCCTAAAGCACACGCATGCACCAATGCAAAGTCAATGGCGCGTAAAAGTTGCAAAGTTACTGTTTTGGAAGTCTTCCGACTGGACTAGAACTTAACCACTTTAAACTAGGACACTAGAGGTGTAAACCACTACAGGAGCACCGGAGTACTCTCGTTACCTCACCCACAGGAAGCGGGTGCA
Source organism: Lissotriton helveticus (assembly GCF_964261635.1). Lineage (NCBI taxonomy): Eukaryota > Metazoa > Chordata > Amphibia > Caudata > Salamandridae > Lissotriton > Lissotriton helveticus. The sequence continues at coordinate 773,325,397 of NC_136070.1, read as the reverse complement.
TAGGTGTCAAAGTGCGTCGGGTTTCGTCGTGGAGTTCTATGGAACCTGGAGATGAAGATGCTGCAGGCGGCCAGGAGTGAAGAGTCCGGTTGGATCCAAGGGTGGATCGAAGATGTAGAGTACCTGAAAGCAGAGGGGACAGAGTCTGGGTCACTAGCCAGTGACCAGGATGGAACCAGGAAGGAACCAGGCGATGTCGGGCGCAATCAGGTGGTTGTCGTGAAGCTTGTCTCCACTGCCACGTGGACTCGGGGGCATTGACGATGACCAGGAGTGGAACACGGACTGTCCCACAAAGGCTCTCACTGTCGGCGGTGTCGGCTTACGGATTGAAGTCAACAGGCCTTGGCAAATGCAACCCATGCAGGATTTGAAGATTGCTTCTCACTCGGACCAGCAAGGTCTTAGAGGCTGCTCCTTTTCAGGGGAGCGAGGGCCAGTCTGGAGCAACCAGACCAGCCAAGTAAATTTGAAGGTTCGTCGTCACAGAGGCCACTAGCCAACGGGCAAGTGACCGGACAGACGAGTCGAGCAGGAAAATGCAAAAGGGCCCCACGCAGCACTCGGTGAGTGTGGAGGGGTGATCTTCGGAGCAAAACTGCTCGGGGCTTCTCAATCTCCAATGCACAGCTTCGAGGGTGCCTCGGGAGCTGCACGGAAAGCACTTCGCCGTCTTTCCAAGATGGCCGGTCCCACGTCTCACGTCACCTCCACGGGTCTCAGCTTTGCTGTGGCTGTGGATCGGGCTGTTGGATGTCTGAGAATCTGGTTCTTGTTGATCTCTGTCACTCGAGCTCCGGCAGGAGTTGCAACAAAGCAAACCGTTGGGCGCTGGATTTTGCCTGCTTGCACAGGTTGGTCACTCCTTAACCACAAGGGAGATTCTTCAGTCTTCCACGTCGAGTGGGATGTCAAAGGGTCCAGAGTTTCCTTTCAAAGTTTCAGTCAGGATTATCTAAAGTCTAAGGACACAGCTCCTACCTTTATTCCAAATCAAGGGACTGGATTACCTGCTAGTTCCCTCCTATGGGTGGGACCCAGGAAGGGGGTGGTTACACCCCTTTCACTTTGTCCTGTTTCGCGCCAGGGCTGGAGTGCCCCAACACCGGTTTGAACTGGGCTATGCATGGGACACCTTGTGTGCCCCAGGCAGTGTCTAGTTTCACTCGCCCTGCCTGCCTCAATCCACTATCTCCTGTCTGGGATGGTGTAACACCTCCCTGTGACAGGAAACCTTTTGTCCATGCCTCCCCTGCCGGAGTTTCGGTCAGCAGCAGGAGGCCAGACTTGTATCTGTGGCAGCAGCATCCATTTTGTGAGGCTGAGGCTCTGGTTAGTTTTAACCGTGTTTACTGTTACTAACATGTCTTCTCCCTCTAGAAGGGTGGAATGCTACCCCCGTCGCCAGAATTGGCGAGGGCATAGTATTCCAAAGCGTATGACACCTTACACGACATGTTTCGATAAAGCCAAACCAAAGATAGCATCTAACCGCGAGGATTATAATGCACTTAAGAGTAAATGGTATGGCAATAATGAAATGAAATGAAATTGGGTTTATAAAGTGCATGGCTGCCCTCGAGCGTCCCACCGCTGTTAAAATAATAAACAATAGTGATAAATAGCAGAGAACTCAAGAAGGGAAAGATCTAGGGTGAGTTAGGGAAAAGAAAGGTTTTGAGTGCCTTTCTAAATTTCGGATAGGAGGCTTCCATCCGGAGCTCCCTGGGAAGTGCATTCCATTTTTTTGCCGCATTCAGCGAGAACCGGCGGCCTCCTGAACGTGCTTTCCTCACTCTAGGAGTGGAGGCCAGGTTTTCTCCCTCGGACCGCAGGGTTCGGGCTGATTTATAGGGGCGAATCATGTCTCTCAAGGCCGGAGGGCCTTTGCCTTGCAGTGTTTTGTGAGCGATGCAGAGTGATTTAAAAGAGATTCGTTCCTGAATTGGGAGCCAGTGGAGGGCTCTTAACAGAGGTTTGGCTGAGGCCCGCCTCGATGCCCCCATGAGCAGTCGGGCTGCGGCATTCTGTACTCGTTGAAGAGTATTAATTGAGGCCTGGGGTGCAGCCAAGAAGAGGGCGTTACCATAATCCAATCTAGATAGGATTAAGCCCTGGATTAGTAACTTTCTTGATTGGAAAGGCAGAAGAGGGAGTACCTTCCGCACTGCTCGGAGAAGGCCAAAGCAACCTCCGGCAACTTTCTCTGCATGGGTCTTAAACGTTAATTGCGGTTCAAACCAGACCCCAAGACTTTTAATTTTTTCCTTGGGTGGAGGGAGTTCACCCATGCAGGGGGGCCAGAGCTCAGCGGGCAAGGATGTCGCTTGATTACCCAGAAGCATGATCTCTGTCTTAGCTCCATTTAATTTGAGCTTAGAATCGGTCATCCACGCGGAGACTGCAGTTAGACATTTGAGGAGATCATCTGGGCATCCCCCTTGGCGTGCCAGCGAGACGACAAGTTGTGTGTCGTCTGCGTAGATGATGGATTTGATCCCAAAGGGGGCTATTACCTCCTCTAACGGGGCCATATAGACATTAAACAGTGTGGGGCTCAGGGAGGAGCCCTGAGGAACCCCACACTGAAGAGGAGTGGATTTAGACATGGAACCATTTTCCCATATCCTGAAAGATCGTTTTTCCAGGAATGATTCCAGCCATTTGAGGGCAGATCCTGTGATGCCCAAGTTGGCGAGACGTTTGATCAGGGTTACATGGTCCACGGTGTCGAATGCAGCGCTTAGATCCAGGAGGATCAGAGCAGCTGATCCCCCTGAGTCCAAGATGCATCTGGCCTCCTCTGTCATCGCTATGAGGGCCGTGTCGGTGCCCTGGCCTGGGCGAAAGCCCGTTTGAGAGTTGCTCAATAGACTATTAGTCTCTAGAAAATCAGAGAGCTGCCTATTCGCCAGTTTTTCGGCCACTTTGCCCAATCCCGGAAGCAGGGAGATAGGGCGAAAGTTGGCCAAATCCGAGGTGTCTAAACCCGGTTTCTTTAAGAGCGCTTTGATTTTGGCCTGTTTCCAGCTCGGGGGAACAATGCCTGTGGTAAATGAAATGTTTAGCAGCTCTGTGGCCATAGGGGCTATGGTACTCATGATCTGTTTGAGGATGTGCATCGGGGCAGGGTCGGAAGGAGAACCACTTTTTATGTTCGAGAGAGTGGTGCAGAAGTCTTCCCTGGTTATAGAGCTAAACGCTTTAAATTGAAGACTAGTAGACGCGGTGGAAAGGGCTTCGATAGACGGTGTTGCAGGAGATTGAGGGAGGCTGTCAAGAATTTTCTGTATCTTTCCATCGAAGAAGTCTGCTAGTTGATCGCACCTTGCTTCGGGATCATTATGCGTGGTGATTGGGGCTGGAATTTTAAGAAGCTGGTTAACGATTTTAAACGTTTCCCTAGAGGAGTTGGCTGACAGTCTGATTTTCTCCTCAAAGAAAACTGCCTTCGATTTCTGTCGTGCGGCTTTATAGAGCCTCAGGGCCGCCTGATAGGAGGCCTTGCTGTTAGGTGCCCAATCTTTCCTCCACGTGCGTTCGGATTTTTTACAGGCCTTTCTGAGCTCTCTTAATTCGGCCGTAAACCAGGGGGATTTAAAAGTACTACTCTTTTTTATAATTGATTTGAGGGGCAGAACCGTGTCCAGAGAATTCGTGAGCCAGTTATGGAAATTTGTGTCTGCTTGCAGGACATCGGATCCAACTTCGGGAATGGACTGTTCAAGGGCAGTTATCCTTTAACAGCTATAAGGACATGGTTCCGAAAGCTGCAGACAGGCTCAGCTCATGCTAGAGCACCATCTCACATAAAACCAAGCACTCTGCCTCCAGGATTGTTAAGGCCTGCCATAGGAGTGACTTATAGGTGTAGATGTGTCCAGATATAGGTTTAGACATAGGTATACTATATCTAAGCAAGGGGTGATTACACGACCTTGCCCCAGCTGAGTGATCAGGCAGTTGTGTCAGTTTGGATGGCCAGCCAGGGGTGGCAAAAGATATGCTGCAGCCCCTGGTAGGCCTTGGATGCACCTATGCCCTGGGTACCTATAGTACACTGTACAGGCGCTGATAAGGTGATCCAATCCCAATTGGTGATGTACCTAAAGTACATGGAGTCCATTTTAAAGAGAGAGCAGATAGCCTGGGGCCCTGATTAGCAGGATCCCAGGCCAACTAAGTCGAAAACCAGCTAAACACAAGGCAAAAAATCTGGGGTAACCATAGTCAGGTATCCACCCTCCTACACATCCGTTTCCTCAAAATTGCCAATCTCAGTATTCAGTCTCTCTATTTCTTTTAGAATTTCCACCCGATCTATACCAGCGTACTTTATTAGGATATGGACCAAGTTCATAGATGCTGCAAGGTTGCTTTGTCCCCATTCCTTTAACATCAACCGATTCGTTTTATCGAAGCTAGGTGCAAGTAAAATGCGGAAACCTCTTGGGACGCGCCCTGCTTCAGCATATTTTGTTAAGGAATAATGTTCACACCATTTGGTGATATCTAGTCTTTTGTTTTTTTCCAAATATTTTAACAGTATTTTGACGTTTTTTTCCTCTTTTCCGTCATCATTACTCGAAACTTTATTTAAACCTGCCATGGAGGCCGGTATATTTCCAAATAACTCCTCTGCCACGCCTCTCGTGCGCGAACATGCTGTATACACCTGGTATTTCCTTGATCACGCTGCTTAGAAATTATGCAGCTACAGTCTTGTTTGCACCGATCTGTTAACCTCCCCACCTATGCAATGTCAATGACTCACCGTGTAGCAAAAAAGACAATCTTCGACAGGTCCTCCAACCCAGTCGCCACTTACTTTCGCTTCTCCACACACAGAATCCTCCGGCCGCAATAGGGGGCGTTCACCACAGTTCCGATGAGGATTTCCAAAGAGGTGGTTTGAAGGAGAACGCCAACTTGCAGGGAGGGGGTCCGTTACCGGAAGCAAACTGAATTCCGTAGTAACATGCAAAAACAAACTCCGAACCACTTTCAATCCACACGGACCAGCGAAGCAGGAGACGGACCACAGGATCTGGCAAAACGATGTTTATTTCCTTTCAGGTAAAATCATCAATGGCGCGTTTCTGGCTCATGAGCCCTTGTTCACATGCGGATCACTTCAACCATGTTGAATTTTTAAATGCATAAAAGTGCACGCCCCCAAACCATCACATTGTTGGCCATGTGACCTTAAACACTGAAAAAAAACTGTTGTGTACTTTCTTTTTAACTCCACATTAAAAACTTTCTTCATATGTAATAAAAAGGTTTAGAATACATAAATGTATAAAAACACTAAAATTACATATATCAAAAGAACGTTTTTAAGGAAGATTCTTTTTTTGTTTAGAAAAATAGCAGCATAAATGCAACATGCTTCCAATATCAGGCATATATATATATTTAACGAAGGCCAACATGGCCGAAATGCATTCGCCTGAGCAAGACTGAAATAAAGGTGTTCTCCAGCCGTCCCCCGATGTGGCCTCTGCTCTTTTCTGTGAAGAGTGTGTTGTGACATTTCACACGCTGGCCAAAAGCATGTTACAGAGGCCCCCGCACATGTAGTTGGCCTGGGTACTTTTTGGCACACTGCTACGGCAATTTCAGACTCCGAGGGATCGGATTTACTCAGGCCCGCCTGCAGGGTACGGAAAGAGATGGAGCAGTGAGGAGGTTATTAACCACTCGTTGGGCGGAAAAAGGACTGCTGTTTCTGCCCCTGCTGTAATCGCCGGACCCGTGGGTTGTGTGGTGTGGGGACCCAGGAGAGCTCCAGAAATTCAGCTGCAAAAACAGGAATTTGGCTACCCTAACGACACAGAAGTCCAGCTGCGTCCCAACAATTACAAAACATTGCTAACACCCCCACATCACCTACCTGAATTTGCTGTGCATTATGGGACTTGGAGTGCACTAAGACGACGTGAGCTCCTTTGCGTTGAGCGATATCAGCATGGGTGGGGCCTTCCATGTCCAACCAGCATGGGGCAGGACATTATTTAAATGTGAGTGGAAGGGAAAAGTCACCTGAGTTATTGAGGGCGCTGACGAAGGCCGACATGGCCAAAATGCATTTGCCTGAGCATGACTGAAATAAAGGTGTTCTCCAGCCGTCCCCCGATGTGGCCTCTGCTCTTTTCTGTGAAGAGTGTGTTGTGATATATATATATATATATATATATATATATATATATATATATATATATATATATATATATATATATATATCTTAACCTACTGGCGGTCGCCAGTAGGTAGTTATAGTTTATAGTTAGGACCTAGTTTCCATAGGAAATCCGCAACATTCTATTGGGAATAACTTTGGCGCCGGTGGACGAATCTTCTCAAAGAAGACGGCCCGCTCCGCTCTGCTTCTTCCCTGAAAGTTTGGGGGGGATTCGTCAAGCGGGGGCCGAGATAAAAGGGGGGTCCCAAAACGTGTTTTCCCCATGTTAATTTCCATAGGGCGGTTGGACTCACTTTTAGCCCGAACGGCTGAATGGATTTCCACCAAACTTGGCAAAATTGTAGGGACTGGTAGCCCGATGTGCCTTTGCTATGTCTGAAGATATGTGCTCCAGTGGATTTTGAGTAATTTAGGTTAAAAAAAATATATATATCTATAACCGCGCACCGGGGAGCGCACCGGGGAGCGCTCCGGGCGCGCCACGCGACTTCCGCACGGAAAGCTGATTGGCTCTCGGGTGTCTGTAAACATTCGAAACAGTCCGGAGCGGCCGCCATCTTGTGTCTCGGTAGGATCGAGACACAAGGGGTGGCAAAAACAAAGGGGGAAATGACCATAAGGGGGCAGGGTAGACCCCCCCTGACCCCCTAGATTTGATGTGGAGGCTATTAAAGGGCCCCGCGGGGCAAAAAATAAAAAAAATTATTTTCCGATTTTCGCTGGGAGAGCGCCGGTACGCGCACCGGGGAGCGTACCGGGGAGCGTACTTTGGTGAAAAATAGTGAAAAAAGTTAGTGTAAAATAATTATTTTGAGTGATCAGAGGTAGGGTAGCTGAGAAAAGAGCTTTTGGGTTCTGTGGCTGATTTAGGTACCTATAAGTACATCCCACACACATCCATATGCACACACCCCACACACATACCCACACACCTCACACACCCACACCTCCACTCACACCCAAACACCCCACACACACACACCTTACACACCCACACCCCCACCCACACACCCCACACACCCACACACATCTCCCCCCCCACACACACACCTCACAGACACACCCCACACATCCCACACACACACCTCCCCCCCACACATGGGGAAAACCCAGTGAAACAGTACAATAATAATTTAAAGTGCTTAGAGGTAGGGTAGCTCTGAATAGAGTTGTTGTGTTGTGTGGGTGATTTAAGTACCAGCATGTAGGTACCAATACAGAGTCTTAAATTCAATGTACACCGTCTCCTCTGTAGATATCATGCATGTTGTTACAGAAGTTATTGTGGTATATGGAATCCATATCATAGTCTGTCAGGAAAGCAGAAACAACATGGAGGCAGGAGATGAAAAAGAGATGTCAAATACACATTGGAGATAATAAAGTGGGAGAAAGGAAGTAACTATGAGCAAAATTACTATGTAACACAAAAAAGTTGCACAGTATACTATAAGTCTGACTTTATATTATAATCAATTTGGTACTACTTCATGAATTACATATAAAAATGAATAATGTCTCGAACAATTATTATTTTATTTTTTTATTTTTTTTAAAACCTTTATTGACATTTCAACCAAATACAGGTATGGGCCTACAACCCCCGGGGCTGGCCGCTAAGCAGTTAGATTAACAGAGAGCAATTTTTAATCACATGCAGCACCTCGGGGAGCAGAATCACCATGCTAGCGTACTCTTAGTCACTGAACAGCACCATTAGAAAAACAGGATGTAAAAGGTTTTCATTTTATAGTATAGGATGGAAGGATCAGGTGCCGAACAATTTCCCAGCAACGAAAAATGGCAGGCAGAATAGTAAACGTGTCAACAGTAAACAGTAATCGGTCAAATCAATGGCGCTGGAACAGGCGGTTCAGGATGTGAGGGAATATTACGGTCAATTCGCGCCTGCTAGTCACCCGCCCTAAGACCCAGAGAACACCACGAAAATTGAGGCACAGATGAAAAAGCAGTGATTGATACCAAAGGAAACCCACTGCACTGACCCAGAAAAAGGAAAAAGACAAAGAAAAATAAGAGAAGAGAAAAAAGGCAATAGAAACAAAATAAAAATGAAAAATCCCCTCCCCCAAGCCCCCACCCTGCACCCCTGCAGATGACTACGGCCCCCCCCCAGCAGTGTGCCTGTCGCCCGAGAACAAAACCTGAAATATAGAAGAAACAGAGAAAAAGGAGAAAGAAAGGAAACCCCACCCAACGGGGAAGTGGAGGAGGGCAATAGTCTATGCGCGCCCAGTCTCTCCCCCCCGCCCTAACAAAGGGGGCCCCCCTAAGCCAGCACGAATAAAGTTGTCCACCATACAAAAATGCCCCGGGTGAAACCACAAACCCCCCGCCCCGGAATCCGTCTGTTAATGAAGCAGTCCCGTTACCAATAGATCCATCGTAAACAATTCAACCCGCAATCTCAGCCTTGGCCCCGTCTATCAAAGTTGCCGAGTCCCTCGGATAAGTAAAGCCCCATCCCCGGGAAGTCAAAAGTCACACAGAAGCAGCCGGAGCTTGGGCCAGTAAATGGGAGAGGAAGAGCAGATCCCAACGCACACGGCTTGCACAAACGATGTCCCTCCCCGTCTCCGAAGCCAAGCATCGTTACATCCGCCATGTTGGGAAACCGATTGGGGAGGGGGTGCGACTCGTTCCGATACAGATTATAGTGTGGGCCAACAGTGTCCAGGATGGGGGAAGCAGTGAAATGTTCCGATAACTGTAGGACCGATGTTTCCGAGAACGTAAGAGAGTCACCAATCTCAGCACACACGATGAGATCCATTTCTTCGGGGGCAGGCACAGCTTCCAGCACCGGGTCCAAATGCGCCACTAGGGCGCCCAACAGGAGGCAAGTCGGCTGCCAGGTCTCAAAAATCAAGTCGGGGCCTGCTCCCGGTCCTATGATCCCATCTGCTGCCGACAGTAAATGATTGACCTGGGCCCTCACGTCGCGTGAAGCGCCGCAAATTCCGCCATTACCATCCGCAAGGAAGGGCCACATTGGGTCCGTTCCGCCAAGTTCCATATGTCCGCAGGCATAATGATCCCCACGGAGAGGCGCCTTCTCCGGGGCAGGATACGCCGGAGCAGAAACAAGCCGTGAGGGACGGGCCAGCAGCACGCAGCAACGCGCGGCGGGCCCCCCACCCCGGGGCACCAGCGGTGCTAGTGCTGGGCCCCCGGGCCGGCCCCCCCCGCGACACAGCACCGCGCGCTACCCGTCACCTCACCTCAGGTACAGCACCAGGCAGCAGATGGTTACAAAGTAGTCCAGAGAAATTTTCAAAAGTTCCAAGGACCGGACCCAACCACTCTCCTCAGTCCGTTGTTGTTCACTTTGGACCCGGGTAGACCAGCAATCGAGTCCCCGGCTTCCAGTCTGGGTTAGGCCTCAAAACACTTTCGATGTTACTTCACCCCAGAACATCAGAAAAATTCCGTGGTCACACCATCGGGGTGCCGACTAGTTCACCCACACGAATCCGGGGCAGGAGATCAGGATATTCGACAGGATAAGCGAGCGTAGGACGGAGGTCAGCGGAGCCGGGAGACTATGCGGCCATCTTGGTCGGTGTCGTAGCTCCTCCTCCTTCTCGAACAATTTTTGATTATTAAATATAAATTTATTTTTCTGATTCTTTTTCAAAATTTAATAAAACTTCTAACAATATATTGTCTGGAATGTCCTCATTTTCATTCTGTGATTCTATTGCTTCCACACACTGAACTAATTGATGGTCCAGAGACTCATCCATAAAATCAAAGTCATCATTCTCAGCAATTTTGTCTTCAGGGTTGTTTTCCAAAACATTTTCGAAAGAAATATTCTGTTCTCCTTCCATTTTCTTGCTGTAAATTGCATAAAAAAATAAATATATCAGTAAATATAGGGCACTGTGGGTTTAAGTTCAGACAGGTAGTTTTGATTTTTTAACAGTGAAGTTATCTTTGGGCAGTGTATGGTATCAGGCTGGAAGTAGAAATATAAAAAAGTGTATGTGATAAATCCTAAGTAAATTTATAATTATACAAGAGAAGTCTAACTCAATCCATAACTATAACAGAGAAGCCTATCTCAATCTATAACTATTACAGAGGGATAGTATATAACTATCAGAAAATGTTTTCCCAAATTAACTTAAAGTGCACAACATACTTCACTTTCCAAAATAACAACTTACCTTTGTGAAAGCAGTTGAAGTTCTCAGTGAAAATCCTTTTCAAATGTACTTCAGGAAGTAGTAGTCAAAATGGCTGTGTTTCCCTCTCTTTTTTTTATATATATTCATGTACATAACCAATCAAATGTCAGGAAATAATAGTGGAAATTGAAAGTAACATTTTAATTGGTTGTAAATTCTAACACTTCAGATGTGTTTTTGTCATGTAATTTACCTCAGGATATTTAGACAGGGCTACGGGCCAAATGGCTCAATGGAATTCCACCAAATTTGGAAAATGGTAGGGAATGGTATGTAGTATTGCCTATTCTATATTTGGTGAACTTCTCTACAGAGGTTTTTATGTAAATTGACTTTTAAAATTATTGCGGAGCACTTACCGGTGCGCGCCCCGGTACGCGCACCGGCAGCGCTACGGGAGTCCTCCATCTTGTGTTTCGGTAGATTTGAGACACAAGATGAAGGACAAACAACGTTGGGAATGGGTAAAAGGGGGCACGGTAGACACTCCCTGACCCCCTAGGTATTCCGAGGGGGGCTTAGGATGCCCATATAGGCACAAAAAAAACAATTTAAAAAAAAACAATTTGCGGGGTAAGCGCCCGGTACGCGCACCGGGGAGCGTACCGGAGAGCGTACTTTGGTGAATAATAGTGAAAAAAGTTAGAAAAAGATAATCATTTGGAGTGATCAGAGGTAGGGTAGCCCTGAAAAGAGTTTTTGGGTTGTGTGGCTGAGTTAGGTACCTACAAGTAGGTACCAATGCACAGTCTTAAATTCAGGAGGAATATTCTATTCCCCTCATCTGAGAAGTGCACACCATCTCCTCTGTAGATATTTTGCATGTTGTAACGCAAGTTATTGTTGTATATTGAACCCATTCCATAGACTCTCATGTAAGCAGAAACAGATTTATTCACATGTTTCCGTGCTTTCTCAAATTGTGGACAAAATTGGTTAGACCACTTCCATTTTTGTCTTTGGCATATATTGGAATATACCAAGGCAGTTTGAGGAAAAAGTGCCATCAATTGCTCAAAGGTGTCCTTTAAAAGCATTTCCAGACCTACCCCAGTCAAAGTGCCTAAGTCATTTCCACCACAGTGCAGAATTATGAGGTTAGGGTGTGGCAGATGCAAAAAGGTTTTCACCAATGGTATCAATTGATGACATCTCAATCCTCTTTGGCCAATCCATTTTATGTCTACATTTGGTAAGTCAAGGTTGTGAAAATTTCTGGTAGCTGCATACCTTTGAGCCCAGTGGATGTAGCTATGTCCAATAATCCAGACAGAATACATGGTAAGAGGAGGTTCTGGTGCAGTCAGATGAAGTGTGGGAATGAAATGGCAGTTGGAACAGTATGAGTTTGTAAAAAAAAACTGTGGAGTTTCAGTGCTCTTCAATCACAAGCAATGATTGGTGGATTTAGATAGTTGAAAACTGGAAGTTAGGGTGCATGGTTCTGTTCTGTGAAAGAAGTAATTTGAATGGTTAAGAAAAAGTCATTTAAAGAAAGATTGCAGCGGATAAGCTGGTGTATTGAGAGGTCAAACATCCTTGCTGAGTTCATTTGCAACATTGTAGAATAAACTTTTAACCCTGAGAGCTCAGTGAGGAGGGAGTTGCTATGGTAACAGGTAGAAAAGGCTGAGGGGGGGAAGGGTGTTGGTTTGAAAATAGAGAGGGAAGAGTTTTGATTGGTTACCATGAGCAATATGTGTGTAGAATTAGAGGTTTTCTGTGCCATTAATGGTTGCAGTGCCTGGAGAACATACCTTTTGCTCTGCTAAAGAAATATTGGTGTGTGTATCTGATACTGTTCTCAATCTCCCAAAGCATTTGTAAAGGTGAGTTATGATTCATTCAATATAGATAGAGAGTTTAGATTAGGAAGCACATTGAGCTTCTTTGCTGTTGGTTTGTGTGATGCTTTTTGAAAATGCAATATTTGAACCTTTCACAATCATGTCACCTGTGTTACCTCAGATTAGGAAGCAGACTGAGCTTCTTTGCTGTTGGTTTGTGTAATTTTTTTGGTAATGCTTGGTAGGAATGTTTGCAAGAGAGGGGAAATGTATTTTGTAAAATAGTAAGTTTTCAGTACTGAAATGGAATGCTTGTACATAGGACCTGCGTTCTGTTTCTAAAATGTTATTGAAAAAACGATTTTGGGGCAAATCAATGGCTTTTACATTTTTGAGAAGGAATAAATAGTGTGTACATGATTACATACAAATATTTGAACCTTTCACAATCATGTCACCTGTGTTACCTCAGATTAGGAAGCAGACTGAGCTTCTTTGCTGTTGGTTTGTGTCATTTTTTGGGTAATGCTTGGTAGGAATGTTTGCAAGAGAGAGGAAATGTATTTTGTAAAATAGTGAGTTTTCAGTACTGAAATAGAATCCTTGTACATAGGATCTGCACTCTGTTTGTAAAATGTTATTCAAAAATCGATTTTCGGGCAAATCAATGGCTTTTACATTTTTGAGAAGGAATAAATAGTGTGTGCATGATTACATAAAAAATGTGAACTTTTCACAATCATGTCACCAGTGTTACCTCATGTCACCTGTGTTACCTCAGATTAGGAAGCACACTGAGGGCCTTATTTATGAAAACAGTGATGCGTCACTTTTCACTGCGTACTGCTTGCGACACGAATGATGCGTTATATTTATGTATGACGCATCATGTCGCAAGGACTTACAGATAAGTCAGTATTTCTGACGTATCTGTAAGCGCAAAAGTGACGCATTACTGGAGTATGTCACAAAAGTGACGCTACTCCAGCAATGCATCTTTTCACATGGGGAAAGCCCCATGTGAAAGGGCTTGCGTCAGTCTTACGCCTGCTGTGAGGCAGGCGCAAGATTTTGACGTTACAGTGTCCTAAAAGTGATGCAGTGAAATCTCATTGATTTCACTGTGTCACTATTACGAGGCTTTTTGCGGGGGAACGCCTCCTCTGCATACATTATACCTGACGCAGGTATAATGTGGCGCAGGGGTTTAAAAGTGACGCATCTACCTAGATGCGTCACTTTTTAAATATAGCGCAACAAGGCACATGTTTTATGCCGCCGATGCGTCACAAAAAGTGACGCATCAGCAGCGCAAAACTGACGCAGGGTGTCATAAATGCGGTCTTGAGCTTCTTTGCTGTTGCTTTGTGTCATGCTTTTTGATAATGCTTGGTATGTACATTTGCAAGATAGAGGATTTTTATTTTCTGAAATACTGAGGTTTCAGTAGTGAAGTTGAATGGTTGTACATAGGACCTGCACTCTGTATCTAAAATGTTATTGAAAAAACGATTTTGGGGCCAATGAATGGGTTTCAGTAGTGAAATTGAATGCTTGTACATAGGGCCTGTGCTCTGTTTCTAAAATGTTATTTAAAAAACAATTTTAGGGCAAAACAATGGGTTTCAGTAGTGAAATTGAATGCTTGTACATAGGACCTATGCTCTGTTTCTAAAATAATATTGAAAAAACGATTTTGAGGTAAATCAATGGGTTTCAGTATTGAAATTGAATGTATGTGCATAGGACGTGCACTGTGTTTCTAAAATGTTATTCAAAAAACGATTTGGGGGCAAAGCAATTGGTTTTAGATTTTTGAGAAGGAATAAATAGTGTGTGCATGATTACATAATAATATTTGAACCTTTCACAATCATGTCACCTGTGTTACCTCAGATTAGGAAGCAGACTGAGCTTCTTTGCTGTTGGTTTGTGTAATTTTTTTGGTAATGCTTGGTAGGAATGTTTGCAATAGAGAGGAAATGTATTTTGGAAAATAGTGAGTTTTCAGTACTGAAATGGAATGCTTGTACATAGGATCTGCACTCTGTTTCTAAAATGTTATTGAAAAATCGATTTTGGGGCAAATCAATGGCTTTTACATTTTTGAGAAAGAATAAATAGTGTGTGCATGATTACATAAAAAAATTTGAACCTTTCACAATCATGTCACCAGTGTTACCTCACATTAGGAAGCATACTGAGGGCCTTATTTATGAAAACAGCGATGCGTCACTTTTCACTGCGCACTCCTTGTGACACCAATGATGCGTTATATTTATTGTATGACGCATCATGTTGCAAGGACTTACAGATAAGTCAGTATTTCTGATGTATCTGTAAGCGCAAAACTGACGAATTGCTGGAGTGTGTCACAAAAGTGACGCAACTCCAGCAATGCATCCTTTCACATGGGGAAAGCCCCATGTGAAAGCGTTTGCCTCAGTCTTACGCCTGCTGTGAGGTAGGCGCAAGATTTTGACGTAACAGTGTCCTAAAAGTGACGCAGTGAAATCTCATAGATTTCACTGCGTCACTATTACGAGGCTTTTTGCGGGGGAATGTCCCCTCTGTATACATTACACCTGACATAGGTATAATGTGGCGCAGAGGTTTACAAAGTGACGCATCTACCTACATGCGTCACTTTTTAAATATGGCGCAACAAGGCACATGTTTTATGCCGCTAATGCGTCACAAAAAGTGACGCATCAGCAGTGCAAAACTGACGCAGGGCCTCATAAATGAGGCCCATCTTTTTTTGCATACTACTCCAGTTTAGTCTTGTCCACTGCACTCTTGGACACAAGCATCATCCTTGTGTGGCCCTGTACAGGCTTCATCTCATTTGCATTCCTGCTTAGGCCTCACAATCTTTTTTTAGAATAACATTTCAAAAACAGAGAAAAGGTCATATGTATAAGCTTTTCATTATACTTCTGATACATTGCTCATTTATAAAATACAATTCCTTTATGCACCAAGGTTTCTTTACCAATTATTATGAAGAATTTATAAGTCTCTATTATATTCTGTTCCTGACTTACTATATTTTTCCATTAGTCCCCTTCTAACATCCTCTCTGTGACTTACATGCGTCACTTTTTAAATAGGGCGCAACAAGGCACATGTTTTATGCCGCCGATGCATCACAAAAAGTGACGCATCAGCAGTGCAAAACTGACGCAGGGCCTCATAAATGAGGCCCATCTTTTTTTGCACACTACTCCAGTTTAGTCCTGTCCACTGCACTCTTGGATACAAGCCTCACCTTTTGTGCTCCTCTGCACAGCCTTCATCTCATCTGCACTTCTGCTTTGGCCTCACAATCTTTTTTTAGAATAACATTTGAAAAACAGAGAAAAGGTCATATGTATAAGCTTTTCATTACACTACTGAAACATTTTTGAGGGAAATCAATGGCTTTTACATTTTTGAGAAAGAATAAATAGTGTGTGCATGATTACATTAAAAAAATTGAACCTTTCACAATCATGTCACCTGTGTTACCTCAGATTAGGAAGCACACTGTTATTTATGAAAACAGCGATGCGTCACTTTTCACTCCGCACTCCTTGTGACACCAATCATGCGTTATATTTAATGTATGACGCATCATGTTGCAAGGACTTACAGATAAGTCAGTATTTTTGATGTATCTGTAAGCGCAAAAGTGACGAATTGCTGGAGTGTGTCACAAAAGTGACGCAACTCCAACATTGCATCCTTTCACATGGGGAAAGCCCCATGTGAAAGCGTTTGCCTCAGTCTTACGCCTGCTGTGAGGCAGGCGCAAGATTTTGACGTAACAGTGTCCTAAAAGTGACGCAGTGAAATCTCATAGATTTCACTGCGTCACTATTACGAGGCTTTTTGCGGGGGAATGTCCCCTCTGTGTACATTACACCTGACAGAGGTATAATGTGGCGCAGAGGTTTAAAAAGTGACGCATCTACCTACATGCGTCACTTTTTAAATATGGCGCAACAAGGCACATGTTTTATGCCGCCAATGCGTCACAAAAAGTGACGCATCAGCAGTGCAAAACTGACGCAGGGCCTCATAAATGAGGCCCATCTTTTTTTGCACACTACTGCAGTTTAGTCTTGTCCACTGCACTGTTGGACACAAGCCTCATCTTTTGTGCTGCCCTGGACAGGCTTCATCTCATCTGCACTCCTGCTTTTTCTCTGTCTTAATCCTAGTTACATAGTTGTTCTGATATAAACTTAGATATGTTGTAAAGTAGTGTTTATATAGTTTGTTTCTTGTCATTGCTTTGTTCTTTGATAATAGTGGTTTAAAATGTGTTATCTTTTTTCTTTACGACAGATTGAAATCAAGATTTGCATTGTAAGGAAATATGCCCTCAAGGCAACGGAAAAGTAAAGATGTGAAGAGGAAAAAATTAAAAACAGCAACGGAATTAAAGCAGTCCTCTACAACAAATACTTCAAAAGACAGGAAAAAAGCTCCTGGTAAGACAACTAAGTCTTTCTTTCGGAACATATGTAGATCAAAAAAAAATGTTGATGAAAATGTCAATAAAGAGAAGGAGAGAGGAAATTCGAAGAGGAAGGAGAGGTCCCTTAAAAATGTTAATACTGCAGGAGCAGAGAATAATATGTATAGGAATAGAAGACAAAACCAATTTAGGGACATTCGTAAACGAATGTTTTGCAATAGGGTAGTTTTAAATTTGTTAAAAAACATTAAGAAAGGTAAACAGAGAGCTGCTTTTTACAAGAAAAAGAAAAATGTAGAGAAAATTGTTGATCAGGCTTTTGAAGTTAAGAAAAAAATATTTATTTTAGTAATTAATAGAATTAGGACACTTAACAAGACAATTGATGTTTTCAAATCAAAGAGTAGATGCAAGAGAGTAATTAATCGGACTAATTTTTGTAAAGTTTTTCTGGAGAATGGATGCATAGTTCAAGTTGTGAGCCATTTTTTAATGAGGAGAGTTACTTTCAGGAGAATGATTTGGTGCATGCAGTTGACACCAGTGGTCGAGCATATGAGGTGAAAGATGGTTGTCCGATTGAAAAAGAGAAACTTGTGCCTAGAGAACCAGAAGAGGTGTTAGCTGATGAAGTTATAGGGAGATGTACTAAGGGTCCAGTGTACACTTGGAAGTGTAGTAGTATTTGTAGTGTGGGACAGGAATCAATCAATTTGCTTCGTAATTTCTTACGTACATATAGTAAGAAAAGTCTAAAACAGAAAATGAAAATGTTGCAAGACTTAGATCCTTGCAGAGTGAGAGAAAAGACAGGTTTGCAAGGCCATTCACTGGCTTGTCTTTCAAGAAAAGTATGTCAGAGTATTTTTCATCATTTTAGGATGTTAGCAGTGCATCATACCAAAATAAGGAAATTAGTGAGAAGGTTGTATTATGCAAAAAGTCCAGCAGTTAAGCTTAAACAATGTACAGATTTCAAGTACAGAAAGGTTTGACCAGGAAATTACCAGGTTTAAGGTGAAATCAAGTGAAAGGCCAAATTTTACTTGTGTGTGTTGTCGACGAACCCATTATAAGCATCAAACTAGATTAGTTGATTTATACGTAAAAAGTGAAAAGATAAATAAATATGAGTGGAAGGATTTTGCACCTTATTTGTGGGTGGAGAATTGTTTTGATTTGACTTCTGATCAGCGTATTTGTAAATATTGTTATGATAAATTAAATCAAAACAGAATGCCTGCTAGAGCTGTTCATAATAATCTGGAGTTGGTAGACATTCCTCCTGAATTGATGGATTTAAATACATATGAGTCTATTTTGATTCAATGTGTCCATCCTTTTCAGGCTATTGTTCGCATGGAGCCTAAGATAGGGAAATTGCCTCCTTCAGATTTGCAGAGAGGATTAAAGGGAAGAGTTGTTTATTTGCCTCTAGATTTCAAGAAAAATATTGATACAATTGGTATAGAAAAAGTAGAAGAGGAACCTTTAGTTATTCTAGTTAATGGGGTTCCGACAAAGAGTAAGAAAATCTGGCAGGATTTTGTGGATGTTAGGAAAGTCAAAAAGGCAACGTTGTATTTAGTCAAAAACAATGAGTATTACAAACATGTATGTGTTGGAGCAGAGGAAACAGCTGCAGATGAAGACAGTGATTGTTCAGCTGGCCAAATTGAAAAAGTTGATGTGTCTAGAAGTGAAGAAATATATGAACATTATACTGTTCATCCTTTGCATTCCAAAGAAGTAATGGGGAATGCAATTGAATTGTTTCAAATGAAAGCAGCAAAAGGAAGTCCCATTAGTGTATGGGAAGAAAGTTTGGAAGCTCGTTGTTTTCCACAGCTATTTCCAACAGGTCGAGGTGGACGATATGACGTTCGACCACTTCAAATTCCTGCATCTGAATATCGAACTGTAAGATTATATGCTGAAGATCCAAGGTTTCGTCAATGCATTCCCTATTTGTTTCATCTACTGTATGAAAGTGACTTGTCTGGGCTTTCTTATGCAGTAAACCATATACTGAAAAGTGGAGCACATCTGCAAAATGTTTCGGCGAGGGACTTTATGGAGAAAGTGAATCTGCAAGATAATATTTTGGAATCTCATCTAATCAATCTCATGGCATGTCAGCGTGGTACAAATGAGTATTGGTACCGTCATCATGGGGAATTGAAATGTATGCTAAGAAACTTAGGAACTCCTACATGGTTCCTCACTCTTAGCTGTGCCTAGTATGCATGGGACGACTTACTTCAATTTCTACGAGAGGCAAATGCAAATATACAAAATATAGAATTCAAAACACCTGGAGAATTGTGTTCTTTGGATCCAGTGAATGTATGCAGATATTTCAATCATAGATTTGAAGCTATGATGTCTTTTATTACCAACAAAAAAAATCCTCCCCTTGGAGAGGTTTTGGATTTCTTCTGGAGAAAGGAGTATCAAGCGAGAGGTGCTCCTCACATACATATGTTGTTGTGGATTAAAGATGCACCCAAATTTGGAACAGATTCGGATGAGACAGTGATGAGGTTCATTGAAGAGTATTCAACATGTGCTGTTCCGAAAACTACCGAAGAAAACAGTTTAAGGCAACAAGTTTTACGCTTTCAATTCCATCGTTGTGGTAAGTACTGTCGTCGAAAATTCAGAAACAAGGACAAGTTCTACACAAAATGTCGTTTCGGGTTTCCACGACCAGTGATTTCTAAAGGAAAAGTAAATAATTTGATGTCTTCTCTGCGATATACTTGTGGTTCTGAAAAATCTGGATCCATATAAAGTACTGAACTCGAGAATAAAAACTTTGTCGAAATAGGACGAATTTGGTATCAAAAGACCGAGAATGACGAGTACATCAAGTACATGTATTTTCGGCGTATTCGAGTGACGATTTCACCTCGAAATCGCCATTTGCATTCTCTACCCTTAGCTACATGTTGCCCTTTACATAGGCCTTAATCCAGTTGAATTTGATTCCACAAGGACACATACTCCTTAATCGACTTCTTCCTGACCTCAGTACAAGTTAGAACCATTGCCCCAGGCCGAACTCGTTAGGTCAGTTCCCTCCCAGTGGCCGAGCAAGATAGCATCTAGGCTCAACCAGCCATAAAACCATTTCAGCGCGCACACCTGCCATATCTCGCTCACATCTTTCTCCACTCCTTTTCTTCACTTGCTTTATGATGGGGAGGTGACCGTTTTTATTAGGGGTCCAGCGATATCTGATGAAATGTTGGGCCTTGCCGGATGATTTGTTATGGGCAGCACGACGTGAAATATGTGCATGTCATCATGACTCTGCTTTTCTTTTGTAATCAGTAACCATAAATGAAATACCACGAATCCAAGGAATGTTTTGCCCAAGGCTGAATATTATGTATAAGAAGAGAAGCCTAACTTCGTGAAAGTGTGCAGTCTCCTGAATATACTCGAATTGTACTTCGAGGACCCTGTCACCTTGGTTGCAGCCAATAAACTAATCTTTGACTTCACCTAGAAGACTCTGAAGTTTCTGTAGGTCTGACTCAGGAGAACCCGAGGTCTCTGGGTGTTGATCCCCTGGCACCGCTGGGTTACCGGTTCTGTACCGGTTCTTAAAAACCCAGTACCTCAATTGGCGCCCAACGTGGGGCGATTCCAGTGGTACCAATCAGCCTGAAGATCGTGAGGAGCTTCGTGTGAAAATTCCGGAGGAGGGCCCACCACCTCATCGACCCCTGCATGTCGACGTGGTCCGAAGGTCTTTACTGCGAGGTTCCCCGCTTCCCGACGGCTACAAGGACTGCTGCCCTGGCTATCGCCCTGATGTTGGACCCTTGAAATTTTCGGTAGAGCGAAACGCTGAGACGAGTCTTCTGGTGAAGCCATCGATATTTTCAGTTAAGTATAAGTGGAGCGTCTCCCAGTCCTTAGTTGGACTTACTTTGTGGTATCTTGGAGATACATAAGGTTTTTATTGGTTCTTGCAAGCACCATAACCGAAGGACTCGTGTTTTCACGAGAAATATCGTAATCGATAAATCCTTTGAAGTTTTGGAACTAGACTAGAGAGCGAGGATGCCTAGTCTTAGACTCGGGAATTGGTTTTGTCTTGGTAGTAACAATAGGGACTCCCGATTGGAGGACTCATGTCCGGTTCCTCCAGTTGGAACTCCGACTTACGAGCTATACGCTAAACATGGGGTAGGCCCCATCGTTTACAACGAGGTATGGATTAAATACACTAGGAAAGATGGTGTTTTAAAATGGCCCCAATATGGTAGCTTTGATTCTGAAATCTTAGACAACCTTGAAGTTAAACTCTTCAAAAAGAAAGCCCGGCCGGCGATGTTTGACTCTTTCCGCTTATGGCGCAAAGAAGCCAAACAAAAAGAAATTAAATTAGCTAAGAAAAATAAGAGAGAAGGGGGACTTTCAGTCATGCAAGCTGCCGTGCAGTTTAAAGATAATGAGGAAGAGCAGATAAATGAGCAGTTGCACAGGCAACGTAAAATGGCAATAGATAAATGTTATCCAGTTTTGCCGTCTCTTCAGCAAGGGACAGCAAAAGAGCGTGAAAAAGACCCATTAATGTCGCAATTATTAACTTCGCCACCCCCCTATGCGCAGAATGCCACAGCACCCCCGCAACCTTTAGTTGCACAAGCTGCGCCTCTGGCTCTTCCACAGCACCCACCAGCTGCTCTTCAGCTGGCTCCTACTTCTTCGGTGCAGCCTCCTCCAGGCCCACCGACCACTTCTGTTTCACCTGTGTTTTCTACGATTTTGCCTACAGTGTTTTCTACGT
The DNA here is from genome assembly GCF_964261635.1 of Lissotriton helveticus. NCBI lineage: Eukaryota > Metazoa > Chordata > Amphibia > Caudata > Salamandridae > Lissotriton > Lissotriton helveticus. The sequence continues at coordinate 773,303,922 of NC_136070.1, read as the reverse complement.
CTCCTAATGCCCCCTCTATGATTTTGCCTAGTACCACATCCATTATTCCTGATACCTCTTCTGCCATCTCTACCCCCGCCTTACCTCACCCCGTTTTTTCATCTGCTGGTCCTTCAGTTTCACCTTCCATTCGGCAGAAAATGGCCAGCACTGTTACTAATCTTCTTTTACCTCTTTTCGGGTCGCCTGCTACGACCCCTAACATAGGAAGAAGACAGTTGCGAAGTCAACTGCCTGATTATCAAGAGAGAGATTCCCTGAATAGTTTAGCTCGGAAATGGGTCCTGGACACTGCAAAATATGATGTACAGTCTGTCATGGAAGTCTTCCACCAATGGGAAGCAGCGACACAGAGATATGTGTTCGAACAGATGTGCGTCTTTCTTGGCGAAGATTTAGAAGACAATGATCAAGAATGCATCCCACAAGAGATGTGTCGTGTACGATTTAAATTTGGAGAGGGTATGATTGTAGGTCCCGATGTGGAAAAAGCAGTTGAGATGCTATTTTCATATCGAAGTAAGGGAAGCAGTTCTGGGTCACCACCGGAATCTAGTGCATCTGGTAGAAAAAAGGCACGACAATACCCTATGAGAGAAGTTCCCCCACAATGGAGAGAGGGTGACGCGACAGCTGTCCCACCTGTCCTGCCGCACTTTCACCGCGTATGGGTACATGTCCCATGGAAGCGAGCTGAAGTTTTAGCACTCAAACAAACACTACCAGATCCGCGTAAAAATCCTGCAGGGTACTATAAAGAATTGTCGCAAACTGCTGGGTCATGTATAATGAATTTGGCCGATATCGATATGTTATTCGGGAACGTTGTTCCACAGCCGTTATGGGGAAAAATTCGTCATGTAGATCATGACCAGGAATTAGGTGACACGTGGGCTAATATTACTACTGCAGACGCACGACAAGTTGGTGGTGCCAAGCCTGAGCCTTTGATAGCGGAACTACCTGGTAGAATAGTAGATTACATGAAAACGATAATGCCTGCAATACGCGTAAATTGGGATAAGTTATCTGCATGCAAGCAAAAGAAAGAAGAAACTGTGTCAGATTTCTTCACCAGATTTGAAGAAACATTCATTGACCATAGCGGTCAAGATATGACCACAGAAGGTGGTCAGAGATTGTTTGTCGATACATTTGTGCACAATCTACTTCCAGATTTGTGTAGGAAATTAAAAGATTCGGAAAGTTCTTGGGCAGTCTCATCTTCAGCCCAGATATTAGCTACCGCACAGTACTACGAGAATAGGGACAAAGATGAGAAAGATAAAGTAGAGAAGAAAACTAGAGAACTCAAAACGAAGGTTTTGCTACAGCAAGCCTATCCGCCACGTGGTGGTGGTAATAAAAATAATAATGGTCCGAATCATTACCAGAACACTTTTCAGCAGCCTCAGAGAAACTTGCAAAGATTCGATTACAATCAAAACCGCGTAGGTCCTAACCAGTGTCTATATTGCAAACAAGAGGGTCATTACAAATATGACTGTCCTGCCCTACCACAACGTGCAAATGGAATTTCTGTAAATGTAAATGTAAATGTATTGCGACTTATATAGCGCACGTATCACCCGAAGGCATCAAGGCGCTTGCTTAGGGAACCCGTCCTGGTATTCCCCTGTGAGATACCCCGGCAGGGTATCCACAAGGTGAAAGCCAGGCATCCCGCCGCGAGGGGCCGTAGTGGAGATTAAGCAAGCTATTGCCCAGAGTCGCATAGTGTGACCCCGTGAGTCGAGTAGGCACCGGAGCGAGAATTGTCGAGTCCGTGGAATTTTTTGAGCCCGAGTCCCGCCGAGGCAGGGAAACGAACCCTGATCCACGGTCGATCTCAGCTTCCGGGTCTGCTGCCTCTAACCACTGAGCCACGCTTCTCCCTCTTCTGGCGTAAGAGGTCGTGGTAGTCAGCAAGCGCCTAGAGGTAGAGGGCGTGGAAACGCCCCTCAGGACACACGTCCCCTTCCACCACAAAACTCCATGAACAGGTTTGACCAGCAAAATAACGTATCTGACAGGACAGCTCAATACTACGTTGACGAGTATTACACAGAAAATGAGCAGTGGGAGAGTAATGATTGCTAGGACAGCCTAAGACAAGGAGAGGGAGTTGTTTCAGTTCCAGTAGATCAGAGTGGACCTTACGTTGAGGTGATCACATCGGGTGTGTCAGAACCTTTTCTGTTGGATACTGGTGCTACAAAGAGTTCTATTATGCACTCCAAACTCCCATGCGCACCTTTGTCTGGCGAAATGAACGTTTCCGTAGGTTTTTCTGGCGCCCCGGTTAGAAATCCAATTTCTGACCCTTTATCTCTTTCTGTTGGTCCTTGTGAATTCGAAGCACCCCTTATTTTGACAACAGGTTGTGGTGAAAATCTGCTAGGATTAGATTTGCTAAAAAGATTATATGCAACTTTGTACTGTTCTCCCTCAGGAGTACAACTTACTTTAGGTGAGAAAGTGGTTTCTCCCATGTATTTGTCGAGAAATACACTTCCAGCAGAATTGGCACTTCTACCAGATATTCTTTGGGCTACTGGTCCGAATGATGTAGGTCTTTTAGAAATTCCACCGTATGTTGTAACATTGAAGCCGAATGTCAAAATGCCACGAATTCCCCAATACAGGATATCCAATGAGGGCGAAAAAGCTTTGCTAGCGATTGTTTGCGAGTTGATTGAAAAAGACGTAATTGAAGAAACACGAGGCAATGTTTGCAATAGTCCTGTTCTGCCTGTTTTAAAACGAACTGACCCGTCTCAGCCACCTGTGTATAGATTTGTGATTGATCTTAGGGAAGTAAATAAGATAGTGGTGCCACAATTCCCAGTTGTCCCCGACATTACAACATTATTGACTATGATTCCAGCATCTGCATCCTGGTTTTCGGTGATTGATCTGAAGAATGCTTTCTTCAGTATCCCGATTGCTGAGGAAAGCAGGGATATTTTTTCCTTTAGTTTAGGAGGTCGCAGTTTCTGCTTTAAACGCGCTCCTCAAGGCTACTGTGAAAGCCCCTCAATATATAGTCAAGCTCTGAAATGTCAGCTTGACACAATGGTTTTGCCCGAAGGTGCCACTCTCGTACAGTACGTGGACGATTTGCTCATCGCTGCGGATACTGAGAAAATATGTAAAATGGCCACGTTGACATTACTGCGTCATCTATGTGATCTGCATCACAAGGTGTCACTTTCCAAGCTTCAATATTGCCGACAAGAAGTGACCTACTTAGGTCATCTCTTATCGAAGGAGGGAAGGAAACTGACCCCAGAAAGAATTCAGGCAATAGCGAAATTGAATGTGCCAAGAACGCAGAGAGAAGTACGCGCTTTCTTGGGCATCACATCGTACTGTAGACAGTGGATTCCAAATTTTTCGTTATTAGCCAAACCCTTATTGGCACTAACGTGTACAAATACACCCAATCCCATTCCTTGGTCTGATGAGTGTCAGAAAAGTTTTCTCGAATTACGCACAGCATTATGTTCGGCCCCTGTGTTAGGCAACCCCAACTACAGTAAGCCTTTCACATTATACGTCCACGAGAAGGAGGGCTGTGCATTGTCTGTACTGACTCAGTTATACGGAGATAGACAGCGGCCATGCGCCTATTTTTCGTCAACTTTGGATCCGGAAGCACGAGCATTGCCAAGTTGTTTAAGGGCCACAGCAGCAGCAGCTGTTTCTATTCGACAGTCTGCAGGTCTAGTAATGAATAATACACTAATCGTGATGGTCCCGCATGCAGTAGACACGTTGTTAAATAGGACCAAGACACAGCACTTAACTAGTGCTCGACTGTCCAGTTATGAATTGACGCTACTAGCAAGCCATGTGCACATAAAAAGGTGCAGTACCTTGAACATAGCCACATTGTTACCAATTACAGAGGAATCGGATGCTTCAGAACAGCACGATTGTTTCCTCAGAACAGAGGAAGAGACGAAAGGGAGAGTTGATTTATTCGACACTCCTCTTGCTGAATGTGATGGTACATTGTGGGTGGATGGTTCCTGCTTTAAACTCCCAAATGGTAACGTGACTACAGCATATGCTGTCACAACTTTGCACACAATCATTGAAACTGCGCGAATACCACATGGTTCAGCTCAAGCCGCTGAACTCGTGGCACTGACGAGAGCATGTGTGTTATCTAAAGGAATGAAAGTGACTGTCTATACCAACAGCCAGTATGCTTTTGGAGTGGCTCACAGTTTTGGACGATTGTGGAGAGAACGTGGGTTCCTGACCTCGCATGGAGCCAAGATTCAGCATGGTCAGTTGGTGAATGAGCTTCTTGAATCACTGACGTTGCCCCTGAAAGTAGCGATCGTGAAATGTAGTGCACACAAGAAAGTGACTGATGATGTTGGTCGTGGAAATGCATTCGCTGATGAAACTGCTAAGGACACTGCAAAGAATATGATGAGCCGAATGTATGTTGCGAGCCCAGAAAGATGGACTGGTGATGTTGGAATATGTGAAGACACGATAGAAAGTGTGAAGTCCATCCAAGCTGAGGCCACGGAGAAAGAGTTAAGCATGTGGAGAGAAAGTACAGGGAGAATGGATGCAAATGGTTGTTGGATTGAATTGACAGAGCAACAGAGATGGTTGTTACCCGATGCATATGTGCCTGCAGTGGTTACAATGGCTCATGGGATGGCCCATATCAGCGCGAAAGGGATTTGCGAGTTGTTGGCCCCAGTGTGGAAGAATTCAGGGATTCCCAAGTGTGCAGAGAATGTTGTCAAGAATTGCATGGTATGTCTGAAGCACAATCCTGGTAGGGGAACCCCAACTCCAGCTGGTCATTTTGCACCTCCTACGTATCCGTTCGAGGTTTTGCAGCTAGATTTCATACACATGGAGAGGTGCAACAACTTAAAATACGTGCTCGTGGTTGTTTGTGCCTTCTCAAGATGGGTAGAAGCCTATCCCCTAAGGGACAATACTGCCTTGTCCACAGCGAAAGCCCTTGTGAAAGAGTTCTTCCCCAGGTTCGGAATGCCTAGAATGGTCTGGTCTGACAACGGAAGTGAATTTGTGGGTTGTGTGATGAAAAGAGTGTGTGAAGGGCTAGGCATTAGGCAGAAGTTCCACGCTGCAAATCACCCCCAATCAGCTGGATTAGTGGAATGTTACAATGGCACGCTTAAACTTAAATTGGCCAAAATACAAGCGAGCACAGGTCTTAAATGGCCTGACGCTCTACCCTTAGCACTCCTATCCACCAGAATGACTGTGCATTCGCGAATGAAACTCAGCCCCTATGAAGTAATCTTTGGTCGGCCAGCCAACATATGGGGAGTGCCTAGACCCACGAAGTTTAGCGAGCTGCAACACCCCATTTTGCTTGACTATTTGTATGAATTGATGGCTAAATTGCGTGTTTTATATCAACAGGTTCACAACACCTTGCCTCCGGTCTCTGAGACACCGGGTCACTCCATTGACCCCGGTTCCTGGGTGCTTGTCCGAAACTTCCAGAGGACAAGAAACGACCAGCCCAGATGGACCGGGCCTCACCTCGTCCTCCTGTCTACAAGGTCGACCGTTAGGGTGGAGGGGAAGACCAATTGGGTCCACGGGATCCATTGTAAGAAGATACCCTTCCCTCTGCCACATGACCAATGGGTCCGGAAAGGAGGCACTGACTCAGAGCGCACAACTGATGAACGTGTAAAAGAAGCTAAACGTGATTGTAAGAGTGAGAACATTTTCCAAGAAACTGTGCCACCACCAGAACAATTGAACTCTGTGGAACCTGAACTACTATTTCTGGACCAGACAGCACCCGGGAAAAGACGCTACAATTTACGACCAAGAAAAACAGACTAAAGTAAAAGTGATTTATTTTATGATCCGAGAGAAAAACCTGTGGACTAATAAAAAATGCGTTTTTCACAAATACTATTTTTGAAAGTGCAGATTCTCCCATCTAGGTAACTTGCTTATTTTTGTTTTTTTTGAACCGCCATCCGGGTTTCGCTGCTAGGGTCGCGGTTGATTAAAGACTTTTGGGTGCAGCTGACGACGATAGGTCGCTGGTTCCGGTTAGTCCAAGGGAGCTGCCCTAGACTGACGGAAGCATCCTTTAGCAGAAACAACCTACCGCCGCGGGCAGCACCTTAGAGAGGATGGAGTTTCCTGATGTGGAGAGGCCTGCCAAACAAATGAACTTTAAGCAGAGACTTTTGAAAACAATGACGAAGAAAAACTTTATAATAATGTGTATTTTTATGCTATTTAGCGTAATGGTCTTTTTGATAAGCTATGTTTTATTCTCTTTTCACGTGACATTTGCGCCCACTACATCACCCATACCTCCCCCTACTGTTTCCTCTCATTCTTTCCACCCTTTGCCTGACCACGAATCAAATAGGAGATTAGAGTTCATTAATAACTCCTTCGTTCAGTTATTACACCAACACCAACTTGTAATGAACACAACTAACTGTTGGGTGTGCGGTCTCATGCCCCACACCACGGATAGAGGTATCCCCTATTTGGTCCTGCCTTTTAGTCGCAATGGGTCAGTATGGGCATATAGGACAATGTTCATATATGCACGAGAAATCCAACCCCTACGTTCTGTAAAAGACAACCTCAAGACTAGCGCCCTAGTCAAGGGTATAGTTGACATGATCAAGGAAGTAACTTCTTACGAAGATACCCCGGATGATGAGATACTTGCATATGTAGGTTGGAATGTGACCGGATATGGCACTACATTAAGTGAGAAACAGCAAGTCAAAAGATCGTCCCCTATCTGGATCGTACCCCATCAAGGTCACCTGTGTCTGCAAGGTATTGGCAGGAATCCCAGAGCTCAGCTAGGGAAGAGTGTCTGTACAGAAACGTATGTTTTTGGATCTCAGACTTCCCCTGCCTTTTTAGCCGCTAAGGGTACTTATTTCATCTGCCATGATAGAGCCTATACATGGTTGCCCCCTGACTTCTCGGGCTCATGTTTTGTTTCATTCCTGTTACCTCCCACCTACACAGCAGCGGCGGATTACCATCGGACAAGGGTAGTTAGAGGTGTTTTGAGTAAAGAAGACACTGCAGGTCAAGAATTTGGTGACTTTGCAATGGGTTTCCTGCCGTTCTGGGGAGCCATGGCTAACAGCAGAAACATAAGGCAATTGACAAGCGTAGTTGAATCCACCGTGATTGAAACTGCTGGTGCCCTTAGTAACCTGACTGCTGAGCTCCAGTCGGATCGACTGATGACCCTTCAGAACCGGGTCGCTTTGGATGTAATACTTGCGGACCGAGGTGGAGTATGCAAATTGATCCAGTCCAGTTGTTGCATTTTTATTCCAGATAATGCTCCGACAGTGTACGGGGCCATCTCCAAACTACATAAGATTTCCGAATCTATTCATGTGGATAAAGGAGATTGGTCGGTAATGGGATGGTTCTGGGAACTAATATCTGCCTGGGGATGGAAAATTCTGATGGTCATTGGGATGGTCTTAGCCATTCTTTTCCTGTTCTGTCTATGCATACAGTGTGCTCCTGCAATATGTGGCCTCTGTGTTACATCATGTGTAAGGAAGCCTGTGTCAAGACATGAGCTCAGCACTAGAATGATGTTGCAGCAACATCTCAATGACTTTAGGAATATAGATCTGGACTCAGATTAACATGAGGATAGATTAATTGCCTATGTAAGGGCAAAAGGAGGGGCTGTGGTTCTGAAAAATCTGGATCCATATAAAGTACTGAACTCGAGAATAAAAACTTTGTCGAAATAGGACGAATTTGGTATCAAAAGACCGAGAATGACGAGTACATCAAGTACATGTATTTTCGGCGTATTCGAGTGACGATTTCACCTCGAAATCGCCATTTGCATTCTCTACCCTTAGCTACATGTTGCCCTTTACATAGGCCTTAATCCAGTTGAATTTGATTCCACAAGGACACATACTCCTTCATCGACTTCTTCCTGACCTCAGTACAAGTTAGAACCATTGCCCCAGGCCGAACTCGTTAGGTCAGTTCCCTCCCAGTGGCCGAGCAAGATAGCATCTAGGCTCAACCAGCCATAAAACCATTTCAGCGCGCACACCTGCCATATCTCGCTCACATCTTTCTCCACTCCTTTTCTTCACTTGCTTTATGATGGGGAGGTGACCGTTTTTATTAGGGGTCCAGCGATATCTGATGAAATGTTGGGCCTTGCCGGATGATTTGTTATGGGCAGCACGACGTGAAATATGTGCATGTCATCATGACTCTGCTTTTCTTTTGTAATCAGTAACCATAAATGAAATACCACGAATTCAAGGAATGTTTTGCCCAAGGCTGAATATTATGTATAAGAAGAGAAGCCTAACTTCGTGAAAGTGTGCAGTCTCCTGAATATACTCGAATTGTACTTCGAGGACCCTGTCACCTTGGTTGCAGCCAATAAACTAATCTTTGACTTCACCTAGAAGACTCTGAAGTTTCTGTAGGTCTGACTCAGGAGAACCCGAGGTCTCTGGGTGTTGATCCCCTGGCACCGCTGGGTTACCGGTTCTGTACCGGTTCTTAAAAACCCAGTACCTCATACTGTGACGAGGAAATCACCAAACAATACATACAATTTAAAAAGAAACGAAGAGTCCAAGTACATCAACGACTACAACCCAGTGATTTTGTCCATGTGGAATGCTAACATGGATATTCAGTTCGTTGCTGACAACTCTATTGCTGTGGCTCGATATGTGACGTCTTACATCACAAAAAAAGAAAAGACAGAACTGAAGGAAATGTGGGAGGACATTTCACATGAAAAGAGTCTAAGCAAGAAATCATACAGTTACAGTCTGAAGATGTTGTTGCATCGAGAAATTGGAGCATATGAATGTTCTGATCGATTGTCATCAGCAAGTCTCTATGCCAAATCTAGAACCATCATTTAGGTGAGTCTAGGTCTTGCTGCAACACGAAACCGAGTTTTGAAATCTGTACAAGAAATAGAGTATTTGGCGGAGAAAGAACCAGAAAGTACAGATATTTTGAAGACAAACATGTTGGATACATACTATCCAAATAGAAGTAGTCATCTTGAGAACAGTTGTTTGTATGAAGTTCTGCAAAACTATATTTATAAGAGAACCATCAGAGAAGATATCAGCAATGGAATATATGCTGTCATTGGGTGTGAAGGATGTCTAGTGAAGCAGAGAAAAGGCCATTTGATTAATCATCGAAAAATGAGTTGCGAAAATCCAGAGAAAAGTGAATTTTACTATTTAGCTCTTTTGCAACTCTTTAAGCCATAGCGTACAAAAGAGGAACTACTTGGAGATTTTCTCTGTTACGAAGATTCGTTTAATGCAACCAAGGATACCATAGAATGTCCTGTTTTTCCAAATTATCTGCAAATGTTGAACGAAGAAATAGAGCAAGAAGCCACAATTGCTGTAGAGATTGCTAGAGACAGTACTCAAGACAGTCAGAATTCTACTTCATTGAGTCAGGATCCACTAGGAGGACCAATTATCCAAAATGAAGCTGCCACTGCCATGGATGAGGTGGAAAGAGCTATGGAACAAGCTCAAGATGATGTAGTTAACTTAGAAGATTTGGTGAAACAACTAAACTTTGAGCAGAAGCAGATATATGATGAAGTCACAGAACAGATTGAACATGGATTCACTCATGAGAAAAAAGAGTGCTCATGTACATCATTTAAACCTGTCCAACTGTACGTGAGTGGAGAAGCGGGAACTGGAAAAAGTTTTCTGATTAAAGCAATTGCAACTTATCTGCAGAAAAGGACTGAATCACCGCTATCTTGTGTTGTTACCGCTCCAACTGGGCTGGCAGCACATAATATTAAAGGGATTACTTGACATCGTTTACTGATGCTGCCAGTGGAGCATGATAACAAATTGCAATACCACAAGCTATCTGGAGATGCGTGTTCCGAAGTTTCGAGAGTCCTGAAGAAATTGAAACTTCTTATCATTGATGACGTAAGCATGGTCTCAAATATAATGCTTGCTTTTGTGCATTTGAGAATGCAAGAAATTCTTAGAACAGACTATGATGTCTTATTTGGAGGAAAACACATTATTGTTTTTGGAGATCTACTGCAGTTGACTCCAGTGAAAGGACAACCTGTGTTCAAAATGCTCACGCATGAAGATACCAGGAAGTGCCTAGGAAGCATTGGAAACGGTAATATATGGTTAAACTTCAAATATGCAGAACTGCTTCAAAATATGCGGCAGGCAAAGGATGAAGATTATAAAAATATTTTACAAGATGTAAGAATCGGAAAAGTAACTCAGCATGGGAAAGAAGCTTTACATGGACGATTAATTTCAAATTTGTACCCAAATGAAAACATTCTTCCAGAGAATATTTTTAAGAAAATTAACAAGAAGAAATCTGGCATATGTTTGATGCCAACTCTGAAAGAATGTTCCATGTTCAACAACAAAATGTTAAAGTTAGAAAATGAAGAGATAGTGAAACTGGAAGCTATAGATAAAATAGAGCATATGAGAGCAACAATTATTTTGTCTGAAAATTTGAAATCAAAATTGGATTCATTAGAGAAGACTATATCTAAAACTGCTGGTTTTGAAAAGACTCTGACTGTGTGTTTAAATTGTCGTATCATTTTGAGAAGGAATTTAAATGTTGAAAGAGGTCTTGTAAATGGAGCAATGGGTCATGTTGTTGGTTTTGTGAATTACAAAAATAGAGATGGAATTGAAATTTTAAAAATTAAATTTGATGGCATTGACGAAATAGAACAAATTTGTCGTTGTTCAGCTAGATTTTTGCTTGTGAAAGACTTATATGTTCGCCGAAAACAGTTTCCTGTTTGTTTGGCATATGCGGTGACAATCCATAAATCTCAAGGTTTAAGTGTAGATAGTGCTTTGGTGAACATTGGAAGTTCTGTGTTTAAAGAGGGTATGGCATATGTGGCATTATCACGAGTCAGAACTTTATCAGGATTGTACTTGATTGAGTGTGATGAAACAAAGATTTGTGCTGATCTAGATTGTGTTAAAGAATACAATAGGTTAAGAAGAGAGTATGCTCCACATTTGCCTCAATATCCTCTGTTTGAAAAACGTGTGGTAGGCCGAAAAAGAAGGAATGAGAATAATTGCAGTGAGGTAGTAGCAAAAAGACAAAAAGTAGATGAAACTGTAATTGTAAGCAGAAAGAAAAAGGATTCTGTTGAAGATGTTGTTGGATTTCAGTTTGAAAACAGTTCTGGTGTCAACTGCTATGCTAATGTAGTGGTTAATGTTGTTTTTTTTCTTCAAACTTCACAAGAACAGATTGTTGAAAATCGGGATCAAACATTCTGCTGTTTATTGAATTCCGTGTTTGAGAAATGTAGCAGTGATAGAGCAAAAATAGAAAGTGTTTCAGAAATTAGAAATCTTCTAGACATATGTTCTGGTCAAAATCAATTTTCACAGAATATTCAGCAGGATTGTCAGGAATTTTTAATGTATATGTTTGATGTATTGGAAGATGAAGGTGTAGATATAAAAAATCTTTTTAGCCTTTCTTATCAATGACAGCATGACTGCGACAACTGTAGTTTATCAAGTAGTACTACACTAGACACTGAAAGATTTATATATTTGACTTTACCAGACTGCAAATCAGTGTTTTTTAATAATCTAGTTGAAGCAGCTGATCACAATATGGTGTGTACCCAATGTAAGTCTGCAATGCTGTCCACATTATTTTTACAAACTTATGGTAAATATGTGATTTTAATGTTCCAACGATGTAGACCTGATGGAAGTAAATTGTCAACTTCTATTAAAAACTGTGTGGCTTCTCAGTTATCAATTTAAGGAAGAACGTTTGCAACTGTAGCTATTATTTATCATGACGGTCCTTCAACAACATCAGGGCATTAGACATGCTTTTTAAAAAGTCGTAAAGGTTGGATCCACTGTAATGACACTCATTTGACTTTCAAACAACGTTTGCCTTTTGACTTTAAAAAATTCATGATTCATAAAAGGGGGTGGTGATGAACAGAGTGTCTGAATTAAGCAGACCACTCTTACCCAGTCCAAAGATCAGGGCTTGATCCATCACCGTTATTTAGCTCACTGCCCCATCCCAGCTCAGAACCTGGCTATATGCAAATTAGTCTGTCCCTGGCCCAGTGCATCATGGGAACAGGGCAGACCAAACTACCAAGCCAATTCTTCACCAGAAAGGAGACAAGCTACCGGGGACCGGTTTCTGGCATTTCAGCCTCGTCGGCCCGGCTTGCTTGAATCCTGATGGAGCAGTGAGCAAGGGACTCATGTCTGAGTATACCCTGCCACACCTATAGTGGCCAAAAACGATTCATAAAAGGGGGTGGTGATGAACAGAGTGTCTGAATTAAGCAGACCACTCTTACCCAGTCCAAAGATCAGGGCTTGATCCATCACCGTTATTTAGCTCACTGCCCCATCCCAGCTCAGAACCTGGCTATATGCAAATTAGTCTGTCCCTGGCCCAGTGCATCATGGGAACAGGGCAGACCAAACTACCAAGCCAATTCTTCACCAGAAAGGAGACAAGCTACCGGGGACCGGTTTCTGGCATTTCAGCCTCGTTGGCCCGGCTTGCTTGAATCCTGATGGAGCAGTGAGCAAGGGACTCATGTCTGAGTATACCCTGCCACACCTATAGTGGCCATATAGCCAAGTTCTGAGCTGGGATGGTGCAGTGAGCTAAAAAACGGTGATGGATCAAGCCCTGATCTTTGGACTGGGTAAGAGTGGTCTGCTTAATTCAGGCACTCTGTTCATCACCACCCCCTTTTCTGAATCATTTTGTCCACCATAAGCGTGGAAGGGTATACTCAGATGTGAGTCCCTTGCTCATTGCACCATCAGGATTCAAGCAAGCCGGGCCGACGACGCCTGAAATGGCAGAAACCGGTCCCCGGAAGCTTGTTTCCTTCCCAGTATAAGAATTGGCTTGGTAGTTTGGTTTGCCCTGTTCCCATCATGCACTGGGACAGGAACAGACTAATTTGCATATAGCCAAGTTCTGAGCTGGGGTGGTGCAGTGAGCTAAAAAACGGTGATGGATCAAGCCCTGATCTTTAGACTGGGTAAGAGTGGTCTGCTTAATTCAGGCACTCTGTTCATCACCACCCCCTTTTCTGAATCATTTTGTCCACCATAAGCGTGGAAGGCTATACTCAGATGTGAGTCCCTTGCTCATTGCACCATCAGGATTCAAGCAAGCCGGGCCGACGACGCCTGAAATGGCAGAAACCGGTCCCCGGAAGCTTGTTTCCTTCCCAGTATAAGAATTGGCTTGGTAGTTTGGTTTGCCCTGTTCCCATCATGCACTGGGACAGGAACAGACTAATTTGCATATAGCCACGTTCTGAGCTGGGATGGTGCAGTGAGCTAAAAAACGGTGATGGATCAAGCCCTGATCTTTGGACTGGGTAAGAGTGATCTGCTTAATTCAGGCACTCTGTTCATCACCACCCCCTTTTCTGAATCATTTTGTCCACCATAAGCGTGGAAGGGTATACTCAGATGTGAGTCCCTTGCTCATTGCACCATCAGGATTCAAGCAAGCCGGGCCGACGATGCCTGAAATGGCAGAAACCGGTCCCCGGAAGCTTGCTTCCTTCCCAGTATAAGAATTGGCTTGGTAGTTTGGTTTGCCCTGTTCCCATCATGCACTGGGACAGGAACAGACTAATTTGCATATAGCCAAGTTCTGAGCTGGGATGGTGCAGTGAGCTAAAAAACAGTGATGGATCAAGCCCTGATCTTTGGACTGGGTAAGAGTGGTCTGCCTAATTCAGGCACTCTGTTCATCACCACCCCCTTTTCTGAATCATTTTGTCCACCATAAGCGTGGAAGGGTATACTCAGATGTGAGTCCCTTGCTCGTTGCACCATCAGGATTCAAGCAAGCCGGGCCGACGAAGCCTGAAATGGCAGAAACCGGTCCCCGGAAGCTTGTTTCCTTCCCAGTATAAGAATTGGCTTGGTAGTTTGGTTTGCCCTGTTCCCATCATGCACTGGGACAGGAACAGACTAATTTGCATATAGCCAAGTTCTGAGCTGGGATGGTGCAGTGAGCTAAAAAACGGTGATGGATCAAGCCCTGATCTTTGGACTGGGTAAGAGTGGTCTGCTTAATTCAGGCACTCTGTTCATCACCACCATCACCACCCCCTTTTCTGAATCATTTTGTCCACCATAAGCGTGGAAGGGTATACTCAGATGTGAGTCCCTTGCTCATTGCACCATCAGGATTCAAGCAAGCCGGGCCGACGACGCCTGAAATGGCAGAAACCGGTCCCCGGAAGCTTGTCTCCTTTCTGGTGAAGAATTGGCTTGGTAGTTTGGTTTGCCCTGTTCCCATCATGCACTGGGACAGAAACAGACTAATTTGCATATAGCCACGTTCTGAGCTGGGATGGTGCAGTGAGCTAAAAAACAGTGATGGATCAAGCCCTGATATTTGGACTGGGTAAGAGTGATCTGCTTAATTCAGGCACTCTGTTCATCACCACCCCCTTTTCTGAATCATTTTGTCCACCATAAGCGTGGAAGGGTATACTCAGATGTGAGTCCCTTGCTCATTGCACCATCAGGATTCAAGCAAGCCGGGCCGACGATGCCTGAAATGGCAGAAACCGGTCCCCGGAAGCTTGCTTCCTTCCCAGTATAAGAATTGCCTTGGTAGTTTGGTTTGCCCTGTTCCCATCATGCACTGGGACAGGAACAGACTAATTTGCATATAGCCAAGTTCTGAGCTGGGATGGTGCAGTGAGCTAAAAAACAGTGATGGATCAAGCCCTGATCTTTGGACTGGGTAAGAGTGGTCTGCCTAATTCAGGCACTCTGTTCATCACCACCCCCTTTTCTGAATCATTTTGTCCACCATAAGCGTGGAAGGGTATACTCAGATGTGAGTCCCTTGCTCGTTGCACCATCAGGATTCAAGCAAGCCGGGCCGACGAAGCCTGAAATGGCAGAAACCGGTCCCCGGAAGCTTGTTTCCTTCCCAGTATAAGAATTGGCTTGGTAGTTTGGTTTGCCCTGTTCCCATCATGCACTGGGACAGGAACAGACTAATTTGCATATAGCCAAGTTCTGAGCTGGGATGGTGCAGTGAGCTAAAAAACGGTGATGGATCAAGCCCTGATCTTTGGACTGGGTAAGAGTGGTCTGCTTAATTCAGGCACTCTGTTCATCACTACCCCCTTTTCTGAATCATTTTGTCCACCATAAGCGTGGAAGGGTATACTCAGATGTGAGTCCCTTGCTCATTGCACCATCAGGATTCAAGCAAGCCGGGCCGACGACGCCTGAAATGGCAGAAACCGGTCCTCGGAAGCTTGTTTCCTTCCCAGTATAAGAATTGGCTTGGTAGTTTGGTTTGCCCTGTTCCCATCATGCACTGGGACAGGAACAGACTAATTTGTATATAGCCAAGTTCTGAGTTGGGATGGTGCAGTGAGCTAAAAAACGGTGATGAATCAAGCCCTGATCTTTGGACTGGGTAAGAGTGGTCTGCTTAATTCAGGCACTCTGTTCATCACCACCCCCTTTTCTGAATCATTTTGTCCACCATAAGCGTGGAAGGGTATACTCAGATGTGAGTCCCTTGCTCATTGCACCATCAGGATTCAAGCAAGCCGGGCCGACGACGCCTGAAATGGCAGAAACCGGTCCCCGGAAGCTTGTTTCCTTCCCAGTATAAGAATTGGCTTGGTAGTTTGGTTTGCCCTGTTCCCATCATGCACTGGGACAGGAACAGACTAATTTGCATATAGCCAAGTTCTGAGCTGGGATGGTGCAGTGAGCTAAAAAACGGTGATGGATCAAGCCCTGATCTTTGGACTGGGTAAGAGTGGTCTGCTTAATTCAGGCACTCTGTTCATCACCACCCCCTTTTCTGAATCATTTTGTCCACCATAAGGGTGGAAGGGTATACTCAGATGTGAGTCCCTTGCTCATTGCACCATCAGGATTCAAGCAAGCCGGGCCGACGACGCCTGAAATGGCAGAAACCGGTCCCCGGAAGCTTGTTTCCTTCCCAGTATAAGAATTGGCTTGGTAGTTTGGTTTGCCCTGTTCCCATCATGCACTGGGACAGGAACAGACTAATTTGCATATAGCCAAGTTCTGAGCTGGGATGGTGCAGTGAGCTAAAAAACGGTGATGGATCAAGCCCTGATCTTTGGACTGGGTAAGAGTGGTCTGCTTAATTCAGGCACTCTGTTCATCACCACCCCCTTTTCTGAATCATTTTGTCCACCATAAGCGTGGAAGGGTATACTCAGATGTGAATCCCTTGCTCATTGCACCATCAGGATTCAAGCAAGCCGGGCCGACGACGCCTGAAATGGCAGAAACCGGTCCCCGGAAGCTTGTTTCCTTCCCAGTATAAGAATTGGCTTGGTAGTTTGGTTTGCCCTGTTCCCATCATGCACTGGGACAGGAACAGACTAATTTGCACTTAGCCGAGTTCTGAGCTGGGATGGTGCAGTGAGCTAAAAAAACGGTGATGGATCAAGCCCTGATCTTTGGACTGGGTAAGAGTGGTCTGCTTAATTCAGGCACTCTGTTCATCACCACCCCCTTTTCTGAATCATTTTGTCCACCATAAGCGTGGAAGGGTATACTCAGATGTGAGTCCCTTGCTCATTGCACCATCAGGATTCAAGCAAGCCGGGCCGACGACGCCTGAAATGGCAGAAACCGGTCCCCGGAAGCTTGTTTCCTTCCCAGTATAAGAATTGGCTTGGTAGTTTGGTTTGCCCTGTTCCCATCATGCACTGGGACAGGAACAGACTAATTTGCATATAGCCAAGTTCTGAGCTGGGATGGTGCAGTGAGCTAAAAAACGGTGATGGATCAAGCCCTGATCTTTGGACTGGGTAAGAGTGGTCTGCTTAATTCAGGCACTCTGTTCATCACCACCCCCTTTTCTGAATCATTTTTTCCACCATAAGCGTGGAAGGGTATACTCAGATGTGAGTCCCTTGCTCATTGCACCATCAGGATTCAAGCAAGCCGGGCCGACGACGCCTGAAATGGCAGAAACCGGTCCCCGGAAGCTTGTTTCCTTCCCAGTATAAGAATTGGCTTGGTAGTTTGGTTTGCCCTGTTCCCATCATGCACTGGGACAGGAACAGACTAATTTGCATATAGCCAAGTTCTGAGCTGGGATGGTGCAGTGAGCTAAAAAAACGGTGATGGATCAAGCCCTGATCTTTGGACTGGGTAAGAGTTGTCTGCTTAATTTAGGCACTCTGTTCATCACCATCCCCTTTTCTGAATCATTTTGTCCACCATAAGCGTGGAAGGGTATACTCAGATGTGAGTCCCTTGCTCATTGCACCATCAGGATTCAAGCAAGCCGGGCCGACGACGCCTGAAATGGCAGAAACCGGTCCCCGGAAGCTTGTTTCCTTCCCAGTATAAGAATTGGCTTGGTAGTTTGGTTTGCCCTGTTCCCATCATGCACTGGGACAGGAACAGACTAATTTGCATATAGCCAAGTTCTGAGCTGGGATGGTGCAGTGAGCTAAAAAACGGTGATGGATCAAGCCCTGATCTTTGGACTGGGTAAGAGTGGTCTGCTTAATTCAGGCACTCTGTTCATCACCACCCCCTTTTCTGAATCATTTTGTCCACCATAAGCGTGGAAGGGTATACTCAGATGTGAGTCCCTTGCTCATTGCACCATCAGGATTCAAGCAAGCCGGGCCGACGACGCCTGAAATGGCAGAAACCGGTCCCCGGAAGCTTGTTTCCTTCCCAGTATAAGAATTGGCTTGGTAGTTTGGTTTGCCCTGTTCCCATCATGCACTGGGACAGGAACAGACTAATTTGTATATAGCCAAGTTCTGAGCTGGGATGGTGCAGTGAGCTAAAAAACGGTGATGGATCAAGCCCTGATCTTTGGACTGGGTAAGAGTGGTCTGCTTAATTCAGGCACTCTGTTCATCACCACCCCCTTTTCTGAATCATTTTGTCCACCATAAGCGTGGAAGGGTATACTCAGTTGTGAGTCCCTTGCTCATTGCACCATCAGGATTCAAGCAAGCCGGGCCGACGACGCCTGAAATGGCAGAAACCGGTCCCCGGAAGCTTGTTTCCTTCCCAGTATAAGAATTGGCTTGGTAGTTTGGTTTGCCCTGTTCCCATCATGCACTGGGACAGGAACAGACTAATTTGCATATAGCCAAGTTCTGAGCTGGGATGGTGCAGTGAGCTAAAAAACGGTGATGGATCAAGCCCTGATCTTTGGACTGGGTAAGAGTGGTCTGCTTAATTCAGGCACTCTGTTCATCACCACCCCCTTTTCTGAATCATTTTGTCCACCATAAGGGTGGAAGGGTATACTCAGATGTGAGTCCCTTGCTCATTGCACCATCAGGATTCAAGCAAGCCGGGCCGACGACGCCTGAAATGGCAGAAACCGGTCCCCGGAAGCTTGTTTCCTTCCCAGTATAAGAATTGGCTTGGTAGTTTGGTTTGCCCTGTTCCCATCATGCACTGGGACAGGAACAGACTAATTTGCATATAGCCAAGTTCTGAGCTGGGATGGTGCAGTGAGCTAAAAAACGGTGATGGATCAAGCCCTGATCTTTGGACTGGGTAAGAGTGGTCTGCTTAATTCAGGCACTCTGTTCATCACCACCCCCTTTTCTGAATCATTTTGTCCACCATAAGCGTGGAAGGGTATACTCAGATGTGAGTCCCTTGCTCATTGCACCATCAGGATTCAAGCAAGCCGGGCCGACGACGCCTGAAATGGCAGAAACCGGTCCCCGGAAGCTTGTTTCCTTCCCAGTATAAGAATTGGCTTGGTAGTTTGGTTTGCCCTGTTCCCATCATGCACTGGGACAGGAACAGACTAATTTGCATATAGCCAAGTTCTGAGCTGGGATGGTGCAGTGAGCTAAAAAACGGTGATGGATCAAGCCCTGATCTTTGGACTGGGTAAGAGTGGTCTGCTTAATTCAGGCACTCTGTTCATCACCACCCCCTTTTCTGAATCATTTTGTCCACCATAAGCGTGGAAGGGTATACTCAGATGTGAGTCCCTTGCTCATTGCACCATCAGGATTCAAGCAAGCCGGGCCGACGACGCCTGAAATGGCAGAAACCGGTCCCCGGAAGCTTGTTTCCTTCCCAGTATAAGAATTGGCTTGGTAGTTTGGTTTGCCCTGTTCCCATCATGCACTGGGACAGGAACAGACTAATTTGCATATAGCCAAGTTCTGAGCTGGGATGGTGCAGTGAGCTAAAAAACGGTGATGGATCAAGCCCTGATCTTTGGACTGGGTAAGAGTGGTCTGCTTAATTCAGGCACTCTGTTCATCACCACCCCCTTTTCTGAATCATTTTGTCCACCATAAGCGTGGAAGGGTATACTCAGATGTGAGTCCCTTGCTCATTGCACCATCAGGATTCAAGCAAGCCGGGCCGACGACGCCTGAAATGGCAGAAACCGGTCCCCGGAAGCTTGTTTCCTTCCCAGTATAAGAATTGGCTTGGTAGTTTGGTTTGCCCTGTTCCCATCATGCACTGGGACAGGAACAGACTAATTTGTATATAGCCAAGTTCTGAGCTGGGATGGTGCAGTGAGCTAAAAAACGGTGATGGATCAAGCCCTGATCTTTGGACTGGGTAAGAGTGGTCTGCTTAATTCAGGCACTCTGTTCATCACCACCCCCTTTTCTGAATCATTTTGTCCACCATAAGCGTGGAAGGGTATACTCAGATGTGAGTCCCTTGCTCATTGCACCATCAGGATTCAAGCAAGCCGGGCCGACGACGCCTGAAATGGCAGAAACCGGTCCCCGGAAGCTTGTTTCCTTCCCAGTATAAGAATTGGCTTGGTAGTTTGGTTTGCCCTGTTCCCATCATGCACTGGGACAGGAACAGACTAATTTGCATATAGCCAAGTTCTGAGCTGGGATGGTGCAGTGAGCTAAAAAACGGTGATGGATCAAGCCCTGATCTTTGGACTGGGTAAGAGTGGTCTGCTTAATTCAGGCACTCTGTTCATCACCACCCCCTTTTCTGAATCATTTTGTCCACCATAAGGGTGGAAGGGTATACTCAGATTTGAGTCCCTTGCTCATTGCACCATCAGGATTCAAGCAAGCCGGGCCGACGACGCCTGAAATGGCAGAAACCGGTCCCCGGAAGCTTGTTTCCTTCCCAGTATAAAAATTGGCTTGGTAGTTTGGTTTGCCCTGTTCCCATCATGCACTGGGACAGGAGCAGACTAATTTGCATATAGCCAAGTTCTGAGCTGGGATGGTGCAGTGAGCTAAAAAACGGTGATGGATCAAGCCCTGATCTTTGGACTGGGTAAGAGTGGTCTGCTTAATTCAGGCACTCTGTTCATCACCACCCCCTTTTCTGAATCATTTTGTCCACCATAAGCGTGGAAGGGTATACTCAGATGTGAGTCCCTTGCTCATTGCACCATCAGGATTCAAGCAAGCCGGGCCGACGACGCCTGAAATGGCAGAAACCGGTCCCCGGAAGCTTGTTTCCTTCCCAGTATAAGAATTGGCTTGGTAGTTTGGTTTGCCCTGTTCCCATCATGCACTGGGACAGGAACAGACTAATTTGCATATAGCCAAGTTCTGAGCTGGGATGGTGCAGTGAGCTAAAAAACGGTGATGGATCAAGCCCTGATCTTTGGACTGGGTAAGAGTGGTCTGCTTAATTCAGGCACTCTGTTCATCACCACCCCCTTTTCTGAATCATTTTGTCCACCATAAGCGTGGAAGGGTATACTCAGATGTGAGTCCCTTGCTCATTGCACCATCAGGATTCAAGCAAGCCGGGCCGACGACGCCTGAAATCGCAGAAACCGGTCCCCGGAAGCTTGTTTCCTTCCCAGTATAAGAATTGGCTTGGTAGTTTGGTTTGCCCTGTTCCCATCATGCACTGGGACAGGAACAGACTAATTTGCATATAGCCAAGTTCTGAGCTGGGATGGTGCAGTGAGCTAAAAAACTGTGATGGATCAAGCCCTGATCTTTGGACTGGGTAAGAGTGGTCTGCTTAATTCAGGCACTCTGTTCATCACCACCCCCTTTTCTGAATCATTTTGTCCACCATAAGCGTGGAAGGGTATACTCAGATGTGAGTCCCTTGCTCATTGCACCATCAGGATTCAAGCAAGCCGGGCCGACGACGCCTGAAATGGCAGAAACCGGTCCCCGGAAGCTTGTTTCCTTCCCAGTAAAAGAATTGGCTTGGTAGTTTGGTTTGCCCTGTTCCCATCATGCACTGGGACAGGAACAGACTAATTTGCATATAGCCAAGTTCTGAGCTGGGATGCTGCAGTGAGCTAAAAAAAACGGTGATGGATCAAGCCCTGATCTTTGGACTGGGTAAGAGTGGTCTGCTTAATTCAGGCACTCTGTTCATCACCACCCCCTTTTCTGAATCATTTTGTCCACCATAAGCGTGGAAGGGTATACTCAGATGTGAGTCCCTTGCTCATTGCACCATCAGGATTCTAGCAAGCCGGGCCGACGACGCCTGAAATGGCAGAAACCGGTCCCCGGAAGCTTGTTTCCTTCCCAGTATAAGAATTGGCTTGGTAGTTTGGTTTGCCCTGTTCCCATCATGCACTGGGACAGGAACAGACTAATTTGCATATAGCCAAGTTCTGAGCTGGGATGGTGCAGTGAGCTAAAAAACGGTGATGGATCAAGCCCTGATCTTTGGACTGGGTAAGAGTGGTCTGCTTAATTCAGGCACTCTGTTCATCACCACCCCTTTTTCTGAATCATTTTTTCCACCATAAGCGTGGAAGGGTATACTCAGATGTGAGTCCCTTGCTCATTGCACCATCAGGATTCAAGCAAGCCGGGCCGACGACGCCTGAAATGGCAGAAACCGGTCCCCGGAAGCTTGTTTCCTTCCCAGTATAAGAATTGGCTTGGTAGTTTGGTTTGCCCTGTTCCCATCATGCACTGGGACAGGAACAGACTAATTTGCATATAGCCAAGTTCTGAGCTGGGATGGTGCAGTGAGCTAAAAAAACGGTGATGGATCAAGTCCTGATCTTTGGACTGGGTAAGAGTGGTCTGCTTAATTCAGGCACTCTGTTCATCACCACCCCCTTTTCTGAATCATTTTGTCCACCATAAGCGTGGAAGGGTATACTCAGATGTGAGTCCCTTGCTCATTGCACCATCAGGATTCAAGCAAGCCGGGCCGACGACGCCTGAAATGGCAGAAACCGGTCCCCGGAAGCTTGTTTCCTTCCCAGTATAAGAATTGGCTTGGTAGTTTGGTTTGCCCTGTTCCCATCATGCACTGGGACAGGAACAGACTAATTTGCATATAGCCAAGTTCTGAGCTGGGATGGTGCAGTGAGCTAAAAAACGGTGATGGATCAAGCCCTGATCTTTGGACTGGGTAAGAGTGGTCTGCTTAATTCAAGCACTCTGTTCATCACCACCCCCTTTTCTGAATCATTTTGTCCAACATAAGCGTGGAAGGGTATACTCAGATGTGAGTCCCTTGCTCATTGCACCATCAGGATTCAAGCAAGCCGGGCCGACGACGCCTGAAATGGCAGAAACCGGTCCCCGGAACCTTGTTTCCTTCCCAGTATAAGAATTGGCTTGGTAGTTTGGTTTGCCCTGTTCCCATCATGCACTGGGACAGGAACAGACTAATTTGCATATAGCCAAGTTCTGAGCTGGGATGGTGCAGTGAGCTAAAAAAACGGTGATGGATCAAGCCCTGATCTTTGGACTGGGTAAGAGTGGTCTGCTTAATTCAGGCACTCTGTTCATCACCACCCCCTTTTCTAAATCATTTTGTCCACCATAAGCGTGGAAGGGTATACTCTGATGTGAGTCCCTTGCTCATTGCACCATCAGGATTCAAGCAAGCCGGGCCGACGACGCCTGAAATGGCAGAAACCGGTCCCCGGAAGCTTGTTTCCTTCCCAGTATAAGAATTGGCTTGGTAGGTTGCTTTGCCCTGTTCCCATCATGCACTGGGACAGGAACAGACTAATTTGCATATAGCCAAGTTCTGAGGTGGGATGGTGCAGTGAGCTAAAAAACGGTGATGGATCAAGCCCTGATCTTTGGACTGGGTAAGAGTGGTCTGCTTAATTCAGGCACTCTGTTCATCACCACCCCCTTTTCTGAATCATTTTGTCCACCATAAGCGCGGAAGGGTATACTCAGATGTGAGTCCCTTGCTCATTGCACCATCAGGATTCAAGCAAGCCGGGCCGACGACGCCTGAAATGGCAGAAACCGGTCCCCGGAAGCTTGTTTCCTTCCCAGTATAAGAATTGGCTTGGTAGTTTGGTTTGCCCTGTTCCCATCATGCACTGGGACAGGAACAGACTAATTTGCATATAGCCAAGTTCTGAGCTGGGATGGTGCAGTGAGCTAAAAAACGGTGATGGATCAAGCCCTGATCTTTGGACTGGGTAAGAGTGGTCTGCTTAATTCAGGCACTCTGTTCATCACCACCCCCTTTTAAAAAAAATTCATACCTAGTGTTTTTAGAACCAAAATTTAAGTAAAGGTAATTGGCCTATGAAGACGGGAGCAATTAATAAAGGTTATTTTGCTGTTTAAAAATATATTCTGAGTAAAAGTGATCCAGGTAATATAAAAAATTGACTTGTCATATAGGTACTGTAAGTGGATCTCATAGTAAGTGATATCAGTATTATACAAAATGATGAACATGAGTGAGTCAGAGATGGTTTTACAAATACTTAAATATTGTGAAAATGTTGTATGAGCCTTTCTTTCAGAACGTCGGAAAAACGGTAATTTCAGAGTTTCTTAGAATTAATTTGAAAATATACTCATACATCTGACTCTATTTGGCCAAAAGGAAAGGTACAGGAATGAGTAAAGAGTCATGACTGAAAAAAAGGAGTATATGAAAATAATGAAAATATTTCAGATGTTCTTGGAGCTTTTCTTCTAGAAAGTCGATGAAATGGATTTTTTAGTGAACAGCAGAGTACTTTCCAACGAGAAAAGGACCTTCATGATATAGTATTTGGCCTAAAGGAAAAGTAAGTCAATCAAAGATTAGTGTACATTTGTCATTTGTCAGTATCTAAGGTTTTTTTTAAAACAAAATCTTTTAGATTGTGGTTTTTTTTCCCACTGTCATATGATGAGTCATTTGAACTCACTGTTTTAAGTTAAATTCAATATATTCTGAGAACAGCAAAAATAAACTATGTAACATGTTGTACAAGTTATTCTATACTTTGGATTGTGTAAATTAAATTGTAGTCTCATTGTCTGACACTCACTTTCCTTTTTCCATCCTCTTTCCGCTCTTTTTACTCACTTATAATGTCTTTCTCTCACTCTCTGTAAACCCCGTTCCTTTACTCCACTTCTTTCACAACCCCTCATTCTCATTTCAACTGTCTGCATCCCCTCTCTCCCTTGCATAACTTTTCAGCTTTCAGTCTCTCTGCTTTACTTCCCTTTTCCGTATTTTCCTCCTTTGCTCTTTTAGTAATTCCTGTTTACTCACTCAGCAGTATTGTCGCACTCTATCACTATAAATCACCCACTCTCCCTCGCTTATGTTTGTTTGCTCCCTTCTTTTGACCTCTTCTCTCTATTTTTCGTTCACTACCTCTATGTCCTCAGTGCCTCACTCTCCTTGTGTTATGTTCACTTGTGTTTATCTACCTTCTATCATTTCTTTTACAACAACTTCACTGCTCCTCTCTCATCGTTCTTCATCCCATTTCTTTTACTCTGGTTCCATTACTATCCCTCATTTCCTTTCTTTCAATGTCCTTCTCTTTACTTTCATCACCAAATTATTTTCTCTCAGTACCACTGTTTTAGTCGTCTTCTCCTCTCTTTCCTTTTTTCGCTCCCTTACTCATTTCCTTTTCTCACTCATTGTACTCCACCTCACTCAGTTTTTCTCTTAGTGTGTCTGTCTACTAACTTCCTCACTCCATTTCCCTCAATCGTTGTAAATTATTCTCTCTCCCTTCATCCCTTCACTCTATGACTGTTCTTCACTTACTCTCAGTTATCTTCTATTCCTCATTCTTCTAAATGCATCCTTAATTAGACTCTTTTCCGTCTCAGTCATTATCTTTTTACTTACTACTGTATACCTGATTTAGTTTTGCTAACTCACATTGTTTTAGTATCTTTCTTACCTTCAGTTCATTTCTCTGTTCTTCTCTTCCTCTCTGTCAGTGAATCTATATGCCTCACTCTTAGTAATTTGCTCTCCTTCTATTTCTTTTTCTCTCTTTTTGTCCTTCTACCTTACTTTATTTCCCTTTCTGTGTCCTTCACTCTTACTTTATTTCTAAATACTCTGTTATGATTTTTAACCTCTTCGTTTGTATCTTTTAATTTAAAATACATATTTTACTAATTATAACTTATTTTTTCTTCTCTCTTTCACATATAGAAAGTGTAGTAAAAAAATGTAATTAAAGTTACATTTATTATATGGTAAGTGTGACTAACAAATGTAGTTTGTCATCACCCTTTGCTTTAACCTCACTAATATTTTCTCAACCAACCTCACTCCTGTTTCTTTACTCTGCTTCCCTCACTTATTCTCCATGTTTACTCCCCTTTCCCTATTTCCCCTCTCATATTCAACTTCTTTCAGTTCCCATTCTTTACTTCACTTACCCTCTGTTGCCTTCCTTTGCTTCTTCACTCATTCTCTTTTTCTTAACTATTTACTTCACTCCTACACACACACCTCATCCCCCTCCCAACACATACACACACCTCTGACATATACCCCACACACACACCACACACACACCTCATACACCCCCCCCCCCACACACACTCCTCCCACACACACACATTCCATACACACACATACATCCCACACACATACCCCCACACCCACACACCCCTCACACATATCTGACACACCCTCACCTCCACCCACACCGAAACACCCCACACACCCACACCCACAGACACACCTTACACACCCACACCCCGACCTACACCCACTGACTCCCTATAAGTCACACACACTGCATTACTTACCTTTCTTTGCTGTTTCACTCAGACCCATTCAGGCACTGTTTCCTTTACTCTCTCTGTCCTTTCTCTTTGTCACTCCCCATGTCTTATCCTCATTCAATTTTTCACCCTCTTTCACCCCTCTTTTCTTACTCACTGCTCTTTTCTCACCCTCCCTCACCGTTGTTCATTTATCCCGGTTCCGTCACTACCCTTCATTCCCCATTTTTTACTGTCCTTTCTTTTTCTTTCAACACCAACTCACATTCTCCCACTATTTATACTTTAGTCTTCTTCCTCTCTCTTCCCTTCTTTCACTCCCTTATTCATTTTACTTTTCTCACTTTCACCCTATTACACCTTCTCTGTTTTTTACTATGTAATAAACAATCCCTCTGTGTTTCTCCCTCTCTTTCTCTTTCTCTTAACATTACTCTCTTTGTGTTCTTCCCTCATGCTAACTCTTTCATTAATTTATTTTTATTTTTTTGGGATGCGCGCCCCGGTGCGCGTACCCTGAGGAAAATAACTTGACAGAGATTCTTTAAAAATATAGGTTTATTTTTTTAAAATTAAAGATAGTTCTAAAAAGAACTTTTTTTTTTCTTCTTTTTGTTGTTTTATATTTTTTTATGTTTTTTGAACATTTTGTACTTTTTTTGGCTTTTCTGAACTTTTTTATATATTTTTTTGTATTTTTATGGGGAGAAACAAAAAAAGAGGGAATTGAAAATGGCTCAACTTGAGCAAAAAACAAAAAACGGAAAAAATTAGGGTTTTTTTGGGGCAATTGTGGTTGTCACCAGCAAGGACGATGAGCTTTACGCTCTTTTCACCATAGGAGATGAGCTTACCACAATAAATACATGTTATTCGGAAATCCTCAAATCGTGATTGAATGCAAGACATCGTCTCCGTTGTCTCTGGTCCCGATGGAGTGGGTTGCTTTCTTTTGGAGGTGGTGCTTGAAGATTGGGGGAGGTTACTGGCCAGTTCCCTCATCTCTGCAGCAGAATAGTTGTTCGGATGATTGCGGTTCATGTGTCTAATCATGGTATTATTACCAAAAGAATATTTCTTGTTAGGGTTCCCCCTTGAAAGTTCCATGCCACAGATTAGGCAAGTCACCATGGCTGCATTGACTTTCTTCTTGCCCTCTGGGATAGAAAAAAACTCCCATACAATGTGTGGCCTTGGCTTGTATGGGGTATTGTCTTCATGCAGCCATCTTCTCCCCTCCTCCTCTTCCTCTTCCTCCTCCTCCTCTTCTTGACCACCAATGTAATGTTGTGGTGGTCCTCTTGGTGGTGGTGGTGGTGGTGCAGATGCTCCAGCTGCTGCTGCTACTGTAGCCATTTTAAAGTACAAAATATTTCTCTAAGTTGTTCAAACAGGTCTTCCTCAGTCAAAGGACAAAGTCAGAATAAGGAAAAAAGGTGGGGTCTTTCATCATTAGGAAAAAAAAAACTGTCCTGAACCAATCAAAAGTGTTATTTTCAGGTCACATGACCCGGGCTTTCATCATTTGGAAACCAAAACTGTTCTGTACCAATGAAAAGTGTTATTTTCAGGTCACATGACCCGACGTGCTTACGCCACGCGCCCCGGGGCGCGCCCGTAGTCGCGCTCCGGGGCGCGCCCGGGGGCTTGTAGCGTAAGCTCGTCAGGACGTTGCGCGATCGTATGCGCTCGCGTGCTTCCGGGTGAGCTTACACAGTGCGTCATATGACGCATCACGTGGTTACGCGAAACGTCACAATGTTGTTTTCGTTCGCGAGAATAGCTCCCCGGTACGCGCCCCGGGGCGCGCCGTAACGTTGCGCTTACCCGTGCGTTCACCGGTACACGCCCCGGGGCAAAAAAAATAAAAATAAATAAATTTACATATTTATACAATATAAAATTTGTTACAACATTTTTTACTTTTTATACCTATAGAGATTTGCTATTGAAAAACCATTGAAATTCACTGAAAAAACCATAGGTTTTACACCAGTTATAGTTAGGAATTAGCATTTAAAAAACCTATTAAATTCACTGAAAAAACCATAGGTTTCACACCAGTTATAGTTAGCTGGAAGTTTTACTCGCATAAAACCATTGAAATTCCCACGTTCTAGTTAGTTGGACTCACTATAACTCGCGCGTGCAATGCACTGCTGATGACGTCACATATTACATCAGTCATGACATGGTCAGTGACATCACTCATGACATCACTGATGACACCATCCTTGTGACAGAGTGACAGACCTCCTTTAAGTGTAATGTAACCCTTGAAACAAATATTCAAAAATAGAAACTAAAATATTGAAAAAAATGGAGATACCCATACCACTTACAACAACCAATTCAATAATTCCACCATCTATATACACATGCACTAATTCACCTTCAGTTCTATATAGTCACTCATACATACACTCACTCATCATATGTAGTGATACACCTATACATCCTGTTACACACCGACAGTCATCCAAAAGTTACTCACACACATACTCACACATGCAAATAAACTATTGAACATCCATTTATTTGTATATACAGCTATACACACACTACCACTTTACTTCTAAGGAAACTTACACATACTTACTCTCTTAAACAATCACTTATAGAAACACATACTAATTTAAACAGGAACTCTTACAATCCCTCACTCTCACATATACTCACTTATATACATCAATATTCACATATACTAGATTAAAACATATGTAGTTACTGATAAAGACACTAATAAGACAGTCATTCACTCACTAACACAGACATATACACACTCATCCACCCATACAGTCCTGCACATATGCTGTCTTCAAAACACATACAAACAGAGAGTCAGTCACTCATTCATCTATGTTCTAAGTAATAACCCCACCAAACATATAGACACTCATATTGATATTTAAAAAAACATCTAATAACCCATATACATACACATGTAGCTGCTCACCAACCCATGCAGCCACTTATACACAAAGTGAAACACTCATTCTTATATTTAAATATTTAAACATTACTCAATAATATATGTATACACTAAGAAACACTCAATAAGCCAGTGAACCAATCAATTTTATTTTAAAACATCCCTTTAAACACTTATTTAAACATGTATTCTTCCATCAACTTTTACATATACATATATAAAACATAATTTTTTTTAAAATACACACATTCACTGGATGGTGTCATCAGTGATGTCATGAGTGATGTCACTGACCATGTCATGAGTGATGTAATATGTGACGTCATCAGCAGTGCATTGCACGCGCAAGTTATAGTGAGTCCAACTAACTATAACGTGGGAATTTCAATGGTTTTATGCGAGTAAAACTTCCAGCTAACTATAACTGGTGTGAAACCTATGGTTTTTTCAGTGAATTTAATAGGTTTTTTAAATGCTAATTCCTAATTATAACTGGTGTAAAACCTATGGTTTTTTCAGTGAATATATATACTTGCTTTATTGTATTTATACAGCAATTAATGTTTTGGTTGATTCATGTGAAAATAATCATAGCAAGTGTATCATTAATTTTTTCTGTTCTTGGTTTTTTGCAATTTGGATTATCCAGTTAAATGTATTTTGCGATTCCGAGTAACAGTTTACTGTATCTCAAAATTATTTAATGATATGAAACATGTATGATCCCCAATGATAATGCACAAGTCACTTTGGCAAATCAATGATATTCTTTTGGGATTATCCCGAGATTTATAATGTGTTTTCACTCTGTCTTCGATATCATTCTTGAAGACTGAGTGGTGTCCAATGAAATTTTGTGAATTTACAGCACTAGCACTTTAAATTTTGATCGCGCTCTCTGTGTGTCATGTGACCAAGGCCTTTCGGAGGCCGAAACTTTATGTTTGACGAAGGTGCCGATTAAAGAATCTACTCACCTGAACTTTTGGGTCTCGTGTTCCTTGCTGCAGCGGCGTCCGGGAGTTTGTGGAAATGCCCTCCAGTTTTGAGCGAGTTCGTAATATATATATATATATATATATATATATATATATATATATATATATATTCACTGAAAAAACCATAGGTTATAGACCATATATAGTTAGGAATTAGCATTTAAAAAACCTTATTTTACTCACACAAAACCATTGAAATTCCATATATAGTTAGTTGCACTAACTATATATCGCGCACCCGCAATCCACTGCTGATCATGTCACATATTACATCATTCATGACATGGTCAGTGACATCACTGATGACATCACTGATGACATCTCAAATGACATCACTGATGACATCACTGATGACATCTCATTTGACATCATTCTTGTGCTAATACGATAAACCTCTTCAGACTCTAATATAACCTTAGATACACTCAGTGTATACAGACACTCACACACTGTCACTCATCCATGGAGTTACTCACACACCTAGTCAGTCATGCAAAGAAACAATCTCACCTCCATTTCCTTAACTATACAGTTATACACACCTTACTTATTCAAGCATATACTAACACATATTTACTCTCTTACACAATCCCTGATACAAGTTCACAATGATCCATACAGCCACTCACACATTCAGTGGCTCTCATGCACAGTTAATTATATATGCCAACTCTCACATGTACTGTGTTTTACATATGTACTTACTATGACATGTAGCATTGAGATATCCATTCACTCATCAATACACTCATGCACACAGTCAACTGCCCATGTAGCTGTTTCCACATGCACTCTTGAACTCATACACCTAGTGAATCAACTGCTGACACATCTATGCACAGAGTCACACACCTCCCAGCCACCCCCACACAAACTCAATCTCCCATACAAATACTTGGGCAACCAATCAATAACACATATAGCCTCTCGTATAGCTAATGATCAACACATGCAGCAGTTTACATCACAACAGACATACTGATGCACACATTCAGACTGTTTAGTCACTAACCCATGCATTTAGTACGACACATTTATTCACTCACTCACAGTCAGTCACGCACCTACTAAATCCTTCATCCAGACACTTATACATCCACTCATTCTTCAATATATCAAACATATTTAAACTTTACAGAAACACACAGTCACTGGATGATGTCATCAGTGATGTCATCAGTGATGTCATTTGAGATGTCATCAGTGATGTCATCAGTGATGTCATCAGTGATGTCATCAGTGATGTCATTTGAGATGTCATCAGTGATGTCATCAGTGATGTCACTGACCATGTCATGAATGATGTAATATGTGACATGATCAGCAGTGGATTGCGGGTGCGCGATATATAGTTAGTGCAACTAACTATATATGGAATTTCAATGGTTTTGTGTGAGTAAAATAAGGTTTTTTAAATGCTAATTCCTAACTATATATGGTCTATAACCTATGGTTTTTTCAGTGAATTTTCAAGGTTTTGTAAATGCTAATTCCTAACTATATATGGTCTATAACCTATGGTTTTTTCAGTGAATTTCAATGGTTTTTTAATAGCAAATATCATAAGCTGTCGAATGTCAAGTACGTGGTAAGTGAAAACATTTTCGTGTTTATGCACACTGATCTGCTTTGAATGGTGCCCCCCCCCTCATTTCTATTAGGAGTACTCTCTCTTTGCAGATAGTGAAAGGTAGTTAACGCAGGCCTTTGCCCCCGTTGTAATCCGTCGTGCCTGCTTCTCTCTCCATTTGATTGATTGTTATCCAAGTATTTACTGTTTTAGAATTAGTTCTCTTTGGTTCATTCTCTATTTACAAACAAACACAGAGTCGCAATACTCTGTTTAGTCTTTGCAGATAACGAAAAATCGTGTAAAAAAAAAGAAAAGGAATCGAGCAAAATCAGTAGGCCACTAATGGGATCTCTTTTTGACCTCGCTAAAATAGAAACATTAGGAACAACCCCTCATGACAAATACAAAACTAGTGAGATGAACTGAACTCCACACAATGATGGCTGCAAAACAGCTCGGCTCCGCCACCCACCCCGCCCAAAATAACGATAAAGAGCGGCTGCCATGATTGGTTGCGGAATGGCCACGACGGAGCTACGAAATGATGCTGCTCTCATGCTAACCCCAGCTGCAGTCTGAAACATCCAGAAACACTGTAGACTACCAATTCGATCAGTTCCGGTAGCGCCCCAATGTAACCCGGTAGAGAAGAACTAGCCCTCCCCTCTTTCACTGATGGTTCTTGTTGCCTGTCCCTTCTGTTCTCATTTAACAGAACTATTTAGCCTGCTGAAAGGGGTTGTGTTCCGACCGCTGGTTGGTGGAGACATTTTGACTATATTCTGGACCTGCGTTGTCGCGTAATGCGTCATATGACGCGCCGCGTTAGCGCATCCGGAAGTCATCCGGGGCGCGCAGCGCGTAACGTAAGCATAACAAGTCATGTGACTTGTTAATAAAACTTTTCATTGGTTCATTTTACTTTTCTTATTGTAATGATGAAAGGCTTGCTCATATGACCTAAAAATTACGCTTTTCATTACTTCCGAACATTATTTTTTCTTAAATATATGTTATAATGTTCCAGGCTAATGTACTTTCCCGGAAATTTTACAACTGTCCTGCAAGTAAAATATATTCTTTTTTCGAGAAAAAGAGCGTTTCTTCGTCCCATGATGGAGCCGTTGAGCAAAAGAGGGTCGACCTGCTGTCTTAGTCGCCGATACGCCTGAATATGAGATTCTTATCGATCACTTTATGTTGCAGGAATAGAAAACACAACAGCCCTTGACCATTTATCTTTACTGCGTTCCTTCGTATTATACCTTTTACCCTTCATGTAATTGGTCTGCTTTATTTCACTTGCCTTTTAATGATTCTAAAACAGTGACTATTATTACAAACTTTACCAATGTATATACTACTACCATGTTTTCTTTTAAAAACCTTTATTGTGAAAATTTCATTATACAAATACGAGCCTATAACCACGTGGGCCGGCCACGGAGCAAACTGTAATCGTATGTGATGAGTAGACATTTACACTGTAGAGGAACGTAACGGGCGGGCCATTAGGTTGCAAGAACTAAGGTGTCTAACAGTTACGGAATCGGTGGACGTACATTTTATAATTAAAATACGACAGGGCCAGTTACAATAAAATTATCTAGATATACATTTGCGGGCAAGTACCATGGGTGACGTTAATTCGAACTTTCAACAGTACAGTAATCAATAACACATCAGAACTTAATATCAATAGGGATGTCGAAATATTCAATCAATTCTCGTCCCCGCCCGCCATGTGCTTCAAAACTGCATACGTATCTCGTGATTTCAAGGTTCTGCAACCAGTACACAACAAGGAGTTACGAGTCCCATTTATTCCGGCGCCATTTTGGGCGAGGACGGGCAGGTCCAGGATATAGTCAAAATGTCTCTACCAACCATCGACTATGATGATGTTCATATGCTGTATTTATTAGAGTAACACTCATCTGCCCACATGAAATTAATTTACCACAATCTAAACATGTCATTTTAATCTTTCCAAAGTTCTTCTAAATATTTGGGACCGTTTCCCTTGCCTCTGAAGCTCTCAGTGCCACTTCTTTGATGAATGTACTAGCAGGTCAGGGGTTCTCCTCCAAATCTCTCTTTTATGCAGCACTATAATTAATTGGTGCCACCTCTCCATATGACGATGCATGGTATAGTTACCACAACTATATATTTTTTCGGTTCCTCTGGAGAGTTCATCGTGGCAGATGAAGCGTGTAACATACCGGGCATTTACCTTTTTTTGCATGTACAGGAAAGGAAAAAAAAATCGAGCGTTCGAGTTCTTAGGTGTCCCAGGGCCATTTTAGTGGACCAGGCCCAAATCCAAAGAACAGCTATCTCACAGGCTAATGGGGCGACCCACGCCGAGTTTCAGCATTGTAGGATGACCACACAAGTACAGCAACTTGCTAGACATCACCTCGGTGCCATCCGGATCTCGGCGCCCCACTGCAGATGAAGTGCCTCTCAACTATGAAACCACCAGAAAACGCTTGAGTCAGCTTTGTGTGAAGCCGCCATTTTGATTCAATCAATAGCGTCCCCCTGCACACATTCAGGGACCTGGTCGTGTCTTCAGGTCAAACGGATTGTGGGACAAGATGCACAAAGGAAAAGGAAAAAAGTTCCGCCGGACCCCGGGAGGTGGCCGCCTATGTCATGGGCGATCTTAGGCCACACCAGGGCAATAGTGAAGCTGCAGCAGGTGCAAATAAGCTTCAGACAGTGTTACAAGCGCTGCTCAGAACTCTCAACTATGACACCACCTCGGTGCCATCCGGATCTTGGCGCCTTGTGCTGGTTCCGGCCTATTCACACATCGGTCCGCTACTGACGCCACCTCACAGGCCAACGGGGCACCCCACGCCGACTTTCGGCGCAGCATTGTAGGATGGCCACACCAGTGCGGCAAATTGCTGGACACCACCTCGGTGCCATCCAGATCTCGGCGCGTTGTGCTGCCTTCGGCCTATTCGCCACAAGTGCGCACGCAACTCAGCTGCATAGCGAGTGAAACACCAAGGGGCGCCCCACTGCAGCCGAGGAACCTCCATCTTGGGGGCGACGCACAGCATCACATTGCTTTCCAATGCAGTCAGATCCTCAAACAGCCCCCACTGACTGACGCGAACTCACAGGCCAACGGGGCGCCCCACGCCGACTTTCGGCGCAGCATTGTAGGATGGCCACACCAGTGCGGCAAGTTGCTGGACACCACCTCGGTGCCATCCGGATCTTGGCGCGTTGTGCTGCCTTTGGCCCCATTCGCACATCAGTCCGCTACTGACGCCATCTCACAGGCTAATGGGGCGCCCCACGCCGACTTTCAGCATTGTAGGATGACCACACCAGTACAGCAACTTGCTAGACATCACCTCGGTGCCATCCGGATCTCGGCGCCCCACTGCAGATGAAGTGCCTCTCAACTATGAAACCACCACTGTGACATCCGGATCTTGGCGCGTTGTGCTGCCTTCGGCCTATTCGCACATCGGTCCGCTACTGACGCCATCTCACAGGCTAATGGGGCGACCCACGCCGAGTTTCAGCATTGTAGGATGACCACACCAACTTGCTAGACATCACCTCGGTGCCATCCGAATCTTGGCATCTCAACGCCTAGTGGTATCTTCCATACAGAAAATATTGTTACGCTACCTTTGGCCCCATTCGCACATCAGTCCGCAACTTAGACATCACCTCGGTGCCATCCGGATCTTGGCATCTCAGCGCCTTGTGGTGTCTTCTCGTCAGAAAATATTGTTGCGCTGCCTTTGGCCCCATTCGCACATCAGTCCGCTACTGACACCATCTCACAGGCCAACAGGGCGCCCCACGCCGACTTTCAGCATTGTAGGATGGCCACACCAGTGCGGCAACTTACTAGACACCACCTCGGTGCCATCCGGATCTTGGCGCGTTGTGCTGCCTTCGGCCTATTCGCACATCGGTCCGCTACTGACGCAAACTCACAGGCCAACGGGGCGCCCCACGCCGACTTTCAACATTGTAGGATGGCCACACCAGTGCTGCAACTTGCTGGACACCACCTCGGTGCCATCCGGATCTTGGCGCGTTGTGCTGCCTTCGGCCTATTCGCACATCGGTCCGCTACTGACGCCGCCTCACGTGCCAACGTATTTTCTCCGCATTTTATACCCTATGCCGCATAACAGGTCATGTGACTTGTTTATAAAACTTTTCATTGGTTCATTTTACTTTTGGTTTCCTAATGATGGAAGGCTTGATCATATGACCTAAAAACAACACTTTTCATTGGATGAAAACTTTTTTTTTTTCCAAACGATGAAAGCCCCACCTTGTTTCTGGATGTTTCAGACTGAAGCTGGCGTCAGCATGAGAGCACCACCATCTCGTAGCTCCGTCGTAGTCATTCCGCGAGCAATCATGGCAGCCGCTCCCCACCAGAAGCCTGCAGGAGTCGGGGCCCCCAAAACTTTTGATGAATTCTCAAGGCGGAGGGGACGCTTTCGAGAATGGGGTCCAAGACCTAGCAGACAAGCGTCCGATTTCCAAGGTGTCCCAGGGCCATTTCAGTGGACCAGGCCCAAAAAGGAAAGAGCCTGCCGCCATTTTGAGAGTCCTGTGACAGCCGCCTATCGCTGCACCGCAAGAGTGGGCGCAACTCAGCTGAATTGCGGCTTTTGACACAGTGGACCAAAAACGGACGGAATGGCAACTGAAACGGTAAAGGGGCGCCCCACTACAACAGATGACACTCCACCTGGAGAGGCCCGTTCACGCCGCCTCCCCCGGGGCGCCCCACGCCGTTATTCGGAGCAGCATTGTAGGATACCAAAACCAGTGCGGCAACTTACTGGACATCACCTTGGTGCCATCGTTCTGCTGCCTTGGAACTATTCGCACAACAGTTTGCTACTGAAGACCCACCCCCCGCGACGCCCCACGCCGTTATTTGCTGGGTGGCAACTTACTAGACATCACTTTCGTGTCATCTAGATTTCAGCGCGTTCTGCTGCCTTGGAACTATTCGCACAACAGTTTGCTACTGATGACCCGCCCCACGCCGGAAATCTGGACGTTGTGCTGCGTTGGGACTATTCGCACAGCCGACCGCTACTTCGTTGTTTTTCCCCTAAAAATGTTTATATGTTATTACTATTTTTGTTTTCTTGTATATATTTATAAATTATTAAAGTTTTATAATCTTACTACTTTGTCGGAGTGCTATATATTTTTAATGTGACACATAATTGTAAAAACTTTGATGTACAAAGAGTCATCCCTGGAATCTTCCGCTTCACGCTCGGTCCCCTCCCCAATCACAATACAGGATGGTTTTCAGATAATAGCAACGCTTCTGCTGTGACGGATCTCATCGAGTGTGGGCCTTGATCTACTATAACTCCTTTGAAGAGGGGTGAATCTTTACAGCTGTGGCCATAAACTACATCTGCAGGGCTAGCTGATACCCTAGGACCAGCCTGGACAATCGGACACAGAGGAAAAGGAGTGTCAGAGGGTGCAGTAGTGAATAGGGCGAAAGGGAGGTGTCGGGCGGGCACAGGGTGTGATTCTCAGGAAAGAGCAGCGCAGATGGGGGGAGGTTTATTACCCATGCATAAGACAGAGAGCGGGGGTGACCACTGCCTGGGGGAGATGCTTGCGAGGGTGGGGAGCCATGCTAAGGATCGACAGCGTGCACAGAGTGGGTCTGGTCAAGGCATCTAAAATGGCTGCCGTGCACGACAAAAGTGTGGCATTTGAAAAAAGACAAGATGGCGCAGACAATGTTTTTCAACACTTCCTGATTTCCTTCGAATCGAACGTTAACAGACGTTGGGGCATATTACCAAAGTTAAGCGATATTTATCCCTAACGATGCATTGCAAAGATTTTTTTACCGTCAGAAATTATCGCAGATAAACCTTGCTATTATCAAAGTTTATCGCAAATACGATAAAAACCGACCGCAATGCATTAATATCGCTGAAAACTCAGCGATATTCATGCATTACCGAGCTAATCCTCTTAGCCATGTTATCCACCTCCCATAGGATAACATGGCTAAGAACTGCTCAGGGCAGCTGTTACTTTTTGGAGATATTCGCGCTTATCTCGAATATTTCCAAAACTTGATAATAGGAGATAGCGATGTTAGCGACTGTTTCCAGTCGCTAACATCTTGGCATGCCCACTTTGCATGTCATTAGTGATAAATATCACTCACATGCAAAGTGGGGCCCAAGATGGTCGCTATCTCCTACTAGCCGTCGCTAACTGGTGTTAGCAACAGCTAGGTAATACAGATATAATTTTATCTCCGCGAAGCGGAGCGCTGTTACAGATATATATCTTGTTTTTGAACGTTAATTTCTCAAAATGCACTGAAGCACATATATTGAGACCTAGCAAAGGCACATCGGGCTACCAGTCCCTAATATTTTACCAAGTTTCGTGCAAATCCATTCAGCCGTTCGATTATTATTATTATTTATTTTTTTTGCCCCGCGGGGCCCTTTTAAAACCTCCACATCAAACCTAGGGGATCAGCGAGGATCTACTATGCCCCCTTATGGTCATTTGCCCCTTCGCTTTGGCCTCCTCTTGTCTCTCGATCCTACCGAGAGACAAGATGGCGGCCGCTACGGACTGTTTGGAATGTTTACAGACACCGGAGAGCCAATCAGCTTCGCTTCGCAAAGCTCCGTAACGCGAAAAGTACGCGAAGCGGTGCGCTGTTACAGATATATATCTTTTTTTGAACGTTAATTTCTCAAAATCCACTGAAGCACATATATTGAGACCTAGCAAAGGCACATCGGGCTACCAGTCCCTACAATTTTGCCAAGTTTCGTGCAAATCCATTCAGCCGTAAGATTATTATTATAATTTTTTTTTTTTGCCCCGCGGGGCCCTTTTAAAACCTCCACATCAAACCTAGGGGGTCAGCGAGGATCTACTATTCCCCCTTATGGTCATTTACCCCTTCGCTTTGGCCTCCTCTTGTCTCTCGATCCTACCGAGAGACAAGATGGCGGCCACTACGGACTGTTTGCGGCCACTACGGACTGTTTGGAATGTTGACAGACGCCGGAGAACCAATCAGCTTCGCTTCACAAAGCTCCGTTGCGCGAAAAGTACGCGTCCTAGGCCGCTGCCCGGTCCGCGCTTACAGATATATATCTTTTTTTAAACGTTAATTTCTCAAAATCCACTGGAGCACATATATTGAGACCTACAAAAGGCACATCGGGCTACCAGTCCCTACAATTTTGCCAAGTTTCGTGCAAATCCATTCAGCCGTTCGGGCTAAAAGTGAGGCCAACCGCCCTATGGAAATTAACATGGGAAAAACGCGTTTTGGGACCCCCCTTTTTTCTCGGCCCCCCCTTGACGAACCCCCCCCAAATTTTCAAAGGCTGCTCAGAAACAAAATGTGCCATTTTCCTGAAAATTTCAGCCAATTCCGTCCACAAACGGCAAAGTTATTAGACATAGAATTTTCAAAAATCCCATAGAGAAAAAATCCTAACTATATATACCTACTGGCGACCGCCAGTAGGTAATATATATATATATATATATATATATATATATATATATATACTTTATTTGTATTTTCCTATGTTTTTCAATTTCTCTTTTTTTATATATGCCTTTCATTCCAATACCAAATATTGGAGAAGAGCCTCTACTCAAATGTAATCTGGCCTCCGATACAAAGGAAAGGGACAAGGATGCCTCTAGCCCTTTTTGGGGCCCTCCTTGCTAATCGACTCTAGCAACTCGTCTGCCTCGTGGGTTGATCTGATGTTATACATCTTATTGTTGAACATTACTTTCAAGAAAGATGGGAATTTAAGTTGTACTACTGCACCGACTTTTTTGAAGTTTTCCATTCTGTGACCCAGTGCCCACTGTCGTTCAAGTGTAGCTCTAGAAAGATCTGAACGCACCTCGAAAGAGAAGTCTTTACTTCTTAACCTCTTTGCCTTCGGGGCCAGGTTCAACATTTTCTCCTCAATAGAATAGGTAAGAAAATTAATAAGGAACTTCCTGGATTTTGCTCTGTAAGGGTTGTGGCGAAATTGGTCCCTATGAATTCTTTGGACATCTCTTTCCAGGACCTCTGTTGATTCCTCGAGTGATAGGGTCTCCTTAAGCAATGCAATGACAAAGGTCTTAATATCTGTCCCTTCCTTGCCTTCAAGAACATTCATGACCCGTAGGTTGTTTCTGCGAGAATTGTTCTCAAGTGACTCCACCCTATCCCGCAAAGCGGCTTCATCCCTCTGTAGATTTTGTATTTTTAGGTCTGCCGATCACAAATTCGTCTTTAGGTCCTCGACAGAGCTCTCTAGAGATTCAGTCCTTGAATTTAACAAATCAACCTTCCTCTCCAAGGACTCACATATCTCATTTTGGTTATCCGCAGAAACTGTGAAACCCTGTTTTATATCCTCTTTTAGTGAGGTAAATAGAGCTTCAATCGAGACCCCTGAAGGACAGTTAACATCAGCCGCATGAATCTGGGTATTAAGTTCTATTCCACTCCCTGGCTGTGACTGAAATAGTGTTTTGTCCTTGAGTTTTACAGACTTAAAATACAACTTGAATTGTTTCGCTCAAAACGTTACCACTACGGATTGCTTCTTCCGCGGTCCTTACTTTAAATCCTAACTAATACCCCAAACATTGTCAATACGTGCTCACTGGATGCAATTAAGGTACAAAAATGCTTTGTATGGTTTTATAAATAGACTTCATCCGATTCTTCTTTCCAAATAGTAAATAGACTAAAGCATACTTTTCTTGTTGTTTCATACCAAACAGATTAATTCACATCAGGTTTTCAGGTTTTAAACTTCTGAAGATATCAAGCCTAGTTATATGACTTTTAAATTCAGGTATGTTTGTGTGAGACTCTCACGCTCGTTCTTGAAACAACCTAGTCAAAGTTGTATCTCAATATGATAATGACAGTCTGATAAAAGCCAATAGCTCGATATATGAAACAACAAGCATTATTTAACAGCAGCTTTAAAAGACTCTAAACGAAGATTGTTCGCATTTGATTAGAAAGATAAATAATGTGGATGATTCTAAGAAATAACACAGTCATCATTAACAGACTTGTTCATTCTACTCATAAATTCTGAACGCTACAGCATTGCTAGAAGAATATCTGGTAGTTGATATGGCAACCAACAGACAAAATTAATAGATATTTCAGTTTAGAAAAGATATATGGCTACTCGAACCATGTCCCTAACAAGCTCATCAACCTCTTGAACTATGTAATAAGATGATAAAACAAAGATGACATTTTGAGACATTTCAAATAAGGTCACAGTTTACATATTTGTAAATGATTTCGTAATAAATTGATGGAATGTATATAATTTTTTTAATGAATTATTCATGTAATTGTGCAACATCTACGCGGGTGATATATTGTTTTTGTGTTTATATTTGTATAATATATGTCGGATTAAATAGTAATTATTTTTGTTCTGCATTGTCAACAACTTTAATACTTGTCAGTCCTGAAGATGGTCTCATCAGTGAAAAAGTAGAGACTGAAACGTCGACTTACACACTTCTTTCCCAGACATTTGTTTGACTTCCACTGTGGGGAAAAGTGTTTGCAATTGTTACAGTGAAGGTCTAAAGTATTATATTGTCACCTTCTTGTTTCATTGCGTGTATTATGTATAAGTACCCTTGATGAAATTCTAAGATAAAAAGTGAATATTTTTTTATACACCCGTTTCTGTTTGTTTTTTGCACTATTTTGCACCCTTGATATATATTCCATAGGATATATTGTTCTGTTTGTGACTTTGTTCCATTTTTATGAAGAGATTTTGGAAGGAAAATAAGCTGCTGAAAGAAATTAATTAGTGAGTTTATAATTTACTTTGCTCCCAAATGTGATCGTAAAATAATCTAATTAAATATTCAAGTAAATCCTTTGAAGGCACACTTACCCGTTTATCTCATTTTGCCCGAGCCCTCAAGGGTAGTTTGGGTTGCCCATTACACTTTTCATCCTCTTTAAAGTGTCCTCATAGTAAAGCTTTAAGAGAGTCCCATTGAGTAAATTGATACTTTATTAACCATAGTAAACTGTATTTATTTTTAATGGCTTCTTTAAGGTACTGTATTATCTGGGTATCTTCAATTAGGTAATTATTTAATTTTCAACCTGTTATTTGATCCTCTTCCTCCTCTTTTGGTTGCTGCAGAATTATTGAGACCAGACCTTGATTTGACAATGTAATTGGTCCTTGTTCTGATCCCATGATTCATATTAACCTTTTATTTAGGTAGAGGTAGTCGATATGTGCAAATGTCTTGTGTGCATGTGAGTAATATGAGTAATCTAACTCCAATAGGTGTGTGTGTCTTCAATCATCTCTGAGATCCTGATCTTCCAGAAGCATCCTGCCGTTCATTGAAATAGTTTTTGTACCCCCATATCTTTTTTTGGTTTTATCCATTTTCAAGTGGGGGGCCATGTCAACGTCTCCTCAAATTATCAGTGGGCCAGTGGCTTTTGTAATCACATTTTGTCTTGCAGTGAGTAAGAAGTTAACTTGGCCAATATTGAGTCTATTTATAGTCCTGAGGGTCCTGTTTAGCAAGAGCCACCTAAAGCAGTGGACCTTTAAATGTGTGTGTCAACTGATGACAGAGTTTTTTCGTTATCAGTATGCTCACACTGTCTGCTTTCTTCCCCCCCAAGACTAGGTAGTGGGATGTGGAAAAACATGAATTAAGCCCATGGTATGCTGGTAATACGTGTCTCTAGTATAAAGTTAACATTTATCGCACGTCATAATTGCTTGCCTTTTGGCTGGGTTCTTTAGCCACTGCACATTATATGTCCCAAATGTATAGGTGTTCATCTTGTTCTCATTGAGGAATTGTATATCCCTGATCTATTTTTTCCTGTTCCTTCATCCCACTCATTATCTGTTGAATTGACGGTATCCCTCCCTTCCCCCTTCACTCCTTATCTGTTATTCAAAGGTGTCTTCCATTAACCTCATACTACTTCTGTAAACCCAATGATTAGAACCAATCAAGCTGGAATATTCTTTAGCCTCTGTGGCTTTTTCAAAACTTTCCCCTTCACCTTTCTCATATTGTTTCTCTTTCTGCCCAATCACCCATTTTTTACAAGTCAATGTAGCTTTCAAGTCTACCAGGTCCAATCTCCTCTCGAGGTGTTTGTCTCTGTATTTAAGTTCTGCATCCCTGTCACCCACCACCCCTCTCTTGAGCAAGCCTCAAAGGATGTTTAATAGTCAAAATGACCTTCCTTTTGGAGCCATCCAAATATTTTGTTTATTTCCAAGCCTATTTCTAAGTTGTTGTCTCAAGTGACTCAAACACTCCTACTCTTTCATCATTTATATCTGTCTTATCTGTTGTAGGTCTTTAGTTTTTTTCATGTTGTTCTTTTCTAGGAAGGGCTCATCTTCCATGTCTTTTGTACCTCTCTGCGTCTCACTCTTGGTGTCATATTGCTATTGTGAGTTTATGTTGTTCAGGATGTCTAGAATCTGACAAGTGTTTTCAACAAATTTACTCATGCTGAGATCCTTTCCAGGTGAAGATTATTTTTAATGGATGGCCTCTTTTATATCTTTATCGTGGTTTCTGAGAAAATCTGTCACCTTATGGAAGACTTTGGGCCAGATGTAGGTACCTTCCATTTAGCGAGCCCTTAATTGCGTTTTTTACCGAATCGCTATTAAGGACTCACTAAATGGAATGTAGGTAGGAATCGCTAAAATATTAGTAATTTCTTAACATTCCTTAATAACGAATCGGTAATTTAGATTTGTTATTAAGGAATACCTAGCCAATCATTCCCATGGGCTAGGATGCCCATTGGAATGAATGGGATTCACTATTAGCGATTCGGTATTACCGAATCGCTAATAGCGGGAGGTATTTCAAGGGTGCCAGAGTGTCCAAAGGACACCCTCTTGTACCCCTGAAATGTGCATGTGTGCACATGTGGCGCACATACATGCCCTAAGGGCATGGATGTGTGCCACATGGCACCTTTAAAAAAGCAAAAAAGTGCTTTATTAAAGGAAATCGCTACTTACCACCAACTTGAAGTTGGTGGTAATTAACGATTCCTTAAGACTGATGTGCACTATTTTTAGTGCTACGTACATTGCATTTAAGGAATTGGTATTTCCGATTCCTTAAATGCAAGAGCAAAATAAGGAATTGCTGTTTAGCAATTCCTTATTTTGCAAGTAGGTTTGAACTCACCTACATTGCACATGGCTAAATACCGGTCAGTAACACAGTTATTTACCGAATTTTGGCTTTACTGACCGGTATTTAGCCACCTTCATCTGGCCCTTTATCTTTTAAGAAGGACATCTTTGATTTCCTGGCATATACAAAGGGATGTGCTATTATATGAGATATCTCTGTTTGCCAGATTTTTAGCCATCACAATCACAATGATATTTGGTGCAAAGCGATCTGACCTGCTATTGAAGGTCACTCAGTGTGTCCTCTCCAGTTTAAATTGTGATCCATCAGTTTCCTCAAGGACCTTCAGTTTCATCAAGGACCTTCATTTCCTCTTGAGAACTACCCGTATTCTGATGTTATTCCCCCGGAATGATTTTTCATGTATTCATGCTTTTTCTGGAGGATGTTCTTCCAAAGATATGAGTCAGAATCTGACACATTTCATCTCTCTGTTCTTTTAGTGTGTTAACCCTTGCTCCAAGGTCAGAGACATCTTTATGTCTTTAAGTCCTTTTTGTGGCTCAATTACAGGAGCCGTGATTTCCTCTTTAAGATTTGCAATCTGAAGAGCTGATCCATGAAGCTTCGGGTTATTTCGGTATCCATTTTTAGGTCTCGGCTAGGCAGCGCATGCGCTGTCTCGTCGAGAGATACTGTATA
The DNA here is from genome assembly GCF_964261635.1 of Lissotriton helveticus. Classification (NCBI taxonomy): domain Eukaryota; kingdom Metazoa; phylum Chordata; class Amphibia; order Caudata; family Salamandridae; genus Lissotriton; species Lissotriton helveticus. The sequence continues at coordinate 773,259,427 of NC_136070.1, read as the reverse complement.
CAGTATAGTGGGGGAAGCTCCACCTACTTTCCAGGCTTATTTGTGATTGGCTTGCATCATATTTTCAGCATTGTGATTGGTGCTTCGCTTGGTAATCCCGCCTCCTCACTGGCATGTCATAATTTTTTCCCTTCCTCGGCTATCAGCCACTTTACTTCCTAAACAGTTTTGCTCCCCTGCCTCTCCCCGTTCCCTCCAGTACTCCATCTCTTTTTCCACCACCAACACCTTCCCACCCCTCCTGTTCGTGCCTTCTTTTATATCTGCAATTTTTATATAAATGCAATAGGACTCCCGTAAATACGCGTCCTATTACATTTTCAGTGCTTGTTTGCTTTTTGAATGGTGGGTGCATTTGCACTATTTGTCTCGCATGCTCGCGATGCTTGACATTGTACGCATGCGCGACAAAACACCACACGCATTTACTGCTTGCTGTAGACCGGGAAGTATTATTAGCATTGGAAGAAGGAGGCACTTTTCCCTGTATGTGGAGCTTGTTTTATTAGCTTGCTCACTGTTTTAGGCAATCTGCAGAGCGATGTTCCTGACAGCGTCGAGTGGTTTGTGTATTTATAAGTCTGATGTCAAATGAAACAACGCGCTCAGCGGGAAGTGTAGTTGTCTTTACCTGTGAAGCGTTCCTTCGCAGCTTTTCTCTGTGGGTCTGGTGAATTTGATCAAGTGCGGTTTAGAGGGCTGTACAGGTGATTAGGTCAAGCAGCAAGGGACTATAAATGTGCTTTGGTTCAGCACAGTGGCTGTAGAAGTGTTTTGGTTGTGCAAGTGAAGTTCCGGGTGTGCATTTCCCAGATGAGGGGGCGCTGGAGGTGTTTTGCTCCCGTTGGATGTATTCTGGAGCTGTGTTGCTTATGGGTCGACTGTTCTGGAGGTGTTTTCGATGGAGCAGGGGCGTTGCTTCTCTGTGTAAGCTTAAACAGTGTTGGCCTGCTCCCCCCTCCCTTGTTTGTGCTGAGGTCTCTGTGAAGGATGCTTTGCATTTGACACATTTTGCGATAATCACAGTCCAATACAATTTTAAGCGGGACCGCCACAGTACTCCCTGTGCGGTGTAAGTGGCCGATGTTCTGCCTCAAAAATGTGCAGCAACGATTTCCCTCAGTGACAGCTGTTGAGTCGCCATTGTCTCCGCTGACGCTTGTTTTAAAATGCTCACATTTACATTAGCATGGTGCCGATTTTAAAAGCTCCAGGCTTTAATTTTATTTGCAGCTTCATCTGCTCCCCCTTCAGCCACCAAAAATAGGCTTCCCATTTGACGCTCCTCCCACGTCTTCAATAGCGGCAAAAGCCTCTTCCAGTCATAATGCCGCTGTCCGCAGCAACCGCAGGGGGCCATCCAGCAGGGCGGCCCTTTAGTGCCATTTTGGCACCGCCCACTGCCGCTCTAGTCTTTGGGGGCTCCTACAGGAGCCCACTCGCCAGGTCGCCACTGTGGCGTCCTTCCTGTGATCCAGGTGGGGGGAAGGCATATAAGCCTCCCCCGCCCTTTCGGGCAGTCTCTGTTCGCCAGCCTAGCCGTCGAGAGGGGTCGTTTGTTGTCTCGTCGTCGTGATCCTCAGGCCTGGTTGTGCCTTGTGCGCTCCTATGCGACATTAGTCACAGTGAGTACAGCATAGCCACTTCCCTCCCCACCCGTCCCTGGGATAGTCCCAGGTTGTACAAGGGCCATAGCACGGGCTGCCATGGGGGGGGATGTGATCTCTTTGTAAGCACGGCGGCCGGGATTCGGGCACTTTCCTCCTAGACAAGCGAATGCGCCTCGGGGGGCAGTGCGGGGCTTGGCAGTGCTGGTGCTCACGGGGTTCAGGGGTTGGGCCGGTTGAGGTGTCCTCAGCGTGCTGCCCCTGGTGTGCATAGCATTGTGGGGGGCGACCGGTATGCCTCCCTCCCCCCTATTCCTTTTACTCACTTCCCACTCGCCCGGGCCTCTTCCGGCTCCTCGCGGGCCCCTGGTCTGGCACTGGTTCCGTGGGCGGGCATTGTTAACCCTGGGTGGTGCGGCGGGGGGACTCTGTTTTGTGAGGTCGTACAATTTGTGCGCTGGGGTGTGCTGAGGGTGAGCTCAGCCCCATGTAGTGCACAGTAGTCTGCATTTAGGCACCCGCTAACTTTAAGGAGGACCGGCCCACATATTTTTGTGTCCATCCCAAGGTGGCTGCATCGGGTGTTTTTAGGGGAGAGTTAACCGTTCGAGGCAGGATAGCTGCCTTCTATCCTTGCATCCGAGGGTGCTGGTGCCCAAAATATGTGGACTCATATTGAGGAACTATGGCCGCTATGGGAACGTGGCCGCTGGGTGCGTGGTGAGTTGGCGGTCTGGGCCTCTAGGTTAGTGCTGGAGGTCCTTGTGGCAACAGGCGGCACGGTGCGCGCGAGTTCGCACATCTGTGCCATGCCGCCTGGTCTTGTGTCTGCCTTCTTTCCACTGGACACGTCATGTCCATACTGCACCATTAAAAGGTGTCACTCAAAGTGTGAGGAACCGGGTTGTCGTCGTATACAGGGAAAGGGAATAAACTGCAGTTTTTTCACGAGAGCTTGTATCACACTTCACATGGGGAACTGCAGCCGTCTTCAGTAATGTGTCTCACCCAACTTCAGGATAGCTCCCTGGGTTGAGCGTTCGTCACTGAAGCATGTGAGATAGGCAAATCTTAGTCTCTATGAACGATAAGGAATCAGCACCCATCCAAAGGTGTTTTTTTAAATAATTTCAAAGGTCCATAGTGCATATCACAGTGTATAGTCTTGCAAAATAAGTCCGGAATTCAGTGAAATTTACTTCTTCCAAAGTTCTTTATTGTGATAATACAAGTCAGGAACAAATCCAAGATCACATATGGATTCTCTTCTTAGCCGACGCGTTTCGTCTCAAACATTGAGACTTCTTCAGGGCTAAGGGTGAAACATACAACAATTATACACTAATTAACATCTGTACAAAAACATGGGTTAAAAACATGGGATAAACCATAAAATATCTAAGCTTTTTACATTAGCTAAATTGATCCAAGTTGGTTGACATTTTAATTAGAAAAAATTCTTGACTGATTGTTTGATTCTTGAGAAAATCGACAGAACAGAAGGAAGCACTGTTCCTCACACGGTGAAAAATAACGATTACTTGGGTGCTCATATGTACACTTGATTAAGCTTCAAGAATAATTGATACTGAGAGAAAACATATAAATGATTGGTAATCAAAGTAACATGAAAAAAAGTAAATTTCATAAAGCATAAGTGAATTCATACCCTAAATATTAAATGATAGTCAACAGCCAATACACCTTGGTAATATTTCTTAAATGCGGCAAAATAGGCTAAGTTTTAGAAAGACACATGATATCACATTAGTTTCAACAAGTGGTTTGTTGAAGAGTCAACTTCATCAAATGAGGAGTTATTTCTTTTTTCTAGTATCCTCCAAATCCAAATTTCTACATACTATTGATATTTCATCGCAGTTACTATTTGCGCTGGTATGGAATTATGCATTTTCCATTGAGCATGCTTATACACCTGTGACTTTACTGATATGTCTTTTTAAATTCTTTTAAGTTTATACATAGGGCCAGACTTGGTATGCGTGGATCTCGTTCTTATGTGCTCATTATTTTCTTAAGGAAGGACAAACATTTTGTTACCTTTATACCGTGATGAAAAACTCGCAAAATTGTAACTCATGCAGGTTCAATAATTCCTGTCTATAGTCTGCTTGGGCCTATATTGCTGCGGATAAACAAAATCATTCTATTATCCGCAATGAATATATATACAAATTGCCAGAAATTAAATTATGAAGTCAAACAAACCCAGGACCTATATCTCTTTTGAGGAATAGGAAATATACCTTTTTTTTCGTGCTCGGTCTTGTTATACTGTGAATTAAAAAATGAAAAAAAGAAGAAAGATTCAATGACTAGATCTGTGTTCCTATTCTTCCACATAAAATCAATTCTTCTTGCTAGTTCTTCCTGGCTCTGTCTCAACAAAGTTCACATGTCCCAGTTACTCAAAGTTCTATGTCCTGGTATTTAAGTCTTACTAGCTATCGACCTCAACATACCATGATAAGAGTATTATTTTGCAGTTTTAGCCAAATCTGTATATATACAGCAACAGTGAAATTGAGTACACAGAACAAACATAATTCATTATTGCATGCAATACCCTCAAAAAAAGGGAGTGACGAGTAGCTAAATTATATATCCTGGTACTTGAAATAGCCCATAGTTGGAGTGTAAAGGATTGGAATCACTGAAAGAAAAACCTTAAAATAATCTTTATATTATTAGTGGTGAGTAGACACTAAGATCAGTGTCAATAATATATGCACTTTAAACTAAATATTTATGCAAAATTCGTTTGGAGTGCTGTGAAGTCTGTTATTGATAAAGAACTAATGTGAAAAAGAAAAATCAAATTATTAAAGGGCCAAAAAGTTAATAGAGAAGCCATAAGAGCCTATCTATTGGCTTACCAGAGAAAGGCATGGTGGCCAGCTCAGAGTAACGCATCACACGCAGGGCAGCATCTCAAAAGCGATGTATCAGCCCTCCTTACTTATATACCCTATACTTTCTTAAATCAAATGCACCTGGATTTGATTTACGAACCGGGTGGCGCCAAAATTTGCCGTGTTGTGCATCTAGAAAAGCGGCGGCCATCTTATAGCGTCAAAAAAACAGTTATAGTGAATGTGTACCAATGTGTACACGTTCTGTCTGTAAGGAAAAGAGGTCCAAAAGTTGTTCTACATTTAAGAAATGTTTGGCATTATCTAATAAAATAATTATCACAACGTAAATCCGAAAAAACAAAAGGTTTGTGTTATTTAATTTTATGTGATTATAGTATTTTAAATAAAATAATACTTGGTAGTGAATGCGAACGATATAGAGATTATAAAAGATTTTATCCTAGTCCTATGAAATCTCGGATCTTGTTTCTGAAATTTAACGCTATTTTTGTAAGGCAACTCGCGTGTATAGCATATTAGCTTTCTGAAGCGGCGGCCATATTTGAGTATCATTTTCATCTAGTGAGTCCGACAAGTCTAAAGATTAGGTATATGAATGCTTATTACGATAGTGTTGAATTAAAACGTACTGTTATCTAAAATCGAAAAACGAATTTATGCTATATAAGATAATATATTTCTGGATTTCAAAATAAATGGTGCTTTTTGGATGGTGATGGCATCCCGTGTTTGTCATCATAGAAATTTTGCGCAGGAGTATATTTAGATGCTTATTCAGTATTCATAGTTTGCTAAGGGCCTCATGATGGCCACTGCTTAGTTGTTAATAGCAGCGGCCATCTTGGAATATCACTCGAAATGTATTTGCAGAACTTTTGTGTAGCTTGGAATTTTACCTAAGGGATCAATGTTTTATTTAGTTATTATCAAAAAGTATCCCAAGAAAAATGAAAATGCAAGTAATTGGAATATAAACTAGATTACGTTTGAAAAAGCCGTTTTACATTACAAAGTGAAGCTATCGTTGACTTCTCAGAGTTATATGAAAATATAGCTCGAGAAAATCCTGTTGCAATGTGAAGGTATTGCATGCATCACAGTTTATACGCATCATAAATCAAAGCTTGAAACAGGAAAACCTTCTAACTCACATCATCAGTAATCAATAGAGAAAATGTTGAACTGGAGAATTCTTATCCAAAGCTGTTCTTTCTGGAGGGAAGAGAATTTATTATCAGAGACTCAATAGGACTTATAAACATTATAAGAAATGGTGGAATTCAGAATTTTGATTGAGTCCCTGTTGTACACTCCTTAAACGACAAATCCATTTGCATTCCAATTGTCTAAGGGCAAGCTCCCTGTTTCCTCCTCTTACTCCTGCCCTCAAATGATCAATTGCATGGAATTCAATATTTCTCTCTTTCGGATGTTCTTTAGAGATATGAATTGCCATTGGATATTTTGTATCTGCATTGTTGATTGCTCTAACATGTTCCTGTAGGCGAGTCTTTAGGCAACGAATACTGCTACCCACATACGTTTTACCACATGCACATAGTATTACATATACAGTGAATGTGGTATTACAATTAATGAATTCTCTGATCTCATAATTTTTTGAGCCATTGTATGCAAAATGGTTGATCTTGTTCATTCCAAACTTGCATACAGAGCATCCACCACATACGAAAAATCCTTTAGGTTTTTCAGGGAACTAATTGATCTTTTTTTGGGTGGTCCTTACATAACTGTGGCACAACTTGTCTTTCAAGATTGTTCCTCTTTTATAGACAATCTTGGGTTTTGCAGAAACAATGTCATTTGGAATACTTCCTGCCTTCAAAAGAAACCAGTTCTTACGCAGTATACTGTACAGGTGACTGCTGTAAGAGTTGTACTTAGTTATGAAGGCACGTGTGAAGAGTATATCTTATTAGTATTTTTCTTTTTGTTTTTACCATGAGTCAGCATGGAAGACCTGTCTAGGGTAAGTGCTCGTGTTTCAGCTTTATCCAAGCATGCCGAATAATAGCCTCTTCGCTGGAAGTTATGTTTGATCTGTTTCAAATTTTTGGTAAAATCACAATCTCTACTGCAATTTCGCCTGGCGCGCACCATCTCACCATAAGGTATGGCTTTTATGGTCGATTGAGGATGAGCGCTCATGGCGTGCAATACGCTGTTGCATGCTGTTGGTTTTTTAAAAACATCACTATGGATTTTTCCATCAAGGGCAAACAACCTTAAATCCAAGAAATCTATTTCCTCAGCTGAATATTTGATGGTTGGTTTGACATTGAAGTCATTCTCATTGAGGTAATCAAAGTAGGCTAATAGGCTCATTGTCGTTCCATTCCATATCATAATGACATTGTCTATATAACGGGCGTAGAACATAATTTGATCACACCAGTTTTTGGCTTTTGGACCCCAGGCATGCTCCACCTCGAACAACCCCATGAAGAGGTTGGCGTAGGATGGGGCAAATCGGGAGCCCATTGCCGTGCCACGTTTTTGTATAAACCATTCTTCATTGCTCAGAAATGCATTGTTCATTAAAATTAATTCCGTCATTTCAAGCAGCATAAAGTATGTTCTAGTTTGTCACAATCTCGTTTAAACAGGAAATGTTTCAAAGCCCGCACGCCTTGTCTCTGTTCGATATATGTATATAGGCTTTCAACATCCATCGTTACAAATAGTAACTGAGGATCCTGCCACGTAAAGTCCTCTAGTTTGCACAGTAAATCTCCACTGTCCCTTAGATAGGATGGGAAATTCTGTACATAGGGTTTGATGTAGAAGTCAACAAACTCCGAAAGATGCTCAGTTGGACCCCCATTACCTGAAATAGTAGGTCTTCCAGGAGGAAAAATACATCCCTTGTGGATCTTTGGCAGAATGTACAGGCATGGAAATCTGGAGTGGTGTGCCTGTAAGTATCGATATTCGTTGTCTGATAATAGACAGGATTCATGCCATTCATATAATTTGCCATTGATCAAGGTCTCAATTTGGGCAGTGGGATTTGAGTTCAATTTTTGGTAACACTCTAAGTTAGACAATTGTCTATTGATTTCACATTGGTAATCCTTCTTGTTCATAAGAACAATACTTCCCCCCTTGTCCGCCTCTTTGATTACCAGTTCATCTTCTTGCCTTAAAGTATTCAACAAAATCCAGTCATCTTTTGACATGTTGGTATGATGTTTACATTTGTGAGTTTTCAGATGACTGTCCTCTAATCTGTAAAGATCTAACGTTACTTTATTATGGAACTCATCAATTACAGAGTCCTTGGACTGAGGGGGTATGAATTTTGATTTATTGCGTAATCCACTATCCTCACTACAATCCTCATAAATGCCAAGCAAGTTTGTGAAGTCAATCACATCACCAATTTCATCCCCATCATAGATGGTAGCCAACATATGTGAATGATGTACATCACTGATGCTAGGTAAATCAGCATTAAGAGTAAGATTTGACACTGGAGTCACCTGTGGATGCTCAGCAAAGAATTTCTTTATTTTCAATTTTCTCGTGAATTTAAAAAGATCCACATGTACATCATCAAAGTCACATTTGTTAGTAGGACAAACATTTAATCCTTTACATAATACATTTCTCTCATCATCTGTTAAAACCCTGGCTGACAGATTCACAACACTAATGTCTTTCACACATGAGCTGGATTCTAGCAAAGGGTTTGAGACATCAGCCGGTCTCTCTATTTTTTGTTCTGTTCTCTTGCTTTTCAGGGAAGAAATTGTAAAATTGTAAAAAGAAATGAATGAATCTAGTCTTAAAGACATAATACAAAAAATAATGAAATTCTCAAGAAAGAGTTGAATAGTTACCAACTTTACCTAAAAGAAAAGAAACAGAGGAAAATACGTAGGGACGACGGCGACTATAAAAAGGGTCGCATTTTCACTTTTGCTCGAAAGTATGATGAAATAGTCAGAAAATCTCAGGACAAAAGTGAAAAAGACAACACAAGCACAACTTCGAGCAACACTTCTTTGTCCTCAGTAGAAACTGATCCTGGAGAGGGTACTAGCACTATGAATGTAGAAAATGCTTCTTCTGCTTTTTTAGAAGAGATGCAAAGATACCGCCTAGGCAATCGGAAAAATCAAAACCAAGAACAAGGCGGGGTGGCGCAAAATACCAGAGCAGGTACAAAAGCAAGAGAACAGAACAAAAAATAGAGAGACCGGCTGATGTCTCAAACCCTTTGCTAGAATCCAGCTCATGTGTGAAAGACATTAGTGTTGTGAATCTGTCAGCCAGGGTTTTAACAGATGATGAGAGAAATGTATTATGTAAAGGATTACATGTTTGTCCTACTAACAAATGTGACTTTGATGATGTACATGTGGATCTTTTTAAATTCACGAGAAAATTGAAAATAAAGAAATTCTTTGCTGAGCATCCACAGGTGACTCCAGTGTCAAATCTTACTCTTAATGCTGTTTTACCTAGCATCAGTGATGTACATCATTCACATATGTTGGCTACCATCTATGATGGGGATGAAATTGGTGATGTGATTGACTTCACGAACTTGCTTGGCATTTATGAGGATTGTAGTCAGGATAGTGGATTACGCAATACATCAAAATTCATACCCCCTCAGTCCAAGGACTCTGTAATTGATGAGTTCCATAATAAAGTAACGTTAGATCTTTACAGATTAGAGGACAGTCCTCTGAAAACTCACAAATGTAAACATCATACCAACATGTCAAAAGATGACTGGATTTTGTTGAATACTTTAAGGCAAGAAGATGAACTGGTAATCAAAGAGGCGGACAAGGGGGGAAGTATTGTTCTTATGAACAAGAAGGATTACCAATGTGAAATCAATAGACAATTGTCTAACTTAGAGTGTTACCAAAAATTGAACTCAAATCCCACTGCCCAAATTGAGACCTTGATCAATGGCAAATTATATGAATGGCATGAATCCTGTCTATTATCAGACAACGAATATCGATACTTAGGGGCACACCACTCCAGATTTCCATGCCTGTACATTCTGCCAAAGATCCACAAGGGAGGTATTTTTCCTCATGGAAGACCTATTATTTCAGGTAATGGGGGTCCAACTGAGCATCTTTCGGAGTTTGATGACTTCTACATCAAACCCTATGTACAGAATCTCCCATCCTATCTAAGGGACAGTGGAGATTTACTGTGCAAACTAGAGGACTTTACGTGGAAGGATCCTCAGTTTCTATTTGTAACGATGGATGTTGAAAGCCTATATACATGTATCGAACAGAGACAAGGCGTGCGGGCTTTGAAACATTTCCTGTTTAAACGAGATTGTGACAAACTAGAACATACTTTTATGCTGCTTGAAATGACGGAATTAATTTTAATGAACAATGCATTTCTGAGCAATGAAGAATGCTTTATACAAAAACGTGGCATGGCAATGGGCTCCCGATTTGCCCCATCCTACGCCAACCTCTTCATGGGGTTGTTCGAGGTGGAGCATGCCTGGGGTCCAAAAGCCAAAAACTGGTGTGATCAAATTATATTCTATGCCCGTTATATAGACGATGTCATTATGATATGGAATAGAACGACAATGAGCCTATTAGCCTACTTTGATTACCTCAATGAGAATGACTTCAATGTCAAACTTACCATCAAATATTCAGCTGAGGAAATAGATTTCTTGGATTTAAGGTTGTTTGCCCTTGATGGAAAAATCCATAGTGATGTTTTTAAAAAACCAACAGCATGCAACAGCGTATTGCACGCCATGAGCGCTCATCCTCAATCGACCATAAAAGCCATATCTTATGGTGAGATGGTGCGCGCCAGGCGAAATTGCAGTAGAGATTGTGATTTTACCAAAAATTTGAAACAGATCAAACATAACTTCCAGCGAAGAGGCTATGATTCGGCATGCTTGGATAAAGCTGAAACACGAGCACTTACCCTAGACAGGTCTTCCATGCTGACTCATGGCAAAAAGAAAAAGAAAAATACTAATAAGATATACTCTTCACACGTGCCCTTCATAACTAAGTACAACTCTTACAGCAGTCACCTGTACAGTATACTGCGTAAGAACTGGTTTCTTTTGAAGGCAGGAAGTATTCCAAATGACATTGTTTCTGCAAAACCCAAGATTGTCTATAAAAGAGGAACAACCTTGAAAGACAAGTTGTGCCACAGTTATGTAAGGACCACCCAAAAAAAGATCAATTGGTTCCCTGAAAAACCTAAAGGATTTTTCGTATGTGGTGGATGCTCTGTATGCAAGTTTGGAAAAAACAAGATCAACCATTTTGCATACAATGGCTCAAAAAATTTATGAGATCAGAGAATTCATTAATTGTAATACCACATTCACGGTATATGTAATACTATGTACATGTGGTAAAACGTATGTGGGTAGCAGTATTCGTTGCCTAAAGACTCGCCTACAGGAACATGTTAGAGCAATCAACAATGCAGATACAAAATATCCAATGGTAATTCATATCTCTAAAGAACATCCGAAAGAGAGAAATATTGAATTCCATGCAATTGATCATTTGAGGGCAGGAGTAAGAGGAGGAAACAGGGAGCTTGCCCTTAGACAATTGGAATGCAAATGGATTTGTCGTTTAAGGAGTGTACAACAGGGACTCAATCAAAATTCTGAATTCCACCATTTCTTATAATGTTTATAAGTCCTATTGAGTCTCTGATAATAAATTCTCTTCCCTCCAGAAAGAACAGCTTTGGATAAGAATTCTCCAGTTCAACATTTTCTCTATTGATTACTGATGATGTGAGTTAGAAGGTTTTCCTGTTTCAAGCTTTGATTTATGATGCGTATAAACTGTGATGCATGCAATACCTTCACATTGCAACAGGATTTTCTCGAGCTATATTTTCATATAACTCTGAGAAGTCAACGATAGCTTCACTTTGTAATGTAAAACAGCTTTTTCAAATGTAATCTAGTTTATATTCCAATTACTTGCATTTTCATTTTTCTTGGGATACTTTTTGATAATAACTAAATAAAACATTGATCCCTTAGGTAAAATTCCAAGCTACACAAAAGTTCTGCAAATACATTTCGAGTGATATTCCAAGATGGCCGCTGCTATTAACAACTAAGCAGTGGCCATCATGAGCCCCTTAGAAAACTATGAATACTGAATAAGCATCTAAATATACTCCTGCGCAAAATTTCTATGATGACAAACACGGGATGCCATCACCATCCAAAAAGCATCATTTATTTTGAAATCCAGAAATATATTATCTTATATAGCATAAATTTGTTTTTCGATTTTAGATAACAGTACGTTTTAATTCAACACTATTGTAATAAGCATTCATATACCTAGTTTTTAGACTTGTGGGACTCACTAGATGAAAATGATACTCAAATATGGCCGCCGTTTCAGAAAGCTAATACGCTATACACGCGAGTTGCCTTACAAAAATAGCGTTAAATTTCAGAAACAAGATCCGAGATTTCATAGGACTAGGATAAAATCTTTTATAATCTCTATATCGTTCGCATTCACTACCAAGTATTATTTTATTTAAAATACTATAATCACACAAAATTAAATAACACAAACCTTTTGTTTTTTCGGATTTACGTTGTGATAATTATTTTATTAGATAATGCCAAACATTTCTTAAATGTAGAACAACTTTTGGACCTCTTTTCCTTACAGAAAGAACGTGTACACATTGGTACACATTCACTATAACTGTTTTTTAGACGCTATAAGATGGCCGCCGCTTTTCTAGATGCACAACACGGCAAATTTTGGCGCCACCCGGTTCGTAAATCAAATCCAGGTGCATTTGATTTAAGAAAGTATAGGGTATATAAGTAAGGAGGGCTGATACATCGCTATTGAGATGCTGCCCTGCGTGTGATGCGTTACTCTGAGCTGGCCACCATGCCTTTCTCTGGTAAGTCAATAGATAGGCTCTTATGGCTTCTCTATGAACTTTTTGTCCCTTTAATAATTTGATTTTTTTTTTCACATTAGTTCTTTATCAATAACAGACTTCACAGCACTCCAAACGAATTTTGCATAAATATTTAGTTTAAAGTGCATATATTATTGACACTGATCTTAGTGTCTACTCACCACTAATAATATAAAGATTATTTTAAGGTTTTTCTTTCAGTGATTCCAATCCTTTACACTCCAACTATGGGCTATTTCAAGTACCAGGATATATAATTTAGCTACTCGTCACTCCCTTTTTTTGAGGGTATTGCATGCAATAATGAATTATGTTTGTTCTGTGTACTCAATTTCACTGTTACTGTATATATACAGATTTGGCTAAAACTGCAAAATAATACTCTTATCATGGTATGTTGAGGTCGATAGCTAGTAAGACTTAAAGACCAGGACATAGAACTTTGAGTAACTGGGACATGTGAACTTTGTTGAGACAGAGCCAGGAAGAACTAGCAAGAAGAATTGATTTTATGTGGAAGAATAGGAACACAGATCTAGTCATTGAATCTTTCTTCTTTTTTTCATTTTTTAATTCACAGTATAACAAGACCGAGCACGAAAAAAAAGGTATATTTCCTATTCCTCAAATGAGATATAGGTCCTGGGTTTGTTTGACTTCACAATTTCATTTCTGGCAATTTGTATATATATTCATTGCGGATAATAGAATGATTTTGTTTATCCGCAGCAATACAGGCCCAAGCAGACTATAGACAGGAATGATTGAACCTGCATGAGTTACAATTTTGCGAGTTTTTCATCACGGTATAAAGGTAATAAAATGTTTGTCTTTCCTTAAGAAAATAATGAGCACATAAGAACGAGATCCACGCATACCAAATCTGGCCCTATGTATAAACTTAAAAGAATTTAAAAAGACATATCAGTAAAGTCACAGGCGTATAAGCATGCTCAATGGAAAATGCATAATTCCATACCAGCGCAAATAGTAACTGCGATGAAATATCAATAGTATGTAGAAATTTGGATTTGGAGGATAATAGAAAAAAAGAAAAAAAGAAATATCTCCTCATTTGATGAAGTTGACTCTTCAACAAACCACTTGTTGAAACTAATGTGATATCATGTGTCTTTCTAGAACTTAGCCTATTTTGCCGCATTTAAGAAATATTACCAAGGTGTATTGGCTGTTGACTATCACTTAATATTTAAGGTATGAATTCACTTATGCTTTATGAAATTTACTTTTTTTCATGTTAGTTTGATTACCAATCATTTATATGTTTTCTCTCAGTATCAATTATTCTTGAAGCTTAATCAAGTGTACATATGAGCACCCAAGTAATCGTTATTTTTCACCGTGTGAGGAACAGTGCTTCCTTCTGTTCTGTCGATTTTCTCAAGAATCAAACAATCAGTCAAGAATTTTTTCTAATTAAAATGTCAACCAACTTGGATCAATTTAGCTAATGTAAAAAGCTTAGATATTTTATGGTTTATCCCATGTTTTTAACCCATGTTTTTGTATAGATGTTAATTAGTGTATAATTGTTGTATGTTTCACCCTTAGCCCTGAAGAAGTCTCAATGTTTGAGACGAAACGCGTCGGCTAAGAAGAGAATCCATATGTGATCTTGGATTTTTTCCTGACTTGTATTATCACAATAAAGAACTTTGGAAAAAGTAAATTTCACTGAATTCCGGACTTATTTTGCAAGACTATACACTGTGATATGCACTATGGACCTTTGAAATTATTTAAAAAAACACCTTTTGGATGGGTGCTGATTCCTTATCGTTCATTGCAATTTTTGGGCTTTGCCCTTGAAGGAACAGAAAGGGTTGTGTTCCTTGGATTTCTAAGCACCATCCCCACTACTCTCAAGCCACAGGTGAAAGCAGGTGCATTGTTTCTTTGCCTCAACCCTTACTTCTGTGTAGAATTTGCAAATCTTAGTCTCTCTTCCTCACGGTGTGGGCCACTACACGGGGTAATAATAACACTGTGGCCTGCAGCCCTTCGTAAAGCAGGAGTGCACCGTCAGCTAGAGAAAAGCTGTTTATTAGCATAATAGTGTCTATTCTCCGTCCGTCTAACGCATGTGTGTTGTGCACCCCTCCGTCAGAATCGCAGGCTTGTCTGAGAGGTTCACACAAATTACGGAGGATCCAAGGGCGTGAGGTGCAGGAAGATCCAGTGCCTGTCACTTCAAAAACAGTGAACACTAATACGGAGGCACAGAGGCCCCGGCAAACCCTCCATTGTTCCCCGACAATGGCTCCCACAGGTGGTTGGGGTCAGAAATCCAGCACATCCATCTGCTGGAGGAATAGCCTCAGAACGATGGCCACCCCGCCGGCTTCCGGCTCTAATGTCCCTGAAGGTGGGTTTTCTCGCAGCACTGTCCTGGTTTCCAGCTTATCCATACTAATATAATAAAGAGAGGGCCCAAACCTTTGAGGCGGGTAATCTCAGTAACCACAGCACCAATCACAACACCCAATACAGCGTTGGAAAGGGCAGTTGCAGCAGAAGGACATAGGCTATGCAGACAGCCATCATATTCTTTTTTTTTTGCTGAGTTTTATATAGCGCGAACTTGACCCGAACTGAATCAGGTATCAGAGCGCTTTACATAGCACCAGTTACGTTACATGAGGACACACATTCATTTTTGTTAGGCACGCGGAGATTAAGTGATTTGCCCAGAATCACAGGATGTTTGGCGTCGTTACCAAGACTCAAACCCAGATCCCCAGGTCCGAGCGCCTTAGCCGTTAGGCCAACTCCTCTATACATTTAAAAGGTAAAAGAAACGTGCCAGCAAAGTAGTCCCTTGTGGGCGTGTCTGCATTGTGCTGTGGGCGTGGGCTGGGGGCGTGGGGTACAGCCATCACATCGTGGGCTGTGGGCGTGTGCTGGGGGCGTGACTAACGCTGGGGGCGTGTGTCCGCCCTTCATGCCATGTGAGTCGTACATGCAAGCGCCAATTACAATGCTGCGCATCATCAAGGGGCACGCTGGGGGCGTGAGAAATGCTGGGGGCATAGGTCCGGCCTTCATGCCATGTGAACGCAATTCCGCCGCATCAAGGGACACGCTGGGGGCGTGTGCTACGTTCCGCCCTTAATGCCATGTGGGTCGTACATTAATCAGAAGATCGTCTGCTGTGACCATGTGCTGGAGGCGTGACAAACGCGTTCACCTGGAGGCCTGGTAAGTAAGGTTACTGCAGCCTCTCCTGCGCGCTGTTACTGAACTCTCTCATTCAACGAAATTACACGTGCCTGCTACCATCAACCAGGGCTCTAGCCGGGCTCAGGCGGCGGATCGGTACACTAATTACACGCGCCTGATCACATCAACCAGGGCTGCAGCTGGGCCTCAAGCGGGCGAACACGCGCCTGCTAACATCAAACAGGGCTGCATCTGGGCCTCAAGCGGGGGAACACGCAAATGAGCGTGTCTGCGGGGACAATTAATGCAGCCTCTCCTACTCGCTGTCACTCAACTCTCTCATTAAACGGATTTACCCGTGGCTGATAACTCTCTCATTCAACGACATTACACACACCTGCTAACATCAGCCAGGGCTGTAGCCAGGCTCAGGCGTCGGATCACTACACCAATTACACGTGCCTGCTAACATCAACCAGGGCTGCAGCTGGGACTTCTCCGTCCCTATTCTAATGAAACAAAATGTTTTGTCTACCACGAGATTTTAAAATAAATTGCCCTTGCCAAATACACACATTCTATTTCATACCCGGACAACGTCGGGACGGGCTGCTAGTTTCTGATAAAGCAGCAGACCCCGTGCTGCCTGACTCCGACATCACATCCAGAACACACTGGTGGGGCTGGCTGCAGAGGCGGTATAATGAGTGGGCCGAGGCCCTGTGCTCCAGCCTTCCAGGGCTCCCTCCCGAATACTGCCACATCTGTTCTGCAGAGTGTTCCCCGTGACAAAGGTTAGTGTGTAAGGGGAGGGGCTGTTGTGGTTGGTCATGCCCCGCAACACTAAAATCTGCAGCAGGGTTGCAGGGGACATGACTGCCAGTGGAGATGGGTGTAAATAATTGCGCCACTTATCCAACACATTTTTGTTGTTCTGAGGAAGCTCTAAATAAAGTAGCAGGCAGTATTTAAAATGACTTTCAAAGATTAAAGACGTTTAATTAAAATAGACATTGTGCCCCCTGGCTCGGCCCGTACTGAGCCATTGTTTTCTGGCAATCCAGCGCTGTTGGGTTCTGTTGACACCAGCACCCTCTGCTGCTCCCCCCCTCTTTTCTTACGAATTTATTAGGGGGGGCAGTGGCGGTAGTCTAAGCAGATTGGTTATTGAAGCATTTACTGTGTTGTCCCCTGTGTGCAGCACCTTTCTGCAAGATGCTGTAGCTCCGCGGAAGTATTATTCATTAGTGTAATGGTGCCGCTCTCGCAGAGGGGTTGTGTTGCCTAGACAATATTTCTGGATATTTAAAGGGAACCGACAATGATTCCATTAACCATTGCCTCCTGCTATTAATGTGTGTCCAGGCTCCGACTGGTTTTATCCGTCTCTATGTCATAGTCCAGGGGCACCGCAGGCTGCCCGTTGCCCTGCTCAGTGCAGACCTCGGAGATATCGTGAGTTGGTGGTCGCGTTGCAGGTTACTGAGATGCGACAGGCATCGAGTTAGCTGCGGTAAGTGCGGGCCATTAATCCCCATCTATCAACCAGGTGGCTCCGATCCGGTGGTTGCCGGGGGAAGGGCTATGGGTTGTCCTGTATGCCCTGGGTTCCGACTGTGATGTGATGGGGTTATACTGTTCAGGCAAGGGGGCGACTAGGGCCACCACATATGGACTGCTTTATATGGGGCAGGGGCACAAAGAGCAACACATGTGGGAGGCCGGCCGCATGGTGAGCTCAGGCTCCAATGGGCGTAAAAGACAGATTTATAAATCCTACCTTGCTGCGGGCTGAAATGAGGGCATGGTGATATATAATATTTTACGGCTGTAGGAGAGTAGGGTCTGCTATCCTATGGTCACCCCAAATTTTTGCTTTTTGCTTCACTGGTTTATGACTTAATGTGGCTGTGGGCCTGCTAATCAGACCCACAGCCTGCTGTTCTCTCTCTAAATTGTAACCCATGTACCTTAGGTGCATAACGAAATTGGAACTGGTTCACCTTATTGGCCCCTGTAACAGTGTACCCAGGTACCCAGGGCATAGGTGCTTCCAAGGCCTACCAGGGGCTGCAGCATGTATTGTGCCACCCCTGGCCTGGCCTGCATATTTGACACAACTGGCTGATCACTCAGCTGGGGTAAGTCGGTGTAACCACCCCTTACTTAGGTGTAGTATGCCTATACCTAACCTAAAATGGACACATATGTTCCTATCAGTCACTCCTATGGAAGGCCTCATCAATCCTGGAGGCAGAGTGCTTGGAAATATGTGAGATGGTGCTCTGGCATGAGCTGAGCCTGTCTGCAGCTTTCAGAACCATTTCCTTTAGCTGTTTCATGATATTGCCATACCATATACTCTTAAGTGCATTATGAACCTCGCGGTTAAATGCTATCTTAGGTTTGGCTTTATCAAAACATGTCGAGTAAGGTGTCATACGAATTGGAATACTACCCCCTCGCCAGTTCTGGCAACGGGGGTAGCATTCCCCCCTTCTAGAGGGACACAACATGTACCTAGCCTGAACCCCGGTTAAAGTTAAACAGAGCCTTAGCATCTCAAAATGGATGCTGCCACCACAGACACAAGTCTGACATCCTGCTGCTGGGAGTCCTTCCAGCGAGGGCAGCTTGGACAAAGGGTTTCCTGCCTGGGGAGGTGCTAGCACCACTCCAGACAGGATTTTGTGTATTGGGTAGGACAGGGCTGAATAGAATCAGAATGCCTGGGGCACACAAGGTGTCCCTGTGCATAGGCCAGTTCAAACCGGTGCTGGGGCTTTCCAGCCCCAGTCCTGGCGCGAAACTGGACAAAGGAAAGGGGGTGTAACCACCCCCCTTCCTGGTTCCACCCAGAGGAGGGACCTAGTAGGTGATCCGGCCCCCCAGATTCGAATAAGAGTGGGAGCTGTGTCCTGAGACTTCAGATCATCCTGAATCAACTTGAAATACAGAAGAAGACTGGACTTCGACATTCTGCTGCTCAGAAGACGGAAGAGAATCTCCCTTGTGGCCAAGGAGTGACCACCCTGTGAACACAGGCACCAACCAGCAACTCGACATCTGCTTTGCCACCGCCTCCCGCCGGAGCCCGAGCCCAAAGCCTGACAAGACCCAGACTCCCAGACTTCTCACAGCCCGATCCACAGTCCCTGCAAAGAAGGGACCCATGGAGGCACCGAGAGACGTGGGACCAGACATCTTGGAAGACCCCCGAAACGCTGACTGCGCAGCATCAGAGGCACCCTCGACGCTGTGCTTTGGGGTTTGAGAAGCCCTAACCTCGAGCAGCCCTTGCACCAAAGATCAGTCCCCCAGCATCTCCACGATCTGCGTGGGGCCCTTTTGCACCGTGCCACTTGACGCGCCATCCCGGCCACTTGCCACGTGGTTAGCGGCCATCTTGGTGACGAAACCTACAACTTTTACTGCGGGTCTGGTTGCTCCAGACTTGCCCTTGCTCCTGTAAAAAGGAGTACCTGCTCTGACCTTGCTGGTCCGAGTAACAAGCCTTTTTTGATTCCTGCGTGGCTTGCATTAGCCAAGGCCTGTTTGCTTCAATCAAGTTGCCGACACCGCCAACAGCGAGAAGCCTGCGTGGGACAGCTTGTGACCGACTCCTGGACATCTTCAACCCCTCGTGTCCATGTGGCTGCAGAGAGAAGCTACACCTCGATGCCTGTTTGCACCCGACATCGCCTGGTTCCACTCTGGTTCCACGGTAGTCACTGGCTAGTGACTTTGAACATTGTCCCCTCTGCTTTCAGGTCTTCACCTCTTCAGATCCACCCTTGGATCCACCGGAACTCTTCACATCGAGCCGCCTGCAGCATCTTCAGCTCCAAGGACCATCGACCTGCGTGACGAAACCCGACACTACTTCGACCCTATGCACCCGCTTCCTGTGGGTGAGGTAACTCAGCTCCGCCGGTGTTCCCACACTGGTACACACCTCTAGGGCCTGTGTCTAAAGTTTCAGCTTTCTAGGTCACTCGGAAGGTTCCTTTCTAACTAACTTTGTACTTTTTACGCACCATAGACTTTGCATTGGTGAGTGCGTGCACTTTAAACACTGCACCCGAGTCCCGCGGGCCTTTCCCGACTTCTTCACTGTTAGTCCCGAACAGCTCCAGCGATTCCCCAGGCCCTAGGCCTCTTCACTTTCCCCATAGTGGTTCTTATACCACTATTTTAGTATATGGTTTAGGTGGCCCCTAGGGCTCATCCAAAATTGTGCAACTTTTGTGTATTTTAACTGTGTTTTGTTTTAACGCATTTGCTTCTGTGCTCATAAAGAGTATCAGGGATATTTGTAGTAATAAATCCATATATATTTTCAATATATATCTGTGTGGTGTCCTTTCATTTGGTATTCAAGGGATTGTGTATGGTAAAACAGCTTGCTTCACATGCCTTTACAGAGTTTAGCCTAAGACTGCTTAGTCCATGCTACCCCTAGTATAGCTTGTCTATAAGGTTGACTTTACAACCTGCACCATAAGGGTTGCTTGGCATGGTACAAATTGATCACTAGAACTAGTGAGCATCATATACCAGGCCAACTTCTCACATTGGTGAGCAGCGGATTGGGATTTGAGCTTGCTGTTGTTTTACCATTGCAATCTTTGAAAATATCATTTGAAAGATCATACAGGTACCTGATAGGTACACTAAAACAAGACTAGATATACTTAAGTTCTACTGAACTTAGTTGTTGTAGAGGATAGGGAGTAGCACACCCTGACTACAACTACTAGATAGGTTTTGTAGGAAAACACCAGTGTAGGTAGATTGCAACACATCCACCACACTAGAGCAATGTCTGGAGCAGAGGGATCCACTGGACCCATCTCTGTTGAGAGTGACCCTCCAAGGGCACCATCCAAATTTGCTACTTTTCCATTTAAGGAACTGAGGCAACTGTGTTCCATGAGAGGAATCAAAACAGGTCCTTCTCCTACAGCAGGACACCTCAGAGAGCTGTTAGACCAGTCTGAAGCTCTAAGGAACTCCAAACCAGGCCCCTCAGGGACTGGAGATGGAGGATCTCCCACTGAAGATGATAACCCTGATACCCCTGCCCCTGTCGTCCAGATAGATGAGGAAAACCAGACCACTGGGAATACTCAGCCTGAGGAAGAAGAAGAGGGGGAGGAGGTTGAAGAAAGTGAGTCTGATGATGATAGAGATAGCCAGGTGTTAGTCAGCAGGCTTAACCAGGCTAACCTAAGCTTATTTGGGACTGAAGGTGGGTCCAACCCATTCAGACCCCCAAATGGACTTAACCAGGAGCATAGGAGGAGGAGGAATCACTCAGGTGAATCCAATACTTCCCATGTTTCTAAAGGTTCTCATGGCAACTCCAGAAGGGAGTTGACTAGCCCTCAGAGAAGGGAACATGAGGCCAAAATGAGAGAGGCTGAACTTAGGATCCAGAGACAAGAATTAGAAGTTGCCCTGGCCAAAGAGAAACTTGCTAGAGCAAGGCAGCCTAGAGAGAGTGGATTAGATTCCACTGGTGGCAGCACTATCCCTAAGGATAAAGACAGGTCCTATGACAATAGAAACCTGAGTAAGATTGTGCCCCCCTACAAAGTTGGGGATGATATCCACAAGTGGATGACTGCACTTGAGAGAGCTTGCAAAGTACAGCAGGTCCCTCAGGAGCAGTGGGCAGCAATCTTGTGGCTCTCCTTTGAAGGTAGAGGCCGAGACAGACTCCTCACAGTTAGTGATGGGGATTCTAGAAACTACCTGGTCCTGAAGAGTGCTCTGATTGATGGGTTAGGCTTAACCACTGAACAGTACAGGTTAATGTTCAGAGATACCCAGAAGACACAGACTCAGGACTGGTCTGAATTTGTTGAATGTGCCACTAAGGCTGCTCTGGAGGGCTGGTTGCTGGGAAGTAAGGTTACAGACTATGAAGGATTGTACAATTTGCTTATGAGAGAACAGATTTTAAATAACTGTCAGAACCAGCAGTTGCATCAACATTTGGTTGACTCAGATCTAACCTCTCCCCAAGAATTGGGAAAGAGGGCAGACAAATGGGTTGGAACCAGAGTTAAGCAAAAGAACCAGAACCAGAACCAGGGTGGTGACCAAAAGAAAACAGACCAGAAGGGTGGGGAGCAGAAAGCTAAAGACCAGAAGTCTTCAACAGGGCCCCAAACTAATACTGAGGGTGGGTCCCAAACTTCCAAGAAGAAGAAGAAAGAAGGTCAAAGAAAACCCTGGTGTAGCTTTTGCAAAAACACCACTCACTGGACAAGTGATTGTAAAAAGGGTGGAGCCACCAACACTGCAGCCCCTAAGGCACCTGCACCCACTAGTACAGCTGGCAGTGTTGGACCACAGACTAAGGGGATAGTGGGTATCACCTTGGGAACTGATGGAGATTCTGACCTAGTCAGAGTCCCCACACAGGCTGTTCTGATCTGTGATGGAGAGATTGATTTCTCCCCTACTGTCAGTCTCAATAATTTGGGCAAGTACAGACAGACACCTTTAATTAACGAAAAAGTGGCTCAAGCATACAGGGACACATGTGCCAGTGTCACTATGGTGACACCTAGCTTTGTGGACCCTGGACAGTACATACCAGGTGATAATTACCTGGTGACCAATGCCAGCAATGTCACTACTACACATAGTGTGGCAATTGTTAACTTTTCCTGTGGAGGGGTAACTGGCCTAAAAAGAGTTGTGGTTAGTGCTGATCTCCCAGTAGAATGTTTGTTGGGCAATGACCTGGAGAGCTCTCTATGGTCAGAAGTTGAGTACAGGACTCATGCAGAGATGTTAGGGATATCATCACATGTCCTTGCTGTGACCAGGTCACAGGCCAAAAAGTGCCTCTCTGAACCTCAGGTCTTGGATCCTGGAACAATGGACCAAGCACCTCCCAAGACAAGGAACAGGAGGGCAAAGGCTGTGCCTTCCCAAATGCCTACAAGTGAGGATCAGCCTTCACAGGAAGATGATTCTGAGACCCCTGAAGGAACTGTCCCTACAGAGCTTGAACCTGATCAGGTTGAGTTTCTGGGGACAGGGGGACCTTCTAGGGCAGACTTGGGGCAGGCTCAGTTATCCTGTCCTTCTCTTGAACCCCTCAGACAGCAGGCTGCTGCTGAGGCTGCTGGGAATGCTCAAGGTACCCATAAGGTTTATTGGGATGATGGGCTCCTTTATTCAGAGGGTAGAGACCCCAAGCCTGGTACAACCAGGAGGTTGGTCATACCTCTGCAATTTAGGGGCTTCCTTCTTACCTTGGCACACGATATTCCCTTAGCAGGACACCTAGGCCAGAACAAAACATGGGACAGACTTGTCTGTCACTTTCACTGGCCTCACATGTCAGAAGATACAAAGGAGTTTTGTCGCTCCTGTGTAACCTGCCAAGCAAGCGGCAAAGCAGGTGGTTCCACAAAGGCCCCCCTTATACCATTACCTGTGGTGGGGGTGCCCTTTGAAAGAGTGGGGATTGACATTGTTGGACCAATGGATCCCCCTACAGCATCTGGGCACAGATTCATACTGGTGGTGGTGGACCATGCCACCAGGTACCCAGAGGCAATTCCACTTAGGACCACAACAGCTCCTGTTGTGGCCAGGGCCTTACTTGGAGTTTTCTCCAGAGTGGGGTTTCCTAAGGAGGTAGTATCCGATAGAGGTGCCAACTTCATGTCAGGATACTTGACAGCTATGTGGAAGGAATGTGGTGTTAACTATAAGTTCACCACTCCCTATCATCCACAATGCAATGGGCTTGTTGAGAGATTCAACAAGACCCTAAAGGGCATGATCAAAGGATTACCTGAGAAGCTCAGGCGAAGATGGGATATCCTTCTGCCCTGCCTTCTGTTTGCTTACAGAGAGGTCCCACAAAAAGGTGTTGGCTTCAGCCCCTTTGAATTGTTGTTTGGACATCCTGTAAGAGGACCCCTATGTCTGGTAAGGGAAGGATGGGAGTTACCTCTCAAAAAGCCCAAGCAAGACATAGTGGACTATGTACTTGGTCTCCGCTCCAGGATGGCTGAGTATATGGAGAAGGCATCCAAAAACCTTGAGGCTAGCCAGGCCTTACAGAAAGCCTGGCATGACCAAAAGGCTGTCCTGACTGAGTACCAGCCTGGACAGAAGGTATGGGTGTTGGAGCCAGTGGCCCCAGCAGCACTCCAAGACAGGTGGTCTGGACCCCATACAATCATTGAGAAAAAGGGAGAGGTTACCTACTTGGTGGACCTTGGAACTCCCAGGAGCCCCCACAGGGTGCTCCATGTTAACAGGCTGAAAGCATATGTTGACAGGGCAGACATGGGCTTGCTCATGGCTACAGATGAGGGGCAGGAGGAAGAGAGTGACCCTCTCCCAGACCTGCTGACTCAGAACCCTGAAGATGGCTCAGTTGATGGTGTGGCCTTAGATGGCAGCCTCACTGAACATCAGCAACATGACTGTAGACAGGTTTTGCAGTCATATCGACATATGTTCTCCCTGACACCCAGTCAGACTAACTGGTGTACCCATGTGGTGGACACTGGTGATAGTCTTCCTGTAAAGAACAAAATTTACAGGCAGCCTGACCATGTCAGAGACTGTATCAAGGCTGAGGTGCAAAAGATGCTGGAGTTAGGTGTCATTGAGCCTTCCGAGAGCCCCTGGGCTAGCCCAGTGGTTCTGGTCCCCAAACCTCACACCAAAGATGGAAAGAGAGAGATGAGGTTCTGTGTGGACTACAGATGACTCAATGCTGTCACCAGGACAGATGCACACCCAATTCCAAGGGCAGATGAGCTCATAGACAAATTGGCTTCTGCCAAGTTTTTGAGCACATTTGACTTGACAGCTGGCTACTGGCAAATCAGGTTAGCTGAGGAGTCTAAAGTCAAGACAGCATTTTCTACCCCCAGTGGGCATTACCAGTTTGTGGTGATGCCCTTTGGTTTGAAAAATGCACCTGCCACCTTCCAAAGGTTGGTGAATCAAGTCCTTACTGGGTTGGATGACTTTTGTGCAGCATATCTGGATGATATTGCTGTCTTTAGCTCCACCTGGGAGGATCACCTGGTCCACCTGAAGGAAGTGCTAGAGGCTCTGCAAAAGGCAGGCCTCACTATCAAGGCAACCAAGTGCCAGATAGGGCAGAGTAAGGTTGTGTACTTGGGCCACCTTGTGGGTGGAGGCCAAGTTCAACCACTGGAGAGTAAAATGCAGACCATAAAGGACTGGACTCCTCCAACTACCCAGACTCAGGTCAGAGCTTTCTTGGGCCTGACTGGGTACTACAGGAAGTTTGGTAAGAACTATGGGTCCATTGTGACTCCTCTTAATGATCTGACATCCAAGAAGATGCCCAAAAAGGTTCAGTGGACAGAATACTGTCAAAAGGCATTTGATGACCTGAAGAAGGCCATGTGCTCTGCACCTATCCTGAAGAGTCCTGACTACTCCAGAGAGTTTATTGTCCAAACAGATGCTTCTGAGTTGGGAGTGGGAGCTGTGCTTTCACAACTTAATGTAGATGGTCAAGACCAGCCCATTGCTTTCATTAGCAGAAGGCTGACCCCCAGAGAGAAACGTTGGTCAGCCATTGAGAGGGAGGCCTTTGCTGTGGTGTGGGCCCTGAAGAAGTTGAGACCATACTTGTTTGGCACTCACTTCAAGATTCAGACCGACCATAAGCCCCTCTTATGGCTTAATCAGATGAAGGGTGAAAACCCCAAACTGCTCAGGTGGTCCATTTCCCTACAGGGGATAGACTTTACAGTGGAGCACCGCCCAGGGACTGACCATGGTAATGCAGATGGTCTCTCCAGGTACTTCCACTTAGAACATAAAGACACAACTGGTCAAGGTTAGTCTAATGTCCCTGCGTTTGGGGGGGGGTTGTGTAGGAGAGTAGGGTCTTCTATCCTATGGTCACCCCAAATGTTTGCTTTTTGCTTCACTGGTTTATGACTTAATGTGGCTGTGGGCCTGCTAATCAGACCCACAGCCTGCTGTTCTCTCTCTAAATTGTAACCCATGTACCTTAGGTGCATAACGAAATTGGAACTGGTTCACCTTATTGGCCCCTGTAACAGTGTACCCAGGTACCCAGGGCATAGGTGCTTCCAAGGCCTACCAGGGGCTGCAGCATGTATTGTGCCACCCCTGGCCTGGCCTCCATATTTGACACAACTGGCTGATCACTCAGCTGGGGTAAGTTGGTGTAACCACCCCTTACTTAGGTGTAGTATGCCTATACCTAACCTAAAATGGACACATATGTTCCTATCAGTCACTCCTATGGAAGGCCTCATCAATCCTGGAGGCAGAGTGCTTGGAAATATGTGAGATGGTGCTCTGGCATGAGCTGAGCCTGTCTGCAGCTTTCGGAACCATGTCCTTTAGCTGTTTCATGATATTGCCATACCATATACTCTTAAGTGCATTATGAACCTCGCGGTTAAATGCTATCTTAGGTTTGGCTTTATCAAAACATGTCGAGTAAGGTGTCATACGAATTGGAATACTACCCCCTCGCCAGTTCTGGCGACGGGGGTAGCATTCCACCCTTCTAGAGGGACACGACATGTACCTAGCCTGAACCCCGGTTAAAGTTAAACAGAGCCTTAGCATCTCAAAATGGATGCTGCCACCACAGACACAAGTCTGACCTCCTGCTGCTGGGAGTCCTTCCAGCGAGGGCAGCTTGGACAAAGGGTTTCCTGCCTGGGGAGGTGCTAGCACCACTCCAGACAGGATTTTGTGTATTGGGTAGGACAGGGCTGAATAGAATCAGACATGCCTGGGGCACACAAGGTGTCCCTGTGCATAGGCCAGTTCAAACCGGTGCTGGGGCTTTCCAGCCCCAGTCCTGGCGCGAAACTGGACAAAGGAAAGGGGTGTAACCACCCCCCTTCCTGGTTCCACCCAGAGGAGGGACCTAGTAGGTGATCCGGCCCCCCAGATTCGAATAAGAGTGGGAGCTGTGTCCTGAGACTTCAGATCATCCTGAATCAACTTGAAATACAGAAGAAGACTGGACTTCGACATTCTGCTGCTCAGAAGACGGAAGAGAATCTCCCTTGTGGCCAAGGAGTGACCACCCTGTGAACACAGGCACCAACCAGCAACTCGACGTCTGCTTTGCCGCCGCCTCCCGCCGGAGCCCGAGCCCAGAGCCTGACAAGACCCAGACTCCCAGACTTCTCACTGCCCGATCCACAGTCCCTGCAAAGAAGGGACCCGTGGAGGCACCGAGAGACGTGGGACCGGACATCTTGGAAGACCCCCGAAATGCTGACTGCGCAGCATCAGAGGCACCCTCGATGCTGTGCTTTGGGGTTTGAGAAGCCCTAACCTCGAGCAGCCCTTGCACCAAAGATCAGCCCCCCAGCATCTCCACGATCTGCGTGGGGCCCTTTTGCACCGTGCCACTCGACGCGCCATCCTGGCCACTTGCCACGTGGCTAGCGGCCATCTTGGCGACGAAACCTACAACTTTCACTACGGGTCTGGTTGCTCCAGACTTGCCCTTGCTCCTGTAAAAAGGAGTACCTGCTCTGACCTTACTGGTCAGAGTAACAAGCCTTTTTCGATTCCTGCGTGGCTTGCATTAGCCAAGGCCTGTTTGCTTCAATCAAGTTGCCGACACCGCCAACAGCGAGAAGCCTGCGTGGGACAGCTCGTGACCAACTCCTGGACGTCTTTGACCCCTCGTGTCTACGTGGCTGCAGAGAGAAACTACACCTCGACGCCTGTTTGCACCCGACATCGCCTGGTTCCACTCTTGTTCCACGGTAGTCACTGGCTAGTGACTTTGAACATTGTCCCCTCTGCTTTCAGGTCTTCACCTCTTCAGATCCACCCTTGGATCCACCGGAACTCTTCACATCGAGCCGCCTGCAGCATCTTCAGCTCCAAGCACCATCGACCTGCGTGACGAAACCCAACACTACTTCGACCCTATGCACCCGCTTCTTGTGGGTGAGGCAACTCAGCTCCGCCGGTGTTCCCACACTGGTACACACCTCTAGGGCCCGTGTCTAAAGTTTCAGCTTTCTAGGTCACTCGGAAGGTTCCTTTCTAACTAACTTTGTACTTTTTACGCACCATAGACTTTACATTGGTGAGTGCGTGCACTTTAAACACTGCACCCGAGTCCCGCGGGCCTTTCCCGACTTCTTCACTGTTAGTCCCGAACAGCTCCAGCGATTCCCCAGGCCCTAGGCCTCTTCACTTTCCCCATAGTGGTTCTTATACCACTATTTTAGTATATGGTTTAGGTGGCCCCTAGGGCTCATCCAAAATTGTGCAACTTTTGTGTATTTTAACTGTGTTTTGTTTTAACGCATTTGCTTCTGTGCTCATAAAGAGTATCAGGGATATTTGTAGTAATAAATCCATATATATTTTCAATATATATCTGTGTGGTGTCCTTTCATTTGGTATTCAAGGGATTGTGTATGGTAAAACAGCTTGCTTCACATGCCTTTACAGAGTTTAGCCTAAGACTGCTTAGTCCATGCTACCCCTAGGATAGCTTGTCTATAAGGTTGACTTTACAACCTGCACCATAAGGGTTGCTTGGCATGGTACAAGGTGATCACTAGAACTAGTGAGCATCATATACCAGGCCAACTTCTCACAATGGCATTAGGTCGGAGTGCCTGCCTGTTTTCCTGGCATGTGAGGGACAAGTGAGCTGCAAGTTGCATCAGGCCACGGCCAGCTTATTATTCCGGTATACCATTTAAGTGGTAGGGTGGCAGAGCGGTCTAAGGTGCTGGATTTAGGCTCCAGTCTCTCTGGGTACGTGGGTTCGATCCCACCACTGCCAGCTACTCTTCCTAACCAGGTTTGGCTCTGGGAATCGAAGGGGTTTCTCAGGTCGCTAGAGGGACCAAAACCGTATGCTGCCATACGAGGCTGCTTCCCCACTGTGGAAGCCACATGCCGTGGATGGACTCTGCCAGTTACACGTCAGGCATTGTGCGGTTGATCAGGTTGAACAACATCGTGGCATGTGGGTTTTCCGGTAAGGTGCAGTCGGCCCTCACAGCGAATGCTGTTTACATAGTTTAAATGTCAGTTTTGGGGCAAGTGTGGGACCTGGCTCGTGTCTCCTCCCACAAACTGGTGCTGAAATCTGTCACCTTGGACCCAAGTTTTTATCGGCTCCTCCGGCTGATTCATGGTCATCCTGCGGGGAGACCAGGAAAGCGGACTAACTGGTGTGCTGGGTTTAGGGAGTTCCGGCTTGGGTCCAGGCCCTGGTCTGCTCTATCTGGAGTCAGGTTTGCGGCTAATTTCTGGTCGCTGCTTATTTATCTTAGGCAACTAACAACCATAGACAAAGATGACAGTCGCGGCTTGTTGTAGGTATGATGTTACTTGCTATATTATATATCTGGATGCAATGAACGAAACAGCCAGATACCAGTCAGGTGGCACACTATTCTAAGCACCCGTGGCTGCGGGTGGGGCAAGATTGCCTCTTCTGTGGGGTGCTCGTGCCTAGCTGAAGTTAAGGGCACATCAGGCAGGCAGGTCGTGGAGCTGGATAGTGTTGTGGACAGCGCAGCCACCTCGGTTGTTGCGGGCTGGACCGGACTCCAGAGGGTGCGCTCTCGTGATCCTGGTCGTTTTCACTTTTCAGGGTCAGGGGCAGTTCCTACACACGACAGCCCCTTCTCCTGCAATCAGCAGCTTTGTCGTTTGGGCTGGGGCACGGGGTCATCATGGCTTAAGGAACTACAGGGCAAGCCCATTGTATGCCCAGAAGGGTGGCACCTGCCAGACACAGCAGATCTCAAAGGTGTCCCTGCATGTCTGTCTTTCTTGCAGAATGCCGGTGGTGTATGATCAGCTGATCCACTTAAGAGAAGCTATGGTAATGCGGGAGAGTCTGTTGCAGTCGTATGTGGTGTTGTGTTCAGGCGACTGCCATAAAACAAGTTTCCTTGGATCGAAACAGGGCCTCACTTATGAGTTTAAAGGATTTAATCCATTGGTAGGGGAGCTTTACGGTGCGCATCCGAATCATTAGACAGTGGGTAGCTTTGCTAAGTCTGGTTAAGCGGGCTGGCATTACCATTAAGGGCATGTTACTACTAACAGTGCCCCAAATTTATGGAGTCATACTGGGTGGGATCAGTGAGTCAAAAGAAAACACAAATAGGCCACAATGTATTTAAGACCATTTGGCATTCCCAGTATCCAAGAAAGGGCAGGCATTGACACATATGTTCCCCTCCAGTAACCACTGTCTTGTCTGCTCCCGGGTATAATAGCAGAAATTTGGGAGGGCCAGCCTTCACCGAGGGTTGGTACTGGCTCAATTCGATGGAAAAATCCTGACTTAAGTTTGAGGGACAAGTCCTATATGTCACACTTACTAAACGTCCAAAAATGTTCCAGTATCTCGCAAGCTGTGGGGCAGCGAGTTGGGGCAGGTTAGCATCCCCACCTTGCACACAGCATTCCATCAGCCCAATAGTTGATAGAACATGGGATACACCTTCCCAAATCTGGCACCAGAACACAAGGTTAGTCAGGGCTAACTTGTCTGTTGTCTGAAGGGTCACTACACTTCTGGCACAGTCACACGAGTGCGGATTTGAAGCATTGCTTTAGGTACCCCTGGGCATATAGGAAGGCCAGACAAGCAGCCTAGGGGTTACGGAGCAGGTGCACTGTGCTCTTAGCATAGTAGGTCAGGCTGCACCACCCCACCTAGGAAGCGAGCACTCTTCGAGTGGTGGGTTGACCAAGATGGGACAGCAATTTGGGAAAGTGTGCCTGCAGGGTCAGCGACCTGGCCAGGAAAGGGCATGAAAGCTGTAACTGGAGCATAGGTTTTAAGCTGTGCTGGACAGGGGCCCCAAACATGGGTTTGTCCCAGGGCCCCAAGATCCTTAAGATGCCCTGCCAAAGAGTTGTGACTGCAAGGTTTTAGAGCAGCCACCAGGCAGATCGAAAGCGTGTAACGATGGCGAGCATGACAATGGTAGCTAACATTTAGAGGCAGGGACAAATACATATGATCTGAGGATCGCAGTGCTTGTAGAATGTCACGCACCATTAAGGGCGTGTCACCACTACAACTGTCCCAAAGTTGGGGTCAAACTGGGTTGGAGCAGGAAGTTAAAGCGTAAATAGGCCATAATGTATTAGAGGACACTTGGCAGCCCAGTATTCAAGAAAGGCAGGTATTGATACCTATGTTTCCCCTCCTCCTTCCACCACCTTGCCTGCTCACTGGTATACTAGCAGAAGTTTGGGAGGGCAAGACTTCACCTAGGGTGGAGGCATAAGGAACAGTATCAGATGCCAGTTCAAACGTGTATCTTTCACTAATTTACTCAGATAATCTCTTGCTTCTACCTGCATTGGCACATCTTGTCAGGAGTGATTGTCAAAGGGATTGCACTTAAGCTGGGTAATGTTAGCACCCATCCACACCAAGCTGATTGTTTAATGTCACCCTGGGCCGCATTTACACAGCCCAGCAGTAGGCCCTTGTGGTTGTCAGTGCCATGTATTACTAATTTGAACTGAACATGAGGCGTGTCTGTGGGTTACACCAGCAGATGTTTAAGTGGCGCAGCAAGTAGAGGCAAGGCTCTTTCCAATTCTGGCACCAGAACACTAGGTAGTCAGGGCCAACTTGTCTGTTGGGTGACTTGTGAGGCATCTGTGTAGTTGTCACTCCACGAAGGGGTGAGTTGTCTCCAGTAGTGGGCAAAATACATATACATGTGTTCCTGGGCTTACAGCGGTGTGGAGCCTGTCTCATTCAGAGGTACGCCCAAGTGAAAATCGTGTATTTAAGGTTTGCCTGACCAATGCGGTTTGTTGTATCTCCTAGCAGACCCACTGAGGGTGTATTTCAGCAAAAGAGGGAACTGGGAATCTTAGTTTCTGTCACTTTGGCAGGTTTAAAGCTTCCCGGGTTAGAGATGGACAGTAGGTACTGTGCATCTGTGATCCAACGACAGTTAGGGAAGCGCGGGTGCGCTGCTTAAGTTGTAATTGCACGAAAGGGTGAGGTGTCTCCAATAGTGGGTCAGGACATATATTGTTTCAAACCAGCTTTGATACCATTAAGGTGGTCACCAAGGTTTAGCAATCAAAGGGGTTTGTGCAACCATCTGGTCAACGGGGTAAGTAAGTGCACCCAGAACCTAGGTCAGGTGACATGTTCCTGCAGTTAAGCTCAAATGCCTGCCCGGTTAGCTATGGTAGCCTCGCTGGGTGGTGACACTGTCAGACAACATAGTGTGCTGCCGTCCCAAGAAATGGGGAAACAAGGTGTCAAGCAGAAAAGGCCACTATGTAAAAGAACATTGGGCACGTCCAGTGAGCATCAGTGAATAAAATCTAGCCGAGCAGGTAATTTTCCACCTATGGGGTTTCCCAAGGGTGGGCAGTGGGAACTCTCCTGCCTGAGAATATTCTTGGATGGGGGTTAGGTAGGACTTAGTCAATCCTTAATGTTATGCACCATATCGCTCAGTGCGCACTGTATTAAATCAGACAGATTCTCTTAGCTGATATGCCTAGGGGGTTTCAACACAGAGGGAGCTGAGCTGGCGGATTCCCATAAGGAATATGGGATGCAGGGCATGGCAGGAGGGCACCCTTGCTCTTTGTCACATACTGCTAGTTATGAACATTCCTGTGCGTCATGATTTAGAAAGCAAAAGGACTGCAAAGGTTTAAGCATATTCCTCCTCGCCCGAATAGCCAAAGCAGGTAGGCGGGGTAGGCGGGGTGGATGCGGCCTCCCAACTAGTGGGCTGCTGTCCCATAGAGGGGGGACACATGTGTTTAGGCACACACGGTGCTAGAAGATCGGCAGCTAGGTGGGATCAGCAAATAGTTGGGGCAATGTGACCCTTGTTGTTGGAAATCGTCCCACCCAGAGTTGGCACTGGGCTAGGTCATTTGACGCAGAGGAACTTTCCCACAGGAGGGTGAATAATTCTTGGCACAGGTTCACAGGCCAGAAGGGTCTTTGGTTTCTTCAGACACTAGCTGATCCAGGCTAACGTCAAGGGCTATTGTGATATAGATGGGCTTCATCTATCACCAGTAGGGAGGGATCTCTGCCCTTAGATTTGCAGGAGGCCTGGAAATGAGTGGTTGCAGGTGAGAAATGCGCTGTTTTGGTGAGATCAGCAACTACATGGGTCAAAGTGAGCTCTGGTGGTCCTATATGATCTCCCGCAGAGGTCGGAGCTAAGTCAGAGAAGGCAGTTGAACATCCTGTAAGAAGGAACTATTAATGGCCTAAGTTCGCAGACCAGAGGGGAAACATCCTTTACAACGCAACTTTTACCACGCAGTGCCTTTACAACGCAGGTTTTACAACGAAAACCATTACAACGCATTGCGCTGGGAGGCGCTCTAGGATAGGGAATAGATTTAATTTACTATCCAACACCTTCCCTAGTGTCCACGGGGACTGGAGTTGGAATAGTAAATTAAACTATTCACTATCCAGCACCCCAAAGCGCTATGCGTTGTAATGGTATGCGTTGTAAAAACCGGGTTGTAAAAGCATGCGTGGTAAAAGCATGTGTTGTACCGTCATACATCCGACCAGAGCGGCCTGGGTTACATCAGGCACGAGCTGATTCAGGCAATTGCTAAAGGTCACTTTGCTAAGATGTGGTACATTGTCACCATTGCCTTCCAGGCGTACGCCTAGGTTAGGTTGACAAACATGGGGTGCATTTGTCACAGGTGAGCATGGACACTTTCCTCTGGACATGCACGAGGCCCTAGAAAGATAGCACGTTGTAGGTGACGGTGTAGCTCATTGTGGGGGGCTCTGTCATCGACTGTAGCCTCCTTCAGAGCTGTGGCGGAGTTACAGGGCAATCTGGAAGCAGACGGGTACAGTAAGGGTACCTCTGCAGCAGACCGGTACAGTAAGGGTACCTCTGCACGGCACAACAGGGGTGCCAGAGCCAAAGACCAGGAGCCTCAGGGCAGGTTCCTGGAAAACCGCGACAGGGCCATGTTAGGCGTTCGGGCAGTTGGGGGCCTGACCAACCAGGGGTTTGCCCTGTTACGCTCCGCCCTGAAAAGGGCATGAGTAGAAGAGACCAACGTGTCACATGATCCGTCAGAGGATCAGCAAGGTAGCACGGACGGGGTGTCCCCCCAGTGCTGGCTCACCAGGCGGGCGGGGCAGCATAGGTTGGCACAGCTGCCAGCCCTTGGATCGCCCGTAAGATAGCCCACATATTACATACTCTTGTATGGAATAAATCTGCAACAATATTTTCCCATTACAAAGTTGTCTTGTGTATTAATTCATTCTTGCATGCTCAGACTGGGGGTGGGAGAAGTTGCCAGTAATGGCACTATGCGGCTGTCCGCAGCCCCCACAGGGGGTTAGTCCAGCAGGGCGGCCCTTTAGTGTCATTTTGGCACCATCCACCACCGCTCTAGTCTTTGGGGGCTCCTACAGGAGCCCACTCGCCAGGTCGTCATTGTGGCGTCCTTCCTGTGTGCCAGGTAGGGGGAAGGCATATAAGCCTCCCCCACCCCTCCTGGCAGTCTCTGTTCGCCAGGCTCGCCATCTCCCACCCCACCTCTTACCCGGCGTGCAGGCTGGTGGGCAGGGTACTTTGAATGTTTTAATGTTTTCCTTTTGTGTTGCAGGCGGAGTTACAGGGCGATCTGGAAGCAGACGTGTACAGTAAGGGTACCTCTGCAGCAGACGAGTACAGTAAGGGTACCTCTGCGCGGCACAATAGAGGTGCCAGAGCCAAAGACCAGGAGCCTCAGGGCAGGTTCCTGGAAAACCGCGACAGCGCCCCGGGCCGTTAGTCCTTCGGGCAGTTGGGGGCCTGACCAACCGGGTGTTTTGTCCCTGCTACGCTATGCCCTGCAAAGGGCATGAGTAGAAGAGACCAATGTGTCACGGGATCCGTAAGAGGATCAGCAAGGTAGCACGGATGGGGTGTCCCCCAGGGCTGGCTCACCAAGCGGGCGGGGCAGCATAGGTTGGCACAGCTGCCCGCCCTTGGATCGCCCATAAGATAACCCACATATTGCATACTCTTGTATGGAATAAACCTGCAGCAATATTTTCCCATTACAAAGTTGTCTTGTGTATTTATTCATTCTTGCATGCTCAGACTGGGGGTGGGAGAAGTTGGCTGTAATGGCACTATGATCAGCCGCTGTCCGGGCTCCGACCTGCCCGCCTCCCCTCCTTTTAAAAAGCGCATGCACCTTGTTGGTAAAAGAAAGAACATGTTTTGTGCCATGAAGTGTGTAGTGTGGGAGCAGTTTCTATTATTTCTTGTAATGTTTTAATATCTAAATGGTACAGTGAACTAATCCGCACGCATCCTGTTATACTAAAAACCATTGCGTGCGCCATGAAGTCTGTAGTATAGGAGCTGTTTTAATTGTTTCCTGTAATGTTTTTAAAGGTGTGAACGAATGTGCATGCACCTTGTTGTTAAATGAAAGACGAGGGCGTGCGCCATGAAGTCTGTACTGTGGGAGTAGTTTCTATTGTTTCCTGTAATGTTTGTAAATATACGAAACCTGGGCTTCATCCTGGACTCCTCCCTGTCAATGACCAGACAAGTCAACGCCGTCTCATCCTCGTGCTTCAACACCCTGCGAATGCTCCGCAAGATCTTCAGATGGATCCCCACGGAAACCAGGAAGACCGTCACCCAGGCACTCGTCACCAGCCGACTAGACTACGGGAACACCCTCTATGCCGGAACCACAGCCAAACTTCAAAAAAGACTCCAACGTATCCAGAACGCCTCCTCAGGACTCATCCTCGACATCCCCCGACACAGCCACATCATCGGACACCTGAGAGACCTGCACTGGCTCCCCGTCAGCAAGAGAATCACGTTCAGACTCCTCACCCACGCACACAAGGCTCTCCACAACCTGGGCCCAAGTACCTCAACGACCGCATGACCTTCTACACGCCCGCCCGCCAGCTACGATCGACCAGCCACGCACTCGCCACCGTACCACGCATCCGCAGAGCCACCGCCGGAGGAAGATCCTTCTCCTACCTGGCAGCCAAGACTTGGAACTCCCTCCCCACCCACCTTCGGCGAACCCAGGACCATCTCTCCTTCAGGAAGCAGCTCAAGACCTGGCTGTTCGAGCAGTAACTTACCCCTCCCCCAGCGCCTTGAGACCCACCCGGGTGAGTAGCGCGCTTTACAAATGCCGTGATTGATTGATTGATTGATTGATTGATGTGAACAAACGCGCATGCACCTAAAGTTTTGCTGCTGGTGACTTTATCTTTTTTTCAGTAACAGTGGTAAAAATAGTGAGAACTCTGTAAGTGCCACACAGCCGGGTGATAAAAGCAAAAAGATCAGCCGTTTTTTTGTTTACGAATGATGTTAGTTAGCCAACAGTGCCATTGTGAAGTTAATGTACAGAGTTTGCGTCTAGTTAACATAAATACGGGGGATTTTGTGCAACATGTAACCCAGTTGCGTATACTTTAAAATGTTTACGTTGTTATGTGTGATGGTGTGGCGTAATGCGAAAACTAGTGCTTTTGGAGCAGAGAAAGTAGTTTGGAGCCTAACTGGGCTCAACATCATGTTATTGTGTAATTTAGTAAAGCGCTTGAAGTTTGCATGCTATAAAACTTGTTTGTTTTTACTGGTGTCTGCCAAACAAGGTAATTGACACTGGAGAAATAGTTCACAATTCTTGGCAGCCAATGTTTAAAACTTGAAAAAACAAAGGTGGCAAATGCTGTGGAAAGCCACGCTTTTACAAGTCTAAATCTAGTCACAGAATAAGCACTAAAACCCCAAAATAGCAATCAATATTGAGGGTAGGATAAGGTTTAGCACGTTCTGTAACCTGACGCTGTGGTGGTCGAGCAGAGAAAAAGTGCATGGTCTGCAGACCCCAGGGCAGGTGGTGGTGTTGTTTAAAACCACGGCAACAAACGCTGTTAATAATGCAACTAAAACTCTAAAGAGAACTGCTGTGATGTGTGAAAGCAGAATAACAAAATATCACAGCCATGCCCTCTTCCCCACGTGACGCCCAATGACGGTGCTACTTGTGGGAAGATCTCCAGATGGCCCTTAGCACAGGGCACAGGAGGGCACAGTGTGAAAGAAGGACAGAGAGGCTGGCACACAAGAGCTTTACAAATAAAGAAAGCCATGAGATGTGCAGTAATCAGGCCCTCACATATTACTCCACTTGGCATCGTGTGTCTAATCATTCAACAGTTTGCAGAATTACTCTGTTGCACGGAATGTGCAAACAGTACCATTGCAGAACTATTAGAAGGCCCAGTGGGTTTTACCTTAAAATATCCCAGATCCATAATTTCCTTCAGCCATGCACAATTACAAAATGCTACAAGAGGGAAACTGTTAAAATTATTTGACTCCAACATTTTGAATGTTATAATTCTGCTAATTATGTGCCTTTTAAACAAAAGCGTAGTCTTTTTGTTTTTTAGTAGCAGTTGCTTAATCTGTTTCCGTTTAGTTAAATTTTAAATTTGCTAATACTTTGTTGTTTGTTAGCCAAGCACGTCATGTTGCTAATGTCTCAAATGTTTGTGCCTGTATTAATAGTGGTCCAATTACCATTTTTTTTTGTAAGTCAGTCTTTTTCTGCTAAGCGCATAATGTTTATAAATTGAAAAAGTATTTCGCTCATGGCTATCATGTGCTTCCTCGGCACACAAAAACATTTTTATTTTTTTAAACTAAGTTAGTGTCTGCCCTAACGTCCGTTTTGTTGTAGCCACAGCCAAGAAATTCACAGGACTCGTTTTCATTGTGCGCTTCTCTTTTACAATGCAAACACATCATTGCACCCTTGCTGCTTGCCTTGGTGTTAAAGCCGCACCCAAGTACTTCACAGGTCTTCTTCACATTGTGTGCTTTAACGCCATGGAAGAAACAAATAACTTAAAAGTAGCAGCATAGCTTGGCTTCCATCTTCTTGGAGCTCAAGGTAACTACTTCACAGGTTTTTAAAATACCATGTATACGTTAACAAGGCTGTATTGTTGCTGTCAACTGCAAGGCTTGCTTTTCCGCTGGGTTTCACTATTGCCAATTTGTGCCTCTAAGGCACAAATTTATATCAAATGCGCTATCATCCGTTATTTTAAATTGTAGTTTACTTGGCAATTTGACCACTAGTACTGCCCCCTTCCCCTTTTACTGCTACATAAACAATTAAATACTTTGCCAAAACAAAGACAAGTCGATTGCTGTTAAAATAAAAGTTGGCTTCAAAATACTAAAGCACTGTCAGTCGTTTATTTAAAAGAATATATCAAACATTATGTATTATTACTATCATATTTTCATAAAACACTAATATGGCGAGACCGACTGGCATGGCCAATGCTTGTTTCTCTGGGTGGCAATTCTCACTCAACCTCTAAAGTGTTAATTTTCTCTACTGTCTCTTGTATGTCTGTTTTCTTGTCTTTGGTATTTCATAGCAAGGTGTTTATACTTTTTTATGCTTTGATATTCCGTTCCCTTATTGAATGCCATATTGTAATGAAGATCTTTCACTATCTCGTATGGATGTTTTTCATAGAAATATAATATATGAGCAAGATTGTTAATTTGGCTGTCTTTCTCGCTGCTATGCATAGAGTTGGTGTGTCTGTTTTGGGAATCAAACTGCTAATGCGTATTTCTAATATTGATGTTGCATTTAATTACAAGCAAACTACTGCGCCAATTTGGCAGGCTTTTATCAGGACCTTTCTTAGCCATCTCATTAGAATCCTGGAATTACTCTATATATTGGCGTGGTCATCCTAATTAGTGTCCGAATGATATATGCTGCAATCTCAGTAATCAAGGGAGCGCTCACATCCAAGTAATTTACTGTGAGGTCCTGCTAGATTCTGTTTGTAGCCCCTTAATTAAGTATTGCTTTCCGTTGTCTCTTGTGGCTTTCTTACCAATTTCTTGGGTATATTAATTGTCAATATCTGGGTCATCCGAGAACCAGAGGCCACCACCCATTCACGCGCTTCAGGCGCAGATCCTTCCTTAAATATAGGCCACTTTAGGTAGGCTGTGCATCTCCTCTTCACCGTTTGTGTGCCTAGGAAACCCTCTGACCCCCCAGAGTTCGGCTCACCTCTTTTTCTCTATTGCCTATCTCTCTTTGTGGATCCCGCAACTGATTCCAGCTCCAGACCCCTAGGTGCTAACTTGCTGATCCTGTACCTTGTGGCTTTAGTCCTCCCTGTGCTGGCACCTATCTTCCCTGCTTTGCTGTGCTACACTCCACTGATGTTGGGTCACCTTCAACAGTGATCGACGGCAAGGGCTATCTTCTCACTAACCCCCCACTACCGTCACTTGTCTCCATTACGTTTTTTTGTATTCTCCACCATGCTTCACTTATTGGCAAGTGACATCTTATGGATCTCTACTAGTGCATCTCAATACCTACTCTGTTGCCATTCTGAACTACCAAATAAAACTTGCCCCTGATTATGTTGCTACTTATGGCAGATGGTAGTTATGTCTCTGATTCTGACCTATTATTATCCCCTCTAGAGTTTCACTATACTTACAAGGAGAAAGTGGGATCACATGCTGAACCTAAGCTCCAATCTGATAGAAGTGGTAAAGGAAAAAAAAGTTTTTATTAAACCCTCACCCACTCTTGTGGTTGCATACTTCATCATCAGGTTTACCCTGACTCCAAAAGGCCAGGTTGGCTAAACCCTATTCCAGGGAGCTCTTATGAAGAAAATTCAATAGGGTGTATAACTTTGAAGATAAAAATTCCTCATCAACTCCCAAGGTATCCAAAGGTATCCCTTTATGAACAATTCAATAGGGGGGGGCGTAAATTTAAAGATAGAAGTTCCTCTTTCACTCCCAAGGTATGCCTTTATTAGCGGAGTGGATGGGAAAGATTAAAAACTATATTAGGGTTTGACAGGATGCAATGGTCCTCTGACCCTAAAACATGACCATATTTCAGCCTATAATAATCACCTGAGTGATCCTGGGCTTACGTCAGGGTGGACTGGTACTCTTATCACCCACAAACATATTCAACGTGTGTTTTTGTGTGTGCCTCATGCAATTGGATTCAAAGCATGCACAGGCAGTGCTTATACTTGCCGCTCTGGGTAGATCCTGTAAGTGAAACCATATTCAGCATTAGGATATATGCCAAATCTGGTTGTTCAAATTCAACATGCAATTCACCTCTCCTTGTGTACTTTTCTCATACTGCGTAAACGTACGTGTTCTACTCTTTGGTGTCTCCTTCATATACATACTCATGCACTTCAACTGGCGTGTCAAACAAATAGTCATGAGTGACGCCACAGTGCACCACTGTTTCACAGCTGAAAATTAAGAAGTGACAACCATTCATACTGCTCACTTTTTATGCGGTTTAAGAGTAACATGCCCTTAAAACAGCATCCAGCCATCCTCTGTACACCACTATGGTTTTTTCTGTTTGCTAAAATTGCTCTTGCACCTAAAGAAAATACGCTAACACCTCAAGAAGACCATCAAAATCAAACCTTCAGCATTGTGGAACTCTCACCCAGATCACTGGAGAAAACTATCCCCACAGGAGCAAGAGTGAGTGGCCCAGTAGTCAAACCCTGAAAGGGACTAAAAAAACAATTTTGTCAAGTGAAAGAACAGATATCTAAAAGAGTTCAAGGGGAACCCTTGTGATTCCAGTAGGAGAAGGCGTAACAGTTAACTAACTCCATACAGTCTCAGGCGATACGAGGTGCGTAAATTACTACTCTATGGGTCCCAGCCCACTGTACAAGCTACTCGGCTCTGCTTGTGACAAATGATTGTTTGGAGATCTTGAGTATATGTAATCCTTGGGGCCAGCTGGAATTGACTGGTTCCAAAGTTATGTGTATAATTAGGGTGAGTTGCGCCCTGTTAGGTATGCTAACAGTTGCGGCCAGCATGGCTTTTGGGCAGGGGGTCACGGGGGGGGGAGGTTGCGTGGGAGGGCGCAATTGCAGAGGGATGGGTGAAAAAGAATTACCTACCTTGCCGCTGCTGGGTCCTGCGTCTTCTCTACTTCTACTCTCCTTCTTCCCACACAGGAACAGGAAGCAGGCAGCCAGGATCCCTCCCCTAAGCCAATCACAACTCTGCAATGCAGTGTTGCGATTGGTCTGATCGCCATGACACATTGCTCAGCCAGGGGCTGGAGGTTTTGGCATGTTCTCCATGCTGGCTGTATGCAGCCTTCATGGAGAAGGGGAAAGTGCGAATTACTGTTTTGGGTGGCCTGAGAGGGTCGACCAAACAGTCATTGCCCGATTAGGAGTGGGCAAACCACTCCTCCACTGTCCTGCTCGCAGAGCAGCCCCGCCCACCCGCAAAGCAGCCCAAAACACATAAAATGATAACTGAAAGTTGTTATCATTTTATGATTTTGCTTCTCACACTGCTTGAAAGTAGTGGGTCGACGCTCCTCCGCCACAGTGGAGGAGTCACCACTGTGTTCTAATCACCCGCACCGAGCAACGTGGGTGAGCTGAGAGTAAAGCACGGCCATGAGAACGCTGGAGCTGCTGGCAGTGGAGGAGCCTACTAACGTGGCTCATGCTGCAGCTTTCTGGGCCGGTGCGTGTGAAAGCTTTCGCCAGCTCATGAACCAAGGGAAATGAAGTTCTCTAACTGCCATACAATCGCAATGACAGGTCTGGAGGTTGAAAACACGAGATGGCTAGTATGCATTAACAAGACTGACATCACAGTGAGTTCTGGAGGGTCCATACGTTTGATAAATGTTGTTGAGCCCCATGGGATAAGTAGGCTGTACTCAACAAGTTACAATTCAGTATTTAGAGGTGCAAATACTTTGCTGTTGGTGCTGGGGCCCCTCAAAAAACCTCTACAGGATTTTTTAGGATGCGTGATGCTAACTAAATCAGCCACATGTGGGGTGTTTCTTACAATAAGTGCCAGTATATGCTGCAAAGGGCGCTTGAGTATGGACGCCCTTCATAGTGGATATTAAGAAAATAAATCTAAGTTCTATTGTTGAAGGGAGAATGCCTGATGATACAAGGGCACCTACACCCCTTATGTGTGAAATCGAGGGCATTGCCGCGGTATATGTACTTGTGAGGCGATCACTGGAGGTACCAAAAGGCCAGAGTTTAAACGGGAACAACAACACCTCCTTCTGAGGTATACTTAATGCTCAGTACCAAGGGCTGTTATCTCACCTTGATTGAGCAGTACTCCAGTATCCCATGGCATGTTAGTTATGTTTCAGGGAGTTAGCGGGTGTTGAGCTGGTTCCATGGGATATCGTCATTCAGCGATTGCTTGCGTGGTTTAAGTTTGTAGACCCATCCCTGCTTTTTGACTAAGAGTTTGCTATTAATCCCAGGTGCAGGGATGCGTTTCTCGATGACTGTCCAGTGTAAATCGTTCTCACTATGATTTTTAGGTCTCGCCTAGGCAGCGCTTGCACTCTCTCTTCGTGACATGCTGTATTCAGGTATGGACTTGTTTTTATATCCGTAAGCATCATCCCACTCCGGCGAAAGGAGCGTCATGCCAAACTTCTATTTTTTTAATTATTTTAAGCTTATAATAAGGAGCACAGCACAGTTCGCGTGCTTACTAAAATCATAAAATATTGACAAAAAAGACTTCTGTTTTTTTGTGAGCTTTCTGATGGGCTGTCTGCTTCTGGTCACATGACTCCACACTACAGCGGGCACTTTTGGTCTGTGAGCTTAAACACATCAGAACTGCTCTTCCTCACAGCCGAATCACAGCACACTGCCGAGAGCGGGGCAAAGAAAATCCTGGCATCTACGCAGCACTTCTTGGTCCACAGCAGCTAGAACAGGTCCAGCAGAATCCATGTTATAGCAAAGCAAAGGTAGGGCTAAAGAGTTTTACAGCCCTGCCAAGTATCACGCATCAGGCGTGAGACTGGCGGATTTCAGTGTGGTGATCCACATCACCACACTGAAATGTATTGTCACGCATTTATAGAGCCCCAGCTGTCCACAGGAGTGCTGCTATATAGCAGCTCGTCTGATTGCCAAAGCTCTTAGCTTGGGGTTTGCTGGCTCAACTCATGGCAGGCGACAATGTTTTTACCCGCCACCGGCAATTACTAATATCAGGTCGCGAGTCTGTCACATGATTTTACTTTGCCCAATCACTATAGACGACATGGTGGGCGGGCGCAGGCTCGGCTGCGCGCCGTAGTTTCAGTTCTTTGGCAGCTGCGCATTTGTAGCTGCTGCAGCTCACAACATGCGGCCTGGTCAGCGTAATGATTCGGCCGTTGTTGGAGAGTGGTGGAGGTGCATGCCATGACTGCCTCA
Source organism: Lissotriton helveticus (assembly GCF_964261635.1). NCBI lineage: Eukaryota > Metazoa > Chordata > Amphibia > Caudata > Salamandridae > Lissotriton > Lissotriton helveticus. The sequence goes on along the minus strand of NC_136070.1, from coordinate 773,216,396 downwards.
GCAGCCATCCTGCCATCAAGTGCTGCCAATGCTAGGCGAGTTGGCCTTCGGAGTGTCTGATTATCTGGATTCCGGTCATGGCTCTTCCTGGGCGGAACTGTGCCAGTGCAGTCATCAGCTGGCCCAAACCGTCAATGGAGTTCTCAGCCGAGCGGTAACAGAGTAAGTGAAGTCTTATCCCTGGCTTCCAACAGCATCTCCATGAATGAACTCTGTAGGAATTGTGGCAGGCCCAGCCCTCAATGCTTAATTATTACACATATCAAGTAAGCGTGGGCGTAAAATCCGTTTCGTTTGCGGAATTTGTGGATTTTTGGCAAATTCGCGGTGCGCGAATCGCACGAATTTGCCCAAAAATCCGCAAATTCGCAAGCTGCGGATTTTTTTGCTTGGTCGTGCTTGAAAAATACAATATCGCGCGCGTGCGGCGTTGACTTACCGTGATTCTGAGTCCGCCGAGTTGTTTTTCTCCCGGTTTGCGTGTGCTGCGCCATTTTGGATCTTGCTGCGTGATCGCTCGAGTGTTTTTCGAACGCAATTACGTCATCGCGGCTCGACATCTTGCACAGCCAGAGTTTGACAACGTGAGTACGTCATAAGGGCCCGCGATTATGCATTGCGGGAGTAAACAATGTCGAACACGTAGATGCGGCGCGCAGCTGACTTCCGGCGGGAGATTTGAACAGCTCGCTTTCCCAAAATTGCAAAATTGTTATTCTGCATAAGAAATCCACCGCAGGAAGCATAAACCTTCTGAAAATGATGATTTTGATCAGAATAACTCCTCAGATTGACATTTGGCTGTACTTTTTGGTGCAAGGAGTCCATTTTTGGGGGGGGTGGGAGGAAGGAAGTGCCCCAGAGTCTCCAACTTCCTGTTCCTGTCCAGCAGGCTCCTCCCAGTGCTTTGTCCATGTCCTGGTCACTTTTGATTTGGACCTGGAGCTGGAAGGATTACTTTTTTGTGGCTGCTGTTGGATATTTGTATTGGAGGACTTTTTGGACTTCGGAGTTTGGATCACTTTTGGAATTGAGATTTTACAAGTAAGTTGGTGTTGTTTGTTTAGGGCATTGCAGTTGCTGCAACTACAGTTTTAAAACTTTTTTCACAAGTTTAAAACAATATATATTGTTAGTAGCCACAGTATCCAGTAGGCCCAGGGTTAGTCATGGGTGCATGATACAACTGTTTCTGTGATTTGTTTTTTAACTTAATTCTCATTTATGTCATGGATTTTTAGCTCACTGTTATATGTTGATTTCTTTTTTATTTTGGGGTGCCTGTAAAGCCGCACTAGCCAGTAGGCCCAGGGGTAGTCAGTGGTGCATGGACCTAGTCTTTCTGTGGGGTGCCTTGAATTTAAACATCATTGAGGGCATGGCTGGCATTGGATTGTGGTGATTTTTGTGTGTTTTTTTAACTTTTTGGGGTGTTGTTGGGGCCTGGCCATGTGGGTGGGGGCCATTTTGAGGCCTGGTACAGTCAGGGCCTGGCCATGTGGTGGGGGTCAAGGGGCCATTTTGAAGCCAGGCAGTGTGCTCAGCCCTGCACCCAGTTTGCCTTGCTTTCACCCATTATGCCCAGGGGTAGTCAGTGGTGCATGGACCTAGTCTTTCTGTGGGGTGTTTTGAATTTAAACATCATTGAGGGCATGGATGGCATTGGATTGTGGTGATTTTTGTGTGTTTTTCGACTTTTTGGGGTGTGGTTGGGGCCTGGCCATGTGGGTGGGGGCCATTTTGAGGCCTGGTACAGGCAGGGCCTGGCCATGTGACTGGGGGACAAGGGGCCATTTTGAAGCCAGGCAGTGTGCTTTGAGCCATAGGCCTGCACCCAGCCTGCCCTGCTTTCACCCATTATGCCCAGGGGTAGTGAGTGGTGCATGTACCAAGTCTTTCTGTGGGGTGACTTGAATTTAAACATCATTGAGGGCATGGATGGCATTGGATTGTGGTGATTTTTGTGTGTTTTTCGACTTTTTGGGGTGGTGTTGGGGCCTGGCCATGTGGGTGGGGGGCCATTTTGAGGCTTGGTCCAGACAGGGCCTGGCCATGTGGCTGGAGGACAAGGGGCCATTTTGAAGCCAGGCAGTGTGCTTTGAGCCATAGGCCTGCACCCAGCCTGCCCTGCTTTCACCCATTATGCCCAGGGGTAGTGAGTGAGTAGTGCATGCACCAAGTCTTTCTGTGGGGTGTCTTGAATTTAAACATCATTGAGGGCATGGATGGCATTGGATTATGGTGATTTTTGTGTGTTTTTCAACTTTTTGGGGTGTTGTTGGGGCCTGGCCATGTGGGTGGGGGCCATTTTGAGCCTGGTCCAGGCAGGGCCTGGCCATGTGGCTGGGGGTCAAGGGCCCATTTTGAAGCCAGGCAGTGTGCTCAGGCCTGCACCCAGTTTGCCTTGCTTTCTTCCATTAGGCCCAGGGGTAGTGAGTGGTGCATGGACCAAGTCTTTCTGTGGGGTGTCTTGAATTTAAACATCATTGAGGGCATGGATGGCATTGGATTGTGGTGATTTTTGTGTGTTTTTCGACTTTTTGGGGTGGTGTTGGGGCCTGGCCATGTGGGTGGGGGCCATTTTGAGGCCTGGTCCAGGCAGGGCCTGGCCATGTGGCTGGGAGACAAAGGGCCATTTTGAAGCCAGGCAGTGTGCTCAGGCCTGCACCCAGTTTACCTTGCTTTCTTCCATTAGGCCCATGGGTAGTGAGTGGTGCATGGACCAAGTCTTTCTGTGGGGCGTCTTGAATTTAAACATCATTGAGGGCATGGATGGCATTGGATTGTGGTGATTTTTGTGCGTTTTTTGACTTTTTGGGGTGTTTAACTGATGTTCCTCTGGCTTCCATTGCTTTTAGGTGCACAAGAGAACCACCAGTGGCAGGAAGAAGTCCTGCAGCGGTGTGTGCAGCACAACGTCACGTGACGTCACGTGTGGCCACAGACAAGACAACTCTGCAATTTGTGCAACTGCGGCCTGCTGTTCTGACATCTGAAGAAGATGGGCCCAAAGAAAGGTGGCCGTAGCGCCTTAGCGAAAAAAGTTGCCAGTGCCACTGCCAGTAAGAAGGAGCAGAAGAAGCAAGTGGCACCACCTACCAAGGAGACTGGTGTGCCCACTGACACCTTTTTAGGGAAAAAAAACCTACGCCTGCAGCAGCAGCGGTGTCCGCCGGGGACCAAGCTGGAAGCAGCACCTCCGCTTCATTGGGCTCAGTGCCACCACGCCAAGTTAGGTCCAAGACCATGAGTGCTGCTGCGGCAGCCACTTTGGTTGTTCAATCACCATCGACCAGTGATGTTGGCTCATCACAAGAAAGTACCATCCAATCAACTCTGGGTGTAACTCAGCTGACGAGTGTTCAACAACCACAGCCGCAACGACAACCACAGGTGCAACTCGTACAAGAGCAAGTTCATGGGCAAGGAGAGGCGCAAGGAGAGGCGCAAGGAGAGGCGCAAGGAGAGGCGCATGGAGAGGCGCATGGAGAGGTGCAACTAGAGGTTCATGGAGCGGCACAACTGCCCACAACGCTTGTTCCTCCAGAAGTAGAGGCACATCAGGAAATTGATATTCATGCGGAGGTATCATCCAAGGAAGCCACTCCTCCTGAGGATGATCCATTGTCTTCCAGATCCCCAGCAAGAAAAAGGTCAAGGAGGGCAACTACTACTACAAGTTCTTCTTCAAGCCCCCTTCATTCTGATGACCTTGATCCTGATTGGAACCCACAAATGCAGTCTGAGAGTGAGGCACGCCATGAGCCGACAAAGGTAGCTAAGCCTAAAAGGAAGGTTCCCGCAAGGCTTCGACTTATGTGTGATGATGACGAACAAGAAGTGATGTCTCCTGCTGCTGATGAACAGTCTGACGACGACCCAGTCATCACAGACGTCACTCCAGCCCCAGAGGGCGTGCAGCAGACAGACATTTTCACCCTATCCCGAATGGCTGCTGACCGGGATGTGGGCGGCGTGGCACTGGTACCACCACCAACGCAGTTAACTACAACACCAACACGACCAACAGCTTCCATCTTTTTTAGTCAGAAGGGCCAGCAGGGACCTCCATCCAGCTCGACCTCCATTACCTCAAGTAGTGGTGCTGTAAGTGAACAACAGAGACAAATTCAGCCACGCCCATCCTCCACTTCATCTGGCATTGAAAGTCAAAGTAGCACCTCCACCACCAGCAGACAACTCCAGTTCCCAATTTGGGACTTCTTTACGGTTAGCCAAAAGGCGGAAAACATGGTTGTTTGTTCGATTTGTAAAATATTAGTTAGCGGTCATCTCCAAAAACATCACACTATCCAGAGGGAGGCGCACCTAAGGAACATCCGGGAAGCCAAAAGTAGAACTGATCGAAATGTATCCATTCAGATTGCATCTGATGCTGACGAGGGGCTGATTGTGCAGGGGGGAAGTCAAGAACCGACCGAAATTTTTTCTGGTACACCCAGTACCCCTGGCAGCAGTACTGCAGTGGTAGCGCCCACACCCTCTACCTCTGCAACATGTATGAGTCACACTAAGAGTCTGGAAGAGACACCAATGCGAAAAAGTACATCAATGAGCCTAACTGGTTTGAAGAAGTCTGCATCATCATCATCACGTAAAACGGTCCAGACCACCATTAGCAGAATGTTTTGGTCGGATGCGCCATTTGAACGCAACCACCCAACAGCACGTCTGTTTAACGCAAAACTGGCTAAAATGCTAGCGCTGGATCTTCTCCCTTTTTCTTTCGTGGAAGGGGTGGGTTTTCTAGAATTTATGGCAACATTCTGCCCTAAATGAAAGGTTCCTAGCCGGTCCTATTTTGCCAGAGTTGCGGTTCCAGCACTACATCAAGATGTGCTGGAGGTGATTGGGGCAGCTTTGCAGAAGAGTGCTGTTCACACTATCCACTTGACAACAGACATGTGGACCAGTTGCCAAGCCCTTGATTACATGTGCATCACTGCACAATGGGTCTCTTTTGCAGGGGTTAGAGACAAGACAACTGCAGGTGTTGACCCGGATACAGTTTTTCAAGCTACTCGGAAACATGCAACATTAGCCATGTTTGCCAGGGAGAAAACTCATACTGCACCTAACCTTTTGGAAGAGTTTGATAGGAAGGTCTCTGAATGGCTGCATCCAAGAAATCACATAGTTGGTTATATTTCCACGGATAAGGGCAGTAAATGTAAATGTATGTGTCTTGTAAAGCGCACTGCTGCCCTGAGGCGTCGTGGCGATGTAGACCGCTGGGGAACCCGTCCTGGCTATCCCTGTGAGATGGTCCCTACTGGGTATCTCCAAGGTGAAACCAGGCATTCTCGGCGAATGTGGGGGGCCGTTGTAGAGATGAGGCAAGCTAATGCCCAGAGTTGCCGAGTGTGATCCCTGGTTAGAGTAGGCACCGAGGTGAGAATTATCGAGTCCGCTGACCCTGGTCCACGACCCTGCCGCGTCGGGAATTGAACCCTGGACCCGGGTTGTTCTCTGCTTCCGGGTCTGCCGCCTCTAACCAGTGAGCCACACCACTCCACTAATATAGTTAAGGCCATGCAGGATGGTGGCTATTTCAGAGTGCCGTGTTTGGCGCACAGTATTAACATCGTGGTGCAAGATTTCTTGAAAAACTAAAACACAGTCAGCAAGTTACTGACCACCTGCCGAAGAATCTGCACACATTTCAGCCATTCTTTTAAGGCCCGAAAGGAGCTCAGGAGCATTCAGCCTGAACGTAGACTGCCAGTCAAAGGACTCATCCAGGAGGTGGCAACACGTTGGAACTCAACCTTTTACATGCTTCAGCGTCTGTCTGAGCAGTGGGGGGTAATAAATGATTATGTCTATAAACTTGGTTCTACTATGAAAGACATGAGGCTAGAGTTGGAGGAATGGAAGCTAGTTGCAAGCCTGACAGACATGCTTCGTCCTTTTGAGGTCTTCACGCGTGAAGTCAGCAGGGAGGACTATTCTTTGGACAAAGCTATCCCATTGTTGGTCATGCTAGAGCACCAACTGAACAGGGTGTCTTCAACGTTCCGAGATGATGCTGAAAAGCAAGACGCATATCAGTTGGCGGAGAGGTTATTAAGCCGCCTAGTTGACAATCAAAGGCTTAAAAACATACATACAGAACAAAATTACATTTGTGCCACTATTCTGGATCCACGGTATAAAAAGGCAGTGGCCAGAAAAGCATTAATTCCTTTTGATGAAGCAGATGTTTCAAAGTACAAACATTGGCTAGCTGTGTCAGCCACTCGGTTCGAAAAAGAACGGCAGAAAATTCAAGGAGCCGGCAGAAGTACAACTGAATCAGCAGGCCATCCGGCGTCAAGTTCCACTTCTGAATCTGTGGCCGAAGGGAGTCACTTTCCCTCACAGCCGTTAACGACACCAGCAGCAACCGTATCATCATCCTCACCTGCACCAGGCCCAGCTATAATATTGTCGGAAGCGGATTGGCTAACTGATCAAGGGTTTGCTCGTTCCAGTGCTGCAAAGGCCACAGATGGTATGCAAAGTGGAGCAACCGTGGAGAACCTTGAGTCGATGGTGCAGGCCTATCTGGATGACCCAACAGAGGTGTTTGTTAATAAGAACCCATTGCTGTATTGGTACAGGAAAATGCCTCTATGGCCACTGATCACCAACCTGGCTCTAAATTATTTGTCTTGCCCACTTGCAAGCGGGTCTTCTGAACGTGTTTTCAGTGCTGCTGGTGCCATTGTAACTTCAAAAAGGACCCGCCTCTCGCCCAATAATGTGGAGAGGTTAACAATGATCAAGATGAATCAGCACTTCATACTACCAGATTACAAAATACGTGACGCCAGCCGACACGTGTTTCATCAACAGGGCAATGCCTGTGAATCATCAGGGCTGTAAATATATCATACAAAAAAATCAATTTTGGTAAATAATAATAAAAATAAATATAAAAAGAATTCAGACTATAGCAGCAGTCCTAAAGGGTACGTGACCTGTGTCCAGTGAGGGCAACACCAGGGGGATGTGTAGGACGACTACGTGAAAACTAAAAGTGATAAATGCAATCGCACATTAAAGGCATGTGGGAGAACAATAAATGGATACTGGATGCTGTCGCGCATTAAGTCGGCATGTGCGACACATAGTCGGGAGACTCCAGCGTGAGGGATAGGGAACTGGTGATAGTTGGGTGCCCAGTGCGTGTACATGTGAATGGATGAAGAAGGTGATTGTGGGGATGTGGCAGGGTAGTGGCGGGAGAGCATTATGAGTCAAGGGATCACCTGCCTTGATGAAGAGCCACGTGATGAGTGGCATGTCAGGCTCGTGATTGTATGGCGATGATAGAGCTTTGAGCGGGTGAATAAACGACGGTCTTGCCAAAATTGGTGATCTAGGGTATGTTTGGTGCACAGGAGTGAGCAGAAAAAAGATAGCTGGTGATGGCGTGGCTATCGTGTGAGGATAACGTACGTCTGTGTGAGGTTAACGCGGGCGGACGTGAGGTGTGTCTCTGACGTGTCCGTGACTTAAGGAGGGATAAAAAAACAATCGCTAGTAAAACATTCTGGTGCTAAGAGACAGAAACATAAGTGACATGTGTAATGACCGAATTCATATTGTATAGTATAATAACACAATACGAGCCATAATGTGCAGCAAACGGTTATAAAAGGTGGTCTCAAAAGGGGTGCGAGTCTTAATCAATGTGGAAAGACAAGAATCCAACAGTAATAGGATGGTTGCAAGCAAAACGTATAATAATAGGGGGTTACCACATGTCTAAAATGGGAGAACAAAGAAAGAACATTGCAAATGCAAAATCAGGCAAAATAAAGTCAAGCCGTATAGTGGATATGGAAACAGATTATGTGATCCGTTTAGCGGTATGAAAGACAAAGCACTGATTGGAGACATCTTAAATGACTGACTGTTAAAAGGCAAAGGAAAATTGTTCCGTAGCGTGAATCATACGAAGTAACAAAGCTGTAAGGCACACAATACAGATAGTGATGTTATCGTGGCACTCAATTAAAATTCGATCCCAGAGCACTGGTGTACAAATGGCTGTTGAAAAGGGGTCATAGTACCGTGGCAAATACCTGAGAGCGACGCTTGTGTTCTGGGCTGTGAAGGGTAAAGGAGGCAGAAATTAGCGGGGCGTTCTGTAAATATTCAAAAGAAAGAAGATGTATATAAAGTTTAACATATTGTCTTCACCATACAAACCGGTGTCCATTGTTTTTGTCTCAACCGACCTAATCACTTATAAGTTGTATATATCTTACATGTGCCCAGTACCTGCTGTATATTTTGTGTGGCGCTCTGGTTTCTTTTGCCAGACAGAGGATTCAGGGTTTCCCTCTTTACTGGTAGCACCGTCCTACGCCTGTTCTTTGTGTCCATCACCACATACTCTAACTGCACTGTGTGAGCGCCCTCACTGTACAATCCAAACCCTTGGACGAATTTCGTACAAAATACGTGAATGCACGCAGGAATAAGAGGACACCGACTTAGGTGACGGAAGTTCTTCTCTGTTAGCTGACCTACTCCCGTCTCAATTCATAGAGTTTGAGGACGAGCTCTACTTCCCTGACACCGAGGCCTGAAAATGACTTCTTTTTTTCGTCCTTATTCACTTTTATTCCTGTGTGTCTTTCTTTGTTTTGCAACTTCTACCACAACAAAACTCTAATCACCTAATCACAACAAGTCCATCAGCAGCACTGTCTTCATCTTATTTTCCTTATTGATTTGAAGGTGCCGCAGTCTGCATTCCTGCGGTTCACAACTCAATCATGCTCCTCTATCCTCCTCCTCCAGACTCCCCCTATCCATTTCCCTCAAGGCAGATGGAAGGATTACGAAGAATAAAGAAACTTTGTCTTCGTAGACGAGTCCCCTCAAGTGGGACTGAAATTACTGACTGACTACATGCTTCCTGATCGCTGACAGAGTTACTTCTGATATTGACAGGAGAGGCTGCCCTGTGGGCCCTCACTTTCCGAAGAAGATGCGGACAAAGAGTAGAACAGGTAATTAATAATTGAGAAGATGGCATGCAGTGGACAGCAATGGCTGTCTGGCTCTGATGAAACCAATTGCTGTTTGTTTTTTTGTGCATGAAATGAATCATATGTCTTGTCTTAGTTATTATTTAATCTTTTACACAGTAATTGTAACTCATGTCAACTACTCTGTTTTTTTTTACCTTGTTTAATTCAAGCTGTACTTCAAATTCAGGGGCCACTATGTTGCATTTTACAATATGCAAAATGTCCTTGGAGTGGACTCACTTGCCAATATACCATGATGATTGATTAAATAATATATATTTTTTCTTTACAGTCACTCACTGGGATGGATGGATCATCAGCGTCGGTTTACGGAAGAACTATGGCCAATTTGTGAGTGGCAAACAGGTAAAGGTTAGGTTCCACCTCAAAAGCCCGTACCACTGCAGGAACGTAGTATGGCCCAATCCGCTACCCCTGCCCAACTGCCGCTCAATGGAAACCTCACACTGAGCAATCAGGTGAACATAGGGAGAGGGTGGGAATAACAAGGAAAGAGACAGGGGAGGGACAACGTCTGACCAGGATAATAGCCTCCACGTCGCTGCACCTAAGGAACAAGGCACAACGTTACTATATGGAAAAAACCAGGCTATGTCCCCAACCCTCCCTTAGCCATAACCATGTCGTTCGCTCTCGTTAATGAACACAATGACTCTCTTACCAAGTATCGGTGCACTGATGGTCCTGTGAAGGCGTCTTCAATGTTGAAAAAGTATAAGGGCTAGCGTTCAGTGTACTAATCCCAAAACCCGTCTCCAATATAGTGAGGGGGAAAAATTCAACTAAGGACAGAAAAAAACCCTTCCTCGTCTTATCAGAACGTTAAAACCAGGACTCAAAGGGCAGAAGGGAAAACAAGAAAGAACAGTACCACTGTATCTGCACTCGGTGGAGAGAACGCCAACTACACCCAAAACCAGCACAACGATGCCACCAGGTTACTAAACATGCGGAAGTAGTGACGGAAAAACAACACCTGAACTCACAGCCACGCGTCAGTAACAGGAATCTCCACTTTTTTAATGAAACCTAAGGGGAACTGGAGCCTCGGCAACCCCGAAATCAGGTAGTCCATACAATAGGGTGCCTTCGGCAAAACAGCGGGATTGGGAAGGGGAGAGGAGGGAATTCAGGAACACGATCACAGGACTGCAAGGCAGGGCAGGAAACAGATGAAGGAGGGTAAAGGCTGTGCTCGCGGGCCCGTGAGCTGACTAAATCAGGAACCAATCTTTCAATCATACATCCAGGACCTGGAACCAAACATGGAAAGATACCAAGCACCACAACAAGGGTGTAACGAAACTTAATACCCTCCCCTGGTAAGTCATGTGATGGCGAAAGACGAAAGACATGGCCATAGAATGGGGACAGAGGGGCCGAATCCTAACAGTACCTCCCCCCAAGGGCCCTCCCTGCCGGACGGGGCTTAGAGGGATGACGACTGTGAAACAGCCGAACCAGCCTCGGAGCATGTACCCCACCAGCCGGCTCCCAGGTCCGATCATCAGGGCCATACCCCATCCAATCCACTAGATAAAACAGCCGACCCCTCCTACGTCGGGAATCCAGGATAGCATGAACCTCGAATTCCTCCTGACCATCAACCAACAAAGGAGGAGGAGGCGGCAGCTTCTGATCAGAGGGCACATAAGGCTTCAATAGGGAAGTGTGAAATACTGGATGAATCTTATAGTCATCGGGCAATCCCAGCTTCATAGCCACCGGGTTAATCACCTGCACAATGGGAAAAGGATCCACATACCTCGGATGTAATTTACGGGACCCCTGCATTCTAAGATTACGAGTGGCCAACCACACCCGCTCACCCACCCCATAGGCAGGAGCCGGCACTCGATGCTTATCCGCCTGTGTTTTCATTGTGGCCTTGGCCTCCCGTAAATTAACCCGGGCAACGTCCCAGATGGTACTCAACGTCTTACACATATCATCTATGACTGGCACATGACCCGTAGGTTGTATAGTTAAGGCCCTAGGATGGTACCCCGTTGAACAAAAAAAAGGCGTCATACCCAAAGCGGAGTGCAAGCTGTTATTGTATGCGAACTCCGCCAAAGGGGAGCCGTCACCCAACTACATGACAAAGAAGACACGAGACACCGAAGATATTGCTCCATAGTTTGGTTTGTGCGCTCGGTCTGCCCGTCAGATTGGGGGATGATATGCAGAGGACAAGCTAATCTTCACCTGCAGCACGGAGCAAAGCTCTGTCCAAAAATGAGATACGAACTGAGCCCCCCTGTCTGATACCACAGCCGAAGGCAGCCCATGTATCCTCACCACTGCATTCATAAATACTGATGCCATCTCCCTCGCCGTAGGTAGTTTAGGCAACGGGATGAAATGGGCCATCTTCGTAAACATATCCACAACTACGAATATGGCTGTATACCCTGAGACAGAAGGAAGGTCCGTTACAAAATCTATGCTAACCGTATGCCAGGGAGTCGGTGGCACCTTCAGAGGCTGTATTAGCCCAGACGGTTTAGTATGTGTAGGCTTACTGGTGGCGCAAACAGGACAGGCTGCCACGTATCCCTGTATGTCCCGGGCCAAGGTATCCCACCAAAACCACCGCAGACACATTTCCTTTGTCTTCTGTACCCCTGGATGTGGCACCAACGCAGAAGAATGACACCACTGCAACACCGATTCTCTCAATGCAGGGGGAACAAACAACCGACCCTCATGATACAACAGACCGTCCTGGACCAATACCTGAGGTAATGACAACCAAGGAACCAGGTCCATCTGCTTTTGACGGTCCTTCACGGATGCTGCAAAGTCGTCCACCGATGTTACCCCTACAATGTGATCACCAGCTATCATAGGGCGTACGTCTCCTGACAATCCAGCATCCCTTGCGTCCACATATATGCGGGAGAGAGCATCTGATTTCGCCTGCTGTGCAGCGGGTCTATAAGTAATAACGAAATCATATTCGTTAAAAAAAAGAACCCACCGCATCTGGCGTGGTGACAAGGCACGAGCAGAACGAAAGAACTCCAAGTTCTTATGGTCAGTATAAATAGTGATGGTGTGTCTCGCCCCCCACAGATAATGCCTCCACTCCTCAAAAGACAGTTTAACCGCCAATAACTCCCTTTCAGTACAAAAGGGGGTGGCGATGGACGGAGCATCCGAACCAATCAAACACTCACACCCAGTCAAAAGATCTGGGTTTGATCCATCACTGTTCTTTAGCCCACTCTGCCACCCCAGTTCAGACATGGCTATATGCAAATCAGTCTGACCCTGTGCCTCATGGGAACAGTCCAGCCCGAACTGCCAAGCCATGCCTTCCCTGGACCGGAAACAAGCTTCCGAGGACCAGTTTCTGGCATTCCAGCCGTCTTCAGCCTGGCTTATTTGAATCCAGTGGCAAAGTGAGCAAGAGACTCATGTCTGAGCATACCCTGCCACACTTATAGCGGTCAAAGCGGTACAAAAGGGGGTGGTGATGGACGGAGCATCCGAACCAATCAAGCACTCACACCCAGTCAAAAGATCTGGGTTTGATCCATCACCGTTCTTTAGCCCACTCTGCCACCCCAGTTCAGACATGGCTATATGCAAATCAGTCTGACCCTGTGCCTCATGGGAACAGTCCAGCCCGAACTGCCAAGCCATGCCTTCCCTGGACCGGAAACAAGCTTCCGAGGGCCGGTTTCTGGCATTCCAGCCGTCTTCAGCCCGGCTTGCTTGAATCCAGTGGCAAAGTGAGCAAGGGACTCACGTCTGAGCATACCCTGCCACACTTATGGCGGCCAAAGCGGTACAACAGGGGGTGGTGATGGACGGAGCATCCGAACCAATCAAACACTCACACCCAGTCAAAAGATCTGGGTTTGATCCATCACCGTTCTTTAGCCCACTCTGCCACCCCAGTTCAGACATGGCTATATGCAATCAGTCTGACCCTGTGCCTCATGGGAACAGTCCAGCCCGAACTGCCAAGCCATGCCTTCCCTGGACCAGAAACAAGCTTCCGAGGACCGGTTTTTGGCATTCCAGCCGTCTTCAGCCCGGCTTGCTTGAATCCAGTGGCAAAGTGAGCAAGGGACTCACGTCTGAGCATACCCTGCCACACTTATGGCGGCCAAAGTGGTACAAAAGGGGGTGGTGATGGACGGAGCATCCAAACCAATCAAACACTCACACCCAGTCAAAAGATCTGGGTTTGATCCATCGCCGTTCTTTAGCCCACTCTGCCACCCCAGTTCAGACATGGCTATATGCAAATCAGTCTGACCCTGTGCCTCATGAGAACAGTCCAGCCCGAACTGCCAAGCCATGCCTTCCCTTGACCGGAAACAAGCTTCCGAGGACCGGTTTCTGGCATTCCAGTCGTCTTCAGCCCGGCTTGCTTGAATCCAGTGGCAAAGTGAGCAAGGGACTCACGTCTGAGCATACCCTGCCACACTTATTGTGGTACTGAAAATTCTGGACTCGTGTAATAAACTTTGTCGTAGCATGACGATTTTTATATCAAAAGACCGAGAATGGCTAGTACACTATGTACAAGCATTTTCGTTATATTCCAGTAACAATTTCACCTCGAAATCGTCATTTTCGTTCTGAAACCCTTGGCAGCCATTTTTGTGTGTTGCCCTTTACATAGGCTATAACACAGCTAAATTCGATTCCAAAAGGCCACGTACACCTTGATTGACTTTCCTCTGACCTGAGCATGTTGGAACCATTGCCCCAGGCCGGACCTGTTTGGTCAGTTCCTCTCCCAGTGGCCGAGCAAGATAGCATCATGCCATAAACCTTTTCATCGCACACACACCCTGCCCTATCTTACTTTCATCTGTTCCTGTTCCTGCCTCCACGAGCTATTTATGACATGGGCTGTGATCCTACTGTTTTGGGGTTAGCCGGCCTTGTCAGCTAAAGAATGTATTCATTATGTGGACATTGTTTATGGCCTGGACTTATCTTGAAAGTGGGTTTTGCATCTGTGTGCACGTTCTGGGAATGTACTTCAAATATGTGCCCAGGGCATAATAATTTGTATAAAGGGTCTGTGCTCAGACCATTCAGCAGGCTATCTCATTCAGTCACTTTTAGGCGTGGCTGGGCGACGTAGCCTCACAATTGAATTGTAATAAAGATGTCTTTTCATATTTCAGATTCTCTGTTGATTTCTTTGCTGCTTTTGAATGGACTACTTATTGGTAAGACCCCTGAGAAGGAGATTGGGGATTCCTAGTACGTCATTATGGCGGCCAAAGCGGTACAAAAGTGAGGTTCCGTGAATCCTGAACCCGTTTCATAAAGGTCATGGTTTCGTTACGAATCTGGTATTAGCGGACCATAACCAGTTAGTACGGCAAGCATGAGTGTTTTCGTCACGTTACACCGATGGATTCACTACGTATTTAGGGATTCGTTCTGAACCCTTGGGTTCCATTTTGTGTATGGCAGCCATTTTGTGGTTGCCCTCACATAGGCCGATGACTACGGCCGAACGAGTCTTTAGCACACATACACTTTAGCTGACTTTTGAATGACCTCAGCGAGCGACCCTCTTGCCTGAAGCCAAACTTGTTAGGCCAGTTCCTTTCCCAGTAGCTGATCGAGATTGAGGATCAAGGCACAGGAGATCATAAACCTTTTATTGCACACAACTATGTCTTATCTTACTCACACCTGTCTCTGCTCCTTTCTTTATGGCCTGTTTACGATGGGGATGTGCCCGGTTTTATTATGGGTTCGATCGACCTGTCTGATGAAGAATGCTGGGTTCGACCAATGATCGATCGTGGGCTGAGCAACTGAAAAGTGGGTTTTACCGTCATGCGATACCTCTGATCTTGAAACATGTGATTGGACAGTTTGTAAATGTAAGGTATTTGTCTGGAATGTGATTTTTGGCATAAAAAGGATGGCTTGCTTTGTAAAAGTTGAGCAGTCTCCTGAGAACTCATACCGTGTTGACTTCTAGGACTCCTGTTACTGGCTGCAGCCAATAAATTTGATCTTTGACGTCACCTAGAATATTCTGTGTCTCTGTGTATTGAAGACAGGTGATACCCGAAGACTTTGGGCGTGTCCCCTGACGCCGCTGGGTATTAAATAACCCGGTTCTTCATTTGGCGCCCAACGTGGGGCGACTTCAGCGGTACCGGTCCAAGCCTGAAGATCGTGAGGAGCTTCGTGTGGAAATTCTGGAGGAAGGCCTGCCACTTCATCGACCCCTGTATGTCGTCGTGGTCAGAAAGTCTTTGCTGCGAGGTTTCCCGCTTTCCGACGGCTACAAAGGACTGCTGCCCTGACTGTCGCCCTGTCTTGGAGCCTTTGATGATTTGTAGAGCGAGACGATAGACGGATCTTCTGGCGACATCATCGATACTTCAGTTAAGTATTAGTGGAGCGTCTCCCAGTCCTTAGTTTTGTTTTTTGTTATCCCTGGGGATCTTTGATTTGGAACTTGCAAGCTCCAAAGCCGAGGGACTTGTGTATTCACGAGACTATCGTATTCGATACTTCCTTGAAGTTTTAAGCTAGACTAGAGAGCGAAGATGCCTGGTCTTAGCAGACTTGGAAGAATATTTTGTTGTGGTCGTAATAGGGATTCCCGATTGGAGGATTTGTGTCCGGTTCCTCCGATTGGAACTCCAACCTATGAGCTCTATGTGAAACATGGCGTGGGCCCCATCACGTATAATGAAGTGTGGGTTAGGTACACAAGAAAGGACGGTGTCCTCAAATGGCCCCAATATGGTAGTTTTGACACGGAAGTTCTAGATAATCTAGAGGTTAGACTTTTTAAGAAGAAAGCCCGGCCGGCGATGTTTGACTCTTTCCGCCTATGGCGAAAGAAAGCCAAACAGAAAGATATTAAATTAGCTAAGAGGAATAAAAGAGAAAAGGGTATCTCGATAATGCTAGCTGCTATACAGTTTAAAGATAATGAAGAAGAACAAGCGAGTGAGCAGTTGCACAGGCAATGTAAAATGGCGATTGATAAATGCTATCCAGTTTTGCCGCCTCTTCAGCAAGATGCGATGAAGGATCTTGTGAAAGATCCTTTGATGTCACATTTGTTGAATTCGCCACCCCCTTATGCGCAGACTGCTACAGCACCTCCGCAACCTCTAGTTGCGCAACCTCCGGTTGCTTTGCCTCTCGCCATTGCACAGCTGCCAGCAGCTTCTCTTCAGTTGGCTCCTACTCCTCTGGTGCAGCCTTCTCAAGGGCTGCCGCCTACTTTGCTACCTGCTCCGCCTATACTTCCTGCGACTTTTTCGCCTGTTCTTGCTGCCTCCTCTGCTACTGCTCCTACATTAACTTTTTCTCAGTCCGCTTTATCTCCTGTCCTGTCAACTTCTCCTTCTGTTCGACAGAGAATGACTGATACTGTCACTACTCTCTTGTCTCCTTTCTTTGGGTCATTTAGTACGACCCCCGTTTCAGAGCGTAAGCAGTTGCGTAGTCAACTACCTGATTCCCGAGAGAGGGAAGTATTGGATCATTTAGCAAGTAAATGGGTCACTCGTCCTTTAAGATATGATGTAGAGTCTGTTCTGGATGTTTTTTGTCAATGGGAAGCGCCGAAGCAGAGATATGTCTTTGATAAAATGTGCACGTTCCTTCGTGAGGAGTGGGAAGATGGTGATCTGGAACTAACTCCGCCTGAATTGTCCAATGTACAATCAGAGTTTGCGAATGGCACGATTGTGGGTCCCGACGTTGAGAGAGCGGTAGCGACGCCTCTTTTGTTCAGGAATGAGTCTCCTTCTCGGTCATTGTTTGAGCCTGACCCGTCTGTTAGGAGAAAGGTGAGACAGTACCCAATGAGAGAGGTTCCTCCGGTATGGAAGGAAGCAGTTCAGGCTGATGTAGGTCTTGGTATTGTAGCCGCACCGGCTCATTTTCAACGTGTTTGGGTGCATGTTCCGTGGAAACGAGCTGAAGTCTTGGCCCTTAAGCAGACTTTGCCTGACCCCCGTAAAAATCCTGCAGGGTATTATAAGGAATTATCACAGACTGCAGACTCATGCGTTATGAATCTAACGGATATAGACATGTTATTTGGTAATGTGGTCCCAAAGCCTTTATGGGGTTTGATTCGTCATACTGATCATGCGCCGGAGTTAGGTGATACATGGGTTAATATTAGTGCTGCGGATGGCCGACAAGTTGGCGGTGCTAAACCTGAGCCTTTAGTTGCTGACCTTCCTGGTAGGATCATTACCTACATGAAAACTTTAATGCCTGCTATGCGAGTAAATTGTGACAAATTGTCTGCGTGTAAGCAGAAGAAGGATAAAACAGTATCTGATTTCTTCACTAGGTTTAAAGAGACGTTCATTGACCATAGTGGTCAAGACATGAGTACCGAGGGTGGTCAACGGTTGTTTGTTGATAAGTTTGTGCATAATTTACTTTCCGAGTTATGTATTAAGTTGAAGGATTCAGAGAGTTCCTGGGCTGTTTCCTCGTCAGCGCAGATATTGGCTACTGCACAATATTACGAAAATAGGGATAAGGATGAGAAGGATAGAGCAGACAAGAAGACTAAAGATTTGAAGACGAAGGTTCTTTTACAGCAAGCGTATCCGCCTCGTAATAACCAACGTGATTATCAGCAACCTCAGCAGTTTCAGCAAAACTCGCAAAGGTTCGAGCTTACTCAACTGCGTTTTCCTGTAGGCCCTAATCAATGTGCATATTGCAAAGAAGAGGGTCATTTTAAACATAGTTGCCCTGTTTTGTTACAGCGTATGAATGGCGTTTCTGGCGCAAGAGGTCGGAGTGTTCTGCAAGCTTCTAGAGGTAGGGGACGTGGAGGTTTCCCCCAGAACACGCGTTCCTTCCCTCAACAAAATTCAATGAATTGTTTTGATCAGCAGAATAATGCGTCTGGTAGGACGACTCAGTACTATGCTGACGACTACTATGTCGAAGGTGAGAATGTAGATGGTAATGATTGCTAGGACAGCCACGGACAAAGAGAGGGAGTTGTTTCAGTTCCAGTAGATCAGAGTGGACCTTATGTTGGAGTGATTACATCAGGTGTGTCAGAGCCTTTTCTGTTGGATACTGGTGCTGTGAAGAGTTCTATTATGCACTCTAGACTCCCTGGCGCACCTTTGTCTGGCTTAACAAATGTTTCAGTAGGTTTTTCTGGCGCCCCAGTTAGAAACCCAATTTCTAATCCTTTGTCTCTTTCTGTTGGACCTCGTGAATTCGAAGCACCCCTTATTCTGACGACAGGTTGTGGTGAGAACTTGCTGGGATTGGATCTGTTGAAAAGATTGTATGCGACGTTGTATTGTTCTCCTTCGGGAGTACAGCTTACATTGGGTAAGAAAGTGGTCTCTCCGATGTATTTGTCGAGGGATCAACTTCCAACAGAATTGTCTTCTCTTCCTGATACTATTTGGGCTACTGGTCCTAATGATGTGGGTCTTTTGGAGATACCACCATATGTTGTGACGCTGAAAGCGAACGTTAAAATGCCACGCATTACTCAATATAGGATCACTAGTGATGGTGAAAGAGCATTGCTAGCGATTATCCATGATCTATTTGAGAAAGATGTGATTGAAGAAATGAGAGGTAATGTTTGCAACAGTCCTGTTTTGCCTATCTTGAAACGCACTGACTCTTCTCAGCCACCTGTTTACAGGTTTGTGATCGATCTTAGAGAGGTGAATAAGATAGTTGTGCCACAATTTCATGTTGTTCCAGATATCACTGCCATATTGACAATGATAACAGCTTCGGCCACTTGGTTTTCGGTGATTGGTTTGAAGAATGCTTTCTTCAGCATCCCGATTGCCGAGGAGAGTAGGGATATCTTTGGCTTCTCTTTAGGAGGCCGAAGCTTCCGGTTTAAGAGAGCTCCTCAAGGCTACTGTGAGAGTCCTTCTATCTATAGTCAGGCTTTAAAAACAAGCTTGATACGATTGCTTTACCTGATGGTGCTGCTCTTCTCCAGTACGTTGACGGTTTGTTAGTCGCTGCCGATACTGAAGAGATTTGTAAGGAAGCTACGTTGTCGTTGTTGCGTCATTTGTCTGACTTCCATCACAAGGTGTCTCTTTCGAAGTTACAGTATTGTCGACAAGAAGTGACCTACTTAGGTCATCTCTTATCGAAGGGGGGAAGAAGATTGACCCCAGAACGAATTCAAGCGATTGCGAAAATGAGTGTGCCAATTACACAGAGAGAAGTGCGTGCTTTCTTGGGTATCACGTCATATTGCAGACAATGGATACCGAATTTTTCTTTGCTGGCCAAACCTCTGGTGGCATTGACTTGTAAAGATACACCGAATCCCCCTCCCATGGTCTGACGATTGTCAGAAAAGTTTTTCTGAATTGCGCGATGCATTGTGTTCGGCTCCTGTGTTGGGTACTCCCGACTACAGTAAGCCTTTTACGCTTTATGTCCACGAGAGAGAGAGGGATGTGCGTTGTCAGTGTTGACGCAATCTTTTGGGGACAAGCAATGTCCATTTGCGTATTTCTCGTTGACCTTGGATCCGGTAGCTAGGGCATTGCCGAGTTGTTTGAGAGCTACAGCGGCAGCGGCTGTTTCCATTAGACAGTCGGCTGGTTTGGTGATGAACAATATGTTGATTGTAATGGTTCCACATGCAGTGGATACCTTGTTGAACAGGACCAAGACACAGCACTTAACTAGTACTCGATTGTCAGGTTATGAGTTGACACTTTTAGCGAGTCATGTGCACATAAAGAGATGCAGTACGTTGAATCCAGCTACGTTGCTGCCGATTTCAGTAGAGACAGATGATTCTGAACAGCATGATTGTTTTCTCAGGACAGAAGAGGAAGCGAAAGGGAGAGTAGATCTTAGGGACACTCCTCTTGTGAAGTGTGATGGTACCTTATGGGTGGATGGTTCATACTTCAAGCTTCCAAATGGTGACACGACTGCGGCATATGCTGTTACGACTTTGCATACGATTGTTGAAGCTGCACGTATCCCACATAATTCAGCTCAAGCAGCAGAGTTGATTGCACTTACGAGAGCGTGTGTGTTATCGAAAGGAAAGAAAGTGACCATATACACCGACAGCCAGTATGCGTTTGGTGTGGCTCATAGTTTTGGACGTTTGTGGAAGGAACGTGGGTTCCTCATGTCTCATGGAACGAAGATTCAGAATGGTCAGTTGGTGAATGAGCTTCTTGAGTCACTTACCTTGCCGTTGCAAGTCGCGATTGGGAAATGCAGTGCACACAAGAAGGTTACTGATGACGTTGGTCGCGGTAATGCATTTGCAGACGAAGTTGCGAAAGATGTGGCGTGGGATGTGATGAGTCGAATGCATGTTTCAGGCCCTGCAAGATGGATTGGTGATGTTGGAATGTGTGAGGATACGATAGAAAGTGTGAAGTTTATCCAAGCTGAAGCTACAGAGAGAGAGTTGATCGTGTGGAGAGAGAGTACGGGTAAATTGGATGCGAATGGTTGTTGGGTTGAGTTGTCAGAGCATCAGCGATGGTTGTTACCCGATGCGTACGTGCTTGCAGTGGTTACGATGGCGCATGGAATGGCTCATATCAGTGCAAAAGGGATTTGTAAGTTGTTGACTCCAGTATGGCAGAATGCTGGAATTCCTAAGTGTGCAGAGAATGTGGTCAAGAATTGTATGGTGTGTCTGAAGTACAATCCTGGTAAGGGAACCACAACTCCAGCTGGTCATTTTGCGCCTCCGACGTATCCGTTTTAGGTTTTGCAATTAGATTTCATTCACATGGAGAGATGCAACAACCTGAAATACGTACTTGTGGTTGTTTGTGCCTTTTCAAGATGGGTAGAAGCATATCCCCTAAAAGATAACACTGCCTTCTCCACAGCTAAAGCCCTTATTAAGGAGTTTTTCCCTAGGTATGGTTTGCCGAGAATGGTCTGGAGTGACAATGGGAGTGAATTTGTGGGTCAAGTGATGAAGAGAGTGTGTGAGGGGCTAGGAATCCGACAGAAGTTTCACGCTGCAAATCACCCACAATCAGCTGGACTAGTAGAGTGCTATAATGGCACTCTTAAGTTAAAACTGGCCAAGATACAGGCGAGCTCTGGTCTTAAATGGCCAGACGCGTTGCCATTAGCACTTTTATCAACTAGGATGGCTGTACATTCTCGAGTGGGACTTAGTCCCTATGAAATAATTTTCGGTCGCCCGGCAAACATATGGGGAGTGCCAAGGCCGACGAAATTCAGCGAGATTGAACACCCTGTATTGCTTGACTATCTGTATGATTTGACGGCTAAATTACGTGTCTTACACCAACAGGTTCATGATACATTACCTCAGGCTTCTGAAGATCTGGGACATGTCATTGATCCTGGCTCCTGGGTGCTGGTCTAAAAATTTCAGCGGACAAAGAACGATCAGCCTCGCTGGACTGGCCCCTACTTAGTACTCTTATCAACGCGATCTGCAGTGCGAGTGCAAGGAAAAAATAACTGGATCCACGGGGTACATTGTAAGAGGGTTCCTTTGCCTCTGCCGTATGACCGGTGGGTCCAGGAGGGCATTCCTCATTCGGAAACTGACACTGTGCCTCGTTTTCTGCCTTTTAGTGATGCACGATTAATTGGGACAAGTTCTGAACGAGAAAGTGACGATCTTCTGCAAGAAGCTGTGCCACCGTCAGTTTGATTGGACACTACTGAGCCTGAACTTTTATTCCGCGACCAGACATTGCCTGATAAAGGCCGTTATAATTTGCGACCAAGAGTCAT
Organism: Lissotriton helveticus; assembly: GCF_964261635.1. Classification (NCBI taxonomy): domain Eukaryota; kingdom Metazoa; phylum Chordata; class Amphibia; order Caudata; family Salamandridae; genus Lissotriton; species Lissotriton helveticus. The sequence continues at coordinate 773,194,578 of NC_136070.1, read as the reverse complement.
GGGACAAATAAACTAAAAAGATTTTCCTTTTGCTATTTTTGAAATTCAGCTCTCCCATCTGAGAAACTGTTTTGACCGATTTTTGTTTTTTGAACCGCCATCCGGGTTCAGCTGTAGGGTCGCGGTGTAAAGACTTGGGAGTGCAAGCCGAAGACACAAGGTCGACGGCTCAGGTTGGTCCTAGGGCGTTCCCCGGACTGACGGGCGCATTCCTTAGCACGGAACATCCAACCGCCGCGAGCAGCACGATTAGAGGATGGAGTTTTTCGAGATGGAGAGACCTGTTGAAGAAGCGAGTTTTAAAAGCAAAATGTGTAAAATTATGAGCAGAAAATGTTTTTTAATATCGTGTCTTTTCATGTTGCTTAGCTTGATGATGTTTTTAATGGGATATAGTCTATTCTCTTTTCAAGTAACGTTTGCACCCACTACACAACCCATACCTTCTTCTACTGTTTCTTCGCATTCTTTTCATCCTCTGCCTGAACATGAATCCATTAGAAGATTGGAATTCGTTAATAACTACTTTGTTCAGCTTCTGCACCAACACCAACTAGTAGTAAACACGACTAACTGGTGGGTGTGTGGCCTTATGCCTCATACTACTGATAAAGGTATTCCTTACCTGGTCCTGCCATTCAGCTACAATGTTTCTGTGTGGGCATACAGAACGATGTTCATCTATGCTCGTGAAGTTTACCCCCTACGTTCTGTGAAGGATAATCCAAAGAATAGTGCTCTAGTTAAGGGAATAGTCGATATGATTAGAGGAGTTAGCTCCTACGAGACAATCCCGAGCGATGAGACACTAGCATATATTGGATGGAACGTGACTGGATATGGAGTTAGTCTGAGTGAGAACCAGCGAGCGAAAAGATCCTCTCCGATCTGGATAGTACCCCATCAGGGTCATCTTTGCCTGCAAGGTAATGGCAAGAATCCGAGAGCTCAGTTAGGGAAAAGTATCTGCACTGAGACGTATGTTTTTGCGTCAAAGACTTCCCCACCGTTTCTAGCAGCGAAGGGTACCTATTTTGTTTGTTACGATAGAGCGTACACATGGTTGCCCCCTGATTTCTCGGGCACATGTTTTGTCTCGTTCCTGTTGCCTCCTACCTATACAGCTGTGGCAGATTACCACAAGACAAGAATTGTTAGAGGTGTCTTCAGTAAGGCGATACTGCAGGACAAGAATTAGGAGATTTCTTGAAGGGTTTTCTGCCGTTTTGGGGACCGATGGTTAACAGCAGGAACATAAGGCAATTGACGAGAATGGTTGATTCCACCGTAGTTGAAACTGCCGGTGCCCTTAGTAACTTGACTGCTGAGCTCCAGTCGGATCGCCTTATGACTCTCCAGAACAGAGTTGCGCTAGATGTCATACTTGCAGATCGAGGTGGGGTATGTAAAGTGATCCAATCGAGCTGCTGCGTTTTCATTCCAGACAATGCTCCGACAGTATACCAGGCCATTTCCAAGTTACATAAGATCTCCGACTCTATACACGTGGATAAAGGAGATTGGTCGTTGATGGGATGGTTCTGGGAACTGTTATCCACCTGGGGATGGAAGATTCTGATGGTCATTGGGATGGCTTTAGGGATTCTGTTTCTGTTCTGTCTTTGTGTACAGTGCGCCCCTGCTGTATGTGGCCTTTGTGCTACTACGTGTGCAAGGAGCCCTGTCCCAAGAGAGGTACTAAGTAATAGGATTATGCTCCAGCAACATCTGGATGATCTGATGAATATAGATCTAGACTCAGATTGACGTGAGTGTAGGTTATTGCCTATGTAAGGGCAAAAGGAGGGTCTGAGGTTCTGTGAATCCTGAACCCGTTTCATAAAGGTCATGGTTTCGTTACGAATTTGGTATTAGCGGACCATAACCAGTTAGTACGGCACGCATGAGTGTTTTCGTCACGTTACACCGATGGATTCACTTCGTATTTAGGGATTCGTTCTGAACCCTTGGGTTCCATTTTGTGTATGGCAGCCATTTTGTGGTTGCCCTCACATAGGCCGATGACTACGGCCGAACGAGTCTTTAGCACACGTACACTTTAACTGACTTCTGAATGACCTGAGCGAGCGACCCTCTTGCCTGAAGCCAAACTTGTTAGGCCAGTTCCTTTCCCAGTAGCTGATCGAGATTGAGGATCAAGGCACAGGAGATCATAAACCTTTTATTGCACACAACTATGTCTTATCTTACTCACACCTGTCTCTGCTCCTTTCTATATGGCCTGTTTACGATGGGGATGTGCCCGGTTTTATTATGGGTTCGATCGACCTGTCTGATGAAGAATGCTGGGTTCGACCAATGATCGATCCTGGGCTGAGCAACTGAAAAGTGGGTTTTACCGTCATGCGATACCTCTGATCTTGAAACATGTGATTGGACAGTTTGTAAATGTAAGGTATTTGTCTGGAATGTGATTTTTTTGCATAAAAAGGATGGCTTGCTTTGTAAAAGTTGAGCAGTCTCCTGAGAACTCATACCGTGTTGACTTTTAGGACTTCTGTTACTGGCTGCAGCCAATAAATTTGATCTTTGACGTCACCAAGAAGATTCCGTGTCTCTGTGTATTGAAGACAGGTGATACCCGAAGACTTTGGGCGTGTCCCCTGACGCCGCTGGGTATTAAATAACCCAGTTCTTCAAAAGGGGGTGGTGATGGACGGAGCATCCGAACCAATCAAACACTCACACCCAGTCAAAAGATCTGGGTTTGATCCATCACCGTTCTTTAGCCCACTCTGCCACCCCAGTTCAGACATGGCTATAACTCCCTTTCAGCCACGGTATAATTGCGCTCCGCAGGCAGCAACGTCTTTGAAAAGAAAGCAATAGGGTGCATGGTTCCCGTCTCCACGTCTCTCTGTGACAACACCCCACCTACTGCACACAATGATGCGTCTGTCTCAACGAAAAAGGGCAGGGCAGGGTCAGGATGTACCAACACGGGCGCCGTCGTAAATTTCCCAAGCAACCGCTGGAATGCCTCCTGTGCCTCCACAGACCAGACAAAGGGAACCCCTTTCCTCAATAAGCGTGTCATGGGTGCCACCACATCAGAGAAGTGTGCGATAAACCGCCGATAGAAATTAGCGAACCCCAAAACGACCTGTACATCCTTGACCATAGTAGGTACCGGCCAGGCTATAATAGACTCGATCTTTCTGGGGTCCATCTGTACTCCTTCTGCCGAGATTATGAAACCCAAAAACTCCACCTTTGGGGTACTAAACTGGCACTTCTCTAATTTAGCATACAGTTGTTGATCCTTTAATTTCTGCAGCACTTGTATCACATGTTCTTGATGCTCTTCACTAGTCTCCGAGAAGATCAATATGTCATCAAGATATACGATGAGACTTATATCCAAATACTCTCGGAACACCTCATTAATGAAGAACTGAAATGCTGCAGGCGCATTGCACAAGCCAAATGGCATCACGCAATACTCAAATAAGCCATACTTAGTCCTGAACGCGGTCTTCCACTCGTCACCGGGGCGAACTCGTATGAGATGGTATGCGCCCGCAGATCTAACTTGGTGAACACTGTGGCTTTCCGCAACTGATCTAATAACACAGGAATAAGCGGAAGTGGGTATTTGTTTTTTACCGTGGCCTTATTAAGGGCCCTATAGTCCACACATGCCCGCAGAGTGCCCTCCTTTTTCGGAATAAAAAAGATGGCCGAGGACACCGGTGAACATGAGGGGTGGATAAACCCCTTACTTAACATCTCATCCAGATATTTCTTGAGATGTAGTTCCTCTGGCTCCGAAAGTGCATAAATGTGGCTACATGGCAAAGTGGCACCCGAAACCAGTTCGATCTTACAATCAAAAGGTCGATGTGGAGGGAGCCCCTGAGCATGACCCTCATCAAAGACATCCTGAAATGACGCATATTGCAAAGGGACAGAACCCACGCTACCAACCGCACATGTTAAAGGAGTCCCCCAATCCGTAGCCTCCTGATAGCAGTTCTTTAAGCAATGCACAGAGTCCAGGGTTACTAAACATTGAACCCAATCTATCTTGGGATTGTGCTTTTGTAACCATGGTACTCCTAACACTACGCCAAAGGAAGGAGCGTCAATGAGATCGAAACACACTGTCTCGGAATGGCCGTTATTACACAAAAGACACAAGGGTACCGTCTGCCCCATAATAGGACCTGAAGTTAGTTCAGTCCCATCAATCGCCCGCACAGGCTCAGGCTGATCCTTTTTAACACAGGGTACTGACAACTTATCAGCCAATGTAATATCCATAAAATTCCCGGTTGCACCGGAATCCAGTAGGACCGACACTGGCACTCTATTGCTAGAAGAAAGCAGCAAACAAGCCGTTATCACAAAATGACTAGGCACCCTGTCCATTGCACCCACAACATCGTACGTACCCCTAAGTCCTTCCCCACAACAAGGACCACAGTCCTGATGGATACAAGCTATCCTCTTACCAAACGGGGCACTAGAAGGCTTTACGGGACACTCCCTGGCGTAATGACCTCCCTGACCGCAATACAAACACAAATTCTTCTCTCTCCTTCGCTTCTTTTCTTCTGCGGTCAATGGACCTCTCACTCCCCCTATCTCCATTGGTTCAGGAGTTGTTTTATGCTCCACAACAGGTTTCACCTCGTGTTTGACATACCCCCCACGAGACACCTGAAAACGATTGCGTTCTCCACGTCTCTCAGAAAGCCTATGATTTACCTTGACCATGAGATCGATGAAAGCAGCGCAATCGTCAGGAGGATCAACCACCTGAGACACTACATCTTTCAACTCCTCACACAGACCCTGATAGAACAATGAAGTCATTTTGGCCATATGCCACTGGGTTTCAGACAGCAGTCGGTTGAATGTGGAGATGTACGTCAACAAATCCTGCCTGCCCTGCCGCAGCTTTAAGAGTTCCGCATCACTGGCCTGCATGAAGGCATGCTTGGCAAAAAGACCTCGCATCAATTCCTGAAAAGCAGGAAAACTGTACAATACTCGATCATCGTTATCCACAAGAGGGATAGCCCACTGGGCAGCTGTGCCAGCCAAATATGAAATGATAAAGGCTACTTTCGCCGAGTCATCCGGGAAGGCCGTAGGCCTACACATAAAGTGCAAACGGCACTGATTCATAAAGGTACTAAACTTCTCACTGTCCCCTGAGAACCGTTCTGGAGCCGCCAAAGGCACCGGGACAGGTGACGTGACCGTTACAGCAATAGGAGCCCCGGTACTAGTACTCTGCCCTGCCCCTCTATCATACTGGAACGTTGCAGCCTGCAACAAGGGCACATGACCCCTAGTCTGTGATTGTTCTCGGGTCTTCATCGTACCCAATTACTGTCTTAAACCCACATTCTCTTGTCTTAAGTCCTGCATCTGACTTTGTAGTGCGTTAATGGCACCCATCATATCCTGCATAGTGGGAATACTAGCAGCCCCACCCGTGGGATTCAACTCCACGTCCATACTCGCCCAAGCAAGTGTACAAAATTACGTGGGCTTGGTATTCTGTTAGGTTCCACCTCAAAAGCCCGTACCACTGCAGGAACGTAGTATGGCAGCTATTATCCTGGTCAGACGTTGTCCCTCCCCTGTCTCTTTCCTTGTTATTCCCACCCTCTCCCGATGTTCACCTGATTGCTCAGTGTGAGGTTTCCATTGAGCGGCAGTTGGGCAGGGGTAGCGGATTGGGCCATACTACGTTTGGGAGGCTGTTTGAGGGTGTTCTAGATTTGGGGGGGGGGGCTGGGGGTCTCGGAGCACTGCTGGGATAGTCTAATTTTGATTGCGAGTGGTTTGAAGAAAATCCATGGTGGGAAAGGGGAGTTAGGGCCTAGCTGCAGAGCGCGTTTGGACCGATGTTGACTGGTAGGCCGAACATTTTCTAAGTGTGAGTTTTTGCATTTTTGCTTTTTGCCTTTTTGGGGGGTTTCTACTTTTTTGCGGGTGGGTTGACGGGTCTGGGGGCATTGCTGGGAAGGTATAATTTCGGGCGCAAGTGTTTTGGATAAAATCCATGGAGAAAAAGTTTTTCTGTTTTTGCTCACTTGCCTGGTTTTGGGGGCTGTTTGGGGGGTTTCTATGTTTTTGGGGGTGGGTTTTGGGGTCTGGGAGCCCTGCTGGCACAGTCTAATTTTAATTGCATTTGTTTTTAAGAAAATCCATGGTGGAAAAGGGGAGTTAGGGCCTAGCTGCAGAGCGCGTTTGGACTGAATTGAAGGTAGGCTCTAAATTTTCTAAGTGTGAGTTTTTGCATTTTTGCTTTTAGCCTGTTCGGGGGTGTTCTACTTTTTTGCGGGTGGGTTGACGGGTCTGGGGGCATTTCTGGGAAGGTCTAATATCGGGCGCAAGTGTTTTGGAGAAAATCCATGGTGAAAAAGTTTTTCCGTTTTTGCTCACTTGCTTGTTTTTGGGGGCTGTTTGGGTCGGTTCTAGGTTTTTTGGGGGGGTTTGGGGGTCTGGGAGCACTGCTGGGATAGTCTAATTTTGATTGCAAGTGATTTGAAGAAAATCCATGGTGTGAAAGGGGAGTTAGGGCCTAGCTGCAGAGCGTGTTTGGACCGATGTTGACGGGTAGGCCGAAATTTTTCTAAGTGTGAGTTTTTGAATTTTTTGCTTTTTGCCTGTTTGGGGGTGTTCTACTTTTTTTTTGGGGGTTGACGGGTCTGGGGGCATTGCTGGGAAGGTCTAATATCGGGCGCAAGTGTTTTGGAGAAAATCCACGGTGAAAAAGGGGGGTTAGGGCCTAGGGTTAGGGTTAGGGTTAGGGTTAGGGTTCTAAAATCGGAGTTTACACTTTACACCTAGCTTGAGGGGAAAGATCCGCAAATTTTGCCCACACTTATTTATCCTTGAAAAGGAGACTCAGAGTACGCACTTTCGAAATGATGCTTGTATGTTTTTTAATACTGTCGACTCTGAAACTGAAAGTGTTATTTTTGCACTACACAGCGTTCCTTATATTTTTTTCTCTGTGGTGTTTTAATATCACTTCCTGTTTTTCCATCAACAATTACAGGCCGGCTTTTACCCTGTGCAATGGCAAAAAGGATGACCTCAGGCTTAGCGACCCGCAATTCAGCATCCACCAGGCAGGCAGTGGACAAGGTGTCTTCTGGTCCTCAACATTGATCGGCGGAGCGTCAGATGGAATGGAGGAGTACCGTGAAAAAGAGGAATGGCTGGATGCATGCAACTTCCCAAATTCAACAGGACAACTACAACAACATACAGTTACAGTATCCATCTTCATTTCTACTTATCTTTTAAGTATTGTTATTGCTGTGAACTTCTGTGAGTGTGACTCTGTGCTTTTGTTTGCTCTCTGCTTCAATTTATCCCTCCAGCCATTGTATACTTTTTTTTGCTATTTTTTAAACTAATTTAATGTACTAAGTGGTTCTTTTCTCTGAGGGTAGATAGGCAAGTGAAATTGCGTAATTACTGCAGCCCTGTACTGTCACATTGTTTCTTCATAGTTAGTACATTGTAGAAAGTACTACTTACTTTACAGTAACCTATCCATTTAGCAAACAACTTCATGCATGCAGTAGTGCATGCACTTCCTTTATGTCCCTTAAAAGATTTATGGATAGCTTTGTATCCAAAGATTTTTTTATCTTCATTTGTTGTTTGTCCATGCTGTGTTTTTTGTTTCCTCTCTCTACAAAACTTTCCCCACAAACCCCATTCCCATCCAAGTTTCAAACCCTGACCCTCTTCCCCCGGGCTATGTGGTTTTCATTGAGGTGTGAGTAAATTACAACAATAATTCCACACACTTGCTGGGGAGGATAAGGTCAAAGCAACAGAAAACATCCTCCTCCTACACGTGGCGAATGATTACGCTGCTGTGCCCTTCACCTTCAGTACTATTTCTTGTAGTAGCCAAAGCCAAACTCCACGCAACTAGTATACTTTGGAAACTTTAGCATTTGTTACGCTAAATTATGGCACTGTTCTTGTGTACTATGCTATCTATCATACTTTTGTAATGATCCGCTCAGGCCACTCAAGATATCATTTTCTTTTTTTTCATATGCTGCTACTGCCACTGTGTACCACCACTACCACCACAATGATACCATTTCATCCGCCCAGGATTGCAAACCTTCTTCGCCAGTTGCCATGCAACCAGCCCTGTGCCTAGCCCTAGGCCTATTCTCAAACATGAATCACAGGTAAGATAAGCGTTTGGGGGGGAGGAAGAATAATGGAGTAGGAGGAGAGAGGAGAGACTGACGGTAGTACTACTAAAGTAGGACAATTGAATTCACTAACTCTATGAGTGGCACTTACTTTTGTAAACATTTGGGTGATTACTTAGACAATTTGAATCAAGCAGCCAGTTAAGTTTCAGGAAAACAAACGAACAGTTAACCCCCCCTGCCTCCGCCGCAAAACAGTAAAAACACGTATGCAATGTTTAAGTTGAAAGTAAATAATTATTTAAATCCATAACAAAAATAAACTATCCCGCAAGACCCGATCCACCCCCCTCCCTAACCCCAAAGAATGTCCGTGAAAAAGTCCCCAAAGTCCAATAAAAAAATCAACTCCCAATTCCCACCCCCCCAAAAGTCTTTAAAAAAAGGGGCAAGGGACAGTCTCTCCTCCTCTACTGCCACCGGCGGTGTCCTTTGGCCAGGTGGGCCCGTTGCTCCCCGTGGAGGTTCTTCTTGAGCAGGCTCTTCATTCTCTCCATCTCCTGCTCAAGGTTGGACACCCTGAGGGTTAGGCGGTGGATGCGGGCCTTGCACCTGCTGTGGGGGGCAGCTGATTTTTTGGCTGCTTGGCGGTGGCGGGCGGCTGCGTTACCACGGCTCCATATCGCTTGAGGTTTGCGCTGACTGGCTGACCCAGGGAGCACGGAGGAGGATACAGCTGTCGCAGTGGATGTTGTGGTGGGCTGCGACTGCGTGTCCTCCTCCTCCTGGGCCACCAGCCGCCAATATTCTGCGACAATCGCCTCCAGCTTCCTTTGCCGGGCCTGTCTAGCCAGCTCCTTCCGTGTCAGTTTGGAAGGAGCATCTATATGAAGAAAGAAAGACATACTGTAACCAATGCTCTTCAAGATTAACACAACATAATTCAGCAGAAACTTGTGTCACAGTCGAACTAGCAACTTGCAAGCACAGTACATAACATTTGTGGCCTGTATCTATCTAACCTCCCACTTCGTCAGCCTCTGCTCTAACATTAGTGGGAGTTTCAGGAATCAATTCTACGAGCACTATATGGACTAACTACATTAGAGTCGACTATGACAGTACACCAGTCTTATTCTTCTTCTTCTCTCTTGTTTAGCGAAATTGGTACGTAAACTTCTGGAAGCCGGCATAATGCCAGCGCAGTCAACTTGCACCCGATAAAAACAGACACAAGCCATGATGACACAGACTTGCGTTACTGTACCAGTCCAGTACATGCAGATGGTGAAGCTCTTACTTTTCTATTACGGGTGGCACTGAGAATACTCTGTTACAAGGGCTACTGCTTAATTAATGTAACTTTCACCCTACAGTGCCAATGACTACTAGAAAAGGAAAATGAAGAAGATAAATAATATGATTATCTATCCCTTCACAGGATATTTGCTTACATATGGGATGACTTTAAGTGCTTTGTTTTTTATTGAGTGAACACTGATAGGCCACACATGAATGACAGAGTTGTACTAAAATTATTAACAGAGGTAGTGAGTGGCCCCCGTAATCGCCGGATATATGGTGTGCTTGCAATACAAATTACTGCTACTAATCATGGTAGTAGTCGGAAAAATTACAACTTCTTTTCCTTGCCTTTGCTACACTGGAACGAACGTGCGGGTGCGGTGTTACATGCTCTTCAAAGTAACACTTACTTCATCCAGTGACCGTCTACTCTGTCTACATACACATATGCTATCTATGAGTCAGATAGTACCATGATCCAGGCATCCATCCATTCAAAGTAAATGTCAATCATTCTTCTTAATGTCTCAACTGGACAAACCTTAGTTTTTCTCACGGAAAAACACAATTTTCATTTTATTTTGGAAACCGCAAGCCATGCATCCGTGCTTGACTTGCATTTGAATTTGAACCAAAGGATATATTGCGCACACATACAGTTTCTGTTTCACCCACCCAGGCAGTCCTCTTCCCTTTCTCCTTCCACCCATCCTTGCTTCATCCTTCAACCGGCCATGCATCATATTCCCAGCCACCGCGGGCAGCATTCAAAAACATGTATCATTCTTTGCCAGTCATCATTACTTTTAACTCGCTCGTCCTTCCACACTTACTTACACCCTTCTTTCCCTTTTCGTTCATCCCATCCATCAAGTTCATCTCTGATCTGACTTGGCTTCTCGATAAAACTTTCACAGCTGAGTTGAAGTCAATTTAGAGGAGGCTACTACCTGGTTGATAAAAACATAGTTCTAAATTTTTAAGTATTCCTAACAGAAAAGTATACTTGTACTGTACAACATATACACCCGTGCAGAGAGCACACTCTGCAGTCTGCAATCTCAATAAGTAAGGAATATAATAGCTTACCACCGCCCGCCACTCCCGTGGCATCCCCCACAGCAGTTCCCACTGGCTGTTGCACCGTCTCCGCCCCAGGAGTGCCCACCTCCGCGCTGGCCCCGGCACCTGTGGATGGCTGTGCCGATGTTCCGCCTAGAAAATACATTTCAGATTCTTAGATGCCATATACACCACTCCCTAGTATTTTGTCTAGGAATGAAAAAATGTTACTACACAAACAAATTTAATAATTTGTGACTCTCTAGTCTAAACTACAAATTGCCCTTTTTTCAGGGAAGGGTGTTTTTAGTTATGCTTAGCCGTAACATGTCTTGCTACACTTTTTGGCACAACTGATGAATGCTTGCTTTTTAACACGCACCATTTTTCTCATAACAGACTTAAGCTTCCCTTCTAAGAACAAGAGCAAGATCAGATCATCATCACTTGGATGGAGTCAGCAACGATTCAGCACCACAAAGAAGACCTGAAGTTCCAACCTGGTGAGGGCTCGCCCACAATTAATGTGTGAAATCACTAAGCACTTTTCAATTTTCAATCCACTGTTTATGTTGTATGATGAACTTGATTTTAATAAATGTTTTTACTTTTAATAAAGCTTTAAAACTTACATAGACTCTGTGGTTTTTGGTCATGAGTGAGTGAGAGAAAGGGTTTGCAATTTGCAAGCATGAGTCCTTGGATCTGAGAGGTCGGTACTCTGACTCCGTAGTCTTATGTCCTGGGTTGTATACTCATTGGGGATCAATCATCGATGAATTCGGGAGCTAAATGACTCTGACACACTAGCTAGTCAGTAAGGAGATTGGGGGTTTAAATTCTGTTATGACTGAGCTATGTGGAAAGTCTAACTGCGCCTATTGTAATTGATAAACAATGCACTATCTCGTGTCCATGGTTCTGTTTGTGCAGAATAGTCCCTGCAACAGTAGTAGTATGGATTGTCCTCCTATCCAATCAAAAAGTAAACTAGTATCTTATTCTTTCTTGGTGGCCATTGACATTTTATTGTTGGGAAGTGTCAAAGCATAAACATTTGGGTTGTCCATAATGTCTTTGGAAGTCTTCTAGAGGACTGCACTCAGTGCATAGAGCTATTGCTGACTAGAATGGGAGTTTTGTTTAACACCTTTTGCCCCAACTGTGCAAGCTTAGTTAGCTACACAGACAGACTAATAATAATCTAGTAGTACCACAGGGAGTCATAGTAGAGGCAGGATAAGAATTTAGAAACAGTCTACAAGAAGATCAAAGACGATTTAGAAAAAAAAGAATGAGGAACGTTAGGAAAAAATAGGTGATGTAAAACATAGGGAAGTATAATTATTTATATTAACAGGAAAACTTACTGGGGCCAGCAGAAGAGCCCTCGCCGGACCGATCCTGGCCTTCCTGATCTTGTCCCTTCTCCGCCAGCGCCGCTTCCTCCTCCTGTGTCCCCTTGCCCCTGGGGGGTGCTGATGTACAACATGAAAGAAAGACACAAACATGGATGATTGTTGTCAACCAAATCAAACATTTAAAAAAAAACAATAACAAATTCTTTCGGGGAAATAGACAACAATTGCACTAAATGTATTGACCTATCTGATGTGGTCTACTAGGATATTAGTATAGCTGGATTCGCGGACCATCTACTTGGAAAGTTATGTAACTCACTAAACCAACTACAAAAAGGTTCGACTAGGATTGGCAGGCAGCACTCCGCAGCACACGAAGTGACAGACACAGTCCATCGTGATTGCAGACCAGTGAGAATACTAAAAAGTTCCTACTTAATAACCAGTTATAATATACTCAAACTTTCAATCCACCACCACTATCTCTTCTTAGTGGCAGGAGTACAAAGGAAGGAATGGACTTGAGTCTCTAGGGGCAGATTTACAAGCCCCTTGCGGCTCTTTTGCTCCCTCGTTGCGTGACTTTTGTGACGCAGTGGCAGCGCAAAAGAGGCGCCATGGTGCGGGGTATATTAACAACGTGACACATCTGGGAGATGCATCACGTTGTAAAGCTCTGCACCATCAGGGGGCGTTCTGGCACAAGGGAGGGCGTTCCTGCGCAGGAACGCCTCCTAAAAGTGGCTGAGTGAAATCTACAAGATTTCACTCAGTCACTTTTAGGCCAATGCTGCGTCAAAACCCTCCGCCTGCTTGAAGCAGACGTACGGCTTGACGCAGCATTGGGGAGATAGGGCACCCCAGAGCATTGCTGGAGCTGCGTCGTGCTTGCGACACAACTCCAGCAATGCGCCGCCTTTACGGCACAGATGCGTGACGCATCTGTGTCATTTTGCCCCATGGTGCGCCGCATTGTAAATGCGGCGCACCATGGGTGGTGGAGGCATGACGCACAATTACTGGTGCATCCCTGCTAATTTGCAGGGATGCGCCAGTAATTGTAAATCTGCCCCTTAGTGTCTAGCATTACGCAGTTCTGTAAAGTACACTCATACATAATCACTCAGGCCAATGAAATGAGCACAAAATCGAAAACAAGTAAGCATAGTAGCACCGCCACTGAGCAGGCGAGCAGTGCACCTGCAATGCAATCACAGAAGATTTTGAAACATAATTTACCTACAATGTAATCGGCAGCATTATTGCTCTTCGGAAAAAACAAACATTTGCAATATGATAACACAGAGCAGGAGAAAACCGAGTAGTGATTAAATGGCTATTACTACTCACCAAGCCCAGAGATCTCGTCGCCTAGCAGGTCGAGCAGGTCGTGTTCACGGTCCAGGATATTGGACCACCGGTGCGTGGCCTGGCTGTAGGTGCGCTGGACCCGAGACTGCCGATACATGGCCCGGCACACCTTCCCCCACAGCTGCCGACGCTCCCGGAGCCCGTACCCACCAGCGATCCTGCCGCCTGCCGCGATGGTCTTGGGGAGGCGGCGCTGGACATAAAAAATCAGTGCGGCCACCTACTCCGCGCAAAAGATCTCCCGGGCTATGACTTGCTCCCCCCTCAATCTCCCGCATGGGAGCCGGGTACGGGGTGCGGGACCCTTCCCCTTGTCCTTCCAGGCTCCCTTTGCCATGGTCCTGGACAGGAATGGAAATAATAAATAGGAAAGAGAATAGGGAAAAAGTAAATAAAAGAAGAGGTAAAAAAAAGTAGTTTTAAAGTAACGAAAAGTAGAAGAAAACACAAAATATAGATCTAGAAAAATAGAGGGATAGATAATAAGTAAAAAAGATTAAAAAAAACTTCAAACAAACAAAGGATGGCAAAGATTGAAGCTGGATAGAAAAAGCTTGCCCAGAACCATAGCAATGATTGAAAAACAAGATGGCCGCACCCATTGAGGACCGCGTGGATAAGTTCGCGCGATATTTCCCCCGCAAGCACGCAAAAACACGCGTAAACTCGTAATACTCGCCGCACAGAACGCGAGATTGCCAATAGAGACCGGAAATGGAAATACGCAATGCGCACAAGATGGCCGCGCCCATGTACGACCGCATGGGTAACTTTGCGGTCGGTGCGCTGCAAGCGGCCCGCAAATACACAAAAAAACCCACGAACACGCAAAAAAAACGCAAATTCGCACGAATTAGCGCATTTTGCGGATCGCGCATTTGATTTTGCGCAAATTCGCAGACCGCGAATTCGCAAATTTCGCCCACACTTAATATCAAGCCGACAGCCTGTGAGTGTACCTTTAAGGTCTTTTAACATTCTGGACCGGCAAGCAGTTTGGCCAGGGTGCCGGTGCCTTTATTTGTCTGGCCTCGGGTTGATAATCCTGCTGCGCAGTGTTGGCGCATTATGTCTTGAGCAGTTTTATAGATAGCGCGAAATCGACCAGGAGGTATTTTTGCAGCACTACTTTGTGATAAAGAAAGGCACCTATAATGCATACGTAAGGTATTTCCGCTTCTCCCTTATTCTACAAGAAAGACTTTGGTACAGGCGCTAGTATTGAGTCGGATCGACTATTGTAATTGTCTACCAGCATCTGCCAATGAAGAAGTACTAGACAGATTCCAAGTGGTGCAGAACACCGCTGCCAGATTGGTCCTGAACGTTCCGCCCAGGACCCCTTCCAAGCCACTGTTGGTAAAACTTCATTGGTTGTCTGTTCGCCAAAGAATCAAGTTTAAGGTGTGCTGTATAGTCCATAAGGGACTACATGGCCTAGGACCTTCCTATTTAGCAGATAACTGTGTCCCGTATGTCCCCACGTGCTCCCTACGATCTAGCAACCAGTTGCTTTTGAAGGTGCCCAGGATTAAAAAGGCTAGACAGGGAGGTAAAGCTCTGTCCGTGATCGGTCCCACACTCTGGAACGGACATTCACTTCTGCTTAGACAATGCGTGGACCACTCTAGTTTTAGGAATACATTGAAAACCTTCCTGTTTCAATCCTAATTGGATCTGTTAAAACTCTCTATTCTGACTTTGTGTTTCACTAAGAATTATGTGATCTTGTCCTTTCTTGGATCTTTCTGTCCCTCTCTCTTCTTTTTTCTTTACCACATGTGCTTCTGCAGCGCGGAGATACTCCCCTGGGAGTTGATTCAAGCGCTTTACAAACCCGCTAATAATAATAATAATAATAATGATAATAATGTGCCCTCACTGACAATCCCACTGCAGCTCATTTAAATGTTTGAGCTGCTTTGCTGGACTTATAACAAAGATGCTGCTCCTGTTCCCCAGCTTCATATCGTAAGCAAGAGTCCTCATAGCTTTCTTCAAGTCTCACACTGCACTCCTTCCGTGCCCTCGAAGCCAGTAAACAGTTTGGTACATAATTACTGAGAGGAGTGGTGCATAGTTTGCTTGCTCGCCCCCCTCCAAAACAGGACAAACTAGATGGAGCAACACATCTCTGACTGAACAATAAGCATGTCAAAACCTCGAGAAGGAGGATAAAGTTGACTTACAAAATGACAATTAAAATAATGCAAGTGCTAGCAATGACCGTAGGTCTGCTTTTTTAACTGACACTGTTTTCATTGATTGGCGAGTTTGTCCATGTGAGAGGGGGTATGTGTGAATGTTTGTGTATCTGCATAGATGTATGTATATATGAGCATGCCATTCATGGAGGGTTGAATGGATAGTGGAATGCAAGAGTTGTGATGTATTCCTATAGGTTCTGTTTCGATCCCCCTATTCCTGACCCTATTCTGGTTAACAAGTTAACTAGCAGCCAGCCCATGAGGCAGAAAACCCCCATGATGCAGGAACCGTTATCTGATAAAGCCACACTACGGCACAGGAACGTGTTATCTGATTAGGTCATAACGCTTGCCATCTAATTAGACAAGCGATATTCCTCCAGCCCCTGATAAGGCATACGGAGTTCTCAAAACAAATCAAACCTATGTCAACCTGGGAAAAACCCTGCGGCCATTGTTTTGATTTCTTCGAGAACTTCAGCAAAAAAATGTGCTAACGACCAAGTCGTATGACATCCTTATTGACGTATCTATGTCCATCCTTACGTCAATCTCGGCACCTTAAAGGTATAAATATTACCGATATTGCCCTATGCAAACACACACGGTGGTGACGAGGACGGAGCAGCCAGACTTGCCGAAGCCCAGAGCAGAGCAGACCCCGCTGGCGCAGCCCCGCCTTCTTGACGCGCTGAGAACGAGACGCTGCTTTCTCCTGCCGAGAAATCCAGCTCCGGCGCTTCCGGGTGGCCCTCGCAGGCAGCCTGGAATATCGAGACCAGAGACGAGAGATACCATCCCTCAACCATCCTAGACTCCAGGTACAGAACTGAATAACCCCTCGCAGAGAATTCTTTAGTCAGTCACTTGGCAAAACAAACTTAACTTAAACTGTAACTTTCTATTCCCGCCCACGTATTAGGCTTAGGTCAGGTACACGGGGTAGGCGTAGCTAGAAACACCAGTTGAGTACGATTAGTCAAATGTATATGTGTATGTATATATTTTATTCATTTTAAACCATCATATGGCTTAGAAACCATATCAATGTTTTTACAGTATTATTTTATACTTCTGCTTTTAATGTATGCACTTTACTTAACCATAAGTATTGCAATAATATCGATCCATTTCTCTTGTATGAGAAAAGAGACTGATCAATAAATAACATCTTTTATTGAACACGCCCGTCTCTTCCTTTTCTCTACAATCTGATGAGACTAAGAATGCACGTACTGACTGAGTAAAATAAATTGCCTTTTGTTCACACGACTCTAGAGATACACTCTTGATTAGGGGAGAGCAAAGTTGTCATGTGGCGCCGCGGCCAGGGCGACTGACGCTGGAATCTGGGGACCACGGTTCAATCCCCGGCTCCGGCGGCAGGTTAGCCCAGCACCATGTGACTCTGGGCAATAGCTCGCTTAATCTTCCCGACGGCCCCCAGCGCCTAGAGACCCTTACGGGTGATTGTGCGCTTTACAAATGTGGACTTTACTTTACTTTACTTTATGTTCTATGGTTGTCAGAAACTAAATCCCTTCTTGTCTATCCAGGGAGGTTCAACTCCTCCTTGCCTATTCGAGAAAGTTTCTAGTGAACTCTGAGCTAGCTGGCAAACCCAAAACTTTAAGTCTAATATCGACAGTAGTAGACCTAGTTAACGTCTGGTCTAGGCCTATACTATTGAAGGTATTATTCCAATGCGCAGAGCCTATTGGGATAATAGGAACTACACTACATGGCGCCCAACGCGTTTGGAAGGGCGATAAAACTAACGTAAGACATTTAGAGTAACTCAGTCGTGCTTTCTCACTCAGACCCCTTTTTCCCATAATACTCCAAAGACGTCTGGAGTGGGTGAAAGGTCATATCCGCCAGACCTCGCAGGAGGGAACTCCTATGTATGGTTCTTGGTTTAAGTCAACGTTGAAGGATACACTGTTCCAAAATATTGTGCATCTAATCTTTGTTTCCATAAGAAACCTGATCTGCAAACAAACAAAGTAACCATCCTGTCGGTAAAATGGTAGACAGTGATGATGAAAGAGAGGCAGTTAGATTAGCAGCTGAAATAGCAGCAGCTGATACTGCGCTACAAGAAGCAGACCAGGATATAATACTCATCCCGGTCATCAAAAGGAAATCTATAACCTTAAAGCTTATAGAAAACGGACTGACACCTAGAGGTGGCACAGTCATATTCGTAATTGAGGCACACGAATATCGACAGACAGAGGTATACTATTCATGGATAAATTTTCCAGCAGCAAATGCTGTAACAAAGTACTTCCACTATTACAAAATAGAGGAACCTCCTGAAATGTACACTCTTTTCGAGGAGGTGGAAGTACCGCTCAAATTTCAAGAGCACCTGCTCTTATTTGATGGCGCCCTAAAACATAATAATCACATCACCAGGCTCGGTCCTTTAGGTAGACCAGGAGCAACGTGGCCGGTCCTAGCCGGATACACACCACATCCAGACATCGAAAGAATGTCTGCAGCAGATCTTTTAATACAACTAAAACAATTAATAAAAGTACATAGACAATTAGTCCAATATGTGATGCGGACTTCAACAATACAACCAGCAATTAAAATTCCACAGCTGACCCCTCACCAGGGGAACACAAATAAAATTACACCACAGAACATACAGTCCTGCCTAGGTAAAGTACCGGCTAAACAGGAACAAATACCATTCTGGTTAGCACAGAAAATCACCCAAATAGAGGCGGTGTTTCCAGACACCACCCCGTTAGAAAAACACAGGATTCTGACTATCTGTCTTCCAATGGGAATCGCACCACACGTGGAGGACTGTGACACTTGGGGTACAGTGTTTGCTTCCATTTACACAAAAACGCACGGTGTTCCATCCATTTCGGTAATACCAGAGGTGCTAAAACAAATTCAGGATGAATATGGTCCAGAACCCGCTTTAACTCTTGGTATGAAATTACTAAAAGACTTCAAGCAGGTCTCGGATATATTATTAGCCAACATCAAGGGAGAAGCAGCAAACGTGGCGATCCGCCAGAGGTTAAAAGAGACAGATATAGCAGACCAACCAGCTGAAATTGCCAGAATCATAGAAAAATCCTATGAGGAACTAGGTAGAGATAGTTTAGGTGGAATACCAGTAAAACCACAACTGATTGAGAGTCCTGAAAAAATATTTTTTAATAATAATTCATCATCACAGAAAAAGAGCTGGGATGGAAACAAACAATCCAATCCTAAAGAAAAGAAATTCCAGTCCAGAGGAAGGTCTCCTAGGCGAAGAGAAAAATCTCTGAACCAAAGACACAGGTCACCCCAAAGTGACCCCTCTGGGAAAAGATATAACCTTAGAAATAGGGATAATATAAAAAAGCCTGATAGATATCAAGACATTGATACACGTCCCTCTCAATCTTTTCAGACTTCCTCGCAGAAATCGGAAAGAAGAGGACGATCAGAACAAAGAGAAGAGCACGCCAAGTCCAAAGACAAGGAACCTGCTCAGCTAAAAAAGAAATTACAATTTCCAAAAAAGAAGGTAGCCAGCATTAAAATAGTTAACAATGCCGAGAATTCTGAGGACACAACTGAAAAACGGAGAATGGGCTCAGACAGTGCTAGACAGCGCAGCAGAAGTGAGCATAGCTCGCAAAGTCCTTATGAATCATCTGGAGACAGTGGACACGAATGAATATCTTCAAGTGGAAACTGCAGACACCAGAGTTAGCAAACCTCACAAAATATATGAAATAACTTTACATATAGAAGGGGATCAGACTAGAAAAATAAGGGGACTATTTTGGGATAATCTCTCCAAGGGCTATGACATCCTTCTAGCTGAAAAAGACTGGCCACCAGAGTTTGTCAGGGATTGCCCTCATGGCGAAGAAATAATTATGCCTGCCTTCTCAAATTATATCCCAATTCATAAAAAATACACACTTGCTAGAAAGTGGGCAGTAGCTCAAGCTCCTGCTTTATATAAAAATCACGTAGGATGGGATGAGGACTCTCCTCCTCACAAAATCCAGTTAAAATCACAACCTACTGCACAAAGGCAGTACCCAATTAAGCAAGAAGCTAAAAAACAGGTAAAAGAAATCCTAGATCAACTAGAATACCAGGGGGTGATTGAAACTTGCACCTCACAAATGAACAACCCTTTGTTTCCGGTCTCCAAACCAGACAATTCATACCGTCTAGTTTTGGATTACCGACACCTTAACTCATGTTGCAAAACCTTTGCAGTGCAAAACTCGCATAGTGCTGCACTAATGAATAACATAGTGCGCAAAAAATACAAAACAACATTAGACATCTCTAATGGATTCTTTTGTCAAAACATAGCAGCAGAGAGCAGATATTTGTCTGCGTTCTCAATAAATGGCACTCAAAAACAATTCTGTCGGTTAGCCCAGGGGTACAAGAACAGCCCGGGAGTATTCTCAGCGAGAGTAACAGAATTACTACAAACATATGACGACGAAGCATTATCTTATGTCGATGACATTTATTTAACAGATGATGACTTGGATACTCACTTGAAAAGAGTGAACACCATAATACTTGGGTTCGCAGCAGAGGGTTACAAATTCAACTTTAAAAAATCCAGAATTGCCCATCTGACAGTCCTGTTCTTAGGATATGAATTATCAAGTGAAGGCAAAAGCCTGGCTGACAATTTCCTAGAGAAATGTGCGGTACTCCAAGCACCTAGAACACTAAAAAACCTACAGTCAATTCTAGGCTTCCTAAATTTCGGAAGAACATACATTGCAAATTACGCAGAAAGGGTCAAACCCCTTTATGATCTGATAAAACCAGATTTTAAAAGAACCAGTTGGACTCAAATACACACAGAAATTCTGAGATCCTTACAAACAGACATGTTAATTAAAACAAAATTAGAAACACGTGACAACACACGCAATCTTGTGATTCGAGTCATCCCAGGAAGATGCGGATTCACATACCTGACCTCTAATGAGGGAGAAAAGGTACCAATTGCATTCAAATCACACTTGTACACAGAAGCTGAAGAGAAATTCAGCATTAAAGAAAAAATTGTTCATGCAGTTCAAACCGCAATAGCTAGAGAAAAAGATCAAGCTGACGGTAGACGTATCACAGTCAGAACAGCAGAATCAGCCTTTGAGGCATTAACAACACCGTGTAATTTACCAACAACAACATTGAATCCGGAATGGATACAATGGGTGAATTCAATTACAACGGACAAAGTATACTACTACTTTGATCCAGAACTAGAGGAACTAAAAAATCTAGACTATGAAAGAACATTCCCTCTGCCAATCGACATTCTGCCCTTACGACAATACGCTTGTGTAATCTATACAGACGGACATGCTCAACCCTCCGTTTGGGGAGAACAAGCATACAACCCCACATGTGAGATTACAAAAGAAGTGTGGCGAGGAGGTAAACTAAGACCTCTATTAACAAAAACACACTCAGTTGAAACTAATTCAGAACAACAGACTGAAATATTAGCATTGAAAATGGCGCTAGATAATGCGGATCGCGAATTCCCGACACTTATAGTGTCCGATTCATATTACTGCGTCAAATCATATAACAAGGATTTGCAGACATGGATTCAAAACGGTTACAAAGATGACACAGGTGCAACAATAAAGCAAAAACTGCTTTGGGAACAAATAGTTCTGTTACAAAGAGAACTACCAAAGACTCACGTGATACACTCACTGAGTCATCAGCGTGATGGCGTTCACGTTGCAGGGAATTCATTGGCTGAGACAGCCACAGCGGCAGCAACTAAATCGGCTTCCGTAGTTCGAAAAAAGCGTACAGCGAAGTATATTGACGGTGAAACAGTGCTGGCGGTGAAAACGTCATCAAAAGGCGACTGCTCAGCGCTACCGATCAATTATCCACTCAATTATACATACATAATCGATGCAAACTCCGTCCCTTTTGCTCGAATCCCTGGAGTGGGGGATAGAGTGATTCCAAACATGGACAGGAGAAACTTGTTAATCGCAGACGCACATATGGGCGAGGGTCTCAGACACCTCAAACTAAAAGATTCTCTGGAAGAACTACAATCAAGGTACTGGTGGCCAGGCATGAGCCTGCATCATACCCTGTTTGTAAAAAACTGCCCAAACTGCAACAGGAATCGCAGTGGTGAGAGAAACGGTGTAAAAAATCAACAGTAAAAAGCAAGGCTTGCGATTAACATATACAGGCTAGTTTCCACTTATAATGTAGATCACCAGCACTCGGCTGACGTCTGGACTGCTATACAAAGATTTGCGAGTCTAAATGGCATATACGCTAAGAGCATGCTACGTTTGACCATTGTTTTCACTCTAGCCCTCCAGCCTGATGGGAAACATGGCCAAATGAGCATAGCACAGCGGGAATCTTCTCACTTCCTTCCTGAGGGATACGGGATGGTGTAAAGAAAAAACCAAGGCATAAAGCAATCTATAACGGAAAGGATATTAGGTTCGGGAGCTGGGTGGGTCAAACATCTAATAAGTGTCCAACGTAGTCTAAATAACTTGCCAAGAAATTCTCTGAAGGGATTCAGTCCGTACGAATTATTATTTGGAACTAGGATGTTAATCTCTGACCTTGACAGTCAAACTTCAGTGGTGAAGGAAAAAAGCTTTGATATCAAAGACCGTTTGGCTATTTTGCAGGACTTAAACGAAACAAGAAAAGACCTGAGCCCCTTGCGGCTCTTTTGCTCCCTCGTTGCGTGACTTTTGTGACGCAGTGGCAGCGCAAAAGAGGCGCCATGGTGCGGGGTATATTAACAACGTGACACATCTGGGAGATGCATCACGTTGTAAAGCTCTGCACCATCAGGGGGCGTTCTGGCACAAGGGAGGGCGTTCCTGCGCAGGAACGCCTCCTAAAAGTGGTTGAGTGAAATCTACAAGATTTCACTCAGTCACTTTTAGGCCAATGCTGCGTCAAAACCCTGCGCCTGCTTGAAGCCGACGTACGGCTTGACGCAGCATTGGGGAGATAGGGCACCCCAGAGCATTGCTGGAGCTGCGTCGTGCTTGCGACACAACTCCAGCAATGCGCCGCCTTTACGGCACAGATGCGTGACGCATCTGTGTCATTTTGCCCCATGGTGCGCCGCATTGTAAATGCGGCGCACCATGGGTGGTGGAGGCATGGCGCACAATTACTGGTGCATCCCTGCTAATTTGCAGGGATGTGCCAGTAATTGTAAATCTGCCCCTTAGTGTCTAGCATTACGCAGTTCTGTAAAGTACACTCATACATAATCACTCAGGCCAATGAAATGAGCACACAATCGAAAACAAGTAAGCATAGTAGCACCGCCACTGAGCAGGCGAGCAGTGCACCTGCAATGCAATCACAGAAGATTTTGAAACATAATTTACCTACAATGTAATCGGCAGCATTATTGCTCTTCGGAAAAAACAAGCATTTGCAATATGATAACACAGAGCAGGAGAAAACAGAGTAGTGATTAAATGGCTATTACTACTCACCAAGCCCAGAGATCTCGTCGCCTAGCAGGTCGAGCAGGTCGTGTTCACGGTCCAGGATATTGGACCACCGGTGCGTGGCCTGGCTGTAGGTGCGCTGGACCCGAGACTGCCGATACATGGCCCGGCACACCTTCCCCCACAGCTGCCGATGCTCCCGGAGCCCGTACCCACCAGCGATCCTGCCGCCTGCCGCGATGGTCTTGGGGAGGCGGCGCTGGACATAAAAAATCAGTGCGGCCACCTACTCCGCGCAAAAGATCTCCCGGGCTATGACTTGCTCCCCCCTCAATCTCCCGCATGGGAGCCGGGTACGGGGTGCGGGACCCTTCCCCTTGTCCTTCCAGGCTCCCTTTGCCATGGTCCTGGACAGGAATGGAAATAATAAATAGGAAAGAGAATAGGGAAAAAGTAAATAAAAGAAGAGGTAAAAAAAAGTAGTTTTAAAGTAACGAAAAGTAGAAGAAAACACAAAATATAGATCTAGAAAAATAGAGGGATAGATAATAAGTAAAAAAGATTAAAAAAAACTTCAAACAAACAAAGGATGGCAAAGATTGAAGCTGGATAGAAAAAGCTTGCCCAGAACCATAGCAATGATTGAAAAACAAGATGGCCGCACCCATTGAGGACCGCGTGGATAAGTTTGCGCGATATTTCCCCCGCAAGCACGCAAAAACACGCGTAAACTCGTAATACTTGCCGCACAGAACGCGAGATTGCCAATAGAGACCGGAAATGGAAATACGCAATGCGCACAAGATGGCCGCGCCCATGTACGACCACATGGGTAACTTTGCGGTCGGTGTGCTGCAAGCGGCCCGCGAATACACAAAAAAACCAGCGAACACGCAAAAAAATACGCAAATTCGCACGAATTAGCGCATTTTGCGGATCGCGAATTTGATTTTGCGCAAATTCGCAGACCGCGAATTCGCAAATTTCGCCCACACTTAATATCAAGCCGACAGCCTGTGAGTGTACCTTTAAGGTCTTTTAACATTCTGGACCGGCAAGCAGTTTGGCCAGGGTGCCGGTGCCTTTATTTGTCTGGCCTCGGGTTGATAATCCTGCTGCGCAGTGTTGGCGCATTATGTCTTGAGCAGTTTTATAGATAGCGCGAAATCGACCAGGAGGTATTTTTGCAGCACTACTTTGTGATAAAGAAAGGCACCTGTAATGCATACGTAAGGTATTTCCGCTTCTCCCTTATTCTACGAGAAAGACTTTGGTACAGGCGCTAGTATTGAGTCGGATCGACTATTGTAATTGTCTACCAGCATCTGCCAATGAAGAAGTACTAGACAGATTCCAAGTGGTGCAGAACACCGCTGCCAGATTGGTCCTGAACGTTCCGCCCAGGACCCCTTCCAAGCCACTGTTGGTAAAACTTCATTGGTTGTCTGTTCGCCAAAGAATCAAGTTTAAGGTGTGCTGTATAGTCCATAAGGGACTACATGGCCTAGGACCTTCCTATTTAGCAGATAACTGTGTCCCGTATGTCCCCACGTGCTCCCTACGATCTAGCAACCAGTTGCTTTTGAAGGTGCCCAGGATTAAAAAGGCTAGACAGGGAGGTAAAGCTCTGTCCGTGATCGGTCCCACACTCTGGAACGGACTTTCACTTCTGCTTAGACAATGCGTGGACCACTCTAGTTTTAGGAATACATTGAAAACCTTCCTGTTTCAATCCTAATTGGATCTGTTAAAACTCTCTATTCTGACTTTGTGTTTCACTAAGAATTATGTGATCTTGTCCTTTCTTGGATCTTTCTGTCCCTCTCTCTTCTTTTTTCTTTACCACATGTGCTTCTGCAGCACGGAGATACTCCCCTGGGAGTTGATTCAAGCGCTTTACAAACCCGCTAATAATAATAATAATAATAATAATGATAATAATGTGCCCTCACTGACAATCCCACTGCAGCTCATTTAAATGTTTGAGCTGCTTTGCTGGACTTATAACAAAGATGCTGCTCCTGTTCCCCAGCTTCATATCGTAAGCAAGAGTCCTCATAGCTTTCTTCAAGTCTCACACTGCACTCCTTCCGTGCCCTCGAAGCCAGTAAACAGTTTGGTACATAATTACTGAGAGGAGTGGTGCATAGTTTGCTTGCTCGCCCCCCTCCAAAACAGGACGAACTAGATGAAGCAACACATCTCTGACTGAACAATAAGCATGTCAAAACCTTGAGAAGGAGGATAAAGTTGACTTACAAAATGACAATTAAAATAATGCAAGTGCTAGCAATGACCGTAGGTCTGCTTTTTTAACTGACACTGTTTTCATTGATTGTCGAGTTTGTCCATGTGAGAGGGGGTATGTGTGAATGTTTGTGTATCTGCATAGATGTATGTATATATGAGCATGCCATTCATGGAGGGTTGAATGGATAGTGGAATGCAAGAGTTGTGATGTATTCCTATAGGTTCTGTTTCGATCCCCCTATTCCTGACCCTATTCTGGTTAACAAGTTAACTAGCAGCCAGCCCATGAGGCAGAAAACCCCCATGATGCAGGAACCGTTATCTGATAAAGCCACACTACGGCACAGGAACGTGTTATCTGATTAGGTCATAACGCTTGCCATCTAATTAGACAAGCGATATTCCTCCAGCCCCTGATAAGGCATACGGAGTTCTCAAAACAAATCAAACCTATGTCAACCTGGGAAAAACCCTGCGGCCATTGTTTTGATTTCTTCGAGAACTTCAGCAAAAGAATGTGCTAACGACCAAGTCGTATGACATCCTTATTGACGTATCTATGTCCATCCTTACGTCAATTTCGGCACCTTAAAGGTATAAATATTACCGATATTGCCCTATGCAAACACACGCGGTGGTGACGAGGACGGAGCAGCCAGACTTGCCGAAGCCCAGAGCAGAGCAGACCCCGCTGGCGCAGCCCCGCCTTCTTGATGCGCTGAGAACGAGACGCTGCTTTCTCCTGCCGAGAAATCCAGCTCCGGCGCTTCCGGGTGGCCCTCGCAGGCAGCCTGGAATATCGAGACCAGAGACGAGAGATACCATCCCTCAACCATCCTAGACTCCAGGTACAGAACTGAATAACCCCTCGCAGAGAATTCTTTAGTCAGTCACTTGGCAAAACAAACTTAACTTAAACTGTAACTTTCTATTCCCGCCCACGTATTAGGCTTAGGTCAGGTACACGGGGTAGGCGTAGCTAGAAACACCAGTTGAGTACGATTAGTCAAATGTATATGTGTATGTATATATTTTATTCATTTTAAACCATCATATGGCTTAGAAACCATATCAATGTTTTTACAGTATTATTTTATACTTCTGCTTTTAATGTATGCCCTTTACTTAACCATAAGTATTGCAATAATATCGATCCATTTATCTTGTATGAGAACAGAGACTGATCAATAAATAACATCTTTTATTGAACACGCCCGTCTCTTCCTTTTCTCTACAATCTGATGAGACTAAGAATGCACGTACTGACTGAGTAAAATAAATTGCCTTTTGTTCACACGACTCTAGAGATACACTCTTGATTAGGGGAGAGCAAAGTTGTCATGTGGCGCCGCGGCCAGGGCGACTGACGCTGGAATCTGGGGACCACGGTTCAATCCCCGGCTCCGGCGGCAGGTTAGCCCAGCACCATGTGACTCTGGGCAATAGCTCGCTTAATCTTCCCGACGGCCCCCAGCGCCTAGAGACCCTTACGGGTGATTGTGCGCTTTACAAATGTGGACTTTACTTTACTTTACTTTATGTTCTATGGTTGTCAGAAACTAAATCCCTTCTTGTCTATCCAGGGAGGTTCAACTCCTCCTTGCCTATTCGAGAAAGTTTCTAGTGAACTCTGAGCTAGCTGGCAAACCCAAAACTTTAAGTCTAATATAGACAGTAGTAGACCTAGTTAACGTCTGGTCTAGGCCTATACTATTGAAGGTATTATTCCAATGCGCAGAGCCTATTGGGATAATAGGAACTACACTACATGGCGCCCAACGCGTTTGGAAGGGCGATAAAACTAACGTAATACATTTAGAGTAACTCAGTCGTGCTTTCTCACTCAGACCCCTTTTTCCCATAATACTCCAAAGACGTCTGGAGTGGGTGAAAGGTCATATCCGCCAGACCTCGCAGGAGGGAACTCCTATGTATGGTTCTTGGTTTAAGTCAATGCTGTAACAAAGTACTTCCACTATTACAAAATAGAGGAACCTCCTGAAATGTACACTCCTTTCGAGGAGGTGGAAGTACCACTCAAATTTCAAGAGCACCTGCTCTTATTTGATGGCGCCCTAAAACATAATAATCACATCACCAGGCTCGGTCCTTTAGGTAGACCAGGAGCAACGTGGCCGGTCCTAGCCGGATACACACCACATCCAGACATCGAAAGAATGTCTGCAGCAGATCTTTTAATACAACTAAAACAATTAATAAAAGTACATAGACAATTAGTCCAATATGTGATGCGGACTTCAACAATACAACCAGCAATTAAAATTCCACAGCTGACCCCTCACCAGGGGAACACAAATAAAATTACACCACAGAACATACAGTCCTGCCTAGGTAAAGTACCGGCTAAACAGGAACAAATACCATTCTGGTTAGCACAGAAAATCACCCAAATAGAGGCGGTGTTTCCAGACACCACCCCGTTAGAAAAACACAGGATTCTGACTATCTGTCTTCCAATGGGAATCGCACCACACGTGGAGGACTGTGACACTTGGGGTACAGTGTTTGCTTCCATTTACACAAAAACGCACGGTGTTCCATCCATTTCGGTAATACCAGAGGTGCTAAAACAAATTCAGGATGAATATGGTCCAGAACCCGCTTTAACTCTTGGTATGAAATTACTAAAAGACTTCAAGCAGGTCTCGGATATATTATTAGCCAACATCAAGGGAGAAGCAGCAAACGTGGCGATCCGCCAGAGGTTAAAAGAGACAGATATAGCAGACCAACCAGCTGAAATTGCCAGAATCATAGAAAAATCCTATGAGGAACTAGGCAGAGATAGTTTAGGTGGAATACCAGTAAAACCACAACTGATTGAGAGTCCTGAAAAAATATTTTTTAATAATAATTCATCATCACAGAAAAAGAGCTGGGATGGAAACAAACAATCCAATCCTAAAGAAAAGAAATTCCAGTCCAGAGGAAGGTCTCCTAGGCGAAGAGAAAAATCTCCGAACCAAAGACACAGGTCACCCCAAAGTGACCCCTCTGGGAAAAGATATAACCTTAGAAATAGGGATAATATAAAAAAGCCTGATAGATATCAAGACATTGATACACGTCCTTCTCAATCTTTTCAGACTTCCTCGCAGAAATCGGAAAGAAGAGGACGATCAGAACAAAGAGAAGAGCACGCCAAGTCCAAAGACAAGGAACCTGCTCAGCTAAAAAAGAAATTACAATTTCCAAAAAAGAAGGTAGCCAGCATTAAAATAGTTAACAATGCCGAGAATTCTGAGGACACAACTGAAAAACGGAGAATGGGCTCAGACAGTGCTAGACAGCGCAGCAGAAGTGAGCATAGCTCGCAAAGTCCTTATGAATCATCTGGAGACAGTGGACACGAATGAATATCTTCAAGTGGAAATTGCAGACACCAGAGTTAGCAAACCTCACAAAATATATGAAATAACTTTACGTATAGAAGGGGATAAGACTAGAAAAATAAGGGGACTATTTTGGGATAATCTCTCCAAGGGCTATGACATCCTTCTAGCTGAAAAAGACTGGCCACCAGAGTTTGTCAGGGATTGCCCTCATGGCGAAGAAATAATTATGCCTGCCTTCTCAAATTATATCCCAATTCATAAAAAATACACACTTGCTAGAAAGTGGGCAGTAGCTCAAGCTCCTGCTTTATATAAAAATCACGTAGGATGGGATGAGGACTCTCCTCCTCACAAAATCCAGTTAAAATCACAACCTACTGCACAAAGGCATTACCCAATTAAGCAAGAAGCTAAAAAACAGGTAAAAGAAATCCTAGATCAACTAGAATACCAGGGGGTGATTGAAACTTGCACCTCACAAATGAACAACCCTTTGTTTCCGGTCTCCAAACCAGACAATTCATACCGTCTAGTTTTGGATTACCGACACCTTAACTCATGTTGCAAAACCTTTGCAGTGCAAAACTCGCATAGTGCTGCACTAATGAATAACATAGTGCGCAAAAAATACAAAACAACATTAGACATCTCTAATGGATTCTTTTGTCAAAACATAGCACCAGAGAGCAGATATTTGTCTGCGTTCTCAATAAATGGCACTCAAAAACAATTCTGTCGGTTAGCCCAGGGGTACAAGAACAGCCCGGGAGTATTCTCAGCGAGAGTAACAGAATTACTACAAACATATGACGACGAAGCATTATCTTATGTCGATGACATTTATTTAATAGATGATGACTTGGATACTCACTTGAAAAGAGTGAACACCATAATACTTGGGTTCGCAGCAGAGGGTTATAAATTCAACTTTAAAAAATCCAGAATTGCCCATCTGACAGTCCTGTTCTTAGGATATGAATTATCAAGTGAAGGCAAAAGCCTGGCTGACAATTTCCTAGAGAAATGTGCGGTACTCCAAGCACCTAGAACACTAAAAAACCTACAGTCAATTCTAGGCTTCCTAAATTTCGGAAGAACATACATTGCAAATTACGCAGAAAGGGTCAAACCCCTTTATGATCTGATAAAACCAGATTTTAAAAGAACCAGTTGGACTCAAATACACACAGAAATTCTGAGATCCTTACAAACAGACATGTTAATTAAAACAAAATTAGAAACACGTGACAACACACGCAATCTTGTGATTCGAGTCATCCCAGGAAGATGCGGATTCACATACCTGACCTCTAATGAGGGAGAAAAGGTACCAATTGCATTCAAATCACACTTGTACACAGAAGCTGAAAAGAAATTCAGCATTAAAGAAAAAATTGTTCATGCAGTTCAAACCGCAATAGCTAGAGAAAAAGATCAAGCTGACGGTAGACGTATCACAGTCAGAACAGCAGAATCAGCCTTTGAGGCATTAACAACACCGTGTAATTTACCAACAACAACATTGAATCCGGAATGGATACAATGGGTGAATTCAATTACAACGGACAAAGTATACTACTACTTTGATCCAGAACTAGAGGAACTAAAAAATCTAGACTATGAAAGAACATTCCCTCTGCCAATCGACATTCTGCCCTTACGACAATACGCTTGTGTAATCTATACAGACGGACATGCTCAACCCTCCGTTTGGGGAGAACAAGCATACAACCCCACATGTGAGATTACAAAAGAAGTGTGGCGAGGAGGTAAACTAAGACCTCTATTAACAAAAACACACTCAGTTGAAACTAATTCAGAACAACAGACTGAAATATTAGCATTGAAAATGGCGCTAGATAATGCGGATCGCGAATTCCCGACACTTATAGTGTCCGATTCATATTACTGCGTCAAATCATATAACAAGGATTTGCAGACATGGATTCAAAACGGTTACAAAGATGACATAGGTGCAACAATAAAGCAAAAACTGCTTTGGGAACAAATAGTTCTGTTACAAAGAGAACTACCAAAGACTCACGTGATACACTCACTGAGTCATCAGCGTGATGGCGTTCACGTTGCAGGGAATTCATTGGCTGAGACAGCCACAGCGGCAGCAACTAAATCGGCTTCCGTAGTTCGAAAAAAGCGTACAGCGAAGTATATTGACGGTGAAACAGTGCTGGCGGTGAAAACGTCATCAAAAGGTGACTGCTCAGCGCTACCGATCAATTATCCACTCAATTATACATACATAATCGATGCAAACTCCGTCCCTTTTGCTCGAATCCCTGGAGTGGGGGATAGAGTGATTCCAAACATGGACAGGAGAAACTTGTTAATCGCAGACGCACATATGGGCGAGGGTCTCAGACACCTCAAACTAAAAGATTCTCTGGAAGAACTACAATCAAGGTACTGGTGGCCAGGCATGAGCCTGCATTATACCCTGTTTGTAAAAAACTGCCCAAACTGCAACAGGAATCGCAATGGTGAGAGAAACGGTGTAATACCGTGTCGTTTCACTCCAGAAAAAATCAACAGTAAAAAGCAAGGCTTGCGATTAACATATACAGGCTAGTTTCCACTTATAATGTAGATCACCAGCACTCGGCTGATGTCTGGACTGTTATACAAAGATTTGCGAGTCTAAATGGCATATACGCTAAGAGCATGCTACGTTTGACCATTGTTTTCACTCTAGCCCTCCAGCCTGATGGGAAACATGGCCAAATGAGCATAGCACAGCGGGAATCTTCTCACTTCCTTCCTGAGGGATACGGGATGGTGTAAAGAAAAAAACAAGGCATAAAGCAATCTATAACGGAAAGGATATTAGGTTCGGGAGCTGGGTGGGTCAAACATCTAATAAGTGTCCAACGTAGTCTAAATAACTTGCCAAGAAATTCTCTGAAGGGATTCAGTCCGTACGAATTATTATTTGGAACTAGGATGTTAATCTCTGACCTTGACAGTCAAACTTCAGTGGTGAAGGAAAAAAGCTTTGATATCAAAGACCGTTTGGCTATTTTGCAGGACTTAAACGAAACAAGAAAAGACCTGAGCAACATAAAGTTGAAACAACAGCCAACAACCACTGAAGAACCACCACCTGTCCCAGCAAGACATGTCTAGATTCCACAAGTCGGGGATCTAGTCAGAGAAAAGATCGCGGTAAAGAAGGAATTTGGGCCTTCTTACAGAAAAGCAGTTCCTGTCTTGTCTGTCAACGGGACAAGATCAGTTGTACTACCGCCGCTTGCTGGTAAAAAAAGGAGAACCGAGTTGTATCCATCGACCTGGTAAAACCACAATCATGTGGCCGATAACAAATAGTAGGCCAAGTGGACTCCCAATAAGTAGCAGAACACCAAGGTTTGCTACCAGTACAGAGGTCCTAACAAAGAGGCTAATCACATTCGAAACGCCTACAGAAGAACAACAAGGACTATGCAACAATGCAATGGAACTTAAACCTCTGAAAACCCAAATAAAAACATTTAGCAGAGACACACCAATCAATCAATCAGGAGTTTGTTAAAGCGCGACTACTCACCCGTAAGGGTCTCAAGGCGCTAGGGGTGGGGGGGTTGGGGGGGTGCAGGTTCCATTCCATCAAGGAGGGGGTCTGTCGAAGAGCCAGGTTTTGAGGTTTCTTGCGAAGATGGGGAGCGATGTTGTCTGTCTGAGGTGGAGCGGAAGGGCGTTCCATGCTTTGGCCGCGAGGAAGGAGAAGGAGCGGCCTCCCGATCTGGTCTTTCTGGTGCGGGGGACCACAGCGTAGGAAAGCTGGGCTGATCGTAGGGTCCTTTGGGGTGCGTGGAATTTGAGTCGGCTGTTCAGGTATGCTGGTCCGGTGCCGTGGAGGGCCTTGTGTGCGTGGGTGAGCATCTTAAAGGTGATTCTCGCCTCGACGGGGAGCCAGTGGAGTGTGCGCAGGTGCTGGGAGATGTGGCAGTGTTTTGGCAGGTTGAGGACCAGTCTTGCGGCGGCGTTCTGGATGTTCTGTAGCTTGCGGATGAGGTTTTTGTTTATTCCGGTGTAGAGTTCGTTGCCGTAGTCGAGTCTGCTGGTGACCAGGGCGTGAGTGACTGTCTTTCGGTGTTCGAGGGGGATCCATTTGAAGGTCTTACGAAGGAGGCGGAGGGTGTGGAAGCAGGAAGATGAGACAGAGTTGATCTGGCGGTCCATTTTGAGCTCGGAGTCCAGGATGATTCCCAGGTTGCGTGCGTGGTCTGTGGGGGTTGGCGGGTTTCCGAGGGCGGTGGGCCACCAGGTGTCACTCCAGGCGTCGGGGTTTGGGCCCATGATGAGTACTTCTGTTTTGTTGGTGTTTAGTTGTAGGCAGCTGTTTTTCATCCATTTGGCGACGGCTTCCATGCCTTCTCGAAAGTTGCGTCTGGCGGTGTTGGGCTCGTTGGATAGGGAGAGGATGAGCTGGGTGTCGTATGCATATGACACGATGTTGAGTCCGTAGGTTCTGACGATGGGGGCAAGTGGAGCCATGTAGACGTTGAAGAGCGTCGGGCTGAGGGAGGAGCCCTGGGGGACTCCGCAGGTGATAGGTGTGGGGTCCGAGAGGAAAGGGGGGAGTCTGACCCGCTGCGTCCTGCTGGAGAGGAAGGAGCAGATCCAGTCGAGGGCCTTGTCCTGGATTCCTGCATCGTAGAGTCTGCGTATTAGGGTGCGGTGGGAGACTGTGTCGAACACCGCTGATAGGTCGAGGAGGATGAGGGCTACTGTTTCTCCTTTGTCCAGTAAGGTGCGGATGTCGTCTGTTGCGGCGAGGAGGGCGGTTTCCGTACTGTGGTTTTTTCTGAAGCCGGATTGGGAGGAGTCGAGGATGTTATGTTCTTCAATGAATGTGGCGAGTTGGCTGTTGATGGCTTTCTCGATGACTTTCGCTGGGAACGGGAGCAGGGAGATGGGTCTGTAGTTTTTGAGGTCGGTGGGGTCCGCTGAGGGTTTCTTTAGGAGGGGGTTGACCTCGGCGTGTTTCCAGTCGTCAGGGAATGAGGCGGTCGCCAGCGAGCGGTTGATGGTTTGGCGGAGCATGGGTGCGATGGTGTTGGCGGCTCTGTTGAAGATGTGGTGGGGGCAGGGGTCCGTGGGGGCCCCTGAGTGGATTGACTTCATTGCCTTCAGTGTGTCTTCGGTGGTGAGTGCTGTCCAGTCATCAATCGCTGGTTTCCGGGTGTCGGGGGTGATTGGTGAGGGTTCAGTGTGTTGGTTGTCTTCGTCGAAGTTGTCGTAGATGCTCTTGATTTTGTGGTGGAAAAAGATGCTGAGTTTGTCGCAGAGGTCTTGTGAGGGAGGGATGTCGGTAGACTCGCTGGTGGGTTGGGCGAACTCCTTGATGATGCTGAAGAGTTCTTTGCTGTTGTGTGCGTGGGTGGAGATTCTGTCTTCAATCGCTTTTTTCCTCGTTTCTCTGATGAGTTGATGGTGGGCGTTGGTGGCGGCTCTGAAGTTGTTGTGGGCTTCTGTGGATTTGGTGTTTCTCCAGGCCTTTTCGAGGCGGCGGCATGTGCGCCTGGACTCTCGAAGTTCGGTGGTAAACCATCTGGCTTTCTTGGCACGGGTATTGTTGTTTTTCTTGAGGGGGGCTATGGTGTTGTTGCTGTCCGAGATCCATCTATGCAGGGTTCGGGCTGCGGTGTTGGGGTCGTCGTTTTCCGCGATGGTTGTGGTGGAGTTGTTGAGTGAGGAGGTGAGCTGGTCATCGTTGATTTTGGTCCAGTTTCTTTGTGGAAGCAGGTGCTGGTGTCTGTGGATGGTGGGTGTTCTGAAGGTGAAGTGGACGCAACGATGGTCGGTCCATGGGAGTTCGGTGGTGTGGCTGAAGGTGATGGAGTTTCCTGTAGTGAAGAGGGGGTCGAGGGTGTGTCCTGCTGAGTGCGTGGGCTCGGTCACGATCTGGCGGAGTCCAATGTTGTGGAGGTTGTCCAGGAGGGATGTGGTGTTGGGGTCCAGTTGATTGTCGAGGTGGAAGTTGAGGTCTCCCAGCAGGGTGTAGTTGGTGGATGCGATGGCCTGAAGGGAGATAATGTCCGTAATGGAGTTGGCGAAGGGTCTGCGGGGTCCAGGAGGTCGGTAGATGAGGGTTCCTCGGAGGGCGGCGGTGGGGCTGGCCAGTATCTTGAAGTGAAGGTGTTCCATCAGTTCTGTGGACTCGTCAGAGAGTGTGCTCAGGCGGAGGCTGGATTTGTGGATGATGGCGATTCCTCCTCCTGGGTGGATGGGGCGGTCCTTCCTGGAGATCTTGTATCCTTGGGGGATGGCGATGGCGATGTCCGGTCTCGAGGTGGTGTTGGTCCAGGTTCCGGTGAAGAATGCTACGTCTGGGGTTGTGCTGTCGAGGAGGTCCCAGATTTCTGTGGCGTGTTTGTGGAGGGATCGGACGTTGAGGAGGATGCATTGCAGGGTCTTCGGTTCGGTTGTGTTCTTGTGGGCGGGTTGTGCTGGATCCGTGTTCTTGGCGGTGCTGCAGGTGTGCCGGCAGCGGTGACAGCTGAAGGGTCCACCAACCTATAATGAAGTAACAAACGAATATGCAAGAAACAGTGATCCTGAAGCAATTGGAACAATTGACAGAACTGCATCCGGCTACTTCATAAACTTCGATGATTCCTCTGAAGGTTTCACTGAATCAAAGACACAGCCATCAACAAAAACCTTTAAAGATAAAGTTAAAGTACTTTTGAAACAACTGAAAGAAACATATCTAATTTCTCCATGGATTGAATTCTGGGTGGGTTTTGGTGCATTTATCCTCATACTTTGGCTCATCATGATACTAACATTGGGACGCTTCATTGAGGGAAAATATGCCAAAATGGACACAGCAAGTCAGAAAATCAACTTGATCCTCAAACCACACACATCTTCACACGTCGAGAAAAGAGAACTTTCTTCAGTCAACTTCACAGCCAATCCTATACCGGGTGAGGTAGCATGGGACAACACTGACTACGAAATTTATGGTCCGGTTGAAATCCTGAAATATCCACACCAAATTAAGATCTCATTGAGTGACTTTGTAAAACCAAGCTCATTTGCTGATGATTGGGACTTCGAAAGTATAAATAATATGATGTCTGACCTAGTAATGTCTGCTAAATTTACCAAACATGATTATTTGCAGGGTTCAACAAATTATGATAGTATGTATTGTTACAACCACTATGGTAACCATTTTTTACATAGATCTGCACAACCTAGAAATGTTTTAAATTATAATCAATGGGAACATTGTGCAACCCCTCCAAAAGGAAGCTCAAGAACCTTTTATGACAAATATCCATATTTTTCAGGTTTTAACACAAGTAATGCTGAAACATTTTATTTCAAATTGTCAAATAAGACAGGGACAAAGAACATGATAACAAACACGAAATTGATATATTCAGACTCATTCTTTGAAAAAATGAATACTTTTGGTTTTGATTACTGGGACAAACATGTTGAAGTGAAAAGTGTTTGGGGTACAAAAGAATGGCAAGTACAGGGTATAGAATCTTTGTTTAGAGCCTGCATGATCCCAGAACAAATTATATTTTTAAATGACACTGTTCAACAAACCACCTGTCTTGGCCTAGCCAAAATCAAAGACTTAAATAAACCGTCTATTCCAAAACCAACAATGAACAGCAATAGCTCTACAGATGAAGAGATAGACGTAAATTATGTATTAAACAAAAACAGAACACATCCAGATTGGGAAAAATGGTTGACCTGGCCCACAGATACTAATAACTGTCAAGACAGATTCCTGAACAAAACACAGGGGTTCAAAATGACCAGGCCAGACCCTAGATATCCTCAAAGACAACACCCAGGGATAATAACCACCTACAGTGTGGGCAAATTATGCCTTCAATGGCTACAAACTTCCACACTGGCAGAAATTAAGCAACACCTAACTTTACTGACTGATGGTGCTGACTTGCGTGATTTCACTATGGGACCACGCAAACAGCGTCAAAAACGTTTCATAGCAGCCTCTGTATATGCAGCATACAATGAGGCCTGGAAGGTTACTCAAATTGAGACAGCAGAAAGGATACGGGAAATTGACCGTATTAATTTGGAAAAATCACTTTCTGTAGTGGACAATGGGTTAATGACTCTGTCCTCCAGAATTTTTTCTCTGGACAGCATTGTGTCTTCAGCAATCGACATATTATCACAAGACTTACTGTTATTACAACACGGTCAGTCTCAATTGCGTTCTATTGTACAGCTTGGCTGGACGTTACAAAATCTGCTGTAGTGTAGTTCCTATCATCCCAATAGGCTCTGCGCATTGGAATAATACCTACAGCAGTAAAGGCCTAGGCCAGACGTTAACTAGGTCTACTACTGTCGATACTAGACTTAAAGTTTTGGGTTTTGCCAGCTAGCTCAGAGTTCACTAGAAACTTTCTCGAATGTTCAGGAAGGACTTAACTTCCCTGATTAGACAAGAAGGGATTTAGTTTCTGACAACCATAGAACATGACAACTTTGCTCTCCCCTAATCAAGAGTATATCTCGAGAGTCGTGTGAACAAAAGGCAATTTATTTTACTCAGTCAGTACGTGCATTCTTAGTCTCATCAGATTGTAGAGAAAAGGAAGAGACGGGCGTGTTCAATAAAAAGGTGTTATTTATTGATCAGTCTCTTTTCTCATACAAGAGAAATGGATCGATATTATTGCAATACTTATAGCTAAGTAAAGTGCATACATTAAAAGCAATAGTATAAAATAATACTGTAAAAACATTGATATGGTTTCTAAGCCATAAGATGTTTTAAAATGAATAAAATATATTACATACAGATATACATTTGACTAAACGTACTCAACTGGTGTTTCTAAATACGCCTACCCCGTGTACCTGACCTAAGCCTAATACGTGGGCGGGAATAGAAAGTTACAGGTTAAGTTAAGTTTGTTTTTGCCAAATGAATAACTAAAGAATTCTCTGTGAGGGGTTATTCAGTTCTGTACCTGGAATCTAGGTTGAATGAGGGATGGTATCTCTCTCTCTGGTCTCGATATTCCAGGTTGCCTGCGAGGGCTACCCGGAAGCGCCGGTGCTGGATCTCTCGGCAGGAGAAATCAGCGCGTCTCGTTCTCAGCGCGTCAGGAAGGCGGGGCTGTGCCAGCGGGGTCTGCTCTGCTCTGGGCTTCGGCAAGTATGGCTGCTCCGTCTCGTCACCACCGCGTGTGTTTGCATAGGGCAATATCGGTAATATTTATACCTTTAAGGTGCCGAGATTGACGTAAGGATGGACATAGATACGTCAATAAGGATGTCATACGACTTGCTCGTTAGCACATTCTTTTGCTGAAGTTCTCGGTGAAATCAAAACAATGGCCGCAGGGTTTTGCCCAGGTTGTCATAGGTTTGATTTGTTATGAGAACTCCGTATGCCTTATCAGGGGCTGGAGGAATATCGCTTGTCTAATTAGATGGCAAGCGTTATGACCTAATCAGATAACACGTTCCTGTGCCGTAGTGTGACTGCGTCAGATAACGGTATCTGCATCATGCGGGTTTTCTGCCTCATGGGCTGACTGTTAGTTAACTTGTTGGTTTGTTTAACCAGAATAGGGTCAGGAATAGGGGGATCGATTCAGAACCTATAGGAATACATCACACCCACTCCACGCTAACTATGGTCATATTTACTAATCTATGCATAGTAAAACATAGTACAACATACTATAGAGTATTGTGTATACCTTACCACCCCAAAGTACATAAATGCATTTTGAAATTTTCAAATATACGGAAAAGTTGCAATCATATGTATTGTATGCACTCAAGCTGTATAATAATGCTAAGTTAATCACGCATTTGTATACATTATTGCTATTTGGTATATGAGAATTTACACATGAAATGGCTCTTAATACAGAAAAAAAGTTCGAGACCATTCCATCACAGAATAAAATATTTAAAATATTTATGAACATACCAGCGGGCAGCTAATGTCTTTAAGCTATGTCTATAAGCTATCTAAAATTTAGAAACCTTAGTTCTTTAAGAATAGCTCTTACTTTAAGCAGAAGATAGTGTCCCGAAAAATATGAAAAAATATTTTGGGGCTGCTGAAAAATTGCTGTCCGTGAACTGGAGGGAAAATTGTTCATGTGACTTTATTTTTAAAGTTGAAGGCCGAATTCAGGGAACGCCGTGTGCGAGCTTGTTCAAAAGTCTCTATTTCTGCTCTGGTGAGAACATCATATCATTTAGGCTTTCGAAAAAACTGTCAACAGCTTCCTGGGAAAGTTCCACTAACTCGGAAATAGGTGTAATCATGCATTCGTGCGCATGATTGTTTCCATTGACATTCTGATTTGCATTGCTGACAGAAGGTCGTACCTGGTCGATGCTGCTTTCATCTTGAACTTCACTACCCATCAATCGTAGTGGTGAAGCTTCCACGAATGCCGTCATCAGGATTGGTAGCCTTTGAGGGCAGCACAAAGCATGAACCTTGATCGGGCTCAACAATGTTTCTGCATCCATTGGCGCATCCGATTGTAGCGTCAGACAGGTGTCTAACACGCATTCTTCTCCGCATAGCAGACACCTTAATACAGGTAAAACACATCTTTGCCACATTGGTCGAAATGATAGAAACCAAGTCATGTTCAGGTCTCTAAGCCGGGAGAGTCCCAGGATTTTTGATATCCGGTCCCGGTATCCAATGGCTAGGATTGTTTCTTCCCTTGTCGCAAGAGTTTTGTCTGTGACATGGGTTGCCATACCGAAAAATAAGGACCAAGAATAGGATTCCTGCAATTAGTCCCAAGATCAGGGGAAGTCCGCCAAAAATCGAATGGACGAAATCTGGAAAAATACCCAGTATGGCTTTGAATGGTGTTAATGCCATCGAAAATACTGTCTTAAATACCTTTGAGACCCCATTGGTATCAGAAATATTTAAGATTTCGTTTAGTATTTCTGCGAAATGTATGGGGGAATTAGTTGATAATAATGAATGTATCTCTGCAGTCGTCCTTGCGACTTGTAGATCATAAGTTTCTTTTGATGACGTGAGCCTTGTAGGCGTCTGAAGAAGCACTGTTTTCATTCTGCTTAAAGTATCTATTCGAATAGAAGTAATTTTCAAATTGGGCCATGCCCTTGCCTCCCTGTCTGGAAAGGAGCTGGGGAACAATGAGCGTCCACAGCACTTGACCTTCGCAGTCGTAGTTACTAGATAAGGAGTCCCGGGCATAAGACTACAACATCTGCGGTCTACAATTAGAATGTAACTCCCATTATAGAGTCTTTGAAAGAATGGTTCTATTTCTGTTGCAGGTGCGCCTTGCTGGTGACATGAAAGGTTGTATGA
Organism: Lissotriton helveticus; assembly: GCF_964261635.1. Taxonomy (NCBI): domain Eukaryota; kingdom Metazoa; phylum Chordata; class Amphibia; order Caudata; family Salamandridae; genus Lissotriton; species Lissotriton helveticus. Next base: position 773,154,655 of record NC_136070.1, on the reverse strand, counting down.
ATTCCCTTCACAGGCTCCATGCAAACTAATTCCGTAACATAGAAGCGTGCCGCTTAGTGACATCGCACAATTATTGCCACTAAGAAACACTTTCTGTCCTTTATTACCGACACATGCATGTGAATAGGGCAGGTTCCATGATGTTTTAATGTACCCCTTTCCCAATTTCTCGTACATGCCAGCCTGTATATATTTTTGGCAGTATTGAAACCTGAAGGTTGAGATTGGAATATTTATTATCCCATGTATTATCCATTCACTGACAGGTCGTTCTGACATTGTCACTGGTAATCTTTCGAGTTTTTCAATGCTCAAGATTGTATAATCAGCACCCTTTTGTGCCATACTGATTTGTCTATCAGTAAGGTTAAAGATTTGGAATAGTGACGTTGTGTTGATTAAACGCCAAGGCACATAGCCTGAACGCAGATTTTGTAACGTCCAGCCAAGCTGTACAATAGAGCGCAATTGTGACTGACCGTGTTGTAATAACAGTAAGTCTTGCGACAATATGTCGATTGCTGAAGACACAATGCTGTCCAAAGAAATAATTCTGGAGGACAGAGTCATTAACCCATTGTCCACTACAGAAAGTGATTTTTCCAAATTAATACGGTCAATTTCCCGTATTCTCTCTGCTGTTTCAATTTGAGTAACCTTCCAGGCCTCATTGTATGCTGCATATACAGAGGCTGCTATGAAACGTTTTTGACGCTGTTTGCGCGGTCCCATAATGAAATCACGCAAGTCAGCACCATCAGTAAGTAAAGTTAGGTGTTGTTTAATTTCTGTCAGTGTGGAAGTTTGTAGCCATTGAAGGCATCATTTGCCCACACTGTAGGTGGTTATTATCCCTGGGTGATGTCTTTGGGGATATCTAGGGTCTGGCCTGGTCATTTTGAACCCCTGTGTTTTGTTCAGGAATCTATCTTGACAGTTATTTGTATCTGTGGGCCAGATCAACCACTGTTTCCAATCAGGATGTGTTCTGTTTTGGTTTAATACATAATTTACGTCTATCTCTTCATCTGTAGAGCTATTGCTGAACATTGTTGGCTTGGAATAGACGGTTTATTTAAGTCTTTGATTTTGGCTAGGCCAAGACAGGTGGATTGTTGAACAGTGTCATTTAAAAATATCATTTGTTCTGGGATCATGCAGGCTCTAAACATATATTCTATACCCTGTACTTGCCATTCTTTTGTACCCCAAACACTTTTCAATTCAACATTCTTGTCCCAATAATCAAAACCAAAAGTATTCATTTTTTCAAAGAATGAGTCTGAATATATCAATTTTGTGTTGGTTATCATGGTCTTTGTCCCTGTCTTGTTTGACAATTTAAAATAGAATGCTTCAGCATTACTTGTGTTAAAACCTGAAAAGTATGAATATTTGTCATAGAAGGTCCTTGAGCTTCCTTTTGGAGGGGTTGCACAATGTTCCCATTGATTATAATTTAAAACATTTCTAGGTTGTGCAGATCTATGTAAAAAATGGTTACCATAGTGGTTATAACAGTACATACTATCATAATTTGTAGAACCCTGCAAATAATCATGTTTGGTAAATTTAGCAGACATTACTAAGTCAGACATCATATTATTAATGCTTTCGAAGTCCCAATCATCAGCAAATGAGCTTGGTTTTGCAAAGTCACTCAATGAGATCTTAATTTGGTGTGGATATTTCAGGATTTCAACCGGACCATAAATTTCGTAGTCTGTGTTGTCCCATGCTACCCCACCCGGTATAGGATTGGCTGTAAAGTTGACTGAAGAAAGTTCTCTTTTCTCGACGTGTGAAGATGTGTGTGGTTTGAGGATCAAGTTGATTTTCTGACTTGCTGTGTCCATTTTAGCATATTTTCCCTCAACGAAGCGTCCCAAAGTTAGTACCATGATGAGCCAAAGTATGAGGATAAATGCACCAAAACCCACCCAAAATTCAAGCCATGGAGAAATCAGATATGTTTCTTTCAGTTGTTTCAAAAGTTCTTTAGCTTTATCTTTAAAGGTTTTTGATGATGGCTGTGTCTTTGATTCACTGAAGCCTTCAGAGGAATCATCGAAGTTTATGAAGTAGCCGGATGCAGTTCTGTCAATTGTTCCAATTGGTTCAGGATTTCTGTTTCTTGCATTTTCACTTGGTACTTCATTATAGATTGGTGTGTCTCTGCTAAATGTTTTTATTTGGGTTTTCAGAGGTCTGAGTTCTATTGCATTGTTGCATAGTCCTTGTTGTTTTTTTGTAGGCGTTTCGAATGTGATGAGCCTCTTCGTTAGGACCTCTGTACTGGTAGCAAACCTTGGTGTTCTGCTACTTATTGGGAGTCCACTTGGCCTACTGTTTGTTATCGGCCACATGTTGTGGTTTTACCAGGTCGATGGATACAACTCGGTTCTCCTTTTTTCCAGCAAGTGGCGGTAGTACAACTGATCTTGTCCCGTTGACAGACAAGACAGGAACTGCTTTTCTGTAAGAAGGCCCAAATTCCTTCTTTACCGCGATCTTTTCCCTGACTAGATCCCCGACTTTTGGAATCCAGACAGGTCTTGCTGGGACAGGTGGTGGTTCTTCAGTGGTTGTTGGCTGTTGTTTCAATTTTATGTTGCTCAGGTCTTTTCTTGTTTTGTTTAAGTCCTGCAAAATAGCCAAACGGTCTTTGATATCAAAGCTTTTTTCTTTCACCACTGAAGTCTGACTATCAATGTCAGAGATCAACATCCTAGTTCCAAATAATAATTCCTACGCACTGAATCCCTTCAGAGAATTTCTTGGCAAGTTATTTAGACTACGTTGGACACTTATTAGATGTTTGACCCACCCAGCTCCCGAACCTAATATCCTTTCCGTTATAGATTGCTTTATGCCTTGGTTTTTTCTTTACACCATCCCGTATCCCTCAGGAAGGAAGTGAGAAGATTCCCGCTGTGCTATGCTCATTTGGCCATGTTTCCCATCAGGCTGGAGGGCTAGAGTGAAAACAATGGTCAAACGTAGCATGCTCTTAGCGTATATGCCATTTAGACTCGCAAATCTTTGTATAACAGTCCAGACGTCAGCCGAGTGCTGGTGATCTACATTATAAGTGTAAACTAGCCTGTATATGTTAATCGCAAGCCTTCTTTTTTACTCTTGATCTTTTCTGGAGTAAACCGGCGAGGTATTAAACTGTTTCTCTCCCCACTGCGATCTCTGTTGCAGTTTGGGCAGTTTTTTACAAACATGGTGTGACGCAGGCTCATGCCTGGCCACCAGTACCGTGATTGTAATTCTTCCAGAGAATTTTTTAGTGTTAGGTGTCTGAGACCCTCGCCCATATGTGCGTCTGCGATTAACAAGTTTCTCCTGTCCATGTTTGGAATCACCCTATCCCCCACTCCAGGGATTCGAGCAAAAGGGACGGAGTTTGCATCGATTATGTATGTATAATTGAGTGGATAGTTGATCGGTAACGCTGAGCAGTCGCCTTTTGATGACGTTTTCACTGCCAGTACTGTTTCACCGTCAATGTATTTTAATGTACGCTTTTTTCGAACTACGGGAGCCGATTTAGTGGCTGCCGCTGTGGCTGTCTCAGCCAATGAATTCCCTGCAACGTGAACGCCATCACGCTGATGACTCAGTGATTGTGTCACGTGAGTCTTTGGTAGCTCTTTTTGTAAAAGAGCTATTTGTTCCCAAAGCATTTTCTGCTTTATTGTTGCATCTGTGTCATCTTTGTAACCGTTTTGAATCCATGTCTGCAAATCCTTGTTATATGATTTGACGCAGTAATAGGAATCTGACACTATGAGTGTCGGGAATTCGCGATCCGCATTATCTAGCGCCATTTTCAATGCTAGTATTTCAGTTTGTTGTTCTGAATTAGTTTCTACTGAGTGTGTTTTTGTTAATAGAGGTTTTAGTTTACCTCCGCGCCACACTTCTTTTGTAATCCCACATGTGGGGTTGTATGCCTGTTCTCCCCAAACGGGGGGTTGAGCATGTCCGTCTGTATAAATTACACAGGCGTAATGTCGTAAAGGCAGAATGTCGATTGGCAGAGGGAATGTTCTTTCATATTCTAGATTTTTTAATTCTTCTAGTTCTTGATCAAAGTAATAGTATACTTTGTCCGTTGTGATTGAATTCACCCATTGTATCCATTCCGGATTCAATGTTGTTGTTGGTAAATTACACGGTGTTGTTAGTGCCTCAAAGGCTGATTCAGCTGTTCTGACTGTGATATGTCTACCGTCAGCTTGATCTTTTTCTCTAGCTATTGCGGTTTGAACTGCATGAACAATTTTTTCTTTGTTGCTGAAATTTTGTTCAGCTTCTGTGTACAAGTGTGATTTGAAAGCAATTGGTACCTTTTCTCCCTCATTAGAGGTCAGGTATGTGAATCCGCATCTCCCTGGGATGACTCGAATCACAAGATTGCATGTGTTATCACGTGTTTCTAATTTTGTTTTAATTAGCATGTCTGTTTGTAGGGATCTCAAAATTTCTGTGTGTATTTGAGTCCAATTGGATCTTTTAAAATCGGGTTTTATCAGATCATAAAGGGGTTTGACCCTTTCTGCGTAATTTGCAATGTATGTTCTTCCGAAATTTAGGAAGCCTAGAATTGACTGTAAGTTTTTTAGTGTTCTAGGTGCTTGGAGTACGGCACATTTCTCTAGGAAATTGTCAGCCAGGCTTTTGCCTTCGCTTGATAATTCATATCCTAAGAACAGGACTGTCAGATGGGCAATTCTGGATTTTTTAAAGTTGAATTTGTAACCCTCTGCTGCGAACCCAAGTATTATGGTGTTCACTCTTTTCAAGTGAGTCTCCAAGTCATCATCTGTTAAGTATATGTCATCGACATAAGATAATGCTTCATCATCATATAGTTGTAGTAATTCTGTTACTCTCGCTGAGAATACCCCCGGGCTGTTCTTGTACCCCTGGGCTAACCAACAGAATTGTTTTTGAGTGCCATTTATTGAGAATGCAGTTAAATATCTGCTCTCTGGTGCTATGTTTTGACAAAAGAATCCATTAGAGATGTCTAATGTTGTTTTGTATTTTTTGCGCACTATGTTATTCATTAGTGCAGCACTATGTGAGTTTTGCACTGCAAAAGTTTTGCAACATGTGTTAAGGTGTCGGTAATCCAAAACTAGACGGTATGAATTGTCTGGTTTGGAGACCGGAAACAAAGGGTTGTTCATTTGTGAGGTGCAAGTTTCAATCACCCCCTGGTATTCTAGCTGATCTAGTATTTCATTTACCTGTTTTTTAGCTTCTTGCTTAATTGGGTACTGCCTTTGTGCAGTTGGTTGTGATTTTAAATGGATTTTGTGAGGAGGAGAGTCCTCATCCCATCCCACGTGATTTTTATATAAAGCAGGAGCTAGAGCCACTGCCCACTTTCTAGCAAGTGTGTATTTTTTATGAATAGGAATTTGATTTGAGAAGGCAGGCATAATTATTTCTTCGCCATGAGGGCACTCCCTGACAAACTCTGGTGGCCAGTCTTTTTCAGCTAGAAGGATATCATAGCCCTTGGAGAGATTATCCCAAAATAGTCCCCTTATTTTTCTAGTCTTATCCCCCTCTATACGCAATGTTATTTCGTATATTTTGTGAGGTTTGCTAACTCTGGTGTCCGCAGTTTCCACTTGAAGATATTCATTCGTGTCCACTGTCTCCAGATGATTCATAAGGACTTTGCGAGCTATGCTCACTTCTGCTGCGCTGTCTAGCATTGTCTGAGCCCATTCTCCGTTTTTCAGTTGTGTTCTCAGTATTCTCGGCATTGTTAACTATTTTAATGCTGGCTACCTTCTTTTTTGGAAATTGTAATTTCTTTTTTAGCTGAGCAGGTTCCTTGTCTTTGGACTTGGCGTGCTCTTCTCTTTGTTCTGATCGTCCTCTTCTTTCCGATTTCTGCGACGAAGTCTGAAAAGATTGAGAGGGACGTGTATCAATGTCTTGATATCTATCAGGCTTTTTTATATTATCCCTATTTCTAAGGTTATATCTTTTCCCAGAGGGGTCACTCTGAGGTGACCTGTGTCTTTGGTTCGGAGATTTTTCTCTTCGCCTAGGAGACCTTCCTCTGGACTGGAATTTCTTTTCTTTAGGATTGGATTGTTTGTTTCCATCCCAGTTCTTTTTTGGTGATGTAGAATTATTATTAAAAAATATTTTTTCAGGACTTTCAATTAGTTGCGGTTTTACTGGTATTCCACCTAAACTATCTCTACCTAGTTCCTCATAGGATTTTTCTATGATTCTGGCAATTTCAGCTGGTTGGTCTGCTATATCTGTCTCTTTTAACCTCTGGCGGATCGCCACGTTTGCTGCTTCACCTTTTATGTTGGCTAATAATATAGCCGAGACCTGCTTGAAGTCTTTCAGTAATTTCATACCAAGAGTTAAAGCGGGTTCTGGACCATATTCATCTTGAATTTGTTTTAACACATCTGGTATTACCGAAATGGATGGAACACCGTGCGTTTTTGTGTAGATGGAAGCAAAGACTGTACCCCAAGTGTCACAGTCCTCAATGTGTGGTGCGATTCCCATTGGAAGACAGATAGTCAGAATCCTGTGCTTTTCTAGCGGGGTGGTGTCTGGAAACACCGCCTCTATTTGGGTTATTTTCTGCGCTAGCCAGAATGGTATTTGTTCCCGTTTAGCCGGTACTTTACCTAGGCAGGATTGTATATTCTGTGGAGTAATTTTATTTGTGTTCCCCTGGTGAGGGGTCACCTGAGGAATTTTAATTGCTGGCTGAATTGTAGAAGTCCGCATCACATACTGGACTAATTGTCTATGTATTTTTATTAATTGTTTTAGCTGTGTTAACAGGTTAGCTGCAGACATCCCGTCGATGTCTGGATGTGGTGTGTATCCGGCTAGGACCGGCCACGTTGCTCCTGGTCTACCTAAAGGACCGAGCCTGGTGATGTGATTATTATGTTTTAGGGCGCCATCAAATAAGAGCAAATGCTCTTGAAATTTGAGTGGTACTTCCACCTCCTCGAAAGGAGTGTACGTTTCAGGAGGTTCCTCTATTTTGTAATAGTGGAAGTACTTTGTTAGAGGATTTGCTGCTGGAAAATTTATCCATGAATAGTATACCTCTGTCTGCCGATATTCGTGTGCCTCAATTACGAATATGACTTTACCACCTCTAGGTGTCAGTCCATTTTCTATAAGTTTTATGGTTATAGATTTCCTTTTAATGACCGGGATGAGTATTATATCCGGGTCAGCTTCTTGCATTGTAGCATCAGCTGCTGCGAGTTCAGTTGCTAATCTAACTGCCTCTCTTTCCTCATCACTGTCTACCATTTTACTGACAGGATGGTTATTTTTTTGTTTGTTTGCAGATCAGATTTCTTATGGAAACAAAGATTAGATGCACAATATTTTGGAACAGTGTATCCTTCAACGTTGACTTATACCAAGAACCATACATAGGAGTTCCCTCCTGCGAGGTCTGGCGGATATAACCTTTCACCCACTCCAGACGTCTTTGGAGTATTATGGGAAAAGGGGTCTGAGTGAGAAAGCACGACTGAGTTACTCTAAATGTCTTACGTTAGTTTTATCGCCCTTTCCAAACGCGTTGGGCGCCATGTAGTGTAGTTCCTATCATCCCAATAGGCTCTGCGCATTGGAATAATACCTACAGCAGTAAAGGCCTAGGCCAGACGTTAACTAGGTCTACTACTGTCGATACTAGACTTAAAGTTTTGGGTTTTGCCAGCTAGCTCAGAGTTCACTAGAAACTTTCTCGAATGTTCAGGAAGGACTTAACTTCCCTGATTAGACAAGAAGGGATTTCGTTTCTGACAACCATAGAACATGACAACTTTGCTCTCCCCTAATCAAGAGTATATCTCGAGAGTCGTGTGAACAAAAGGCAATTTATTTTACTCAGTCAGTACGTGCATTCTTAGTCTCATCAGATTGTAGAGAAAAGGAAGAGACGGGCGTGTTCAATAAAAAGGTGTTATTTATTGATCAGTCTCTTTTCTCATACAAGAGAAATGGATCGATATTATTGCAATACTTATAGCTAAGTAAAGTGCATACATTAAAAGCAATAGTATAAAATAATACTGTAAAAACATTGATATGGTTTCTAAGCCATAAGATGTTTTAAAATGAATAAAATATATTGCATACACATATACATTTGACTAAACGTACTCAACTGGTGTTTCTAAATACGCCTACCCCGTGTACCTGACCTAAGCCTAATACGTGGGCGGGAATAGAAAGTTACAGGTTAAGTTAAGTTTGTTTTTGCCAAGTGAATAACTAAAGAATTCTCTGTGAGGGGTTATTCAGTTCTGTACCTGGAATCTAGGTTGAATGAGGGATGGTATCTCTCTCTCTGGTCTCGATATTCCAGGCTGCCTGCGAGGGCTACCCGGAAGCGCCGGTGCTGGATCTTTCGGCAGGAGAAATCAGCGCGTCTCGTTCTCAGCGCGTCAGGAAGGCGGGGCTGTGCCAGCGGGGTCTGCTCTGCTCTGGGCTTCGGCAAGTATGGCTGCTCCGTCTCGTCACCACCGCGTGTGTTTGCATAGGGCAATATCGGTAATATTTATACCTTTAAGGTGCCGAGATTGACGTAAGGATGGACATAGATACGTCAATAAGGATGTCATACGACTTGGTCGTTAGCACATTCTTTTGCTGAAGTTCTCGGTGAAATCAAAACAATGGCCGCAGGGTTTTGCCCAGGTTGTCATAGGTTTGATTTGTTATGAGAACTCCGTATGCCTTATCAGGGGCTGGAGGAATATCGCTTGTCTAATTAGATCGCAAGCGTTATGACCTAATCAGATAACACGTTCCTGTGCCGTAGTGTGACTGCGTCAGATAACGGTATCTGCATCATGGGGGTTTTCTGCCTCATGGGCTGACTGTTAGTTAACTTGTTGGTTTGTTTAACCAGAATAGGGTCAGGAATAGGGGGATCGATTCAGAACCTATAGGAATACATCACACTGCGTTCAGGCTATGTGCCTTGGCCTTTAATCAACACAACGTCACTATTCCATATCTTTAACCTTACTGATAGACAAATCAGTATGGCACAAAAGGGTGCTGATTATACAATCCTGAGCATTGAGAAACTCGAAAGATTACCAGTGACAATGTCAGAACGACCTGTCAGTGAATGGATAATACATGGGATAATTAATATTCCAATATCAACCTTCAGGTTTCAATACTGCCAAAAACATATACAGGCTGGCATGTACGAAAAATTGGGAAAAGGGTACATTAAAACAACATGGAACCTGCCCTATTCACATGCATGTGTCAGTAATAAAGGACAGAAAGTGTTTCTTAGTGGCAATAATTTTGCAATGTCACTAAGCGGTACACTTCTGTGTAATGGAATTAGTTTGCACGGAGCCTGTGAAGGGAACTCAAATAACCTTTCATGTCACCAGCAAGGCGCACCTGCAACAGAGATAGAACCATTCTTTCAAAGACTCTATAACGGGAGTTACATTCTAATTGTAGATCGCAGATGTTGTAGTCTTATGCCCGGGACTCCTTATCTCGTAACTACGACTGCGAAGGTCAAGTGCTGTGGACACTCATTGTTCCCCAGCTCCTTTCCAGACAGGGAGGCAAGGGCATGGCCCAACTTGAAAATTACTTCTATTCGAATAGACACTTTAAGCAGAATGAAAACAGTGCTTCTTCAGACGCCGACCAGGCTCACGTCATCAAAAGAAACGTATGATCTCCAGGTCGCAAGGACGACTGCAGAGATACATTCATTGTTATCAACTAATTCCCCCATACATTTCGCAGAAATCCTGAATGAAATCTTAAATATTTCTGATACCAGTGGAGTCTCAAAAGTATTTAAGACAGTATTTTCGATGGCATTAACACCATTCAAAGCCATACTGGGTATTTTTCCAGATTTCGTCCATTCGATTTTTGGCGGACTTCCCCTCATTTTGGGACTAATTGCAGGAATCCTATTCCTAGTCCTTATATTTCGTTATGGCAAACCATGTCACAGACAAAACACCTGCGACAAGGGAAGAAACAATCCGAGCCATTGGATACCGGGACCGGATATCAAAAATCCTGGGACTATCCCGGCTTAGAGACCTGAACATGACTTGGTTTCTATCATTTCGACCAATGTGGCATCGATGTGTTTTACCTGTATTAAGGTGCCTGCTAGGCGGAGAAGAATGCGTGTTAGACACCTGTCTGACGCTACAATCGGATGCGCCAATGGATGCAGAAACATTGTTGAGTCCAATAAAGGCTCATGCTTTGTGCTGCCCTCAATGGCTACCAATCCTGATGACGGCATTCGTGGAAGCTTCACCATCACGATTAAGGGGTAGTGAAGTTCAAGATGAAAGCAGCATCGATCAGGTACGACCTTCTGTCATCATTCCAAATCAAAACGCCAGTGGAGACAATCATGCGAACGAATGCATGGTTACCCCTTTTTCCGAGTTAGTGGAACTCTCCCAGGAAGCTGTTGACAGCTTTTTCGAAAGCCTAAATGATATGATGTTCTCACCAGAGCAGAAATAGAGACTTTTGAGCAAGCTCGCACACGGCGTTCCCTGAATTTGGCCTTCAACTTTAATAACAGAATACCATGAACAATTTTCCCTCCAGTTCACGGACAGCAATTTTTTCAGCAGCCCCAAAATATTTTTACATATTTTTCGGGACACTTATCTTCTGCTTAAAGTAAGAACTATTCTTAGAGAACTAAAATTTCTAATGTTAGATAGCTTATAGACATTAGCTGCCCGCTGGTATGTTCATAATCATTCTTATTCTGTGATGAAATGGTCTCGAACCTTTTTTCTGTATTAAGAGCCATTTCATGTGTAAATTTTCATATACCAAATAGCAATAATGTATACAAATGCGTGCTTACTTTAGCAATATTCTACAGCTTGAGTGCATACTATACATATGACTGCATTTTTCCGTGTATTTGATAATTTCAAAATGCATTTATGTATTTTGGGGTGGTAAGGTATACACTATACTCTACAGTATGTTTTACTATGCATAGATTAGTAAATATGTCCATAGTTAGCGTGGAGTGGGTGTGATGTATTCCTATAGGTTCTGTTTCGATCCCCCTATTCCTGACCCTATTCTGGTTAACAAGTTAACTAGCAGCCAGCCCATGAGGCAGAAAACCCCCATGATGCAGGAACCGTTATCTGATAAAGCCACACTACGGCACAGGAACGTGTTATCTGATTAGGTCATAACGCTTGCCATCTAATTAGACAAGCGATATTCCTCCAGCCCCTGATAAGGCATACGGAGTTCTCAAAACAAATCAAACCTATGTCAACCTGGGAAAAACCCTGCGGCCATTGTTTTGATTTCTTCGAGAACTTCTGCAAAAGAATGTGCTAACGACCAAGTCGTATGACATCCTTATTGACGTATCTATGTCCATCCTTACGTCAATCTCGGCACCTTAAAGGTATAAATATTACCGATATTGCCCTATGCAAACACACGCGGTGGTGACGAGGACGGAGCAGCCAGACTTGCCGAAGCCCAGAGCAGAGCAGACCCCGCTGGCGCAGCCCCGCCTTCTTGACGCGCTGAGAACGAGACGCTGCTTTCTCCTGCCGAGAAATCCAGCTCCGGCGCTTCCGGGTGGCCCTCGCAGGCAGCCTGGAATATCGAGACCAGAGACGAGAGATACCATCCCTCAACCATCCTAGACTCCAGGTACAGAACTGAATAACCCCTCGCAGAGAATTCTTTAGTCAGTCACTTGGCAAAACAAACTTAACTTAAACTGTAACTTTCTATTCCCGCCCACGTATTAGGCTTAGGTCAGGTACACGGGGTAGGCGTAGCTAGAAACACCAGTTGAGTACGATTAGTCAAATGTATATGTGTATGTATATATTTTATTCATTTTAAACCATCATATGGCTTAGAAACCATATCAATGTTTTTACAGTATTATTTTATACTTCTGCTTTTAATGTATGCACTTTACTTAACCATAAGTATTGCAATAATATCGATCCATTTCTCTTGTATGAGAAAAGAGACTGATCAATAAATAACATCTTTTATTGAACACGCCCGTCTCTTCCTTTTCTCTACAATCTGATGAGACTAAGAATGCACGTACTGACTGAGTAAAATAAATTGCCTTTTGTTCACACGACTCTAGAGATACACTCTTGATTAGGGGAGAGCAAAGTTGTCATGTTCTATGGTTGTCAGAAACTAAATCCCTTCTTGTCTATCCAGGGAGGTTCAACTCCTCCTTGCCTATTCGAGAAAGTTTCTAGTGAACTCTGAGCTAGCTGGCAAACCCAAAACTTTAAGTCTAATATCGACAGTAGTAGACCTAGTTAACGTCTGGTCTAGGCCTATACTATTGAAGCTATTATTCCAATGCGCAGAGCCTATTGGGATAATAGGAACTACACTACAGAGTAGATGAGCTATTGGTGTGCAGGTGCATAAATAAATGAAAGGGTGCAGCTGAGTGCATGGATAAGTGAATGAATATAAAGTGCTACTTGGACGGATAAATGAATGTATAGAAGAATGCATTGAGTGACAACTATGCATGAGCAGTTTAATGGGCGAGTAAGATAACAAGAGTGCATGGATGGACAAATGAGTGAGCAAGTAGATGAGAGAATGGATGCCTATAAATAAGTTAGTGAGTGCATAGGAAGATAAGCATGTGCATTTAACTCACTCACACCTGCACTCCTAAAACCACTAGTATACTTACGCCAGCAACCTCATTCACTCCTCACTGCCACATGCACCAGTAACCTTCCTCGCACCTGCAACGAATCTACTAGTGGAAGACATGGCTATCCTGCAATTATCTCAGAGAGTTCATCAACCAACTCATATTGCAGGACATACATTAGATTTGATATTCTCTAATATTGAATCTGTAGACATCGACCCTTTAATACCACTGTTATGGACTGATCATTACTTGATTACCTTTCGTATTAATCTTCCTATCCCCCAGACCAAAAAACACAATGTTTTTACAGTAAGCACGAGAAACTGGAAATCTTTCACAATTGATAAATTTAGAAATCATTTCTCACACCCCCCGTGCATAAGCACCAATATTCATGAGGAGATAGATCTCCTTCACAATAATATCAAAAATGCTCTTGAACATTGTTCGACCACCCAATCTCGTCATACACCAGGCAACAAAAAATCAGAGAGATGGTACGGACCTGAACTTAAGCTTCTAAAAAGAAATTGTACTTCTTTTGAGCATAAATGGAGATTATCCAAAACAGATGAGACCAAAGATAACTTCAGGAAAGCTCAAATACTCTATCACAGGGCAATCAGAAAGGCGAAAAGGGAATACTTCACACGTAGAATATCTGAGAATAAAAATTCCTCAAAAGAACTTTTTAAAATCGTCAAAGAATTATGCAACCCAACCAATCTCTCTCTTCATCTTACCCCCTCACAGGAAAATTGTAATAAGCTTAATGACTTTTTCTGCGAAAAAATTGATACCATCTATGCCTCCTTTCCAAATCACCGAACCGAAATCTATGAACAGGATGTACCAACCGTTGCACACACCAGCTGCCTTGGTTTCGGCCCGTTTTCAGAAGAGGAGGTAGAAAAGGTCATGCTTGAGGTCAAGTCGGGTTCCCCACTTGACCCTTGTCCACATCACATTTTTTCCCAGTTAACTCCTGTAATATGTCCAGCAGTTACTAGAGTACTCAATCTCTCCCTTAGTTCTGCTGATTTTCCTGATTCATGGAAACAGGCCCTAGTCACCCCTTTAGTAAAGAAGGCTGGAGCAGACGTAAACAATCCGGCCAATTACAGACCAATATCCCAGCTACCTTACTTATCAAAGGTTCTGGAGAAGTTGGTCAACAGAAGTCTGTCCACATTTCTGGAAGCAAATGGCCTGCTGGATGATTCACAGACAGGGTTCCGGACAAACAACTGCACCGAAACTACACTCTTAGCGGTGACAGACTGTATCAGAACCAAGGTAGATCAGGGTAGAACAGTCGCACTGATACTTCTTGATCTATCAGCGGCTTTTGATACTGTACCCCACAATCAACTGTTGAACATCCTGGCAGAGAAAGGAATACTGGGCAAAGCATTGGGATGGCTACAATCGTTCCTAGCGGATCGAACCCAATCAGTACGTCTGGGTGACTACACATCCCCTCCACGATTCATAAAATACGGAGTTCCCCAGGGGGCGTCGTTGAGCCCAACTTTGTTTAATGTATTCGTCTCCTCGCTGGCAACCATTGGCAAAAAGTGGGGCGGAGAAATGTGCTCTTATGCTGATGACACTCAGCTGATGGTCACCATTGATGGAAATGATGACTCCAAAACTAGACTCACGAACTGTTTGACCGAATTGGCAACTTGGATGCAGGACCACTGTCTTAGATTAAACGCCGACAAATCCGAAATCTTACTGTTCGGCAGAGGCACACAGGCCTGGGACAACAGCTGGTGGCCAAGTGACTTGGGTTTGCCTCCCAACCCCACTGCCAAAGCAAAAAACTTAGGTATTACACTGGATAGGGATTTATCCATGAAATCCCATGTTGCTATAACTTGTGGAAGGAGCTTTGGACTTTTGAAGTTGCTTAGACGTGTCTTCCCCTGGGTGCCAACGGACTGCAGGAAAACCTTAGTCCAGGCACTACTGATGAGTAGGCTGGACTACGGTAACTCTCTGTTTGTAGGAATGGCGGATTATCTCTTTTCTAAATTACAGCTGGTTCAGAATGCCGCTGCCAAAGCCATCTGCAATAAAAGAAAATATGATTCAGCTAAAAGCTGCATTCGTGAGCTTCATTGGCTCCCAATGCGGCAACGAGCCATCTTTAAGCTGTTGTGCATTTCTCATAAGGTACTCCACGGCACAGGCCCCACCATCCTACACGACAGGGTCAGATTTCATAAACCCTCCAGACACCTACGATCTATGACGTTAGGAAGAGCAGTCATCACCCGAGCTCGTACTGTCAGGATGGGAGAGCGGGCCTTCTCTCACATTGCGGCAACAAAGTGGAACGAGCTACCCCTTAAAATTAGAACAGATGACTGCTTTGTCTCATTTAAGAAGCAATTGAAAACATTCCTCTTTCCCAGGCCAGATCAATAATTTTCAATCAGAGCTGATGTCAAATCACTTGCAACTTCTTCAGCGCCGTGATGTCCTTTCAGGATGAATGTTAGCGCTTTACAAATAAATAAATACAAATACAAATACAAATACAAATGGAGGTTGCAAAGTATTCTCATTTGCACCTCACTCACTCAACTGGAACTTCCACCAGTAAGCTCACACTCACTTTGCTCGCACCTTTACTGTCACTCGTAGCAGCACTTGTACTGGCACTTTAACTCTCATATGCACTCACACTTGGACTGGCATCATTAATCTCTCTCACTCCAATCGGCCTGCAGCACCTGATAAACACAATAGACAGCTTTGCAGGCAAGAACAGGTTAAGCATAAACCTTGAAAAATATAAAGTAAATGTAAATGTCAATGTCGGAATTTGTAAAGCGCACAGCTACCTCCACCGGAGGTGTCCCGGCGCTGTCCGTATACCGCTTAGGAACCCTTCCTGGCTTTCCTGGGAAATGTCCACTCCTGGGCACCCCCAGGTGCAGCCAGGCATCCCAGCGCTTTTGGGGCCGTTGTGGAGACTAAGCAAGCTATTGCCCAGAGTTGCAGCGTGGGACCCATGATCAGAACAGGCACTGAGGCGAGAATATCCAGTCAGGGGAATTAATGAGCCAGAGACCCGCCAAGGCGGGAATCGAACCCTGGTCCCTGGCCAGAGCTCTGCATCAAGGTCTGCCTGCTCTAACCATTGAGCCACACTTCTCCACTAAAGTCATGCTATTAAGCCAGCAGAGAAAAAATACATCAACCCCGATGGATGAAGGGGGGTTGGCTGTTGGAGACGGTCGACGAATATAAATATCTGGAAATAATCTTTGACATGAAGGGCACGTATCTCAAACAAAAGGCGGCTATCAAAGGCAGAGGGACCTTATTGGCAGTTTCATCAAAAAACATCAAGTACAAAATAACCGGCCCTAATCTTATTCCTCTACTAGAAGTGCTTCGAGCTAGGCTTCTAACTACAATCACTTATGGTAGTGAATCGATGAGAGGGCGAGATGAGATCACCTTAAATAAGGTGGTCGCCAAGGCCGTGAGAATAATATTCAATATCCCACAATACACTTCGGCAGCACAAATAAGGCTAGAGTTCAGGCTCCAAAAGCAGGAAATAATGCGGAAAGGTGCCTATGCCAAATGCTGGCACAAAAGAAGGGGAGCCGAGCCAGACACCTTGAATTCATATTTATGGAAGGAGATGACAAGAAAAAATGACAGTCCTGCCAAGGCCTACCTTCAATCAGCAAATAGGCTTCTTGTTTTTCAGGATATATGGGAAACCAGTATACCCCACAAAAGCTTCAAGGATCTTGTAAATTCATCAGTAAAGATTGTATCCCTTGAAGAAGACAAAGCAGCACTAAGTAGGAAGGCTCATGGATGGTTTGTGTAATCCAGAGTTACTCGATGTGCAAACCACAAACATACCTAGGAACATGCTTCTCGAGATGCATGAAGGAAAGTTTTTTACTTCTGCGGTTAGGAATCTTACCTGTTAAGAGGCATCTCCCTCCATGGAAACGCACACACACAACTAATCATTGTAGACGATGTGGTGAGACCGAAGAGGATGTCTTACACCTACTGTGCATCTGCAAGGGCTTAGACGAGGAACGAAGACAGCTATTAAATCCGCAGCTGCTCGAAAGCTAGATACGAACATGCAGACAGGCGATGAAAGCCTGCTTCGAGGGAAGCGACATGCGGTTGGCCTACAGCTTTGTCTGCTTTATGATTGCAGTGCAAAAAAAGCTATCCCAAGCAGAACCCTAACAAACTGGTCCTTATCCGAATCTCATGGATTTCTGAGTTACTTGCAGTAATCTTCTTTAAAAGAGATCTACTGTGGCTTCTACTGTTACAAATACTATTTCCTGGGATTTTTTAACAACTTTCATCTGGGGACCATTAATTGCGACACAAAAACTGTCAATTGTAACTGGCAAACATGCACTTTTGGATATGCATCTCTAGACTTCCATGCTAGTTCAGTCATGTCTCTTAAAGTTAATTTTATAAAAATACGGACTGCCCTCGGAACTCTTTAGGAGAATGGTCCTTAAATCTGACACCTTGCATTTTTTTATGGCGCCTATTGCTCCTTGTTGATTATACTGTATTCCAGTTCTTTTTGTAATTTTATGGATATATTGCAATTTCAAACTGAATTTTAACTAACCTTTTTATCACAAAAAGTGTCGTTTTATGCATTTTGTACACATGTTTTACTATGTAGTTGATTGAAAAGGTTTTTATTAATCATGCAGATTTTTATCTTATCTCTCACAGCAGTGCTGACCTTTGCTCTGGCACTAGTGTTCACCCCTGCTCTCTTACTTGCAGTCACAGCTATTCTGACACTTGCACCAGTAACATCTGGTCACTAATAGATGATTTGAATAAAATTGATTGGTGGCTTTATGCAGCATCTCAGTCTCTTGCGGCCACCCTCACTGCAGAGTGATGGAGGACGGTGATTCCTAATCCTCAAAGAGCAGGAATATCTCTAGGGAGAATCCTGGTAACTTTGATTCCACCGACTACCAATGTTTTGCTATTTAATTTCAGAATTACATGGCCTGAGTAAACCAGCACTGCCAAGTACCACGCGTCAGGTGTTACAGTGACTGAGCTAAGCTCTGCATTGCAGTCTGCACAAAGTTCAGTTCAGCAGTGAGGCTGGCTCAGGCTCCACCCTGAGGCCTTTCTCCCATCCTAGTGCCCTTCCGTTTCTGGTGCTTTGCAGCATTTTTTCAGATTTTCTCAGTGCTTCTTGTTGCTCAAATGGGTGTAATTTCTTTTATTTATAAATTTCCCTTGTCTTCATTGCTTGATTTTACTCGCGAGAAAGTGTCACTCATAGTTGTTAAATGTCACTCATAATTACACTGAAATTATGAAAATGTCACACATAAGCAATTTGAAACCTTTGCAGCGATGGTTTTAACATAATGTTTGTTACTTCAGTAGGCAACAGGGGTTTGTGATGCACATGCATGAACATTAAGCTATACACTTGGAACAATCATATTAACCTTTTGAAGTGTGCACCGATTCACTACTTGCGAGGAAATTAAGCTTCAGAATAAATTCCTCAATGGCGTGAGTGACGTATAACGTTCAATTGCCTCCCAATTGCAGAAGCCAATGGCACTCTTCAGATGTAGGCAACTGTCTACCCATGGACCTTTTGCACCATGATGAATGAGGTGCCTGGGCAAAAATGTACAGCTCAGCGCAAACTGTGGTGTTCATTGCTGGTACCGAGCATAAAGTAAAGTAAAGTCCACATTTGTAAAGCGCACAATCACCCGTAAGGGTCTCTAGGCGCTGGGGGGCCGTCGGGAAGATTAAGCGAGCTATTGCCCAGAGTCACATGGTGCTGGGCTAACCTGCCGCCGGAGCCGGGGATCGAACCGTGGCCCCCAGATTCCAGCGTCAGTCGCCCTGGCCGCGGCGCCACAGCATAAAACTTAAAAATTGAGAAATTAAACGGCGCAAAGAGTATTTGCATATCTCAAGTCAATTCCTACCCCTTTTTAAGCAATCATTAATGAGATGGAAAAAAGCGGTTAACATTTGGTGCAAAGCTTATTTGGACCTGGGTGTTTGTGCCCACATTTCCAGTTGTGTCTAGATACACACACACACACACACACACACACACACACACATGATTCTTTCTTCACACATTAATATAATAAGGTTTCAAGGTTTTATGGTTTTTGTTGGACATTTCCATCTGAAATGTTTACATATTTAGTTTTGTTAAGTGTATCTGTATTGATATGTACTATATATGCTTTCAAAACAACACATTGAAACAATTATATTCCACATTTATGTCACCAATAGGCTTGAAATCTCCCTTGAGTGTCTGTACGGCAGCAATGCTATATGCATAAATAGAATAAAACAATACTCACATAAAACACTGTGTGGTATATTCACAAGAACGTGTGATAACTACCGCAAGAGTAGCGTAAGCCATTGGCCAAACATCACAATGGCAATAACAAATACTCAATACTTCACCTGGTGTAAACACTGCATCTCAGCCCACTCCTGACTGGGGCAGTTAAACAGCCGTGGTTGAGAGCCTCAGCAACCAGAGTTCCACGCTCCGAAGTAGACGCGTCGGTCCCCGTTCGTATTCCAAACTCCCAGTTTCCAAGTCAACAACCCTTAGCTTTATAATCTCAAAGCACACTAGAAGGTTCCGGAGAGACCATACCCCGCGCCAGAGCAATCTGACCAGGTTTCAAGCAAGCATTCCCATGGCAGGAAGGAGTTCCCACGTCCCCTTCTCCAAATCTCGCATGTTCCAGACTTTATCTTGACGAAGCTCACAAAGCCTTCCGGGTACATTAAACAAATCTCTCACAAAAACAATCCTTGACTGTAAATAACCCAAACAACTTGCAAGCGCTGCTGTGCACGCAGAATAAGCTCAAGCAGGCAGAGTCAGAAAAAACGATGACATGATGCCATGTCAAAGCTATTAGTAAGAACTTCTTAATTCTCATCAATATACAACACAATGGACAATTGTGCACAACTGCTTATAGATTCACATACTTCATCTCTCATTGTCTTATAGCATCACATACTTCATCTCTCAATTTACAACACCAAGCACATGTGTGCATCACTGCCACAATACTGCACTTCAAGACCAAAAAGTACATTCCACACCTCTCTCTCCCTCTCACGCTTTCAAATACACATCCCACATCCTCTGTTCTTGGCAAGGCTGTACTAGTCTGTGACAGCTCCCACTGAAAGACAGCAAGATTACAAGAAATAAACCTGTAAGAGAAGCAAGGGATATGCAGGACATCGTACATCCAGGCTAGGATAAAATAACACACTAAAGTCAATTAAAATAATGGTAGTCAAAGGTCACAAGAGTGCCTCAAGCACTACAGCATGGCACACAGGGATGTTGACTCTTCACTTTGTTCTGCAACAAAACACGCAGCCTGCAATGACAGTGTGTGTGTAAAGTTACAGGGCCTCTAACTGTGGAGAAATAAGTGCTGCAGCACTTAGAGGCCTTCCCTGGCCACAGTGCCCCTGGTACCCATGGTACCTTTTACAGGGGACTGACAGGGCAGGGACCCAGGGCACATCAAGTCAAAGTGCATCAGTAGCACGGCAAAAAGTGGGGAGTTACTCCAACAGAAAGACAGCTTCCTACAGGTGTGTCTCTGCAAGCTCAAAACTAATCTGATTTATAAATGTGGGGTTTTCTATCTGATATGCTATTGAGGCTTCATATATTTTAATTTTCGAGCATATTTTCTGTCACAGTCTAACCATGCGGCTGAGAAGAGGGACAGAAGTTGTGTCTTCTGTGATCCCATGACCGTGGCCTCAACACTGTTAAAAGAGGAAAGCAGGTCTTGGGAAGTGAGTCAATGAGCGTGAAAACAATATTAATTTGCATTCTTATGAGAGAATTGGTGGGTGAGATAAGTTTCTTGTAGGGCTGCAATGAATATGTTTTTAACCCCATAGCTATTCAAGTCCATCTTTGTTTGTTCTTGAAGAGACAAAACTACCTGACATGACTTCTTCTTTTTGAAGAAGGAATCTTCCACCCTCAGTCTTAGAAAAATAAAATTCTCATTCCAACAGATTATCCTAGCATAGAAATACATGCTCTTATGTCTTTATAGGTGTGCAAAACAATAGGGTTTACAGGATTGGCGTATGGTGATAGAGAACTCAATGAAAAGACAACTTTCAGTATTTTTCAGAGGGCAGCATTAAGAGTTTGTGAATAGAGGCATGCAAGTCCAGTGCTTGCATTGGAAGGAGGAAGTGGGGGGGCACAGCAACGTCAACTTATGGAAATACAAAATATGGCCTGGTACCAGCACTAAGCAGAACTAACAGCAGTGTCAAAGTCTGTATATTGTATTGTAGTGATATATCGCTTCATTCCCGTAACCAGGTGCCAAACGACGTGCATTTGTGTTTCTGCTTATGTGTCCACTGATATGTATGCTGGTGGATGAGTGTGCTTGTGTGTTTCTGTGTGATGGACGTGTGGAGGGGAGGCAGTTTTTCTATTCCCAAACTAATAGATAAAAACCCTACCAGTTTTGTTGAGTCTATCATTTTTATGCAAAAGTACCTTTAGTTTTTCTTTCTCAACTCTTGATAAAATCCTCCAGTTCAATGTGAATTAATGGAGAAAATAAATTTCCATGACTTCTTTAGTAGATCTCCTATTCCAACATATTGGTGTGTATGGTCAAGTGTCCACTTTCACAGCTATTACTGCCCAGTTCACTGGTATACCTGTTTATTGGCTGAAGGTGTAAATAAAACACAAGAATCCTTTCTCCGTTGATGATGCCCAGAATCCCCCAGTGCCCGGCCTGGCACTGAAGCATTGCAAGGTGAATGGGGATTCTTTAATGCGGCACTGTACACAGGAATATGCTAAATTGAGTGTCTACCTTAGGTGTTTCATTCCCGTTCCTGGATGCAAGAAGAAATCTGCCTTGCACCATGATTTGTTTGCAGGAGAACAAAAGATGTTCTGATGAGATAAATGTTAACACCTCTAAAGTTGAGCAAGGAATTCATTTTAGAGCATAAGGACAAAACTGTTTTTTAATCATGCTTCCAGTGACCCTGCTAAGGCTCAGTAGCAGGGGCGTAGTGGAGGCCCCCATAGCCCCCAGGGTTTCTTATTTTGGAGGTGGCCCCTCACCCTCTAAGCCATGCCCTTGGTGAGTGGGTGCCATGGCATGGAATAAGGAATAGGTAAATGCTCTGGAAAGCCACTCTGCTTTCCCAAGCCGGCCCCTGCAGTGTAAGCGGGGGGGCCAACCATTCAAAGCCCAAGACCAAGGACTATCTGTGCAATCTGGTATACGGTGAGGTCCCTCATCACATTCTGCAAGGAGGGAATCATTTTGCCTTATACCACTGCTCAGTAGTTGTATATTTTTAACAAAAATAAACCCCCAGAACACCACAGCTAATTGTGAGTGACATGTACACATTTTATTTCATGAATGAAGAAGTGACAGTGGTACCAGTACCACCCAAGCTCCCCTCCCCTTTTAGCCTGACACGTCTTGAACCAAGAAGGGTGGTCCAGGACAATCAGTAATATGGTAGGAGCTTCTTGTCTAGATCTGGTATTTTCAAGGTTGCATTTACATTTGGATTTAAAACCTCTGTTAAAAACAATTCAGAGTGCTCAAGTCAACCTTTTTGTCAGTCAGTCAGTCAACAAACTTTATTCGGCATTTAAATAACACCATAAAAGTACAATTTTTAAAATATTCCAACTTTTCATTAAACCGACAAAAATAAAAGATAAGTATACAGATCAGCAACACGCTAAATCCATCAGTTCAAACTAGCAGAGAGAGCTAGAAGACAGTTTGTTATTCATTCAGTACATTAACAGTCATCAAAGTTCAATAGTGGACCTTAGCCTAACTGCGGTTCTTAAAAAATTTATCACACAAAATAAAATCAGGGGATCTCTAGCTATTTTTTAAAAATGCAAGGGCATCTCTCGCAGATCTAAAATTAGCCTTTTTTAAAAGATCTCTTAAAAAACGGCACCTAGGCATTCGATAAAATGGGCATATCAGTACAAAATGAAGGGTATCCTGCGGAGATCGTTGATCGCAGCCGCAGGGACCCTTTGACTCAAGTAAATCAGTAAACCCTGCGGGGTCAGGTAACAGGTGGTGAAATAAATTAAGCCTAAAATGCGTTAGCAGGATCCTGTCCTGTGGGTTGTATATGAGGGCGAGATATGGCTCGAGTCCACTGCTAGGTTTCAACTCTACATATGCCTGGACAGTCTGCATATTATTTACTTGCGCTTCTCGTGTTAGTGCTTTAAATTTAAGAAGCTTTCCAATTACTATTGCTTGTATTTGTTTCGTAATACTCTGTGGGTTTGAGAACAGATTTCCACAGCCAATTCCCTCGAAGAAACGTTTCACATATTTTAGCCAGGGAATGGAACTGCCTTTCTCCCTGCCCAAACAATCTAAGATTATTCGTTGTGTCAAGGTGGCTTCCTGGTTAAACCATAGTTTTAACCATGCTAAAGCAGGTCTCAGTTTTACTCTGTCTTCCAGGTACTTACAGCCAAGTTCCTCATGTGCTATATAGGCTGATGTGCCCTGAGGAACTCTCAGAAGCCTCTTTAAGTATTTATTTTCCTGTTTTTGCAGTGTGTCTACGTTCGCCATCCCCCACAGTTCTGCCCCATATGCAACTTTAGCAACAGTAACTGATTTGTACAAAGTCATCATTTGCTCTGGGGACTAGCGTCCCAAACGGCGACCAAAATTCATGATCGCACCAGAGCTAGCTGCTAACTTATTTCCATGACCCTCGATCAGAGGTTTAAAAGTAAAATTTCTATCAAATAGGATGCCCAAGTATAAAAAGGTCTGTACTTTTTCCAGACTAATGGAACCTATACTATAATTAAAATCTTTCCCCTTGCGCTTTGGTCCCACCTCCATGACATATGATTTTGTTAGATTTGCCGATAAATCTAATCCCTTCATGAAATCGATGAAGCCATCAATCAGACGCTGCAGACCTAGTGGCGTACGTGCCAGTAGGACCGCATCGTCCGCATAAAGGAGGACAGGCACTGATCTATTTCCTATCCTTGGGGAATCTACTTGTAGGTTAATTAAAAAACTTTCAAGTCCGTTTATATAAATGGAAAACAGAAAGGGTGCAAGGATACATCCTTTTACATTGAATTATGTCTCAAGTAGATTGATGTTTGTTATATATTCTGGACTACAAATAACAGAATGCAAAGGAAAATGGGAATAGTAAAGCTACTACAACAAACAAAGAACACCTCTAGGTTAAACCAACAGTGCATGAATGTGGAATTCAGCAGATTCAGAAAAAATTGCAGTCTGCAATGTACTTGTACTTATGTTCAAACCTATTTGTACATTAGTAAGGTGCAGTACATTGTTCAATTGTACAATGTAAATTGCATAATACTGGCCGAAGGCAAAGTTGAGAGTGACTTGGGAAGAAAATATTTGGGAGCTGGCTTTCATTTCAAAACAGTAAGCACTGCAAGCTTCACATCCAGCTCATTAACCTCTTGAGAGACAGGCCTAATAGGAAGCACACTATTGTGCCTGCTGGAACAGCTACTGTTGAAGGGTGTACAACTATGGGGCATATTAGCAAGAAGTAGCGATATCTATCGCAAAACGCGATTGGCACGTTTATTTTTATCGCTGCCTATCGCTGGATATGTTAGCGGAGAAAACATGTTATTAGCAACGTTTTTCTCCATTGTGCTAAAATATCCAGCGATAGCGGCGAAATGCATGAATATCGCCTGGCAATCCAGCGATATTCACACATTAACGCCAATGGGGACTTAACCTGACAATCCACCTCCTATTGGATAAACAGGTAAGTCATTTTTTAGCAGGCGTTAGATGATAGCGATAATCGTGCTTAGCGTGATTTTTTTATCGCTTCGCCTGCCTTACTAATAGGCGATAGCTGTGTTAGCGACTGCTTACAGTCGCTAACAGTTTGGGTTCGCCCACTTTGCATGTCCTTAGCGATAAATATAGCTGACATGCAAAGTGAGTCCCAAATCGGTCGCTATCGCCTGAAAGCTGTCGCTAATTGCTGTTAGCGCCAGCTTGCTGAAAGGACGATAAAAACATCGCTGCTTTAGCAGCAAAAAGTGCCGCTAAAGCGGCGATATGGCCCTTGCTAATATGCCCCCATTTATGTTATGTTATGTTAAAATTTCTTATAGAGCGCACATACACTGATTGGTTTCTTGGCGCTGACCTAGGATATTGCCGGAGCCCCATGTGTTTGATCGTCTGCTGGGTTCTAGATATAAGCTTGGATATACAGCCAAGTCTTAAGAAGCCTTCTGAATCTAGAGAATTCAGTGCAGGTTCTGATGTCCAAGGGAAGTGAATTCCAGAAGCTGGGTGCCTTTACTGCGAACCTACAACCACCTAGTCGTTTCTGTTTGTAGGAAGGAATATTTAGTAGGTTTTTATGAGCGGCGCACAAGCTCTGGGAAGTTATGTATTTTTGAACAAGCCTGGATATGAATTTTGGGCTGGCACCATGCAGGGACTTAAAAATGAGGCAGCCAACTTTAAATGCACATCTTTGTGGGATAGGAAGCCAATATAATTTTTCCATAATGGGGAGACATGTTCCCATCTGGGTTGCTGAAATATCAGCGTGGCTGCCCCTGATTCTGCACCAACTGCAATCTTTTAGTGAGATATAGAGGGATGCCAAAATATAAAGATTTTAAATATAGAATACACAAAAGTGCCTCAACCACACTTGCTTCAAACAAAACCTTTCAAGGAATGGAAAAATATTTATTCAATCCAAACCTGGCAAATTGATTTATTGCCAATTATTTTGTATTTCATCAACAATTTTTTGTTTTGAACAACAGAAAAAACACACTGTACATTGAAATATTTTACACTTTTTGTACATAGAAACCTAAACAATATTTTAGACGAATGCACCAACATCAAACATCATACAAAGGAATAAATACATTGCACAAAAAACACCACAAATATATATGTGAACAATCAATGAATGAAAAATCTAGTGCATGGGGAATATTGTCAAATTAATGACAATAAAAAATATTCACTGGACTCATGAGTCCTAGTAGTCATTACTAATCAAATTATATTCCACCAAACAAAACTGCTGACGCGTTTCAAGACCAGGACGACTGTCCCTGGTCTCTCATCAGGGCTTTTAATCTTTGTGTCAGGCTCTTTATGTGGGGAGGAGGCGATGTATTCATAAGTTTTCTAAGTCACCGAGGGGTTCAATCGTGTTGTTATGGGCAACCTTCAGTCTGCCGTCTCGCGGCTAAATATCAGGGAGAGTGTAACCATCAGCCGGTATTTCTTGTTGATGCTTTGTTAGCCCGTAAACTCGGTGGTAGCTTCGCGCACCCGCACTTTCTCAATCCGCACTGTCTCAGCACTGAATTACTTCATCATGAAATCAAGATCTTGATTGCAGCTGGTCCAATGCCATGGGGCAGAGGTATGGGGAGAATGTCATAGGGAGTTTAGAGTATTATCACTTAGATATTTATGCTTGAACACAACACCATTTGATACAAGGACAGTAAAACAAGGGCACTTACGTGGGGATGCAACATTCAGGTACTGACGTGTGATTGCTGAGTTGGGCCACTGTCACTAGGATACAGACACAAAGGCCATGATATCAGGGCACATACATAGGATCACAGACACTGAAAATTACCCTGTGATGCTGACATGCACATTGGACACTGCAACACTGCCATGGGGTTACTGCCCAGAAACACTGTTTGAGTACAGAGACAGACACTAGGAAAAGGGAACACTGACACAGAGACACTAAAACTAACAAAGTATATTAGAAATGAGATACTGGCATGGGCACATGGACAATGACACAGAAAAACTGACAGGGGGCCAATGACACTGGGACACTGGTGTAAGGGCACTACCACTGGGACATGGACAGATGAGGAAATAGGTCCACTGGCATTGATTCTGGAACACTCTTGATGGGAGAGAAATA
Source organism: Lissotriton helveticus (assembly GCF_964261635.1). Taxonomy (NCBI): domain Eukaryota; kingdom Metazoa; phylum Chordata; class Amphibia; order Caudata; family Salamandridae; genus Lissotriton; species Lissotriton helveticus. The sequence goes on along the minus strand of NC_136070.1, from coordinate 773,127,813 downwards.
AAAGAACACATATGCAGTACTAGTGACCTACGGACACTAACCCAGTAACATTAATAAGTCCAGAAATACAAATGCTGAGGCACCTACACAAGAATGCCAGCATTGGGAAACTGAGTAATAGATGCTACATGCAAAGAGGGCATGAGATACAAGCAAGGACGTATTGACACTTGGTTATTGGCACTCGGGCACTAACACAGGGAAATAGTTGCATGGACCGAGGCACTGGAACCCCAACACAAGCACACTGCGAGGAATATATTGACATAAGAACAAAGGGATATGAATGCTGACAATGGCACATTTGCACAGCAATAAAGCAATCCAACACTGCCACTAAGACACAGCTACTGATATTGTGTGGCACTGATGGGGATATTACCACTGGAAAACTGGAGTAGGGATCACAGGCAGTCAAAGGGACACATGTGGAGATGGGAGCACCAACACTGGTTTGGGAATTTTGACATTTGACACAGATATGAAGATACAGAAAGACAGACTTACACTAAAATCTGAATATTGAACTTAGCACTCACAGTTGGGAAATATGGCTGCACGGACACAGAGGCACTGATACAGGCACTAAAATGTACACAAGATCGCTGACACAGATACACTGATGTACGGTTCCAAATATATAGAGACGCACCAGAGACCACAAACACTGGGAGGACTGTCTGTGGTCTAATCTAAACAGCATTCTTTAACAGCACCAAGAAGGCACAATGTTAGCAAGTGCTGATCATCAGCAATACTTCCCAACATCTTTTGAGATACTATGGCACCCTGTCAGCGATGACTCCTCAGTCCTGACTAAAATAACCCCATTGCCTGGTAAAGTTTAAGTTGACAGAGTACAACTTTGGTTTCTAGAAATAGTGAAGGCACATGCTTTCTACTGTCATAGTCCAGTGGGGCTTCAATCATGCCAGACCTGCTGCATGTGGCGGTTGCTGGATACTAAGCCTGTCAAGTCTTGATTCCACTGCATTCCTGTTTTTTCCACCACCCAACACTTCCAGCCTATTTTTCTTACTTTTGAAAGATCTTTTTTTGGCACTGTGTTCAATCTCTGTAATCATTTTCCAATATTTCTATTCCACCTCCTTTCTTTCTTTTCTGCACATCTTGCTTTTGGTCTGTGGGCGAAATCTGAACGTGAAAAATAAGTCTGGGTCTGCGAAGATTAGTGCCAGTGCCTGCTACCTGAACCCAACTGCACAAATTAAGTAGTGGGTACAAGGCTCTGAAACAATGACTGGGCAGCTGGCTGGCAAGTTCCTGCTGCTTTAAGTAGTAAAAGGGTCTTTCACCCCACAGCCTCCCTCGGCTGTGCCCATGCTCCCCAACATCCTATGCAAACCGTGTCTATCTCTCCTACTGGCTGTTCCGTTGAGGGCACTCTTGCTGAAGATGGTTTAGAACTGGCTTAAAAACCCATTCAATTATTGGCAATGGTTTTTAGAAAATGTACTCTAGCAAGAGAGACAAAAGACCAAAGTGAGGATTGAAGATCGGTACAGTTTCTTTGGCATCCGTTTGAACAGGGATAGTGGCTAGTGCGTGGGACAGCAGAGAGGTCCGCAGCCGAGGGTAGTTTGGTCAGGGATACTTCCCATTTGGCAGACAAGTTGGGTACAGGTTTTTGGGGGTTGGGGTGGGGGTTTTTAGGAGTGGGGACCCCCCTTTTTTCTTCACACCGGAGACTGGGGCATATGTGCTGAGGTTATTCAATAAGTTACACGTGTGTGGCTCTGTGAACCCTATAGTTGTGGTTCTTGTCCCGCTCCTCTGGGAGGTTTTGGGGGGCTATCCTTAGGATATGAGGTGGTATGGTTAAAGTAGTAAGCTTAGGGGTAACCGCCCGTGGACAGCATACATACAGATTTTCCATGTCTACAACAGATCGGAGAGGTCTTGGCAGGGCTGTAGGGCGCAGGTATTTCGTTTTTATGTTTTCTCTGGGCGTGTGGCTCTTCCCTGTGAGAAAGGTGGCACCGGGCGGGGGCTTATTAGGTCACAATGGGGGGCAAAGGGACGAATTGGTCAAATGTTACCCGTGTTGCTGTGGAGCTGAAGGCACACAAGGTCTTGGGAGGCTGGCCATGGGGTCGGAGCATGGCGGACATGAGGTCTTGGGAAGAAGGGCATGTAATGCTGTTAGCAATGTGTACTGATCGGGGGAGTGTTGCTAAGATATTTTGTTTTTCTGAAATAATACCCTTGTTTTCAGGTTCTGCTCTAGTTGGAGCCTCCGAGGTGTCTGTTTCAATACTGGAGGAGTCATTGTTAATATGGGAAGACCAGCAAGAAAGATAGGCAGACTCTGTGTTTTGTGGAATCCGCTCTGTATTGTTTGTACATGGGATCGTATAGGAGAAGGGGGTCTGGGGGGGGAGGTAGCTGCTACCCTCTTAATTTAGGTTGTTGAGGGCGGGGTGTAGGGGTTAGGAATTTACATACAGGTGAGTTACACCAATGGTCGAGCGACGGCCAGGTGGGTTGAATGCTGGTCATGCTGGGCGTGGTATGGGGACTGTACACATGGGGGCAATAGGAAGGCATGGAAGTGGTCTATGGTGTCAGGACTTCTTTTCTCGAAGCTCATGTGGGGGGCTTTATCTATGACTCATGGGAAATTTTTAGGGGTTATTCGTGGTTTCCTTTTTCTCATGGATCGGATGCTGCCAGGTGCAGGTTACCTTTGCGGAGGTGCGGCCGGTTCCCAGGTTTTTGGGGGGCAGAAAAAGGGGTAGTTCACCCCCCCTTTTTCTGGGTGGCGGTTGGCAGTCAAGTTGGCATGTTTTAGCCAAGTTTATTCGTTATTGACAGAGGCAATCCAGGCTGAAAGGGAACGGGTAGACAAGTTCACAAGGTAGGATCTTTAAGGTGCTTCAGGAAGTTAGGTTAGTTATAGGTTAATAGTCGTAAAGGTTAAGGTTGAAAGGTCAAAGCTGAAAGGGTAAAGTTCAAAGGTTAAAAGGTCACAGTAGGGGTGGAAGATTAAAGTTCAAACGTCAAAAATTCAAAGGTTACATGGTCACAGTAGGGGGTACTGAATAGCAGGTTTAAAATGTATGGGGAACCTTAAGGGTGGGGGGTATTGTAACATAGGTAACAGTTTGTATAGTGAAGTTGTAGTTTTGTAAGGCATCAGCCCAAGGGTCTTTTAATTGTGATGTGCACCTGTTTCAATAAAAGCTGTCTTTTACACACTATTTCGGTGTCCGTGGTCTGTGCTGCTACCCATATTCCCCAAAGGGTGGAGCGTTTGAGCAAGGGCCAGATAGTAGATATCTACAGGTCCTGTGCTCACGCTTAGCCTGCGTTCCATGTGTGGATCATGCATTCGGCAGTAGAGATATCTCGCGTGCGGTGGGAGGGACGTCTTCCAAATTAGAGAGGACAATGGTGTGGGGACCATACAATCTGTTTCAACTGCTAGGTGTGGGAGGTGTAGTGTCGGTTTAAGTCAATAAAAACAACAAAATGTGCTTGGACACACAGATAGAACAACTCAAAATGGGGGCTTCAAACCACCCGTGGCCGAAGGGGAGAACAAGAGTCTCCCAGCTGATTTGAGGTTGCCTGCCTGCTCATGTCAATCTCACCAACTGGGTTTTAGGAGTGCTAAAGAATGCCTTAGTCAGAGGCACCGGAATATTGATGGATAAATATAAATGTTTCAGTAGAATTACCATTTTTATAAGACTGATGCGGCCAGCCAAGGACAGCGGTAGAGAGATTCACTGGTTTATTTAGTCTGATATTGTAGTAATGATCACACCATAGTTTTCCCTCATAAGTCATAACCACTTCCTCCTCTTTGTGTAGCTACACACCCAGGTACCTGAGGGACATCATACACCACTCCAGGAGGAACTCCAGTGTGAAACGTAATACACACTTCATGAGTGGGAATATCAGTGACTTACTCCAGTTAATGAACACCCATGGCAGGTTCCCTAAACAGAGATACTTCCTCATAATTGCATCAAGACAGAAATTCGGGTTGTGGACATACATGATCATATCCTCTGCATATAGCAAGCTGAGAATGGGGCGATTGGTGAATCTCAGTGCAAATTCCGAGTAGTGCTGTCTGAGTTTAGCAGCTAGGGATTCACTAACTAGAGTGAAAAGAATGAGGAGAGTGAGTAACCCTGCCTCATGCTGCAGAAGACCTGGGCAGGGTCAGAGAGGTTACCATTAATGAGTGCTTTGGTTTTGGGGCATTTATAAAGAAAACAAATCAAATCTATAAATTGGCTCAGCAGCCCCATCCGAGCCAGAATATCAAAGAGATACTTCCAATTAAGAGAGTTCAATGTTTTAGAGTCATCTAGAAATATCCAGGTCTAAAACTACTAACAAGAGTGGGCGATATGTATCACACCTGCGGGCTGGTTTCTCAGGTTTCAACAGTGTTATTATCAAGTTTAATGCATAATAAGATGCAGAACTCTGTGCTGTTGCGCCTCTTCAACTACTACTAAAGATGTAGAGCCTGCTCCTCTGCATATCTTTTTTTTTTTAATTAGCAATTTGAAAAGACATACAATGTCCAACATTTATAAAACTTACAGACCATCGTACAACAACATCCTTCATCCAGTAGTTGCATCTGTACATTATTTTCAACTGTGATAGAGTTACATTACAGCTATACATCACATGTTTAGTTAACTTGGTGTTGTTTCAAATATTCAACCAAATATTGCCAGTAGTCTCTGGGTTTCGAAACCGTGGGCAGTTCTTCTTCATAAGTTTGTAAGGTTTCTTTACAATAAATTAGATCATTAATCCATTGTTTAATTTTTGGCCTCTGTTTACTCCCCCAGCATAAAGATACTCTACGCTTTGCCAACAGCAATGCAATCACACAAAATTTTCGCTTAGTGGCCCTCAGTTCGGGTACTAATCCCAACATGCATGTACGTATCGAGCATGACATATCTACGCCCAACATCTCACCCACCAACTTCGCAACCTCTTCCCAATATTTTGCCACTGCCGCACATGACCATGCAAGGTGCAAGAAATACACTACTTCTGCGCCACATCTTTGGCATCTAGCATCTAAACGCAATCAATATCGGCATAGCTGCTCTGGGGTATAATAGGTCTGGTGTATATATTTATAGTGCAACATACGCAGGTTGCCATTTGTTGTAATAATTTAGTCAGTGAACAGGTTGTAGTCCATTCCGCTTCCGTTAGTGGTACATCTAGGCTGTTATTCCATTTCTCCCATGCTTCGCGTGTCGTGTCTCCTATATCTTCCTGCAATTGAACATAAAGTCTAGACACCATGTGCTGTGCTGTAGGAGCTGTGAGTAAGAGTTGTAATGTGGCCAGTTGCGGCGGTTCCACAGGATATGTTGTGTATAATATCCTTATACCCCCTGTAGTCTGTCATACGTGAATTGAAACAGCAATGTCTGGTTACTGTTGAACTAAAGCTCAGCAAGCGGTCTAAAGACACCATTATTATACAGGTCTCCCATAGTATCCATTCCTACTTGGTGTAGTAGACCCATCCCCACCTCCTCCTGTATGACTGATAGTTCAGGATGATAATGTATTGGTAATGCAGGCGCATATAGTGGCAGTTTGTTAGCTTTGCGTCCCATTTCACGCCAGGCTTTGTTCGTCGTGTCTATTGTGTTTATGTCTCGATTATGTAGCGGTGGTCTTCTGTGTGTTATAATAGCATCCAATGGGGTTGGCAGCGCGTCTCCTTCTTCAATTGCTACATGGGTCAGATATTGGATTTTGTGATACCAAAAATGTACATATTGTGCCTGCGCACATAGATAATATAGAAAAAAATCCGGAACCTTAAACCCTCCCTTTGAATAAGGAAAAGTAAGAATGCGCAATTGTGTACGGGCCTGTTTACTTGCCCATATCAGGCGAAGCACCATGGAGGAGATCCTGCGAAATACCTCTGCTGGAGGTTGAATGGGGACATTGTTTAATAAATACAGCAATTTTGGCAGTATAACCATCTTCACTATGGCTAACCTGTCTGCCAATGATAATGGTAGTTGAATCTATCATTCTATTTTTTCTTCCAGCACCCCAATCACCCTACCGTAGTTGGTGCAAACAACCACTTCTGGGTCTCGGTGAAACCAAACACCCAAGTATCTTACTGGCTCCAATTGCCATTCTAGCGGATACTCTGTTGGGAATTGGCATGTAGTGTCTCTTAACGGTACAACCATTGACTTGGACCAGTTTATTGCTAGTCCAGACTGTTGCCCAAATTTAATATATTCTCTTAGTAGTGGGTTCAGATATTGTTCAGGGTCTTTACCTATAACAGCATATCATCTGCATATAGCGATATATGCAACGGCCGTTGTGAAAATTGAAGTGCTGAGTAGTGATGTTTTTGTCTACTTTTACAGGCTAATGGCTCCAGCGCTAGCGCAAATAATAATGGGGACAGCGGGCACCCTTGTCTCATCCCCCTAGCAATGGGGATGGCCTCCGAAATGTAGTTGTTAACTTTTATGCCTGCTGTTGGGGCTGTGTATAGTAATCGGATCCAATGCGAAAACATAGGTGGGAAGCCCATCCTCTGCAGTACAGTATGCAAATACTGCCATTCGACGGAATCTAATACTTTAGCAGCATCTAAGAGGATCGCTGCAGCTTTTGTACTAGGGACTTTGCACGTGAACCCATCAGAGCCTGGCGCTTTACCGTTAGGTAAACCTTTAATTACTTCGGTTACCTCCTCTACTGTGATCGGCAAAGACAAGTATTGACGCTGCGCGTCCGATAACCAGGCTATTTCTATGTCCTCCAAGTATTTCATTATTGTTTCCGCAGATGTTTTGCATTTGGAGGCATACAGGTCGCCATATGTAGAAATGAATTCCTGTAGTATTCCCTGTGTGTCTCGATGTAATGTCCCAGTATTATCCTTTACTGCACGTACCATCTGTGGCGCGTGCCCTGAGCAAACTTTAGCGGCTAGTGCCCTCTCCGGTCTACCACCCTCACCATAGGATCTCGCTTTCTGTCTCTTAGTGACATATCTGAGTTCATCCTCTGCATAGTATTGGTATTCTGACATTACAGTTCTGATTTCACCCAGTGTCTGTGCACTCTGTGTACGCTCATATTCCTGCTCCAGTATTCGTAGTTTATTTTCCTGCATAGTGATTTGGTGTTGAATGTCCTTAAGAATACCTGCCGTGGTACTTATACAAATTCCTCAAATAGTAGCCTTAAAGGCTTCCCATAGGAGGCTCCTATCGTCAGTAGAGGGTTGGTTCAATGCAAAGTTGTCCGTGTAGCATGATGGAGAGCATCAGTATACACCGTATCCAATAATGCTTTTGCATTAAACCTCCAAGCGTAAGGTGGCGGTATATAGTTAGGCACAATTAAGGAGACGAGCACAGGGTGATGGTCGGACAGTGTTCTAGGTAAATGTGTCACTGATCTCATCCAAAGCAATACGTCATCCAACCCTAACTAATAGTCAATACGCGACCAGCTATTATGTGCTGCTGATACATGCGTTGCCTCTAATTGGTCAGGGTGTCGTGACCTCCATATGTCAGTCAGATGCATGTCCACCATGATATCTAGTAATTTACCCCTTGCCCCTTTAAGTGGTTCTGTGGTTCCACCAGATCTGTCCAAGTCATCATGTAATGCGACATTAAAATCTCCTCCCCATATTAAGGGAATGTCTGGTAGCTCATGGAGTTTGTGCCATATGTTATGAAAGAAATCAGGGTCATCTATATTCGGTCCGTATGTACTGATTATATCCAGTTTTTGTCCCCTTAGCGTGCCTGTCAGTATAACGTAGCGTCCTAGGTCATCAGTTATAGTGGTGTCTATACTAAAGTTCCGCCCTTACCTGATTAATATAACGACACCTCTAGAATATGAGGAGTAAGACGACGTATACATAGATTCCACCAACCTCCGTCCAATATGTGCAGTAGAGTGAGGAGCATTATGCGTCTCTTGGAGGAGAGCAATGTCAACCCGGTGCCTGTCTATAAAAACAAAAATCTGCTTAACCCCTTACATGCTCATCATGCAGTACACTGCTCGTGTGCTCATGACGAGCTGAGCTCGTCATGAACAAAGGGATTCAAGGGCGTTCAGCATCCAGGGAGAATTGCTGTAGCATTGAAGGTGTTAATTTTCTTCGGGTTGTTCAGTCCCCTTACAATCCAAGTTAACAAGTTCAAATGTTTAGATTGCAGCTTCTCATTTGACATTTCTATCATTCCATATCCAAATCAGCATCATGTATATCTCACGACATATAGCATAATTATTTCGCAAAATAGTATTCAACGTGCAGCATATCACAACCTTTTCCTGTATCTCAGCGATGTCTCTTATATACATTGGTCGGAGTAATTGTACATAACATCCCACACTCCACCCCCCCCCCCCCACTTCAGCATCCCAATCATGCCAAAGAATATCCCTTATTGCAACAAACAACATATCCCAACTTTTTGTTGGGTAACACCCGCTTGGGGGGTCCACCAGATGCACACAACTCCATTCAACTTAATGGATGTGGCCAGGTGTGTTTTAGTAATGTAGACACAATACTGTCTATTATGTATAGAGTTCGTAATAATCATTGTGTGTGTGTACCCTTCGTGCATGGAAAGACCCAGCGGTTTTGGTATGTAGCCAACTTAGATATTGTATTCGGTACTTAAGGCCCCAGGTGATATATTTGGAGAAACAACAGGACGGCAATGTACTTGGCAACGTAGTGCTCGTACTTACAGCATCTTATTACAGAGTCGTCTTGTCTAAGTCCATATCTTAGATTCAGTTCTAGTGCATGGCTCTGATCGCCACCATAGTACCCGGAAGATATCATATAACAGCTAGCACACATATTAACATCCTAGTATAGGGGGAAACCAGCACATTGTTGGCAGCCACATATCTTACATATTAGGTGTCTGCCCCTGCCATGCACCAAAGTTTGTCTGTTTATTATCAGACAATTAGCCCTTGATCAGGTTCTTTTTGTTAAGTTAAGCTATCCTGGCTGATGACGGCTGATAGCCAGAAAACGGTCCTAAGATGCTTGATTCCGGTCCAGGGAAGACATGGCTTGGCAGTTCGGGCTGGACTGTTCTCATGAGGCACAGGGTCAAGGCTGATTTGCATATGGCCATGTCTGAATTGGGGTGGCTTGGTGAGCAGCAAAACAATGGATTTAGTCCCAGATCTCTGTACTGGGGTGAATGTATGACATTGTTCTGAATTCTGTCCATCAACTGTTGTTTTTGCATTTGTCACCCCGAGTGGGAAGGGTATGCTGAGACGTGAGTCCCGTGCTCTCCACGCCACTGGAGTCAAGCTATCCTGGCTGTTGACGGCTGATAGCCAGAAACCAGTCCTAGGATGCTTGATTCGGGTCCAGGGAAGACATGCCTTGGCAGTTCGGGCTGGACTGTTCCCATGAGGCACAGGGTCAAGGCTGACTTGCACATGGCCATATCTGAACTGGGGTGGCTTGGTGAGCAAAAAAACGATGGATTTAGGCCCAGATATTTGTACTGGGGTGAATGTATGACATTGTTCTGGATTCTGTCCATCAACTGTTGTTTTTGCATTTGTCACCCCGAGTGGGACGGGTATGCTGAGAGATGAGTATCGTGCTCTCCATGCCACTGGAGTCAAGCTATCCTGGCTGATGACGGTTGATAGCCAGAAACCGGTCCTAGGATGCTTGATTCCGGTCCAGGGAAGACATGGCTTGGCAGTTCGGGCTGGACTTTTCCCATGAGGCACAGGGTCAAGGCTGATTTGTATATGGCCACGTCTGAACTGGGGTGGCTTGGTGAGCAAAAAAACGATGGATTTAGGCCCAGATCTCTTTACTCGGGTGAATGTATGACATTGTTCTGCATTCTGTCCATCAACTGTTGTTTTTGCATTTGTCGCCCCGAGTGGGACGGGTATGCTCAGACGTGAGTCCCGTGGTCTCCATGCCACTGGAGTCAAGCTATCCTGGCTGATGACGGCTGATAGCCAGACACCGGTCCTAGGATGCTTGATTACGGTCCAGGGAAGACATGGCTTGGCAGTTCGGGCTGGACTGTTCCCATGAGGCACAGGGTCAGGGCTGATTTGCATATGGCCATGTCTGAACTGGGGTGGCTTGGTGAGCAAAAGAACGCTGGATTTAGGCCCAGATCTCTGTACTGGGGTGAATGTATGACATTGTTCTGCATTCTGTCCATCAACTGTTGTTTTTGCAGTTGTCACCCTGAGTGGGCCGGGTATGCTCAGACGTGAGTCCCGTGCTCTCCCCGCCACTGGAGTCAAGCTATCCTGGCAGATGACGGCTGATAGCCAGAAACCAGTCCTAGGATGCTTGATTCCGGTCCAGGGAAGACATGGCTTGGCAGTTCGGGCTGGACTGTTCCCATGAGGCACAGGGTCAAGGCTGATTTGCATATGGCCATGTCTGAACTGGGGTGGCTTGGTGAGCAAACAAACGATGGATTTAGGCCCAGATCTCTGTACTGGGGTGAATGTATGACATTGTGCTGCATTCTGTCCATCAACTGTTGTTTTTGCAGGTTATTTTTGTTAGCAAGTAGGCCGCATATGGATCCTGTTCTTGTTACCCGTCAGTGACAATAGTGTGTGTTCGGGCCCAGTGACCATGTTGCCTCTCCCCTTTTGTTCCAATAATGTTCGTCTCTAGCGTGCTATTTTATACTTTACCCATTTGCACCATTGATTTTCAATCATAGCTGTTCTCTTCGCTCTCAGCTATTCTGAGTCCCGGTTTCGCTCCTGTCTTTGCTGCTCTTTTCATCGTTGGTTGAATTTTTTCAGAAAGTCTTGTGCTGCTGCTGGGGTTTGGAGAATCGTAGCCATGCCCTTGTGTGTAACCCTTAGTCGGGCAGGGTACAGCATGGAGTATTCTATCCCCAGCTACCGCAATTTCTTCTTTGCCGGATTGAACTCCTTGCGTGCAAGTTGAACTGACATAGTGAAGTCTGGGTAAAATTCCAACGAGTTACCCTGATAAGAGATCTGTTTCTGTTCCCGAGCCAATCGTAAAACCACATCACGATTTCTATCATTGAGCACTCGGGCGATTATGATACGGGGAGTGGCGCCCGGTTTTGGTCATGGAGCTAGAGACCGGTGCGCCCTTTCCACCAGGAAGACCGCTGAAAGTTGTTTCGCGCCGAAGATGGTTCGGATCATTTCTTCCACATACGTTTCCATCTTTCTGGTATTTGTGGATTCCGGAACTCCCGGTATCCTAATATTGTTGCGGCGGGATCTCGCTTCCAAATCCTCTAATTTGTTTCTGATAGTGTCCAGCAGCTTCTCCATCTCTGTACATTTTTTGCGTTGTGTCTTGGGTTACATCCTCCACCGCCGATAACCTTGTTTCCGCTTCCACCAGTCTCTCCCGTGCTTGTCTAGCTTGGCCGCCATGTTGTCCACTCGTAAAGTTAAGGTGTCTAATTTCCCATTGATATCCTGCAGACTCTGCTGGATTGCCTGCAGCACCCCTTCCATGCTTGCACTAGGAGTCTGGTCATTTTCTGGTTCAACATCGGATTGCTCCGTTGCACCCTTTCTGCTCTTTTTGGCTTTGGACTGCAATTTGTATTGCTGCTTGTCTGGCTTTCCCATTTTTCGCTTTGGTCACACCCCTTAGATTGGTGCTACAGTCACTGCAGGTGCACCCTGTATCTATGTGAGATGTCTCTCTACTTGTACCTCCACAGCCAGACAGTTCCCTTGCATCATCTTTCCAATGCTCAATCAACCTCCTCCTAACCGTGTAATCTCTGGCTGACACAGCGTTCTCCTGGAGCAATGGGTAGTAACGTTAGAGACACATTTGCCTCATGGGGCCATGATGCACCTTTCTACGCATTTGGCGCCAGAAGCTACATCCAATACCACAGCAATAGTATTATTTATTTTTGTTGTACATAGATTGTGGGTAAGTGAAAGCTCACTAGTTAGTCTCATTATATAGCTTGTCATCTATGTGCCGCATTCGCTGTTTCGCCGCTCTATGTTCTCTAAGGGTCCAGCAGTGTCCCCATCATCAACTTATGCACATTTCGGATTGGCCGCAAATTACTTCAATATCATTCAGCGCCCATATGCAATTGTCCGGCTACACTGTCGTCGCTATATCTGTTATTCTGCTGTGCGTGTATTTCTTAAAGCCAGTCACTGAGGCACTCTGGCGTACCACGTGATAATGCCTTTGCCCACCCCGCCGTTCCTACATTCATCCGCAGCAGCTGATCTCTCTGGAGCTGCCCGCCATTTTGTTCCGAACTCCAAAGCGCATTGCTGTTCACTCACGCCTTCTCCCTGGTGTATCGTCTGTGTCAGCGTGCTTTGGTATGTTAACTATTTGAGCATTTATTTATGCCAGGCGCAGAGTGGCTTCGCTGTGATGCGCTTATTTTTCACGATTGCCTCACCGTACTCAAACCGATCTTGTCACCCAACTGGGCGCTGCCATCTTAGCCAGTTCGGTGTTTTGTACAGCGTCAGCTCTCTTTTTCATTTTTTGATCTGTTCCGTCAGTTGTTCTGGCTTTTTCTGCTCCCTTCCCACTCCAGCCACCTTCCGACACACAAGATTCGTATTTTCGGCTAATTATGTGTCCGCTCGCCGCTGGAAACCGTCATATCTTGTCCTCGACCGGCAGAGCTGTCTCACAAAGCAGCCATTTCGCTGTGCGCCATCTAGCGCCCCCCTCTCTGCATATCTTTTATAAAATTCAGCTGGTGGGCCATCTGAGCTGAGAGCTTTACCCGTGAGAAGCCCCCTTAGTACTTCCATTACCTCATCGAATGTGAAGGACTGTTCTAGGAACAAGTGATGGGAATCCCGAGCCAGCCCAAGGTAGTAGCCTCCAAATATGATTGGATGGTCAGGTGTGACTGTGTCCCAGCGGTAAAGCACAAATCCCAGGAGTATGCAGTAAATACCACTGAAATCTGGTCAGCCACCCAAAAGGGCTGGCCCTGCGAGTCTTCGATTTCCATCACTGAGTTTGCAGCCTCCTGTTTCCTTAGCATGGCTGCGTGTGCCCTGCCAGGTCTCTCTCTACCCATATGCCCTTGCTACTGCGTATTTACCTAGAAATTTGCACTCTCTTGCCACTACCTGATTGTATTCTGCGATCTTATCCTTAATTTGCACTGGAGAAGTGTGGCTCAATGGTTAGAGCGGCAGACCTTGATGCAGAGCTCTGGCCCGGGACCAGGATTCGATTCCCGCCTCGGCGGGTCTCGGGCTCAAAATTACTCTGACCTGATATTCTCGCCTATTCTAATCATGGGTCCCATGCTGCAATTCTGGGCAATAGCTTGCTTAATCTCCACAACGGCCCCAACAGCGCTGGGATGCCTGGTTTCACCATGGGGGTGCCCAGGAGTGGACACTTCACAAGGAAAGCCAGGAAGGGTTCCTTAGCGGTATGAGTACAAGCGCCGGGAGACCCGGTCCGGGTAGCTGCGCGCTATACAAGTACAAAAACAAAAAACAACATGTCCATTTGGCTCGAATCTACAAAGGCAGAGAACAGGAAGGTTTCTGGGTATAGCTTCCAGAGGGAGAACGGTCGGTGTCGATTGGGCAGTGACAGGGACATTAACACATGTGCATGATCTGACAGTGTACGGGCCAGGTGCTCGACTTCCCTGACCCATGGGTGCGCATCTTTAGATATAAACCAGTGTTCAGTGTGGGACGAGCTGCCATGTTTGTGGGAATAGTGTGCACCCTCTGCCATATCTGAGTGTCTGGTCTCCCAGATATTCAGAAAGTCATGATCGTTCATCATGTCTTTACTATGTATGGCTGCCAAGAACTTGTGTTGGGTGCTTTGGTAAGATCTGTCCATGTCGTCTTGTAGGGTACAGTTAAAGTTGCCCCCCCCCCCCCTTAGCAGAGTATATAGATCTTTGGGGATCACTCGTCCCCATAGCTGATCAAAAAATACTGGGCTATCTACATTTGGCCCGTAGTAGTTTCCCATGGTTAGCCTAATATGAGTAAACAACCCCCAGAAGAATACATAATGTCCATGTCTGTCACTCAATCATAGCATTTGTAAAGCGCACTACTTACCCGTGAGGGTCTCACGGCGCTGGGTGGTGGGGAATGCTGCAACTGCTCGAAAAGCCAGGTCTTGAGGAGTCTTCTGAAGGTCAGCAGGTCTTGGGTCTGCTGTAGGTGGATGGGGAGGGTGTTCCAGGTCTTGGCGGCGAGGTGGGAGAATGATCTGCCACCGGAGGTCGCTCTTCGGATGCGAGGGACTGTGTGCGAGGGCGAGGTCGGCTGGGCAAAGCTGGCAGTTGGGGGTGTAGAAGCTAAGTCTGCTGTTGAGGTACGCTGGTCCAGTGTTGTGGAGTGCCTTGTGTGCGTGGGTGAGGAGCTTGAAGGTTATCCTCTTGTTGACAGGGTGCCAGTGCAGGTCTCTCAGGTGGGATGTGATGTGGCTGCGGCTAGGGATGTGGACGACCAAGCGTGCAGAGGCGTTCTGAATGCATTGAAGCCGTTTCAGGAGTTTGGCTGAGGCTCCTGCGTAAAGGGCGTTTCCATAGTCCAACCTGCTGCTGACAAGGGCCTGGGTGACCGTTCTTCTCGTTTTGGTGGGGATCCACTTGTAGATCTTGCGGTTGAAGCAGGAGAAAGAGACAGCGTTGACCTCCTTAGTCATGGAGAGGGTGGAGTCAAGGGTGAACCCTAGGTTACGTGCGTGGTCGGTGGGTGTTGGAGCTGTTCCCAGTGCGGTCGGCCACCAGGAGTCGTTCCAGGCCGAGGGTGTGGATCCGAGGATGAGGACCTCTATCTTGTCCGAGTTCAGCTTCAGACGGCTGTTCCTCATCCATCCAGCAGCGGCCTTCATTCCTTTGTGAAGGTTGGTTTTGGCAGTGTGGGTGTCCTTGGTGAGGATCAGCTGGGTGTCATCGGCGTAGGAGATGATCTTGAGGTCGTGCAGTCGGGCGACGTGGGCGAGTGGAGCCATGTATGGGTGTTGAACAGCGTTGGGCTGAGGGATGAGCCCTGGGGTACGCCGCAGATGATCTCAGTGGCTTCAGAGTGGAAGGGGGGAGACGGACGCTCTGTGTTCTGCCAGAGAGGAAGGAGGTGGTCCAGTCCAGGGCCTTCTCTTGGATCCCGGCGTCGTGGAGGCGTGTTCGTAGTGTGCAGTGGCAGACCGTGTCGAAGGCAGCTGACAGGTCCAGGAAGATGAGGGCCGCGGTTTCTCCATTGTCTAGTAGGGTCCTGATGTCATCGGTGGCATCGGTGTCACTGATGCATCCAAGCTTTGTAAATGGGGGTGCTCTGTTCAAGGAGAATTGCTACTCCAGGAGTGTAGGCAAAGTAAGAGGAGGTAAAGCAGTGCGAAGAACAGCATCTTGCTGTATGTTGTGTAAGATGGGTCTCTTGTAGTAGGGCCACACCAACCTAATTCCTATCTAAATTTTCAAGAACTTGACTCATTTTTTGTGGATTATTGAGATCAAGTAATGCATCTCATCAATCATGCACATTTAGTTGCCGCTGCTTGTGTCATGTCACATCTGGGGGTGGTCTCAACCTGATGCAATGGGGCTTAACGCCCTACAACTTCAGTTGCTTTTGTTTAGAGTTTATGTAATGCAGTATCTAAGTAACTTAATCCTGTTTCCAAAACAAACCAATCCCCACCCACACTGGCGGCTCAGTCCAGTCAGAAACCTTATTCCTCCATACTAATATCTTCTCCCGATGGAACATAGTGAAGCGATTACCCCTCCGACCCAAAAGGAACAAATTGGTGGGATTAGCCCCTATGGTGCACTCAGGTACCAGCTGACCTAGTTCTCGAAGGTCAAGGGTGTCGGAGGTAGAGATATGTACATGAAGGCTATAGTCAATCATGTCTGGATGGAGCCAGCATCCCCCTTATGCATAACACATATACTACAGCAGTCCCCCCCGGCCAACAAAGAGTAAGTAGGCAACTCTGTAAGCCCCACCAGCGAGCCCGATAATAATCCGAGCCCTCATGAAGGGAGGGAGTATGTTCCGCTACTGGGGAGACTGCGACTCTCCTTCTTAGATATGGTTTTCATAAAATCTTATGCTTGTTTTGGTGTCTGAAAGACTTGTTGTTTGCCTCAATGGGTAATCCAGAGACATGCTTGATATAACATGGTGTATGATATGTTGGTTTTTGGGACTTTTTGCTTCACTTGGTGAAATTTTCGGTCAGCATCCTGCATGGCAACAGTGAAATCCGGGGACAGTAATATTTGGCTGGCACTCCTCCTGGAGGTCCCGTTTCTCCAGTGCCAGCCGAAGCGCAGCATCTTGATCACTATAATTGAGTGTTCGCACCATAATAGGCCGAGCTGGGGCTCCAGTCTGGGGTCTTGTCATCAGGGATCTGTACGCTCTTTCAACTACCAGCAATCTGGATACCGTGTCTTCCCCAAAGATTGTTTTCAGCTCGCGTTCTACATAAATCTCCCTCTTCCCATGTTAGATGATTCTAGGACTTTCAGTATTATAATATTATTATTCCTGGAGTGGACTTCCAAATCTTTTTGCTGCAATAAGCTGGAGGACTCTGTCGATATTTTGCATGGTATCCACTCTTGCGGCCAGTCTGTCCTCTGTGGCAGATATGTGTTGTTCAGCCTCGGTCAGTCTGTGATCATGGCGGTCAAGCCTACCCACCATGGTATCTATACACACATTCTGGGTGTCCATTTTGGTGTCAATGGAGACTAGACACTCCTGCATTGATCTGAGGAGTGCCTTTGTATCATCATCGGATCTACCAACAGTCTGTGCGGGCCCCGGAGTGTCCATATCACCTCCCTCTACTTAAGCTGCTTTGGTAGCGTGCGGGAGTCGAACTGCCATTTGGACTGCCTGCCATCCGCTTTCCCCATTTGTGGTAGGACCCTTCAGGGGGTACCCGGCAGTGTAGTAGCTATGATCCATCCGGCCCTCCACATGCAGCAACACTGTTCGCCCGTGGCCCCACACATCTGGTCCTGCTTCACTCCCTACTTCCACAACCACAGGAGGGGTCACAAACGGACCAGGGCAATCCACCAACCAAAGATGGTCATGCAGGGCTCCCTGCACACAGAAGCTAGTACTGCATGGCCAGTTCATGTGGCGTAATGCACTGGGGGGCCAATTATAGAGCCACCAGGGGCAGGTGATTACAGCCCAGCTGTTTCCCACTGCGGATTGCTGTGCTACGCTGCGCTCCGCCCCAGGAGCACTCTGACCAACACTAGCATCCAGCCCGGTCAGCCAGCACCAAGCACTCAGAATCAGAATCAGAATTTACTTTATTTGGTTTCAATTAGGAGAAAACCATAAAAGTATATACATGTCATATAAATACATTTATCACAAATGATTCATAAATGTTTAAAAACACAGTAGGTTACCAAAATAGCTTAACGTTCAAAATTCATGTTAAAAGAATATACAACAAGAAGATTTAAAGTGCATCAGTCTTCAGTTATAGGTTACTTCTATGACGAATGTAAAATTTAAAAAACTTAGCAGCATTTAAAACTAAAAAAACAGAATCCAAGAGTTGAAGAACCGTGAAAGCAGGGCAGCATTGGCGTAATCCTAGGCTTTTTAGGATTGGAGCTAACCAACGCTTTCTTGGTTCAATATAAAATTTACAAAAAAGGGGCATGTGTATAAGAGATTGGGGCAAGACACCATCACAGGGACAACGGGATAGCAGCTTTGACCAGTCATTTACAGTTGGAAATGTGACTAATCGATGGAAAATGTTAAATCTAAACCGGGTCAACAAAAATCTTTCGTAGCTGCTTAATTTCCAGGTTAGGTAAGGCTGAATAACCAGGGAGGATTGGATCAGCAGAGAGTGCTGTACCGAGATTTTATTAGCTTCAGAGGCCAGTCGAAGGTCCGCTAAATGGCATAAGCACTGAGTTTTTAACGTCTTCCTTGAGAGCTCTGCTATTAGTGGGGGGTTATGATAATATTTCTCTAAGCCCAGGTCATATAAAAACTTCTTAACATATCTGAGCCAACCGATCTAAGTAGAGTTTTCGAGTGAAAGGCAGTTCTTTAAGAGATTTTGAGTGAAAACTAACTTGGTTGATGACCAAAGGCGATGCCATAACAGTATTGGCTGCATCTTTATGGTATCTGTGATGTAAGGAAAACCTAATTCCAGATGGCAGCAGAAGGTTGAAGTACCCTGGGGAACAGCGAGGAGGAACCTCAGAAAACTATTCTCCACTTTTTGGAGGGATTACGCCTGTACATAGACCCATACCCCTGCTCCGTAGATAGCAGTGCTAATGCATTTTGCCTGGTAAATGCGGATCATCTCGACCGGAGGTCTTTTTCCTAGTCTCTGAGAGAAGTTTACTAAAGCCATAGTTGACTTTAAAAACAGCAATTTTCTGGCCTCCATAGCTTTTCTCCATGAGCCTTTCTCGTCTATTAAAACTTCAAGATAGGGATAAGTAGTTGTATTATCCACCCTGGAATTATTTATATAAGTGTCTCTCCCTTTTCTATGCTTTGGCCCAGAGTTCATAGTGAATGTTTTTTTTATGTTAATTTTTAAATCTAGATTAGACATAAATGAATTATATCTGTTTAGTGAGAGTTGGAGTTCCAGGGGAGTGCGGGCAATAATCACTGCGTCATCCGCGTAGAGGAGACCGGGGATCGGATGATTTTCTATTTGAGGTAGGTCCTGGCACCCCTCCAACATGGCTTCTTTTAGGCCGTTAGTGTAGAGAGTAAAAAGGAAGGGGGCCAGGACGCAACCCTGTCTGACTCCCCGCTGAACCCTAAATGGGGCTGTCAACTCTCCTCCCACTCCAAATCTCACTCTGCCTGTAGCATTGGAATATCTTTCACGAAGAAAATGTACTAATGGGGGATCGACACCCATTGCAGTTAAAATGCCCCAGAGCTTCGAATGGCCTACGCAGTCAAAAGCTGATGTTAGATCTACGTAGGCCAAATGCAGTCTCCCGCCTTTAGCATTTATATATTTGCCCGTGAGTAAAGTCAGATTTAAAACTTGCTCAATGGTGCCCAGACCTTCCCTAAATCTGTACTGGAGTCCGATATGATTGTGTTATCTTCAGCCCAAAAGAGTCCAGTAATGAGATGGGACGATAACAGGTTGGACTTTGGCGATCTCCCTTTTTGAAGACTGGTACCAGGATGGATTCTGACCATGAGTCCTGCAGTCCAACTTTACAGGTAGCTTCCAATACCCTGAGCAAAATTGGGGCCCAGAGGTCCATTTTAAATTTGTACAGGTCAACTGGGACCCCATCAGGGCCTGGCGCCTTACCCCCCTCTGCTAGCCCTTAAAGATTGCTTAACTTCAGCCAGAGTAAAATCTAAAGCGAATGAGGTGCAAGTGGACTTAGTACTGTTAACATTCATTCCTGAGTGGCACTGGACTATGGGCACATTGGTAGTTTCTCCAAATATTTGAGAAAAATGTGCTATCCAGGACAATTCATCGATCGTAACTTCAATTTTTCTTGTTTCCCTGTATCCAGACAAAAATAGGGTATTGATCACCTCCCAAAAAGCGGCACTATCATTCAATTGGCAACTTTTATGTAGTTCTGCCCATAGCTCCTCTTTTAGTTGGTGATAGTTTTTCCTAAGTTGGATTATCTTTTGCCTGTCTCTTACCATTTTATTAAGAGCATTTTTAAGGTTTGAATATGCTTTGGTACAGGTGTTATTAAACCAACCCACCTTATTTTTTCTTTCCCCTTTAGTTGTAATGTTTAAGGCTTCCTTTACAGATTTGGTTTCAACCAAAAAGTTATCAAGAATCTCCTGAGGGGTTGATGAATCAGCCAAACAGTTCATGATTTTTGTCATAGAGTTCTTAACTTTTTCGGTGATCTTTGCCGGGTCAGCGTGTACCCACTTAAGAGAATAACCGTTTAGTCTGTTCAAGACCAAGCTTTCCTCCCCATGAGAACTCATCTGGTTTGTCTTTCCTCGCACCAAAGGGAGAGAAAGAATAATGGAGATAGGGAAGTGGTCACTAAAAGCACAGTCCTGAGTTGTAAAGTTGAGATAAGGGATGAAGCCCTGTTGGTCAAAAAAAAAAGTCTATATGAAAAAAAAACACCAGCGCACATCATATATAGTCACAGGGGGCGAAACACACGACGGCTGTGAAGCACTTTGTTTTAAAAGAAATAAAATCTAAAATTTGTCTACACTACGTGATTCCTTTGGATTGAGAAGGAGTGTCTGTGCAGGAATTCAAACTGAAGAATGGTGCTGAATGCACATGGATTATAGTGACTATATATGATGCGCGCTGGTGTTTTTGTTTCATATGGATGTGACACTCTGTAACAGCATTGGTGGGCAGACTGTTTATGGCTAATGCTTAAGGAGGATAAGCATTCTACATCAAGGCTGCACTCAAAAGTTGGTCTATGTTTATAGTCATATGGTGTTGTTCTTGCATAGGAAAGAGACAAGTGTTGATGTGCAGATCGGATATAGCAAATCCGTCTCTTTTGTAATGGTTATGCAAAAAAATAAAGTCTATACAGCTAGCAGCTCCTCTGCCGTTGGGGTAAGAGGAACAGTGGGTGATATTAATTCATTGGCCAAGACCAATTGCAGGATAAAAATGGTCTCGTTCAAACAGGCCCCACACTGAGTATGAGTGAAATGGGTCATGTTGTTTTCTTTCTCATCCAATAGGCCACAGGTTATGTTGTCATTTTGGGCACACAAGGATAAAGTAAAGTCGCCACCCCAGATGATAATAGGGTTTTTTCCTTGATGTTTGTTATTGAGTTCTAAAAGGATGTAGCGAATTTCTTTCAGAGTGTCAATCAGCTGACATTGCTGTAAGTTAATATGAAAATTGACTATCACAAGGAAATCCAGTTTGTTAATGTCAAGAATAATTATCTGAAAATTAGCCTCCAGTTTTAGGGCTGTAATTTCCCGCACTGAGATTAAGTTGGAAATATAAACCACCAACCCTCCTTTTGCGCGCCCTGATGTAGACGGAATCGCAGGGGAAAAAAAGGTTTTATAACCATTTAAATGGATAGGTGAGACAGCCCACGTCTCTTGAAGACAGAGAATGCCGTAGGTCCGCGAGAAGGTAAGCCTCTAACCAAGATTGACCTTTGACCATAGGCTGGCAATGTTCCAAAATATAATGCTGAGTGGATTCCCTCTCGTGGATTTTGCATCAGAGGGAAGGACTGTTACAGGACCTCCAGGTTTCTTTGAGGAAATTCCCATGGCAAGAGTACCCGGGCCTAGATCTACTCTATTTATTATTGATAGACTCTGTGATGTGGGGCTATTACCGAAGTTGACTGTGGTAGGTTCTTGCTCCATCTCAAATAAGACAAGAATGGTATTGGGAGTGGGAGGCGAAGTGTTTGATACCCGCTCCTCTACCATTTGAGATGTGGGGGAGGGGATTTCAGAATGAACCTCTCTGATTCTTTCAATCGAGCGGGACGTATTCCTAGAAAAATAGGTTGATTGTCAGTCCACTTCCTCAAGAGGGGATAACATCTCAAACCTATTAGAAGTTACAATAGAGTCATTCCCTTCTCCTCTGGACCTTGTGGAAGGTTTGTAAAAGAAACCCAGAGGAAGGACTATAAAGCTGGAGTGTAGATGGGGAGTTTCCTCTTTGTGCTTTAGGTGAGATCGAACCATTCGAGTGGATCGAAAAATTATAACGATACAGTCACCAGGAATGGACTTTGGTGAGGTACCAACCCACCCAACTCTGCGGGCCATCAGTATTTCATTTATGTACTGGGGCTAAAGTTCTTGAATTTGGTCAACCAGTCCACCACTTTGTTATGGAGGGTAGACCAGGATTCACTCTGTCCCTGTGTTAGTGCCGGAGCCCCCGTTAGAATTAGTACATAGGGACAGGAGGCAGGTGGTAGATCTAAGATATCTGTGCTGGGTTGGACGTTGATGTTGTTTAAATTTTCCCCTCTGTCTTGCCCTTGTCTACTCTTATGCTCCACCCTAGATAGGGCTTTAAATTCAGGGTCTTCTGCTACGTGTCTGGATAAGGTTACTGCTTGGAATTCTCTTGGAGTACTAGATGTATTTTCCTGGATGAGGGGCCTGTGTCCCTCTGTTTGTGTAGGGTTGGGATCCTTGCTAGTATAGGCAGTTGTTATATTATCCAGTGTGTTGCTAAGTGTCCCTACAACCTCTTTCAGCTGCTCAATTTTTTCCTCCATACGCCTGAATCTTTCTTCAATGAGCACACTCATCTGGGTCATCATGGCACTGATCTGAGTTTCTAGCAACCCTCTAACTAAGTCTTCAAAGGGAACCTTGGTGCCCGGTGAGGATTCATTAAAATTAGAAATGGGTACTTCTATCTGAGAACCAAAAGTATTAGGAGATTCCTCTGTTTGAGTTTCTGCTTGAACAGTTACTTGAGAACAAGAGCATAGGGCGTCTTTCTTCTTACCATCCTTGCCCCCCTTTTCTCCCTTCTGTATGGTTCTTGCTATGTTCCCTTTCATCAGTTTGGATTGTCTGATGTGGTATTTTCAGTCTCCCTGTCTTGACTCGAAAGGGCTAGCGATTGTTTAAGCAGGGGGGAATTGGTGTTATTTCGTTGAATTATATTCTTAGGTGTTAAAGATCTATTAGATTCTTCCTCCCTGGTCAGTGGAAACTGAGAAGGATCAAGTGAGAGCCTCCGCTAGGTTAGCTGTATCTCATGAGTGAGAAGGGACTCGGCTCTAACCAGGAAGGCGTCTAACGTGCCTACGGTACTCTTGCGTCTCTCCATCGTTCTCAGTTATAATGACAATAATAACACTAATATAAAAGCTACTGAATGAACCTATATGAATACAGAATAAAAACCAATCAACAAAACAGGAGGTGAGAACAGGAAAGCTCCAAGGTCAAAATACGAACGCTGGGTCTGACTACAAATCTTCTTTATATGCCGCTGAACTAGGGGGGAATTATTCCAAATACAATATGGGATGATAAAATTTGGCTAAGGTGAATTACTAAAGAATGTTTTCCTGTCAACCACCCCCATAGACAATAATATAAAAAGAATAAAAACGTGCTTAAGGACTGCAAAGTAATCTACAGTTAAAAAGGTCACTTTGCAAATGTTCAAGACAAATGGCGCGGTCAGTGAAGGCGTAAGACAGGCTCAGAGTCATCAATGTTCTTACTGCGCCTCAAGAGATGGTCCACGATAATGCACCCAAGGGGGGTGGCCCTGCCCTGCCCTGCCCCTTTCTGACCCTGACGGGCACAGACAGACCCGCCCTTGACCGGGGGAGCCCACAAGAGTTCTTGTAGAGCCTCCTGATGCTGCCGATATGACGTGGTACTTGGCGTCAGCAGGGGCCGATGAGCGTTGTAGTCTCCCTGCTACTGGCAACACGCGGGAGTGGTGAGGTTCGTTGCAGTCCCCCTGGGACTGTTTGGAAAGGGAAACAACCCTTACAACGCAACTATTACAACGCACACCGTTACAACGCACACCATTACAACGCAGGATCCATTACAACGCATGCCTTTACAACGCATGACATTACATAGCAGATGCTATTACAACGCATGCCATTACAACGTAAGTATTGGTAAGTATGTTATTTTTTTTAATCATTTTTTTTAAATGTAAATTAAATAAATTAATTTAAGTAATAGTATATATTTAGTTTTGGGTTATGGGGTACAGGGGTATTTTTAGGTTTCAGGGCTAGGTTTGGGTTTTGGGTTGCAGGGGTATTTTTAAGTTTCAGGGCTAGGTATGGGTTTTGGGGTACAGGGGTATTTTTAGGTTTCAGGGCTAGGTATGGGTTTTGGGGTACAGGGGTATTTTTAGGTTTCAGGGTTAGGTTTGGGTTTTGGGGTACAGGGGTATTTTTAGGTTTCAGGGCTAGGTTTGGGTTTTGGGGTACAGGGGTAATTTTAGGTTTCAGGACTAGGTATGGGTTTTGGGGTACAGGGGTATTTTTAGGTTTCAGGGCTAGGTATGGGTTTTGGGGTACAGGGGTATTTTTAGGTTCCAGGGTTAGGTTTGGGTTTTGGGGTACAGGGGTATTTTTAGGTTTCAGGGCTAGGTTTGAGTTTTGGGGTACAGGGGTATTTTTAGGTTTCAGGGCTAGGTTTGGGTATTGGGGTACAGGGGTATTTTTAGGTTTCAGGGCTAGGTTTGGGTTTTGGGGTACAGGGGTATTTTTAGGTTTCAGGGCTAGGTTTGGGTTTTGGGGTACAGGGGTATTTTTAGGTTTGAGGGCTAGGTTTGGGTTTTGGGGTACAGGGGTATTTTTAGGTTTCAGGGCTAGGTATGGGTTTTGGGGTACAGGGGTATTTTTAGGTTTCAGGGCTAGGTATGGGTTTTGGGGTACAGGGGTATTTTTAGGTTTCAGGATTAGGTTTGGGTTTTGGGGTACAGGGGTATTTTTAGGTTTCAGGGCTAGGTTTGGGTTTTGGGGTACAGGGGTATTTTTAGGTTTCAGGGCTAGGTTTGGTTTTTGGGGTACAGGGGTATTTTTAGGTTTCAGGGCTAGGTTTGGGTTTTGGGGTACAGGGGTATTTTTAGGTTTCAGGGCTAGGTTTGGGTTTTGGGGTACATGGGTATTTTTAGGTTTCAGGGCTAGGTTTGGGTTTTGGGGTACAGGGGTAGTTTTAGGTTTCAGGGCAAGGTTTGGGTTTTAGGGTACATGGGTATTTTAAGGGTTCAGGGTAACGGGTATTTTTAGGGTTCAGTTTTTAAATAAATAATTTTAAATAATTTAAATAATTAATTTGAATAATTTTATTATTTTTTAATATTAGTTCTTTAATAATAATTGTTCTTTTTAAAGTATATATATTTACAAATTAATTATTAAAAAATAATTTAATTTATTAAATTAATTAAATTTTAATAAATTACATTTTTTTTTTAAATAATATACTTACCTATACTTACGTTGTAATGGCATGCGTTGTAATAGCATCTGCTATGTAATGTCATGCGTTGTAAAAGCATTCGTTGTAAATGTATCTGCGTTGTAAAAATTGCGTTGTAACGGTGTGCGTTGTAAAAGTTCGCGATGTAACGTCATACATCCGTTTGGAAAGGCAGCAGGCTACTCGGGCGTTGTTAGTTGTTTGCTGGCAGCTAAGTATGATTAACTTATGTCGTGACCCGACAGCATAGCGCTAGGACCCTGTGGGTCCTGAGGCAAGGGGACAGGTCACTGGACACCACATCCGGTCAGGGGGGCGTGTGGACGAGGAGAGTGACCAGGACGAGGACGGAGGACGGACGTGCCGAGCGTCCGCTGTATGCATACAAATAAAGAGATATGAAACACTGACCTGCGTGATGTCTATGGTGTCACCCCGGGCGGGTATCTAAACACTACAACTGGCGACGTAGGTAATTGATGACCCGACGCGTGGATCGACGCGTGATCATCGACTGCCGCTGGAAATAACGAGGAGCCCACCCTCGATGTGCAGGAAGCAAGAAATAAGGAGACTTAAAAGAAGCAGCGACGCGGGAGCCCACCCCGACTGCCACCGAGAAAGATCGGCCTGAATGCGGTAAGCGCTAGGACTAAGCAAGGAGAAGAGCCGGGCGGCCATTTTTAGGTCAGGCCAAATCGAAAAAGCCAGAAAATAGGCTGAAAAGAAGGAAATAAAGGCTGAAATAAATAGAAAAAGGGCATAAATAAGAAGAAATAAGACAGGAAAGTAAGAATAAAGAGCACAAAGCGGAATAATACAAGAAAATAAAACTAAAAAGGAAATAAAGAAGACAGAAAGAACAAAAGTGCAAAACAGAAGGGGAAAGAAGAAACAAAGAGCACAAAAGTGACACAACAAAGGAAACACACAAGAAAGCATACATAAAGAGAAAAAGGAACATGGCTGAGCCAAGACAAAGTGCACAGTATCGCAGACCACTCCCATTTAGTGTATCGGAGCCACAGGTGGGAATCAGATGGGAGCGGTGGATCACCAAGTTTGAGAGATACATGGAAGCCACTGATGTGGTAGAAGCTAAACAACTAGGACTGTTCCTAAACCTGGTGGGAGATGAGGTAGATGACCTTTTAGTAACGCTACCAACAAGTGAAACGAGCACATACAAAAAGCTGATCAAGTGCCTAACGAATAAATTTGATCCCCAGAGGAACATTGACTTTGAAAGATACAGTTTCAATATAGCATTCCAACAGCCTGACGAGTCACTGGATGATTTTGCAACCAGATTGAGGAAGTTAGTCACCCACTGTGAGTTTGAGAAATATGACAACGAGCAGGCAATCCGCCTAAGAATCATAGAAGGATGTCGAGACACTGACTTTCGCACGAGAATACTAAAAGAGCCGACGACACTAGAAAAGATCTTGGAACTGGCAAAAGCAGAAGCACAAGCGATGACCCATGCAAAACAAATGGAACGACGGGTTGAACAAGCTCACCGAATAACAGATAATGGACGAGCAGGACAATGGAAGAGAGGATCGAATGTACAACCAATGAAGAAACAACAAGGATCACAGTGCTACAGATGTGGCCTGGAATTTCCGCACCGAGGTGCATGTCCAGCATTCGGTCAAACTTGCCGAAAATGCAACAGAAGCAACCACTTCACCAGCATGTGCCAAGGCATGCAGTTCAAAAATGAAAGAGGCCAACCAGGGAGACCACGAGCGACGACGAACCGACATGTAAGACACATGGAAACGGCAACCAGGAGCTCCTCGCTGGAGTCAGGAGGAGATGAGGAAGCAGAAGAAAAAGTAGAGCGACTCTACCTCATGTCTACGGCTGAGGAAAAGTGTGAAGAAAGTATACGTCTGGTAGACAAGAAGACAATACAGAAAACAGAATCGGTGACCTTAGATATAGGACCTCACCAAGCGGAATTTGTACTGTACAGTGGCGCCACGCGCAACATAATGTGCGCCACGGAATATGAGAAAATGAAAAGGAAACCACCCCTACAACCATCCAGAGTACAAGTGTTCACCTGGGGTGCGAAAAGACCAGTAACAAACCTAGGACAATTTACAGACACTTTGACATATGAGAACAAAACGATCACTGAGGAAAATCATGTAGTAAGAGGGGATATCCTGGCACCATGTTTACTAAGCAACGTCACGGCACAGATAATGGGTCTGTTGAAGGTGACCTATCACATGTCCGACAAAGGAAACATCCTTAGAGAATATCCGAAATTAACAAAAGGACTAGGAAAACTGAAAGGGCGACAGATCACACTGCACATCAATGAAGCAGTCAGGCCTGTTGCTCAGAATCATAGACGTCTACTGATACACCTACAACCGCAAGTGGAAGAAGAGATCAAATCATTGCTGGATCAAGACATAATTGAGCCGGCAGAAGGACCAACGCCCTGGGTATCACCGATAGTAGCTGTACCAAAGAAGGACACTTCACAGATCAGAATATGTGTTGACATGAGGATCCCGAACACAGCCATCTAAAGAGAACGACATCCTGGGCCGCATCTGGATGACATAATCAGCTGCCTGACGGGAGCGAGACGGTTCTCCAAGCTGGACCTGTGCAAGGGATACCATCAGCTGGAATTAGATCCACAGTCGAGATATATAACGACATTCTCGACACACCTAGGATTGTTCCGCTACAAGCGCCTGAGTTTCGGAATCTCATCAGCCGCGGAAATCTTCCAAGAGACCATCAGACAAATAATAAGACCAATCAAGAACAGTCTCAATTATAGTGACGACATTCTAGTGTTTGGCAAGTCCGATGAAGAGCATGACAGAGCACTGAGAGAAGTATGCTCACAACTAGAGGAAGTTGGATTAACACTGAATGAAAAGAAATGCGAACTAGGACGAGAAGAGTTGGTGTTTTTCGGACACATCTTCTCGAAAAAAGGGATGAGGCCGGACCGCAGCAAGGTAGACACCCTGGAAAAGGCAAAACAGCCCAGTGATGTAGCAGAGGTACGATCGTTTCTTGGTCTTGCCAGCTATTGTGCACGGTACATCAAAGACTTTGCAACAGTGAGTACACCCCAGCGAGAGCTGACGAAGCAGGGACAAACATTTGTATGGACAACAGAATGTGGCAAGGCTTTCGAAGAGATAAGGGCGTCAGTGACAGCCGTAGATCACCTGGTGTACTTTGACCCGAGTCTATGTATGGAGCTCACTGTGGATGCCATCCCGGTAGGATTGGGCGCAATACTGGCACAACACAAACCCGGAAAAGAATCACCAAGATATGTTGTGGCTTACGGGAGCAAAAGCCTGTCAGACATTGAGAGAGCATACTCTCAACCGGAAAAAGAGAGTCTGGCGGTTGTGTGGGCATGTGAGCACTACCACATGTTTGCCTATGGAAAGCCCTTCATGATAGTAACAGACCACCAGGCATTAATAACAATCTACGGCAATACAAACGCCAAGATACCACCCCGGATAGAACAGTGGGGAATCAGATTGATGGACTACAACTTCAAGATAGTTCACAAACCGGGAAAAGAACACAATCCAGCCGACCACATGTCACGGCACCCGCTGCCTCACAAAGAGGGCACCATGACCATGGCGGAAGAGTATCTCAATTTCATCCTAAAGCAAAACACACCGGCATCGATAACAATATCAGAGCTAGAGCATGAAACCAAGCGAGATCCCACCATGCAAGCAATCAAAAACGTGGTGAGACAACAAAGATGGAGACACATCAACAATAACAGCCCCACGGAAGAAGGAGTTATCAAAGAAGAACTACTGGCATTCAAGAAGATAAATGAAGAACTATCAGAAACAGAGAATGGCATCCTGATGAGAGGAGCACAGATAGTAGTTCCTTACAGACTAAGAAAGCGAACAATAGAAGTGGCCCATGAGTCCCACAGAGGCATCGTAGCTACAAAGAAGATGCTGCGGGAAAAGGTGTGGTTCCCAGGACTGGATGGCATGGTGGAAGAAGCAATAACACGCTGTCATGTCTGTCAAGTGACAGGACCACCATCAAAGCCAGCACCATTGCAGATGTCGGAACTGCCAAAAGCGGTATGGACAGAGCTAGCGGCAGATTTATATGGGCCTCTGGAAACTGGAAGTTACCTCCTGGTTGTCATTGATTAATTCTCGAGGTTCCCGATAGTGAGGCAGGTATCTTCAACATCAGCAAATGCCACTTTGCCTGTGCTAGATGACATATTTTCTGCCTGGGGTTCGCCACAAACACTCAAAACAGACAATGGCCCGCCGTTCTCAGGAGAAGAATTTCGCCGTTTCATGGACTACCTTGGAATAAAACATCGGAAAATAACGCCCCTGTGGCCACAGGCTAATGGGATGGCAGAGCGTTTTATGGGAACCATCAAGAAAGCCATCCAAAGAGCAAAGATGACACAGATATCGACTGGACAGGCCCTGTGCCAGGTGTTGAGGGACTACAGGAATACCCCTCACAGCTCCACAGGTCGATGCCCGGCTGAACTGGTACTAGGACGATCAAGCAAAACAAGATTACCACAAATGGAAGCAAAGATGAGTACAGACCTAAGCGAAATTGCAAGAAGAGATCGAGAGGCAAAGGAAAAGATGAAAGCCTATGCGGATCACCGGAGACATGCATCCGAACCAAAACTGAACGAAGGAGACCTGGTGGTGGTACGACAGAACAACAAAGGAAGTCCGACAGCCCATTCTCTGATGAACCATTGATGGTGACGAAAGTGAAAAGATCAATGGTGACGGCAGCCTCCGAACAACAACGAATTACAAGGAACAGCTCGCACTTTAAGGAACTGAAGACGGAAGAAGAAGGAATGGCAACCCAACCAACAGCGGCACTGAAGGAGGATGACCAAGGACAAAGAAACGACGCAGACACAAGACCACGGAGAACATGCAAGAAACCGCAGAGACTAATTGAAGAGCTGTAGAGCGACAAACATCTCTCTCTCTCTCTCTCTCTCTCTCTCTCTCTCTCTCTCTCTCTCTCTCTCTCTCTCTCTCTCTCTCTCTCTCTGTGAGTACTATCAGTGATGGGCAACAGTGATTGTGGAAACTGGTCGAGAACATTTGTTTGCAACAAAGGGGGAGATGTCGTGACCCGACAGCATAGCGCTAGGACCCTGTGGGTCCTGAGGCAAGGGGACAGGTCACCGGACACCACATCCGGTCGGGGATGGCGTGGGGACTAGGAGAGTGACCAGGACGAGGATGGAGGACGGACGTGCCGAGCGTCCGCTGTATGCATACAAATAAAGAGATATGAAACACTGACCTGCGTGATGTCTATGGTGTCACCCCGGGCGGGTATCTAAACACTACAACTTGCCTGAATGGAGCTAAGCTGGTAAACAGTGCACGGCAAGGCTGCCTGGGTAATACCCAGTTAGAGATGCCCGAGCCACACTCCAGCCACCCCACACTTTTCGGCTTTCATTTTTCAGCTTTAGCTCTAGTCAGACTAATCAGACTACCACTGCTCCAGGTAACCGGCCTCACCTCTCAGTGCTGGCTCTGGTGGACGGCATGCTGTATCTGCCACTGCCTGGCTTCTCTGATCAGCTTTTTCACAGCTGTTGCACAGCGTTTCTCCGCTGCACCATGTTTCTCTACTGATCAAGCACCCCAGGGGCACTCACTCCTGCCACACAGCTCGCCGGAGGAGTCAGCAGTCAGCAATAAGCTCAGATCGCCCTCAGTTGCGGTCGTGGTTGATCCCGCAGCTGATCCCAGGGAGTACGGGACTGCCGCGGTTTCGGCCAATACACAAAAATTCAGCGGCTCTTGCAGTTCGCGGCTTGCGTCTCCTGTGGCCCCTCCTCCTTGCGTTGGCGTCAGCGTCAGGTACGGCAGGTACGGCAGGACTTCCAAGCACTCAACAGTTATCCCTCTTCGCTCTGCAGCAGGGCTCGAGTCGGGGTACCACACGGGTGGACGGCGTCGCCCCTCTTATTTTACCGGGGGGACGCCATCCCCTCTGCCAAACAGCTGGACTTCACTCTTTGGCCTCTCTGGGACGAGATAGGAGCTCACAGCACGCTGCTCACGCGCTGGCTTCTCAGATGCAATCGCAAGTGAGGGGAGGCAATGATCCCGATGGTGCAGGTCACCTTTCGTGATGTCACTTTCTGTCGTGAGGTCACTTCCAGTGACAGTGTCCCCCCACTTCTTTTTTTTGGACTTGTGCCCTGCTCTCCATCTAATGATGGAAAAATAAGTTCTGGTCCCTAAAAAGAGAGCTGTTGGGCCCCACCTGCAACCACCAGATCAAATTGAGGCATATTTTGGGGTCCCCTGTTTGTAATTTTACTGCCCTGTTATGCTAACTCAATCCTGCTAGACACTGAGATATGGAATTCGAAATGAGCTAGATAGAGAGAAAGATCCCTTTCTAAGGGGGCACCTTGGAAGTTGGGGACCCTGTTCAATTGCCCTCTTTACCCATGCCTTAAAACATCTCTGCCATGATGTGGTATTGTTTTGTTCTTGAGGGTAGTTAGTGCATATACGCTGACGCATAAATGTCAGGCTAGGTGTCTTATTGAATTACCTTTTAATCCTTATGGGGGCACCTAAACGTTTATTGGAATAGGGGCATGATGGTGCCGATCTGAAGAACAGTGTTACCCATTTTGTTCAAGTAGGATACCAATTCAGCTAGATTCGTCACTTTAAAACAATGCTTACCAGCTGAAGCGTACTAAGTTCTTATTTCTGGAATGTTAGTCACTTTTCTGAAGTGGAACTGGACTGATAGACCATCACCTTTCAAAGCAGGAAACGAAGCTGCTGATTTCTGACAGAAACTCATGCTGGCTGTACTCAAAACTGACCTTTTCTGCTCTTCTCTGTTTGAACCAGAATGAAATGACTCACAAGGTGCAAGTCCACTGATAACAGGCTACCCCTTCCTCCCACCTATAATGTATTGCTGTGGCTTCAGGGCCTATGTAACGTCTAGCACATGACCTCTGACATGAGTGCTTAATTTGTAAAAAAAATAATAATAATAAGTGCCACGCCCCTTGTCAGGAGGCCTCTGTAGCTTGCACCACCCATTGTCCCCTGCCAGTGCTGCCAATGACAGTACCAACAAAACTACTATTAAACTCCTAAAAGTGTGATAATTTAGGCTATTCTAGGACCCAAAAAGAATATGAATGGCTTGGGGGAGGGGGGCGGAGGTGTGGTGTTGGGAGTATTTGTCATTTTTAATGTCTTCTTGAATTAATAAACACCTCTGGTGTGCTCATCTGAATATTAGACAAACAGCGCCAGCAAGTGGCAGACTGTCATGAGTGCCGGTGTTGACAATTAAATGCCGATGCCGAGCCCCGGAAACCACCGGCTCAAATTAAGCACTGCCAGACATGCAACATGTTCAAAGTCCCACTTTTCTCTGCCTGCTGCTGCTTAGTGCTGCAGACAGTCCTAGCCTCCAGCTGCATGTTGAGCTAGGATTCCAGCTACTTGAGTGTAGCCCAATTGACGACCTCCTGGTTACACTAATGGCTTACCATGGGGTCATGGTCGTGACAAGATGACTCTGGGTCCTGGGCCCTCTCTCACTGGTCGGCATAGTCCTATGTTTTTATCATCCATGCCTGGTGCTCTGCACAGGGCCTAATTGGTACCTCTACCTCTCTGCTAAATCGGTTTTCTTCGTATGGCCCAGATCCTTTGCAGGGGGTTGTATTTCCTCCTTCCCGATGTATGTTGGGGCAGGGGGTTACTTCTAGAACACACAGGACAATTTATAGAAGCTCATGGAAATACTATTTTTCAAAGTGTCTTATCCAATCAGTAGCCATAACATCAGAATCAATATTATTGGTGCATAAATTTGCACACTATTTAACCAGCCTCCAAAAATATTTAAAATTATTTGCGATGGAGGGAAGCAAATACGGTTACTACCTCTTCGTATTATTTTTAATAGGTGGACTTTTTAAGTTATTACAGTGCGATTTAAGTTTATTAATGTACTGTGTGTTATTTGGTATCTCAATCTATACCGTATG
This sequence comes from Lissotriton helveticus, assembly GCF_964261635.1. Classification (NCBI taxonomy): domain Eukaryota; kingdom Metazoa; phylum Chordata; class Amphibia; order Caudata; family Salamandridae; genus Lissotriton; species Lissotriton helveticus. The sequence goes on along the minus strand of NC_136070.1, from coordinate 773,094,704 downwards.
ACCCTACGCTTGTTGCAGAGCTTTAGCCTTGTTATTCTATCGTGTCAACCAAAAATGAACCTATGCTTGTACTACTGAATATCGACACAAAGAATATCGACATACAAGAATATCGACATACAAAATATCAAAAGGTAAGTGCATGGGGAAGTACAGATTTACTATTCGTAGCTACAGATCTACATAACTTGAAGTTATTTGTACCGCGTAGGTACATATATGTGGAGTGAGGTATAGAAACTTTAGATTTACTTACCTTTCGATATATTTTTAATATTTACCTTCGATATTTAGTATCTATTTACACGAGCTAATGATATGTATGGGTTTGGAATTGCATTGTAAAACACAGTCGCACTATTCCCTGGGTTAAGCCAGAGCTCATGTACTGGCATTTGTTGGTTCACGTTGCTGTGCCTAGTTGTCACAGACCAGTGCATGCTTGACACCTGTGTTGACCGAGGTGTATCATAAACTACACCTTGTATTGTCACTGTATTGCCCCAGGTGTTTCTCTAGTAAGTTCCGTATTGTCACAGGTGCTTCTCCAAGCAAGCTTTTAGTAGCCCAAGGTGTATCTAAATTGCCACTGGTGAGTCACACTTAGGACCTGTACTGTTCATTGTATTTTCCAGTAGGTCTGTAATTCCCCTGGTCCTGTCTCCCTTTTTCTCAGGCACATTTTAAAATTCCTGATCAATATCTTTTCCGCCCTGTGATTTGCATGTTGCATTCAGGACATGCAGTAGTGGTCATGGGCCATAGTATTGTGATAGAGATCTATAGTGATTCAAATGAAGTTTCTCAAGATGGTGGATTCACCTTTTGTGGTCATATTTAATGGCTTGCCAAAATAATTTGTACATGTGCTTGGACTTGAAAACTCTCTTTCAGACCTTAATCTGGGTGGTAAAATGGCCGAAGAGCCATCTGCGGCCATTTAAGCATGGAGTGCCAGTTAACACAGTCGTTCACAATGTCTGTTCGTTCCTACTACGTGCCTTCAAAGATTATCTCAGCAATTGTAAAATGTAAAAAAATAGAGCCATGAAATCCATGCATTGGTCCCCAATTTTTGCCAAAATCTCGAAGTCAAATTATTTGTGTTAGGCTTTTTGCACCTGGATGAAATTACATGTGAATGAGGTGGTAAGTAGCAAAATCGATCGGTCAACTCAATAATGTGCAGATTCATATATTTATTCTTTGAAATGGATGTACCTAGTTTCGGTACAGATACCACATCATATCCTCTCTTAACCTAAGACTACTTAACCTCTACCATCTTTACAGATCTCAGAATATCATGACGTAGGGGTGTGCGAAGTTAAAAATAGATGAAATCCACCCGGCCATGGAGCAAAATCAAGACCACTGTGCATTCCTCCCAAAAATAATGTGAATAAAATAGCCCAGAGAACAAACATAGTTGATTTATGGAGCGCTGCCTGGATATGCAATTACCTTAATGCTAAATACATTGAAGTAATTGTATTGCCTGCCTCTCACAGTGCTCTTAAAAGTAATTTTTTCAGCTTGAGTACGTGCTTGCCTTTACTTCCCCTCATTATCCTAGGCTGTCCCTTCCTTTCCTTCACCGGAATTTCTCTTTTTCTGTCAAATTTCATTTATTTCATGTTTCCTAGTTTTTCTTACATTAACTCCTGCTTCCTTTTCTCTTTGTATTCGTTTTTTTTCAGTTATTTTTCAACCCATTTTTTCCTCACACAACTCCTAAATCATAAATGTACCCTCTTTTTCCATCAAGGGACTGTCTTATACATTTTTGGCCTCATTTTTAGGTCTGGCCTAAAGCTATTGTTCTTTAAAATAAAAAGCTTAAAAGGGTCTCAGAACACAGCCATTACTTATGTTTACTTACCATTGGTTGGCTCACACTTCACTCTCGTTTCCATGCTTGCTATAGGTCGGATCATCATCCTCGCATCTAGCTTCCTCCTGGGCTGCAGTCTTTATTCCTTCTTTTCCCTGCTGTGGAGCATGGACCAAGTACTGCTTCCTGTGGCCAGTGTTCTTCCCTAGACCACAGGCTTCATACGGTACTCTTTTTTTAATTTACTTGTCAGCACCCCTGCCACTCTCTTTAACCTACTTATCCCAGCCCCTTTGCATCACACCCTTCTCTCTCTTGTTGCTTTTTTAAAAACATTTTCTTTCCCAGTTTAGAGTGTAAACCGGACCTGTAGGTATTGTAGCGTGTTACATAAGCATCATCTACTTTACAAAATGACACATTATTTTTTATTTTTGGCCTAGGGAGTTTCAGATTTACAGGGAGAGCGGAGCCCATGGTCTGGCTCGGATCGTAGAGCCTGTGCACTGGCCGAGCCCTGAAAATGTTTGCTATGTAAATCATAGAACAAACATCACTTAAAGTATGATAAAGTCTTTTCAAAATTCAAAAGGTTTCTTTCTTTACCACGTTGAAGCTTTGACATTATTACATCACATTATAGTACTGAGCCCTGAAAATGTTTGCTATGTAAATCATAGACCAAACATCACTTAAAATATGATAAAGTCTTTTCAAAATTCAAACATTTTCTTTCTTTAGCATGTGGAAGCCTTGACATTAACACGTCACATTTTAGTACTGCACAGAGAAGTACTTTATTAAAAGTCATAGTTTTTAAACATGAAGCTTTATTAAAATAGGATGCAAGGCAATAGTCAAATATTCCCTGTACGTGGCCCAGATTAGGACAGGGCAACATTTCTTGTGTTAAGGATTTGTTTTTAATCTCTTTGTGGAACTTTGGCAGTTTTTATATAGCGCAAACACCACCCAAAGCATCCGTTGCATTACACAAGGTCACCATTCATTGTTTGTAGGGATGGGAAATGCAGTTATTTGCCCAGAATCACAGGATTTTGAGCCAATGCTGATATTCAAACCAGGCTCCCCAGATTCCCAGTCTACAGCTCTGGACCTAATGCTGCACCCAGGGTATGGGCATACAGGCAGGCAGAAGTAACATAAAATCTTTGCTTGTTATGGACTCGGGGTTCGAACAGGACCTCGAGCTAAGCCAGCGCCAGGCTTCAGGCTCCAGTCTAGCTCGAGTCATCAGTGGCACACACTCCGCTAGTAATTTGCCCAGAATCACAGGGGTGAGGCAACGCTGAGTCTCGAACCTGGTTCCCCAGTTCTGCAGGTGGCAGTTCTGGCTATAATGCCACATCCTCTTTAAAAAGACATTAGCAAAGCCAAATAGCTGGTGCAGAGCTATTCGGCTTTATTAATGTTTTTTAAAGATGTTTCACAGCAGTATGTGCTGCTGTGCAACATGACTTAAAGTTAACAAAAAAAGTGCTATGACACAATCAGTGTGGGTGCGTCATAGCACCTTGTTTTTCTTTACTTTGAGTCAGAGCTGCTGTGCAACATCTTTAACCCCTTCCATGCTGCAGTCGCCCATTGGCCGACGGCAGCACTAGCTGCCCAGTGCTGCCGTCGGCCAAAGGCCGGCGCGGCCCCGCCCGTTTTGCGGAAGTGCCACACTTCCGCAAAATCGCGGGCACATGGAACGGGTTAATTAAACATTGACAGCACCAATATGTCTGGCAGTCATGCAACGCCATATGCCCAAAAGGGCTTCAGCCCTCCTCCCGTCGTTTCTATAAGCCCGTACTGCTGGAGCTTGAGCTGCTGTGACATCGGCTGGGCAGTGTCTGGAGTCTTATCTTCACCACAAGTTTTCCCAGGTCTTTAAAAGACCATTTACATATGTACATGCCTTTGTAAACTAGTTAAAGAGGCTTCGGTTTTTTTCACGGGTTCCAGGACCCCCTGGGTCCCCATTCTGCCTATTCTTTACATTTGTATTTGACTTTTAATGCCACAGTTGTAGAATGTATCTTATGAAAAGGCATATCACAAGTAGGGATTCCAAATTTCCAAAAGAAAAATACCAGTTATTTGTTGTTTAAAGAACCAGCAAAGGCCGTGAAACTACATTGGGTTGTAAATAAATGTTGTCTTCCTCTCCTTTAATTATTAGTCATGGGTCATTAATGCAGCCCTAGAACACATTTAAAAGTGCTTTCTGTTGATATTTGCTGTTTAAAGTATGCAATGATTCTGCTTGTTTTTGTACTGGCTGGGAAATCAAAATATTTAGCTGGCAACAATAATCATGAGACTGATCAGCACAATATTTATTTCCTTTACCCTCCATCCCTGGTTGATGCCATAATAGCATGGTATTGATGGCTGGCATAGGGTTTCAGATATGTTAAACTTGCTGAATTACTCCAAGTGTCTGGGGATATGCTGAATTCAGACAACCCACTCCTCATTCTCACCCTTCACTTTCATACTGCTTACCATGTCCTCATTCCATTCACCCTCCTCCTACCTTGCACTCGCACATGCACACAGCTCCCCCTGCACGCACATGACTCTCCACTCACCTGTCACTTTTACCATGCACCCTACACTCACAGCTAGCACACTGCACTCACACTGTTCACAATGCAATTAAGCGGTCGCTATGCACTCACACGTTCATACTCCTCTTACCCTATACTCGCACAAGCTCACGGCTCACCCTGCACTCACAGCGACGACACTGCACTCATTGCCATTCGCCATGAACTTCAACCAGATGCCTCTCTTTTGACTATAAATTAAGACAAATTGCAGATAGGTTTAGAGAGTGACAGTCTTAGCCACTTTTTATATGTTCAGTGTAGTTAATGCACACAGTGAGCATGTCATGATGCTTTAGGAATATTATTAGCTAATACTACTACCACATAGTAAAGAAGTCTTATCATTATAGACTGCCACATCATTATCGTTTTTAGGGCTCACGCCCTGCGTTGTAGAGCGCAGCACTGCTTGCGCAGGCGAGAGCCCTTTGTCCGGGGTTTGAAAACGGACCCTGGAATCGCACACGCTTGTGCGTGTGCTTTTCCTTTTGGGTTCCGCTATTGGGCTTTGTTTGCATGTTTTTTTTTAACAGAGCATGCAATAGGCCAAATGCGGGTGCATTGCTCCGCCCAAGCCCTATTGGTGTCTGTTACGCGCATCAAAGCCCATATGTCTTCAATTATCATGCCTAGACACAGGCGCGATAATTGAAAACATATGGCTCGCATTGGCGTGCTTGCGCACCACTCGCGGGCGTGTTTTTTTTTTACAATAGTGATCGCTTTCGCGATCACTTTCACTGCTGCTTGTTTTTCTTGTTCTGTTTAGGAAAGGATGTGTATGTACTCTGTCCTTGAAGCACACTGGGTTGCACCAACCGCTAGACCCCTCACACTTGTGCTCACATGGTGCATTGCTGGGATCCTTGGATGGTAGTGAGAGGTAACCACCACACATCTTATGGCATCATACCACAAAGAAGACCTGGAAGTATCAGCGAATTAACAAAAAAAACCTCAGGACAGGTGACAGGCCACAGCAAAGGGGTAAATATAAACATGGAGCCTGCCTTCAACCTTCGCAATATTATCAAGATAGACTTTTCAATCTTATATGCAAGGAACTTTGAACTGTAAACAGTGGTGTAGCTAGCCCTATGGGCGCCCGTGGCGGTCTCTGCATTTGAGAGGGGGGGTGTAGGGGTTGCGAGTATTTTGTGCGTTTGCCTCCCCGCGGCAAACGCATTGAGGAGTGGTGGTGCTGTGCCTCCCCGAGATGGCAGGGGATAGCGGGGGGAGGCCACCGCCCCAAAACACATGCCGCCCAGGGCCGACCGCCCCCACCCCAACAGCTACGCCACTGACTGTAAATTGAAAATGTCATGCACAACACCTGCGGGTCACCGTTTCAACGCAGGGCAGCTCAGTCTTTCATCTTTCCAAAGTCAAAAACAATTGAGTGTTACTAAAATGGGTAGTAATATAGTGGACTGTGTTGGAAGGCTGTGTGCGTATTTCTTGAAAGGTCAGTGTATTTTATTTTACAATGAAATACCTAAACCCAACTTGAAATAGAATTGGAGCCTGATTTTAGCATCTCGACTTTGGTGTAAACTAGAAGAAGAGATCCGATTTTCAGTCAAGATAAAATGGTGAAGGAAGTGCTTGGTCCCAAAAAGACACTCACCGAAACCTGTAGCTATCAAGATAGGCCTGTAGTTGAAACACAGAGTGGACACTATAAAAAGAAAATATTGGAGACCTGTTAGAAACATCTCTCTCTAGATTCCTTACAGCAGATGATTAATTGAATATAGATGTTCAGGACTATACGTACAGGTCAAATGAAAGATCTACTTTGGTCCATGATAATTTTAAATCTGAAAAATGAACATTAATCGAGTTATAATCGTGTTTGTTCAGGCGAAGGATTAACTTATGCGTTCTGATTGATTTAAAGGTTTACCATAATGTATTTGTGCTATTAGATTTAAATAATGCAAGAGCTAATTATGCTGCAGTTATTTATAAGATACATTTTGTAGACGCATTTCAAGAAGGGAGTAGTTATATTTGCTTCTTGAGCTGTGACTTTGTGTTCTCTGATGGAGTGGAATGATCTATGCATTAATCAGTAAAGATGGAAGCATTTCTTTGTGTGGGTGGGTATGCGTATACATTGTGAATTTTAAAACTACAGTCATCACTTCACTGGATTTGATGCTGTCATAAATATGCATAGTTTAGCAGGGAATGCGTGTACAAGAAGCTGACTTGAACATTGTGTCAGAGATGGGCTTTAAATCTATTTCCAAGGCCCTCTCTTCCTCAGAATCCCAAAGCTGATACCCCTGTCTGTCCAGCATCCATTTCTCCCACGCTGACCCAATGGACCGCACGCAAACAAACAATCTGCATACTAGTGTTCAGTGCTGAATGACAGTAATGCTCTCAATCTAACACCAAAGGTGGGGGATCACGGCCAGCAGCAAGAAATTCTTGGAAATTAGTTTGAATAGAAAAACATTGAAGCCACAGAATTACAGGATCCAAGACAATTTGGTGTCAACTGAGGGAGGGAAGGCCAGACAAATCCACTTTTATCATAAAACCAGGGAGGGAGACTTTGGACGTTGATCAATGGAGTCTGCTGGCATTTGATTTATTTTTTGGACATCACTTGATGGTTAGCAATTTAAGTAGAGCAGGGCAGGGATCTATAGTAGGCAATAGTTTCCCTTAGATGTGAAATGTAGGGGGGCGCACACGGGGCCACAAATTAAATTCTGGAAGGGCCACCTGCAAAGTTTTGTGTGTGTGCGTGAGTGTTTGTGTGTTTGCTTTAAATATTTAAATCTGACTTTTTTGTGTGTGTGTATGTCTAAACACGTGTATATAGATATATAAACTCATACATATATAGTCAAATGTAAACATTTTAAGCAAATTAAACTGCTTTGCAATGAGAGGCAGTTGGCCAGATTATTGCGTGGGCAAGCTGCAGGGTCTCTTTGTTTTTCCCTGTGTTGCCTCCTGGCAAATTCAGTAGATCTGGTGGGAGAACAAAGGAGGAGGAGTGGGGGCAGGAGAAATAGAGCAAGGGCACTGGCCCCATCTGCCCACCCTCTAGAGGCGCCACTGACAGTAGGCACCAAGCAGAGATCCCAATGGCCACGAGTTCTGGTCATCATACTTCACTTCGAGGAGACAAGGCTGATGAGCGGGGGCACCAATGGTCAGTAGAAGTACCACGGCAGTGGCTCCCAAGAAAGTAATATCCAGAGTGATGAGGGGGCATGGTGATAACCAGAGTTTAGCGCAACCAAGAGCCCATTCATGGACATTCTGCCTTTTGTATGATCAAACAGCTTTACATTTGTTAGGGCCACGATGTGGTCTTCGTAGAGTAGACCTGATTTAATCGAAGAAATGGCCAAGGTAAAAAACTTTGGAAAACATTTTTAATGGTAGTAAATGTTTATTTCGGAAATTGTATTCCATAAAACATACATTCAATAAAACATTTCACTTTATAAAATTATCTACCACTGAAATAGTGCATTTAAAATCTAAAACCAACCAAAAAAGTGCAATGTGCAAAACTAAGAGTTGATAACATTCCATAGCCAATCTGTGCCCCTCTTTCAAAGAATGGGAGGTATGAGTTATTTACATATTCCTTAGAATCCAGTAAAACTTAAGATAATACACATGTAAACTATTTACTACCAAGATACTATGCAAATACTAAAAAAAAGCATACTAGTCAATTAACATTTCCCTACAGGATGATAGCTAGCAAAAGGGATAGAAAGTCTGATTTCATTGCAATTTAAACAAGCATTTGCAATGGAACAGGTCTCGCATTTACGCGAGTTTGAGCTATTGACATTGTAAATGACAATGCCGTTTGTTTATCTTTTGTTTTTTGAACCATAAATAAAACGCATTGTCATTTACAATGCCAATAGCTCAAACTTGCGTAAATGCGAGACCTATTGCATTGCAAATGCTTGTTATTTTAGGTAACTGAACTCCCCTCAGGATCCAAGAGGAGTATGACAAGCACTGTTTCTCAATGGCAGCACACGCCTTCTGCCCAATCAAATAATGTACTCAAGGTAACCAACATGTGGGCGGAGACAAAGCCCCTCTCTTAGGTGTGCTTTTTAAAGCTCTTTTTCTGTTGATCACATATGGTCATGTGACTGCTGCGATGTGCATCCAGACCTAAACTATTTTACAACATCTAATTGGGTAAACTAAAACTGTACCTTCAGCCAACAATGGGTAAGATTTTTTTTCTGGACTTGCAATGAGCTGAAGCCAAGGAAAAGTCTACAAAAAGTCGCAGGGCTGGCTGTTGAAATGGTGCAGCCGCACCTGCCACTGACTTTGGTGCGGAGCGCTGTGTTTAAAAAGAACTTTTGGTTTGAAAGCAAATGAACTTCCTTGTGCGTCCAGCAGTTTTCAGTCAACAATTAAAATGCAAAGAAAACTCCGGTGATTAATGTTCCTACTGGTGAGAGATCAGAATTTGTGCAGTTTAGACTCACTCATCGTAAAGCAGGGCTGGCTCTAGGGCAGTGCGATCGGAGCCACCGCACCCGGCGCTGACTTGGGGTGGAGGCGTCAGTCTGCCAGTATATTCTTGTTTGTTTTAAAAGCACCTGCTTCCACATTCCTGGCCTCCAGCAATATTCAGGCATCAATTAAATTGTCAAGATAACTCAGGTGATTAATCGTCTTCCTGTAGAGGGACCGGAGTTTCATCTAGGAGAAGCTTTGACTGCTTAACCTGATTAACCTCCCGTCCTGGTGTAATGTTATTGCTGAAGTGGGTATATTAGCCTTACAAGAAACCTGGACCACCGCAGCAATACACCTAAATGGTTACAGAACTTATTTTACACCTGCGGTGGGGGGAGTACACGGAAGACCAAAGGGGGGACTGTCCGTGTATATATCGAACCTCCTAGTCACCGATAAAATTACTTTTTTTCCTGGTTCCAGTTATTACCAGAAAATTGTCATTGATACAAGGAAGGGTCCAACGATTGTTCTTTTTAATTTTTACAATAACTGTTCAAGTAGCGTAATTAAGGATGTCTTTGCTAATATAAGTGCAGATATACAGAATGTTTTTGAGGAAAAAAAGGGTGAAGTCATGGTATTATGGGGGGGTGATTTTAATTGTTCCTTGTGCAAAAAGGGCCAGAAGGGTATTTGCGGTCTGATGTTGGAGCAGGACATTAGCTTGACGCACTTTGAACATACCCGTCTAGGTGATTTATTAAACGAGATGATTTTTAATTTTGATCTTGGTTTTACGAATGAGCTAGCCCACCACACAATGCCATTTGTTCCAACATTTGTGGGGCGGGGGGCCTCGACTACCATTGATTTTAGCCTCTGTACAAGTAGCTCGGCGGGCAGACTGATTAGTTCTAGTATCATGCACTTACCACTAAGTGACCACTACCCACAGGTACTAAAAATGGAGAATCTATTTTCTGTTGTGGATCATGATGTAGGTCCCAATATTAAGGCACAGGACGTGAATTTAGGTACCCAAAATGGATATAGCCTTAAATGGAGTAGAGTGGTCCCGGCTGATTTTCTGTCCAAATTAGTGAATAAGTGTAGGAGTAATTTTTTGATCTGCCTGAACGAGCATGCTGACAGTAATGAAATTTTAAATAATTTTTATATTATTTCTATTGCAATCAAGGAGGCGCTGTGGGTTGCAAAGAAAAACTCCCTAAAGCACAATAGAAAATGGTTTGATAATAAATGTACCAGTGCCCTATCAAAGCTTAGACAAGCGATCCACAAAAGACCACGGGATGTAACCCAAATTAGAATTTTGAGGAGGGACTATAACACAGCATTGAAGGATAGGAAGGCGGCTATAAGGAAAGAGGCTTGGGATGATCTATGCGAGGCGTCACAATCAAAGGATCCGGCAGCTTTTTGGAGGGTAATTAATACCCCGCTCCTATATGAAAAAAAGGCACGGATGGAAATCGCCATCCCTGAAGATGAGTGGGTGGCGCACTTTTCTTCGCTCTATAAGGCTGTGGAACCAGTCCGTGACATAAGTCAGGACTTTATGTGCCCAAACATAGATTCAACCAAAGTCCTGGTCGTAACCCTGCCCGAAGTTCTGGCGAGCTTGAAGGCAACCAAAGGGGGTAAGGCGGCTGGACCAGATGGCATACCAGCAGACCTCTATAAGGCCAATACTGAATTATGGGGGCCTTTGCTTGTCCAGCTTTTTAATGTTGCTCTGGCTAAGGGCTTAGTTCCTACCTGGCTTACATCGATTATAGTCCCAATATTTAAGAAAGGGGACAGGCAGAATTGCATGTGTTATAGGCCAATTTCTTTATTGGATTCCTCTATAAAAAATTTAGGGAGAGTTGTTTTAGATAAATTGCGAATCTGGTCAGAAGAGAATGGGGTGTTATGTGATTTCCAATTTGGGTTTCAAAGAGGCTTAGGGACTATAGAGCAAGGATTGAATTTGTTAATCCTCCAGCAGAAGTATGTAAGGGTTAAAAAACAACGTCTATACCTCACCTTTGTTGACTTATCGTCAGCTTTTGACTGTGTTTCACACAATAAATTGTGGTCAATTATGACTGAGTTGGGGGTAGACAATGCCATTATCTGCTTCTTGCGAGATCTATATTCCGGGGCCAATGCAAGTGTCCGTTTTGGGAAAGATGGTGAATGCACTAGACAATTTGGGATTGGTCGGGGTGTACGCCAAGGGTGTGTTTTAGCTCCATTTTTATTTCTGCTATACATAAATGGCTTGGAGAAACGACTCGTGCAGGAGGGTAGGGACATGCCTATGGTGGGTGGAAGGCCTGTCCCTGCCCTGATGTACGCGGACGATGCCGTCTTGATGGCACGAACCCCAATGGCGTTACAAACCTTGGTTAATTCTTTTAACAGTTTCATGCTTGGTTTAGACTTAAAGATCAACTGTTTAAAAACACTGTCCATGTTTTGTGGGCCAAGATCTAACAAGCATTTGAAACCCATTTTTATAAATTCCAATCCCCTGGAAAAGACCTCCACTTTTCCCTATTTGGGAATTCTGTTTCACGAAAGTGGTTCATGGACTAGTGCAATCCAGGCTAGATCTTTGCTGTTTTCCAAAACTATTATGGCCTTAAAATGTTTTATGAGGAAATTAGGGAAAAAACCCATAAAAGAGATTTTAACTATTTATAGGGCAACCTGCTTAGCGGTAGCCACCTATGGATCAGGGCTGTGGGGTTACTCTAATATTAGCACAATTCAAACCATGGAAAATAAATTCTTACGCCACATCCTGTCTGTACCTGAAAGTACTGCAACTATGATATGCCATGTTGAATTGGGAGTAATTTATGTTACTGACACGATTAAGATTCAGCCAATCCTTCTCTGGCATAGGGTGTGGACAAATGATGAATGTTTGGTTAATCGGGCTATTTTAAAGGACGTTTTAGTACTGGACAATATCAATGATTCCAAATGGATATGTTATGTCAAGAACTTTCTCAGTGAAATAAATTGTGTTCAATACTTTGAGGACCCACCAACTATGGCATACATATCGAGAAAAGACTTGAAAAATTTGTGTATTGCCCATCTCAGGGACAAAAGACATTTAGAGGAGGCAAGAAAAAAGACTGTCTCTGCTCACCAGGATATTTTATGCGGAGATAAATTACAGCCATACTTGTCCTTATATATGTCTAATCATGAACGTTTCCTTTTAACCCGGTTTAGACTCAATATTGTTTTTAGAGTCTTGTCTTTTCCCGGGATGAATTGTTGGTTGAAAGAATTACCCTTGTGCCCATGTGATGATGTCTCCCCACAGTCTGACATTCATATCTTATTCTTTTGTAAATTTTATACTTTTTCTCGAAAGAAACTTATCATCCCGATTCTCAAAGACTTAAATATACGAAGATGTCGCTTAGCATTTTTAGAGTGCCAGAAAATGGAAACTGTTTTTATGGTAGCCTCATTGGGTGAATTTTTTAAATCTATTTTTAAATGTCGTAAATCGATTTTAATGAATTAATCTCCTTATTGTACATATGTATTTTAAACAACGAATACATGACTCCCGTGTAAACTGTATTTTCTTTATGCTACTTTTATGGTTATTCATGTCTTTTTAACCGAATAAAGTATTTTGAATTTGAATTTTGACTGCTTGTAAGGTAGTACAGAAGGTTAATATGCCTGCAGCAAAGAATGTTTACCATGCAGATCAAAAAGTGCATATATTGTAAAATAGGTCATGTGTTACTGCTTCAGGCAGAGGGATCATTTTGTTTCTTGCAATTTGTAAGTTAAAATCCTAACATAGAACAGTGAGCTATTAACGGTCATCAAAGAGTTGCATGCAAACTGCAAGTTATATATTAGAGTTATATGGTTTTTTTGCCCAGTCTTTCATTTTGCTAATCTTGCAAAAAGGTTTCATTTGGGTAGAAATTAATTATTATTGGAAAGAACCCCTAACTATGGTGTTACGTTTTAAATTCTGAATTTGTGCTTTTCCAGACTTTGGACTCTTAAACTATACTGCCTACAATTATGGATGACAAGTGACTCCTATACCTTGTAGTCCTGGCTGATGTAACATTTCCTATATTCTGATTTACACAGGTATGACTGTCTCTGTGCAATGTGTGTATGATGTAAAGTGCTCTGACACCTTACACTGGTATGAGTGCTGCTATAAAACTAAATTAATCTGAGAGACAGTGGTTATGGAGACGTGAAGGCCACTGTTAAAGGGTGGTAGTGAGGAAATCCGTGGCAGGGGTGGTCATTGGGGGTCGCCAACAAACAATGTTGCACAGGGTGCCACCGGTGCTAAAGCCGGCCCAGTGGTAAAGCATAGCGGTTCAATGTGCTGGCTGCAAAGAATGTGTACTATGCTGATCACAGAACTGCGTGTGAGTGAACTGTGAGTAGCGCAATAAAAAGAGAAATGTAGGTCAGGGAGAGGTTGTGGAGACATGAGGTGCATTGTTGGAGAGTGGTAATGAGGAAATTAATGGAAAAGAAGGGGAGGTAATGGTGGAGGGCGCCAAAAAAGACTGTGGCACCGGGCGCCACCAGCGCTAGAGTTGGTCCTGGCTAGGAGTGTTAGCCCCTCCCTAGTTCGGGTGGAAAGAAACATCTTGCAGACTCTGCATTCCGGGCTTCTGGTGCCCTGCCCCTGAGGTCAAAGCTTCTACACGAACACGTGTCTCTGTCCTTCAGTGCATCCTCCGCGAGGTGATGATTCTGTCAAACGCGATAAGCCTCTGACAGCCGAGCAGGCTTCAATCCATGCCGGGAAGGAACCTCTCGCTGTAAGTGACCCCTCTCTGTGTCCACAGGCCCGATCCACCGACATGACACTTTTTTCAAAGACCAATGGAATCGTGGGCCGTAGCGTGTATTTCTGTCAACTACCTGTCACTTACTACCCGTGTAGCAATTTCCGACCGAGCCGAACAGAAACAGTATTCTGAACACACCACACCTAGGCACTTTGGTGCATATTAATTGAACATAAAGAGTCTACAGATGCAGAATATACAAAGACTTAAAAGATGTGCCATAGATTGACAATAAATGTCACGAGCTACTTTTCAGGTAACTGCATTTACTGTGCTGTTAAGGGTAGCCAGTCATCGGCATTGGCCTGCTGCTGAGATATGTGCCACTTGCACAGTTTTGAATATCGGTAGGGCCAACACGTCCATTTATCTTTCCAAGGTGTGAACATTGTATTCCATTAGGTTATTTAATGTTGTCATCCGCTCTTAGAGCACTTTGAAGCAGGTAGATTTTGACATACAGCTATGCATTCAGTAAAGGCAACAATTTATGTATAAAAACAGTACACTGATTAGCAGAATGACCCGCTCTCCGGAAAGGTCATGTTCCACGACCCGAAGTTCGATGACCTGCGCTAGGGCATTCTTTGTAAAGGGTTATGGTTTATCTTAAAGGACCAGATGCTCATTGGATGCCTTCAAGGTGTTGCTCTGGATGTTCAGTTTTGATTAAATCCCAAACGCTTCTGATTTTCAGAAGATAAAGGAAATGTGGCACAGCTAATGCAGTAATATTCATATGTTCTTGTTAACATAACATTGATACGTTTTGCTATGTCGTGTCCATGACATGTTATTGTTATGTGTATTATGCCATTGGTGTGATCTTGTAGCACTATCTGCAGTCTGGTAACTTTCCAATTGGTTCTGAGGTCTGTCCTGCAGACTGGAGTCTGATTTAGCTTTTGGCGTGTGGTGGTGTGTTAGACATATTGCGTACTTGTCCTATTCTCGGTGAGGTCACTGTCTTTTGTGCACTGAGCTGCTGGTGTATGATTTTGCTTTTAAATATAAGTTAAAAACACAAAAGATGATGAGAGTAATGTTTGCAATAAGTATAGCCCCTGGCAATCACTTGGGGTAACATTCCAACCCATCAATCTTTTGCTCACCATCTCAGTTTGGATCCAGCGATAGTCGAATCAGTCATGACCCTGCTCCTCCTGTAATGGTCTAGCCAGTACTGCCAGGCCAGGTCCTCCCTGAATTGTAAAACAAGCAACCCAGGACTGGTTTCACCCTGATTGGGGCTCATCATTTGGGTGTATCTTGGTTCCAGTGGCATATTGACCAAAGACCGATGTCTAGGCTCCCCACTTTAGACCCAGCCATATGCAAATCAGTCTTGACCCTTCTCCATCAGGAACAGTCCAACCCGAATTGCCAGGCCAGATTCTTCCGGAATAAGAACACAAGGAAAGCAAGACAGGTTTTGTCCTGAGTGGGGCTCATGAATCAGGTGTTATTTGATTCCAGTTGCGCAGTGAAAGCCGTACCCACGTTTGGTCATACTCTTGTCACTTAGGGCAGTACATTAAACACACAACAGGTGATGAGAGGAATGCTTGCAATAAGTTTACCCACTGACAAACGCTCGGGTAGCATTTCAACCCATCATTCTTTTGCCCACCATTTAAATATAAGTAAAAGAGGGATTCAGTATTGCCTTGCAAAGCCATATTCAACTGCTGTGCAGAAGATTTATGTGTGGAACCACTTGGTGGTGAATGCTGTTGGGTATCATAGTTGCCAACCATATGGCCTATCTGGGTCATAGGTGTTTCTTAGGAGTTCTGTGTCGAGTTATGGTGGGTGCTGCGCAGTTTATCGTGGGGAATGTACTGCTGTTATTATAGTATGGCCACATATATATACTGTGTTGGTTGTGTGTCAAGAGTATTGTCTTGTATGCAATTGTGGTTAGTTGTATTTTGAGCTGCTTGATAGCCATGTATGACTAACTTGACTAACGAGGGCATACTGCCTCAATCCACAGCGCCAGGGAGTTCGAGTTACAGGAGCTCTGGAGCGCTAAACAGACAGCGCATTTTACGCGTTTACAGGGCTATTTACAATAGCTTTTAAAATATCCTATTTTGTATTTAAGTTGTTGTTGGGTTTATTTTACCCTGTTTTTAGCCCCACTTACCCGCACTATAATCGTAAATCTACCGCATTCCGCGGGTCCTTTTGCACCCCTTGGTGGCCATCTTAGGGGAAGGGGAAGGTTGTGACGCCAGGCGGCGCCATCTTTGTTGCCGCACTAGTGGTTGGCCGAGCGCTACTTAGGGCGGCCATGCTGACGCGCAGCGTTCGCGCGCAGCGTGAGCACGCCGGAGTCACGCCAGAGTCCAGCCCATCTGCGCCCGTCCGCGCACGGACGGGCGCAGGGGCTGGGAACGCTGGTCGTTGGCCCACTTATACACGGGATGAAATAATTCGACTGAATACGAGACTACATCCCTTAGATTCAGCTGCGCTAGCCAGATTGAATGAGCTGGCCATTCGAAATCCACACACAGGTAAGTCGACTTCGGATTATACCCTGAAACTATGTAGCCTAAACACGAGGTCTATGCAATGTCATAATCTTGAGATTTTTACCTTGCTTCAAGACGAAGACATAGACATATTAACGCTGACTGAGACATGGCTTGGGGAAAATTCGCTACCTGACATTATAGCTCCTGTTCCGTCAGGATATGATATACACTGGCATAACCGTGCTGGAAATACCCGTGGGGGAGGAGTCGCAATTCTATTTAAAAAACATCTTGCTGTAACCAAAATCCTGGCAGAAACACTAGACTTGGCTGACATGCTCGCAGTGAAAATTATGTTTGACAATTTATGTCTAACGATCCTCACTGTGTATCGCCCACCTAACTCTACCTCGGCTTTTAATGATCCATTCATGACTAGCATGTCTGACATATGCTCACCACACAAAAATATAGTAGTGACCGGGGACTTCAACCTCCACTGGGACAGGGAAAGGAAAGACTCCGCAGCTGAGTCACTAGAGACAACCATGTCCTCTCTGGGCTTTAAACAACTAGTATATTCCCCCACGCACATAAAGGGCCACACCCTGGACCTGATTTGGACCTTAGATCCTAAGATTACCTTAGTGAAAGTAACTCCTTGTATATGGTCAGATCACCATCTGATTTACTGTGATGTCCCTATCGGTACGAAACCCCCGCAACTACCATCTAAAATTAAAATGATCCGTAAGTGGAAAGATGTTGATCTGCAAACACTGACCACTAAACTTATAGGTTGTGTCCAATCTATAGATCCTGATGCTGATGTAGACCAGGAGTGTAATCCTATAATGGATTGCCTGACTAGAGCAATAGATCTGATTGCACCCGAGAAGCCTCAAAAGCTTAATAACGGTGGGAAAGGCGCCCCCTGGTTCACCCCCATTTTGAGGGAGCACAGGAAAGAACTACGTAATGTAGAAAGAGTCTGGAGGAGGAAAAAAGATGTAGATTCCTTTGAAGACTATAGGAAGTTGTTTCGCACCTACAAAAAACATATACAGGAGGCGAAAGCCACATTTTATGAAAAACGGATTAATGAGGCGGATAATGTCCAGAAGGAAACTTTTAGAATACTTGCGGAATTAACTAAGAGAGCCCAAGATACGGACACCACAATTAGTTGTGATACCTTTTTGACATATTTTTGGGATAAGGTTGACACCATTCTAAATGAGATAAAAAATACCACCACCGGCTTTATGGATCCACAGGTATCTCAAACTTTGGTGGGAACTCACATGTCCAATTTCCCCCGGATAGATTCATTAGGCCTTGAAACCCTGATGAGGAAAATAAAGTCAGGCTCCCCAGCGGACCCATGCCCTCCAAGTGTATTTCGCCTAGCTCGCCTTAGTCTAGAAGACCACATCCTGTCGATGTTGAATAAATCACTAGACACAGGTCGGCTACCAGCTAGCTTTAAGGAAGCTAGGGTGAAACCACTAATAAAGAAAGTAGGAGCAGACCCCAAAGTGCTGAAAAATTACAGGCCAATCTCCCAGCTACCATTCCTGTCCAAGGTCCTTGAGCAACATGTGCTGATATCCCTTGCATCGTTTCTGGAATCTAATCATCTTCTCCATGAGATGCAAGCAGGATTTCGAGCGCACCACAGCACTGAACTGGTCATGCTCTCGGTGCTGGACGATCTCAGATTGATGGCTGACAGTAAAAAACCAAGCGCGTTGATACTTTTAGATCTGTCAGCGGCGTTTGACACTGTCAGCCATTCTTTACTCTTGGACAGGTTGGCGAGCTTTGGGTTTCGAGATTCAGCATATCATTGGCTGGAATCTTTTCTATCGGGGAGAACCCAGAGGATTCAGTTGGGAGATACGGTATCAGGAGTGGGAGAACTTACATGTGGGGTCCCCCAAGGCTCTGCCTTATCCCCCCTCCTGTTTAATCTGTATCTACAACCCCTAATAAAAACACTGAGTGAGATGGGTTGCCGCGTATTCAATTACGCGGACGACACCCAGTTGTTGTTGAGTATGGACGACACTGAACGGGCCCAGTTACAAGCACAGGAGGTACTCAGATATACAGTTAAATGGATGTCTGGGAACCTCCTGAAGATTAACCCTGAAAAAACTGAGGTGCTAATAGTTTCATCTACTTGCTCCCCTTGGAGTGACCGATACTGGCCCCAGGAATTGGGTCCCACTCCTAAACCAGCCGATTCGGTCAAAAGCCTTGGCATTAAGGTAGATAGTGCTCTCTCAATGGTGAGCCAGGTCTCTACCGTTGTAAGAACGTGCAACGGTCTTATAAGACAACTGCGCAAACTAGTCCCGCTCCTCTCCCAGTCCATGCTTCGTACTGTAGTCTCGGCCACTATACTCTCGAGGCTGGACTACGGAAATGCTCTCTACCTGGGCTTACCAAAGGTATTGACCAACAGACTGCAGGTGGTCCAAAACGATGCAGCAAGACTTATCTTTAAACTTCCGAGGAAATCACATGCCTCCCCGCTGCTGCAGAGCCTTCACTGGTTGCCAGTGACGCAAAGGTCTGTTTTTAAAAGTCTCTGCATAGCCCACAAGTCTATCTATGGGCAAGCTCCTGCATATATTAAAGGAAGGCTGGAGATCTATCAACCTGAAAGAAGTCTAAGGTCCTCCGAGGCTCAACTGCTCGTGTGTCCTCGATTTAAATTGGCCACAAAAGGTGGAAGAGCCTTTTCGGTTCTGCTGCCGAAGATCTGGAACAAACTGCCTGAGACCCTTCGTAAGGATGGAAACAGGCTCCACTTTAGAAAGATCTTAAAGACTATTCTGTTTAGAGCAGCGCTGAGCCCAGTCTTGCTTCTATTCTCTCCCTGTTGTTGACTAGGTCGTTATGTTTTTTGCGGTCAAAGCGCCCTGAGACCTGTCGGTGAGTTGGCGCTATACAAACCCACATTAACAATAACAATAACAATGTATACCTTTTGTATTGCTTTGTTCGCCCTAAGTGTGGCAGGGTATGCTCAGACGTGAGTCCCTTGCTCACTTGGCCACTAGATTCAAGATTGCCTGGCTGATGAGGATTATGAATCCGAAACCGGTCCCAGGATGCTTGTTTCAGGTCCATGGAAAACATGGCTTGGCAGTTCGGGCTGGACTGTTCCCATGAGGCACAGGGTCAGACTGATTTGCATATGGCCATGTCTGAAATGGGGTGGCAGAGTGGGCTAAAGAACGGTGATGGATTAACCCAGATCAGTTTACTGGGGGTGAGTGTTTGATTTTCTCAAACGCTCCGTCCATCATCCCCTTTTGTATCTCTGATAGCCATGTATACGGCATACTTGGCCAGTATTGATTGCTTCAACGGTGTTCTGTCTAATTTGTTCTGTTTGAAAGTTTGTGTACGTTCTTTCCTTTGTGAGTCATCCGATAGCCTTATATGTGGAAACCAGAGCTGATTTACATATATTACATGTGCTGTGTTTAATGTCCTGCGTTGGATATTGGAGTATTTTTTGGAAGCAAAGCTGACAATACAAACGATTATTATACTGAGACAACATTCATTAAGTTACAGTGCATCTTGAATATACACAGTTGAATATGGTACCAGCCTTTTCTTGTGGGCGGTCGGAGGGAGGGGCTCGTTGTCCTTGTGTTGGACAATACAGTGTCACTCCAAATGTATAACTAAAACTTATCACAGTTCTCTGTGCACAAAACATTGTAAATGGCTTTTACATTACATTCGGAAAACGGATGTGTTGCTCATACTTAATTCTGTTAGATCTAAGCTTTTTGACGAGCAAAGACCGCAACATTGCTGTCTTCATTAGGTAGAGTTAGTTTCCCTCCTAATAGTGTCCAAGAGAGGGCCCTTAACAAATGTTTGATCCAAAGGAGAGTGTATTAGTCACCAACAGAGCAAGGGCTTGGTAGCTGAATGTGCAGTAATGAAGGTCAAAAGGCAGGTTATACCTTTTATGATCAGTAGTCATTACAAATATTCGCGGCTTCACAAGAAATGCAGATTTCCAGGGTAGATGTTTCTAGTCTCCATATTAGGTGTAGCATCCTGCTACCAATAACCACAGACACCATTGCTTAGGATCACTGGAGCTTTATTCCATTACATCTAGCCTGTACCCTGTCCCTACTCTAACTGCCCCTTTCCTGTGTCCGCTCCTCCTCTTCCTCTGCCCCCAAAGCTCCGCCCACTCCCAACTACTAGTGTGCTGACTTCACAACATCTCCCCCCTTTGTAACAAAACAAACAAAACATACTGACTTCTCAGTCCATCTCTCCGATCAGTCTCTTGGGTGGACGTATGTCGCAATGAGGTCGTGGCAACCTCTCGGACTATTAGTACTCAGTGTCTCGATGATCGGAGCAGTGCTCTCACGATCATCTGAATGCAGTTCATCCGAACTGGGAGTGTCCATTTCACTCATCAGGATTCTGGAGGTGTCCCGTGACAGTTCCTTAAAGTGTGAGATGTTTCTCGTGACTCGCCGCTGCTCGGACTCCGCCGTCAACATGGTTCCTTTCCTCTTCGTGATCACCACTGGTTCGTCCTTGAATAGACAAGCTCTGCTGCTGAAGTCTGGACAGATGGAGCCTTCAGTGTCTGAGGTGCCTATGGAGAGCTCAGTTTGATATCGGCAGTCTGTCGTCCTTTGTGACTCGTGCTCACGTGACGCTCGGCCTCTTTTCCAAGGGGATGTAATTCTAGTTCCCTGGCGAGTGTCTGCATGTATTTTTACTTCCTTTTGCTTTGTCAGGTCAAGAACAACACTGTCTTCCTGTTTCGAGTCTGGGATGCCAGCCGGTGGGGTATGAACGGTGGAGGTCATCTTGGTATGACTTGGAGATTGATTTGCTGTCTCGGGTTGTCTCTCCCACGCCTGCTCGCGCCTAGAACAGGCAAGCCCTGGAACCGGCGGAATATTTGCGTGTCTTGTTCTCATCCGATGGTGACTTGGCTCTCCTGACATGTCTGGCTTCCTTTGCAGATCGACTGGTTGGTCCGTTTTTATTTGGGTGCTAATGGCCACGATGCCTGATTCCATTTTATAGGACCAGGACCATGACCAGGACCTTCGAGTCAGCCTTGCTGCCCCTACCCGGGGTGACGGTGTAGTATTTGTGTCGCGATGCACCTGTGCTCGATGTGACAGGTTGTCTGGTGGAGTGATCGAGTGTGTATTGACATTGGTGTGAGACATGTCGCTCTTGACGGGAAGAGTGTCCCTTGGTTCGCTGATGTGTTCAGGTGCTTGGCGCCATGGCCGTTGTCGGGACCACGACTCTGTCGACTCAAAGGATCGGACCGAAATGCTATCTGAATCAGAGGGGTTCTCCCTCACTTCCCTCTGAGAATGTTTCTTTAAGAATGTTGCGCGTGGTCGTTGTCGGGACCACGACTCTGCCGACTCAAAGGATTGGACCGACGTGCTTTCTGAATCAGAGGGGTGCTCCGTCAGTTCCCTCTGTGAGTGTTCCTTTGGGAATGTCTTACCAGGTGGCCTTCGGAACCGGGTAGTCCGTGACGAGCTGCTTTCCACCTCGGAATTGTCTTTGAAAAGCTTCTCCGTGTGTCTTTGTTGGAACATCTTCAATGTCGTCTCATTTGGGAGATTGTTTGAAGATTCCGTGCTTGTTCCTTGTGCTTGATCCCAAGCTTTTGCCTCTTCGTCCTTCTCGCCTGATGTTACCCATCTACGCTCTGTTTCTTCGTTGTCGCGGGGCCCAGGATGCTTTGGGGCCCATGAATGTATGGATCTTTTCTTGCTTGTTGCTGTTGTGAGGGACCAGTCCGTCTTGTGTGATCTGGTTCTCCTTCCCAATTGTTTGGTGCTCTAGTATCTCTGATCTGTTGGTGGTGTGTTCTCCTGCCAGCTGTTTCCTCGGACTCATCTTCATTCCTTGGCGATTGATGTTCCGGCGTCGATTTCCTGTGTTGACCACTGCAGCCCCTTCTTCTATGGTTTGTCTTTCTCCCCCACTGGTTGTGCAGAATGCCATTTTGTCCAGGAGTGCAATCTGTCCCACTGGACGCTCCCTCTTTATCAGAGTAGCATGTGTTATGCTTTGACTGACTACTTGAGGGACTCCTGGGGGATGAATAATTCCGGGGAGTTGTTCTTTGGATGGTTGACTCTGAGTAATCTTTGGTTGTTTCTGAGTGGTCGGACGCTGAGTAATCTGACTCTGAGTATTCCTTGTCACTTTCCTTGTCACCGTGTCTCCCCCGCTGTCTTTTCTGTCTTTTCCCTGGTCTGCCTTCTCTCTCTCTCCTTTTGTGTTCGTTGGATTTCTGGGTTCTCTCTTCCCAGGTATCTCGAAGTTTCGTACTCAGATGCACATCCCTCAATTTGTCTCTTGTTTGGACTTGCATTCCCATGTCGGCTTTCTTAATAATTTCCTTTAGCGACCAATGCCCTCTCAGTATTTTGTGCCTTGTTTCGGGGTTTTCACAGCCTTCAATTATTCGGAGCCGAACAGCATCCTCATTTGTAAACGTGTTGAAACGGCAGCCTTGTACCAGACTTTGCAACCGAGTGATGAAATGCGGCAATGGTTCGCCTGGTTCCTGCCGTGCTGTGTTGAAGACCATGCGATTATGATCCACCTCTGCCTGTGCATTGAGATGGGCACAGAGCTCCTCTTGGAGTCTATCATAGATGTCCGCTTCTTCTTTGGAAAATGTTCTAATTGGGCATCGGCCCCCGGGACCCACCAGATGGAGGAGTAGCACCAGACATTTTCTTTCTCTTTGCTCACCGTTGGCTTTCAAGAAATTGTCCAATGCTTCCAGCCACCAGTGCCGTTTGAGGCCCTGGATCCAATCGTCAATCCGCTCCGCTGGGGGCGATACTTCAAGGTGTGGATTGAAACATTGAGCTACGTCTCCTCCCGTCATGAGAGAAGAAGGTTCTGATCTGTCGTAGACGCAGGGCATTGTGCTGTACATTTTTCTTCGGGTTTCAGTTGCTTCTGCTTGTGTTCTAGCTTGAGCTTGATTGTTAGTTCTTCCTTCAGTGCACTCGTGTTTGGTCAACATTGCACCCTTGAATTTATCCCTGGTTAGTGACAATGTTGGGTTTCACTTGCTTGTTGTGTGTGTTCATCGGCTACTCCACACTTGCTTTGGCTTGTGCTTGTTCCGTTGTAATTATTCATGTGTTGTCTTTGATTATGTTTGCTTGTCGCTTCTGTTGTTTTATGGACACGCGTTACTTCATTACATTCGCCGCTGCGCATTCGCTTGCGTTTCTCACTGTTCGCGTTTCCACCTGTGCTAACCTTTGTTTTGTCAATGCTTGTTTGTTAAGTCACTCCTGTGGTTGCTCTTGCTTGGTAGTTGATTCACTCTCGTGTTAGCATGTGCTTGTTCTGTTTGGTCGCCAAGACTTGTTCATTGTTGTCCATGCGCCGTTATCCACGCTTGTTTATTTGCCTATACCAATGTTTGGTTATTTGCTCCTATCAATACTCGTTGGTTCTTCGCCAGTGCTTGGTTGTCTTTCACCAACACTTGTTCAGCCTTCGCCACTGCTTGTTTGGTCTTTGTCAATGCTTGTTTGGTTTTCGCCAAGGCTTGTTTGGCCTTCACCAATGCCTGTTTTCTTCCTTTGCCACGATTTGCCCAATGCTTGTTGATCTGCATGTATCAGTGCTTGTTGATTTGCTTCTACCTTACGGTTATCAGTGCTTGTTGACTTCCTTTTGCTAATGTTTGTTTCTTTGTTCTTGCCAGTGCTTGTTTTCTTGACCTTGCCTGACTCCAAGATGGCCGCTCTATGATAATCAGGGGTCTGTCCTGACGAGCGCCTGACTCTAAGATGGCCGCCGTCAATGCAGTCACACGAGGCTTTCTCTCTCTGGATTCAGTCACTCCAGACTCACCGGCAGTCGTCTCCAGGATCAGGATCTTCCCAATTCGACTCCCTCTGGTCGCCACTGCAGTCAGGTGAGGTTGGGGTGGGCTCCCGCCTTCCTTTGCAGAGTCCTCGGCGGCGGCAGGCCAATCCTCACGCATCCAGCGTGAGATTCTCCGACATCGGAGTCCAGGCTCCAATTATTGCGCGCTCAGCAGCGCGCGACAGCAGGCCTTCGTGGGGCGATCTACCCCAGGGTTTACTCGTCTCTTGGCCACCACAGTCACCAGATCGGGTTGGGGTGAGCTCCCAACTCGATTCCTGAATTCCCGCTCTCTTATTCCGACAGCATGCCAAACCTCACGCATCGGGCGTGAGGTTTTCCGACGGCACCCAGGCTCCGGTTCCAGCGCGTTTAGCCGCGCCTGGCAGAAGGCTCTCGGGGACAGCGTCCTCTTCGCCAGGGCACCTCTTCTGCACTTTGGGGGCACTGGACAGGTCGGAGTGGGCTCCCGACTCCTGTTTCCTTTGGGATGCTAGGCACCACGTATCCGGCGGGACTCGCGCTTTCGGCGCGAAATGCTTTCATGCACCGAGCGTTTCTGCGCTCACGGTCGTGACTCTCTCGGGGCTCCCCAGCGTCTTTGGGGTCGGGGTCACTCGCTGCCGACTTCCTCTTCTCGGCGCCAATTTCATTCAGCAGCTGAGCTCGTTTCTCGACGCTGCGGGGACAGGGTGGTTTCTCGAGGTGCTGTGGCTTGTGGGTTTTACTCTATCCCACCCTCGTCGCCAGTTGTAGCATCCTGCTACCAATAACCACAGACACCATTGCTTAGGATCACTGGAGCTTTATTCCATTACATCTAGCCTGTACCCTGTCCCTACTCTAACTGCCCCTTTCCTGTGTCCGCTCCTCCTCTTCCTCTGCCCCCCTAGCTCCGCCCACTCCCAACTACTAGTGTGCTGACTTCACAACATCAGGTTCATGGCCTGTTCTTCCCAAATGACAACACCAATATGTAAATGTTGAAATAGCATCTCAGCACATAAATTGTAAAGCAGGTTTTGACTTTCGAGTCTCGTGGTGTTAGAGATGATTTCGTTTGGGCACATTGACACGTTACCACAACTTAATGCTAACAAACAAAGGAATAAGGGTGCATGTAGGCAGTAACCTCTCAGTGGCCCTGCGTAGCTTACACCCCACTGAGTACCCTAAACCGTCAGCAAACTTTAGGTTTTAAAATATGTACGAAAGATGTACAGTTTCAAGTAACCCAAATTAAGATCAGTTCTCAATGTTATGACAGTATTATTGCATATGTATTGTTTCTATACACACTATCAGAAGAAAGAACATACAAAAATTCCCAACGAGAACCTGTAATGTAGTGGATCATAATAGTTGTATAAAATTATAAAAACAGCCATAAAGTTGGAACGTTGGTAATCCTCCTACAATAGATCTTTAGGACAATGCAAAGCAAAAGATTCAGTGAAGTCCCAAAGTTGGCAGTTCCAAAGTTTGTTATCCTCCTAATAAGAGTTCCTTCCTGTTTGCCTGTTGCACACAGATTACAATTTGATGGAGCGGTTTTGCAATTTACACCTCAATGTTCCATCGAATAATATTTAAATAATTTCGTTCTTCAAATTCATTGTTATCATTATAGCCAATCATATCATGTTTGAAGGAGTTGCTTAAATACATTTACCTGCATTGATTTCAATTTAATAGGATGCTGTAAAACTTGGGTATCATGAGATTGTAGTCTAAATAATGCTCAATTGAGAGCTGTGAATGATTTGCCTGTATGGACTGTCTAGTTTCCTCTCCTAGGAGACTATCCTGCAAAGGCCCATGGACTAGAGTGCGGGCGACCATGCCAGGTTGTTACCTTTTTTTATTTTTTTTATTCAGCATTTCAAAAGTGCATAATGCACACAACATAAAGGAGTCATTACAGTGGCATTGCGTGAAATAGAACAATCCCCAACAGAACCTCTTCCTGTACAGAAAGGAATATAATAACAGAAATGCACAAAATCATGATCTCGAATAACACTCAAATTTGCATCTACATTTCCCCCCCCATTTTACTTACAGAATCCAGAAATGGGACGGCATCGTCGTACATCCCTACAACAGCAATCTATCCCTCCCCCTGTTCACTCTGAGACACTAAGGGGCATTTTACCAACGATTAGCGATATTTATCGCTAACCAGGCTTAGCAACAAATGTTTTATTGCTAAGCATCGCCGGAAATTATCGCTGAGATAACGTGCTATTAGCAACGTTTATCTCCAAAGCGATACATTTTCCGGCGATAGCATGAATATCGCTGAGAATACAGCGATATTCACGCATTAGCGACAAAATGCTCTTAGCCATGTTATCCACCTCCCATTGGATAACATGGCTAAGAACTGGTCAGAGCAGGCGTTAGTTTTTGGCGATAGCGGGAATATTTCCATCGCTACGCCTGCCTTGCTAATAGGCGATAGCGACTTTAGAGACTGCTTTCAGTCGCTAGCAGGTTGGGTACGCCCACTTTGCATGTCATTAGCGATAAATATCGCTGACATGCAAAGCGGGACCCAAACCGTTCGCTATCGCCTAAAGCTGTCTCTAATAGAGCGATAGAATTATCGCCGCTTAGTGGCCGAAAACGGCCGCTAAAACAGCGATAATTGCCTATCGCCCTTCTTGGTAATATGCCCCCAAGTGTTCCTGTAGAGGAGCCTAAATGTCAGTAGGCCGTGAAGTCGTCGGTAGTACCTCAGCATATAATTCTAGCTGCTCACGACAATAGACCATGTCTTGTATCCACTTGGCAGTGCTCGGGCATTGATGACTGCCCCATGTCAAGAAACCCCTCCTCCTTGCCAATAACAATGCAACCCGTACAAAATGCCCCAAAGCAGCCTTCAATTTAGGCACATATCCCAGCAGGCATTCCAGGGGTGTACAGTCAATCATCCAGCCCGTCATTGTGTATATAAGCGAGACTGCCTCCTCCCAATATTGGTGCACCAGCCTACATTGCCACACAAGGTGAAGGAAGTCAGCCCCATCCTGCCCACAGCGTTTACAACAGTCTGACTCCCTGAGCCCCATCTTGTGCAACTTCTTGGGTGTGTGGTATACCTGATGCAGGAATTTCACATGAATGATACGTAAGTTACTGTTCGATGTCAATCTCCCCGTCAACATGCATATCTGTACCCATATTTCCTCTGTAATCGGGGGATCTAGGACAGTGTTCCATCGCTCCATACTTTTATCCCCTTGATATATCGTTTCCTCCTACACTGCCTTATACAATCCAGTCAACAATTTTTTCCTCGATGTAGCAACTATAACTAGCTGCAATGACTTCAATGTCGCCGGTTCCTCTGGGAAGCTAGTGTAATGATCACGTACAGCCCTGTGAAGTCTATAGCAGCAGTATTTAAAAAGTGGTTTGGGGTTTTGTATGCAATCTAGGTCCGTACTCGTGATATACTTCCTGTCTATGTACAAGTTACTTAAATGTGTTATCTCTGCTTCTCTAAGAGTCGTGATCGGGCCTCGCTCCCCAGCCACCGACAGTGCATCATGTCCTTCAATAGGCAAGGCAGGAGTGTAGAAGGGCAGCTTGTGGGCCTGCCTCCCAATTTCCTGCCACGCCAAGACAGTGGTGTCAATCGTGTTTATCTCCGTCTTGGGCGTCCGCCTAGTGGTGTGAGTGATAATGCTTTTCAGGTACACAGGAAATGCCTCCTTTACAGCCACGTGTGGAATGAAAGCATGAGGTTGAAACCAGAAGTACGCATGCTGAGCTTGTCCACACAAATAGTAGACATAAAAAGTCCGGAGCATTAAACCCCCCCCTCGCAAACGGCAGAGTCAAAGTAGACCAGCCTTTCCTCGGCGACTTTGTCCCCCAAACCAATCGTAACAATTGGGACTGTACTGTTTTAAAAAACTGCTTGGTCAGGTGAACAGGAATATTACTAAACAAATATAGAAATTTAGGGAGGATGACCATTTTTATCACCACTATTCGGTCCGCGAGAGAGAGCGGCAGTCCAACCCAGTGGTCTACACGTTGTACTAACTCGTGTATGCACGTCCATAGTTTTCTTTGACCACGACTTCCGAGTCTCGGTGTACCCACACCCCCAAATATTTGACTGGATCCTCCACCCGCATCAATGGATACTCCACCTGGGGCGCTACCGTAGCAGCGTAAGGGGTATAAGAACAGATTTCTCCCAATTTATTTGCAAGCCCGAAAAGAGGCCAAACTTAATGTATTCTCTGATAACCGGGGATAGATAGGTCTGTGGCTCACAAACGTACAGGACCATATCGTCCGAGTAGAGGGAAATGAAACTGGCAGATTGTAAAAATTCAACGCAGCCGCCCTGTGAGATTGTCGAATCTTACACGCCAGTGGTTCCAGCACAACAGCAAAAAGAAAGGGGGAAAAGGGGCAGCCCTGTCTAATTCCTTGCCCAATGCCGAACGAGTCTGATGTAAGTCCGCCCACCCTGACCCTAGCAGTAGCATCAGTGTAAAGGACCTGAATCCACCAAATAAAAACAGGCGGGAAGCCCATCCTATGGAGGATGTACAGCATGTACTTCCACTCGATGGAGTTGAACGCCTTGGCTGCGTCCAAAAGCACAGCCACGACGGGCAGTTCAGGATTAAGCAAGTGGAACACAGCAAATATCATACGCAAATTCAGGGAGTTAGAGCGGTCCGGAATAAAACCGAATTGATCCGGCAACACTAGAAGTTGCATCAGAGGTTGTAGTTTAGTGGCCAATATCTTTGCCAAGATCTTTGCGTCAAGATTAATCAGAGGAAGCGGGCGATAGGACTCACACCGCATTGGCGGCTTATCCTTTTTTAACAAGGTGATGATCAAAGCATGTCTCAAGGTTGGCGGGAGATAACCCAGTTCGTGGGCTTCTGCGTACATCTCCAAAATATGTGGCGCAAGGAGGTCGGCGTACTCTTTATAAAACTCAGCTGTCAGGCCATCTGGCCCCGGAGCCTTCTTATTGGGCAAGGAAAGAATGGCAGCCTTCATATCGTCTACAGCTATGGGGAGACTGAGATACTGCCTGTGTACGTCAGATAGCCAGGCACAGGCTGTGTCATCAAGATATTCATTCATTGCTGCTTCGGGCAGGCCTCCCCGGGACGTATATATAGCCTCATAAAAGGAGCAAAATTGCTCTACAATATCCCTTTGAGAGCAATGATCCTCTCCATCGTCGTCTACTATATGATCGATCGGAGGGTTATCTGCTTTGTCCTGTAGTCTGGTGGCCAACATCCCGCCCGTCTGCCACCCTCGCCATACGCCCTAGCTACACAGCGTTTAGATAGATATTTGACTTCTGTATCCGCTAAGGAGTTATACTCCTCCACATATTCGCGAATGCGTAACAGCATGTCAGAGGAAGGGGCAGTGGTATATTGGGATTCTAGCACCTTCGGTTGGTCCGCCACCCGCGACAACTGGTCCCTTAGGTCACGTAAAATACCTGCTGAGGTGCTTATGCACCCCCCGGATCGTTGCTTTAAAAGCTTCCCATAAGGTGGCATGGCAGTCAACGGAGCCCGTATTCAATTCAAAGTACTGGACAATGGCATTCCTAATTGCCTCAGCATACACTGGGTCTAGCAGTGGGTCAGCACGAAAACGCCACGTGAAGGGTTGGTGAACGTTAGATGGAATAACTACTGTAAGAACAACAGGATTATGGTCTGATAGGGTCCTCGGTAGTGTAAGGACTCTTAATAATCCAGGTGAGACCAGCTATTCAACGCGGGAGTAATGTGTGTACCCTCTAATACCCCCTCATTGCGAACCCGCCAGGCATCCACCAGACCCGTCTCTTCCATGAAATCCCGTATGCACTGCGCAACTATAATCGTACGCGCCCCAGTAGGGTTGGTTTTATCAACTTGTGGATCGAGGTGTGTGTTAAAGTCGCCCCCACATAGCAATGCAGCCTCAGGCCAGGTGCGTAGTATCTGAAACAGCTGCAAAAAGGGTGCCGTATCGTTCACCACTGGCCCGTAAACATTCACAATAGTCACCAACCCCATCCCCAACTTTCCATGCACCATAGCCCACCGGCCTTCCGTGTCTACACAGGTCTTAATAGGTGTGAATGGAATACCCTTCTTGATAAGAATAAGGACCCCCCTCGCATAGGTGGAAAAAGATGAAGCGAGGCGATATGACCCCCATTTGTGTGCCACAGACCCTTCCGTGTGCCTGCTGAGGTGGGTCTCCTGCAGGAGCGCAATGTGGACTTTGTGCCTGTCTAAGTGTGCTAACAGGTGCCTAGTCTTCTTGGGCGTGTTTAGGCCACGGACGTTCCAAGTTATACAAGTGTAACGTTCACCCGTCATCTATAATCGTGGGGGGGAGGCAGTAATCACAGCAAGCTATCCTGCAATATAGATGCATGAGTAATCGCCAGATTTTCCTACCACTGAAGTGCCAATCACAAAAATTAGTGTACAGGAAGAACCAACAAACCCCCGCACCCCCCACCCACTTCGGCACCCCCAAATTGCCAAAGACCTGATCCATCCCCCCACCCACCCCAACAAATACAATAAAGTAAATCGCAACTGGTGGGGAACGCCCATCGGGCAACGTAACGGTTGGGTCCACTCCCAGATCTACAAGGTAAAGGGCCGCCGATAGAATGTGCATTAACCCCTTATCGAGGACACCCCCTAAGAAGCAAAATATAGTTGTAGTAAGGGACCACCAATCAGACCATCTCGCCCTCACACATCCGCCAATTAAATATTTAACGCCTGCCCAACTCCAGATATAAGAGGGTCTGCTCTACAGGATCACCTCACGGAGCAGGCTATGATAGTCTATACATCTGAGTAAATGAACATCTTTTCGGATAGCAAACATAGCACAAAATAGGGTATCAAGTAACCAGACCTGTATATCACACCCTCCTGAATACACAGCATCACAAAAATCC
The DNA here is from genome assembly GCF_964261635.1 of Lissotriton helveticus. Lineage (NCBI taxonomy): Eukaryota > Metazoa > Chordata > Amphibia > Caudata > Salamandridae > Lissotriton > Lissotriton helveticus. The sequence goes on along the minus strand of NC_136070.1, from coordinate 773,063,499 downwards.
ATGCCCCTCCTTACTGTTCAATCGTAAACATCAGAAGTGTGCTCTGGCGATTTGCGTCGGCGTTGCAGAGATCTGACATGCTCCATCGCCTGTTTGGGGTTCGTGAAGATTTTGCCACCAGCTGCCTCCCCGATGCGCAGTCTCGCTGGGTAGAGCATGGCATAGGGGATCTGTTCCTTAAGAAGTACCTTTTTGACGTTCTGGAATTATTTACGAGCTGCCTGTACCTGCGCTGTGAAATCCGGGTAGAATAATAGTACATTGTTCTGATACGTAATCGTTCCTTTTTGGCGAGTTATCCGCAGAATTGAATCCCGTTCTCTAAAATTTAACAAGCGAGCAACTATGGGGCGCGGTGGACCGCCAGGAGGAGGGCACGCCACCAGAGAGCAATGGGCCCTTCTCAACTGCAAACATAGGTGACAGTTCATCAGGGCCATAAACCTCCCGTAGCATTGTCTCCATGTAATCCTCGAGGTGCCCCACGTTTGTGGATTCCGGAAGGCCTAAGACGCGAATGTTTTTGAGCCTCGATCTTGCCTCAATATCCTCGTTCTTTGCTTGGATGACGGCAAGGAGTTTCGTGATGTCTGTAGTTTTCTCCGCCACTTGCTGCAGCCCATCTTCCGCGTCCGTAATTCGCTGTTCGGCTTCGTCGATACGCATGGCTTGTTTGTCAAGTTTGCCGGAGAAGGTGTCCATTCTCCCATTGAGGGCCTCTATCTTGCCATCTATGGCCTGAAGACTGGCCTGGATGGCAGCCAGTGATTTCTCCAGCGCCCTGGGGTCCTGAGAGGCGGACTCCAGCTCCAAGTCAGAGGCTGCATTTTGTAGAGCTTTGCCGTCTTTGCGTAACTCAAAGGTTAGTCGCGGTTGGGACTTGTCCGGTTTCCCCATCCCGAACCCCTCACTCACCAAAGTACAGTGTCCAGAACCAGACAACGCCGCGCAATGCACCTAGCAGGGGTGCACGCACAGTCTGCCCAGGTGAAATGCGGGTGTGTCAGATCAGGCCTCTATGACAGTGGTTCCTTCAGACGTTGCAACAAAGCTGTGCTGTAGCGTCTCAGGCACAGTATGTGGGCTCTTCAGATAGGGGAGGGCAGAAAGAGCCAGGCAGGGCCACAACTGTCCAAGAAGGGTTCTGCAGGCAAATGTCGTCACAGAGGTACCGCATCTACCCACTCAATGCACCGCCAAGCATCGCAGGCCACAGCACCTAGGGGCCATCTTTAGCACCACAAGGAAAGAACGATCCCCCGCAGTGCCGCCACATCGGCAAAGTGCACCTTCTTGTATCAGCTACCCCTACGTAGTCAATATAACTGCGGGCAGGATCCCACGCCACTATAGCCACTGAGCGTTCTCACAAATTCAGGCAGCCGGATAGTCTGCGTTGCGCCGGCTCCCGGGGACAATGCTCCGTTGGATCAAACAGCCTGCGTGCAGCCTGTTGTAATTGCAGGCACTGTCTGCTTGCATAGCAGCCCAACCCAGCGCACTCGGCGGGACTCTGGTGCGGCCAGGGCCGATGTCAAAGCTGCGCCGCTGGCCACATAACCGCCGCGCCCGGCACAGGAACGCCCCGCAGAGGGTCCGGTGCACTGTGCGCGATCGCGGGTCTTCTCAATCCGCCAGCACCGGCAGGAAGGGATGTTCGGCGTGCAAGGCTCCCACTGTCACTCCCCATTATCCACACTTGGTTCGCCCGCCTCTCTCACCAGCAATGGCCCATCTGGACACTCATGGCGATCAGAAGACACAGCATTCAGTCGGCTGCCACAACAGCTATCCATTCCCAGTGATTACAACAAGAGATGACTCAATATAGGCAGGATAACTGAAGGATGATAATTGGCGGCCAGCAGAGCAACACTACCGTGCGGCCATCTTGCCGGTCGCCAGGCCACACCCCCCAGGTTGTTACCTTATCCCTGAACCTAGCTTCAGCTCAAACTAGTAACAGGCAGTGGAATTATCCTTGCAATTGGTATGAGACAGGAGACAGACAGAACAAGTGCATGACAGCCAGAATTACAACGTTGATATAAATGCAGGCTTCAGCACCTCATCAAACAGAAATAAATGACCCCCCCCTCCACTTTAGTGAAAGTCAACAGGAAGGAAATGGTAATAGTTGTTGTCCCCAAGACTTGCATCCCTTGAATTAGGATTAGGACGATATGCAAAGTTAATGACCCTAATTTGCTGGAACGAGGACTCCCTAGGATACGTAGAGACCGGACCGTTCCCAGGTAATTTCTCCGAGAGAGAATACAGGCTGCTGAACCTACCCGTTTTCCTCATTCCTTGGAACGTGGAAGACAGGTAGGCACAGCAGTCTTGAATAAGGGTCCGTAGTTTTAAGAAATTAGGGATATTAGGGTTACAAATCAACCACAATCCTAATGCAAGGGTTATAAGTCTTGAGGACAGTAACTATTACAGTTTCCTTACTGTTGTCTTTCACTGAGGTGGGGGGCGGGGGTTCACCTATTTCTAGAACAGTGTAGGATCTCTTGCACCAGAGAAGATTGGGAAGCTGTTTCTGATGAATTTCCTTAGATCTTCAGGGACAAAAAAGGCATGAAACATGTTGAGCAATCACCAATCAATAAATACCAGTCCAACTCCCGACCAATAATCGTCAAGTGAGAACATAGGGAACATTCAGGAATATTTACACGGAAATGACAGAGCATGAGCTGAATCAAATTTTGCAGCATTATGCTTTGTCATTTCCAAAATGCAGGGATGTGCCTAATTTACAACAATAAACCACACCCCTATGTTTTCCCTATCCCTGGCGCTAAAAAAAGCTGCCTACCGCTAGCACAGATACCCATGTGCCTTTAAACAAGGGTGTCTGCATTGCAGGGAATAAGGGGTAGATTTACAAGGACTGGTGCATCCCTGCATATTAGCAGGGATGCACCAGTAAAGATGTGACATGCAGGAATACCCTTGCGTCACCACAGATGCATCGCATTTACAACGCTACACACCATGGTGCTAGGATACTCAGATGCGTGTCGCATCTTATGTCATAAGGGCAGCGCATTGCTGGAGTCATGTGACAAGCGCAACGGAACTCCAGCAATGCTCAGGGGCGCCTTATACCTAACATGCTGCGTCACTCCGCACGCCAGCTTCAAGCAGGCATAAGGATTTGATGCAGCGGGGACGTAAAAGTGACTCAGTGAAATCTTGTACATTTCGCTGCATCACATTTAAGTGGTTTCCTTGCGACGGAACACCCACCCTGCATACATTATACCTAAAGCAGGTATAAAGTAGTGTAGGGCTTAGCAACGTGACGCATCTCACTAGATGCATCAATTTGTAAATCTGTTGCAAACTGGCGCATTGTTTACGACACCACTGCGCCATAGAAGGGACGCAACAGTGTCATAAAAATGTCGCTGGGGCTTATAAATCTTCCCCTGATTGTTTACATGCCCTTCCTGCGCATAAACAATCAATAATGGCAATTTGCTACTTCTCTGACTGCTGCATTCTACATTAATGGTACAAAAGGTGGTGGTGATGGACGGAGCATCTGAACCAATCAAACACTCACACCCAGTCAATAGATCTGGGTTTAATCCATCACCGTTCTTTAGCCCACTCTCCACCCCAGTTCAGACATGGCCATATGCAAATCAGTCTGACCCTGTGCCTCATGGGAACAGTCCAGCCCGAACTGCCAAGCCATGCCTTAGCTGGACCGGAAACAAGCTTCCGAGGACCGGTTTCTGGCATGCATGAATCCAGTGGCAAAGTGAGCAAGGGACTCACGTCTGAGCATACCCTGCCAACTTATGGCGAACAAAGTGGTATAAAAGGGGGTGGTGATGGACGGAGCATCTGAACCAATCAAACACTCACACCCAGTCAACAGATCTGGGTTTAATCCATCACCGTTCTTCAGCCCACTTTGCCACCCCAGTTCAGACATGGCCATATGCAAATCAGTCTGACCCTGTGCCTCATGGGAACAGTCCAGCCCGAACTGCCAAGCCATGCCTTCCCTGGACCGGAAACAAGCTTCCGAGGACCGGTTTCTGGCATTTCAGCCGTCTTCAGCCCGGCTTGCTTGAATCCAGTGGCAAAGTATATATAATAATAATAATAATAATAAGTGAGCAAGGGACTCACGTCTGAGCATACCCTGCCAACTTATGGCGAACAAAGTGGTACAAAAGGGGGTGGTGATGGATGGAGCATCTGAACCAATCAAACACTCACACCCAGTCAACAGATCTGGGTTTAATCCATCACCGTTCTTTAGCCCACTCTGCCACCCCCGTTCAGACATGGCCATATGCAAATCAGTCTTACCCTGCGCCTCATGGGAACAGTCCAGCCCGAACTGCCAAGCCAAGCCTTCCCTGGACCGGATACAATCTTCCGAGGACCGGTTTCTGGCATTTCAGCCGTCTTCAGCCCGGCTTGCTTGAATCCAGTGGCAAAGTGAGCAAGGGACTCACGTCTGAGCATACCCTGCCAACTTATGGCGAACAAGAACGGTGATGGATTAAACCCAGATCTTTTGACTGGGTGTGAGTGTTTGATTGATTCAGATGCTCCGTCCATTACCACCCCCTTTTGTACCGCTTTTGGCCGCCATAAGTGTGGCAGGGTATGCTCAGACGTGAGTCCCTTGCTCACTTTGCCACTGGATTCAAGCAAGCCGGGCTGAAGATGGCTGTAATGCCAGAAACCGGTCCTCGGAAGCTTGTTTCCGGTCCAGGGAAGGCATGGCTTGGCAGTTCGGGCTGGACTGTTCCCATGAGGTGCAGGGTCAGACTGATTTGCATATAGCCATGTCTGAACTGGGGTGGCAGAGTGGACTAAAGAACGGTGATGGATTAAACCCAAATCTTTTGACTGGGTGTGAGTGTTTGATTGGTTCAGATGCTCCGTCCATTACCACCCCTTTTGTACCGCTTTTGGCCGCCATAAGTGTGGCAGGGTATGCTCAGACGTGAGTCCCTTGCTCACTCTGCCACTGGATTCAAGCAAGCCGGGCTGAAGACGGCTGTAATGCCAGAAACCGGTCCTCGGAAGCTTGTTTCCGGTCCAGGGAAGGCATGGCTTGGCAGTTCGGGCTGGACTGTTCCCAAGAGGCGCAGGGTCAGACTGATTTGCATATAGCCATGTCTGAACTGGGGTGGCAGAGTGGGCTAAAGAACGGTGATGGATTAAACCCAGATCTTTTGTCTGGGTGTGAGTGTTTGATTGGTTCAGATGCTCCGTCCATTACCACCCCCTTTTGTACCGTATTCTGCATTAATGGCATTTTGCTCTTTTGTATATAGTAAAAATAAAAACAAGGAGAAGTATAAGTATTTTCCTTGTTGAGCCATTCTAACGCATGTTACTGCATGGAGTTAGTTTTTGACGCTGCCTCAGATTTATATATCATTGTAAATCTGGGCAGCATCAAAAGCAATGGGTGCTTTGGTGGAATGCCCACAGCCACACCCATTATACACCCCTTTCATGCAGATACCTGTGTGGAAAGGTACAATATTTACAAAGCTGCATTAAGCCACAAAAAGTGGTTTAACGTCATTTTGTAAATATGGTGGTAAGCATTGCGCCACCGGAACGTCAAAAAAATAGCGTTCTGGTGGCACAATCCACTTGCAAATATGCCCCATTATTTTCCTACTTATTCTCTAATTTGTCTTTAACCTTTTACATAGACCCCTGGAACGAATAAACTAGGGCAGTAGGGGCACTATACTTAATTTCAATTTTCATCACTCCTAACAAGACTTCTTAGATATCCTTCAGTGTCCTTGTCACATTGGAGGCATTCGAGTTTCAAGCTTGCAACCGGGGGGGGGGGGCGATAAAAAGATCTTCGGCAAAGTGGCCACTAGAGGGGTCCATTGGGCATTGCAGCACCGGCCAATGAGGAGCATGGCCCAATGAAAAAGCATGCAACCTTTGGGTGGTGAGGGCTTGTGTGATAAACATAGCTAACACTTTCATTGACCTATTTGGATCTAGAGACCTAACATACTATCTAATAACTCTAGTGATAAAGTATACTTTATTAATATTAAAAAGAAGGGGTGCCAACTTCAGAAATCATTCTTTCGGCCGACAAGAGAAAAGCACATTTTCCTGGGCATTTCCAGGCGGGAATGCCGGAAGAACTATTGGCCATATATCTTGAGCAGGCTCTCTCTTTTGCTAGATAACTCCGAACACAAAAGAGGCGGGAGGACACAGATGGCCATAGGGATGTGTTGTGGAGCAGACATGGGGCAGTAAGTCAAAAGGAAATCCCTGGGGAGCACTCGTTATCCTTTCATACCACTATGGGCTCACACACAAACCTGAATATTAGGGGCCCGTTAGCCGTACTATAGAGTAAATATATCAATTTCCACAACCAAATTGAATCGTTTACAATCTGTTTTCAATAAAACCATATACATGAAAAAATATATAAGCGCTTGGACATCATACTTTAAAATTTCAGCACATTTTTTTAAAAACATATAATAAAAAACAATAGATCGCAATATTTCATCACAGTGTGTAACTCAAAGTTTGAAGTTAAAAATAAAACACATAATGGCTACTTGGTCTCTTTGCCACTACTATATCCCGAACAACTGTATTATCAACATTGACACATGGGAAAGGTATTACTGTACAGTGTGTTATTGTCTAAAAAGAACCTTGACTTAGGAGAGGTTGATAACCTATACTTTAAACTAGTGACACCCTACTTTTCTCTTGATATACCTACAGAGAGGGTGCTAGTCACCACCTATACAAGTGAGAAACCCCGAATATAAGAAGTCCTGAAGAAGGTGCCAACATATCAGTTGACCTGCACCGAAACGCGTCGACGCATTTTTGTACATACAGAGAATCCAACCAAGGCTCAGTAAACAACGGATGTACATGCAATATTGTTACTGTTGCTTAAACTGATGTGAAAAATTGTAAGCCTTTGGATCCAGAGACAAGTAGTGGCAAAGAGACCAAGTAGCCATAACGTAACTAGGGGTTATATAGCATTAGGTTTGTGTTCACCGTCTTCATACATGAGTTGTTGATATGTTTTATGTGTTTTATTTTTAACTTCAAACTTTGAGTTACACACTGTGATGAAATATTGCGATCTATTGTTTTTTATTATATGTTTTTTTAAAAATGTGCTGAAATTTTAAAGTATGATGTCCAAGCGCTTATATATTTTTTCATGTATATGGTTTTATTAAAAACAGATTGTAAACGATTCAATTTGGTTGTGGAAATTGATATATTTTCTCTATAGTACGGCTAACGGGCCCCTAATATTCAGGTTTGTGTGTGAGCCCATAGTGGTATGAAAGGATAACGAGTGCTCCCCAGGGATTTCCTTTTGACTTACTGTCTTTGTACCCTGTTCCCTGGGAATAGGGGGGTACCCTCTCTCTAGATACGCAGACATGGGGCAGCCAGCCTAAGTGCAGTTAAGCTGTCACTGGGCAAATCTAGTCAGAGTGAGGCTTGTGCAACAAAACTGGATTATTTGTCATTTGTCTCAGGTCAGGTCTCCAGACTGAATTTAGATTACAACCCAGAACCTAGACAAGAGGGAATCTATTGTGGGGTCTCTGGGATTCAGAATCTCTGGGCTGCTTCAAGTGGCAGGGAAGCCAAACACTGTCCCCAAACATGCCACATGTAAACATTCAAAAGCATACAGGTGAAGTGAAAGATGCAAGTTATGTGAGACTGCTCAGATTGTACCATGATGGTCGATGAGGGTAAGTAGAGACCTCTTCCACGGGTACAGGCAAAGACAGCTTTGTCCCAGTGATGGAACAAGTGTAAACGTAGCTTAGAAAAGAGGTACCACCCTGTTCTGTTTGTTTTTCTGCTCTGCCTTATGTTTTTCCAGCAGTGAACTGGACATTCTCCTCATACACTGGACCGCTCCACCATTTTGGCCAAAAGATGGTCAGTAGTAAAGGTTAGGCCATACTGACATGCAATACAACCAAAGTGTCCTCACAGCCTTATTTCTGGGTGGCTACTGTCATTTCAGGCCAGGCTTTGAAGTTCCTTGTTGTTGGTGGCAGCTGCTTGCAGTTTCAAAGCTATAAGCATTTCAAACTGAACTCTTTACAGGAAGATTGACAACAGGTACTCCCTGTAAAATCTATCTCTTCTCCTATAATGATGCGCGGTGCCTTCTCTTGAGTACATGTAGTGTATGGAATGTTTGTCTTTTACATGCAAGTGATCAGGACACTCAGCTTTATTGGATCCGCTTATGTGCAGATTAAACACAATAGATCAAAGGCTAGCCAAAACAGAAGACCATCTATTTAAAGAATCAGTTAACCCTAAAGGGAGTGGTATCAGTGAAGCACTAGGACCTATACAGGCAGGAAACTCTGCGAATCTTCAAGACCAAACATCGGCCCATACAGATCTCCCAAACCTTATCCCTTCTCCGGTGTGCTCTAATAATCCTTTCGCACCGCTGACATTAACAACTAATGCTTTACACCCACGTAACCGATTGTCCAATGGCCCTGTGCTGAGGCCACCTGTGGAGGTCAGTGGTGAAAAGATCCCAAGGGTATTTTTAGATCTACCCCCAGAGGCAACCTCACACTATAGTGTTGGCAAATGTTCCGCTTCTGGGACCACGTGAGGAGGAACATTGGTCCTCACTAAAAAACAAGGCCCTTCACTTTTTGGATGTAAAAACGGGGCTTGGGAATCATCTATTTGAGGAATTTTTGATGGTCAGAAGGGTGGCTTGGGTGGGTAAATCTGTACAAAGTATGGCCGGGGACAGTATAGTTATTAGTTTCAGGTCTCCCATGCTACTAAGGTGTATACTGGAAAGGGCAACATCCCCCTTTATTAGGGAAGACGCTATTAACGTTCTTCCCCTTGGGTTTTTCTACAGTGTCAACTCATCCACTAGAGGGGGCACCTATAGGTATCAGGGTCAAGTGTTAGGACCTACTAATTGTGTTGTCCCAATTTGTAACAGATTTGAGGCTCTGAGTTCCTTGGAAGAAAATGATTGACTGGGTTACCTATCCATAGATTGCAATTGTGTGCACTCTGTTAATAGGGACTCAGGAGAGACGGGTCTCACAAAAAATAGTAATCAACAGATGGGTTTTCAGTTGGAAATAATTACTCCTTTAGTTGGCCCACCTCATAATGAAAGTACCACAGAGGTTGGTGAAATTTCCCCAGAAATATATATAGAGGTAAATAGTCCCCAAATAGTTAGGGCTGATGTATGTGTCGAGGAAGGATCTAGTGTGGTGCTTAATGGTGGAGATTCTCGAATTGAGGCACGTAATTCCGGCCTAATCTCATGGAATATAGCCGGGCTGAAAAACAAACTACAGTCAATAGATTGGCGGTCCTTTATTGACGTTAACAATATTGTGGTTTTACAGGAGACATGGCTAGTGGACCCGGTATTTAGATCTGGTTATATTAATTTTTACGAACCTGCTATTGCTACGCATAGGGGGAGACCAATGGGGGGGCTTATCATTTGGGTAAGGCAGAGTGATAAGTATTCATTCCAGCAGCTGGATACGGATAGTAATGATATACTGGTAATTAAGATGAGTAGTAAGCATGGGCGGATTTTGCGAATTGGCAATCCGCGAAATTGCGTATTTACAGATTCGCAATCCTCAAAATCCGCGAACTCTTGCGAATTTTGCGGATTCCTTTTTTTTTTGTGTTCGCAAGTGTTTCTGCCATTTCACAAGTTTTTTTTACCAGTTCGCAAACGCGAACTTACTTGTCGGGTAGCAACGGTCGCGACCATGTTGTTTCTACGTCTGGTTCATCACAGCACCCTCTGTTTCACCACTGCCACCCTCTGTTTCACCAATGCCACCCTCTGGCTCACCCATGCCACTCTCTGGCTCACCCATGCCACCCTCTAGTTCATCACTGTAGATTATGGGGGGAAAAGTACACCTGCCCTGCCTCAACTGACATGAATGAATTAGGGGCTGATTAATGTGTCACTGAATTTGAACTTCCAGGCTGGCACCTGCTTCCTTATCTGTAATTGCTTTCTGTTGCAGTGTAATTTTTTTAACAGGACCTTTGTTGTATACTTGTAGCTATTCTCTGAGCCTGCTGTGAGGGTCAGAGCAGGGTCATAGAATAGTTGCAAGTAGGCAACTGAACTCTGAAGGGGCCCCTCAGGAAGCACTACAGGGAATGGTTACTAATGATAAGATTGAACTTTTACACCTGCTGAGTGCTTTCAGTTTTGCAAAAATCCAAATATCCAGCAGCATCCACAAAAAGTAATCCTTCCAGGCACTACAGGGAATGGTTACTAATGATAAGATTGAACTTTTGCACCTGCTGAGTGCTTTCAGTTTTGCAAAAATCCAAATACCCAGCAGCATCCACAAAAAGTAATCCTTCCAGGTCAAGATCCAAATCAAAGTGACCAGCACATGAAGAAAGCACTGGGAGGAGCCTGCTGGACAGGAACAGGAAGTTGGAAACTGTGGGGCACTTCCTTCCTCCCACCCCCCCCCCCCCCCCAAAAATGGACTCCTTGCAAAAAAAAGTGCAGGCAAATGTCAACCTGAGGAGTTATTCTGATAAAAATCATAATTTTCAAGGATTATGCTGCCTGCTGGTGAATTTCTTGAGCAAAATTGCAAATTTTTCAATCTCGCAATTGCGAGATTGTCACTGCCCGCCGCATCTACGTGTTCGCAAGTGTTTACTCCCGCAAAATTGTATAGTATTCTAGTTGGCAAGTGCGACCAAGCAAAAAATCCGCTTCGCACGGATTTACGAATTTTAGGCAAGTTCGCGAGAGTTCGCGGATTGCGAATTTGCCGAAAATCCGCAAAATCCGCGAGCGGAACGGATTTTACGCCCATGCTTAATGAGTAGAATTGGTACAAAGGACCTTATAATTATTAATGTATATGCAAGAGGGTTACCCGGAGGGAAAGGCTCAGGTACTATCGCTCTCCTAGATTCATATCTTGATCTGTATAAAAGAGTGAATGATATTGTGGTTGCTGGCGATTTCAATTGTACTTTTGAGCCACTAGATTTAAATGATATAGATTTAAGACATGATGAAGATCTGTTATGGGAAATCCCCCAACTATCTCTGGCCCCGATCAAGAAATGGTCGGAGGCGGCCATACAACTTAAGGCTGTATGCTTGGAGCATGGACTCAGAGCGGCCAATGGGAGGACTACATCTGATAAGAATGGTTCTCCCACTTATAGTTGCGGGTCAAGAAGTAGCCGTATCGACTACATACTTGTTAATAAGGAATTTTGGCCAAATTTAATTGACATGATCATTGAGGAGAGGGTGGAGAGTGATCATAACCCCTTGGTGCTGACATTGGTATGTGCAGGTAAAAACTCAGATGACGTGCTCCCAGTCGGAGTTGAAACTCATTTAAGTAACAACACCAGAAGAGTAAAATGGTCAAAAATAATACTTAAAGAAGACCAAATGGAGGCTATAAATACCTTGGTGTCCAAAGCAACGGTAGATCTCTTAAACTGTCAAGACGAACCAGGAAATGAGTCCAAAGTTACACTGGTACATAATGAATTTTTTAATAAGCTTAACCCCTTCCATGCTCATGACGAGCTCAGCTCGTCATGCAGTACAGTGCTCCTGTGCTCATGACGAGCTGAGCTCGTCATGACCACAACCGTTTTTATTGCTGTCCAGCACAGCAGGGGAATCGCTCTAGCAGCGATGCGGTTAAAGGCTATTTTATTTCTAAAATACCAAATAAAAAAGACTCCGCAAAGGTACCCGTAGACTCATGGTATGGGAATACCTGTAGGGTGGCTTACAAAGCATTAGCTTTGGCAATCAGATCAAAGAATAGGGATAGGATCCATCAAGCTCGGGTGGAGTGCAAGCTGGCACAATACAAAGCTAAGAAAGAATGGGACGAAGACTACTGGCAGGAGCTGTATGGTGCCAGCTTAGATAGGAATAAGGCTGGATTCTGGCACCTGCTGAAGTGGGGTAAGGGTAGAACTAGCCAACCACCTACCAACTATGTAGGCCCAAGCAATGGGTTTTGCATTTTAAAAAAACAATTCGCCAGTGAACACGGAGAATGTGAATTATCACAGAGGCCCCAGGATATTCAAGCTGGTTTCCTGTATTGTATTTTACTAAACAGGAAATAGAAGCTGCCCTAAATAGTGTACGAAGTGGCAGAGCACCAGGGCTTAATTGTGTTCCTGCAGATCTGTTTTTGTATAATAAGGTACTTTGGGTGCCATATATACAGACTCTGGTTAATTCTATTGCAAAGGGCTCCCCAATCCCTGAGTCTTGGAAAGGGGCGGAGATCTTACCCATTTTTAAAAAAGGGGATAGATCAGATCCAGGCAATTATAGGCCCATCAGTCTAATTGACTGTTTACAAAGGTGACAGCCAGGCTGGTGTTAAGTCGTATTCAAGACTGGATCGAAGAGTTTAATTTTCTCTCCCCTTTACAGGCGGGTTTCCGCTCACACCAGAGTACAATAGACCAGGTTTTTAGATTTGTTTTAATTTATTGGCGAGTCACGATTCTTAATGGCGGCAGATTATATGCCGCTTTTGTAGACTTAAAATCGGCTTTCGACTTGGTCCCTTCGACTTGGTCCCTGGGATGTTTTAGCCGAACAGGGTATGCCCTTGGACTTGTTGGCATTTCTGATTAAACTCCATGAAGCAAACTTTTCCCAAGTCCGTTGGGGTCAGCATGGCCAAGTGACTGATAGATTCCAGGTTGCACGAGGGGTACGGCAGGGGTGTGTATTGGCACCAACCCTATTTTCATGTTACATTGATAGGGTGATGAGGTATTATGATACTCACCCTACTGATGCTCCGATTTTAAATGGAAGTAAAATACCCTTATTAATGTTTGCCGACGACACCCTGCTATTATTAAAAACCCAGCAAGGTCTGCAGATGGCTATAGCAAGGTTTGAGTTATTTTGTAAGGATTATGGTCTCATAATAAATTTAGATAAGACCAAGTTTATTGTCCTTCATAAACAGAAAATAGTAAAAGGGACAGTTACCATGAACAATAATATACTTGAGCACACAAATGTTTTTACTTACCTCGGTATTACACTAAGTCCAAAGCTTAATTGGAACCCACACTTGGACATGCTGTTGCTTAGACATGCTTAACTGTCTGGTGCACTGTTAAAAGAACACCGGTTACCCCACACCAAGCCGATTGACCCCATTTTGAAAATATACAATGCAAAAATTACAGCTTCAGTATTGTATGGGGCAGAATTATGGGGTTTTAGTAATCTATCTGCACTCTCGACCTCGAAAAATAAATTTATGAGGGCTATTACAGGTTTACCGCAATCCACTCCTCTATTGCCGCTTTATTATGATCTGGGAAGCCAGTACCTAGAGGATGTGACTCGTAATAGACCCGTGGCCTACTGGAGGAGGCTCTGGGTTACCCCGGAGCTTACCGAGTATGCCTATGCTCTCCTGGAGGTCAGGGATGCAGCCGTGTGGGTAAAATCTTATGGCTTAAGCAGGTTAAGACAACCCTTTGTGATTTGGGGCTTAATATGGTGTGGCAAAACCCAACTAATGCTATATTTCCGTCCCGTAAAGAACTAAAGGGGCTATACTGGAATATGGTTATGATGAAACGTTTTTCGTCTTTGACAAATTCTTCCCTGTCAAGGGACTTTTTAGAGTCTAAACATGTACCCGTTTACGACAAATACTGGGACCGCATAACGGTTCCCTGTGATAGGAAATAAAACCACCAATTTAGGATAGGCACCCTTCCTATTAAATCATTTACAGGTAAATGGGGTACAGGTTCCAGTATGGAATGCCCGTTTTGCCCAACTCAATTAACAACTATTGCCCATGTTTTCTTCATTTGCCCAGTTTATAAGAACCTGAGGCATAAATGGTTAAAGCCCGTCTGTCAGTCGATGGGATTTATACCGGCTCTGAAGCTTTAAGAATCTTAAAAACTGATGGAAACGAACTAAGCATAATTGCGATCGCCAAATTCTTACATGGCATGTGGATAATCCGTGCCCATAGTTTAAGTAATTAATGAATGATAGAGATGTGTTTGTATTAATTGGTCTTATTTAGAACCTGGTATATAGATGGTGGTTGTTTTACTGATATTACTGTTTTTAGGTTTCACCTATTATCATTCGCTTGCGAATGTAATAGGCGAAAATTCAAGGGCTCGATCGACTAGTCAAACCACTGCGGTTTCCACTGCGGTTTCTTCACAGTGCATGTGAGCGGGTCACGTGACCACACAAGCACGCGCACCTCAGGCCGGCATTTCTCCTCCCCTAATTACCGGCCGGCACATCAAAGGCTGCTGCTCTCCATGCGTCTTGTCACCCGCCTCCGCAATGCCGAGAAAACACAAAAGCTTCAAAGCGGAGTTTAAAACCCTATACATTCACGCGCACCTCATGCCGGCATTTCTCCTCCCCTAATTACCGGCCGGCACATCAAAGGCTGCTGCTCTCCATGCGTCTTGTCACCCGCCTCCGCAATGCCGAGAAAACACAAAGAAGTGAACGTACTAACGTGATGATAGCAGTGCCAAAACACAGAGACTTGACGTTTTCGGCGTCTGAACCTGCAACATTCCTCCTGCTCTTTAAAATCGGCGTCACCGCAAACGGCCAATACCAACAGGCTCCCGTCAGCCAGCCCGAATCGACTGCTTCTGATGAAAGATGGTTATGATAGGGAAAGACTACACTACTTGGCATGTTCGTAAGCCAGCTATTTGTTTGAACAGAGTTTACAGGAGCCAAAGGCAAATATTTAACATCGGGACTATCTACACTTCCTATCATGCTTGAGTGGAAACACGGGCTCTCGCTGCGGCAACAGTGGCCGCTCACCCGCCGTGTCAAGAGGGAATCCAGCCAACCATGTTTTTCAAGCACCCATCTCTTGGTTTCGATTTCTGAAAGGGGGCATGCATCAGCCGCAGTTTTAATCTAAAAATGTGTTTGTTCAAAGAGACAGAAACACTACTGCCAAACAAGCACACATATGGTTCCTAAACTTAAGCGCGCTTCTTCATAACGCTCATTTTAGGTCAGCCTGGGTACTACATGGAGTGGTTATACTGGAAGGCGAGGCACCTACAGGGAATGGAGGCCCAGGAAACCGCACTCGAAGCCGCGAGTCATAGATGCCTGCTTACGAGTCTGCCGCGGCAGGAAAAGACAACACGCTCGGAAGAAAATGCTGAATGTGTAAGAAACCAACGCAAATGTCTAAGTAAAGCCAACATCGTGAGTGGAATGTAAAACATGAATAGGGCGCCGCACAGTCAGAAGGCACCCCAGGACAGGTAAACACGATCAAAATATGTGAACGTTAAAAAAAAACAAAAAAACATATACATTTAAAAAGGGATACAAGTCCGCCTGTAATGCGCCTAACAAACCAGAGATATGTTTTCACAAGCGCCTTGTCTGCTATGTATACTGCTATGCTACACTTGCCGACAATATGTAGTCGTTAAAGCAACTACTTAACACGATTGTTGTATTGTCTGTGGTGGTTCAGCCACGATTACCACTGCAACATGTTCCATGTACATGCAGAACGGAACGGCTTCACTGTCAGACTAGCACACTGAATACTGGATCACACTCGAGAGGGTGTGCAAGTCTCAACAGCAGTCAAAAAGCTGGCATTCCAGACAGATTAGTAGAGATGAAGCACACAATGAGCAAGAACAAGCACTGGCGTTGCCAATAGGTTTCGCATTTGGAAAGTTGGAGCTATTGGTTTTGTAAATGACATTTTATATTTATATATTGTTATTGACAATGCCAATAACGATATATAAATATAAATGTAATTTACAAAACCAATAGCTCCAACTTTCCAAAGGCGAAACCTATTGGCAACGCCAGTGCTTGTTTATAATGAATTTTATACTAATTTATTGTATTTTTGTATGTCTAGAATAAGTAACAGTGGAATATTTTCATGGGAATCTTGTATTTTGTAAGGAATGAATTCTAATGTTTTTATGGTTATTGTTTTAAAATGTAAATGTATTTTATGATTATGTAATCGAATAAAGACTATTTGAATTGATCTGAATTGATCAGGACACTGTGTACAGAGAGGCTGATATTATTATGGTTCACCTGCGTGATTTTTGCAAGATGAGTTGCTCTTGTCACCAGCGGGCGTGGCATTGTGCCTGTCCTTTGTGCTAAGGTCTTCTTCCAACATGGCAGCTGTCTGGAGGGCTGTGGTAGACACGCCTTCATTTCTACATAGAACCTGTTTACTTCCTGTTCTTTTGAAATACTCTCTCCCTCCTCCTCTGTTGTACAGAAATCCATACGACAGTCAGATCGGTGCTCTGTGACTTAATCAGACTGGCTTATTTATCCATAACACCATGACTGATTCTGGCCTGTCGTACACCTGCCTACGTTTATAAAAGTTATAGAGAGCAGAGGCCAAATAAGCAAGATGCACTTCCTAATGATTAAAGTAATTTGGAAAAAGTGAACACTTTGGTTGCCTCTGGCTTGCCATCAGTGCTTCCTAGACATAGAAAAAATCCTGGACCTCTAGGTCCAAAAATTTGAGGAGACTCTGCACAGCATTTCTTACTTAAGGTCCGTCATAAAAAAATTCTTGAAGGTGGCTATCTTACCTGGGGGGTTGGGAAGAGCTCACAGGCTCTTGAGCAACATTGCTACTTTGCCATTGCTAGGGAAAAAAAACGATGCTGTCCTGTGAGGAGACAAGTAGACCCTATAGACTGAAACTCTGCATATATATACATCTTGTAGAACTGAATCACCAAGGAACCATGAGATCACTGCAGCCCAACTGGCCAGTAGTACCAAGAAGTGATCAAGCATAACTATGGTTTAAAGGAACTCTACACAGTTCTTCCAGGACAACATTTGTGGTGACCATAGACTGTCATCTACACACATAAAACACGGGGGAGAGAGGTACCACCCTTCCCTTTGTCTTCCCTACTGTAACACTTATTCACATGAAAGAAAGGAAGGGGTATTCCAAAACTATCTATTGTCTTATTGGGAGCTGCTCAATAGTCTACAATGCAAAATCCTTTTGTGTTTTTAAATACTACCCTCACACACTAAATAGTGTCATGCTTCATCATAGGGCGCGCCTGAACTTTCCGACGCGGGCCAACGTACAGAATGGAGCGGAAAAAATATTTTTTATTATTGTCAAATATTGAGGAACTAGAGTAAATCCATCTTTCCCAACTAGGTAAAGGATCCTCTCAACACAGAAAAAATATTTAAACTACCTAGGAGATAGTCCAATGCATTTTATTTTGAACTTCTCCTGGAAGGAATAAAAATTGTTTGAGAGGGGTATTTATGGATCCTTAGTATATGTGCCCCCTAATACTTGTGTTTCTTATATCTATATGTGTCGGCCTTCCGCATGCACCGTGGGGTCAACAGGCCTTTCTCAGAATTTGGATCCCTCTTAAATGGGCATACACTGCACCCCCCCTACATTCAATCTCTTGTATCCTCAGCTATGTGTGGGGAATTGTAATCAGTCACCTCGTTTGTTGACAATGCAACTCCCCCAGGAACAGCCTGCAAGGAAATAAAATCTTATGAATATGCCGGGATGCATTTCCCTCCTTAAACATTTTCATGTGGTCTTCATCCCACATCTCATCATCCATAGTACTCTCATTCCACTCTACATCCAACACGGAGTGACCACCTGTGCATGCACATACTACTTTGTGTGTTTCATGTAATTAATGCTTATGTCTCCTTTTGTTCCTCTCACTCCTGTTTCATCTGTTTTCTCCAAAACCAGGGTAGTGGTGGGAACGTCTCTCTTTAGTAACAATCTGTACTAAACACAGTCCAATAGTATGAGAGAATACAACAATTAAATATTGCATGTTTCCCTGTAATAATTGTCTTTTTCCTTATGACTAGGTTACTGGGTCCTTCATAGTTCATAGTTACACTGCCCAAGGTACATTCTCCTGTTCCAAACATTTCCCTATCATCATTATCTCTCATGCTCGTGGTTAAGGCCGAGCTTGCATCCACACTAGGAGTCATAGTGATGCATCCACTGGCCAAATCTGTCGGGTAAGAAGCATGAGGTAATACCACATGTGTGCAGAAGGTATCTGTTGGGCCCACAGAGGAAAAAAATCCCATCCTTTCTAAAGGGGAAACATCCTTTACAACGCAACTTTTACCACGCAGTGCCTTTACGACGCAACTGTTACAACGCAAACCATTACAACGCATTGCGCTGGGGGGCGCTCTAGGATAGGGAATAGGTTTAATGTACTATCCAACACCTTCCCTACTATCCACGGGGACTGGAGTTGGAATAGTAAATTAAACTATTCACTATCCAGCGCCCCAAAGCACTATGCGTTGTAATGGTATGCGTTGTAAAACCTGCGATGTAAAGGTAGGCGTTGTAAAAGTATGCGTTGTAATGTCGTACATCCTTTCTAAAGGACACCGGGGACATCCTAAACTTACTTAAGGATGTAGAGTTTCATCCTATTAAACAATTACTGGTGGGCTTAGACATAGAATCATTGTATATAAACATTCCCCAGGAAGAAACCCAAAGGGTCACCAAAAAGTCCTGTATCAAGAGAACTGGGAGTTCCGAACCCTGATACCCTTTGTCATGAACATAGCATATTTGGCACTCACTAGGAACTTCATCCAATTTAACAACAACAATTATCTTTAGTCTCACAGGACTTCAATGGGGAGAACATTCTCCCCATGTTTGGCGTGTCTGCATGCCTCCAATTTTGGAAAAGAATACATCTATCCTGCAAAGAACACTTAAGCAGAAAACTTGAAGTTGTGGCATTGTTATATAGACAATGTCTTAATTATTTGGGAGGGGGATAGAACATCAGTGGATGAGTTTCTCTCATGGCTCAATGACAAAAGATGTTTCTTCCACTTCACCTCCACTATCAGGAAGGAAACACTCCCATTCCTGGACCTGGACATCAGACCAAAAGAAGGCAAACTGGAAGCAACGGTACACCACAAAATGACAGACAGAAATAATCTGCTGTCGTTTGAAAGCTTTCACTCCATGACCCTTAGAGAAAATCTTCCAGGGGAATAATTTCTGAGATTGTGCAGACATGGTACAACGGTCAATACATTTGAAGAAGAAGAAGAAAAGCTAAACTTATGTCTCCAGGAAAAGAATTACCCAGTGAGGGTAATCAACAATGCATGGAAAAAGCTAGCAATAACAATCAGGAGGCATTATTGGACACATATGAAAAACCTAAAGTAGCCAATGTAATATGTGTCACCACCTTCTGCACAGCTTCCAAAATGGTGAAGAGGATAGTTAGATTTGGGGGTCTCGAGTTGGCACAGGTAGGTACTTATGACAAATAGGGACCCTTGCCTCTAGTCAGGATTAGGGGATTACAATCCTAAAATAACACCTGCTCACCCCCTTGGTAGCTTGGCACGAGCAGACAGGCTTATCTCAGAGGCAGTGTGTTAAGCATTTGTGACTACATACAGTAACCCAGTGACAACACTACAAATGGACACCACACAGTTTTTATATAAAAAATAAGTATACTTTATATAGAGTTACCACAAGACCATAAACAACAAAAATACCCAATACTGTTACTTCAAGATGGTAGATTTCGCTTAGTTCAGTTCAGTTCTTAGATGCGACACTTTGCGTCAATGTACCTTAGGTTGCGTTGCGCTTCCACGACAGGCAATGTCGCAGTGAGGGAAATGCGGCAAAGTTCAGGTGCAAAGAAATAAAGACATGAAGATCTTCCAGATGTAGCATGCTTCTCTGGAATGCGAGAAGGTCTCGCTTCGATGCGTGGACTACAGCGGAGATACCCTTGTGATGCGAGGGCAGAAGCTCCAGCGGAGACACTCTTCTCCCACGATGCGTGAAGCTTCCACTCGATGCGACAACTACAGCGGCCACATCCAAGATGCGACGGCAGCAGCTCAGACAGCGGCGCCCTTCTCGGGGATATGAGGTGCTCTTCTTCGATGTGGTGCAGTGCGACAGTTCCAGTGGCGACACCCTCCTTCGGAGTTGCGACGGCAGGCACAGCGACGGCGACACGCTCCGACCTCATAGCAAGATTCTTCTCCTGATGCGGTGCAGTGCGACAACTACAGCGGCGACACCCTCCTTCGGAGTTACGAAGGCAGCAGCAGCGACAAACTTCCTCTTTGTTGTGGCACGCTTCTCTCCGATGCGGTGCAGAGCGACAGTTCCAGCGGCAACACCCTCCTTCAGAGTTGCGACGGCAGGCACAGCGACGGAGACACGCTTCTTTTCATTGAGTCGCGCTTCCAGCTCCTTGCGACACGCAGTTCTCAGAAGGCCCAAAACAGCAGCAGGCACTTCCAAAGAACTCTGGGGAGCCTGGGTTGAAGTCTGTTGTCCCTGAGACTTCAGCAGGAGACAAGTTCTTTTCCAAGCCCTTGGAGATGCTTCACAAGTTGAAAGCAAAGTACACAAAGTTCCTTTCTCCTTCCTTTGGCAGTAAGGCAACCACAGCAGGCCAATCCCCCAAGCAACACTTCAGCTTGGGAATAGTCTCTCCTCAGTTTATTCAGGTTCCTCTCCTCAGTAAAGGTTTCTTCTTGAAGTACACAAGTGATCTAATTTCTTGGGATCAGGGTCCCAATATTCATACCCCAAAGTCCTTTGTTCTCTGAGGGGAGAGGGGCCTTTGCCTAGTCAAAACTAGTCCTGAAGCTCTCTGTTTACCAGACTTCTCCTTTCCTTTCACAATGCAGGGCAGGCACATCAGACGCCCCACAGGAGGTGGAGCCAGCATTGTGGAAGGCAAGTACAGTCCTCAAGCACTTTGTTTATAGGACTCCTTCTCTATTTTCAGTGTGCAGGGCAGAGACATCAGCCGCTCCCCAGGGGGTGGAGCCAGCATTGTGGAAGGCAGGCACAGCCCTATTCAAGGTTCAGGTGCAACTCCTCCCTCCCATCTAGATGCAGATCTCTCTATTCACCAAAGGGTGACTCATCCTGCCTCTTGGAATCCCCCAGCCCTGTCACTCACAAAACCAGACAAAGGAATACACAACCTAGCAGAGGTGGGGTTGAATGGTTAGACAAGCAAATACCTACTTTCTAAAAGTGGTATTTGCAAACACAGAATATTAAAATAAACTTCACTAAAAGATGTATTTTATTATTCTGAGTCCAGGCATACTAAACCCGAATTTCTACCCTGTTCTCTGAGTCTGTTAGGATTATAAACATGTAATAATCTAACAGCCCATTCTGGCCGATGGAGAACAGGTATCCTTGCAATAGTGAAACACGAAAATGGCTGTAAATCACTAGTAGGACATGCCACACACATCAGGGCTTGTTCTACCTCATACTTACAATGCACCCTGCCCTTGGGCCTAACATAGGGGTGACTGATATGAAGAAAAGGGACGGTTTAGGGACAGGCAAGTGGGTGCACTCGCCCAGTCAGCATGACAGTACCAGACTGCACGCAGGCTCTGCAATGGCAGACCTTAGACACATTTTACAAGGCTGCTTCTGTGGGTGGCACAACCAGTGCTGAAGGCCCACCAGCAGCATTTGGATTTACACGCCCGGGGCACACTCAGTGCACTAGACTAGGGTCTGACAAGTAAACCAAACATCCAATCATGGAATCACTAATCCATACATCAATTTACAACAGGGAACACTCGCACTGTGGCACTGGACAGCAGTGGCACAGTACCCAAAGCATCTAACACCAGCAAAAACACATGAGGCAACGGCAAAAATGGAAGGGAGACCCACGCCAATGGTGCCAGGTCTAACAAGGATCATCACAAAAAACTGGAAAATGATTAACTCTAGTGGATTGGGACTAGTTTGGCTGCTGTTCGTTTAAAAAAAAAGTGTAAACATAAAAGTTATAGTGGTACACACTAGCAGGCAACCAGGGAATCACGAGAGAGAACAAAGGTTATGGCACCTACACACAATGATTGGTCATAATGCATGTGGTGGATGTAAAGCATGCCCACTTACTGGAAGTACTAGGACAGTGGACTTGGGACTCACAACACCATGGATCCTTAAAAAATCACACCACATGTAATTCAAAAAATGTCATTTACGCAATCAGATCCCCATTTAACCTACTATAAATAGGAATGACCATGAGAAAAGTTAAAGTCAGAATCATGGAGAATATTGGTAACATTAGATGTAATAAGTCAATGACAAAACTCACTACACACCATCTATAACAGCAACACACAGTGGAAGACTTGAGGTGGGTGGTTATAGACAAACACAATATGACAAGGGTGGGCACAGATGTGAAAATGGAACTCCTAAAGAGAGACCAGAAATGGGTTTATAGAACTAACAGTAACCGCAGAGGGCTTAACAATGACATACCTTGGCATCAATTAAGTAGTACACAGTGGAAGGACTTGGGATAACTCTTACATCTGATATGTAGTAAATAGAGGGCTGGTGAGAGTGTGTCGCGAGATGTGGGATGCTATGGGTATGAAATGCTTGTTTTGCACGATGTCCTTAAAAAAAACAACCTCCCAACCCCTGTGGAAGGGGTACAAAGTACATGTTTTGCACCATTCCCCTGAAAAAATAAACTCCCCTTTTTTCTTTCTTCCTTTTCCCACTTCTCCTTTTTTCTTTAAACTACCTCCAGATAAATATTTTTTTTTTAAAACCCACTAAAGACAGGAAGAATAACGCAAGAATTCCAAGATGGTGGCTAAAGTCCGCCAGGCCCAAGAACAAACAGCGCTCTAGCATTAGTGTAGACGGGGCAAACACAGAATGACATGTAGGAGCATGAACATTACAGATAAGATGCTGCTCACAGGAGCAGCCGACGAACAAAGGAGGGTGGCGGATGGCAAGAGGTCAGCGGCAGTCCCTTGAAGAAGTGAGTTGTCAGTGATTCCAGTGGGAAAGAGACCTAGAGGTAATGTGAGTCCGTACGCGAGCGGAACAGATCTGCAGCGGTCAGAAAATGACGGAGGTCCTGATTAGAGAGGATACCCCCGTGAGAGATTACAGTGAAGGCAGGGGAGTGAGGAAAGAGGGTATAACTTTACGCCTCTTTGAGCAACTGTGCACATAGATGCAGTTGCCTCTAGGTGACACCACTTTAGATCTTTTTGAAAGAAACCTACACCTAGGATTCTAGTATATTTCATGAAGGTGACTGTAAAACTGGCATTAGGGGTGTGGAGCATCTCCTGCTAGGGCTCTCGGGCTAGAGGGCCCAACAGATACCTTCTGCACACCTGTGGTATTATTAAGCATCTTAGCCCAGCAGATTGGGCTAGAGTATAAGATGTGGACGCACAACTATGACTCCTAGTGTGGATGCAAGCTCAGACATAACTATTAGCGAAGAGGATAATGATGATAGGGAAAACTTTGGAACAGGAGAATGTACCCTGGGTGGTGTAACTACGAAAGGCCAAGTAACCTAGTCATAAGGAATTAGACAAGTATTACAGGGAAACGTGCAAAATCTAATTGTTGTATTCTCTCACACAGTTGGATTGTGTTTAATACAGACTGTGACTAAAGGGAGATGTTCACACCACTACACCGGTTTCGGAGAAAACAAATGTAACTCAGGTAGGAGGAACAAGCGGAGTTATAAGCATTAATTACACGAAACACAGTAAGTTTTATGTGCATGTACACCTGAAGGTGGTCACTCGGTGTTGGGTGTAGAGTAGAATGAGAGTACTATGGATGATGAGATGTGGGATAGAGACCACATGAAAAGTTTTTAATGAGTGAATTGCATCCCTGGAAGGAAATCATATTCATAAGATTTCGCTTCCTTGCAAGATATTCCTGAGGAAAAGCACATTGCGAACAAGTAAGGTGACTGAGTGATTACAATTCCCACACATACCTGAGGATACAAGGTATTGAATGTAGGGGGGTGCACAGTATGCCCATTTAAGAGGGATTCGAATCCTGAGAAAGGCCTGTTGACACCACAGGGCATGCGGAAGGCTGAAACACGTAGATATAAGAAACACAAGTATTAGGGGGCACTGATACTAAAGATCCAGGAATACCCCACCCAAACAATTTTTAATCCTGCTGGGAGAAGTTCAAACTAAAATACAGCGGACTATCTCCTAGGTAGTATGAATGTTTTTTTGTGTGTTGAGAGGACCCTTTACCGAGTTGGTACAGAGGGATTTACACTAGTTCCTCACCATTTGACAATAACAATTTTTTTTTATAGTTCAGCTCCATTCTGTACGTTGGTCTGCGTCAGAATGTTGATGCGCACCCTTTGATAAAGTAAGACACTATATAGTGTGTGAGGGGCTAGGGCAGTATTTAAATACAAAAGGATTTTCCAGTGTAGACGATTGAGCAACTCACAATAAGATAATAAATCATTTTGTCATACCTCTTCCATTATTTCATGTGAATAAGACCATAGACTTTCCTCAACTTCCTAATTATTATTTTTTTTTTATATATTTTTATTGAGAGTTCATACAGATAAATTAGAATACATAGTAAAACAGTTCTTTTCCCATCATGAATACATACATACAAATAAACCATCCATAATCAGATATTTACATAATACGTCTATCCCGCAGACCCATGTACCCCAAGATTCTAAAAATAAATATTAGGCAGATAAAATAGCTACTATACCACGGAATCATTTAAACTCTTGCTGCTCTCCAGGAAGCTACTGGGGCCCAAAGTCGCATACCCATTCCCCTTGTCTTAACTCCCTTTAATTCATAAAGTGCTTCCTCAATGTTATGAATTCCCAACAATCTACACATCCACATTTGAAACGTCGGTGCTTCTGTATCCTTCCAAGCTGCACTAATTAAAATCCTCAAGATTGCTACAAAGATAAAAACTAAAGCTTCAACCTCAGTGCACAAATTGAGTTTCGCATCACATCCAGTGATTATCAGGGTTGGGGATAGATTAATTCTGACATCTAGCAGCCCCTCTAAAAACCGCTCTATTTCAGTTTTAATAATGTTTAATTTTTCGCAGCCATAGAACATATGTATAATATCAGCTGGTCCATTTTCACACCTTGGACAATTACTGTCGGCCGCTTTCCCCCAGGAAAATAATTTTGCCGGCGTATAATATAGATTAAATAAAGTTTTATAGTGTTGAGCCCTGAGATTCGAGGAACGCAGAAATCTTTTATCCATCGCTAGGACCTTATCAAGATCTACTTCCGGATCCCCCAACTTTATGGACCAGACTGATTCCATTTTACCCATATCATCCATTGATGCTTCGATACATATTTTATATATATCCTTGATTCTATGACCCCCCGACTTCAGATACTCCAATAGTTCACATCTCCTCGTTAGGGTGATGCATGGCCTTATTGATTTGATTCCGTTAACAAGCTGTAGATATTTAAACTCTTGACAACCTTGTAATGAATACTGCTGCGTAAGTTCTTCCAGGGATCTGCACTCATCCTTAATCATTATTTGCCCCAACGTGACAATGCCCTGACTCTCCCAGTGGCGCCATGATCCGTCCCTACTCAGGTTTGGGAATAATGTTGATTTCCAGAGTGGTGTGAGATGATGAAAGCTAGGTATAGCTAAAGTTTTTTTAACAATTGCCCACATACGCCATACATCTTCAAGCGTTCTATACCCAGATTTCTTATAATATCTCAACTGAGTTCTCCTCAATAACACCCCTACTGCTTCACTACCCAATGTTAACTGAAAGATTGATGGTATACCCGCCTGTCTGAAGGTTGCACCCCCCGGATGGAACAGAATTCCATATCTGTAAGAAGACATGCAAAATGATAACTCTGTAGATCTGGGAGTCCCAACCCTCCTCTTTCTTGTGGTAGTGACATATATCTATTTGATCGCCTAATT
Source organism: Lissotriton helveticus (assembly GCF_964261635.1). Classification (NCBI taxonomy): domain Eukaryota; kingdom Metazoa; phylum Chordata; class Amphibia; order Caudata; family Salamandridae; genus Lissotriton; species Lissotriton helveticus. The sequence goes on along the minus strand of NC_136070.1, from coordinate 773,037,473 downwards.
TTGCCATACTGCCACAAGAATTTCATAAATATGGCCTCAATCTGCTTAATAACCTTCTCATCAATTTTGAATGGAATTGACCTAAATTTATAAAGAACCTTGGGAAACATTGTCATTTTTATAACATTAGCCCTACCAATTAATGACAGCTTGAGTGAGTCCATTCTTTTTAGATCTGTTTTCATTGATTGCATGAGTGGTGTGAAGTTATCATTGGTAATTTTTCCAGGTTCTGCATTTATTATTATACCCAAGTAGACTACAGAGTCCACATATCTAACATCCTGCTTAGCTACCTTTTTAGAGCATAATACTTGTGTTTTGTCCACATTCAATCGGTAGCCCGACACACCTCCAAACTGCCTGGTTATATTAACTACTTCCCTCATAGCAGACTCTGGGTCTTTAGTAATAACGGCTAGGTCATCCGCATATGCGAGAAGTTTCGTCTGATAACCATTAGTGACTACTGGTTTAATGTCCGCGCTATTCATTATTCGTGTAATTAAAGGATCTATATAGAGCACAAACAGAATTGGTGAACATGGACAGCCCTGTCGCGTGCCCCTTGTTATATTAATCTTGCCAGACCTTTCTCCCATTAATTGGATTCTTGCCGTAGGTGATGAGTACATAGCCTGGATAGATTGACAAAATCGTGGACCAAACCCCCTTGCCTCCAAGACCTTCCAGAGAAAGCCCCATCTGACACGATCAAATGCCTTTTCCGCGTCGAGGAGGATCATTGCGACCTCCTCCCCCCTAGCAGCTCCGATGTCAAATAGGGTAATAGCTCTCCTAATGTGGTTGGTGGTACCCCTACCTGGGATAAACCCGTGCTGCCAAGGGGAAACCAAGGTCGCAACAATCCTCCCCATGCGTGCGGCCATGATTTTTGCATACAACTTATTGTCGCTATTTATCAGCGATATTGGTCTGTATGAACCAGGATTAGTTTTGGGTTTTCCTTTTTTATGGAATATCACTATGTTGGTTTCCTTCCAGGTCTCGGGTATCACACCTGTATTCATGATACCCTTGAACAAGTCTAAAAGCATCGGAGTTATTTCCTCCCTTAAACTTTTGTAAAGCTCTAGTGGTATGGCATCCGGGCCCGCAGCCTTCCCACTTGCCAGGTCCTGCAAGGCCTCTGATAATTCAGACATGGTAATATCTTGTTCCAGGGTATCGATATGGGCCTGTTTTAACTTGCTACCCATGTCTAACCAGCTTGTATTTGGAACCTTTGATCCCGCCTCCTCCTGATACAGTTCTTGATAAAATTTTCTGAAAGCCTCTAGAATTTCACCGGGTTTGTCATATGTTTGGCCCTTGTATTCAATTTGTGTCACTGTATTCTTGGAAGCCACCTGCCTAATTCGTAATGCCAGTGCTCTTCCTGCTTGCTCCCCTGTTTCGTAGAGCCTTGATCTCTGCGACTGGTATTCAGCTGCAGCCTTTTTAGCCAACTGTTTCTGGATTTCTGCTTTTAAAGAATTTACTCTTTGTAGACTCTCAGTGGATTGAGCCCCCAGAATTATATCCTGTCTATGTTGTGTCTCAGCTTCGTTCAATTTTCCCATCAAAAGTTCTTTTTCCCGGTTGATCTTTTTCCAAACCTGAGTAGTGTAACTAATGGTCTCTCCTCTTAATCCTGCCTTGAAGCTGTCCCAAACCACCCCCCTAGATGCACTATATCTATTAGTGTCAAAAAAGGCCTGGGACCAAGTTTTCATATGTTTTAGATACTCCATATCCACTAATAAGTTTTTTATCGAATGTCCAAGGCCTAGGGGCTTTACATGGTTTATTAAAATCCATGGTTAAAACTAAAGGATTGTGATCTGAGAGAACTTTAGGAAGTTTAGTTATTTGGACCCTATTTAGCTGGGTGGTCGAAATTAAAAAGTAATCCAATTTAGAGTATTTATTAGATGGATGCGAGAAGTAGGTATACCCTGGGTCGCCAACCTTTATGTTCCCCCACACTGTACTTAACTAAATGACTGCATCATTGATGTTACTGCTCTGTATGCTCTCGGCTTCCTACCTACGTAGGATCTATCAACCGAAAAATTGGCTGAGATATTAAAATCCCCACACAATACTATAGGGGTAGGCCAGTCAATTAATTCATTTTCGATACGACTGAAGACCTCACACTCATCTGTGTTGGACCCGTATACCGTACATATAGTGATACCCAAATTCATTTCACAAATAGCCCATCTGCCCAGCGCATCCGCCTTAAACCTTTTGACCCCCCCAAGCCCGACTTTGCTAATAATTGCCACCCCTCTTATCATGGAGGTCTGGGTTGAACATGACAGCACTTCATAGCCTTTAAGGTTTAACCAATGTTTTTTTTCCAGGGTAGGTGGGTCTCCTGTATACATATGATATCTAGGCCCAACATATTGAGATATTGTTCGAACCTCCCCCTCTTTTTCCAATCATTTAATCCTCCTATATTAAGAGATCCAATCCTTAGCTTAGGCATAGCTATACACCAAACATTGCCAACTCATCAACCCATCCAGATAATTAATACATACATGATGGAGATATATCCCTTGTTTCAAGTTTGCTATTGTATTTATGAACACATTAACAGTAAGAACTCTCTTCATTTTTATGTTTTTGCCCCCCTCTCCCACCTCCCACCATCCCGTCATCCCCACCCTCCCCCCCTTCCCTTCCCCACCCAGCATCTCAACCCCCCCTCCCCGCACTCTCCCTGGCAAGGCGCCCAGACAAAGTCTGTGCATGTGATGGGTGCAGCACAGCAATGGACTCAAAAAACCAGCTTAGTAGTGTATACCTCGTGCAAAAAACAAAAACCTAAATAATTACGTGATTTATAACCTATTTTCAATTATTTCACAATAGAACATATCAAATCACCGCAATCCACACAAAACCTATCATTACTATCTCACAGGTGCTATCCCCTCCGCATAATACCCTTAATACAAGAACGTATAGTTAGAGTGCATCTCTTTCATTTCCTTAGTTATACAGAATCAAGGAACTCCTGAGCTTTAACCTCTGAGGAAAAGTACATTGTTTTACCTAAATAAATTACTTTCAGCTGAGCCGGATTTATGAGATAAACCTGAATTTTTTTATCTTGAAAGGGTCTAATTAATTGTCGTAACCTCCACTGCCGTTCCACCGTGGAGTGGCAAAAATCTGGTCTAACGAAAAAGGAGACCCCCTCTCCAGTTCTCCTTGCATCCGGTCTTGCTTTCTCTGCCACAGATTGTCTCAGAATAAAATTTCCAAAGAATACCAAGATAGCTCTAGGCTTGTCGCCTTCTTTCGTATTCTGGGGTATCCTAAATGGTGTCCGATGTACCCTCTGGATTTCAAGAGCCCAATTCCAGCTAGCCAGTTCCGGAAAAGCTTTCTCAAATAGATTTACTATGTAGGCTTTAACATCTCCCCCTTCCCGACCTTCAGGAATGCCAAGGACTCTTAGATTATTTCTCCTCATCCTATTCTCCAAGTCCTCTAGCTTCCACTGGACATCCTGTGCTTGAGCTCCAAATGATTCCACCTTAGCAACGGCTTCAGCGGCTTCATTCTCGGTGGCGACCACTCTCTCCTCTAGGTTTGAAACCCTATCCCCCACATTCACAGTGGCCTTGGACAGCTTCCTGACCACACTCTTCATTTTCCTCATGGCTGCTTGTGCTTTCAGGCTGTCCTGTCTGGTCTCTTCTCGATGCGCGATAATCTCATGATGGATTGCCTCCAGCATTGATCGCTGAGTAGCTTCTTGGGAATCCTCGAGGTTATCTTCTCGAATTGCATTGCCTTGAAGCAATGTAGATGGTGAGTGATCCCAGGCCAGTTTCATCTGTTTCTTTGAGGGTGCCAACATCTTGACCGCAGTAGTAACCTGACCGCCCTCAGGGTCGCTCTCAGTCTCTGGGTTACTTCCATCTATGTCTGAACTTTGTTCCTCTTCATCCTCTGACCAGTCTGCCTCTTCCGGTACTGAGACAAAGCCCTCACTTGGCGTCTTTTCCTCCTCCCTTTCTTGGTCGTGATTCATATTCATATTTGTCTGAGGGATATCACTTGGCTGCGTAGTTCCTGATTGTGCCCTATCATGATTTTCCCCCATGCTGCTCAAAGCCTTCTTAACTATAGGGTCATTGCTAGCGTTGTTATCAACCACTGTTGAGCTCTTGGCCTCACATACAGACTCCTCGCCCTGGTCGAGCTCATGACCTCCTGTCGTGCAGAGTACACCAATGTCTAGAGTAGAGCTTTGGCCCTGTGTCATACTTCCCACCATACACCCAGGGTCACCAGTCATTTTTGAGCTTACCCCAGTCTCCTGTAATTCAACCTCGCCACGTTTCTCAGTCTCAGTCTCTAACACCAGATCAATATCCACCTCCCCTCCTGGGGCTTTAGTCTCCTTCTCCTTACCGGCACGATTGAACATATCTACTATGCTCAGATTGGCCGCAGCCTGCCTGGTCCTTGCTGCCGGTGGCCTCACTTCCTTTGATGATTCCTTTAATGATTCCTGCAGTTTCAGCTTCCCTTTAACACTCACTTCCGGTTGAATACTGCCATTGTCCATGTTTGCTTGTACCTCTGGACCGGGTTTAATATTCTCCGCCGCTTTCCTTTTGGCAGTTTTACCGATAATATTCTGCTTTGGGGGCATCTTACACAGTCTCCCCTTCACCACTGCACCGCGCTGCCTTGTACACACCCAGCCCGTGATCTCTGCCTTGACCCTAATAGCGAGCTTCACTGCCGCAGCTCCGGTGCCTCTGAATCCACTCCGCCTTCCTGCAGCACGAACTCCGCCCGCTCCGCCGGCTCTGATTGGTATGCCGCTGCTGAGAGCCGCTGGGAGGCTGCCGGAGCACAGATACGAGAACGCTAGGGGCAGGTCTAATGGAGGACGATATGTGACATCCATCTATCCTGCCGCAGGTTTTTTTCTTCCCCTTTCTTTTCTTTTCCAAGGAGGGTTTAACAAACAGCGCTTTCAATGTATACGCGAGGTACACATAACGTTATGCAGTTAAGACCGGAGCCCTTTGCTAGTGCTGCTGCTCAGCCGCTAGTACCGGCCGCCATCTATCAACTTCCTAATTTTCTTAGTGGGCTTATATCTGTCCTCCAGCTCCAGATGGACACTGAAGTCTTTCTACTCTGCTTTGGCGTGAGACTGTGTCCTGCTGGCTGCAGTTTATCACTCTGAACCTAGAACATTTGATTCAAATGTCTAGCCCTTAGGGTTATGGAGATATTGATTGAAGTTGTGCTTGGACCTTGCACTAACAACTGTTGGAGTCTGTGGCCTCATGAGTGCCATCAGTACTGGAAGTTTTAACCGTGATCGACCTGTTTCAATAATGACCTCTGAAATGGGTTATGTTTGTGGGACAACCTCATGATTTCTAGCTTTCATGCCCACTAAAACACCTGAACATTCTAAGATTTTTTACACCCTTAACTTTTATATCACTGTGGCTCAATGGGTACTGACGTCTGAATCCTGAACTGCTAAACGTCACACCAAGACTGTAAAGATGTGTCTTTGACATGTAGAACATCTTTCACAACTTGCTTGGGACTTCTGCCCCTGTTTTGATAGTGTGTTTTGTGGGGTTGAGAGACATTTTGGGCTGAATTTCTGGAAACTCAGCCACACGGTCCAGTGGAATAACTCAAATTAACGGACCCCTCCTGCAGAATGTGAAGGTGTTCCACTGATTTTCTCATATTTCAGAGATCGAAACGGACCTTGGACTGAATGGGGGCCCCCTGGATGGTTGGGGTCCGCTGAAGGATTGGTGTCCCCAATGACCCGCAGGTCTCCCTGTCTGGCCTCTCTGCACCACTGACAGAAACACTTCAGGAATACCCCATGAACCAGTCTAAGGACTCTTGGGCATGGACTTTAACATAACAAACTGGTTCTGTAGTTTACCTATTGGTTAATATTGGCCATGAGCTGAATGTTATTTGTTTTTATGGTTCCTACTGCTTACATGCTATAAATACATTTGTATCTCAGTCCCAGAGTTTTATTAGCTTACATTTTTTGTATGTTATCTTAATTTTATTGTACTAAATACAGATATGTGACAAAGGACTTGATTTTGATGTTGGTGGATCGCCCGTATCCCTGTCAGGGAGATCAAGTAAATAACTCTGTTGACCTGACACAGATGCTGCCTGCAAAATTAAGAAATTACAGCTACTACTAGGGGGGGTGTGGCTTGGTCAGACAACATGGCGGACACAGCTTCAACAAGCTCTACGCGTCCACCTCTTTAATCCACCATAATCCTTCCAAAATCTACTTGGTGCAGCCCATCCGCAGTCCCAAGGACGACTGCCCTACCTGGTGCACCTGGCGTGGTGTCGAAATCCCTTTGCGGGTGCAGGATCGAGGAGATGTGGGAGCTGTGTGGAGCGCCACATGGCCTGGGCCAGAAGACGCTGGCCTGCTGTCCGATCCGTGGCACGGTGCAGTCATGGTCTGAGCCGCGGACCACTGCCTGCTGCCTGCGGTGAGGAGTGCGGGATGCAGGGGGCTGGGGCTGGTGCGGTTGTTGTGCTGGTCTCCCAACCCCTGCCATGGCCTATTGCGGGGCAGCTGCTCTGCCTCCGGCCGTGGTCCGGATCATGGGGGAGCCCCGCAGCCCCCTTCGGTTCACTGCGGGGGCTGCAGGGTTCGCTCGGGTCCCGGCTCTGGTGGGTGGGGGTGTGGCCGTCCTAGGCCTCCTGCAGTGGGGGCAGATTGACATGGCCTGCCAGGCTCGCGGCGGCCTTCCCGGCGCTCTCTGCTCCTGAGTGCCCCCCTGGGTGAAGCACACAGGGACCAGGTGCGGAGGATTCACCATCTAGGACTGCAGATCCTATTTCAGACATATTGCACGCTCGCTGTGGCTGGGGAGACCACAGTGGACCTGGACTTCACACGCAAGACTTGAGCTGGCAGCAGGGGGCACCGCAACACCCATTTGTTACCTCGTGAGCCACTGTGAGCAGATTTTGGGCCCCATCCAGAGTTCTTCAAACGTCTTAAACTGCTGAGGCGGGGCTGCGCGGCTCGGGCCGGGGTGTGGAGAAAGGTCCTTGAACTGAACAGTGTGGAGATGTGGTGGGACCCCATAACGCGCCCTGCCAACGTAGGACCATTATACCTTACCTGCTCAATCCGCGATTCCAGAAGTTGGCCTTGCAGCACTGAGACTGTTGGAGGCATGGGGCATGCTGGCGGTCAGGCGAGCTTAGTCCAGATAGAAGGGTCTACTTGGCTCTCTGCTACAGGCTGCGGAGGAGGCTGGGTTAGTTTCGGTGCGGCTTGTGACATGGCAGTAGGGGGATTCCGTGAGGACAAGTGGGCAACACACTCCTTGGGGAGCCCACAGAGCGGCCCTTCGGTCTGATCGCGACTTAAGGCACCAAGCAGACTCCTGAACGGTGTCCCCCGGCTCACGTGAGGTGCGGTATTCGTGGAAGCGATGGGGAAAGATAATCTGGGTACACCAATATGCTATGTCAGCGAGTGGAGGATCCACGCCAGGGCCAATACCAGATAATGCAGCCCTGTTGGCGGTCATTACGGATGCCAGAGACACACTTGAGGCTAAGATTGGCACAGTTGGCACCGAAGTCTCCTTCCTGCGCCAAGACCTGCGGAAAGATTTCATTTGTATTACAGTGGCTGAAACACAGGTGTCCTCCGTGAAAGATAACGTGATGACTCTACAGCAGTGTGTCAATAAATTGACTGTCATCTCTCAAGAACTTGCGTCCCGGGCCGAAGACACGGAAGGCTGTGCTAAGTGTAATAATCTCTGATTTAATGGTTTCCCAGATGGTTGTGAGGGCAATTTGATGAATCGCTTTCTCACCCATTGGCTCAAAGATTTGCTGCCCATCGATATGATCTCTACGTGCTTTGTGGTCGAGAGGGCCCACCGGGCACTAATGAGGAAACCGCCTCCAGGTGAAACTCTACGGCTGGTCATCGCCAAGCTGCTCAATTATGCTGCCAGGGAAACAGTGTTACAGTTTGCTCGGACATATAAAGATAAACTTATCTTTGACTCAAAGCTTATCATGATCTTCCCGGATTACACCCGTCTGGTTCAATAGCAGAGGCAGTCCTTCACTTCGCAAAACAGAGACTGCGGAAACTCAATATTTCGTACATGCTGCTTTACCCTGCTAGGCTACGTGTTGTGTATAACTCTAAGACCTACTTTTCGATTTGCCTGAAGCAGTTTTCACATGGTCTGATGAAAGAGCCCAGTTGAAACCACATTCACCGCCGCCAATTGAGTCTGACTTGTGGTGCAAAGTTTTAGACTGCCTTAAGGAGGTGTTGTCTTGCGATCTCCCACTCGACCCGAGGTTGTTCCTACTCCACAGCACAGATGACACTGGAGGGAACTGCTATAAACAACACTTACTCCTCCTTGATCTTACAATTGCTAAACGCGATATTGCCCAGCAATGGAAAGCAACCTCCCCACCGACAATAGAGAAATGGCGGAAGGAACTAGACAACTGCATGGGTGTGGAGATAGCAATCTTTCAGGCACGGGGTTGCACATAGGAAACTTTGGTAGAGATGGGCCACAAACCGGGGCATAGACCTCCCTCTTCTTTCTTCGCAAACCCCCTGATAGCAGCTTCCACAAGAGGTTTTGGGCCATGATGTATGACATTGAGTTCTTCATTTTAAGTTGCACATCGGTAATCATATATGCTTGCCAGTTGGGGTGGGGTGGGAACGTCTGCGTACAGTTTTGTTTTTCATTTTCATTTGTGCATATACACAATGTACCCAATGGAGTTGGCCTATTTGGCAACTTGTCAGTATGTTGTCCCATGATGGTATATCTCAGGCAATTGCTCAAGAGGTACTATAAAATCCCAATAAAATATGTTTTAAAAAAATTACAGCTACTAAAGCATTGCTGTCATTGCGCTTCCTGTCAATGCTTTGTGAAGTTTGGTGCAAAGCTCTGCCAACAAGATGGAGCCGTGCACCAAACAGTTTTCTTTTGTATTCTCAAAAAGAAAATTCCAACGCAGAATTTTCTGCATGAAATGCAAAAGAAAATGCTCCCCTCGTCGTGAGAGTCCTCTCCCATGTTGAGGGGAGTATTTAGCAGTTTTCACTGCCCCTTACTGGCAGGGCTTTCCTGATGGTGATGAGCATTGAAAACTGATCTCACGTTCTGCCCAACTAAATCAATTTCATGGAGTTACAGGTTTGCCTCCAATGGATGTATTCCACAGGGCCGTCTGAGGGGTTTAATCTCAGTGGGGATGGAGTTGTGTCTGCCATGATTAAACCAAAGGTCAGCTTGCATCTAAATTTGATGGTCAGATCACATTCTTGGTGGTAATGAACACTCTGTCACCATTGCGATGGAGTATCCTTTTCACCACAAATTAATTCCAGCCCTAAATCGTATTATTCAAGTAAATTATAGCATTGACTCAGTGTTACAATCAAGGATGTCTTCTAGGTTATGAAAGATGTAGGTTTATTAGGTTCAGATCAGGTTACAAGTAAATCAGGTAAAGCCCCACCAAGAGCAACATCCTGCTGCTCAGCACTTCTCACTTCAACTGTCCCACTCATCCAAGCACAACACTCTTAACATTCCAGCCATCCAAAGACCTCGCTCACTGGCTGAGCAGCAGTGACTTGGAACTCAGCGGAGGATGCATAGTAACTAAGACAAGCCACAGCACATCTTCCTCTGTTACAGAAAAAATAGACAATCCAAACAAAACAATCAAAGAGTCCTATAAATATTACTTTTAGATGAACATCAAAGCAAAAGGACAAGAGATAACACAATATGATAAAAACAGTCCGATGAACATTAGAATACCTAGGTTATCACCTCATGCAATCTTCAGCAGAACGTAGGAAACTATTAACACACCTAAGTCATTCACCTCACAACATCAAAATGCAAGACACATGCTCCTGTAACACACCCATAACCAATTAGGAGGGACAACAATAACATAAGGGGGCAATACACATACCCTTACACTACATCCTTAATCACTTGGGAAGGACAACAGACACAATATCAATCAGTGTCTCTATACACCTACAGCAGGACCAGGAACTTCACACCCTTTACAGCATCCACTCTCACGGTAGGTCTAGGTACTCCAAACCCTCTACTGCACTTACACAACTCACAGCAGGACCAGTGACTTAATTCCCTCTACTGCATAAACTCAACTTATAGCAGGACTAGGGACTCCAAACCCTCTACTGCACTTACACAACTCATGGCAGGACCAGGGACTTCATACCTCCTACTGCATCTAGATAACTAATGACAGGATCAAGGACCACAGACTCTCTACTGCACTTACACAACTCACGGCAGGACCAGGGACTACATACCCTCTACTGCACTTACCCAACTTACGGCATTACCGGGGACTTCATACCCCCTTCTGCATCTACTTGACTAATGACAGGACCAGGGACCACATGCCCTCTACTTCACTTACACAACTTACGGCAGGACCAGGGACTTCATACCCCCTTCTGCATCTCCTTAACTAGTGGCAGGCCCAGGGACCAAATACCCTCTACTGCACTTACACAACTTACAGTAGGACCAGGGACTTCATACCCCCTTCTGCATCTATTTAACTAATGGCAGGACCAGGGATTACATATCCTCTACTGCACTTTCACACCTCATGGCAGGACCAGGTCTCACCTCAGGATCTCCACAAAGGGTATCTCTCAACCCTAACACATTCCCACTCCCCCAGGGAACCTCTGCAAAGAGTATCTTTCAACCCATACCATTACCACTCATACAGGGAACATCCTTCACATTCGCACTCTCCACAGGGAATCTCAGCAAAGGGTATCTTCAAACCCAACTCCATAAAGGCTGCCATGTCATGCCATTATTTACAACCATACATCAGCACCTGCATATAAAGAAAATGAAACTTAGTTGGTAATACACAGTATAATATCAACCATCTCTGGAAAATACTCAAATCACTACCCTGCTGATCTACTTCTCACCCAAAAGAATAACACATTCTGTCCCCAGTCTGCAGTGTGAATTAGGCTCCACAATGCCATGTCTCTGAAAGTCAATGGGACAGTTACCCCCTCCACTTACAGCCTCGCATGTCACTTCAGCTTGGAGTTATTCCCCCACACAGCTGCTAGAGTACCTAAACAGACATAAACATATTACTTTGCTGCGCTAACTCCCATGGTTTCATTTGACTTGGAGTATCACAACAAAGGGCCTGCTGTAATCTGTGTACGATCTTTGCACTCCATGGTTTAATCCGAGTCGGGACGTCATAACGAAAGGCCTGCTGTGCTCCTGTAGTCAGCATTCTAGTTTCCCAAGGCTGAGGGAACTAGATGAGTAATAACTGTGTGGCCAAATTGAAAAGCCATTCACCAAAATTCCTACAATGTCGTTACCCTCGTGGGAGTCTATGTAGTCCTTCCCAAAGACCAAAGATGGCTGCTAATGTACCGTTTTGCATCAATATCGAGCAAGTAGGCTTCTCTTCGCTTACTGACATAGGCTACAGCGTTCATGCTTTCCCCTGTGCCAGGAATTCCAAGAATGAGTGCTGCGGATGTCACCAAGTAGAATTCCGCATGGCTCACACTACAGTAACAATAGCTTTTAAATTCAAACAACGCACCTCATAAGTATGCAATTTTAAAGTGCGTAATGTACTCACAGTTGGTTGTTGGTAAAAGACAGTAAAAGTCGTTTAACACCCACCCAGCAATGAAGTTCCTCTTGCAATAAAAAACTGATTACACAGACAGCCGGTCTGCTTGAAACACTTGCTGCCTAACATGTTTTCCCCACAAAGTCAGCACCACTGTGCCTCTTGCTGGATTTCTTGCATGACTACTGATAATTTTGCCATATCAGGAGCTGCAGCATTTGCAATCCACTATCCGCCTGAACCATTGCCCTGGAGTTCAGGCTGTCAGATGTAAATAGACACTGGTGGGGCTGCCAGGCGCAATTGTTCTTTACAGGCTTCAAACTCTTTTTTTTTTAATCTTCTATTTTCTTCTCAGTCTCTTTAATTTCCTCTAAATTCATTGTTCCTCACACGTAGTTTCTTTTCTGCTTGTCGCCAGTGTTACAATGGAGGATGTTGTCTTTTAGGTTATAAAAGATGTAGGTTTATTAGGTTCAGATCAGGTTACAAAGAAATCAGGTAATTCCCCACCAGAAACAACATCCTGATGCTCAGCCCTTCTCACTTCAACTGTCCCTGTCACCCAAGCACAAACACTCTGAACATTCCAACCATCCAATGACCTCACTCACTGGCTGAGCAGCAGGGACTTGGAACTCTGGGCAGGATGCATAGTAACTAAGACAAGCCACAGCACTCCGCTTTTCGTTTAATTGTTCGCTCAACACTATATAATACTATATTTCAGTCTCTAACCCCTACCACCTCTTATCGTAAGCGCTGATTGCTTGACTTTAGGCTCTTGGGGTGCTTGCGATAATGGTGATGACCACAATAACTTCTTACTGACACAGACGTCCAAGAAAATACATCTCTTTGTATATCATTCAAATGCCACCAACCATCAGCTTCTCTGTATTCTGATGGGTGAACAGTGCTCTCCTTTAACTGTGGATACAGTTGGCCAGTAGCGTCTAGCACTCGACTTGGAAAGTAATTAAAAATACACTTGAAGCTTTTCTTGGTGTTCTTGAGAAGCATGGTCCTACAGCAGAAATACACATAGTCCAAAATGCACAAAATGAAAACGGTTTCTCCGCTGACTAAGGACCAGATACTTTTTCCCAATAAATGGGTTTCTAAGATTGAAAACAAAGTTGCTCACTTAATAACCTGTAGCACTTCCTCTCACTAAGTCCACCTTTGACGGTAGGGTTTCTGCTAGAGAACTTCTGTAATAATCCACTTGTTTATTAGACACTATAGGAGAGATTAATCATCATACGTTTCTGTTAATTATCACGTTGCTTAGGGTCTTATCTGCTAAGTGACTCTGAGGCGGTGGAATAAGTGTTTTTATGAGGGAAGACATGAGTGAAATTGCTGGGTAATTGCGTGCTGTTGGCCGAATACAGAGGTCATATGTTATACTGACAGGAGCAGGTGGTTTCCTTGAGTGAAGCTGCTGGCCGTGTAGCTGCATACCGCCTGGGAGCAGCTGCTCAACATGTTGGTCCTCAGTGGATGTTAACGCACAAGTGTTCGGTGACCGAACCCAGTGGACACATAAGCAAGGAGCACGTCTGCTGTTCAGTTGAGATCTTAAGAAACCATTCACTTAAAGAGAGGGATTAAAGCTGGGGACTGGTAGGGCGACTGTAAAGTATCAGGCACAAAAGAGTGTGCTTATTTGCGTGTTTCACCTGCCTCACTCCACTCCGGTTTTGATTGCTTCGCCCCACAGTTGTTTGACTGTATAATAGAAGACTTGTTAAAACAAATGAAGTGATTGATTGTGACCTTAACAATAAGGACCATATTTATGACCCTTGTGCCACAGGGCAGCGCAGCAAGTCAGCAAGCTGCGCTGCCCTGTTGTACTTTCCACTTGCGCTGGCGCCGTTTTGTCAGTAAAAGCAGGCACCTTTGAATCATGGTGCAAGGGTACCTGTGTTGTCGACGGGATTGGTTTTTTGTAGGAAAGGGCCACTTCCTGCACAAAAATAATACCCTGAAGCATCTTCCTCTCTCTGGGCCTGTTTCACAGAGGTAAACGTATAATTTTGTGTAAGTTTACTTTTGTTTTGGTATTTACAAACATGGAGTTAATATTAAGTTTACGACAGCGGGAGACTCCACAGTCCGTGCGGAAGACCCTCACAAAAAACATATGATATGCCTATCTTTTTATGTGCGGAGTTATCTGCCCTGACTGCACAATCTCCACAGTTGTGAACTTACAATTAATGCTGTGCCTGTGAATCCCAAAACAAACATAAACTTACACAAAAGTGTAAGTTTCCCTTTGTGAATCAAGCCCTCTATGTATGCTGCTTAATGCATCCCACATAGAAAGAGGTAAAATTGAGAACTAAAGATATTTTTCCTCTTTACGCCTCTCCAGGGAGGCATATCTATTTGGTTTACCTGCTTTGTTTAATCCGGCAATGCATCAAAAAGCATGGGAGGGGGGCGTGGCCTGACTGCCGATGGCGTGAGACGTGCATTGTGAGAGCTCCAGTCCCCCGCTGCCATTTTGTGCTATTTCGGCAGAGCTGGGGGGTACGAGCTTTTACCCTGAGGGGAGCCGCGAACTGTAGTGGCCAGGAGGAGTGCCCTAGAGGTGATACTGCGGCGGCTCTTGGTGCCAGCAGCGAAGAGACCGTCTCGGCTTCGGGGCGGGAACTGCCATCTTTGGCGCCTTTTGGTGGCCTTGGTCCCGCTGCCTGTTTGTCCCTCTGGGATCCCGGGGGCCCTGTGGCAGAGGTCGGGACGGCGTTGGAGGTAGCAGCGGTGAGGTGGCGGTGCTTGGACTGGCGCTTGCAGGCCGGCGGCCGCTGGGGTCTCTGGACGGGCGCGAAGAGCCTGGAGCCTGCATGGGAGTGGCCTGGCCGGGCGCCGGAGGCCTCGATGGAGCAGCGAAGGTGGGGGCGGAGAATCTTGGCCCTGGCCCTGGCGGAGGGGCCTGTCGGTGTCCCCGGTGGGCTGGTTTGGTGCAGCGGAGTGGAGGGGCAGCTGGATTGCGCCCTGAAGAGCACCCGGGAGCCCCGGGAGTGAGATTGGCAGTGGGCTCCTGGGAGTATGGACCAGAAAAGACACCTGGGCGGGCGTGGAGGGCTTGAGGCCCGCAAAGGTACGAGTTGGCTTAAGCGGAGCTGCGAGGGCGCGGGCCCGGCTCAGTAACTTTGCCTGGTGTTGTGGAGGTGACTGGCAGAGGGGTGGCTGCACCGGATTGGCACTGAGGAACTGTCGGGGGAGGTCTTGCCAGTGAGCACCCACGTGGACCTTCAGATTGCTACACATTGGGCACTTGGTAGGTGGAGTGCGGGCCCCACGCGCTGCGAGACCTGGTAGTGCGGCCCCCTTGGCGATTCCACTCCTGGAGGCCTGTGCTTGGGCTCTGGACCCCACCCTGCTGTGCCCTGTTGACTGGGAGATCAGACCGTCGCCGGGGCGGGTGAAGTGCAGAGCCAGCCGCCATCTTGGGACTGCGGCCTGGAGGTGCTGGCCATTTAGCTCGTGACCTGCCCTGTGCTGCTGTGGACGAGGGGGTCAGGAAGGGCCCCTCTGCGGCGTGGGTGCGGGTTGTTGAGCAGATTTTGTTGGGGGAGGTAGAAGCATTAAGCCTGGGTGACGGAGGGTGGATCTTTAAGGGAGCCCGAGCCGCCATTTTGAGACCCTCGACGGAACTTGGTGCTGTGAGGATCGGGTGCCCTACCCTTCAGCTGTGTGGATATTCTGGGGCTGTGTTTGAGGGGTTGGACTGGAGGGGCTGCGTTTTTTATTGCATTGTGGGGGGAGGCGTGGGCTAGATCATTCCATCATTCCCCCTTCCTCTTCTCTTGCACCCCCTGTTATATGCCCCCATGCGCTGATCTACCTTTGCTGTGCTGTGTAGTGGGCAGGTGTGTCTGGTGGTCTGTGATGGTGCTGGGGGGCTGGCCCTGGTGAGACGCAGGGGGTGCCTGTGGTGCGGGCCTTCCCACAACTGGACAACAATTGTTCTCTTATAGTGCTGTGCGTTGCTGGGGGTAGAGACGGGGAGGAAGCACATTGTCTGGAGGAGGAGGGTTGCTGCCTATATAGTGTCCCCTACATACTGCTGACCCCGGTGTATCTGCCCTGCTGTCTTCTTCCCTGATTGCTGCCAACGGGGTGTCTGGGGTCTGGATCTGGGACTGGGCCTCCCCTGGGTGCACATCAGCGGACAGGTGCATGGTGCGCTACCTGACTGCGACTGTAATTTGCAGCCTGGAATTTCGCACGGCAGAGAGGGGGAGACACCTTCTGGAGCGGTGTGATTGTTCTGGGGCTGGGGCTGATGCACTGGAGTGGGGGAGCTGCGCCCTGAACTGTGCTGAAGGTGAAGACACGGGCTGGTGCGATACCCCCCCTCTCCCTTGCCCCTTTAATCCCACTGGACTGCGCTCTAACTGTATAGCGCGGAATGCATTGATGGACTTCAACCGCAGACCTGGCAATGACGCGGTCTAAGGGGGGGCAGAGCGGATTCGGCGGCGACGTCCAGGGACAACTCGGTGGTAGCCTTGTGGGGCAAGGCTGGAGCGGCGGTGCCTACTGAGGGATCCTCGCAGGTCGCTGAGGACTCGCCGCCAATGACCCAGGCCTTTATGGCCTCCTTCATGTCTGAGCTCAAGACGGAGATAGGCTCCCTACGCTCCGAGGTGCACTCTTGCATCAAGGAACTGCGGAAGGAGGTCACTGATCTGGGAGACAGGGTCGACGGGCTTGAGAAAATAGTCGATGCACATACAGAGGACCAAGAACAGCTGTGGCAAAGACTGGTGGCGCTGGAGGAACAGAATATAGAGCTACAGGTCAAGCAGTAGGACCTTGAAAACGCCTGAACAACCTCCGCATTCGGGGTATTCCACTCGAAGCAGAGGGACAAGACATCATGACCTATGTAGCGCAACTCCTTCACGAGGTCTGGGGGGATGAGGACGCCTCTCCGCCGACCTTGGACCGTGCCCATCGAGTCTCCGGGCCCGCGGGAAGACCGGGCCTACTCCCAGGCATTCTGGCGCGAGTGCACTTCTTTACTGAGAAGGAGGCAATCTTGAAAGCGGCGAGGGACAAGCCAGATCTTAGCTACGACGGCCACAAGATCCAAATCTTCCAGGACCTGGCGCCCCACACCTTGCGAGGGCTTTTAGAGCGGAGAAGCTACGGGCCCTTAACATCTCTTACCAATGGGGCCACCCCTTCGCCCTTATTTTCCACTGGGAGGATAAACGCAGGGTCATACGGTCCTACCGAGAAGCGGCGCAACTGCTCAAGCTGCCGGAATCACCAGCACACAGCCCCTCTCGGCCGCGGCGCCAGGAGAGAGTCCCGGCCCGTCCGGCATGGACCACAGTGCAGCTCCGACGCCGCTCCCCCGATGAATGAGAGGTCTGCCTCACAGGCCAAGCAGGACATCATAGCGCACATCCGATCCCTTGAGGGAGAGCACGAGGGACCGACGTCACACCCACCCACCCTGTGAATTAGCGATAAACGGGGAATAATGCCTCCACGGCTCTGCCACTGTGGACATAGTCCCTGACCTTCTGGGTCTGATAGAGATGACCAGACGCTTCCTTCAACCCTGCAGAGACGACACGCCTCTACATCATATGCAAGATGGGGTGCTGGACTCTGAGCTCTCCCGATACATGACATCTGGCACCGCTGTAGGGAACGAAACTGACCCTCTTCCCATGCAACCATCCAGTGTCCTCTGCTACTTACAAGCGTTCCTCCCCAACGACTTTGCCACCCTGTGGAACACAACAGACAGTCCTTTCCCGTGCGGTTCCCAGCACCCCACGGAGACCCCAAACCGGATACTTTGCATGGACCACTCCTTGTGGTCATCATATGGACGCAGCTACGCTCTTCTGGAATATGCAAATGCATGACACCCCCCTGCTCCAGGTCGGGCGGCGGGGGTATTAGGGCTCTAGGGTTGCTAACTCCTGCGCTTTCTGTAAGTACCCCCCCATACTGTCCCTTAGGGAGTGACATCTCTGAGTGCGTCTGAACCCTTGGGTAGAGGATGCCCGGTGATCGGGACAGTACACCATGGCCCTGTTGGCCTTTGTTGACCTTTTCTGTTGTAAGGCCTGCTCGGCAGCCTATGGAACTTCTCTCACCTTCCTCCCTCTATATCTCCTCTCTGGCTTTCTCTCTTCTTTCTCCACTTGTCTTTGTGTGCAGCGGGGTGGGGATCGGGTGGTTGCAATCTCCTGGGGGGATGGGGGGGTGCTGGCCTTACATCTTTTCTCTCCAGAGTGGCGGAAGTGGGGAGCATGGGCGAACCTTGATTGCTGTGCGCAATGCCTGTGAACATTCGTAGGCCTCTAAAGGTCTTGGCGCTATACATTAAGGGCTTGAACTCTCCTAACAAGCGTAGACAGGTATGGCGTTACCTACTCCAACAACACCCTGATATCATATTTCTCCTGGAGACACACTTGCTGCAAGCAGACAAGAAGCGCATGGCGCATCCCAAATATGCTGTTCAATTCTGGGCTGCTGCTGACACTAAAACGGCGGGTGTGGCAATATTGTGCAGGGCTGGCTTGAGGCGGGGAGACACGGGGCCCCTTAGAGGTGGAGATGGGCGGTTTCTCAAAGTTAAGGTACACATGGGGAGGCGCCAGTTTACCCTATGTAGCGTCTACGCGCCCAACCAGGTGCAGGACAGATATCTCCAGACACTTCTGTGGGAACAGATTCCATGTGGGGACCCGTCTTTGATACTGGGAGGGGACTTCAACCTAGTCTGGGACCCGGACATGGACCGTAGCGATGCCACGTTTAGCGGAACCGGGGCTATGTCCTCTGCGTTACGCACACAGATTACGGACCTAGGGTTAATAGATGTGTGGCGCTACCACTGCCCGGGGCTGAGAGACTACCCATTTTACTCACATGCTCACCGGTCGTATTCTCACATAGATTTTTTATTTACCTCGCTTGACTTAGTACGAGACACGTTATGAGCCTCTACATCGGACATATCGCTGTCTGATCACGCTTATGTTGAGCTGCTCCTGCAGGATCCGAACGCATGCACCACCCGGGAGACACGTTGGTCTCTGCCACCGAGCATCCTCCTAGACGCCGCGGATGTTGAAAGCATTCGGGAGGCCATAGACTCTTACTTTGTCTGTAATGACATCCCGGAGACACCTTACCCTGTTATTTGGGACGCCTTTAAGGCCACGATCTGGGGACACATCACTTCCTTGACAATAGCGCGGAGGCGTGAAGCCTGTAAATTGGAAGTTGGTCTGATGAAGAACATTAAAAATGCCGAGATGCAGGATCGGGCGCTTTCGTTGCTAGAGTCCAGAAGGATCTTAAAATCTATACCAAACTCCTCGCCAAACGCATAGATCCTTATATGCCGGGGCTCATGGACCCCGACCAGACTGGATTCATCCGTGACCGACATGGAGCGGATAATGTCTGTAGGCTTGCACACCTCGTGGGGAAGGTTCACCACTGGAATGTGCCGGCCTGCCTTCTATCACTGGACGCTGAGAAGGAGTTCGACCGGGTGGACTGGACCTTCCTTAGGGCGATACAAGTCAAATTTGGTCTGGGCCCACAGATGATTACAAGGATCATGGCCCCATATATAGGGCCGCAGGCCAGGATTCGGGTCAATGGCCGCCTGACACCGCTGCTAGCTATTCACAGGGGCACAAGGCAGGGGTGCCCCCTCTCACCTCTGTTGTTCGCTCTTGCAGTAGAACCCCTTGCAAAGGTGATACGCCGAGAACCGGACATTCACGGGGTCGTGCATGGTGGACGGGACAAAAAGGTGGCATTATTTGCGGATGACCTGATCCTTACCCTTACGCGCCCCCAGGAGTCTCTTCCGGCCCTACATAGGGTGCTCTGCCTTTATGAAGAGGCCTCCGGCCTTAAGATCAACCATGACAAGTCTTGGGCCCTCAACCTCACCATCCCGGCAGAGGAGTTGCCCTCTTTGAGAAAGGCCGCGCCCTACCAGTGGGCCGAACGCCATATTCGATATCTGGGCCTCCTTTTGACCCCCCTCTAGACGCATGGTCATCGGTAAACTGGCGGGAATGCCGAAAAGTGGTCCTAGAAGATCTGCGCAGATGGAAGCCTCTGATGCTGTCGTGGTTGGGTAGGCTCAATGCTGTTAAGATGTCAATCCTTCCCAAAATCCTGTATGTGTTTCAATGTCTCCCCACCCCGATCCTGCTTCACTGCAAACGGAGTCTACAACGCGAGCTCATGTCCTTCATATGAGGAGGAAAACGGTCCCGCTTTTCGCAGAAGATCCTCATGGCGCCACGGGACAGGGGGGGCTTAGCTTGTCCCGACCTAGTGCACTACTACTGGGCCTCCCATCTCCGCTTTGTGGTGGAGTGGGAAGTGCGAGGGAGCGAGAAAGGTTACGTATGGACCGGGCAGTAATGGGGCGCACTTTTGGGACCTGCCGTGGCTCCATCGGACAGCCCTCTCTAACAGCGCTTATATGGCAGTGCCCACGAAGACGGTCCTAGACATTTGGGATAGTATCGCTATATCCAGGGGGCTTACCACGTTCCCGTCCCCGCATATTCCCATCACGGGGAATCCGCACTTTCCACCGGCCTATCAGTCTGGAGCATTTGATAAATGGACACAAGGGGACTGTAGAGTGATCTGAGACCTCTATGAAGGGGGCACACTCAAAACCTTTGACCACTGTCGGTAAGAATACCGAGTGCCGCTGGAGGCAAAGCTGCAGTATGCTCAACTGCGCCATTGGGTCTCTGACGGAGAAATGAACCAGGCAGCCACACGAGATTTTACCCCTTTTGAAAAGCTGGCGCGCTCCCATGGGGGATTAAAAAGGCTGGTCTCCCAGATCTACCACATCCTGCAACACCCGCCGACTGTCCCCACCCACCCGTATCAGCGTCAGTGGCAATTAGCGGGTGGCGCGGACATTCCTTCTTCGCAGTTGGACAGACTGTGGAGAGATATCCCCATGGTATACCGGAGCATCCCTCAGAGGGAAAATGCATACAAACTCCTGACCCAGTGGTACTACACGCCCTTGCGGCTGCGCAAGATGTTCCCCGCGGCTTCCCCGCTGTGCTGGAGGTGTCGGTCTGCATCTGGAGATTTTGTCCACATATGGTGGGCGTGCCCGATCCTAACTGTCTTTTGGAAGGAGGTTCTCAGCCACATTAGGGGGGTGTTGGGGTTTCCCCTGCCTGAAGCCGTGAGCAGTATTCTACTTGGTATTAAACCCTCTACTCTCAAGGTCCTTCATTCGGACCAAAAGGGGTTCCTGAAGGGTAGACAATTATATGAATTGACTTATGATCTAATCGGAGCCATAGATATCGCAACATCCTATAATCTTCCACTGGCGGCCCTTACGCTAGACGCAACCAAGGCTTTCGATAGGGTCAACTGGGTGTACCTGTCAGAGGCCTTGGCCAAGTTTGGCGTCGGGGACCGCTTTCATAGGGCAATTAGCCTGTTGTACAGTAATCCCTCTGCTTCCCTTCTCGTTAATGGTGATCTATCGAGCCCTTTCTCTATCACTAGGGGAACCCGACAGGGTTGTCCGCTCTCCCCCTTGCTTTTCGACTTTTATTTTGAGCCTTTTGCGCAATATCTAAGGGAGGAGGTTTCCATTAAACCTTTCTATTATCAAGGTTGGAAGAGGAAAGTGGCATTATATGCCGACGATGTGCTTATCTTAACATCAGAAGCCGCTATGGCTCTCCCGGCGATCGTGAAACTGGCTCAAGCCTTCGGACAAGTGTCTGGCTATGAAATCAATACAGCCAAAACTGAAATGCTTGTTTGGAATGATGTGAACCTTCCAACGGATCTCCAACCGGGCATTTCAATGAGATACCTAGGTTTGACAATAGTTAAAGATATTGACAAAATAATCCAAGTTAATTTGTCCACAGTATTTAAAGATTGCCGTAAGCTTCTCCAATCTTGGTAACACCTCCCTCTGTCATTAATAGGTAGGGTCAGTCTTGTCAAAATGTCTATTCTCCCAAAAGTTTCGTTTTTGTTTAATACCATTCCCTTATATTTTGATCCAAAAATCCTAGCCAAATTTCAATCAAATATCTCATCTTTTCTCTGGAATAACCATCTTCCACGGATCGCCTGGAAAAAACTAAGACGGCGACGTGATAAGGGTGGTTTGACAGCCCCGGATATAAAATTTTACGCTTGGGCCTTTCAATTATCCCACTCACGAATGCTATTGAAGGGTCCCGTAGCCTTGGGGGTGGGTCTTATGTATACAGCTATGTTGGAGGGGGAAAAAATCAGCCATTCTTTTTAAGTTTGGAAATCCTAAGTTTTAAAAAAAAATTAAACTGAAGACTTTACAAGGTTTTGCTAGAACATGGGCTGAAATTATGAAATGTATAAAAGTAAATTATTTCTGTGAGAAAACTCCACTGTGAGACTTGCCAGAAAATCCTGCCTGGCTGGATGATGCCTTAGTAATCCCTTTGAGAGAGGCAGGTCTGGAAGTATGGGGTGACCTCTTTTATGAGGGAGATCTATTTTCGTGGGAACATCTGCAAGCTAAGGTTGGCCATAACTTCTCCCGTTTCAAATATATACAGATCCACAGTTGGACGGTAGCTTATAAAGCATCTTCTGCCAATAAGAATAAGTTAAAGCTTGTAGGACACAGCCCATTTATTACTGACTTACTAAACAGTGGCCCAGCTAAGAAAGAAATATCTAAATGGTATAACTTTATTCTGGAGGAGTCAGATGGAGACTTCGTTTTGCCAGACTCATTATGGGGATCGGTTATGACGGATTCTGATTTACAAAATCTTTGGAAGTCCTCTTTCGAGCTTTTGTGGAGTATTGTCAAGCCGTCCTGGCTTCGCAGAAATCACATTTTTACCCTGTATAGGGCGTATTATTCCCCTCTAAGACTTTCTAAATTCACAGCAGGCCAGTCAGTGTCTTGTACTAAATGTGGTTTGATTGCTGCCTCGGATACACACATGTTTTTTGAATGTCCTGTATTAACTACATTCTGGCAGGGTATCAGCAATTCCCTTACAGAATCTATAGGAAGACCTGTCATAATGGATCTGTCTCTAATAATATTTGGAGTCTTAGAAGGTGTACAATATCCACTCAGGTGTTTAATTTTTTACTCCATCCTGCTCGCAAGAAGAGAGATCTGCAGGAAATGGAAAGACCCTTTACCTCCCTCCTTTAGGGATTGGCAAAACTCAGTACTGCAGACTTCAGTCACTGACTTGGCTAGATCTGGTAACTACAGGAAAAGAGCCTTTTGGCATTTATTTTCATGGCTTCAGTGATCAACTCGGGTTTTTTTTTTTTCCCCCCCGAGTCCAATGATTGATTTTCTATGGTGCTTTTAAAAATTTGTACCAATGGAACAGCCGATATCCGGTTCATGCCTGGCCCCCCATTTGGCTGTTAAAATTACCCCAATGTTCGCCATATGTTGGCGAATTAGGGACTCAGTGCCTCTTTGGAATACGGTCGAAAGCTGAGGGACAGGCGGCCCCCACAAGATTTGTATCCCTTCCAATTGTTTGGTTACACTGAGACAGCTATTTCCCGCTAATTCCTTTGGCACTTTGTCTACATGGAGGTTATGAGGACAAAAAAAAAAAAAAAGATGTTCCCCGCGGCTTCCCCGCTGTGCTGGAGGTGTCGGTCTGCATCTGGAGATTTTGTCCACATATGGTGGGCGTGCCCAATCCTAACTGTCTTTTGGAAGGAGGTTCTCAGCCACATTAGGGGGGTGTTGGGGTTTCCCCTGCCTGAAGCCGTGAGCAGTATTCTACTTGGTATTAAACCCTCTACTCTCAAGGCACTCACCCGCAGCGATTGGATTTTGACGCTCCAAATGCTAGGGGCGGCCAAACAGCTTATAGCCCTATACTGGAAAAGATCTGAAGCTCCACACATAGCAGCCTGGTTTATACGACTTTGGCACGTTCTAGCGGTGGAACTCCTCACTGCGCGACTGCAAGCACGCGACACGCGCTTTGGGGCGGTCTGGAAGCCACTAATTCACTATCTCTGCTCAATAGAACACACGCGCCACATGTCAACCAAGCTTAGAGCCCTGCGCCTTTTCGATGACGCTGTTTCCCCTGCAGACCCCGGCAGACTACTCCCTTAGACAACCTGTATGCCATGGAAGCTGCCTGGGTCGCCCCCTCCTTGTTGGCCCCTCCATAACACATGTGTACCCCGCCCTCAGGAAGATATTTCTATCTCTCCTTTCTTCTACTCTCCCTCTACTTTCTTCCCTTCTCTGCTCCATCTTTGGACTCTTCATGTGTTTGTAGCGCCCCGTTGGGCCGTCCATGAGTATTGGACCAGTTCTCAGTTACATCACTCCCAATGGCCTTGCGATCTGGGTTATCTATGCATCACGTTGCTACGACAGCTTGTTTTATTCTACGTGGCCGGCCCCACTGGGGTTGTAGGCAAGGCGCTGTGTTCAGTTGCTTTCTATGTGCAGCATTTATGACTCGAATACTGCTTTCCTTCGCGGCCGGCCCCGCTTTGGGGTTGTAGGCTTAACGCTGTGTCTGTGAGACCCTATCATGGGTGCTATTCTTTATAATAAAACAGACTTGGAATTAAAAAAAAAGCATGGGAGTTACTTGGGAACACCCATACAGCGCCCATGGAACACCTCCCGTGCACAGAGTATAGGCTGTGTTGCATGACTCCATATTTTTGAAGCCAGGCAAAGTGACTTTGCGTGACTTCAAAAATATTACTTTACATTTGCATTGCTCTTGCACCACCTTGCGTGGTGCAAGAGCGATGCAAACCGGGTCATAAATATGGCCTTGATAGAATAAATTGAAATTCCGGGCCAGTGGATCATAGTAAGCAGAGTGCACAACGAAAGTCGGGAGAGGGCCAGTTGAAAAATCTAAATGGTGTATTAAAAGGGAATTCTAATGTCGAAGACCCAAAGATCACCCTCCTATATATTGACCTACCTCCCAAAAGTTCATCCTACGTTGTTGTTTTGGCTGTGGTCCCAGAATTGGAAAACGGTGGAACTGAATCTTATGTTGAATTGAAAAACAAATCTATCCATTGGTTGAACAATAATAGACCTCTTCCGATAAATGTCCAATGCCAAATTGTATTTGCTAGAAGAGTGAGATGGGTAGGACGCAGACCCAAAGACATAGAGGGGGATTGTATTGTCATTGATTTTAAGGACTGTAGGGTGGTGGAACATGTCTGTATGGGTTTTTCTAAAAACTTCAGATCTACTATCCAGACTCTGGATTTAAGCTATTTTTACCCTCCCCCAAATCATAGTGCTTGCTCAGGATATCAAGGAAGAAATAGGGGATGGTGAGGTCAATCTGTTAGGCAGGGTCATAGAGAAGAGGTGGGCAACAATCCGTATCCACCAGGTGTCCCAGGAAGTAATAGATTTAAGGCCAGATGTAGGTGTCTAAATACCGGTCGGAAACGGCCGAAAATACCGATTTTCGGCCGTTTCCGACCGGTAGTTGGACATTGGTATGTAGGGCTGTGAAAAACATACAGATTCGGTAATTTTACCGAATCGGTAATTTTACAGATTCGGTAAAATTACCGATCGGTAAAATTACCGAATCTGTATTTTCTTATGTAGGTAGCACTTTAAACAGTGCTACAGGGCCTTTAGAATTCGTTATTTACCATGGAATACTATTCCATGGTAAATAACGAATTCCAGTGTACATGCACATCTGTGCATGTACACCTGTGCCATGTGGCACACAGACATGCCCTAAGGGCATGTCTGTGTGTCACATGGCACACAAGCCAGGAACAGGGGTGCAACAGGGTGTCAAAGTGACACCCTGTCACCCTTGCAAATTCGGTAATTTTACCAATTCTGTAATTACAGAATCGGTATTTCCCATTGATTCCTATGGGCTTCAAAGCCCATAGGAATCAATGGGCAATACCGATTCGGTATTTACAGAATCGGTAAATACCGAATCTTAACGATTCGGTATTTACAGATTCTGAAATACCTACATCTCCCCCCTTCATATTTACCACTTCTTAAATACCGAATCGGTAACATTCGGTATTTAAGAAGTGGTAAATAAGAATTACCTACATCGGGCCCTTAGTGTATTAGATATTGTGAATTGACTGTCATTCACTGATCCACCCCCTGTGATAACGTCCAGGAGGCTGTGGGATATCATTAGTGGAAAGGCGGATGGGGGGATAAACCGAGACCTCTTGATTAGTGAAGAAATAAGGCCTGTTGATAGTGAAAGAGCATCCACAGTTAATGTGGATGTGGAGATGGAGAATTTTGTTTTGATAACAGATACAAATATTGCATCTAGTGAAGTTAGATTATACCCCAAAGCAGTAGTCCCCCCCCTTTTGGTGTTGAGTCCCCTGGATTGTCGGACAATGATGGGTTGGAGGTAAATGTAGAGAGCGGTTTGGAATTGCAACCTGGTGGTCCCAGAATATTGTCGTGGAATATTGCGGGTCTCACGGCTAAACTTGATCTGCCGAATTGGGGAGATTATATTGACTCCCACGAGATCTGCCTTTTCCAAGAAACTTGGGCCCTAATCCCCCTCTATCGAGTAGGGTTTGTGGCGTATTGTGAGCCAGCTGTTAAGGGCCCCAGAGGTAGACCATCTATGTATATGGGTGGGAGTCCACCTTGGATGTGCGGTAAAAAGAGTAGATACCCATTCCCCTGATATTACTTGCATCCTCCTGACCCATAGAAACCTCCCAAAACTGGCCATTATCAATGTTTACTCATGGCCAGTCCAGCACGGCGGGACATCTCCGACACTAGACTCCTTTGTTAGCCTTCTTAACTCCCTCCCGGGAAATGTGTTATTTTTGATTGGTGGGGGTTTTAACTGCCACTTTGAACCCCTCAATGGTTTTATGAAGTGAGATGAGGATGCAATCTGGTCAATCCCAACGCCTAATACATACAAGATAAGGGGGTGGACCCCACTTGTCCTCCAAATGACCTCTCTTACCCTTACTTTCTCTCTAAGGGCCTGCAATGGACGATTTCCGAGAGATAATCCAGGGCATTCTACCTTTGAAAGATCAGGCCAGACATCAGCAATTGATAACTTTTTATCTAGTGTCGAAATTTGGCACAAAGTGGCAGATTTTAGTGTTGATTCTCGTACTGAAAGTGACCATAATCCTTTGGTCATAGTGCTAGATTTCTGTATGATTGAAATAGATCATGGTGCTGTAAATCCCTCTAGAAATTATCTCACAGTGGTTGATGGAGGGAGACGTATTCGCTGGGCCACACTAAATCAACCCCCAGAAATAATGTCAAAAATGTCTAATAGTATTATCCCCCTCCTAGAAAAGGCAAGTATTGCATCTGGTAACAGAGAGCATTGAGGAGGAAGAGAAATCTCCCTCCCACCAGACATTAGGAAAGGATCAGCCTCCTCAGGGAACTGACCTTACCCCTTGTGAAGAAACTGCCCCAGAGGTAGTCAGGCCTAGCCTGGCAGAGCCCCTGATGTCAGTGGACTCTTCCAAGGTGGGACCCAGTCTGGAGCAGGTAACCTGCCCCTCTCTACCCTGCCTCAGTCAGCCCAGGGCTGCAGAGGTCAAGGAGGTCAGTGAGCCCCAAAGGGCCCCCTGTCAAATAAAACACCCCCATCAGCAGATTAGGGGCACCAAAGCTAGCAGCCCTAGCCAGGTGAAAACTTTAAAAATTGCCGAGGGAACCCCATTACAACTATTTAGGGACCTCCCCCAAATGGACACTGTTGGGCACAGCCAAACCTGGGACCTAAGGGTCCCAAACCTGACCTGTTCATCCAGTAAGCCAACAGAAGGGACCCAGCCTCCAGCTGTAGGCAGCCAGAGGTTGACCTTGAGAGCACAGTGCAACTCAGTCAAGGAAAGAAAGGCACACATGGTGGAAGAGGATTGGAGGAAGCTGAGCCCTAATTTAGTGGAGCCTCACTTCAGTACTCCATCTCAACACCAGCCTTTTACTTTGCCAAAACACACCACAGGTAGTGATTCCCTATGGTGGAGACCCTCTGATACCCCTAGGGTGAGGGATTGCTTAGTGAACCATGAGACAGGGGGTAACCTTGCTAGTGCAGGTACTTCCTTATATGGCCACTTAGGCAATATAGGCTTACCTGGTCAAGGATAGCCGTATCTCCTTTCGTTTGGGGGGGGCTATGTAGGAAGGTGGATACCTGACTATGGTTACCCCAGATTTTTTGCCTTGTGTTTAGCTGGTTTTCGACTTAGTTGGCCTGGGATCC
Organism: Lissotriton helveticus; assembly: GCF_964261635.1. Taxonomy (NCBI): domain Eukaryota; kingdom Metazoa; phylum Chordata; class Amphibia; order Caudata; family Salamandridae; genus Lissotriton; species Lissotriton helveticus. Next base: position 773,009,385 of record NC_136070.1, on the reverse strand, counting down.
TGCTAATCAGGGCCCCAGGCTATCTACTCTCTCTTTAAATGGACTCCATGTACTATAGGTACATCACCAATTTGGTACTGGACACCTTGTCAGCCCCTGTACAGTGCACTATAGGTGCCCAGGGCATAGGTGCATCCAAGGCCTACCAGGGGCTGCAGCATATCTTTTTCCACCCCTGGCTGGTACTTAAATCGACACAACAGGCTGTTCACACAGCTGGGGCAAGATGGTGTACTCACCCCTTGCTTAGATATAGTATACCTATGTCTAAACCTATATCTGGACACATATACACCTATAAGTCACTCCTATGGCAGGCCTTTACAATCCTGGAGGCAGAGTGCTTGGTTTTATGTGAGATGGTGCTCTAGCATGAGCTGATCCTTTCTGCAGTGTTCGGAACCATTTCCGTACTCCTGTTCCAGTGATACTGCCATACCATATACTCTTAAGTGCATTATAATCCTCGCGGTTATTGCTAACTTTGGTTTGGCTTTATCAAAACATGTCGTGTTTGGTGTCATACACTTTGGAATACTACCACCTCACCAGTTCTGACGACGGGGGTAACATTCCACCCTTCTAGAGGGAGAAGACATGTTACTTTACTGAAAACGCGGTTAATCCTAACCAGAGCCCCAGCATCACAAAATAGATGCTGCTGCCACAGACACATGTCTGGCCTCCTGCTGCTGACCGAAACTTGGCAGAGGACGCCTGGACAAAGGGTTTCCTGTCACAGGGAGGTGTCACACCACCAAAGACAGGAGATAGTGGATTGTAGCAGGGAGGGTTGAAAGAAACTAGACACTGCCTGAGGCGCACAAGGTGTCCCCGGGCAGATTCCAGTCAAACCGGTTCAGGGGCCATCCTGCCCCAGTCCTGGCGGCAAACTGGACAAAGGGAAAGGGGTGTAACCACCCCCTTCCTGGGTCCCACCCATAGGAGGGACCTAGCAGGTAATCCAGCCCACAGATCTGGAATATAGGTGGGAGCAGTGCCAATGCACATCAGATTATCCTGACTGAAACTTATGAAATGAAACTCTGGACCCTTCGACATCCTACTTGATGTAGAAGACTGAAGAATCTCCCTTGTGGTCAAGGAGTGACCACCCTGTGCAAACAGGCACCATCCAGCAACTCGACGTTTGCTTTGTTGCAGTTCCTGCCGGAACTCGAGCAACAGAGATCGACAAGACCCAGCGTGCCTGCCTTCTAACAGCCCGATCCACAGTCCCTGCAGAGCTGTGACCCGTGGAGGCGACCTGAAGCGTGGGGCTGGCCATCTTGGAAAAACTACGAAGCGCTGACCGTGCAGCATCCAAGGCTCCCTTGAAGCTGTGCATTGAAGTCTGAAAAGCTACAGCCACGAGCAGCTTTTGCACCGAAGCTCACCCCTCCACACTTGACGAGTGCTGCGTGGGGCCCTTTTGCATTTCCCTGCTTGATGCATTGGTCCGGTCGCTTGCCCGTTGGCTAGTGGCCCCAGTACCGACGAACCTTTGAATTTGCTCTGCTAGTCTGGTTGCTCCAGACTGGCCCTCACTCCCCTGAAAAGGAGCTCCCGATCTGACCTTCCTGGTCCGGTCAAGAAGCGATCTTTGAATCCTGCGTGGGTTGCCTTTGCCAAGGTTTGTTGACTCTGATCCGGGAGCCGACACCGCCGACAGTGAGAGTTTTTGTGGGACAGCTCGTGATCCACTCCAGGACATCCTCGGTGCCCCAGAGTCCACGTGGCAGTGGAGACAAGCTTCACAACATCAATCTGATTGCGCCCGACATCGCCTGGTTCCGTCCTGGTTCCTTCCTGGTCACTGGCTAGTGACCCAGACTCTGTCCCCTCTGCTTTCAGGTTCTCTACATCTTCAATCCACCCTTGGATCACACCGGACACTTCTCTTCTGGACGCCTGCAGCATCTTCATCTCCAGGCACCCTAGAACTGCGTGACGAAATCCGACACATCTTTGCACCTGTGCACCCGCTTCCTGTGGGTGAGGTAACTCTTGAACGCCGGTGCTCCTGTAGTGGTTTACACCTCTAGTGTCTAAGTCTAAAGTTTTGTCCTTCTAGTCCAGTTGGAAGACTCTTAAAACTGTAACTCGATAAGTTTTACGCACCATTGACTTTGCATTGGTGCATGCGTGTGCTTTCTGCACTGCACCCGAATCCCGCGGGCTACTCCCGTCCTAACTGCTGTTAGTCCAGTGTAGTCCCAGTGATTCCCAAGGCCCTAGGCCTTACCACTGATCGATTAGTGATTGTTATACCACTTTATTGATATATGGTTTGAGTGGCCACCGGCCCTATCCATAACTGTGCAACTTTGATATGTTATATTGTGCTTTTGTTTAAACGCTTGTGCTTCATTGCTCATAAAGAGTAGTGGGGATTATTCTGAGAATAAATACATATATTTGTATAATATATAACTTGTGTGGTGTCCTTTCATTTGATATTACAGGATTGCATATGGCAAAACAGCTGGCTTCACATGTCCTCTTGAGTTAAGCCTTTAGGCTGCTTAGTCCATGCTACCACTAGGATAGCTTGTCTTTAAGGTTGACTTACAACCACCACCATAAGGGATTGTTTGGACTGATACAAGGTGCCCACAGAATTGTCAGGCCAACTTCTCACACGGTACATGTATAGGAGAACCGGCCCAGGGCACGTTCTCCCTACTCCATTTGTTGGCATGGTCACATGTTCAGTAACACCTGTGCTGGGTGGCTGTGGGGTGGGGGGTAAGCCAGCCCTCTGGAGTGGCTGGTACATCAAAACAACTAGAACAGCGCCCAGCTGCTCACTACACTGTGAAGGGATGAGAGAGTGTGACCCGTGAGCCAAGGCTTCACACACATGGAATGTCCAAGGAAAGGAGATTGGAATTACATACATAGCCATGCCTCGTGGCTAGATGGACTTAAATGAAGAAAGGAGTCAAAAAGGACAAAGGTCTCCTGCACTGTAGCAATGTTGTGTAATGAAACATCCAACCTGTGAACCCCATCTGAATATCCCTTGATATCTGACTGGCGTCTCTGGGTCAGGAGTCGTCTTGTGAAGGGTCAGTGGCATAGGCAGACAACCAGAGGTGTCCATTGTCTTCAAATCAGACATACGTGTAATCCCTAGCACGACCAACACACATACTGGTGTGGCATGCAGTGTGCCCAGCTGCCATTAGAAACAGAAGAAAGGCAGTAAGGGATGATTTAAAGCCGCACTCCCTAGCTATACAACAAGTCAAAACATGATTAAAGGTCAAAGTTGCGTATTGAAGGCTGACGGTTGGGTCGAGAGACACGGCGTTGAACGCGGGCCTGAAATGAAGTGACTACTTTGGACTACCGTTTCAACCATAGAAGTTTCACCTATCATAGTGAACTAAAGAATCTAGAACTTGGACTGTGCCACATTTGTGGAAGAGCTGAACGTTGTGTTTTAAGTAAATGTGGATCTTTGCTGGAATGTGTGACACATTGAAAGTTCTTCCCTTAAGGCCATTTGGATTATTGGCATGCTCGCATACCATACCTTAAGTGTTTCGATACAATGATCCTGGGACGTCCGTGATCATTAGAGGATTTGAACCTTTTGATTATTGCCCTAAGGAAGCCCTATTCAGGGCGAATGCTTTGGCTGCAATTTTGGCTGTATTGTCCCATCTTCTTACGCCATAAAGTGGTCCAAGAATCCATTAAAGGATTATTTCCAACATCCTTGAAGAGTCCAAACCTTTTCGTTTGCTGTGCATCTGTGCATGTTGACATGTTGATGTTGCCTCACTGTGCTTTCTCTAATGCCCAGCTGCCACTGCCTGTAAATGTCCCCACACTCATCCCGAGTCAGTGCTTCTCCAGACCAAACGCCCTCAGAAATCCTCCCCATCAGTATGTACGACGTGATTACCACACCTTGCAATCCTCATTGGCTTTCGTGACATTCCCTGTAGACTGATGTACTTACATACTTGCATGACTGATTGTCTCTGTACAATGTGTGCGTGATGTAAAGTACTATCAGAACCTACACTCATATCAGTAGCGCCATACAACAAATGAAATGCACATGAGCGAGTGGCTATGGAATGATGAGGGGTGCTGGGCGAGGGTGGCAGAGAGAATCCAAGGAGGAGGGCCTGAGTGAGAGCATAAGAAGTGTCACTTGCCTGATAGTCCCACCTCAGGAAACCTCCACCTCCCATCAGGAGTACCTCTTCAGGAAAAAACACACTTCTTGAGAGTGACAACATCTAGAATGAGAATTAGGAAGGAAAGAATGCGTCTCCCTGGCCCTTGTAAAACTTAGGAGAGATAAAGGAGGGCCCTAAAGCATGCCTGTGAGAGACATAAGTGACAAATTGGGCACACCGTGGCCCACCCGAATGCCTTGTTGAACCACACAAATGAAGATACCCTGAGCCAACCCTGCCTGGGAGGCATCCCAAATGTCAATGGTAGCCGTTGATGGTACACACATTGGCCTCGTACCACCACCGGCAAGTGAACCCATCCATATGAACCGCAAACACAACCACTCGATCAATGTGCAAGTGGTATGACAGGCGGAGCAGATCATCTCACACGTGTGTGCAGAGAATCCAGGGTCGGCACATGACTGTTACATCTGTCAGACCAGCAACATTTCCCCCGCCCCAACCCACACATGCCCAGTGACAATGACAGTGGTGAGGAAGAATGCCTTGACCAGCATCAACTGCTCATCGTCAACTATTTCCGTCCGTTGAGTGTGATGCAACGATGAACGACTATGACTGTGTCTGTGTTTCTTGATGTTGTCTCACAGACTTTGACAAATGTTCCAGAGACTTCGTACACATACTGGACAATGCGCCGGATTAGAAAACACATGCATGCAGGGACTGAGCACCCCGAAGCACCCCTACGCACAGGACACCTTTGCCATACTGCCTCACTTGCTCCCCTACTCACTCTGAAGCATTCAAGCACCTGTACACAAGCAGACAAGTTGAAGACAAGAAACATTTCCAAAAGTGATGTTTTTACTACAGTGTCAAAGCATGCAACATACGTGGCACAACAGGTTGAAAATGTAACCAACCAGTAACCACAGTGACATATCCATTTAACATGAAGCTAGATGTCACTTTAATAATCCCTCTGGACGTCCAACCACGTGCATATCCCCCCACCCCTTGTAGAAAGGAGTTGCATGAGATGTCCCTGGTCCATGGACTTTGTCAGCAGAACCCATTTGACTCAGTTCCCACCTGATGGTACACAGAAGTTACCAGACAGGTTTTGCAGTAATCCTGTATAATATCATCATTTATAGTTAACAGTTTATCAACTAGCACAAATGCTTGTCTCATCAATCTTCCCATCAGAATTTCATGTGGGCTTAGTCCAGTCTTTTTATCAGGTATGCTCCTTAAGGTCATCAGAAAAAGTGGCAAAGCGTCTGACCATTTTAGTCCAGTAGCCAAACACATTTTTGCAATCCTGTTTTTAATTGTTCCATTTACTTGTTCAACTACCCCAGAAGCTTCTGGTCTGTAAGCACAATGCAATTTCTGACGAATGTCCAGTGCTTCACAAATCATCTGCAATAGCTAATTTTGAAAATGTGTTCCACTATCTGTTTCAATAGCTACTGGGAAACCGTAGCCTGGTATGATTTCACGCATCAACAGTTTTGCAACAGTCACTCCATCATTTCTCCTGGTAGGAAATTCCTCCACCCACCGAGAAAACAGACAAATGATCACAAGTACATATTGAAGTCGGTTACAGGGTGATAGCTCAATAAAGTCTAATTGCATTCGGGTGAATGGACCTCCCTCCCGTCCTATGGTTCCCAAGCTCACAACTGTTCTTCTTCTTGCATTAAATTGTTGACACACAAGGCATCTCTGACATAGACTTTCAGCTATCATCCTAAACTTAGGGTTATACCATGTCTGTCTGAACATCCTAATCATAGCGTCTCTTCCAATATGAGCTTGACCATGGTACATTCGGGCCATATTTGAAATCATGTTATCAGGCATTACTGGTCTTTCATCTTTGTAAATCCAAATTTCATCCTCTTCTCTTTGTCTACATCCTGCCTCTAGCCAGATATTTGTCTCTTCCTCACTAGCTTCTTCCTGCATCTGTCTCACTTCCTGCCAAGTCTCAACTACTGTGGTTAGCATTAAAGGACTTGAAACATGTTCTTCTTTTTTGTCCAGATTTATGGATGCAAGGTTTTTGGCACAGTATTTCGCAATGGATTCAACATACCGGTTACCTCTGGTGACATAGTCATCTCCTTTTTTATGAGCTGCACATTTTACAACAGCAATTTTATTAGGCAATTGAATTGCATCAATGAACATTCTCACAAATTCAGCATTTCTAATGGGGGATCCTGCAGAAGTCAAATAACCTCTTTGGGACCACAGTTGACCATAATCATGGACAACCCCAAATCCATACTGACTGTCAGTCACTATGGTGACCCATATCTCTTTTCCAGTTTACATACTCGAATCAAAGCAATCAATTCCGCTATTTGAGCAGACAAATTCCTTTCAGACAAGATGCTTCCAGGACACCTGCCACTGTTCATACAGCATATGCAGCACTCAGAGCACCTTCATCTGTTCTTAGGCATGAACCATCTACAAACATTACATAATCAGATTCAGGCAATAGTTCATCTTTGATGTCAGGTCTTGGTTTAGTACAATACTCAAGAACATCCAGACATTTATGATCAACCTCATTTCTCACTTCAGCTTCCATGACATCAGGTTGCAGTGTAGATGGATTTACATTCACACATCGTGAAATCGTCACATTATCTGCAACTAGAATCGTTTTCTCATATTTTGTCATCCTGTTATTGGTGAGGAACTGTGTTTTCGTCCTAGTGAGGAGAATCTCCATCGAATGAGGTACATATACCCTTACAGGAAATCCCATCACTATACCTTCACTTTGTTCCAAACTTACACTTGTAGCAGCTACTGCTTTCAATCATCCTGGCAATGCTCTTGCAACTGGATCCAAGACAGCTGAGAAATATGCACTTGTTTTTCTCAGTTTTCCATGCTTTTGAATTAGGACTGACAATGCACATCCTTCTCGTTCACTGCAGTACAGCTCAAATTCTTTTTCATAATCAGGCATTCCTAAAGCTGGTGCTTCACATAAGGTTGTTTTTAGCTGCTCAAAAGCTTCCATTTCAGCTTTATTCAGCACTTTGGGGTCTTTTACATCTGCTCTTGTCAATCTTTGTAGAGGTTTGGCTATTAGTGAAAATCCACTAATCCATTGTCAACAATAACCTACCATTCCTAGAAACATTCTCACTTGTCTCTGTGTTTCTGGAGGCTGCATTCCTTGTATCATTTTGATTCTTTCTATAGTGACTTGCCTAATTCCTTTTGCGATTTTGTGACCTAAATATTGTACTTCTTTCTGACAGAACTGTAATTTCGATGGAGACACTTTGTGTCCCTCTTCTGCTAAATGATTCAATAATGCAACAGTATCTGAAATGCATGCATCTTTTGTTTTCGATGCCACCAACAGGTCATCAATATATTGAACTAGAACTGATTCTCCAGGTATGCTTAAACTCTCCAATGATTTCTTTAGTAATTGATTAAAGATAGATGGACTCTCAGTGTACCCCTGAGCAATTCGGCACCATGCCAAAATACAGTCTCCAAACCGGAAAGCAAATATTGGCTGGCTCTCAGGATGTAATGGAACAGTAAAGAATGCATTACATAAGTCAATGACAGTATACCATTCTGCATCATGTGGAATTTGGTATAGGATTACCGCTGGATTTGGCACAATTGGACAACAATTTTATTAACCTTTTTCAAATCCTGCACTATTCTAAACGTTCCATTAGACTTTTTCAATCCCATTATAGGTGAATTACAAGGACTGCTTTCTATCTCTCTCAAAATGCCTTGTTCAATCATTTTGTTTATCACTGGGTTATTCCTTCAATTATCTCAGCTGTCATTTTATACTGAGGAATGTTTGGGTAACTCACTCCTTCCTCTATAGAGACTTTTACAGGATCTACATTTTTCATTAATCCAATATCTTCTCCCGTAAAATCCCACACTTGTTCTTTGACTGCCTCTTTCAATTCAACAGGTATCTTTTCTTTATCAAACACAGGAAATATCTCATCCTTTTCTGATTCTTTCAGTGACATAGTCATTTTATACAGGCTATCTTCATCTGGGGTTTGAAGCTGAATGCCATCGGGTGAACAGTAAATGGCACAGTTTATTTTACACAGAATGTCTCTACCAAGCAGGTTAACAGGACTACTGTCACACACCACGAATCGGTGCATGTCTTTGAAATTTCCAATTTCTACTTCAACTGGTTTCGTTAGGGATGTTTTGATTTGTCTGTTTGCTACACCTACAACTTGGATGTGTTCTCCAGAGAGAGGAAGATTTTGGACTTCTACTGATCTAACAGTAGAGCGAGTAGCACCTGTGTCCACTAGGAAAGTCACATTTACATCATTCACCTTTGCATTCACAAAAGGACCAAATTGATCTACCTCTAGAGTAGCGCCAAGTACGCACTCTTCTCCTTCTCTCAGGCCCTGTCAGAAGCTGTCACCCGACTCACTCCTATCTTCCTTCAACCAATACTGCAGACTCGCCTTCACTCTAGGTGATCTAATTACCTGTTCTCCGCAGAATCCTGCCTCTGCACTGTATTTCTGTAGATTTACACTGTGTGGAAGTGAGGTTGTGGCACCTCACTTTGTTGAGTAACTACCTGTTGCTGTGGTGATGGCTGCTGAATTACCTCATTCTGCACCTGCGGATTCAATTATGTATTTTCGGGATTAACTTTAGGTGGATACTTACACTCTTTCCTCCAATGCCCTATCCTACCGCAATTATGACAAGGAAACTTTTTCTTAAGTTCATCTTAATTCCCCATTACTTTTGTTTTATTGAAATTTCCCTTCATTTTTCCTTGACTCCCTTCTGTGATTTTATTTTCCAATTGAGCCACTTGATGTTCAGCTACCTTCACTTGTGCCCTCATGGCTTTTTCTTTAAGCTTTCTTTGTTTAACCTCAATCTCGTCACTGCAGTATTTTGCATGTCTCAAAACCTCATCTACAGAACATGACTGCCAACCCATCAAATTATGTTTAATCATGTCTCCTATTTCTGGTCTCAGTCCAAACACAAAACGATACACAAAATGACTCATAAATTGGACTTTGTGTGTTTGGCAGCAGCACTGGGGACCACGTAGAACCACGCTCCCCACCCTTGGAAGTTTTGGACACTTTGGAATTTTTTGACACCTTTGAATTTTGGACACTTTTGGACACTACTCGCGTTTCCCGCTTTGCGGGAAACGCTCGCAGCTGATAGTTTGGCAGCAGCAGTGGGGGCCACGATCAAGTGGAGAACTACGCTCCCCATAATTCAGCGGGGGAGAGAGACGCCCTCCCGCCACGCCCTGCCCAGGTGCACTCACAAAAAGCCTCGCGTTTCCCGCTTCGCGGGAAACACTCGTAAATTGGACTTTGTGTGTTTGGCAGCAGCACTGGGGGCCAAGTAGAGGAGGAGAACCACGCTTCCCACCCTTGGAATTCTTGGACACTCACGCTCGCAGCTGATAGTTTGGCAGCAGCAGTGGGGGCCATGATCAGGTGGAGAACTATGCTCCCCCATAATTCAGCGGGGGAGAGAGACGCCCTCCCGCCACACCCTGCCCAGGTGTACTTAACCAGCCCTACAGTCCCACCTCGCGGGACGCGCACGGGACGAGCCGGGCGAAGGGCGGGCCTGTCCGCGCCCATCAAAAACAGGATAAGGCAGGGCAGGGCTACATCTCTTTCATCTAAATATCGAATTGCCCCCCATGGAACAGTGGAACAGTGACACCGGACGGCGGTCAGTGACAGTTGATTGACTTTTGATTCTTAATTGCTCCGCTTTATTTTTAAGCGGCGCTTGTACATTTCTATTCTTGCCCTATTCCTTGTCATTTAATTGTCTGTGACTATGAGTAAGACTGGTGACAAGGGGGTGGGGGTCTCACGGGTAGTGGGTACACTTGATTCCTTTTTGATAAGAGCGGAGTCTGTCCTATGCCGGGAAATTGAGTTAACTCAAAGACGTTTGTCCTTGGAACATCGCCGCTCTTCTATTGGTGTCTCTGCTATTGGCCCAATAGTGCTGTTAGAGCCAGATGCACCGGAGGCCATTAGAGATGATCAGGTGGACATACCATCCCCTCAGGCCCCATTAATGCCTTCATTGGAGCCACCAGAAGAAGACTCTCCTCCTACCCCCCCTTCTCCCCCTAAAACCCGGACTCAGCAACAACGCATGACTCAAGCAAACCTGGGTGATACACTTGCAAACGTAACCTCAGTTACGAGGAAGGCAGGTAGTATACCGGCCGCACTACAACAGGTGAGCAAAGTGTCCAAAAAAGGGGGTGGCACATGGGGAAATAAGGGAAGCGCGGGGGAGGCGGTTGGCACAAGTATACATACTGTGATGGATAGAAGCTCTCAGGTAGGACTGGAGCAGATGATGTCTGACTTGGAGAACCGAATTGTTTTAAAAATTGAGGAGAAGTTATTAGAACTCTTGGGACCCTTCTCCAGTAAACTTTCCAAGATAGACACCAGGCTCGAGATTGAACAGCAGTTGATGTCCCCAGCAGTTAATCGACAGAGTGGTAGCCCTAGTATATCTAATGTTCTGTCTGGGCCCACGGGGTCTGAGTTGGTGCAGACTCGCAAAGTGGTTAATACTGGGGCGTTGTACTCGCTGAGGCTGCGGTGTCAAATTTAACCGGTAATCCGAGTCTGCCACTCAATGTAACCACAAGGGAAGGCTCAAGGGTCATTAAAACTAAACTTATGGCCAGGGGACCCATGCACATCAGTTTACCCCAGATAGGATAAACCTCCCCCCTGAGACAACTCCATACACTGTTATCTTGACAAACGTCCCCCCTCTACAGACAGGGGTGGAAGAACATTGGATGTCACTGCGTAACAAGGCGCTATTTCATGTAAACAACTTGACTGGTTTAGGGGGTTGCCTGTTTAAAGAATTTAAAATGGCACGCAGGATACCTTGGGTAGGAATGTCTAATAAAATCTTTAGAGGAGATTGTGTTATACTGAATCTTGCCTCATCACAGATTGTGAAACTGATTCTGGAGAGGACGGGCTCAAGGCATGGCTTAGAGGAGGGCATTGGTTTGGTTCCCCTAGGGTTTTTTATAGAAATTTTGCAGCTGTGTCTGATGCCATGTCAGCGCATAGATACCCACCAACGGGGAAAGGTCCCTATGATTTTCTGTACCCGTTCAAAACAGATTTGATGTTTTCTCAAATGTGGAGGATATTGAGTGACTAGTAACCCCAGAAGCAATACCCACTGTTGCCCACTCATTTGAGGCCCAAAGAAAGGTACTATCAGCGTTAAGCATTTCTCCCACAGAGAGAGTGGGCCCGATTGATTTTAAGGTAGGCATTAAGTTCCTAACTTGGAACATTGCAGGCCTTAAAAACAAAGTAGATGATCCTATCTGGAGAAAATCCTTATGTGGGGCTGATATTATTGGGTTACAGGAAACATGGGATACTGATAACTTGCTTAGCCTAGACGGTTATACAACACACTATATTTCAGCTGTTGCCTCTAGCATGGGGAGGGCAAAGGGTTGGTTGGTAATATTGGTTTCAGCCAGCATCCCAGGTACCCAAACCCAATTGGACACAGGGTCACCACACTGCCTGGCAGTGCAAATGGTATGTAATACTGCGGGCACTATTCTGATTATTAACTTCTATAACTCCTTTGACAGAGCTACCATGACTGAACATCTTGTTGAGCTTAATTACTTTCTCGAAAATTATAGAGAAGCCAACAAAACCTCTTGTGCTACTATTGTTGTAGGAGACTTCAATATTCATTGTTGTCCTGATAAATGTCAGGTGATGGATTGCTTAGGCCCCATAGACCAAGGAGATATTCATTTTGAGCATTCTGCTCAAGGATAATTCCTCGAAACCCTATTGGCAGACAACGGCCTAATACTCCCCTGTATGTGGAAAGAGGATGTATCCACTTTTAAAGGGAATGGAACACCCTCTATTATTGACTACATTTTTATTAGCACTACACTGGGTGAAAAGATTCATGGTTACTCAGCTATTTGGTCTACCTTTAGCGACCATAACCCAGTGGCTCTTATCGTGACGGATCTGATCGACAAACCGGAGTTATGTTATAGGAGGAGGGATAAATCAGATATCCGTCCGATGGACCAGGCCCGTAGAATTAGATGGTGTGGAGTAGTACCCGGAGATTTTCACACCAATCTATTAATTAAGGTTGGAACAGAGATGCACCCCTGTATGAATGTGCAAGCGGGGGATAAGGAGGTGTTAGAGACATACATCAAAATTTGTTCCCAAATCTCGGATGACCTTAAACGTCCGGGCAAGGTGAAAGAGCCTGCTGGGGAGGGTTGGTTCAACCACAACTGTTCGATAGCTCATCGAAATTTGATGGCGGCCCTGAAACATAACCCAGTGGACAAGCCCACTGTGGCGTCTTTAAGGAAAGTCTACAAAGACGCCCTGGAAACCAGAAGACGAGAAATCAGAGACGAGGCCTGGAAGGAACTAACCTCCACTGATGTTCTCAAAAATAGTTCTAAATTCTGGGCAGTGGTCAATAAACCTTTTTTCCATGATCCCTGTAATGGCCAATTAGATTGTGGAATACAGGAACAGGTATGGTGTTCCTATTTTAAATCAGTCTATGAAGGGAATGACTCGGGGCATGTGGTAACATCCCTACCCATTGAGGATCCCTATACTTTATCGGTGACAGAGACAGAGGTGGCAGAGGCCATCTGTAAGATGACAAGCAATAAGGCCCCCAGCCCAGATGGCATTCCAGAAGACCTTTTTAAATCGGATGTCAAAACCTGATCAAAGGTTTTATCTAATGTTTTTGACAGGGTATGCAAATCAGGCATACCGGGTACATGGTCTGAATCGGTCATAGTACCCATTTTTAAAAAGGGAAATAGAGGGGAACCCAGTTGGTATCGCCCCATCTCCCTTATTGACTCTGCTGTTGAAGTCCTCGGTCGGGTGGTTCTAGGCAAACTCACAGGATGGTTGGCTGATACAAATACCCTTTCGGGTTTGCAATTTGGGTTTAGGAAAGGGCGAGGCACAATTGATCAAAGCCTCAACCTCCAACTTTTAATTGGGAAGTACACAATCACCAAAAGGGGTACCCTATATCTAGCCTTTATGGACCTTTCCTCTGCCTTTGACCGCGTGAATAGGTCCAAATTATGGGCGATGCTCCTCCAATTGGGCGTGGATAAAAACATTATGTACTTCCTTGCTGACCTCCATAGGGACCTATCGGCCACAGTTAGATACGACCGTAAGGGTTACTGCACAGGAAAGATCTGTATCGTCAATGGTGTTAGGCAGGGCTGCATTCTGGCCCCCCTACTCTTCACCTTATACATTAACGGTTTGGGCACTGTGTTAACGAAGGTGTATAAGGACATACCAAGGGTAGGCAAGCGATCCATCCCGGCATTACTATATGCGGATGATGCCGCTCTCCTAGCACGCACAGCAGTAGGATTGCAATGTCTTTTAAATTCATTTGCTGATTTTATGAAAGTGTTAGACCTCAGTGTCAATTTCTCAAAATCGCATGTAATGATTCTGGGCACCAAACCGAAAAGGGTAAAAAGCTTGCATTGTGAAGGGAATGTCTTGTCTAGGGTCTCTACTTTTCCATACTTAGGCGTCATTTTTGGTGATAAGTGCACATGGATGCCCCAAGTAGCAGCGAAATGTAACGTTTTCGCAAGATCTATTTTGGCTGTTTCGGGCTTTGCTCGAAAACTGGGAGTTAAACCACTGCAAGCTGTGTTAAAGATATATGACGCCAAATGTATTTCCCTAGCTATGTATGGAGCGGACCTTTGGGGGTTTAAGAACGTTAAGGCCATTCAGGTGGCTGAGGATAAGTTTTTGAAATCTATCTTATCCGTCCCCCAATCCACCTCTGGTTATATTGTTCACCAGGAGTGTGGGGTGGGGTACTTGGAAGACCGTATAGCTATAGCCCCACTGTTGAAATGGATCTCAACCTGGTTGAACCCTGAGTTGAAGTTGAATCATGAAATACTCAGAGATTGCCTAGCCCTTGATTGTTGCCAGCATATCCCCTGGTTGAGTTATGTTAAAAAATAAGCTGTTAAATTGGGGCGTCCAGAACTGTTTAACTCACCTAACAAATTAGTGAAGGGGGATGTGACATGGGTTAAAGACACCCATAAGCTCATGGTGTGTACGGCCAGAGAGGACAAGGAGCTGGGCAAACCAACAGTCAGGGCTCATCAGTTATTAAAAACCTCAGGATTAATTGAGCCATATCTGAGAATCGTAAATAATGCGAATCACTGATTCTTACTGACGAGATTCAGGTTGAATAAATTTCATCTTTTTTTCACTAAATCCCCAGGGTGGACTAGGAAGAAAGATTTGGGGATCTGTTCATGTGACGGCTTTTCTATAAAAGACACTGTGCACTTCATTTTTTTTTGTGAGCATTTTCGCCCTATTCGCAAACGTTTTATCATTCCACTCTTAAAAGATAAGGGCATCACGCAAGTTAAACCAACCCTTCTTTACTTGCAGCTGCTTTCAGATGTTTGGGAGATTTTTAATATAGCCAACTTTCTGACTGTAGCTGTAAGATTAAAAAGGAAAATCAAATGGATTTAATTATCATAGTGACAGGTGAACAAATGAATTGTGACTGAGCACTTTCTCTTTTTTTATATGTTTTTAATGGTTTTAATGGACTTTCACATTAGCAATGATAATTCACACTGTATATACTGATAATTGTTCTTTTTTAATAGTATTGATAATTTGTACTGTATAAATTGCCAATTTGCACTTTTTATTGTATTCAAATGTGGTCTTGACATAATATGCTTAGTATACTTTTATGGTTTTTGTTATGAACCGAATAAAGTATTTTTGACTGACTGACTGACTCATATCTTTTTCATTCAACTCCTAATATCCACTGTACTGTTTAAACATTAACAACAGTCTCTCATAAAATGCATGTACTGATTCTTTCGGTTCTTGCAATGTCCTGTTGATCTTTACCGAATCTGTTTCTTTCGGCGTAATTTTTTTTTTTAGGAAAACTATTACTTGTTCATATTTTTGCATTACTTCAGGTCCAGGAGAACCTGTTACTTTGTCTCGTGGATATTCAGTTTTTGGCCAATCCACTGTTATTTTGCACTCAGACCATAGATCTGCTGGTACTACTATGTCAAACAATCCATCTAGATCCTCCCATAGTACTTTCGAAACCTTTACAAATCGATCCACCTGTCGATACTATTCTACTGGCTTCTCTCTCAATCTGGGGAAATCATTAGTGAATGACAATATGTCTTGTCTAGTCCAAGGGAACATGTACTTACCCACCTCCGGGTATTTCTCTCATAGGGAATTAATTTGCTACTGGTTCTTTTTCTCTCACTGGAAATGCTAATGTCAATTTATCACTGCCCTCTTCCTTTTTCTTTGCCTGTTTCGCTTTCCACTTATCCACATCTCTCCATCTTCTCAGTAATACAATTAGCTCTTTTATTTGAGTTAATCCTCCAGCAGTATTCATATTCTCAATGTCCTGTTCTGTAAAATCTACTCTGTAAGGTTTCTGCAATGTTTTATTCCTTACTAAATCTACATTTAACTCATTAGCCAATCCTAATCGATCATATATAGATTTTGCTTTCCATGTAATGCTTTTACACATAAACATTAATTCATTATCTTGGTGTATTTTTAACGTGTCTGTTCCAATTGTTCCAACTATTAATTCCTCCATGTCAATTTTTAGTCTAGCCACATCCAATACTTTAGGTTCATGTTCTTTTACCTTTAAAGTTGTAATCCAATCACTTAATTCCTGTTCTGTAGGTCCTACTGGGGTCTGTGATAAATCTGTTTTCTCTATACTTTTCTCTGGAGTCACAGAATCAGATTCCGCACTGGTTGGAAACTTGTATGGAAGACTTTGATTGAAAGTCAAGTCAGGCAGTGTCATACGACTAGTGTGCCTAACCTCAGACAAAGCTGGATAAACCTTTTCTCTTACTTTGTGCAAACTTTGATTCAAAGGAATTGTCAAAGACGGTTCTTTTATTTTCTGATTCTCGAAAAAAACTGGAATCACAGGACCTATTGTTGTTGTGGGTCGGGGCATGTTGTCCTTGACCCATTCTGCACAGGCACAGGCAGCTCACGCTCGACCCTTGCTCAGTCGCGCATGCGTACGCCACAGTCTCGGAGTCACAGAAACCCCCATTTTATTTTAGGCCGCATGGGCCAGAATGGAAACTATTATAGAAACAAACACAATCAAACTTTAACTTTCGAAATATAGCCCTTCTGTTTACCTCCTCCATACTAATGTAACACTGTTAGTTATTACCTAGCAAATTCGGCAACATATAAACATGGTTTACTCACCATTCTCCATCTTTTATGCCACAAATAAACAAACTATAAGCATATTCATGCCGCCTTTGGTTAAATTTGAGCAAATGCGTTAAATATAGACATAATGACTTCACTTATTTAGTAGATTATGGTTTGCAACATAAGCAAGTTGTATCCCACGTGTATTTGTGTGTGCATTCTATTCTATCGCACGATTAATTCACGTTACTGTTATGAGGAAGTAACTTCACGAGGGGTACACAAAATTTTTGCTTTCCAACCTCGCTCCATCACAGCGAGCCTACAGATGCCTTTGGCGAGGGGTAAAACCTTGCCCAGCAGTGCCATGAATGTCGAGGGAGTCAGTGTTAGTAAAACCATTTGTGTAATGATCCCAAATACGTCCGTCCAGTATTTATTAATGGCGGGCAGGTCCAGGTCATATGCTGAAAGCTCTCAGGGGAGTGGCATTTGGGGCAATGGGAGGGCCTGGAGGGGTCAATTCTGGCAAGTCCAGCAGGGGTAGTGTAGGATCTGTGCAGGGGTAGTGTCGGATCTGTGCAGGAAATGAAAATGGAGCAGTTTACGATGGTGATTGGGGGGATATTAATTAAATTTGTGTGTAATGATACGTTTACTCTTTATCGGTTATGAGGTGGCCTAGATCTTTCTCTCAGTGCTCATGCACCCCGCCATCATGGGAAGGTTTAAGAGCAATACACGCTCTGTAAAGCTTGGTGACCAAATGTGACCCATCTTGGTCTGCCACTAAGAGGGTGAGAGGGGGAAATTCTTCTGGGGTAAGGGGGTAGGAAGGCAAATGCAATTGCTGTGTACTGTGTAGTCTTTTAAAAACCAACGTGCCCATTATCGTGATGCCCGCTCGTGGGGAGTCCGTGGGTGTGTGTTTGCACATGTCTGTTGGGAAACAGATCGCCCAAGGCGTGAATGTTATGTCTAATCCTGGTGCATTGAACCAATTTTTCAGACATTAGTGACAACCATGGGTTCGAGGAAAGAGGGAGAGCGCGATAGTATACACATTTTTGACCTAAAGGCCCGCTGAGTTTCTGCCAGGCCCAGCAAGTGGTAGACAGTGTCTGTATGTCCGTTTGGCCCATCCAGATGTCTTGTGATAACAGAGCTTCCAAGGGTAGAGGGTCTGCCAGATTGCAATTTGGTTTATTATAAGGTAGAGATGTGTCGGGGTGGAACCACATAGAGGAGACAGGATGTGGCCTAACGGGCTAGGGTGATCGATCTCAAACCTGGAGAACCGGGTCAGAGTCTCGAAAATGACGCTCAACATCCTGTGAGTCTTGCTAGATCGTTAGAAGATAAGAGGGGCCCCTTACTTAACCCGTGGGACTAGGGCACTTAAACAGTAAAATAGAAGAAATCACAGGTAAACACCTATAAAACATAAACACTATTAGGACTAAGACATGACAAGTTTTCCATATTAGTTTACATAGTGAAGGATATACTGTTAAACCTCGTGTTATCTGTCAATTTAAAATATTCTTGCACAATACATATCGAGGCACTTGACTGAGAAGGTGGCATCTTAGACACGAAGAGCCTTAGGGCACGTAAAGTAGAGTAGTTGCCCAACCTAATATGTCGCCTACTATTCCATATTTAGAAGAGATTTGTTTGCTCAGTTGGAAACAAGCTTAGTCACTCTTCACACAATAAGGGGATTCCGCCTCGATTAATTTTAAATAAATAGATAAGGGACAAACAAAATAAGATTTGTGGTCGAGGAGTTATCTTAGTATTTCTTTCCAGCTTCAGATATATACTTTTACGTCAGGAAAGGGTAGTATGCCATACATAAATCCCCATTCTAAGATGGCGCCTATCCGTGCACTCTAAAATGATAGACATGTAAAGAGCGCCCCGGAAATAGCTGTGGTCCCGTTCCGGGTCAAAACCCGGGAGCGGTTAATTAGTATACCACTCAAGTGCACATAATTAAGGTCAGGGCTTTAAGTGGGCCGGGTCTGTCCGGGTCTGAGCACCGGCAGTTATTTTTAGGGTGCCTCAAGAGGGGTCTCTATCGGGCTCTATTTTCGGCCTTCACAGAGGCAGACCGTTATCTTTTTTTTTTCTTGGACTACAGTGAGTAGAACTGGAAGGTTTACAGCTGTGTTGGAAGATAGGAAGCGATGAAACGTAAGTAATGTGGTGAATCTGAGAAAAAGTGGCGAGTGCGTCTGGACTCGAGCTAAGTACGGAAAGAATCTTCTTGTGATGTACAATATGCTGATTTAGAACAGCAGGCACCGTTGGCTGGTAAGCAGGTCTGAATGACAGAACGAGTGGATCTGGGAAGGAGTGCACATCACCGGAAGATACCATCAAGGTTGAGCGATTACGCGTGAGGGTATGCTTGTGGTCCTGTGTTGTTTCCAATGGGCATTAAGTAATAGGTAGCTTTAGTTGCATTATTTTTAGGCTTAAAAATGAATATATTTGCATTCATTGTTTTATTTCCTATGGGTATCATTCAGTATATAGTCTCATTCTGTATTATTATTCTTAAAGACAGATGTGTTTTATTTTACGTC
Organism: Lissotriton helveticus; assembly: GCF_964261635.1. Taxonomy (NCBI): domain Eukaryota; kingdom Metazoa; phylum Chordata; class Amphibia; order Caudata; family Salamandridae; genus Lissotriton; species Lissotriton helveticus. The sequence goes on along the minus strand of NC_136070.1, from coordinate 772,990,227 downwards.
ACCATTCTAGAATAGAGAATCCGAGTGTATGAACGAAAATGTTTCCCTCCTCAGCAATTGAAGTTAGGAGCTTGCTCAGGTTGCTGGCAGAGGTACAACTAGTGCCAGTGAAAGTCAGAGTGGAGATGCAGGGGCTCTAAGAAGGGGCGCGAAGAACAACAAAGCCTCGTTAGTAAGTAAAAGGTATTTTAAAGACCCGTGAAGGACTCGCTCGGGTACATCTGTGTGTGTGCCCGGGAAGCTGATCATCCTGTGCTGACACTCACGATGGGGCGGGGCGGGGGGGGGGGTCTTGTAAAGCTGGTGCGTTTATTACTTTTGTAAGCAAGTTCATTTTTACAGTATCGCTTGGAATACATTTAACAAGTGACGTTTTACACAGGAGCCACTTTCCTGTGCTAGAATTAGTGCCCACTTCGCCCTTACTTGAGCCTCTGCCTTGACATTAATCAGTCCAGCCATAACCCAGCCCAGAGCCACTCACCTGCTATCAACCAAAGAAGAGATGGCAGTAGCGACGCTATCAGCTTTTTTTGCTTAACGGCAACCAACATGTGCATGGCAATTTGCAATGCTTGTGGGGGATCAGAGGAAATTAGTAACATATATTCTCATTTAACTGATATGCATGCACTCGGCAGGGCTATGAATGGCTGCGCTCCGAACTACCCCCGATCTCACGAACAAGTCGAATCTATTCGCGACTGCTAGGTTGATGCCTCCTATTTATGTGTTTTATAAAGCGTGTACTTTACCCACAGGTGTCAGAGTGCTTTAAAATAGAGTGAAGTAAATTACATAAGGAGTTGGGAGTAACATGGTAGTAGATGGCACTACTAAGGGCTTTAATTGGGCCGGGTTTGTCTAAGCACTGGCAGTTATTTTTAGGGTGCCTCAAATCAGGCTCTATTTTCGGGCCTCTCAGAAGTAGTCAGTTATCTTTTTTTTTTCTTGGACTGCAGTGAGAGCATGCACATCGATGTGCGCATGCTCATTTTGCTCACTACTGAGTAGTGGAGATCAAGGCATGATGTCATGCCAGGTGAGCCACGTTGTACAAGGACTCTGTGGCATGTTTTGACAGGGGTGGTGGCTTTGTTAAAACTCACCCCTGTGACGCTGCGTTGCCTTCTGGGAGCAGTGCTTCTAGTACACTCAGCCTCACGTGAAGCCACCCTATACAGGAGGTGTCTGTCTGGGCATTTCCCAGGATGATAACACCTGTCTTGGGGTACTGGGGAGGGTGTATGGCGTTATCCATACATAGCCTTGCTGTAAGAAGGAGGGGAGATAGCAAGCCTGAGCGGGTAATTCAAAATCTGATGACACTGAGGAGTCCGTGAGCTGACGGTTTGTCAGAGCAGGGGGTACTGCTACACTAGTTATATTTATTTAGACCACACCCCTACTTAGATAGGCCACACCCCTTTGAGGTTTGCCCCGCCCCTTTTAGAGCACCCCCAGTTTTTTTTTACCACTTAAAGCCCTGATTAAGGTACTCAAGACTCTCTATAAATTCCCACTGATCTAGGCAGTGGTTAGACGCCTACAACAGGGAGAGCACATTGCCGCCTCGTTTATCCTAAAACCTGGTAAGTGAGCACGAAGCTGTAATTATGTCACCGTAAGCGATAGTGGGCATGTAGATAAAGTTAGTGGTGGCTTGTTTATCGAGTACTTAATTTTATATTGCAATACCCCGTTGTCAATGATAACCAAGTAGCATACTAAAGGAGTGTAAATGCGGGTGCACTTTAGCGTTCGCGAGTAAGTCTAAAAGCCGCATACCTCCACCCTATACTGAGATAAATATAAGTAATACTCTTTCTAAGGGTTTAAAACATTTTCCTAGACCTTCTAGAAACTAATACACTGTGTAGCTCTTAGTGTCACCACAACGGTTCACTAAGAAAATGTGATCTCTTCTCCACATGTAGGATATATGGTTCGACTCGCTATATGAATTCCATAGAGCGGCCATAACAAAACGAAAAGATACAAGGAAAACGTAATTATACTCCAGACTAAACTTATAAAAAACCTCTGGGGACCAAGAGGGAATGTCGGGATTTTAACACAAAGAAGAACCCCCAGTTACATTGAATATATGAATACTAAGTCAGGTGAGATTTCTCTCTTTATTTAATATTTGAACCATGAGGAAAGTATTTATAACAGAGCCAATATACTTATAGAACCATGTCTCTATCCATAGCTGCCTGACATGCGAATTTAATTCATGGCATTTTCTGTGGGAACCTATGAAATGACTAAGAGACGAGCAGAATAAAAATAGGAATTCTGCGCTAGCAAATAAGGTGAGGAGGAATTAGAAAGACCGGACCACACAGTATGGTCTCGATTTTAAAATTAATAGGCGAATGGGAATGAGAGATGTAAGACGACTAGCGAGTAGATAATGAAAAGTGTGATATAAGGTGTGATAGAATTTTTGTTAAATTGAATATGATTCAAGATTGAGCCATATATAAGTGGACCGTGAAACTAAGGGAACCTAAGAGTGGGTGCAAAAGGGTGGGAAGGATGACCCTATGGGTATACCACCTGGGCTCACCTTGAACTTCCAAATGCGGGTTTGCACTTCGTTTTATATGTGGGAGAAAGGGTTAACACATGTTTAAACAGCAGCATCATTGAAAGTAGGCCATATATATATTTTTCTAACTGGGTAGCAATGAGAATATTACAAATTGACAGATAACACGAGGTTTAACAGTATATCCTTCACTATGTAAACTAATATGGAAAACTTGTCATGTCTTAGTCCTAATAGTGTTTATGTTTTATAGGTGTTTACCTGTGATCTATTTGTCTTCAACTTGAGAGAGATATGAATTGGTCTTGATAAAGATGGAAAGAATGTTTTAATGATCCATCGAAACGGGTCGACGCCACATGATTACACACAATCTACTTACGTAGTACTGAGAGAATATTAACAACAATGGACTTTATCTAACAGTGCAAGTACAATGGTGCAACAGTAGATGTGTCAACTGTAAAAGACTGATTATAGCGGTCTGATTGTAGAACTCTCTCGTTTGTGTTTTTAAAGAATTTACTGCCGTTGATTTATTATTCCAGTATTGTTTTTATTATTGATTAGACTGATAGGCCTATGTATTTTAATGAAATTTCTGTCTTGTGTAATAAATAATTTTGTACTATTTTAATTTTTGTGGGAGTCCAATTTTTGTGGGAGTCCTTACGTTATATATGGCACAATCTATTGGTGTGTAAGGTGGGTACATTGGTAGAGTGGAATGTGAGTGAGACTTGTTGATGCATGGTATCCAATGCGGTTAAGAAAACGTCTACCCTATGGGATTTCTTCTATTTTACAGTCTTGCTAGATCACATATCTCCCAGTGCCTAACAAAAAAAATAATGTGTCCTTGTGTAATGTAACTGGTGCTCATGTAAAGCTCTCTGATACCTTTGCGTCAAGTTTGCGCTATATAAAACTACAGAAGCCCCCCCCCCCCACAGACACACACACAAATAAGCAAATTGGGCCTGGGCACTCAAAAAATAGAGGCGGAAATCGGGTACGGTGAAGCCTCCTCAATCACTGGGAAGAGTGAGAGTATCCCATGCTACCTAGGGTCTGCTGCCAGCCCATACTAGTTTTAGAAGAAGGCTACGCAGGTGGGAGAAGAATGAGTCTGTTAAGGGGATAGGGTTGTTTAAGAATAAATACATAGATTGGGGAAGGACCGTCATTTTTATGATGGCTATGCAGCCAGCTATTGACAGGGAAACCCGTATGCAGCATTCTATTTGTGCTGTAAGCCTATCCCTACAGGCCCGTAATTTAAACTAACAGTTTGTTCTTTGTCCCTGTGTTGGGCAACACCCAGGTATTTAGTGGTGTCAGCTAACCACTTGAAGGGGTATTCGCAATTGGGAGGGGCAGTAATATCAGTGAGGGTGAACAACTCCGATTTCGCCCAATTTATACACAAACCTGATAGACCACCAAATCAAATGATCTCCCACACTAGAGAGGTTAGATTATTTGATGGATGCCTGACAAACAATAGTATGTCATCAGCATACATTGACATGAGAAGTGGCCCTGATTTAAATTAGAGGCCTGGGTGCAGGTAGCGCTCTTGTAAGTGACAAATCAAAGGGTCCATGGCGATAATGAACAATAAGGGCAACAAAGGGCAGCCCTGCCTAGTATCGGGAGAAATAGAGTACGGGTCCGATATGGACCAATTAATGCCGATAAAGGCCATGGGTTTTAAATATAGCAGGAAAGAGATGAGGGCGGTGAATTTCACTGGAATGCCAAGCTTATGTAGCGTGCAGAAAAGGCTGTTCTAAATAATCAAGCGCCTTCTCTGCGTCTAACAGCGCCTCCACCGTAGGTGTTTCAAGGGAAAGTCTGTTCAAAACAGAGAAAACAGCAAAATGAGGTAAGCGACATGGATCTATGTGGTATGAATCCCGTTTTGTGAGATGGAATGATCCTCAGGAGTGGGCAATGCATCGGAGCTAGATGCCCATAATGAAAGAGGATAATGAACAATACAGCACAGGGCCGGGCCCCCATCATTATATGTAACTATCAGCCAGCAATCAGTTTGGAGAAAACAAACAGCCAAATGACAACCAATCAGCAGAATGTGAAGAGTTCAGAGCTGGTTGGCACATGGAATTCCAGATAACTTCCCTCCTGGGTGGTTCCCCTCAAATATGGTCCACTGGATCCCAACTGTTTGCAGAAGGTAAGAACATCAGCAGGGATATCAAAAAATGGGGTAACCATCTGCCATTACACAAAGTTTCACTGGGAACAACATATATTTTAGCCCATGCTTTCTGAGCTCTGACTGCGCACTGCAAATGTGAAGTCGGGATAGATCGAGATTGTGGCACCTTGATACTGAAGAGGGGATTTTTCTTGGGCTAGGCGTAATATGGTATCATGGTTTCTGTAATTTAGCAGGCGAGCCACAATGTGGTGAGGCCATACTCCTGGTCCTCTCAATGACAAAGGTGGGTTAAAATTGTTGGGATGCAAACATATCCATTAGAAGGGATTCTAAAAAGTGTACAGGGTGCCCCATGTTGGCCGACTCTGCCATATTGGCAATGCATAGATTATTTGGGCGGGATCGTACCTCCAAGTCCTTGTTTTTAATAGACACAGCTTTGAAAAGGCTTTTAGTCTTTTCCAACTTACGAGTCAGCATAGTGGTGGTGTCCTCCAGACTGGATATGCGCTCCTCTGCAGTATCCATATAGGTGCCATGTCGATCGAGGGGCTCCCCCATGCGATCTAACCAGGAGGCAAGAGTGTCAAAATGTGAGTCAATGGCGCGGAAGCCAGCATGCAGTTCAGCCATTGTTTACACCATACCATCAAGAGGGTCTAGTACTCAGTCTCTTTGTGGTCATCCTTGACCTCAGATGAGGGGTTGGTGCGTCCAGCTTTCTTGGGGCGAACAAAGGTGAGTTTATGTTGCTTGGGGTCTCCTCGACCCATTATGGCACGGTGGTGAGAAGTGTTGGAGAGTGAGGTCTGCCAGCAGAAAGGGGGAACCGCCAAGCAGGACGCACCCAGTAGCACTTGTACTGTGAGGAGTGGGGCTCGGCTCTACTGGTGGGGGGAAAGAATGGCCAGGGGGGTGTGGGCCTCCTGCTGAGGTGCCAGCATTGGAATGGAATGGAATTAAAACTTATATAGCGCAAAACTGCCACCCTACGGGTATCCTGGCGCTTGGATCAAAGAAGGGATATCAAAAGCAGAATCAGTTGTCAATAAAAGGAACTAAAGATCATTCCCTGGGAAAAGCCACGTTTTCAGGCTCCTTCTGAAACCGGTCAGCGAACTGGCCTGTCTGAGGCTCAGGGGCAGCTCATTCCAAATACGCGAGGCAGTCACTCCGAATGCTCTGCCCCCTTCCGGGATCTCTTGAATCTGGTGGTTGTGATCAGATTAGCATTCGAAGAGTGGAGCTGCCTCCCCAGATTATACCAGGTGAACATCTCCTGCAGGGGGGCAGGACCCTGGCCATGTACTGCCCGATATACAATAAGGTCATTAGGGCAGTGTCCCAGTTGCACCAAAGGGTGGTTGTATGAATCAACTGACCAGCAGATGTAGCAGTGCCTCGCACTATAAAGCAGGAGGGGGGGCCAGGTAAGACAGATATCATGCAAAGGAGGGAACTGCAGCAGTTACTCACTGGTTGGTGTCCCTGATTGCCCACTTGTAGGTTAATGATGGGCCTGACCTCCAGCAGAAGCGGGACGGCGGCATAGCAGCTTAGCCTTTGGAGGGGAAGGTAGGCCGAGGCACAGCCCAGCAGGCAATGTCGTCTGCCAGTGTAGGATGAGGCTGACTGCCCTCCACGCGGTGAGCGATCATGCGCCGGCAATGCAGCCAGTTCAGTAGAAAACGTCCACAATGCAGGAGTATCTTTCAGTCCCCCTCAGGCCTCAACAGTGTGGAGGATCAGTCAGCAGTCGGAAGGTGGTCCTGGGCAAGGCCTGCAGGAGGTAGTCTGAGGCCTCTGTAGATGGTCGATCTGGGCAGGGCCTAGCCAGACCCACTGCCCCAGGTCCATCCACAGCCCCAGTCACAGAGGGACCCTAGATGTAAGCCACTGCAGTGCTCCTGGCCTGGAGACAGCACGCCATTGGAGCGGCACAGGGTGGAAATGCTGAGAGAGTAGGTTGGGCCCAGTGAGGCACCGCAGCCTCAGGCTCACCTCTGGCCCCCATCGACGCCGGGCCTCCAAGGCATGCTAGGCTGCAGCCTTCCTCGGGGGCTTCCAGCTGTTGGGGAGGCAGTGGAGACCCAGCAAAGCTCATCGCAGTCCGTTCAACCATTATGGTCGGCGGCTTGGCCACAACCCCTCTCAAAATGTGTCATTTAGATGTGTAAATTCATATGTGTTGTAGTTATGTTTGTAATTGACTATTGTGGGTTTATATGTATAACGTGACATCTATGCAATCATAACATTTGAATGTATGTGAGACCCCCTGTTTTTTCAGTTTTGATAAAAAAGAAATTCTATGTGAGTGCTACAGAGAATAGCTTATAATTATTAATATTTTTTTTTAATATCTTTATTAGGTTTTTCCAATTGCAACACCCTCCCTCCCCTCCCCAAGTCAGACAAGTTCAACAAAAATGTTTCCCACATATAAACACAGAGAAGTAAAGAGATTAGATATGTTTACAAATCATACATTGATGTATAAATAGGTTAATCAACCAACAAAAACATTTCCGTCTATTTCGGGAGATGCATCAATAACTAAGTAATTATAGATTTCATTCAATTACAACCATAACAGATTAGATTTTAGCAATTTTACATCAGACTAGTTCTGGCCTTTTGTTACAAAGAATTACCTTGGGATTGGGACCACTCAATTAAAGGATTCCAGATTTTCAGTCCCCTGGCCCTCCGCTTTCTGCCTTTTCTTTTATATATGGCCATTTCTAAGTTATATATAGCTAACAATCTAGAGAACCACTGTTGAAAAGATGGTGGGTTAGGGTCTAGCCAGGCGGAAGCGATACAGATTCTTAAGACCGCCATGGCGATAAATATTAGTTCATTTCCAGGGGATGGTACTGCGAGATTAGTAACCCCTAGCAAAATCATTTCATTAGATAGGGATATTCTGGTTTTTAGCACATCTGTTAGAAACCGTTCAATGCTCAGTTTTATGGAGGATACGTTGGCACTAGAGGAAAATATATGTATGCTGTCTGCCATAGATAATGTACACCTAAAGCAACATGTACCCCTCCCACTCCCCCATTTAGCAATTCTATCAGGGGTATAATACATAAAGAAGCAGGTTTTATAAAACTGTGTTTGCAATTTAGTAGACATAAGGATAGTTTGGGATAAATCATAAGCATAGTTAAATTCTTCCATAGTAATTGGTAATTTTCCCTGCCACTTCTGTGCTGTTTTCTCAAGATTGTTTGGATGGGGGGATAAGAGGTGAGAATATATCTCGCCAATTGTGAATTTTTTGTTTTTTTTTAGGGTTTCTGCTATCGGTATTTTATCAAATGAGTTATTTTCCCTAATCCTTCGTGTTAAGAAGTCTCTGATTTGTAGATATTTAAATAAATCCCTCCACACCAAGTGATATATTTCCCTCAAGGTTTCAAACGAGTGTAACCCTTCATTTGCAAAAAGACATCCAAAATGTGTAATTCCTGTTGTAGTCCATCTATCAATACAGGCTCCTCTGAAAATTTCAGGGAGGACCGGATTGTTGCTTAGAGGAGAGTAGAGCGAGAGTCGTCCTATACCCAATAGTTTCCTTACTGATTTCCACGCTTTAAACCCCCCCCAATAAAGTCTTTAGGCGGATTTTTTTGTGGTAGCTATCATAGAGAAATCGCCACAGATAGCCTTTACTCTTATTGCTTAATACCAGCTGATGTATTGATGGTTGGTCATCCCCTGAAGCCATCTCATTATCTTTTAAAAGGAAAAAAAGTTCATGATTATATGAAAGCATGCATGCCCAATAATATAGCTTAAGGTTAGGGAGGGCTAGGCCTCCTTTTTCTTTAGGAAGAGTCAAAAGCTTGTAGGCTCTTCGAGGTTGTGAATAGGACCAGATAAAACTAGAGAAAGTACGCGCCATCAGTTTAAACCAATAATCGGAAATTTCCAAATTAATTGCTCTAAACATATAGAGCAATTTAGGGAAGTAAACCATTTTTAGTGCATTTACACGGCCAATCAAGGATAAATGTAGATTGTTAAGACAGTGAAGATCTTTCTGCATTTTACCTAGCATGGGGCTGAAATTTAATTTAACAACTTTATCGAGTTTGGAGGTGATACATACCCCTAAGTAGGTCGCTTTTGTAGTCACTCGAGGATCTACCATTGCACATTTATCATTCAGAACTACTTGGGTTTTACTCTGGTTAAGAGCATAGCAGGCCAATTTACCAAAGTCTTTAGCCTCAGTTTCAATTATAGGTAGGGCTAGTGCCGGATCTGATGTTACTATGGCGATGTCGTCGGCATAGGCAAGCGTTTTTGTCATATAGCCTTGAGTCAGTATAGGGATAATACCAGCATCAGATTCCAGACTGTGAATAAAGGGATCAATGTAGATGGCAAACAGCAATGGGGAACATGGGCATCCCTGTCGAGTTCCCCTTGATATTATTAATTCTTTAGAGAGATTGCCATTTACCATCACTACAGCTTTAGGGTCGATGTATAATTTTTGTACCACCTGAATGAAACCTTGTTTAAAGCCCAGATGCCCCATTGCCATCCACAGAAATGACCAGGAGACCTGGTCAAAAGCTTTTTCGGCGTCTAAGAGGATAAGCGCCATTGGGTCTCCTGTCACCTCTCTACTGTCAAAAAGGGTGATCACTCTATGAATGTGATCTGTAGTTTCTCTTCCTGGTACAAACCGTGCTGGGTATTTGACACAAGTTTGTGGATTAATGGTGCCATTCGATTCGCTATTAACTTAGAATATATTTTAGAATCCACGTTGATTAGGGTGATTGGGCGATAAGAGCCCATCTGATCCGGCGGTTTATCTTTCTTCAAGAATATAACTATGTTGGCTTTCGACCATGACCTTGGTGGCTGTCCCCCGTTAAATATGTACACACATAGATCTAAGAAAATCTCTTTGATTCGATCTAAAAAAGTAATATAAAATTCTAAAGGGATAGAGTCCAGGCCAGTTGCCTTTCCTCTAGGCAAAGCCTTCACTGTCTCTAAAATTTCTTCCAGGACTGGTGTCTTTTCTAGTTCATATTGATCTTCTGCAGCAAGTCTATTAGGTGGTCCCTGATTCAAGTATTCTTTCATACTGTCTGTATCGGTCCCACCTTCCTCTGAGTATAACTTGCTGTAAAAATGCGAGAAGCCTCTCTAATTTTATTGCTTTCTGTAATTAAGCCGTCCACTGGGTCTGATATTGCTTGTATGTGGTTCTGAGATGTTTGCTGTCTCATGCGTACGGCTAGTTGATGGCCAACTGTTTCACTTAACTCATACATTTTCTCACTATGAGCGGTGGCTTTTTTAACCGCTTTGGTGATAAATGTATTCATAATCGCAGCCTTATCTATTTGTCATCTGATATTGGATTTTGGCGAGCTCTTCTACCGTTAAAAGATCATGAGTTGCCCTAATGAGTTCTTCTTCCGATCTCTGTAATTTTTCCGATAACGATTTATATTGGTCTCTGGCCAGTTTATTAATCCTTATTGACTATTGTGTAGTTTCCCCTCGGATTCCTGCTTTTAAAGCGTCCCATACTATCTCTATGGAGGTACTCCCTACATTATTCTCCAAAAAATTGTGAATCCATGCTCGCATGTGATTGCAATAATCTTCTTCAAAAAGCAGGGATTTCTCGAAGGTCCAATTTCTTAACTTTTGGGCCCTTTGTGTTAATTTTAGGGTACAGATTAAAGGATTATGATCAGAGAGTACTCGAGGCAATTTTTCTATTGGTATGATAGAGCTTAAAGTCTGTGATAAAAAAAAATAGTCAAGTCTTGCATGAACCCGGTGTGGGTTTGAAAAAAAGGTGTAGCCCGGGTCCTTAGAATTAGAGATCTGCCAACCATCTAAAAGTCCGTGTATATGACATAGATGTTTTAGGGCCTTAAACACTTTTGGTTTCTTCCCATGATACACCCAGTTATCATTCATTGACCAATCGGAGGGTAAATTAATATTGAGATCCCCGCAGATGAGGACTGGTAATGGCCAATGTGCGAGTTCGTTAGATACCTCATTTATCATGGTGGGATCATCACTATTTCTCCCATAAATTGAGCAGATGGTAATTAGCTGTGATTGTTCAAGCTGGCATTCCGTAATTGCCCACCTGCCAAATTTATCTGATTTGCATCGGTTGAAGCTAACACCTCCGCCTCTGGCTAAGATTGCCACCCCCCTAACACGGGCTCCCTGAGTGGTAGCGCAGATTAGTTTGTACCCCAAAGATTTTAAAAGGTGTCGCTGTGAGCCTTCGATATGCGTCTCCTGCATACATACTATGTTAGGGCCTAATGTTTGTAGTCCCACTGCCACTGCTTGTCTCTTCTTAATATAATTTAGGCCGCAAATATTAAGTGACATAATCTTCATTGCTCCCATTTGTTTGTATGACGCATTCTAGAGAGATATTCTCTGATAAGTAAGGTATTAGTTGAATTTTTATATTTATCTATTTTTCTGTGATTTATAAAATTCTTGTCTGACCTTCCCCCTAAACCCTCCCCCCACTCAAAGGTCCCACCGACCTGCCCTACTTCCCTCCACCCCCTCTTCCCCTCCCCCCACCCACCACCACCTTTGAAGGTTACCTGACCCTGACTGGACCAGGGGCGTGACATCCGTGAAAGCGGACCCCGCAGGCTGGGCTAATTTAATAACATGTATTATAAACTTATCTAATCCCCATTAGACCAATACCTAGATAATATGATAACGTTTCATTTTTATTTATAAACTATATATGTTATTTAGCCTGCTTATCCATACTATTAGTTCCTGGTGCTTTGGCAGGGTAGGGTTCCTAATTAGTGCAAATTGGAATAGTTAATTCAGCTTATCTATTCCTTCTATAAGTCTATAAGGATTTGGCATTATTTCTCTGAATTTCGTAACCCAGTCCCTGTGATTTCTTGCAGATAGTCCTCCGCCTGTACTTCGCTATTGAAACTTCTTGTTGAGCCCTTAAATATGATTTTCAGGCGTGCTGGGTTTTGTAGAAATACTTTGGCTCCAATTTTATCAAAGGGACCAAAAAGCTGGCGCATTTTCCATCTTCGCTCGACAATAGAGTGAGCGAAGTCCGGTCTAGCAAAAAATTTAAATCCCTTATATTCTCTTTGGGTGGTAGGTCTGGCAAGGTCACGAAGAAGGAAGTTACCAAAGTAGACCAACATGGCCCTGGGATATTGATGTTGCTTATTAAAATGTTTTAATTGCCTTAGGGGAAACCGATGGGCCCGCTGTATCGCCCTTTCCATATCCCAGGGCTCCAGCTCTGGAAATGATGTTTTGAGAATATTAATCATTGCGCCTCTAGCGTCGTCTCCCTCAAGGTTTTCCGGAATTCCAAGGAATCTCAAATTGTTCCTTCTAGATCTATTTTCATGATCTTACACTTTGGCCATGAGATCCTTTATTATTCCATCTTGTTCTTTTTCGTTTTTTTGGAGCTTCACAATATCTGTTTCGAGATTCTCGGTGCGAGTTTCCATCATGACCATTCTGTCCGATATCTCAGAGCAAATATTTCCCACTTTTTTCACTGCGCCTTGTAATTTTTCAATAGCCATACGATTTCTTTTGCTATCTTTCTTCACATCCGCATGAAAATTTCTAATTGAACTTAGCACATCGCTCAGTGAGGGCTCAGTTGTTTTTTGTTGTGATACTTCTCCTGGTGAGTTAATCATTGGGCTTTTTCGGATAGCGTTTGGTCTACTTTTGGCATAGTCCGTGTTGTTACCGGGGTCTGTGGTTTCTTCGTTCATCATATCTTTTCCTTTTTTATGTTTCCTCCTTTTTTTACCCCCGTTCCTTTTCTTCCTGATGTTAGTTTCGTTGAGTGGTCTTGAATCGTTGGATCCAGAAATCTCCAAAGGTACCGAGTCAATTTTTGCACCGGAGCTTGATTCACTTGAGTCGCTTAGTTCACTCGGGTCACTTGAGATAGACATCCCTGTTTCGTAGAGTTCTGATTCGGAGTCTTCGTCTGAAGGAGAGTGATTAATTGATTGCCGTTCGTTCCCAGCTGGGTATGTTTGCGTGTTGGGAGAACAATATAGAATCTCAGCTGTTTGATTCATCTCTTTTTGAGCAGTTTGTTCTCTCTGATTAGAAACCATTGCATCAACCTCTGAGGTTGCTTTTATCTCATTTCCCCTCCTATTGGGGATAGATTTTAATGTTCCTTCACCTAACCCTATAGTGTGATTCCCCTCAGGGTTAGTTTCAGCTGGGAGCATGCTTTGTTCATCCTTGCCCTTTTCATTCAGTTCTCTGAAGTTCTCGATTTGCAGATCGTTCTGTGCTTTTTCCTTTGATAATGCGACGCTCGGAGATTCCTTTAATCGGGGGCTGAATATATTAGATATTCTTGGCTGAGATGTTGCTGGTAGCCCAGTGTTTTTTGCAGCGGCTTTTAGGTTTTTTATGGTCTGTAACCTCTGCGCTTTTTTGACCATTAACTCCAGTTTGCCATTTCCCTCTGTTTCCTATACTTCCTCTGTTTCTCCCCCTTTCTCTTTCTCTCTCTCTCGTTCTGCCAGCTTCTTTCACCTTCTCTTTCTCTTTCTCTTTGCGTTTGGCCTTTTCTCTTTCTTTTTCCAGCTTTCCAGTATTTTTATCTTTAGCTTTCCCTTTCTCTTGGGATTCATTTCTTGCTATGTCTTTTTCCTTTGCCCTGGTTCCTCTAGTTTCAGGGCCCTTATGTATGCTTGTTTTGTGTGAGGCGGATACCTCTTCAGCTGTTACTTCCATTTCCATCTCGATGCTCACAAGGTGCTGATTTCCTAGATTTGTCCCATTTTATAAGTGTGCCAGGTCTTCTTGGATCGGTGTGTGTGTGTCTCCTTGTACGAGGGCGCCCTCTTCATCCCCCATTTCTTTGTTGCGGGTCATACTATTTAGTGCTGCTTTTTGTATTTTTGGGCTTTTTTGACCTTTTTGGATTTTTTGCACAGCAAGCCCTTCTTCCCAGTTTTCTCCATTCTCTCTGCCCTCCCCAATGTCTCTTTCCATAACTGTCTACTGAGATGGTGTTGTAATCAGACAAAAGAAACGTTCTCTCAGGAAGACTTCACTGCACTTCTGTCCTCTTTTGTATTTGATTTTTTCCAGACAGAGATTTAGGATGCTCCGTGAGAGATCAGTGACGGAAGAGCCAAGTTTACTGAGCCAAGACAGTGGTATTTTTGTTGCCACCGATATCGATGAGATCACGGTATCAATTAGGAGAGACGAGGTAGACACAGTTCCAAACCCCGCGCCGCTTTTAAAGTTTCCCTTTCCTTTGGCTGGATTGGTTTTGCTTTTGAGCAGCATTCGGCCCCCACCGGCTCTTTCCTGCTCTCTCCCTCTTAGAGCAGCTTCTGCGTTCCCCCTGACAACAAGAGATACGGGACACCGTGCGCGCGTGAGATTTATATACGCCTGCTCTCGTGTTAGCAGATGAAGCTTCAGCGTCAGGGAGGAAGGAGGAGAGAGCTGTGTGCTACGAGAGCGGCAATCAACCGAGGCACAGATTTGTTTTGCCTCAGCAATTTATCCAAAGTATACCTGCTAGAGACCTGGGGATGATGGAGGTGTGTCGGATTGATTGAGGCGGGAGCACATACCGGGAGACTTGAAAAATGTTTGAGAAAGGCAAAAGAGAAAGGGAGAGAAATCCTTAGCAAGTTACGACCTTGGGAGCACAAAGCAGTGATGCGATAGCGGGGACTGCGTTTATCGTTTAGCTGTTGTAGCAATACATAAAGTCAATGTCAAGAGGCCATTTCGCTATCGCCATCCTTACCCGACGTGATGTTGCCATTATGTGAAGTAAGGATGCGGCGATCCCTTTCAGGCGGGGGATTTCTTGTGCTTCTTGTATTCGATACTACTGCTGTAAAGTGCAGGTCAATGTGAATCAGGCAATTCGGATCAGGCGGATGCCGGAACCCATACAGGAATCCATGCAGAAAACAATAATTAATGAAAACAAGGAGATGTAGAAAAGTCTTCTCTTAGATGGAAACTGCCCAGCACCGCAGAGCCCTGCTGCTGCAGCCGCTCACACTGACGCCATCTTCCTTCCGGCAGAGAATAGCTTATAATTAAATAACATTGATGTTTGGGAAAAAGATTTACAGGCACTCAATATTTGTGTTCATATTGCGATGAATTAAATAATGCTGTATCTTTGGCCCATGGGGGAAAACTTTATTTGATTGGATGCTTCAAGCAAGGCTGTGATTATGGCTGTCTGCCTCCAGGTTATTGCAGATTCCTAACAGGAGGCCAGTGGAGCTCAGAATCTTATGTCCACCATCTTTGGTGTTCAGGTCATGCCCTCCACAAATTCTATTATTGCAGGCACACTCACAGGCGCAGACAGCCAGGTAGAATTAGAGTAAATTTGGAAAAAGCAAAAGAATCCATCAAAGAGAATTTAAAAAACAACTCAAATTGGTATCAAATTACTATATGGGCTTTTAATGTTACACAAAATCATGTTTAGGATTACACAGTTACTGAATTCCAAAACTGAAAACCGATGTGAGAAATTGGGTTGTTGGTTGAGGAGGGTAAAACCCTACTCAAGCAAATGCCACTATCTCTGTCAAGGTGATCTACAAAAAGTCACTAAATTGTCCTGTGCTTAACCATCTGGTTAATTGGCACAAAAGCAGTCAAGTGAATTAGGAGGCAATGTGCAAAGTATTTACACATCACACAAACAGTAATAAAGTGAAATCACAGATAAGAAAAAACCCATACCAATTCAGAAAAATAGAGTAAAACGTAATACATTCTTTCACATCAAAATGACAAAAATCTAATCAGTAGAACCAGAGGTATGCAATTTTAACTATTTCAGCTAAATATAGTGCATAAAAGCACAAATCATTACTCGCGGCTGTGTGGTCATGCCAGACTGGGAGAAAGTCACAAGTTCAGGCCAACTGTGATGGTGCACAGACAGTATACAGGGACCAGGCTAGTTCTGCTGAAAAAGTTACCTTCTGGCGCCTAGTGCGAAGAGTTCTACTGGTGGTGGAAGAGGCAGTGCGGAGCAGGGAGAGCGTGGTGGATTGTCATCTATGTAACGCGAAAAGCAGCCCAGGCGTTGCAAACAGTCGTTGCTGTAGGGCAAAAATCCTGTCGGGCACTGCAGATTATTATTGCTGGAGATTTGCGTTGGCAGTCACTGTGGGCTGTTGATGCTGTAGCTAAAAGTGCAGATCTCATGTTACCAGTGATCGCTCGCCATCGCTGTAGCTTGGAGTCAGGTTCACTGGAGCTTCGCATTGGCGAGCGGCGTAGGCAGCAAGATCTTGACGCAAACAGGCTTTTGTGTGGTTGCAAAGAGCTCAAAACTTGGTTATTTCTCCTTTTCTTCAAGCACAAGTTCAACTGATGCCACTCCAAGGGTCCAGGGCCTTAGGGAAACCTCTTGCAGATAGGAACCCACTCTTGTTGAGGCCAGAACGGCTCAGGCAGGTCCAGTTGCAAGTCCAAGTCTGTGTGGTGGCACAATAAGCTACTATGAATTCCTTTGTGTGTGTGTGAGCTGAGCCAGTGCCTTTGAAGAGCAAGTCAGACAAGTCAGCAAGAGGCCGCTCTGCCCTATATCAAGTCTGAGATAGCCTATCCTGCCAACACCCAGATCTCCTTTGTGATACTGTCTAGGAGGAATACACAAAGGCCAACTACCCCCAGTGATGTGACCCAGGAAACAGGCTGCAGGCACCAAATGCTTACAACGAGAAAATGCCAACTTCTTAAAGCGGTATTTTTAGAGTTGTGACTTAAAATCCACCTTTACCATTAAAGAGGGATTTCAATTACAATTTCTCAGGTACCAAAAATGATGTTCCTACCTGCTCCCAATCAAAAGTTATCACTTATTAAATGTAATAAGGTAACCCATTGTTATCCTATTGGACAGGTAAGCCCCTTAGTAAGAAAACATATTTAGGAGTTCTTCACTACCAGGAGATGTCAAACTTAAAAGTACGGGACTAACGTATTAAATACACTGCACCCTCCCCAGTGGGTTGTTTATGACCTACCAAGGGGGGACTCACATGTATTCAATATCTCTTGAACGATGAGGGAAAGACCTGTGCGCACAGTGAGTTATTTTATAGTTCTAACCGTTTTATGGCTCGATGGTGCCTAAAAGGGCTGTCTCCTTGCACTTTACAGGTGATTTGGAATTAACATAAAGATTTAAGAGGATTGGACTTCAATTGAGAGACTGACTGAGGATATCTTATCGTTAATAAGAGGTGAGAAGATTGTCTCAGCAGGGGGTGGTAAACTAAGGCAGAAGACTAAGGCATCTTATAGAATATTCATAATATCCCAGATAGAGGCACTTCGTTTTTTTATAAAGAAAACTATGATTACGTATGGTGGAACATCAGAATTAGCCTCTATTTAGGTGAGTCAACTAAGGAAGTGAACTAGGTGCAATGAAATCTCATTCAAGTAATATGGGTATATTAAAATGTAGTTTCGTTTGCATATAATTGTTACAGTGAAACATTGAACAGATGGGGTAACAATGAAGAAGTAAGGGATGAAGCCCATAATATAAATTTATCATATTAAAGACTCAAGATGAGATCATAGAAGGCATATGACTAAACATGATAATATGTTTTGTATGGGAAATAGGAAGTCATTTCCTATCAAACCTTATGGAAAGCTTTGTATTCACAGAGAGTGGTACAGTTGGATTTAAGAGCGGGAATAGAAATCAGGAACAGAAGGATACACTGAGAGAGATATTATACATATATCTTTATTCATTCAAGGACAAATTAATTTTTGAAGGTACAAAGTTTGAATAGTAAATGATAGGGCTATTCAGGATCATGAAGAAGTCCTAATAGTGTTTGATGAAATTGTGCTCAGAAACTTGCTTTAATGTAGATTATGATTTGTTTTTTCCCCACCTTTTTGTTGGTTTGTTAAAGACAAATGATGAAGTAGATTGTTATATAGGCAGGTATATGAATGTAAAAATCAGTTATTAGTGTGCTATATAGGCAGGCTTCTGCTTCACTAAACACTTGTATTTACCGTTTTTGGAGTAGACTTAGTAAATTAGAAATGTATTGAGCATTTGTCGAAACAAAGCATTGGTGTACAGAATTTCTTATTATGTTTTCTTTCTTTACAGCCCTGATGATGTCCCATGAGGGACGAAACGCGTACGCTGTGGAGTGTACGTTTAATACATTTTGTGAATGTCTTCTTGAAGAATTATTTTCGAATGAAAAGATGAAAAAGTAGAAATCTACGTAATCAATAAAAAGACTGGATACAGTATAAAAAATGAAGCTTTCAATGGAACTGGATTTTTTATGGACTTCAATATCTAATTGTTAATATTGTTGCTACATTGGCGCTCCTTCTATATGGTACTTTATAGGGAGTCACATGTATTATAAATGGAGGTGTAGGCCTGGGAAAAGTTTTATTTTGCCAGGTGAAAATGGCAGTTTAGAACTGCACACACAAGCTGCAATGGCAGGCCTGGGGCATATTTTAAAAGGCTACTTAGTAGAGTGGCTCAATCAGTGATGCAGGCTCGCTAATAGCATTTAATAGCATTTAATTTACAGACCCTGGGTACCTGTAGTACCACTTTACTAGGAACTTGCCAGTAAAATAAATTAGCCAATTTCACTGTGTTTAAAGGAGAGAACACAAACATTTTAGCACTTGGTAGCAGTGGTAAAGTTTGCAGAGTCCTAGGACCAACAAAACCGAATTTTCAAAAAGGTTTGGGGGAAGATCACCCTAAAGCTAACAGGTCTAACAATGACGATCTGAGTTAACAAGGGGTATCAAGGGTACAGTTCCATTTGTGTACAATTACATATATGTGATTGATGAAAGCTTTCATGAAAAGACTAGCTCTCAAGCACCACGATTTAGTTGACATGCTACATAGCACATTTGCCCAAACCAAATCATTCCTTTTTCTAAGCATGACATCTAACACTTGGTGATGTGACAAGATGATTCAACACAGGGTGAAGTATTGAACAGGAAAATTATGGGTACATCCTGCTCATAAGCAGGCACTTACCGGCACTGTATCCCACTCAGACAAATGCGTAAAAAGTGGATTCAGGACTATATGTGGCAATCTAGAAGGCTTACCATTGCCTCTTCTTGCACCCACCACTCCCCCTTTCCCAGGTTGTTTGATCCGTTGTTGACCCGCAGGGCCTAGGGAGGGCTGAGTGACTATCTGGTTGCTGCAGCAGAACGTGGGTGTCAGGTGGATGGAGACCTAGCTCCTGAGGATTCGGTGGTTAGCTGGTTGAGCTCTAGGATCTGGAGGCATGGCTGGAAGAAGAGGAAAGGTAGTGTCCGCACATGCCAGGGTGGACTTTGGGCTTTGGAGCCCGAGGATAGGAACAGGAATGTGGGGCAGAAGTATTTGAGGAAGTTAATTAGCCAAGAATGGCCGGAGGGCAACACAGGTATCATCACAGAAAAAGATCAAGACAAAGCCAAGTAAACACAGCTTAAGATTACAAACTTCCTTTAACCCTGTTCACCAGTGGGGTAAAATTGATACTTGTATAGCGCACTACTCACCCGCAAGGGTCTCAAGGCGCTTGTACGAATACCGCTGTGGAACCCATCCTGGCTTTCCCTGTGAGGTGTCCACTCCTGGGCACCCCCAAGGTGGAGGCCAGGCATCCTTAGCGTTGTGGGGGCCGTTGTGGAGATTAAGCAAGCTATTGCCCAGAGTTGCAGAGTGGGACTCCATGATTAGAATAGGCACCGAGGCGAGAATTATCAGGTCCGTGGAATTTTTGAGCCCAAGACCCGCCGAGGCGGGGAATTGAACCCTGGTCCGGGCCAGACCTCTGCATCAGGGTCTGCCGCTCTAACCATTGAGGTAAGAAAGGAGAGTTTAATGATGCTAGGTTGAAACCAGCAAATCCTAAATTGACTGCCCTGTGTCTTCAGTGCCTGTTGTAGAAGGCAGTAAGAGTAATTTACTGGTTGTTAACCCAAACAACATCCCCACATACAAGGCCCATCAGCACAATGAGGGCAAATTATGGGATACAGTGCTTCCAGACATTGTTCATAGGTAGGCGTGTGCTAACATCGATACATCAGAATAAGCACCTCAGCCTCACCCTCATGTTCTAATGCTAACACTGCAACCTACATCCCAAACCACAAGCAATATTATGTGGAGCCCATCATGAAATTCCCGCCAGTTTAGGCCTCTTCCACCCCCCTCCCGTCTAACCCCCCTCACCGGTGTGCTCTACATACTTTAATCTAGAATGTCCAGTCATCCGCAACATGTTAGGATGTGCCAATATCTCAATATGTGTGGGCTGCTCCTCAATTTCCTCCGTGTCCTAGCCCATCTCCACTCTTCAGTACCCACCCAAATCCTAGCTATAATCAGTGTGCCTCAGCCTACTCTTGAGGAGTCAATATTCGATTCTGGCTCCAGCAGTGTCAACAGTGCCACCAGAGCTTCCCATGCTTGAACAGTTTCCATCGCCTTTTTATTATTCGCTCTTCTTGCCTGCTGGAGCCTGACCATACCCTCACTAGCCGCCCAGCTCATCAATTCCATTTTCCAGCACTCTATACTTGGGTCACGTGTGGATTTCCATTTTCTCATTAGTTGCCGTTTGGCCAACAGTAACCCCAGGTCCCTGTGTGAGGGTACCAGTGTAGTAAGCATGCTCCCATACTTCGGTTCTATATGTCTGCCCGTTGCCCCACAGAGGACCCCAACCACCTCCTCCCAGTATGTGCCGAGCTGCGGGCAACCCTACATCATATGTGGGAAGTCCGCGGCAGTCAAGGGACATCTCGGGCAACTCGCGGTGTCCACTTTAAAGTATTTATTTATCTGTCCTGGGGTTAGGTACGCCCTATGTATGATACAGAAATGGATAAGTTGGAATCTAGCATTCCGCGTACCCTTCCACGCTCTTTCCACCAATTTAGACCAAGTTGATTCAGGTATGTCTTTGCCCAGATCTACCTCCCATTTTTCTCACAACCGAGTCAGTGGCTGAAGCCCCTACCCCACCATTCACCGATACAGGCACGTTACTGCCTTTTATCGTCCCTGCGGCCATTACTACATATTGGCATGTCGGGGATGTCTGCGGTTCTAGCAGCCCTTGCCCCCAGTGTTCCTGAATCTCAGCCACCAGGGCGGCATGCAGCAAGAAATCCCCCCTGGGCAATCCGTATCTATCCTGCAGTGCCTGGTAAGGCAAGAGAGCACCCCCTCGTACAAATCTCCAATCATCTGTAACCCCAGGTCTTCCCACTGCTAATGTCAACCAGTCCCCTCCATGTCAAAGGGAGGTACACATTCCAAGAGGTATCTCTGACACATACGGGTGAGTCCCGCATACCCTGCGTCTGCTTCTATTCCAGCATGCCCTTAGCACTTTCTTTTCAGAAGACAACAAGTCAACCCGCAGCCTCTGGCCCAGAACCACAAAGGACAACACATGCAGTGGTAACCAACGATCCTCTGGACCATCCGGTCCCCTGAACTCTCGAGCAACCGCCTGCATAAGCTACTGTAGCTGGGCGGCCAGGTAGTACAGTTCAAAGCCTGGGGCTACCCATCCCCCACCGCTCTAGGTCTCATCATCGTGGTCAAGGCCACCCACCTCCTACCGCTCCCCAATAAAAATGCTCCTACCATAGTTCTGAGCGTCTTAAACACCCAGCACGGAATCCAGATTGGTAGGGTCCGGAAGTAGTATAGGAGTCGAGGTAGCACCACCATCTTCAGAAGTGCCACCCTCTCCGCCACTGAGAGTGGCAGAGTGCTCCAAAATGACATGTTCCCCCTGACCCCTCGCACTGCCCTATCCACATTGCCCTCCAGTAGAACTGCTTGTTCGTGATAAATATTAATTCCAGATATGGCAGGCAGCAGGGCTCACATCTTATTCCAGTTAAGTTGTCGGGGATTCCTATTGCTAGACCCGCGGGGAACAGGCTAGTCTTCTCTCAATTCACGCACAGCCCTGATGCCGTACCAAATGCCCGCAGCAGCACCGTCGCCCCCACCAACTCTGTTCCAGGGCCCGCCAGGAACATCAGCAGGTCATCTGCATATAGTGATATATAATGCATGTCACCGCGCACCTCCAGCCCAGTATAGTGCCTCCCCGACCCAGCTCATAGCTTCAGGGGTTCAATCGCCAGTGCAAGCAACAGCGGAGAAAGTGGGCAACCCTGCGGTGTTCCTCGACTCACTGTGCAGGAAGCTGACACCGTCCCCCCCGTCTGCACCCAAGCAGTCACCGAAGTATACAGTATTTCAGTCCACCTCACAAATTCCTCCCCCAGTCCCATCCTGCTTATAGTCTGAAAGAGAAATGGCCATTCCAGACTGTCAAACGCCTTCTCTACGTCCACTGAGAGAATCACAGCCGACGGTGCCAAGTCCTGGCAGGACTCTAGGATTCGCAGTAGCCGTCTCACATTAAGAGCCGTATTACGCTTAGGTATAAAACTGGATTGATCTCGGTGTATCAGCTGCGACATACATGGGAGTAGGCGCGATGCCAATATCCTGCTTAATATTTTGTAGTCAGTCGTCAACATTGACAACGGACGATAGGCTTTCATATCCGTAGCTTCCCTACCAGGTTTCAGGAGAGGGATAATAATAGCCTCCCTTGTGGTCTCGGGCAACCTCCCTACTTTGTACACCTCCCGATAGAGCAATTGCAACCTTGGAGCCAAGCAATCTACATATTTGGAGTAAAATTCTATAGGGAGGCCGTCCACCCCAGGCGTTTTGTTGTGAGCCATATGTTTAATCTAACTCTTAATCTCCCCAAATCATAATCTCACTGCCCAGCAGATCCCCCTGCTCCTTGCTCAGACTCGGTAGAGCCACCTCCTCCAGTTATCCCGTATATCATCAGGGCCCTGAGACAGTTGGCTACTGTAGAGCCCAGTGTAGTACTCCAGGAACAGGCCGTTTATCCCCGATTGCGTGTGCATCATCTCTCCGGACGGGGCTGCCAGGCCAAGGGATTGCGGGCCCCAAGGGGACTGATCAGCAAACCACGCCAGAAGCGAGCTTGATTTGTCCCCCTCAGCTTGCATTCGTGCCCTGTAATTCTTATAGTCAAAAGAGCGCAGTCTCTCCACCTGAACCACTACTGCTTCTCTAGCCTCTGAGACTTCGGTCTGCACCCCTGGATTCCCTGGCCCGGCCCTCTCCGCGACCCGCAACCTGCCTTCCGCCATCTCCAGGTCAGTCAAAATCGTTTTCCGTACTCCTACCACTTTACTAATACAGAACCCCCTAGTCACAACTTTAAATGCATCCCATTCGAGCGCCAATGAAGTCGCAGTCCCCTCAAACTCCTCGAAGTATTTTACAATACTTGTCCTCAGTTCCTCCCCAAAGACCAGATCTTCCAAAGCTTCCGGCCTGAGCCGCCAGGTCGGTATGACCTCCCTCTCCCGACTCCATCTTATGCACACCAGCAACGGATTATGGTCCGACAAAGTTCTCGCCAGGTATTCGCTACCTATCACCTTAGAGTGAACCGCAGGGTCGCATAATATTGCATCTAATCGCACATGCAAATCGTGTAGACATGAGTAATAAGAACAATCCCTCTCTTCCGGATGATGGGCATGCCACGTGTCAATTAGCCCCCAGTTGGTTTGCCGAGTGCCTCTCGCCTTGGAAATCCTACGCACCGAAGTCCCAACTAGCGGGGGATGAGATCGATTTCACTCCACATCTGTTATCGAGTTAAAGTCTCCCCCCAACATTGTCGCAGTGGTTAGATATGGCGCTAGGGTCCCCGACAATCTATCAAAGAAGGAAAGTTGGTCTACGTTAGTGGCATATACACTACATAAAACTACATCTATGCCATTAAGCCGTCCCATCAACGCTACAAATCTCCCCTCTGTGTCTACCAAGTGCTGTGTTGGCTGAAAAGGGACCCCCGCTCTAACCCATATCAAGGCACCCCTGGCAAAGGCAGAGTAGGTCGTGTAGAACAATTGCCCCCTCCACCTCTTCTTCAGTGCCGCCCCCTCAGTTAGGTTCAGATGTTTTTCCTGAAGCTATATGCGCCCCTCGCCGTACCAGGTAAGCATGCACCTTGTGTCACCTCTGCATTGTATGGAGTCCCTGCACATTCCAGGAAATACATTTCAAATCATGCAGTGTACCCATTAGTCAAACCTTTCCTCCTTCGCACCCACCCCATGTCTAAGAGCACACCAACGTCATCAACTTCCCAAACCCCCCTCCACAGCCCACACCAACCCCCCCCCCCCCCAGAACAGGTGCTACAACATTAGGACCCATCCAAACTATTATTCAAACACACCCACTAAGCTCCTAAGGAGCTAACCCACTCAAACTTACGGGAGGTAAGCCCCAGACTTCAGAGAATCAGACACCCAATCGACCAGCATCTCGCGCTCAACCCCCATGTCACTGAACACACCCCTGCCGGGGTCGTGTATTTACGAGGTCTTTTCCCCCTATTATCTACAGCCCTTCCCTACTCCATATCTCTGGATAATCGGTTACCGCCCAACCAAGTCCACGGTAAGCCCCCCTCCCCTGCCCCCCACCCCCTATCCAATCCAGGGTCAGCCAATGTCTACGTCACCCATCAATGATCTCGTCCGCTGTGCCCACAGTCACATGGGGAAGCTTCTGGCCTCCGATCTCCGATAGTTCATCGTCTTCTCCTAGGGACCCTCCTTCCGACTCCGTCCCTTCCGGGTGCCGTCTTCTCCCATCCAGCGAGATTGCTGTGACTGCCTGCAAAGCGGCTGTGCGCTCCTTCTCTGTTTGCGTTGTTGTCGGCCTCTGGGTCGCCGGTTGGCAACGTTGGTTGCGCCGCACTCTCCGTGGTTGTGGACTCATCTCATCCACGGTGACACCACTCCCCGCTTCTCCAATCCCTGTTTTATACATCCCCAACCAGTCCCAGGCCTCCTCAGGGCTTTCATGAAATGAAGACTTGTCATCCACCGTTATGTTGAGCCGCGCCGGAAACATCAGAGAGTATTGAATACCCTCGTCCCGCAGTGTCCTCTTAACTGCCACAAACGAGACCCTGCGGCGTTGGACCTCAAACGTGTAATCCGGTAACAGTGTGACCTTGCTGTTGTCCACTGTGTATGGACCCACCCGCCTGGCCTGGTTCAGCAGAAGATCCCTGTCCTTGTAATGAAGTAGCCTGGCCACCACTGGCCTTGGCGGTCTCCCGGGGGCCAACGGCTTAGCAGGCACCCTGTGAGCCCTCTCCAAAGTGAAAAAGGATGTCAGTCCTGCCGGCGTGACGGCTGTCTTCAGCCAATTTTCCAGATATTCTACCATGTCGGGACCTTCCACTCCTTCCGGCAGTCCCACCACTCAGATGTTGTTTCTTCGATTCCTCCCTTCCGCTTCTTTTGCTCGCTTCTCCAGGTTCCGCAGCCTATGTTGAAAATCCGCCATCTGTGCTGTCATTGACTTCTGGGCCGGTTCCAGGCCCGCTATGGTCCCTTCCGTCTGTTTCACCCTATCAGTCAGCTTGATGTGGTCTGCCCGAAGCAGTCCCAGCCCCTGCGCCACATGACCGATGTCCTTTTGCAAGGCCTCCCTAGTGTCCTTCATGGCTTGCAGTATTTGGTCAACCTGCTGCTGGAGCATCCCCTCCTGGCGTTGTTGCATCCCTCCCGTGCTTCTGTGACCGCTGTGTCATCTTCCTGGTCCAGTGGTGCTCCCACCTATTTCCCCCTTGGCTTCCCCATGGCCTCACAGGACTCAGGGATCTCCTATTAGTCAAGTGTACACTATAGGGCACCTCCTCTCCGCCGCTGCGCACTGCGAGTATGCGACTCAGACAGCACTGCAGTCCCTACTCCAGCATCCCCCGCCCTCTCTCAGGCTCGTCTACTCCAACAGGGCAGTCCGACAATCGCAGTCCGGCCGCTCCACAGTGTTCTCAGTACTCTCCAGAAGGCCACTCTCCCGTGGGCTCTGTCAGGGTCATCCTCCGGGCCCAGACTGGTCCTTGCTCTATACAGGCTCTCCCCTGCTGGTGGGCCGTGCTCCATCCGGATGCAAAGGAGTCTCCATATATGCATCGGGGCCCGCTCCAGACTTTCAGTATCTACCTGCTGCTCTCTTCTTGGCAGCCCAGAGCGCTCCAACACACAGTGCCCCCCTTCGCGCAGTGCCCAGTGCGGCCTCTCAGCAGCTTCAGTTGGTCCCTCCTTTAGATTCACCAGCTCCTCCACCCTGCAATGGCAGTAACGCAGCCGTTCCCTGTCAAGGTCTCCCGGCAGCCTTCTAAGTCGCCGCCACTTCCGCTCCTGACGTCGTGACAAGATTCTCCTAGTGCCTCAGAGTAGCTGCCCCCACGAAGCACTGCACTCACTCACGTCCCATCCAAAGCCTCCATGAAGGGGGGAATCTGCCTTTGTAGTTGCTCAGCCGCTCTCCAGGCCAGTATCCAACAGTTAAGATGCCCCACTCTACAGGACCGGTCATGAGCAGGCTGCCCACCTATGCCCAGTGCACCAGCTTGCTGGTGAGATCCCCAGCGCTGGTCCTCCTATGGGCTCCTCACCCCCCAGCTTAGCTCAACCACTGCTTCCTGCTGCACCCAGTTGTCCATGCAGCTCCAGGGCGCCAAGCCGCTGCCAGCCTCATTGCTCCCCAGCAATCACCACCAGTACCTCCACTCACTTGTCCCAGTCTTCTCCACACTTACGGGGTCTTGCAGCCTCTGGCCTCCGGTTCCCTTGCAGTTCCGCCTGATGCCCCCATGCTTCATCTACTGCTGCCCCTCTGCATCCAGCCGTCTCCTGATTGCACCTATTGGGGCTTTGCGGGGGGTGGCTGACTGGAGGGAGGCTTGCCCCCCCGGGGAGGTTTGGGGCCCCGGGAGGAAGGGGAGGGGAGGGAATGGGAAGGGGACAGGAAGGCGATTTTGGGCTGGTTGGGCGGCATTGGGCTGGTTTGGGCTACTTTTGGGCTGGGGTTAAATAAATACGGCCATTTTGGGTCACTGTGCACCATTTTAGGGACAGTGACCCAGCAGCCGAGTTAGGCAGGGAAGTTGTTGTCCAGTTAGGGTGCTTGTTGCAGTGCTTCCATTGTAGTTAGCAGTGGGGATTTAGATTCGGTAGCGGAGCGGTTAAATTTTGGCGGCGGCGAGAGGTGGTAGCAGTGTGACTTGGGACGCGACAGGTGGGAGGGTACGGAGTGTCGAAGCAGACGGCCGAAGCGGTGGTTACCTGGTGCGGCATGGTGGCTGACGCGCTGGCGGATCCCCGAGTGCGAGAGGCTCTGCGCCTCTTGGGAGAAGCCGGCCGAATGGATCTTCTGCGTGGGGGATTGCGGGTAAGGCCACCGCGGCGCGCTGCTGACGGCGCCGCGGCGGCGGTTCTGGCTTGTGAGCCACCAAGGTCGAGGGTGAGGAGGGAGGAGGGGGCGGGGAGCGGAGGCGGAGCAGCGCACGGTGGCGGCCAGCGAGTGGTTGGGGCGCCGCGGAAGAAGAAAGGTACCGCGAGGGGGCGTGGGGGGGTTGCGAAGGTGCCGCTTCAGTTGTGGGGGGGCGGGGGCGGCGGGGGTGGTGGGATCGGGGGAGAAAGGCTCTGGGGGAGGGAAGGAGGTGAACAGTGGTGTAAAGGGCAGAGGGGGGCAAGGAGGATCGAGGAGGAGTGCCAGGTTGGGGGGGGCGACAGGGGGGACAGGGGAACAGGGACACGTGATGCAAGTTGGGGGGGTGCCCGGTGGGGGAGGGGGTTCAGAGGGGCTGCCAGAAAATCAAGTGGAGGAGGGGATGGGGGAGGTGGGGGGAGGGGGGGGGAGCCAGGATGCAGAGGTGGGAGCCGGGGGCAGGGGGAAGGGGGGGTGTCGCCATTGCTTATTGAGGACTCGTAGGGGGAAGGGGAGGAGGAGGGGGTAGGGGGGCGGGGGGATGGGGGAGAGAGTGACCTGGATTGGGGGTCATCGTCAGGAGGGGAGGGGGGCGAGGTGGGGCCAAGTAGGCCGGGGTTGCCATGGGGCGGGGGGGTAGAGGCAGGCCAGAGGGGGGGTGGGGAAAGAGGGGGACGGGGGTGGGGCGAGGGGCTGCCCCGGGGGAGGGGTGCGGTGGGGGGGAGGGGGTGCGGTGTGTGGAGCCAGGAAGGTAGAGGGGTAGCGGGGGGGATCATGGGGATGTGGGGCGTGTGGGGGTAGCGGGGGTGCAGGGGGGGATGAGGGGGATCGGGGTGGGGACGACCGGCGTGGTGGGGTGGGCATTCGGTGGCGTGGGGGAGAGGGGCACCTAGGGGTTGGGGAGGCGAAGGGGGTGAGTTTCCCTCAGCATGCTGAACTTCCCCGCTTTTTTCTTGGCAGGAGCAGTTGGCAGGGGGCTCGGGTGAGCAGCATGCGGCTCCAACCCGCCGAGAGGATGGGCCGGCTCAGCTTTGTACGGGCGGCCGCGCTCCACCGAGGGACCAGGCACGTGCGGACAGCGGATGGCGCGATTATAGGTCTCCGTTGCCCCCCTCCCGAT
Source organism: Lissotriton helveticus (assembly GCF_964261635.1). NCBI lineage: Eukaryota > Metazoa > Chordata > Amphibia > Caudata > Salamandridae > Lissotriton > Lissotriton helveticus. Next base: position 772,961,885 of record NC_136070.1, on the reverse strand, counting down.
GGGTCGAGGCGGCCGCCGGGGGACAGGGATGGAGCACGAATGTGACTGGATACACGGACTATCATGCTGAGAGTGGGAGGAGAGAGAGTGTGGACCTGGGGGCATTGATGAGGGCTTGCAGGGACAAGGCAGGATTGAGCAGGAGCACGGGCAGTGGTCTGCGGAGGCAATGGAGGGATGGAGAGGGAGACATGGAGTCCGAGGAGGAGGGAGAGATCAGGGAGGGGGAGGGGGAGACGAGTAATGTTGTTGGCAGTATTTTGCAGGAACGCCCCCGGCAGACGGTGCCGCGAGTGACGGCCCCCCAGTGGAACTGGTTAGGCGGCGGGATCCGGTGCGGACGCCAGCCTTGACGCCAGGTAAGGATGGGGCACGGTTGGGGAGTGGCTTGGGCGAGCCTCATGGAGGCCGGGTGTCTGGTGGAGGCCAGGTATCGGTGGGCACGGATGCAGAGGGAGGGGAGGCAGTGCGATTGGTGAAGGGCAGGTATGTGATGGATGCGGGGGTAGGTACGGAGACGACGGAGGCAGAGGGCACAACGGCGTCGGGTAGCGCTGCGAGCGGAGATGCGGGGAAGGCAGGGGGGCCGGCGGCGGCTGGCGTTGGGACAAAGGAGAGTTGTGAGGTACCAATCAAGAAGATGCCCTATATGGGGGTGGCGAAGCCGCTGGGGGCACACTTGTCATTGGCGATGAAGGAGAAAATTTGGAAAGGGGAATACGTGGAGATCTTGAAGTTACTTCACAGGGAATTGATGGCCAAGGAGGGTTCAAAGGAGGAGGAGCAGGAGTTGGCTAGGCGCCCCAAGGTCCCGGTGACCATTGAAAATTGGTCAGCTGCCTTCCTGATCTACGCTAGTGTATACTGCGAAAAGTATCCGGACTGGTCGGTTGCGTTGTTCAAATATATGGACGTGGTGCGGCGGGCTCAAGTGACGTACGGAGGTTACGCTTGGTCGCATTACGACGAGGAGTTCCGGGCGCGCATGGCGTCGGATCCGGAGGCACAGTGGGGCGAGTTGGATGCGGATTTGTATCAGCAGACGATGAGTGGGGCGAAATTTGGCCGCACCATCTATACAGCCAGTGGGCTTCCGCTGGCATCGACCCCCTTTACAGCCCGCCCCACCCGTGGGGGGGTGGGGTCGGGAGACGCCGGAAGTACCAACAGCGTCGGGGCCTGTTGGGACTTCAATAGGGGGTCCCGTCTCAGGCAGACGTGCCGTTTTTTGCACGAATGTTCCAAGTGCGGGAGGAGACACACAGTGGTGCACTGCTGGGGGCTCGGAGGAGGGCCCGCTCAGGGGCAACTGCCGGTGGCTCCCGGTGGGGGGAGAGGAGGCGGCAGGGGAGGGGGCAGTGCCTTGGGAAAAGGCTCGTACACCGGTTAGGTTGGACAGGCTCGAACCTCTACTGGCGGCGTATCCGCGGGCGGACGATGGGTCGGTGTTGCGCCGGGGCTTCAGGGAGGGTTTCCGTTTGGGGTACGAGGGTCCGCAGATCGCTCGGTGGGCTGAGAATCTGAAGTCCGTGAACGCACACAGGGGCATCGTCCGGGAGAAGCTCTTTAAGGAGGTGAAGGAAGGGCGGATGGTGGGGCCTTTTCAGGAGCCGCCCCTGCCGGACTTGATCATTTCGCCGATTGGAGTGGTTCCAAAGAAGGAGCCGGGTCAGTTCCGGCTGATCCAGCATCTGTCTTGGCCAGAGGGCACGCCGGTGAACGATTACATATCGGCAGAGTTGGCGTCGGTGTCGTACTCGTCTGTGGACGTGGCGAGGAGGTTGGTGACGACGGCGGGGCAGGGTGCGCTCATGGCAAAATGTGATGTGAAGTCTGCGTTCAGGTTGTTGCCGGTGCATCCGGCAGATCATCAGTTGTTGGGGATCCAGTTTGACGGACTCATTTTCGTGGATAGGGCACTTCCTATGGGGTGCTCGGTGTCATGTGCATTGTTTGAGAGGTTCAGCTCCTTCTTGCAGTGGGCTATTTCCTGGCGCACAGGCTCTGAGGCGGTGACGCACTACCTGGATGACTTCTTCCTGGTGGGTCGACCCGGTTCGACGGACTGTCAGCGGCAGCTGGACGGTTTTACGGACCTAATGGGTTACCTAGGGGTTCCCTTGGCGCCGGAGAAGACTCAGGGTCCGAGCACGGTGCTGTCCTTCCTCGGGATAGAGCTCGATTCAGCGGCCATGGAAGCACGCCTACCGGAGGATAAGCGGGTGGTGATGATGGACTTGGTGAGGGGTATGTTGGCCAGGCCGAAAGTGAAAGTGTGGGAGGTACAGGTGTTGCTTGGGCATTTGAACTTTGCGTGCCGCGTGGTGCGGGCGGGGAAGACATTCTGCCGTTGTTTGGGGCTGGCATTGTCCGGGCTGACGTTGCCTCATCATCATGTGCGCTTGTCGGCGGGTTCGAGAGAGGACGTGAGCATGTAGATGGCTTTTCTGGGGCGTTTTAATGGAGTGCCCATGGCGCCACCGGAGGACTGGCAGTGGGACGTCACGATGTCATCGGACGCGGCGGGAGTCGGCGGCTTCGGTCTGTACTGGGCAGGAAGGTGGTGTGCGGAGCAGTGGCCGGCTCAATGGCAGGCGGGGGGAGGAGCATTGCTTTCCTGGAGCTTTTCCCGTTGGTGGTGGCGGTGACGGTGTGGGAGCAGGAGCTGGGACACAAGCGAGTCTTGTTCAGGGTGGACAACATGTCGGTGGTGCAGGTGGTGAATCGGCAGTCCGCTAGGGAGCCATAGGTGCTGAAGCTGATGCGTGTTTTTGTCCTGAAGTGTCTGGAACATGACATTCTGTTTCAAGCTCAGCATGTGCCGGGGGTGGACAATGACATTGCGGATGCTTTGTCTCGTTCACAGTGGCAGAGGTTCCATGGGCTAGCCACGGAGGCAGCCGCAGTCAAGACGCCGGTGCCGGAGGAGCTTTGGTTGGTGGGAGAGCGCGGGTCGTTCAGTTGGTGAGGTCGTCTGTGGCGGCATCCACGTGGAAGGCGTATGACCAAGCTTGGCTGGAGTTTCTACGTTTCGGAGCGGTAAGGCAGCGTGGCAAATGGCATCGGGAGGAGCAGGTAGTGCGGTTCATGCTCAGTTTGATGGACAAAGGGCTGGCGAGGGTGACGATCGCGGGGAAGTTGGCAGGAGTGGCGCTCTTGGGGAAGCTCTGGTGGGGTTATGCGCCTTCGGCAGGAGAGTTGGGGGGGCGTCTCTTGGAGGGTTGGGTGCGGGAGAAGGGGGCACGGGCGCGGCAGCGACGTCCGATTACCGCGGTGATGCTAGAGGGCTTAATGCGCCTTTTACCGGGAGTGTGCAGAGATCAGGCGGAGACGGTTTTGTTTTCCACGCTTATGTCGTGGATGTTTTTTGGAGCGTTCCAGGTGTCGGAGCTGGTGGGGTTGCAAGAACGGCCGGGAGTGAAGTGGGGGGAAGTAGAGTTGTGAGGCCGGGAGGTGGCGGTGCGTCTGCGACGGTCAAAGACAGATCAGCGTGGTGAGGGTACATGGGTGATGCTGGGTCCCGGGACGGAGGCGGTTTGCCCGGCGGAGTGGGGGAGGCGACTGGCGAGGGGGCAGGCACAGGACGGGGCAGAGGTTTTTTGCCGGGGAGAGGCCGGTCGGGTGACGGCAGCTCAGCTACTGTGGGTCCTGCGGCACGCCCTGCGGTCTATGGGTGAGGACCCGAAGGAATTCGGAACGCATTCCTTCCGCATTGGAGCGGCAACGGAGGCGGCACGAAGGGGTTGGGGAAAGGAGGAGATAAAAAGGCTGGGGCGCTGGAAATCGGACTGTTATAAGACGTACGTCAGGATGCGGGGGAATGGAGTGGAGTGAGGGCATTTTTGGCCCATTACTTATATATGTATCTTTGCAGGCGCGGTGGCGGGGCCTACATCGGCAACGATGAGCATTTACGTGGTGGGCCATTCCTTTGTAAAGAGAGCGGAGAGGGCCGAATGGAAAAATCACAGGAGCCTCAATGTGGAGTTGGATGACCAGTTGTTTAGGTGTCATTGGTTGGGAAAAGGGGGCATGCGTTGGCACAAGTTGGTGCCGGTTTTAAATAATGTTGTGCGGGGGGGGGTCTGTCCGGATGTGGTAGTCATTCACCTGGGGGAGAATGATTTGGTGCAGTGTAAAGGTCTGGCACTGGTAAAACAAATTAAGAGGGGTTTGCTGGAAATTAGGAGACAGTGGGAGGGGTGTCACGTCATTTGGTCGGAATTCATCCCCAGACGATGCTGGAGGGGGGCAGAGAGGCCTGCGGCTATTGACAGGACACGGAGGAAGATTAATAGGGAAATACGGGTTTTCTGTGAGAAGGAAGGTTTGGGTAGGATGGAACACCCGGAGCTGAGGTATGGGGCAGTGTATTTCTTCAGTGAGGATGGGGTGCATTTATCACGTTATGGGATGGAGCTATACATTGTGCAGCTGAAGGAGGCAGTGGATTGGGTTGTAGGGGTGCGCAGGTATCCGAAGGTGCAGGGGCCCTAGGGGGGGGTCGGAAGCCGTATAGGTCTTCCGAATGGTGCTTTTTCCTAGTTAAGGGGGGGGTAGGTTAGGAGGAAGGAGTTTCGTGGACAGAGGGGGGGGGAGTGTACAGATGGCAAGAGTTAAACAGTTGAGGCAGGTGTTTGGAGAGTTGGTACTTATGTTTATGTTTGTTTGCGGGGGCAATGTTTTAGGGGTGGGGGTGGGGGGTTTGGTCAGGTATGTGCATATTTAGTTAGGCCTAGTTTTGTACGGCAAAGGCCAAGGATGTGGTATGGTTAAGATGCACCTGTTTCCCAATAAAGCGGCCTTTATCACACCTTAACTTGTCTCCGGTCAGTCTTTCCCCTCCCCGTCTCCCGATGGGCCCCAACCCCCGCATGTAGGTCTCCTCCTTTGCCGGCTCCGACCGCCGGCACCGCCATAGGCCCCACCCCTAGCTCTGAGCAGTCCTCGTGGTGCCCATTGTCCCCTCCACCTTCCGTGCCCAGCAATACAGCCAATCCACCAGGGTGATCACAGCGTCTTCCGCGCTGCACGCTGACCTCCGGGTGATCCAGGTGACTCCTAGTTGCGCCGGCGTATCCCCTCCAGTCACCACACCATCACCAGTTCCACCCTCGGGGAAAGAAAGGTGGGAGGGCGCCCATCGCAACGCGCACTCCGCACTTGGCCGCTCTGCAGCTCTCCCCGCTCCCACAGATCTCCAGCAGATGTCCCAGTCGTGCAGAGGTGGTGGAATCCTCAAGTCCTGCTCGCGGCTTCAGCGCAACGCCGCCTTAAGTGCTTTGCCGACCGCTCCCACTGCCATTTTGCCTCCTTGCAGCCTCCTGTGTCGTTGGCGCCCCAGGCACTCTGCGGTCCAACGTCTCCAGCCTTCCTTGGCAATGTCCGACCTGGGTTTCCAGGGGGGGTGCCTTTCCTCGCCTGCCACCCCTGCCCGTCCTCAGAGGCCTCTCTGCTCCCGCTACCAGTTGGAACTCGGAGCCCTCACACCACCATCTTGAGGACTGCTTTCCCAGCTCGTTCTTTTTCCATGGCAGACCCCTCGTCTACACTGTTTCCAGGCTCACTTTCCTGGATGCCGGTGCCCCAGGCCCTTTTCTCCGTCGGCCCGGGGTCCTCAGATAGTGCCTCTGAACAGGATGATTAACGGGGTCCGCGCGGAGCACTTCGCTCACGCGTCTGCTCCCATCAGCCTCATGGCCACGCCCCCTCAAGGCAGTAAGAGTCATAATCCCCTTTTCAAAAAAGAGTTGAGGAATAGTTACGTTCTCCTCTTCCCTTAGATCCTACTTTAAGACCCTAAATAACCCTGCTATGGCACAGAAGGGGAGTGAGGCAGGTCAGGAGTTGCTTTTGATATAACAAGGCCAAGTAGTGCATTACAACAGCCAAGTGTCATGTTAGAAAAAACAGCATATTCTTGTTACTATTATCTATGTCAGGTACAGCATGCAAGCTAGTCAATACAGAATTCCCCCCCCCCCCCCCCCCCTCCTTGATAGTTGCTCAGATCTCTCAGGTTGCACTAGATGTAGAGCTAAGAAACATAAATAAGGTTTTAGAGAGCATTGGAGATGGGGCTATGGAGGGTGCTTCTGAAGAAGAGACCGTTGTTGATGTTGATGCGACTAATGAGTCAATTCAGCTACCCAGTAGGGGTTCGAACTCATGACAGCAAGATTTCCTTGGAAGGGGTAGAGGAGATGTTGGTAAAGATCATGAAGGAAGTCAGAGATAGCTTTTGTATTTCAGAGACAAATCAGAACAGAGTACAGGTGATGTGACCCCTACTCGAGAAGAGGATAGAGGAACTTGGGAAAAGATCAGTAGAAATAGAGGCAGAACTGTGGCAAACTAAAGGAGCTGTAGAAGGGGAACTTATTAACCATAGCATAGTTAAAACAGCATGGTAAAGTAATAATGGAAAACCTGGGGAGGTTAGAAAACCACTTCAGATTGAGCAACTAATGCCTATTTACAGTACCAGCAGGTCTTGAGGACAATGACAGAAGCAATTTGTTATCTAACTTCTACAGGAGACTGTTACTAAAGACTCTCTGGCAATAAACGTGAATAGTGAAATTCAAAGGGCACGTAGAAATCCTTTCAAATGAAATCCAAACAGAAGAGGCTGATAAGGATTCTCACTTGTTTCCAAACATAAATAGTTATAAAACACATTTTGGAGAAGGCACTTAAGAGTAGCTCTTTTGTGGTTAGTGGGGTAATTATTGTTATTCGCTAAGACACAAGTAGAGCAACTGAGGAGAGAAAATGGGAGGTGGTAAACAACATTTGGGGCCTGCCGCCAATATGAGCCAAAGTTCATTTGAAATTTCCTGTCTACCTTTTAGTTATGTGGCAGACTAGAATGTACAATTTAGGAGCACAGAGAAGGCATATACTTACAATTCAAAGCACAAAATGGCAGACTGTGAGGCTGAAGAGGGGGAACAGGTAACACTCTTCGTTATATTCTATATAACACTAGTCCCTATTTCGTAATGTATTAGATTTAAAAATAAGCCCAATTTGTTTAAGTTAGGTAATAATTAGTATTGGTGCCAGGGGTGCACACAGGCATGGTGTGAAAAGTTGGCCTGGTATATGATGTTCACTATTCTAGTGAGCACCAAAAGGCTAAAACTTCAGAGAGCATGTGAAGCAAGCTGTTTTACCATATGTAACCCCTTGAATACCAAGTGAAAGGACACCACACAGGTCATATATAAAATATATATGTATTTATTACTAACAAAACCCCTCGGAACTCTTTATGAGGTCAGAGGCACAAGCACATAACAAGATACTTAATTATCATACAATAAGTTGCACAATATACAGTAGGGCCCTAGGGGCATGTAAAACCATATACTAAAATAGTGGTATAAGAACCATGTCACAGACAAGGAATAGGCCTAGGGCCTGGGGAATCGCTGGGGCTACGCTGTACTATCAAGAGTTAGGAAGCAGGAGGCCCACGGGAAGTGTTTGCAGTGTCTACACATACGTGTGAGTTACCATAGGGATACAATGGGAACGAAAGAATTGGAAACTAGTTCTTTTAGGACACTTCCGGATGGACTAGGAGAAAGCTACTGCAAACTAGGACAATAGGATAGTCAATACCCACAGGAGCACCAAAGTACTCGCGTTACCTCACCCACAGGAGCCGGGTGCATAGGTGTCAAAGTGTGTCGGGTTTCGTCGCTGAATCCTATGGAGATCTGTGAAAAGATGCTGCAGGCGACCAGGAGAGGAGTGTCCGGTTGGATCCAAGGGCGGATCGAGGATGAAGATTACCTGAAAGCAGAGGGGACATAGTCTGTGTCACTAGCCAGTGACCAGGAAGGAACCAGGAAGGAACCAGGTGATGTCGCAAAGCAATCAGGTGATGTTGTGAAGCTTGACTCTGCAGCCACGTGGACCAGGAGGTGTCGACGATGACCAGGAGCTGGATATGGACTGTCCCACGAAGGATTTCGCTGTTGGCGGCATCGGCTTTCGGATTGGAGTCAACAGGCCTTGGCAAATGCAACCCACGCAGGAATTTAATATTCATTTTGGGTTAGACCGGCAAGGTCTATGGGGCTTCTCCTTTGCAGGAAAGCAGGGGCCCACCTGGAGCAACCAGGCAGGCAGTTCAGATTTGAAGGTTTGTCAACACAGAGGCCACTAGCCAATGGGCAAGTAACCAGACAGACGCGTCGAGCACAAAAACACTGGCAGGCCCCACACGGCACTCGTGGAGTGTGGAAGGCTGTGCGTCGGTGCAGAAGGTGCTCGGGGCTGGGGCTTCTCAATCCCCAATGCACAACTTCGAGGGTGCCTCAGAAGCTGCACAAGTAGCAAAGAGCAGGCTTTTCAAGATGGCCTGTCCCACTTCTCTCGTAGCCTCCATGGGTCTCAGCTTTGCTGTGGCTGTGGATCGGGGTCAAAGAAGTCTGGAAGTCTGGCTCTTGTCGGACTCTGTGCTCGGGGTCCGGCGGGAGCGTCGACAAAGTAAACCGCAGATTGCTGGATGGTGCCTGTGGGTACAGGGTGGTCACTACTTGACCACAAGGGAGATTCTTCAGTCTTCTAGTTGCAATAGAATGTCGAAGGTCCAGAGTTTCATTTCAAGTTTCAGTTCAGGATAAATCTAAAGTCTCTTGACTCAGGTCCTACCTATATACCAATCTGAGTGGCTGGATTACCTGCTAGGTCCCTCCTATGGGTGGGACCAGGGAATGGGGTGGCTACACCCCTTTCCCTTTGTCCAGTTTTGCACCAGAGCTGGGGCTGGAGTGCCCCAGCAACTGGTTTGAACCGGGCTATGCATGGGACACCTTGTGTGCCCCAGGCAGTGTCTCATTTCATTCAGCCCTCCCTGCCCCAATACACTATGGCCTGTCTGGGGTGGTGCTAGTACCTCCCAAGACAGGAAACCTATTGGCCAAGTCTCCCTCGCTGGAAGGACTCCCAGCAGCAGGAGGTCAGACTTGTGTCTGTGGCAGCATTTTGTGATGCTGAGGCTCTGGTTAACTTTAACCGGGATTAACAGGAACAACACGTCTTCTCCCTCTAGAAGGGTGAAATGCGACCCCCGTCGCCAGAACTGGCGAGGGGGTAGTATTCCAAAGCGTATGACACCTTACACAACATGGTTTGATGAAGCCAAACCAGAGTTAGCATTTAACCGCGAGGATTATAATGCACTTAAGAGTATATGGTATGGCTATATCATAGAACAGCTATAAGGACATGGTTCAGAAAGCTGCAGACAGGCTCAGCACATGCTAGAGCACCATCTCACATAAAACCAAGCACTCTGCCTCCAGGATTGTTAAGGCCTGCCGTAGGAGTGTCTTATAGGTGCATATGTGTCTATATATAATGTTAGATATAGGAATACTATATCTAAAGCAAGGGGTGATTACACCACCTTGCCCCAGTTGAGTGATCAGCCAGTTGTGTCAATTTGGATGGCCATCCAGGGGTGGCATAATTCATGCTGCAGCCCCTGGTAGGCCTTGGATGCACCTATGCCCTGGGTACCTATGGTACTCTATACAGGGGCTCATAAGGTTACCCAACATCCAATTAGGTATGTACCTAAAGTACATGGAGTCCATTTTACAGTGAGAGCAGATAGTCTAGGCCCCTGATTAGCAGGATCCCAGGCCAACTAAGTCGAAAACCAGCTGAACACTAGGCAAAAAATATGGGGTAATCATAGTCAGGTATCCACCTTCCTACACATGGTATAAGTGCCAAGAAGCTGAGGGAGTGTGCCTCATAAGGGGTTGGGGAGAGCACATGGGGATACCATTGGTGGAGGGAGAAATATATTAAACATTTTATCTTATAACACCAGCTGTAGTAGTCAGAATGGTCGCCTTCTTGAGTAATGACTTTGTCCGACTGTGCTGGAATGTTAATGCTAAGGAGTAAGTTAAAACTGCAGAAGGTGATTGAGCATATTAAGGAGGTAAAGACAGATGTTATAATGTTACAGGAGACACGTCATGTCATGTGATGTGATTTAGTATCCATATTTAAGAGGGAGAAATGGATCATATTGGTGTATCAAAAGGGGTCACAATATTGGTTAGACAGTCTAGCAGGTTCGTAATTGTTAAGTTAGGATATCTTATGGAGATTTATATATTGTGGCCCTAATCAGGATGAGACAGGCCCTGTTACAGCCTTAGTTTCCCATCTTCTTCACCATAAATGATTTTATATTATAGGAGGCAATTTTAATATCCAGTTGGATGTTAAATTAGGTAGATCGACCAATATGTCAGTAGCTAGTACCCCTAGGGTACGTGAGGAGGTTCTGAACATGATGCTGAATTTAGCAGCAAAAGACATCAAGAAGGAAACTATGGGTGAGAAGTGATGATAAACTTTCTATGCTAGGAAAAAGGGCATTTTTCTCACTTAGACTTTTTTCGCGTACATGTCTCGTTGAATAGAAATAAAACCATTGTAACTCATAGTGCCATTCATATTTGAGACCATGCCTCAGTTAGGCTTTTTATCAGCACTTTTGCTCAGTAGACAAGCTTAAGGTGAACTCTGGACCATAAGGACAAGTTACTTACCTACAGTAACGATATATCTGTAAGAGACAGATGTTAGTTATCAATTCATTACCTTAGAATAACCCCCAAGCGTCAGACTGGAGCTGGAGACTTTTTTCTTAGGAGTACCCCTGGGCGTCAGTGGGTGGCATCGGTCGACTCCGCGTCCGTCGTCAGCATTGTGGTCGCTGGGATGAGGTTCCTACCTAGATGCCACCCCTGCGTGTTGACTTCAGTTCTGACACGACTTTCCACGCTAGAAGCGCAGAGCCATGAAAGACACTGGCCACCGGTGCACCACAACTAGGGCCCTGTAAGGGAGACCCTATCCCTAGAAATCAGTTCGCAGAGGGAGGAGGATGGGTTGGGTGGTAAGGAATCTATAACTAACTTATGCCACTTAGAGATACATCATTACCGAAGATAAGTAACTTGTTCATCTGAAAGAGACAGTTAGTTATAGATTCCTTACCTTAGAATAGATACCCCAGCAATACCAACCCCGGAGGAGGGACTGCGAACTAAGTTCACACCAGAAAGTCCTTGAGCACAGAACAGACAAAATGGCCGTTCCTCCAGACCTGACTGTCCAAGCAGTAATGTCTGTTAAATGTGTGCATAGATGCCATGTGGCCACCTGGCAGATGTCAAGAAGGGGGACTCCACGTGCCAAAGCAGTGGTTGCTGCTCTAGCCCTAGTGGAAAGAGCACGCAGCCCCACTGGAAGTTCCTTTCTTGCTAAAGCAAAGCAGATTTTAACCCATCTGGAGATAGTATGCTTCTGACCAGCCCAACCTTTCTTGGCACCTACATTACCAACGAAGAGTTGATCATCCACCCGGAAATCGTTTGTGTGGTCAAGGTAGAATGACAACGCACATTTTGGGTCCAGAAAGTGGAGCCTCTCCTCCTTGGAAGGGTGCAGAGGTAGAAAAAAGATGGGCAAAGTGATCGTTTGTCCTATGTGAAATGGTTTAACCACTATAGGAAGGAACAATGGTCTCTTCCTAAGCACCGAGAAGAAAGGGGGCTTGGAAGATAGAGCCTGATAGAGCTCACTCACACTGCAAGCAGAGATGATAACAACAAGAAAGGCAGTTTTCAGCGTGAGGAACCTGAAAGGACAGTTGTGAAGAGGCTCGAAAGGAGCGCACATAAGGGAAGTTAAAACAAGATTCAAGTCCCACTGAGACAATATGAAAGGAGATGGAGGAAAGAGATGAATAATGCCCTTAACGAATCTATTTACAATAGGGGACTTGAATAAAGAAGTCTGATCTGGTAGCCGAAGGAAAGCAGAAATAGCTGCAAGATAGCCTTTAAGAGTGCACAGAGCAGAGCACTGCTGGGCCAAAGAAAGGTTGAACAAAAGAACGTCAGAAAGAGGGGCAGAAAGGGGATCCACAGCCTTTGCTGTGCACCATGCCACAAACTTGTTCCATTGACATAATGTAAATCCAATTGACACACACCGTTTACAGGTATATATAGCTGTTTACACAATACTATGTTCATTAATTAATGTGTTCTTAGGTTTGTGCACTTCACACATAAGTTTTTATACTCTAAATCTTGGACTCCACAAGTAATTATTATAGTTGTTCATGCAGCATGTTCATCCAGTAGTCAATACGTGTTTCGTCGAGTACATCAACTTCATCAGGCCTACAATTGTAAAGAGAAACAGCGATATTGGTATTCCTAGGATGGAATTATATAGTACATTACAAGGCAACAACCATTAACGCCATAAATCTTCATGGGTTTCTCCTTAAAGCATGCAGTCATAATACATGATAGTATTCATATACATATAGGCAACATCCAGAAGGCCAGAGTGCTGGCCCCGCCCAAAGGCGGTAGGTGTTTTAAATAGAACAGTGCAACAGCACAAGCGCGTTCTCTTTTCACTCAAACATCACGCCACAGAAGAAGGGATTTGACACCCGAAACGCGTCTGGCGTTATACTTGGAGTTGTACGTTCCTGTTTTGGTTGCAGTCAGCAGGCAGCCATTAAAAGAAATATGTGAACAAAATGTGTTCCTCCTGTGGCTTTCTTTGAATGGGGAGTCCCGCATCGTGATTATGTATACATATAGGTATATATGTGCAGGTGTGAAAACAGTTAGAATACCTAATATGTGTGTATGTCTCGATATAGACCCATAGCAGGGTGGTTTCATTTGTTCCATAAATTCAGAGAGAAGGATTGTAGTGGGAAGTTGCTGGCAACATGCAGCCAAGATGTTTATAAATTGTAAAGAAAAGGGACATTTAGAATATCACGAGGTCAGGATGTTTTAAAGTAATATATTTGTGTATGTTAATATGGGTAAGGTAATACCTTTAACCCACATGCAAGTAAATAGTAAGTAGGGCAATAAGCCCATTTACTTTAATTTCTCACTGTTATTCTAATAATTAGCACATCCGTGCTGCAGTATGAGACCACTGGTCCATCTAAATATTCATAAATTATAGTTTTTAACAGTATGAAGATGGAAAATATTGTAACTGATCTCAATATGTCAGGAGTACACTCACCCTATTCTGTTCATCCAAGCATATATCAAGATTCAAAATCAGAAAAATCTGAACTACGTAACATCCGAAATTATATGAATCCAAAATAACAGAGACCTGAAATTAAACCCAAATTGCAAATGATCAATATGAGAGTTCTCCATAATATTATATTTGCCCTCTAATTAGCCCATGAAATGAGCCAACATAACCTCGCGACTCACCAGATGTAGTCTGGTCTGTCTCTTATAGGAAGGCGCGTTGTCCTATTATATTAGAAGTCGGATCGGAAATATGTGTCCTTGAAGGGTGCATAATTTAAACACCATTCATTAGTCCGTGTTACGTTTGCGTCCATACATAATAAATGTGTATGGCAGATATCAAGTATTTCTCAAGAAAAGTTGTACGGAGCTTACCTCTTAATCATCCATTCAAGTGTCACAGAGAGTACTCAAAGGATGAGCTGGGAGTGCTATATTTTTAGAATGAACAATTATTTAATGGCATTTGGTCCAACAATCGTAAATAAACACTTCTCAAAACAATATTATTCTTGTGTTCTTGATGTGTTTCTTATACTGCCAACAGCCAACGCGTTTCGTCCTGGAGATAGGATGTCATCAGGGCTGTAAAATGTAAGAACAAAAAGTCACAGAGAGTACTCCATGAACAGGCATCAACTGTCGCAGCTCAATTTGCACACAAGGAGGTGGACACTAGACAGGTTCAGGTCGAAGACCGTCCCCTGTTGCTGCGACAGAAGATCCTCCTGAAGGGGCAGTCTGCTCGGAGGATCGATGGCCATGCACAGGAGCTCAGGGTACCCGACTCTTTGTGCCCAGTTCGGAGCCACAAGAATGACTTGGGCCCGGTCGCGCTTGGCAGGAGTGATACATGCGGAAAGGCGAACAGGAGGTCACAGTTCCACTTGCGACGAAAAGTGTTGCAGAGCAAGCACCACCTTGGAAACTTCAATGCACAAAACTGCTGACATTGCGCGTTCTCTTCTGTGGCCAATAGATCTAATCAAGGCTCTCTCCACCGCTGAAAAAGATCTTGCACCCCCTACGAGTGAAGATGCCACTCGCGATTCACCAGGTACCTGGTCTGCCCTGGCGTTCAAGGATTATACCCTGATGTTCCAGCCATGTCCATAGGTGAAGAGCCTCTTGAAATAGGGTCCCCGACCACACTCCACCTTGTTTGTTGCAGTACCACATGGCAGTGATGTTGTCTGTGAGCACCTTTTTAATAATAATAATAATAATAATCTTTATTTGGATATAAAACAGATATCCTTAAAAGAGTTTTTCAACAATTCACACCATGTACAAAGTATTAGATAAAAACAGAAGGTCAATTGGACAACAATGATAAAATGTAGAACATCCGCATCACGTTCTTCCTGTTTCTATTACATATTAAAAGTTGAGACATAATGTGCAAAATAGTTGAGACACATGGCGTAAAGCCAACAAAATTTTGTTGCGCTAACAGTCAATGATATTATACATATAAAAAACAATCCAGTGCTCTGGAGAGTGCACCTGGATACAATGACCAGTCACATTAAAACATAAAATGCTCCTCTTTTCTTTTTTCTCCTTTTCATCCCCTTTTATTCCCTTTTCTTTCCTTCTTCCCTCTTTCTCTTTTAGGAACTTAGTGGAAAAGTACGTGTTGGTTAAGACGGTAAAATAAGGGGGGAGCGTCAGCTGGGCCTCCTATGCGTAAAATTACAGTATGCTTGCCGTATGTAGATTATTAGTCCTATATTTAAGTCTATGTTTTCAGGGTTCAAAGCTGCAATGATTGCTTGCCTGCAGGTCCGAACGCCAGGCCTGTTCCATTCAACTTTAAGTTTGCGTCTACGTTGGAAGATAAGGGCGGGGCAAAAGCAGACCACATGCACCAATGTTTCAGCTGTCCCTCTGCACATAAGGTCTTCCGTAGTGCGTCGCCAAGGGGGCAGATCTTTTAGGAATCGCCAGTCACCCATTCTAATAGCCATAAGGCTGCGTTTTAAATACAGTGGGTATGTGCAAGACAAGTAGATGGCAGAGGATAATCGCCCATAAGAGTTCATAATTGCCCAAGCATGACTACGTTTGGCAAAAAGGGCTTTGTCGATAATGAGAGAGCTCATTCTCACACATTTTTTAATAGTGGTTTTAAATGCTGTCATGCTAGGGTTGAGGGCCCATAGGTCGCCAGCCGAAATTTCGTGAATAGAATCCTTAAAAAGGCGACCATACACGCCCCCTGGGTTTTTCTGGGTGATTTCTAGCCAGACCAGGGACTCTAGTGTGCCTATGTCCGCCTGTCTCGGTTTATGGCAGAAATTTAAGTGTTAGAGGCCTCGTAATTTAGTAAGCCCAGCTCTAATCGTATCTGGGCAGCAGAGGCAGTTTTGGGCAGATAGAGGACCTTTTTATAGATTTTAGTCACATGTTGATTTAAAACAGTGTTTAATTTGCCCCTGAATATCTCAATGCATTATGATAGGGTGGGCCCAATTTTGGCTCTCAGGACATCCAATAATGGTAATAGAGTTGGACCGGACAGGTTTTTTGAAAGCTTGGTGAAGGTCACCCCTAGGGTCGTAGCTTTTACTGTGATCTCATTACGCTGTTTGGTGAAGTTACCCCTAGAGTCAAAGTGGACACCTAAGTATTTTTACGAACTTCCTGTGACAAGGCTTATATTATTGTATGACCACCCACCACGGACATGACGTTTCCTCCCAAAGGGTACCACTTGGGTTTTCTTTAGGTTAACCTCTAGTTGGTTTGTTGTGGTGTAGCTAAGTAGTTCATCTAGGAGCCTTTGCAACCCGACCCGTGTGAGGCTCAAAAGAACCAAATCATCGGCATATAAGAGATTGCTTAATGCCGTGCCTCCCACCTTCGGGGGATGACTAATTGTTTCATCCAGAATCATCGGCAAATCCGCTATAAACAGGTTAAAGAGAAGGGAGGCCAACACGCATCCCTGTTTCACACCTTTGTTTGTCATGATTTTCCAAGAAAGGTGCGTGCCAGACCCCAACTTCACCTGGACCCAAGTGCCAGAATGAAGTTGAATGTTCGCCTCCAGTAGCTTTTCAGGGATCCCCCATTTTCTTAGCTTTTCCCATAGGGCCGCCCTTGGGACCCGATCGAAAGCGGCTTTAAAGTCGACAAAACAACAAAACACTGCCCTAGATGTTGAAAAACCTTTGTCGATAATAGTGGACAGTGTCAATAAGTTGGTCATAGTCCCGGAGTTGGCGATAAAGCCAGTTTGATTCATTGGTATCAGTTTGTGTTGCTCAGCCCATAACCTCAGCTCGTCCAAGAGGATTCCTGCATAGTGCTTAGCCTCGATGTCTAAGAGAGCAATGAGTCTATAATTGCTAGGAGAGGCGCGGGATCCTGATTTGTAAATTGGGTGGATTATTGCACCCCGCCAGGAGTCCGGAACTGTTGCAGTTCCTAGAGCAAAGTTGAAAAGGTTGTTTAGAGTCCCCGACCAGAGAGCTATGTTTAATTTGAACAGGCTCTGTGGTAAGCCGTTTGGGCCCGGGGCTCCGTCCGATCTTGCTTTTAACACAGCTGTGGTGACCCTTTCTTGTGTGATCTGGATATCATCACTGTAGGAGTCTGGGCACTCTATAGGTGTGCTCCACCTATTGCTGAAAACGGTTTCAATCGCTTTGAGGGGGCAGCTTCCTATAGGTGCTATGCTCTCAGGCGACCTAAAGTGGTCAGTCAGGAAAACTGCCCAGTCCGATTCTTGTATATTTGCCGATCCGAAGCTTGATGGGCACAGATTAGAGTGGTTGATTAAGGCCCAAAATTTTCTTGAATTACGGTTCTTGCTCTCCCATATTATTTTGCACCAGAATTGATTTTCATGTATTTGTTTATCTTTTTGTGTGGCCAGTCTGAATGATTTTGGGGCTGTTTGGTACAGGTTTAGAAGCTCGCTGTTCCCTGGGGATTTTGTGAGTAACCGCAGGGCGTTGTTTCTGGCGTTCTTCAGCACACTTGAGTGTTTTGAAAGTGTAAACTGGCGGGGAGAGGAGGCCTTGTGGACATGCTGTTTAGCTGAAAAGAGGTTTATCAGCTGTAAACAGAGCGTCGTCCATGCCGCAATCGGAGAGGCCTCCCGATCTATTCCACCTGATATGAGAGCCGAACTTGCCTGTAAGATGTTGGGACCTATAGCATCGCTCCATCTTAGGCGCTTTAGATTTTCGGTATATGTTCCCATGCATGTTGATGGGGCAGGTTTGTGGTTCTCTGGCTTTGTGTTGAGGGTGATAACCTGAAGCCGATGGTCACTTTCAGTTCGTGGAAGGATACAAAAACTGACCAGATGATGGAGCAGGGCTGAATTGCAGATGGTGTAGTCCAAATAGGATTGTTTCTGGCCGTTTGTCCAGGTCCAATTTGGAGGAGTGTCACCCACCGACCTTCCATTCATTACCAGGTAACCGGCACTATAGAATTGTAGCACACAGAGTTCTCCCAGACTACAATGGGCTTGATTAGGTGGTTTGGATTGTTCCATTGCCTCAGTCATAATGAATGGAAAATGCCCTTCGTTTTCGGCAGGTTTACCTTGGAATAGGTTGGTATTTAAGTCCCCTGTGACAATACAGTCCGTATTAGGTTGTTCCGCAGCCAGGTCGCTCATGATTTTTGTTAGACGTGCCAGGTGATCCTTTTTTGTGCGCGTACTTGGGTTAATGTACACATTAAGGAGTAAAAGTGAATGTTGTTTTCGCCATGCGTTGATTTTGACCCCCAGAAGCCAATGTTTGTCGAAGTTTAATGGCACGATTGGTCCTTTTAGATTGTTTGATACATATATCGACAGGCCCCCTTTGGAGTGACCATAACAGCAGTCTCTAAGTGCTGGTTTCCATAGCTCAATGAAGCCAATAACGGGGCAGCCTTGTGTGGCCCATGTTTCTTGCAGGGCTATTACAGCATGCCCGCATATGAAGGAGTGTGTTTCTGGATTCCTAATTTTCTGCTGGAGACCGCTGATGTTCCATGAACACATTGCGAAAATAGGATCTGCCTGTAAGTTAGAAACAATTGCCGTTGGCGCTACTTGCGGTCTTGTTTTTGCCAGTGATTTGCAGTTTTGATCCACAAGCTCAACTTTGTGCGGTCAGTCTGTTTTTTTGGTCGACAGAATAGCTGGGAGCCAATCCCAGCCTTGAGTTTTATCAGTGTTAAGGTCCACTGTTGCGAGGATTGTATTCAATTCTATAGTTTCTAACGCATGTTTTAGAATTGAGTACGGTCTGGTTTTGAGCCCAGATCTAAGGTTTTCAACTTTTGATGGAGTTATTGACTGATTTAGTAATGCTGTGGGATAGCCTGGGGTGGAATAGGGGTAGACTCTAATGCCCCAGTCCCAGAAGGTGGCCTTATGGGCCAAAAATACTCCTGCCCAGACGGCCTACTTGAATGACACCAGGATTACCTCGGATGGTTGTGTGCCTTTCGGTGGAAGGAATACGATGGACTCTATATCATCTGATGCCAGACCCTCAAACCCCAAGGTGCCGTTCACTAATTTTATTATGTTCGACCTGTTAAGGGTATCATGCCAACCTTTTGATTTATATTCAGGAGCTAGGAAGATGTTGGTGAGTTGAGAATCACTTTTAATCTCCTTGCCACGTGGGCTTGGGCAAGTCTTGTTGGTTTTGTCAATTGAGGGACCTGCGTCTGGTACCCATTCGGGTTGGGGCGGATATTGGGGGCCCTCCCTCAGGGTCTGACTGTTTTCAAATGAGGTTGCTTTGTGACTGTAGATTGTTTTTGTAAAGTTAGATCTAGTGTTTGGTCTTCCCAGCTGCGATGAGGTTGATGACCAGGCTGGTTGAGGTTTTGCTGACGTGGCTGTAGACCATGATATGTTTGATTCATTAGATTTAAGCCTTGGTTTTTCAATGGCAGGTTGCGACACTGCTGCCGTTGTTCCTGCAGGAAAAATGGTTACATCTTGATTACAACCAGGGGTCTGGTGACTGGCAGTTGGGGGTGGGTCCCCCTTAAGTTAAGTGTCGCTGGGGTTTGCTGGAAGTGGTGATGATTGAGACACACTTAAAACTTTTTTGTTAGTTGCCGTTACAAAGAGGGGAAAAAGTTTCAGGGGGGCAGCTGTCAAATTTGCCCTTATTTTGTTTCTTTGTTTGCGCTGACATTTGCGCTCTCTCTTGCTACAGGGTGGCAGGGGGGCTGGCGGTGATTCAAAGTTAGAAGGTGCAAAAACCACTGGACTGACTGGCAGCCCTGCCACGTTGGGGCCAATGGGAATTGTGCCCCCAATTGGAGGCCCAGCATTTGGGGTCATTACTTCAGTCGACTCCAATACCGTTGGTAGTGATTGTAGTTGGTGGGATTTTAATTGATTGCTGGGCTGACTTATTCGGGGTTCATTTCCCCCGCTCGACTGGGTCCCTTTTGTTGAGATGGACGGGGGGTTTGCTGGGTCAGGGGTCAAGTTTAAGGGTTTTTGCGATTTCTGGCGGGAAGTTGTAGATGGACTGCCTCCCTTCAGCAGCTTGACCTCATTTATTACGTTAGACAGAAAAGTTGGAAGCGAGGAGAGTGAGTCGATGATAGGGGAGCAGCAACAAACCGACTATATAAGCTTTGAGGAGGATTGCGCTCCTATAATTAAATTGTTCAGTTTGTCCAGTTTATTGTCGATCCCTGCTGTAAACAGCGCTAGAGTGTTCAGTAAGTCGACCTGCGTATCTAATTTGTCAGAGTGGTAATTTAAGGCGGTAACTGTCAGTTGGAAAGTTTGGAGAAGTTGAGGCCAGACACTCGTTGTTATGGAATCTTCTTGGTGAGGCTTCGGTTTTGGCATGTGGTTAGGAGAGTTTTGAGAATTTTTAAAAAAGAAAGACAGGTCCACTAGAAGCTGATCATTTGTATCAGATTTTTTGGGTGATTTTGGTGAAGTTGTTATTGCTGCCAGTGGTAAGAATGCACTTTGCTGAAGTTTGAGCGCATCCAAGTGTTCCTTGGGTGTACTTAGAGTTTGAGATGTGGGAGGAGTGCGTAAAACGTTATTGAGAGAGTAAGCATTTTGCGCATGAATTTGTGGAAAAATTAATTGAAGGTGGGGAACCGTGGGGACCTCCTTTGATGCCACGAGGTCTTGTGATATCAGTGTTAATGGAGTCTCTGGTTGCCGTGCTTGACCTGTAATGGAACTTAGAATGTGAATAGGGCTCTTTGGGAGTGCTTGAGTGGAACAAGCTTCATGCTTGTGAGTGGCAGGAGGCAAAGAATGCTGACTCAGTAACAGTTCATAGTTAAATGAGGAATTTTGAGAGGAGCTTGCATCTCCCTTCAACAACCAGTCGTCAAGGTAGGGGAAGACTGGAACCCCTGATCTGCGCAGGTGAGCTGTGATCACCAGCATCACTTTCTTGAACACCCGAGGGGCACTGGTGGGGCCAAAGAGGAGCACAGTAAACTGAAAATTCTCGTGGCCTACTGTGAACCACAGATAGCATCTGTGGGCTGCCAGGACGGGAATATGAAAATAAGCGTCCTGAAAGTCCAACGCCCCAACCATTCTCCAGAGTCGAGGGCAGACAGGACCTGAACCAACATGAGCTTTTTGAACTTCTTCTTCCAGAGGAGGCGGTTGAGGGCCCTGAGGTCTAGAATAGGACGCAGGCCTTTGTCCTTCTTGGGCACCAGAAATTAGCGGGAACAGCAACCACAACCTACTTCTGGTGCAGGTTCCCTCTCGATAGCTCACATGGTCAAGAGATAAGACTTCCTGGCAGAGAAGCGCCAAATGATCCTCTGACATGCGATCAAAAGACGGTGGCATGGAGGGAGGGACAGTCTCGAAGGGGAGGGAGTAGCCCCTTCGGACTATTTGCAAAACCCACTTGTCTGACGTGATGGATTGCTATTGGGGGAGGTGATGGCGAATCCTGCTGCCCACTGCCCGTTGATGCCCCGGAAACATCAGACTAGGAGGATTTGGAGGCTGAGGCAGGTTGGGGAAAGGGTGGACTGGCTTCCCCGCCGGCTCCTAGACCTGCAAGGTTGCTGGGACCCACTTCATGGTCATGCAGAGGCTGGGTAGCTTGCATGAACCGGTGGCTAGACAGGGCCGGACGTGGCTGGGTGCCCCTTACCTAGCCACAAAAGGGGGAAAAAGCAGACTGGAGTGGACGGGAAGGTAAGACCCAGCGAGGTCCAAGGAATTGGCCGTAGCCCGAGAATCTTTGAAGTGATCCACCGCTGAGTCTGCTTTTCCGCCAAAAAGATGACGGCCATCAAAAGGCATATCCAGCAAAGTTGACTTGACCTCCCCCGAAAAGCCAGATGTCCTCAACCAGGTGTAGCACCTAAGGGCTACTGGCATGGCAACCGTTCTGCCTAGAGAGTTGGTGGTATCCAGTCAACATCTAATCGTGAATTTGGCTGTGTCTCTCCCATCTGCCACTGCCTGGGAGAGAACGGCCTGGGCCTCCTCTGGGCACTGAGGCAGCACGTACATGCCTGTATCCCAGATGGTGTGGAAGTATCGGCCCAAGAGGCATGCTGTATTCAAGGACCTCAGTGCCAAGCTGGAGGAAGAGAACATGTGCTTCCCAAGTTGATCCAGCTTCTTGGATTACCTATCTGTGGGAGCAGAAGAGAATAAGAGGCTTGGACCACCAAGCTTTCGGGAGAAGGGTTTTATGTGAGGAAAACTGGGTTGACCGGGGCCGGGCAATGGCAGCAGTCAATCGTCCTTTCCAGAGGAGCCCCTTTGCTACGCTTGGACCAGGTGCCCAGGAGGATGTCAGTGAGAGCTTCAATGAAGGGCAGAAGTATTTCAGAAGAGGTTGCCGTAGGCAGAAACATCTCTGTCAGGAGGTTTGTCCTGACTGACACTGAAGTGAGCTCCAGGCCCAAGACCTCAGCCACCCTTCGCACCACCACAGCATAGTACGCTTCCTCCTTGGTAGCCATTGTAGGGGGAAACGCATGCCAAGGTCTGGAGAAGTGTCCAGACCACTGGCGTCACCCAAGTCCTCTCTCCAGTCCAGCTCTTCTAGCTGGTCTGCTAAAGGGTCCAGCAAACCCTCCCAGTCCACATCACCACCTTCTGGGTGGTAGGGAACACCAGGGATCAACAGGGGAACAAAAGTACCCTCTGGCATCTTATCCAACGTCGACTGACGTCGGTCCGGCTCTGGGTCCATCTCGGGGTTGAGGATGGGGATGGCGTCTGCCAGGGGCACTAATGACACTGGGGGCGTTGCCATCAAGATTGGCGCTGAGTAAGATTGACTGGCATCGATCCGGATCTTGGCCTGGATCCATGGGCCATCTCAAGACCTTCCTCTCTAACAAAACCAGGAACTGGAATGACGCAGAGCTGACCGCCGAGCCTCCAATAGCTTGCGGAACCACTTCTATAAAGACTTTCGATTCATGGCCTGGCAGTCAGAGCACAACTTCGGGTCGTGGTTGTGCTCCAGACACCCAAAGCAGACAAGGTGCGGATCCGTCACAAACATCAGCTTGTAACAAGAGTTGCAAGACTTGAACCTGGTCCGGTGTTGGGACATCCCCGTGCACCAGGAGTCAAAGACTCAAAAAATAAGTCGGCAAAACGTCGAAAAAAGGCTAGTCGAAAAGTGACTAAGGGGTAGCTCTCTCTGGATCTGCACTAGGCAGGCGCGGAAAACAAAAGAACGGACGCCTGCGCCCAGGGGCGGCGTCTATTTAGGGGTACTTCTAAGAAAAATTCTCCGGATCCAGTTTGACGTCTGGGGGTAATTCTAATGTAATTAATTTATAACTAACTGTCTCTTTCAAATGTTACTTATTTAAGATAGTTTAAAGGAGCAGAGTGGGGTTAGAACTAAAGAATAATTTGAATTAAATCTAGGTTCCGCGTCACTTGGAGTGTTGTCGGATGCATATAATGCGTCCTTAAGAGGGGTTATTACATCAATAGTGAGAGGGCATGCCAAATCTCTTGTGTCCATAAATAACGGATCAGAAGATAGAATAAGAAATATTTAGGCAGAGGTCCAGGGTTCTTTCCAAATGGATACCTTACAGAAGTAAGGATCTCAATGAGGCACTACAGAAATATAAAGTTGTGCTGAGGGTGAAAATTAAGAAGAAATGGGAGGTCAGTAGTGTTAAATAGTTTGAGTATAGGGAAAGAAGTAGAGCTTTGCTAGCATGGAAAGCACTGGCATTTTAAGTGATGAACTACATTAAAAGGTTAGAATTCCTGGATACGAATCAGTTAATGTCTGATTCGACCCAAATAAAGAGAAATTTCTACGAGCACTTTAGGTCAATGTATCAAGAAGACCTCTTGGTCACTACAGTTGCAAATGGTTAGAGAATATTAGCATCCCAGCTCTTACGGAGGCTGAGTTAGACAACTTAAATGCACCTATAACAGAAGACAAATTTAGGCAAGCTATGCGTAATATTAGAAAAGGCAAGGCTGCTGTCCCAGATTGCATCCCGGGGGAAATTCATAGAGAGCTTACTGGACACAAATGCAAGAGTTGATTCATTTGCTGAATGGCACGATAAATCTTGCCAAGGAATATTAAAAAACCCTATCTATTTTTACTTTAGACGCAGCCAAAGACTTTAATAGGATAAACTGGGCTTTTTTTGGGTAGCTTTTTACCAAGCTGTGATTAATATAATTTAAAAAAGTACGGCTTAAAATTCTTGAGTTCAGGGGCATGCTTAGGGTATGCAGTCAGGATAACTCTGGGGATTCCATACTATGGGTTGTTGGCTCCAGTGCGGGATTACCCATAGGACCCCAGATTCCTGAAGAAGCACTAGAGGAAGCCACTGCTTATGAGTGGAATAGTTCAGCGGGTACAATTAATTAAAGACCGTGAGCTTCTCTCCTGGAAGAGCTTATATCGAGAGGAAGTATATCGCAGTTTGTGTATCAACAATAAAGAACCTGGAGCTGAAAGCAAAAATTGCCCTAAAAAGACATCTCAGAGATAAAAGAGGCTTTACACAACCAGAAACCAAGAAGGGAAGATGTTGCGTACTTGTAGCAGGCCTACGGAAATATGAAGAGAGGGATGCACTGGAACCTTTTCAGCTTTTGGGATCTAGACCTGACCTGCACCGGGATAGGAAATGTATGACATGTATCTTTAAAATATATGTATAATGTGGTTAAATCTACATCAGTGAGGAGGAATCACTTTTTCACCATCTACTGAATCTATTGGTCCATGAGAAAGCTTGCGAAATTTTCCAACCAGGATGAAAGATAGCGTAAAACGTGGATGACCTTCACAAGTTTGTAAGATGTACATAGAGGTAAACACTTATATCAACATTTTTGGAATAATGTAAGCACAGAATATTTGAGAGGGCCAGACCAATGATTCTTATCGTATTTGCATCTTTTTGCAAATAGATTGATCTCTAAATATTGGGTTGAATTAAGTGCATCACCTGTGAGGGAATGGGTATCCAGAGCTGCATATTATTCAGACTTAGATAAGAAAAGTGATGGGGGACACTTTGGGAATGTTTTGACGCTCGGCAGAGAAATCAAGTCTGATGATTATCATAATTGACTTTAAAACCCTCCACTCTTCAGAAATAAAGCCGCAGCAGGGAAGCCTTGCACTGGGAACTGGATATAGGACAGTTTTGGATAAGGACTAGAGAGTGCAGTACATATACAGCCCTGTAGTTGGAGCAGTTAATGTTCTGGTAAAAGAGGACAAAAGAAAGAAAAAGAGAATGATGCGACGCAGATAGAAGTTAAGTTTAAGAACTTACTTCAGGGGCATCGGAAGAGAGGACCATCAGGCCCCAGAACCCCAGAGGCAGCACAACCCTTCAGTACACTCAGATTGTATTTACTACACCGTCACCACCATATCGACGCAGTATGAATAAGTCTATTGAACCCAAAAAACTGCTACCACTTGAAACTTACAGAAAAATGACATAAGACTACTTTTTGATTTACTCTGATACTGGTTTATCAGACTGTGATTTTTAAATAGACTTGAGAAAGCCCAGAGCCTTCACGTCCTATGGCTAAGAAACTTGTGTCGGCTGAGCCTCAATTCTACCATGTGCAATAAATGGTGTACATTCTTAAATACTATCTGCAGAGGATACAATTATTGATTTTGTTTTTGTTTCTTCAGCACCTATTTATCTTAAAATGATCGATATAAGACTTTCACTGACCTCTTTTAGCGACCACAACCCAGTTTGTTTATCATTATATTGTGCGCAGTCTAACCGAGAGACCTTTTCAGTGGACAGAGGAACCTTTAAGTTGAGCAGTCAGGGGAGAAGGCTTAGGTGATCTGAAGTAGTTCCTGAAAATGCCATCCATTCTATATACTCCAGATGTGAAAAGAGTTAATAACTTGTCTGACTAGTAATTCCAATCCTCTGGAGATCTTGGGGGCCTCCACAACCATTTCCCACACTGTGTCAACTCTTCTTGATGTTAAAGCGTCCTATAACCTATAATGAGGTACGTAGATGGTTTGAAAGCGGTTGTTTCCAGGTGTTAAGGAACCTAAAGTGTACTGTGAAAACCAAGCCAAGGAACCTTGCTTTTATCAAGCTCTGTTATAGGAAGTATAAGCTGGAAATTGTTAAATGTAAGAATATCTTAAGGGATATAGATAGGGACAATTTATTAGAGGCTAACTCCCTGAGAAGTAGAGCTAAATTCTGGAGTATCATTAATCACCCTCTCTTTGCACTAGATAATGTAGCCTGACTTTGTTCACATATTACTGCTGACAGATAGGTTTCCCGTGTCGAAAGAACATACAACAGTCTCACCCCTAATAACAAGTGAAATGTAGCACACTCGGTGGAAGGGACCTCAAACTTGATATTCATATTAGATTAAGTTAAGAAGGGCATATCATGTCTGACTGAGAATAAGGCTCCAGGTCCTGATGAGATCCCACCATACTTTTACATTAGTAATGTAGAGGTGTGGCTCCAGTAATGACTCAAACATTGAATGTTCCAGTTAGGGAGGGATCTCCATCATCATTATCCATCTCTATAATTACCTCTGTGTTTTAAAAGGGCAACAGAGAGTGGCGGACGAGTGAGACGTCTTTTTTGTTTTCTCCATCCCCAACGTGCATTTAGCCTTCAATAGCAGCCGTCTTGCCTGATCAGGGGAATTCCCTGGAGGATCAGGGGATCTGGTATTCTACCCGAGTGCCAATCAATCAATCAATCATATCACTTGTAAAGTTCACTACTTACCCGTGAGGGTCTCAAGGAGCTGGGGGCGGGGGGCGGGGGGTGCTGCTACTGCTCGAAGAGCCAGGTCTTAAGGAATCTTCTGAAGGTCAGCAGGTCTTGGGTCTGCCGTAGGTGGGTGGGGAGGGTATTCCAGGTCTTGGCGGTGAGTTGGGAGAAAGATCTGCTGCTGGCAGTCGTTCTTTGGATGCGGGGGACTGTGGCGAGGGTGAGGCCGGTGGAGCGGAGCTGGCAGGTGGGGGTGTGGAAGCTGAGTCATCTGTTGAGGTATGCTGGTCCGGTGTTGTGGAGTGCTTTGTGTGCATGGGTCAGGAGCTTGAAGGTTATCCTTTTGTTGACGGGGAGCCAGTGCAGGTCTCTCAGGTGGGGTGTGATGCGGCTGCGGTGGGGGATGTCGAGGATCAGACATTCAGAGGCGTTCTGGATGCGTTGCAGCCGTCTCAGGAGTTTGGCCCAAGTTCCTGCGTAGAGGGCGTTACCGTAGTCCAACCTGCTGCTGACGAGAGCCTGTGTGACCGTTCTTCTCGTTTCGGTGGGGATCCACTTGTATATCTTACGGAGCATGCGAAGGGTGTTGAAGCAGGAGGAGGAGACGGCGTTGACTTGCTTAGTCATGGAGAGGGTGGAGTTGAGGATGACCCCTAGGTTGTGTGCGTGGTCGGTGGGTGTTGGAGCTGTTCCCAGTGTGGTCGGCTACCAGGAGTCGTCCCATGCCGAAGGGGTCGATCCGATGATGAAGACCTCCGTCTTGTCTGAGTTCAGCTTCAGTCAGCTGTTCCTCATCCATTCGGCCGCGGCCTTCATTCCTTCGTGGAGATTGGTTTTGGCCGTGTGAGGGAGAGGATCAGCTGGGTATCGTCGGCATAGGAGATGATGTTGAGGTCGTGCTGTCGAGCGATGTGAGCAAGAGGTGCCATGTAGATGCTGAACAGTGAGGGCTGAGCCCTGGGGTACGCCGCAGATGATCTCGGTGGCATTGGAGCGGAAGGGGGAGGTGGATGCTCTGTGTTCTGCTGGAGAGGAAGGATGTGGTCTAGTCCAGGGCCTTCTCTTGGATCCCAGCGTTGTGTCGGCGTGCTCGTAGTGTGCGGTGGCAGACCATGCCGAAGTCGGCTGACAGGTCCAGGAGGATGAGGGCCGCCGTTTCTACATTGTCTAACAGGGTCCTGATGTCATCGGTGGTGGCGATGAGGGCGGTTTCGGTGCTGTGGTTGCTTCGGAACCCGGACTGGGACGGGTCCAGCATGCTGTTCTCCTCGAGGTAGCGAGTTATTTTGTTGACGGTTTTCTCAATGACCTTCGCTGGGAACGGGAGCAGGGAGATGGGCTGGAAGTTCTTGAGGTCCTTGGGGTCCGCCTTGGTTTTCTTGAGTAAGGCGTTGATCTCAGCGTGCTTTCAGCTTTCCAGGAAGGTTGCTGTCTCAAAGGAGATGTTGATTACTTTCCGTAGATGGGGTGCGATGGCTGTGCTGGCTTTGTTGAAGATGTGGTGTGGGCAAGGGTTTAGTGGTGATCCGGAGTGGATGGTGTTCATGATTTTGCTGGTGTCCTCGTCATTGATGTTGGTCCAGGAGAGCAGGCGGTTGGTGCGGGTGGTGGTCGTGGGGACGGAAGTCTCAGTGGTTGTCGGGACAGTCGTGACGTTGAAGCTGTCATGGATGTGGCCGATCTTGCGGTGCAAGAAGGTGGCCAGCGAGTCGCACAGGTCTTGCAAAGGTGGAATGTCGTTGGTGTTGGAGCTGGAGTTGGTGAGTTCCTTCACGATGTTGAAGAGCTCCTTGCTGTTGTGTGCGTTGTTATCTAGGCGGTTTTTGAATGAGGCCGTTGTGGCGAATCTGATGAGGTGATGGTGTTTGCGGATGGAGTTCTTGTGGGCTGCGTAGCTGTCCGGTGTTCGTTCGCGGAGCCAGTTCTTCTCCAGTTTTTGGCATGTTTGTTTGGAGGCCTGGAGGTCTTCGGTGAACCAGGTGGGTTTCTTGCTGGTGTGGCTGTTGGAGGGTTTCTTGAGCAGGGCAAGGGTGTTGGCGCAGTTGTTGATCCACTGTCTGAAGTTGCAGGATGCGGTGTCATGGTCAGTGGGGTCGCTGGGTGGGCTCTGGGGGAGGGTGGTGGTTAGCTGGTCTTCGGTGATTTTGCTTCAGCAGCGACGAGGTATCTGTTGGGTGCGGTGGTGCGTGGTTGGCTTCCTGAAGGTGAAGTGGATGCAGTGATGGTCGGTCCAGTGGAGTTCGGTGGTGTGGTTGAAGGAGACGTGGGGGCTTGTGGAGAAGATGGGGTCAAGCATGTGGCCGGCAGCGTGGGTGGGTGTTGTCAAGAGCTGTCTGAGTCAGTGGTTGGTGAGGTTTTTGATCAGGGTGGTGGAGTTGGTGTCGTTGTTGTTCTCGAGGTGGTAGTTCAGGTCCCCGAGGAGGATGTAGGCGAGGGCGTGTGTACTGATAAGGTCAGCAATGGAGTCGCTGAACTGTGGTCGGGGTCCGGGGGGTCTGTAGACGAGGGTTCCTCTGAGGGTGGTGTTGAGGTCAGTGTGGATCTGGAGGTGCAGGTGTTTGGCGGTGCTGAGGGTGCCGTCGGTGTTGGTCGAGACTCTGAGGGTGTTCTTGTGGACGATGGCGATTCCTCCTCCTACTCAGTTAGTGCAATTCCTGCGGGTGATCTTGTAGCCTCCTGACTATGGCGATGTCGGGTGCTGAGGCGGGGTTCAGCCAGGTCTCTGTCAGGAAGGTGAAGTCTGGGGAGGCTGAGTCGAGAAGGTCCCAGAGTTCAACGGTGTGTTTGCGGGCGGAGCGGGTGTTGAGGAGGATGCAGCTGAGGTAGTTGGGTTCTTTCCTGGGCGGAGGTTTGGCGGGGCGGATGCTGGTGAAGCTGCAGTTCCGGCACGTGAAGGGTCCTTGGGTGCGCTTCGGGGTGGCCCGGTAGCAGGTGTGTTCTTGTCTGGAGTTGAGTGGGTGGAGGGTGCTGGCATCATAGCGGAGTCGGGCGTCGTGGCAGAAAGCGCAAAAGCAAACACAGTGAAAAGCAAACCTAAGGCCTAACACTGGCCACCAGGGATGAGGCGTAGGTGGTAGCCTGCAGGTGGAGGCAGGCCTCGAACTCGGCAGCAGCTGGGCTGGAACATGGGCGCAGTCAGGTGGAGCTACCTGCCTGAAAGCAGGGTCAAGGGTCGCCAACAGATCCCAGCTACCTCCCTACTGCCACGGATGGACCATGGGAGAGACTGCAGTGGCGACCACAATATGGCAGCCACCATTTAACTACAGCGTCTATTCCCACAGTCCTAACTAGATGGAGGAGTGCAATCCCCGACCTAGGAGTGGCTGTGCGCGGAGAGCATCATCGCAGGTGGCACCTCCCCGGGTTCCTCCTGTTTGCACTCCAGCCGATGGCAGCACACAGTGGGGAGCACTGTGAGAGCATGCTGTGAAGCCTGGCGGGGTGGCAGGCAGCCATGGTAGGAGTCGCTGGGGCCTTCCTGCTGCTTTCGTGGGTGTGGAGGACACTGTGGTGTACCCCATCCTTTCTTTCTTGCTCTTGTTTTAAAACAACCGGGAGCCCTGTGGCAGACTGGGGCCTAGTGAGGCCCATTGGCATCAGCTCAAGGGCTGCTTGGGGATGCAGAGGCCCAGCGCGAAGGCGAGCGATGCTGTCCTAGGCCCTGCCGCAGCCTCTGGCAGCTTACCAGAGGATTTCAACCGTGAGGCTTCCTTTGTGTGCCCCTCCCTCTCTGTGACAACCCAGTTTTGCCCTAAGGACCCCCTTGGTACTCCCTGCATTCTGAGTGCCTGCCATGCCCTATAGTCACTGGGCCGACTGCGCCCCACTGGAGTGATCTCTTTGGTGGGCCATTTGACCCATGGAAACTCCTAATTACAAGTCCTGGCCGATCCTGATGCATCCTGAATACAATAGAGACATAGTGTTATATTTGGACGTTCTGCGGGGGTGAGTGTCTCTGCTGTGCTGCTTTCTTTGTACAGTGAGCTCCCTGCATTTTCCCTGTTGGTGTTGGAGCCCAATTACTTTCTACTATTACTGAATACCTGAATGCCTGCACCTTTGGGGGGCTCCCCTATTCCCCTGGCCTTTTGGAACTGAACTCAAGGGGTGATTCCTTGCCTTAAGATTTAAGGGCCTGGTTCTAAACCTCGGAGGACTGAGGTTGAGCTCTAATGGGTCTCTTTGCTCTTCCCAGGTGGAAACAACACCTCTTTTGGTTGACATCAGGGCCCTTTGTTGTCCTGAGTGCAATCCTAACCAAGAGGCAGCCCTTGATCCTAGCTGCACAGGGACCCTTGCCATTTCGACGGCTAAGGCCAAAAAGGAGCGATCCATCAAAGACCTATTGAGAAAATCAACAAGCATAACGGAAGGCAACAAATCAACTATAATGGACGCAGTCTCCTCAGCAGACCTAGAGGATATGAAAGGCCTAGTGACAAAATCCTTCCTGGAGACTCTTTTCTCGGCCCTCCATGAAGATCTGCAAGTCATTAAGACGGAACTCTCCCCAGATCTCCGGGAAGTGCGACGCAACCTAGAAAAAGTGGGTGAAAGGATCTCCACAATGGATGACCACGAAACCTCACGAGACAGGAAACCAAATGGCTTCAGCAAGAGATCGTACGTCTAAAGGAACAACAGGGGAACCGACAAGCCCACACTAAGGAAGGAGAACCGGTCACAGAGAAATAATGTTCGTATCAGGGCAACAAATCAACTATAATGGACGCAGTCTCCTCAGCAGACCTAGAGGATATGAAAGGCCTAGTGACAAAATCCTTCCTGGAGACTCTTTTCTCGGCCCTCCATGAAGATCTGCAAGTCATTAAGACGGAACTCTCCCCAGATCTCCGGGAAGTGCGACGCAACCTAGAAAAAGTGGGTAAAAGGATCTCCACAATGGATGACCACGAAACCTCACGAGACAGGAAACCAAATGGCTTCAGCAAGAGATCGTACGTCTAAAGGAACAACAGGGGAACCGACAAGCCCACACTAAGGAAGGAGAACCGGTCACAGAGAAATAATGTTCGTATCAGGGGGTCCCAATGCAGGCAGAAGGATCTGACCTAAGGTAATACATGACAGCTCTCCTCAACCAGATCCTTGGATTACTTAAAGGCACAGATCAAAAACTGGATCGAGTACATCATGTGGGCGCAGCTAGATTGGACAAAGCCTCTCCCACTGACATCCTCATTTGCTTTCGCGATTTCCAATCAAAAGAAAGTATCCTTTGCAAGGCCTGGCAGCTTCATCTGATTCAATTTAGGATCATTTCTATTCATTAGTGCAGTCCCGACACAGAGTAACACAGCAAGCCGCCTACTACCCATTCAGGGCTGTCCATATTTAGAACAATATCATTCGCAACCTTCGTACTAGGGTTGGCGGTTTTAAGCAGGACTGAATGTTTAATACTATAAAAGAATTAGACAAAGGAGGAAAACAACTACACGCCCACCCCCTTTCTTCCGTGCTTAGGACTTAAAAAAGGAAAACAAGCAGCGATCCAATAGGATAGAACAAGGCACCCCGTTGGACAATATCATAAAAAGTCTCCTCAGTTCTCAGGGGAGGAAGCCTCTGGTATCAAGTGGAGGATTCTAAGATAAGTCAGGCATGTTAATTCCCTAAACTCCCTGGGAAGGATGCAAATGAAAGGGGTCCCACAAATCCAAATAGGAGGAATCCCCAGGACCAACCGCCATAGAGAGTTTTTCCATCCCCAAGAATAATCATAGCTTGTGCAGTCAGGAAGTGTGGTCCGGTGTTTTGTCAGTGCCCCAGGAAGAGAGCATTACTTGGTGGGCTGTATTCAGTACAAGGGCCATCAGTCTCCCTTTAAGCAAGTGTAAGAGGAGCGTCAGTGAATTCAGTAGCCCCAAAAATTGTATGCTGGAAATCGTGGAATGCTGGTGTCAAAGGCCAAATTGATACAATCTAGTACCCAGTCCCATTATCTAGTCAGTCTAAGGCAGTGCCAAAGTAGATGAAGGAGGTTCCCAGTGTTCCCACAGCCTCTCAAGCAATCCCTAGATCGCCCGCTCTCCATTTTTTATTCGCATCAGGGTATAGTACCAGTACGAAGTAATTTTGTAGGCCGTTTCCATGCCTGCCATTCCATGAGCTGCGTGGTGAACCCTATAATGTATATCTTCTCATTCCTTTTTTTTAAGTTTGAAAAGCTTTATTGAATAGATGAATACAATGTAAAACATCAGTACAATGGCAAAGACAAATACAACAAGAAAATATGAGAAAAAATGATTGGAAACAATGCAAATGGAGAAATGAACCCCAGAAAGGGGTACAAAATATACCAATGAGAAATGCTTTTATAACTTTTCAATTTTGGGGGAAAAAGAAAAAAGGAAGAGGGAAGGGGATGAGTAAAAGGGAAAGAGAAGGGACGGAAGTGCAAAAGGGAAAATATCATCACATAGCAAAATCAGGCGAGAACAAGGCAAAAAAAAAGTGATATAAGGTGATCATGGGAATGTCTAGACAAAAACTCTGTTAAAGGGGACCATAATAAATCACGTTTTATCAATAGAGGGATTGACGAAGCACATGCACAATCTAATCTATGATGGTGGCAGAGTAGATTCCACCAAGCATTATAAACAACATTCGTAGTATCCTTCCAATTAGCAGTAATAATTTGAAGAGAAATAGCAATAGAAAGGTCGATGAATTTACGTGTATGATGCGGAACATCCCAGATTGGAGCTAATCCACCCAAGAAAACAATAGCAATATCAAAAGGAACAACAGTGGACAAAACTTTGTTAAGTGTGGACCAAACATTGGACTACAGTAATTTAACTCTAGGGCAGAGAAAAAAACATGTGAAACAAGTCACTAGTAGAACAAGAACAAGACCAGCACTTTTTGGAGTCAATTAATTTGAATTTAT
Organism: Lissotriton helveticus; assembly: GCF_964261635.1. Lineage (NCBI taxonomy): Eukaryota > Metazoa > Chordata > Amphibia > Caudata > Salamandridae > Lissotriton > Lissotriton helveticus. Next base: position 772,928,582 of record NC_136070.1, on the reverse strand, counting down.
ACAGGTCATTGGGGGTGTAGTAGAGTCTGTTATAAAAAAAGTAAAAGGTCTGTGTGGTGCTAGCAGAACGAGAAACAGATTGAATTTTAGACCAAATCGAGTCCCAAGTGAGCAAGGAAAAGGTGTGACCGAGGTCTGACTCCCACATAAGTTCAAGCTTGGTTTTGGGCCTGTCAGTGGGAAAGGGAGATAGTAACTTATAAATAGCCAAAGGGATATGGAAGTTTGGTGGAGAGGTAAGAATAGGGCGAGAAGGGAGGAAGGGACATCCTGCAAAATAATAGAGGATAATGTAGGGAGAAGTGTGTGAAAGTGCGAGAAATATTTAGTGGAAATACCAAAGGAGTCCCGGAGTTCCTAAGAGAGGCAAGATGGCGGCTGCTTAGACGGCCATGAGCGATGAAGCAGCGGGGATGTAGGTAGAGCCCTGTTTGTGGATAGAAACGCAGCCGCAGGATCCTGCACCACCACACACAATCACTTGTGAGGATGAATCAAGGATGAATTAATCGGTACATTGGAATATCGAATATCGATTTCAAGAGGCCAAAAACGGAACAAAGAACGGCGCGGAGTGACCCATGTTTCTGCCCTTACCTGCTGCGGACCCATTGGACGGCTACTGCGGGAGCTGACGCTGGCGGTGGGAGTGCTCACATCCAGAAGCAGAGTTTGCACGGGGAGGAGGAGTCCAGAGCTGCGGAGCTCGCGGAGCTCGAGGTGCGAGCCGGAGCTTGCAGCTGAAACGGCTGAGATGTCTGAATCAGCGGGAGTCGCACGAGGTGCTCAGAGATCACGAAAGTGGACGCGCAGCGGCATGGCCCCCAAAATGAACATCTGCTCCAAGGCTGTTCTGAAAAAGAAAGCTGCGGCAGAGGCGGCAGCTCAAACCGAGGAGGAGGAAAACAGGCTGAAGAAACTGACACCGGTAAGGAAACAGCACCAGCAGTCGGTCAAAGCTAAGCAGACTGGCACCCCAATCGCCGATATCTTTGCTAAATTGGGCAAGGAAAAGGGTCTAAAAATGAAAGATTTGCCAGAGGATGGGGGACAGGAAAAAGTATCAGAAAGTGCTGCTGCGGTAGCCGAGGCCGTAGGGGGGGGCTTGTGGGAGTACCCCCTCCCTCACCGGGGTCAGCTGATCACCCCCTCCAGACCCCCGAAGACACTGCAGAGCAACTTAAGGTCATGGAAAAAACGCTGCAAGGAGTTGAAATAACACAAGAAGTAGCTGTAACATCGAAAAATGCAGAGTCAGGAAATCTTGGGGACTTGGTGACAAAAGGAATAGCGGAATCACCTAAGTTAGAGCTGGAATCAGCAGGAACACAGGAGCTCGTGTCAACGAATAATGCTGCAAGCTCTGACTCGGACAGACTGAGGGAGAAAGAAAAAGTCCCAAGTGAGTGCTTTTTCTCTGTATCAGAAGGAGGGGAGTGGTCGGACGATGATAGCTCTGTACAGGAAGGGAGTAATTTAGACTTTAGAGTGGATGGTGTACATGATTTTGCTGGTGTCTTCGTCATTGATGTTGGTCCAAGAGAACAGGCGGTTGGTGCGGGTGGTGGTCGTGGGGGCGGAAGTCTCAGTGGTTGTCGGGGCAGTCGTGACGTTGAAGCTGTCATGGATGTGGACGATCTTGCGGTGAAAGAAGGTGGCCAGCGAGTCGCACAGGTCTTGCGAAGGTGGAATGTCGTTGGTGTTGGAGCTGGAGTTGGTGAGTTCCTTCACGATGTTGAAGAGCTCCTTGCTGTTGTGTGCGTTGTTATCTAGGCGGTTTTTGAATGAGGCCGTTGTGGCGAATCTGATGAGGTGATGGTGTTTGCGGATGGAGTTCTTGTGGGCTGCGTAGCTGTCCGGTGTTCGTTCGCGGAGCCAGTTCTTCTCCAGTTTTTGGCATGTTTGTTTGGAGGCCTGGAGGTCTTCGGTGAACCAGGTGGGTTTCTTGCTGGTGTGGCTGTTGGAGGGTTTCTTGAGCAGGGCAAGGGTGTTGGTGCAGTTGTTGATCCACTGTCTGAAGTTGCAGGATACGGTGTCATGGTCAGTGGGGTCGCTGGGTGGGCTCTGGGCGAGGGTGGTAGTTAGCTGGTCTTCGGTGATTTTGCTTCAGCAGCGACGAGGCATCTGTTGGGGACTTGGTGACAAAAGGTATAGCGGAATCACCTAAGTTAGAGCTGGAATCAGCAGGAACACAGGAGCTCGTGTCAACAAATAATGCTGCAAGCTCTGACTCGGACAGACTGAGGGAGAAAGAAAAAGTCCCAAGTTAGTGCTTTTTCTCTGTATCAGAAGGAGGGGAGTGGTCGGACGATGATAGCTCTGTACAGGAAGGGAGTAATTTAGACTCAGAAAGTGAACCAGAGCTTGTGCATGAGTCATGAATAACGGCGGCGAAACCGCCTGCTGGTATTAAAACGCAGGAGCTCAGCTGGGATCACTCCTCAGCCATGCCATTAATCGGGAGCCCACACGGAGAAGCCGCGCAGATGTCACTCCTAGAGGTGATCCACCAGGAGATCATTGCACACAGAGAAGAGACTAGACAGGACAACCGCAAGGCACAGGCCGCTGTTAAAAAGATGCAGGGGGCTTTAAGGAAAATGTCCAATGTGTACAGCAACTTAGGGGATCGAGTATCCAATCTTGAGGAAAGAGTAGTCTCAACAGAGACGGAGGCAGCGGATGCCACTAGCAAGGTAGATGCCCAAAATGCCCAAATAACGGATATCCAATGGAAGTTGGAGGACTTGGAGAACAGGCAGAGGCGTAATACCCTCCAGATTTTGGGAGTGCCAGAGGGGGCCGAAGGGGCCGACGCGAGAGCATTTGTCATCAAACTCTTTGAAAAAGCATTTACAGACCTGCTAGGCTGGAACTGGTCAGACGAAATTCAGCGGTCCCACCGTACCCCGTTCAGATTGGGCAAGTACACAAAGGAAGGGGCCAAACCAAGAGCTATATTAATATTCCTGGGCAACTTTGTGTTGAGACAGGCGATATCAGAGAGGGCATGACCAGACTCAAAGAGGGCTGTTGAAGGGATATCGTTCTTTGTTCGTCCCGACTTCTGCCACATAACAGTGGAGAGACGATGGAGGCTGAGACAGCTAATAAAACCTTTTCAAGATAAGAGGATGCAAGCATATCTGATTAGCCCAGCTCAATTGAAAATTATAAATGATGTAAAGACCCTGTATTTTGCATCTGAAATCAAGGCCAAAGAATATTTAGACTCTTTCGGGGCCTGATCTTGCTTAAACTGTACTCTTTAATCTTCGGGATGTTTAATAGAAGTTGATCTGCTTGATAAATAGCCCATTGCTAATATGGCGAAATATGGTTGTTGGGGGTGTGGTTTACTTGTGGCTCTTAGATATTTAATTGTTGTTTTCATATTCAGGGTATGGTGTATACATATGGTTTAGTTTGTTCATCTCCACTGCTTTAATTGCGTCCCATCACGCGCACAGACCAGGTCTGAGCGCCTCATCAGTATGGGTGTGTGGGTGGGGAGGGGGAGCTGGGTGAGAAGGTTGGGCGGGGGCGGGGGGGGTGAGGGGTGGGAGGGGGAGAAGGGGGAAAAAGCAAAAAATGAGATGGTACGGTGTAACGAGGTATTTGGTTTCAATCAGAAGCTATCATTGACAACAATGGATTTGTTTTGGATGGTTGTTTTTTCGTGCTGGAGAAAATTTATTCAAGATTATGTCATGTATTAAAATTTGCACCCTCAATATTGGAGGGCTCAATGACTGGAGAAAGCGCCAAAGATTGGGTCATTTTGCTAAATTCAACAATATCGATATTCTGTGTCTACAAGAGACCCATCTTCCCTGGGAAAAAAGAAATCTATTGAACCTAGGGGGATATGAGCTACTGGCCTGCTCCTCACAAACTTCATCAGTTAGGGGGGGTCGCCATTCTGACTAAACAAACTCTAGGAGGGGCCAAGAGATCCAAGGCTGATAGTTCAGGGAGATGGTTATTAGTTGAGCTGACTCTGGGATATACGATTTGCACAGTATACGGCTCAAATCATGATGATCCGGATGTGTTCGATCTATTAGAGGGGAGTTGGCAAACTGGCCAACACCGGTTATCATGTGTGGGGACCTGAATATTGAAGTTGACTGGAATAAGATAGGTAGCTATATAGGGCGCAAACCCAGGGTGCTCAGGGCCTTGATCTCACTCACAGGATCACATGGGTTGAAGGATGTCTGGCATGCTAAGGAACCTACTGACCCGGGTTTTACTTACTTTTCCTACCCATGTCAGAAATACTCTAAGTTGGATTATTTTCTGATATCATCAGAGAAACTTAGCAAAGTAAATATTATCAAGTTACCTAAATCGATTTCAGATCATAACCCGTTGATTCTAACCTGTGAAGTAGATAAGGTTGAAAGAAAGCAAACAAGCTGGTCATTTGAGAGAAAACTTCTTTCGGATGACAGGTTTGTTCGGCATCTCAGACAATGGGCAAAGGAGTTTTACGAGGCAAACCGCTACAGCATGTCCCGTAACGGAGTTTGGGAAGCCTTTAAGGCCTCTTTAAGGGGTGAAACAATAAGCTGCTCAGCTAGACTGAGGAAGGAAGACAAGAGGAAGGTCGAAACTTTGATAAGGGAGCTGGCAGTGGCAGAGGAACAGCATATCAGGGAAATTGGGCAGGGGATTGATGGCCAGGCAAGTTTAAATAGAATGGCCATCATCAAAGCAGACCTTCAGGAAGTAGTGACACAGAAGGAGACCAGAGAATATCAGTCCTCTAGGGCCAAACGTTATGAGACGGGTGAGCAGGCAGGTAGGGCATTGGAACTCCGGATCAAGCAGGAGAGGTCCAAAAATTTGATTGCTAGCATACAGGAAGATGGTATCGAATATACTGAGCCAAAAGATATTTTAAGAGTTTTTCGAACTTTTTACCAAAAACTGTACGATGGGGAGGGTGGGACGCATGCTCAAAACCTAGAATTTGAGGATGATGGTCCTGCACTAGACAGTTGTAGTAGGGAGCTTCTGGAACGTGACCTAACTCTGTTCGAGATTAGAATGGCGTTGCGGGATCTGGCAGCTGGTAAGGCTGCAGGCCCCGACGGAATCCCCCTAGAGGTATATAAACGCTTAGAGGATGCTCCAATCCTCTTGGATCTATTTAATGGCATAATATGCATAGGCATAATCCCAGATTCCTGGAAGGAGACAAATATCGTCATATTCCATAAAAAGGGTAAAACTAAAACTAACCCAGGCTCATATCGCCCAATTTTGCTTATAAACGCGGATACAAAATTATACTCCAAGATTTGGGCGAAGAGATTGGGGGGGATCATTGGCCGACTCGTCTCCCCTTGGCAGCATGGGTTTGTGCCAGGTAGAGGCACTACTGATCATACAAGACACGCTATCACATTATTTGATGCCCATGCTGCCAGGGGCGGAGGGATGGCCATGATTCTCCTCGACGCGGAAAAAACATTCGACCGCGTGGTCTGGGAATTTCTGTGGGGTATCCTGGCAGGAAGAGGTTTTGGGAACAAGAGTATGAGAGCTATCAAGGTGATGTACAGGGATCCGGTGGCGAGGGTCACGGTCATGGGTCAACGATCGGATGAAATATTAATCAGAAGGGGTACCCGACAAGGCTGCCCCTGCTCCCCGATCTTGTTCTCACTGTATATTGATCCGCTTATCCAAAAAATCTTAGCTTCGGAACAGATCACTCCAGTAGTACTTAATGGATATACTACCAAATTGTTGGCATACGCCGATGACCTGGCAATTATAACCACAGATCCTCAACAAGCTATGGTTGAGCTATCTCAATTGGCCAAGGTCTTTGGGAGATGCTCAGGCTATCGCCTGAATGAGGAAAAAACACAGATAATCTGTACGAATAACATCACTAAGGTTGACCCAAGGTATGTGGAATCAGAAGTATATTTGGGTGTTAAGGTGAACGCTAATGTGGATAAGATTATTGCTGACAACTACTTACCCCTGATAGACCTGATTGAAAAGGAGCTGAAAAGGATTGATGTGCTACATTTATCATTGATAGGCAGGGTAAATGTGCTTAAAATGACTATGTTTCCTAAGCTCCTCTATTTGTTCAGCGCTATGCCTTTGCTACTGGAAGAGGGGATGATCAGGAAAATAGAAACAGTATTTATTCGATTTATTTGGCAATATGGGAAAATTAGACGATCGACTGCTCGTATGTCACTACCACTGGTGAGGGATGGTTTGGCGATGCCCAATCTCAGGCTGTATCACTGGACGTGCTTAATGGTTCAAATGAATGTATTGTTTCAGCATGACCCTGTAATGTCAGAATCTCAGCCCGCTAACAGTCTACTTCCCTCCATTTTCGAGCTAGCTCATTATTCATAACCAAACCAACATGGTTTATTTCAGATCCAACAGATTTAAATACATCAGGTACTTCACCCTGCCTCATCGCCCCCCCAATGTTATCTACAGTTAAATTACTGAATTCTGTCCCATCAGTGATCAAAATACCTGGGCTCAGCACTTCTTCTGTTGATTCAAATGTATCTGCCGGTAAGACAGGGGGCGTCGCTTGTTTTGCTAAAGATTTATCACCCGAAAGCGTTATCTTCAATATTTTAATTTTTTTGATTGTGCGCCTTGAACATTGAAGAAACTGCTTGATGGGCGCATACAGAGGTACCTCCTCTGCCTGTTCAGCCCGCGGCCTGATCTACTGTTCCTCCTGCTCCCGGCCAGCCAGCTGTTGTCCCTGTGGCCAACCGGGCTGTCTCGGCGTCCATATTGGCTTTTCCAGGACTTGCAGCGCCCACCGGGGCGCTTCGGGTCTTCGATCCCTTTACCATAGTTTTAGGCGCCATCAGAACTGTCATGCAGTGCCGAGTTGCATTCACCGCTACACGGAAAAGCGGACTGACAGAAGCCAAGCGTGAAGGTGCTGGCAGCTTGAGACACCACAACCACGAGCGCCAGATCATGCCAAAGGTACAGCGATTCCTTCTCTTCTGTTATCTCACCGCCTCAAGCCACACACATAGAGGGAGAGCATTGGTCAGGAGAGCACGGAGAGTCAACTCACTCGGCCAGCAGCGTGGCCACCATCTTGCCCCTCCTCCTGCCTCAATCGGGTCCTCAGTTTTTTAAACTTGTTAATGTTAACAACAAACAGGATGACAAAAGGATGTTCCTCTGCACTTCCTACATGCAACATTAGGCAAAATTACCAGAATCACCAAAAGACAAAAAAAATGTCAAATGAGTGGTCTAGATGTTGCCCGTAATTGAAGGCAACCTGTTACAGCGTCACACTCATGAGCAGCTCTACAAACGCAGATGCTAGAGGGCGAAATGTCGTTCCTCTGAGCTCCTTTCACTGAGATTATTAAAATTGATGGAGTTGGAGCTAGAGAGCAAAAAGTCGTTCCTCTGAGCACTTAAATAAAACATGACAAATACCTCGAGTGAGCGCCGCCTGAAGCTGCTGACCATGTAGACTCTCTGTAACGGCAACAGTGGAAACTGCGCAACCGCTCGCCTGGGATGATGCTTGAATGACGTGCCCTGAGTCTCCTGTAAGCAAAGATAGTAGAGGATTCGAGTTAAAACACAGTCACTTGGCTGCAACATTAAAACGGTATGAGTCCCTTCTTCTTCAAAAACAAGACACTTGCACTCGCACACAATACCGGCTGAAGTTCAAATTTTTCCTTTGAAGAACCGATCCGCCCCTTGCCTTATTGGGGTGTATCCGGCTGCTCAACACCACATCGTGAAACTGGATCCCATCCAGCGTCACTAAAATATGTGGTATACAAACAAGTGACCACACAATGAAAGTGGAGGTGAGAGAAGCTGTATCATTCACACCTCATCCAATGTCACCCGCTGAGCAACTGCCGTTACCAGAGTTGTCTCTTTTGACAACCCCAAGTACTAACATTCTGCTACTGACCAATTCAGGCATGAGGTTTCATGCCACACACAGCTGACAACCTAAGTGCTGTTTCTTGTTCACTGTGAGTGTTGTCTTTGAGTTACATTTATAACATCACAATAGGAATCAGCTCCACAGACCCTGTCTTTGCATGCATATCCTATATGTGGATATTTGCAGTAAGTGTCTATAACAGCAATTGTGGGTGAGGAACTTACTGAGCTTCAGCCTTTCCGTGTGAAGCTCCTGAGTGCTTTCCAAAACATTCCCTTTATTGTTAATGTTGTTGTGTTTGTGTGTGTATATATATATATATATATATATATATATATATATATATATTCACTGAAAAAACCATAGGTTATAGACCATATATAGTTAGGAATTAGCATTTAAAAAACCTTATTTTACTCACACAAAACCATTGAAATTCCATATATAGTTAGTTGCACTAACTATATATTGCGCACCCGCAATCCACTGCTGATCATGTCACATATTACATCATTCATGACATGGTCAGTGACATCACTGATGACATCACTGATGACATCTCAAATGACATCACTGATGACATCTCACTTGACATCAATGATCACATCACTGATGATATCATTCATGTGATAATACAATGCATCTCCTCACACTCTAATATAACCTCCGTTACACCCAGTGTTAAATACAGAGTATAATTTTTGAAACCATTGACACACCAATACTAGTTACTACATACGCACTCACTGATTCCTATGTCTACACACACATTCACTCATACAATCATTCATACATACAATCACTCATCTTGACAACACTATCATATGCACTCATACACCTATACAGACACTCACACTCTGCCACTCATCCATGGAGTTACTCACACACCTAGTCAGTCCTGAAAAGAATCAATCACACTTCCATTTTCTCATCTATACAGTTAAACACAGAACACCTTACATTTTTTAAACATATACTAACACATACTTACTCTCTTATAGAATCACTGATACAAGTACACATTGATCTGCACAGAGTCACACACCTCCCAGCCAGCCATACACACACTCAGTCTCCCATACAAATACTTGTGCAACCAATCAATAACCCATATAGCTACTTATATAGCTACTGATCAACACATGAAGCAGCTTGCACAACAACAGACATACTGATGCACACTTTCAGACAGTTTAGTCACTAACCCGTGCATTCAGTAAGACGCATTTAATCACTCACTCATACAGTCAATCACGCACCTACTAAAACCTTCATTCAGACACTTATACATCCACTCATTCTTCAATATGTAAAACATATTTAAACTTTACAGAAACACATAATCACTGGATGTTGTCATCAGTGATGTCATCAGTGATGTCACTGACCATGTCATGAATGATGTAATATGTGACATGATCAGCAGTGGATTGCGGGTGCGCAATATATAGTTAGTGCAACTAACTATATATGGAATTTCAATGGTTTTGTGTGAGTAAAATAAGGTTTTTTAAATGCTAATTCCTAACTATATATGGTCTATAACCTATGGTTTTTTCAGTGAATTTTCAAGGTTTTGTAAATGCTAATTCCTAACTATATATGGTCTATAACCTATGGTTTTTTCAGTGAATTTCAATGGTTTTTTAATAGCAAATATCATAAGCTGTCGAATGTCAAGTACGTGGTAAGTGAAAACATTTTCGTGTTTATGCACACTGATCTGCTTTGAATGGTGCCCCCCCCCTCATTTCTATTAGGAGTACTCTCTCTTTGCAGATAGTGAAAGGTAGTTAACGCAGGCCTTTGCCCCCGTTGTAATCCGTCGTGCCTGCTTCTCTCTCCATTTGATTGATTGTTATCCAAGTATTTACTGTTTTAGAATTAGTTCTCTTTGGTTCATTCTCTATTTACAAACAAACACAGAGTCGCAATACTCTGTTTAGTCTTTGCAGATAACGAAAAATCGTGTAAAAAAAAAGAAAAGGAATCGAGCAAAATCAGTAGGCCACTAATGGGATCTCTTTTTGACCTCGCTAAAATAGAAACATTAGGAACAACCCCTCATGACAAATACAAAACTAGTGAGATGAACTGAACTCCACACAATGATGGCTGCAAAACAGCTCGGCTCCGCCACCCACCCCGCCCAAAATAACGATAAAGAGCGGCTGCCATGATTGGTTGCGGAATGGCCACGACGGAGCTACGAAATGATGCTGCTCTCATGCTAACCCCAGCTTCAGTCTGAAACATCCAGAAACACTGTAGACTACCAATTCGATCAGTTCCGGTAGCGCCCCAATGTAACCCGGTAGAGAAGAACTAGCCCTCCCCTCTTTCACTGATGGTTCTTGTTGCCTGTCCCTTCTGTTCTCATTTAACAGAACTATTTAGCCTGCTGAAAGGGGTTGTGTTCCGACCGCTGGTTGGTGGAGACATTTTGACTATATTCTGGACCTGCGTTGTCGCGTAATGCGTCATATGACGCGCCGCGTTAGCGCATCCGGAAGTCATCCGGGGCGCGCAGCGCGTAACGTAAGCATAACAAGTCATGTGACTTGTTAATAAAACTTTTCATTGGTTCATTTTACTTTTCTTATTGTAATGATGAAAGGCTTGGTCATATGACCTAAAAATTACGCTTTTCATTACTTCCGAACATTATTTTTTCTTAAATATATGTTATAATGTTCCAGGCTAATGTACTTTCCCGGAAATTTTACAACTGTCCTGCAAGTAAAATATATTCTTTTTTCGAGAAAAAGAGCGTTTCTTCGTCCCATGATGGAGCCGTTGAGCAAAAGAGGGTCGACCTGCTGTCTTAGTCGCCGATACGCCTGAATATGAGATTCTTATCGATCACTTTATGTTGCAGGAATAGAAAACACAACAGCCCTTGACCATTTATCTTTACTGCGTTCCTTCGTATTATACCTTTTACCCTTCATGTAATTGGTCTGCTTTATTTCACTTGCCTTTTAATGATTCTAAAACAGTGACTATTATTACAAACTTTACCAATGTATATACTACTACCATGTTTTCTTTTAAAAACCTTTATTGTGAAAATTTCATTATACAAATACGAGCCTATAACCACGTGGGCCGGCCATGGAGCAAACTGTAATCGTATGTGATGAGTAGACATTTACACTGTAGAGGAACGTAACGGGCGGGCCATTAGGTTGCAAGAACTAAGGTGTCTAACAGTTACGGAATCGGTGGACGTACATTTTATAATTAAAATACGACAGGGCCAGTTACAATAAAATTATCTAGATATACATTTGCGGGCAAGTACCATGGGTGACGTTAATTCGAACTTTCAACAGTACAGTAATCAATAACACATCAGAACTTAATATCAATAGGGATGTCGAAATATTCAATCAATTCTCGTCCCCGCCCGCCATGTGCTTCAAAACTGCATACGTATCTCGTGATTTCAAGGTTCTGCAACCAGTACACAACAAGGAGTTACGAGTCCCATTTATTCCGGCGCCATTTTGGGCGAGGACGGGCAGGTCCAGGATATAGTCAAAATGTCTCTACCAACCATCGACTATGATGATGTTCATATGCTGTATTTATTAGAGTAACACTCATCTGTCCACATGAAATTAATTTGCCACAATCTAAACATGTCATTTTAATCTTTCCAAAGTTCTTCTAAATATTTGGGACCGTTTCCCTTGCCTCTGAAGCTCTCAGTGCCACTTCTTTGATGAATGTACTAGCAGGTCAGGGGTTCTCCTCCAAATCTCTCTTTTATGCAGCACTATAATTAATTGGTGCCACCTCTCCATATGACGATGCATGGTATAGTTACCACAACTATATTTTTTTCGGTTCCTCTGGAGAGTTCATCGTGGCAGATGAAGCGTGTAACGTACCGGGCATTTACCTTTTTTTGCATGTACAGGAAAGGAAAAAAAAATCGAGCGTCCGAGTTCTAAGGTGTCCCAGGGCCATTTTAGTGGAGGACATGATACAGCGATAATGCCCTGGATAAGGACACTTCCTTCGGGCACCCCACGCCGTCTTTCGGCGCAGCATTGTAGGATGGCCACACCAGTGCGGCAACTTGCTAGACACCACCTCGGTGCCATCCGGATCTCGGCGCCCCACTGCAGATGAACTGCCTCCACATGGAGAAGCGGGAGAGGCTCGTTTGCGCCGCCTCCCCCCCCCCCTTCGGGCACCCCACGCCGACTTTCGGCGCAGCATTGTAGGATGGCCACACCAGTGCGGCAACTTGCTGGACACCACCTCGGTGCCAACCGAATCTCAGCGCCTTGTGTTGTCTTCCATTCCGAAAATATTGTTGGCAGCATTTTGAAAGGAAAGACAAACAGCCGTTTGTGGCCCTCACTACACCGTTCTCCTAGTGAGTCTCACATTGTTACATTTAGGAAGAATGTTGAAGAGTAGTATGTTGAAAATCTGAAGCCATTGTTATACAAACTCTCAACCAGCCTTGGATGGAAAAATCCTGAAGAATGTACAAACTGAAAACCAGTTTTTCTCTGTATAGCATCAGCAGCAACGCTTGAGTCAGCTTTGTGTGAAGCCGCCATTTTGATTCAATCAATAGCGTCCCCCTGCACACATTCAGGGACCTGGTCGTGTCTTCAGGTCAAACGGATTGTGGGACAAGATGCACAAAGGAAAAGGAAAAAAGTTCCGCCGGACCCCGGGAGGTGGCCGCCTATGTCATGGGCGATCTTAGGCCACACCAGGGCAATAGTGAAGCTGCAGCAGGTGCAAATAAGCTTCAGACAGTGTTACAAGCGCTGCTCAGAACTCTCAACTATGACACCACCTCGGTGCCATCCGGATCTTGGCGCCTTGTGCTGGTTCCGGCCTATTCACACATCGGTCCGCTACTGACGCCACCTCACAGGCCAACGGGGCACCCCACGCCGACTTTCGGCGCAGCATTGTAGGATGGCCACACCAGTGCGGCAAATTGCTGGACACCACCTCGGTGCCATCCAGATCTCGGCGCGTTGTGCTGCCTTCGGCCTATTCGCCACAAGTGCGCACGCAACTCAGCTGCATAGCGAGTGAAACACCAAGGGGCGCCCCACTGCAGCCGAGGAACCTCCATCTTGGGGGCGACGCACAGCATCACATTGCTTTCCAATGCAGTCAGATCCTCAAACAGCCCCCACTGACTGACGCGAACTCACAGGCCAACGGGGCGCCCCACGCCGACTTTCGGCGCAGCATTGTAGGATGGCCACACCAGTGCGGCAAGTTGCTGGACACCACCTCGGTGCCATCCGGATCTTGGCGCGTTGTGCTGCCTTTGGCCCCATTCGCACATCAGTCCGCTACTGACGCCATCTCACAGGCTAATGGGGCGCCCCACGCCGACTTTCAGCATTGTAGGATGACCACACCAGTACAGCAACTTGCTAGACATCACCTCGGTGCCATCCGGATCTCGGCGCCCCACTGCAGATGAAGTGCCTCTCAACTATGAAACCACCACTGTGACATCCGGATCTTGGCGCGTTGTGCTGCCTTCGGCCTATTCGCACATCGGTCCGCTACTGACGCCATCTCACAGGCTAATGGGGCGACCCACGCCGAGTTTCAGCATTGTAGGATGACCACACCAGTGCAGCAACTTGCTAGACATCACCTCGGTGCCATCCGAATCTTGGCATCTCAACGCCTAGTGGTATCTTCCATACAGAAAATATTGTTACGCTACCTTTGGCCCCATTCGCACATCAGTCCGCAACTTAGACATCACCTCGGTGCCATCCGGATCTTGGCATCTCAGCGCCTTGTGGTGTCAGTCAGAAAATATTGTTGCGCTGCCTTTGGCCCCATTCGCACATCAGTCCGCTACTGACACCATCTCACAGGCCAACAGGGCGCCCCACGCCGACTTTCAGCATTGTAGGATGGCCACACCAGTGCGGCAACTTACTAGACACCACCTCGGTGCCATCCGGATCTTGGCGCGTTGTGCTGCCTTCGGCCTATTCGCACATCGGTCCGCTACTGACGCAAACTCACAGGCCAACGGGGCGCCCCACGCCGACTTTCAACATTGTAGGATGGCCACACCAGTGCTGCAACTTGCTGGACACCACCTCGGTGCCATCCGGATCTTGGCGCGCTGTGTTGCCTTCGGCCTATTCGCACATCGGTCCGCTACTGACGCCGCCTCACGTGCCAACGTATTTTCTCCGCATTTTATACCCTATGCCGCATAACAGGTCATGTGACTTGTTTATAAAACTTTTCATTGGTTCATTTTACTTTTGGTTTCCTAATGATGGAAGGCTTGATCATATGACCTAAAAACAACACTTTTCATTGGATGAAAACTTTTTTTTTTTCCAAACGATGAAAGCCCCACCTTGTTTCTGGATGTTTCAGACTGAAGCTGGCGTCAGCATGAGAGCACCACCATCTCGTAGCTCCGTCGTAGTCATTCCGCGAGCAATCATGGCAGCCGCTCCCCACCAGAAGCCTGCAGGAGTCGGGGCCCCCAAAACTTTTGATGAATTCTCAAGGCGGAGGGGACGCTTTCGAGAATGGGGTCCAAGACCTAGCAGACAAGCGTCCGATTTCCAAGGTGTCCCAGGGCCATTTCAGTGGACCAGGCCCAAAAAGGAAAGAGCCTGCCGCCATTTTGAGAGTCCTGTGACAGCCGCCTATCGCTGCACCGCAAGAGTGGGCGCAACTCAGCTGAATTGCGGCTTTTGACACAGTGGACCAAAAACGGACGGAATGGCAACTGAAACGGTAAAGGGGCGCCCCACTACAACAGATGACACTCCACCTGGAGAGGCCCGTTCACGCCGCCTCCCCCGGGGCGCCCCACGCCGTTATTCGGAGCAGCATTGTAGGATACCAAAACCAGTGCGGCAACTTACTGGACATCACCTTGGTGCCATCGTTCTGCTGCCTTGGAACTATTCGCACAACAGTTTGCTACTGAAGACCCACCCCCCGCGATGCCCCACGCCGTTATTTGCTGGGTGGCAACTTACTAGACATCACTTTCGTGTCATCTAGATTTCAGCGCGTTCTGCTGCCTTGGAACTATTCGCACAACAGTTTGCTACTGATGACCCGCCCCACGCCGGAAATCTGGACGTTGTGCTGCGTTGGGACTATTCGCACAGCCGACCGCTACTTCGTTGTTTTTCCCTAAAAATGTTTATATGTTATTACTATTTTTGTTTTCTTGTATATATTTATAAATTATTAAAGTTTTATAATCTTACTACTTTGTCGGAGTGCTATATATTTTTAATGTGACACATAATTGTAAAAACTTTGATGTACAAAGAGTCATCCCTGGAATCTTCCGCTTCACGCTCGGTCCCCTCCCCAATCACAATACAGGATGGTTTTCAGATAATAGCAACGCTTCTGCTGTGACGGATCTCATCGAGTGTGGGCCTTGATCTACTATAACTCCTTTGAAGAGGGGTGAATCTTTACAGCTGTGGCCATAAACTACATCTGCAGGGCTAGCTGATACCCTAGGACCAGCCTGGACAATCGGACACAGAGGAAAAGGAGTGTCAGAGGGTGCAGTAGTGAATAGGGCGAAAGGGAGGTGTCGGGCGGGCACAGGGTGTGATTCTCAGGAAAGAGCAGCGCAGATGGGGGGAGGTTTATTACCCATGCATAAGACAGAGAGCGGGGGTGACCACTGCCTGGGGGAGATGCTTGCGAGGGTGGGGAGCCATGCTAAGGATCGACAGCGTGCACAGAGTGGGTCTGGTCAAGGCATCTAAAATGGCTGCCGTGCACGACAAAAGTGTGGCATTTGAAAAAAGACAAGATGGCGCAGACAATGTTTTTCAACACTTCCTGATTTCCTTCGAATCGAACGTTAACAGACGTTGGGGCATATTACCAAAGTTAAGCGATATTTATCCCTAACGATGCATTGCAAAGATTTTTTTACCGTCAGAAATTATCGCAGATAAACCTTGCTATTATCAAAGTTTATCGCAAATACGATAAAAACCGACCGCAATGCATTAATATCGCTGAAAACTCAGCGATATTCATGCATTACCGAGCTAATCCTCTTAGCCATGTTATCCACCTCCCATAGGATAACATGGCTAAGAACTGCTCAGGGCAGCTGTTACTTTTTGGAGATATTCGCGCTTATCTCGAATATTTCCAAAAGTTGATAATAGGAGATAGCGATGTTAGCGACTGTTTCCAGTCGCTAACATCTTGGCATGCCCACTTTGCATGTCATTAGTGATAAATATCACTCACATGCAAAGTGGGGCCCAAGATGGTCGCTATCTCCTACTAGCCGTCGCTAACTGGTGTTAGCAACAGCTAGGTAATACAGATATAATTTTATCTCCGCGAAGCGGAGCGCTGTTACAGATATATATCTTGTTTTTGAACGTTAATTTCTCAAAATGCACTGAAGCACATATATTGAGACCTAGCAAAGGCACATCGGGCTACCAGTCCCTAATATTTTACCAAGTTTCGTGCAAATCCATTCAGCCGTTCGATTATTATTATTATTTATTTTTTTTGCCCCGCGGGGCCCTTTTAAAACCTCCACATCAAACCTAGGGGATCAGCGAGGATCTACTATGCCCCCTTATGGTCATTTGCCCCTTCGCTTTGGCCTCCTCTTGTCTCTCGATCCTACCGAGAGACAAGATGGCGGCCGCTACGGACTGTTTGGAATGTTTACAGACACCGGAGAGCCAATCAGCTTCGCTTCGCAAAGCTCCGTAACGCGAAAAGTACGCGAAGCGGTGCGCTGTTACAGATATATATCTTTTTTTGAACGTTAATTTCTCAAAATCCACTGAAGCACATATATTGAGACCTAGCAAAGGCACATCGGGCTACCAGTCCCTACAATTTTGCCAAGTTTCGTGCAAATCCATTCAGCCGTAAGATTATTATTATAATTTTTTTTTTTTGCCCCGCGGGGCCCTTTTAAAACCTCCACATCAAACCTAGGGGGTCAGCGAGGATCTACTATTCCCCCTTATGGTCATTTGCCCCTTCGCTTTGGCCTCCTCTTGTCTCTCGATCCTACCGAGAGACAAGATGGCGGCCACTACGGACTGTTTGCGGCCACTACGGACTGTTTGGAATGTTGACAGACGCCGGAGAACCAATCAGCTTCGCTTCACAAAGCTCCGTTGCGCGAAAAGTACGCGTCCTAGGCCGCTGCCCGGTCCGCGCTTACAGATATATATCTTTTTTTAAACGTTAATTTCTCAAAATCCACTGGAGCACATATATTGAGACCTACAAAAGGCACATCGGGCTACCAGTCCCTACAATTTTGCCAAGTTTCGTGCAAATCCATTCAGCCGTTCGGGCTAAAAGTGAGGCCAACCGCCCTATGGAAATTAACATGGGAAAAACGCGTTTTGGGACCCCCCTTTTTTCTCGGCCCCCCCTTGACGAACCCCCCCCAAATTTTCAAAGGCTGCTCAGAAACAAAATGTGCCATTTTCCTGAAAATTTCAGCCAATTCCGTCCACAAACGGCAAAGTTATTAGACATAGAATTTTCAAAAATCCCATAGAGAAAAAATCCTAACTATATATACCTACTGGCGACCGCCAGTAGGTAATATACATATATATATATATATATATATATATACATATATATATATATATATATATATATATATATATATATATATATATATATATATATATATATATATTCACTGAAAAAAACATATGTTTCACACATGTTATAGTTAGGAATTAGCATTTTAAAAACCTAGTTAGCTGGACATTGAAATTTCCCCGTTATAGTTAGTTCAGCTAACTGTAACTCACGTGCCCGCAATGCACTGCTCATGACGTCACATATAACATCACTCATGACATGGTCAGTGACATCACTCATGACATCACTGATGACATCTCAACTGACATCACTGATGACATCATTCAGTGAATGTTTTTTTCTGAAATTTAAATATGTTTTCTATATGTGTATCGCAAGGTCGATGGAAGAATAAATGGATAAATAAATGTCTCAATGGATTTTTTTTGTAAAAATGATTGCATAGCTGACTTATTAAGTGTATCTTAGTGAATACATGTATTAGCGAGTAATGTTTAAATATGTAAATAACTGTATCAGTGTCTCACTTTGTCTATAATTGGCTCCATGGGTTCGTGAGTAGCTACATGAGTGTCTATATGGGTTATTAGTTGGCTTTTTAAGTATCAGTATGAGTGTCTGTATGGTTTGTTGGGGAGTATTACTTAGCACATAGATGCATGAATGAGTGACTCACTGTTTGTATGTGTTTTGAAGACAGCATATATGCAGGACTGTATGGGTGCATGCGTGTGTGTATGGGTGTGTTAGTGAGAGATTGACTGTCTCAATAGTATCTTTATGAGTAACTACATAAGTTTTAATCTACTATATATGAGTATTGATGTATATAAGAGATTATATGTGAGAGTGAGAGATTGGAAGAGTTCCTGTATAAATAAATATGTGTTTCTGTAATTTGATTGTTTAAGAGCGTAAGTATATGTACGTTTCTGTAAAAGTAAGTGTAGTGCTGTGTATATATCCTGTATATGCAAATAAATGGATGTTTGATAGTTTATTTGCATATGTGAGTATGTGTGTGAGTAAGTCTATAGATGAGTGTCGGTGTGTAACAGGATGTATAAGTGTATGAGTACATATGATGAGTGAGTAGGGGCCCGATTCACAGAATGAGCTTAAGACAAAATCCTAAACTTACTACTATTTGGTATTCACAGAATGAACTTACTACTTTCGGGATTCACAGAATGAACTTACTACTTTCGGGATTCACAGAATAGACTTACGACTACTAACTTTACGTCCGCTGCCGGGGAGTAATTTACGGCCCGTAATCGTAATTTACGGCACTTTGCCGTAAATTACAATTACGTACCGTAGATTACGATTACGTGCCGTAAATTACAATTACGGGCCGTAAATTACGATTGCTGGCCGTTGGTCATGTTAGTCAAGGGGAAACACCTGGCCAAGGTCCATCCATCCCCCAAGATGGATCAGCTGACACACAGCAGCCAATCCCAGCCCTGCAGCATGTATGAATGCAGAGCAGACACAAACAATCCCTTTTCAGGATGTCACTGAACGTGTTTGTAGCACTACCCCTTGCCATGCGGCAAAACTACTTGAGGAGGAGGAGGAGAGCAGAGAGGATCTACAGGCAGAGGGTCAACATATTTGGAATGTCCGGCCAGGATGTAAGGGCCAGGTACCGTTTCCCACCTGAAGTCATCTTGGAAATGGTATGTGAGTGGGAGCAGGAACTTGACTCTGTGACCTGCTGCTCACATGCAATACCAGCATACCTCAAGATCCTTTCTGCCCTCCACTTCTTTGCTACTGGGTCCTTCCAAAAGGTCACCAGTGACCATGTGGGCATTTCCCAGGCGAGCCAGTCGCGGTGCCTGCATCAGGTACTGAGATGCATCACTGATAGAGCCCCCAACTACATCAAAATGCCATATACTTTGGCCATGAGACAAAGGGCAGCAAGAGATTTTTATCTCCTTGCACAATTCCCACGTGTGCTGGGTGCAATTGATTGCACCCATGTGGCCCTTCAGCCACCCCGCCACATTGCACACATCTTCTGCAACAGACACAGATGGTATTCCATCAATGTTCAAGCAGTCTGTGATGCCAGTGGAAGGTTCATCAATGTGCATGCAGTGTTCCCAGGCAGTACACATGACAGCTTCATATTCCGCATGTCACCTCTTGCTCGGCGTATGGCTGCTGGAGAATTTGGTAACATGTGGCTACTGGGTAAGTACCAAGCACTGAAAATGAGTGATATGCGTCATTGAAATGTCTGAATGCCCCCCAATAGTAATGATTGTACAATAAGATACATGGCCCAACAGACACTGCATGTATGAACGTATAGATCATGTCCTGTGAAAGTCAAAGAGTGAAATGTTAACAACTGCCCTTTCTTCCCTCCTCAGGCGACGCTGGGTATGCACAATCTCCACATCTCCTCACCCCTTACAGGCGTGCTAACACTGTACCTCAGCGTAGGTACAATAGGGCACACATACGTACTCGAGCCATCATCGAGCGCACTTTTGGTCTGTTGAAGTCGCGATTCAGATGTCTCGACCGTACAGGGGGTGTGCTTCTGTACTCCCCAGTAGTCGTGTGCAAGATCATACTAGCCTGTTGTGTTTTGCACAACATTGCTCTAATGCATGGCTTACACATGCCTCTCGAACCTCGACTAGCTCTGAATGTGGGAGACCGGGCTATTGCACATGACCGACGTCAGGGCATGCAAGTCCGTGATCAGCTCGTTGCCACGTATTTCGCATGAGCAACCTGTAGTGTCACGGCCAACAAGTGGTTTGCTGTCTGTTGTCAATAATGAAATGTGGACAGACACAACAGTGTCCATAAATGCCACCCTGAGACGACTTTGCAAACCACACTAACTGCATGCAAATTACAGCTGCTGACAGAAGTCAAAAGGTGGATTGTGCCTCAGGTCATGTGTCCATGTCAGCAAGCAGCGTAGTGGACATCCCTTAAACAAACTATTCACGCTGATGACAAACAATACATGTCCTGACAGACATACCTGGACCTCATAAGGATGGGTCACCAAATCACAAAAGGTTGCATACTCAGGCCTATGACCACTACAGAATTGACTCCCCCACAAATGATGGGCCCAGAATGTGAGTGATGATGTCATGGGAGATTCATGCACCATGGGTCAGATTTACAATAAGAGTTGCATCTCTGCATATCAGCAGGGATGCCCCAGTAATTGTGCCTCACAGCAGACATCCCTTGCGCCATCATGGATGTGCCGCAATTACAAAGCTGTGCGCTGTGGGCCAAGTATAGACAGAAGCGTGAAGCATATGCTGTCATAAAGGTGAAGCAAGACTGGAGTTGGGTCGCAAGCGCAATGCAGCTCCAGCAAGGCAAGCGGCGAGCCGATGCCTAACATGCTGCATCAATTCTTAGGCCTCCTACAAGCAGGCGCAGGGTTGTGACGCAGCATGGCCATGAAAATGACTGAGTGTAATTTTGTACATTTCACCCTGCCACTGTTCGGAGGTGTTTGTGTGCTGGAAGGCCCCCCCTGTGCAGGAATGCACAACTGCGGTGCAGGGCCTTACAATATGACACATTTCACAGATGCGTCATGTTGAAGATACCCCACAGCATGGAGGTGGCGTAGCGCTGCAGCGCCACCATAGTTACGCTACTGTGGCGCAATTGGTGCACACAGGGCTCGTATACCTGCCCCCATATGTATCTGACATATCCACACTTCTCCACACCAATGTCACATAACACTTCATTGACCTCTGATGCTGAGTACTCAATATGAACTACATGTCCCATAATGCAAAGTATGAGATTAGGAAAGTGGGATGGATGTTGTCAGCCCCCTACCCCCTGTCAGTGCATAAATTACTTGAAATGATCTGTTACCCCTTTTGATACATATTCATGAATCACACCTGCATTGTCATTTCACTTTCCCCTACATCAGATCAACAGGCTGGCAGTGGATTTGTTTACTGAATGTGGATGGCTCAGGATGACTACAAAATGGCTGCCAAATACTTCCTGTGATGTATTTCCTGTCTCCCACTACCTGTATAACATTTCCTGTATGACATAATGTGTTCCGGGTCATTTTCGTAATTTACGGCGCAAAATCGTAGTTTACGGCGCCGCATCGTAATGCGCGTGCACGTAAACGACGACCCGGAACCGGAAACTACGATTTCGGGCCGTAAATTACAAAAATAAACTAGAACACATAATTTCATACAGGCAAGGTAATACATGAAGTGGGAGACAGGAAATACATCACAGGAAGTAGTTGGCAGCCATTTTGTGGTCATTCTGAGTCATCCTCTCTCACTGATCAGATCCTCAGGCATCCTGCTGCTCTCATCTGACCTAATTCCCTATAATGGCTGAGGAATATGAGGAGAGAGCCCCCCCTTTCACAGACAGGGAATTGGACATCTTGGTGGAGGGGGTGCTGGAGAAATTCCCTCAGCTATATGGGGACCCTGGGCACCAGCTGAGCACTGCAGCCCGGGGCAGGCTATGGGCCAACATCGCCGAGCGGTGCAGTGCAGTGGGAGTGGCCACCAGGAGGGCTACTAGGGGGTGCCACAAGCACTTGGAGGACCTGAAGCGGTGGGCCCGTACCAAGGCTACGGAGCTGGCTGGCCTGTCCTCCCAGCACCATGTACATCGTCCTCGCCTGTCATCACTGTACAGGAGGGTCCTGCGAGCAGCTTGTCCGACCCTCCATGCTCAGCTGGAGGAGCACGAGCAGCATGGATCTAGTAAGTGCATCATATGCAATATGAGTCTGGGAGTATGATGTGAGTGAAACAGTGCTGTACCATTGTGTGTCACATGCCTCCATTAGCCAATTCCATGTCCAAGCAGCAGTCACCAGGTTTCAAGAGGCACACTGTGGCATATGTACTATACAGGCAAGAGTGCATTTTGGGAGTTGTAGTTTTCCCATAACAACTGGGTAAATGAGCCACACTCATGCATCCATATTGAATTCTGCTCTGCCAGCACCACTAAAATTGAACCAAGTCAATCATAACGGATGTGTGCATTGGATGAGCCATGGTACAGAGACTGTCCAGTCTGCACATGGCAGGCCATAGGGGATTGGATGTTGTGATTAGCATTGCACCTGTAGCGTTGTTTTCCAATTGAGACAGATCATCATGTGCCTTGGAGTCATGACAGATTTTGAGATCCTTGCATCACTCACAAGTTTTCATAGGTTGGCAAGGTGTGTCCATTGACAGACGTCTCACCCTCAGTGGCCTATATGACATTTTACATGTACAGGTAGCTGTCACAACCGCCCACCACTGTTCAGCGGTGTACTGCACTACCTTGTAAGTCAAGTAAGCCACTATGTGGCACTGGATTGTCCGAAGATGTGTGGGGACATCAAAAGGCTAGAAACACAATGTAGCTAGAGGAGTACTCCAGACCCCACGTGGATGTGTGACCCACATTTGTCTTGTCCCATACAATGCTACAACGCAGATGACACTTGTCCAGACGTTAAATAGCACACACACACACACACACATGCCTACATTGTCAGAAGGGACATGGTACACAACAGGATATTACTTTGGTAGATATTTATTGTCAAAATACTCCTAAGGAGCCCAAAACAAATTGCCCATGTCAATGGCGGTCATGTTTGCGTTTCCGCAATAGTGGGGGGGAGGAACGCGGTGAGGGGTGAGGTTGAGGTTGTCGCCTTCGTGTCTGTGGGTGTTGTCCAGGCTGATCAAGAGGTGCAGGTGCCAATGGTGTCTGCACATTAGGTGTCTGTGGCTGGACAAGGGCTGGTTTTTCAGGTGGTTGAAGTGACTGTGCAGAGATTGGTGGTGTTTGGGCAGGTAGTGGGGGTGGTGGGAGTGACTGTGCAGAGGTTGGTGGTGTTTGGGCAGGTAGTGGGGGTGGTGGGACTGACTGTGCAGAGGTTTGTGGTGTTTGGGCAGGTAGTGGGGGTGGTGGGAGTGACTTTGCAGAGGTTGGTGGTGTTTGGGCAGGTAGTGGGGGTGGTGGGAGTGACTGTTCAGGGTGCGGGTGTGTTTGGGTACCTTGGCTGTGGTGCTGTGCAGTTGGTGTTACAGGTGTGGGGATGTGCTGTCCTACAGGCCGACATGATTGTTCCCCTCCCTGCGTTTGGCCGTGAAGGTAGACTTTGGATCACTCTCACCATGCCCTCCATCATCTTCATGGCCAAGGCATGGTGTCTTGCACTCTCTTCCCTTTGGATGGATATCAGGTCTCTCATATTTCTAGACATTTCCTGCCAAGTGCTATCCATCCTATCCAAAGCTTGGCCCATCCTGTCCACCACCTGAGGGAATTGGGCCATGTCCTGCAGGGACCCATAAATGTCGGACAGGGTAGCCCCTATGGCCCGAATGTCCTGCCTCACATCTGCCTGCTGTCGGAAGAAGTCCTGCTCCCACTGGCCACCATCGTCACGTGCAAGCCCCCTATGCTGGTGTCTGCCAGGGATGAGATGAGCAGGTCCAACAACAGGGGGGGTGGCAGGTAGAAGTCTGTGGGCAGGAGTAGGGTACCCAGGGGATACCAGGTCCACAACAGGGCTGGTACTTCCCTCAGTTGTTGGAGAGAATGGCTGGGATAAACTGCGTAGGGAAGAGTGGGTAGGGGAACCACCATGTCGGTCACGGATGTGAGGGCTGTGAGTGAGTGAGGGCTGTGAGTGGATGTGTGGGAGCCGTGGATGGTTTGATGTATGCCGTGTTGTTGATGGTTTGAAAGGAGGCAGACGGGCATTGCTTGTCAGAGGATGTGAGGCCAGGACGTCAGTATTGTCATCCCCGGAGTCAATAGAAATGTACTCATCATCCTCCTCAAAGTCAACGTCCTCTTGATCTTGATCCTCCTCCTCTTGGGCATGAGTTGCAGCCGACATTGCTGCCTGGAGGATCAGAGGATTCTCCCCTCGGATTGCCCGTCGGCTAACACTGGTTGTCGGTCTGTCTGCCTCTCCCTCAGCATCATCTGAAACACAGAGGTTGCAACTGTATTAGTGATTGACCAGGTATTACATGTGCAGCAACACCAGGGTTGTATTTACTGCACTTTGCATCAGCAGATGAGGTCATGTGATCATGTTAGGGTACCACCACAAATGGCCGCTCACACCATAGCACTGAGGTGTTACACGGAGATCTACATGATACTAGCAAACTCACCAGCTCCAGCCCCAGCCCAATTCTCTGCCCCTTTGCGTTCCATCCTGGTGTATCCTGCTGCACCTGTCTCATCATAGTTGTTGTAGAAATAGCTGTAGAGGGTAGAAACAACATTCTCAACGATCTGCCTCACCAAATGACAGACCTGCATATGTGTCACTCCTGGTCTGTATTTCACTTTGTAATCAACAACTGTTGATTCCATGTAGAAGGGGATCTCGATCTCTGTACTGGGTTTGAAATCTAAGCTGTTGACACTCCTCATGCCCGATTTACCTGAGGGACAGGTGCGCGACGGTTTCACAGCTGCAGCCAGGATGTCATGCAACCCCCGGGATGGTGTCCGCTGCAGTGGTCTCATCCTGTCAGCACCTGTGATGAGAAATACATGTCCATATTTTAGTACAACAGATTGTAGCTATGAGATCAAATTATATTCTCATTAGCCATTTGTGGATAATCAAGGAGGATGTGCAGCATGTGTAGCTCATTGACTTAACATGTGGGCACCTGCTCACAAGCAGCATTTGCTAGCTTACAGCCATGCAGCATTGACATCAATAAGATGACACATCAACTGACGAACTTGTATAAGAAGGTTACTGATTTCACACTTACCATTGAGACTGACTTTTTTCATGGGTGTAATGTTGTCTGTAGACAAGTCAGAAAGGAGTTCATGTGTGAGATGTGCAGTTGTCAGGGGCCTGATGTTGCCCATTTGTGCTTCCCTACCCATGAGGTCACACAGCTCATTTTTGAATGAGCGAACACAGATTACTAATGTCCATCCTTTGAGTGTTCTCTGTTCCCATGCTCCATTTCCAACATCATGGTACTACTTACATGACAACAGATGGTGTCTTGTGCAGCAGACTTCCAAACCTCATATTTCATACACTCACCTATACATTTGAATATGGTAGAAGGGAGGCAAGCAGAAGACAACATTTGGTTTAGATCACACATTGCAGATGAGGTGAGAAGCTTTGAATCTTCCTACCTGCACTAGATTATCCTGTTGCCCTTCAGCCAAATCATTTTGCAGGTGTAACTGCATGAAGATTCACCTTAGCAGTCCCTACACCCATCTCACAGGTACACAACTGGCACCAGTGTGTGCCTCAGCCATACCAAGTTCATGTTGATTTGACCATGTTAATTTTGCTAGGGATTTAGCATATCATTGAATTGCAAGCCTGTTGTGTTGTGGACGTTTCTTGTGACACATTGTGCTATTGTATGTCCATTGTGCACACACTTGGCATACATTTTGTGTCAGCATCTCATTTGCCACCAGGGTCTGATTGGCCATGTGTTCAAATGCCCTATGTGAGCATATTGTGATGCAGGATAACAGTGTTGTACAACACATACGGTGGAGGTGAAAGGCACAATTAATAAGCATTCAGCAAGCTTGACTTACCGTGGCCCTGCACCGGAGCAGTAGGTGGTCCCTGGACAGATGTCAAGTCCAAACTAGTAGCAGAAGTCAGTGGGCGTCTGGGGTTCTGGGAGGACAACATTGTACCTACAATGATAAGTTTGTTTAGCAACTTTACATTCCTGCTGCCACATGTGATGCATTCAATTTCTGGCACAGGACGGGCACAAGCAGTCATGTTCACCACCGTTGCAGAAGTGTGTCATACATTATGTAATGAGTGATCCCACATATAACTTAGATTGGGCTCACTACCTTGATGCTACCTATGTCACAAGGACATGCCTACGAATCCAGAGGTAAAGTCCACTATCGTGTTTTGTTGATGTCCGGAAATTATCCATTCAATGTACGCAGTACATGATCAGCTGTGTGGACTGTGCTGAATGAAGTATGTATGACAGATTAGAAGTTGGACAGTGTATGCATTGTCAATACTACAGAGACTGGTATCTCACTGTTTGGTCTTCATATCCGTATCGGTGCAAATGCTATTTCTTGATTAGGTCTACATACACTATTACAATATGGTGTGTACACCCTTTTGACTTGTTGTGGCCCTCGATTACAGGATTGCTTTCCCCGTTCTGGGTTTGTTGGTGTAATACATGTTGTGTACCACATTTACAAAGGTATGATGAGCCAAGACATTTTATGATTTGTCTTTCGCTGTTCACAAATGTCATATGTTAAAGGTGAATGTCCATTGACACTCCAATTGTAATGCAGCAAATGTAGCATAAATGGTTGACTTACATAGCTGGGCACTATTTGTCCCTCTGTCGTCTTCTGACGATATATGCATTTTGACCATCTCCTGTCCACTTTGACGTACCAGTTTGTGTGGTTGACATGCCTTCCTCGGTACGTTGCCGATTCCTCCTATGCGATGCGGTGACCTCTGCTATTGCAGTTGTCTGTGCTCTGGCTGGATGTGTCAATGGGTGAGAAGAGAGAAAAGTTTACAAATGGGAAATGTGCTTGTGTAACGTTTCGGGGATTTGCCCATATCTTCTGTGTGATAACAGTACTGTGCGGAACTGCCGCAGACGGGACAGGTAGGAGCAGTGGTGTGTTGGGGATGTAATGGCGTGGCAGAGTGGAAATTGGACAACAGGATATGTGTTGGACATATTTACATCAGAGGATACTCTCACCATCTGATTGTGATTTAGGCTGGCACAGAGTGAATTACTTTTTGGAGATTTTGTGGCAGGTTTACGACCCCCTAGAAAAATAATTTACACTGTTGTTGCATCACTTCTGTGACACGACGGTGGTTTACAACAGACAACACATTTAGGATTATTTGCAACGTGACGCTACTATGGTGAATCATCATGTTGTGAGGCCCTCCGCAACGTCAGTTTGGAGGTAGGCAGGGTGTGCACTCATTTGGGATATGCCGCGTCCAAGTGAGTCAGTGTAATCTACATGATTTCACAGTATCACTTATCAGAGGCCGCTGCGATGCAACCTTACGCCTGCTCGAAGCAGACGTAAGGAGTGGCACAGCACGTTAGGTATGGGCAGTGCATGGACATTGTTGGAGTTGCAACCCTCTTGCGACACAACTTCAGCAAAGCCCCCCCTAGACACCATCAGATTCAACACACATCTGTTTATCCCTGCACCACAGTGCACCACCATATGTACACGACACATCCGTGTTTATGCAAGGGTTGAATTGCATGTCACATTGGTACTGGCGCTTCCCTGCTAATGTTTGTCTTTAGCTAATTTATTTATTTAACTTAATTTTAAATTTAAATTTGTCATTGCACATTTTCAGTCAATATGTACAGTTATTGAATTAGCTGGGTTGTGTATGTATGGCATCCGTACTGTGCACATGTTTTTAATAGGGTGGGGGGTATTAGCCTTTTCTGATGCAAAGGATTCTGGGACTTGTGGTGCTACGTAGTGGATGACACATGAGTCTCTGACTAACCATATATTTATATACATTTTGGACAATTTCCATGATCACTATGACAGTGTAACACAGACAATCTCTTCATGCACTTTTTCTTTTGATTCCACTTACCTGGTACCACATAGCGGACGTCACTAACAGGCAGCCCATGGACCAAGTGGGGGTGTATAGTTGTTAGGATATCCTCCTCCAGTGGGGTGAGCTGGATGCGGGGTCCAGGGCATGTAGCAGGGAGGACTCTCCTCAGTTCTATCCTGGAGTACTTTTCCTTAACCCTCTGCTTTTCGTCCTGCCACTTTTTTTTAATGTCCTGTACAGTTCGCCTCTCCACCCCCAGGGCTGAGACAGCAGTGGCTATCTGCTGCCATAGTTCTTGCTTCTGTGCACCACTGGTGCAATATGGTGGTAGCCCATATAGGCGCTTGTGGTGCCTTACTATGTATTCCACGAGGATGGTGGTCTCCTCTGCTGAGAAATTCTTTTTTCTTCGCATCTCCATGGTCTCTGGCACTGGAAGCGTTGTCGTAACAGTCTCTCTGTGGCCAAACCTGTTCCTTCACTGTGTGCTGCTTTTATGTGTGTTGTGGTACTGGTCAAATAGTGTTAATTGGCTTTAGCTGGAGCGTGGTGGGGGATGGTAGGCAGTGGCAGCATACACCATGGCAAAATGGAGCTGTTGGCTGGCATTGGCTGCTGTGTGTCAGCTGATCCATGTTGGGGGATGGGTGGACCTTGGCCAGGTGTTTCCCCTTGACTAACATGACCAACGACCAGCAATCGTAATTTACGGCCCGTAATCGTAATTTACGGCCCGTAATCGTAATTTCGGGGTCGTAATCGTAATTTACGGCAAAGTGCCGTAAATTACGATTACGGGTCGTAAATTACTCCCCGGCGGCGGACGTAAAGTTAGTAGTCGTAAGTCTATTCTGTGAATCCCGAAAGTAGTACGTTCATTCTGTGAATCCCGAAAGTAGTAAGTTCATTCTGTGAATCCCGAAAGTAGTACGTTCATTCTGTGAATACCAAATAGTAGTAAGTGTATTCTGTGAATACCAAATAGTAGTACGTTTAGGATTTTGTCTTAAGTTAATTCTGTGAATCGGGCCCTACATGTATACGTGACTATATAGAACTGTTGGTGAATGAGTGGATGTGTATGTAGATGGCGGAATTACTGAATAGCTTGTTGGTAAGTGGTATTGATATCTCCATTTTTGTAAAAAATTTTACTTTCTATTTTTGAAGGTGTGTATCAAAGATTATATTACGCTGAGAGGAGGTCTGCAACTCTTTCACAAGGATGATATCATCAGTGATGTCATTTGAGATGTCATCAGGGATGTCATGAGTGATGTCACTGACCATGTCATCAGCAGTGCATTACGGGCACGCAAGTTATAGTTAGCTGAACTAACTATAACGGGGGAATTTCAATGGTTTTGAGTGTGTGAAACCTATGGTTTTTACAGTGAATTTCTAAGGTTTTTTAAATGCTAATTCCTAACTATAACATATGTGAAACCTATGGTTTTTTCAGTGAATATATATATATATATATATATACACACAGGAAAACTAAACAGCCACTTCCCTTACAAAGAAGTACAAAGTTTACATGTCTGCAGCCTTTCTTATTTTGTACCTTATTCATCTTCTGCTCAATCAACACATCGTCCACACATACACACACCTACTTGCTCCCTTTCTTGGCTGGGGTTATCAATCATTCTTCTTTAATTCAAATTCAAAGTGCAGGCCCTTTATCAACCCTTTTTCTTATAACGACTACCCCGGCCGAAGGCATTATGAAATTTGCACACTTGCTCCCTTTCTTGGCTTCACTTATCAATTATTCTTCAATTTCATATTTTGATTCAAACTCAAGGCCCTTTATCAAGCCTTTTTGTTGTAACTACTGTCGCAGTGATTCTGCTCCTACACACAACTGTGCATAAAGACTTACAACCTCAGTGAATTACGGTGTTCCAAACCCCACCTTAGTACCCACACCCCCTAACAGACTAGCAATCAGTGACTCATTAGTTCTTCGTCCTATAGCAAAAACACCAATTATTAGTCAACCCACAACATGCGACTTAGGGTACCTCAGATAAGGTAGATAACAAGAGCACTCTTTCGTTACGGTCTTACACCAGCCCAAAACAAGCACTAAATAAAGACACCAGCAACTTTGAAATGTTTATGTCTAACACCGTAATCTC
The DNA here is from genome assembly GCF_964261635.1 of Lissotriton helveticus. Taxonomy (NCBI): domain Eukaryota; kingdom Metazoa; phylum Chordata; class Amphibia; order Caudata; family Salamandridae; genus Lissotriton; species Lissotriton helveticus. Next base: position 772,898,215 of record NC_136070.1, on the reverse strand, counting down.
ATGGCCAGTACCTTAGATAATAGAAGGAACATATTATCAGAAACAACGTTGTCAGCATTGTTACTATTCCATAAAATACAAAGGGAAAAAGCATCCTATAATGCAAAAGGGAAACAGATTTAAAATATACCTAGATTTCACCCTCCCTACTTAGCAAGTTAGTTTATAACTACAGAAGATCTCATACGACTACATAGGCAGACCCATACCTCTGTTACTCAGCAGTAGTGGATCACATTGAGTTCTACACAAACTGTCAAGATACGAATGTTCTCCAACTGTGTGTAATCATGCCTGCACAGTGCATTACTAAACGCGCCAGTATCAGAGATGCCACAGCTGCATATTTCTTATGGCTCGAACTTGCGAAGATCATTCCAAATAACACACACAGTATCCAAGATAACTTTGATGTTTTATGCTCTCACTATACACACTAAAGTAGCGAGGCAGTCTACAAATGTAGTATATCAAATTATTCTCATATGAAGCAAAATACTCACCCTTCTCCAAACAATATTGCAAGTGCGGGTTGTGTGCAAAGCAGAGCAGGAAAAGAAAAATGGCGTTTAAGCTTCCAATAAACCCATGCTAACTTAACACGATGTAAGTGCAAGCCTCAGCCCACGACACCTTTCCTTGACCAAAGTACATAATATAAACGTGGGTAAATTACGAACGCAGAGTCCAAGCCTAAAAAGCAGAGTCAAGTTCAATTTTGCAAAAAAATTATTCGATCTTTGATAAAAAGCAGTAACTAATTAATAAAGAATAGGTAGAAAAATCAAACAGTCGTATTCCACCAGCGTATAAGCACAGTATGTAGCAACAGCCTCCAAGAGGAAGTCATTGTTCTCATCTGAAAACATTTCAGCTATCCAATTCAATAGTGGGAATGAACATACATGTTCCTCAATGACCGGAGCCTCTATCACCATCGGAGGAAAACTCGGGTCATCTTCAATGTAACTGTGTGCCAAGAAGTCATGCGCCGCTGCAAAAACATTCCAACGTCCCAGTATTCCATGTATCGCTGCTAAGGCCGCCAGAACAAAGCAAGTCATGAACCACTAAGGGGCTCATCAGCTGGTCATAATCCGCGTTGGGAGACACCGTACTGCAGAGACACAAATCCAGGGCCCAGTCGAAATCACAGCTCAGGCAATGGAAGACAGGCGGAACGCTTGTAAAAAAGGAGAATCGAAACGATAATCCATAAACTGCGCTCAATGTAGCCAGAGGCAGCGCTCCTAATAACTAAGCATTCGGTTGCAGACCAGCAACAACCGGGACATATTGTCGTCTACTGCAAGATGTGCATCCATATTTAAGTAAACAAATTAATACAAGCACACCAGCAACTAATGTGAGCATTAAGGACAATCCACCAAAGATGCTGGAAAAAATCTAATGAAAAAAACCGACAAGACACCAAATATAGTTTCTACAGAAGTCACAAGGCCATTGCTTATAACTTAAAAAAAGTAAGCTAACCCCCTACTCGAGGACGCATTAAAGATAGTCTAAATTAACTCCCTAAAATTCCGGGGCCTTCTGTATTTAATAAAGCATGCACTTCTGTGTGGGTGTTTGCTACATGAAGGACAAATGTTTCTCTAGCAGATGTAAGAGTGTCCTCTTTTTGAGACAATAGCGCTCTTATACGGCTCATTTGGTTGACTCTGCTTTCAAGGTCGGAAACGACGGCCAGAGGGAAACATTCAGCTTCCCATGCAGAGGAGTCAACACAACTTTTTTATAGCAAACCACACGCTCAGTTACCGTAAACATGTAAGCGATGCCTGCTAACATCGCACAACAATCTGCATTATTTCAAAGTAAATAACTTCCATTTGCCAGTAAACTGATCGTTGTTATGATAGCAGGTGTCGGAGTGCCTTTCAAAATTCAGGCCAAATTAGCCGCATCTTGATTACAAGAGCCATGCAATTGTATGTGTCTACAAAGTAAGGAGTGATCTGGTGCTATTGAGCAATCCTCGCCATTCTGACAAACTTCTTTTCCCTCCCTCAAGCACCTATACATAAATGTTAATAACCAACTTTCATGGAGATAAGCGCTCCCTAAAGATCCATATCTGCCTATAGCATAGTATTTCATACAAACCTCAAACTTAAACAGTCTTAAAAAGTAACATTATGATACCGTGAATAAGCCACACAGCTGAATCGGATCTCCAATGAGTGACCACTTGTAGCAATTCTCATAGCGCGCCTTGTGCTCTGATTTGACAGTGAGAGAGTGATCGCACCATAGTTTGTCTGCTAATCATTCTCAGCATACGCTACGAATACGCTTTCACGTTACGCCTCTCATCAAAGCTTATGTATGACATCACGTACTGCGCCCTGTACGTGAAAGACGCAAATGTTTTTAATTGTTTAAAAACATATATTTATGTATTTAATGAACATACTAATAGAATACATTATGTAGGATACTTATGAAAATAGTTTTTTTAAACTTTGAACAATTGTATACTACTTTTAAAAGCAATTACACAAATCGCGCTGGAACGTCATACAAACCCACATCGTAGGTGTACGCAAAGCCATGAGACTTTAAAAGAAGACATTTCATTGGTTCATAACACTTCCTTATCCAACTGTTGAAAGTTCCATCCCATTTTAATCATTCTACTTTCACTTTCTAAGAAGAAGCATCTCTTCTGAGAATATTGTCAAATAGAAGGAAAATTACCATAATAACACCAATGGACTCATCTTCCACCCATTATTCAGAGGAATATTTAATTCCTAAAGAACCTCCAAAGAAGAGGAAAGGAGCTCTGATTTGCAAGTATTTTACTTTCCCTGAAGGGCAAAAAAAGGTTAATGCTCCGTTAGCAACCTGTAAAATTTGCCAAACAACTCTTTCAAGGGGTGATCCATCTAAAAAATACTCGTTTGGCACAGCAAATATGGAGCGACACGTGAAGAACTTGAACCCCAACAACTGCTCGAGCTGCAACACGGAGGTTGCAGGACAACCCACCTGCTGCAGCACCAACCACATCAACTGCTGCACCAGCATTTTCAGCAAGCAGTCCACACACACAAATTGATCCTGATTTTGCTAAACTTAAAATTCTATGAATTTATTGCAATACACTTTTGTGTTATGGGGAACAGTCTATTGACCTGATAAAACGCAGGAAGCAGGAGCATCCCTGTCCTCGACATTAGGTTTTTTTTTTTCATTTTTTTTTTCTTATTGGACATTTTTGGAGTTCCAGTCCCATTTTTTTGCTTTAAAAAAAAAACTTGTTCACAAAAAAAATAGAAAAATAAAAACACAAATAAAAACAGAATTATAACAATCTCCTCCTAATCACCACACGGACACAGAGATAATAATATGAGGATTTAATGTCCCATTGCTAGACTCGCGGCAACTCCCGTGCCCGCCTACGTTCCCAGAATGCAGTGGCCGCACGCTCTGGTAAACTAGAGCGCGTCACCACACAAATGTTTAAGGAGCTACAAAGGGACCCCATTCCCTGGGACTCAAAAAATAACATTTGGTACCATGTGGGGAACCCCGGTACCCCACGGTCCCGAGTAGTTCCCCGCGTCGTTCGAAAGCCGGCATTGCTTTGTCAGAGAGATCAGTTTACATGCTCCTCTCTCTAACAAAAAATAATCTGCTTTCCTACTTAAAAAAGACAGCATATTAACTTGCTCTCTCTTTCAAATAGGAAAGCGGTTTGCTGTACTAAAGTGGAAGCCGCGACCCTCCCGCCCTACCATAGCAATCAGCAGTGTCCCGGGGGTAGGCATCCCGGGACACTGCAGAAGCCGGCCCTGGGGGGTGTCGGACCCCAGGGCCATCAAGAGCTTCAGGAGGGAGGCCGCGCAACCCCCTCCCAACATTAAAAAGCCCCGAAAGATGGTGGTCCCCGTGGCTGGGGGGGTCCGTGAACCCCCCGCATACTTCAAAATAAAACCCCAGGGGTGGCGTTCCCCAGGGCTTGGGGGACCTTTCAACCCCCCATTCTAGAAAAAAATTGCCCCCGGGAGCTAATTAAGAATAAAACGGACTTCTAGTTTTTTTTTCTCCTTTTCCACCACATACAAGTACGATACGCGTACCCTGTGGTTTTAAAATGTTTACATTTTTTTGGGGGTGGGCCTAAAGATCCATGTGCGACCCCCTCAGCAGGCCTAGAGGGTCAACATTTTTCTACCCTGCCCCCTTTCTTTATTTTTCAACTTTGTTTTACTGTTTTCTTGTGACTCAGTGCTACCGAGGCACAAGATGGCCACCAACACTTACTGGTTTCGAGTGTTGACACACAGTTGACAGCCAATCAGCATACAGCTCGCGCTCGTAATGAACGGATCTCCGTCCGCGTGTAGAACTCTGTCTCCAGATATCGCTATGATTTTACTTGTAATTTTCTCAGAAACTACTGAACAGATTTACACCATTTAACAAAAAGCACAATCTGCGAACCGAACTCTACCTCTCTGCCAAATTTGGTGTAATTCCGTTCAGCCATTCGGGCTGTAGCCCTGGCTAAAGGTCCCTATTGAAAATTGCATAGCGAAACACATTTGGGACCCCCCTTTTTTCTCGGCCCCCACTTGACGAATCACCCCCAAACTTTCAGGGAAGGAGCAGAACCGAGCAGGCCATTTTCCTGGAGAAATTTGCAAAGATTCGTTCACCGGCGCCAAAGTTATTCCAAATAGAATGTTGTGGATTTCCTATGGAAAGTTGGTCCTAAGTATAACGTAATATATATATATATATATATATATATATATATATATATATATACATATATATATATATATATACATACATATATATATATATATATATATATATATATATATATATATATATATATGAGGTACGTGGTGTTCCCGCGATGCAGATGGACAGCAACAGCAATCACTGTCAGACAGCAAACAGGAACAGCGAGACCCAGAGAAGGTGCAAATGTTTTTATTGTATTTTAGCCCAGCACCAGTCCGCCATGACGCGTTTCGGCTAAAGATAGCCTTGATCACATGACAAGCGTCAAGAGGGCTGATCACCCTTTTAAAGTGCAAAGGTGCCATCACATGCAATGGAAACAGAAAACATACTATTAGTGTTTCCATGTTGTTACAACTTTTACATTTCGACATAAATGTCCGAATTGCACATATTCCCAAGACAATAATAGTCACTACTGGTTTAGTATGTACAGATATCATTAACCAGAACGTACCATCTACAACAACTAGGCATATACTTACAAGAGTCAACATGGCAACGGCTATATCCAACTTTTAAAATAATATAAAAGTTAAAAGCCAATTAAATAGTTATATACAGATAAAATATAACCATTAAAAACACCAAACTCTGTACAAAGCAAATTGCAAATTAAGGTTACGTTGTCATGAACTCCTAATTACTTGCAGTAATGCCCAAGTGGGCTGCTTATTTGAAAGCCAGTTGTAGTTACTGTACATGTGCAAAAAATCGCTACTTGTGTAAACATAGTGATGGCAACAAAAGTGCTCCCAAAATTGTGATAAGATTAACAAATTGTTAGTGAATTTAAAATGGTCATGGAGATTTTCAGGGACATGTTTAACATTCAAATGGAATTTCATGAGTCTCATTACAATAGTAAAGGTAAAAACTTATTACAAGAATACATAGTGTGGACAAAGGAAGAGATACATTGCATAGTCTAGATAACATGAGGTTAAAAATAGTATTTTAGAGATAAGTGTGGCAGTCCTCCCCAGTATTGAGACCTTGCGGTGCCTTGGTATCTAGTAGTATTATGTAGCGAGTCTCCAATTTGCGCAGAAGAGACTCCCTATCACCACCTCTCCTTTGGGGAGGAACACAATCTATCGCAAAGTACTTTAGTAGGGATGCATCCTTTCCATGTTTACTTTCAAAATGCCTGGCTACAGGGTATGTCACATCTGCGTGGGTGATAGCTCGCAAATGCTGTAGTATTCGCTTATGCACTTGCGGTCGAGTACTTCCCACATACCTCAACCCGCATGGGCATTCCAGGACGTAAACTACAAACTCAGATTTGCAGTTTAATTTCTGTCTGATTTTAATAGGAAAGGGAGAGAGAGGAGTAGTAACCTCTGTTTTGCTAATACCGTGTTTACATGCTTTACAAATAGAGCATCTCAAAAATCCTTTGCTTCCACTAAGCCATGAAGCTGCAGCTACCTCGGGGCTACTAGACACAAGACTATCCTGCATGGCCCGGGCTTTACGATAAGTAATGCTAGGTTGTTTACCCATCTGGGAACCAATAATTGGGTCACTGGAGACTAGGAACCAATTGTCCTTGACTATTTTATGAATAATTTTATGTTGGCTATTGTATGTCATAATTAGTCTTGTTTCCTCGCCCGCCCTGTCTGTTGGAATCTTGGGTCGAACACTTCCTGAGCCCAGGAGTGTAGTTCTATCAATCTTATTGGCCCTCACGATAGCATTATCTATAGTTTCTAGTCTATAGCCACGTTCCATGAATCGTGCCTTACAGAGGGATTGTGCCGTCCGGCAATCATACTCATTGCTGCATATCCTCCGAATTCGAAGCATCTCCCCGTAGGGGATGCTACGAATCAGATGCGCGGGATGCTGACTATCTGCATGTAGTAGTGTGTTCCCTGCTGTAGGTTTACGATGTAGTTTGGTCTGTAGCTTTCCTGCATGAACAAATACCTCCACATCTAGAAAGACAATAGACGATCTACTGAGGGTGCTAGTAAAATGGATGTTAGAATTGTTGGCATTTAATGTTTCTATGAACTCAACAACCTCATCCTCAGTGCCATCCCATACAAATAGTAGGTCGTCTATATATCTTAACCACAGTTTGACCTGAACTCTACCTCTCTGCCAAATTTGGTGTAATTCCGTTCAGCCATTCGGGCTGTAGCCCTGGCTAAAGGTCCCTATTGAAAATTGCATAGCGAAACACATTTGGGACCCCCCTTTTTTCTCGGCCCCCACTTGACGAATCACCCCCAAACTTTCAGGGAAGGAGCAGAACCGAGCAGGCCATTTTCCTGGAGAAATTTGCAAAGATTCGTTCACCGGCGCCAAAGTTATTCCAAATAGAATGTTGTGGATTTCCTATGGAAAGTAGGTCCTAAGTATAACGTAATATATATATATATATATATATATATATATACATATATATATATATATATACATACATATATATATATATATATATATATATATATATATATATATATTCACTGAAAAAAACATAGGTTTGAGGCCTGATATAGTTAGGAATTAGCATCTGGAAGTTTGATGCTTTAATCTGTCAGGTGACCACGGAAACGCCTATAAACTGCAGGCAAAAGCACTACGAATGTCATTTCCTGCCCGTAATCAAGGCTATCTGTGCCAAAACTAGTCGGAACTACAGGACTTCTGTGCCTTTTGCTTCATTAAAAGCTCTCTGAAACCTGAAAAGGCCTCTGCTTTGATGCTTCAAAAATTGGGAATTTTGCCGGGACTCTCCGTGTCCGGTTTAAGAGGCCGCCCTGCAGGGTCGGTGGCTCCCCAAACTGAGGTGTTTTTGTGGAATATATATTCACTGAAAAAAACATAGGTTTGAGGCCTGATATAGTTAGGAATTGGCATTTAGAAAACCTTTGAAATTCACTGAAAAAACCATACGTTTTAGGGGTGTTATAGTTAGCTGGACATTTCACTCATTCAAAACCATTGAAATTCCTCCGATATAGTTAGTTGTACTAACTATAACTTGCGCGCCTGCAATCCACTGCTGATGATGTCACATATTACATCATTCATGACATGGTCAGTGACATCTCTGATGACATCTCAAATGACATTGTCAGGAGGCTGCGTTGCAGAGAGGTGTTCAGAGGCCACGCCCCTTTTACAACACTCGACAACGCAGCTCCGTGGTGCTTACTGGAGGTACCTGGTGGGCTAGTTGGCCCCCAGGGACCATAAGGATTGACAAGGAATGAATTCCCCAACTTAAACTGTACCACAGGGTGTGTTTGCACACATGTGAACCCAGGCCCCGCCCCCTCCCTTCACCACTGTGCAAACGCGCCCCGTGGCGCATTTCAAGTTGGGGGATTAACTCCCCTTGAATACTGAGGGTCCCTAGGGTGTCACTAGCCCACCAGCTACCTCCAGTAAGCTCCACAGAGCTGCGTTGCAGAGAGGGGTGAAAAGGGGCGTGGCCTCAGAACACCTCTCTGCAATGCAGCTCCCTGGCACATACTGGAGGTTCCTGGTGGGCTAGTTGGGACCCTCAAGATTGAAGAGAAATTAATTCCTCAACTTAACCACTTGGATGCTAAGGCCCTGGAAAGATTTATTAACAATTTCCATTGAAATCAATGGAAACTCCATGACGAGCTGAGCTCGTCATGAGCGTCGAAGGAGTTAAAACGCACCACCGGGCAGTGGTGTTTGGGTAGTGTAGGGGTCGAGCGGGGGTAGTGTTTTAAGGTTTAGGATAGTGCAGTCATGAATGGGTAGTGTAGGGGGTCATGCTGGGGGTAGAATTAGGGTTTAGGGTAGCGCAGTGATGTTTGGGTAGTGTAGTGGGTCATGCGGGGGTAGTATTTTAGGGTTTAGGGTAGCGCAGTGGTGAATGGGTAGTGTAGGTGGTCATGCTGGGGGTAGATTTAGGGTTTAGGGTAGTGCAGTGGTGTTTGTGAAGTGTATGGGGTCATGCTAGGGGTAGTGTTGTAGGGTTTAGGGTAGTGCAGTGGTCTTTGGGTAATGTATGGGGTCGTGCTGGGGGTAGTGTTTTAGGAAGTGCAGTGGTGTTTGTGTAATGTAGGGGTCGTGCTGGGGGTTGTGTTTTAGGGTTTAGGGTAGTGCAATGGTGTTTGTGTAGTGTAGGGGGTCGTGCTGGGGGGTAGATTTACTGTTTAGGGTAGTACAGATGTTCTTATGTAGTGTAGGAAGTCGTGCTGGGGTAGATTTAGAGTTTAGGGTAGTGCAGTGGTGTTTATATAGTGTAGGGGTCATATTGAGGTAGTCTTTTAGGGTAGTACAGTGGTGTTTGGGTAGTGTAAGGGGTCGTGCTAGGTAGATTTAAGGTTTAGGGTAGTGCAATGGTGTTTGGGTAGTGTAGGGGGTCATGCTGGGGTAGTGGTTTATGGTTTAGGGTAGTGCAGTTGTGAATGGGTAGTGTAGGGGTCGTGCTGGGGGTGGATTTAGGGTTTAGGGTAGTGCAGTGGTTTTGTGTAGTGTAGGGGGTCGTGCTGGGGGTACTGTTTTAGGGTTTAGGGTAGTGCAGTGGTGTTTATGTAGTGTATGGGGGTAGTGTTTGGCGTTTATGGTAGTGCAGTGGTGTTTGGGTAGTTTAAGGGTTCGTGCTGGTTGTTGATTTAGGGTTTAGGGGAGTGCAGTGGTGGTTGGGTACGGTAGGGGGTCGTGCTGGGGGTCGATTTAGGGTTTAAGGTAGTGCAGTGGTGTTTGTGTAGTGTTTACGGGTTTGTGCTAGGGGTAGTGTTTTAGGGTTTAGGGTAGTACATTGTTGTGTGTGTAGTGTAGGGGGTCGTGCTGGGGGTAGTGTTTTAGGGTTTAGGGTAGTGCAGTGGTGTTTTGGTAGTGTAGGGGGTTGTGCAGGGAGAAGTGATTTAGGGTTTAGGGAAGTACAGTGGTGTTTGTGTAATGTAGGGGTCGTGCTGGAGGTTGTGTTTTAGGGTTTAGGCTTGTGCAATGGTGTTTATGTAGTGTAGGGGGTCGTGCTGGGGGTAGATTTAGGGTTTAGGGTAGTGCAGTGGTGTTTATGTAGTGTAGGGGGTCGTGCTGGGGTAGATTTAGAGTTTGGGGTAGTGCAGTTGTGTTTGGGTAGTGTTAGGGGGTCGTGCTGGGGTAGTGTTTTAGGGTAGTGCAGTGGTTTTTGGGTAGTGTAGGGGAACATGCTGGGGTAGATTTAATGTTTAGGTTAGTGCAGTGGTGTTTGGGTAGTGTAGGGGTCGAGCGGGGATAGTGTTTTAGGGTTTAGGGTAGTGCAGTCGTGAATGCGTAGTGTAGGGGGTAGCGTTTTAGGGTTTATGGTAGTGTAGGGGTTTGTGCTGGGGGTAGAATTAGGGTTTAGGGTAGTGCAGGGGTGTTTGTGTAGTGTCGGGGTAGTGTTTTAGGGTTTATGGTAGTGCAGTGGTGTTTGGGAAGTGTAGGGGTTCGTGCTGGGGTAAATTTAGGGTTTAGGGTAGCACAGTGGTGTTTGGATAGTGTAGGGGGTCGTGCTGGGGGTAGTGTTTTAGGGTCATGCAGTGGTGTTTGTGTAGTGTAGGGGTCGTGCTGGGGGTAGTGTTTTAGGGTTTAGGGTAGTGCAGTGGTGTTTGTGTGGTGTAGAGGGTCTTGCTGGGGTAAATTTATTTTTTTGGGTAGTGCAGTGGTGTTTGGGTAGTGTAGAGGGTCGTGCTGGGTGTAGATTTAGGGTTTAGGGTAGTGCAGTGGTGTTTGTGTAGTGTTTGTGGGTTTGTGCTGGGGGTAGTGTTTTAGGGTTTAGGATAGTACAGTGGTGTTTGTGTAGTGTAGGGGGTCATGCTGGGGATAGTGTTTTAGGGTTTAGTGTGATGCAGTGGTAATTGTGTAGTGTAGGGGGTAGTGTTTTAGGGTTTAGGGTACTGCAGTGGTGTTTGTGTAGTGAAGGGGGTCGAGCTGGGGGTAGTGTTTTAGGGTTAAGGATAGTGCAGTGGTGTTTGTGTAATGTAGGGGGTAGTGTTTTAGGGTTTAGTGTAGCGCAGTGGTGATTGGGCAGTATAGGGGGTCATGCTGGGGGTAGTGTTTTAGGGTTCAGGGAAGCGCAGTGGTGTTCACCTACTGTAGGGGGTAGTGTTTTAGGGTTTAGTGTAGTGCAGTGGTGTTTGTATAGTGTAGGGGTTCCTGCTGGGGGTAGTGTTTTAGGGTTTAGGGTAGTGCAGTGGTGTTTGAGTAGTGTAGGGGGTAGTGCTCACCAGGGAGTTAACTGGAAGTCTACTGCTGGTATTGAAAGTGATTGTTCAGTCTGCATGTCAGAATTTGCAAATTAAATAGAAGAGGCTTTGAGGTTTCTCTTAAAACATGCCCTAACTTTTCTTTCTACAACACTAACCATAATTTCTATGACAAAATGAACCCCCTCATTTTGTTCCTTTTTAAATAAAATGTTTTAATTGTTACCAGTTTATTCCTATCAAGATGGCTTCATGTGTGCCATAATATTGTTATAAAATAAGACTGTTAGCGCTCTATTTGTTCTTTAGAACACTCTGGGTAGCTGCAGTGGAACACAAAGGAATCAACTGCCAGGCTTCTCCTGTTGAAATATAACAGGGAACATATTTGAGATCTCACTTAAAACATGTCCTAATTTTTCTTTCTACAACACTAACCATAATTTCTAGGATAAAATGAACCCCCTCATTTTATTCCTTTTTAAATTAAATGTTTTAAGTGTTACCAGTTTATTCCAATCAAGATGGCTTCAGGTGTGCCACCCTTTTGTCATAAGTAAGACTGTTAGCGCTCTAATTGTTCTTTAGAACACTCTGGGAAGCAGCAGTGGAACACAAAGCAATCAACTGAACAGCTGCTCCTGTTGAAATATAGCAGGAAGATATTTGAGATCTCACTTAAAACATGTCCTAGTTTTTCTTTCTACAGCACTAACCATAATTTCGATGACAAAATAAACCCCCCTTATTTTGTTCCTTTTTAAATTAAATGTTTTAAGTGTTACCAGTTTATCCCAATCAAGATGGCTTCAGGTTTGCCATAATTTTGTCATAAGTAAGACTGTTAGCGCTCTAGTTGTTATTTAGAACACTCTGGCTAGCTGCAGTAGAACACATAGGAATCAACTGCCAGGCTGCTTCTGTTGCAATATAACAGGAAAATATTTGAGATCTCACTTAAAACATGTCTTAATTTTTCTTCCTACAGCACTAACCATAATTTCTAGGACAAAATGAACCCCCTCATTTTCTTCCTTTTTAAATTAAATGTTTTGTGTGTTACCAGTTTATCCCAATCAAGATGGCTTCAGGTGTGCCATAATTTTGTCATAAGTAAGGCTGTTAGCGCTCTAGTTGTTATTTAGAACACTCTGGGTAGCTGCAGTAGAACACAAAGGAATCAACTGCCAGGCTGCTTTTGTTGCAATATAACAGGAAGATATTTGAGATCTATCTTAAAACATGTCCTAATTTTTCTTCCTACAGCACTAACCATAATTTCTAGGACAAAATGAACCCCCTCATTTTCTTCCTTTTTAAATTAAATGTTTTACGTGTTACCAGTTTATTCCAATCAAGATGGCTTCAGGTGTGCCATACATTTGTCATTGTAAGGCTGTTAGCGCTCTAGTTGTTCTTTAGAACACTCTGGGAAGCTGCAGTAGAACACAAAGCAATCACTGACAGGCTGCTCCTGTTGAAATATAACAGGAAGATATTTGAGATCTCACTTAAAACATGTCCTAATTTTTCTTTCTACAGCACTAACCATAATTTCTATGACAAAATAAACCCTCTTATTTTGTTCCTTTTTAGATTAAATGTTTAAGTGTTACCAGTTTATTCCACTCAAGATGGCTTCAGGTGTGCCATCATTTGGTCAATAGTAAGGCTGTTAGCGCTCTAGTTGTTATTTAGAACACTCTGGGAAGCTGCAGTAGAACACAAATGAATAAAAACTGTGCTTTCAATTCTATTAAGGATACAGAGGCGAGGATTACGCTTCTCTATTCTTTATTGCAAAATCACACCAGCCAATAAAAACATACAATTAGTTTAAATGAACTACATTGCCCATGATGCTTGCTCATCAGCCACGCCTCCACAGCCCATAAGAGCCGTCTGTACAGTCCCATAATCCTTTTTCTTTGCAGGGAACAAAAGTCCAAGAAATAACATGAACAAGTCCATAACCTCCTCCAACGTGGAAGAATAACCAGGTAGCCTTCAGGCATAAACTCTTGCGAGCATCCGTCTTCTAGTCAGACTTCTTATCTGATCCTGAAACAAAGGGAAATGAAAAACCCGTAACCGCTGTATAACAATACCTGTCATAACATAATTCATGGGCGGGTAAGCTTTAATACAATTAGTAAAGCCGGGTGGGATAATCCTCGCCTCCGTGTCCTTAATAGAGTTGAAAATTTTTGCCGCGAATGCTAGCAAATTTTTGATTCTATTACAGGACCAGAGGCTTCAGATTATGCTAGTTTAACACTTACCAAATACCACAGATGTAATATTTTCCACCGGCTTGTAATAAAACGTTTTGAAGGTCGATTCCGATGACCAATCAGCACATCGCATGATATCCTAAATGTTAGAAGCCAACATGTATGACTTGGAGGCCATAGCGCCCCTGACAGAATGTGCCCCAAATCTTTGGAGGTCAATACCAGCTTCCTGCATGATATATGTAAGCCATCTGGCAATGGTGGCAGCCGCTACTGGCTTATACGGTTTCTGTAAAGCAATAAACAATTGAGAACAACCCTGAGGTCTCAATGAACTTGTACATTCCTCATACATCTTTAAACAATGAACTACACATATTATCTCATTCTCAGGAAAAGCCTTGTAATCAATGTGTCGAGAAAGTGTCTTGGTACATCCAGTAATATGAAAAGAAACTCCCTCTGGAGTAAATACTCTACCTGTAACGTCGAGAACTCTTATGTCCGAGGAACGTCTGCACGCTGACAGGCATAGCAACATAGCTAACTTGGCAGATAACTGCTTTCTAGAAAGAAGATTGTTAGAAAGCCAACGATTAAATAAGGAAATGACCAAGGAAACACCCCACAGACCCGTATACTTGGGTTTAGGTGGGTTAGCGACCCGAATGCCTTTAAGAAGCTTGCATACGACCAGATGCATGCCAACTGGTTTCCCGTCCACCAGCTCGTGACACGCTGAAATGGCCGATCTAAAGTTATAGACCGAGCGATAAGCAAGGCCCTCCGAAGCTTTATCCGAGAGAAAATTAACCAATGATTGTTCCACCGGAATTGAAGGAAACGCCGGTGGGGAGGACAAATAGAAATGGAGAGATAGGCGTCCTTGAGATCTAATGTGACTAGCCAATCTCTTTCCTGCAACAAATCTGCTAGAAGATGGATCCCTTCCATCTTGAAATGGTTGTAGGTGAGAAACTGATTGAAATTCCTCAGGTTCAGAATTAGTCTGTTTCCACCTCCCTTCTTCTGGACTACAAATACGTTGCTGCAAAAACCGTGAGGTCCCTCGCTGCATGGAGCTATCATGCGTTTTTGCAGCAAGTCCGCGACTTCTCTGTCTATAAAACTGCATTCTTGTAGGGAATTATTGAGTTGCGTGGGGAGTTATAGCTGAAACGGAGGAGAATAGAACTCTAAGTGAAAGCCCATAATTGTCTGCAATACCCACGCATCTTGAGTCAGTGCTTGCCAATTCTGAAGAAAATGTTGAATGCGACCACCAAAGGTAGATGAGAACTGTCCACTACACTCACCTGCGGACTGTTGGGCTTTAAATCTGGCTCTATTGCCACCGCCTTGGAACCGTCTTCTTCTGAATCTGCGGCGTGAGGGATAAAAGGTACCTCCACGGGTGGAGCCCCACTCCCCTCTGCCGCATCCATAATCGCCTCTTTGGGGGTCTTGATTGAAATTACGGCCTGACGAGCGGCCCCTGCCTCGTCCGGCGCTGTTGAAAACACCCTGCTGGAACACCCGTTTGATCCCTGTCTGAGCTTTGTCCAGGGACGTGAAAGTTCCGACATATTTGGACACGTCCTTGACGAACCGCGCTCCGAAGAGATGTCCGCCGGCCAATGGCCCGGGTTCAGCATCTGCCAATTCAGTGAGATTGCTGTCCATCCGAATCATAAGTGACTTACGCCTTTCGGCCGAAAGCGCACAGTTGGCGTTGCCCAGTAAGCAAATTGCCTGTTGGGTCCAGTCCGCGAGGACATCTGGGTCCACCGGAGCGGAATTACTCTCGGCCACAAGGGCCATCTCCAAAATCTTTGCCAAAGGGCCGACGACGTCCAGTAGCTTATCTTGACATCCGCGCCAGGCGCGCTCAATGCCTCTTTTCGAGGCTCGCGTCATTCTGGTGTCTCCGCCACTTTATAAGGGATGTCCGGTCTAGGGCATTCCGACCGAAGTCGGTTGTGCACTTCTCTAGAAAAACTCTTCTGGAGGTTTTCGTGTATTTAATCTGAGACTTCAGTTGGCGGAGTCCAGTCTGAGGAACGGGGGTGCATTATATCAGTAGGATCGAATGTGAATGGAGTATTGGGAGGCTCGGAAACCGATGGCATGGAAGTTTTGGCCCTTTTTGGAGGAGGAGGCTCCTCAGAAGTATCTGTGTTGGTGTCCGTGCCTGTAGAGGTGGTATCTGTGTCAATGTGCACCTTTGTCTTGCTTTTAGCCTTTGTGCCGGCATAAGAGTGATCATCCTGCGCATTGCTAGGCAGCGCTGATAAGGCTTGCGCATACGGCCACTGCCGTTCCGCGTCTGCGCCTCCAGAAGAGGTGGCAGCGTCAGATTTTCTTTTCCCAGATTCCTTACCATAACCATGGCGCTTAGCAAAATTTTCAAGCTGACTTTTTATAGGGCGCAGTGCAGCTGCCAAAGCCTGATGGACGGTTTGGGGGACCGTATTCTCTATGGCCTTATTCACAGATGACTGGACCGAAGCATCCAGGGCCTCCACCAGGTGGTCCTCCACGACAGCGCCCGACTGTCCTTCGTAATCATCCTCTTCATCTTCGTTGGGATACCTCACGCAATCTTCCATGGCTTCTAAAGAGCTAGCCAGGTAAGTACTGTAGATACAGTGAACAAGTAGAGGTAATACTTAATACCAGGAGGAGTACGGGGGGGTCAGCCCACTTGCACACTCAAACACAATACACAGGATAGAAAAAGATACCCCCTCAGCAATGCTGTAATCAAAAGGTCAGTGACCTATACCAATGCAGAGTATAAGGAGCGTGTGCGCACTCCAATGGCAGGGATTTTACAGCCAGACAGGCGATCTTTGCTCAATAAATGCGTGCTCCAATCAGAAATGCATGAAGGCACTGTTCGGGTATTCGCTTTGATGTGCGCCGCCCAAGTCGCGCCCAAAAACCGCCCAAAGGCATCCCAATTGCGTGCGCTTGTAAACGTAAGTTGGCCGTGAGCTACTCGGCGTGAACGGCGTATGCGGGCTATAAAGGAGGCCCAGACGCCCACGCTGTAGCGCTTGAGGGGAAAGCCGAGTCAACAAAAGGCTCTTGAAGTCTGCGGAAAAGGTCAGTGACCGCTGCTCTTTAAATGCGACTACCCGCGGGTCGCTCGCATTAACACAGTGGGGTCCGCCGGCAATTAACAAAGCCGGGGCCCCGAATGAAGCACTTCGCGGGGACTTCAGTTGGCGGAGTCCAATATGAGGACCGGAGGTGCATTATATCAGTAGGATCGAATGTGAATGGAGTATTGGAAGGCTCGGAAACCGATGGCATGGAAGTTTTGGCCCTTTTTGGAGGAGGAGGCTCCTCAGAAGTATCTGTGTTGGTGTCCGTGCCTGTAGAGGTGGTATCTGTGTCAATGTGCACCTTTGTCTTGCTTTTAGCCTTTGCGCCGGCATGAGAGTGATCATCCTGCGCATTGCTAGGCAGCGCTGATAAGGCTTGCGTATACGGCCACTGCCGCTCCGCGTCTGCGCCTCCAGAAGAGGTGGCAGCGTCAGATTTTCTTTTCCCAGATTCCTTACCATAACCATGGCGCTTAGCGAAATTTTCAAGCTGACTTTTTATAGGGCGTAGTGCAGCTGCCAAAGCCTGATGGACTGTCTGGGGGACCGTATTCTCGATGGCCTTATTCACAGATGACTGGACCGAAGCATCCAGGGCCTCCACCAGGTGGTCCTCCACGACAGCGCCCGACTGTCCTTCGTAATCATCCTCCTCATCTTCATTGGGATACCTCACGCAATCTTCCATGGCTTCTAAAGTGCTAGCCAGGTAAGTACTGTAGATACAGTGAACAAGTAGAGGTAATAATAAATACCAGGAGGAGTCCGGGGGGGGTCAGCCCACTTGCACACTCAAACACAATACACAGGATAGAAAAAGATACCCCCTCAGCAATGCTGTAATCAAAAGGTCAGTGACCTATGCCAATGCAGAGTATAAGGAGCGTGTGCGCACTTCAATGGCAGGGATTATACAGCCAGACAGGCGATCTTTGCTCAATAAATGCGTGTTCCAGTCAGAAATGCATGAAGGCACTGTTCGGGTATTCGCTTTGATGTGCGCCGCCCAATTCGCGCCCAAAAACCGCCCAAAGGCATCCCAATTGCGTGCGCTTGTAAACGCACGTTGACCGTGAGCCACTCGGCGTGAATGGCGTATACGGGCTATAAAGGAGGCCCAGACGCCCGCGCTGTAGCGCTTGAGGGGAAAGCCACACTCCGACCTACACCCACTGACTCCCTATAAGTCACACACACTGCATTACTTATCTTTTTTTGCTGTTTTACTCAAGCCCATTCAGGTACTGTTTCCTTTACTCTCTTTGTCCTCTCTCTTTGTCACTCCCCATGTGTTATCCTAATTCAATTTTTCTCCCTCTTTCACCCCTCTTTACTTATACTACCTGGTCTTTTCTCACTTTCCCTCATCGTTCTTCATTTATTGTGGTTCCGCCACTACCCTTCATTCTCCATTTTTTACTGTCCTTTCTTTTTCTTTTAACAGCCAATCACAGTCTCACACTATCTCTACTTTAGTGTTCTTCCTCTCTCTTCCTTTCTTCCGCTCCTTTAGTCATTTTACTTTTCTCACTTTCATCCAATTACACCTTCTCTATTTTTTACTATGTAATAAACAATCCCTCTGTGGTCATCTTGTAGCTCTTTTTCTCTTAACATAACTCTCTTTGTGTCCTTCCCTCATGCTAACTGCTTCATTAAAAAAAAAAATTCTATTTTTTTGCGGGGCGCGCCCCGGTACGCGTACCCTAAGGACAAAACATTGACAGAGATCCTTTAAAAATATAGGTTTAATTTTATAAATGAAAGGTAGTTTTAAAAAGAACTGTTTTTTTTATTCTTTTTGTTGTTTTATATTTTGTTTAATGTTTTTTGAACATTTTGTACTTTTTTTGGCTTTTCAAAACAGTTTTATATTTTTTTGTATTTTTTATGGGAAGAAACAAAGAGAAAGGGAATTGAAAATGGCTCAACTGGAGCAAAAAACAAAAAACGAAAAAAATTACTTCTTTTGTTTGGGGCAAATGTGATTCTGACCAGCAAGGACGATCAGCTTTACGCTCTTTTCACCATAGGCGATGAGCTTGCCACATTCAGTACAAGTGATTCTAAAAGTACCAAATTGTTGCTGAATGCAAGGCATCGTCTCCGTTGTTTCTGGGTCAGATTGACTGGGTTGCTTTCTTTTTGAGCTGGTCCTTGAACACTGGGGGAGTTGACTGGCCAGTTCCCTGATCTCTGCACGAGAATAGTTAGCAGGATGCTTCCGGGTCATATGCCGAATCATGGTATGATTCCCAAATGAATATTTTTTATCTGGATTGCCCCTTGAGAGTTCTGCACCACAGATTTGACACATTACCTTGGCCGCATTAACTTTTTTCTTGGCCTCTGGAAGAGAAAAAAACTCCCATACAATGTGTTCTTTTGGCTTATATGGGGTAATTTCTTCCGGCAGCCATCTGCTCCCCTCCTCCTCTTCCTCTTCCTCCTCCTCTTCTTCTCCACCAGCAATGTAATGTTGTGGTGGTCCTCTTGGTGGTTGTGGTGGTGGTGGTGGTGCAGATGCTCCAGCTGCTGCTACTGTAGCCATTTCAAAGTACAAAAGAATTGTCTCTGTAGATGAAACAGGTCTTCCTCAGTCAAAAGACAAAGTCAGAGTGAGGAAGAAAGTGGGGTTTATTATCATTTGGAAAAAAAAACTGTGCTGAACCAATCAGAAGTGTTATTTTCAGGTCACAAGACCCAGGCTTTACTCATTTGAAAACCAAAACTGTTCTGCACCAATAGAAAGTGTTATTTTCAGGTCACAAGACCCAGGCTGGTCACAAGACCCAGGCTATACTCATTTGGAAACCAAAACTGTTCTGCACCAATAGAAAATGTTATTTTCAGGTCACATGACCTGACGCGCTTACGCTACGCGCACCGGGGCGCGCCCGTAGTCGCGCTCCGGGGCGCGCCTGCGACTGCATAGCGTAAGCGCGTCAGAACGTTTCGCGATCGTATGCGATCGGTGCTTTCGGTTGCGATTACGCTGTGCGTCATATGACGCATCAGGCGGTTACGCGAAACGTCACGATGTTGTTTTCGTTCGCGAGAATAGCGCTAACGGGACGCTCCCCGGTACGCGCCCTGGGGCGCGCCGTAACATTGCGCTTACCCGTGTGTTCACCGGTACGCGCCCCGGGAGCGCCCCCGGGTTACAAATAATTTTTTTTTTTTTTTTTTTTACATATTTATACAATATAAAATTCGTTTTAAAATGTTTCACTTTCTATACCTATTAAGATTTGCTATTAAAAAACCATTGAAATTCACTGAAAAAACCATAGGTTTCACACCAGTTATAGTTAGGAATTAGCATTTAAAAAACCTATTAAATTCACTGAAAAAACCATAGGTTTTACACCAGGTATAGTTAGCTGGAAATTTTACTCGCATAAAACCATTGAAATTCCCACGTTATAGTTAGTTGGACTCACTATAACTTGCGCGTGCAATGCACTGCTGATGATGTCACATATTACATCACTCATGACATGGTCAGTGACATCACTCATGACATCACTGATGACACCATCCTTGTGACAGACTGACGGACCTCCTTTCACTGTAATGTAACCCTTGAAACACATATTCAATAATAGAAACAAAAATTTTCAAAAAAATGGAGATACCCATACCAGTTACAAGAACAAATTCAATAATTCCACCATCTATGTACACATCCACTCATTCACCAACAGTTATATATAGTGACTCATACATATACTTACTCATCATATGTAGTGATACACCTATACATTCTGTTACACACCGACAGTCATCCAAAAGATACTCTCACACATACTCACACATGCAAATAAACTATTGAACATCCATTTATTTGCATATACAGCTATACACACACTACCACCTTACTTCTAAGGAAACTTACACATACTTACTCTCTTAAACAATCACTTATAGAAAAACATACTTATTTAAACAGGAACTCTTACAATCTCTTACTCTCACATATACTCACTTATATACATCAATATTCACATATACTACATTAAAACATATGTAGTTACTGATAAAGACACTAGTGAGACAGTAATTCACTCACTAACACATACATATACACACACACACTCATCCACCCATACAGTCCAGCACATATGCTGTCTTCAAAACACATACAGAGAGTCAGTCATTCATGCATCTATGTGCTAAGTAATAACCCCACCAAACTATACAAACACTCATACTGATACTAAGAAAAACATCTAATAACCCATATACATACACATGTAGCTACTCACCAACCCATGCAGCCACTTATACACAAAGTGAAACACTAATACATATATTTAAATATTTAAACATTACTCTCTAATATATGTATTCACTAAGATACACTTAATAAACCAGTTAACCAATCAATTTTTTTTTAAAGCATCCATGTAAACACTTATTAAAACATTTATTCTTCCATCAACTTTTACATATACATATATAACACATATTTATTTTTTAAAAAGACACACATTCACTGGAGGTGTCATTAGTGATGTCATGAGTGATGTCACTGACCATGTCATGAGTGATGTCATATGTGACATCATCAGCAGTGCATTACACGCGCAAGTTATAGTGAGTCCAACTAACTATAACGTGGGAATTTCAATGGTTTTATGCGAGTAAAATTTCCAGCTAACTATAACTGGTGTAAAACCTATGGTTTTTTCAGTGAATTTAATAGGTTTTTTAAATGCTAATTCCTAACTATGACTGGTGTGAAAACTATGGTTTTTTCATTGAATATATATATATATATATATATGTGTGTGTGCAGCCCAAGTGGGCTAGTGGGCGCTGACGTGGGAGGGGCAGGGTGGGGGGTAGTAAACTATGGATTACGGCCGATTAGAGGTAGGCAAACATATAAATAACTAAAACGAATTTTGTTGCATGCGCTGCATCGCATTTGGCGATGCAGCGCGCACAACAAAATTCATAATCCATAGTTTACTACCCCCCTTCCTGCCCCTCCCCCACGCCACGCCAGCACCCAGCAGCACTCCCACCACGGGCCGCTACTGGCTACCACATATATCCACCCCTGTAAACAATACAGGGATTCAGGAGAGTATAACGGCCAGCCTCAGATAGGTTATCTGTGGAATTCAAAATTCTAACGTGTTGCTAAACTAAAAAATGTGTCCATAAACTACTATACCCAGAGTGGTCTCCAGAGAAAAGAAGAGAAAGAGAGACAGAAATCGTATAGGCCAGCAGATTTAAAAATGCACAAACAGTGCTTCATCAGCATTCATCCCATATGGGATCTTAGAATTTAGCAGCAAAATGTATCTTGACTCGAGCCTCCTAAGTGCCAGTTGTCTGTTTCCTCCCCTAGGGTTCTTGGGGATGGAGTCAATAACAAAGTAACTTAAATCCGTCGCTTTACCCTCATGACAGAAGTTGACGTGCATAGCGACAGGATTACTGGGGTCATCTTTGGCAATTGCCCGTAAGGGTTGCAAGATTCTTACATGGACTCAATGAATTGTGCTACCTACCTAATTTTTCTTGCAGGTGCACTTGAAGACGTATCCTGCAAAGTCACTTTTGCAAGTGAAACTGCCACGGATTACAAAGGGTGCTTTTCTTAGTGGAGTTAGCACTTGTTTGGTGTTCACGCCATGGCGCAAGCCTTGCATTTTAAACACTTTTGGAAGCCTCGGTGCGACTTCAGCCAATCAGTCCCTTCCTTTGCTTTTGATGCATTGCGGACTAGCTTGCTGCGCATTGACTTAGCTCTCCTAAGTATAATGGGAGGAACTATCGCTACTGTTGGTCCAAAGACTGGGTCACTTCTAATAATTTGGAAATTCTTGTAGAGAAGTTTGCGCACATTCGCATGGTATGTGGAATACCCTGTAATGAGTCTGGGTGTCCCAGATGGCACGCTCTTGTTTCTTGGTTTTGTTACTGTTACCAAAGAGCATGTCCTCTCTCATGATTAGTGATGTTTTGGCCTGAGCTTTGTTGAGTGTTGCATGGCTATACCCTTGTGATCTAAGTCTAGTAAATAAATCATCTCTGGCATCACTTAAACTCTCTGGAGGGCTGCAATTGCCCTTCATGCGGAGACACTCCGCATAGGGGATACTTTCTTTAAGCTTTGTAGGGTGGAAGCTGCTAAAGTATAAAATTGAATTACCAGTCAATGGCTTCCTGTATGTTCTGGAGTGTAACTGATTATTTTGCACAAACAGTTCTAAATCAAGAAAATGTACAGAAGTCCTGCTCAAAGTACATGTGAAAGACAGGTTCAAACTATTTTCATTAAGCTCTACAGCAAATTCTTGTGCTGATTCTTGGGAACCCTGCCACACAATAAATAGATCGTCAATGTATCTCACATGCAAAATTAAATTTTCATGCATTTCTATGGCGTGCTTTGTCATGAGCATCTGCTCCTCCCACCAGCCCATATGCAAATTAACATAGCTGGAGGAATAGCAGGTGCCCATGGCAGTGCCTTGCAGCTGTTTATATGACAATTGATCAAAGATGAAAATATTGTTATCAAGGCACCACTCGGCCATTTGGAGTAACATGTTTGTATGTTGATGCAAAGTCATCGGTCTTTGCCCTAAGTAATGTGCTAAGGCTCTGAGACCATCAACATGTTTGATGCTAGTGTATAATGTGCTGACGTCCAGAGTCATAAGTACAAAAGGGTCTTTCCATTTGATCTTGTAGATCTTCTTCAGGAAATCTTCGGTGTCCCTGATGTAGGAGGGGAGCTTCTGGACATACTCCTGGAGGAAAAAGTCTATATACCTCGAGGTATTCTCAAAGAGTACCCCTATAGCTGATTGATTGATCTTCCGGGGGTCACTCACATGCTTGTGTATTTTTGGTATTAAGTATAGTTGTATTGTGACAGGGTAGTCCGTTTTGAGAAAATCCAGTTCATTTTTGGAAATCAAGCCCAGTCCTCTCCATTTGTAGAGTGCATGGTGGAATTTCTTTTTGATTCCCTGGATGGCAGTGGGGCTTACTCTTCAATAGCATTCTTTGACTTGCAATTGTTTTGATGCTTTGTTGTTGTAAATCTCTAGTGGCCAGAGCACCACGTTACCACCTTTGTCCGACCAGCATGCCACGATGTCTTGCCTCTCTTTGATCCTGTTAATGAGGTTCATGTACTTGACTCTCCAACTGTGGTTGGTTGCCATGAATTCATTACTTGATTGTTGTGCCAATGCTTTGAGATCCCCGATGACATTCTCCGCAAAGATATCAATTACGTCTCTTTGCATGGTAGGCAGGAATATTGACTTGGGCTTATATGGAGTGCTCAAGCTACCATGGATGTCTAGGCTCATGGTGAGAGCTAGGTCTTCAGGTGAGAGTCTCATTGATTCTCATGCTCCAATTCATGCATGTCTTGTAACAGCATCATATCGTGTACTGTTACGTTTTCCGTTAGATTGTTTGTTTCCTTATTACTCAGAGGGTTTTGTGGCAAATTGGAAAAGTATTTTTGCAGTTTAATTTTCCTAATAAACTGGAACATGTCTATGCGTGTTTGCAAAGTGTAGTCAAAGTTGGTTTGTGTACAATATGACAGGCCTAGGGATAAAGTTTCTTTTCTTCATCATTTAAATCCATATTGCTGAGATTAATTACTCTGTTATCAGTATCTGTGTTTACTTTGTTTTTGTTTGTTTGGCAGACTTTTTTGTTTTTGTATATATATCTTACGCCCCAGCGCCTGTTTTTCCTCTTTCTTCTCCTCAACCCCTTCCCCTGCCATGTTGTTCTGTGTGTGGCGGTCTTGGCCGGAGATGCATGGTGCGTTCCAATAATAAAAAATAGAGCTATTGTATTAAAGTGGGCACCATTTTCCCTGCGGCTCCACCCGCGTTTTCCTCCAGATCTGTATCGATATCTGAGCTCAATTCTGAACTGCTTGGTTCATTTCTTGGCATTGGGGTATCAGAGGATGTTAAAAGTTGCTGGCGTCGGATATTTTAAAATTTTTTGGAGAAAGTATAGATTCTTCCACTGAGATAGTCGTTTTTATGTCTCTGGAATTTTATGGCCTTTCTGTCTTTGATTTTCTAACTGCTCCAATTCTTTGAGTATGGTTTCACTTTGGATTAATGTGTTGTCCTTGTCACTTGAGGCGTACTTGATTAATATTTTTAACATCCGTTGCAAGTACTCCACTATTGTCCGCCCACTCACGCAACATATTGGGATCTGGGTTCTCATACGTTGGCGCTACCAGAATACTAAGGCCTCTAGGGATGCCGCCCACATCCGATAATGTTGTAGTGATTTACATTCCCGTCATTTAGGGACTTCCAGCTTGCTTAGCTTCTCTAGCTGTTGCATTAGTCTGGCTAAATCATTTGTTGTCGGTTGTGTACTGTTAGGCTCGTTGGATTGGCCATTATTGTCATCATTAAAAATGTCTATTGCTGCTTTCTCTCTTCTCTGATCCACTCATCAGCCATCGTTGTGAGGATATAAACACCAGTGTCATCCACTGCCCGTGTGTGCTTTCACTGGACTGCCTCTCTCATCAGCCACTTCACTGTGCCTGCCCTTCGCTTAATGCCCGCAGTAAGAGGCTTACCTGTGTCTCCGATTGCCTTCAGGCTCTCAGGAAAATAAGGCAATTTTTCTGTCTGTAGACCTTCGGCGTGGCAGCGGGATTCAGGCTAGGGGAGCTCCGCGTTATTGTGTATATGTATTGTGGAAGAATATGCCTTTTTAGGGGCTCACTGGTGCAGAGGTTCACCCTTATCAGTCCACTGGTCCTTAAACCAACAAGATAGAGATTGGCACGGAGGCTGGACTATCAAAATAACAAGTTTATTAATCACTCATGAGTGGGACTACATGGATACAGCACCCTCGGGCACTGCATGAGATAGTACAAGGAACACAGAAACCATGCGGTTTATATACCTAGTTTGTTGCTAAATAAGTATGGAGACTCAAAGAGGAAGTACAGGCATATACAAGAATAACTATCGACTAATGTGGGCAGACAAAAAACACTTACTCAGCAATATGGGAGGGACGATAGTACTGCTTAGTCAGTTGAAACAGCCTGATAGTTACCTTCTAAAACATGTGCATTCTAGCAGCTACAGGCCTTTCTGAGCATGCGCAGTACTCTGGCTCAGTACTGAAGGAGTTAACTACAGTTGATAACTCAAGCAGAATAGGAAGGCAAGCAACAGTGACGACGGAAGAATCACATGGCTAACGCATGGCTAATGCAAATGGATGCCACAAACAAAATGGCTTCAGCTCATGCTAACAGTAATTCCTGCGATTTCCACAGATATTCCTTTTAGCATTAGCCGAAGACATCGCTACGCAATAGAGAAAACATTAAAATTATCTCCTATATCAATTAGCATCAGTTGACTAATCTCTTGCATCTGTTTTCTTGTGTGCATCAGTGTTTTCACATTCCTTTGACTGGTGCTGTGAGTGCCCCGCCCACTAGAGTGAACTCCAAAGTGGCGTGAAGAGGGGAATGGTGGCAGAACGCGGAACGCCGAATGCTGAACCAAGATTACCCGGAAAATGCCTGTGATGGAGAGAAACCGTGCCTAGATGCATGCAGTGTTCATCGACGGAAACGCAGACGAGAGACAGCATGAGGTGAGGCTGCGAGAAAGGTACAGGGGCACCGAGGCAGCGAGTCGCCGTGGGAGCAGGCTCTAAAATTAAACACAGAAGCAGTGCAGCGCCGCTTTCAATATCTGAATGTGGAGGGGGGCCTATGGAATAATTAGCCTCTGCCACGACTGCACTGATTGACCCAAGCTCCCGAGGCAGTAATACTCGAAATACCTAGCCTCATTCCGTGTATAGAACTGAAGCCATAACACCTAGTGCCTCCTTCGTTTTGGAAGAAATGTTGCCACATTGCCACATTGCCTAACAAGTGTCAGTTCTTAAATTTGCAGATATTCAGACAAGAACTTCCTTACTGGAGCCTACAGATGAACTCATTTGTGAAGGGCTCACTGACTAGCTGTAAGGACCCGTAGTTAAATGATAGTAGTGAGAGTATCAGGAAGACCCAGGAAGACTCAGGAAGTCACTACCACGGCTAACAGAGCCATTAGATTTGCTTGTGATTGGAGGAGTGGAGCCGAAAGGAGTGAGCAAGACAAGGAGTGTAAGACTGCATTGAGGAAAACTACAGAGGGAGTTGTGTTTCTTTTTGGAAATCGTTTAGCACATTGTAAGGGGTGTTCTCTTGCCTGCTGCTGGTCCCTGTGGAGCTTTCTCACTGTTGCCGTATTCTTGCCATCCTCCTGATTACCCCTGGTGGGACGAAGGTCCCAGGGGCTAAGCCGGTACTGCTGCGCCATCCGCGGCAGTCTAAGTCTTCGCACCCCGGAGTGGACTGCAATCCCCAGAGTGTACTGCTGGCTCCACACACCTGCCGCGAGTGAGGAGGAGGCAGGGCCAACGCGCTCATTGCGCAGCCTCTCCCACCGCGACGCGGGACGCAGCCCGGACCAAGGGAGGGCCCATCTGTGCATGTCCGGGACCGCCAGAGGCAGGCCGGGCCTCCCCTCGCACCACTCGCACTGTTCAGTGGCGGGTGCTCTACCACGTCCATTGTATTGTTGGGACACTTTGCCGCTGGGGATTGGAGTATTGGTGTATAACTTGCATTTTTTGCATCTTGTGCTTGCCCCCTGGTTTTTGTTATCTCCCCTAGACTTTTTCTACGAATTTCAGGACACTTGGGGGATTGTCTAAGCCCGGTTGAGGAGACTCTTGATTGATTTGGTTGATAAATCACTACGTGTAAGCTTTAACTATATTTCAGGGGATCAAATCGGGTTTGCAGATATGAGCAAAATGAAAATGAGTCAGACAACCAAAGCGGCTAATACTAATTCAAAATTAGCCGGTCAAACATCACTGTTGACTTACCTATCTGGTGCTATGGGGGCATAGAAGAACAAATAATACAGTAGAAGAGAAAATTACCAAAGGGAGACGGGGGGGGGGAACGTCGGAAGACTTGTCACTCCTAAGCACTCTGAATATTCCTAACTCTTCCCCAAATGAGACTCTAGGTGCACAGGGAAGATTAAATGGGTGCATGCAGGAAATTTCTGATCACGTAGAGGTGAGTGATCAAGATGTGGATTCTCAACCACCTTCGAAACGCATTAAGAATCCGGGTGGTACTGAGGACGTGCAAATCATGGAAATTGCAGGAAAGAGTATAATAGATCGGCCCAAAAAATCACTATCTAAGAAAAGGAAACCCCCTGCCCATAAATCATTCGCTCATAGAAATCAGGGCAGTACAGGAAAAGTAACATTGAACAGGCTTATTGAGGGACACACATTGGCCCTGGAAAATATATAAAAAAAGATCGATGAAATGTATGCCCATATGATAGGTGCACTCGGGAAATTAACTGATAGAGTGGCGACTCTAGAGGGCTGTCTTAATGGAAGAAATAAATCTGCTGCAAGGGTAATGAATATCCAAGGCTCTGAGAATCCATCTAATTTGAATGTACAAAGCATCCCAAGTGGGTCAAACGGCATGAACCCCTCAGCTACCCTAGTTCTAGATCAGGTAACCAGGCCGCCTCCCCTAATAAGCATGCCCAGTGGAAACGAACAGCTGAGACAATCTGGACATAAAACTCACAATGTGGGGAAATATTATAACCCAGGGAGAAGTACAAGGGCACTAGAGACTAATACGAAACATACTTTACCAATGTCAGTGGCTGACCGATTAGATTTATCCCCTGCGGCCACACCCTACTTAATAATCCTGGCTAATGTCCCTAAGATGCTTACACCAGGGCAGGAAACATGGGAAGAGCTTTGCAATAAATCGCTGCATTGGTTAGAACAACACACTGATCTCAGCGAAGTACTGTTTAAAACCTTTAAAATGGCAAGACGGGTCATGTGGGTGGCAAAAGCACGTAAAATCCTAGAGGGTGATTGCATAGTCCTAACATTTAGTGACCCCAGATTAGTCCGTACAATTCTGAATAGGAGAGGGAATTTATCCTTTAACTACAGTGAAATAAATGCCTTACCATTGGGGGCTTTTTATCCCCCTTCACCCTCACACCTGCAAGGAAATCTGAGCTATGATGTAATTAGATCATGGACCTTGCCACTCCAAAATCGATTTGAGTTACTAGGGTCGATGGAAGACTTAGATTGACCGAAAGCACAGTACAGGAGAAGGAGCGGGGTAAAGAGGGGGACTAGGTCCTTGACAGAGGCAAATAGTATTCAGGTGGAAGCAAGACAAACTATATTGAATACTGAAGATAGCCTGCTGGGAGGGGACATATCGGAGGATGTAATTGTAAGGCAACACACTAAAGACTACAGACTGAATAAAGAAGAAATACAGAGAGAGACAGGGGGATCGACAGGAGATAGTACAACGGAGTAGATTTGGGGTCAGGAAGTAAGAAGCCCGAAATAAGTAAAATGTGTAAAATAGTATCGTGGAATATTGCAGGGCTCGCATCTAAGGTGAGAGACCCCTTTTGGTTAACGTTTATAGAGGATTACTCCATAGTTTGCCTACAAGAAACATGGGTAATTGAAGAAATACATATAAATGGCTTTCGTACCTTCCATACCCCTGCCAGCCCTAGTAGGATGGGGCGAAACAAAGGGGGTTTATGTACTTATGTGTCAAACACAGCAGGGGAATTGATTGTGAACCTTGAGAATGGGGCTCAGTTTTATCAGATATTGTCAGTGAGTATTGGGGGAGAGAAGGGCACAGTTTTAATAAATTTTTATAATAGCACCCCGAAAACCCAAATCATTAGGGTTCTAGGGGATTTATGTCAAGCGCTAAGACACCTAGGAGAACACCTGCCACGGGCTATGTGTATCATATGGGTTGGCGATTTTAATTTTTCTCTATGTCCATATAGCAAACAGGGCATTTGTGGCATGGGCAAAGACAAGGAGCACACACTAACCCACTTCGCCCACACAACTAAGGGGGACTTGTGAACGAAATAACTTTCCAATTTGACTTGGGCTATGCAAACGAACTATGTATACCCTCTGTACCCTTTGAGTCCACCTTCATTGGGAGGGGATGTAAATCAGTAATTGATTTCGCCCTTTTGTCAAATAGGTACGCCTGCAAGGTTATCACCTGTAAAACATGTGAAATAGCGATGACTGATCATCATCTTAATAGGTTAGACCTTTACGTAGAAGGGGACACAAAATCTTCCAAAGTGACTGAAACAATTTATGATTGTAAAATAAATCTTGCTAGAATAAATGGATATACTTTAAATTGGGCGAAAGTGGACCCCGCGGTATTCCTTGAAACCCTAGTAAACAAGATGAACGGGGATTTTGAAATCTGCCTCTCGCAGTCAGGTGATGACGAACAAATCTTTGCAGCCTTCCTTAGGATAACAGAGGAAACACGAAGACTACTTACAAGAGAGCAGAAACAGGGTATGAACAAGACACAGGGCTGGTTTGACAGGGAATGCAGCAAAGCCCATGCCCATGCAATGATAGTCCTAAAAAACGAAATTAGAAGTAAAGAAGAGATGAGACTGGCCAGAATAGATTACCAACTAGCTATCAAAAAGCGAAAGAGTGATTTGAAAACGGAAGCTTGGCAGGCTTTACACCGGGCATGTATAACTAAGGATAATACCGGTTTTTGGAAGGCTGTCAATGCTCTCTTCTTCGTAAATAGGAAAACTATCATTATGGATGTGGTAATCACTGAAGACAAATGGGTCAATTTCTTTAAGGACTTTTATAAGGAAAAAGCTTCTATTCGGAGCAAGGGAATTACTGCTACAGTAGAGAGAGATGTTAATGTACATTCTACATCCTTTCCCGTGGATATTGTAATCTCTTATGAAGAAGTCCTAACGGCCATGAATGAGAGTGCCGCGGGGAAAGCCCCAGGACCCGACGGCGTACCCGTGGATGTGTATTAATCTAATATCGAGCTATGGGCCCCGCTCCTAACAAATGTTCTGAATAGTTGTAACCGCCACAGGTTTATCCCTTCTTGGTCAGATGCAATTGAGATCAAGATCTTTAAAAAGGATGATAGAAACAAGCCTAGTTGCTATCGCCCAATCTCATTACTGGATGCTCTTATGAAAGTCGCTGGGAGGGTGATTTTAAATAAATTACAATTGTGGGTAGAAGAGAAATGCTTACTATCCAAATTTCAATATGGGTTTCGGGCAGGATTGGGAACGACCGAACAGGGATTAAACCTAGCATTAATTATGGGCAAATATTCATCAGCCAAAAGGGGAAAGCTCTTTTTAACGTTCGTTGACTTAAGCTCTGCTTTTGACTGCGTAAATCACAAGAAACCATGGAGCACTCTAAACGAGATGGATGTTGATCCCAATTTGTTTTCTATTATTCATAAAGGAACTGTACAGGGGAGCGGCGGCGAGGGTTCGGTACGGGAAGCAGGGGGAATGCTCAACTAAATTCAGCATAAAAAAGGGGGTAAGACAAGGATGTATACTCGTCCCGTTCCTATTTTCCCTATACATAAACAGTGTAGGACTATATTTGACAGAAGATAGGCAGGATTACCCAATCATTAAGAGCACCCCTGTTCCCATTTTATTGTATGCGGACGACGCAGTGATTATGGCGTGGCACAGATAGGTCTACAAAGAGCAGTTACCAAATTAACTTCTTACATGAAAGAGAGAGGTCTAAAAGTTAATATAAGTAAGACCTATACTATGAGCTGTGGGGTTAAGAAAAGTAAACCATGTAAAATTTTAATTGAAAAAGAAAAAATAGACAACAAAGGCAGATTCTCTTATTTGGGAATCACTTTTGATATGTCTGGTTCATGGACAGCAGCTGTGAATGCAAGAAAATTGTCTTACTCCAGAGCAATAGCTGCAGTGTTTAATTTCTCCAAAAAGTTGGGTGGTGGACAAGTCCCGGAGCTATTGGACATTTATAAAGCTAAATGCATATCTACTGTGATATATGGGGCAGGGATCTGTGGAATAGCGGACGTCCAACATATTCAATGCTGTGAAAGCGCTTTTTTCGCGCTATCTTTTAGCTGTCCCTGGATCTACTGCTACGTATGTATGCCCTAGGGAACTTGGTTTGTCTTACACATCTGATATCATCAAAGTAAATCCCCTTGTATTGTGGCACAAGGTGTGGACTTCTGCTGAAACCGGTTTTAATAGATATTTAATTGAGGATTGCCTCAAACTAGACGGAGTTGCCAGCATATCATGGATTAAATATGTAAAAAAACTATCATATGATATTGGCCATCCCGAATATTTTGATTTCCCAAATAGCCTGGAAAGGGTATCGAGACAAATTCTGAAAGCAAACTGTTTAAGCCATTTAGGGCCATATGTAGGTGGCCAAATACCGGTCGGTAACGGCGGATTTCGGCCGTTACCGACCGGTATTTGTAGTTTTAGATGTAGGGGCCAATATGTTATTGAATCTGTAAATTTACCGATTGGGTAAATTTACCGATTCTGTAAATTACCGAATCGGTAAAGTTACAGATTCGGTAATATGGGATGTAGGTGGCAGAGAAAACAGTGCCACAGGCCCTTAATAATTCGTTATTTACCATCAAATTCTATTTGATGGCAAATAACGAATTCCTGTGTTCATGCACATCTGTGCATGTACACCTGTGCCATGTGACACAAATACATGCCCTTAGGGCATGTATGTGTGTCACATGGCACACAAGCCTGAATCCGGGGTGCAACAGGGTGTCAAAGTGACACCCTGTCCCCCTTGTAAAATCGGTAATTTTACCGAATCGGTATTTACCGATTCGGTAATTGCCTTTGGTTCCTATGGGCCTCAAGGCCCATAGGAATCAATGGCAATTACCGATTCGGTAAATACCGAATCGGTAATTACCGAATGTTACCAAATCGGTAAGTATTTCGGTAAAAATACCTACATGGCATTTACCGATTTGTAAATACCGAATCGGTAAAATTCGGTATTTACAAATCGGTAAATGCCATTTACCTACATATGGCCCTTAGAGAATAAGAGCTGGTTTTCCAAAAAAGAGAAGAAATCAGTTATGGAGAATCACCTGATGTTGCAATGTCAGGGTACTCAACCCTATCTGGTACAGGTGCAGAGTTGCTTTTTCTGCATGCTTTTAACACAGTTTCGCTGTGGGTCTTTTTTCAGAATGTTTACCTTTCCAGAAGTTAATACTTGGTCTAGAAATCTGTCACCATACCCTAGTGATGATATTTCCATCCAATCCAATCTACACTGCATGTTTTTCTGTAAATATTATGATTTACCTAGGAGAAGGCTTTTAATTCCTAATCTAAAGAAATGGGGACTTAGGCAATGTAGAATAGCATTTCTGAGGCTTCAAACCCTAGAAAATGAACAAATACCCATGGTTATGTCGTCTTTTTAAAAGCTATTATCAGACATAGGAACACTATGTATTAATTTGTTTTAAAAAATAGTTGTCTGTGTTAAAAACTTCTTTTATATATATTATAAATTGCTTGTATAAATGTTACGAATCAGGAAATATATGTATCTATATGTGTTATAAAAAGGTGTTTTCTGTACTGTGCTTTTATGGTTTTTATGATACAAAAATCGAATAAAGCAGATTTGATTTGACTAATCTCTCGATTAGCTACTAGTTGGGCATTTACTTTCGGCACAGTGCGTTTAACTGGTGTACAAGAAGTGCAAGTAGAAATACATAGGGAACAAAGCATTGGGCTACAATGGATGCCCAGGCAGCAGGAACACAGAATCGCAACAAATATACATAAGGCGGATCATAAGTTTCAACCCCAAACAGAGAATAGTGTCCATAACCATCCAGTCCAACTCCATGTCCCTGAATCCGGGTGGATTTCAGTGGCTATCTTGTGTAATTTAGAAATTTCCCCAAAAAACTGAAGGAGCGTGGTCAGGGATATACACGCAGCAACTGCTCCCGATGATACGGCAAGCTCCACCAAGGTCCGCCAGAACCAAATCAAGTACCATCCTGTTTTAGAGTGCCACAATTCTTGCAATTTGTAGTTCTTCAATGAGGTTTCCAAGTGCCATAGCTGTCTGATTGGTTACAGCCTCTACAACAGGTGTCAAGAGCCTGATTTTTCTGTTGTTTAAGCCGCACCAACAAAGAAGAATAGCCCCAAATCAAAGTCAACATACTGCTGCAGTACAGTATCAGTTTGATCCACCTCATCATGATTTATTGTTCTCTTATATCAGTTCTTAGAAATGTCATTATACAATTTATAGTCTTTGTGGTAGGATGCAGGAGCCAAAAACACAGGTGGTAGTAAAAAGGACACACAGCAGCTACCTGACCACCCAATAGGTAGGTGGTAATACCCTTTAATTCCACAAATAAAATAAGTATTGAGTGATGACAAAAAACTGGTTTTGTTTATTCCAGTAATGTTTAGTATTTTAGTCCAATCACTTTTCCCCACAGGAATGCTACCTATACTGTTCACACATAGA
This sequence comes from Lissotriton helveticus, assembly GCF_964261635.1. Classification (NCBI taxonomy): domain Eukaryota; kingdom Metazoa; phylum Chordata; class Amphibia; order Caudata; family Salamandridae; genus Lissotriton; species Lissotriton helveticus. Next base: position 772,864,369 of record NC_136070.1, on the reverse strand, counting down.
TCTGGTAGATCTCTAGTAACAGCTCTAGTAACAGCTATAACAGGAGGTCCATTTCCTTTGTTTGTTCGAGTGTTTGAGAAAACATAACGCGTGGTGGAGTTTCCTCAGTGATACCCCTCCATTTCCCATACAGTTCCTTAAGCCTGTGGATCTCCTTCCTCATCAAGGTAACACACCTCATTTGGCTGAAAATGTAGTCTTCCTACATCAGCATGAGTAATGTTAGCAACTTCAGAAGCCCATAACAAAACAAACCAAGCCTGGCAAGAACCATTGTGTGAATACGGCAGAGGAATTAAAGGTGTTCCTCCCTTTTTCTGATGAGCTGGCATCATTCCACACACCCAACAGTTGGTAATGTTTGTAGCATTATGGGTGTGATGCAACATTTGAATAAACATATTATTGAGATAGGACTGTCGATGCTTCTGCTCATGATAAGGGAGAGTGTAATACTGGTGTTCGATGGGGACAGGGGTAGTGACAGTCAGTAGATTCGAGCAGGAGTTACTCCCTCTATAACCCATGTTATCATAGCAATAATGATAACAATGGAAGTAAGTCCAACAATAAGCATAGTCTTTCGATCTCGTAGCAGTTAATCTCTTCTCCGCAGACATATTCATCTCGATGTTGGAAAACAAAACAGATGGAGTCCTAAGGTCCTGGGCAGCCGTTGGTTTCTTCACTGCAGTTTGAGATGGGTATCACTACTAGGATCACCCCTTTGTCGCTCAGCCTTTCAGTAACCCAGAGCGGCGACTCAACCAGTCTTTTTCATTGATGAAGTTTCTCTTTTCCTGGGTGGCAGTTGATATCGAGATGCACCAGGTATCGTATGGTCTGGGAAGACTTTCTCAGGTTCTGCAGGTGACGCAGCTTGGACTCTCTCTGTGTCCAGGATGTCGCTGTGATCTTTCAGCACAGCAGGTTCCACCAAGGCGGAAGGCACCTTGGGTGGAGTGGACCCAGTTCTTCTGATTGGTTACTCGGACTGCAATTCTGACGGTTAGAAAAACTTGTTCAGGTCCCCGCCACCTCGGTTCCAGGCTGCTCGACCTCTGAAACACCTTCACCATCACCTGGTCACCGGGCTGCAGATCATGACCATCACCTTTCAACCTGTCAGGAAGAGCTTCTTGAACCTGTTGATGAATAGAAAGCAAACTGTCACTCAACTGAGACAAGTAGTCGCTCATCAACACATAAGGTACATCATGTATAGGGCGTGCCTTAGGGATCCCCCAAATGTTCATTGGCCTCCCGAATACCACCTCATACGGTGTGAGGTCAGATTGTGTATGTGGTATCGATCTAATGGAGAGGAAAGCTAGAGGCAATGCATTAGGCCATTTTAGAGATGTGGAAGCTAGGATTTTAGCAAGTTTCAATTTCAACTCGGAGTAGTAATGCTCCACCAAGCCTGCTGAATGCGGGTGAAAAGCTGCATGAAACCTCTGCTTAAACCCCAATCCTTTCAAGACATACTCAACAACTTGTCCAATGAAATAAGGTCCGTTGTCACTCCAAAAAACTCGACAAACGCTAAATCTGAAGAAAACTCCTTTAGGAGCACCTTTGCTGTAGTAAGAGCTGTATTATCTTTCATAGCGTATGCCTCTATCCACTTACTAAAGGCACAGACCACCACTAAGACATACTTTAGATTATTACAGTGTTCTAGCTGGATATAATCCATTTGCAGAACCTCAAAAGGTGCAGTTGGTATTGCAAATCCTCCTGTTGGAGTTCGTGTTCCCTTCCCAAGGTTAAACTGGAGACAAATCAGACAAGACTGGACTATATTTTTAGTTGTGCCGGCAATATCTGGATGATCCCAAAGCTGCATAAGTAGCTTTGCCATTGAGGATGCTCCAACATGTGCCGGCCCATGTGCCATGTGAATCATAGGAGGCAAGTAGGCTGTGGGCAATTTGCATTTGGTCATGTCTTTAGTCCTCCAACAGACCTCATCATCTAATGTTCCCACCTTAGACCATAGGTCTAATTCATCAGCAGAGGTAGATCACTGCATATCCAGTACCTCTTGCCTGGCATCATGCCAACGTTCAGCCTGAGACTTAACCATGTATATAGATGTCGTGCTTCGCTGCATTGCAGTCTCACGGGCTGTGTAATCCGCGAAGGCATTGCCCTGTCCTATTTTATCAGTCACTTTCTTGTGTGCGCTGCACTTAACAATCGCTTTTTTCTTAGGAAATGTCAAAGCAGTAAGGAGATTATATACTAATTCCCCATCCACTATTTCCATCTGGTGTGATGTAAGGAAGCCTCTTTCCTTCCAAAGGAGCCCAAAATCGTGAGCCACTCCAAAAGCATATCAGCTCTCGGTATAGATGTTAACAAACAGATTAGTGCTGAGCTCACATGGTCTTGTGAGGACTATCAATTCACCTGCCTGAGCTGACTTCTGTGGAATGTGAGCTGTCTCAACTACAGTCTGAAGTGTCGTAATAGCATAGGCAGCAGATGTTGTGCCATCGGCCAATTTCATACATACGAACAAAACACTATGTAAGAGGAATTTTTCATAGAATCAATCTTTGTCAATTTTGCATTTTATTTGCACATTTCTGATTTCATTTGTTTTTTAACATTTACATATTTTCACAAAATATTTCGAAACACATCACAAAAACAAACATAAAATGAATTCTATCCTCATACCTCATTCATACTCATTCGTACTGGGGGACTTATCTATACATACTCAATGCATTCAACCAACTAGCAATCTGAAAAACAAGGTACTATATTTATACAATTTATATAAAAGTTTTGGGAAGAAACCATAGAATATCATTAAAGATATAAATCACTATCATCAAATTGTTGTTCTGTTCTCTTATGGTTTCAGTGTGACGACGTTACAAAGGAAGGTCTACGCGTTTCGAACTCTTTTAGTGTAGAGTTCTCGTCAGGACCATAGACTGTGAATGGAAAACAGGGGAACCTCTGTTAGAGTGCGTCATTTTATGTCACAGAAGCTGATTTTGGTAAATGTTAAAAAACAAATGAAATCAGAAATGTGCAAATAAAATGCAAAATTGACAAAGATTGATTCTATGAAAAATTCCTCTTACATAGTGTTTTGCTCGTATGTATAGAATGAAATAATACTTCAGAATTCAATCAGCAGTATTGGCATTTTCGTGTGACAGAATTTAAGGCAGGGTTTGGCCTTACTGCTTGGGAGCCCATACCCAGTGGTGATTAGTATCGGCCAATTTCAAGCAAGACCCATCAACCCACAGTTCCCCGTCAACACTAGAAAGGGGCATATCTTGTAGGTCAACACGACCCTTTGTTTGTTCTTCAGTAAGGAATTTACAGTCATGTGACTCTTGTGAGTGAGGCTGAGTAGCTGGAAATGGCAATAGTGTAGCAGGGTTTAGGGTCGAACATATTTTCAATGTGATATGAGGGACCAAAAGTGTCAATTCATAACCTGTCAAGTGAGCACTAATCAAATGTTGTGTTTTCGTTGGGGCACTAACACAAGCAATCTGTGCAACAAGACTATTCCCTCACTCTGACGTATGGACACAGCTGTCTCCGCTACCGCTCGAAAACACCCAGGCAACGCACAAGCGACTGGATCAAGGACAGCTGAAACATAGGCAGAGGGACGCTGCTTATCACCGTGTGTCTGGGTTAAACCCTCTAGTGTACATAGAGTATGAAGGCCTTAGTGTAGTCTGGAGTTCCTAATACTGGTGCAGAACAAAGAGCATGACGTAACTGCTGAAAAGCATTCTGGCATTCAGTAGTCTATGGAAGAGGCACAGGCGTGTCAAAAATAGTTTGAATGCGGTCTGGTGTAAGTGCAGATCCCTCCTTAGACAGAAGGTGACCTACATAGGTAACCTGCTGTCTATAATACTACAATTTATTTCAAGAGACCTTGTGATGATGAGATGCAAGAAATTAAAGCAATAACAGTGTTCCTTATTCACACTGTTCAAGGGTATCAGCTGGCAACAAGATATCATCGACATATTGAATAAGAGCCAGCCCTTTGAGCACAGGGAAAGAATCAAGCTGTCTTTTCAATGCCTGGCTATGAAGGCTAGGACTCTCTGTATACCCCTTTGGAGCTCTACAGAATCTGAAGGATCGATTATTCAAAGTGAGGTCAAACAAGTAACGGCTGTCAGGATGAATAGGTATCGAGAAGAAAGCATTCTTCAAATCGATCACACTGAATGTAGTTGCAGTAGGAGGAACCATAGTAAGAAGTGTTGTGATGTCAGAGACTACTGGATATTGAGGTACGACTGACGGGCCCGATTCACAGAACTGAACCGATTCAAAGTCCTAACTTTAGGACTCCTAAATGCCTTCTGTGAATACCGAAAGTCTTAAAGTTAGGAGTTTTCTCAGTTTAGGACTAGTAAAGTTAGGACTCCTAACTTGAGGACTCCTAAATGCCTTCTGTGAATACCGAAAGTTTTAAAATTAGGATTTTTCTCAGTTTAGGAGTCCTAAAGTTAGGTGTCCTAACTTTACTACTCCTAAACTGAGAAAAATCCTAACTTTAAGACTTTTGGTATTCACAGAAGGCATTCAGGAGTCCTAAAGTTAGGACTCCTAACTTCTGTGAATACCAAAATAAGTAAGTGCCTTCTGTGAATACCAAAATGAGTAAGTGCCTTCTGTGACAAGCAAAATGGTAGTAAGTTTAGGATTTTACAAATGGGGGTGAGGTCGCACACTACTCACACACCAGCGGGATCGCCCCTAAGGACTGTGGTAAGTGTAGTTCGTGTTCCGCTATGCATCTACTTTCGATTCTCTGCTATTTTTGCTATCTTCGCCATCCCTGGACACGTGTTTTGGGGTATTTACCCCTCATCAGCAGGGATTAGGCCGTGTTCTGGGGTCGCCGGTGGCTGCCAAATATTGCAAGGTTTAGTACCACTCAGGCGCGCAGGTGCGGGGTCCCAGGCTCGTCAGCCAACTGCTCGAGGGAGCTTTAACATTACAAATGGGGGTGGCCCCACCCCCATTTGTAATGTTAAAGCTCCCTTGAGCAGTTGGCTGAGGAGCCTGGGACCCCGCACCTGTGCGCCTGAGTGGTACTAAACCTGGCAGATATTTGGCAGCCACTGGCAACCCCAGAACACGGCCTATCCCTGCTGACGAGAGGTGATACCCCGAAACACGTGTCCAGGGATGGCGAAGACAGCGAAGATAGCAGAGAATCGAAAGAAGATGCATCGCGGAACACGTAACTACATTAACCAGAGTCCTTAGGGGCGATACCGCCGGTGTGTGAGTAGTGTGCGACCCCACCCCCATTTGTAATTTTAAAGCTCCCTTGAGCAGTTGGCTGACAAGCCTGGGACCCCGCACCTGCGCGCCTGAGTGGTACTAATCCTGGCAGATATTTGGCAGCCACTGGCAACCCCAGAACACGGCCTATCCCTGCTGACGAGGGGTGATACCCCGAAACACGTGTCCAGGGATGGCGAAGACAGCGAAGATAGCAGAGAATCGAAAGAAGATGCATCGCGGAACACGTAACTACATTAACCAGAGCCTTAGGGGCGATACCGCCGGTGTGTGAGTAGTGTGCGACCCCACCCCATTTTGTAATGTTAAAGCTCCCTTGAGCAGTTGGCTGACGAGCCTGGGACCCCACACCTGCGCGCCTGAGTGGTACTAAACCTGGCAGATATTTGGCAGCCACTGGCAACCCCAGAACACGGCCTATCCCTGCTGATGAGGGGTGATACCCCAAAACACGTGTCCAGGGATGGTGTAGACAGCGAAGATAGCAGAGAATCGAAAGAAGATGCATCGCGGAACACGTAACTACATTAACCAGAGTTCTTAGGGGCGATACCGCCGGTGTGTGAGTAGTGTGCGACCCCACCCCCATTTGTAATGTTAAAGCTCCCTTGAGCAGTTAGCTGACGAGCCTGGGACCCCGCACCTGTGCGCCTGAGTGGTACTAAACCTGGCAGATATTTGGCAGCCACTGGCAACCCCGGAACACAGCCTATCCCTGCTGACGAGGGGTGATACCCGAAACACGTGTCCAGGGATGGCGAAGACAGCGAAGATAGCAGAGAATCGAAAGAAGATGCATCGCTGAACACGTAACTACATTAACCAGAGTCCTTAGGGGCGATACCGCCGGTGTGTGAGTAGTGTGCGACCCCACCCACATTTGTAAGTTTAGGATTTTGTCTTAAGTTAGTTCTGTGAATCGGGCCCATCTTGTTTACCTCTCGCAGGTCAATGATAAATCTATAAACCTTAGTATCAGTGTCCTTTTTCAAAATGGGAAGAATAGGGCTAGTACAGGTATTATAGAGGATTTCTTCCACAACCCCCACTCTGATCAAATCCTGAACAATATGTATCAATGCTTCTTTACCCTCTCGAGAGATTTTATATTGGGGCAATCGAGGCAATGAAGCACCTTCCTTTACTTGAATATGTACTGGTGGGTTAACCATTCGTCCCACATTAGTATCTGATGTAGCCCACAAAGTGCTAGGTAATGATGCCAGTGCAACATCCTCTTTAATGAGACAAGACCTCTCACCATGGGATAGTTGTCATTTAAAATAACACGCACACCTTCTGGGAAACAACATATTGTAGCACAAAAATGTTTAAGCATATCAATACCCACAATATTATCCGGTGTGTTAGGGGAAAGCAGAAATGGACATGCTGCAGTGAATATATCAAGACTGAATGCAAGTGGCTGTGACAGTGGGCTAAGGGAAGGTGTCCCATCAAATCCTATCGATGTTATCATTGTGCCAGACAGGGGAGCCCTAGGAACGAATTGTTTAGACAGAGCACTATGAGTAGCTCCTGTATCAACCAGAAAACGATCCGTAGAACCCAAAATGTTTGCATCGGCATAGGGACCCCTCTGATCTACTGGGCCCTCAACCGGTTCCTTACCCCATCCTAGGCATTCCAATGCATAATCAGAATCCTTAGGGCCATCAGCCAAGTAATCAGACATTTGGTATTGGTTTTGTCTGTCAAAGGTATTAAAAGAAGTAGGATTAGTTTTGGCTGGATCATATCTGGTACGATTATCCATGCCTCCCCTATTCCCTATGTTCCCTGGGCGACCACTCATACTGCCTCTACCCTGCTGATGCTCTGATGCTGCTGACCTCGCAAAAGAGGGCACTCAGAACGACAATGTCCAATCTCCTTACAATACGCACATTGATCAGAAGACAAAGTTGTTCAAGGGAAAGGGGGTACACCAGGGCGATACATTGCTCGTCCACCTCTCACACTATCTCCAAAAGGTGGACCATAGCCTTGAGCCAACTTGACTTTCGTTTTTAGATCCTTAACCCTTTTTATCCTTCTTGCCTTTTGCTTCCAATTCCTGATGCTCATAATACTGGGCCATAGTCAAAAGGGAGATAAGGGAGGATGTAGTCCATGAACTCTCACTGGCCTTTAGGGGATTAGCTATTTCTGGCAACATGTTAACGACAAATTTGTTGACAAACAGATGCTTACCTGTGTCATCTGTCAATGACTGCCCACTAAAATCATGGAATGTCTCTTCGAATCACATAAAGAAATGAGAAACTGACTCATACGCTTTCTGCTTGCAAGACGCTAATGTAGTCCAATCTATTTTCTTAGGTGGTATAAGAGTTTTCAACTAAGTTACAATAGCTTTGGGAGGATGTAATATCACCTGTTTTTGTTTCTGCGCAGGCGCTCTATTGGCATCTATTCCCTCTGACCGCACCCAAGTATCACCATAAACTACATTATCCTCTACCTTCCGAATCAATCTCCACATATCAGGGGGTAAAATAAGTCCAAAGAGCATATCAATATCAGGCAATGTCATAGTGCAAGAACTCATAGCTCCTTCTACCTCTTCATAAAAAGCGGCTGGATTTTTCAGAGGATCAGGCAAAGCAGCTTTCAGAGCCATAACGTCTGCTCTACTCCAAGGGGTACAGACCCAATTATAAGTGAAATATCCTTTTGCGTTATCTGAAGTTTCATCTTTACTCGTTACCACGCCCTTTGGAGGAACATGCAGAGGCACAGCTTCACGCATCGGTTTTACAGTGACTACAGGATTACCAGTGTCTGTATCTGTCCCTAGAGCTCCTTCTTGGTGTACTGGGATCTGAACTGTTTGCACAGCTGCTGCTTTTTCAGCTGCCATTTTCTCCTCTCGTAGTCGGAATACATCAGCACGCAACTTATCCACTCGCCTAATTAGATCAGACAGGCTCTAGGGTATTGGAATATTTTCTAAATTTAGCCACTACCTCACAAGTAACTTGTTCTAAAAAGTATAACTGCTCTAAATATGACCATTGCTGAATCACTACTACAATCTCTGAAACGGAGTCACGCCCATAAGCTGCTTTACGGTCAGTGGATCTAAGAGTGGCCTTATGGTCCGTGGTCAAAGTAGAACGAGTTGTCCGTCCATCTGATTTATCCTTATTTTTCTCATCCACAGACCATTGCTCTTCATCGGAAACTTTATTCTCAGGGGCACTAGGGAATTTTTTCGGGGGACGAGGTCTATCTAACAAAATGGAATCATCTTGTGGTCTACTAAGCATGGGATAAAAGTGGCGCCTAATAGGGTACTGGCCAATTACCTCTAAATGACGCTCTCTATATTCTTTCTCTTTTATTTCCCCATCCCTTTATTTTTCAATTCCATTGCCTACTGGGGTATTGTCCTGCACTGTTCTTTTTCTGCTATAGCTTCTTCTCTCCCCACTCTCTCATTCACCTCTTTCACCCACATTTGTACACAATCAAACATAGCTTGGCGACTCTTTTTCTGTAATAGACACTGCTCAACATACTGAATCTTTTTAAGGTCAAACGACCCATTTACAGGCCATTGTAGATCAGGATCCTTAAGAGTATATTTGTTCCATAGTGTACTATACATTATAGAAGAAATACTGCATTTAATATACATAAACCTATTAGGTGTCCCCTCTAGGGAAGCCAGCTGAGTACTTTCTAAGTTCATTCCAAAACAGCAACACATTCTACGAAGTGTGCTAGGAGCAGGCATGCCAAAAATATTATATTACGATATATTATTATAGTCAAAAAGTATTTATCCTGAGTATATAAAAAAAAAGAGAAGAGAAAAATCTCCTCATTATCTGCCTTTATTTACTGCAGAAAATAAATAAACAAAACTAGAATCTTGGCCAAGCAAATCCAAAACAAGAGTGTTGCTTCAGTGACCTTACCAAATCAAAGTCTCCAACCTCCACCTGCCAAGCTCTGGGTCGACCTAACGGTCTTCTTAAGAAACTTACGCCAAAGGAGATCTCAGTCTGAACCGGCCATCACCTGGAGGGTCAGATCGGGAATACCGGAGAAACACGTTGGTCTGCAAAGACAAAAGAGTCTCTTCGTGCAGAGTACCTCCTCAGTAGATTCCTGCCCTCCGTCAAGACCGCTCTTTCGGATGGCTGCGTCTCTGATGAGTACCTGTTCGGGTGCCAATTTGTGGAAGAGTAAGCCTTTTTAGGGGCTCACTGGTGCAGGGGTTCACCATATCAGTCCACTGGTCCTTAAACCAACAAGATAGAGATTGGCGCGGAGGCTGAAATATCAAAATAACAAGTTTATTAATCACTCATGAGTGGGACTACATCGATACAGCACCCTTGGGCACTGTATGAGATAGTACAAGGAACACTAGTTTGTTGCTGAATAAGCATGGAGACTCAAAGAGGAGGTATATGCATATACAAGAATAATTATCGACTAACATGGGCAGACAAAAACCACTTACTCAGCAACGTGGAAGGGGAGATAGTAATGCTTAGTCAGTTGAAACAGCCTGACAGTTACATTCTAAAACAGGTGCATTCTAGCAGCTTCAGGCCTTTCTGAGCATGCACAGTGCTCTGGCTCAGTACTGAAGAAGTTTACGACAGTTAATGACTCAAGCAGAATAGGAAGGCAAGCAACAGTGAGGATGGCAGAATCACATGGCTAACACATGGCTTATGCAAATGGATGCTACAAACAAAATGGCTTCAGCTCATGCTTACAGTAATTCCTGCGATTTCCACAGTATATGTCTGCACGTCCATCCTGGGTATAGTTATTCTGAATGCTAAATTGCCTCTTGAGTGCCCTTCCTTTCTGAGTCTTTGTAATCTTTTTCATTTGTACAGGCTTGCCTTTTGGATCCCTTTTAGTCTTCTGACTCCCTGTGTTATCCTGGCAAGCACTGTACTGCTCTTTCTGTGCACTGTACATTTTCTACCCAGTTCACAGTCTTTGCCCAAGTCTCTGACTGTGTCCCAGACAGTCCCGGTCAGACCCTGACATTAGCTCTGAAAAGTATACAATTCCAGGTATAACCATTCAACAAGCAATGCTCTTGATTTATTGTTTTATTCATTTTGTAATATTATAGAGAATGAGTTGCAGTTGCATAATGAATATTATGTCTATTATGATATTTTTGTAGTAGTTGCACATGTCACTTTAAGAGCACTGTCACTTTAAGAAAAACAATGAAAAAAATTGTGTAAAAAGTAACAAAATGGCTGCTTACAGTTGTTGTGAGGAAGACCGCATTGACGGTCGAAACGAAGCAACAAATAAATGTGCTTGTACTGTGAACCAGGGGCGTGCTGGAGCCTCTTTTGTATTGGTAGAGGGAGTATTAACATATATATATATATATATATATATATATATATATATATATATATATATATATATATATATATATACATATATATATATATATATATATATATATATATATATTACCTACTGGCGGTCGCCAGTAGGTATATATAGTTAGGATTTTTTCTCTATGGGTTTTTTGAAAATTCTATGTCTAATAACTTTGGCGTTTGTGGACGGAATCGGCTGAAATTTTCAGGAAAATGGCACATTTTGTTTCTGAGCAGCCCTTGAAAATTTGGGGGGGGTTCGTCCAGTGGGGGCCGAGAAAAAAGGGGGGTCCCAAAACGTGTTTTTAACATTGAGTTTTCCATAGGGCGGTTGGCCTCACTTTTAGCCCGAACGGCTGAATGGATTTGCACGAAACTTGGCAAAATTGTAGGGACTGGTAGCCCGATGTGCCTTTTGTAGGTCTCAATATATGTGCTCCAGTGGATTTTGAGAAATTAACGTTTAAAAAAAGATATATATCTGTAACAGCGGACCGGTTAGCGCTCTGGTTCGCGGACTTTTCGCGCAACGGAGCTTTGTGAAGCGAAGCTGATTGGTTCTCCGGCGTCTGTCAACATTCCAAACAGTCCGTAGCGGCCGCCATCTTGTCTCTCGGTAGGATCGAGAGACAAGAGGAGGTCAAAACAAAGGGGGAAATAACTATAAGGGGGCATAGTAGATCCTCGCTGACCCCCTAGGTTTGATGTGGAGGTTTTAAAAGGGCCCCGCGGGGCAAAAAAAAAAAAAAAAAATAATAATTGAACGGCTGAATGGATTTGCACGAAACTTGGCAAAATATTAGGGACTGGTAGCCCGATGTGCCTTTGCTAGGTCTCAATATATGTGCTCCAGTGGATTTTGAGAAATTAACGTTCAAAAAAAGATATATATCTGTAACAGCGCTCCGCTTCGCGTAACGGAGGTTTGCGAAGCTGATTGGTCATTCTGTCACTGGGCTATAGTTGGGCTACATCTGGCTGATATTTGGGCTACATTTGTTTTTTTGTGTGTCTGGCGGCCATCTTTGGGCTACATTGGGCTACATTGGGCTTCATTGGGCTACATTCGGCTAATTAGCAAATAGCTCATCGCAAACTAGGAATGGTAAAGAATCGCTATTTATTCCTTAAAGTTCGCTATTTAGGAAATGCAAATAACTTTGATGATACATATGGCGGTTCATCTCTAACAAGATAAGAAGCATAGGGATAGATTTATGATGACTGGCGCATCACCAGGGATGTGTTAGTCATTCTGTGCCGCTGTTCCGTCACCTATGGTGTGCTGCATTTACAATGCGGCGCATCATGGGGCAAAAACAGCACAGATGCGTGATGTATCTGTGCCGTAAAGGTGGCGCATTGCTGGAGTTGTATCGCAAGTGTGATGAAGCTCCAGCAAGGGTCGGGGGTGCCCCTGTCGCAGGGTTTCTGTTCTCACACAGAACTGTGGACAGAGGATTGGAACCTCGGCGAATTAGGGTGTCCCAAAACTCACGTTAGTAATCAAAAACTATTTAGCAAGCTAGGTACAGTGTCACATTGGATATAACAAACTCTCAATGTTTAGACAATCCAGAATATGAACTTATAGTACCTCAGGATACGTGGAACTCATGAACAGTCGGTCGTTATATATTTCTTAGAAACCAGAACATGGAGTTAAGAAGAACACATGTGTATTTGAAATGTTTATTTACTAATGCCGTCTTCTCAGGCGTAGTACCTTAGATAATAAAAGTACACATATTATCAGTAGCAAAATTACCAGCATAGTTACTAGTACATAAAAAGTGAATGGTGATAGTATGTTAACATGCTGTAAATGAATAAGAGTTAGCAACACTTATAAGCAGCCGCGGGCCGTGGAGGGAGTTACGGTGAGGCAGGGAGGCGGGGAGGGGGAGAAGCAGGGTGGAGAATACAAGTACACATATTATCAGTAGCAAAATTACCAGCATAGTTACTAGTACATAAAAAGCGAATGGTGACAGTATGTTAACATGCTGTAAATGAATAAGAGTTAGCAACACTTATAAGCAGCCGCGGGCCGTGGAGGGAGTTACGGTGGGGCAGGGAGGCGGGGAGGGGGAGGGGCAAGGTAGAGAGGGCTCCACCCTGCTTCTCCCCCTCCCCGCCTCCCTGCCCCATCGTAACTCCCTCCACGGCCCGCGGCTGCTTATATCTCACCCTCCCTAATACACATATTATATTATTTGCTAAGAAGGTCTCTTTGTGTTGGTTTAGGGCGTGTCCATACTTTAGTGTCTTAGATTTGAAGGAATCACATCAGCATACACCAGCTCTCTCTTCATGTGAACCGCATCAACTGTTGTGTATGTGTGTTCGGCAAAGCAATATAAAACCCGCCTCATGCCCAGAATTGGCAGAAGTTGCACTTATGTTATGAGTATGAAGTCGTGGAGATCAGACCTCATAACAATTCTGTATCGTGTTGTTCTTGAAACTTTAGCACTCGCTGTACAGATATAGTTTAACAAGTAAAGCAGATAGTAGACCAATAACATATTATTCTCATGTAAACCACGATGAACTACTAGGTGGAAAGCTAAAGCAACAACTAAGTGTCGTGTGCAGAAGTTGCAAAAAAGGAAAAATGGCGTTTAAACCGGTAATGAGCCCATGCTAACTTAACACGGTGTAAAGATATCCAGGACCTAGATGACACCTCCTCATGATCCGGAAACGAACTGAATAAGATAATAGAAGTGCCATCTCATGAGAGCAGATTGCAAGTTTATATGTGGACGGTCCGCAAGGTAAAGCATTAAAAACTAGGAAAATTCAATGCTAAAGAAAAATAAAACAGCCAAGTACTTTATCGAGTCTTAAGCCAATAGGCAAGGTAAATAATAAAAACTTGACAAATAAGTCAATGAATTGTCAATGAAATGCTAGTACTCAGCATATCAAACATGAAAAAGGTCTATGACATAACTGTGTATGCAAAATAAGCTGCAACAGCCTCCAATAGGAAGTCACCGTCTTCATCCGAAAACAGTTCAGCCATCCAATTTAAAAGCGGAAAAGAACATACGTGCTCTCCCAGCACCGGATCCTCTATCACCATCAGAGGACAGCTCGGTGGGTTTTCAAGAAAGCTGTGTTCCAAGAAAGACTGTGCTGCCGCCAGTAAATTCCAGGGACCAAGTAGTCCATGCATCAATGCCACAGCCATAATCCTTTCGCCAGGACAAATCAACTCGTGAGTAATGATAGGAGTCATCAGCTGATTAAAGTCGACGTCAGGAGAAACCGGTCCGCAGAGACACAAATCAATGGCCCAATCGAAATCACAGGTCAGGCAGTGAAATACAGGCTGGACACAGGTGAAGTAGGAGAACCGAAAAGATAATCCATATGCCGTGCTTAATATCGCCAACGGCATTGTGCCATAATATTCTAGCATGCGATTGCGGAACAGTGTCAGCAGCTGCAGGGTCGGAGGTTGCATAGGAGGGACATCCATATTTAAAAATGTAAAAAAGCACAAGAGCGTCCGCTGGTAATGCAAGTAAAAATGCAATCCACGAACCAGAGTGGAGAAAATGGAATGAAAGGGAGCAGGGATGACTCCAAAGATTTTCTCAAATGAAGTCACGAGACCACTGGTAACAACTTTAAAAAAGTGTGCCAGGGATTTTGTGGAGGATGCGTTAAAGATAGTCGGAAACATGTTGCTGAAATTGAAAGGCAAACCTGTGTACGGGTGTTCGCTATGTGAAGTACGAAAGTTTCACGGGCCGAACTCAAGGCCACCTCTCTCTGAGACAAAAGAGCTCTTATTCTTGTCATGCCGTTGAAACGTGTCCCAAGGTTGGTATTTGTGGCCAGATTGAAAACTCCCTATGTTCATGTGTGGGAGGAAATAGAACATTTCTGCAGCAAATAACCCGTTCACTTACTGTTACGATAAAAGGAATACTTTTTAATTAACTCAGAACAATCTTCATTATTGAGCATCAAATAACTACCATTTTCCAACAACTTGAACGTGGGGATGATAGCAGGAACTGGCGTGCCTTGCAACACGCAAGCCATATTTGGTCGGTGTTTGTTGCATGAATCGTGTAACTGTATGTGCCTACACATTAGTGAATGATCTGGCGTCTCAGTGCATTCCTCTCCATTCAGATAAACTTCTTGATCATTTTTGAAACATCTGTATGTGTATGGAAGCGACCAGACCTCATGAACAAAAGCACTACCTAAAGGTTCATAAAGACCTATTGGTATATATTTCATACAATTTGAAAACTTATATAAAGCAAAAGGCAGCGTTATTAAACCGTGGATAAGGCATGTTGCCAAAAAACCCGCAATCCTCTGCTGATGATGTCACTGAGCATGTCATGAATGATGTAATATGTGACATCATCAGTAGTGGATTATGGGTAATAGTATCTCTAGTTTACTCCCCTATAGCTGTCTTTCTTTTAACATAAGTGTGTGTTTCCTTCCCTTATACTTACTGTTTTTGGTTCGCTTCCAGTTCGCGTACCAGCGAGCGAACTAGGAAGCGAACTAAGAGAAATAGAGGTTGGCACAGTTCCAAATATTGTACCAATTTTTTAATAACGGGGAGGTAGTTCTGAAAAGAACTTTTTTTTTTATTTTTCTGAACATTTTTTTACTGTTTTTGAATTTTTCGGAACAGTTTTATATTTTTTTGGGTTTTTCTTGGAGGGGGCAATGAAAACGATTCATTGTAAAGGGCTCAACAGGAGCAACAAAACAAAAAAAAGAAGTATTTATTATTTTGGGCGTTTCGGACAAACTTGCATATGATAGTCAATAGCTCTGTTGATCAGAGTGATGCTTCTTTCTCCGTAGGAAATGAATCCATCGCAAAATACGCAGGTGTGTTTTACTTCACCAAATCTCATTTGTATATTTGGCACCATCTCCCTGCCCTCTGGTCCCGTTACTTCCGGTACAACAGATCTTCTGGCCATAATAGGGAGATTATCTAGGTCGTTCCGAAACTGTGCAGCACTGTAGTTGTTAGGATGCCACCTAGTCATATGGCGATGCATTGTGTAGTTTCCGAAACTGTATTTTTTGTCGGTCCCTCTGGACAGTCTATCTTGACATATAAGGCAAGTTACGTATCTTGCATTTACTTTTTTCTGACCTTTGGGAATTTAAAAAAATTGCCAAATGAAGTTTTCTTTCCGGTGAGACGTCTTGGGCTGCTCAGGCAAAAACTGCCTCTCTTCGTGCTCGTCCTCCTGTTCCTCTTCTTCTTCTTCTTGTTGAATTACAACTTGAGCAGGTGGTCCACTCTTCCTTGGATGTGGTGGAGGTGGTGGGGAAGCACCAGCTGAAGCTACTAAAGAAGCCATTGCTCAGTGATCACAAAGGGTCTTTCTCTCACAATGATGAAAGTCAGAGTGAGGAAAGAAGGAGGGATTTTCATCATTTGGGAAAAACAAGAGTTCTCAACCAATCAAAAGTGTTCATTTTAGATTATATGACCTAGTCTTACATCATTAGGAAACCAAAAGTGAAATGAACCAATGAAAAGTGTTATTACCAAGTCACATGACTTGCTGTGTTTACGTTAAGCGCTTTGCAGGGCCTCCCGGTTTGCTTCCAGAAACCTGCGCTTTGGCACTCGCTTCGCGTACCAGTTTGCTAACGTAGCACGTCATATGACGTATCAAGCGACAACGTGGAACGTCATGCGGACGGGAGGCGTCACGATGTTGTTTTCTAACGCGGCACTTGCGGTAAAGAAACGTTTACCGGCTCGCGGTCTATTTCGCGGCATCAAGGTCAGCTAACGGGAAGCTTCCCGATTCGCGAAGCGGGAACGAAGAAAAAAAAATATTTAAAAAAAAAATTATTCATAAACATATAAAATATATTTTTGGATTTAAAGAAGAATACATTTTACAGCTACAGATATTAGCTGTTAAAAAACCAATGAAATTCACAGAAAAAACCATAGGTTATAGACCATATATAGTTAGGAATTAGCATTTACAAAACCTTGAAAATTCACTGAAAAAACCATAGGTTATAGACCATATATAGTTAGGAAATAGCATTTAGAAAACCTTATTTTACTCACACAAAACCATTGAAATTCCATATATAGTTAGTTGCACTAACTATATATCGCGCACCTGCAATCCACTGCTGATGATGTCACATATTACATCATTCATGACATGGTCAGTGACATCACTGATGACATCACTGATGACATCTCAAATGACATCACTGATGACATCACTGATGACAACATCCAGTGACTGTATGCTTCTGTAAAGTTAAAATATGTCTTACATATTGAAGAATGAGTGGATGTATAAGTGTCTGGATGAAGGATTTAGTAGGTGCATGACTGACTGTATAAGTGAGTGATTAAATGTGTCTCACTGAGTGCATGGGTTAGTGACTAAACTGTTTTAAATTGTGCATCATTGTGTCTGTTGTTTTGTAATCTGATGCATGTGTTGATCATTAGCTATATGACTAACTATATGGGTTATTGATTAGTTGCCCAAGTATTTGTATGGGAGACTGAGTGTGTGTGTGGGTGTCTGGGAGGTGTATGACTCTGTGCATAGATGTGTGAGCAGTTGATTCACTAGATGTATGGGTTCAAAAGTGCATGTGGAAACATCTGTATGGGCGGTTGACTGTGTGCATGAGTGTATTGGTGAGTGAATGGATATCTCAGTGCTACATGTCAAAGTAAGTACATATGTAAAACACAGTACATGTGATAGTTGACATATATAAATAACTGTGCATAAGAGCCAGTGAATGTGTGAGTGGCTGTATGGATTATTGTGAACTTGTATCAGGGATTGTATAACAGAGTAAATATGTGTTATTATATGTTCCAATAAGTAAGGTGTGTATAACTATATAGTTGAGGAAATCGAGGTGTGATTGATTCTTTGCAAGACTGACTAGGTGTGTGAGTAACTGCATGGATGAGTGACAGTCTGTGAGTGTCTGTTTACACTGAGTGTATCTAAGGTTATATTAGAGTCTGAAGAGGTTCATTGTATCATCACATGAATGATGTCATCAGTGATGTGATCAGTAATGTCAAATGAGATGTCATCAGTGATGTCATCAGTGATGTCATTTGAGATGTCATCAGTGATGTCATCAGTGATGTCACTGACCATGTCATGAATGATGTAATATGTGACATCATCAGCAGTGGATTGCAGGTGCGCGATATATAGTTAGTGCAACTAACTATATATGGAATTTCAATGGTTTTGTGTGAGTAAAATAAGGTTTTCTAAATGCTATTTCCTAACTATATATGGTCTATAACCTATGGTTTTTTCAGTGAATTTTCAAGGTTTTGTAAATGCTAATTCCTAACTATATATGGTCTATAACCTATGGTTTTTTCTGTGAATATATATATATATATATATATATATATATATATATATATATATATATATATATATATATATATATATATGGTGGTCCGTCTCCCTCGTTTGCCGGCGCGTGCGTTCGCTTGCCTGCTGCGAGACGCTGTGAGAGCCGAGAGGAGCTGACGTGTTTATATATATATATTCTCCGTTCCTGTCTCAAGAGCCTGCCCTGTAGAGCCGGGGGCCCCGGTAAAATTGAACAATTTGGAACTATATATATATATATATATATATATATATATATATATATATTCATTGAAAAAACCATAGGTTTCATATCAGTTATAGTTAGCTGGACAATTTACTCATACAAAACCATTGAAATTCCCACGTTATAGTTAGTTGTACTCACTATAACTGGTGCGCCCGCAATGCACTGCTAATGACGTCACATATTACATCACTCATGACATAGTCAGTGACATCACTCATGACATCAATGATGACATCTCAAATGACATCACTAATGACATCACTGATAACATCATCCAGTGAATGTGTGTCTTTCTGAAAAAAAATATGTTTTATATATGTGTACCTAAACGTCGATGGAAGAACAAACGGTTAAATAAATGTTTAAATGGATGTTTTTTTTTAAATTGATTATATAACTGTATCTTACTAAATACATGTATTAGCAATTATTGTTTAAATTTGTAAATATCTGTATCACTGTCTTCCTTTATCTATAGTCGGCTCCTTTGGTTGGTGAGTAGCTACATGATTGTCTATATGGGTTATTAGTTAGTTTTTTGAGTATTAGTATGAGTGTCAGTTTGGTTTGGTGGGGGGTATTACTTTGTGCATAGATGAATGAATGAGTGGCTTACTGTTTGTATATGTTTTGCAGACAGCATGTGTGCAGGACTTTATGGGTGGATGAGTGTGTGTATGGGTGTGTTAGTGAGTGAATGACTGTCTCAATCATATCTTTATGAGTAACTACATATGTTTTAAATTAGTATAAGTGAGAATTGATGCATATAGGTAAGTATGTGTGAGAGTGAGAGATTGTAAGAGTTTCTGTATAAATAAGTTTTGTTCCTATAAGTGATTGTTTTAGTAAAAAAGTATGTATACGTTTCTGTAGAAGTAAGAGTAGTGGTGTATGTATAGCTGTATAAGCAAGTGAATGGTTGTTTTATAATTTATTTGCATGCGTGAGTATGTGTGTGAGTAACTCTAAGGATGAGTGTCGGTGTGTAACAAAATGTATAGGTGAATGAGTACATATGATGATTGAGTATGTGTATGAGTAACTATATAGAAAAGTTGGTGAATGAGTGAATGTGTATGTAGATTTTGCAATTTCTGAATAGGTTGTTGTAACTGGAATTAGTTTCTCCATTGTTTTGAAATTTTTTGATTCTATTTTTCAATGTGTGTATCAAAACTTATATTACACTGAGAGAGGGTCTACCACTCTTTCACAAGGATGATGTCATCAGTGATGTCATCAGTGATGTCATTTGAGATGTCATCAGTGATGTCATGAGTGATGTCACTGACTATGTCATAAGTGATGTAATATGTGACGTCATTAGCAGTGCATTGCGGGCGCGACAGTTATAGTGAGTCAAAGAGTGACTAAAAAGAAAGGGACTAAGGGTAGGGGAGTGAGTTAAGGGGAGTTAAAAAGTAAGGGAAGGGCACTAAGAAAAAGAGAGTAAGGGAGAGGGAGTGAAAGAAGGAGAGCGGGCGGAGACAGGGAAGGAGTGTAAGGGATGGAGAGAGGGAAATAGAGTAGGGTAAAGGGAGTGAAGATAAGAGAAGTGAAGTGATGGTGAGGGAAGGGTATTTGACAACGATAAAAGGGAGGTAAGTGAAAGTGAGAAGTGGGGAGTGAGTGAGAAAAAAATTGAGTGAGAGAATGAAGGGACTTAGAAAAGCGTAGAGAGGGAATGGAACTGAGGGACAGATTTATGTTACCTGACACATCTCTGCAAATTAGCAGAGATGTGCCAGGAAAGATGCGGCACACAAGTTTATCCTTGTGCCACCCATGATGCACCGCATTTGCAATGCGGTGCACCATGGCGCAAGAATAAACAGATGCATGTCATATCTAGGGCGTAAAGTTGGCACAGTGCTGAAATTGTGTTGCATGCGGCACGCAACTCCAGCACTTTCCCAACTTGCCCTATCTGTAACGTGGTGCGTCAAGCCTTACACCTGCTTCAACTAGGTACAAGGTTTTGACGCATCAGCATTCGTAAAGTGACTCAGTGAAATTTTGTAGATTTCACTGAATCACTTTTCAAGGGCGTTCCTGCGACGGCACGCCCACCCCTGCGTGGAAATGACCACATGAAACCTGACACTGGTTTCATGTGGTGCAGGGTTTTACAACGTGACGCATCTCCCTGATGCGTCACGCTCTAAATACCCTGCACTATAGCGCTTCTTTTGCGCTGCCACTGCATAAGAAAAGTGACGCAGCGGTGGTGTAAAAGAGGCGCAAGGGGCTTCTAAATCTGCCCCTAAGAATTTAAATGAGTGAAAGAGTGTGAGGGAGACTGAGGGAAAGAGAGTGGAAAAGAGAAAAGGGGTGAGATACAGACAGGAAGAGAAGTTAGACTGAGTGAGACACAGCAAGAGAGGGAGATAAAAATGTTCAAAAGATGAGTGAGAGAGTAAATGAAAGAGAGTTAGCAGAAGGGAATGAGGAATAAAAAATAAGGGAGCAGAATTGACAGATGAAGTGAGGAAAAGAAACTAAGGGGTAGTGATAAAATTGGAGAAGAAGAAAAGAAATGGGAGTGATGCACAGAGAAGAGAACATGAGTGGGAGTAGAGGAGTAAGATTGAGTAAAGGGCAGTGATAATGAGGGAAGGGATATAAGAGTGAGGGGAAAGGAATAATGGAAAAAAAGCATTTTAACAGAAAGGAAAAATAAGTGAATGAGAGACAAGTATTTATGGAAAGAGAGAAAAGAAAATGAAAAATAGACAAGAGAGACGGAGACAGTGAAATAGACAAACACAAGAAGACTGAGGGAGTATGAAGGAGTAAAACACTTACACTTACTAAAACAGAGGAAGAGACTTAGAGACGGATGGAGGAAAGGAGAGTGATGGAGAGAATAAAGGAAGGGGACTGAGCAAAAGGGAGTGAAGGAGTGAAAAAAGTGGAGTGACTGAAGATCAGTGAGAGATGATGTAATAGAAATATAGTAATGGGGGAGTGAGAAGAGATTGAGCGATAAAGCAACACAAGGTAGTGATTGAGGAAAAAGAGACTTAGAGATGGATGGAGGAAAGGAGAGTGAGGGAGGTAATAAATGAAGGGAATTGAGCGAAAGAGAGTGAGGAAGTGAAATAAGTTGAGTGAGTGAAGGTGACTAAGGGATGATGTTATGGAAAGAGAGTAAGGGGGAGTGAGAAGATACTGAGGGATAGAACAAGACAAAGGTAGTAATAGAGGAAGATAGGAAAGAGAAGTAAGGGACAGAGAGAGAAAGATGTAGTTGGACAAGGTGAGTGAGGGTGAAGAAAGAGTATTGATAGTGACAGAAAGTAAATTTTCGAGTCACTATTAATTAGTGAAATCGGCCTAAATGACGATGGGAGCAACTCAGGTTTACCTTTTTTTTTTAAACAACACTATGGTTGCATTTTGCCATGATTCAGGCACTGTACCCCTCTGAGCTGCTCTGAGTACCTCAAGAAAAAGCTGTCCAATTTCCACTAGACATACCTTATAAAATTCTAGTGGAACTGCATCTGGGCCACACGCCTTACCGTTAGCCAAAGATTTTACAGCAAGCTCAACCTCCTCCCATTGAATGGGCGCGGCCAAGAATTCAGCCTGCTCCGGAGAAATAGAAGCAGTCTCTATATCAGCTAAAAAATCCTCCGCAGCCCTCTCTATGTCTAACCTAGAAATATCTTCTCTATATAGAGAAGAGTAAAATCTAAAAACACTTCATTAACCTCCTCCTGGGTATCCCGTATTATTCCATGTTCATCTTGAATTTTTAGCACCTGACTCTGTATGCTTCGCTGGTGAAGTCTCTTGGCAAGAACCCTACCTGAGTTCTGCCCAAACTCAAACATCTCTGTGCGATACTGGAAATACTTCAATGCTAGGTCCTGACTAAAGGACTCCACCAACAGGGCTTTCAGAATTGCTACTTTTTGTTGACTGGGCATTATATCATGTCCATTCCTAATATTTAATTTAAGTTATATTTCTGCCTCCCTCAGCTCTTTCACATGAGTGCGCGTCTGTTCTTGTTTTAAATTCCACCTATAAGAGGAGAAGCTTTTAGTCTCACCCCGTAGTCCAGCTTTCAGCGTATCCCATACTACTTGGTCTGTGGCCGACCCCCTGTTAATATTCAAAAATTGGATTAACCATTTTTTGACATGTGTACAATACTCCTCTTCAAATAATAGCTTCCTTTCAAAAGTCCACTCCCTAGGAGGTTTCCTAATTCGTGGCCATGGACATTCAGCAATCAGTGGGTTATGATCCGAAAGGAGCCGTGGTGGACAAGAAATAGAGGAAGCAGCAGCCACCTGTTTTGAAAGAAAAATATAATCTAACCTAACATTTTTATTGTGGGGAATAGAATGATACATAAATCCATCTTCTGTTTTATTATGTAAAAACCATAAATTGACAAGACCATGTTCTTGCAGGAGAGCCTGGAGTGCTTCAAATACTTTTGGCTTTCTCCATACATAATTATGATCTCTGGCAAGGTCAAAGTCACTTAAGATATTAATATTCAACCACTCCACACACAAGAAGTGGGCTAGGCCAAGCTGCCAGTTCAATATCTAAATGTTTAAACACCTCTGAATCATCTAAATTCGACCCATAAACATTACAGATCGTTAAGGGTTTCCCACCTATAGACAATTCGGCTATGGCCCACCTACCCATTTTATCCCCCAATGTCCTTTTACAAAGACCTACACCCCGCTTCAAAAATATGGCGACCCCTCTGATCATAGAGGTCTGTTTGGAACAGACTAGAGCCTCATACACTTCCGCTTCCCCCTTGGTATATGTGTCTCCTGTATACAGAGTATATCTACTCGCAACAAATAAACAATTTTAGAAAACAGAGCTCGCTTCTTAGCGTCATTGAATCCACATACATTCCAAGTGGCAATAGCAAATTTATCCTGCCCCATCAGAGTATTGAAAAATCAAACAAGAATAAGCTTCCCTCAGCCTTAGTAACATGCCGCAATACCTACATGCCGTCATAAAGACAAACTGTACTACCAATTCTGCAATATGAAACTCAAATTTTCTTAATTTTAAGTCCTGCACACCCACCCACCCCCCACCCTTGCCCCACCCCACAACACCCTTCCCCACCCCCAGACACCCCCACCACCCAAAGTGAAGCTTAAGGACCATGTCCTCAGCGATGTCTAGGTGCTACAGCCGTACCCCCCCATTGACTTTCCCTACCACCCTCCAGTGTCTCTCTCTCTCTTCAACTCCCTTAGACTACCTACTTCTCCTCTAAAAAGATGAGCATACATTGGGGACCCTATCTTTACCCAGATTAGATAAGGCTTGTAAATTCACATAATTTCACAATATCCTCTAGGTTTCCTCTAGATTTCATAATAAAATTAAAAAAAAAAAAAAATGGCAGGCCGGCTTGCGCAAGTGATCTCTCCATTGGTCTCTGTGCACCAGCATGGATTTATTCCAGGTCGGGACACGGCGGACCATGTCAGGCGCTCTATTGCATTATTAGATTGGGCTCATGCTACAAACTCTCCCCTCGGGTTGATCCTGTTGGACGCCGTGAAGGCGTTCGACAGGGTCTCCTGGGGGTTCTTGTGGGCTGTACTTAAATGGAAGGGATTTACTGTTGAATTTAGACAGGCGATCTGTGTGATGTATTTTTTTCCAAGAGCCCAACTTCGTATTTCTGGGCAGCGGACTAGCTTTTTTTCTATCACTAGGGGCACGCGGCAGGGGTGCCCTTGCTCACCCCTACTGTTTGCCCTGTATATAGA
This sequence comes from Lissotriton helveticus, assembly GCF_964261635.1. NCBI lineage: Eukaryota > Metazoa > Chordata > Amphibia > Caudata > Salamandridae > Lissotriton > Lissotriton helveticus. The sequence continues at coordinate 772,840,224 of NC_136070.1, read as the reverse complement.
CCGGTTTCTTTCTAAAATTGAGGCTAATCAGAGTATAGTACCGATAAGAGCTGGTAATACTATGTATAATCTGTTAGCTTATGCAGATGATATAGTCATGATAACATCTGACGTTCCATCTGCGTTTAGGGAACTTAAGGAGCTAGCAGGGCATTTTGGGGCAGTGTCGGGCTATAAGCTCAATGTCTCAAAGACTCAGGTGGTTCAGACGCCTGGCATGTCAGTTTCTGACGCCCCAGTCGTTCCTGGAGCCACGTATTTAGGGGTGCGTATAAGCCATGTAGTCGACAGTATTCCGGATTTAAATATCCTACCAGTGATAGATACAGTGAACACTCAATTAGAGCGACTTGACAGTCTACACTTATCTTTATATGGATGTTGCAGCGTTATTAAAATGTTAGTCCTTCCTAAGTTTTTATATTTGTTTAGGACCATCCCTCTTTTATTTTCTCAAAGCAGTCTGACTAGGGCAGATAGGGTCTGCTATAGGTTTTTGTGGGGCTACAGGCGCTCTCGTCGGTCAGCTAAGTGGATGTGCCTTCCTCGAGATCGGGGGGCTGGTCGGTTCCTAGCCTTGTCATGTATTATTGGGCAGCAATGCTACAAGTAATGGGAGTGCAGATATGTGGAGATAAAGCAAATGTACCAATATGTAATCACCCCACTATCTTTGATATATGGCTGGGCGCTGCTGCAAAGGGTATTTTGTTGGAGGTCCTGGAGCCCAGCTACTATAAGAGAACCCGTTTTAAAGTTATGATTGCTGCCTCTACTATTTGGCGGATAATTAGGAGGAAATTAGCTATCCCAAATATGAATCTGTATACGCCTTTTAAAGCCACCCGAGTGTTTCCGAGTATCTTTCAAGATTATATTATGTATAGTTGGCAAAGGCGGGGTGTTTATGGGTAGGGCCATTTGGTGGAGGATGGACTAGTTTTATCCTATAGTGAAATCAAGAACAAATTTAAGTTATCTCCACGTGATTTTTTAAAGTATTTGCAGATTCAAAGTTTTATTTATAAACATTTGAATAAAACACCAGTTATCCTGGATAAAATACCAATTATTGAATTGATCAAGAAAAGAAGCAGAATAGGAATGCTATATCAATATATAGTATCAACCCTTCCAGATGATTTGACAGCTCAAAGCGCCAAATGGGAATTGAGACTTGGCAGGACGTAGTATTGATTTAACCCTGGTGTTAGAACTTGCCAGTCAGGTTATTGTGTCAGGCTCACTTAAGACTCAAAGTTATATGGCAATGCTGGATTTATATTACACGCCCGCTAAGATTGCAAAATGGGGTGCCAGAAAGGGCAATGCGTGTGCGCGATGCGGACTGCTGGCAGCTGATATAATTCATATGTTTCATTCCTGTCCATCTCTTGGTGGATTTTTAGAAGATATTGAGCGCTTTATTAATACTACACTCAAGATTAGTTGTGTACTGACTCCAGCACTAGTGATATTTGGGGTTGATGTTGGTAATAGGTTAGCAGGTCGTAATTCGTTATATAAATCAGCCCTTATATTTATTGCTATGTCGCAGGTTCGCCTGTGCATAACATCTCAGTGGCTTTCTCCGGAAGCTCCAACCTTCTTTCATTGGCGAGCAAGATTGTTAGCTATTCATAGGCTTGAATTTTCTGCTTTTTCGTGTAAAGGGGGGAGGAGGCGACAATTGGCAACTAGGATTTGGGCACCGGTGGCCGAATGGGACTGCTAAAAGAATTATGATTTCTTGGTGTATTGATTATTTTCTCTTGTATCCGTGTTTTTTTTTGCTTTCCTTATTCTCAATTGTAATGAAAGTTTTGTTGTACCGTATGCCCATATTGATAAATAATGATGTCTGCAAATTTGTTTTAATAACCAATTCTGCTGTGTTAGTCGCAATCTGCATAGGGAGAGGGAAAGAATGTGTAGTGTATAAATGAATAACTAAAATGACTGAGTGAAGGAGAGGAAGGGACTGAGGGAATGAGTGTGGAAAGGAGACTATGGTGAGTGAGGAAAGGCGAGTATGATGAGTGAGGAAAGGTGAGACAAACGGTGACTAAAAGAAAGGGACTAAGTGAGTTAAGGGGAGTGAAAGAGTAAGGGAAGGGCACTAAGGGAAAGAAAGTGAAGGAGGGTGAGTGAGAGAAGGGGAGCGGGGCAAAGACAGGGAAGGAGTGTAAGGGATGGACAGAGGGAAATAGAGTAGGGTAAGGAGAGTGAAGGTTAAGAGAAGTGGAGTGATAGTGAGGGAAGGGGTATGAGGATGATAAAAGGGAGATAAGTGAAAGTGAGAAGTGGGGAGTGAGGGAGAGAGAAATTGAGTGAGGGAATGGAGGGACATAGGAAATTGTAGTGAGGGAAGGAGACTGAGGATTTAAATGAGTGAAGAAGAGTTAGGGAGAGTGAGGGAAAGAGAGTGGAAAAGACAAGAGGGGTGAGATAGAGACAGGAGGAAATGTAGTAGGGGAAGGGGAGTGACGGTGAGTAAACGGCAATGACAGTTAGAGAAAGGGTATAAGGGTGAGGGAAGGAGACTGAGGGAGCAAGAGAAGGAGAGCAACTGAGTGAGAGGGAGTGAGGTGGTTAGACTGAGTGACACAGAAGAAGAGAGGTAGAGAAAAATGGAGTGAAGGGGAGTGGGGGACTAAACGAATGGGAGTTAGCAAAAGTGAATGAGGAAAGTGAAGTAAGGGAAGAGGATTGATGGATGGAGTGAGGGAAAGAGAGTAAGGGGGAGTGAGAGAATAGAAACAGGTGAAAGAGAATAGGAGTGATGCACAGAGATGAGAATATGAAGTAGGAGAAGATGAGTGAGAGTTAGTGAAGGGCAGTGACAGGGAGGGGAAAGAAGCATATTAAGAGAGAGGAAACAGTAGTGAGTGAGAGAGAAGGATTTATGGAAAGAGAGAAGTAAGAAAAGAAAGAGTGGTGGAGAGAGAGGGAGACAGTGAGAAAGATAAACAGAGGGAGAGTAAAGAAGTGTGAAGGAGTAAATCAGTTATACTGACTGAGACAGAGGAAGAAACTTAGAGATGGATGAAGGAAAGGAGAATGAGGGACAGAATAAAGGAAGGGGAGTGAGCAAAAGGGAGTGAAAGAGTGAGAGAAGTGGAGTGTCTGAAGGTCAGTGAGGGTTGATGTAATAAAAAGAGAGTAAGGGGGGAGTGAGAACAGATTGAACGATACAGCAACACAAGGTAGTGATTGAGGAAGATAGGAAAGAGAACTGAGAGACAGGCAGTGGAAAGACAGAGTTATACAAGGTCAGTTATGGTGAGGGAAGAGTACTTTTGGAGAGAAAAGGAGTGTAGAGGTGAATGAAGGGCAATAATGACAACGAGAAAAGGAGAGTAAGATCAGTAAAGGAAGGTTAGTAAGAGAGTTTAAAGAATGTGAAAGAGAGAAAGAAAAGTAAGAGAGTGATGAAAAAGGATGTTTTGTTTGTGAAACTTACCTTATGAATAATGACAACTTTATAGTTTATTTTCTTTTAAAAATATACTATCTATGGAAGAAAAGAAAAAATTGAGTTATAATATATATTCCATAATACAAAAGAAAGTATGAGTGAAAAAAATAGAAAGGAAAAGAGAGGAAGGATGACAGAGAGAGATAGAAAGAGAGTAAGTGAAACACAAAGAGAGGTAGAGTGTGTGACTGAAAGGAAATTAAGTGGTTAGACTGAGTCAGAAAAAGAAAGAGAGGAATAGAGAAATGGAGTGAAAAAAGTGAGAGACTCAAGGTATGTAAATTAGCAAAAGACATTGAAGAACGGGGAATAAGGAAAAGGGATTGACAGATGGAGTGAGCGAAACAAAATAAGTGAAACTTAGGAAATAGGAGCAGGAGAAAGGGAATGCCAATGATGAACAGAGAAGAAAATATGAAATGTGAGAATATGACTTAGATTGAGCGAAAGGCAGTGACAGAAGTGATAGAAGGGTGAGGAAAGAGATAAAGATAAGTAAGAGATTCTTAAAAAAGTTTATTTTGTTTGTCGTACTTACCTTATAAATATAATATCTGTGGAAGAGAAGAAACAATTCAGTTATAATGTATATTTCGCAATACAAAATACAAAATAATTTGTACAATATTTTAATTATTTTATTTTGCTGTTCTCAGAATGTATTGAATTTCACCTAAAACAGTGAGTGCAATACTACTCATCATATGACAGCGGGCAAAAAAAAAACACAATCAAAAAGATTGTGTTTAAAAAAAAAATACAACATTTGAATACATAATGTAAATATTCGAAAAAAACATATCTCAAATGTTTTTCTCTAATTCGCAATTTCTTGTTTTAGTATGCTACATCTCCAACAATCACAAATTAATAAAACAATATCACTTATTTTTTATACCGTCTAAATAAACTTCCATATAAGCATGTTCTAACAACATTTTCCCGAAGTAGTCATTTTGTTCTGCGATACTTCTCCTCACGGCCAAATAGTATGTGTAAAGTCATTAGTTTGCAAATTACTTAATTGTACTCTTAACCTTTCTTTTCCCGACCTTTAGAATCAAAGGTTCCAACGTGTTCTCTACCATCTAACATTAGTAAAACCTCTACATGATGCTTACACTATCTCAAATACAAGTTTTTTTTTTATAATTTGGTCACCCTCACTCACAAACTAATTCCGAACAACAGAGTATTCTTTTTTTAACAGCAGTAATCTTCCTAGGCCAATTAATTTTTCTAAAATTTGGGTTGCAAAAACACTAGGTAAGAATTTGGTAAATCAAAAGGCAAACGTTTTTTAAAAGTCAATTGAGTATCATTACAGTGTGTCCAGCCCTTTGGAGATTTTAAATAAGCTATGTAATGTCCTGATTTTGTAGAAGGACCATCATGGAAGATAATTGCTACAGTTACAAAAGTTCTTCCAGTAATTGATAGTTGAGAAGCCACAACATTTTTTATTGTAGTTGTCAATTTTGTTCCATCAGGTCTGCATCATTGGAGCATTAAAATTACATACTGTCCATATCTTCGGATAAATAATGTTGATAACATTTCTGAGTTACATTGAGAACAGACCATGTTTTGATTTGCTTCTCTAACTAGATTATTGAAAGACCCTGCTTTACAGTCTGGTAATGTTAAATATATAAATCTTTCAGTGTGTATGTCAGTACTACTTGAAAACGAACAATTGTCTCACTCATGTTGCCATTTATAAGAAAGGCCAAAAAGACTATCAATATCTACACCTTCATCTTGTAAAACAGCAAGCATATACATTAGAAATTCCTGACAACCTTGCTGAATATTCTGAGAAAATTGATTTAGTCTAGCACATATGTCTAAAACATTTCGAATATCAGAAACATTTTCTATTTTAGTGTTATCACTGCTACATTTCTCAAACACAGAATTCAATAAACAACAAAATGTTTGCGCACGATTTTCAACAATCTGTTGCTGTAAAGTTTCAAGAAAAAAACAACATTAACCACTACATTTGCATAGCAGTTGACATCAGAACTGTTTTCAAACTGAAATTCACCAACCTCTTCAGTAGTATCCTTTTTCTTTTTGCTTCCAATCACAGGTTCATCTACTTTTTTTCTTTTCTCTACCACTTCACTACATTTTTTCTCATATCTTCTTTTTCGTCCTATCACACGCTTTTCAATTAAAGGATATTGAGGTAAACTTGGAGCATATTCTCTTCTTAACCTGTTATACTCCTTCACACAATTTAGATCTGCACTAATCTTTGTCTCATCAAAATCAATCAGATACAATCCAGATAAAGTTCTAACTCAAGATAAAGCAACATAGGCCATACCCTCTTTGAACACAGTACTTCCAATATTTACCAAAGCACTATCTACACTTAAACCTTGAGATTTATGAATAGTCACCGCATATGCCAAACAAACAGGAAACTGTTTTCGTCGGACATATAAATCTTTCACAAGCAAAAATCGACTTGAACAACGACTGACTTGTTGTACCTCTTCAATTCCATCAAATTTGATTTTTACAAATTCAATCTCATCTCTATTTGGGTAACTCACAAAACCAACAACATTACCCATTGCTCCATTCACCAAACCTCTTTCCACATGTAAATTTCTTCGTAAAATAATTAGACAATTTAAACATACATACAGATTCTTTTTTAAACCAGCAGTTTTAGATATTGATTTCTCTAAAGAATCCAATTTTAACTTCAACCTTTCTGACAAAATAATAGTACTTCCTTCATGCTCTATTCTATCTTTAGCTTCCAGTTTCTTATTTTCTTGATTTTCTAACTTTAAAATGTTTTCATTGAATATTGAACATTCTTGTAGAGTTGGCATCAAGCATATAACTGACTTATTTTCTGCCACTTTACTATATATATTCTCTGCCACATCATTTTCATGTGAAAACAAATTTGAAAGTAATCGTGCCTGTAAAGTTTCTTTGGCATGTTCACTTAGTTTTCCAATTCTTATATCTTGAAGAATATTTCCATAATCAGCATCCTTTGCCTGTCGCATATTTTGATTGAGTTCTGTATATTTGAAATGCCACCATATATTAACATTTCCAATACTTCCCAGGCACTTTCGGGTGTCTTCATGTATAACTGTTTTAAATACTGGCTGTCCTTTCACAGGAGTTAGCTGCAGTAGATCTCCAAAAACGATGACGTGTTTGCCTCCAAATAACACATCATACTCTGTTTTAAGGATTTGTTGCATTCTTAAATGCACAAAAGCAAGCATTAAATTTGATACCATGCTTACCTCATCAATAATGAGAAGTTTCATTTTTTTAAGGACTCTAGAAACTTCACAACAAGCTTCTCCAGATAGCTTGTGGTATTCTAATTTATTTTCATGTTCTACTGGCAGCATCAATAAACGATGTAAAGTAATCCCTTTAATGTTGTGTGCTGCCAACCCAGTTGGAGCAGTGACAACACAGGACAGTGACGACTCAGTTGTTTGCTGTAGATATGTTGCAATTCCTTTAATTAGAAAACTTTTACCAGTTCCGGCTTCTCCACTCACGTATAGTCGGACAGGTTGAAATGACATACATGAGCATTCTTTTTTCTCATGACGTAAACCATGCTCAATCTGCTCTGTCACTTCATCATATATTTGTTTTTGCTCAAGATTTAGTTGTTTTTCCAATTCTTCTAAGTTTATTACATCCTCTTGAGCTTGTTCCATGGCTCTCTCCACCTCATCCATGGCAGTGGCTGCTTCATTTTGGATAAGTGGTTGTCCTAGTGGATCTTGACTCAACAAATCAGAACTTTGACTGTCTTGAGAACTGTCTCTAGCAATCTCTGCTACAATTGTTGCTTCTTGCTGTATTTCGTCGTTCAACATTTGCAAATAATTACTAAAAACAGGACATTCTATACTATTTTTAGATGCATTGAATGAATCTTCATAACTGTCAAGGTCTCCAAGTAGTTCCTCTTCTCTACGCCATGGCTTAAAAAGTTGCAAAAGAGCTAAATAGTAAAATTCCCTTTTCTCAGGAGTTTCGCAACTCAGTTTTCGGTGATTAATCAAATGTCCTTTTCTTTGTTTCACCAGACATCCTTCACATCCAATCACAGCATACACACCTTTATCGATATCTTCTGTAATATTCCTTTTAAAAGTGTAGCTTTGCAGTACTTCATACAGACAAATGTTTTCAAGCTGATTACTTCTATTCGGATAGTATGTATCCAACATGTTTGTCTTCAGAATGTCTGTACTGTTTGGTTCTTTCTCTGCTAAATATTCAATTTCTTGAACAGGTTTCAAAACTCGGTTTCGTGTTCTTGCAAGACCTAAACTCACACAAATGATTGTTCTAGATTTCGCATATAGACTTGCAGATGATAATCGATCAGAACATTCATATGCTCCAATTTCTCGATGAGACAACATCTTCAAACTGTAGCTATACAATTTCTTACTTAGGCTCTTTTCATGAGAAATTTCTTCCCACATTTCCTTTAGTTCCGTCTTTTCAGATTTGGTGATGTAAGACGTTACATATCGAGCCACAGCAATAGAGTTGTCTGCAACATAATGAATATCCATGTTAGCATTCCACATGGACAAAATGACTGGGTTATAGTCATTTATGTATTTGGACTCTTCACTTCTTCTTAAATTGTAGGTATTTTTTGGTGATCTTCTTGTAACAGTATGTCGCAAAGATGACATAAAATTGTTCACTCTTCCTTTTGAAATTACTGGTCGTGGAAATCCAAAACGACATTTGGTATAGAATTTATCCTTTGATTTGAACTTTCGTCGACAGCATTTGTCACAACGATGGCTTTGAAATCGTAAGACTTTTTCTCTTAAGTCCTTATCTTTTGTATTTTGGGGTATATCACATGTTGCATATTCTTCAATGAAAGACATTACAGTGTCATCTGAGTCTGTTCCAAATTTGGGAGCATCTTTGATCCATAATAGCATATGAATATGAGGAGCACCTCTCGCTTGATAGTCTTTTCTCCAGAAGAAATCCAGAACCTCGCCAAGAGGAGGATTTTTTTTGTTTGTTATAAAAGACATCATAGCTTCAAATCTATGATTAAAATACCTGCATACATTAACTGGATCCAAAGAGCACAGTTCTCCAGGTGTCTCTATATTTTCTATGTTTGCATTTGCCTCTTGAAGAAATGCAAGTAAATCTTCCCAAGCATACTCAGCACAGCTTAGAGGAAGAAACCATGTAGGAGCTCCAAAGTTTCTTAGCATACATTTCAAATCCCCATGACGACAGTACCAATACTCGTTAGTACCACGCTGACATGCCATGAGATTAATTAGCTGAGATTCCAAAACACTGTCTTTCTGTTTGACTTTATCCATAAAGTCCTTTGCCGAAACATTTTGCAGATGTACTCCACTTTTTAGTATATGGTTCACTGCATAAGAAAGTCCAGACAAGTCACTCTCAAACAGAAGATGAAACAAATATGGAATACATTGACGGAACCTCGGATCTTCTGAATATAATCTTGATGTCCAGTATTCAGATGCAGGAATCTGCACAGGTCGGTCATCATATCGTGCACCTTCACCTGTTGGAAATAACTGAGGAAAACAACGAGCTTCCAAGCTTTCTTCCCATACACTAATGGGACTTCCTTTTGCTTTTTTCATCTTAAATAATTCAATAGCATTCCCTATTGCTTCTTTGGAATGCAGTGGATGAACACTATAATGTTCATAAATTTCTTCACTTCTGGACACATCCACTTTTTCAATTTGTCCAGCTGACAAATCATTATCCTCTTCTACAATTGTTTCCTCTTCTCCTACGTATACATTTTTATAGTATTGATTGTTTTTGACCAAATACAACGTTGCCTTTTTCACTTTTCTAACATCCACTAAATCTTGCCAGATTTTCTTACTCTTTGTAGGCACACCTTTAACTAGAATAACTAGAGGTTCCTCTTCCACATTTTCAACACCAATTGTCTCAATGGTTTTCTCTAAATCAAGAGGCAAATATACAACGTGTCGGCTGGTTCTCTTTCTTGGTGGTGTCTCCTTTGACAGGAGGACCACTCACATACCCTTTAAACTACAACAGAAAGAACATCGTGTGTGATCTTATCCTTCAACGTCATACCTTGAATGCTCAAAACATTACATTTGTTGTGTGCGCTTGACTGGTTGTTTAAATATACAACTCTTCCCTTTAATCCTCTCTGTAAATCTGAAGGAGGCAATTTCCCTGTCTTAGACTCCATACGAACAATAGCCTGAAATGGATGCACACATTGAATCAGAATAGTCTCATAGCTATTTAAATCCATCAGTTCAGATGGAATATTTACCAACTCAAGATTATTATATACAGCTCTAGCAGGCATTCTACTTTCATTTAATTTATTATAACAATATTTACAAATACGTTGATCAGAACCCAAATCAAAACAATTTTCTACCAACAAATAAGTTGCAAAATCTTTCCACTCAATATTATTTTCCTCTTCACTTTTTAAATATAAATCAACTAACCTGGTTTGATTTTTGTAATGAGTGCGTCGACAACACACACAAGAAAAGTTTGGCTTTTCACCTGAAATGACCGTAAACTTTGTTATTTCTTCTTCAAAATTTTCTGTATTAAAATTCTGTACATTTTCTACCACATTTCCTTCTATTACTGTATCAGTTTCTGCACTGTCTTCTTCTGGACCAAAGTAACTAGCCTCAATTTCTTCACAGATGTTCTTAACATCTAATTCAGATCCATGCAAAAGAGCACTATTTAACTGTTTGAGCTTAAGTGCTGGACTTTTTGCATAATACAACCTTCTCACTAATTTCCTCACTTCAGTATGATGCACTGCTAACATCCTGCAATGGTGAAAAACACTCTGGCATACTTTTTTAGAAAGACAAGCCAGAGAATGCCCTTGCAGACCTGTTTTTTCTCTCACTCTGCAAGGGTCTAATTCTTGCAACATTTTAACCTTTTGTTTAAGACTTTTCTTAGCATACTTACGTAAGAAATTGCAAAAAAAAATCAATTGAATCCTGTCGGACACTAGAAATACTACTACAATTCCAGTATACACTGGAGCCTTAGAACGTCTCCCTAAAACTTCATCAGCTATCACCTCTTCTGCATTTCTAGGCACAATTTTCTCTTTTTCAATAGGAAAACTGTCCTTCACCTCATATGCTCGACCACTGGGGTCAACTGCATGCAACAAATCATTACTCGGAAAGTAACTCTCTTCATTAAAAAATGTCTCAGAACTTGAACTATGCTTCCATTTTCCAGAAAAAACATTACAAAAATGACTTCTATTTATTTCTCTTTTCCATTTACTCTTAGCTTTTAAGACATTGATTGCCTTGTTGAGTGTATTTATTCTATTAATTACTAAAACAAACAACTTCTTTTTTATATCAAAGGCGCGCTCAATAATATTCTCAATATATATTTTTTTCTTATAAAAAGCCACTTTCCTTTTAGAAATCTTTACATTTTTTAATAAATTCGAAACAACTCTGTTATAAAACATGCGCTTCCTGATTTGTGCAAACTGATTAGTACGTCTATTATTATAGACTATTTCATCACCACATAGTTGGGAAACATTTTTCTTTTTTCTCTGATTTCTCTTTGTAGATACTGACAAGTGTTTTTAATTTTACAAAATATTCGAACTTTTTTTTCTTTGAGTTAATTTCTTTATGAAATCCCTGGTTGTCTTACCAGGAGCACTCTTCTTTTTGTCCGTACTTTGTTGATTACGTAAATCTTCTAATTGTTTTTTCTTGGAAAAGTAAATATGTTTATATTTTTTTCTTTTTTCATTCTTGTTCGGCATGTTGATTTTTCTTTCTGTAGAAAATTACAATCTATTGTGAAGAAAGAAAAAAATGTTATAGACCTCTACTAATATACTACATAGAAATTATAACCACTAAATAATGTAAACACTGGTTCACTGTATAAGTAAAATTAAGGCATAGCAACAGTCTCTGAACAGAGTAGGAAATCATGTAGTGAGTACTGTTTCTGACTTTATGGCAGTGCATTGCTGTTTCAACATTATAGAATTATTTGCTGAGAATAATATTTCAGGGTTAAGAACAGTACAGTGGTTTTCAGGCAGTGTAGGGGGTCATAGTGTGATTAATATTTCTGACCCTAAACCCTAACACACTTCATCAGAATATCTATTCTCATTTTTATTAAACACATCAACGATCCAAATTATTACAATACTACAAAAAGACTCAGTCAAATAATTTTTAATTATAAATTACAAACTTATTCATCAAACATTTCATATTGCTATAAAACTTCCAACATGACTTCGTCCGGTATTTCGTTTTCATCAAATACAAAATCTTCTACCGCTTCCACAAAAACACTGTCCAAACTCTCATCAAAGAAATCTTCAGTTTCAGTATCAATTTCCTCTGGAAAAGGTCCATCTTTGACATCCTCTATTAATTGAGATGTCAAAATTCAAAGCAACGTTCTCTTGATGCTCTTCCATTGCACCAATATGATAATGTTGCTGGTCCTTGCAAAAAAATATAAACACTTAATTATATTGTTTTCACTAATAGATAATAAAAAAACTACCTTTATCAATTTTATAAGTGCATATATTCCCATACTTTTAAACACACTAACCACGCAAATTAATCTGCCACCTTCCTCTTAAATGAAAACAGACTCACACTGTGATCTTAGACACAGAACACTATCTCTTGCAATTTAGTAAAATAATTACTACAGTCAAAGGAGGTCTTAGTGTGAGTATTGTTTCAGGGTTTTCAGGACTGTAGGAAGAGGTGTGGCGCCGCGGCCAGGGCGACTGACGCTGGAATCTGGGGACCACGGTTCGATCCCCGGCTCCGGCGGCAGGTTAGCCCAGCACCATGTGACTCTGGGCAATAGCTCGCTTAATCTTCCCGACGGCCCCCAGCGCCTAGAGACCCTTACGGGTGATTGTGCGCTTTACAAATGTGGTCTTTACTTTACTTTAGAACTGTTGAAAGAGTTTATAATTTGTTTCTAGGGATGGAATTTCTGGGTTTAACACAATACACTGATGTTCAAGCTGTGTAGAGAGTGAAGGTGGGACTCAGAATGTACAAATGAAAATTCACTGAAATGATTACTACTTGCTACAGAGACAGTTGCTTTTGCATTTCAACAGCACACCCGGCATCTAAATTGCACAGGATGAACACAATTTGAAAATTAAGAGGCCTGAGATACATACTGCATTGAACTTTCTTCAACTATCTCTCCTAAATCATGACACTGTGCATGGTTTACGTGATTTAGCCCACAGAGGGACAGATAATAGAAATAGAGAGATAATGGTACAAGCAGTGGATGTGAGACTACAGACAGAGAGAGAAAAGTTTTAACATGATAGCACTGTCTAATACACACAAGCAACCATATCATAATAGGCCTGTGCAAATGCATATGGAAGGGTGCAGACAGATAGTACAGGCACAGATAGAGAAATGTTGCAGATAAGAAATGAAATAACGCAGGCAGAGACTAAACTGTTAGAGACAGAGGATAAATGGTGCAGGGCTGCAAGCAGAGGAACAGATGGAGCAGTCTAAAAAAATATGGTGCAGAGAGACGGAGAAATGGTATGAGCACATACATAAATAGTGCAAGCAGACACAGACATGGTAAACACAGAAGATAAAATAGTACAACAGAGAAGAAATGCTGGAAACAGTGAGATTTTTTTTTCTTATTAACTTAAACTGTAGAAAAATAGATCTCCTTTACAAATTAGCAACTCACCTTTATAACCACACTCCAGAATCTTTGTTTTGAGCACCGAACACTAAAAAACCCCAAAAAAGCACTAATTTCATTACCATGTTACATGCTACAAAGAAATAACTTATACTACTTGTTCTAAAACCTTACTCAGTTAAAAAATACATCATTTACAGATTTTTAAACACAAATTATTGAGATACATTCATCTAAAAACAAGCTTGTCTCATAGTGTGATCTTACACCCATGACAGTATGCCTTGTAATTCATTAAAATAAATACTATCTGCTACTAAAAAGACAAACAAGGAAGATTACAGAAAAACGTGCAAATACAATTCCTTCATTCAGAGAAACACTCACTGTGATCCTGGTCAAAAACTTTAAAACCGCTCATTTTAATAAAACACATTTACCACAGTCCTTTCTTTAAGACAGAGAACAGACCATGTGTTCAATATTAGACAGATTTGTTGGCATGAGATCTAAGCCATTTTGTATTTCTGGCAGTCATTTTGTTTGCCATGTGCTCCCTCCCTCTGTTAACTGTCCTTGTAGCCTGCCAACAAATCTGTCTAATATTCAACACATGGGCTGAGTTCTCTGTCTTAAAGAAATGACTATGATAAAAGGTTTTAATAAAATGAGCACTTTTAAAGTATTTCACCAGGATTTTACATGTAATCTACCATGTCTGTGTCTGCTTGCACTATGTGTGTCTGTGCTCATACTATCTCACTGTCTCTACTGACAAAAACAGTCCATATATATATATAAGCAAGACATAACATTCCTTTTTCATTTCAACAGCACACCCTGGATCTTTATTACACAGCTTAGAGCCTATTTGGGAACTAAGAGGCCTGACACACATGCTGCCTAAGATTCTCTAGTAGTACATATCCTAAGGCCTAACTGACTTCAAGAACACTTGTATTCCCATATTTTTGAACACATCAACTAAGCAAATTATTCACCCAGATTTATTTAAAATCAAGCTTGACTCACAGTGTGATCCTAGACACATGACCAAGATGTTACATGTAATCTACCATGTCTGTCTCTGCTTGCACTATGTGTGTCTCTGCTCATACCATCTCACCGTCTCTCTTCACCATCTATACAGATTAAAATAAAACGTACAAATATAATTCTTTGTTTCACCCAGACACTCTCTGTGATCCTGGTCAAAATAGTCTGACACTTATACTAGAGAAGTAGGTGCATTCTGTTAGTTAGGCCCTTCTGGGCATGTGAAAAGGGGAGCATGTTAAACATAGTTTGTCTCTAGACAGGCTACAAGGACAGTTAACAGAAAGGTAGGAGAGAGCACATGGGAAAGAAAATGGCTGCCAGAAATAGAAAATGGCTTCCAGCTCATGCCAACAAATCTGTCTAATATTCAACACATGGGCTGAGTTCTCTGTCTTAAAGAAATGACTGTGATAAATGGTTTTAGTAAAAGGAGCACTTTTAAAGTTTTTCACCAGGATTTTACATGTAATCTACCATGTCTGTCTCTGCATGCACTATGTGTGTCTGTGCTCATAGTATCTCACTGTCTCTACTGGCAAAAAACAGACCATATATATATAAGCAAGACGTAACATTCCTTATTCATTTCAACAGCACACCCTGGATCTTTATTACACAGCTTAGAGCCTATTTGTGAACTAAGAGGCCTGACCGACATGCTGCCTAAGATTCTCTACTAGTACATATCATAAAGCCTAACTGACTTCAGGAATACATGTATTCCCATATTTTTTAAACACATCAACTAAGCAAATTATTCACCCAGATACATTTAAAATCAAGCTTGACTCACAGTGTGATCTTAGACACATGACCAGGATGTTACATGTAATCTACCATGTCTGTGTCTGCCTCCACTATGTGTGTCTGTGCTCATACTATCCCACTGTCTCTACTGGCAAAAAACCAACCATATATATATAAGCAAGACATAACATTCCTTATTCATTTCAACAGCACACCCTGGATCTTTATTACACAGCTTAGAGCCTATTTGTGAACTAAGAGGCCTGACAGACATGCTGCCTAAGATTCTCTACTAGTACATATCCTAAAGCCTAACTGACTTCAAGAATACATGTATTCCCATATTTTTAAACACATCAACTAAGCAAATTATTCACACAGATTCATTTAAAATCAAGCTTGACTCACAGTGTGATCTAAGACACATGAAAACAATGTTATATGTAATCTATCATGTCTGTCTCTGCTTACACTATGTGTGTCTGTGCTCATACTATCTCACTATCTCTACTGGCAAAAAAACAGACCATATATATAAGCAAGATATAACATTCCTATTTCATTTCAACAGCACACTCTTTATTGCACAGCTTAGAGCCTATTTGGGAACTAAGAGGCCTGACAGACATGTGATCCTAGTCAAAAATTTTAAAGCCATACATTTTACGAAAAAACATTTAGCATAGTAAATCTTTTAAGACACAGAGCATAGCCCATATAAATGGCTACTACATTACAATGCAGAAACCTGACTCATTTCCAAAATACATTTCCAATATGCACCATTCGTTTTTTGCCAGCATTACATACAAACATGAGACCAAACAGATGCAAACTGTGAGAAGACATTATAAAATAATGTGCAAATATAATTCTTTAATTTACACAGACACTCAGTGTGATCCTAGTTAAAAAATGTAAAAACAATCATTGTACCTAAAAACATGTACCACAATAAATCATTTAAAAGATAGAGCACAGCCCATATAAATAAGCACTACATTACAGTGCAGAAACCTGACTCATTTCCAAAATACATTTCCAATATGCACCATTATTTTTTTTCTAGCCTTACAAAAAAACATGAGACACATTGCAAGAATGAAGAAGCCCAATATGCTTGTTAATCTTCCCCATAGTGTATATAGCACTCTATCTATATTAAATGAATCATTACTCACCTTTAAAAATGCTTTTGAAGATTTATAACAGTGGCAGTCACAAACCAGATTTTCTTATGTAGAATCTCTGAATAATGCTTCTTTCACTGCAGCCTCAGAATAATGGCACAGATTCCCTCTGATTTCAGACCCATTTTCATGTACATAACCAATGAAAATTCTTCCCACACAAATTCAAAACCAAACCAACATTTTAATTGGTTCTACATTTCAACACTTTGAAACTCACATAATATTCACCCATCCCCCTACTGCTCTTTCTGCCTGTTACCACGGTAACACTCCACACATCACCTAACTGAGCACACAGGTGAAAAGTTCATGATACTATGTTGCAAATTAACCCAGAAAGGGTGTTTGACTTCTCAATATAGCAGCTTATCCTGTGCAATGTTTCTTTCAATGACTTTTTCTCAACCAATAGAATTACTTCTTTCAAAAAACAGAAGCATGCACCCTAATTTTCAGTGGAGAATTTTAAGGCCCCATCAATCATTTCTTCTTTTTCAAGTGCACTGAATCTCAACCACTTTTTTTCATAACTCCTACTTTCAAACTGCCATTTAATTTCCACAACTCATCTGAATACAACCACATCTACTTTCAAGATGCCTAAAGTCTGGATTGTGGGTCATAACTTTGTTCACTGGAGTGAAAAGTATGCAGCAAACAGAGGTATTCCCAACCTTGATTTACCAAATGTGGATATTTTGTGGATTGGCCAGAGAGGATTGAGATGTCACCAATTGATACCATTGGTAAAATCCTTTATGCATCTACCACACCCTGACCTCATAATTGTGCACTGTGGTGGCAATGACCTGGGCACTTTGACTGGGGTAGGTCTGGAAATGCTTTTAAAGGACACCTTTGGCCAATTGATGTCACTTTTTCCAAAAACTGCCTTAGTATATTCTAATATATGCCAAAGGCAAAAATGGAACTGGTCAACCAAATTTGTCCACAGATTAAGAAAGCAAGGAAACATGTGAATAAATCTGTTTCTGATTTCCTCAGAGACTATGGCATGGGTTCTATATACCACAACTTGCGTTACAACATGCAAGGCATCTATAGGAGAGATGGTGTACATTTTACAGATGAGGGGAATAGAGTCTTCCTTTTGAATTTACAACTCTGCATCGGTACTTACTTGTAGGTACCCAAAACACTTTATAAACACAACGGCTCTTTTTAGAGCCAACCAACATCTAAACTCGCAAACATGTTATTCAAAAATATTTTTTTTGTGTTTGTTTGTCGACGTGCGCGCACGGTGCGCGCACTTCGCGGTATTTTTGGCCTTGGGGGTCCTTAATGGAACCCCCTGAGAAAACCTAGGGGGCCAGGGAGTCTCTACCTTGCCCCCTTTCCAAGATCTCCACTATACTTTTTCACACTCTTGTAAATCGAGGTGCGCGACCGGGTGCGCGCACCTCGCAACTTTTTAGAAAAAAAAAAGGTTTTTTTGGCCTTGGGGGTCCTTAATGGACCCCCTGAGAAAACCTAGGGGGTCAGGGAGTCTCTACCTTCTCCCCTTTACATGTTCTGCCCCTTTGTTCTCTACAATATGTTGACTCGCACTGACAAAATGGTGGTCAACACTTCTTGATTTTCTCCGAATCGAATGTTGACAGACGTCAAACAGCAAATCAGAATTCCCCTTGTGCACAGGGGTGCGCGCACCGGTGCGCTCTTATTGATATATAATTGATTTCAACGTTAATTTTCTCATCAACTACTGGAGGGATTTACACCATTTTAAAAAAAACGTAATCTGCGAACCGGACTCTACCTTTTTGCCAAATTTCTTATAATTCCATTAAGCCGTTTGGGCTGTAGCCGTGTCTAATCGTCCTATGGAAAAGAACATGGGGAAAACATGTTTTGGGACCCCCCTTTTATCTCAGCCCCCACTTGATGAACCCCTCCCAAACTTTCAGGGAAGGAGCGGAGCGGAGCGGGCCATCTTCTTTGAGAAATTTGCAAAGATTCGTCCACCGACACCAAAGTTTTTCCCAATAGAATGTTGCGGATTTCCTATGGAAACTAGGTCCTAACTATAACTACCTACTGGTGACCGCCAGTAGGTAATATATATATATATATATATATATATATATATATATATATATATATATATATATATATATATATATACATACATACATATATATATATATGTATATTCACTGAAAAAACCATAGGTTATAGACCATATATAGTTAGGAATTAGCATTTAAAAAACCTTATTTTACTCACACAAAACCATTGAAATTCCATATATAGTTAGTTGCACTAACTATATATTGCGCACCCGCAATCCACTGCTGATCATGTCACATATTACATCATTCATGACATGGTCAGTGACATCACTGATGACATCACTGATGACATCTCAAATGACATCACTGATGACATCACTGATGACAACATCCAGTGACTATGTTTCTGTAAAGTTAAAATATGTCTTACATATTGAAGAATGAGTGGATGTATAAGTGTCTGGACGAAGGATTTAGTAGGTGCATGACTGAATGTATGAGTGAGTGATTAAATGTGTCTCACTGAGTGCATGGGTTAGTGACTAAACTGTCTTAATTTGTGCATCATTATGTCTGTTGTTCTGTAAACTGCTGCATGTGTTGATCAGTAGCTATATGAGTAACTATATGGGTTATTGATTGATTGCCCAAGTATTTGCATGGGAGACTGAGTGTGTGTGTGGCTGGATGGGAGGTGTGTGACTCTGTACAGATCAATGTGTACTTGTATCAATGATTGTATAAGAGAGTAAGTATGTGTTAGTATATGGTTGAAAACGTAAGGTGCTCTATGTTTAACTGTATAGAGTAGAAAATGGAAGTGTGATTGATTCTTTACAGGACTGACTAGGTGTGTGAGTAACTCCATGGATGAGTGGCAGAGTGTGAGTGTCTGTATAGGTGTATGAGTGCATATGATTGTGTTGTAAACATGAGTGATTGTATGTATGAATGATTGTATGGGTGAATGAGTGAATGTGTGTGTAGACGTAGGAATCAGTGAGTACGTATGTAGTAACTAGTATTGGTGTGTCAATGGTTTCAAAAATTATACTCTGTTTTTAACACTGGGTGAAACAGAGTTTATATTAAAATGTGAAGAGATGCATTGTATTGTCACATGAATAATATCATCAGTGATGTGGTCATTGATGTCAAATGAGATGTCATCAGTGATGTCATCAGTGATGTCATTTGAGATGTCATCAGTGATGTCATCAGTGATGTCACTGACCATGTCATGAATGATGTAATATGTGACATGATCAGCAGTGGATTGCGGGTGCGCAATATATAGTTAGTGCAACTAACTATATATGGAATTTCAATGGTTTTGTGTGAGTAAAATAAGGTTTTTTAAATGCTAATTCCTAACTATATATGGTCTATAACCTATGGTTTTTTCAGTGAATTTTCAAGGTTTTGTAAATGCTAATTCCTAACTATATATGGTCTATAACCTATGGTTTTTTCAGTGAATTTCAATGGTTTTTTAATAGCAAATATCATAAGCTGTCGAATGTCAAGTACGTGGTAAGTGAAAACATTTTCGTGTTTATGCACACTGATCTGCTTTGAATGGTGCCCCCCCCCCTCATTTCTATTAGGAGTACTCTCTCTTTGCAGATAGTGAAAGGTAGTTAACGCAGGCCTTTGCCCCCGTTGTAATCCGTCGTGCCTGCTTCTCTCTCCATTTGATTGATTGTTATCCAAGTATTTACTGTTTTAGAATTAGTTCTCTTTGGTTCATTCTCTATTTACAAACAAACACAGAGTCGCAATACTCTGTTTAGTCTTTGCAGATAACGAAAAATCGTGTAAAAAAAAGAAAAGGAATCGAGCAAAATCAGTAGGCCACTAATGGGATCTCTTTTTGACCTCGCTAAAATAGAAACATTAGGAACAACCCCTCATGACAAATACAAAACTAGTGAGATGAACTGAACTCCACACAATGATGGCTGCAAAACAGCTCGGCTCCGCCACCCACCCCGCCCAAAATAACGATAAAGAGCGGCTGCCATGATTGGTTGCGGAATGGCCACGACGGAGCTACGAAATGATGCTGCTCTCATGCTAACCCCAGCTTCAGTCTGAAACATCCAGAAACACTGTAGACTACCAATTCGATCAGTTCCGGTAGCGCCCCAATGTAACCCGGTAGAGAAGAACTAGCCCTCCCCTCTTTGACTGATGGTTCTTGTTGCCTGTCCCTTCTGTTGTCATTTAACAGAACTATTTAGCCTGCTGAAAGGGGTTGTGTTCCGACCGCTGGTTGGTGGAGACATTTTGACTATATTCTGGACCTGCGTTGTCGCGTAATGCGTCATATGACGCGCCGCGTTAGCGCATCCGGAAGTCATCCGGGGCGCGCAGCGCGTAACGTAAGCATAACAAGTCATGTGACTTGTTAATAAAACTTTTCATTGGTTCATTTTACTTTTCTTATTGTAATGATGAAAGGCTTGGTCATATGACCTAAAAATTACGCTTTTCATTACTTCCGAACATTATTTTTTCTTAAATATATGTTATAATGTTCCAGACTAATGTACTTTCCCGGAAATTTTACAACTGTCCTGCAAGTAAAATATATTCTTTTTTCGAGAAAAAGAGCGTTTCTTCGTCCCATGATGGAGCCGTTGAGCAAAAGAGGGTCGACCTGCTGTCTTAGTCGCCGATACGCCTGAATATGAGATTCTTATCGATCACTTTATGTTGCAGGAATAGAAAACACAACAGCCCTTGACCATTTATCTTTACTGCGTTCCTTCGTATTATACCTTTTACCCTTCATGTAATTGGTCTGCTTTATTTCACTTGCCTTTTAATGATTCTAAAACAGTGACTATTATTACAAACTTTACCAATGTATATACTACTACCATGTTTTCTTTTAAAAACCTTTATTGTGAAAATTTCATTATACAAATACGAGCCTATAACCACGTGGGCCGGCCACGGAGCAAACTGTAATCGTATGTGATGAGTAGACATTTACACTGTAGAGGAACGTAACGGGCGGGCCATTAGGTTGCAAGAACTAAGGTGTCTAACAGTTACGGAATCGGTGGACGTACATTTTATAATTAAAATACGACAGGGCCAGTTACAATAAAATTATCTAGATATACATTTGCGGGCAAGTACCATGGGTGACGTTAATTCGAACTTTCAACAGTACAGTAATCAATAACACATCAGAACTTAATATCAATAGGGATGTCGAAATATTCAATCAATTCTCGTCCCCGCCCGCCATGTGCTTCAAAACTGCATACGTATCTCGTGATTTCAAGGTTCTGCAACCAGTACACAACAAGGAGTTACGAGTCCCATTTATTCCGGCGCCATTTTGGGCGAGGACGGGCAGGTCCAGGATATAGTCAAAATGTCTCTACCAACCATCGACTATGATGATGTTCATATGCTGTATTTATTAGAGTAACACTCATCTGTCCACATGAAATTAATTTGCCACAATCTAAACATGTCATTTTAATCTTTCCAAAGTTCTTCTAAAAATTTGGGACCGTTTCCCTTGCCTCTGAAGCTCTCAGTGCCACTTCTTTGATGAATGTACTAGCAGGTCAGGGGTTCTCCTCCAAATCTCTCTTTTATGCAGCACTATAATTAATTGGTGCCACCTCTCCATATGACGATGCATGGTATAGTTACCACAACTATATTTTTTTTCGGTTCCTCTGGAGAGTTCATCGTGGCAGATGAAGCGTGTAACGTACCGGGCATTTACCTTTTTTTGCATGTACAGGAAAGGAAAAAAAAATCGAGCGTCCGAGTTCTAAGGTGTCCCAGGGCCATTTTAGTGGAGGACATGATACAGCGATAATGCCCTGGATAAGGACACTTCCTTCGGGCACCCCACGCCGTCTTTCGGCGCAGCATTGTAGGATGGCCACACCAGTGCGGCAACTTGCTAGACACCACCTCGGTGCCATCCGGATCTCGGCGCCCCACTGCAGATGAACTGCCTCCACATGGAGAAGCGGGAGAGGCTCGTTTGCGCCGCCTCCCCCCCCCCCTTCGGGCACCCCACGCCGACTTTCGGCGCAGCATTGTAGGATGGCCACACCAGTGCGGCAACTTGCTGGACACCACCTCGGTGCCAACCGAATCTCAGCGCCTTGTGTTGTCTTCCATTCCGAAAATATTGTTGGCAGCATTTTGAAAGGAAAGACAAACAGCCGTTTGTGGCCCTCACTACACCGTTCTCCTAGTGAGTCTCACATTGTTACATTTAGGAAGAATGTTGAAGAGTAGTATGTTTAAAATCTGAAGCCATTGTTATACAAACTCTCAACCAGCCTTGGATGGAAAAATCCTGAAGAATGTACAAACTGAAAACCAGTTTTTCTCTGTATAGCATCAGCAGCAACGCTTGAGTCAGCTTTGTGTGAAGCCGCCATTTTGATTCAATCAATAGCGTCCCCCTGCACACATTCAGGGACCTGGTCGTGTCTTCAGGTCAAACGGATTGTGGGACAAGATGCACAAAGGAAAAGGAAAAAAGTTCCGCCGGACCCCGGGAGGTGGCCGCCTATGTCATGGGCGATCTTAGGCCACACCAGGGCAATAGTGAAGCTGCAGCAGGTGCAAATAAGCTTCAGACAGTGTTACAAGCGCTGCTCAGAACTCTCAACTATGACACCACCTCGGTGCCATCCGGATCTTGGCGCCTTGTGCTGGTTCCGGCCTATTCACACATCGGTCCGCTACTGACGCCACCTCACAGGCCAACGGGGCACCCCACGCCGACTTTCGGCGCAGCATTGTAGGATGGCCACACCAGTGCGGCAAATTGCTGGACACCACCTCGGTGCCATCCAGATCTCGGCGCGTTGTGCTGCCTTCGGCCTATTCGCCACAAGTGCGCACGCAACTCAGCTGCATAGCGAGTGAAACACCAAGGGGCGCCCCACTGCAGCCGAGGAACCTCCATCTTGGGGGCGACGCACAGCATCACATTGCTTTCCAATGCAGTCAGATCCTCAAACAGCCCCCACTGACTGACGCGAACTCACAGGCCAACGGGGCGCCCCACGCCGACTTTCGGCGCAGCATTGTAGGATGGCCACACCAGTGCGGCAAGTTGCTGGACACCACCTCGGTGCCATCCGGATCTTGGCGCGTTGTGCTGCCTTTGGCCCCATTCGCACATCAGTCCGCTACTGACGCCATCTCACAGGCTAATGGGGCGCCCCACGCCGACTTTCAGCATTGTAGGATGACCACACCAGTACAGCAACTTGCTAGACATCACCTCGGTGCCATCCGGATCTCGGCGCCCCACTGCAGATGAAGTGCCTCTCAACTATGAAACCACCACTGTGACATCCGGATCTTGGCGCGTTGTGCTGCCTTCGGCCTATTCGCACATCGGTCCGCTACTGACGCCATCTCACAGGCTAATGGGGCGACCCACGCCGAGTTTCAGCATTGTAGGATGACCACACCAGTGCAGCAACTTGCTAGACATCACCTCGGTGCCATCCGAATCTTGGCATCTCAACGCCTAGTGGTATCTTCCATACAGAAAATATTGTTACGCTACCTTTGGCCCCATTCGCACATCAGTCCGCAACTTAGACATCACCTCGGTGCCATCCGGATCTTGGCATCTCAGCGCCTTGTGGTGTCAGTCAGAAAATATTGTTGCGCTGCCTTTGGCCCCATTCGCACATCAGTCCGCTACTGACACCATCTCACAGGCCAACAGGGCGCCCCACGCCGACTTTCAGCATTGTAGGATGGCCACACCAGTGCGGCAACTTACTAGACACCACCTCGGTGCCATCCGGATCTTGGCGCGTTGTGCTGCCTTCGGCCTATTCGCACATCGGTCCGCTACTGACGCAAACTCACAGGCCAACGGGGCGCCCCACGCCGACTTTCAACATTGTAGGATGGCCACACCAGTGCTGCAACTTGCTGGACACCACCTCGGTGCCATCCGGATCTTGGCGCGCTGTGTTGCCTTCGGCCTATTCGCACATCGGTCCGCTACTGACGCCGCCTCACGTGCCAACGTATTTTCTCCGCATTTTATACCCTATGCCGCATAACAGGTCATGTGACTTGTTTATAAAACTTTTCATTGGTTCATTTTACTTTTGGTTTCCTAATGATGGAAGGCTTGATCATATGACCTAAAAACAACACTTTTCATTGGATGAAAACTTTTTTTTTTTCCAAACGATGAAAGCCCCACCTTGTTTCTGGATGTTTCAGACTGAAGCTGGCGTCAGCATGAGAGCACCACCATCTCGTAGCTCCGTCGTAGTCATTCCGCGAGCAATCATGGCAGCCGCTCCCCACCAGAAGCCTGCAGGAGTCGGGGCCCCCAAAACTTTTGATGAATTCTCAAGGCGGAGGGGACGCTTTCGAGAATGGGGTCCAAGACCTAGCAGACAAGCGTCCGATTTCCAAGGTGTCCCAGGGCCATTTCAGTGGACCAGGCCCAAAAAGGAAAGAGCCTGCCGCCATTTTGAGAGTCCTGTGACAGCCGCCTATCGCTGCACCGCAAGAGTGGGCGCAACTCAGCTGAATTGCGGCTTTTGACACAGTGGACCAAAAACGGACGGAATGGCAACTGAAACGGTAAAGGGGCGCCCCACTACAACAGATGACACTCCACCTGGAGAGGCCCGTTCACGCCGCCTCCCCCGGGGCGCCCCACGCCGTTATTCGGAGCAGCATTGTAGGATACCAAAACCAGTGCGGCAACTTACTGGACATCACCTTGGTGCCATCGTTCTGCTGCCTTGGAACTATTCGCACAACAGTTTGCTACTGAAGACCCACCCCCCGCGACGCCCCACGCCGTTATTTGCTGGGTGGCAACTTACTAGACATCACTTTCGTGTCATCTAGATTTCAGCGCGTTCTGCTGCCTTGGAACTATTCGCACAACAGTTTGCTACTGATGACCCGCCCCACGCCGGAAATCTGGACGTTGTGCTGCGTTGGGACTATTCGCACAGCCGACCGCTACTTCGTTGTTTTTCCCTAAAAATGTTTATATGTTATTACTATTTTTGTTTTCTTGTATATATTTATAAATTATTAAAGTTTTATAATCTTACTACTTTGTCGGAGTGCTATATATTTTTAATGTGACACATAATTGTAAAAACTTTCATGTACAAAGAGTCATCCCTGGAATCTTCCGCTTCACGCTCGGTCCCCTCCCCAATCACAATACAGGATGGTTTTCAGATAATAGCAACGCTTCTGCTGTGACGGATCTCATCGAGTGTGGGCCTTGATCTACTATAACTCCTTTGAAGAGGGGTGAATCTTTACAGCTGTGGCCATAAACTACATCTGCAGGGCTAGCTGATACCCTAGGACCAGCCTGGACAATCGGACACAGAGGAAAAGGAGTGTCAGAGGGTGCAGTAGTGAATAGGGCGAAAGGGAGGTGTCGGGCGGGCACAGGGTGTGATTCTCAGGAAAGAGCAGCGCAGATGGGGGGAGGTTTATTACCCATGCATAAGACAGAGAGCGGGGGTGACCACTGCCTGGGGGAGATGCTTGCGAGGGTGGGGAGCCATGCTAAGGATCGACAGCGTGCACAGAGTGGGTCTGGTCAAGGCATCTAAAATGGCTGCCGTGCACGACAAAAGTGTGGCATTTGAAAAAAGACAAGATGGCGCAGACAATGTTTTTCAACACTTCCTGATTTCCTTCGAATCGAACGTTAACAGACGTTGGGGCATATTACCAAAGTTAAGCGATATTTATCCCTAACGATGCATTGCAAAGATTTTTTTACCGTCAGAAATTATCGCAGATAAACCTTGCTATTATCAAAGTTTATCGCAAATACGATAAAAACCGACCGCAATGCATTAATATCGCTGAAAACTCAGCGATATTCATGCATTACCGAGCTAATCCTCTTAGCCATGTTATCCACCTCCCATAGGATAACATGGCTAAGAACTGCTCTGGGCAGCTGTTACTTTTTGGAGATATTCGCGCTTATCTCGAATATTTCCAAAAGTTGATAATAGGAGATAGCGATGTTAGCGACTGTTTCCAGTCGCTAACATCTTGGCATGCCCACTTTGCATGTCATTAGTGATAAATATCACTCACATGCAAAGTGGGGCCCAAGATGGTCGCTATCTCCTACTAGCCGTCGCTAACTGGTGTTAGCAACAGCTAGGTAATACAGATATAATTTTATCTCCGCGAAGCGGAGCGCTGTTACAGATATATATCTTGTTTTTGAACGTTAATTTCTCAAAATGCACTGAAGCACATATATTGAGACCTAGCAAAGGCACATCGGGCTACCAGTCCCTAATATTTTACCAAGTTTCGTGCAAATCCATTCAGCCGTTCGATTATTATTATTATTTATTTTTTTTGCCCCGCGGGGCCCTTTTAAAACCTCCACATCAAACCTAGGGGATCAGCGAGGATCTACTATGCCCCCTTATGGTCATTTGCCCCTTCGCTTTGGCCTCCTCTTGTCTCTCGATCCTACCGAGAGACAAGATGGCGGCCGCTACGGACTGTTTGGAATGTTTACAGACACCGGAGAGCCAATCAGCTTCGCTTCGCAAAGCTCCGTAACGCGAAAAGTACGCGAAGCGGTGCGCTGTTACAGATATATATCTTTTTTTGAACGTTAATTTCTCAAAATCCACTGAAGCACATATATTGAGACCTAGCAAAGGCACATCGGGCTACCAGTCCCTACAATTTTGCCAAGTTTCGTGCAAATCCATTCAGCCGTAAGATTATTATTATAATTTTTTTTTTTTGCCCCGCGGGGCCCTTTTAAAACCTCCACATCAAACCTAGGGGGTCAGCGAGGATCTACTATTCCCCCTTATGGTCATTTGCCCCTTCGCTTTGGCCTCCTCTTGTCTCTCGATCCTACCGAGAGACAAGATGGCGGCCACTACGGACTGTTTGCGGCCACTACGGACTGTTTGGAATGTTGACAGACGCCGGAGAACCAATCAGCTTCGCTTCACAAAGCTCCGTTGCGCGAAAAGTACGCGTCCTAGGCCGCTGCCCGGTCCGCGCTTACAGATATATATCTTTTTTTAAACGTTAATTTCTCAAAATCCACTGGAGCACATATATTGAGACCTACAAAAGGCACATCGGGCTACCAGTCCCTACAATTTTGCCAAGTTTCGTGCAAATCCATTCAGCCGTTCGGGCTAAAAGTGAGGCCAACCGCCCTATGGAAATTAACATGGGAAAAACGCGTTTTGGGACCCCCCTTTTTTCTCGGCCCCCCCTTGACGAACCCCCCCCAAATTTTCAAAGGCTGCTCAGAAACAAAATGTGCCATTTTCCTGAAAATTTCAGCCAATTCCGTCCACAAACGGCAAAGTTATTAGACATAGAATTTTCAAAAATCCCATAGAGAAAAAATCCTAACTATATATACCTACTGGCGACCGCCAGTAGGTAATATATATATATATATATATATATATATATATATATATATATATATATATATATATATTACCTACTGGCGGTCGCCAGTAGGTATATATAGTTAGGATTTTTTCCCTATGGGATTTTTGAAAATTCTATGTCTAATAACTTTGGCGTTTGTGGACGGAATTGGCTGAAATTTTCTGGAAAATGGAACATTTTGTTTCTGAGCAGCCACTGGAAATTTGGGGGGAGTTGGTCCAGGGGGGGCCGAGAAAAAAGGGGGGTCCCAAAACGTGTTTTTAACATTGAGTTTTCCATAGGGCGGTTAGCCTCACTTTTAGCCCGAACGGCTGAATGGATTTGCACGAAACTTGGCAAAATTGTAGGGACTGGTAGCCCGATGTGCCTTTTGTAGGTCTCAATATATGTGCTGCAGTGGATTTTGAGAAAATAACGTTCAAAAAAAGATATATATCTGTAAGCGCGGACCAGGCAGCGCCCCGGTACGCGTACTTGACGCGTAACGGAACTTCGCGTAGCGAAGTTGATTGGCTCTCCGGTGTCTGTCAACATTCTAAACAGTCCGGAGCGGCCGCCATCTTGTCTCTCGGTAGGATCGAGAGACAAGAGGAGGTCAAAAGCGAAGGGGCAAATGACCTTAAGGGGGCATAGTAGATACTCCCTGACCCCCTAGGTTTGATGTGGAGGCTTTAAAGGGGCCCCGCTAAGCAAAAAAAAAAAAAAATTTTTTTGTTTTTTTTCGTGGTTAGCGCCCGGTACGCGAACCGGGAAGCGTACTGGGGAGCGTATCACAATAAAAAATGAATGATAGACTTTTCAAATGCTGTATGTTAATTGATTGTTGGTTTTGTTGATTATTTTTTTTTTTTTTAAACTTTTTTTATTGTGTTTCATAATTTATTAAACTTTCTAACATTTCATTGTCAGAAATTTCATAATCATGGAATATAGATTGTAGTCTCTGAGGTTGTAAAATGTCCTCATTTGCAAGGAGGTTATCTACTGCTTGCACACATTGCAGTAGTTCTTGGTCCCATGTTTCATCCATAAATTCAATCTCATTTGGATCAATGATTTCTGTGTTGGACTCTGGAAGGACAATTTCAAATGAAATGTTTTGTTCACTTTCCATTTTTCCTGAAATTTGCATAAAAAAAATATATATTAGTAGAGGTAGGGCACTGTTGGGATTAATTTTAGATAGGCAGTTTTTATCAGAGAATTTATCTTTGGGCAGTATATAGTATCAGAGTGGAAGTAGGAATATAAAAAAGTGTATCTAAATTTATAAGTACTACAGAGGGATAGTATATAACTAACAGAAAAAGTTTGCCATATTAACTTAAAGTGCACAATATACTTCAGTTTTAAAAATAACAACTTACCTTTAAAAAGAAGTTGAAGTTATTAATGAAAATCCAAATGAAATGTACACCAGGAAGTAGTAGTCAAAATGGCTGTGTTTCCTTCTCTTCCTTTATATATATTCGGGTACATAACCAATCAAATGTCAGGTAAAAAAAGTAGAAAATGAAAGTAACATTTTAATTGGTTGTCAATTCCAACACTTCAGATGTGTTTTGTGAAGTAATTTACCTCACGGTATTTAGAGAGGACTACAGGCTAAATGGCTAAATGGAATTCCAATCAAATTTGTGAAAATGGTAGGGATTGGTATGTAGTATGAGCTATTCTATATTTGGTGAAATTGTCTCCAGTGGCGTTTCTGTGAACTACTTTCCCACCTTTTTTGATGGTGCGCTTCCCAGGAAGCGACCCGGTACGCGAACCGGTGAGCGCCCTGGTACGCGAACCTTAAGCGTAACGGGAGTCCACCATTTTGTGTTTCGGTCGAATTATGATACAAGATGGAGGGCAAATAATGTTCAGAATGGGTAGAAGGGGGCACGGTAGACTTATCTTGACCCCCTAGGTTTTGTGAGGGTGGCTGAGGAGGCCCATATGTGCGAAAAAAAAAACATTTTTTTTAAAAATTTCGCGAGGTTAGCTCCCGGTACGCGTACCGGGTAGCGCACCAGGGATTGTACTTTGTTGAAAATTAGTGAAAAAAGTTAGAGTAAAATAATAATTGTGAGTAATTAGATGTAGGGTAGCTCTGAGAAGAGCTTTTGGGTTTATAGTACATTTTGGTACTTATAAGTAGGTACCAATGCACATTTTTAAATTCAGAGTGAAAACTCTGTTGCCCTCATCTGAGAAGTGAACTCCATCTCCTCTGTAGATATCTTGCATGTAATAACGCAAGTTATTGTTGTACAGGGAGCCCATTCCATGGTCTCTCATGTAAGCTGAAACAGATTTGTTTACATGCTTCCTCGACTTCTCAATTTGTGGACAAAATTGGTTTGACCACCTCCATTTCTGTCTTTGGCATATATTTGAATATACCAAGGCAGTCTGAGGAAAAAGTGCCATCAATTGCTCAAAGGTGTCCTTTAAAAGCATTTCCAGACCTACACCAGTCAAAGTGCCCAAGTCATTACCTCCACAGTGCACAATTAACAGGTCAGGTTTTGGCAAATGCATAAAGGTTTTCACCAATGGTATCAATTGGTGACATTTTAATCCTCTGTGGCCAAACCACTTAATTTCCACATCTTGTAAATTGAGGTTAGGTAAATTCCTGCTTTCAACGTACCTTTGAGCCCAGTGAATATAACTATGACCAACAATCCAGACAGAAAACATGGTGAGAGAAGGTTCTCCTGCAGTCAGATGAAGTGTGGCAATGAAATGGCAGTTGAAAAAATGTGAGTTTGAAATGAAAAAAACTGTGGAGTTTCTGTGTTCATGAAGTAGTAACAGTGATTGGTGGATTTTAATTGATGAAAACAGAAAGTTAGGGTGTACAGATGTGTTGTTTGAAAGATGTATTTTGAGTGGTCAATAAAAAATCATTAAATGAAAGAAAGCACTGGATATGCAGGTGCACTGAGAGTTCAGAGTTCAATTGCAACATTGTTGTGTGAATTTGCAAACACCAGAGTTTCTCCAAGAGGTGGTTGCTATGGAAAATAGGCAGAAAGGGCAGAGGGGGAAGGGTTTTCATTTGAAAAAAAGTGAGGGAAGAGTTTTGATTGGGTGACATGAGAAATATGTGTGAAGAATTACACCATTTCTGTGCTTTTGATAGCTGCAGACTCTGGAGTGCATACCTTTTGCTCTGCTGAAGACAAATTGGTGTGTTTCTTAGACTGTTTTCAAACTCAAAGTATTTGCTAAGGTGAGAAAATATTTCTTTACTTTAGATAGAGAATAGTGTGCTTTAAGGAGAAAATTATGATTTATGTGGCGCAATTTGCTAGTAAATATGCTCTCACATGTGCATGGAAATTTTTGATTTTGAATGTTTTTGTTATATAGCCATGTTAAAAGTGACGCAACCATGCTGGAAAGCCAATCAAAAAATGCTTTCATGTGTTTTAATGACATTTTAAGTCATTTTCTGATGTGCAGTGTTTAGAAATTATGATTTGAAAATCGTTTTTGTGGAAAAGGAATTGTTTTTAAATTCATGACAAGGATATAATGGTGTATGGTTATTTATAAGGCAATTGACTGTCCTTGATGTTATTTTTCTCATTTTAGTGTAAGACCTTTCTCTGTGGCGCAAATTGCTTGTAAATATGCTCTTACATGTGCATGAAAATTTTAATTATCAATGTTTGTGTTACATAGCCATGATAAAAGTGAACCATCCATGCAGGAAAGCCAATAAAAAAACGCTTTCATGTGTTTCAATGACATTTTAAGTCATTTTCTCATGTGCAGTTTTTTGAAATTATGATCTGAAAATCGTTTTTGGGAAAAAGGAATTGTTTTTAAATTCATGAGAAGGACATAATGGTGTATGGTTCTTTATAAGGCAATTGACTGTCCCTGATGTTATTTTTCCCATTTTAATGTCAGACCTTTCTTTGTGGCGCAAATTGCTTGTAAATATGCTCCCACCTGTACATTGAAAATTTTGATTTTGAATGTTTATGTTACATAGCCATGTTAAAAGTGACCCTACCATGCAGGAAAGCCAATCAAAATACGCTTTTATGTGTCTTAAGGACAATTTAAGTAATTTTCCCATGTGTAGTGTTTTGAAGTTATGATTTGAAAATCGTTTTTGAGGTAAAGGAATGTTGTTAAAATTTATGTTCGCCATATGCCCCCAAATTTCTTTTTCAGGGTTGCAGCAGGGTGTTCTTGAGACACCCCTGCACTTTTGGAATAAATTCCTAATTTGTGATGAGCAAATTGTTAATCGCAAATTGCACCTTCATTTATATGAGCCTCCTAGCCCATGGAAATGAATGGGTAATTTGCAATTAGCAATTTTCTCATCGCAAATTTGGAATGGTAAAGAATCGCTATTTATTCCTTAAAATTCGCTTTTTTGGAAATGCAAAATAGTTATATGATACATATGGCGGTTGATGTCTAACAAGATAAGAAGCTTATGGATACATTTATGATGACTGGTGCAATGAAGTAGAAATCACTTACTTCATTGGTAGGCCTTTACAATAAATTATCTCCTCTGTATTCTTCATCAAGCATAACTTTAATCTGCAATCCTGAGTAGGCCTCACCTTAAACAAACCTCTGGATAGGCCACATCTTATTGTCATCCTGATTTAATCATTTATAATTCTAGGGACAGATTTATGATAGGTGTATACCTCTTTTGTGCCACTTAGAAAACATTGTCCATGGGGAAATGACTTAAAATGTCATTAAGACACATGAATGTTTTTTTTTAAAACGTTTGCAATTTTTTTGGGTCACTTTCAACATGGCTATGTGTCTGAAACAGTCAAAATCTAAATTTGCAATGCACTGGTGGGAGCATATTTACAAGGAATGTGCTTCATGGGGAAAGGTCTTATAATGTAATATGGGAAAAATGACATTAGAGATACTGAAATGCCTTATAGAGAAGCATACACCATTATGTCCTTGTCATAAATTTGCAAACCATTACTTTTCCCCAAAAACGATTTTCAAATTATATTTAGAAAACAGTGCACATGTGGAAATTACTTAAAATGTCAATAATTCAAAATTTGTGATTCCTTAAATGCAATGTATCAAAAAAAAATATGTAAAAAATGATATTAAGGATTTGGAAACTACCACCAACTTGTAGTTTGTGGTAATTTGCGAATTCTTTTCAAAAAGCATTTTTTTTTAAAAAAAAAAAGGTCCCATATGACGCCCATACATGCCATTAGGGCATGTAGGTGTGCCATGTGCTCCCAAATTTCTTTTTCAGGGGTGCAGCAGGGTGTTCTTGAGATACCCCTGCACGCTTGAAAAAAATCCTATTTTGTGATGAGCTAATTGCTAATCACAACTTGCAACATTAATTCCTATGAGCCTCCTAGCCTATGGAAATGAATGGGTAATTTGCAATTAGCAATTTGCTCATTGCAAATTAGGAATAGTAAAGAATCGCTATTTATTCCTTAAAATTTGCTATTTATAATATGTAAAATATTTTGATGATACATATGGCAGTTCATCTGTAACAAGATAAGAAGCTTAGGGATAGATTTATGATGAGTGGCGCATCCCCAGGGATGTGACAGTCATCCTGCGCCACTGTTCCGCCACCCATGGTGTGCTGCATTTACAATGCGGCGCAGCATGGGGCAAAAAAGGCACAGATGCGTGACGCATCTGTGCTGTAAAGGTGGCGCATTGCTGGAGTTGTATCGTAAGTGCGATGCAGCTCCAGCAAGGATCAGGGGTGCCCCATCTATACAATGCTGCGTCAAGACCTATGCCAGCTTCAAGCAGGCGCAGGGTTTTGAAGCAGCTTTCTCCTATCTGATTGTAAATGCGGCACACCATGGGTGGTAAAGCAGTGGTGCACATTAACTGGTGCATGCCTGGGGATGTGCCATTTAATATAAATCTGCACTTTAACATTTGAGTATGTGCAGGGGACACAGAGTCGTTGAGGCTTATCCAAGGTTAAGAACAGATGAGTCCTGTTCAGTGAAAAATTAGACATAGGCTTCACCTGCTCAGCATCGCTGGACATGGCTAAATAATAGCTGCAAAATGTTACTCTTGTTAAATAATTTTACTATTATAATCTGTGAGATTTGTCTCTTACTCTGCAACATCTCATTGTTGTTGTCTTTCTTTAAAGATAAAGACAACCTCAACATGAGCGACAATCTGCAATCAGTTGATTTTGACCTCATCATTGAACTTGTAATTGAAACATCAGTGGATGTTGATCCATTGGATGATTTAAATCCTGAGGATGAAGAAGAGCGTGATGAGGATGCAGATTTGTCCGAATTATATGATATAGGATGGGAAGCTGACCTGCTTGAGCCTTTGGAATTATAAACATTTATTTTTAAAATGTATAATCAATAAAAAGTAAAAAGGTAAACCGTTTAATTTAAAAATAAAGACACCTTCAAAAACAGGTTATGTGTAGTGTCTTCAATAAAATATTAAAATATGCTCATAAAATTAGATCAGATTCACATATAAAATAGCATAGGTAACATAAATATAAATCTCATTTCTTTTCTGCTATTTCTGTATTGTAAATTTGCAAGGACTAAAAAATCTTCTATTTAAAATGTCAAGTAGTGTGTTATGTTTTTGATCACTATTACTGATTTACTGTTTGATAATAATGTTTAATAACATTTTTATTATATTTTTCCTCAGATTCAACTATGCCTACAAAAATAAGAGAGATGAAGGCTGCAAAACGTCAAAGACAGCAGGAGAAAAAAAAAAATGCAGCAGTCCTCTAACAAAAAGATTTCTCAAGCGATGAAGAAAGCACCGGGTAAGAGCTCTAAATATTTCATAAAAATATTTCTAATAAAAAAAATATTAGTACAGAAAATGTTTCAATCCATAACAACACAAGTAAATCAAATGGAAAGAAAAGGACAAATGAAAATGTTACTGCTAGAGCAAGAGATAAATCTGTGCATGATAGTAGAAGGAAACAACAGTTTACGGAGATTCGTAAACGAATGTTCCGTAACAGGATAATTGGCAATTTGTTAAAAAATATTAAGAAAGGTCAACAGAAATTAGTTTTTTATAGGAGAAAAAAAAAAGTTGAGAAAGTTATTGATCAGGCTTTTGAAATTAAACGTAAGTTATTTATTTTGATAATCAATAGAATTAGGAAGCTAAACAAGGCAATTTTTGATTTCAAAAGAAATAGTAGATGGAAGAGAATAGTTAATCGTAGTAATTTTTGTGAAGTTTTTTCTGGAGAATGGATACATAGTTCAAGCTGTGAGGCATTTTTTAATGAAGAGAGTTATTTCCAGGATAATGATTTGGTGCATGCAGTTGACATCAGTGGTCGTGCTTATGAAGTGAAAGATGGTTGTCCAGTTGAAAAAGAAAAACTTGTGACAACAGAGGCAGAAGAGTTGTTAGGTAATGAGGTTTTAGGAAGACGTGCTAAGGGTCCTGTGTACACCTGGAAGTGTAGTAGTATTTGCAGTGTGCGACAGGATTCCATCAATTTGCTTTGTGATTTTGTACGGTCATTTAACAAGAAAAGTTTGAAGCAGAAAATGAGGTTGTTGCAAGAATTAGATCCTTGCAGAGTGAGAGAAGTGACAGGTTTGCATGGTCATTCACTGGCTTGTCTTTCCAGGAGAGTATGCCAGAGTGTTTTTCATCATTTCAGGATGCTAGCAGTGCATCATAACAAAGTGAGGAAGTTAGTTAGACTGTTGTATTATGCTAAGAGTCCAGCAATTATGCTGAAACAATTATGCGCTGCTCTTTTGCATGGTTCTGAAATAGATGTGAGGAATATATGTGAAGAAATTGAGTTTTGTTACTTTGGAAGTAAAGAGGAGAATGTTGAAATTGAGCAAGAAATAGAGGGTCATTTGGAAGATACTGTACATGTTTCCAGTACAGATAATTTCCAGAGGGAAATTGCGACGTTTGACATGAAATCAAGTGAGAGGCCTAATTTCACTTGTGTGTGTTGTCGACGCACTTATTATAAGAATCAGACTAAGTTAGTGGATTTATATGCAAAAAGTGAAAGGGAAAATAATAGTGAATGGAAGGATTTTGCAACATACTTGATGGTAGAAAATTGTTTTGATTTGGGATTGGATCAACGTGTGTGTACTTATTGTTGTAACAAATTAAAACAAAACCAGATGCCTGCTAGAGCAGTTCATAATAATCTGGAATTGGTTGAGATTCCTTCTGAATTGAAGGATTTAAATACTTATGAATCTATTTTGATTCAAAGTATCCATCCCTTTCAGGCTATTGTAAGAATGGAGCCAAAGACAGGGAAATTGCCTCCATCAGATTTACAGAGAGGATTAAAGGGAAGAGTTGTTTATTTGCCTCTAGATTTGAAGAAAAACATTAACACAATTGGAGTAGAAAAAGTGGAAGAGGAACCTCTGGTTATCTTAGTTAATGGGGTTCCGACAAAGAATAAGAAAATATGGCAAGATTTAGTAGATGTTAGGAAAGTTAAAAAGGCAACATTGTATTTGAAAAAAAATAATAAATACTATAAGAATGTATATGTTGCAGAAGAGGAAGTAAGTGAGGAAGAGGATAGCGATTTGTGTGCTGGTCAAATTGAGAAAGTAGAACCCTCTACTAGTGAGGAAATATATGAACATTATAGTGTTCATCCTTTGCATTCAAAGGAAGTCATGGGGAATGCTATTGAGTTGTTTCAAATGAAACAAGCCAAAGGGAGTCCCATTAGTGTTTGGGAGGAAAGTTTGGAAGCTCGGTGTTTCCCACAGCTTTTTCCAACAGGTCAGGGAGGAAGATATGATGAGCGACCTCATCAAATTCCTGCTTCTGAATACCGGACTTTGCGATTGTATGCAGGAGATGCTAGGTTTCGACAATGCATTCCTTATTTGTTTCATCTCCTGTTTGAAAGCGATCTGTCTGGACTGTCATATGCAGTGAACCACATCTTGAAAAGTGGTATACACATGCAAAACATCTCGGCAAGTGATTTTATGGATAAAGTGAATGTCCAAGATAGTATTTTGGATTCTCACCTGATTAATCTCATGGCGTGTCAGCGTGGTACTAATGAGTACTGGTACCGTCGTCATGGTGATTTAAAATGTATGCTGAGGAACTTAGGTACTCCCACATGGTTCCTCACTCTGAGCTGTGCCGAGTATGGCTGGGAAGACTTACTTGAATTTCTACGAGAGGCAAATGCTAACGTAGAAAACATCGAATTCAAGACACCCGGAGAACTGTGCTCTTTGGATCCAGTCAATGTATGTAGGTACTTCAATCATAGATTTGAAGCTATGATGTCTTTCATCATGAATAAGAAGAATCCACCTCTTGGAGAGGTGTTGGATTTCTTCTGGAGAAAGGAGTACCAAGCAAGAGGTGCTCCTCATATACATATGTTGCTGTGGATCAAGGATGCACCTAAATTTGGAACGGATCCAGAAGACTCAGTGATGAGTTTCATCCAACAGTATTCTACGTGTGCTGTTCCAAACGCAAAGGAGAAGAAAAGCCTAAGAGAAAAAGTTCTGCGTTTCCAAAGCCATCGATGTGGAAAGTACTGCCGTCGTAAATTCCGAAAGAAAGACAAGTTCTACACCAAATGTCGTTTCGGCTTTCCACGACCGGTGATTTCTAAAGGAAGAGTAAACAGTTTGATGTCTTCGCTGCGACATAATGTGATGAAGAAATCACCTAAAAACACTTACAATTTGAAGAGGAACGAAGAGTCCAAGTACATCAACGACTACAACCCGGTGATTTTGTCCATGTGGAATGCTAACATGGATATACAGTTTGTGGCTGATAACTGTATGGCTGTGGCTCGGTATGTGACGTCTTACATCACCAAAAAAGAGAAGACAGAATTGAAGGATATGTGGGAGGACATTTCCCATGAAAAGAGCCTCAGCAAGAAGTTGTACAGTTTCAGTCTGAAGATGTTGTCGCATCGAGAAATCGGAGCGTACGAATGTTCTGACCGGTTGTCTTCAGCAAGTCTCTATGCCAAGTCCAGGAGTATCGTTTGGGCGAGTCTTGGTCTTGCTGCAACGCGTAATCGAGTTCTCAAACCTGTGCGGGAAATTGAGTATTTGGCGGAAAAGGAGCCAAACAGTACCGACATTTTGAAGACAAACATGTTGGATACATATTATCCAAATCGAAGCAGTCACCTAGAGAATGTTTGTCTGTATGAGGTTCTGCAAAATTACATGTTCAAGAGGAACATCAAAGAAGATACTGAGAAAGGAGTGTATGCTGTAATAGGAAGTGAGGGATGTCTGGTGAAGCAAAGAAAATGCCACTTGATAAACCATCGAAAATTGAGTGGCGAATCTCCTGAAAAAAAGGAGTTTTTCTATTTAGCACTTTTGCAACTTTTCAAGCCTTGGCGTGCAGAAGAGGAACTGCTTGGAGATTTCCTCTGTTATGAAGACTCTTTCAATGCCGCCAAGGAGACCATAGAATGTCCTGCTTTTCCCAAATATGTAGAAATGTTGAATGCGGAAATTGAGCAGGAAGCAACGATTGCAGCCGAGATTGCCAGAGACAGTTCTCAGGACAGTCAGAGTTCTGCTTCATTGAGTCAGGATCCACTAGGAGGACCTCTTATTGAAAATGAAGCTGCCACTGCTATGAATGAGGTGGAAAGAGCCATGGCACATGCTCAAGAGGATGCGGTTAACTTAGAAGAGTTGGAAAGGCAACTCAACGTTGAGCAGAGGAAAATATATGACGAAGTTACCATGCAAATTGATCATGGATTAAGTCATGATAAGAAAGAGTGCTCATGTACGTCGTTGAAGCCTGTCCGACTGTACGTGAGTGGAGAAGCGGGAACTGGAAAAAGTTTCCTCATTAAAGCAATTTCATGCTATTTGCAGGAAAGGACAGAGTCATCGCTGTCTTGTGTTGTCACTGCTCCAACTGGACTGGCAGCACATAATATTAAAGGGATTACTTTACATCGTTTACTGATGCTGCCAGTGGAGCATGACAACAAATTAGAATATCACAAGCTATCTGGAGATGCTTGTTTTGAAGTTTCAAGAATCTTGAGGAAAATGAAACTTCTTATCATTGACGAAGTAAGCATGGTTTCCAATGTCATGCTTGCCTTTGTGCATTTGAGGATGCAAGAAGTTCTCAAAACAGAGTATGATGTGTTATTTGGTGGCAAACACATCATTGTTTTCGGAGATCTTCTGCAGCTGACACCAGTGAAAGGGCAACCTGTGTTCAAAATGCTCACGCATGAAGATACCAGGAAGTGCCTAGGCAGCATTGGCAACGTCAATATATGGTTAAACTTCAATTATGCTGAACTGCATGAAAATATGCGTCAGGCAAAGGATGAAGTTTACAAGACTATTCTACAAGATGTTAGAATTGGAAAAGTGACCGAGCATGGGAAAGAAGCTTTACATGCACGATTACTGTCAAATTTATATCCAGAACAAGATGTTGTGCCTGAGAATATTTTTCAGAAAATTACTGATAAGAAATCTGGAATATGTTTGATGCCAACTCTTGCAGAATGTGCCAAATTTAACAACAAAATGTTGCATTTAGAAAAGCAAGAGATTGTGAAAGTGGAAGCTATTGATAGAGTAGAGCATATGGGATCAACAATTATTTTGTCTGAGAATCTGAAATCAAAATTGGATTCATTAGAGAAGACTATATCTAAAACTGCAGGTTTTGAAAAGACTCTGAATGTGTGCTTGAACTGCCGTATAATTTTAAGAAGGAATTTACATGTTGAAAGAGGTCTGGTAAATGGATCAATGGGTAATGTTGTTGATTTTGTGAAATACAGAAATAGAGATGGAATTGAATTTTTAAAAATTAAATTTGATGGCATTGAGGAAGTACAGCTAATTGCTCGTTGTTCTGCTAGATTTTTGCTTGTAAAAGACTTATATGTTCGCCGTAAGCAGTTCCCTGTTTGCTTGGCATATGCGGTGACAATTCATAAATCGCAAGGTTTAAGTGTAGACACTGCATTGGTGAATATTGGCAGTTCTGTGTTCAAGGAGGGTATGGCATATGTGGCATTGTCACGAGTTAGAACTTTATCGGGATTGTACTTGATTGAGTGTGATGTCAGAAACATTTGTGCAGATCTAGATTGTGTTAAGGAATACAATAGGTTAAGAAGAGAGTATGCGCCACATTTGCCTCAGTTTCCTTTGTTTGAGAAACGTCTGGTAGGCCGGAAACGAAGAAATGAGAACAATACTGGGGAGGTTGTAGCAAAAAGACAAAAAGTGAATGAACCTAAAATTACAAGCAGAAACAAAGAGGATTCTGTTGAAGATGTTGTTGGTTTTCAGTTTGAAAACAGTTCTGGTGTCAACTGCTATGCTAATGTAGTAATTAATGTTTTGTTTTCTCTAAAAAATGTAAAAGAAGAGATTGTGGTCAATTCTGATCAAAGATTTTGCAGTTTGTTGAATTCTGTGTTAGAGAAATGTAGCACAGATAGAACAAAAATAGAAAGTGTGTCTGAAATTCGAAACCTGTTAGACAGATGTTCAGGGCAAACACAATTCTCTCAAAATATTCAGCAAGATTGTCAGGAGTTTTTAATGTATATGCTTGATGTATTACATGCTGAAGGTGTAGATGTAGATCAGCTGTTTGGGCTTTCTTATCAATGGCAGCATGACTGCGAGAACTGTATGGTATCAAGTACTACTAGTGTAGACTCAGAAAGATTTATATATTTAACTTTGCCAGACAGTAAATCAGTCTCCTTTAATAAGCTAGTAAAAGCTGCTAATCACAGCATGGAGTGTAGCCAATGTAAATCTGAAATGATGTCCACATTATTTATACGAACATATGGCCAGTACGTCATTTTAATGTTCCAACGATGTAGGCCTGATGGAACAAAATTGACAACTTTAATAAAAAATTTTGTAGCTTCGCAGTTGTCAATATCAGGAAGGACTTTTGTAACTACAGCAATTATATATCATGACGGCCCTTCAATATCATCAGGACATTACACAGCTTATTTAAAGTCTAGAAATGGCTGGTCATTCTGCAATGATTCTGTTTTAATTTTCAAAAAAAAATTGCCGTATGACCTTAAAAACTCTTACCTGGTGTTTTTAAAACCAAAATTTTAGGAAAATAATCTCGGGATATGATCTGTGGAATTTCAAGAAGTTCTAATGGCTCCTACACAATTTGGCCTTGAGGATAAGTGTAGTTCAGAGACATAACTTCTAATCAAAGGATTGGACATCATGGAGATGTATGTGCACTTTAAATGAGTTCAGAAAAACTGTTTCTTTTCATAAGCTAATTGAAGCAGCCAATCAAAACATGGAGTAGAGGGAATGTAAGTCTGCAATGCTGTCTACTGTTTTACATTGCTTTGTGATTAAAAGTGATGTAGAGAATTAAATAATTGTAGTACTCATAGAGGTAGTGTAAGTCTGCTTCATATTAAGCAGTATCAGTGTCATAGGAAATGTAGAACATGACTGACCAAGAAGGGGAAGATATTACTATTCCAGGATTGTGAAAATGATCTTCAACATTTTAATTCTGAAAGTTGCGGAAATGCCAAATGATGGGATTGGCTTACAAGAAATCCAAGAGTTATAAATATCTCTGACTAGATTTGGCCTTGTGGAAAATAGTGGTAGAGAGCAAGAAGTCATTTATTGCATGTAACGTGTTTTTAAAAACGATGGAGGTTTTCTTTCAGAAAGTGGCGGGCTGAAAGTAATAACAGCACAAAAGAGTGTAAGCTGTTCATAGGACATCCTTGGACGTCATGGAAAGTAAGTTAACTTTAAGGAGTTCTGAATTTTATTTTCTGATGTTGTATGGGTTTTTTAAACACAATCATTTTGATTGTGTTTTTTTTTCC
This sequence comes from Lissotriton helveticus, assembly GCF_964261635.1. NCBI lineage: Eukaryota > Metazoa > Chordata > Amphibia > Caudata > Salamandridae > Lissotriton > Lissotriton helveticus. The sequence continues at coordinate 772,798,545 of NC_136070.1, read as the reverse complement.
CCGCTGTTACATGATGAATACCTTCAAGTCACTGTTTTTAGTGAATTTTGATACATTCTGAGAACAGCAAAAATAAACCATTTAACATGTATAATTAATTCTGTACTGTTTGCATTTATGATGTATATGTAGAACTGTGTAGGAGGCATGGAGAAGGTGAGTTTTCTGTAAGTGTTAAATTTATTGTATGCAGTGCTGCACTTCTACGTATTCTTTCATATGCTGGACTACATCTGCACAATGAGATACCTAAGCAAAGGAAACACAAGTGATGTGATTGTGAAATGAGCAAAATAAATTGCACATATTTCAATTACATCACCTGAGTTTCCTATCATTACGAATCACATTGTGCAGATCAAGTTTAGGTCTGTCCAGGGAAACATAGGAGGTTTCTACTTTGTTGAAGAGTGCAGTGGACATGACTCACTTCATTAGTAGACTTTCACAGATATTATCTCCTCTGTACACTTCAACAAGTGTAAATCTCATCTTGAACTCTGAGTAGGCCTCACCTCAAACAAATCTCTGGATAGGAGACATGTTATTGGCATACTGAAGCGACACTTTTCTGAAACAAGAGCAATGCAAAAGATGCACCATGTTTTAAGATAGGCCTCACTTCATCTGCATCAAGATACTGTTAGTTTAAAATGTATATCTTTAGCATTGTGTAGAGGACCTGGAGAAGCAGAAGCTTCTGTCAGTGTCAAAGTTGTTGAAAAACTATTTGTCCTTCAATATTTTCCCTTGTCTTTTGTAATTTTTAAATACATATTTTAATTTTTTTCAAATGTTGGTTCTCTCTTTCACAGATTGAAAGTATAGAAATAAAATGTGATTAATTTAACGGCAATTACAAGGTAAATAGTTGTACTCTTTTCGTTACATTTCTATCACATTCACCTACTATTAGATCCACTGCTTCACTTCTTTAATCCTCAGTTTCCTGCCTTTGCTACTTTCCTCATTCCTTTCTCTATTACCTATTTACTCAACTCCTTCCACTCTTTTTCTCAGTCCCTCTGTTCTCATAGTTCCTCAGTCTTGTTCACTCACTCCATCTCTATTACTCTTAGTGTCTGTGAATTACTTTCCCAACTTTTTTTTTTTTGGGACCGCTTCCTGGGAAGTTGCCCGGTTCGCAAACCAGCAGCGTTATGGCAGTCCACCATTTTGTGTTTCGTTCGAATCAAGATACAAGATGGAGGGCAAATAATGTTCAGAATAGGTAGAAGGGGGCACGGTAGATGTATCTTGACCCCCTTGGTTTTCTGAGGGTGGCTGAGGAGGACCATAGTTCTTCACTCTTGTTCACTCTCTCTGTTTCTATTAATGTCACTGTTTATGACTGATCAAAAAAATGTTTTTTAAAAAAGAACAGTAACTATAAGGGAAGGAAATAGACAGTTATGTTAAAAGAAAGACAGCTATAGGGAGTAAACTAACGATACTGTTACCTACAATCCACTGCTGTTGATGTTACTGACCATGTCATGAATGATGTAATATGTGACATCATCAACAGTGGATTGTAGGTAACAGTATCCTTAGTTTACTCCCTAGAGCTGTCTTTCTTTTAACATAACTGTGTATTTCCTTCCCTTATAGTTACTGTTCTTTTTTAAAAAATATTTTTTTGGTTAGCTTCCGGTACGCGTACCGGGTAGCGCTCCGGGAGCGAACTAAGAGAAATACAGGTTGGCAGAGTTCCAAATATTCTACCAATTTTTTTATAATGGGGAGTTAGTTCTGAAAAGAACTTTTTTTTTATGTTTTTGTTGTTTTATATTTTTTTTAGTATTTTTTGAACATTTTTTTACTTTTTTTGTATTTTCTGAACGTTTTTAAAATTTTTTTGGTTTTTTTGGGGGGGGGGGAAACAAAAACGATCCATTATAAAGGGCTCAACAGGAGCAAAAAAAAAAAAGAATTTATTTTTTGGTGCGTCTTGTGCAAACATTAATATGATTTTGAATTGCTCGCAAAATCAAAGTGATGCTACTTTCTCTGTAGCAGATGAAAGCGCCACATTCCACGCACACTTGTTTTACGTGCCCAAACAACATTTGGATGTTTGCAATCACCTCCCTCGCCTCTGGTCCCGACACCTCTGGAACCACCGATCTTCTTGCCATTTGGAGGGGATTTTGTTGTTGGTCACGTAGCTGGGCAGCACTATAATTATTTGGGTGCCACCTACTCATATGCCGATGCATAGTATGATTGCCATAACTATATTTTTTATCAGTGCCCCTTGACAATCTGTCACCGCATATGCGGCAAAACACGTAACGAGCATTCACTTTCTTTTGCCCCTCAGGAATTCTGTAGAATTGCCAGATATAATTCTCCTGTCGATTGTACCTCCTGGGCTCCTCTGGCAAAAACTCATGCTCTTCCTCCTCTTCCTCCTCTTCCTGTTCTTCCTCTTCTTGCAGAATTACTTCTGCAGGTGGTCCTCTCTTTCTTGGATTTGGTGGAGGTGGTGGGCTAGCACCAGCTGAAGCTACTAATGAAGCCATCACAAAGTCTCAATAAAGGGTCTTTCTCTCACCAAGATGAAAGTCAGAGTGATGAAAGAAGGAGGGGTTTTCATCATTTGGGAAAAACAAAAGTTCTAAACCAATGAAAAGTGTCCATTTTAGATCACATGACCTTGTATTACATCATTAGGAAACCAAAAGTGAAATGAACCAATGAAAAGTGTTATTATCGAGTCACATGACCTGCTATGTTTACATTACGCGGTCGGCGCCGCGCCGCGGATCGCTTCCGGTTCGCGTACCGCTGCGCTTCCGGGTACGCGAACGTATCACGTAATATGACGTATTACGCGAGAACGCGAAACGTCATGCTGACGCGAAGCGTCGCGATGTTGTTTTGTAACGCGAGAGGTGCGCTAAAGGAACGTTTACCAGTTCGCGTACCGGGTCGCGCCTCCGGATTGAGCTAACGGGAAGCTAACCGGTACGCGTACTGGGAGCGAAACAAAAAAAATACAAAAAAAATTGTATAAAAAACATGTAAAAAATATTTTTCTTTTTAAAGAATAATACATTGTAAAGGTTTTGATATTAGCTATTAAAAAACCAATGAAATTCACTGAAAAAACCATAGGTTATAGACCATATATAGTTAGGAATTAGCATTTACAAAACCTTAAAAATTCACTGAAAAAACCATAGGTTATAGACCATATATAGTTAGGGATTAGCATTTAAAAAACCTTATTTTACTCACACAAAACCATTGAAATTCCATATATAGTTAGTTGTACTAACTATATATCACGCACCCGCAATCCACTGCTGATGATGTCACATATTACATCATTCATGACATGGTCAGTGACATCACTGATGACATCACTGATGACATCTCAAATGACATCACTGATGACATCACTGATGACATCTCAAATGACATCACTGATGACATCACTGATGACATCTCAAATGACATTACTGATGACATCACTGTTGTGATAATACGATGAACCTCTTCAGACTCTAATATAACCTTAGATACACTCAGTGTAAACACAGACTCACAGATTGTCACTCATCCATGAAGTTACACACACACCTAGACAGTCATGCAAACAATCAATCACACCTCCATTTCCTTAACTATACAGTTAAACACACCTTACTTACTTATTCAAACAAATACTAAAACATATTTACTCACTTATACAATCCTGGATACAAGTTCACAATGATCCATACAGCCACTCACACATTCACTGGCTCTTATGCACAGTTATTTATATATGTCAACTCTCACATGTACTGTATTTTACATATGTACTTAATTTGACATGTAGCACTGAGATATCTATTCACTCACCAATACAGTCATGCACACAGTCAACCGCCCATACAGCTGTTTCCAACATGCACTTTTGAACCCATACATCTATGCACAGAGTCATACACTTCCCAGCCACTCACACACACACTCAGTCTCCCATACAAATGCTTGGGCAACCAATCAATAACCTATATAGTTACTCATATAGCTACTGATCAACACATGCAGCAGTTTACAGAACAACAGACATAATGATGCACAAATTAAGACAGTTTAGTCACTAACCCATGCACTCAGTGAGACACATTTAATCACTCACTCATACAGTCAGTCACGCACCTACTAAATCCTTCATCCAGACACTTCTACATCTACTCATTCTTCAATATGTAAAACATATTTAAACTTTACAGAAACACACAGTCACTGGATGATGTCATCAGTGATGTCATCAGTGATGTCATTTGAGATGTCATCAGTGATGTCATCAGTGATGTCACTGACCATGTCATGAATGATGTAATATGTGACATCATCAGCAGTGGATTGCGGGTGCGTGATATATAGTTAGTACAACTAACTATATATGGAATTTCAATGGTTTTGTGTGAGTAAAATAAGGTTTTTTAAATGCTAATCCCTAACTATATATGGTCTATAACCTATGGTTTTTTCAGTGAATATATATATATATATTCCAGCTCCAAAGTACCCAACGTACAAAGGAGCACCCGGACCTCAGCTGCCCACAAGGAGCCTTAAATGGTAAGCACGCCTTCAGCACAGCAATATCCTTTAACTGTTCAAACTGCCCTGGATGCCTGACGCGTTTCGAAGTGTCCCCACTTCTCTTCAGAGGCTTTGGCAGTTATGAAGGAGCGCTTGAGGCACCACACCCCTTCTTGCTTAGATGCACGCCCAGGATGGGACTTATGGGACTTGTAGTGCCTCACGTCGTGCTAATGTTCAGTCGGAAACATTTCAAGCCCACAGATGGGCCTCGCTGTCTGGAATACGTGCAGAATCCATACGCAGCTGTCCCATGTTCTCGGCCCATAGTCAAGACCGCATGGCCCCCGGTTCTTTCAGGGTGGTGCTCCTTCCGCGGCATCGGTCGCCACGTAAATATTCCAGCTCCAAAGTACCCAACGTACAAAGGAGCACCCGGACCTCAGCTGCCCACAAGGAGCCTTAAATGGTAAGCACGCCTTCAGCACAGCAATATCCTTTAACTGTTCAAACTGCCCTGGATGCCTGACGCGTTTCAAAGTGTCCCCACTTCTCTTTAGAGGCTTTGGCAGTTATGAAGGAGCGCTTGAGGCACCACACCCCTTCTTGCTTAGATGCACGCCCAGGATGGGACTTATGGGACTTGTAGTGCCTCACGTCGTGCTCATGTTCAGTCGGAAACATTTCAAGCCCACAGATGGGCCTCGCTGTCTGGAATACGTGCAGAATCCATACGCAGCTGTCCCATGTTCTCGGCCCGTAGTCAAGACCGCATGGCCCCCGGTTCTTTCAGGGTGGTGCTCCTTCCGCGGCATGGGTCGCCACGTAAATATTCCAGCTCCAAAGTACCCAACGTACAAAGGAGCACCCGGACCTCAGCTGCCCACAAGGAGCCTTAAATGGTAAGCACGCCTTCAGCACAGCAATATCCTTTAACTGTTCAAACTGCCCTGGATGCCTGACGCGTTTCGAAGTGTCCCCACTTCTCTTCATAGGCTTTGGCAGTTATGAAGGAGCGCTTGAGGCACCACACCCCTTCTTGCTTAGATGCACGCCCAGGATGGGACTTATGGGACTTGTAGTGCCTCACGTCGTGCTAATGTTCAGTCGGTAACATTTCAAGCCCACAGATGGGCCTCGCTGTCTGGAATACGTGCAGAATCCATACGCTGCTGTCCCATGTTCTCGGCCCGTAGTCAAGACCGCATGGCCCCCGGTTCTTTCAGGGTGGTGCTCCTTCCGCGGCATGGGTCGCCACGTAAATATTCCAGCTCCAAAGTACCCAACGTACAAAGGAGCACCCGGACCTCAGCTGCCCACAAGGAGCCTTAAATGGTAAGCATTAAAGGTTTTTGGGTTGAACCTTCACTGCTGTCGGAGTGCTTCCTACCTGTGTGACAAACCCCCGAGCATTGATATTTGGCGGCAGTCCAGCCGTCCGGATTGCACCACCCTGCGAGCAAGGGGGGGCCAAGAGGAAAGTGATCAACCTACCTCAGTTTGGGGCAGCAGTGTTGGATGAGGATGGAAGCACATGCGGGGGCTCATCCAGAGCCTTAGCAGGTGGAACAGCTAAGAAAGTGTATCCATCCAGGATTAAAGGACTCAAACTCCCAGACTGCATTACACACAGTCCCATCTTGGCAGCCATTGAGAGGCGTGTTATGAATATAATATGCAGTCATGGGACTACACGCCATTTCGTACTATGCCGCCGAGGAAGAAGGAATTCGAAACACGTACGGCGTACGGAGTGACTATTTTAACCTTCCGACATGTTGCGTGCCATCCATACCAATGATTAAAGGTTTTTGGGTTGAACTTTCACTGCTGTCGGAGTGCTTCCTACCTGTGTGACAAACCCCGAGTATTAATATTTGGCGGCAGTCCAGCCGTCGGGATTGCACCACCCTGCGAGCAAGGGGGGGCCAAGAGAAAGTGATCGACCTACCTCAGTTGGGGGCAGCAGTGTTGGATGAGGATGGAAGCACATGCGGGGGCTCATCCAGAGCCTTAACAGGTGGAACAGCTAAGAAAGTGTATCCATCCAGGATTAAAGGACTCAAACTCCCAGACTGCATTACACACAGTCCCATCTGGGCAGCCACTGAGAGGCGTGTTATGAATATATTATGCAGTCATGGGACTACACGCCATTTCGTACTAGCCGCTGAGGAAGAAGGAATTCGAAACGCGTACGGCGTACGGAGTGACTGTTTTAACCTTCCGAAATGTTGCGTGCCATCCATACCAATGATTAAAGGTTTTTGGGTTGAACCTTCAATGCTGTCGGAGTGCTTCCTACCTGTGTGACAAACCCCCGAGTATTGATATTTGGCGGCAGTCCAGCCGTCGGGATTGCACCACCTTGCGAGCAAGGGGGGGCCAAGAGGAAAGTGATCGACCTACCTCAGTTTGGGGCAGCAGTGTTGGATGAGGATGGAAGCACATGCGGGGGCTCATCCAGAGCCTTAACAGGTGGAACAGCTAAGAAAGTGTATCCATCCAGGATTAAAGGACTCAAACTCCCAGACTGCATTACACACAGTCCCATCTTGGCAGCCATTGAGAGGCGTGTTATGAATATATTATGCAGTCATGGGACTACACTCCATTTCGTACTATGCCGCTGAGGAAGAAGGAATTCGAAATGCGTACGGCGTACGGAGTGACTGTTTTAACCTTCCGACATGTTGCGTGCCATCCATACCAATGATTAAAGGTTTTTGGGTTGAACCTTCACTGCTGTCGGAGTGCTTCCTACCTGTGTGACAAACCCCCCGAGTATTGATATTTGGCGGCAGTCCAGCCGTCGGGATTGCACCGCCCTGCGAGCAAGGGGGGGCCAAGAGGAAAGTGATCGACCTACCTCAGTTTGGGGCAGCAGTGTTGGATGAGGATGGAAGCACATGCGGGGGCTCATCCAGAGCCTTAACAGGTGGAACAGCTAAGAAAGTGTATCCATCCAGGATTAAAGGACTCAAACTCCCAGACTGCATTACACACAGTCCCATCTGGGCAGCCTTTGAGAGGCATGTTATGAATATATTATGCAGTCATGGGACTACACGCCATTTCTTACAGTGCCGCTGAGGAAGAAAGAATTCGAAACGCGTACGGCGTACGGAGTGACTGTTTTAACCTTCCGACATGTTGCGTGACATCCATACCAATGATTAAAGGTTTTTGGGTTGAACCTTCACTGCTGTCGGAGTGCTTCCTACCTGTGTGACAAACCCCCGAGCATTGATATTTGGCGGCAGTCCAGCCGTCGGGATTGTACCACCCTACGAGCAAGGGGGGCCAAGAGGAAAGTGATCGACCTACCTCCGTTTGGGGCAGCAGTGTTGGATGAGGATGGAAGCACATGCGGGGGCTCATCCAGAGCCTTAACAGGTGGAACAGCTAAGAAAGTGTATCCATCCAGGATTAAAGGACTCAAACTCCCAGACTGCATTACACACAGTCCCATCTTAGCAGCCATTGAGAGGCGTTTTATGAATATATAATGCAGTCATGAGACTACACGCCATTTCGTACTATGCCGCTGAGGAAGAAGGAATTCAAAACACGTACGGCGTACGGAGTGACTGTTTTAACCTTCCGACATGTTGCGTGCCATCCATACCAATGATTAAAGGTTTTTGGGTTGCACCTTCACTGCTGTCGGAGTGCTTCCTACCTGTGTAACAAACCCCCGAGTATTGATATTTGGCGTCAGTCCAGCCGTCGGTATTGCACCACCCTGCGAACAAGGGGGGGCCAAGAGGAAAGTGATCGACCTACCTCAGTTTGGGGCAGCAGTGTTGGATGAGGATGGAAGCACATGCGGGGGCTCATCCAGAGCCTTAACAGGTGGAACAGCTAAGAAAGTGTATCCATCCAGGATTAAATGACTCAAACTCCCAGACTGCATTACACACAGTCCCATCTGGGCAGCCATTGAGAGGCATGTTATGAATATATTATGCAGTCATGGGACTACACGCCATTTCTTACTGTGCCGCTGAGGAAGAAGGAATTCGAAACGCGTACGGCGTACGGAGTGACTGTTTTAACCTTCTGACATGTTGCGTGCCATCCATACCAATGATTAAAGGTTTTTGGGTTGAACCTTCACTGCTGTCGGAGTGCTTCCTACCTGTGTGACAAAGCCCCGAGCATTGATATTTGGCGGCAGTCCAGCCGTCGGGATTGCACCACCCTGCAAGCAAGGGGGGGCCAAGAGGAAAGTGATCGACCTACCTCAGTTTGGGGCAGCAGTGTTGGATGAGGATGGAAGCACATGCGGGGGCTCATCCAGAGCCTTAACAGGTGGAACAGCTAAGAAAGTGTATCCATCCAGGATTAAAGGACTCAAACTCCCAGACTTCATTACACACAGTCCCATCTGGGCAGACATTGAGAGGCGTGTTATGAATATATTATGCAGTCATGGGACTACACGCCATTTTGTACTATGCCGCTGAGGAAGAAGGAATTTGAAACGCGTACGGAGTGACTGTTTTAACCTTCCGACATGTTGCGTGCCATCCATACCAATGATTAAAGGTTTTTGGGTTGAACCTTCACTGCTGTCGGAGTGCTTCCTACCTGTGTGACAAACCCCCGAGCATTGATATTTGGCGGCAGTCCAGCCGTCGGGATTGCACCACCCTGCGAGCAAGGGGGGGCCAAGAGGAAAGTGATCAACCTACCTCAGTTTGGGGCAGCAGTGTTGGATGAGGATGGAAGCACATGCGGGGGCTCATCCAGAGTCTTAGCAGGTGGAACAGCTAAGAAAATGTATCCATCCAGGATTAAAGGACTCAAACTCCCAGACTGCATTACACACAGTCCCATCTTGGCAGCCATTGAGAGGCGTGTTATGAATATATTATGCAGTCATGGGACTACACGCCATTTCGTACTATGCCGCTGAGGAAGAAGGAATTCGAAACACGTACGGCGTACGGAGTGACTATTTTAACCTTCCGACATGTTGCCTGCCATCCATACCAATGATTAAAGGTTTTTGGGTTGAACTTTCACTGCTGTCGGAGTGCTTCCTACCTGTGTGACAAACCCCCGAGTATTAATATTTGGCGGCAGTCCAGCCGTCGGGATTGCACCACCCTGCGAGCAAGGGGGGCCAAGAGGAAAGTGATCGACCTACCTCAGTTTGGGGCAGCAGTGTTGGATGAGGATGGAAGCACATGCGGGGGCTCATCCAGAGCCTTAACAGGTGGAACAGCTAAGAAAGTGTATCCATCCAGGATTAAAGGACTCAAACTCCCAGACTGCATTACACACAGTCCCATCTGGGCAGCCATTGAGAGGCATGTTATGAATATATTATGCAGTCATGGGACTACACGCCATTTCTTACTGTGCCGCTGAGGAAGAAAGAATTCGAAACACGTACGGCGTACGGAGTGACTGTTTTAACCTTCCGACATGTTGCGTGCCATCCATACCAATGATTAAAGGTTTTTGGGTTGAACCTTCACTGCTGTCGGAGTGCTTCCTACCTGTGTGACAAACCCCCGAGTATTGATATTTGGCGGCAGTCCAGCCGTCGGGCTTGCACCGCCCTGCGAGCAAGGGGGGGCCAAGAGGAAAGTGATCGACCTACCTCAGTTTGGGGCAGCAGTGTTGGATGAGGATGGAAGCACATGCGGGGGCTCATCCAGAGCCTTAACAGGTGGAACAGCTAAGAAAGTGTATCCATCCAGGATTAAAGGACTCAAACTCCCAGACTGCATTACACACAGTCCCATCTGGGCAGCCATTGAGAGGCATGTTATGAATATATTATGCAGTCATGGGACTACACGCCATTTCTTACTGTGCCGCTGAGGAAGAAAGAATTCGAAATGCGTACGGCGTACGGAGTGACTGTTTTAACCTTCTGACATGTTGCGTGCCATCCATACCAATGATTAAAGGTTTTTGGGTTGAACCTTCACTGCTGTCGGAGTGCTTCCTACCTGTGTGACAAACCCCCGAGCATTGATATTTGGCGGCAGTCCAGCCGTCGGGATTGTACCACCCTGCGAGCAAGGGGGGCCAAGAGGAAAGTGATCGACCTACCTCCGTTTGGGGCAGCAGTGTTGGATGAGGATGGAAGCACATGCGGGGGCTCATCCAGAGCCTTAACAGGTGGAACAGCTAAGAAAGTGTATCCATCCAGGATTAAAGGACTCAAACTCCCAGACTGCATTACACACAGTCCCATCTTAGCAGCCATTGAGAGGCGTGTTATGAATATATAATGCAGTCATGGGACTACACGCCATTTCGTACTATGCCGCTGAGGAAGAAGGAATTCAAAACACGTACGGCGTACGGAGTGACTGTTTTAACCTTCCGACATGTTGCGTGCCATCCATACCAATGATTAAAGGTTTTTGGGTTGCACCTTCACTGCTGTCGGAGTGCTTCCTACCTGTGTAACAAACCCCCGAGTATTGATATTTGGCGGCAGTCCAGCCGTCGGGATTGCACCACCCTGCGAGCAAGGGGGGGCCAAGAGGAAAGTGATCGACCTACCTCAGTTTGGGGCAGCAGTGTTGGATGAGGATGGAAGCACATGCGGGGGCTCATCCAGAGCCTTAACAGGTGGAACAGCTAAGAAAGTGTATCCATCCAGGATTAAAGGACTCAAACTCCCAGACTGCATTACACACAGTCCCATCTGGGCAGCCATTGAGAGGCATGTTATGAATATATTATGCAGTCATGGGACTACACGCCATTTCTTACTGTGCCGCTGAGGAAGAAGGAATTCGAAACGCGTACGGCGTACGGAGTGACTGTTTTAACCTTCTGACATGTTGCGTGCCATCCATACCAATGATTAAAGGTTTTTGGGTTGAACCTTCACTGCTGTCGGAGTGCTTCCTACCTGTGTGACAAAGCCCCGAGCATTGATATTTGGCGGCAGTCCAGCCGTCGGGATTGCACCACCCTGCGAGCAAGGGGGGGCCAAAAGGAAAGTGATCGACCTACCTCAGTTTGGGGCAGCAGTGTTGGATGAGGATGGAAGCACATGCGGGGGCTCATCCAGAGCCTTAACAGGTGGAACAGCTAAGAAAGTGTATCCATCCAGGATTAAAGGACTCAAACTCCCAGACTTCATTACACACAGTCCCATCTGGGCAGACATTGAGAGGCGTGTTATGAATATATTATGCAGTCATGGGACTACACGCCATTTCGTACTATGCCGCTGAGGAAGAAGGAATTCGAAACGCGTACGGAGTGACTGTTTTAACCTTCCGACATGTTGCGTGCCATCCATACCAATGAATAAAGGTTTTTGGGTTGAACCTTCACTGCTGTCGGAGTGCTTCCTACCTGTGTGACAAACCCCCGAGCATTGATATTTGGCGGCAGTCCAGCCGTCGGGATTGCACCACCCTGCGAGCAAGGGGGGGGCCAAGAGGAAAGTGATCAACCTACCTCAGTTTGGGGCAGCAGTGTTGGATAAGGATGGAAGCACATGTGGGGGCTCATCCAGAGCCTTAGCAGGTGGAACAGCTAAGAAAGTGTATCCATCCAGGATTAAAGGACTCAAACTCCCAGACTGCATTACACACAGTCCCATCTTGGCAGCCATTGAGAGGGGTGTTATGAATATATTATGCAGTCATGGGACTACACGCCATTTCGTACTATGCCGCTGAGGAAGAAGGAATTCGAAACACGTACGGCGTACGGAGTGACTATTTTAACCTTCCGACATGTTGCGTGCCATCCATACCAATGATTAAAGGTTTTTGGGTTGAACTTTCACTGCTGTCGGAGTGCTTCCTACCTGTGTGACAAACCTCCGAGTATTAATATTTGGCGGCAGTCCAGCCGTCGGGATTGCACCACCCTGCGAGCAAGGGGGGGCCAAGAGGAAAGTGATCGACCTACCTTAGTTTGGGGCAGCAGTGTTGGATGAGGATGGAAGCACATGCGGGGGCTCATCCAGAGCCTTAACAGGTGGAACAGCTAAGAAAGTGTATCCATCCAGGATTAAAGGACTCAAACTCCCAGACTGCATTACACACAGTCCCATCTTGGCAGCCATTGAGAGGCGTGTTATGAATATATTATGCAGTCATGGGACTACACTCCATTTCGTACTATGCCGCTGAGGAAGAAGGAATTCGAAATGCGTACGGCGTACGGAGTGACTGTTTTAACCTTCCGACATGTTGCGTGCCATCCATACCAATGATTAAAGGTTTTTGGGTTGAACCTTCACTGCTGTCGGAGTGCTTCCTACCTGTGTGACAAACCCCCGAGTATTGATATTTGGCGGCAGTCCAGCCGTCGGGATTGCACCGCCCTGCGAGCAAGGGGGGGCCAAGAGGAAAGTGATCGACCTACCTCATTTTGGGGCAGCAGTGTTGGATGAGGATGGAAGCACATGCGGGGGCTCATCCAGAGCCTTAACAGGTGGAACAGCTAAGAAAGTGTATCCATCCAGGATTAAAAGAACTCAAACTCCCAGACTGCATTACACACAGTCCCATCTGGGCAGCCATTGAGAGGCGTGTTATGAATATATTATGCAGTCATGGGACTACACGCCATTTCGTACTATGCCGCTGAGGAAGAAGGAATTCGAAACGCGTACGGAGTGACTGTTTTAACCTTCCGACAAGTTGCGTGCCATCCATACCAATGATTAAAGGTTTTTGGGTTGAACCTTCACTACTGTCGGAGTGCTTCCTACCTGTGTGACAAACCCCCGAGCATTGATATTTGGAGGCAGTCCAGCCGTCGGGATTGCACCACCCTGTGAGCAAGAGGGGGCCAAGAGGAAAGTGATCGACCTTCCTCAGTTTGGGGCAGCAGTGTTGGATGAGGATGGAAGCACATGCGGGGGCTCATCCAGAGCCTTAACAGGTGGAACAGCTAAGAAAGTGTATACATCCAGGATTAAAGGACTCAAACTCCCAGACTGCATTACACACAGTCCCATCTGGGCATCCATTGAGAGGCGTGTTATGAATATATTATGCAGTCATGGGACTACACGCCATTTCGTACTATGCCGCTGAGGAAGAAGGAATTCGAAACGCGTACGGCGTACAGAGTGACTGTTTTAACCTTCCGACATGTTGCGTGCCATCCATACCAATGATTAAAGGTTTTTGGGTTGAACCTTCACTGCTGTCGGAGTGCTTCCTACCTGTGTGACAAAGCCCCGAGCATTGATATTTGGCGGCAGTCCAGCCGTCGGGATTGCACCACCCTGCGAGCAAGGGGGGGCCAAGAGGAAAGTGATCGACCTACCTCAGTTTGGGGCAGCAGTGTTGGATGAGGATGGAAGCACATGCGGGGGCTCATCCAGAGCCTTAACAGGTGGAACAGCTAAGAAAGTGTATCCATCCAGGATTAAAGGACTCAAACTCCCAGACTTCATTACACACAGTCCCATCTGGGCAGACATTGAGAGGCGTGTTATGAATATATTATGCAGTTATGGGACTACACGCCATTTCGTACTATGCCCTTGAGGAAGAAGGAATTCGAAACGCGTACGGAGTGACTGTTTTAACCTTCCAACATGTTGCGTGCCATCCATACCAATGATTAAAGTTTTTTGGGTTGAACCTTCACTGCTGTCGGAGTGCTTCCTACCTGTGTGACAAACCCCCGAGCATTGATATTTGGCGGCAGTCCAGCCGTCGGGATTGCACCACCCTGTGAGCAAGGGGGGGCCAAGAGGAAAGTGATCAACCTACCTCAGTTTGGGGCAGCAGTGTTGGATGAGGATGGAAGCACATGCGGGGGCTCATCCAGAGCCTTAACAGGTGGAACAGCTAAGAAAGTGTATCCATCCAGGATTAAAGGACTCAAACTCCCACACTGCATTACACACAGTCCCATCTGGGCAGCCATTGAGAGGCGTGTTATGAATATATTATGCAGTCATGGGACTACACGCCATTTCGTACTATGCCGCTGAGGAAGAAGGAATTCGAAACGCGTACGGCGTACGGAGTGACTGTTTTAACCTTCCGACATGTTGCGTGCCATCCATACCAATGATTAAAGGTTTTTGGGTTGAACCTTCACTGTTGTCGGAGTGCTTCCTACCTGTGAGACAAACCCCCGAGCATTGATATTTGGCGGCAGTCCAGCCGTCGGGATTGTACCACCCTGCAAGCAAGGGGGGGCCAAGAGGAAAGTGATCGACCTACCTCCGTTTGGGGCAGCAGTGTTGGATGAGGATGGAAGCACATGCGGGGGCTCATCCAGAGCCTTAGCAGGTGGAACAGCTAAGAAAGTGTATCCATCCAGGATTAAAGGACTCAAACTCCCAGACTGCATTACACACAGTCCCATCTTGGCAGCCATTGAGAGACGTGTTATGAATATATTATGCAGTCATGGGACTACACGCCATTTCGTACTATGCCGCTGAGGAAGAAGGAATTCAAAACACGTACGGCGTACGGAGTGACTGTTTTAACCTTCCGACATGTTGCGTGCCATCCATACCAATGATTAAAGGTTTTTGGGTTGCACCTTCACTGCTGTCGGAGTGCTTCCTACCTGTGTAACAAACCCCCGAGTATTGATATTTGGCGGCAGTCCAGCCGTCGGGATTGCACCACCCTGCGAGCAAGGGGGGGCCAAGAGGAAAGTGATCGACCTACCTCAGTTTGGGGCAGCAGTGTTGGATGAGGATGGAAGCACATGCGGGGGCTCATCCAGAGCCTTAACAGGTGGAACAGCTAAGAAAGTGTATCCATCCAGGATTAAAGGACTCAAACTCCCACACTGCATTACACACAGTCCCATCTGGGCAGCCATTGAGAGGCGTGCTATGAATATATTATGCAGTCATGGGACTACACGCCATTTCGTACTATGCCGCTGAGGAAGAAGGAATTCGAAACGCGTACGGCGTACGGAGTGACTGTTTTAACCTTCCGACATGTTGCGTGCCATCCATACCAATGATTAAAGGTTTTTGGGTTGAACCTTCACTGTTGTCGGAGTGCTTCCTACCTGTGAGACAAACCCCCGAGCATTGATATTTGGCGGCAGTCCAGCCGTCGGGATTGTACCACCCTGCAAGCAAGGGGGGGCCAAGAGGAAAGTGATCGACCTACCTCCGTTTGGGGCAGCAGTGTTGGATGAGGATGGAAGCACATGCGGGGGCTCATCCAGAGCCTTAGCAGGTGGAACAGCTAAGAAAGTGTATCCATCCAGGATTAAAGGACTCAAACTCCCAGACTGCATTACACACAGTCCCATCTTGGCAGCCATTGAGAGGCGTGTTATGAATATATTATGCAGTCATGGGACTACACGCCATTTCGTACTATGCCGCTGAGGAAGAAGGAATTCAAAACACGTACGGCGTACGGAGTGACTGTTTTAACCTTCCGACATGTTGCGTGCCATCCATACCAATGATTAAAGGTTTTTGGGTTGCACCTTCACTGCTGTCGGAGTGCTTCCTACCTGTGTAACAAACCCCCGAGTATTGATATTTGGCGGCAGTCCAGCCGTCGGGATTGCACCACCCTGCGAGCAAGGGGGGGCCAAGAGGAAAGTGATCGACCTACCTCAGTTTGGGGCAGCAGTGTTGGATGAGGATGGAAGCACATGCGGGGGCTCATCCAGAGCCTTAACAGGTGGAACAGCTAAGAAAGTGTATCCATCCAGGATTAAAGGACTCAAACTCCCAGACTGCATTACACACAGTCCCATCTGGGCAGCCATTGAGAGGCATGTTATGAATATATTATGCAGTCATGGGACTACACGCCATTTCTTACTGTGCCGCTGAGGAAGAAGGAATTCGAAACGCGTACGGCGTACGGAGTGACTGTTTTAACCTTCTGACATGTTGCGTGCCATCCATACCAATGATTAAAGGTTTTTGGGTTGAACCTTCACTGCTGTCGGAGTGCTTCCTACCTGTGTGACAAAGCCCCGAGCATTGATATTTGGCGGCAGTCCAGCCGTCGGGATTGCACCACCCTGCGAGCAAGGGGGGGCCAAAAGGAAAGTGATCGACCTACCTCAGTTTGGGGCAGCAGTGTTGGATGAGGATGGAAGCACATGCGGGGGCTCATCCAGAGCCTTAACAGGTGGAACAGCTAAGAAAGTGTATCCATCCAGGATTAAAGGACTCAAACTCCCAGACTTCATTACACACAGTCCCATCTGGGCAGACATTGAGAGGCGTGTTATGAATATATTATGCAGTCATGGGACTACACGCCATTTCGTACTATGCCGCTGAGGAAGAAGGAATTCGAAACGCGTACGGAGTGACTGTTTTAACCTTCCGACATGTTGCGTGCCATCCATACCAATGATTAAAGGTTTTTGGGTTGAACCTTCACTGCTGTCGGAGTGCTTCCTACCTGTGTGACAAACCCCCGAGCATTGATATTTGGCGGCAGTCCAGCCGTCGGGATTGCACCACCCTGCGAGCAAGGGGGGGGCCAAGAGGAAAGTGATCAACCTACCTCAGTTTGGGGCAGCAGTGTTGGATGAGGATGGAAGCACATGTGGGGGCTCATCCAGAGCCTTAGCAGGTGGAACAGCTAAGAAAGTGTATCCATCCAGGATTAAAGGACTCAAACTCCCAGACTGCATTACACACAGTCCCATCTTGGCAGCCATTGAGAGGGGTGTTATGAATATATTATGCAGTCATGGGACTACACGCCATTTCGTACTATGCCGCTGAGGAAGAAGGAATTCGAAACACGTACGGCGTACGGAGTGACTATTTTAACCTTCCGACATGTTGCGTGCCATCCATACCAATGATTAAAGGTTTTTGGGTTGAACTTTCACTGCTGTCGGAGTGCTTCCTACCTGTGTGACAAACCTCCGAGTATTAATATTTGGCGGCAGTCCAGCCGTCGGGATTGCACCACCCTGCGAGCAAGGGGGGGCCAAGAGGAAAGTGATCGACCTACCTCAGTTTGGGGCAGCAGTGTTGGATGAGGATGGAAGCACATGCGGGGGCTCATCCAGAGCCTTAACAGGTGGAACAGCTAAGAAAGTGTATCCATCCAGGATTAAAGGACTCAAACTCCCAGACTGCATTACACACAGTCCCATCTGGGCAGCCACTGAGAGGCGTGTTATGAATATATTATGCAGTCATGGGACTACACGCCATTTCGTACTAGCCGCTGAGGAAGAAGGAATTCGAAACGCGTACGGCGTACGGAGTGACTGTTTTAACCTTCCGAAATGTTGCGTGCCATCCATACCAATGATTAAAGGTTTTTGGGTGGAACCTTCAATGCTGTCGGAGTGCTTCCTACCTGTGTGACAAACCCCCGAGTATTGATATTTGGCGGCAGTCCAGCCGTCGGGATTGCACCACCTTGCGAGCAAGGGGGGGCCAAGAGGAAAGTGATCGACCTACCTCAGTTTGGGGCAGCAGTGTTGGATGAGCATGGAAGCACATGCAGGGGCTCATCCAGAGCCTTAACAGGTGGAACAGCTAAGAAAGTGTATCCATCCAGGATTAAAGGACTCAAACTCCCAGACTGCATTACACACAGTCCCATCTTGGCAGCCATTGAGAGGCGTGTTATGAATATATTATGCAGTCATGGGACTACACTCCATTTCGTACTATGCCGCTGAGGAAGAAGGAATTCGAAATGCGTACGGCGTACGGAGTGACTGTTTTAACCTTCCGACATGTTGCGTGCCATCCATACCAATGATTAAAGGTTTTTGGGTTGAACCTTCACTGCTGTCGGAGTGCTTCCTACCTGTGTGACAAACCCCCGAGTATTGATATTTGGCGGCAGTCCAGCCGTCGGGATTGCACCGCCCTGCGAGCAAGGGGGGGCCAAGAGGAAAGTGATCGACCTACCTCATTTTGGGGCAGCAGTGTTGGATGAGGATGGAAGCACATGCGGGGGCTCATCCAGAGCCTTAACAGGTGGAACAGCTAAGAAAGTGTATCCATCCAGGATTAAAAGAACTCAAACTCCCAGACTGCATTACATACAGTCCCATCTGGGCAGCCATTGAGAGGCGTGTTATGAATATATTATGCAGTCATGGGACTACACGCCATTTCGTACTATGCCGCTGAGGAAGAAGGAATTCGAAACGCGTACGGCGTACGGAGTGACTGTTTTAACCTTTCGACAAGTTGCGTGCCATCCATACCAATGATTAAAGGTTTTTGGGTTGAACCTTCACTACTGTCGGAGTGATTCCTACCTGTGTGACAAACCCCCGAGCATTGATATTTGGAGGCAGTCCAGCCGTCGGGATTGCACCACCCTGTGAGCAAGAGGGGGCCAAGAGGAAAGTGATCGACCTTCCTCAGTTTGGGGCAGCAGTGTTGGATGAGGATGGAAGCACATGCGGGGGCTCATCCAGAGCCTTAACAGGTGGAACAGCTAAGAAAGTGTATCCATCCAGGATTAAAGGACTCAAACTCCCAGACTGCATTACACACAGTCCCATCTGGGCATCCATTGAGAGGCGTGTTATGAATATATTATGCAGTCATGGGACTACACGCCATTTCGTACTATGCCGCTGAGGAAGAAGGAATTCGAAACGCGTACGGCGTACAGAGTGACTGTTTTAACCTTCCGACATGTTGCGTGCCATCCATACCAATGATTAAAGGTTTTTGGGTTGAACCTTCACTGCTGTCGGAGTGCTTCCTACCTGTGTGACAAAGCCCCGAGCATTGATATTTGGCGGCAGTCCAGCCGTCGGGATTGCACCACCCTGCGAGCAAGGGGGGGCCAAGAGGAAAGTGATCGACCTACCTCAGTTTGGGGCAGCAGTGTTGGATGAGGATGGAAGCACATGCGGGGGCTCATCCAGAGCCTTAACAGGTGGAACAGCTAAGAAAGTGTATCCATCCAGGATTAAAGGACTCAAACTCCCAGACTTCATTACACACAGTCCCATCTGGGCAGACATTGAGAGGCGTGTTATGAATATATTATGCAGTCATGGGACTACACGCCATTTCGTACTATGCCCTTGAGGAAGAAGGAATTCGAAACGCGTACGGAGTGACTGTTTTAACCTTCCAACATGTTGCGTGCCATCCATACCAATGATTAAAGTTTTTTGGGTTGAACCTTCACTGCTGTCGGAGTGCTTCCTACCTGTGTGACAAACCCCCGAGCATTGATATTTGGCGGCAGTCCAGCCGTCGGGATTGCACCACCCTGTGAGCAAGGGGGGGCCAAGAGGAAAGTGATCAACCTACCTCAGTTTGGGGCAGCAGTGTTGGATGAGGATGGAAGCACATGCGGGGGCTCATCCAGAGCCTTAACAGGTGGAACAGCTAAGAAAGTGTATCCATCCAGGATTAAAGGACTCAAACTCCCACACTGCATTACACACAGTCCCATCTTGGCAGCCATTGAGAGGCGTGTTATGAATATATTATGCAGTCATGGGACTACACGCCATTTCGTACTATGCCGCTGAGGAAGAAGGAATTCGAAACGCGTACGGCGTACGGAGTGACTGTTTTAACCTTCCGACATGTTGCGTGCCATCCATACCAATGATTAAAGGTTTTTGGGTTGAACCTTCACTGTTGTCGGAGTGCTTCCTACCTGTGAGACAAACCCCCGAGCATTGATATTTGGCGGCAGTCCAGCCGTCGGGATTGTACCACCCTGCAAGCAAGGGGGGGCCAAGAGGAAAGTGATCGACCTACCTCCGTTTGGGGCAGCAGTGTTGGATGAGGATGGAAGCACATGCGGGGGCTCATCCAGAGCCTTAGCAGGTGGAACAGCTAAGAAAGTGTATCCATCCAGGATTAAAGGACTCAAACTCCCAGACTGCATTACACACAGTCCCATCTTGGCAGCCATTGAGAGACGTGTTATGAATATATTATGCAGTCATGGGACTACACGCCATTTCGTACTATGCCGCTGAGGAAGAAGGAATTCAAAACACGTACGGCGTACGGAGTGACTGTTTTAACCTTCCGACATGTTGCGTGCCATCCATACCAATGATTAAAGGTTTTTGGGTTGCACCTTCACTGCTGTCGGAGTGCTTCCTACCTGTGTAACAAACCCCCGAGTATTGATATTTGGCGGCAGTCCAGCCGTCGGGATTGCACCACCCTGCGAGCAAGGGGGGGCCAAGAGGAAAGTGATTGACCTACCTCAGTTTGGGGCAGCAGTGTTGGATGAGGATGGAAGCACATGCGGGGGCTCATCCAGAGCCTTAACAGGTGGAACAGCTAAGAAAGTGTATCCATCCAGGATTAAAGGACTCAAACTCCCACACTGCATTACACACAGTCCCATCTGGGCAGCCATTGAGAGGCGTGTTATGAATATATTATGCAGTCATGGGACTACACGCCATTTCGTACTATGCCGCTGAGGAAGAAGGAATTCGAAACGCGGACGGCGTACGGAGTGACTGTTTTAACCTTCCGACATGTTGCGTGCCATCCATACCAATGATTAAAGGTTTTTGGGTTGAACCTTCACTGTTGTCGGAGTGCTTCCTACCTGTGAGACAAACCCCCGAGCATTGATATTTGGCGGCAGTCCAGCCGTCGGGATTGTACCACCCTGCAAGCAAGGGGGGGCCAAGAGGAAAGTGATCGACCTACCTCCGTTTGGGGCAGCAGTGTTGGATGAGGATGGAAGCACATGCGGGGGCTCATCCAGAGCCTTAGCAGGTGGAACAGCTAAGAAAGTGTATCCATCCAGGATTAAAGGACTCAAACTCCCAGACTGCATTACACACAGTCCCATCTTGGCAGCCATTGAGAGGCGTGTTATGAATATATTATGCAGTCATGGGACTACACGCCATTTCGTACTATGCCGCTGAGGAAGAAGGAATTCAAAACACGTACGGCGTACGGAGTGACTGTTTTAACCTTCCGACATGTTGCGTGCCATCCATACCAATGATTAAAGGTTTTTGGGTTGCACCTTCACTGCTGTCGGAGTGCTTCCTACCTGTGTAACAAACCCCCGAGTATTGATATTTGGCGGCAGTCCAGCCGTCGGGATTGCACCACCCTGCGAGCAAGGGGGGGCCAAGAGGAAAGTGATCGACCTACCTCAGTTTGGGGCAGCAGTGTTGGATGAGGATGGAAGCACATGCGGGGGCTCATCCAGAGCCTTAACAGGTGGAACAGCTAAGAAAGTGTATCCATCCAGGATTAAAGGACTCAAACTCCCAGACTGCATTACACACAGTCCCATCTGGGCAGCCATTGAGAGGCATGTTATGAATATATTATGCAGTCATGGGACTACACGCCATTTCTTACTGTGCCGCTGAGGAAGAAGGAATTCGAAACGCGTACGGCGTACGGAGTGACTGTTTTAACCTTCTGACATGTTGCGTGCCATCCATACCAATGATTAAAGGTTTTTGGGTTGAACCTTCACTGCTGTCGGAGTGCTTCCTACCTGTGTGACAAAGCCCCGAGCATTGATATTTGGCGGCAGTCCAGCCGTCGGGATTGCACCACCCTGCGAGCAAGGGGGGGCCAAAAGGAAAGTGATCGACCTACCTCAGTTTGGGGCAGCAGTGTTGGATGAGGATGGAAGCACATGCGGGGGCTCATCCAGAGCCTTAACAGGTGGAACAGCTAAGAAAGTGTATCCATCCAGGATTAAAGGACTCAAACTCCCAGACTTCATTACACACAGTCCCATCTGGGCAGACATTGAGAGGCGTGTTATGAATATATTATGCAGTCATGGGACTACACGCCATTTCGTACTATGCCGCTGAGGAAGAAGGAATTCGAAACGCGTACGGAGTGACTGTTTTAACCTTCCGACATGTTGCGTGCCATCCATACCAATGATTAAAGGTTTTTGGGTTGAACCTTCACTGCTGTCGGAGTGCTTCCTACCTGTGTGACAAACCCCCGAGCATTGATATTTGGCGGCAGTCCAGCCGTCGGGATTGCACCACCCTGCGAGCAAGGGGGGGGCCAAGAGGAAAGTGATCAACCTACCTCAGTTTGGGGCAGCAGTGTTGGATGAGGATGGAAGCACATGTGGGGGCTCATCCAGAGCCTTAGCAGGTGGAACAGCTAAGAAAGTGTATCCATCCAGGATTAAAGGACTCAAACTCCCAGACTGCATTACACACAGTCCCATCTTGGCAGCCATTGAGAGGGGTGTTATGAATATATTATGCAGTCATGGGACTACACGCCATTTCGTACTATGCCGCTGAGGAAGAAGGAATTCGAAACACGTACGGCGTACGGAGTGACTATTTTAACCTTCCGACATGTTGCGTGCCATCCATACCAATGATTAAAGGTTTTTGGGTTGAACTTTCACTGCTGTCGGAGTGCTTCCTACCTGTGTGACAAACCTCCGAGTATTAATATTTGGCGGCAGTCCAGCCGTCGGGATTGCACCACCCTGCGAGCAAGGGGGGGCCAAGAGGAAAGTGATCGACCTACCTCAGTTTGGGGCAGCAGTGTTGGATGAGGATGGAAGCACATGCGGGGGCTCATCCAGAGCCTTAACAGG
Organism: Lissotriton helveticus; assembly: GCF_964261635.1. Classification (NCBI taxonomy): domain Eukaryota; kingdom Metazoa; phylum Chordata; class Amphibia; order Caudata; family Salamandridae; genus Lissotriton; species Lissotriton helveticus. The sequence goes on along the minus strand of NC_136070.1, from coordinate 772,775,503 downwards.
TGGAACAGCTAAGAAAGTGTATCCATCCAGGATTAAAGGACTCAAACTCCCAGACTGCATTACACACAGTCCCATCTGGGCAGCCACTGAGAGGCGTGTTATGAATATATTATGCAGTCATGGGACTACACGCCATTTCGTACTAGCCGCTGAGGAAGAAGGAATTCGAAACGCGTACGGCGTACGGAGTGACTGTTTTAACCTTCCGAAATGTTGCGTGCCATCCATACCAATGATTAAAGGTTTTTGGGTGGAACCTTCAATGCTGTCGGAGTGCTTCCTACCTGTGTGACAAACCCCCGAGTATTGATATTTGGCGGCAGTCCAGCCGTCGGGATTGCACCACCTTGCGAGCAAGGGGGGGCCAAGAGGAAAGTGATCGACCTACCTCAGTTTGGGGCAGCAGTGTTGGATGAGCATGGAAGCACATGCAGGGGCTCATCCAGAGCCTTAACAGGTGGAACAGCTAAGAAAGTGTATCCATCCAGGATTAAAGGACTCAAACTCCCAGACTGCATTACACACAGTCCCATCTTGGCAGCCATTGAGAGGCGTGTTATGAATATATTATGCAGTCATGGGACTACACTCCATTTCGTACTATGCCGCTGAGGAAGAAGGAATTCGAAATGCGTACGGCGTACGGAGTGACTGTTTTAACCTTCCGACATGTTGCGTGCCATCCATACCAATGATTAAAGGTTTTTGGGTTGAACCTTCACTGCTGTCGGAGTGCTTCCTACCTGTGTGACAAACCCCCGAGTATTGATATTTGGCGGCAGTCCAGCCGTCGGGATTGCACCGCCCTGCGAGCAAGGGGGGGCCAAGAGGAAAGTGATCGACCTACCTCATTTTGGGGCAGCAGTGTTGGATGAGGATGGAAGCACATGCGGGGGCTCATCCAGAGCCTTAACAGGTGGAACAGCTAAGAAAGTGTATCCATCCAGGATTAAAAGAACTCAAACTCCCAGACTGCATTACACACAGTCCCATCTGGGCAGCCATTGAGAGGCGTGTTATGAATATATTATGCAGTCATGGGACTACACGCCATTTCGTACTATGCCGCTGAGGAAGAAGGAATTCGAAACGCGTACGGCGTACGGAGTGACTGTTTTAACCTTTCGACAAGTTGCGTGCCATCCATACCAATGATTAAAGGTTTTTGGGTTGAACCTTCACTACTGTCGGAGTGATTCCTACCTGTGTGACAAACCCCCGAGCATTGATATTTGGAGGCAGTCCAGCCGTCGGGATTGCACCACCCTGTGAGCAAGAGGGGGCCAAGAGGAAAGTGATCGACCTTCCTCAGTTTGGGGCAGCAGTGTTGGATGAGGATGGAAGCACATGCGGGGGCTCATCCAGAGCCTTAACAGGTGGAACAGCTAAGAAAGTGTATACATCCAGGATTAAAGGACTCAAACTCCCAGACTGCATTACACACAGTCCCATCTGGGCATCCATTGAGAGGCGTGTTATGAATATATTATGCAGTCATGGGACTACACACCATTTCGTACTATGCCGCTGAGGAAGAAGGAATTCGAAATGCGTACGGCGTACAGAGTGACTGTTTTAACCTTCCGACATGTTGCGTGCCATCCATACCAATGATTAAAGGTTTTTGGGTTGAACCTTCACTGCTGTCGGAGTGCTTCCTACCTGTGTGACAAAGCCCCGAGCATTGATATTTGGCGGCAGTCCAGCCGTCGGGATTGCACCACCCTGCGAGCAAGGGGGGGCCAAGAGGAAAGTGATCGACCTACCTCAGTTTGGGGCAGCAGTGTTGGATGAGGATGGAAGCACATGCGGGGGCTCATCCAGAGCCTTAACAGGTGGAACAGCTAAGAAAGTGTATCCATCCAGGATTAAAGGACTCAAACTCCCAGACTTCATTACACACAGTCCCATCTGGGCAGACATTGAGAGGCGTGTTATGAATATATTATGCTGTCATGGGACTACACGCCATTTCGTACTATGCCCTTGAGGAAGAAGGAATTCGAAACGCGTACGGAGTGACTGTTTTAACCTTCCGACATGTTGCGTGCCATCCATACCAATGATTAAAGTTTTTTGGGTTGAACCTTCACTGCTGTCGGAGTGCTTCCTACCTGTGTGACAAACCCCCGAGCATTGATATTTGGCGGCAGTCCAGCCGTCGGGATTGCACCACCCTGCGAGCAAGGGGGGGCCAAGAGGAAAGTGATCAACCTACCTCAGTTTGGGGCAGCAGTGTTGGATGAGGATGGAAGCACATGCGGGGGCTCATCCAGAGCCTTAACAGGTGGAACAGCTAAGAAAGTGTATCCATCCAGGATTAAAGGACTCAAACTCCCACACTGCATTACACACAGTCCCATCTGGGCAGCCATTGAGAGGCGTGTTATGAATATATTATGCAGTCATGGGACTACACGCCATTTCGTACTATGCCGCTGAGGAAGAAGGAATTCGAAACGCGTACGGCGTACGGAGTGACTGTTTTAACCTTCCGACATGTTGCGTGCCATCCATACCAATGATTAAAGGTTTTTGGGTTGAACCTTCACTGTTGTCGGAGTGCTTCCTACCTGTGAGACAAACCCCCTAGCATTGATATTTGGCGGCAGTCCAGCCGTCGGGATTGTACCACCCTGCAAGCAAGGGGGGGCCAAGAGGAAAGTGATCGACCTACCTCCGTTTGGGGCAGCAGTGTTGGATGAGGATGGAAGCACATGCGGGGGCTCATCCAGAGCCTTAGCAGGTGGAACAGCTAAGAAAGTGTATCCATCCAGGATTAAAGGACTCAAACTCCCAGACTGCATTACACACAGTCCCATCTTGGCAGCCATTGAGAGGCGTGTTATGAATATATTATGCAGTCATGGGACTACACGCCATTTCGTACTATGCCGCTGAGGAAGAAGGAATTCGAAACACGTACGGCGTACGGAGTGACTATTTTAACCTTCCGACATGTTGCGTGCCATCCATACCAATGATTAAAGGTTTTTGGGTAGAACTTTCACTGCTGTCGGAGTGCTTCCTACCTGTGTGACAAACCCCGAGTATTAATATTTGGCGGCAGTCCAGCCGTCGGGATTGCACCACCCTGCGAGCAAGGGGGGGCCAAGAGGAAAGTGATCGACCTACCTCAGTTTGGGGCAGCAGTGTTGGATGAGGATGGAAGCGCATGCGGGGGCTCATCCAGAGCCTTAACACGTGGAACAGCTAAGAAAGTGTATCCATCCAGGATTAAAGGACTCAAACTCCAAGACTGCATTACACACAGTCCCATCTGGGCAGCCACTGAGAGGCGTGTTATGAATATATTATGCAGTCATGGGACCACACGCCATTTCGTACTAGCCGCTGAGGAAGAAGGAATTCGAAACGCGTACGGCGTACAGAGTGACTGTTTTAACCTTCCGAAATGTTGCGTGCCATCCATACCAATGATTAAAGGTTTTTGGGTTGAATCTTCAATGCTGTCGGAGTGCTTCCTACCTGTGTGACAAACCCCCGAGTATTGATATTTGGCGGCAGTCCAGCCGTCGGGATTGCACCACCTTGCGAGCAAGGGGGGGCCAAGAGGAAAGTGATCGACCTACCTCAGTTTGGGGCAGCAGTGTTGGATGAGGATGGAAGCACATGCGGGGGCTCATCCAGAGCCTTAACAGGTGGAACAGCTAAGAAAGTGTATCCATCCAGGATTAAAGGACTCAAACTCCCAGACTGCGTTACACACAGTCCCATCTTGGCAGCCATTGAGAGGCGTGTTATGAATATATTATGCAGTCATGGGACTACACTCCATTTCGTACTATGCCGCTGAGGAAGAAGGAATTCGAAACGCGTACGGCGTACGGAGTGACTGTTTTAACCTTCCGACATGTTGCGTGCCATCCATACCAATGATTAAAGGTTTTTGGGTTGAACCTTCACTGCTGTCGGAGTGCTTCCTACCTGTGTGACAAACCCCCGAGTATTGATATTTGGCGGCAGTCCAGCCGTCGGGATTGCACCGCCCTGCGAGCAAGGGGGGGCCAAGAGGAAAGTGATCGACCTACCTCAGTTTGGGGCAGCAGTGTTGGATGAGGATGGAAGCACATGCGGGGGCTCATCCAGAGCCTTAACAGGTGGAACAGCTAAGAAAGTGTATCCATCCAGGATTAAAAGAACTCAAACTCCCAGACTGCATTACACACAGTCCCATCTGGGCAGCCATTGAGAGGCGTGTTATGAATATATTATGCAGTCATGGGACTACACGCCATTTCGTACTATGCCGCTGAGGAAGAAGGAATTCGAAACGCGTACGGCATACGGAGTGACTGTTTTAACCTTCCGACATGTTGCGTGCCATCCATACCAATGATTAAAGGTTTTTGGGTTGAACCTTCACTACTGTCGGAGTGCTTCCTACCTGTGTGACAAACCCCCGAGCATTGATATTTGGAGGCAGTCCAGCCGTCGGGATTGCACCACCCTGCGAGCAAGAGGGGGCCTAGAGGAAAGTGATCGACCTACCTCAGTTTGGGGCAGCAGTGTTGGATGAGGATGGAAGCACATGCGGGGGCTCATCCAGAGCCTTAACAGGTGGAACAGCTAAGAAAGTGTATACATCCAGGATTAAAGGACTCAAACTCCCAGACTGCATTACACACAGTCCCATCTGGGCAGCCACTGAGAGGCGTGTTATGAATATTTTATGCAGTCATGGGACTACACGCCATTTCGTACTATGCCGCTGAGGAAGAAGGAATTCGAAACGCGTACGGCGTACGGAGTGACTGTTTTAACCTTTCGACATGTTGCGTGCCATCCATACCAATGATTAAAGGTTTTTGGGTTGAACCTTCACTGCTGTCGGAGTGCTTCCTACCTGTTAGACAAACCCCCGAGCATTGATATTTGGCGGCAGTCCAGCCGTCGGTATTGCACCACCCTGCGAGCAAGGGGGGCCCAAGAGGAAAGTGATCGACCTACCTCAGTTTGGGGCAGCAGTGTTGGATGAGGATGGAAGCACATGCGGGGGCTCATCCAGAGCCTTAACAGGTGGAACAGCTAAGAAAGTGTATCCATCCAGGATTAAAGGACTCAAACTCCCAGACTGCATTACACACAGTCCCATCTGGGCAGCCATTGAGAGGCGTGTTATGAATATATTATGCTGTCATGGGACTACACACTATTTCGTACTATGCCGCTGAGGAAGAAGGAATTTGAAACGCGTACGGCGTACGGAGTGACTGTTTTAACCTTCCGACATGTTGCGTGCCATCCATACCAATGATTAAAGGTTTTTGGGTTGAACCTTCACTGCTGTCGGAGTGCTTCCTACCTGTGTGACAACCCCCCGAGCATTGATATATATATATATCTATACTACTATGATAAAGTAAGAACTTTCTGGCTTTGAGGCGGGTAAACACGGGAACCACGGCGCCAATCCACACACCCGATACACCGTTGAAATCGTCAGGGTGTGTAGATGGTTATAGGCTATATAAATATAAAAATAAACTGTATTTACAAAATTTATATTAAAAAAAAAGTTGTCCCTCCAAAGTAGCGCCGGCCGCGACGTGCGTGCTCACGTCAGGAGCACGGGGAGGAGCGGCGTCCGAGGAGCAGCGGACATGGCGCGGGGAGGAGCGGTGACGTGTGGAGCAGCGGACAGGCGAGCGGCGGTGCGAGCAGCGTAGAGGCGGACATTGCGTGGGGGAGGAGCGGCGGCGGACAGGCGGTGAGGAGCAGAGCGGCGAGGAGCGGTGAACTGAGGAGCGGCGGCTGAGGTAAGGCTCCGGGGACAATGTCGGGGCAGGAGGTGGACGGTGAGTTACAACAGAACAGATCGGCTGAGGAAAGGCAATGTCGGGGAAGGCGGGGGTCGGGGCAGGCGGGGGACGGGGACTGACAAGGTGACGGGTGGAACATTTTGCAGGTACTACAGTCCACGGGGAGTTACAACAGAACAGATCGGCTGGGGAAAGGCAATGTCGGGGCAGGCGGGGGTCGGGGCAGGCGGGGGACGGGGACTAACAAGGTGACAGGTGAACATTTTGTCTGACCTCCATTGACTCAGGACAGGCGGGGGTCGGGCCAGGCGGGAAAACAGATCGGCTGAGGAAAAGCAATGTCGGGGCAGGCGAGGGACGGGGCGGGCGGGGGCCCGGGCTGCTGGGCAATGTCGGGGGAGGCAGGGGTAGGGGAAGCCTGAATGCTCCCAGACAAGGTCGGGATGGGCTGCTAGTATATATATATATATATAAAATCCCAAAAAGAATCAAGTTGCCTTGCAAGGAAACGCCAGCTCAGTTGAGAATTTCACCTTAGTTTATTGTGGGCAGCAAACACGTCGCACTCTCCCTGACAACCGATTTGCCAAACATGTTTTGGACTGATGGCCCTTGATCACTGGCAGCATTCAAAGGCCGAAATATGTTTGGCAAATCTGTTGGCAGGGAGAGCGCAACGTTATTGCTGCCCACAATAAACTAAGGTGAAATTCTCAACTGAGCTGGCGTTTCCTTGCAAGGCAACTTGATTCTTTTTGGGATATTAATTGCGGCGAGCCTCGCCATGGAGACGCCCCGCCACGTATCCAGTGAACCTGTAGTGCCGGGAAGAGTGGCACTGTGTGGATTTGTGAATACCAGTCTCTGTGGAGCAAGGTAATAGTGGACAACGCTGGGTTTCCTTGCCACAGGACCCACTTGGGGATAATGTTTTGGCACAAAGTACTGTACAACACCCATCTGGTTTTTGAAGAACTACTTACCCCAGAATGCATTGGCAAATGAGAGGTTACAGCTGGGCGGGGTTATGGTAATAAAGTCGATACAGCTGCCTGAGCTTTGAATGCTGCCATTGATCAAGGGCTGTCGGCCCGAAACATGTTTGGCAAATCTGTTGGCAGGCAGAGCGCGACATGTTTGCTGCCCACAATAAAGTAAGGTGAAATTCTCAACTGAGCTGGCGTTTCCTTGCAAGGCAACTTGATTCTTTTTGGGATATTAATTGCGGCGAACCTCGCCGTGGAGATGCCCCGCCACGTATCCAGTGGACCTGCAGTGCCAGGAAGAGTGGCGCTACGTGGAGTTGTGAATACCAGTCTCTGTGGAACAAGGTAATAGTGGACAAAACTGGGTTCCCCTGCAACAGGACCTACTTGGGGATCATTTTTTGGCACAAAGTACTGTACAGCACCCATTTGGTTTTTGAAAGACTACTTACCCCAGAATGCATTGGCAAGTGAGAAGTCCCATCTGGGCAGGGTTATGGTAATAAAGTCAATACAGCTGCCTGAACTTTGAATGCTGCTAGTGATCAAGGGCCGTCTGGCCGAAACATGTTTGGCAAACTGTTGGCAGGGAGAGCGCAACATGTTTGCTGCCCACAATAAACTAAGGTGAAATTCTCAACTGAGCTGGTGTTTCCCTGCAAGGCAACTTGATTCTTTTTGGAATATATACATACACACACACACACACCTTTTGCTCCCTCTTTCATTATTGTTGTAACTCCTGTAAACTCATTTCTTGCCAACATCTCTCTGGTATCAAAATGTTTAGCCATTACTATACAGAACAGAAAAAGAAAACCACATCAATAAATCAAAAAATGTGCGCCTTGCTCCTTTACAACAAATGTCTTGTAAGTCTGTTCTTTAACCCTCATACCACAGTAATTATCTATTGTTTATCAATGAAATCTAATCTTTATCAAAATATTCTTAGTACTTTTCTGTTAATCTACAATAAGCACTCCACTAACAACCTATAAACAAAAAATAGAATAGAAATAAAAATTACTTTAGTGAGGAAGAGTGGTCTGTTTTGGGGGTTCAACCCCATGTCTTTGGACTGTCAAACTGCTTGTTGTTCAGTTTCCCTACCTTTCGGCCATAGTGGCGCTCCATCGTGTTTAAGAAAAACTTTTAAACTCTTACTATTTATAGCAGGAGTGAAAAACATTTTAGTTTTATTCTGTATATCATACGTAGTAAGCAATTGTCTTTTTAAAAAAATGTATGTCTTTTTTTCAAAATGTATCTATTTACAGCACTGTACACAATTTCCTATCCATATTCAATCCGAATTGGACTGTTTTAAGTTTGTTTATCCAAAATGTTTCTCTAATTTTAATTTTATTCTCAAAGTCCCCCTTCTTCTGTCTAGGGAGACATGTTCTATTCCCATAAACCGTATTCCACCAACTTCAGTACTTATATGGTTGTCACATAAATGTATTGCAATGGGATATTTCATATCACAATTCTTGATTGCCTTCAGATGTTCCATCCATCTAATCTTAAGTTTCCTAATTGTGGATCCTATATACATTTTGCCACAAATACATATCGTTGAATAAACACCAGTATTCGTGTTGCAGGTAATAAAAGAAGCAATTTCATATTTTCTACAGTACCTACTGTCAAAAAATGTTTTTGTCCTGTCTACAGCATGTTTACAACAGATACAGTTGTTGCATCTTTAGGAGCCCTTTGGCAGTGTGTTTAGTCTATTGTCTTCTCTTTCCATCCCTCTATTTCGTACCTCAAAAGTTACTGTATCGCTAGGACTAGGTAAATTTCGCAATGTAGGTGCTTTTTTTTATATACCATGAAAGGTTTGGATGGTAAAAATGTTTTAATGTCATTGTCCAGTGTGAGAACATCCCAGTGTTTTCGTAGAGTATTGTATACCCTTCTGTTCCCTTCACTGTATGTTGTAATATATCTGAAATTTCCGTTATCTTTAAATCTGCTCTTTACCCTGTCTTTCAACAGTTCTTCTATAGTTAAATTTTGAGCTCTTTTGGTCTTATTGATTACATCAATAATACCATAGGTTTCAGGGACGTTATAGTTAGTTGGACATTTGACTCATATAAAACCAGAGCAATTCGCCTGTTATAGTTAGTTGTGCTAACTTTAACTTGAGCACCCGCAATTCACTGCTGATGATGTCACATATTACATCACTCATGACATGGTCAGTGATATCACTGATGACATCACTGATGTCATCTCAAATTACATCACTGATGATATACCTGATGACATCATCCAGTGAATGTGTGTTTCTGTAAAGTTAAAATATTTTTCATATATATCTATGCCAAGGTGTATTGAAGAATGAGTGGATTTACAAATGCCTGAAGGGATTTTTTAGTAGGTGCGTGACTGACTGTATAAGTGAGGGATTGAACGTGTCTTACTGAATGCATGGGTTAGTGACTAAACTGTGTGGAAGTCAGTATTAGTTTCTCAGTTGGTGTGTAAGCGGCTGCATGGGTTGGTGAGTAGCTACATGAGTGTCTATATGGGTTATTGATTTGTTGTTTGAGTATCTGTATGGATGCCTGAGTGTCTGTGTGGGTGGGTGTGGCTCTGTGCATAGATGCCTGAGTGGGTAATTCACTGGTTGCATGGATTCAAAAGTACATCTGGGAAGGGCGGTATTGGTGAGTTAGTGTGTGTATGGGTGTGTTGGTGAGTGAATGAATGTCTCTGTGACTACATATGTTTTAAGGCAGTATATGTGAGTGTTAGAGTATATAAATGACTATACGTGAGAGTAAGTTATTTGAAGAGTGGGTGTATAAATGAGTGTCTGCTTGTATCAGTGATTGTATAAGACAGTAAGTATGTGTTAGTATCTGCATAAATAAGTGATGTGGTATGTGTATAAAAAGCTGAGTTGGTGTGTATAACTGTATACATGAGTAAATGGGTATGTGATTGATTCTTTGCATGACTGACTAGGTGTATGAATAACTCTATGGATGAGTGGCGGAGTCTGACTGTATGTATAGGTGTAAGAGTGCATATTATAGTACTATATTGATGATGAGTAGCTGCATGTATAAGTGACTGGATGTGTGTGTAGACCTAGAAAATAGTGGCTGGTATGTAGTATCTGGCATTGTTGTGTGTATGTTTTCAAAAACAGTAGTCTGTATTTTAGAGTGGGTGTATCAAAGTTTATATTAGGGCATCAGCATGTGCATCAGATTATCACATGGATGATGTCATCTGTGATGTCATCAGTGATGTCATTTGAGACGTCATCAGTGATGTCATCAGTGATGCATACACACTAACCTCAGCAGATGCCATGGGCTAAGGGGCAAGCCAGCCTCCACTCTATTATGAATCCACAAAAGAAGACTGCCCCTAGTAGATACCTTTAGGAACACAATCTAGGGGAACTCTTCTTTTGTGGATTCATGTCATCAGTGATGTCACTGACCATGTCATGAGTGACGTAATATGTCATCAGCAGTGCATTGTGGGTGCACGACTTATAGTTAGCTCAACTAACAATAACGGGCAAATTTCTCTGGTTTTATATGAGTCAAATGTCCAACTAACTATAACGTCCCTGAAACTTATGTTTTTTTTGGTGTATTTCAAAGGTTTTTTAAATACTAATTCCTAACTATAACGTATGTAAAACCTATGGTTTTTTCAGTGAATTTCGAAAGTTTTTTAAATGTTAATTTCATATTTTAATATTTATAAAACCTATATTTTTTCTATTTTTTTGTAATATTTTGGAACTCTATTATCCTTATTTTTTTACTTTAAATATTATGTAATGTTTTATATCTTCCCAAAAATATGTATTTCTTTTCAAAAAGTTTTTTTTTTAGAAAACTGGAGTCCCATACCGGTAGTGTACCAAGCTTCATCAGCACGCGAATCCTATCCACCATATTGCTAAACTCGTAAATAATGCACATTTCTTATCCGAAGGGTTCGTGGCACAGCGTCACGCGTAACATCATATACGTATGAGGTCGTGGCAGCTGCTACTTTGGTATGCGACGGGTACGCAGTACCAAGCCGCGCGTTACGTCATGTACATATGGGGTTGCGCCCGCTGTACGTTGCGTATGCGCCGAGTGCAGACTGCCAGGCCGTGTGTTACGCCGGGTACGCCATTCCCTCATTTTTTTTATGTCTCCAAACTATATCTAAATAAGTTTAAAGTATATATGACAGCAAGCGATAATCTAAAATATTTTAAACATTTATAAATTTCTAACTGTAATAAACTTATATTATGGTAAATATATTTTCTCAAAATCCCGTCGGGTGCGGCCCCCTTGTGTGCTATGTGCGCGATTGCCATGTGACCTTAAAAAAAAGCATTAGATTGGTTCATAACATTTCCCATTGTATCAGTTGGAGGACCCCAATCATTTTCATTATTCTCTCTACAGCGTTTGATGAGAGACACCTCTTCTGCTTAGAGAGCTTTTTTGAAAAGTTTATTGCTGTGTACATATATCTTAAACTACACCCAACATGCAAGAATCATCTTGATCAATATTCATGGTCTGTACAGTAGCCTTCCACGCGTGATGGCCATGCATCTGAAACTTTACATCAAAAAACAAATGTGTGTTACACGATGCTCCTTGTGTGTGTGCATTATTGTGCTGCCTTTCGGCCTGGATATTGGTGGCTCAAAGGGATATCATCAGCCATGGACAGAGTGCACATCCTAGATCACTTGTGACAAACAGTAAAGAGTAATGTGTAGATTTGTGTTGCAGTATGCTCTGTTGTCAGGCTTTACCAATATAGTAGTCTGTCATATGTGAGACTTTCAGATTCACGTTTGACATGCATTGCTTGGCTGTAATAAGCGTTATCATTGTGTATGACGTTGCCTTACTGCTGATCCTCCCTCCATCCGAGCACATTCACGTGTGTGAGCTTCGCGATAGCAACACTTTCAATAATTCCGCACACCATTGACATGAGTGTCTGCCCATATCCACAAGCTTGACAATGACATGTGATGTTGGCCATTCAATGTTTTCGGACAGCATCTGATTAGCGATAGTTGCCACCCTCCAGGTACATGCTACATTAATTTAAATTGTGTATTGTGCAACGTCAAAACTGCAACAGGGACACACACATAAGTACACTTCCTGGCCAGGCAGGAACTGAACAACGCCCAGGTCCCCGGAATAATTATTCACACCCCTACTCTGGCCTTGAGTACGCAAGCCCAGCCCACTTTGCGTATGTATAAATAGGATAAGGATGATGCCACATGTCCCAGTTCTTCCACACTGCCTCGGGTGATACGGGTGCATCCACCTCGCATATCACAAATCGCAATTAAAAAAAGAGATCCATGAGGTGTACACCATCCTGGCAATCAAAACTCGATTTGAATTGTGAACCCTGCTGGCCATCGTGTTTGGACGCACAACAATGCCAGGAGGTGAGCAGTGGGGCCTGGGTGCACAGGGGCTTCAATTGAGCGTGGTGCGGCGGGAGGGATGGGGTGCATCAGCCTGGATGGCAGGGTGAACAAGCGATGTTGCCGTGCGTAATGATGTGATCTCTGACCTCATTCAATCACATCTCTGTCTTATTTTAAGGACCTGCTGGACCGTACTGTAGGCCTGAGCCAGTGGGCAGCGCTGCCCTACAGACATGTGGTGGTGGCTTTTGGGGCACTGTAGTGAGCTGTTTACTAAGTGTACATGCTTGCGCCACTGCATTACACGGGCACCTTATGCTTCTAGCATGCGCTCAGTTCCTTTGTATGTGAACCTTGGCATAACATATTATTATTTAACCTTGTGTATTCTCGTGCACTACAACTCCTCTTTGAACCATGATTACCACTAACAGTTGGTAGATTGTACTTCAAGAAGGAAGGATGCACTCAACTGGTGTTCTATATGAAGCTTGAAATAAACCTTTATTTACTTCAAGACATTTCCAGCATTATATTATTTCTCCCTTTTCAGACACTGAGTTGGTTGCGCCAAAATGGGCGGAGCGGGTGATCAGCCCGTGATGATGCCCTGGGCATTCTGACGCCTTCCATCGTGGTATTAAGACACCGTCCCCGACTGGGTACCTGCTGTGCCACCCTGAGAGAGGCACCCCAGAGTCAGAGCTCGCACCGGCACGTCGTTGGACCAACCGGTGGTGGCTGGTGAGCAGTGAAGCCTTTTTGCGCAGGAGCTGCAATTGAGCACAGTGCAGGGGAAGGTGGCTGAGGTGCAACAGCCTGGGTGCACAGGTACAGGCAAGCGATGTTGCCATAGATAATAATGTAATCTCTGGCCTCATTCATATCTCTGTTTCATTTTAAGGACTTGCTGGACCTCATTCTTTCTCGCGGACCCCAGCGTCCCAGACACACGGGTGATGGGAGCTGAACAGTGAGGGCTGGGTGCAGTAGGCCGACGCTCTGTCTCCTCCTACCTCTGTTCTTTTGACTCTCCCTCCCCTACTCCTTCCACCCCCTCGCTCTCTGTCCCATTCTCACTTTTTTCCTTTCATTCTGACTACCTTTCTTATGTTTCTTTTTTGTCTTGCAGGTTTTGTACGCTGCTTCCGGAGGAGTCCCACACACTTTTTTCATTTTATACTATTGTTTGTTCAAATAACGTTTCCATTTATTTGTGTTCTTTTAATAAAGGTTATTCTTTTTTACCAATAAATAATTGAGTGCATGGGTCTTCTTTTTCTGACAACCCATGTCTGTAGTTTATTGTGAAAATCGGGGGTTGATAGGAGGTTACGAGGGAAAACATTTGTAATTTATTGGTGCACCTACCAAATATAAACCAACAGACTATTACATAAATGAAGCCTGGGTAATTCTACAACTGCAAGGGTTCTATGAGTGTATCACTTTATAACACCATGAGTACTGCCCATTTGATTGCAGAACCAATAAGGCACTGCCTAGAGCCACCAAGGCTTCAGGGAGTGGCGAGGCCCACCCTGCATATTTAAATAAAGCCCCGGAGGGTGGCGATCTCCGGACTTGAGTTGGCCTCGAAGCCCCCCGAACAATTAGTAAACAATACCCGGTGACGTGGTGATCCCCTACGCTGCGAAACGTCTCCATGCCCTCCCGCGCCTAATTTACATGTGTGATTAAGGTCCTAAGCTCTGCAGAGACCCCGCAATATAATAATAGGATTGCCCGGAACATTACACACAAGTAGGCTCATTTAAATGAACGGATGAGACCCAGCTTCATTTTCTTTCTCCATTTTTACCATCCGAATCCGCATTATTGAAGCAATACAAGGTTTTCATCCTCTCGCTTCAATGATTTTCTATCACAGGGTGGAAGCCATGCTCCCGCCCTGCAATAGCAAACATAAATGTCCAGCGGATGCACACCCCGGGACATTGTATGAGCTGCGTCTGGGAGGTGGCGCTCCATAAGGCCATGATGCATTTGTTACTGCATAACTACAGAATTAGTATACTAATACTACTTGCACACGTGTAGTACAGTGACCAGAGTGTAGTGAAGAGGTAGAGAAAGCCCAAAATCAAAAAATATAAATCCTACCAGAGGTCGGATGACATAGTTCGATAAGCCGATGACCCTGGGATGAGTAGAAACAGCTTCACAAAAGAATGAGTCTTCAGCAGAATGCAAGGAAGCTTGAAATATTGGTGAGTGCTGCCTTCTTTTTACTTCTCCCGCTCATCGCCAAATTTATGTAGTGAAGAGGCAGACAGCAGTGGATCCGATAAGTAGATTTATTGCAGGAAAACAAGACAGCTTAAACAGCCACCAACAGGAGCAGACAGCAAGTCAACCATCTTCTCCAGCACTGTGTACAAACTCTCCAAGATTCCCCTCATGACAGCCCTACATTCTAACATTACATACTTACAATCTAGCAGCATTCCATACTAACATTCTACTATGAATTACATTGGAATACTACACAAAGCATATGACTCTACAGCAATGAGCTCATGGTTTCATCCACAAGTCGTCAGACCGTTAGGGGTGAGTAGTTCGCTTCCCACTCCCTGTATTGTATAAACGCAAACTAACACTACTTCCACAGGTATGCTACAGCGCCCCCAAGTACATCACTTTACAGCAATGAGCTCACAGTTTAGGCTCACAGTTTAATCCCCGAGCCTTCAGACCAGTAGGGGTGAGTAGTTTGCTTCCAACTCCCTCTATAGCAGGGGTCTCCAAACTGTGGGGCGCGACCCCCAGGGGGGCCCTCAAGTGATGTAAAGGGAGTCACGCCTTCCCAGTCACACTTCTGCCCAGGCCCAAGGGCTTCATTCCCCCCTCATTCCCCGTCCTGTGTCTCAGCCTGGGCTGCTGCAATGCAACTCCAGCTGCTGGGGGCTCGGCTGGGCAGTGTCTGGAGTCTTATCACAGGTCTTTAAAGACCATTTGCATATTTACATGCCTTTTTAAACTGGTTACAGAGGATTTTGGTTCCAGTACCCCCTGGGTCCCCACTCTGCCTGTTCCTTACATTTGTATTTTACAATTACTGCTGTAGTGTAAGAATGCATTTCATGAAAAGGAATATAAAGTAGAGTTGCAAAAAGAAAAATGCCTGCCGTGTTTTGTTTAAAGAGCCTGCAAAGACCTTCTCGACACTAAATATGCTTATAATAAAAAAGTATGTATGCATTCATTATGTGACCTTTCTGTCTTTGTTCTCTTTATCAATCAATCAATCAAATCATCTTTATTCGGATAAGAATATTCATAAAAGTACAATTCATCACCACCAATAAAGATACAGTAAATGTTAAAACATATAGATATACATTATCATCCAATACAGATACAAAATACAAAGATAAAATCACATTAAAAAGAGTTGGACGGGCCTAAAAACTAGCAGCTTGAATGGCATGGTGCAGAATGTAAGTTTGAAACAGTTTGTCCAAATCAGCAAAGGATTGTGAATAAAGTGTGATACGATTAATTTGTGCAAAGTCAGCAATAATTTACATGTAAAGTGCATTATTATTCAATAAGACAACAATATCTTCCAGATAAATTCCAAAATTATTCACTGGGACTTCTTGCAACAACATCAAGATATTGGTTATGAGCGGGGTAATAAAAGACATTGCACTTGACCATCTTACAGAATGTATTGCTCGTCTTACAAAATTTATACCACATTAGGATTTATTCATTGAAGCACGGGAGCGTACCGCAGCTTGTAGGAATGTGCTTACACGGAAAATCAGATCATTACTTCCTAGTTTTAAAATGTCAAAGTATGCTAATTTAAAATCCAAGATAGCCCGTGCCTTGAAATGTGGAGCGAAGTACTGTTTTGTGTATCTTACATAAAATTTACAAAAGAGTAAAAAATGTAACAAAGTTTGTTTACTACCAATGCCGCAGGGGCAGTTCAGTTGCTCCAAATTGCTATTAAAGCCTATTGGAAAGCAGAGTAAATATTTTATGCTGCCATCCCTAAGACGGTAGAGTAAACTACTTTTCCATCTCCCTATATTCTTCCTAAGATATTGTTGTGGCATATGATGTTGAATGCTTGGTGTCTCCAAAAGGGGCATATATCTAATAATCAATGGTTTGTGGTGCTCGATGTCCTGTCTTTCTTTATGATACAGGTCGTAAAGCGCCCCCCTGACTGATCTTATATTCATTCCTTCTTCTGCTCGTGGACATGAAAAAATATGCTGCAAGTTCACGCTAGCTAAACTATTTTTTTTATGTTCAATCGTTTTTATTGGTCAGCAAATGCAAACAAAAAGAATACAAGCAATAGTACATATATACGTGGTTCTTCCAGGATGAGATACAATAAAGTAAGTAAAGAGACAAAGTAGATTAAATTAATACAAAGTTAATACAAAATACTAAATGCGAAATACGAGATACAAAATAAGGAAAAGTAAGGTAAGTGAAATCACAATAAGGTTCCACATAGCTCGTTAAAAATAGATGAACAATTATACTTATAATGCCGACATATGAGTTGAGATTGAGTATCATTGTTCCAAGTAATAACAGTACTTCATTCCCGAGCAGTTTCATCAATGAGAGTGCCAGCACAGAGAACAACATATATATGTATACAGCCACCTTTGTCGCTCTTAAGACAGTCTATGATTATTTTTCTTGTTAAAATTGCTGCGGGATTCTGCCATATTTTCAACCAAAATATCGCTGGGTGTGACCTGATAAAATCCTCCACATATTGTAAATTCAAATCCTTATGACATATATAATTTGGGTATGAAATGTGCGCACCAAGAATTTTCCTACAGAATCTGTTCTCTTCAATTTGAATCCCACTACAATTCGCCTGCCCCCAGACTTCGGCACCATAAGTGGCCGTTGGGACACATTGCGATTTATATATCTGAATCAATGGTACCACTACCTCGGATTGTTTTGGTTGGCGAAGGCTAACAATAGAATTGACCGCTATGGTAAGTTTACTTCTACCGTGGGCAGTGTGGGCTTGCCACAAGCCTGATTCTGAGAAAACTAGGCCCAAATAAGGAAAAGTGCTTGTGCATGTTAACGATTCACTGCCCGATGTAATGGACTTAATACAGTGTTTTTTTGGCCCACAGGTTATTATATAAGATGTTTTTTAAATTTGTGCAAAGATCCAGATCCGCCATAAAAGACACAAATCCTGTAACTAAAGTGCGAAGTGCGTTGGGAGTGCGACCCATAAGAACCGCATCGTATGCGTATAAAAGCACAGGCAGTAATTTACCATTAATTTTGGGTACATCACTAGTCAATTTTGATAAGGAGTTGTGTAATTCATTTATATAGAGGATAAAAAGCATAGGGGCCAGAACACAACCTTGTCTGACCCCTCTGCCAATGGTGATGTCCCCAGAGACTTCCCCATCATTACTTATCCTCACCCGTGCCTTCATATCCCTGTGCAAATATGCCAAAAAACAATCAATAGTTTAAAAGAATTTGCCATAACCGTGATCTATTAACAAAATCAAATGCTGAGGTTAAATCCATAAAACCCAAATAAAGTGGAACTTTTTGTGCAACCGTATATTTCCCCAAAATAAGATTCAAATTCAGGCACTTTTCCACAGTTCCAACATTGCTTCTTAAACCCAGCTGGCAACAATTTAAAATATGGTTGTCTTCCGCCCAGTTCCTAATTTTGTTAAAGACAACCCTGCCCAAGATCTTCAAAGTATTGTCTATCAGAGAAATTGGGCGATGACAGCTGGGGTTAGATCTGTCACCTTTTTTAAAAATGGGCCCAATAATACTGGTTGACCAAGAGCTCGGGATAGCTGCATTAGTCAAATTATTAAAAACATTACATAAAAGAGGAGCCCAAAATCCGGTTAATGTTTTATAAGATCAATTGATAGCCCATCCAAACCTGGTGCTTTGTTCCCTAGACTTTAGTATATGGCATCTTCGACTTCAGATATAGTTATAGCAACCTTTGGGACTGGGGAACAGGTATAACTACTGGAGGTTTTTGTGGGAGCAGTATAAATTCTGGCGAAGTGCTCCTCCCATAGCTCACTAGATATGTTGCAGCTTATGGGAGTAATATTCGTGTCCATAGACCTCATACTTTTAACTTCCTTCCAGAATCCAGTTACATCCTTCAGAGAAGCAGCCCTGGCAAGATTATCCCAGCGTTCTTTCAGTATCTCCTCTGAGCGTATCTTAGTTGCTTTTTTGTAACAGGCTCTTAATGATCTGACTAGAGTTATGTCCCTCGGTGAAACCGCTAATGCTTCACGCAGTTCTCTATTAGCCCGCGAGCAAGAGCTATCGAACTATCTGGATTCTTGCTTAGATTAGTAATAGGTTTAGAGATTATGTGATTAATGCCAATACATAAACCACTAAAAGCCTCAATAATCTCACCACCCGAGGTGCTACTTGACAAACACATATCTACGAGTGCGGGATGCGTTCTTATCATACGAACAAAGAGGGCTTTATTGTCTATCCCCTTCCATATCAATCTGAGCTTGTCAGTAGATGCCACCAGATGTTAAGCCCCTATTTCCTTCTGAGCAATGAATTTAGAGGAAAATCTAATAGTTGTTAAAATTGGGTTATGGTCACCTTGACTCGTACATAAAACCTCAGCCTTTACTAAAAAAATTCCAATGAGGATGCTGTAAAAAACATAGTCTATAATAGATGAGCAACCACGTCCTCTGTAGGTAGGCAATAGACCCTTAGTTGTGTTAGCACCGACCTTTTCCATTACATTAATCAGATTACGGGGGCATAAATAGTTACAAAGTTCCTCCCCTCTTTTACATGGGATCGCCCTAACTGGGGTAATGGTGATGTTATCAATACCACTATACAGTCGGGCGTTAAAATCCCCACCTAAGAGTATTCCGTCTATTTTGCCATACCTCTGCTCGCCATTCAGTTCATCAATAAATTCAAAAAATGTAATAAAATTTCTATTTGGTAGTGACGTAAAATCATTATTATAAAAATTGATTAAACATATCGAAGCCCCCCGTGAATAAATAGTGGCTTGGAAATTTGCATCATTTATCGTTACAGATTTTATGCTACCCTCAGCCGATATCTTTAGCCATGTTTATAACCCTATGCACGGTCGGCCTATTTTTGGCCTATTTACAATACTATTATGACACACAAATCTTTCTAAAAACAATTCACTTGTGCACCACGTCTCCTGGAACATCAAAATATCATAATTACTAACAGATCAACCCACTCTGTGGAATTCAGTTTAGATCTTAATCCTGCAATATTCCAACTTAAAACATTTAAATTCGAATCTGGGGTTGTAAGTTCGCTAGCAACTGGGCGTGGTATTGAGGGGTCTGCTGTTTCCGCTATAATAGTCGGTTGGTGATTCAATAGTCAATCCTGGCTCTCCAAACTAGACAGAGCAGTAAACCGATTCTGTGAATTCCATGTTGGTATAAAAGGATTACGTGGGCCCAATGGGGGTTTGTAAAAAAAGCCCAGTGGTAGAGAATGTATATGGGTTGGGGCAGTATTGTGATTGACTTGTGCTCGCAACAGCCATTCCACCAGGGGGGACGTCTAAAATAAACGACTATACAGTCGCCTGAAATATTCTTTTCTGAAGATCCCACCCAACCTACACGTCGCACCATTGGGATTTCATTGGCGTTTACCATCCCTAAGCCCTTATATTTTTTTAGGCAATCAGTGCTCTTGTTTTTAAGTTGTTCCCATGATTCTGAATGGTCTTTCTTCAGGGAAGGAACACCAGCTAAGATTACAACGTATGGGCAGGCCTCTGGAGGTAAGTTAAGAACACCTTTAGAGGGATTCCTAGCCTGATTTTTATAGGTAGGGATATCTTCCGAAGCAGTTGCTATAGTTGTAGGAACAGGGTTCGGTGGTACAGGAGTGGCTGGCACTAGATTTCGTCACTGACTATTACTAGTGGTCCCATTGCCAACAGCTGCATTTGGCAAGGGCATCAGAATGGGAGTGGATTTTAGAGGATGACTATCCTTAAAATTGCCACACTTATCACTTGCAGCATTAACAGTTGGAGGTGTACAGACACAACTCACCTTTAACATGCCATGGTCAGTTACTTCCATTTGTTTATTACCCCCCACAATTTTATCAACAATAGTGACATTATTTTTCTTTGTATCGGGTTTCTTGACCAGGTTTTCCAGTCTGTCCAGCCGTTTAAACAAAACGTTGAATTGTTTGTCTACCAATAATTTTAATCGATCATAGACAGAATCCATTATAGTGTCAATTGGAATGTCACCCGATCTTCCCTGTATACCATGTATAATCATATGTTCAGTTTGTGTATGGGTGGAGTTAATACCATCTTCAGCTGTGGTCAAGTCTACGGTGTTATCCTGAGTTTGCTTGATTGGGCCTGTTGTAACAGCAATGGATCCACGCCTCCACATGCTTAGGGGAGTAGGTTGAGTTTTTAGGCAAGCAGGCTGTTTTCTCTTACTGCTAGTGGGTTTAGTTACTCCTCTCTTCCTTTTTTCCCCCCACTATTTTAGTGACTGAGGCCAAATCCCCACTACTGACATTGACTTGAGGCCCCAATTGGCGTTCTAAGTTGTCCGCATCAACATCAGCAGTCTCAATCTCATTATCAAGGACATTGGACAACATTTCTCCGCTGACTGGGGGTGGTAATCAGTACATTTGGGGACAATGGGAGAGGGATAGATGAATTGTCCTGTTCAGCTCTGCCCGAAAAATGCAGATGTGGTGCTGGTAGGCTCATGGAGAGTCTTCTTTCAGTTAACTCGATCTCTGTTGAGACCATGTTAACAGCTTCTACAAGCATGCTTTCAATGGTGGTGGCAGATGAGGTCTTAGTACCAGATTTAACTGTACGCTTCCCCATAGTGTTTTGATGTCACTCACCTTCTAATAATGCTTAGGGGGGTTGCACGGCCCGGCCTCTTTGGCCCCTGACGGCCACAGACGGCCCGCCCTTTGCCCGGGCTTAGCCCGGCGCCGCCCGCGCGTGTCCCGCGATGCGTGGGGGTGGGAGTGCTTTTGAGTGCTGGTGCCGGCGCAGGAATCACATGTCTCCCCTGCAAAGACTGCTGGGAGATGTAGGCAATGCTGGAAGCCATTCCCCTCACGGCGCGTGAGCAATGCTGGAAGCCGTTTCCCTCACAGCGCAGGAGCAACGCTGGAAGCCGTTCCCCTCACGACACGGTCCAGCGGAACCTAACATCAGCCGTTCCCCTCGTGGCAAGATGGTGAGTCTAGAAGCGCGTCCCGCGATGCGTGGGGGCGGGAGCGCTTTTGAGTGCTGGTGCCAGTACAGGAATCACGTGTCTCCCCTGCAAAGACTGCTGGGAGATGTAGGCAATGCTGGAAGCCATTCCCCTCACGGCGCGTGAGCATTGCTGGAAGCCGTTTCCCTCACGGCGCAGGAGCAGCGCTGGAAGCTGTTTCCCTCACGGTGCAGGAGCAGCGGAACCTAAGATCAGCCGTTCCCCTCACGGCAAGATGGTGAGTCTAGAAGCGCGTTCTCTTTAATTATCAGTCATGGATCATTGAGGCAGCCCTAGAACACCATTAAAAGTTCTTTCTATTTATAATTACTGTTCGAAGTCTGCACAGATAAGTGCTGAAAATACAGCTTTAGGTGACTGCTTATTTTTGTACCGACAGGGCCATCAAAATAATCTGGTGGCAACCCTAACCATAGGACTGTAAGTTTGTTGAAGGATCAGCACATTATTTATTTACTCCACCCTTGATCCCCAATTAAATGCAGCAATAGTTTAACTTAGATCTTAAACCCTACACCGCCGTCAATAATATGCTGAGTTACTTCAAGTGTCTGGGAATGCACCCTGTATTCAGACAACTCATTCTCGCCCTTCACTTTCATGCTCACCCTGCACTCACAGCGATCACAATGGACTCACACTGATCACCATGCACTCACACCGTTCACCCGCTCACTCTGCACTCACAATTCACTTGCGCTGTTCAACCTATACCTCACCCTGCAGTCACATGAGTACACTACTCATCCTGTACTCATGTAACACTTCACTTACCTGTCCCCCTCACTGCTCAATATGCAACTCACTCAAACAAGCCCATCATTAACCATGCATTCATTCATCCCACTCTGCACTTACATCTGCACAAAAAGTCATATGGTCACCTCACTCACCCTGCAGTCACTCCTCTTACCCTACTCTCACACTGTTGCATCGCTCACCGTGCACTCACATGGGCACTCTTGTCACCCACACAGTGCAGAGGGTTAATGTGCCTGCCACAAAGAATATGTACCATGCAGATCACAGAAATGAGTGTGAGTAAACTATGAGTAGCGCTATAAAAAAATGAAATGTTTGTCAGACAGGTGCTATAGAGAGATGAGGTGCATTGTTGGTGAGTGGCAGTGAAGGGATTCATGGAGAAGGAGGAAACTGGGGTGGGGCACCACAAAAAGACTGTTGCACTGTGTACGACCAGTGATAGGACCAGCCCTGGCTGGGAGTGTTAGCCCCCCTCCGAAGTTCTGGTCTAGTGACTCCCCTGCTTCTGCCTATTATTATTATTTACATTTGTAGTGCTCTACTGTTACCAAAAGATGTCCTGGGGTTAATAATCATCTGCTGCCTGAAGGCAAATGAGAAACACACAGAAGGAGAAGGAGAACCAGCCAAATGGGATAACCTACAGAGCATAGAGAAAGGTTTTTATATCTTCCTAAAGGATAATAGATTATTGGTAGAGCAAAGCAAAGGAGGGTGCAAGTTCCATAAGTGCGCGGCCTACACCAAAACAGCGAGACAGACAACTCATGCCTTCTTGAATTAGGGCAAATAAGCAGAGTGGCACAGGTTGAGATGAGCATACGGGTCTGACCCATATGCTTGGTGAGGAGAGATGAGAGGATGAGAGAGGACAGCAAGGAAATGAGAGAATTTGATTGAAGAGGTCAGGGATGAGGAGAAATGTGAATTGATGAAGAGAAGTGTGGACACGCAAGAAGTGAGTGTGAGCCAAAGGTGAGGGCTTCTGTAAGAACAAAGGCTAGATGTGAAAGATGAATGGGGGAAGTTGAGAGGTGTAAGACACAAATAGACAAAAATTTGAAAGGAGAGATGAGGTCAATGAGAAGTGCTGAGGGGTATGGGAGGTGACGGGACCAGAGAGGCCATGAGATAAATGCGAGAGACTGTTAGAGATGAGGGCAGTGAAAAGACAGAATGGCAAAAGGTGATTAAAGCTGAAGTGAGATGTTGAATGGAGAGAGTTCATAAGTTGTAAAAAGGGCTGAAAGAAAATGGCCTGCAAAGAGCGAGAGAGATCTGGGGTCAGGAGAAGGGAGATGAATGGAAGGGAGGGGCTGAGAGGAAAGCTACATTGGTAAACTGCTTAACTCTGCACAAAACTGCCAGGGTTTTCAGGGACCCCTGCTTCTCCTGGCCAGGACCAGGTGAGCTTCTAATGCGGTAGCGCGTATTCCTGCGGAGTGGAAGGCCCTTCACAAAGTGACTAGAAATCTTTCTGATGTTATTTGCTGTATTTTGGTTATAAACCGGTACTGATGTGGTGAAATCTTTCCTCAGCTTTACTGTGTGTAAAAAATGTCAAAATAATGAAGCAATGCTATCCCAAAATACGCGACATCACATAACATCATTTACATTTTCTTCCCACACAATTTAGTCAAACCTGTTACATAATTTGGTCCTCACCTGCCTCATAATTCCAGTAGCCCTGCCTACAGGTTTAGAAATTTTTATCTGGAGGGGGTCCTTACGCCTCAAAATGTTGACAGGGGGGTTTGGGGATCCAAAAGTTTGAAGACCTCTGCTCTATAGTATAAACGTATACTAACACTACTTACACAGTTATACCACAGCAGCCAGTATGCTACAGTGCCCAGAACCCATCACTTTACAGCAATCAGCTCGGTTTCATCCCCGAGTCTTCACACCGGTAGGGGTGAGTACTTCGCTTCACACTTCCGGTATAGTATAAACGCAGGGTAGGGGTCAGTAGTTTGCTTCCCACTCCCTGTATGATATAAACGCCTACTAACACTCCTTGCACACATTTGCTACAAAGAACAGAGCACTTCACTTTACAGCAATATGCTCACGGTTTAGTCTCTCGGTTTCATACCCTAGTGTAGCAGCATCTCACCTCAGCCCTATGTCACTCTGAGCAACACCGCACTTTCAGACCGGTAGGAGTGACTACTTCGCTCCGCACTCCTCCACAGAGGTTACAGTGCTCCTATCCTCCTGTTTCCTACTCTTTTTGCCTATTTTTCCCCTTACTCATTTCAACAGAATCACAAAATGGCTGCCAGTACTTCCTAGTTGCTACAGCTCGTAGCCACTAAACAGCAAGCTCGTGCTCGTAACACCTCAGCCAATCAGATGGCAGAATTCCCAAATATCAATATCTGTAAATTTTGATATTTCTCCCAAACTACTGAATGGATTTACACCAAATAAACAAAAGCGTGCCTTCTAGACCAAGACCCTTCTCCCTGCCAAATTTGGGATAATTCCGTTCACCCGTTCAACCTGTAGCCTTGTCTAAAGTTTCCTATGGAAATTACATGGATAAAACACGTTTTGAGACTCCCTTTTTTCTGGGTCCCCTTGATGAATCACCCCCACATTTTCAACATGGGAGCTGATGTGAACAAAGAATTAGTTTGGAAAATGTCATTAAGATTCATCAAACGACGCCAAAGTTATAAGCAAAGCAAAAAATGCTCTTCCTATGGAAACTGGGTCCTAACTATAACTAGCTACTGGCGAACGCCGCTAGGTTATATATATATATCATTATTATTTTGGTAAGTTGCATTTATCCTGCCACTTTTCAATTATTCCCGTTGTGGCACATGAAGGGTTGGTGATCATTCCTCACGGCACTCACGTGTCTCTTTCCATTGTATCCACTGGCCTTTGTTACCTCATATGTGTAGGCTTGTAGGGAGCTGCGTAGCCCTGTGCCGTCTGTGAAACTACCATCATGGCGGCGATTTTCATTTAGGTCTATTTTATTTTTTGGCATCCTTGGGCGGTATTGCAGATTATGCTTTAACTTGTCTCGAGTCTGAGATAGCATTTATGTATTTTTGTGATTTTGCCCACACGCAGAGGAACATATACCGATGTGAAATTATTTGTGATATTATTTGTGGAATCACGTATAATTATTTCTGTAATGTTTTGTTTTGATTTTCGATATAACATTGAATATTATGTCTTGCGATTTGCAAGGTGGAACGATACTCAGTTACAATTTATACTACTGTTCCAATATGGTGGCGTTCCTTAGCGTGCAAGTCCTGTTTTGATGTTTACTAACTGTGACTTCATTAACCGTTGAAACTGAGTGTAAACCTAACGTGATCAAGGCTGTCCGCAGCCGAAACATGTTGTTAGGAAAATAAACACCCTTGGAGTAGCAGCGGAGTTGCGTGTAATTGTGTGATCTGAGAGCACCGTCATTTGGGACTGTTTGGAACGTTTACATACCGGCGTGCTCGGCCGGCATTGGTGCCACCTCCCTCGGGGCCGCATACAGCGCATTCAGGGCGGACTTGGAAAGCATATATATATATATATATATATATATATATATATATATATATATTCACTGAAAAAACCATAGGTTATAGACCATATATAGTTAGGAATTTGCATTTACCAAACCTTGAAAATTCACTGAAAAAACCATAGGTTAGAGACCATATATAGTTAGCTGGACATTTTATTGACATAAAACCAATGAAATTCCATATATAGTTAGTTGCACTAACTATATATCGCGCACCCGCAATCCACTGCTGATGATGTCACATATTACATCATTCATGACATGGTCAGTGACATCACTGATGACATCACTGATGACATCTCAAATGACATCACTGATGACATCACTGATGACATCTCATTTGACATCATTGATCACATCACTGATGACACCATTCTTGTGCTAATACGATGAACCTCTTCAGACTCTAATATAACCTTAGATACACTCAGTGTATACAGACACTCACACACTTTCACTCATCCATGGAGTTACTCACACACCTAGTCAGTCATGCAAAGAAACAATCTCACCTCCATTTCCTCAACTATACAGTTATACACACCTTACTTATTCAAACATATACTAACACATATTTACTCTCTTATACAATCCCTAAAACAAGTTCACAATGATCCATATAGCCACTCACACATTCACTGGCTCTCATGCACAGTTATTTATATATGCCAACTCTCACATGTACTGTGTTTTACATATGTACTTACTATGACATGTAGCATTCAGATATCCATTCACTCATCAATACACTCATGCACACAGTCAACCGCCCATGTAGCTGTTTCCACATGCACTCTTGAACTCATACACCTAGTGAATCAACTGCTCACACATCTATGCACAGAGTCACACACCTCCCAGCCACCCCCACACACACTCAATCTCCCATACAAATACTTGAGCAACCAATCAATAACACATATAGCCTCTCGTATAGCTAATGATCAACACATGCAGCAGTTTACACCACAACAGACATACTGATGCACACATTCAGACAGTTTAGTCACTAACCCATGCATTTAGTACGACACATTTATTCACTCACTCATACAGTCAGTCACGCACCTACTAAATCCTTCATCCAGACACTTATACATCCACTCATTCTTCAATATGTAAAACATGTTTAAACTTTACAGAAACACACAGTCACTGGATGATGTCATAAGTGATGTCATCAGTGATGTCATTTGAGATGTCATCAGTGATGTCATCAGTGATGTCACTGACCATGTCATGAATGATGTAATATGTGACATCATCAGCAGTGGATTGCGGGTGCGCGATATATAGTTAGTGCAACTAACTATATATGGAATTTCATTGGTTTTATGTCAATAAAATGTCCAGCTAACTATATATGGTCTCTAACCTATGGTTTTTTCAGTGAATTTTCAAGGTTTTGTAAATGCAAATTCCTAACTATATATGGTCTATAACCTATGGTTTTTTCAGTGAATTTCATTGTTTTTTTAAAAGCTAATATCTATATCTGTAAAATATATTCTTTATTACGTGACGTATCACGTAGCCACGTGAGACGCCTCATGACGCGTCGCATAACCGTGACGTATCGGCTCTGCAGCGCAAACAAAACCCGTAACGTAAGCGCGCGGAGCACGCTTACAGATATATATATTTTTTTTAACCTTAATTAGACAAAATCCACACGTGCACATATCTTGAGGCCTTGCAAAGGCACATCAAACAAACAGTCCCTACAATTTTTCAAAGTTTGCTGGAAATCTATTCCCTTAATTTTTTTTTTTACTGTTTCCCTTGGTTTTCCCCTTGTTACGCTTACCGGGACGCTACCCGGTACGCGAACCGGACGCTCCAAAAACACAAGATGGCGGACTCCCGTTACGCTGCCGGTTAGCTGCCCGGTTCGCGTACCGGGAAGCGCCTCTACCGCGAAAAATCGTAATTTTTATTTTTTATTTTTTTGCCCCGTGGGGGACTTTAATATCCCCCTTATCAATCCTAGGGGGTCAGGAGGGGTTTACCTTGCCCCCTTTCCTTAATTTCCCCCTTCGTTTTTCACCACATCTTGTCTCTCGATCCTACCGAGAGACAAGATGGCGGCCGCTCCGGACTGTTTAGAATGTTGACAGACACCGGAGAGCCAATCAGCTTCGCTTCGCGAAGTTCCGTTACGCATCAGGTACGCGAACCGGGGCGCTAACCGGAGCGCTGTTACAGATATATATATTTTTTTAAACGTTAATTTCTCAAAATCCACTGGAGCACATATATTGAGACATAGCAAAGGCACGTCGGGCAAACCATATCTACAATTTTGCCAAGTTTCATGTAAATCCATTCAGCCGTTCGAGCTAAAAGTGAGTCCAACCGCCCTATGGAAAAATGAATGGGAAAAACGTGTTTTGGGACCCCCCCTTTTTTCTCGCCCCCCCCTTGACGAAACCCCCCCAAATTTTCAGGGGCTGCTCAGAAACAAAATGTGCCATTTTCCTGAAAATTTCAGCCAATTCCGTCCACAAACGCCAAAGTTATTAGACATAGAATTTTCAGAAATCCCATAGAGAAAAATCCTAACTATATATACCTACTGGCTATCGCCAGTAGGTAATATATATATATATATATATATATCAATCCATATGGCTCTCTTTCTTTTCCGGTAGGCGCTGCTAGTTGTGGCCGCGTTGCTCCTGCGGTTGAGCCCAACCGCTACTTATCCAAACAATGATTCCTTCACGGTGAACAAGACAGCGGAGGCTGTCGAAACGCGTTGGTTTTGTCTTGGTTTTGACACCCTATGGATTAAAATAAATAACCTTGAAATCAATCTCCTTGAGAATCGTGTTTGGTAATTGCGACTCCAGGATTTCCTTCCGTGGAAGGAATCATTGTTTGGATATATATATATATATATATATATATATATATATATATATATATATATATATATTCACTGAAAAAACCATAGGTTATAGACCATATATAGTTAGGAATTAGCATTTAAAAAACCTTATTTTACTCACACAAAACCATTGAAATTCCATATATAGTTAGTTGCACTAACTATATATCGCGCACCCGCAATCCACTGCTTATGATGTCACATATTACATCATTCATGACATGGTCAGTGACATCACTGATGACATCACTGATGACATCTCAAATGACATCACGGATGACATCACTGATGACAACATCCAGTGACTGTGTGTTTCTGTAAAGTTAAAATATGTCTTACATATTGAAGAATGAGTGGAAGTATAAGTGTCTGGACGAAGGATTTAGTAGGTGCATGACTGAATGTATGAGTGAGTGATTAAATGTGTCTCACTGAGTGCATGGGTTAGTGACTAAACTGTCTTAATTCGTGCATCATTATGTCTGTTGTTCTGTAAACTGCATCATGTGTTGATCAGTAGCTATATGAGTAACTATATGGGTTATTGATTGATTGCCCAAGTATTTGCATGGGAGACTGAGTGTGTGTGTGGCTGGCTGGGAGGTGTGTGACTCTGTGCAGATCAATGTGTACTTGTATCAATGATTGTATAAGAGACTAAGTATGTGTTAGTATATGGTTGAAAACGTAAGGTGCTCTATGTTTAACTGTATAGATTAGAAAATGGAAGTGTGATTGATTCTTTACAGGACTGACTAGGTGTGTGAGTAACTCCATGGATGAGTGGCAGAGTGTGAGTGTCTGTATAGGTGTATGAGTGCATATGAATGTGTGTGTAGACGTAGGAATCAGTGAGTGCGTATGTAGTAACTAGTATTGGTGTGTCAATGGTTTCAAAAATTATACTCTGTATTTAACACTGAGTGTAACAGAGGTTATATTAAAATGTGAGGAGATGCATTGTATTGTCACATGAATGATATCATCAGTGATGTGGTCATTGATGTCAAATGAGATGTCATCAGTGATGTCATCCGTGATGTCATTTGAGATGTCATCAGTGATGTCATCAGTGATGTCACTGACCATGTCATGAATGATGTAATATGTGACATCATCAGCAGTGGATTGCGGGTGCGCGATATATAGTTAGTGCAACTAACTATATATGGAATTTCAATGGTTTTGTGTGAGTAAAATAAGGTTTTTTAAATGCTAATTCCTAACTATATATGGTCTATAACCTATGGTTTTTTCAGTGAATTTTCAAGGTTTTGTAAATGCTAATTCCTAACTATATATGGTCTATAACCTATGGTTTTTTCAGTGAATTTCATTGGTTTTTTAAAAGCTAATATCTGTAGCTGTAAAATGTATTCTTCTTTAAATCCAAAAATATATTTTATATGTTTATTAATAAAAAAAAATTTAATATTTTTTTTGTTTCGCTCCCGGTTCGCGAACCGGGAAGCTTTCCGTTAGCTCAATTTGATGCCGCGACCCGGTCCACGAACCGGTAAACGTTCCGTTAGCGCAACTGCCGCGTTAGAAATCAACATCGTGACGCGTCGCGGAAGCGCGATGTATCACGTTGTCGCGTAATGCGTCTTATGACGCGCTGCGTTAGCGCACCCGGAAGTGCTCCGGGGCACGAACCGAGGCGCGAAGCGCAGCTCCCCGGAAGCGATCCGCGGCGCATCGCGAAAGCGCGACGTATCGCATTGCCGCGTAATGCGTCTTATGACGCACCGCGTTAGCGCACCCGGAAGTGCTCCGGTGCGCGAACCGAGGCGCGAAGCGCAGCGACCCGGAAGCGATCCGGGGCGCATTCCGCAGCGCGTAACATAAGCGTGAGAGGTCATGTGACTTGTTAATAAAACTTTTCATTGGTTCATTTAACTTTTGGTTTCATAATCATGTAAGGCTAGGTCAGGTGACCTAAAAATAACACTTTTCATTGGTTTAGAACTATTGTTTTTCCCAAATGATGAAAACCCCTCCTTCTTTCCTCACTCTGACTTTCATCATTGTGAGAGGAAGACCTTTATTCATAATAGAGCAATGGCTTCAGTACTTGCTTCAGCTGGTGCACCCCCACCACCACCTCCACCTCCTCATGGGAAGAGAGGACCACCTCCCCAGGTCATCACCAACACAGAGGAGGAAGAGGAAGAAATAGAGGAAGAGGAGAGAGAAGGACCACAGTTCTTGGAAGAGGTGCCCCGGGTTTCCCATAGGAAAGCCAGTTTCATTTGGCAGTTTTTTTCAATGCCTCCAGGGCAGAAGAAAGTGAATGCGAGGTATGTCACCTGCCTCATTTGCAAAGAGAAATTATCAAGAGGGACTGATAAAAAGTATAGCTATGGGAACTATACCATGCATAGGCACATGAGCAGGTGGCATCCACTCAATTACAGCCGGGCGGAAATTCGTGACATGGAACAAAACCCAACAGCAACTCCTGTGGCCAGGTCCACCTCGTTAATATCATTGACAGCAGCAGAGGCACGGGAAACCGTGCCAAACATCCAGGATAATTTTGGGCATATGAAATTTACTTGTCTGCACTGCGGTGCATTGATATCATGTGGCAACATGAGTATTAATTCCATCAACCTGGCTTATAACAATCATAATTGCCCTAACCGCCCCACACAGTAATTTTTTTTTTGCTCCTGTTGAGCCCTTTTCAATGCCTGTTTTTTGTTGTTTCCCCCCCCAAAAAAACCAAAAAAAATATAACATTGTTCAAAAAATACAAAAAAATAAAAAAATAAAAAAAAAATAAAAAAAAAATATAAAACAACAAAAACATTAAAAAAAGTTCCTTTCAGAACTACCTCCCCTTTCAAAAAAAATTGCTGGAATGTTTAGCACTCTAGCAAGCTCTATTTCTTTTAGTTCGCTTCCCAGTTCGCTTCCCGGTTCGCGAACCGGGAGCGAACCAAAAAAAAAAAAAAAAAAAAAAAAAGAAGAGTAAGTATAAGGAACGTAAACAGAGAGTGATGTTAAAAGAAAGACAGCTATAGGGAGTAAACCAGAGATACTGTTTAATAGATCTATTTACCGAAGAAAAGACGGAAGAGGGTATAATTGTGGAAAACAAAATAGATAAGGAAGTGAAAGAAAAAAAAGAGAGTAGAACAATAACAAAGAAGAGTTTCTTGGAGAATGTGAGTGAATGTTCAAAATAAGATTAAAACATGGGGAATAACAGAGAGAAAAAATAGAAAACAGAAAACAAAAAATAACAGAAAAAGATTAATTGAAACAGCAAAGAAATGTAAATGACATAGAGCCATATCATCAACATAGGCAATAAAAGTTTTGCAGCTTTTATCGGCAGAAATATGTCACCAAAGCCGCATTTGCGGCAGAAAACTGCTGCTAAAACCACTTTTGCACCAGTTTTCTGCCAATAAAAACAGCAATAATTTTATTGGCTGTGTTCATAATATGCCCCTTAGTGTGCTTCAACTACACAGAGAAAGCATTATGAAGAAGTAGTGAAAAAGTGATCAGTGAAAGACACTGAGAGTAATAGAGACGGAGTGAGTGAACAAGAGTGAGGAACTATGAGAAGAGAGGGACTGAGAAAAAGAGTGGAAGGAGTTGAGTAAGTAGGTAAAAGAGAAAGGAATGAGGAAAGTAGCAAAGGCAGGAAACTGAGGGTTAAAGAAATAAAGCTGTGGAACTAATAGTAGGTGAATGTGATAGAAATGTAACGAAAAGAATACAAAACATTTACCTTATAATTGTCGTTAAATTACTCACTTTTTGTTTTTATACTTTCAATCTGTGAAAGAGAGAACAGACATTTGAAAAATATTAAAACATGTATTTAAAAATTACAAAAGACAAGGGAAAAGATTGAAGGACAAACAGTTTTTCAACAACTTTGACACTGACAGAAGCTTCTGCTTCTCCAGGCCCCCTACACAGTCCTAAAGATATACATTTTAAACTAACAGTATCTTGATGCAGATGAAGTGAGGCCTATCTTAAAACATGGTGCATCTTTTGCACTGCTGTTGTCTGAGAAAAGTGTCGCAAGACACTAACATTTTAAATGATTGCTTCAGGATGCCAATAAGATGTGTCCTATTCAGAGGTTTGTTTGAGGTGAGACCTACTCAGGGTTCCAAATGAAATTTCGAGTTGTTTGAGGAGAACAGAGGACATAATACATGTGGAGGCCTACCAACGAAGTGATTAATGTCCACTGCACTCTTGAACAAATGTCAGACCTCCTCTGTCTCCAGGAACAGGCCTAAACCTCATCTACACAATGTGGTGTGTAATGTTAGGAAACACAGGTAATATAATTGAAAAACATGCACATTTTTTTGCTCATTCCACAATCATATGACCTGTGTTTCCTTTGCTTAGGTATCTCATTGTGGAAATGTAGTCTATCATATGAAAGACTACGTAGAATATGAGCACTGTATGCAAGAACTTTGACACTTACAGAAGCCTCTCCTTCTCCATGCCTCCTACACAGTTCTAAATGTACATCATAAATGGAAACAGTACAGAATTAATTATACATGTTAAATGGTTTATTTTTGCTGTTCTCAGAATGTATCAAATTTCACTAAAAACAGTGACTTGAAGGTATTCATCATATAACAGCGGGGAAAAAAAAACACAATCAAAATGATTGTGTTTAAAAAACCCATACAACATAACAAATCAGAATTCAGAACTCTTTAAAGTTAACTTACTTTCCATGACGTCAAAGGATGTCCTATGAACAGCTTACACTCTGTTGTGCTGTTATTACTTTCAGCCCGCCACTTTCTGAAAGAAAACCTCCATCGTTTTGAAAAACATGTTACATACAATAAATGACTTCTTGCTCTCTACCACAAGTTTCCACAAGGCCAAATCTTGTCAGAGCCATTTATAACTCTTGGATTTCTTGTAAGCCAATCCTGTCATTTGGCATCTCCGCAACTTTCAGAATTAAAATGTTGAAGATCATTTTCACAATCCTGGACTAGTAATATCTTCCCCTTCTTCCTCAGTCATGTTCTACATTTCCTATGACACTGATACTGCTTACTATGAAGCAGACTTACACTACCTCTATGACTACTACAATTATTTAATTCTCTACATCACTTTTAATCACAAAGCAATGTAAAACAGTAGACAGCATTGCAGACTTACATTCCCTCTACTCTATGTTTTGATTGGCTGCTTCAATTAGCTTATAAAAAGAAATCGTTTTTCTGAACTCATTCAAAGTGCACTTATTTCTCCATGACGTCCAGTCTTATGGTTAGAAGTTATGTCTCTGAACTACACTTATCCTCAAGGCCAAATCGTGTAGGAGCCATTAGAACTTCTTGAAATTCCTCAGAGCACATCCCGAGATTCTTTCCCTAAAATTTTGGTTTTAAAAACACCAGGTAAGAGTTTTTAAGGTCATACGGCAATTTTTTTTTGAAAATTAAAACAGAATCATTGCAGAATGACCAGCCATTTCTAGACTTTAAATAAGCTGTGTAATGTCCTGATGTTATTGAAGGACCGTCATGATATATAATTGCTGCAGTTACAAAAGTCCTTCCTGATATTGACAACTGTGTGGTATATAAATAAATAATACCGGATCTAGGTTTTACTGGACATAGTAATAACAGATAGCTCAATAAATAAGAGTCAAGATTCGAGGTAGTAGGAGTTTGCAGGTTTAATACAGCATAAAGGACAGGAACAGGACAACCTGCACGGCAACAGGATGGCAGCGCTGCCGGGGGCAGGATCAGGATCAGCGTAACATTTAATAACAGTGCACAAATATATATACTAAAACAGTTACATTACAATGAATTACAGTAGGCGGAGCAGTGGGTGTGGTCAATAGCAGTCGCGAAAGATAAGGCATAAAAGTGGGTGTAACAGGGGCGTATACATAGACATGTGATGTAAACGTAACAGAATATGTCATAAATGGGGCGGAAACATGGAGGGGGCTTACCTAAGGAGCCGGGACCTCTAACCTAATGGTGCGCGCAAACTGACAATGACGTGTTACTAGGAGAAGCTGGGGGCTATGAACTCTGTGCTAGGAGCAGAGACTGAAGTCTGGAGAGTCAGGGCGACATGTACCTAAACAGTATCTAGTATCTGATGTTTAGAGAACATGTTGATAGAATCCAAAAGTTATCGGGGTAAAGGCTAACGGACTCTAAGACTGGAGCATGCATTATTCTACATGTAGTGCGTGATGAAGAATATTAAATGACCATTAAATGCAGTATTTCTCTTACATGGAGACGTAAAGGCTAGACAATGACGGAAACTATTGATGCGATTCAGTAGCTTAGGAATGCAGAGAAGGAGGGCTGGACTGATAACTAGAATCATAACATACTCTTGGCAGACTCAGAGGCAGAGCCAGGCTGAGCCGGGCACTGTGAGGCAGGAAGTAAGTGAAGGGTCGAGGATACAGGTGGGGGCTGTATCGCTCCTCAGCGAGGACTCAGAAGACAGGAGCTGAATCTGGTGTCCGGGCCCTTTTGAGGCCTAGAAACGGGGACTTTACAATGAAATAACGTGCACACTGAGAAACGTGGCAACGTAACTTTACATAGGCCTGATACTCGTAGCTTTCACGAGAACTGGAAACTGGCATACTAGAGATGGACACAACTGTAATTGCGTCTTTAATCAAACATGGGGGATACATATGCATATTTAATCATGCACACATAACATAAGATGGAGGACACGTAGGGACACAGAACATGGCAAAATTTACTTTTCCACATTCCCTCCTTGTCACTACGTTTCCATCAGGAAACATCAATATTCATGATACCATCTATCATTTCATACAGTATCATTTGCTCGTCTCGAATTTTCTTGGAACGGGATTTAGGACGGGACTTGGGACTAGGAATACAAGATGTAGCACAAATGCCGCAAATCGCAGGGCCACATTGTAAACAGAGGCAGCAACTGAATATGATCGCTACTGCAATACCCAGAAATGACAATACTTTCCATCCCCAGGCGGAAATTATATTCCAGAACCAACCGGACCATGTCCAGGTGCCTGGATCTTGGTGTAACATATGGGCAATTTTATGGAGTCTGGTAATAGCTGAATAAACAGACGGTGCGTTATTAGGAATGAAAATGCAGCAACTAGATCCGATGACTCTACAGGCCCCGCCCCTATCGGCCAGTATGACGTCAAGGACGAGACGATTCTGGAGCACGACAATTCTCATAAAGGATTGTTCTTCGGTTAAGTTACCTAGAGCAGAAGTAGTCTCAATCACTACTGCTTCAAGTGTTCTGGTTAATCTACGTATCAGTTTACTATTCACGACAGTACCTAAATAGGGGAAGACACCTTTATTGATATCTATGTATTGTTCTAGAGCAGTTTCAGTATAATCGACAATCGGGAGATTTCTCTTGTGTCTAGTATGTACTAGGTGGGAATTCCTATGATAGTCAGGTGGGGCTAGGAAAACTGGTGGCAGTAGGAAGGCAATGTAACATGTTCCCTCCCAATCGAGGGGCAGACGAACATATGCGGTCTGACCACAAACAAAATAAGAATGACGTGAAGCTTTGAAAATAGATTTCCCACTGTCACTATACTTGACAATAGTAGTACAATCACTATGGCCTACATGTACGGAACCATTATTTCGGACACATAATTCACCTTTGACTGGTAATACTGACATGGCAGGTAAGTCTGGAGTAGAATCAGACTGAACATTCAGGACCATAAAATTCGAAGAATAACTACCCAAATTATAAACTTCATTTTCTAGATCTAACCCTGTTCTGTGGGGAAGACCTTGCTTGTCTGGGAAACATGTACTGTTCAGAAAAGACATATCTGTTGAGGATGACGTTAACGTGGACCATGCTCCACACGAACCGTTATGTGAGAATGGATAAGGAAAGAGTGGCAGAACTCCCTTCGGTGTCTGGAAAGGGGGGAGTCGACCACACACCCAACAATTTGTGGCATTGCTGGTCTGGTGTGAATAATGTAACATGCGGATAAAGGAGTTATTACGCATAGCAAGACGATAAGAAAGTTCATGAGGAGGCAGATCACTAAACGTGTGCTCTACTGTAACATTAGCAGACTTATTTACATGAGAAACTGGAAAATACAAATAAAATGCATAACTGGTGCAGGAAATCATAATGCTAAAATATAGCAGAAAACATAATATAATAGTGCAACTTCTAGAGTTCTCACTAACTCTCTCTCTGTGGGGGTCTATTATATACATGTCAGAAACCGGTCTAACCGTTTCACCTAGGGGAGGACTTAGACAATCAAACTGGCTGACTTATTTTACTAGACCTTAGTTTAAGCTTATACTCCTGTTGCAGAGTTTTCTCTAACAGGGAAGGGTTCGTAGCAATGTCTTTTGCGGGACAGTCCTTAAGAATAGTACTTTGGCAGTTTTTAAGATCCTCGGAAATGTTCTTTGAAACAGGTTTCAATCCAAAAAATCTTTTCACATGTGACAGGTGGACCCAGCCCTTCCTGCCTTCCAGCTTGACGGCAGTACGGGTGGCCAGGAGGACCTGTCGGGGTTCCTTCCAGCGAGGCTCCAGCGGACTTGAACGATCAAAATTCCGGACAAGAACCATGGATCCGGGAACGATTTCATGCGGTGCCACCTCGGTATTGTCTGGAAATGCGGCAGCAACCTGTGAACGACAAGAGTTGAGGGCAGACATCAAGGAAGCTAGGTAATCTGTCAGCATATTACTTGAAACATCGGTAATACTTCGAGGTCTAGGTGTACCCCACATGTTAGGGGGGCGGCCGAATACGACCTCATAAGGGGACAGACCTGATCTGGAATGTGCGACCATGCGCATATAAAACAAGGCAACTGGCAGAGCTACTAGCCAGTCCACACCTTTCTCTTTACATACTTTTGCAATTCGGATTTTCAGGGTCTGATTATGTCTCTCTACGAGACCGGCTGCTTCTGGATGGCGTACACAATGGAACTTCCACTGGTGCCCTAACAACAGGGAAATATGTTTCATAAGCTCGGATGAGAATGGCTGGCCGTTATCAGAATATACGACTCTAGGGAGTCCATAACGGGGGAAGAATTCACGAACCAACTGCTTGGCAGTGGTCGCGGCTGTGTAATCTGGGACTGGATATGCTTCTGTCCACCTGGACAAAGCGCATACAACTACAAGGACATACTTGAAACCTCGACATCGCTCCATCTGAATATAATCCATCTGGAGGACTTCAAAAGGGTGGTCAGGGGGCTGGAATCCACCTTGTTCCACCGGGACACTTTTACCTGGATTAAACTGACAACATATCATACAGGTACGGACCTTCTGCTTGGCTGCAGCTCGTAAATGCTTGTTGAACCAAATGTTCTGGATACTATCTAACATAGCTTTTTCTCCTAAATGTGCTGGACTATGTGCGGTATTGATAATGACTTGAACCATAGAGTCGGGGAGAAACCATGTGGCTTTACCCTTCGTTACCCATCCCTGATCTGTCTGGACCCCTCCTTGTTCGGACCATTTCTTGATTTCCTCGGGAGTAGCATGTAACTGGATATCTATGACATCTTGAGTAGGGTCCTTAACTGTCATACAGGTAGTTGGATCTGGAGTGTGTGTCGGTGTCTTGTTAACTGAAATGTCTGGTGTCTGTGCTGTAAGCTTGGCTGTGCGATCTGCTAGATCATTACCTTGAGAAATAGTGTCAGTAACTTTCGTATGTGCTTTGCATTTCATGATAGCAATAGATGTCGGTAAGTGTATGGCATCTAACAGAGCTTGAATAAGGAGACCATGCTGAATCTTGGTTCCATGAGAAGTCATGAAACCTCTTTCCTGCCAGAGCACTCCAAAGTCGTGTACGACTCCGAATGCATAACGTGAATCTGTGTAAACATTAACTTTCAGGTTCTTGGCGTGTATGCAGGCTTGTGTCAGAGCAACTAGCTCTGCTGCTTGAGCAGACAGGGTGTCAATACGGTGTGTTTCAATAACTTCAGTGTCAGTAGTCACTGCATACGCGGCTACTAGTTCTCCTGTACTTGTTCTCATACATGAACCATCCACATAAAGTGTCAGGTCGGGATCTGGTAATGGAATATCTGTCAAGTCTTGTCTTGGCTTAGTCATAGTGTTAACAACTTCCACACAGTCATGTGTGGCAGGATTTGAAGTAACTGACGGTAACAGTGTTGCAGGATTTAGAACGTTGCAGCGTCTGATTTCTATGTGTGGCTGGAACAGTGTCAATTCATAACCTGTTAAACGTGCAATTGTCAAGTGCTGAGTCTGTGTTCGGTTTAAAAGAACTTCCACGGAGTGTGGGACTTGTACTGTCAAGGAATGTCCTAATACTATGGAATCACTTTGTCTGATAGCTAGTGCTGTGGCTGCAACTGACTTGAGGCACGCAGGCAGAGCCTGGGCTACAGGATCTAATGTGCTCGAAAAATAAGCACAGGGCTTGTATTGTCCTGCTTGATCTTGTGTGAGAACAGATAATGCTGTACCTTCGCGTTCAGTGACAAAAAGCGTAAAAGGCTTACTGTAGTTCGGTGTAGCAAGAACTGGAGCTTGGCATAAGGCTTTCTTTAATTCATTGAAACTAAGTGTATGTTCAGATGTCCAAGGGAGGACAGTCGATACGGCTGCCTCCTGTGTCGTTAACTGTATCAGTGGTTTAGCTAGAAATGCATACTGAGGAATCCATTGTCTGCAGTAAGAAGTGAGGCCAATAAAAGCACGTACCTCCTTCTGGGTCTTGGGCTGAGGAAGACTCGCTATTAACTGGATACGGTCGGGTGTCAACTGCCTACCCCTCTTGGACAGTAAGTGGCCTAAGTAGATCACTTGCTGGACACAGAATTGAAGCTTAGAAGGGGACACCTTGTGCCCCATCTCGGCAAGGAAATACAAAACTGTAAGGGATGCTCGCTCGCAAGCACGTTCAGAACGGGCTGTGATCAGTAGATCATCGACATACTGGAGCAGGGCAGTGTCAGTTGGCATGTGAATATTATCTAGTTGTCTCTTAAGTGCTTGACTGTAAATACTAGGACTTTCTGTGAAACCTCGAGGAGCGCGTGTGAACATATAGCTCCTTCCATTTAAACAAAATCCGAAAAGGAACTGGCTGTCTGGATGAATGGGGACACTAAAAAATGCGTTCTTGAGGTCTATGACTGAAAAAAATGAGGCTTCAGAATCAATGGCTGTCAATAGGGAAGAGATATCTGGGACAACTGGGTACTGGGGAATAATACATTTGTTAAGTTCTCGAAGGTCAATCACTAATCGATATACTGGGGGTGCATTTGGATCAGTACGTTTCATGACTGGAATGATCGGAGAATTACATACATTGGAGTCAGTTTCTACAACTACTCCTTGAGCGATGAGCTCGTCAATAATTTTGGATAAGGCTGTTACAGCCTCAGGTGGCAATCTGTACTGTCTGATTCGTGGTAACACTACACCTGGCTTGAGAGTCACACGATGGGGTGTGATTTGCATATAGCCAACATCAGTTGGACCTTGCGCCCATAGATGCTGCGGAACATTGGACAACCTCGGATCAAAATCTCGTAATACATAGTGACCCTTGAAGTCACGTAGGAACAGTCGTATTCCCTCTGGGGAACAGCAAATAACTGCACCTAATTCTTTCAGTGTTTTAATGCCTAACAGATTTTCTGGACACGACTTCGTAAGTAACAGATTAGTAGTGCGGGACAATGGACCTACTTCTAGAGTAACTGGCTTAGATATCTCGTTTACAATAGGCTTTCCTGAAAATCCAAGGGAAACATTTCTTGAGCCTGAGAGCGGAGCCCCTGGAACTTCGGCGTGACTGATGGTGGTCCTACTTGCCCCTGTATCAATCAAAAACTTTCTGTCTTTCCCTAATACTTGACTATGAACATAGGGACCCTCTTGATCTACAGGTATCTCAATGAGAGGCAAGCCTACCTCCCTCTCTAGGCTGTTTCATGAATATGGCTGATACTCTGGATACTCGGACTGTGCATACTGGTACATCTGTTGTGTAACATGCTGTGTTGCAGCAATAGGCTGCGGTGCTGGAACTGTCTGTTGTGCATTCTGTGGCTGAGAAGTCTGTGAAACTTGTTCTTGTCTAGGCGGACGTGGTCTTTCTTTAGTCTTACCAGTAGCTATGTTGTGTTTCAGAACTGCACACTCGTTTATATAATGACCTGGCTGTTTACAATAATTGCAGGTCCCTTTAACGGGAACTGCAGAATGACTGGCTTGATTCGTACCCCTCTTCTGACTGTCTTGAGGAACAGATTGTGCAACTAGTACTTTCATTTTCGTGTCTTTCATACGTTTCCTTTCATGATCTTGTTCTTCTCTGATTCTATTCTGGTGGTATTGAAGCATCTGTAACATCTGGGACGGGGTATTAGCTTGCCAGGTACTTTCGACTTTCAAAACTCGATTCTTCACTTGTGGACTTGAATTCTCGACTAATTTAGTAACAAAAAGATGAGGGTATGACTCGCTACTTGTCTTGAGGCCACTGTTGATACTAAAGCATTTCTCGAATCTAGAATAAAAATCACTAGTGTCTTCGTCTTGTTTCTGTTTACAGGCTGAGATTGCATCCCAGT
The DNA here is from genome assembly GCF_964261635.1 of Lissotriton helveticus. Classification (NCBI taxonomy): domain Eukaryota; kingdom Metazoa; phylum Chordata; class Amphibia; order Caudata; family Salamandridae; genus Lissotriton; species Lissotriton helveticus. Next base: position 772,734,053 of record NC_136070.1, on the reverse strand, counting down.
CTTCCTTTTTAGTGACTAATAATCTTGGCAAAACTTGTATTAACAATTCTGGTAATTCTTTACACTTTTCTCCTAGACCGGTACCTGGTACTCGTATCTTATCTTCATCTTCTAGGACTGCCCAATCGATCTTTTTCTCTCCCACCTCCCAATCTTTTTCCTTGAGTTTTTCGTATACCCCTGCGGGCAACAGGACTTTTAACATTTTAATTATATCTGGATACGTGTATTCTCCCATACGGAGCATGTCCTTTAATTCTCGGTGGAACCCTGCTGGATCTTTGTCGTGACAGGGAATTAATTTCTTCATCTCTAAGAGTTCCATCTTTGTAATCGGAGTGTAAACAAACACTCGTTGCATTTCACCATCTGTTGTCCTAACTGGGTGTACTTCTCGTAACGGATTCTGTCTATCTATGTAAAACGGTTTACTTTCTGGAGGTGAGACATGAACGAAATGCGGGTTTAAAAACATACTATATTTGTGGCGCTGTTCTAGAATGACACTAATTAAATCGGTACCTAAACCTTTCCATCTATACTGGAGTAACTCGTTCAGGACATCGTGTAACGGACCTGGATCAGAATGTTGACCCTCATACAGAGTAATGAGGTGCTGGATCATATACATACCCACCAGTCGTTGCTCGGCTGGGGGCAGTTTCAGGAACATTTGTGCCACTATTTCGTCTGGAAAAGTGGTAGAATCAGTAATCCATCGGACTGCTGATCGGACTAGTTCTTGTTCATGCATAGTACTTAACTCACTGTAACCGATTCGTGATTTCAGAATGTGATCGGTAGCTTGAAATACCTGTTCCAGAGAACCTTGTTCTGGTGCTGGATGATGTAGAACTGACTTGTGTTCTAGGCGCAAATTACGGTCTGGAAATCTAGATTTTCCTACATACGCTATTCTAGTGGGATTCTCGTCCTCTACCTCTTCAGTAGAGTCATTTTCTTTCTCGCTTACTTGTGCTGCTTTACGTTGTTCGTGTAACTTTAGTATTTCCTTACGAATTTTCTTGTACATACTCTCTATACTACTGATAGTCTTGTGTTTACCCTCGGCTATATTATCACTCCACCTTGTCAGGATTTTCATTTCGGCCGGATCTTTAGTCGGGGAATCTTGTTCTCTTATTAGACAATTAATCAGAAACTTTAATATCATGAGCTGGATCTCAGCTTTCCTTTGAGACATGGCTTCGCCAATACTTTCTGGATCATCCCCTGTACGGATGAAACGATATATTCTGTCTAGATCTCCTTTCATATCTGGTAGGGTGTCCAAATACCCGGTCACCCGTCTTACACGGATGGCATATATTACTGTACTATCATCACCTGCAACTGGATCATAGCGGCATTCAGTGAGAGCTCGTCGGATGTCTGCAACGGACTTAAATTTGGGCATACGCTGTAACGCACATTCATGTAACTCGGCCAACGTTCTACGTTGGTGTGGTGGCGGGGTACCAGGAGGACCTCCTCCTGCGGCCCCTAAACTGGAATCGTCGACTGATACTCTTCGTACTAGCGCGGCGGGAAATTGTAATGTAGGCTGGACCTGGGGTACCGTAGCAGGTACTGCAAGAGGTGCCCCGGTGTCTGGGGGAGCAGGAATTGCCTGATTTACAGGGACTGGCGGAACAGGATTTGCATATTCCGGGACTGTGTCGTCCAAATAGGACGAGATGAAAATATCAGCTGCGGTCGGTTTGTGACGTAGCTTAGTCGGAACTAGTGGTGGCGGAAAATTACTGGATGCCTCCGGGGTTGCTTTTGGCAAGCCCTCGGCAAGAAGAGGATACATACCCTTAATAAGGGCATGCCTCTGTCTGTCTGACTGTTCTGTTTTAACTCGTTCACCTATCTCGATTAGTTCCCTTTCTTGGGCTCGTTCTAAGGATTCTCTACTTAGTTCTGACTTTCTGATTTCTTTTTCGGTTCTTTTATGAGATTCTTTGCGCCATAACTCGATGGCATCCTTCTGTGACTGTCTGGCTTTCTTTTTCCATAATGCTTCTTCTACTCTCATGATGCACTCGGCATCCCATGTACCCGATACGGGCCATCTATACTTTTCTTCTAATTCCTTGGTATACTCTACCCATAAATCTAGATATAATATGGCACTTATGCCATGCTTCTGATACATAAAATGACCTGGACTGTCCCTAGGCGGGACAGGAACTGCTGCTTCTAGCAGACCTTTTCTGGTTTTTAACTGACGTAATTTCGAGAATAAAGGCATGACTGAACTGTAATCTAGACACAATACAATACACAACGAACACGATAACTACACCACTTTCATACCACGACATTAAAAATACATGAAGAACATTTAAAATAACAGTTCGAACAGAATACTACCTGGAATACTGAAAACAGAATACATGAATTTTCTCGAGAACAGAACTGACTAGAACAGAAACTAGATGCACTGCTGAAACAGTACGAAACTTACCGGTCTCATAAAGAGACACGTCAGGACCCGCATCCACCGAAGTGGACACTTCGTTTTGGGTCTGTGTACCACCAACCCACGGACCAGAGTCAATTAGACTGACCCTGTCTAGATACTACCCCAGCAATGGTACTCACCGGGCAGCAAGAATGGAAGGCCTCGGACTGGACTGGACTGCTTCGACGCCGGACGGACGAACTTCGGACTTCTGTTACGGGTGGGCCTCCGGATACCTCGGACCTTGGACTCTCGGCTTGGGCTCTGGTCGAGACTCGCCGCGTTCCTCCACCGCCTCGTCTGGATGCTGGACCGCCACCTCCGTCTCCTCCGTGGGCCTGAGGGATACTTGAAGCAGAAATATCTGCACGTGTACGGTATGGTTCCGTCACGGCTGCAGAGGGTCAGGGGGCCGGCGTGGCTTCACCGGCGCGTGGGGAAAGGGCAAGTCCCTATTCGGGCGCCATTATGTGGTATATAAATAAATAATACCGGATCTAGGTTTTACTGGACATAGTAATAACAGATAGCTCAATAAATAAGAGTCAAGATTCGAGGTAGTAGGAGTTTGCAGGTTTAATACAGCATAAAGGACAGGAACAGGAAAACCTGCACGGGAACAGGATGGCAACGCTGCCGGGGGCAGGATCAGGATCGGCGTAACATTTAATAACAGTGCACAAATATATATACTAAAACAGTTACATTACAATGAATTACAGTAGGCGGAGCAGTGGGTGTGGTCAATAGCAGTCGCGAAAGATAAGGCATAAAAGTGGGTGTAACAGGGGCGTATACATAGACATGTGATGTAAACGTAACAGAATATGTCATAAATGGGGCGGAAACATGGAGGGGGCTTACCTAAGGAGCCGGGACCTCTAACCTAATGGTGCGCGCAAACTGACAATGACGTGTTACTAGGAGAAGCTGGGGGCTATGAACTCTGTGCTAGGAGCAGAGACTGAAGTCTGGAGAGTCAGGGCGACATGTACCTAAACAGTATCTAGTATCTGATGTTTAGAGAACATGTTGATAGAATCCAAAAGTTATCGGGGTAAAGGCTAACGGACTCTAAGACTGGAGCATGCATTATTCTACATGTAGTGCGTGATGAAGAATATTAAATGACCATTAAATGCAGTATTTCTCTTACATGGAGACGTAAAGGCTAGACAATGACGGAAACTATTGATGCGATTCAGTAGCTTAGGAATGCAGAGAAGGAGGGCTGGACTGATAACTAGAATCATAACATACTCTTGGCAGACTCAGAGGCAGAGCCAGGCTGAGCCGGGCACTGTGAGGCAGGAAGTAAGTGAAGGGTCGAGGATACAGGTGGGGGCTGTATCGCTCCTCAGCGAGGACTCAGAAGACAGGAGCTGAATCTGGTGTCCGGGCCCTTTTGAGGCCTAGAAACGGGGACTTTACAATGAAATAACGTGCACACTGAGAAACGTGGCAACGTAACTTTACATAGGCCTGATACTCGTAGCTTTCACGAGAACTGGAAACTGGCATACTAGCGATGGACACAACTGTAATTGCGTCTTTAATCAAACATGGGGGATACATATGCATATTTAATCATGCACACATAACATAAGATGGAGGACACGTAGGGACACAGAACATGGCAAAATTTACTTTTCCACAACTGCGAAGCCACAAAATTTTTAATTAAAGTTGTCAATTTTGTTCCATCAGGCCTACATCGTTGGAACATTAAAATGACATACTGGCCATATGTTCGTATAAATAATGTGGACATCATTTCAGATTTACATTGGCTACACTCCATGTTGTGATCAGCTGCTTTTACTAGCTTATTAAAGGAGACTGATTTACTGTCTGGCAAAGTTAAATATATAAATCTTTCTGAGTCTACACTAGTAGTACTTGATACCATACAGTTCTCGCAGTCATGCTGCCATTGATAAGAAAGCCCAAACAGCTGATCTACATCTACACCTTCAGCATGCAATACATCAAGCATATACATTAAAAACTCCTGACAATCTTGCTGAATATTTTGAGAGAATTGTGTTTGGCCTGAACATCTGTCTAACAGATTTCGAATTTCAGACACACTTTCTATGTTTGTTCTATCAGTGCTACATTTTTCTAAGACAGAATTTAACAAACTGCAAAATCTTTGATCAGAATTGACCACAATCTCTTCTTTTACATTTTCTAGAGAAAACAAAACATTAACCACTACATTAGCATAGCAGTTGACACCAGAACTGTTTTCAAATTGAAAACCAACAACATCTTCAACAGAATCCTTTTTGTTTCTGCTTATAATTTCAGGTTCATCGACTTTTCGTCTTTTTGCTACAACCTCCCCAGTATTGGTCACATTTCTTCGTTTCCGGCCTACCACACGTTTCTCAAACAAAGGATATTGAGGCAAATGTGGCGCATACTCTCTTCTTAACCTATTGTATTCCTTAACACAATCTAGATCCGCACAAATGCTTGTGACATCACACTCAATCAAGTACAATCCCGATAAAGTTCTAACTCGTGACAATGCCACATATGCCATACCCTCCTTGAACACAGAACTGCCAATATTCACCAATGCACTGTCTACACTTAAACCTTGCGATTTATGGATTGTCACCGCATATGCTAAGCAAACAGGAAACTGCTTACGGCGAACATATAAGTCTTTTACAAGCAAAAATCTAGCAGAACAACGACCAATTAGCTGTACTTCCTCAATGCCATCAAATTTAATTTTTAAAAATTCAATTCCATCTCTATTTCTGTATTTTACAAAATCAACAACATTACCCATTGATCCATTTACCAGACCTCTTTCAACATGTAAATTCCTTCTTAAAATTATACGGCAGTTCAAGCACACATTCAGAGTCTTTTCAAAACCTGCAGTTTTAGATATACTCTTCTCTAATGAATCCAATTTTGTTTTCAGATTCTCAGACAAAATAATTGTTGATCCCATATGCTCTACTCTGTCAATAGCTTCCAGTTTCACAATCTCTTGCTTTTCTAAATGCAACATTTTGTTGTTGAATTTGGCACATTCTGCAAGAGTTGGCATCAAACATATTCCAGATTTCTTCTCAGTAATTTTCAGAAAAATATTCTCAGGCACAACATCTTGTTCTGGATATAAATTTGACAGTAATCATGCATGTAAAGCTTCTTTCCCATGCTCGGTCACTTTTCCAATTCTAACATCTTGTAGAATAGTCTTGTAAACTTCATCCTTCGCCTGACGCATATTTTCATGCAGTTCAGCATAATTGAAGTTTAACCATATATTGACGTTGCCAATGCTGCCTAGGCACTTCCTGGTATCTTCATGCGTGAGCATTTTGAACACAGGTTGCCCTTTCACTGGTGTCAGCTGCAGAAGATCTCCGAAAACAATGATGTGTTTGCCACCAAATAACACATCATACTCTGTTTTGAGAACTTCTTGCATTCTCAAATGCACAAAGGCAAGCATGACATTGGAAACCATGCTTACTTCGTCAATGATAAGAAGTTTCATTTTCCTCAAGATTCTTGAAACTTCAAAACAAGCATCTCCAGATAGCTTGTGATATTGTAATTTGTTGTCATGCTCCACTGGCAGCATTAGTAAACGATGTAAAGTAATCCCTTTAATGTTATGTGCTGCCAGTCCAGTTGGAGCGGTGACAACACAAGACAGCGATGACTCTGTCCTTTCCTGCAAATAACATGAAATTGCTTTAATAAGGAAACTTTTTCCAGTTCCCGCTTCTCCACTCACGTACAGTCGGACAGGCTTCAACGACGTACATGAGCACTCTTTCTTGTCATGACTTAATCCATGATCAATTTGCATGGTAACTTCGTCATATATTTTCCTCTGCTCAACGTTGAGTTGTCTTTCCAACTCTTCTAAGTTAACCGCATCCTCCTGAGCATGTGCCATGGCTCTTTCCACTTCATTCATAGCAGTGGCAGCTTCATTTTCGATAACAGGTCCTCCTAGTGGATCCTGACTCAATAAAGCAGAACTCTGACTGTCCTGAGAACTGTCTCTGGCAATCTCGGCTGCAATCATTGCTTCCTGCTCAATTTCCGCATTCAACATTTCTACATATTTGGGAAAAGCAGGACATTCTATGGTCTCCTTTGCGGCATTGAAAGAGTCTTCATAACAGAGAAAATCTCCAAGCAGTTCCTCTTCTGCACGCCAAGGCTTGAAAAGTTGCAAAAGTGCTAAATAGAAAAACTCCTTTTTTTCAGGAGATTCGCCACTCAATTTTCGATGGTTTACCAAGTGGCATTTTCTTTGCTTGACCAGACATCCCTCACTTCCTATTACAGCATACACTCCTTTCGCAGTATCTTCTTTGATGTTCCTCTTGAATATGTAATTTTGAAGAACCTCATATAAACAAACATTCTCGAGGTGAATGCTTCGATTTGGATAATATGTATCCAACATGTTGGTCTTCAAAATGTCGGTACTGTTTGGCTCCTTTTCCGCCAAATACTCAATTTCCCGCACAGGTTTGAGAACTCGATTACGCGTTGCAGCAAGACCAAGACTCGCCCAAACGATACTCCTGGACTTGGCATAGAGACTTGCTGAAGACAACCGGTCAGAACATTCGTACGCTCCAATTTCTCGATGCGACAACATCTTCAGACTGAAACTGTACAACTTCTTGCTGAGGCTCTTTTCATGGGAAATGTCCTCCCACATATCCTTCAATTCTGTCTTCTCTTTTTTGGTGATGTAAGACGTCACATACCGAGCCACAGCCATACAGTTATCAGCCACAAACTGTATATCCATGTTAGCATTCCACATGGACAAAATCACCGGGTTGTAGTCGTTGATGTACTTGGACTCTTCGTTCCTCTTCAAATTGTATGTGTTTTTAGGTGATTTCTTCATCACATTATGTCGCAGCGAAGACATCAAACTGTTTACTCTTCCTTTAGAAATCACCGGTCGTGGAAAGCCGAAACGATGGCTTTGGAAACGCAGAACTTTTTCTCTTAGGCTTTTCTTCTCCTTTGCGTTTGGAACAGCACACGTAGAATACTGTTGTATAAAACTCATCACTGAGTCTTCTGGATCCGTTCCAAATTTAGGTGCATCCTTGATCCACAGCAACATATGTATATGAGGAGCACCTCTTGCTTGGTACTCCTTTCTCCAGAAGAAATCCAACACCTCTCCAAGGGGTAGATTCTTCTTATTCATGATGAAAGACATCATAGCTTCAAATCTATGATTGAAGTACCTACATACATTGACTGGATCCAAAGAGCACAGTTCTCCAGGTGTCTTGAATTCGATGTTTTCTACGTTAGCATTTGCCTCTCGTAGAAATTCAAGTAAGTCTTCCCAGCCATACTCGGCACAGCTCAGAGTGAGGAACCATGTGGGAGTTCCTAAGTTCCTCAGCATACATTTTAAATCACCATGACGACGGTACCAGTACTCATTAGTACCACGCTGACACGCCATGAGATTAATCAGGTGAGAATCCAAAATACTGTCTTGGACATTGACTTTATCCATAAAGTCACTTGCCGAGATGTTTTGCATGTGTATACCACTTTTCAAGATGTGGTTCACTGCATATGACAGTCCAGACAGATCGCTTTCAAACAGGAGATGAAACAAATAAGGAATGCATTGTCGAAACCTAGCATCTCCTGCATACAATCGCAAAGTCCGGTATTCAGAAGCAGGAATTTGATGAGGTCGCTCATCATATCTTCCTCCCTGACCTGTTGGAAAAAGCTGTGGGAAACACCGAGCTTCCAAACTTTCCTCCCAAACACTAATGGGACTCCCTTTGGCTTGTTTCATTTGAAACAACTCAATAGCATTCCCCATGACTTCCTTGGAATGCAAAGGATGAACACTATAATGTTCATATATTTCTTCACTAGTAGAGGGTTCTACTTTCTCAATTTGACCAGCACACAAATCGCTATCCTCTTCCTCACTTACTTCCTCTTCTGCAACATATACATTCTTATAGTATTTATTATTATTTTTCAAATACAATGTTGCCTTTTTAACTTTCCTAACATCCACTAAATCTTGCCATATTTTCTTATTCTTTGTCGGAACCCCATTAACTAAGATAACCAGAGGTTCCTCTTCCACTTTTTCTACTCCAATTGTGTTAATGTTTTTCTTCAAATATAGAGGTAAATAAACAACTCTTCCCTTTAATCCTCTCTGTAAATCTGATGGAGGCAATTTCCCTGTCTTTGGCTCCATTCTTACAATAGCCTGAAAGGGATGGATACTTTGAATCAAAATAGATTCATAAGTATTTAAATCCTTCAATTCAGAAGGAATCTCAACCAATTCCAGATTATTATGAACTGCTCTAGCAGGCATCTGGTTTTGATCTAATTTGTTACAACAATAAGTACACACACGTTGATCCAATCCCAAATCAAAACAATTTTCTACCATCAAGTATGTTGTGAAATCCTTCCATTCACTATTATTTTCCCTTTCACTTTTTGCATATAAATCCACTAACTTAGTCTGATTCTTATAATAAGTGCGTCGACAACACACACAAGTGAAATTTGGCCTCTCACTTGATTTGACCTGAAACGTCGCAATTTCCCTCTGGAAATTATCTGTACTGGAAACCTGTACACTATCTTCCACATTACCCGCTTCTTCTTGGTCAATTTCAACATTCTCCTCTTTACTTCCAAAGTAACAAAACTCAATTTCTTCACATATATTCTTCACATCTATTTCAGAACCATGCAAAAGAGCAGCGCATAATTGTTTAAGCATAATTGCTGGACTCTTAGCATAATACAACATTCTAACTAATTTCCTCACTTTATTATGATGCACTGCTAGCATCCTGAAATGATGAAAAACACTCTGGCATACTCTCCTGGAAAGACAAGCCAGTGAATGACCATGCAAACCTGTCACTTCTCTCACTCTGCAAGGATCTAATTCTTGCAACAACCTCATTTTCTGCTTCAAACTTTTCTTATTAAATGACCGTACAAAATCACAAAGCAAATTGATGGAATCCTGTCGCACACTGCAAATACTACTACACTTCCAGGTGTACACAGGACCCTTAGCACATCTTCCTAAAACCTCATTACCTAACACCTCTTCTGCCTCTGTTGTCACAAGTTTTTCTTTTTCAACTGGACAACCATCTTTCACTTCATAAGCACGACCACTGGTGTCAACTGCATGCACCAAATCATTATCCTGGAAATAACTCTCCTCATTAAAAAATGCCTCACAGCTTGAACTATGCATCCATTCTCCAGAAAAAACTTCACAAAAATTACTACGATTAACTGTTCTCTTCCATCTACTAATGCTTTTGAAATCATAAATTGCCTTGTTTAGCTTCCTAATTCTATTGATTATCAAAATAAATAACTTACGTTTAATTTCAAATGCCTGATCAATAACTTTCTCAACTTTTTTTTTTCTCTTATAAAAAAGCACTTTCTGTTGACCTTTCTTAATATTTTTTAACAAATTGCCAATTATCCTGTTGCGGAACATTCGTTTACGAATGTCCCTAAACTGTTGTTTCCTTCTACTATAATGCACAGAGTTATCTCTTGCTCTAGCAGTAACATTTTTGATTGGCCTTTCCTTTCCATTTGAATTGCTTCTCTTTTTCTGGACTGAAACATTTTCTGTAGTAATATTTTTTTTTTACTACAAATATTTCTTATGAATGTTTTTGTACTCTTACCCGGTGCTTTCTTGGTGACTTTACAAATCTTTTTGTTAGATGACTGCTGCTTTTTTTCATTCACCTGCTGTCTTTGACGTTTTGCAGCCTTTCTCAGTCTTTCTTTCGTTGGCATGGTGAAATGTTGAAATGATCTGCAGTTGAATCTGTGGTAAAATATATTAAAAAATGTTATTAACCACTATTACCCAACAGTACATCAATAACAGTAATCAAAAACTTAAAACACTACTTGACATTTTTACATAGAAGATTTTTTAGTGCTTGGCAAATTTAGAATACAAAAATAGCAGAAAAGAAATGGAATTTATATTCATGTTACCTGTGCTATTTTATATGTGAATCTGATCTAATTTTATGAGCATATTTTAATATTTTATTGAAGACACTACACATAACCTGTTTTTGAAGGTGTCTTTATTTTTAAATTAAACGGTTTACATTTTTACTTTTTATTTATTATAAATTTTAAAAATAAATGTTTATAGTTCCATAGGCTCAAGCAGGTCAGCTTCCCACCCTATGTCATATAATTCGGACAAATCTGCATCCTCATCACGTTCTTCTTCATCCTCAGGATTTAAATCATCCAAGGGATCAACATCCACTGATGTTTCAATTACGAGTTCAATGATGAGGTCATAATCAACTGATTGCTGATTGTCGCTCATGTTGATGTTGTCTTTATCTTTAAAGAAAGATAACAACAATGAGATGTTGCAGAGTAAGAGACAAATCTCAGAGATTATAATAGTAAAATTGTTTTACAAGAGTAACATTTTGCAGCTATTATTTAGCCATGTCCAGCGATGCTGAGCAGGTGAAGCCTATGTCTAATTTTTCAGTGAACAGGACTCATCTCTTCTTAACCTTGGATAAGCCTCACCGACTCTGTGTCCCCTGCACATACTTAAATGTAAAGGGGCAGATTTATGTTAAATGGCACATCCCCAGGCATGCACCAGTTAACGTGCACCACTGCTCTGCCACCCATGGTGTGCCGCATTTACAATCAGATAGGACAAAGCTGCGTCAAAACCCTGCGCCTGCTTGAAGCAGGCATAGGTCTTGACGCAACATTGTGGAGATGGGGCACCCCTGAGCCTTGCTGGAGCTGCATCGCACTTGCGATACAACTCCAGCAATGCACCACCTTTACGGCACAGATGCGTCACGCATCTGTGCCGTTTTTGCCCCATGGTGCGCCGCATTGTAAATGCAGCACACCATGGGTGGCGGAACAGCGGCGCAGGATGACTGGCACATCCCTGGTGATGCGCCAGTCATCATAAATCTATCCCTAAGCTTCTTATCTTGTTAGAGATGAACCGCCTTATGTATCATCAAACTATTTTGCATTTCCTAAATAGCGAATTTTAAGGAATAAATAGCGATTCTTTACCATTCCTAATTTGCGATGAGCAAATTGCTAATTGCAAATTACCCATTCATTTCCATGGGCCAGGAGGCCCATAGGAATGAAGGTGCAATTTGCGATTAGCAATTAGCTCATCGCAAATTAGGAATTTTTCCAAGGGTGCAGGGGTGTCTCAAGAACACCCTGCTGCACCCCTGAAAAAGAAATTTGGGGGCATATGGCGCACATACATGCCCTAAGGGCATATATGGGCGTCATATGGCACCTTTTGTTTTTTGGAAAAAAAGCTTTTTGAAAAGAATTCGCAAATTACCACCAACTAGAAGTTGGTGGTAGTTTGCAAATCCTTAATGGCATTTTTTGCATATTTTTTGTTTGATACATTGCATTTAAGGAATCGCAAAATTTGCAAATCCTTCAGTGCAATCGCAAAATAAGGAATAGCAAATTTTGCTATTCCTTATTTTGCATCAAACTTGTTTGATACATACCATTTGTCTAATTAGCATTCGCAAAGGCCGAAATTCGCAGAATTTTGACCTTTGCGAATGGTAATTAGCTTGATACATATGGCCCCAAGTGAGGCCTGTCTTGCAACATGGTGCATCTTTTGCATCACTGCTGCATCGGTTTCATGTGGCACGTTTTTTTTACACCATGACACATCTGCCTAAATGCATCAATTTGTAATTTTGTCGCCTCATAGCAAATCTTTTGCACCACCACTGCATCACAAAAGTGACGCACAGTGGCGCAAAAGAGGCATACACCTATCATAAATCTGTCCCTAGCATTTTAAATGATTAATTCAGGATGACGATAAGGTGTGGCCTATCCAGAGGTTTGTTTAAGGTGAGGCCTACTCAGGATTGCAGATTAAAGTTACGCTTGATGAAGAATACAGAGGAGATAATACATGTAAAGGCCTACCAATGAAGTAAATAATGTCCACTTTATTGCGCCAGTCATCATAAATGTATCCCTAAGCTTCTTATCTTGTTACAGATGAACCGCCATATGTATCATCAAACTATTTTGCATTTCCTAAATAGCGAATTTTAAGAAATAAATAGCGATTCTTTACCATTCCTAATTTGCAATGAGCAAATTGCTAATTGCAAATTACCCATTCATTTCCATGGGCCAGGAGGCCCATAGGAATGAAGGTGCAATTTGCGATTAGCAATTAGCTCATCGCAAATTAGGAATTTTTCCAAGGGTGCAGGGGTGTCTCAAGAACACCCTGCTGCACCCCTCAAAAAGAAATTTGGGGGCATATGGCGCACATACATGCCCTAAGGGCATGTATGGGCGTCATATGTCACCTTTTGTTTTTTGGAAAAAAAGCTTTTTGAAAAGAATTCGCAAATTACCACCAACTAGAAGTTGGTGGTAATTTGCAAATCCTTAATGGCATTTTTTGCATATTTTTTGTTTGATACATTGCATTTAAGGAATCGCAAAATTTGCAAATCCTTCAATGCAATCGCAAAATAAGGAATAGCAAATTTTGAATTAAGGACATTTTAAGTCATTTCCCTATGTGCAGTGTTTTCAAATTATGATTTGAAAATCGTTTTTGGGGAAAAGGAATGGTTTGTAAATTTATGACAAGGACATAATGGTGTATGCTTCTTTATAAGGCATTTCAGTCTCTCTGATGTCATTTTTCCCATATCACATTAAAAGACCTTTCCCCGTGGAGCACATTCCTTGTAAATATGCTCCCACCTGTGCATGGTAAATTTAGATTTTGACTGTTTGAGTTACATAGCCATGTTAAAAGTGACCCAAAAAAGTTGCAAAGGCTTTAAAAAAACACTTTCATGTGTCTTAAGGACATTTTAAGTCATTTCCCCGTGGGCAGTGTTTTGTAAGTGGCGCAAAAGAGGCATACACCTATCGTAAATCTGTCCCTAGCATTTTAAATGATTAATTCAGGATGACGATAAGGTGTGGCCTATCCAGAGGTTTGTTTAAGGTGAGGCCTACTCAGGATTTCAGATCAAAGTTACACTTGATGAACAATACAGAGGAGATAATACATGTAAAGGCCTACCAATGAAGTAAGTTATGTCCACTTCATTGTGCCAGTCATCATAAATCTATCCCTATGCTTCTTATCTTGTTAGAGATGAACTGCCATATGTATCATCAAACTATTTTGCATTTCCTAAATAGCGAATTTTAAGGAATAAATAGCGATTCTTTACCATTCCTAATTTGCAATGAGCAAATTGCTAATTGCAAATTACTCATTCATTTCCATGGGCCAGGAGGCCCATAGGAATGAAGGTGCAATTTGCGATTAGCAATTAGCTCATCGCAAATTAGGAATTTTTCCAAGGGTGCATGGGTGTCTCAAGAACACCCTGCTGCACCCCCTGAAAAAGAAATTTGGGGGCATATGGCGCACATACATGCCCTAAGGGCATGTATGGGCGTCATATGGCACCTTTTGTTTTTTGGAAAAAAAGCTTTTTGAAAAGAATTCGCAAATTACCACCAACTAGAAGTTGGTGGTAATTTGCAAATCCTTAATGGCATTTTTTGCATATTTTTGTTTGATACATTGCATTTAAGAAATCACAAAATTTGCAAATCCTTCAGTGCAATCGCAAAATAAAGAATAGCAAATTTTGCTATTCCTTATTTTGCATTAAACTTGTTTGATACATACCATTTGTCTAATTAGCATTCGCAAAGGCCAAAATTCACAGAACTTCGACCTTTGCAAATGCTAATTAGCTTCATACATATGGCCCCAAGTGAGGCCTGTCTTGCAACATGGTGCATCTTTTGCATCACTGCTGCATCAGTTTCATGTGGCACGATGTTTTTTACACCATGACACATCTGCCTAAATGCATCAATTTGTAATTTTGTCGCCTCATAGCAAATCTTTTGCACCGCTGCTGCATCACAAAAGTGACGCACAGTGGCGCAAAAGAGGCATACACCTATCATAAATCTGTCCCTAGCATTTTAAATGATTAATTCAGGATGACGATAAGGTGTGCCCTATCCAGAGGTTTGTTTAAGGTGAGGCCTACTCAGGATTGCAGATGAAAGTTACGCTTGACGAAGAATACAGAGGAGATAATACATGTAAAGCTCTACCAATGAAGTAAGTGATGTCCACTTCATTGCGCCAGTCATCATAAATGTATCCCTAAGCTTCTTATCTTGTTAGAGATGAACCGCCATATGTATCATCAAACTATTTTGCATTTCCAAAATAGCAAATTTTAATGAATAAATAGCGATTCTTTACCATTCCTAATTTGCGATGAGCAAATTGCTAATTGCAAATTACCCATTCATTTCCATGGGCCAGGAGGCCCATAGGAATGAAGGTGCAATTTGCGATTAGCAATTAGCTCATCGCAAATTAGGAATTTTTCCAAAGGTGCAGGGGTGTCTCAATAACACCCTGCTGCACCCCTGAAAAAGAAATTTGGGGGCATATGGCGCACATAAATTTTAACAACATTCCTTTACGTCAAAAACGATTTTCAAGTCATAATTTGAAAACACTGCACCCGGGGGGAAATGACTTAAAATGTCCTTAAGACACATGAAAGTGTTTTTTTAAAGCCTTTGCAAGTTTTTGGGTCACTTTTAACATGGCTATGTAACTCAAACAGTCAAAATCTAAATTTACCATGCACAGGTGGGACCATATTTACAAGGAATGTGCCCCACGGGGAAAGGTCTTTTAATGTAATATGGGAAAAATGACATCAGAGACACTGAAATGCCTTATAAAGAAGCATACACCATTATATCCTTGTCATAAATTTACAAACCATTCCTTTTCCCCAAAAACGATTTTCAAATCATAATTTGAAAACACTGCACATAGGGAAATGACTTAAAATGTCCTTAAGACACATGAAAGCGTTTTTTGATTGCCTTTCCAGCATGGTTGGGTCACTTTTAACATAGCTATGTAACACAAACATTCAAAATCTAAATTTGCCATGCACAGGTGGGAGCATATTTACAAGGAATGTGCCCCACGGGGAAAGGTCTTTTAATGTAATATGGGAAAAATGACATCAGAGACACTGAAATGCCTTATAAAGAAGCATACACCATTATATCCTTGTCATAAATTTACAAACCATTCCTTTTCCCCAAAAACGATTTTCAAATCATAATTTGAAAACACTGCACATAGGGAAATGACTTAAAATGTCCTTAAGACACATAAAAGCGTTTTTTGATTGCCTTTGCAGCATGGTTGGGTCACTTTTAACATAGCTATGTAACACAAACATTCAAAATCTAAATTTGCCATGCACAGGTGGGAGCATATTTACAAGCAATTTGCTCCACAGAGAAAGGTCTTACATTAAAATGGGAAAAATAACATCAGAGACACTCAATTGCCTTATAATGAAGCATACACCATTATGTCCTTATCATAAATATTATAACCATTCATTTTCCTCAAAAACGATTTTCAAATCATAATTTGAAAAGACTCCACAGCTCCTATGCACAATAACACCCTGTCAGTACTAATACTTCACATTTTCTCCAATTACATTTTCTCAAAGAAACAAAATCTATTTGTAAAACACTTGAGACAAAGCAACATTTGAAGAACACAACTTTCTTCATAATTTTCTCCTTAAAGCACACTATTCTCTATCTAAATTAAAGAAATCTTTTCTCACCTTAGCAAATACTTTGAGTTTCAAAACAGTCTCAGAAACACACCAATTTGTCTTCAGCAGAGCAAAAGGTATGCACTCCAGAGTCTGCAGCTATCAAAAGCACAGAAATGCTGTAATTCTTCACACATATCTCTCATGTCACCCAATCAAAACTCTTCCCTCACTTTTTTTCAAATGAAAACCCTTCCCCCCTCTGCCATTTCATGCCTTTTCTGCATGGCAACCACCTCTTGGAAGACTTCTGGTGTTTGCAAGTTCACACAACAATGTTGCAATTGAACTCTGAACTCTCAGTGCACCTCATATCCAGTGCATTCTTTCATTTAATGATTTTTTCTTGACCACTCAAAATACATCTTTCAAACAACTCATCCATGCACCCTAACTTTCTGTTTTCAGCAATCAAAATCCACCAATCACTGTTACTGCTTCATTAACACAGAAACTCCACAGTTTTTTTCATTTTAAACTCTTATTTTTTCAACTGCCATTTCATTGCCACACTTCATCTGACTGCAGGAGAACCTTCTCTCACCATGTTTTCTGTCTGGATTGTTGGACATAGTTACATCTATTGGGCTCAGAGGTATGCTGAGAACAGGAATTTACCTAACCTCAATTTACAAGATGTGGAAATTAAGTGGTTTGGCCACAGAGGATTAAAATGTCACCAATTGATACCATTGGTGAAAACCTTTATGCATTTGCCAAAACCTGACCTGTTAATTGTGCACTGTGGAGGTAATGATTTGGGCACTTTGACTGGGGTAGGTCTGGAAATGCTTTTAAAGGACACCTTTGAGCAATTGATGGCACTTTTTCCTCAGACTGCCTTGGTATATTCAAATATATGCCAAAGACAGAAATGGAGGTGGTCAAACCAATTTTGTCCACAAATTGAGAAGTCGAGGAAGCATGTAAACAAACCTGTTTCAGCATACATGAGAGACCATGGAATGGGCTCCCTGTACAACAATAACTTGCGTTACTACATGCAAGATATCTACAGAGGAGATGGAGTTCACTTCTCAGATGAGGGCAACAGAATTTTCATTCTGAATTTAAGACTGTGCATTGGTACCTACTTATAAGTACCTAAATGTACCATAAACCCAAAAGCTCTTCTCAGAGCTACCCTACATCTGATCACTCACAATTATTATTTTACTCTAACATTTTTCACTAATTTTCAACAAAGTACGCTCCCTGGGGCGCTACCCGGTACGCGAACCGGGAGCTAACCTCGCCAAATTTTTAAAAAAATGTTTTTTTTTCGCACATATGGGCCTCCTCAGCCACCCTCAGAAAACCTAGGGGGTCAAGATAAGTCTACCGTGCCCCCTTCTACCCATTCTGAACATTATTTGCCCTCCATCTTGTATCTTAATTCGACCGAAACACAAAATGGTGGACTCCAGTAACGCTTAAGGTTCGCGAACCGGGGCGCTCGCCAGTTCGCGTACCGGGTCGCTCCCTGGGAAGCGCACCATCAAAAAAGGTGGGAAAGTAGTTTACAGAAAAGCGACTGGAGACAATTTCACCAAATATAGATTAGCTCATACTACATACCAATGCCTACCATTTTCACAAATTTGATTGAAATTCCATTTAACCATTTAGCCTGTAGACCTCTCTAAATACCCTGAGGTAAATTACTTCACAAAACACATCTGAAGTGTTGGAATTCACAACCAATTAAAATATTACTTTCATTTTCTACTTTTTTTACCTGACATTTGATTGGTTATCTACCTGAATATATATAAAGGAAGAGAGAGAAACACAGCCATTTTGACTACTACTTCCTGAACTACATTGCAAGATCATTTTCACTCACAACTTAAACTTCTTTTTAGAAGGTGAGATATTATTTTATAAATTTGAAAACATTTTCAGATAGTTATATACTATCCCTCTGTAAGAGTTAGACATTGAGAAAGGCTTCTTTATTATAATTATGGATTGATTTAGGTTTCTGTGGTATAATTATGAATTTACTTAGGCTTCTTCACAGGCACTTTTTAATAGTACTACTTCACGCCTGAAACCATACAGTGCCCATAGATTACTTCTCTGTTATAAACTCACAAGTACCTGTCTGAACTTAAACCCAACAGTGCCCTATCTCTACTGATATATTTATTTTTTATGCAAATTACAGCAATAAAATGGAAGGTGAGCAGAATGTTTCCTTCGAAATTGTTCTGGAGAACAACACAGAAAAAGATATTGAGGACAATGATGACTCAGATTTCATGGATGAATCACGGGACCATGAATTAGTTCAATGTGTAGAATCTGTGGATCATTTACTTCATTATGATGACGGTCAAATGTGGGAACTTATGTTCACTCAACAAGAGGACATATCGGACAGTCAAATGCTAGACGTTCTATTAAATTTTGAAAAACAATCCGAAAAATAAAATTGTATGTAATATTAAAAAATTGTTTGAGTCTTTAATCATTTTTATATGTAATTCATAAACTAGTTAAATGTTAGAAATGTTATTAAATTTTCAAACACAATCACAATAATAAATAATTGCTTAAAAAATAAAAAAAATTAAAAAATAATCAACAAAACCAACAATCAATTAACATACAGTATTTGAAAAGTCTATCATTCTTTTTTCCTTATAGTACGCTGCCCAGAACGCTTCCCGGTTCGCGAACCGGGCGCTACCCACGCAAAAAAAAACAAAAAAAAAATGTTGTTTTTTTTGCCCCGCGGGGCCCTTTTAAAGCCTCCACATTAAACCTAGGGGGTCAGGGAGGATCTACTATGCCCCCTTATGGTCATTTCCCCCTTTGTTTTGGCCTCCTCTTGTCTCTCAATCCTACCGAGAGACAAGATGGCGGCCGCTCCGGACTGTTTAGAATGTTGACAGACACCGGAGAGCCAATCAGCTTCGCTACGCGAAGTTCCGTTACGCGTAAAGTACGCGAACCGGAGCGCTGCCCGGTCCGCTGTTACAGATATACATCTTTTTTTGAACGTTAATTTCTCAAAATCCACTGGAGCACATATATTGAGACCTAGCAAAGGCACATCGGGCTACCAGTCCCTACAATTTTGCCAAGTTTCGTGGAAATCCATTCAGCCGTTCGGGCTAAAAGTGAGGCCAACCACCCTATGGAAAACTTAATGTTAAAAACACGTTTTGGGACCCCCTTTTTTCTCGGCCCCCCCTTGACGAACCCCCCCCAAATTTCCAGGGGCTGCTCAGAAACAAAATGTTCAATTTTCCAGAAAATTTCAGCCAATTCCGTCCACAAACGCCAAAGTTATTAGACATAGAATTTTCAAAAATCCCATAGGGAAAAAATCCTAACTATATATACCTACTGGCGACCGCCAGTAGGTAATATATATATATATATATATATATATTCACTGAAAAAACCATAGGTTTCAGGCCTTATATAGTTAGGAATTAGCATTTAAAAAACCTTTGAAATTCACTGAAAAAAACCATAGGTTTCAGGCCTTATATAGTTAGGAATTAGCTTTTAAAAAACCTTTGAAATTCACTCAAAAAACTATAAGTTTTAGGGGTGTTATAGTTAGCTGGACATTTCACTCATACAAAACCATTGAAATTGCTCCTAAATAGTTAGTTGTACTAACTATATTTTGCGCACCTGCAATCCACTGCTGATGATGTCACATATTAGATCATTCATGACATGTTCAGTGACATCACTGATGACATCTCAAATGACATCACTGATGACATCACTGATGACATCATCCAGTGAATGTGGTTTGCTTCGTTATTTATATATATAGCAATTTGCATTGAAGAATGAGTGGATATATATAAATAAATATTTGGATGGACGATTTAGTAGCAGTGTAATTGACTGTTTACTTGACCAATTTATAATGTCTCACTAAATATAGTGGATAGTGACTAAACTGTGTGAATATCTGTATCACTTTGTCAGTTGTTGTGTAAACTGATTCTACAGTTGCTTACTAGCTATGTGAAAGTCTATATTAGTTATTGATTAGTTAACTGAGTATTTGTATGGGAGTGTGAAAGTGTGTGTGGTTCGGTGGGGTGTGTGTACTTGTCCAAAGATGTGTGAATAGTTGATTCAGTAGATATATGAAGTTAAAACTACATGTTCTAACAGTTTGGGTGAGTGAATCTCTTTATGGGTGTGGTGATGAGCAAATATATTTCTCAATGGTACACTTCCAACAAACTAGAAAAATAAAAGGCAGTGTATGTGTCAGTTGTTGTACATAAACAAGTATACATAAGACTCAATGATTGTGTGAGTGACTGTATGGATAACTGTATACTTGTAATAATGATTTTATAATTCACTAAGTATGACTTACTATCTAAATGAATAGATGAAGTGGTGTTTGTATAAGTGTTTTGCTAAGTAAATATGTAAGTATGATCCATTGTTTGCATAAGTGAGTAGGATGACTTCATATGTGAATAGGATGTGTGCTGTTGTTTAATGTCGATATAGGTGTATAAGTATTTTTGATAGTGTTCTATTGTTCATTGACAGCATGTATGAGTGAATCTACAGTTAAATGATTAGATGTGTGTATACATCTATGAATCACTGAGTGGATTTTTAGATACTTGTATTGCTGTGACAATGGATTCAAATATGATACTCTGTATTTTACAAAGAGTGATGAAAGATTGTAATAGTGTATGAAAAGGTGTATGTGATGGTCACGTGGATGATGTCATCAGTGATGTCATTTGAGATGTCATCAGTGATGTCACTGACCATGTCATGAATGATCTAATATGTGACATCATCAGCAGTGGATTGCGGGTGCGCGAAATATAGTTAGTACAACTAACTATATAGGAGCAATTTCAATGGTTTTGTATGAGTGAAATGTCCAGCTAACTATAACACCCCTAAAACGTATAGTTTTTTGAGTGAATTTCAAAGGTTTTTTTAAAAGCTAATTCCTAACTATATAAGGCCTGAAACCTATGGTTTTTCAGTGAATTTCAAAGGTTTTTTAAATGCTAATTCCTAACTATATAAGGCCTGAAACCTATGTTTTTTTCAGTGAATTTGCAAGGTTTTTTAAATGCTAATTCCTAACTATATAAGGCCTGAAACCTATGGTTTTTTCATTGACTTTCAAAGTTTTTTTTAATGCTAATTCCTAACTATATAAGGGCTGAAACCTATGGTTTTTTCAGTGAATTGCAAAGGTTTTTTAAATGCTAATTCCTAACTATATAAGGCCTGAAACCTATGGTTTTTTCATTGAATTCGCAAGGTTATTTAAATTCTAAATCTATTAGCGGATAACGTTTTTATATATTCAAACATTTTTTTAATGCTAATTCCTAACTATATAAGGCCTGAAACCTATGGTTTTTTCAGTGAATCTCAAAGGTTTTTTAAATGCTAATTTCTAACTATAAAAGGCCTTAAACCTATAGTTTTTTCAGTGAATTTGCAAGGTTTTTTAAATGCTAATTCTATTAGCGGATAACGTTTAAATATATTAATATCCTAGTGGGACCACCTGAGCAGCCCTAGGGGGTCAGGGTGTTTCTACCCTGCCCCCTTTTTATGTTCTACACGTTTGTTTTTCTGCTTTCTTGTGCCTCAGTCTACTAAGACCCAAGATGGATGCCAACACTTCCTGGTTAGAAGTGTTGACAGCCAATGAGCATGCAGCTTTCTCAGGAAGGCATGCTGATTGGATGTCACTGTCTGTCAACACTAGCACAAAATGGATGCCAACACTTCCTGGTTAGGAGTGTTGACAGCCAATGACCATGCAGCTTTCTCGGGAAGGCATGCTGATTGGCTGCCACTGTCTGTCAACACTCCAAACCAGGAAGTGTTGGCAGCCATCTTGTGCCTTGTTAGAACCAAGGCACAAGAAAGCAGTGAAACAAAGGTGTGAAACTCGCAAAGGGGCCAGAGTAGAAGCACCCTGACCCCCTAGGCCTGCAAGGCAAACATTACCCCGCGGCTTTTGCCTTGGGGGTCCTTGTGGGACCCCCTGAGCAGGCCTAGGGGGTCAGGGTGCTTCTACCCTGCCCCCTTTTTGAGTTCTACACATTTGTTTTTCTGCTTTCCTGTACCTCACTCTACCGAGGCACAAGATGGCTGCCCTCAATTTCTGTTTTAGAGTGTTGACAGACAGTGGCAGCCAATCAGCATGCAGCTCGTGCACGTAGGGGTACACGCACATATGCGCACGTACGCGTACCGTACGCGTACGTACGCGTACGGTAGGCGTACCGGTAAGCTTAGGAGTAAGCTTAGGGTGAGCTGCTATAGATATATATGTGTTTTTGAAGTTAATTTTCATAAAAACCACCAGAGCAATTTTCACCAAACATAGCAAAGGCACATCTGCGTACCAGTCCCTACAATTTTCCCAAGTTTGGTGTAATTCCGTTCAGCGGTTCGGGCTGTAGACTCGTCAGACCGTCCTATGGAAATTAACATGGGGAAAACATGTTTTGAGACCCCCCTTTTTTCTCAGTCCCCACTTCACGAATCCCCCCGAAACTTCTAGGGAAGGAGCACAGCAGAGCTGGCCAAAATTTTAGAAAATTACACGCAAATTCCTCAACCGGCGCCAAAGTTATTCCCAATAGAATGTTGCAGATTTCCTATGGTAGCCAATCCTAACTATATATACCTACTGGCTATATATTAAGTTTCACAAAGCACCCCAAAGCGAGAAGCACTCCCAAACAGCTCGCTCCAGGTAAGAGAGAAATCAAGTGCAACCTGCGCTAGCAGAGCCTGATGTGTTTTGGGCCACGCCCTTCCTCAGAGGCTCTCTGCTGCTGAATCACTGCCACCCGGCCGGGGGGCGCACCGCCGCGAAGCATGCGGCTCTGTCGCTGGAGCTGTTTTCAGCGGAGCAGAACTTACAGGCGTATGGTTTATTTGGAAGGGTGTATCCTGGTGCATCCGTGATTGGACATTATTTACACAAGAACTGCTTGCAGCCCACTGGGGATTTAATGTATGGACTTCCAGTCCCAGCATGCAATTTGAAGTTTTACTCACCTGAGTTGAATTGTTTATCAAATAAAAGGGTGATCGCTGGAAACCATTTTGCTGACAGTTTATTTGTGTGCAGCAGAGAAACCTATGATTAAGGGTGGAATACTCGAAACGCGTCAGGTATCTGCAGACGCTGGTTGCACCTGACTCTTCCTTGTCCTGATGAAACGCCATCCAGTGAGTGCGCCCTGCTTTGTGGGTAACCTGTGGAACTTAATAAATACGACCGACCCGGCCGGGGGGCGCACCGCCGCGAAGCAGGCGGCTCTGTCGCTGGAGCTGTTTTCAGCGGAGCAGAACTTACAGGCGTATGGTTTATTTGGAAGGGTGTATCCTGGTGCATCCGTGATTGGACATTATTTACACAAGAACTGCTTGCAGCCCACTGGGGATTTTATGTATGGACTTCCAGTCCCAGCATGCAATTTGAAGTTTTACTCACCTGAGTTGAATTGTTTATCAAATAAAAGGGTGATCGCTGGAAACCATTTTGCTGGCAGTTTATTTGTTTGCAGCAGAGAAACCTATGATTAAGGGTGGAATACTCGAAACGCGTCAGGTATCTGCAGACGCTGGTTGCACCTGACTCTTCCTTGTCCTGATGAAACGCCAACCAGTGAGTGTGCCCTGCTTTGTGGGTAACCTGTGGAACTTTATATATATATATATATATTACCTACTGGCGGTCGCCAGTAGGTATATATAGTTAGGATTTTTTCCCTATGGGTTTTTTGAAAATTCTATGTCTAATAACTTTGGCGTTTGTGGACGGAATTGGCTGAAATTTTCAGGAAAATGGAACATTTTGTTTCTGAGCAGCCCCTGAAAATTTTGGGGGGGTTCGTCCAGGGGGGGCCGAGAAAAAAGGGGGGTCCCAAAACGTGTTTTTAACATTGATTTTTCCATAGGGCGGTTAGCCTCACTTTTAGCCCGAACGGCTGAATGGATTTGCACGAAACTTGGCAAAATTGTAGGGACTGGTAGCCCGATGTGCCTTTTGTAGGTCTCAATATATGTGCTCCAGTGGATTTTGAGAAATTAACGTTTAAAAAAAGATATATATCTGTAAGCGCGCTCTGGGCAGCGCTCCGGTCCGCGGACCTTAAGCGTACCGGAACTTCGCGTAGCTAAGCTGATTGGCTCTCCGGTGTCTGTCAACATTCTAAACAGTCCGGAGCGGCCGCCATCTTGTCTCTCGGTAGGATTGAGAGACAAGAGGAGGCCAAAACAAAGGGGGAAATAACCATAAGGGGGCATACTAGCTCCTCCCTGACCCCCTAGGTTTGATGTGGAGGCTTTAAAGGGGCCCCGCTAAGCAAAAAAAAAATAATTTTTTTTTTTTTTTTTTTCGTGGTTAGCGCCCGGTACGCGAACCGGGAAGCGTACTGGGGAGCGTAACACAATAAAAAATGAATGATAGACTTTTCAAATGCTGTATGTTAATTGATTGTTGGTTTTGTTGATTTTTTTTTTTTTTTTAAACTTTTTTTATTGTGTTTCATAATTTATTAAACTTTCTAACATTTCATTGTCAGAAATTTCATAATCATGGAATATAGATTGTAGTCTCTGAGGTTGTAAAATGTCCTCATTTGCAAGGAGGTTATCTACTGCTTGTACACATTGCAGTAGTTCTTGGTCCCATGTTTCATCCATAAATTCAATCTCATTTGGATCAATGATTTCTGTGTTGGACTCTGGAAGGACAATTTCAAATGAAATGTTTTGTTCACTTTCCATTTTTCCTGAAATTTGCATAAAAAAAATATATATTAGTAGAGGTAGGGCACTGTTGGGATTAATTTTAGATAGGCAGTTTTTAACAGAGAATTTATCTTTGGGCAGTGTATAGTATCAGAGTGGAAGTAGGAATATAAAAAAGTGTATCTAAATTTATAAGTACTACAGAGGGATAGTATATAACTAACAGAAAAAGTTTGCCATATTAACTTAAAGTGCACAATATACTTCAGTTTTAAAAATAACAACTTACCTTTAAAAAGAAGTTGAAGTTATTAATGAAAATCCTATTGAAATGTACACCAGGAAGTAGTAGTCAAAATGGCTGTGTTTCCTTCTCTTCCTTTATATATATTCGGGTACATAACCAATCAAATGTCAGGTAAAAAAAGTAGAAAATGAAAGTAACATTTTAATTGGTTGTCAATTCCAACACTTCAGATGTGTTTTGTGAAGTAATTTACCTCAGGGTATTTAGAGAGGTCTACAGGCTAAATGGCTAAATGGAATTCCAATCAATTTTGTGAAAATGGTAGGGATTGGTATGTAGTATGAGCTAATCTATATTTGGTGAAATTGTCTCCAGTGGCTTTTCTGTGAAATACTTTCCCACCTTTTTTGATGGTGCGCTTCCCAGGGAGCGACCCGGTACGCGAACCGTTGAGCGCCCCGGTTCGCGTACCTTAAGCGTTCCGGGAGTCCACCATTTTGTGTTTCGGTCGAATTAAGATACAAGATGGAGGGCAAATAATGTTCAGAATGGGTAGAAGGGGGCACGGTAGAGTTATCTTGACCCCCTAGGTTTTCTGAGGGTGGCTGAGGAGGCTTATATGTGCGAAAAAAAAACATTTTTTAAAAAAAAATTCGCGAGGTTAGCTCCCGGTACGCGTACCGGGTAGCGCACCAGGGAGCGTATTTTGTTGAAAATTAGTGAAAATAGTTAGAGTAAAATAATAATTGTGAGTGATTAGATGTAGGGTAGCTCTGAGAAGAGCTTTTGGGTTTATGGTACATTTAGGTACTTATAAGTAGGTACCAATGCACATTTTTAAATTCAGAGTGAAAACTCTGTTGCCCTCATCTGAGAAGTGAACTCCATCTCCTCTGTAGATATCTTGCATGTAGTAACGCAAGTTATTGTTGTACAGGGAGCCCATTCCATGGTCTCTCATGTAAGCTGAAACAGATTTGTTTACATGCTTCCTCGACTTCTCAATTTGTGGACAAAATTGGTTTGACCACCTCCATTTCTGTCTTTGGCATATATTTGAATATACCAAGGCAGTCTGAGGAAAAAGTGCCATTAATTGCTCAAAGGTGTCCTTTAAAAGCATTTCCAGACCTACACCAGTCAAAGTGCCCAAGTCATTACCTCCACAGTGCACAATTAACAGGTCAGGTTTTGGCAAATGCATAAAGGTTTTCACCAATGGTATCAATTGGTGACATTTTAATCCTCTCTGGCCAAACCACTTAATTTCCACATCTTGTAAATTGAGGTTAGGTAAATTCCTGCTTTCAACGTACCTTTGAGCCCAGTGAATATAACTATGACCAACAATCCAGACAGAAAACATGGTGAGAGAAGGTTCTCCTGCAGTCAGATGAAGTGTGGCAATGAAATGGCAGTTGAAAAAATGTGAGTTTGAAATGAAAAAAACTGTGGAGTTTCTGTGTTCATGAAGTAGTAACAGTGATTGGTGGATTTTGATTGATGAAAACAGAAAGTTAGGGTGTAGAGATGTGTTCTTTGAAAGATGTATTTTGAGTGGTCAATAAAAAATCATTAAATGAAAGAAAGCACTGGATATGCAGGTGCACTGAGAGTTCAGAGTTCAATTGCAACATTGTTGTGTGAATTTGCAAACACCAGAGTTTCTCCAAGAGGTGGTTGCTATGGAAAATAGGCAGAAAGGGCAGAGGGGGAAGGGTTTTCATTTGAAAAAAAGTGAGGGAAGAGTTTTGATTGGGTGACATGAGAAATATGTGTGAAGAATTACACCATTTCTGTGCTTTTGATAGCTGCAGACTCTGGAGTGCATACCTTTTGCTCTGCTGAAGACAAATTGGTGTGTTTCTGAGACTGTTTTCAAACTCAAAGTATTTGCTAAGGTGAGAAAATATTTCTTTACTTTAGATAGAGAATAGTGTGCTTTAAGGAGAAAATTATGATTTATGTGGCGCAAATTGCTTGTAAATATGCTCTCACATGTGCATGGAAAATTTAGATTTTGAATGTTTGTGTTAAATAGCTATGTTAAAAGTGACCAAACCATGCTGGGAAGGCAATCAAAAAACGCTTTCATGTGTTTTAATGACATTTTAAGTCATTTTCTGATGTGCAGTGTTTAGAAATTATGATTTTAAAATCGTTTTTGGGGAAAAGGAATTGTTTATAAAATCATGACAAGGACATAATGGTGTATGGTTCTTTATAAGGCAATTGACTGTTCCTGATGTTATTTTTCTCATTTTAGTGTAAGACCTTTCTCTGTGGCGCAAATTGCTTGTAAATATGCTCTTACATGTGCATGAAAATTTTAATTATCAATGTTTGTGTTACATAGCCATGATAAAAATGAATCAACCATGCAGGAAAACCAATCAAAAAACGCTTTAATGTGTTTCAATGACATTTTAAGTCATTTTCTCATGTGCAGTTTTTTGAAATTATGATTTGAAAATCGTTTTTGGGAAAAAGGAATTGTTTTTAAATGCATGAGAAGGACATAATGGTGTATGGTTTTTTATAAGGCAATTGACTGTCCCTGATGTTATTTTTGCCATTTTAATGTCAGACCTTTCTTTGTGGCGCAAATTGCTTGTAAATATGCTCCCACCTGTACATGGAAAATTTTGATTTTGAATGTTTATGTTACATAGCCATGTTAAAAGTGACCCTACCATGCAGGAAAGCCAATCAAAAAACGCTTTTATGTGTCTTAAGGACAATTTAAGTAAGGTTATGGATACATTTATGATGACTGGTGCAATGAAGTAGAAATCACTTACTTCATTGGTAGGCATTTACAATAAAATTTTCTCCTCTGTTTTGTTCATCAAGCGTAACTTTATTCTGCAATCCTGAGTAGGCCTCACCTTAAACAAACCTCTGGATAGGCCACATATTATTGTCATCCTGATTTAATCATTTATAATGCTAGGGATAGATTTATGATAGGTGTATACCTCTTTTGTGCCACTTAGAAAACATTCTCCATGGGGAAATGACTTAAAATGTCATTAAGACACATGAATGTTTTTTTTTTTTTAAACGTTTGCAAATTTTTTGGGTCACTTTCAACATGGCTATGTGTCTGAAACAGTCAAAATCTAAATTTGCAATGTACAGGTGGGAGCATATTTACAAGGAATGTGCTTCATGGGGAAACGTTTGCAATTTTTTTGGGTCACTTTCAACATGGCTATGTGTCTGAAACAGTGAAAATATAAATTTGCAATGCACAGGTGGGAGCATATTTACAAGGAATGTGCTTCATGGGGAAAGGTCTTATAATGTAATATGGGAAAAATGACATTAGAGATACTGAAATGCTTTATAGAGAAGCATACACCATTATGTCCTTGTCATAATTTTGCAAACCATTACTTTTCCCCAAAAACGATTTTCAAATTATATTTTGAAAACACTGCACATGTGGAAATTACTTAAAATGTCATGTACATATGGTGGTTCATCTGTAACAAGATAAGAAGCTTAGGGATACATTTATGATGACTGGTGCAATAAAGTGGACATTACTTACTTCATTGGTAGGCCTTTACATGTATTATCTCCTCTGTATTCTTCATCAAGCGTAACTTTGATCTGCAACCCTGAGTAGGCCTCACCTTAAACAAACCTCTGCATAGGCCACACCTTATCGTCATCCTGAATTAATCATTTAAAATGCTAGGGACAGATTTATGATAGGTGTATGCATCTTTTGCGCCACTGTGCGTCACTTTTGTGACGCAGTGGCGGTGCAAAAGATTTGCTATGAGGCGAGAAAATTACAAATTGATGCATTTAGGCAGATGTGTCATGGTGTAAAAAAAACGTGCCACATGAAACTGATGCAGCAGTGGATGTGCCAGTCATTTTGCGCCGCTGTTCCGCCACCCATGGTGTGCTGCATTTACAATGCGGCGCAGCATGGGGCAAAAATGGCACAGATGCGTGACGTATCTGTGCTGTAAAGGTGGCGCATTTCTGGAGTTGTATCGTAAGTGCGATGCAGCTCCAGCAAGGCTCAGGGGTGCCCCATCTATACAATGCTGCGTCAAGACCTATGCCAGCTTCAAGCAGGCGCAGGGTTTTGAAGCAGCTTTCTCCTATCTGATTGTAAATGCGGCACACCATGGGTGGTAAAGCAGTGGTGCACATTAACTGGTGCATGCCTGGGGATGTGCCATTTAATATAAATCTGCACTTTAACATTTGAGTATGTGCAGGGGACACAGAGTCGTTGAGGCTTATCCAAGGTTAAGAACAGATGAGTCCTGTTCAGTGAAAAATTAGACATAGGCTTCACCTGCTCAGCATCGCTGGACATGGTTAAATAATAGCTGCAAAATGTTACTCTTGTTAAATAATTTTACTATTATAATCTGTGAGATTTGTCTCTTACTCTGCAACATCTCATTGTTGTTATCTTTCTTTAAAGATAAAGACAACCTCAACATGAGCGACAATCTGCAATCAGTTGATTTTGACCTCATCATTGAACTTGTAATTGAAACATCAGTGGATGTTGATCCATTGGATGATTTAAATCCTGAGGATGAAGAAGAGCGTGATGAGGATGCAGATTTGTCTGAATTATATGATATTGGATGGGAAGCTGACTTGCTTCAGCCTTTGGAAATATAAACATTTATTTTTAAAATTTATAATCAATAAAAAGTAAAAAGGTAAACCGTTTAATTTAAAAATAAAAACACCTTCAAAAACAGGTTATGTGTAGTGTTTTCAATAAAATATTAAAATATGCTCATAAAATTAGATCAGATTCACATATAAAATAGCATAGGTAACATAAATATAAATGTCATTTCTTTTCTGGTATTTCTGTATTGTAAAAATGGCAATGACTAAAAAATCTTCAAAATAAAATGTCAAGTAGTGTGTTATGTTTTTGATCACTATTACTGATTTACTGTTTGATAATAATGTTTAATAACATTTTTTATTATATTTTTCCTCAGATTCAACTGCAGATCATTTCAAGATGCCTACAAAAATAAGAGAGATAAAGGCTGCAAAACGTCAAAGACAGCAGGAGAAAAAAAAAACGCAGCAGTCCTCTAACAAAAAGATTTCTCAAGCCATGAAGAAAGCACCGGGTAAGAGCTCTAAATATTTCATAAGAAATATTTCTAATAAAAAAAATATTAGTACAGAAAATGTTTCAATCCATAATATGACAAGTAAATCAAATGGAAAGAAAAGGACAAATGAAAATGTTACTGCTAGAGCAAGAGATAAATCTGTGCATGATAGTAGAAGGAAACAACAGTTTTGGGAGATTCGTAAACGAATGTTCCGCAACAGGATAATTGGCAATTTGTTAAAAAATATTAAGAAAGGTCAACAGAAATTAGTTTTTTATAGGAGAAAAAAAAAAGTTGAGAAAGTTATTGATCAGGCTTTTGAAATTAAACGTAAGTTATTTATTTTGATAATCAATAGAATTAGGAAGCTAAACAAGGAAATTTTTGATTTCAAAAGAAATAGTAGATGGAAGAGAATAGTTAATCGTAGTAATTTTTGTGAAGTTTTTTCTGGAGAATGGATACATAGTTCAAGCTGTGAGGCATTTTTTAATGAAGAGAGTTATTTCCAGGATAATGATTTGGTGCATGCAGTTGACATCAGTGGTCGTGCTTATGAAGTGAAAGATGGTTGTCCAGTTGAAAAAGAAAAACTTGTGACAACAGAGGCAGAAGAGTTGTTAGGTAATGAGGTTTTAGGAAGACGTGCTAAGGGTCCTGTGTACACCTGGAAGTGTAGTAGTATTTGCAGTGTGCGACAGGATTCCATCAATTTGCTTTGTGATTTTGTACGGACATTTAACAAGAAAAGTTTAAAGCAGAAAATAAGGTTGTTGCAAGAATTAGATCCTTGCAGAGTGAGAGAAGTGACAGGTTTGCATGGTCATTCACTGGCTTGTCTTTCCAGGAGAGTATGCCAGAGTGTTTTTCATCATTTCAGGATGCTAGCAGTGCATCATAACAAAGTGAGGAAGTTAGTTAGAATGTTGTATTATGCTAAGAGTCCAGCAATTATGCTGAAACAATTATGCGCTGCTCTTTTGCATGGTTCTGAAATAGATGTGAGGAATATATGTGAAGAAATTGAGTTTTGTTACTTTGGAAGTAAAGAGGAGAATGTTGAAATTGAGCAAGAAATAGAGGGTCATTTGGAAGATACTGTACATGTTTCCAGTACAGATAATTTCCAGAGGGAAATTGCGACGTTTGACATGAAATCAAGTGAGAGGCCTAATTTCACTTGTGTGTGTTGTCGACGCACTTATTATAAGAATCAGACTAAGTTAGTGGATTTATATGCAAAAAGTGAAAGGGAAAATAATAGTGAATGGAAGGATTTTGCAACATACTTGATGGTAGAAAATTGTTTTGATTTGGGATTGGATCAACGTGTGTGTACTTATTGTTGTAACAAATTAAAACAAAACCAGATGCCTGCTAGAGCAGTTCATAATAATCTGGAATTGGTTGAGATTCCTTCTGAATTGAAGGATTTAAATACTTATGAATCTATTTTGATTCAAAGTATCCATCCCTTTCAGGCTATTGTAAGAATGGAGCCAAAGACAGGGAAATTGCCTCCATCAGATTTACAGAGAGGATTAAAGGGAAGAGTTGTTTATTTGCCTCTAGATTTGAAGAAAAACATTAACACAATTGGAGTAGAAAAAGTGGAAGAGGAACCTCTGGTTATCTTAGTTAATGGGGTTCCGACAAAGAATAAGAAAATATGGCAAGATTTAGTAGATGTTAGGAAAGTTAAAAAGGAAACATTGTATTTGAAAAAAAATAATAAATACTATAAGAATGTATATGTTGCAGAAGAGGAAGTAAGTGAGGAAGAGGATAGCGATTTGTGTGCTGGTCAAATTGAGAAAGTAGAACCCTCTACTAGTGAGGAAATATATGAACATTATAGTGTTCATCCTTTGCATTCAAAGGAAGTCATGGGGAATGCTATTGAGTTGTTTCAAATGAAACAAGCCAAAGGGAGTCCCATTAGTGTTTGGGAGGAAAGTTTGGAAGCTCGGTGTTTCCCACAGCTTTTTCCAACAGGTCAGGGAGGAAGATATGATGAGCGACCTCATCAAATTCCTGCTTCTGAATACCGGACTTTGCGATTGTATGCAGGAGATGCTAGGTTTCGACAATGCATTCCTTATTTGTTTCATCTCCTGTTTGAAAGCGATCTGTCTGGACTGTCATATGCAGTGAACCACATCTTGAAAAGTGGTATACACATGCAAAACATCTCGGCAAGTGATTTTATGGATAAAGTGAATGTCCAAGATAGTATTTTGGAATCTCACCTGATTAATCTCATGGCGTGTCAGCGTGGTACTAATGAGTACTGGTACCGTCGTCATGGTGATTTAAAATGTATGCTGAGGAACTTAGGTACTCCCACATGGTTCCTCACTCTGAGTTGTGCCGAGTATGGCTGGGAAGACTTACTTCAATTTCTACGAGAGGCAAATGCTAACGTAGAAAACATCGAATTCAAGACACCCGGAGAACTGTGCTCTTTGGATCCAGTCAATGTATGTAGGTACTTCAATCATAGATTTGAAGCTATGATGTCTTTCATCATGAATAAGAAGAATCCACCTCTTGGAGAGGTGTTGGATTTCTTCTGGAGAAAGGAGTACCAAGCAAGAGGTGCTCCTCATATACATATGTTGCTGTGGATCAAGGATGCACCTAAATTTGGAACGGATCCAGAAGACTCAGTGATGAGTTTCATCCAACAGTATTCTACGTGTGCTGTTCCAAACGCAAAGGAGAAGAAAAGCCTAAGAGAAAAAGTTCTGCGTTTCCAAAGCCATCGATGTGGAAAGTACTGCCGTCGTAAATTCCGAAACAAAGACAAGTTCTACACCAAATGTCGTTTCGGCTTCCCACGACCGGTGATTTCTAAAGGAAGAGTAAACAGTTTGATGTCTTCGCTGCGACATAATGTGATGAAGAAATCACCTAAAAACACTTACAATTTGAAGAGGAACGAAGAGACCAAGTATATCAACGACTACAACCCGGTGATTTTGTCCATGTGGAATGCTAACATGGATATACAGTTTGTGGCTGATAACTGTATGGCTGTGGCTCGGTATGTGACGTCGTACATCACCAAAAAAGAGAAGACAGAATTGAAGGATATGTGGGAGGACATTTCCCATGAAAAGAGCCTCAGCAAGAAGTTGTACAGTTTCAGTCTGAAGATGTTGTCGCATCGAGAAATCGGAGCGTACGAATGTTCTGACCGGTTGTCTTCAGCAAGTCTCTATGCCAAGTCCAGGAGTATCGTTTGGGCGAGTCTTGGTCTTGCTGCAACGCGTAATCGAGTTCTCAAACCTGTGAGGGAAATTGAGTATTTGGCGGAAAAGGAGCCAAACAGTACCGACATTTTGAAGACAAACATGTTGGATACATATTATCCAAATCGAAGCAGTCACCTAGAGAATGTTTGTCTGTATGAGGTTCTGCAAAATTACATGTTCAAGAGGAACATCAAAGAAGATACTGAGAAAGGAGTGTATGCTGTAATAGGAAGTGAGGGATGTCTGGTCAAGCAAAGAAAATGCCACTTGATAAACCATCGAAAATTGAGTGGCGAATCTCCTGAAAAAAAGGAGTTTTTCTATTTAGCACTTTTGCAACTTTTCAAGCCTTGGCGTGCAGAAGAGGAACTGCTTGGAGATTTCCTCTGTTACGAAGACTCTTTCAATGCCGCCAAGGAGACCATAGAATGTCCTGCTTTTCCCAAATATGTAGAAATGTTGAATGCGGAAATTGAGCAGGAAGCAACGATTGCAGCCGAGATTGCCAGAGACAGTTCTCAGGACAGTCAGAGTTCTGCTTCATTGAGTCAGGATCCACTAGGAGGACCTCTTATTGAAAATGAAGCTGCCACTGCTATGAATGAGGTGGAAAGAGCCATGGCACATGCTCAAGAGGATGCGGTTAACTTAGAAGAGTTGGAAAGGCAACTCAACGTTGAGCAGAGGAAAATATATGACGAAGTTACCATGCAAATTGATCATGGATTAAGTCATGATAAGAAAGAGTGCTCATGTACGTCGTTGAAGCCTGTCCGACTGTACGTGAGTGGAGAAGCGGGAACTGGAAAAAGTTTCCTCATTAAAGCAATTTCATGCTATTTGCAGGAAAGGACAGAGTCATCACTGTCTTGTGTTGTCACTGCTCCAACTGGACTGGCAGCACATAATATTAAAGGGATTACTTTACATCGTTTACTGATGCTGCCAGTG
This sequence comes from Lissotriton helveticus, assembly GCF_964261635.1. Classification (NCBI taxonomy): domain Eukaryota; kingdom Metazoa; phylum Chordata; class Amphibia; order Caudata; family Salamandridae; genus Lissotriton; species Lissotriton helveticus. The sequence goes on along the minus strand of NC_136070.1, from coordinate 772,699,458 downwards.
GAGCATGACAACAAATTAGAATATCACAAGCTATCTGGAGATGCTTGTTTTGAAGTTTCAAGAATCTTGAGGAAAATGAAACTTCTTATCATTGACGAAGTAAGCATGGTTTCCAATGTCATGCTTGCCTTTGTGCATTTGAGGATGCAAGAAGTTCTCAAAACAGAGTATGATGTGTTATTTGGTGGCAAACACATCATTGTTTTTGGAGATCTTCTGCAGCTGACACCAGTGAAAGGGCAACCTGTGTTCAAAATGCTCACGCATGAAGATACCAGGAAGTGCCTAGGCAGCATTGGCAACGTCAATATATGGTTAAACTTCAATTATGCTGAACTGCATGAAAATATGCGTCAGGCAAAGGATGAAGTTTACAAGACTATTCTACAAGATGTTAGAATTGGAAAAGTGACCGAGCATGGGAAAGAAGCTTTACATGCACGATTACTGTCAAATTTATATCCAGAACAAGATGTTGTGCCTGAGAATATTTTTCAGAAAATTACTGATAAGAAATCTGGAATATGTTTGATGCCAACTCTTGCAGAATGTGCCAAATTTAACAACAAAATGTTGCATTTAGAAAAGCAAGAGATTGTGAAAGTGGAAGCTATTGATAGAGTAGAGCATATGGGATCAACAATTATTTTGTCTGAGAATCTGAAAACAAAATTGGATTCATTAGAGAAGAGTATATCTAAAACTGCAGGTTTTGAAAAGACTCTGAATGTGTGCTTGAACTGCCGTATAATTTTAAGAAGGAATTTACATGTTGAAAGAGGTCTGGTAAATGGATCAATGGGTAATGTTGTTGATTTTGTGAAATACAGAAATAGAGATGGAATTGAATTTTTAAAAATTAAATTTGATGGCATTGAGGAAGTACAGCTAATTGCTCGTTGTTCTGCTAGATTTTTGCTTGTAAAAGACTTATATGTTCGCCGTAAGCAGTTCCCTGTTTGCTTGGCATATGCGGTGACAATTCATAAATCGCAAGGTTTAAGTGTAGACACTGCATTGGTGAATATTGGCAGTTCTGTGTTCAAGGAGGGTATGGCATATGTGGCATTGTCACGAGTTAGAACTTTATCGGGATTGTACTTGATTGACTGTGATGTCAGAAACATTTGTGCAGATCTAGATTGTGTTAAGGAATACAATAGGTTAAGAAGAGAGTATGTGCCACATTTGCCTCAGTTTCCTTTGTTTGAGAAACGTCTGGTAGGCCGGAAACGAAGAAATGAGAACAATACTGGGCAGGTTGTAGCAAAAAGACAAAAAGTGAATGAACCTAAAATTACAAGCAGAAACAAAGAGGATTCTGTTGAAGATGTTGTTGGTTTTCAGTTTGAAAACAGTTCTGGTGTCAACTGCTATGCTAATGTAGTAATTAATGTTTTGTTTTCTCTAAAAAATGTAAAAGAAGAGATTGTGGTCAATTCTGATCAAAGATTTTGCAGTTTGTTAAATTCTGTGTTAGAGAAATGTACCACTGATAGAAGAAACATAGAAAGTGTGTCTGAAATTAGAAATCTGTTAGATAGATGTTCAGGCCAAACACAATTCTCTCAAAATATTCAGCAAGATTGTCAGGAGTTTTTAATGTATATGCTTCATGTATTACATGCTGAAGGTGTAGATGTAGATCAGCTGTTTGGGCTTTCTTATCAATGGCAGCATGACTGCGAGAACTGTATGGTATCAAGTACTACTAGTGTAGACTCAGAAAGATTTGTATATTTAACTTTGCCAGACAGTAAATCAGTGTCCTTTAATAAGCTAGTAAAAGCTGCTAATCACAACATGGAGTGTAGCCAATGTAAATCTGAAATGATGTCCACATTATTTATACGAACATATGGCCAGTACGTCATTTTAATGTTCCAACGATGTAGGCCTGATGGAACAAAATTGACAACTTTAATTAAAAATTTTGTAGCTTCGCAGTTGTCAATATCAGGAAGGACTTTTGTAACTACAGCAATTATATATCATGACGGCCCTTCAATATCATCAGGACATTACACAGCTTATTTAAAGTCTAGAAATGGCTGGTCATTCTGTAATGATTCTGTTGTAATTTTCAAAAAAAAATTGCCGTATGACCTTAAAAACTCTTACCTGGTGTTTTTAAAACCAAAATTTTAGGAAAATAATCTCGGGATATGATCTGTGGAATTTCAAGAAGTTCTAATGGCTCCTACACAATTTGGCCTTGAGGATAAGTGTAGTTCAGAGACATAACTTCTAATCATAGGATTGGACATCATGGACATGTATGTGCAGTTTAAATGAGTTCAGAAAAACTGTTTCTTTTCATAAGCTAATTAAAGCAGCCTATCAAAACATGGAGTAGAGGGAATGTAAGTCTGCAATGCTGTCTACTGTTTTACATTACTTTGTGATTAAAAGTGATGTAGAGAATTAAATAATTGTAGTACTCATAGAGGTAGTGTAAGTCTGCTTCATATTAAGCAGTATCAGTGTCATACGAAATGTAGAACATGACTGAGCAAGAAGGGGAAGATATTACTATTCCAGGATTGTGAAAATGATCTTCAACATTTTAATTCTGAAAGTTGCGGGAATGCCAAATGATGGGATTGGCTAACAAGAAATCCAAGAGTTATACATGGCTCTGACAAAATTTGGCCTTGTGGAATCTTGTGGTAGAGAGCAAGAAGTCATTTATTGTATGTAACATGTTTTTAAAAACTATGGAGATTTTCTTTCAGAAACTGGTGGGCTGAAAGTAATAACAGCACAAAAGAGTATAAGCTATTCATAGGACATCCTTGGACGTCATGGAAAGTAAGTTAACTTTAAGGAGTTCTGATTTTTGATTTCTGATCTTGTATGGGTTTTTTAAACACAATCATTTTGATTGTGTTTTTTTTTCCCCGCTGTTACATGATGAATACCTTCAAGTCACTGTTTTTAGTGAATTTTGATACATTCTGAGAACAGCAAAAATAAACCATTTAACATGTATAATTAATTCTGTAATGTTTCCATTTATGATGTATATGTAGAACTGTGTAGAAGGCATGGTGAAGGTGAGGCTTCTGTAAGTGTCAAAGTTGTTGCATGCAGTGCTGCACTTCTGCGTATTCTTTGATATGCTAGACTACATCTGCACAATGAGATACCTAAGCAAAGGAAACAGAAGTGATGTGATTGTGAAATGAGCAAAATAAATTGCATGTATTTCAATTACATCACCTGTGTTTCCTATCATTACGAATCACATTGTGCAGATCAAGTTTAGGTCTGTCCAGGGAAACATAGGAGGTTTGGACTTTGTTGAAGATTGCAGTGGACATGACTCACTTCATTGGTAGACCTTCACATGTATTATGTCTTCTATTCTCTTCAACAACTCGAAATTTCATCTGCAACCCTGAGTAGGCCTCACCTGAAACAAAACTCTGGATAGTAGACATCTTATTGGCATCCTGAAGCAATTATTTTAAATTTTAGTGTCTTGCGACACTTTTCTGAGACAACAGCAATGCAAAAGATGCACCATGTTTTAAGATAGGCCTCACTTCATCTGCATCAAGATAGTGTTAGTTTAAAATGTATATCTTTAGGACTGTGTAGCTTCTGTAAGTGTCAAAGTTATTGAAAAACTGTTTGTCCTTCAATCTTTGCCCTTGTCTTTTGTAATTTTTCTATACATGTTTTTATATTTTTCAAATGTTTGTTCTCTCTTTCACAGATTGAAAGTATAAAAATAAAAAGTGAGGAATTTAACGACAATTATAAGGTAAGTATTTTGTACTCTTTTCGTTACATTTCTATCACATTGAACTACTATTACTTCCACTGCTTCATTTCTTTAATCCTCAGTTGCCTGCCTTTGCTACTTCCCTCATTCCTTTCTCTATTACCTACTTACTCAACTCCTTCCACTTTTTTTCTCAGTCCCTCTCTTCTCATAGTTCCTCACTCTTGTTCACTCACTCCGTCTCTATTACTCTTAGTGTCTTTGACTGATCACTGTATCACTATTTGTTCATAATGCTTTCTCTGTGTAGTTGAAGCACACTAAGGGGCATATTATGAATGCAGCCAATAAAATTATTGCTCTTTTTATTGGCAGAAAACTGGTGCAAAAGCGGCTTTAGCGGCAGTTTTCTGCCGCAAAAGCAGCTTTAGCGACACATTTCTGCCTATAAAAGCTGCAAAACTTTTATTGCCTATGTTGATAATATGCCCCTATGTTATTTACATTAGGGCTATATTGTCCAGTATAACAATCAAAATTGCTCTCCAAAGACACCAGGCAAAGCAGACGCTCCCTCAAACAGATCACCAAGCGCAATTTACCCTACTTACAATCTAGCCTGTTCTCTGTCGAGACTTTAGCAATCTTTAGAGCACAAGATAAGATTTTTTTACATGGAAGAGCCATACGTATTGCAATTCTACTTAAGAAACAAGCATTGGCATAGTCAATAGGTCTCGCCTTTGGGACCTTATACGTGTTTAGCCATGCAACAGTTGATGTTGCTGCACCAAGGATATTATGCTGCATAACTAAAGACTTAGAAGGTCCAAAAGTCGATACCTATTGGCTATGCCAATGCTTGTTTTTCTTTCACTTCGTTATCTATTTTGTTTTTCACAATTATACCATCTTCTGTCTGTTCTTTGGTAAATAGATCTATTAAATAGTATCTCTTCTTTACTCCCTATAGCTGTCTTTCTTGAAACATCACTCTCTGTTTATTTTCCTTATACTTACTCTTTTTTTTTAAAAAGTTTTTTTTTTGGTTAGCTCCCGGTACGCGTACCGGGAAGCTAAACCGGAAGCGAACCAAAAGAAATAGAGCTTGCCAGAGTGCTAAACATTCTAGTAATTTTTTTGGAAAGGGAAGGTAGTTCTGAAAAGAACTTTTTTTTTTATATTTTTGTTGTTTTATATTTTTTTTGTATTTTTTGAACATTTTTTGTTTTTTTGTATTTTTTGAACGATTTTATATTTTTTTTGGTTTTTTTGGGGGGGGGGAACAACAAAAAACAGGCGTTGAAAAGGGCTCAACAGGAGCAAAAAAAAATTACTGGGGGCGGTTAGGGCAATTATGATTGTCATAAGCCAGGTTGATGGCATTAATACTCATGTTACCACATGATATCAACGCACCACAGTGCATACAAGTATGTTTCATGTGCCCAAAATTCTCTTGGATGTTTGGCACAGTTTCCCGTGCCTCTGCTGGTGTCAATGATATTGACGATGTTGACCTGGCCACAGGAGTTGCTGTTGGGTTTTGTTCCATATCCCGTATTTCCGCCCGGCTGTAATTAAGTGGATGCTTCCTGGTCATGTGCCGATGCATGGTATAGTTCCCATAGCTATACTTTTTATCAGTCCCTCTTGATAATTTCTCTTTGCAGATGAGGCAGGTGACATACCTCGCATTCACTTTCTTTTGCCCTGGAGGGATTGAATAAAACTGCCAGATGAAACTGGCTTTCCTATGGGAAACCCGGGGCACCTCTTCCAAGAACTGTGGTTCTTCTCTCTCCTCTTCCTCTAGTTCTTCCTCTTCCTCCTCTGTGTTGGTGATCACCTGGGGAGGTGGTCCTCTCTTCCCATGAGGAGGTGGAGGTGGTGGTGGGGGTGCACCAGCTGAAGCAAGTACTGAAGTCATTTCTCAAGTATTAATAAAGGTCTTCCTCTCACAATGATGAAAGTCAGAGTGAGGAAAGAAGGAGGGGTTTTCATCATTTGGAAAAAACAATACTTCTCAACCAATGAAAAGTGTTATTTTTAGGTCACCTGACCTAGCCTTCCATAATTATGAAACTAAAAGTGAAATGAACCAATGAAAAGCTTTATTAACAAGTCACATGACTCTAACTTTCATGTTACGCGCTGCGGAACGCTCCCCGGTTAGCTTCCGGTTCGCTGCGCTTCGCGCCTCGGTCCGCGCCCGGGGACACTTCCGGGTGCGCTAACGCAGTACGTCACAAGACGCATTTCGCGGCAACGCGATACGTCGCGCTTTCGCGCCGCGGATCGCTTCCGGGGAGTTGCGTTTCGCGCCTCGGTCCGCGCCCCGGGGCACTTCCGGGTGCGCTAACGCAGTACGTCATAAGACGCATTACGCGGCAACGCGATACCGTCACTATGTTGATTTGTTACCGGTTCGCGGACCGGATCGCGGAATCGAATTGAGCTAACGGGAAGCTTCCCGGTTCGCGGACCGGGAGCGAAACAAAAAAAATATTAAAAAAAAATTATTAAGAAACATATAAAATATATTTTTGGATTTAAAGAAGAATACATTTTACTTCTGTAGATATTAGCTTTTAAAAAACCAATGAAATTCACTGAAAAAACCATAGGTTATAGACCATATATAGTTAGGAATTAGCATTTACAAAACCTTGAAAATTCACTGAAAAAACCATAGGTTATAGACCATATATAGTTAGGAATTAGCATTTAAAAAACCTTATTTTACTCACACAAAACCATTGAAATTCCATATATAGTTAGTTGCACTAACTATATATCGCGCACCCGCAATCCACTGCTGATCATGTCACATATTACATCATTCATGACATGGTCAGTGACATCACTGATGACATCACTGATGACATCTCAAATGACATCACTGATGACATCACTGATGACATCTCAAATGACATCACTGATGACTACATCCAGTGACTGTATAATTCTGTAAAGTTAAAATATGTCTTACATATTGAAGAATGAGTGGATGTATAAGTGTCTTGATGAAGGATTTAGTAGGGGCATGGCTGACTGTATGAGTGACTGATTAAATGTGTCTCACTGAGTGCATGGGTTAGTGACTAAACTGTCTTAATTTGTGCATCATTATGTCTGTTGGTGTGTAAGCTGCTGCATGTGTTGATCATTAGCTATATGATTAACTGTATGGGTTATTGATTGGTTGCCAAAGCATTTGTATGGGAGACTGAGTGTGTGTGTGGGTGGCTGGGAGGTGTATGACTCTCTGCATAGATGTGTGAGCAGTTGATTGACTAGATGTATGGGTTCAAAAGTGCATGTGGAAACAGCTGTATGGGCGGTTGACTGTGTGCATGAGTGTATTGGTGAGTGAATGGATATCTCAGTGCTACATGTCAAAGTAAGTACATATGTAAAACACAGTACATGTGAAAGTTGACATATATAAATAACTGTGCATAAGAGCCAGTGAATGTGTGAGTGGCTGTATGGATCATTGTGAACTTGTATACAGGATTGTATAAGTGAGTAAATATGTTTTAGTATATGTTTGAATAAGTAAGGTGTGTATAACTGTATAGTTGAGGAAATGGAGGTGTGATTGATTCTTTGCATGACTGACTAAGTGTCTGAGTAACTCCATGGATGAGTGACAGTCTATGAGTGTCTGTTTACACTGAGTGTATCTAAGGTTATATTAGAGTCTGAAGAGGTTCATCGTATTATCACATGAATGATGTCATCAGTGATGTGATCAGTAATGTCAAATGAGATGTCATCAGTGATGTCATCAGTGATGTCATTTGAGATGTCATCAGTGATGTCATTTGAGATGTCATCAGTGATGTCATCAGTGATGTCATTTGAGATGTCATCAGTGATGTCATCAGTGATGTCACTGACCATGTCATGAATGATGTAATATGTGACATGATCAGCAGTGGATTGCGGGTGCGCGATATATAGTTAGTGCAACTAACTATATATGGAATTTCAATGGTTTTGTGTGAGTAAAATAAGGTTTTTTAAATGCTAATTCCTAACTATATATGGTCTATAACCTATGGTTTTTTCAGTGAATTTTCAAGGTTTTGTAAATGCTAATTCCTAACTATATATGGTCTATAACCTATGGTTTTTTCAGTGAATATATATATATATATATATATATATATACATATACATATACATATACATATATATATATATTACCTACTGGCGGTCGCCAGTAGGTATATATAGTTAGGATTTTTTCTCTATGGGTTTTTTGAAAATTCTATGTCTAATAACTTTGGCGTTTGTGGACAGAATCGGCTGAAATTTTCAGGAAAATGGCACATTTTGTTTCTGAGCAGCCCTTGAAAATTTGGGGGGGGGTTCGTCCAGTGGGGGCCGAGAAAAAAGGGGGGTCCCAAAACGTGTTTTTAACATTGAGTTTTCCATAGGGCGGTTGGCCTCACTTTTAGCCCGAACGGCTGAATGGATTTGCACGAAACTTGGCAAAATTGTAGGGACTGGTAGCCCGATGTGCCTTTTGTAGGTCTCAATATATGTGCTCCAGTGGATTTTGAGAAATTAACGTTTAAAAAAAGATATATATCTGTAACAGCGGACCGGTTAGCGCTCTGGTTCGCGGACTTTTCGCGCAACGGAGCTTTGTGAAGCGAAGCTGATTGGTTCTCCGGCGTCTGTCAACATTCCAAACAGTCCGTAGCGGCCGCCATCTTGTCTCTCGGTAGGATCGAGAGACAAGAGGAGGTCAAAACAAAGGGGGAAATAACTATAAGGGGGCATAGTAGATCCTCGCTGACCCCCTAGGTTTGATGTGGAGGTTTTAAAAGGGCCCCGCGGGGCAAAAAAAAATAATAAAAATAATAATTGAACGGCTGAATGGATTTGCACGAAACTTGGCAAAATATTAGGGACTGGTAGCCCGATGTGCCTTTGCTAGGTCTCAATATATGTGCTCCAGTGGATTTTGAGAAATTAACGTTCAAAAAAAGATATATATCTGTAACAGCGCTCCGCTTCGCGTAACGGAGGTTTGCGAAGCTGATTGGTCATTCTGTCACTGGGCTATAGTTGGGCTACATCTGGCTGATATTTGGGCTACATTTGTTTTTTTGTGTGTCTGGCGGCCATCTTTGGGCTACATTGGGCTACATTGGGCTTCATTGGGCTACATTCGGCTAATTAGCAAATAGCTCATCGCAAACTAGGAATGGTAAAGAATCGCTATTTATTCCTTAAAGTTCGCTATTTAGGAAATGCAAATAACTTTGATGATACATATGGCGGTTCATCTCTAACAAGATAAGAAGCATAGGGATAGATTTATGATGACTGGCGCATCACCAGGGATGTGTTAGTCATTCTGTGCCGCTGTTCCGTCACCTATGGTGTGCTGCATTTACAATGCGGCGCATCATGGGGCAAAAACAGCACAGATGCGTGATGTATCTGTGCCGTAAAGGTGGCGCATTGCTGGAGTTGTATCGCAAGTGTGATGAAGCTCCAGCAAGGGTCGGGGGTGCCCCTGTCGCAGGGTTTCTGTTCTCACACAGAACTGTGGACAGAGGATTGGAACCTCGGCGAATTAGGGTGTCCCAAAACTCACGTTAGTAATCAAAAACTATTTAGCAAGCTAGGTACAGTGTCACATTGGATATAACAAACTCTCAATGTTTAGACAATCCAGAATATGAACTTATAGTACCTCAGGATACGTGGAACTCATGAACAGTCGGTCGTTATATATTTCTTAGAAACCAGAACATGGAGTTAAGAAGAACACATGTGTATTTGAAATGTTTATTTACTAATGCCGTCTTCTCAGGCGTAGTACCTTAGATAATAAAAGTACACATATTATCAGTAGCAAAATTACCAGCATAGTTACTAGTACATAAAAAGTGAATGGTGATAGTATGTTAACATGCTGTAAATGAATAAGAGTTAGCAACACTTATAAGCAGCCGCGGGCCGTGGAGGGAGTTACGGTGAGGCAGGGAGGCGGGGAGGGGGAGAAGCAGGGTGGAGAATACAAGTACACATATTATCAGTAGCAAAATTACCAGCATAGTTACTAGTACATAAAAAGCGAATGGTGACAGTATGTTAACATGCTGTAAATGAATAAGAGTTAGCAACACTTATAAGCAGCCGCGGGCCGTGGAGGGAGTTACGGTGGGGCAGGGAGGCGGGGAGGGGGAGGGGCAAGGTAGAGAGGGCTCCACCCTGCTTCTCCCCCTCCCCGCCTCCCTGCCCCATCGTAACTCCCTCCACGGCCCGCGGCTGCTTATATCTCACCCTCCCTAATACACATATTATATTATTTGCTAAGAAGGTCTCTTTGTGTTGGTTTAGGGCGTGTCCATACTTTAGTGTCTTAGATTTGAAGGAATCACATCAGCATACACCAGCTCTCTCTTCATGTGAACCGCATCAACTGTTGTGTATGTGTGTTCGGCAAAGCAATATAAAACCCGCCTCATGCCCAGAATTGGCAGAAGTTGCACTTATGTTATGAGTATGAAGTCGTGGAGATCAGACCTCATAACAATTCTGTATCGTGTTGTTCTTGAAACTTTAGCACTCGCTGTACAGATATAGTTTAACAAGTAAAGCAGATAGTAGACCAATAACATATTATTCTCATGTAAACCACGATGAACTACTAGGTGGAAAGCTAAAGCAACAACTAAGTGTCGTGTGCAGAAGTTGCAAAAAAGGAAAAATGGCGTTTAAACCGGTAATGAGCCCATGCTAACTTAACACGGTGTAAAGATATCCAGGACCTAGATGACACCTCCTCATGATCCGGAAACGAACTGAATAAGATAATAGAAGTGCCATCTCATGAGAGCAGATTGCAAGTTTATATGTGGACGGTCCGCAAGGTAAAGCATTAAAAACTAGGAAAATTCAATGCTAAAGAAAAATAAAACAGCCAAGTACTTTATCGAGTCTTAAGCCAATAGGCAAGGTAAATAATAAAAACTTGACAAATAAGTCAATGAATTGTCAATGAAATGCTAGTACTCAGCATATCAAACATGAAAAAGGTCTATGACATAACTGTGTATGCAAAATAAGCTGCAACAGCCTCCAATAGGAAGTCACCGTCTTCATCCGAAAACAGTTCAGCCATCCAATTTAAAAGCGGAAAAGAACATACGTGCTCTCCCAGCACCGGATCCTCTATCACCATCAGAGGACAGCTCGGTGGGTTTTCAAGAAAGCTGTGTTCCAAGAAAGACTGTGCTGCCGCCAGTAAATTCCAGGGACCAAGTAGTCCATGCATCAATGCCACAGCCATAATCCTTTCGCCAGGACAAATCAACTCGTGAGTAATGATAGGAGTCATCAGCTGATTAAAGTCGACGTCAGGAGAAACCGGTCCGCAGAGACACAAATCAATGGCCCAATCGAAATCACAGGTCAGGAAGTGAAATACAGGCTGGACACAGGTGAAGTAGGAGAACCGAAAAGATAATCCATATGCCGTGCTTAATATCGCCAACGGCATTGTGCCATAATATTCTAGCATGCGATTGCGGAACAGTGTCAGCAGCTGCAGGGTCGGAGGTTGCATAGGAGGGACATCCATATTTAAAAATGTAAAAAAGCACAAGAGCGTCCGCTGGTAATGCAAGTAAAAATGCAATCCACGAACCAGAGTGGAGAAAATGGAATGAAAGGGAGCAGGGATGACTCCAAAGATTTTCTCAAATGAAGTCACGAGACCACTGGTAACAACTTTAAAAAAGTGTGCCAGGGATTTTGTGGAGGATGCGTTAAAGATAGTCGGAAACATGTTGCTGAAATTGAAAGGCAAACCTGTGTACGGGTGTTCGCTATGTGAAGTACGAAAGTTTCACGGGCCGAACTCAAGGCCACCTCTCTCTGAGACAAAAGAGCTCTTATTCTTGTCATGCCGTTGAAACGTGTCCCAAGGTTGGTATTTGTGGCCAGATTGAAAACTCCCTATGTTCATGTGTGGGAGGAAATAGAACATTTCTGCAGCAAATAACCCGTTCACTTACTGTTACGATAAAAGGAATACTTTTTAATTAACTCAGAACAATCTTCATTATTGAGCATCAAATAACTACCATTTTCCAACAACTTGAACGTGGGGATGATAGCAGGAACTGGCGTGCCTTGCAACACGCAAGCCATATTTGGTCGGTGTTTGTTGCATGAATCGTGTAACTGTATGTGCCTACACATTAGTGAATGATCTGGCGTCTCAGTGCATTCCTCTCCATTCAGATAAACTTCTTGATCATCTTTGAAACATCTGTATGTGTATGGAAGCGACCAGACCTCATGAACAAAAGCACTACCTAAAGGTTCATAAAGACCTATTGGTATATATTTCATACAATTTGAAAACTTATATAAAGCAAAAGGCAGCGTTATTAAACCGTGGATAAGGCATGTTGCCAAAAAACCCGCAATCCTCTGCTGATGATGTCACTGAGCATGTCATGAATGATGTAATATGTGACATCATCAGTAGTGGATTATGGGTAATAGTATCTCTAGTTTACTCCCCTATAGCTGTCTTTCTTTTAACATAAGTGTGTGTTTCCTTCCCTTATACTTACTGTTTTTGGTTCGCTTCCAGTTCGCGTACCAGCGAGCGAACTAGGAAGCGAACTAAGAGAAATAGAGGTTGGCACAGTTCCAAATATTGTACCAATTTTTTAATAACGGGGAGGTAGTTCTGAAAAGAACTTTTTTTTTTATTTTTCTGAACATTTTTTTACTGTTTTTGAATTTTTCGGAACAGTTTTATATTTTTTGGGGTTTTTCTTGGAGGGGGCAATGAAAACGATTCATTGTAAAGGGCTCAACAGGAGCAACAAAACAAAAAAAAGAAGTATTTATTATTTTGGGCGTTTCGGACAAACTTGCATATGATAGTCAATAGCTCTGTTGATCAGAGTGATGCTTCTTTCTCCGTAGGAAATGAATCCATCGCAAAATACGCAGGTGTGTTTTACTTCACCAAATCTCATTTGTATATTTGGCACCATCTCCCTGCCCTCTGGTCCCGTTACTTCCGGTACAACTGATCTTCTGGCCATAATAGGGAGATTATCTAGGTCGTTCCGAAACTGTGCAGCACTGTAGTTGTTAGGATGCCACCTAGTCATATGGCGATGCATTGTGTAGTTTCCGAAACTGTATTTTTTGTCGGTCCCTCTGGACAGTCTATCTTGACATATAAGGCAAGTTACGTATCTTGCATTTACTTTTTTCTGACCTTTGGGAATTTTAAAAAATTGCCAAATGAAGTTTTCTTTCCGGTGAGACGTCTTGGGCTGCTCAGGCAAAAACTGCCTCTCTTCGTGCTCGTCCTCCTGTTCCTCTTCTTCTTCTTCTTGTTGAATTACAACTTGAGCAGGTGGTCCACTCTTCCTTGGATGTGGTGGAGGTGGTGGGGAAGCACCAGCTGAAGTTACTAAAGAAGCCATTGCTCAGTGATCACAAAGGGTCTTTCTCTCACAATGATGAAAGTCAGAGTGAGGAAAGAAGGAGGGATTTTCATCATTTGGGAAAAACAAGAGTTCTCAACCAATCAAAAGTGTTCATTTTAGATTATATGACCTAGTCTTACATCATTAGGAAACCAAAAGTGAAATGAACCAATGAAAAGTGTTATTACCAAGTCACATGACTTGCTGTGTTTACGTTAAGCGCTTTGCAGGGCCTCCCGGTTTGCTTCCAGAAACCTGCGCTTTGGCACTCGCTTCGCGTACCAGTTTGCTAACGTAGCACGTCATATGACGTATCAAGCGACAACGTGGAACGTCATGCGGACGGGAGGCGTCACGATGTTGTTTTCTAACGCGGCACTTGCGGTAAAGAAACGTTTACCGGCTCGCGGTCTATTTCGCGGCATCAAGGTCAGCTAACGGGAAGCTTCCCGATTCGCGAAGCGGGAACGAAGAAAAAAAAATATTTTAAAAAAAAATTATTCATAAACATATAAAATATATTTTTGGATTTAAAGAAGAATACATTTTACAGCTACAGATATTAGCTGTTAAAAAACCAATGAAATTCACAGAAAAAACCATAGGTTATAGACCATATATAGTTAGGAATTAGCATTTACAAAACCTTGAAAATTCACTGAAAAAACCATAGGTTATAGACCATATATAGTTAGGAAATAGCATTTAGAAAACCTTATTTTACTCACACAAAACCATTGAAATTCCATATATAGTTAGTTGCACTAACTATATATCGCGCACCTGCAATCCACTGCTGATGATGTCACATATTACATCATTCATGACATGGTCAGTGACATCACTGATGACATCACTGATGACATCTCAAATGACATCACTGATGACATCACTGATGACAACATCCAGTGACTGTATGCTTCTGTAAAGTTAAAATATGTCTTACATATTGAAGAATGAGTGGATGTATAAGTGTCTGGATGAAGGATTTAGTAGGTGCATGACTGACTGTATAAGTGAGTGATTAAATGTGTCTCACTGAGTGCATGGGTTAGTGACTAAACTGTTTTAAATTGTGCATCATTGTGTCTGTTGTTTTGTAATCTGATGCATGTGTTGATCATTAGCTATATGACTAACTATATGGGTTATTGATTAGTTGCCCAAGTATTTGTATGGGAGACTGAGTGTGTGTGTGGGTGTCTGGGAGGTGTATGACTCTGTGCATAGATGTGTGAGCAGTTGATTCACTAGATGTATGGGTTCAAAAGTGCATGTGGAAACATCTGTATGGGCGGTTGACTGTGTGCATGAGTGTATTGGTGAGTGAATGGATATCTCAGTGCTACATGTCAAAGTAAGTACATATGTAAAACACAGTACATGTGATAGTTGACATATATAAATAACTGTGCATAAGAGCCAGTGAATGTGTGAGTGGCTGTATGGATTATTGTGAACTTGTATCAGGGATTGTATAACAGAGTAAATATGTGTTATTATATGTTCCAATAAGTAAGGTGTGTATAACTATATAGTTGAGGAAATCGAGGTGTGATTGATTCTTTGCAAGACTGACTAGGTGTGTGAGTAACTCCATGGATGAGTGACAGTCTGTGAGTGTCTGTTTACACTGAGTGTATCTAAGGTTATATTAGAGTCTGAAGAGGTTCATTGTATCATCACATGAATGATGTCATCAGTGATGTGATCAGTAATGTCAAATGAGATGTCATCAGTGATGTCATCAGTGATGTCATTTGAGATGTCATCAGTGATGTCATCAGTGATGTCACTGACCATGTCATGAATGATGTAATATGTGACATCATCAGCAGTGGATTGCAGGTGCGCGATATATAGTTAGTGCAACTAACTATATATGGAATTTCAATGGTTTTGTGTGAGTAAAATAAGGTTTTCTAAATGCTATTTCCTAACTATATATGGTCTATAACCTATGGTTTTTTCAGTGAATTTTCAAGGTTTTGTAAATGCTAATTCCTAACTATATATGGTCTATAACCTATGGTTTTTTCTGTGAATATATATATATATATATATATATATAGTTAGTTGTACTAACTATAACTCGCGCGCCCGCAATCCACTGCTGATATTGTCACATATTACATCATTCATGACATGGTCAGTGAGATCACTGATGACATCTCAAATGTAACTATTGAAGGACCCCACCCATTTCAACCATTCTTCTTAGACCTTCTTTGGAGGAACATCTGAGAGCTCAGAAGAACTTTCTTTTGCTGATTGCACACCTGCTATTGCTTTCAATTACAAAACAATGGCTTCTGGACAGCAGCAACCATCAGATTCTGAACACTCATTTGATGATGTATTTGTTCCAGAACCTACACGCCCTGAGAGATACACCTCAATGGTGTGGAAGTTTTTTTCAAAACCTGAGGGACAAAAAAAGTCAACGCAGTTAAAGTCACCTGTAAGATCTGCAAAAGGGTCCTGTCAAGAGGTGACCCCACCAAAAAATACTCTTGCGGGACCGCAAGCTTGGTAAAGGACCTGAAGACTCTGCACCCTGTAAACCTGGCGAACTAGGAGTGCAGAAGACTGTGCGAAAACCCTCCTCCTGCAGTTGCAAGCAACTCTGGTACTGCGTCGTTGCCACAACATCTGGACATACGTCCACAGTTTGCTCACATCAAGATACACTGCATTAAGTGCAACAGATTATTGTGTTACGGGGTGCAGTCTGTGGATCTTATCTGCAGAGCATAGGAAAACCATTGGTGCTAGACTCTTGTTTTTTTTCTTCCTGCAGTTAATTGTTTTGTTCCTATGGTTCAATTTTTTTTTGTTGGAAAAAAACCAAAAAAATCACAAAATTGTTCAAAAAAGCACAAAAAAATATAAAACATAATAAAACAAAAAAAAGTTCTTTTCAGAACTAACTTCTCTGGTTAAAAAAGAGCTATATTTGTATGATAGTGTGTGAAAGTTTGGTTGAGTGTACGCGTAGTGTATAATTGATTGAAAGAATGCATTAGTAGTGTATGGTGAATGTATAAGTGCAGAACAATAAGTAAGTACTGCAGCATGACACGGTAACCTCTTAAGCTGCAGTGTGCTGTGGTACTTCCAAAGCACAGGGATGCAACATATGTGCATAAATGTGTTGCAAGTCTATGCTTCCCTCTGTACTGCTGTTTAAACTGCAGCCATCTGGTGACACAGATACCCTTGCACCATGGTGCATGGTGTGGAGTTTGTTTTTGTGCATGAAGATACACCTTCCTGCACAAAAACAATCAGTGAAGGCATTTGTCTCCTTCAATGCAGCATATATTAAATGAGAAAAAATGAGGAGAAATGAAAACAATTCTCCTTGTTGAGCACTGCTACACCAATTGGAGAATGGTGCAGCATTCACACACCTGTCCAGATTTATGATATCTGATAAATCTGGAGATGTGTGTTGTTCTATGAGTGTTCTGTGTAAACACACACAGCAACACCTATTGAACACCCCTTCAATGGAAAGTGGTGTGTATGATGAGGTCGTATTTACATGGAAAAGAAAAGATATACAAAGGGCCCGATGTAGGTGGCCAAATACCGGTCGGAAACTGTGAAATTCGGTAAATTTCACCATTACCGACTGGTATTTAGCCATTCCTGATGTAGGGAAGGAATCGGTAATAAGGGATCGGTAAATACCAATTCCTTAATACCGATTCCTTATTGGCCTTGCATTTAAGGAAACGGTAATACCGATTCCTTAAATGCAATGTAGAAAGCACATAAAAGAGTGCTTTTGGGCCTTAAGGAATCGGTAATTACCACCAACTTCAAGTTGGTGGTAATTACTAAATTCCTTGAAAAAAACACTTTCTTGCTTTTTTTGAAGTGCCGTGTGGCACACATCGATGTCCTTAGGGCATGCATGTGTGCCACATATGCACACATGGGGTCCCAGACTACAAAGAACAAATGGTCGACATTAGGGATTATTTAATCACAAAGTCAAAAGAGAAACGAAGTTAATTCAGAGAACCATGTTTTTAATCACACAGTACTCACAGACAACCTTATAATAGGTATATGTATCACCAAGATTTTACACTTTTTTCAACTATATTGATTATGCCCACATATAAAGCAAAGGTGAGGAAGGGGAGTGCCGTGAGGGAATTCAGTGAAATAAGTAAACAGTGACAAAATACTCATTTGACAAATAGAAAAGTACACATTGGCCATTACTTCTCTATACAATCTTAAAAGTGGTCCCCTGTGATCAGGGCCACAGGAAAAGAGGCATGAATCATTACGAAAACATTTATAACCAAGCACCCCATATAGCTGTACAAATCCTGCTGGCGCTGGGAGTTGGTGGATGTAAAAGAAGATAGTCTACGTTTCGACCCAAATATGTAGGGAAATTTGCCCTTACAGCGCGGGTCTTCTTCAGGACAGTGGGGAGCAGTGGGCAGACCTCCTAGGGTTAAAAGAGAGTAGGAGAACAGAATCAGGGTTCAAGGTCTGTAAAAGATCCAAGATAATCCGTAGCAGCAGAACATGCTCGGACAAGACAATAAAAATACACACACGGAGGACATTAGGACCATAGCATACATCACATCATTGGGGGGCTGGAAAGGACTATGCCGGGGTCCAGGGCAACTCAACTGAGTAGACACGTCTAAACTGTCTCATTTACCTGGGGAGCAAGAGGGCGTCGTGAAAAGCGCACTCCAAATCGTCAGACAGCGTGGTAATCTGAGGCCAAAACGACACTAAGGTTTGTATTTGAGTGGTTAGGTGATTAAGAAAAGAAAAGCATCTCACACCAGCACTGGGCTGTGTGAATAATTACCTTATCGATATTGCATCACTTAGGATTCAGTAGAGAAGATCAAAATCTGAAAAAGGAGCAGGGCTGAATTTATCACCTGAGCCATAATGATCGGCACATTCACAGGGAGCAGAGGAGGCAGAGAACACAAACTCACCTATCTCTGAGCAAAATTACAGCGCGGACTGTGAGAAAGCCTCGTTCCAAGCTTGTCAAAAAATAAATACCTGGGGGTTAAGTAGAAATCAAATTTAGCCACTCATCTTAAATCCAAAGGGTGCATGGACATTAAAGAATGCCAGTTAAGGACTCACCAATTAGATGGGTATCGTAGGACGGAAAGAATCACGCCGCTACCCGTCAAGACAAACAATGTTCTACAGCGGTAACCAGAAAGTGAGAGGGGGCGTGGTCACGCACTAGATGGCTCATATAGACATCAAAAAGAGACTGATTCGCCGTCTTGGAGTCCAGTTGCCAGGTAACCAAATATAACATTATGGGAGCGCCGAGCAGCCGTGTGATTCAAAAGCTGCCTCTGCTCGAAAGGGATCGTCAGAAACCCTCATGCGAGGGCAGGAACTGATTATTGCACAGATGTAGTGCCAGAGAAGACCCAAATTAAAAAAACGTTTTATAAATTATACATTAGCGTGGTAACAGAAGTATAGTGTGTGTACCTACCACACGTTGGTATAACACATATTACTACTGCAGATCAGCAGGGATAAATCCCCGGTAAAAATAGTATTTTCAAAAACTGAAAGCAACAGAGGGGGCGTGGTCACGCACTAGATGGCTCATATAGACATCAAAGAAAGACTGAATCGCCGTCTTGGAGTCCAGTTGCCAGGTAACCAAATATAACATTGTGGGAGCGCTGAGCAGCCGTGTGATTCAAAAGCTGCCTCTGCTCGAAAGGGACCGTCATAAACCCTCATGCGAGGGCAGGGACTGGTTATTACACAAATGTAGTGCCAGAGAGGACCCAAATTTGAAAAAACATTTTGTAAATTATAGATTAGCGTGGTAACAGAAGTATAATGTGTGTACCTACCACACGGTGGTATAACACATATTACTACTGCAGATCAGCAGGGATAAATCCCAGATAAATTGGTATTTTCAAAAACTGAAAGCATACATGTCACCAAACCTTATGTTGAAACAGATGGAACACCACACGTATTATTAGACAGTCAGTGAAAATCATGCGTGCACCTACCATGCATGGCGGTGAAGACACACTTTGAGGCTAGAAGGGAGTAGGAAGGCATACACCAAGTCATGGGTATTACAGATTGGCAAGTTGTCCAAAACGGTTTTCAAACTCGTTGAGACCATTCTGAACAGAGTCAAAATGATCAATCCATTTGAGTTCTCTGGTATTAAGAATAGGTAGTAGATTGCCACCCCTTGGGCCCAATTTGACGTGTTCTAGTGCAACCCACTTGAGACTATCAGGTAGGTGTTGTTCTTTGGTGCAATGATCAACCAATGGAGCACCAGCCACCTTGCACCTAATGTGGCTACAGTGTTGCATGAAACGCACTTTGACGCGCTGCTGCGTTTGACCAACGTAAATCAGATCGCAAGGGCACACTATACAATAAATCACACCCATGGTGTTGCAATTGGTGTGTGATTTCAAAGTGATGCAATGATGTTTGAAACTAAATTCCTTCGTCTGAATAGTGGATGGGGAGGCTTTACAATTGCCACATCTGTAATGTCCCACAATCGGAGGCAGATTCTAAAGTGAGGTAAGAGTGGGTTCAGTTGGAGTTTCCAAGAAAGAACAAACCACAAAGTCGCGAATATTTTTGGCCTTTTTGAAGGAATGCAGAGGTAAGGTATTACTGTCTAAATCCTCAGAGATCATGTCCCAATGCTTATTGACCACTTTCTTAATTGCATTACTCTTGGTGGAATATGTGGTCACACATATCATACGTCTCTCAGTCTCATTGTTCCTTGTGCTCGGTTGAAGCAGGGATTCCCGTGGATTGAACCAAGCTCTTTTGCGACACTTTTTTGTTAGACGTTTAGGATAGCCCCGTTCAATGAGGCGTTCCATTAGGTTCTCTGATTGTTCCATATAATCCTCCTTCTTGCTGCAGTTGCGGCGTATCCTTAGAAACTGCCCGAAGGGCAGGTTGTCCCTGAGGCCTCTTGGGTGATGGCTTGAGTATTGCAAAAGTGAATTACGCTCTGCCGGTTTCCTGTAAAGGGTAGTATGTAGGACTTCATCTTCAGCGATGATGGAAAGATCAAGGAAATCTACAGTGTGTTTATCGAATTTGATGGTAAATTGGATATCCTTTGATTTCGTATTGAGCCAGTTGTAGAATTCCATTATTTCAGTTTCAGTGCCCTTCCAAACAAAGAGGATATCATCAATATACCTCATCCACAGTTGTATTTGTGATCTGAATGGGTCAGAGGTGTTGAGAATGAAAGTGTCTTCAAAGGTAGACATGAAAATAATTGCCAGATCAGGGGCGTAGGGAGCCCCCATCGCTACCCCTTTGGTCTGGAGGTAGAAACAGTTTTTAAATACAAAAAAGTTTCTCATCATTGCGATTTTAAGTAACAAGATGATGAATGAGGTGGGCACAGGTACCGGTGCTTCACGTCTATCTAAAGCCATGGCGGCCACAACCAAAGCTTCTTCTTGGGGGATACTCGTGTACAGAGACACGATATCACAGGTGGCAAGACACTCTTCATTGGGATTGAAATGACGTCCATCCACTATATTAATGGTGTGTGTTGTATCCCGTAGGTATGTCTCCGTACGTTCTGCAAGTGGTTTCAAGAAAAAATCGATATATCGACTCAGAGGCTCAAGTATCGAGCCGCACCCAGAAACAATAGGTCGGCCTGGGAGATTCATCATATCCTTATGTACTTTCGGAAGTGTGTATATGGTAGGCAGACGAGGGTTTTTTTGATTCAGGTACTGGAACTCCTGTTCCGACACAAAACCTTGATTCAAGCCATCTTGGGTAACTTTGAAAATGTCCATTGCGAGATCTTTGGATGGATCACCTGCAAGTACCTTGTAGCTGATCCCATCTCCAAGCTGTCTCATAATCTCATCTGTGTATTTATCCACATCTTGCACAATAATTGCACCGCCCTTATCTGCCGGCTTCACGATGACATCCTTGTTGTTTTTCAGAGAGGACAGTGCCATTTTCTCTGCCTGAGTGATGTTATATTTAGTATATTTGTTCTCGATGAGGATCTTTTTGACGTCCCGTAGGACAATACTTTCATACGCTAATATTCTGGATGTCATGGCATAAGTCGGGGGGACAAAGGTAAATGGTATTCGTAGGCCAGTGACTGATGAATTCATCTGTAGCGGTTTGTTCTTGAAAAAGTACTGGAGTCTGATTTTCCTGAAGAAGCTATGTAGCTCAGCTATCGTAGTAAACATGTTGGGTAGGGCAGTTGGTACATAAGATAGACCACGACTCAGCACTTTGACTTCATCATTGGTCAGGGCATAGGATTAGATGTTAATCACTGGTGAAATCAGGGGTTTCACCACCTGTAGTTCTTCCGGCGGGTCGACCTCTCTCCGTGTTCCTCTTGGGGGAAACAGACCTGCTTCATTCCTCTCCCTCTCCCAGTGTCCCATTCTGCTCCCGGGTTCTGTTGGCCCCTGCCTGTACCTCTGTTCCAGTTGTTGCCACGGCCGCGTGGTGGTCTCCATCCTCCCTGTCCTAAAAAAGGATTCGGTGGGTAAGATGGATCAAATGAATCTGGATATACAAAAGGTCTGCTTGGACCGGCTTGTTCAGAATCTTCGCCAAAGCTATACGATGAGTCTGAAAAAGTTGTAAAATTCCGTCTACCCCTGTAGCCTCCACGTCCCCGGCTAGTGAAACGCCCCTGCGGGTCCTGCCGATAGTAGTCTTCTTGCAGGTACGGGTAAGTCTTTTTTTTGTCGTAGAAACGCAGATCACGGGCGAGCTTCTCTAGTTTCTTCTTGATAGTAACTGTTTCAAAGTCTTGCAGTGTAGCCACCAACTTGGTCAGAGCTTCCTTGGAGTTAATCAGTGTGGAGTCCCCAGTGATCTCTGCTTTAAGTTCAGCTATCTGTTTTGTCAGGACTTGGACCTGCTCCGCCGCCGTCTCGATTCCCAACACCATCCAGTGTCGGGAACAGTTGTTAGCGACAAAGCTAAATCCTTCCCTGAATTTGGGTATATCTACAAAAATTGCCGGTTCAATCTTGACTTGCAACCCTACAGGTATGATGTTGGATTGCAGGCACTGGGCAAGGAAATGGCCATGCAATTTCGTCCTGATCAGTTTTTTCTCAAGGCGCTCCAATTTATTGATCTTATCATTAAGTGTGAAATCAATAGCAGGTGTATTGGGAGATAGGAAATTATGTGATGGATCATGAAGAAGTTGTTGGATGTATTCCTCCGTGTATGTAAAGATGTCTTTATCTACCATTATGTGATAGCTAATCAAAGCCAAAATATTTTGTAGAGACAATAGAATAAAAGCAAAAAAACCTTGCAGACGATATCTGCTCGAAGTATATTACAGTAAACAAGGTTAACCCAAAAAAGAGTCACAGGGACCTGGGTAGTTAGTGTTATGGACAAGGGGTCCCAGACTACAAAGAACAAATGGTCGACATTAGGGATTATTTAATCACAAAGTCCAAAGAGAAACGAAGTTAATTCACAGAACCATGTTTTTAATCACACAGTACTCACAGACAACCTTATAATAGGTATATGTATCACCAAGATTTTACACTTTTTTCAACTATATTGATTATGCCCACATATAAAGCAAAGGTGAGGCCATTATGGCTCAGGTAATAAATTCAGCCCGCTCCTTTTTCAGATTTTGATCTTCTCTACTGAATCCTAAGTGATGCAATATCGATAAGGTAATTATTCACACAGCCCAGTGCTTTTGTGAGATGCTTTTCTTTTCTTAATCACCTAACCACTCAAATACAAACCTTAGTGTCGTTTTGGCCCTCAGATTACCACGCTGTCTGACGATTTGGAGCGCGCTTTTCACGACGCCCTCTTGCTCCCCAGGTAAATGAGACAGTTTAGACGTGTCTACTCAGTTGAGTTACCCTGGACCCCGGCATAGTCCTTTCCAGCCCCCCAATGATGTGATGTATGCTTTGGTCCTAATGTCCTCCGTGTGTGTATTTTTATTGTCTTGTCCGAGCATGTTCTGCTGCTACGGATTATCTTGGATCTTTTACAGACCTTGAACCCTGATTCTGTTCTCCTACTCTCTTTTAACCCTAGGAGGTCTGCCCACTGCTCCCCATTGTCCTGAAGAAGACCCGCGCTGTAAGGGCAAATTTCCCTACATATTTGGGTCGAAACGTAGACTATCTTCTTTTACATCCACCAACTCCCAGCGCCAGCAGGATTTGTACAGCTATATGGGGTGCTTGGTTATAAATGTTTTTGTAATGATTCATGCCTCTTTTCCTGTGGCCCTGATCACAGGGGACCACTTTTAAGATTGTATAGAGAAGTAATGACCAATGTGTACTTTTCTATTTGTCAAATGAGTATTTTGTCACTGTTTACTTATTTCACTGAATTCCCTCACGGCACTCCCCTTCCTCACCTTTGCTTTATATGTGGGCATAATCAATATAGTTGAAAAAAGTGTAAAATCTTGGTGATACATATACCTATTATAAGGTTGTCTGTGAGTACTGTGTGATTTAAAACATGGTTCTCTGAATTAACTTCGTTTCTCTTTTGAATTTGTGATTAAATAATCCCTAATGTCGACCATTTGTTCTTTGTAGTCTGGGACTCCTTGTCCATAACACTAACTACCCAGGTCCCTGTGACTCTTTTTTGGGTTAACCCTGTTTACTGTAATATACTTCGAGCAGATATCGTCTGCGAGGTTTTTTTGCTTTTATTCTATTGTCTCTACAAAATATTTTGGCTTTGATTAGCTATCACATAATGGTAGATAAAGACACCCTTACATACACGGAGGAATACATCCAACAACTTCTTCATGATCCATCACATAATTTCCTATCTCCCAATACACCTGCTATTGATTTCACACTTAATGATAAGATCAATAAATTGGAGCGCCTTGAGAAAAAACTGATCAGGACGAAATTGCATGGCCATTTCCTTGCCCAGTGCCTGCAATCCAACATCATACCTGTAGGGTTGCAAGTCAAGATTGAACTGGCAATTTTTGTAGATATACCCAAATTCAGGGAAGGATTTAGCCTTGTCGCTAACAACTGTTCCCGACACTGGATGGTGGTGGGAATCGAGACGGCGGCGGAGCAGGTCCAAGTCCTGACAAAACAGATAGCTGAACTTAAAGCAGAGATCACTGGGGACTCCACACTGATTAACTCCAAGGAAGCTCTGACCAAGTTGGTGGCTACACTGCAAGACTTTGAAACAGTTACTATCAAGAAGAAACTAGAGAAGCTCACCCGTGATCTGCGTTTCTACGACAAAAAAAAGACTTACCCGTACCTGCAAGAAGACTACTATCGGCAGGACCCGCAGGGGCGTTTCACTAGCCGGGGACGTGGAGGCTACAGGGGTAGACGGAATTTTACAACTTTTTCAGACTCATCGTATAGCCCTGGCGAAGATTCTGAACAAGCTGGTCCAAGCAGACCTTTTGTATATCCAGATTCATTTGATCCATCTTACCCACCGAATCCTTTTTTAGGACAGGGAGGATGGAGACCACCACGCGGCCGTGGCAACAACTGGAACAGAGGTACAGGCAGGGGCCAACATAACCCGGAAGCAGAATGGGACACTGGGAGAGGGAGAGGAATGAAGCAGGTCTGTTTCCCCCAAGAGGAACACGGGGAGAGGTCGACCCGCCGGAAGAACTACAGGTGGTGAAACCCCTGATTTCACCAGTGATTAACATCTCTTCCTATGCCCTGACCAATGATGCAGTCAAAGTGCTGAGTCGTGGTCTATCTTATGTACCAACTGCCCTACCCAGCATGTTTACTACGATAGCTGAGCTACATAGCTTCTTCAGGAAAATCAGACTCCAGTACTTTTTCAAGAACAAACCGCTACAGATGAATTCATCAGTCACTGGCCTACGAATACCATCTACCTTTGTCCCCCCGACTTATGCCATGACATCCAGGATATTAGCGTATGAAAGTATTGTCCTACGGGACGTCAAAAAGATCCTCATCGAGAACAAATATACTAAATATAACATCACTCAGGCAGAGAAATTGGCACTGTCCTCTCTGAAAAACAACAAGGATGTCATCGTGAAGCCGGCAGATAAGGGCGGTGCAATTATTGTGCAAGATGTGGATAAATACACAGATGAGATTATGAGACAGCTTGGAGATGGGATCAGCTACAAGGTACTTGCAGGTGATCCATCCAAAGATCTCGCAATGGAAATTTTCAAAGTTACCCAAGATGGCTTGAATCAAGGTTTTGTGTCGGAACAGGAGTTCCAGTACCTGAATCAAAAAAACCCTCGTCTGCCTACCATATACACACTTCCGAAAGTACATAAGGATATGATGAATCCCCCAGGCCGACCTATTGTTTCTGGGTGCGGCTCGATACTTGAGCCTCTGAGTCGATATATCGATTTTTTCTTGAAACCACTTGCAGAACGTACGGAGACATACCTACGGGATACAACACACACCATTAATATAGTGGATGGACGTCATTTCAATCCCAATGAAGACTGTCTTGCCACCTGTGATATCGTGTCTCTGTACACGAGTATCCCCCAAGAAGAAGCTTTGGTTGTGGCCGCCATGGCTTTAGATAGACGTGAAGCACCGGTACCTGTGCCCACCTCATTCATCATCTTGTTACTTAAAATCGCAATGATGAGAAACTTTTTTGTATTTAAAAATTGTTTCTACCTCCAGACCAAAGGGGTAGCGATGGGGGCTGCCTATGCCCCTGATCTGGCAATTATTTTCATGTCTACCTTTGAAGACACTTTCATTCTCAATACCTCTAACCCATTCAGATCACAAATACAACTGTGGATGAGGTATATTGATGATATCCTCTTTGTTTGGAAGGGCACTGAAACTGAAATAATGGAATTCTACACCTGGCTCAATACGAAATCAAAGGATATCCAATTTACCATCAAATTCGATAAACACACGGTAGATTTCCTTGATCTTTCCATCATCGCTGAAGATGAAGTCCTACATACTACCCTTTACAGGAAACCGGCAGAGCGTAACTCACTTTTGCAATACTCAAGCCATCACCCAAGAGGCCTCAGGGACAACCTGCCCTTCGGGCAGTTTCTAAGGATACGCCGCAACTGCAGCAAGAAGGAGGATTATATGGAACAATCAGAGAACCTAATGGAATGCCTCATTGAACGGGGCTATCCTAAACGTCTAACAAAAAAGTGTCGCAAAAGAGGTTGGTTCAATCCACGGGAATCCCTGCTTCAACCGAGCACAAGGAACAATGAGACTGAGAGACATATGATATGTGTGACCACATATTCCACCAAGAGTAATGCAATTAAGAAAGTGGTCAATAAGCATTGGGACATGATCTCTGAGGATTTAGACAGTAATACCTTACCTCTGCATTCCTTCAAAAAGGCCAAAAATATTCGCGACTTTGTGGTTTGTTCTTTCTTGGATACTCCAACTGAACCCACTCTTACCTCACTTTGGAATCTGCCTCCGATTGTGGGACATTACAGATGTGGCAATTGTAAAGCCTGCCCATCCACTATTCAGACGAAGGAATTTAGTTTCAAACATCATTGCATCACTTTGAAATCACACACCAATTGCAACACCATGGGTGTGATTTATTGTATAGTGTGCCCTTGCGATCTGATTTACGTTGGTCAAACGCAGCAGCGCGTCAAAGTGCGTTTCTTGCAACACTGTAGCCGCATTAGGTGCAAGGTGGCTGGTGCTCCATTGGTTGATCATTGCACCAAAGAACAACACCTACCTGATAGTCTCAAGTGGGTTGTACTAGAACACGTCAAATTGGGCCCAAGGGGTGGCAATCTACTACCTATTCTTAATACCAGAGAACTCAAATGGATTGATCATTTTGACTCTGTTCAGAATGGTCTCAACGAGTTTGAAAACCGTTTTGCACAACTTGCCAATCTGTAATACCCATGACTTGGTGTATGCCTTCCTACTCCCTTCTAGCCTCAACGTGTGTCTTCACCGCCATGCATGGTAGGTGCACGCATGATTTTCACTGACTGTCTAATAATACGTGTGGTGTTCCATCTGTTTCAACATAAGGTTTGGTGACATGTATGCTTTCAGTTTTTGAAAATACCAATTTATCGGGGATTTATCCCTGCTGATCTGCAGTAGTAATATGTGTTATACCACTGTGTGGTAGGTACACACACTATACTTCTTTTACCACGCTAATGTATAATTTATAAAAAGTTTTTTTAATTTGGGTCCTCTCTGGCACTACATCTGTGCAATAATCAGTTCCTGCCCTCGCATGAGGGTTTCTGACGATCCCTTTCGAGCAGAGGCAGCTTTTGAATCACACGGCTGCTCGGCGCTCCCATAATGTTATATTTGGTTACCTGGCAACTGGACTCCAAGACGGCGATTCAGTCTCTTTTTGATGTCTATATGAGCCATCTAGTGCGTGACCACGCCCCCTCTCACTTTCTGGTTACCGCTGTAGAACATTGTTTGTCTTCACGGGTAGCGGCGTGATTCTTTCCGTCCTACGATACCCATCTAATTGGTGAGTCCTTAACTGTCATTCTTTAATGTCCATGCACCCTTTGGATTTAAGATGAGTGGCTAAATTTGATTTCTACTTAACCCCCAGGTATTTGTTTTTTGACAAGCTTGGAACGAGGCTTTCTCACAGTCCGCGCTGTAATTTTGCTCAGAGATAGGTGAGTTTGTGTACTCTGCCTCCTCTGCTCCCTGTGAATGTGCCGATCATTATGGCTCAGGTAATAAATTCAGCCCCGCTCCTTTTTCAGATTTTGATCTTGTCTACTGAATCCTAAGTGATGCAATATCGATAAGGTAATTATTCACACAGCCCAGTGCTGGTGTGAGATGCTTTTCTTTTCTTAATCACCTAACCACTCAAATACAAACCTTTGTGTCGTTTTGGCCCTCAGATTACCACGCTGTCTCACGATTTGGAGCGCGCTTTTCACAACGCCCTCTTGCTCCCCAGGTAAATGAGACAGTTTAGACGTGTCTACTCAGTTGAGTTACCCTGGACCCCGGCATAGTCCTTTCCAGCCCCCCAATGATGCGATGTATGCTATGGTCCTAATGTCCTCCGTGTGTGTATTTTTATTGTCTTGTCCGAGCATGTTCTGCTGCTACGGATTATCTTGGATCTTTTACAGACCTTGAACCCTGATTCTGTTCTCCTACTCTCTTTTAACCCTAGGAGGTCTGCCCACTGCTCCCCACTGTCCTGAAGAAGACCCGCGCTGTAAGGGCAAATTTCCCTACATATTTGGGTCGAAACGTAGACTATCTTCTTTTACATCCACCAACTCCCAGCGCCAGCAGGATTTGTACAGCTATATGGGGTGCTTGGTTATAAATGTTTTCGTAATGATTCATGCCTCTTTTCCTGTGGCCCTGATCACAGGGGACCACTTTTAAGATTGTATAGAGAAGTAATGACCAATGTGTACTTTTCTATTTGTCAAATGAGTTTTTTGTCACTGTTTACTTATTTCACTGAATTCCCTCACGGCACTCCCCTTCCTCACCTTTGCTTTATATGTGGGCACATAATCAATATAGTTGAAAAAAGTGTAAAATCTTGGTGATACATATACCTATTATAAGGTTGTCTGTGAGTACTGTGTGATTAAAAACATGGTTCTCTGAATTAACTTCGTTTCTCTTTTGACTTTGTGATTAAATAATCCCTAATGTCAACCATTTGTTCTTTGTAGTCTGGGACCCCTTGTCCATAACACTAACTACCCAGGTCCCTGTGACTCTTTTTTGGGTTAACCCTGTTTACTGTAACATATGCACACATGCACATTTCAGGGGTGCAACAGGGTGTCCTTTGGACACCCTGCCACCCTTGAAATACCTCCAGGTATTACCGATTCGGTAATATCGAATCGGTAATACTGAAGGTCTTCACATCCATTCTTATGCGCCTCCAAGCCCATAGGAATAAATGGGTAGGTATTCGTTATTACAGAATCTCAATTACCGATTCGGTAATAACGAATATTAAGGATTCAGTATTTTTTACCGAATTTTTACCTACATCTGAAATACCGATTTCTTAATACAGAATCGGTAAAATTCGGTATTAAGAATTCGGTATTTCACTGTTACCTACATCGGGCCCAAAGTGACTTTTCCTCTCCTTGTAAATATGAAAGAGTGTCTTGCGCCATCACTATGTTGACATATTGTTTGCACAGGTTGCTTCTAAATTTGCCCCATAAGTGCTTAGGTATTGGCAGACTGTTACAATAAGAACATATTGCTAATTCATTGTTTAAAAAATTGTATGAAAGTGACAGGAGGTAAGCACAGAGAAATATATCTCCAAAGATGCTCAAAGAAGAATGATTGAAATGATTGCAGTCCTTCAATAGGTACAATGGGAAATGTCATGAACCAATCAAATCTTTTTTTTCAGGTTACATGGGATCCTATGACAGAATAATTCTAAAACTACATAGGTATAAACTAGGTATTTTGAAGACTGTAAATCCTTAACTATATGACTAATAAGTAGAGTAATTTCAGTAGTGCAAACAGAGAACAACATAAATTTATAAGTACTTAGGTTTTGGCAAAGTGATAGGGTATATTTATAGAGTGGTGAAGGGAAGGGATGGGGCCTGATGTCACATGTGCAAACACACTCTGTGACATGTTCTAAGTTGAGGAATTTAGTCTTTTGTAATCCTGAAAGTCCCTGGGTCCTATTAGCGCACCATGTCTCTCTATTGAACACCATACAGCTGCGTTCCAGAGAGGTGGTCGGAAGCCATATCCCATTTTATACCGCTCTGTAATGCAACTCTCTGGCAATTTCTGCACATATCTGGTGGGTTAGTTGGCCCCCAGTTGCACTCAGTATTCAAGGTAACTTTATCCCGTAACGCCCACAGAGTATCTTTCCACACATATTTACTCCGTCCAGCCCCCCTTTATTCACCAGTGTTCAACACAGCCCATTGGGGATATTAATACTTAGTTAATCTTACCTTCACAGTAATAGAAATAAAAAAACGCGACACATTTTTTTCAGTTGTTTTTTATAATTTAAATTTGTGAAAATTTCATATTTTAGAATTAGGATCGGTGAAAGAGAAGAAAAAAACAGTTATAATATATAATATTATATTTTTTACAACACAGCATAATTTTAACATTTTATAAATTATTTGCTTTACCTTTTTTGCTGTTCTCAGAATATACTTACTTTCACTAGAAACAGTGCTTTCAATCGTACTCATCACATAACAGCGGGCAAAAAAAACAATCAATAAGATTGCTTAACCAAAAAATACATCTAACATATTTATCGTATACCCAACTATTTCTGAACATTCCACAAAAACTACATCCTCAATAACAAACCATATAATACAAATCACACATATATAAAATGCTTTCTTCTAAGAGAATTTTTTTACTTGAATATGAAAGAACTCAAATATTAATACGATGAACAATTATTTTTAATTTTCATACACTGTAAATAATGTTCTTTAAAAATATATGCTGACAGAATGTGCAAGATAAAAATCCTTAATTCAATCAATCAATCAATCAATCAATCAGGGAATTTTTAAAGCGTACTGCTTACCCGCTAGGGTCTCAAGGCGCTGGGGGGGGGGAGCTGCAGCTAGTGGTCGAAGTGCCAGGTCTTAAGCAGTCTTCTGAATGTCGGGAGGTCCTCAGTCTGTCGTAGAGGGAGGGGGAGGGCATTCCAGGACATGGCGGCGCGGTGGGAGAAGGATCTGATCCGGCGGTGGTTTTGTGGATGCGCGGGACAGCGGCCAGGGACAGGTCGGCCGAGCGGAGTTTCCTGTTGGGTACGTAGAATGAGAGTCTGTCGTTGAGGTAGGCTGGGCCGGTGTTGTGGAGTGCCTTGTGTGCGAGGATCATGAGTTTGAATGTGATTCTTTTGTCGACGGGGAGCCAGTGCAGTTCTCTCAGGTGCGAGGTGATGTGGTCCCGGCGTGGGATGTTGAGGGTCAGGCGTGCGGAGGCGTTCTGGATTCTTTGGAGTGAGTTGATGAGTTTGGACGGGGCTCCGGTGTAGAGGGCGTTTCCGTAGTCGAGTCGGCTGCTGACGAGGGCGTGGGTGGACGGTTTTCCGAGTGTCCGTCAGAATCCATCTGTAGATCTTGCGGAGCATGCGGAGGGTGTGGAAGCAGGAGGAGGAGACTGCGTTGACTTGGTTGGTCATGCTGAGCTTGGAGTCGAGGATGACCCCTAGGTTGCGTGCGTGGTTGGTTGGTGCTGGGGGATTCCTAGTGATGCTGGCCACCAGGAGTCGTCCCACGCTGAGGGATTGGGCCCAGGGATGAGGACCTCCGTCTTGTCCGTGTTCAGTTTGAGTCGGCTTGCCTCCATCCACTCGTCGACGGCCTTCATGCCCTGGTGTAGGTTGGATCTGGCGGTGAGGGGGTCTTTGGTGAGGGAGAGGATCAGTTGGGTGTCATCTGCGTAGGAGATTATGTTGAGGTCGTGTAGTCTGGCGATGCGAGCGAGGTGGGCCATGTAGACGTTGAACAGAGTCGGGCTGAGTGAGGATCCCTGGGGGATGCCGCAGATGGGAGAGGTGGTTCCAGAGTGGAGCGGGGGAGGCGGACTCTCTGGGTTCTGTCGGTGAGGAAGGAGGTGGTCCAGTCCAGGGCCTTGTCTCGGATCCCTGCATCGTAGAGGCGTGTGCGCGGTGTGTGGTTACAGACGGTGTCGAAGGCGGCAGAGAGGTCCAGGAGGATAAGGGCCACTGTCTCGCCATTGTCGAGTAGGATTCTGATGTCATCTGTGGCGGCGATGAGGGCGGTCTCGGTGCTGTAGTTGCTGCGGAAGCCTGACTGGGAGGGGTCCAGGATGCTGTTGTCTTCTAGGTAGTGGGTGAGCTGGGTGTTGACGATCTTTTCCATGACTTTCGCAGGGAGCGGAAGTAGGGAGATGGGCCGGAAGTTCTTGAGGTTGCTTGGGTCAGCCTTGGGTTTCTTCAGGAGGGCATTGATCTCGGCATGTTTCCAGCTCTTCGGGAAGGTAGCAGTCTCTAAGGAGAGGTTGATGATGTTACGCAGGTGGGGTGCGATGATGCTGACGGCTTTGTTGGCGATGTGGTGGGGGAGTGGGTCAGACGGGGAGCCTGAGCGGATGGTGCTCATGGTCCTAGTTATGTCTTCAGGGCTCACGTTGGTCCAGGTGGTCAGGGGGTGTTGGTCGGTGGGGCTCGAGGTGTTCATCGTGGCGGGGTCCGTGGGGTGCGTCTGGGGGTGAAGCTGTTAAGGATGTCGGTGATCTTGCGGTGGAAGAAGGCAGCGAGGCTGTCGCACAGGGCTTGTGATGGCGGAATGTCGTTGGTGCAGGAGCTGGGAGTGGAGAGCTCTTTCACGATGTTGAATAGCTCTTTGCTGTTGTGTGCGTTGTTGTCGAGGTGGTCTTTGAATGAGGCTTTTTAATGGTCCTGATGAGGTGGTGATGTTTGCGGATGGCGTCTTTGTGAGCTGTGTGGTTGGCGGGTGTTCTGTCGTTGAGCCAGATGTTCTAAAGTTTCCGGCAGGTGCGCTAGGAGGCTAGGAGCTCTGGGGTGCACCAGCTGGCTCTCTGGCTGGTGTCTCTGTCGGTGGGTTGTTTCATGGGTGCCACTGTGTTGGCACAGTCCTCCATCCAGAGTCTGAGGGTGTGGGCCCCCTCCTCGGGGTCGGTGGGGCTGGTCAGTGGGTGGAGTGCGAGGTGTGTTTCTAGTCGTTCCTTGGTGACCGTTCCCCAGCGTCTGCAGGGGATCTGTAGAGTGCGGTGGTGGGAGACGGGTTTCTGGAAGGTGAAGTGGACGCAGTGGTGGTCGGTCCAGGTGAGCTCGGAAGTGTGGCTGAAGGCAACGTGGGGGCTGGCGGTGAAGATGGCGTCGAGCGTGTGACCGACGATGTGGGTCGGGGTAGTGACGATCTGTCTAAGTCCGAGGGTGGCGAGGTTGTCGATCAGGGTGGAGGAATTGCTGTCAATGTTCAAATATATACTTTTCCTCTAGGCCAAATAGCATCCTTGAAATCCTTTATATTGAAATTGTTCAATAGTAATCGTATTAATACATATAAAAAAAATCCTCAGAGGCCGAATTATGTTCCTAAAACTTTGCCTTTAAAAATATTAGGTAGGAATTTGGTAATTCGCTAGGCAACTGTTATTTAAAAACCAACTGAGTATTATTACAATATGTCCATCCTGCATCACATTTTAAATAGGCAGTGTAATGTCCAGATGTTGTAGAAGGACCATCATGGAAAATTATTGCTACTGCTACAAAAGTTATTCCTGATATTGAAAGTTGACTAGCTACAAAATGTTTTATTAAAGTTTCCAATTTTCTTCCATCAGCTGTACAACGTTGCATCATTAAAATTATATATTGTCCATATCTTTCTATAAATAATGTTGATAAGATTTCTGATTTACATTGGCTACACTCCATGTTTTGATTTGCTGCTTTAACTAGTTTGTTGAAAGACACTGATTTACAGTCTGGTAATGTCAAATATATAAATCTTTCAGTGTCTATGTTAGTGCTACATGTAAACATACAATTTTCACATTGATGTTCCCATTTATAACAAAGGCCAAAAAGATGTTCAATTTCTATTCCTTCATTATCCAATACGGTAAGAATATACATTAAAAATTTCTGATCATCTTGTTGGATATTTTGCGTAAATTGTGTAGAACCAGAACATATATCAAGAAGATTACGAATATCAGAAACTCTTTGCATTTTGCTTTTATCAGTTCTCAATTTTTCATGAACAGAATGCAACAAGGAACACAATCTTTTTTCCCGATTCTCCATAATTTGCTGTTGCAAACTTTCAAGAAAAAAACAACATTGACCACTACATTAGCTTAGCAGTTGATACCTGAACTATTTTCAAACTGATAACCAACAATCTCTTCAACAGTGTCCTTTTTCTTTTTGCTTGCAATCACAACATTATCTTGTTTTTTTCCTTTTCTATATCTTCACTACAGATATTCAGATACCTTCTTTTTTGACCTACCACATGCTTTTCAAATACAGGATATTGACCTAAATTGGGAGCATACGCTCTTCATAACCTATTATACTCTTTTACACAGTTTGCATCTGCTGTAACCTATGTGTCATCAAAATCAATCAAAAACAAACCAGATAAAGTTCTGACTCTGGACAAAGCAACATATGCCATACCCTCTTTAAACACGGTACTACCAATGTTCACCAAAGCACTGTCTACACCATGGGTACTCACAAACTTTCTCTCGGGGGCCAAATTTACAGTGTGGTTTGTGTCAGAGGGCCGCACCGGTGGGAGCGGGGTCAGTGGGGGAGGGGACGGGGCTAGAGCAACAAAATAAATCTGTGACCATGAGGTTGAACACAGGTCCCTGCAGTGGATGCCTTCGTCCACTGAGCCACCAGACCTGGCATACACACATCTCTCTCTCTCTCTCTCTCTCTCTCTCTCTCTCTCTCTTCTCTCTCTCTCTCTCTCTCTCTCTCTCTCTCTCTCTCTCTCTCTCCCTCTCTCTTCCTCTCTCAACCTCTCTCTCCCTCTCCCCCTCCATCTCTCCCTATTTTTCCCTCTGTCTCACTCAGACTGTCTCACTCCCTCTCCCTCCCTCTCCCTCCCTCCCTGACTCCCTCTGTTTCACTCACTCTGACTACCTCACTCCCTCTCTCTGTCTCTGTCTCTCTCTCTCTCTGTCTCCCTTTCTCTCTGTCTCCCTCTATCTCTCTGCCTCCCTCTCTCTCCTTCCCTCTCCCTCTCTGTCTCCCTCTCTCTCCTTCCCTCTCCCTCTCTGTCTCCCTCACTCTGTTACCCTCCTCACTCTGTCGCCCTCCTCATTCTGTCGCCCTCCTCCCTCTGTCGCCCTCCCCCTCCCTCCTCCCTCCCTCCCTCTGTCTGTCACCCTCCTCCCTCCCTCTGTCTGTCACCCTCCTCCCTCCCTCTGTTTGTCACCCTCCTCCCTCTGTCTGTCACCCTCCTCCCTCCCTCTGTCTGTCACCCTCCTCCCTCTGTCTGTCACCCTCCTCCCGCATTCCTCCCTCCCTCTGTCTGTCACCCACTGTCTCCCTCCCTCTCCCTTTCTCTGTCTACCTCCCTCTCCCTTTCTCTGTCTTCCTCCCTCTCCCTTTCTCTGTCTCCCTCCCTCTCCCTTTCTCTGTCTCCCTCCCTCCTCCTCTCTTTGTCTCCCTCTGTCTGTCTCCCTTTCTCTGTCTCCCTCTCTCTGCCTCCCTTTCCCTCCCTTCCTCGCTCTCCCTCCGTCTTCCTCCCTATCCCTCCCTCCTTTCCTTCCCTCCCTCGCTCTCCCTCTGTCTGCCTCCATTTCCCTCCCTCCTTTCACTTCCTCCCTTGCTCTCCCTCTGTCTGCCTCCCTTTCCCTCCCTTCTTTCCCTCCCTCGCTCTCCCTCCCTCCCTTGCTCTCCCTCTGTCTGTGTCTGCCTCCCTTTCCCTCCCTCCCTCGCTCTCCCTCTGTATGCCTCCCTTTCCCTCCCTCCCTCGCTCTCCCTCCCTCTCCCTCCCTCTCCCTCCCTTTTCTTGCCTGCACTCCCTCCCCTCCCTTTCCGACCCTCCCTGTCTCCCTCCCTCCACCACCCTCCCCGCTCTCCCTGTCTGCTTCCCTTTCCCTCCCTCATTTCCCTCCCTCCCACTCCCTCTGTATGCCTCCCTTTCCCTCCCTCCCTCCCTCGCTCTCCCTCTGTCTGCCTCCCTTTCCCTCCCTCCCTTGCTCTCCCTCCCTCTCCCTCTCTTTTCCTCCCTCCCTCACTCTCCCTCTGTCTGTGTCTGCCTCCCTTTCCCTCCCTCCCTCGCTCTCCCTCTGCCTGTGTCTGCCTCTCTTTGCCTCCATCCTTTCCTTCCCTCCCTCGCTCTCCCTCTGTCTGCCTTCCTTTCCCTCCCTCCTTTCACTCCCTCCCTTGCTATCCCTCTGTCTGCCTCCCTTTCTCTCCCTCCCTCACTCTCCCTCCCTCCCTTTCCCTTCCTCGCTCTCCCTCCCCCTCCCTTTCCCTCCCTCCCTCGATCTCCCTCTGTCTGCCTCCCTTTCCCTTCCTCCCTCGCTCTCCCTTGCTCTCCCTCCCTTTCCCTCCCTTGCTCCATCCCTGTCTCTCTCCCTCCACCTCCCTCCCTCGCTCTCCCTCTGTCTGCCTCCCTTTCCCTCCCTTGCTCTCCCTCCCTCTCCCTCCCTTTCCCTCCCTCTGTCTGTGTCTGCATCTCTTTCCCTCCCTCCCTCGCTCTCCCTCGCTCTCCCTCCCTTTCCCTCCCTTTCCCTCCCTTGCTCCATCCCTGTCTCTCTCCCTCCACCTCCCTCCCTCGCTCTCCCTTGCTCTCCCTCCCTTTCCCTCCCTTTCCGTCCCTTGCTCCATCCCTGTCTCTCTCCCTCCACCTCCCTCCCTCGCTCTCCCTCTGTCTGCCTCCCTTTCCCTCACTCGCTCTCCCTCCCTCTCCCTCCCTTTCCCTCCCTCTGTCTGTGTCTGCCTCCCTTTCCCTCCCTCCCTTGCTCTCCCTCGCTCTCCGTCCCTTTCCCTCCCTTTCCCTCCCTTGCTCCATCCCTGTCTCTCTCCCTCCACCTCCCTACCTCGCTCTCCCTCTGTCTGCCTCCCTTTCCCTCCCTCGCTCTCCCTCCCTCTCCCGCCCTTTCCCTCCCTCTGTCTGTGTCTGCCTCCCTTTCCCTCCCTCCCTCGCTCTCCCTTGCTCTCCCTCCCTTTCCCTCCCTTTCCCTCCCTTGCTCCATCCCTGTCTCTCTCCCTCCACCTCCCTCCCTCGCTCTCCCTCTGTCTGCCTCCCTTTCCCTCCCTCGCTCTCCCTCCCTCTCCCTCCCTGTCCCTCCCTCTGTCTCTGTCTGCCTCCCTTTCCCTCCCTCCCTCGCTCTCCCTCCCTTTCCCTTCCTCCCTCGCTCTCCCTCCTTCTCCCTCCCTTTCCCTCCCTCCCTCGCTCTCCCTCTGTCTCCCTCCCTTTCCCTCCCTTCCTCTGTCTCCCTCCCTCTCCCTCCCTTTTCTTCCCTGCACTCCCTCCCCCTCCCTTTCTGACCCTCCCTGTCTCCCTCCCTCCACCTCCCTCCCCCGCTCTCCCTGTCTGCCTCCCTTTCCCTCCCTCATTTCCCTCCCTCCCACTCCCTCTGTATGCCTCCCTTTCCCTCCCTCCCTCCCTCGCTCTCCCTCTGTCTGCCTCTCTTTCCCTCCCTCCCTTGCTCTCCCTCCCTCTCCCTCTCTTTTCCTCCCTCCCTCACTCTCCCTCTGTCTGTGTCTGCCTCCCTTTCCCTCCCTCCCTCGCTCTCCCTCTGCCTGTGTCTGCCTCTCTTTGCCTCCATCCTTTCCTTCCCTCCCTCGCTCTCCCTCTGTCTGCCTCCCTTTCCCTCCCTCCTTTCACTCCCTCCCTTGCTCTCCCTCTGTCTGCCTCCCTTTCTCTCCCTCCCTCCCTTTCCCTTCCTCGCTCTCCCTCCCCCTCCCTTTCCCTCGATCTCCCTCTGTCTGCCTCCCTTTCCCTCCCTCGCTCTCCCTTGCTCTCCCTCCCTTTCCCTCCCTTGCTCCATCCCTGTCTCTCTCCCTCCACCTCCCTCCCTCGCTCTCCCTCTGTCTGCCTCCCTTTCCCTCCCTTGCTCTCCCTCCCTCTCCCTCCCTTTCCCTCCCTCTGTCTGTGTCTGACTCCCTTTCCCTCCCTCCCTCGCTCTCCCTCGCTCTCCCTCCCTTTCCCTCCCTTTCCCTCCCTTGCTCCATCCCTGTCTCTCTCCCTCCACCTCCCTCCCTCGCTCTCCCTTGCTCTCCCTCCCTTTCCCTCCCTCCCTCCCTTGCTCTCCCTCTGTCTGTGTCTGCCTCCCTTTCCCTCCCTCCCTCGCTCTCCCTCTGTTTGCCTCCCTTTCCCTCCCTCCCTCGCTCTCCCTCCCTCTCCCTACCTTTTCTTGCCTGCACTCCCTCCCCCTCCCTTTCCGACCCTCCCTGTCTCCCTCCCTCCACCTCCCTCCCCCGCTCTCCCTGTCTGCCTCCCTTTCCCTCCCTCATTTCCCTCCCTCCCACTCCCTCTGTATGCCTCCCTTTCCCTCCCTCGCTCTCCCTCTGTCTGCCTCCCTTTCCCTCCCTCCCTTGCTCTCCCTCCCTCTCCCTCTCTTTTCCTCCCTCCCTCACTCTCCCTCTGTCTGTGTCTGCCTCCCTTTCCCTCCCTCCCTCGCTCTCCCTCTGCCTGTGTCTGCCTCTCTTTGCCTCCATCCTTTCCTTCCCTCCCTCGCTCTCCCTCTGTCTGCCTCCCTTTCCCTCCCTCCTTTCACTCCCTCCCTTGCTCTCCCTCTGTCTGCCTCCCTTTCTCTCCCTCCCTCACTCTTCCTCCCTCCCTTTCCCTTCCTCGCTCTCCCTCCCCCTCCCTTTCCCTCCCTCCCTCGATCTCCCTCTGTCTGCCTCCCTTTCCCTTCCTCCCTCGCTCTCCCTTGCTCTCCCTCCCTTTCCCTCCCTTGCTCCATCCCTGTCTCTCTCCCTCCACCTCCCTCCCTCGCTCTCCCTCTGTCTGCCTCCCTTTCCCTCCCTTGCTCTCCCTCCCTCTCCCTCCCTTTCCCTCCCTCTGTCTGTGTCTGCCTCCCTTTCCCTCCCTCCCTCGCTCTCCCTCGCTCTCCCTCCCTTTCCCTCCCTTTCCCTCCCTTGCTCCATCCCTGTCTCTCTCCCTCCACCTCCCTCCCTCGCTCTCCCTTGCGCTCCCTCCCTTTCCCTCCCTTTCCCTCCCTTGCTCCATCCCTGTCTCTCTCCCTCCACCTCCCTCCCTTGCTCTCCCTCTGTCTGCCTCCCTTTCCCTCACTCGCTCTCCCTCCTTCTCCCTCCCTTTCCCTCCCTCTGTCTGTGTCTGCCTCCCTTTCCCTCCCTCCCTCGCTCTCCCTCGCTCTCCCTCCCTTTCCCTCCCTTTCCCTCCCTTGCTCCATCCCTGTCTCTCTCCCTCCACCTCCCTCCCTCGCTCTCCCTCTGTCTGCCTCCCTTTCCCTCCCTCGCTCTCCCTCCCTCTCCCTCCCTTTCCCTCCCTCTGTCTGTGTCTGCCTCCCTTTCCCTCCCTCCCTCGCTCTCCCTTGCTCTCCCTCCCTTTCCCTCCCTTTCCCTCCCTTGCTCTATCCCTGTCTCTCTCCCTCCACCTCCCTCCCTCGCTCTCCCTCTGTCTGCCTCCCTTTCCCTCCCTCGCTCTCCCTCCCTCTCCCTCCCTGTCCCTCCCTCTGTCTCTGTCTGCCTCCCTTTCCCTCCCTCCCTCGCTCTCCCTCGCTCTCCCTCCCTTTCCCTTCCTCCCTCGCTCTCCCTCCTTCTCCCTCCCTTTCACTCCCTCCCTCGCTCTCCCTCTGTCTCCCTCCCTTTCCCTCCCTTCCTCTGTCTCCCTCCCTCTCCCTCCCTTTTCTTCCCTGCACTCCCTCCCCCTCCCTTTCCGACCCTCCCTGTCTCCCTCCCTCCACCTCCCTCCCCCGCTCTCCCTGTCTGCCTCCCTTTCCCTCCCTCATTTCCCTCCCTCCCACTCCCTTAGTATGCCTCCCTTTCCCTCCCTCCCTCCCTCGCTCTCCCTCTGTCTGCCTCCCTTTCCCTCCCTCCCTTGCTCTCCCTCCCTCTACCTCTCTTTTCCTCCCTCCCTCACTCTCCCTCTGTCTGTGTCTGCCTCCCTTTCCCTCCCTCCCTCGCTCTCCCTCTGCCTGTGTCTGCCTTTCTTTGCCTCCATCCTTTCCTTCCCTCCCTCGCTCTCCCTCTGTCTGCCTCCCTTTCCCTCCCTCCTTTCACTCCCTACCTTGCTCTCCCTCTGTCTGCCTCCCTTTCTCTCCCTCCCTCCCTTTCCCTTCCTCGCCCTCCCTCCCCCTCCCTTTCCCTCGATCTCCCTCTGTCTGCCTCCCTTTCCCTCCCTCCCTCGCTCTCCCTTGCTCTCCCTCCCTTTCCCTCCCTTGCTCCATCCCTGTCTCTCTCCCTCCACCTCCCTCCCTCGCTCTCCCTCTGTCTGCCTCCCTTTCCCTCCCTTGCTCTCCCTCCCTCTCCCTCCCTTTCCCTCCCTCTGTCTGTGTCTGACTCCCTTTCCCTCCCTCCCTCGCTCTCCCTCGCTCTCCCTCCCTTTCCCTCCCTTGCTCCATCCCTGTCTCTCTCCCTCCACCTCCCTCCCTCGCTCTCCCTTGCTCTCCCTCCCTTTCCCTCCCTTTCCCTCCCTTGCTCCATCCCTGTCTCTCTCCCTCCACCTCCCTCCCTCGCTCTCCCTCTGTCTGCCTCCCTTTCCCTCACTCACTCTCCCTCCCTCTCCCTCCCTTTCCCTCCCTCTGTCTGTGTCTGCCTCCCTTTCCCTCCCTCCCTCGCTCTCCCTCGCTCTCCCTCCCTTTCCCTCCCTTTCCCTCCCTTGCTCCATCCCTGTCTCTCTCCCTCCACCTCCCTCCCTCGCTCTCCCTCTGTCTGCCTCCCTTTCCCTCCCTCGCTCTCCATCCCTCTCCCGCCCTTTCCCTCCCTCTGCCTGTGTCTGCCTCCCTTTCCCTCCCTCCCTCGCTCTCCCTTGCTCTTCCTCCCTTTCCCTCCCTTTCTATCCCTTGCTCCATCCCTGTCTCTCTCCCTCCACCTCCCTCCCTCACTCTCCCTCTGTCTCTGTCTGCCTCCCTTTCCCACCCTCCCTCGCTCTCCCTCTGCCTGTGTCTGCCTCTCTTTGCCTCCATCCTTTCCTTCCCTCCCTCGCTCTCCCTCTGTCTGCCTCCCTTTCCCTCCCTCCTTTCACTCCCTCCTTTGCTCTCCCTCTGTCTGCCTCCCTTTCTCTCCCTCCCTCCCTTTCCCTTCCTCGCTCTCCCTCCCCCTCCCTTTCCCTCGATCTCCCTCTGTCTGCCTCCCTTTCCCTCCCTCCCTCGCTCTCCCTTGCTCTCCCTCCCTTTCCCTCCCTTGCTCCATCCCTGTCTCTCTCCCTCCACCTCCCTCCCTCGCTCTCCCTCTGTCTGCCTCCCTTTCCCTCCCTTGCTCTCCCTCCCTCTCCCTCCCTTTCCCTCCCTCTGTCTGTGTCTGACTCCCTTTCCTTCCCTCCCTCGCTCTCCCTCGCTCTCCCTCGCTCTCCCTCCCTTTCCCTCCCTTGCTCCATCCCTGTCTCTCTCCCTCCACCTCCCTCCCTCGCTCTCCCTTGCTCTCCCTCCCTTTCCCTCCCTTGCTCCATCCCTGTCTCTCTCCCTCCACCTCCC
Organism: Lissotriton helveticus; assembly: GCF_964261635.1. Lineage (NCBI taxonomy): Eukaryota > Metazoa > Chordata > Amphibia > Caudata > Salamandridae > Lissotriton > Lissotriton helveticus. The sequence goes on along the minus strand of NC_136070.1, from coordinate 772,657,996 downwards.
TCCCTCGCTCTCCCTCTGTCTGCATCCCTTTCCCTCACTCGCTCTCCCTCCCTCTCCCTCCCTTTCCCTCCCTCTGTCTGTGTCTGCCTCCCTTTCCCTCCCTCCCTCGCTCTCCCTCGCTCTCCCTCCCTTTCCCTCCCTTTCCCTCCCTTGCTCCATTCCTGTCTCTCTCCCTCCACCTCCCTACCTCGCTCTCCCTCTGTCTGCCTCCCTTTCCCTCCCTCGCTCTCCGTCCCTCTCCCGCCCTTTCCCTCCCTCTGTCTGTGTCTGCCTCCCATTCCCTCCCTCCCTCGCTCTCCCTTGCTCTCCCTCCCTTTCCCTCCCTTTCCCTCCCTTGCTCCATCCCTGTCTCTCTCCCTCTACCTCCCTCCCTCGCTCTCCCTCTGTCTGCCTCCCTTTCCCTCCCTTGCTCTCCCTCCCTCTCCCTCCCTGTCCCTCCCTCTGTCTCTGTCTGCCTCCCTTTCCCTCCCTCGCTCTCCCTCGCTCTCCCTCCCTTTCCCTTCCTCCCTCGCTCTCCCTCCTTCTCCCTCCCTTTCACTCCCTCGCTCGCTCTCCCTCTGTCTCCCTCCCTTTCCCTCCCTTCCTCTGTCTCCCTCCCTCTCCCTCCCTTTTCTTCCCTGCACTCCCTCCCCCTCCATTTCCGACCCTCCCTGTCTCCCTCCCTCCACCTCCCTCCCCCGCTCTCCCTGTCTGCCTCCCTTTCCCTCCCTCTTTTCCCTCCCTCCCACTCCCTCTGTATGCCTCCCTTTCCCTCCCTCCCTCCCTCGCTCTCCCTCTGTCTGCCTCCCTTTCCCTCCCTCCCTTGCTCTCCCTCCCTCTCCCTCTCTTTTCCTCCCTCCCTCACTCTCCCTCTGTCTGTGTCTGCCTCCCTTTCCCTCCCTCCCTCACTCTCCCTCTGCCTGTGTCTGCCTCTCTTTGCCTCCATCCTTTCCTTCCCTCCCTCGCTCTCCCTGTCTGCCTCCCTTTCCCTCCCTCCTTTCACTCCCTACCTTGCTCTCCCTCTGTCTGCCTCCCTTTCTCTCCCTCCCTCCCTTTCCCTTCCTCGCCCTCCCTCCCCCTCCCTTTCCCTCGATCTCCCTCTGTCTGCCTCCCTTTCCCTCCCTCCCTCGCTCTCCCTTGCTCTCCCTCCCTTTCCCTCCCTTGCTCCATCCCTGTCTCTCTCCCTCCACCTCCCTCCCTCGCTCTCCCTCTGTCTGCCTCCCTTTCCCTCCCTTGCTCTCCCTCCCTCTCCCTCCCTTTCCCTCCCTCTGTCTGTGTCTGACTCCCTTTCCCTCCCTCCCTCGCTCTCCCTCGCTCTCCCTCCCTTTCCCTCCCTTGCTCCATCCCTGTCTCTCTCCCTCCACCTCCCTCCCTCGCTCTCCCTTGCTCTCCCTCCCTTTCCCTCCCTTTCCCTCCCTTGCTCCATCCCTGTCTCTCTCCCTCCACCTCCCTCCCTCGCTCTCCCTCTGTCTGCCTCCCTTTCCCTCACTCACTCTCCCTCCCTCTCCCTCCCTCTCCCTCCCTTTCCCTCCCTCTGTCTGTGTCTGCCTCCCTTTCCCTCCCTCCCTCGCTCTCCCTCGCTCTCCCTCCCTTTCCCTCCCTTTCCCTCCCTTGCTCCATCCCTGTCTCTCTCCCTCCACCTCCCTCCCTCCCTCTCCCTCTGTCTGCCTCCCTTTCCCTCCCTCGCTCTCCGTCCCTCTCCAGCCCTTTCCCTCCCTCTGCCTGTGTCTGCCTCCCTTTCCCTCCCTCCCTCGCTCTCCCTTGCTCTTCCTCCCTTTCCCTCCCTTTCTCTCCCTTGCTCCATCCCTGTCTCTCTCCCTCCACCTCCCTCCCTCACTCTCCCTCTGTCTCTGTCTGCCTCCCTTTCCCTCCCTCCCTCGCTCTCCCTCTGCCTGTGTCTGCCTCTCTTTGCCTCCATCCTTCCCTTCCCTCCCTCGCTCTCCCTCTGTCTGCCTCCCTTTCCCTCCCTCCTTTCACTCCCTCCCTTGCTCTCCCTCTGTCTGCCTCCCTTTCTCTCCCTCCCTCCCTTTCCCTTCCTCGATCTCCCTCCCCCTCCCTTTCCCTCGATCTCCCTCTGTCTGCCTCCCTTTCCCTCCCTCCCTCGCTCTCCCTTGCTCTCCCTCCCTTTCCCTCCCTTGCTCCATCCCTGTCTCTCTCCCTCCACCTCCCTCCCTCGCTCTCCCTCTGTCTGCCTCCCTTTCCCTCCCTTGCTCTCCCTCCCTCTCGCTCCCTTTCCCTCCCTCTGTCTGTGTCTGACTCCCTTTCCTTCCCTCCCTCGCTCTCCCTCGCTCTCCCTCCCTTTCCCTCCCTTTCCCTCCCTTGCTCCATCCCTGTCTCTCTCCCTCCACCTCCCTCCCTCGCTCTCCCTTGCTCTCCCTCCCTTTCCCTCCCTTGCTCCATCCCTGTCTCTCTCCCTCCACCTCCCTCCCTCGCTCTCCCTCTGTCTGCATCCCTTTCCCTCACTCGCTCTCCCTCCCTCTCCCTCCCTTTCCCTCCCTCTACCTGTGTCTGCCTCCCTTTCCCTCCCTTCCTCGCTCTCCCTCGCTCTCCCTCCCTTTCCCTCCCTTTCCCTCCCTTGCTCCATCCCTGTCTCTCTCCCTCCACCTCCCTACCTCGCTCTCCCTCTGTCTGCCTCCCTTTCCCTCCCTCGCTCTCCGTCCCTCTCCCGCCCTTTCCCTCCCTCTGTCTGTGTCTGCCTCCCTTTCCCTCCCTCCCTCGCTCTCCCTTGCTCTCCCTCCCTTTCCCTCCCTTTCCCTCCCTTGCTCCATCCCTGTCTCTCTCCCTCCACCTCCCTCCCTCGCTCTCCCTCTGTCTGCCTCCCTTTCCCTCCCTCCCTCGCTCTCCCTTGCTCTTCCTCCCTTTCCCTCCCTTTCTCTCCCTTGCTCCATCCCTGTCTCTCTCCCTCCACCTCCCTCGCTCACTCTCCCTCTGTCTCTGTCTGCCTCCCTTTCCCTCCCTCCCTCGCTCTCCCTCTGCCTGTGTCTGCCTCTCTTTGCCTCCATCCTTTCCTTCCCTCCCTCGCTCTCCCTCTGTCTGCCTCCCTTTCCCTCCCTCCTTTCACTCCCTCCCTTGCTCTCCCTCTGTCTGCCTCCCTTTCTCTCCCTCCCTCCCTTTCCCTTCCTCGATCTCCCTCCCCCTCCCTTTCCCTCGATCTCCCTCTGTCTGCCTCCCTTTCCCTCCCTCCCTCGCTCTCCCTTGCTCTCCCTCCCTTTCCCTCCCTTGCTCCATCCCTGTCTCTCTCCCTCCACCTCCCTCCCTCGCTCTCCCTCTGTCTGCCTCCCTTTCCCTCCCTTGCTCTCCCTCCCTCTCGCTCCCTTTCCCTCCCTCTGTCTGTGTCTGACTCCCTTTCCTTCCCTCCCTCGCTCTCCCTCGCTCTCCCTCCCTTTCCCTCCCTTTCCCTCCCTTGCTCCATCCCTGTCTCTCTCCCTCCACCTCCCTCCCTCGCTCTCCCTTGCTCTCCCTCCCTTTCCCTCCCTTGCTCCATCCCTGTCTCTCTCCCTCCACCTCCCTCCCTCGCTCTCCCTCTGTCTGCATCCCTTTCCCTCACTCGCTCTCCCTCCCTCTCCCTCCCTTTCCCTCCCTCTGCCTGTGTCTGCCTCCCTTTCCCTCCCTCCCTCGCTCTCCCTCGCTCTCCCTCCCTTTCCCTCCCTTTCCCTCCCTTGCTCCATCCCTGTCTCTCTCCCTCCACCTCCCTACCTCGCTCTCCCTCTGTCTGCCTCCCTTTCCCTCCCTCGCTCTCCGTCCCTCTCCCGCCCTTTCCCTCCCTCTGTCTGTGTCTGCCTCCCTTTCCCTCCCTCCCTCGCTCTCCCTTGCTCTCCCTCCCTTTCCCTCCCTTTCCCTCCCTTGCTCCATCCCTGTCTCTCTCCCTCCACCTCCCTCCCTCGCTCTCCCTCTGTCTGCCTCCCTTTCCCTCCCTCCCTCGCTCTCCCTTGCTCTTCCTCCCTTTCCCTCCCTTTCTCTCCCTTGCTCCATCCCTGTCTCTCTCCCTCCACCTCCCTCGCTCACTCTCCCTCTGTCTCTGTCTGCCTCCCTTTCCCTCCCTCCCTCGCTCTCCCTCTGCCTGTGTCTGCCTCTCTTTGCCTCCATCCTTTCCTTCCCTCCCTCGCTCTCCCTCTGTCTGCCTCCCTTTCCCTCCCTCCTTTCACTCCCTCCCTTGCTCTCCCTCTGTCTGCCTCCCTTTCTCTCCCTCCCTCCCTTTCCCTTCCTCGATCTCCCTCCCCCTCCCTTTCCCTCGATCTCCCTCTGTCTGCCTCCCTTTCCCTCCCTCCCTCGCTCTCCCTTGCTCTCCCTCCCTTTCCCTCCCTTGCTCCATCCCTGTCTCTCTCCCTCCACCTCCCTCCCTCGCTCTCCCTCTGTCTGCCTCCCTTTCCCTCCCTTGCTCTCCCTCCCTCTCGCTCCCTTTCCCTCCCTCTGTCTGTGTCTGACTCCCTTTCCTTCCCTCCCTCGCTCTCCCTCGCTCTCCCTCCCTTTCCCTCCCTTTCCCTCCCTTGCTCCATCCCTGTCTCTCTCCCTCCACCTCCCTCCCTCGCTCTCCCTTGCTCTCCCTCCCTTTCCCTCCCTTGCTCCATCCCTGTCTCTCTCCCTCCACCTCCCTCCCTCGCTCTCCCTCTGTCTGCATCCCTTTCCCTCACTCGCTCTCCCTCCCTCTCCCTCCCTTTCCCTCCCTCTGCCTGTGTCTGCCTCCCTTTCCCTCCCTCCCTCGCTCTCCCTCGCTCTCCCTCCCTTTCCCTCCCTTTCCCTCCCTTGCTCCATCCCTGTCTCTCTCCCTCCACCTCCCTACCTCGCTCTCCCTCTGTCTGCCTCCCTTTCCCTCCCTCGCTCTCCGTCCCTCTCCCGCCCTTTCCCTCCCTCTGTCTGTGTCTGCCTCCCTTTCCCTCCCTCCCTCGCTCTCCCTTGCTCTCCCTCCCTTTCCCTCCCTTTCCCTCCCTTGCTCCATCCCTGTCTCTCTCCCTCTACCTCCCTCCCTCGCTCTCCCTCTGTCTGCCTCCCTTTCCCTCCCTCGCTCTCCCTCCCTCTCCCTCCCTGTCCCTCCCTCTGTCTCTGTCTGCCTCCCTTTCCCTCCCTCGCTCTCCCTCCCTTTCCCTTCCTCCCTCGCTCTCCCTCCTTCTCCCTCCCTTTCACTCCCTCGCTCGCTCTCCCTCTGTCTCCCTCCCTTTCCCTCCCTTCCTCTGTCTCCCTCCCTCTCCCTCCCTTTTCTACCCTGCACTCCCTCCCCCTCCATTTCCGACCCTCCCTGTCTCCCTCCCTCCACCTCCCTCCCCCGCTCTCCCTGTCTGCCTCCCTTTCCCTCCCTCTTTCCCTCCCTCCCACTCCCTCTGTATGCCTCCCTTTCCCTCCCTCCCTCCCTCGCTCTCCCTCTGTCTGCCTCCCTTTCCCTCCCTCCCTTGCTCTCCCTCCCTCTCCCTCTCTTTTCCTCCCTCCCTCACTCTCCCTCTGTCTGTGTCTGCCTCCCTTTCCCTCCCTCCCTCGCTCTCCCTCTGCCTGTGTCTGCCTCTCTTTGCCTCCATCCTTTCCTTCCCTCCCTCGCTCTCCCTCTGTCTGCCTCCCTTTCCCTTCCTCCCTCGCTCTCCCTTGCTCTCCCTCCCTTTCCCTCCCTTGCTCCATCCCTGTCTCTCTCCCTCCACCTCCCTCCCTCGCGCTCCCTCTGTCTGCCTCCCTTTCCCTCCCTTGCTCTCCCTCCCTCTTCCTCCCTTTCCCTCCCTCTGTCTGTGTCTGCCTCCCTTTCCCTCCCTCCCTCGCTCTCCCTCGCTCTCCCTCCCTTTCCCTCCCTTTCCCTCCCTTGCTCCATCCCTGTCTCTCTCCCTCCACCTCCCTCCCTCGCTCTCCCTTGCGCTCCCTCCCTTTCCCTCCCTTTCCCTCCCTTGCTCCATCCCTGTCTCTCTCCCTCCACCTCCCTCCCTTGCTCTCCCTCTGTCTGCCTCCCTTTCCCTCACTCGCTCTCCCTCCCTCTCCCTCCCTTTCCCTACCTCTGTTTGTGTCTGCCTCCCTTTCCCTCCCTCCCTCGCTCTCCCTCGCTCTCCCTCCCTTTCCCTCCCTTTCCCTCCCTTGCTCCATCCCTGTCTTTCTCCCTCCACCTCCCTCCCTCGCTCTCCCTCTGTCTGCCTCCCTTTCCCTCCCTCGCTCTCCCTCCCTCTCCCTCCCTTTCCCTCCCTCTGTCTGTGTCTGCCTCCCTTTCCCTCCCTCCCTCGCTCTCCCTTGCTCTCCCTCCCTTTCCCTCCCTTGCTCCATCCCTGTCTCTCTCCCTCCACCTCCCTCCCTCGCTCTCCCTCTGTCTGCCTCCCTTTCCCTCCCTCGCTCTCCCTCCCTCTCCCTCCCTGTCCCTCCCTCTGTCTCTGTCTGCCTCCCTTTCCCTCCCTCCCTCGCTCTCCCTCGCTCTCCCTCCCTTTCCCTTCCTCCCTCGCTCTCCCTCCTTCTCCCTCCCTTTCACTCCCTCCCTCGCTCTCCCTCTGTCTCCCTCCCTTTCCCTCCCTTCCTCTGTCTCCCTCCCTCTCCCTCCCTTTTCTTCCCTGCACTCCCTCCCCCTCCCTTTCCGACCCTCCCTGTCTCCCTCCCTCCACCTCCCTCCCCCGCTCTCCCTGTCTGCCTCCCTTTCCCTCCCTCATTTCCCTCCCTCCCACTCCCTCTGTATGCCTCCCTTTCCCTCCCTCCCTCCCTCGCTCTCCCTCTGTCTGCCTCCCTTTCCCTCCCTCCCTTGCTCTCCCTCCCTCTCCCTCTCTTTTCCTCCCTCCCTCACTCTCCCTCTGTCTGTGTCTGCCTCCCTTTCCCTCCCTCCCTCGCTCTCCCTCTGCCTGTGTCTGCCTCTCTTTGCCTCCATCCTTTCCTTCCCTCCATCGCTCTCCCTCTGTCTGCCTCCCTTTCCCTCCCTCCTTTCACTCCCTCCCTTGCTCTCCCTCTGTCTGCCTCCCTTTCTCTCCCTCCCTCCCTTTCCCTTCCTCGCTCTCCCTCCCCCTCCCTTTCCCTCGATCTCCCTCTGTCTGCCTCCCTTTCCCTCCCTCCCTCGCTCTCCCTTGCTCTCCCTCCCTTTCCCTCCCTTGCTCCATCCCTGTCTCTCTCCCTCCACCTCCCTCCCTCGCTCTCACTCTGTCTGCCTCCCTTTCCCTCCCTTGCTCTCCCTCCCTCTCCCTCCCTTTCCCTCCCTCTGTCTGTGTCTGACTCCCTTTCCCTCCCTCCCTCGCTCTCCCTCGCTCTCCCTCCCTTTCCCTCCCTTGCTCCATCCCTGTCTCTCTCCCTCCACCTCCCTCCCTCGCTCTCCCTCGCTCTCCCTCCCTTTCCCTCCCTTGCTCCATCCCTGTCTCTCTCCCTCCACCTCCCTCCCTCGCTCTCCCTTGCTCTCCCTCCCTTTCCCTCCCTTGCTCCATCCCTGTCTCTCTCCCTCCACCTCCCTCCCTCGCTCTCCCTCTGTCTGCCTCCCTTTCCCTCACTCGCTCTCCCTCCCTCTCCCTCCCTTTCCCTCCCTCTGTCTGTGTCTGCCTCCCTTTCCCTCCCTCACTCGCTCTCCCTCGCTCTCCCTCCCTTTCCCTCCCTTTCCCTCCCTTGCTCCATCCCTGTCTCTCTCCCTCCACCTCCCTCCCTCGCTCTCCCTCTGTCTGCCTCCCTTTCCCTCCTTCGCTCTCCGTCCCTCTCCCGCCCTTTCCCTCCCTCTGTCTGTGTCTGCCTCCCTTTCCCTCCCTCCCTCGCTCTCCCTTGCTCTCCCTCCCTTTCCCTCCCTTTCCCTCCCTTGCTCCATCCCTGTCTCTCTCCCTCCACCTCCCTCCCTCACTCTCCCTCTGTCTGTGTCTGCCTCCCTTTCCCTCCCTCCCTCGCTCTCCCTCTGCCTGTGTCTGCCTCTCTTTGCCTCCATCCTTTCCTTCCCTCCCTCGCTCTCCCTCTGTCTGCCTCCCTTTCCCTCCCTCCTTTCACTCCCTCCCTTGCTCTCCCTCTGTCTGCCTCCCTTTCTCTCCCTCCCTCCCTTTCCCTTCCTCGCTCTCCCTCCCCCTCCCTTTCCCTCGATCTCCCTCTGTCTGCCTCCCTTTCCCTCCCTCCCTCGCTCTCCCTTGCTCTCCCTCCCTTTCCCTCCCTTGCTCCATCCCTGTCTCTCTCCCTCCACCTCCCTCCCTCGCTCTCCCTCTGTCTGCCTCCCTTTCCCTCCCTTGCTCTCCCTCCCTCTCCCTCCCTTTCCCTCCCTCTGTCTGTGTCTGATTCCCTTTCCCTCCCTCCCTCGCTCTCGCTCGCTCTCCCTCCCTTTCCCTCCCTTTCCCTCCCTTGCTCCATCCCTGTCTCTCTCCCTCCACCTCCCTCCCTCGCTCTCCCTTGCTCTCCCTCCCTTTCCCTCCCTTTCCCTCCCTTGCTCCATCCCTGTCTCTCTCCCTCCACCTCCCTCCCTCGCTCTCCCTCTGTCTGCCTCCCTTTCCCTCACTCGCTCTCCCTCCCTCTCCCTCCCTTTCCCTCCCTCTGTCTGTGTCTGCCTCCCTTTCCCTCCCTCCCTCGCTCTCCCTCGCTCTCCCTCCCTTTCCCTCCCTTTCCCTCCCTTGCTCCATCCCTGTCTCTCTCCCTCCACCTCCCTACCTCGCTCTCCCTCTGTCTGCCTCCCTTTCCCTCCCTCGCTCTCCATCCCTCTCCTGCCCTTTCCCTCCCTCTGTCTGTGTCTGCCTCCCTTTCCCTCCCTCCCTCGCTCTCCCTTGCTCTCCCTCCCTTTCCCTCCCTTTCCCTCCCTTGCTCCATCCCTGTCTCTCTCCCTCCACCTCCCTCCCTCGCTCTCCCTCTGTCTGCCTCCCTTTCCCTCCCTCGCTCTCCCTCCCTCTCCCTCCCTGTCCCTCCCTCTGTCTCTGTCTGCCTCCCTTTCCCTCCCTCCCTCACTCTCCCTCGCTCTCCCTCCCGTTCCCTTCCTCCCTCGCTCTCCCTCCTTCTCCCTCCCTTTCACTCTCTCCCTCGCTCTCCCTCTGTCTCCCTCCCTTTCCCTCCCTTCCTTTGTCTCCCTCCCTCTACCTCCCTTGTCACCCTCTTCATCTCACCCTGCCTGAGTATACCCAGGCTGAGACAGCTTCCTGGCACACACACACAGCCGCACCCAAGCACTTCATAGGTCTTTAAAAGACCATTTTTATGTTAATGAGGCTTTTGTATTTCACCTCTTAGCGCCCCTGCAGCTGCACTCTGACTATCACTGGAATGCCCGGGCCCCCACAGAGCAGCAGAGTCTCTCAGAGTTGTGGTGCGCAGTGTTTGCTGACACTCTTTAATTTTTTTGTTTTTTAAACACGGGTAAATTGTCTGCAAGGTCCGCGGGCCGCCAGGGAAGGCTTGCCGGGCCGCTGGCGGCCCGCGGGCCATACTATAGGTACCCATGGTCTACAGTGAAACCTTGAGATTTATGAATAGTCACTGCATATGCCAGAATAGTGGAAACTGTTTTCTACGGACTTATAAATCTTTTACAAGCAAAAAACGAACTGAACAACGACCAATTTGTTAAACTTCTTCAATCTGATCAAATTTAATTTTTAAAAATTCAATTCCATCTTTATTCTGATAATTAACAAAATCCACAACGTTAGCCATTGCTCCATTAACGAAACCTTTTTCTACACCCAAATTACGCCTTAAAATTACCAGACAGTTTATACATGCATATAGATTCTTTTGTAAACCAGCAATTTTAGATATCGATTTTTCTAAAGAATCCAATTTTGTTTTCAATGTTTCTGTCAAAATAATAGTGATTCCTTCATGCTCTATTTTATCAACGGCTTCCATTTTTATTATTTCTTCATTTTCTAGCTTTAAAAGTTGTTCATTGAATATAGTAAGTCATATTTTATTGTTTGGTTAAATAAAACCTTTACAATTTCCATTTAAAAAACGTAATAGCAGCAGAATTCATATTCTAAAACCATTTAAATAAAACATATAAAAACTTTCATGAATTATATTAACATGCACAGAGCAGTTGTCAGTAAATGTTTACACAAACCATAAGTTAAGAAAAGCGATGCTCAGTTCTCAATGAGAGAGAGAGGGACTGTTCCGTCATCAATTAGTTGTTACCAGCAATGAGAGAATATTTGCTGTTAGCTTCAAGGGGCCATGTGATGCAAAGATTAAGCAGTCTGGTCGCTTGTCGCAAGAGCTTTTGCCCTTTCTGCTTCCATGAATTGAACAAAGCGACACGCTAGTTGTACATCTCCACCTCCGAAACATGCCTTCACAGCTTGTCTGCAGGTTCTTATCCACTTACTTACAAAGAGTGACTTTAGTAACTGTCGCCGTTCGGCCTGTAAATTTCTGCAAATACATAGTAGGTGTAATACACTTTTGTTAGCATCCTCACATAGGTGGCATAATGACTGACCCTGAAGTCGCTTCCACAGGGGAAGATGCAGTAAAGATGGTAAAATACCTAATCAAAAATGAAGAAATGTTTCTTTCCACTTTCTATTAAAGCCCGTGCCTAAGTATGGTTGTGGAGAGGATTTATCATAGCTGTGAACCACAAACCATCTGTGGGCTCTTTCTGTGAGTGTTGCCTTGTCTTTTACTAGTGATAGCTTTTTCACTGTTTTATTAACAATTTGCTTAAAACAATGATATGACCCTGAGGCGGCCCAGAGTTCCTTGAGTCCCAGACGATCTATTGATGCTGTCAAATAAGTCCTTGCTGCACACTCCCTCTTTAGATGTATTTCAATCCATAAGTGTGAGCTCAGTGTGCCTGCTTCAGATTTTTTTATCCTACTCTAAGTCTTAACATAGGCTCCTTTGCGGGCTATTTCTTGACTTTGCATGCCGAATTCTAGCCTTATTTGGGCTGGCGAGATGTACTTTGGTAAATTGAATATTATTCTAGCAGCTCTTGAGACAGTTCTGTCCATCGTCAGTGCATCTCTTCCCCTCAGACACTCACTCCCATAAGAGATTGCCGGGATAATTTTCGCTTGCTAGACTTGTGGCAGTGGGATAAGGCTAAGGCCGACCGTTTTCTGTTTGATCGATTTTATGGCAACCGCAATCGAGTTGTCTCTTCTTTTAATTGCTTCTTTTTGTAAATTGAAAGTCCCCTTATTATCCATGATAACACCTAGATACTTATATCGGTCAACTACTTTGATTGGAGTGTCTGCCATATACCAGCAGTATTTAGAGGTTTCCTTCTTTAGATGTATCCTCATAACCTTCGTTTTGTCATTATTAATCCGTTAGATATTGAGTAACTACTAGTTGACCAATAGGGGTCTGGCTGACCAGTACGAGATCGTCGGTATACAAGAGGTTGGAAAGTGAAAGCCCACCCAGCTTAGGCGGATGAGAATTGCAAATATCCAGTTCTGAAGAAAGGTCAGACATAAATAAGTTGAAGAGCCAGGACGCACCCCTGTTTAAGCCCCATGGATGTTGGAATTTTCCTGGTCACGTACTTTCCATCCCCTAGCTTTACTTGGACCCACGTATTTGTATGAAGGAGTATGAACTGGTTTGGGAGAGCAGATGGTATTTTCATTTCCTTGAGTTTGTGCCAGAGTTTACTTCTATGTATTCTGTCAAAAGCTGACGAATAGTCGATGAAGCGCATGAATAGAGGAAGTTTTGCTATCTTAGCTCTTTCTATCAGTAGGGATAATTCAAGAATGTTAGTAGTTGTCCCCATGTCCTTGCAGAAGCCTGTTTGGTTGATTGGTATAATTGATTGATCTTCGGCCCAGGCAGTGAGGTCGTCCAAAAGGAGACCAGCGTAATTTTTTGCCTCGATGTCAATTAAGGCCACAAGCCTATAACTCTTTGCTAAGTTCATGTCCCCTTTCTTGTATATTGGGGATATGGTTTAACCCTGCCAGGAGTCCGGGATGATGACTCCTCCTGCTATTTGGCCATACAGCGGTAGTAGAGTGGAAGCCCAGTATTCCGGGTCCATTTTGAATAGAATTGGTGGAATCCCGTTAGGGCCCTGAGCGCCATCCCTCTTGCCCTTGGCTATCCTATTCTTGATATGTGTAGTTGTGAATGAAAGAGGATCATTTCCAGTTGGAACATTTAAATGTGGATAGAATGCCTCTAGTATATTTCTGGAGATCTGCCTCCATGGAGCATTAAAGTGTTGGTGCAGATGCAAGGCCCAGGCTTCTTCTGATAGGTGGGAGTTTAATCTTTGCACATTCTGGTTAGCTAATCTATTTATTGTTCGCCAAAATCTTGCGCTATTGTTCGTCTTAGAATTGTGCAATAGCCTCGCCTACAGGTTATCAACCTTTTCCGTTTTTGCCTGCCAAATTTCTTTTTTGCTTTAAGTTGCGATAACTCCCTTTGTAAAATGGGATCATGACCTGTACGCCGAAGATTACGTATTAATATATTTATTGCATTCTTGAGCTTACGGAGGTTTGAAGTATTGAAATTTGGAAATTGGTTCTCGTGACGAACTGGCAAACTGCTTGTCGTTGAAGCTAGGGTAGCACTTATCCTATTCACTGCTCCTAATGTTTTGGTTAGGTGTTCCTAATATGCTATCGTACTTTCATTTATGTCTATCTGTTCCAGTTGCTCCCATATTGCCTTTGCTCTTGATAATAGTTCCTCATGATGATTAGTTTTAATTTTTATCCTCCTGAAATTGTTCATGTAAATAGACTCTGGGTCCTCTACTGGCATATCTAATGATGTTCTAGATAGTCTTGAAGAAATTTCTAGTGGCAAGTGATCGCTTTGATCTTGGGCCCCAAACCGGAAGCCTGTGATCCTGCTGAAGAATGAGAGGGATACAAAAGTATAATCTATCAACGTGCTTGAAGTTGCGCTGTAGAATGTTGCCGCCGGGGGCTGGTCTCCAGGAAAGTGCCCATTTAGAGCCACAACACTTAGATGTTCCAGCTCTTTTACAAGGTTCTTAGTGTGTGGTGTTTGACGCTTCTTGGCACTCGGCTCCTGACAAGGAATCTTCCACGTGATGTATTGCTCATCAAGGAGCTCGTCCCTCTTCTGTGGCCCCATCAGATGCATGTTAAAGTCCCCCAACATTAGTAGATTTGTCGTGGATTCTTCTGTCAGTAATTTAGTTATCTCTGCCCCCACTATTTTTGCTCCTTTAATTTTGTCGCGCGGGTGTATGTAGATGTTTAGGAGTAATAGTTGTTGTTTGATATTTCCTTCCCTTATGTCCACTCTAAGTGCTTTAATTGCATTAGTTGATGATGTAAAGGTGTCAATGTTTTTAGTCGATGTTATGGTCTTTATTAAAGAATAAATTGTTCGACCCCCCCTTTAGATGTCCAAATTTGGAGCTTTTCACTGCTGGATTATGATATAAATGGTAGGGTTCTTCTAACCATGTCTCTTGGAGTAGAATAAGGTCAAAGCCTTGAAAATAATCCAGAAGCTCTTTATCCGAAGTTTTGTTGCCCAGACCATTAATGTTCCAAGAGCAAATTTGTAAGTAAGTGTCCCCTGGCAGTGTTTCGTTTGGCCTGAGTCAAGTGCTCTTGTCTTGTCGATTTATGGTCTTAGCTAGCCATGACCAATCCTCAGATTCGAGTATTTGCTGTTGATCTTTCCTTTCAGCTGGTCGAGCGTCCGTACTACGAGCACATTTCAGCACAGATTGCAATTGTGTGCCCCTGGAGGTAAGAGCTAAATACCCTTGCTCTCTTTTAATTGGAATTAATGGATACGGTTTTGTTCAAGTTGTATTTTTATCCCTCAAGCTTTTAGTTGGGGGTTCCTCTGCTAAAATCCTGCTTGCTATTTCCTCTTAGACCCAGGATGTCTTCGTTATTTCTCTTTCTGAAATTCCTTTGATACATTTAAATGCAATTCTTTCAAGATCGTTTGTGTTTATATCTGCCAGATTTTCAATTGCTTGTATCAGTTGTATTATATTCCCTCTATTGAGGATGTCCCCTCTAACTCTGGACTTGTATTCGGGGATAAACAGAATAGAATTATTTTAAGGCTGTGATTGGTTGGCCATTCCGGGTGCTGCCGGAATAGATGTCTCCTCTTCGGCGTGTACATTTGAATGTGTATTTTGGAGATCTCTTTGGTCCACCCTGGTTATGGTGAATGATTTCCTTAAAATGACTGCCTCTCCGGACCTTTCCTTGCTGGTATATACTGGTACTCTGCTTACATGATTACTGTCCACGTTCTGTGCTGCTGCAGGTGGCGCTATTGATTCGCCCTCCGTGTCATTAAGTTTGAGTTCTGGGTCCCCTGATGGTGGAAAAGTTGACGGGCTTGAATTCCTTTCTCCTGTTGTTTTCTTAGTGATGGGGTTCTCTGCTGATCTGTTCTTGATGGAGGGTGCTGAAGCTCGGGTACTTATGCTCTTTGTGGTTTCTCCCGACTCTGTTGAGGGTGGCTCTGTCAATTCATCCACTGTCTTTTCCGATTTGGAATCCTGTACTTTTAGAGTCTTCGGGCGCTCACGGCGACATCCTCTGGGAGCAGTGCTTCCGTTGAGATACTCTGATTCAGGATTTATTGGTGAGGATCCCTGTTAGACCTGGCACCATTGGCGTGGGTCTCCCTTCCATTTTTGCAGTTGCCTCATGTATTTTTGCTGGTGTTAGATGCTTTGGGCACTGTGCCACTGCTATACAGTGCCACAGTGTAAGTGCTCCCTATTGTAAATTGATGTATTAATCAATGGTTCTATGTTTGGCTATTTGGTTTACTTGTCAGACCCTAGTCTAGTGCACTAAGTGTACCCAGGGCGTGTAAATCCAAATGCTGCTGGTGGGCCTGCAGCACTGGTTATGCCAACCACAGAAGCAGCCTTGTAAAATGCGTCTAAGGTGTGCCATTGCAGAACCTTCGTGCAGTATGGCACTGTCATGCTGAATGGGCAAGTGCACCCACTTGCCAGTCCCTAAACCTTCCCTTTTCTTCATATCAGTCACCCTATGGTAGGCCCAAGGGCAGGGTGCATTGTAAGTATAAGGTAGGACAAGCCCTGATGTGTGTGGCATGTCCTAATAGTGAATTACAGCCATTTTCGTTTTTCAGTATTGCAAGGCTACCTGTTCTCCATAGGCCAGAATGGGCTGTTAGATTATTACATGTTTATAATCCTAACAGGCTCAGAGAACATGGTATAAATTCGAGTTTAGTATGCCTGGACTCAGAGTAATAAAATACATCTTTTAGTGAAGTTTATTTAATATTCTGTGTTTGCAAATACCACTTTTAGAAAGTAGGTATTTGCTTGTCTCGCCATTCAAACCTGCCTCTGCTAGGTTGTGTATTCCTTTGTCTGGTTTTGTGAGTGACAGGGCTGGGGGGTTACAAGAGACAGGCTGAGTCAACCAGTGGTGAATAGAAAGATCTACATCTAGATGGGAGGGAGGAGTTGCACTTGAACCTTGAATAGGGCTGTTCCTGCCTTCCACAAATGCTAGCTCCACCTCCTGGGGAGCGGCTGATGTCTCCGCCCTGCACACTGAAAGAAGAGAAGGAGTCCTGTAAACAAAGTGCTCCAGGACTGTACTTGCCTTCCACAATGCTGGCTCCACCTCCTGTGGGGCGTCTGATGTGCCTGCCCTGCACTGTGAAAGGAAAGGAGAAGTGCTTCAAAACTGGTTTGGACTGGACAAAGGCCCCTCTCCCCTCATAGAACAAAGGATTTTGGGGTATAAATATTGGGACCCTGATCCCATGAAATTAGATCACTTTTGGACTACAAGAAGAAACCTTTACTGAGGAGAGGAACCTGAAGAAACTGAGGAGACACTATTTCCAAGCTGAAGTGCTGGTTGGGGGATTGGCCTACAGTGGTTGCCTTACTGCCAAAGGAAGGAGAAAGGAACTTTGTGTACTTTGCTTTAAACTTGTGAAGGATCTCCAAGGGCTTGGAAAATAGTTTGCCCTCCTGCTGAAGTCTCAGGGACAACGCCCCAGCTCCCCAGAGTTCTTTTGGAAGTGCCTGCTGCTGTTTTGGGCCTTCTGAGGAACTGCGTGTCGCAAGGAGCTGGAAGCGCGACTCAACGAGAAGAAGCGTGTCGACGTCGCTGGGCCTGTCGTCGCAACTCCAAAGGAGGGTATTGCCACTGGAACTGTCGCACTACACCGCATCGGAGAGAAGTGTGCCGCAATGAAGAGGAAGCGTGACGCCGCCGCTGCTGCTGCAACTCCGAAGGAGGGTGTCGCCACTGTAGTTGTCGCACTGCACTGCATCAGGAGAAGAATCTCGCAACGAGGTCGGAGCGTGTAGCCGTTGCTGTGCCTGCCGTCACAACTCCAAAGGAGGGTGTCGCCGCTGGAACTGTTGCACTGCACCGCATCGAAGAAGAGCACCTCGCATCCCTGAGAAGCGCGCCGCAGTCGGAGCTGCTGCCGACGCATCTTGGATGTTGCCTCAATAGTTGTTGCATCGTGCGGAAGCTTTACGCATCATGGGAAAAGAGTGTCGCCGCCTGAGCTGCTCCTGTCGCTTCGCGGAATAAGGGTGTCGCCGCTGCAGTCCACGCATCGAACCGAGAACTTCTCGCATTCCCGAGAAGCGTGCCGCATCTGGGAGATCTTCACTTCTTTATTTCTTTGAATCTGAACTTTGCCGCACATCGCTGCGACATTGCTTGTCGTGGAAGCGCAACGCAACCTAAGGTACATTGACGCAAAGTGTTGCATCTAAGAACTGAACTGAACTAAGCTTAAATCTACCATCTTAAGGTAATATTATTATGTATTGTTGTTGTTTATGGTCTTGTGGTAACTCTATATAAAGTCTACTTATTTTTTATATAAAACCTTGTGTGGTGCCCATTTGTAGTGTTGTCACTGGGTTACTGTATGTGGTCACAAATACTTAACTTACTACGCCTCTGAGATAAGCCTTGACTGCTTGTGCCAAGCTACCAAGGGGGTGAGCAGAGGTTATTTTAGGAGCATAATCCCCTTGTCCTGAATAGAGGCAAGGGTCCCTATTTGTCACAAGTACCTACCTGTGCCAACTAGAGACCCCCAAATCTAACAATCCCCCGAAGGGTAATCATAACTATGCTCGGCACCCCTGATATGCTCTATTTTATTATGACTTCCAGGGTCCTCACTCTTTTGGTCTTCTGTTTTTTGGTAGTGATTGTCTGCCTGTTGTTTAAGTGAATTCCTGATCGCTTTTCCTTTTGTAAACTAGTTGTTGGTCCCTTTTCCCATCCTGTGTTGACCTTTCCTTTCTCGGTGTGGGATTCACCCATCAAAGGGCTGTTTGTTTGAGCATCATGAGATTGTTTGCTGGAGTTTTTTGCTATTTTCCGTATGTCTGCTAGGATGTTCTCCATGACAACTGGAAGAGTGCAGAGTTTTTTGACTATGGAAAAACAGGTGCAGTGCGTTGGGGCCAAATACGTATCTACCTGGGCCCTTTTGATCAAGTTGTTCATGTCTGCCAGGCCTCTGTTGATGGTTGAGATGTGGATAGCCACTGAGTTAAGGATGGAAAGTTGAGCATCTATCTTGTCAGAGTGGTACTGCATTGACTTGACGGAAAGCTGCATGGTGTCCAGTAAGGATTCCCTGAGCTTGTCTAAGTCTAATTAATTAGTCTCATTATTGTTGATTTTTGGAATGGTAGTGGCCTTTGCCTGCCAGAAGTCTGTAAATTGGTAAGAGTAGGAAAACTCCTGCTGATCTTGACTATGTGTCATATGAACTTGATTGCCAGCTAAGTCAGTTAGGCCATCTACTGATCCCGATCCTTTTTCTCCAATTGTTTGGTAGGAACTGCGAGAAGAAGCAGTGGCTTGTGTGTTAAGAGTGGGAGAAGAGACAGAGTTGAGACTGTCAGTTGTGGTTGAGTTATCCCACTTTGATGTACTTTTGTCAATACTTGTTAAAAGCTCCGCCCTACTGGGGCTGGTCCCATGGTGGTGGGTTTTCAGACCTATCTCTGGGCCAGAGTGGCTTGTGTCCTTTGGACCCGTGGACATTTGGGGCTGTGGTTCCACACAATCGAAGTGATTCTCTTTTTTGGAGTAGATGGCTTCATTTTTTGATGATTTTAGCCCCATTGGATTAACTGGGATTCCTTTGCACACTTCATCGTGCGTGTTAGATAAGGGGGTTGTGCCAAGAGCGGTTGTTGGCGATTTTCCAATGTTATGGAAATTGTTGGAATCTAAATCATGTTTATCAGAAGTGGAGTTAAAGTTCCCCGAAAGAATGGTGACAATAGGTTCGAGAGGTGGTTCTTTGTAGAGCTTAATCCTGGTTGGGTAGGATCCTTCTCCTGATGTTGATATCTGAGTGATCCCTAACGCTGTGTCCGTTGCTTGGAGGAGTTCAGTGGGCATTTCTTTGAGTGCCGTCCTTTCTTTCTGGCCTTCTAAATATGGGGTACTTATCGCTCTGGACTTATGATCTCTGTTGGCCTCTTTTTCATTTTTGTCTTCTCTGCCTCCACTGTTTAGGACCGTCTTGTCTGCAGCAAGTGCTTGAGGGTCTGTTTTCACCGGGCACAAAGGGGACGGAAGATTGTTGAGACTTTCATTTTTTATGCAGAGGACTGCCGCAGCATCCCTTAAAAAAGCAAATTTCATATAAATCTTCAGTTGATGACTGGCTGTTTTAGTTTTTGCTCTCATTGGTGGCTATATCAGTTAAGCTTTTACTCTTTATTTTCCTTTTGTTAATTATGGATGTGACAGAACGTCTCTCCCTGCCTGATCTCATCTTCTCAGGCCTTTTTGTTCCTGTGTTCCTGTATTTCTGAAATCTTATATGAGCGAGGCTGAAGGCTGAATGCTTGATTAATAAAGAGCAGTCTCTTAGCTCAATTTGGTAGGGTTGTCAGATTTATCAGGAGGTTCCTCCCTGATTTTAAAGCCTCTTCCTGAGCCCAAGCCTTGGCTCCCCCCCTCTGCCTCTCAACTGCCTCGAGAACTGCCTTCCAGAGAAGGACTTTCACCTTGAGGCAGTTTAAAGGGCTGAGAAAACCAGGTTGTGTGGAATGAGGGCTGGAGGCCTGAGGGCTGAATAAACTTAAAAGGTAAGTGGAGGTGAGGCGAGGCTACGCTAACTGTGGATGAGCTTCGAGCCACAAGCCCCAAGCCTCGTGCCACCTGCCACCTGTGTGCAGCAGACTGCCCCTGTGCCGATGCCGATGCTCAGCCAGCCAAGATCACACGGAGCACTCGGATCCGGCACCAACATCAACTCAACATCAGCTCCAGGATGTCGAGTGAGAGATGGAACAAAGACGAGCAAAAGGCAGAAGGCAGAAAGGCCGGGTGTGTTAGGGAGGCCGCGCAGCGTGCTGGAAACCAACCGTGGGCGGCTCCAGGCTTCCGGCTCCCGTGCTCGTGCTCTGTCTCTCACCTCTGCCTTTACTGCTCCAGGGTGCTCCGGGCCCTGGTCCTCAGTCCTCAGTCTGAAAAGGAAATCGTTGCGGAGTCCCGGGCTCGCTGAGCCCTGCGAAACCACTGTGGAAACGTATCAGCCGCAAACCTTTGGCGGGCGGCAGGTGGGAGACAGGTGAGCGATGGCGGCGTGCTCCTTGCAGGAGCTCACCAGGTCAGTGGCTCGGCTACTCTGCTCGGCTACTCTGCTGTTCTGCTACTCTGGTCTCGCACGCCACATAAAGGGATTCTAGAAGTCCCAGAATCTGAATTCGTTCACTCATGGGTTTGCCTGGAAGCAGTGAGGAAATTTGAATATAGAACACTCGCTCAGTGTTGGCATTAAGCAGATTATAGATTTATTTTCTGCAATTTTCATATATATTTTCTCAGGAACTATATTTTCATTTGGAAACAAATTGGAAAGTAATCGACTCTGCAAAGCTTATTTGCCATGTTCTGTCAGTAGTCCAATTCTTATAGCTTGAAGAGTAGTCCATAATCAACATCATTTGCCTGTCGCATATTTGTGATGAGTTCTTTGTATTCAAAATATGACCAAATATTAACGTTTCCAACACTACCCAAAGACTTTCTGGTTTCTTCATGCACAAGTGCTTAAATACTGGTTGTCCTTTTACGGGAGTAAGTTGCAGTAGATATCCCAAAACTATGACATGTTTTCCTCCAAATAGGACATTGTACTCTGTTTTAAGAATTTGCTGCATTCTTAAAAGCACAAAAGCAAGCATTAAGTTTGAGACCCTGCTTACCTCATCAATAATCAGAAGTTTCATTTTCTTTAGCACTCTTGAAACTTCATAACAAGCTTCTCCAGATAGCTTGTGATATTCCAATTTGTTTTCATGCTCTACAGGTAGCATAAGTAAACAATGCAATGTAATTCCTTTAATGTTGTGTGCTGCCAACCCAGTTGGAGCAGTTGCAAAACAAGACAAATGTGAGCCAGTTGTTTTCTGCATATAACTGGTGATTACTTTAATTAAGAAACTTTTCCTGTTCCAGCTTGTCCACTCACATACATTCGGATAGGTTGAAATGATGGGCATGTGCATTCTCTCTTTTCATGAAGAAATCCATGGTCAATCTGTTGTCTCACTTGCTGATATATTTCTTTCTGTTCAACATTTAGTTGTTCTTCCAAGTTGGCTAAGTCCATAATATCTTCTTGAGCTTGATGCATTGCTGTTTCCACCTCATTCATGGCGACTGCTGCTTCATTTTCAACAATTGGTTGTCTTAGTGGATCTTGACTCAATGGAGCAGAACTTTGACTGTCTTGAGAACTGTCTCTAGCAATGTCAGCTTCTTGATCAATATGTAGATGTAAATGTAAATGTGGGTGTACTTATAAAGCGCACTACGACTCCAAGGAGTATCTAGGCGCTGAAGACCGCTGGGGAACCCGTCCTGGTTTTCCCTGTGAGATGGTCCCTTTCTGGGTGTCTCCAAGGTGAAACCAGGCATCCCCGGCGTCTGTGGGGGGCCGTTGTAGAGATGAGGCAAGCTTAATGCCCAGAGTTGCCGAGTGTGTTCCCTGGTTAGAGTAGGCACTGAGGCGAGAATTATCGAGTCCGTTTTGACCCTGGTCCACGACCCTGCCGCGTCGGGAATTGAACCCTGGTCCCGGGCCGTTCTCTGCTTACAGGTCTGCCACCTCTAACCAGTGAGCCACACCACCAATATCTTTTGTTCAACATTTTCACATAATTTGCAAAAACAGTACATTCTATGGTATCTTTACAAGCATTGAAGGAATCTTCATAGCTCTGAAAATCTCCAAGTAATTCCCATTCTGAACACCACGGTTTGAACAGTTGCAAAGGTGCTAAATAGTAAAATTCCCTTTTATCAGGAGTGTCGCAACTCAGTTTCCTGTGATTAATTAAATTTCCTTTCCTTTCTTTCACCAAACATCCTTCGGAACCAATCACTGCATATTTTCCATCATTGATGTTTTCTGTAGTATTCCGTTTAAAAGTGTAGTTTTGCAGCACTTCATAGAGACATATGTTCTCAAGATGATAACTTCTATTTGGATAATATGTGTCCAATATATTTGTTTTCACAATATCTGTACTTTCCGGATCTTTTTCTGCTAAATATTCGATTTTTCTTGTACAGATATAAGTACTCGATTTCGCGTTGCAGCAAGATCTAGACTCACCCAAATGATTCTTCTAGATTTGGAGTATAAACTTGCAGATGATAACCGATCTGAGCATTTATACGCTCCAATTTCTCAATGGGATAACTTTTTCAAACTGAAACTGTATAATTTCTTACTTAGACTCTTCTCATGAGAAATCTTTTCCCACATTTCTTTCACTTCTGTCTTTTCTGATTTTGTAATGTAGGATGTTACATACCGAGCGACAGCAATGGAATTATCTGCTACGTACTGAATATCCATGTTAGCATTCCACATAGAGAGAAGAACCGGATTGTAATCATTTATGTCTTTTGATTCTTCACATCTTCTCAAATTGGAGACTTTCTAGTGATGGTATGTCTCATAGCTGGCATAAAACTGTTTACTCTTCCTTTGGATATTACAGGACGCGGAAATCCAAAACGACATTTGGTATAAAACTTTTCCTTAGACTTGTACTATCGTTAACAGTATTTTCCACATCGATGGCTTAGGAATCGTAAGACGTGTTGTCTTAAGTTGTTTTCTTTTGTGCTGTTGGGTATGGCACATGTGGCATATTCTTCAATGAAAGACAAAACTGTATCATCGGAATCAGTTCCGAATTTGGGGGCATCCTTGATCCATATCAGCATATGTATATGAGGAGCACCTCAAGCTTGATACTCCTTTCTCCAAAAGAAATCCACAACTTCTCCAAGGGGAGGATTCTTTTTATTGCAGATAAAAGACATCATAGCTTCAAATCTATGATTGAAATACCTGCATACATTAACAGGAAGTAGTAGTAATTTATTCGATCAAGAAAAAAATGGATCATTTTACAGGAATAAAAACCATCATAATACAGTATCAAAATCAATTAAGTAAAATTTGATAAGAACATCATGTTCCAAATGAGAACAGAAACAGTTAAGAAGTAATAACAGTTAATTTCAATACATACCGTTATACATATACTAAAATTAAGTTAACAGGATCCAAAGAGCACAATTCTCCAGGTGTCTTGTATTCAATATTTTTTATATTCGAACTTACCTCTCGGAGAAATTCAAGTAAATCATCCCAAGCGTATTCAGCACAGCTTAGGGTAAGGACCCACGTAGGAGTTCCTAAGTTCCTTAGCATATATTAATTAGTTCTCCATGACGACGGTACCAATACTCATAAGTGACATGCTGACATGCCATCAGATTAATCAGATTAATCAGCTGAGATTCTAAATGATCATCTCTCTGATGTACTTTATCCATAAATTCCTTTGCAGAAACATTTTGAAGATGCACTCCTGTGATTGACTGCATATGAAAGTCCAGACAAGTCACTCTCAAACAAAAGATGAAATATATATACGATACATTGTCGAAATCTTGGATCTTCTGCATACAATCTTGTGTCCGATATTCAGATGCAGTAATCTGTACAGGTCGTTCATCATATCGTCCACCTTTTCCTGTTGGAAACAACTGTGGAAAACAACGAGCTTCCAAGCTTTTTTCCCATACACTCATGGGAGTTCCCTTTGCTTTTTTCATTTGGAATAACTCAATAGTACACTTCTTTTGAATGAAGTGGATGTACACTGTAATGTTCATATATTTCTTCACTTCTGGACATGTACACATTTTCAATTTGTCCAGTTGACGTTTCAGTATCTTCTGCTAAAAGTATTTCTTCTTCTCCCACATACACATTTTTATAGTACTCATTGTTTTTTATCAGATACAATTTTGCCTTCGGCACTTTCCTAAAATCCAAAAATTCTTGCCAGATGTCCTTACTCTCAGTTGGAATGCCATTTACTAGAATAACTAGTGCTTCATTTTGTACATTCTCTACACCAATAGTTTCAAAATATTTCTTTAAATCTAGAGGTAAATGTACAACTCCTCCTTTTAATCCTCTCTGTAAATCTGAAGGAGGCAATTTACCTGTTTTAGGCTCCATACGAACAATAGCCTGAAATGGGTGCACACACTGAATGAGAATAGACTCACAGGTATTTAAATATATCAGTTCTGGAGGAATAGTTACCAACTCTAGATTATTATGCACAGCTCTAGCAGGCATTTTATTCTCATCTAATTTATTATAACAACATTTACAAATACACTGATCAGAACCCAAATCAAAGCAATCCTCTACCAACAAATAAGTTGCAAATTCCTTACACTTATCATTATTTCCTCTTTCACTTTTTAAATAAACAGTCCTAGTCTGATTTTTATAGTGAGTTCGCCGACAACAAATATAAGAATAATTTGGCCTTTCACCTGAAATCACCTTAAACGTTGTAATTTGTTCTTCAAAAATTTTTGTAGTACTATGTTGCACATTCTCTTCAACATTTTCTTTTATTAATGTGTCAGTTTCCGCACTCTCTTGCTCAGGACCAAAGTAACAAAACTCAATTTCATCACAAACCTTCTTCACATCTGATACTGATCCACGCAATAGAGCACTGTTCAACTCATTAAACATTAGTGCTGGACTTTTTGCATAATACACAATCTTCTGACTAACTTCCGCATTTGAGAATGATGTACTGCTAACATCCTGAAAAGGTGAAAAACACTTTGACATACTTTTCTAGAAAGACAAGCCAGAGAATGACCTTGCAAACCAGTATTTTTTTCTCACTCAGCAAGGGTCTAGTCATTGCAATATCTTTTGTTTATCACTTTTTTACTATATTCTCGTAAGAAATTGAGTAAAATATCAATAGATTCTTGTTGTACACTATAAATACTACTGCAATCCCAAGTGTACACTGGGGCTTTAGGACGTCTCCCTAGAACTTCATCAGCTAACACTTCTTCTGCATTTCTGGGAACCATATTCACTTTTTCAATTGGACAACAATTTCTAACCTCATAAGCTCGACCACTGACATCAACTGCATGCAATAAATTATTGGTAGAAAATAACTCTCTTCATTAAAGAAAGGCTCTGAACTGTAACTGTGTTTCCATTCACCCAAAACAAATCACAAAAATTAGTTCTGTTAATTACTCTTTTCCTCTTACTTTTGGCCTTCATTAAATGGATTGGTTTATCTAGTGATCCAATTCTGTTTACAACTAAAATGAATAGTTTCCTTTTTACTCCAAAAGCCTTTTGAACAATGGATTCAATATGCTTCTTTTTATAAAATAGTGCTCTTTTTCTATATTTTTTCACACCTTTGAGCAAGTTAAAAACCACTCTATTATAAACATTTTTTTTACAGATTTCTTTATACTGATTTTGCCTTCTTTTACCATACATCGAATCTTTGGAATTTAGATTTTCTTTTTTTCTTTTCCTGTTATTCATATTCTTTTTTGTGCTGAAACCATTCTCAGTAGTTCTGCACACTGTTTCTAGGCTTTGAAAGTTTTTTAATGAATGCTTTTGTTGTCTTAGCAGAAGACTTTTTCTTTTTACCCACACGATGTTGGTCATCCAATACTTGTTGTTGAATTTTCTTCAAACAATTGTCCTTTTGCTCTTCTTTTCTCTTTCTTGATTTTTCAGGCATGATAACTTTATTTTAATGATGATAAACAATATCTGTAAATAATAAACATAAATAAATGTATTTTAATAAATGTATAAATTATACTTTTCTATTACTATACAAATACATTCTATATCAAAACCATTTAACCACTTTCCTTTGTCACCACTAATTGAAATAGTAATTCAAGGTGTATACATAACTGTATAGGTTATTACAGGTCTGCATGTGTATTGGACAAGGGTTTGTACCAGTACATAGGAGTTTGAAGCAGTCCAAGTGCTAAAGCCCTGGAACACCACATGAGTATTTAGGTACTGATTGAATGATTAGAGTACTACAAGGAGAGACACTGGGTGAATTTATAAGTGGTTGTATTTTACTGCAGTGAATGGATTAGTACATGCTGTTGAATGGGGCACTAAAGGAGTGCAAGAGGAGAAACAGGGTGTTTGCAGGAGTGTATGGATACTGACTGGGGAATTGTAAGCCTGAAACACAAGTGTGTAGGTGGTTAGTGGACTACATGCATAGTTCATAGGAGTGTGAAGCAGTCCATGTGCTAAAGCCCTGGATCACTGAATGAGTACTTAGGTACTGATTGAATGATTAGAGTAAAACAAGGAGAGACACTGGGTGAATTTATAATTGGTTGAATTTTCCTGCAGTGAATGGATTAGTACATGGTGTTAAATGGGACACTAAAGGACTGTAAGAGGAGTAACAGGGTGTTTACAGAAGTGTATGGATACTGACTGCAGAATTGTAGGCCTGAAACACAAGTGTGTAGGTGGTTAGAGGACTAACATGCATAGTGCATAGGAGTTTGAAGCAGTCCATGTGCTAAGGCCTGGCTCGCTATATGAGTACTGAATGATTAGAGTAGTACAAGGAGAGACACTGGGTAAATTTATAATTGGTTGTGTTTTACTGCAGTGAATGGATTAGTACATGGTGCTGAAAGGGTCACTAGAGGAGCGCAAGGGGAGTACTACAAGGAGAGATACTGGTTGAATTTTTAATTGGTTGTATTTTACTGCAGTGAATAGATTAGTACATGCTGTTAAAAGGGTCACTAGAGGAATGCAAGGGGAGTAACAGGGTGTTTGCAGGAGTGTATGGATACTGACTGGGGAATTGTAGGCCTGAAACACAAGTGTGTAGGTGGTTAGAGGACTACATGCATAGTGTATAGGAGTTTGAAGCAGTCCATGTGCTAAGGCCCGGCTCGCTATATGAGTACTTGGATACTGACTGAATGATTAGAGTACTACAAGGAGAGACACTGGGTGAATTTATAATTGGTTATATTTTACTGCAGTGAATGGATTAGTATATGGGGCTGAAAGGGTCACTAGAGGTATGCAAGGGGAGTAACAGGGTGTTTGCAGGAGTGTATGGATACTGACTGGGGAATTGTAGGCCTGAAACACAAGTGTGTAGGTGGTTAGACGACTACATGCATAGTGTATAGGAGTTTGACGCAGTCCATGTGTTAAAGCCCTGGATCACTGCATGAGTACTTAGGTACTGACTGAATGATCAGAGTACTACAAGGAGAGACACTGGGTAAATTTATAATTGGTTGAGTTGTACTGCAGTGAGTGGATTAGTACATGGTGTTAAATGTGTCACTAATGGAGTGTAAGAGGAGTAACAGGGTGTTTGCAGGAGTGTATGGATACTGACTGCGGAATTGTAGGCCTGAAACACAAGTGTGTAGGTGGTTAGAAGACTAACATGCATAGTGCATAGGAGTTTGAAGCAGTCCATGTGCTAAGGCCTGGCTCGCTATATGAGTACTGAATGATTAGAGTAGTATAAGGAGAGACACTGGGTAAATGTATAATTGGTTGCGTTTTACTGCAGTGAATGGATTAGTACATGGTGCTGAAAGGGTCACTAGAGGAGTGCAAGGGGAGTAACAGAGTGTTTGCAGGAGTGTATGCATACCGACTGGGGAATTGTAGGCCTGAAACACAAGAGTGTAGGTGGTTAGAGGACTACATGCATAGTGCATAGGGGTTTGTAGCAGTCAATGTGCTAAGGCCTTGGATCACTGCATGAGTACTTACGTACTGATTGAATGATTACAGAACTGCAAGGACAGACACTGGGTGAATTTATAATTGGTTGTATTTTACTGGGTGAATGTATTAGTACATGATGCTGAAAGGGTCACTAAAAGAGTGCAAGAGGAGTAACAGGGTGTTTGCAGGAGTGTCTGGATACTAACTGGCGAATTATAGGCCTGAAACACAAGTTTGTAGGTGGTTAGAGGACTACATGCATAGTGCATAGGGGTTTGTAGCAGTCCATGTGCTAAGGCCCTGGATCACTGCATGAGTACTTACATACTGATTGAATGATTACAGAACTGCAAGGAGAGACACTGGGGGAATTTATAATTGGTTCTATTTTACTGCACTGAATGTATTAGTACATGATGCTGAAAGGGTCACTAAAGGAGTGCAAGAGGAGTAACAGGGTGTTTGCAGGAGTGTATGGATACTAACTGGGGAATTATAGGCCTGAAACACAAGTGTGTAGTTGGTTAGAGAACTACATGCATAGTGCATACGAGTTTGAAGCTGTCCATATGCTAAGGCCTTGCTCGCTGCATGAGTACTTAGATACTGACTGAATGATAAGAGTAGTACAAGGAGACATAAAGTTACCAAATGCTTCTCTTACAATGGTTGCCCAAATGGACACAGACTCACAGTGTGATTCTAGACAGGCAACACTATTCACTAGACTGGCAGGGGTAAGGTGACTGCACACATTCTACATATTTCAGAACTGAATTCTAGTGTGAAAGCCTGACTCATTTTGCAAATGCATAAGCAATGACTGGTTTCTAATTCTACCAATACTGGTAAAACTTGACAACATGCCAGGTTTTAAAGCAGTTATGTGTCTGCAAAGACATGAAGTACCCAAATGCTTCTCTCACAATGGTTCCCCAAATGCACACAGACACACAGTGTGAGTCTAGACAAGCAACACTATCCCTTGGACTTTACCAAAACACATTTATTAGTCTGGAAGGGGTAAGGTGACTGCACATTCCACATATTTCAGTACTGCACTTTAGTCTGGAAGCCTGACTCATTTTGCAAATACATAAGCAATGACTGGTTTAAAATTCTACCAATACTTGACAACATGACAAGTTGTAAAACAGTTATGTGTCTCCAAAGAAATGAAGTACCCAAATGATTCTCTCACAATGATTCCCCAAATGCACACATACTCGCAGTGTGATTCTAGACAAGCAACACTATACCTTGGAGATTACCAAAACACATTTACTAGTCTGGAAGGGGTAAGGTGACTGCAGGCATTCCACATATTTCAGTAATGCACTTTAGTGTGGAAGCCTGACTCCTTTTGCAAATACATAAGCAATGACTGGTTTCTAATTCTACCAAAATCTGAGAACAGCATAGGTTTTTAAGCAGTTGTGTGTCTGCAAAGACATGAAGTACTCAAATGCTTCTCTCACAATGGTTTCCAAATGTACACAGACTCACAGTGTGATTCTAGACAAGCAACACTATCCCTTGAAGTTTACCAAAACACATTTACTAGTCTGGAAGGGGTAAGGTGACTGCATACATTCCATATATTTCAATACTGCACTTTTGTGTGGAAGCCTGACTCATTTTGCAAATACATAAGCAATGACTGGTTTCTAATTCTACGCAAACCTGAGAACAGGATAGGTTTTTAAGCAGTTATGTGTCTGCAAAGTCATGAAGCACCCAAATGCTTCTCTCACAATGAATACCAAATGCACACAGACTCACAGTGTGATTCTAGACAAGCAACACTATCCCTTGGACTTTACCAAAACACATTTACTAGTCTGGAAGGGGTAAGGTGACTGCAGGCATTCCACATATTTCAGTAATGCACTTTAGTGTGGAAGCCTGACTCCTTTTGCAAATACATATGCAATGACTGGTTTCTAATGCTACCAAAACTTGAGAACAGGATAGGTTTTTAAGCAGTTATGTGTCTGCAAAGAAATGAAGTACCCAAATGCGTCTCTCACAATGGTTCCCAAATGCACACAGACTCACAGTGTGATTCTAGACAAGCAACACTATCCTTTGGACTTTACCAAAACATATTTACTAGTCTGGAAGTGGTAAGGTGACTGCACACATTCCACATATATCAGTACTGCACTTTAGCGTGGAAGCCTGATTCATTTTGCAAACACATAAGCAATGACTGGTTTCTAATTCTACCAAAATCTGAGAACAGGATAGGTTTTTAAGCAGTTATGTGTCTGCAAAGATATGAAGTACTCAAATGCTTCTCTCACAATGGTTTCCAAATGCACACAGACTCACAGTGTGATTCTAGACAAGCAACACTATCCCTTGAAGTTTACCAAAACACATTTACTAGTCTGGAAGGGGTAAGGTGACTGAATACATTCCATATATTTCAATACTGCACTTTTGTGTGGAAGCCTGACTCATTTTGCAAATACATAAGCAATGACAGGTTTCTAATTCTACCCAAACCTGAGAACAGGATAGGTTTTTAAGCAGTTATGTGTCTGCAAAGTCATGAAGCACCCCAATGCTTCTCTCACAATGAATCCCAAATGCACACAGACTCACAGTGTTATTCTAGACAAGCAACACTATCCCTTGGACTTTACCAAAACACATTTACTAGTCTGGAAGGTGTAGGGTGACTGCACACATTCAACATATTTCAGTACTGCACTTTAATGTGGAAACCTGACTCATTTTGCAGATACATAAGCAATGACTGGTTTATAATTCTACCAAAACGTGAGAACAGGATAGGTTTTTAAGCAGCTATGTGTCTGCAAAGACATGAAGTACCCAAATGCTTCTCTTACAATGGTTCCCAAATGCACAAAGGCTCACAGTGTGATTCTAGACAAGCAACACTATCCCTTAGACTTTACCAAAACACATTTACTAGTCTGGAAGGGGTAAGGTGACTTCACACATTCCACATATTTCAGTACTGCACTTTAGTGTGGAAGCCTGACTCATTGTGCAAATACATAATTCTACCAAAACCTGAGAACAGGAGAGAATTTTAAGCAGTTATGTGTCTGCAAAGACATGAAGTACTCAAATGCTTCTCTCACAATGGTTCCCAAATGCACACAGACTCACAGTGTGATTCTAGACAAGCAACACCACCCCTTGAACTTTACCAATACACATTTACTAGTCTGGAAGGGGTAAGGTGACTGCACACATTCTACATATTTCAGAACTGCACTCTAGTGTGAAAGCCTGACTCATTTTGCAAATGCATACGCAATGACTGGTTTCTAATTCTACCAATACTGGTAAAACTTGACAACATGCCAGGTTTTAAAGGAGTTATGTGTCTGCAAAGACATAAAATACCCAAATGCTTCCCTCACAATGGTTCCCCAAATGCACACAGACACACAGTGTGAGTCTAGACAAGCAACACTATCCCTTGGACTTTACCAAAACACATTTATTAGTCTGGAAGGGGTAAGGTGACTGCACACATTCCACATATTTCAGTACTGCACTTTAGTGTGGAAGCCTGACTCATTTTGCAAATACATAAGCAATGACTGGTTTCTAATGCTACCAAAACTTGAGAACAGGATAGATTTTGAAGCAGTTATGTGTCTGCAAAGAAATGAAGTACCCAAATGCGTCTCTCACAATGGTTCCCAAATGCACACAGACTCACAGTGTGATTCTAGACAAGCAAGGATGCCCAGACGTGGGTCCTGTGCTCACTACGCCACTGGAGTCAAGCTATCCTGGAGAGGACAATTGATCGCGGTCTGGCTTTTCGAATCCTGGCATTCGGCCACTGAGTGTGGGAAGTGTCGGCGAACTTGTTGAGAAATTAAACTACTGACCCCGGGACCCCGGGAGACAGTGGATACTGTGGACTGCGGACCGCGGGACCATACATGGCGCGGCCGGCAGTTGTTAAACGCCGGCCGGTCTTACCTGCGGGTACTTCTGAGGGTGGAGACTGAAAGGGCGTGGCGCGGCGTTTGTCGAACGCCGGCCGGTTTCACTTGCAGATACTTCGGCCTCTTTGGAGTGGATTGCAGGGCCGAGTGGAGCTGGTACCGGCGGAGTGCTTCACCCGTATCCAGGATACAGTAAGGCTCAGCGAAAAGCGGTAAATGTTAAAAATACACGTGTGCTGTTAGATAAATGCAATCTTTGCCGCCTGGGCAACTTGGATTTTGATTTGGAACTTGGAACTGTTTGGCAACATTGTTGTTAGATGCCAGCATATAAACTTCTGTGTTACAGTATTACAGCATATTTATAGATCAAAAGCACCTTTCCCTCTTTTTTGGAAAACAGCTGTTGCAAGAAGGACTATTGATGCTGTTTGTGAATCGAGAGGAGGTCTAGCTGAAGTGGAATATTGCCTGTGTTTCTGCCCGAGACATGAAGTACCCAAATGCTTCCCTCACAATGGTTCCCCAAATGCACACAGACACACAGTGTGAGTCAAGACAAGCAACACTATCCCTTGGACTTTACCAAAACACATTTATTAGTCTGGAAGGGGTAAGGTGACTGCACACATTCCACATATTTCAGTACTGCACTTTAGTGTGGAAGCCTGACTCATTTTGCAAATACATAAGCAATGACTGTTTTTAATGCTACCAAAACTTGAGAACAGGATAGGTTTTTAAGCAGTTGTGTGTCTGCAAAGAAATGAAGTACCCAAATGCGTCTCTCACAATGGTTCCCAAATGCACACAGACTCACAGTGTGATTCTAGACAAGCAAGGATGCCCAGACGTGGGTCCCGTGCTCACTACGCCACTGGAGTCAAGCTATCCTGGAGAGGACAATTGATCGCAGTCTGGCTTTTCGAATCCTGGCATTCGGCCACTGAGTGTGGGAAGTGTCGGCGAACTTGTTGAGAAATTAAACTACTGACCCCGGGACCCCTGGAGACAGTGGATACTGTGGACTGCGGACCGCGGGACCATACATGGCCTTTCCCTCTTTTTTGGAAAACAGCTGTTGCAAGAAGGACTATTGATGCTGTTTGTGAATCGAGAGGAGGTCTAGCTGAAGTGGATTATTACCTGTGTTTCTGCCCGAGGATTTGCCCACTGCTCACCGGACCCGCTTCGCGGTTCGAGGACATTGCAACTGCCTGCCCCTGGACTAGCGCTGAAGCGCTGTGCTCGGGAAAGGCGAGGGTTCAACTAGCAACAGGGCTGCAAGCGTTAACACAGGGACTTCGTCTCCCAGGAGTCCCTGTATGACCTATTAACATCACCTGGTCCGCTCTCTCTGCCTGCCTGCCCTGCCCCCTGACCACGAAGGAGTAATACCTGCCGCGTTTGGAGAGACCGAGGGACACTCCTTGATGCTGTTTGTGAATCGAGAGGAGGTCTAGCTGAAGTGGAGTATTGCCTGTGTTTCTGCCCGTACGCTCACAGGGGCCGGGACTGCGAGACCCAGGGATCATCGCGCATCAACAACGCAGCGCACCTGGTGTCTCTTCCCGCCCCCTGCTCCTCCTGCCTACTTACGGCTCGCGGCCCCGCTTCGCAGGAGCCGCTCGCAGCCGTCTGCTTTGGTGAAAGACTCTGGGCGTAACTTCTTTCTCTCACGGAGCCTGCAATTTGGGAGCACCAGTCAGCCCTTGGAATCACCGCCGTACGCTCACAGGGGCCGGGACTGCGAGACCCAGGGATCATCGCGCATTAACAACGCAGCGCACCTGGTGTCTCTTCCCGCCCCCTGTCACACCTATATAACTACACCCATCACCGCGACCGCGGGACGCGCGCGGGCGTGCGCTGGGCTAAGCCCGGGCCAAGGGCGGGCCCGTTGTAGCCCGTTAGAGACCGTTAAAGACCGGCTGGGCCCCCCCTCTGAAAAGTTTTTATTGCCCAGGACTAACTCCCAAACTGTATGTACTTTTTTCCTGCACTAAATCATTCCTAGGGCTAGTTATAATTCCTACTGTTGGTTTTCATCACATCTTTTGTATATTCTTAAGCCTTCATTATGTCTACAAGAGGTTCCAGAAGCAAAACCGCTGCCAAGGAGGGGCAACTTATAGGTCCTATAGATAGTTTTATCACTAGGGCTAATTCATTTATAGATCAGAGTATCTCTCTCATAGAACGCAGAGTGTCCCAAGACTTAGCTACCGCAAAAAGATCTTCCATGGGCTATCTGGCAGACGCAAAAACACCTGATCAGCCTAGGAACCCTGGACGGAGTGAAGCCTGTGGTCAAAGGCATAGTTTACCAAACGCAGTCGATTTATCGGCTTCACAGCTTTCTGATTTTCAACTAACTCTTGATCTAGAAAAGACCCCAGATCTAGCGATCCAAACCACCCCAGAAGAGATAAGACAGTCAAGAGGGAGAAGAGAGGGTGCAATAAGGAAAAAAAAACTAAAAAGATTATTAAAGCCCCCAATAAGATAGGAGAGAAACGCCTGTGTACCCAGACGACAGGAGATCAGGATGTTCATACAGTGATTATACATCAAACACCACATGATGTCCCAGCCCCTATTAGTTTAGAAATTGTAACTGACCCATCACTAACAAATGAGGCAGATGAAAATTCCACTACCCAACTCTTAACAAGGATTGGGGATCTACTCAAGCTATTGTTAACACCGTTAGAAGCCAGATTATCCCAAATAGAAAAAGCTTTAGCTGAACTGACAACATCTGTAAAAGCTAACCCAAACAAAGGGGTACAGAAGATGGGGGGTGGTAAGCAGTCCTCCTCTAAACCTATTCCCCAAAATAAAAAATCAGTCCCCCTAGGACCATCAGCTAAATCGATCCAAACCATAGCTGCAAAAAGTAGTATAATAGAGAAGCCACCAAATAAAACCCCAAATACCATCCCAAATACAATTCCGGAACATAATAACACTGGTCTAAAAATACCAGCTACACAACCGAACAGAGGGAGGGACAGAGGGCCCTCGGATGGCAGATTTTCTGTTAATTTGCCACCCGAGGCAAGCCCTTTTGTAGTCGTAATGACCGGAGTACCAGAATTGGCGGATCAAAATCCAGAACCAATCTGGTCTCTAAAAAACAAGGGCCAACATTGGCTTAGTATGAATCGCCCACTCCTGCCCTATTATTCAAGCAAGATCCTGATGGTAAGAAGAGCCCCTTGGGTAGGGCATGGCAGGAAATCAATAAAGGGTGATTGCGTCCTTATTACTTTTGAAGATCCCAGAGTGGTTGACCATATCTATTTATGGGAACACCCTAGCCTAACGAGTGGAATAGGAACAAAGCGCCTTTCTTTCTTTTACCCCCCGAGATATCGTGATGGTCCTCATTTTGATGGATCCTGGCATACAGTGGGCCCCCGATATCGGGGTGGAGAAAGGGAAGAGTGGGGAGGACACCATCAGAGGGATTCTTACAGAGAACCACCGTGTTGGGAGGGCTGGAATGGTATTCCAACGATGAATAGATACAGCAGCCTTGAGCTAGTTGATTGACCACCATTGGACAAAGACCCCCCTGGGCCCAAGCCAGTGGAGCCAAAGCCTAACCCCGAACCCCAAATAGCTGACGTTCCTACCCAGGACCACCAAGCCTTAGCCGTTGTTTTTTGGAACATCGCCGGCCTTCGCCCTAAGATCGAAGATGGGAGCGCCATGAACTTCCTGGGAAGACAACAAATTGTCTGTATCCAGGAGACATGGTCGTCGACGGAACTTCACCTTTTGGGTTTTAGGACGTACTTTTCTCCAGCGTTGGTAGGAAGCATGGGCAGGCCCAAGGGAGGATTGACCATCTATATTGCAAATACCATCCAGAAACTAAGAGTAACTATTGTTGAACTGGACGTAAACTTCCAGCTTCTCTCCCTTTCCTTACCCAACAATGAAACTGTCCTGCTCATTAATTTCTATAATAACTTAGAAGAAGGAGAATTCCTGAGGGCAGTATCTAATCTCTATGAGAAACTCTCCCACCTCAGACAAGCTAAAGGAGGTAAAGGCGCTGTATATTTCCTATGGGGGGGACTTTAATTTACATCCCTGCCCACATGATGGAAACAACTGTGGTGTGCTGGTGAATGAGCAGGATATTCCCCTCACCCACTTCAGCCATACTAAGTTGGGTACAGCCATGAACGATCTATTATCAGACCTGGACCTTCTAATAGTCAACAACCTGACTCCTAATACTAACCAGCTACAACCAACATATTTGGGAAGAGGACACCAAACAACAGTTGATTATATCCTTCTATCGGATGGTCTGTCAAATAGAGCCAAGCATTTTGAGGTTCTAGAAAACATACTAAGTGACCATTTGCCCCTTAGGATAGAACTTTACTTAATGCACCAACAATCCCTTACTCTAACAATAGCAAAAGCGCTGACCCAGAACAAAATACATATAGCCCAGTTAAATGGGTATACGCTAAAATGGGGGAAGATAAATCCCGGGCAAATTACTGAAGATTTTATTAAATCAGCCTATCCCCACATTATAAAATGTCTAGATCCAATAGTTACGGAGGAGGAAGTACTAAGCAACTTTTCTATAATATTAGCTACTATCAAGGGCCTCCTGACAGCAAAGCCAAAAGCAGAAACATCGACTAAGAAAGGCTGGTTCAATCATAGCTGTACCCTAGCTCATTATAAGTTAAAAGTGGCCCTAAATAAAGACGCTAGAGATTTACAGCTAATTGCTAGACTTAGAAAAGAGTACTTGGCTGCGCGTAAGCAGAGAAAGGCCAAATTAAAACAGGCTTTGTGGGACGAACTACACAAAAGTGCCCTAGAAAAAAATAGCGAGGCGTTTTGGAGGGTAGTCAAGTCCCCATTTTTAGCTGATGATAATCTTCCTAAGATCGAAGTGGCCATCAAAGAAGGAGCTTGGGTATCCCATTTCACAAAAAATTTTCAGAGAGAATCACACATAGTAGAACCAGATGTCACTCATGTAGCGGCCATATACCCTATCTCTATAGAATTCGAAATCTCCGAGGTGCTTTTGGCTCTAAAAGTAAGTAAAAATGGCAAAGCACCGGGGCCCGACGGAGTCCCGGTGGACATTTTTAAATATAATGTTGACCTTTGGGCCCCTATACTTACCAGGGTGTGTTTGGCAGCTGCAAAAAAGGGGCTGTTGGATTCTTGGACCAAGTCCATCATGGTCCCAATATTTAAAAAGGGATACCGCCATGACCCTACTTGCTATTGCCCTATCTCACTGCTGGACTCTCTGGGCAAGGTAGTTGGCAGGGTTGTCCTTGAGCGACTCCAGCAGTGGGTAGAGGAAAGGGGTCTCCTGTCAGACCTACAATTTGGCTTCCGGGAAGGGTTTGGCACAGTAGAACAGGCCCTAAATCTATCCTTGATCCTGGGTAAATATATTCACGCAAAACAGGACAGGCTCTACATGGTGTATGTGGACCTGTCCGCTGCTTTTGATTGCGTGTCCCATTCAAAGCTTTGGGCAGTTTTGGCACAAATGGGAGTGGATTCTCCTCTCCTAGATTTTTTAAGGGAGTTATACTCCAAAGCCTCTGCGAGAGTCCGTTTTGGTGTGAAGGGTGAGTTGTCCGCATCTTTCGGAGTGGAGCGTAGAGATAGGCAAGGATGTGTCCTTGCCCCCTTTCTTTTCTCCTTGTATACAAACAGCTTGGAGGTGGAGCTCTTAAGGGGGGCTCAGGACCTCCTGCAAGTAAAACAACGCCTAATTCCCGCTCTGCTCTATGCGGATGACGCCGTCATACTGGCGCGCACCCCGCGTGAATTACAGAAGGCTTTGTCTAGGTATGCGGATTATATGGGCAGTCTTGACCTTCACGTAAACATCAAGAAAACCTTTGTAATGGTGGCAGGCAAAGGGAGCAAAAGGTCTAAGGATATATACCTTAATAACCAAAAACTTGAAGAGACGGCCCAGTATCCCTGCCTAGGTATCACAATAGACAAAAAACTCAATTGGAAAGCAGCAGTTGAGGCTAGAAAGCACTGTTTTAAGAGAGCAATAGCTGCCCTGATAACTTTTTCACAAAAACTGGGCAAAAAGTCCTCTGTGGAAATACTAAAAATCTATAATGCTAAATGTCTGACAATAGCACTGTATGGTGCCGGCGTCTGGGGCATGTGGATGCTAGTGCTCTACAGGTGGCAGAAAACTCCTTTTTAAGATTCCTCCTCGCAGCACCTAGACGAATCTCCACATATGCATGCCACATAGAACTAGGCATACCACATATTGAGGACCTGGTAAAAATGTAACCACTGCTATTGTGGCGGCGCATTTGGACCTCTGATAAAAATATGTTCACCAAAGGAATTGTGGCAGATTCAATGGCATTAGAACACTCAGCGAAAATCAGATGGCTTCTCTACATCAGAAATGTTCTCACTGACTTAGGCCTACAGGCTTATTACACAACTTCAGCAAAGATCAGTGAGATATCCAAGAAGGATCTGAAGGTAATGGCTCTGAGCCATTTAGATGGACTAAGGCTTGCTAGTGAAATAGGCAAACCCTCGGTCCTCCACGCAACCATGGTTCAGACCACTATCATGATTCAGCCCTACCTAACATTGGATATCACTACTTTTGACCGATTCGTACTAACAAGATTCAGATTAAATCTTTTCCATCGGTTAGTAGCCCTTCCCACGAGGAATACTTGGGAGCCAACCCTAGGCCTTTGTCCTTGCGATGACAAATCAGTGCAGACCACTATGTACACTGTACTGTTCTGCAAGTTTTATCATGCTCATCGCAAATTTTGGCGGCTATCCTTGTTAAAAGCGTGGGGCTTCAGATAGTGCCGCCCAGCTATGTTGTGTCTACAGCTATTAGAGTCTGAATCTACTTGTTACCGCGTTGTTAATTTCCTGAAATGCATTTTTACTCATAGGAAAAACTTGTGAAGAACTTGTCTAAAACACAGAATAATGATGTAAATGAAATATGTAGTGATACATTCTTTTTTTTTCTTTTTTTTAATCTTTTTTTTTCTTTTTCTTTTTTTAATTTTTATTGATAAGAAACAGATATACAGAAAAACAAACCAAACCTCACAAGGCAGAAACATAATAATACATTATCGTGGGTCCGTGCGGGCAGAGCTCAAAGGCTAGATGAATACAATGCAATCGGATAGGACGGGGACAGGGGCGGACAAGGAAACAAGCGGAATTATTGACCATAGATGACGAGTGAATGCCAATTAGGGGGACGAAGACACATCAATGGTTACATCCTGTGGGGGAGTACATATATTACCACGATAGGCATTCCATTGGGACCATATTCTACCCCATTTCCTAGGCCGTCCCCGGGAAAGGTACACAGTCTTCTCCCGGAACATGCACCAGTCCATGTTTTCTTTCCACTTGGATAAGGTAGGTGGCCTATGTGAACCCCAGAGCTGGGCAATGTCCCTCTTCGCGACCATATTTCCGAGGGTTGCACATATGATCTGTGCTGAGCTGTAGTCATTAGGCTCCCAAACATTCAGCAAACAACGCCTGGCCTCGGGCAGCAGGGACACACCCGTGACACTCTCCATGACATCATGTACTCGGGACCAGAACCGAACCATCTCCGGGCATTCCCACAATATGTGGAGAAAGGAACCAGACATCCCACAGCCACGCTTACATAATCCATCCAAGGAAAAACCCATTCGAACTAGACAAGGCCCAGTTACATATACTCGGTGAAGTATCTTAAGTTGGACGAACCTCAAACGAGCAGGAATGGCGACTTCCTTGGGCGAGGACAAAGCAGATTGCCAGTCCTCATCGTCCAATTCAAATCCGTCCGCACACCACGCAGCCCGGAGGCGGACCAGCAAGTCAGCTCTGTTATTGATGAGTTTCTTATAAATCAATGAGATCGTGCTGTCGGGCACATGACCATCCAAAATGCGGTCCTCCAGAGGGGAAGACTCAGGAATATCAGCACCTGCAGCAAACACAGACAACAGAGCATGACGGATCTGGGCGTACCTAAAGAATTCATTGTCACAAAGCTCATACTCCACTCGCAGCACATCAAAGGACTTGACAGTACCCTTCGACCACAGATCGCCCACTCTGCTGATACCAATCATATCCCATTTATCAAAGCCTTTCGTTTTCCACAGATGGCCCAAGCATTCCGAATGATACAAAGGGGTGGACCGAGTAAACCTGCCACACCAACCCAAAGCCGCATTCGCATCACGCCACACTCTCACTGCAATCTTAGTGGGACCGGTCAGTGTTCCACGGAGACCACCAGAGTACAACGCTCTGCTAAAGGTCCCCCCGGGCAAAATAAATCTATCCATGGAGAATGCCGGGGCAGGGCCTGGTGCGTAGGTCGCATGATTAATCGCACTTAACTGGGAAGCCCAGTAATAACGTCTGATGTCCGGGAGGGCTATACCGCCATCATACCACGGAAGCGTGAGTTTAGAAAGAGCAATGCGGGCACGCCCATCCCAGACCAGTTGTCTCTGTAGGCTCTCCACTTCCCGAAAATAGCACGAGGCAATCGGGTCAAAGGAATTCTGAAGTGCGTACAAAAATCGAGGCAGAGACATCATTTTGAAAAGCGCCGCTCTACCGAGGGGCGACAGCGGCAACCTACGCCAGCGAGCCACATGAAGCGTGAGCCGCTGAAGGTGGGGTAAAAAATTAAGCTCATAACGCCTGGAGGGGTCCAAGGAAACATAAATCCCCAAGTATTTGAAACCGGTCTCCGTCACGTGAATGGGAAATCTACGCGGCAGTGGAGGGAGGTCTCCAGCCAAAACGTAGATGCAGGATTTAGCCCAATTGATAACAAGACCGGAGTTCTTTCCGAAAGAAGTAAGAACATCGAAAAGTACATTAAGGGACTTTTTAGGGGAAGTGAGATATAGGAGGATGTTGTCCGCGTATAGCGAGACTCGATCCTCAAAATCAGGAGACCATCGGATGCCTCGCATAGATGGTTCCCAGCGGAGCCACTCCGCCAAAGGTTCGAGAGCGAGAGCAAAAAGCAAAGGGGACAGTGGACAGCCCTGCCGGGTACCCCGTCCAAGGGTAAAAACGCAAGACACTCTTCGATTAACAACCACCTGGGCCAAGGGACTCTCATAAAGAAGTTTCACCCAGGCTATGAAGCCCGGCTCAAACCCGAATTTCGAGAGGGCGGGCCAAAGGTAGGGCCACTCGATAGTGTCGAAGGCCATGGTAGCGTCAAGAGAAGCCAAAATGGCCGGTTCAGTAAGCGTCTCAGCTCTCGCGAGAACCCCGTGGAGTCTGCGCAGATTCAAAGCAGTGTTGCGATGCGGGATAAAACCGGATTGATCTGGATGGATCAAGTCCCCGATCACAGTTACTAAGCGATTAGCCAATAGTTTAGCCAAA
This sequence comes from Lissotriton helveticus, assembly GCF_964261635.1. Lineage (NCBI taxonomy): Eukaryota > Metazoa > Chordata > Amphibia > Caudata > Salamandridae > Lissotriton > Lissotriton helveticus. The sequence goes on along the minus strand of NC_136070.1, from coordinate 772,617,629 downwards.
ATTTTGGGTTCGGCATTGAGTAAAGAAATGGGTCTGTACGAAGTACAACGATCCCGGGGCTTACCCTCCTTGGGAATGACGACGATAGTAGCGAGTCGTTGGTCCAAGGGGAGGGAGCCAGACTCAAGGGCCTCAAGGAACATGTCCCGTAAATAAGGCGCCATTTTGTCGGGTCGCAGCTTGTACAATTCAATGGGCAAGCCATTGGGGCCCATCGCCTTACCCGAACGGAGGGAACGAATTGCCACCGCGATTTCATCTACTGAAAGCGGAGCATCCATGAGGACTCTGTCAGAGTCAGAGAGGCGAGTCAAAGCAATGTCCCGCAACAGCAGTCGGGAGTCTTCCTCATCCCTATCACAATCGGAGGTGTACACTGTCTCGAAGTGATCCGCAAAACACTGAACGATCCCAGCTGGGTCAGTGACACACTCACCACCAGGCCGCTCAATCACGGGGACCACACGATTCACTCTGTCTTTCTTGTCCAACCACGCAAGCAATTTACCCGCTTTATCACCCACATCATACAGTCGTCCCTGCTGCTCCCTATACATCACTTTCGCAGCATCCGTTACAAGAGCCTTGTAGTCAGCTTGTTTCAAAGCAAGGGAGTGCAACTTGGTACTGGAGACGCCCATCTGAAGATCGTCCTCCAAAGCGGCTATCTCAGATTCCAAGCGCACAACCTCCACATTTGCAGCCTTCTTAGCAGCGACAATCAAGGATAAGGACTGACCACGTATAACAGTTTTAAATGCTTCCCATGACGAAACAGCAGAAGAAACAGACCCCACATTGTCGTCAAAATAATGCTCAATAGTTTTCACAAGGTCCGAGCGGGTCTTGGGGTTACGAAAGTACCACGGGTTAATAGGAGCAACTCTACCCTCATCGCCTGCCCCTACCTCATACCGGAGCCACAAGGGGGAGTGATCGGAAATACCCCTAGGGAGCTGACGAATTTCTCTGATGGAGGAGGATTGGACCGCTGGCATTAAGAAATAGTCTAATCTAGAAAGGCTGCCGTGTGCCCCAGAGTGGAAAGTGTACTGCAACTGTGTAGGGTGTAGTAGCCTCCAGGCGTCTACAAGCCGAAGGTCTCTAACAAATCACTCAACCACCTTTGCGCCCTGGGTAGATCCCTGGGAGGATGACGATCAGAGGTGCCAGAAACAACCGAATTCAAAGCCCCACCCAAAATCAGGAGCCCCTCGGGAAGGTCCAAAAGGGCTCTACACCGATCAGCATAGGTTAAAGCCTGCAGACCCGGGGGGACATAGACTGAAAGTATGGACAGTGTCTTCCCCTCCCACCTGCCAGTGAGCACCGCATAGCGCCCCCTGTCGTCAAGTCTCACCTCGTCAACTGCAAAAGGGAGAGAGGACCGAATGAGAATACCAGCCCCCCTGGACCCAGAAGTAAACCCCGCGTGGGCCACCAACCGATAACCGCGCCTATTCATTGCCTGACAAGCGTTGCCTATTAAATGCGTCTCCTGTAGGAGGACAATATCGGGGGAATGACGCCTAAGGAATCGCAAAACAATACTTCACTTAATTCTGTCCCCTAATCCATTGACATTCCAGGATAACAGTCTCAACTCGCCACCCCCCATCCCCGAAAAATAGAAAGAGCAGGACCCACATAGAATCCCACGATCAGTACAAATGAGAAAAACAATACGATGCCTCGTGAGTACACAGAAACACACACACACCCCCCACCACCCCCCAACTTTAACATGTTACTCCCCCCACCCTGCACCTCTGCGTAAAACTAATAAGCCACCCCAACTTGCAGGGTGCCTGTCGCCTCATTACTAAACTAAGCTACGCAAAGAACCCAGGAGGAGGAAGAGTCCCCATTCACCCCCCGCCACCCCCAGGCTGATCTAGGCCTAACAAAAGACCCAAGTACAGACTCAGCTGAAACAGCAGAAAATTTCAGACGCCGGGATCCACAGGTGAAGTCCTCATTCCGCCACACCCCCGTCGGCGCCTCCGGGGTGCCCAGTATGTTCATTTCTTATAGGCAGAGAGTCAAGCCAGTCACTGACATTTTCAGGGCGATCAAAAAAGAATACACGTTCCCGATATTCAATCCGGAACCTGGTAGGGAACAACAAGGAGTACTTGAGACCCAAGTCTCGCAATCGCTTCTTAACTCCCTGAAATCCAAGTCTTTGTTTTTGGACAAGCGGCGAAAAGTCAGGATAAAAAGAAACGGAGGCATTTTCAAAGTTCACTGGGCCCTTGTCCCGTGAGGCCTGTAGGACAGCGTCCCGGTCCCTAAAGTGAAACAACCTGGCAATAATGGGCCTCGGGGGGGCACCCGGCTTAGCCTTCCCGCCGGGGACACGATGAGCGCGCTCAACCGCAAAGAACTTGCTGAGTCCAGCGGGAGAAAGATAGTTGGCAATCAAGTCCTCCACCAAGAGGTCAACCCCCAGAATCTCGGGATTCTCCGGGACACCATTAAGGCGCACATTGTTACGACGGGCCTTGTTTTCGTAGTCCTCGAGACGACGAGCCAGTAGGTCATGCGAGGAACGCAGATTGCCGATCTCAGTCTGGGTCTCTGTGACATCCGCAGTAAGACTAGAAGTCTTCAAGCCCAATGACTCGACCCTTTCATTGGTCTTCGACAGATTTGCTCTAATCAGCGTAATGTCAACGGCCACCGTGTCGATCTTGGAGGCTAAGGCCTCGTACTGCTGTCCCATAGAGGCCTGCATGTTGGCTATGGCTCCCATGACGTCCTGCAAGGATGGGTCCGAAGACGCTGAAAAGAGGGTCTTAGGGTTATCCGAAGCACGGCCCGCAGCGCCGGGCGACCCCTTGACCTGCGAGTAGCGATCCATGATGTTAGTCTGATTTTGGCCACCACGGAGAGGTGCTTTAGTCTTGCGCTTCTCAAGAGGCTGTCCGGTGGCCATTTTGGAAAAGGGACCCCGAAGGGGTCCTTGCGACCTGGTGAAAATGGCCGGGCGCGGAGTGTCCAGACAGTCAACAAGACTAGTTCCGATGATTGTAGGCACAAAAGGGCCGGGTTGTAGGCAGTTAGTCGGGCCAGCACCAAACAGCAAGGAGACAACAGGCCAGCCGAAGGTGGTGCAAGGTTTCACCTCTGCCAATCAGAGCCGGGAGCAGAAACCGAAACTGAAAGTCAGGAGGGGTCGACCAGAGGGGACCCCTGCAGCCGTTGTTGATCAACTACACAAAAAGTAAAGACGATGCAAAAGTGGACCCCAGCGTCCAAATTTGATTTTTCAAAGTGTACGAAGATCAGCAAGGATGTGCGAACAAAACCCCGTCCTCGAAATCAGGATGTTGTCAGGATATTCGTGAAGGGCGGCGAGGGTCCGGGGAGCTCTGTGCTCACGCGACCATCTTGGATGCCCGCGAAGCTCCTCCCGATTCTGTAGTGATACATTCTTAATCTTTTTTATAGGAAGTCAGTTTTATTGTACAATTGATTTTTTTTTTACTCTGTAACAATATGGATAATGTTGCGTTTATGGATTTCTATTACGAAATACCGAATAAAGAAATATATATAAGCAATGACTGGTTTAAAATTCTACCAATACTTGACAACATGACAGGTTTTAAAGCAGTTATGTGTCTGCAAAGACATGAAGTACCCAAATGCTTCTCTCACAATGATTCCCCAAATGCACACAGACTCGCAGTGTGATTCTAGACAAGCAACACTATCCCTTGGACTTTACTAAAACACATTTACTAGTCTGGAAGGGGTAAGGTGACTGCATGCATTCCACATATTTCAGTAATGTACTTTAGTGTGGAAGCCTGACTCCTTTTGCAAATACATATGCAATGACTGGTTTCTAATGCTACCAAAACTTGAGAATAGGATAGATTTTTAAGCAGTTATGTGTCTGCAAAGACATGAAGTACCCAAATGCGTCTCTCACAATGGTTCCCAAATGCACACAGACTCACAGTGTGATTCTAGACAAGCAACACTATCCCTTGGACTTTACCAAAACATATTTATTTGTCTGGAAGTGGTAAGGTGACTGCACACATTCCACATATTTCAGTACTGCACTTTAGAGTGGAAGCCTGACTCATTTTGCAAATACATAAGCAATGACTGGTTTCTAATTCTAAACATCAGATGAAGGAGTACCCCCAGGAGGCGCCTCAATGCCTCCGTCAAAGATATATAGAGGTGCACACAATGCTTGTAAGGACAAATGTATCCTTTGTTAGAAGACCCCTCACTCACCAACCTAGTTGGCGACATGCTTCATCATCGGGGTCCCACCCGGATAGCCGTGTGCCACCTGGGTGTGCTGCGACACTTGACTACAGTGGAGCGGGTTTGTTTTTTTCGATTTTTTTGTGTGAAAGTGAATATATGTTAGTGATTTAAAAGTTGTCCAGTTACTCACTATCAAGACTTTATTCTGGAGTGACTCGGCAACAATAAAAATTATAAGTTGGACACCGTGCCAAATTAGGTAGACCTATGGTGTCACGGATTATGTTGTGGGATAAAATTGGTCTACATGTTTCAACCACTTATATAAATGTAGGTTTTTTTCGTCAGGACCAGTGATGGTAGCCCAGGTGTACCCTGCCCTTGACTACGTGAAAAAACCTCTACAAACTCGCTGTGGTTATAAAATGTTCTTCTCCAGGGTTCCTAGAAAAGAAACCTGTAAAGGAACGAATAGGACAAACACAGTGTACAATACATTTGACATAGAGCGTGTTTGCGGTGCTTCTCATGTTTGACATCCAAAGTGAAGATGAAATACGGTGGATGGTAATGCATGGCTCACAAGTGGTCATGTCAAGGTGCCCGTTGGGATAAAAAGGGCACCATTGGGCTTCAAAATGAGCCCGTGAATGTATATTACAACCCACTCAATGCGGTGTGTCTGTGAACTCATAACCCACTCACTGGGTGAGTGAAATAGAGTGCAGTTCGTAGGGAAGTAAAATCGCTCCCCAATTCACACAAACACATTTTTAGTTAGTTCAATTAAAAGTGGGTGTCAATGCTCATAAGGATCGAGCGTGATTAAAATCGCAAACCGGCACACTGACATACAATCCTGCAAACGGGCAGACAGCCAAGCGCACTATACACACAGTGAGAAATGGTTGACGCTTACTTGAAGCGCTATGATAGCATGCCTCATGGGCGTTGGAGTTGCAAAGACTAGATCCTGCCACGATCTAGGTTGGAAAAGCGGAGGAAAGGATTAGGACTGCATGCGTGATCTACGCTGTGCCTACCCCCTATTGTGAAAAACGCGATGCCTGGCCAAAACTTGCTTGTGGACAATCAAAAGCGGCTGCTTCACCTAAAGTGCAAACCTCCTCGGCACCCCGTGAATGAGAAACGGAGGCTCCAACGAGGCATTAAAAGCCAGCACTTACTGGTGCAGCGGGGGCATGGCTGCGCTTAAAGACGTAGCAACGTGCTTAGGCAGCATGTAGCTACCGGCGTGGTATTCACCGCGTCCTTGTTGCCAGGGTAATGAAGGAAAGGTTGTGCGCTCATGTCTCCCTAACTCTCTCAATAAAGCATTGCCCTATTCCTAGTACAGTTGTTTGGGGAGTGAGGGATGACTGCAGCGCTTGTGAAGGTGAATCAATAAAGCATTGCCCAATTGAGCTGGAACAAACCGTGGTGGTTGAAAGAATAGTATTAAGTCATGAAGAATAGATAGATTAAACATTTGCAGTAAACGGGAATTACTGTAGTGCCAATGCCAGAGCTAGCAGGGGAACTAAGGCGCACCTATGAGCGAATAAGGGTGCATGCTCAAAGGCCATTAATGCATCAGGGGTGCCCGGAGTGTATAAAGTGGGACAAAACAACCGCTTAATCACAAATCAACATCCTTCAGCCAGGCATACAGATTGTGGCATACACTCACATACGTATGATAAAAAGTAATAAACATGTTCAGGTTAGTTCTTCCACTTTAGGACATTAGAGGGACAGTAACGGTCTATTTTGTAAGAACTGAATTCCACGGGATATTGTCATTTAATCCAGTCTTGTGCGTGGAAAACTTATAAATCCATCGCTGTTCTTTTGCAAACAGGCATTGTTGTAGTCTATCTCCTGATTTGATTTGTTCTATGACAGTCCACCTCATGTCATTTGGAGTATGGTTTTGCTTGAGGAAATGTTCAGTTAGTCTAGTCATTCATTTCTTCCACCTGATGGATCTCCGGTGCTCATGAAAAAGCAGGTTTACCTGCGAAACGCGTTGAGAGAAAGCCTTCTAAATTAAACACGCTGTGCAAACTCCAAAGTGGCCCGGACTTCTTTCTTGTATGGAAGAGAGTGTTTGACTGAAAATACAGGGACTCGCTATCCCGTCCGGGGCCCGCCATTGAAAGCGGCAGGAATTTAAAGCGACTTTGTTTGGTTTGAATATATATATATATATATATATATACAAGCTCCAAACACACCGGAACCGTGGGTCACTCTTGGTGTCGGGTGCCGTCCAAACGCGGCGGTGTACCGCGTTATTAAATCCAAGCTCCAAACTTTGTTCCCATACCCGGCCGGGTTGGGAAACCAAGAAGACAGCACTCCCGGGCTCAAAAAGATGCAGCAGAAGTTTTTATTTCTTAAGCAAACGCGTTTCGGGACAGCGTCCCTTCGTCAGTGGTTCAACATTGTGGACTACGCAGCGCCATTTTTTAAAACCACAGTTGGTAATTGAAATGAACAACGGACTCAAAACATTATTCAAAGCAGCAGCGCCATATTAAAGCGGTCAATGCAGTCACAGGATAGACAACAGCATGCATTATTTACATATAATTTCCAGCTGTTGTCTCATACTAATGCTTTAAACATTTGACACAATTCAAGCCGTGTATCGGCCTTGACTCTCGCTTTCATTTCTTCGTGATTTTCTATGGTTACGGGGTGTTTTCCTGTGTGGGCCAGACTTGGAAACTGCTAAATTATTCGTCAAGAATTGACGGATATGGTTTTTATCCATATCAAAAAAGATGAATGCTTTATAATCTTGCCGTGGATCGGCAATTGCAGCACAAACGGCTGCATTGTCAGTTGCACTAGTCTGGTCCCATCCATGAATCACCCCTCCTCCAACTAATTAAAATACACAATTTTAAACAGACAATCACAAACCCACCACCCACAACGACACCAGTTATTTCATGATCCTGTTCATTTTCAATTCATCACAGTTACTATATCATATACAGTTTCCTTTGAAAATCAGTAACTCATCCTAAATGAGTTGCCATCTCCTCCCCCATATTCAAGCCTCCAGGTGCCTTAGTTTCGAGATCAATGATGTAACGTGACTCGAGTCTTCTGAGAGTTAAAAGCCTGTTTCCACCTCTTGCACTTTCTGGGACACAGTCCAAACAGAAAAATCTCAATAGATCCCTATTGCTATTATGTTTAATTGCAAAGTGGCGGGCAACAGGGTAGGAAAAATCCTTGTTCATGATAGCTGTCATGTGTTCTAATACTCTAAGTTTCACGGGATTGATCGTACTGCCAACATACCTCAGTTGGCAGGGACACATAAGGCAATATACAGCATGGTCTGTCAAACATGTCATAAACTTGTTAATCTTCCTCCCATTATGACATCCTCTTACTTGATAGGAAAGTGTACGTTTGCTAAAGGCACAGGCTTTACACTTTCCACATGGAAAGAAGCCCCTTGCATCTCTTAATGTACCTTTGATATTTCGTACAGGTTCCAAGTGGCTGTGTACCATAGCATCTTTCAAGGATCTGGCTTTTCTAAAAGTCAGCTGTGGGGTTAAAGGTATATCTGGCCCCACTATATGGTCGGTTTTTAGAATATGCCAGTGCTTGGTCATAATTGCCCTGAGTTTCGCAGAATCTGCCGAATAGGTAGTTACCATACGAAATTTCCCTTCAGCAGTAGATCTTATTTTCTTAGTAAACAAGGAGTTACGTGGCAGTTTCTTGACACGATTGAGAGTATCAAGTAAAAGATTTAGTTTATAACCTCTCACAACGAATCTGTCTATACTGTCAGAGACCGCTAGGTTGAAGTCTTCCTCATGGGTACAATTCCTTTTTAATCTAAGGAATTCCCCATAGGGGATACTATTGATCAATTTGCGGGGGTGGCTGCTAGTTGCAAACAGAACACTATTGCCCGCAGTGGGCTTGCGGTAAAGGGAGGTTGAGACTTTTCCATCCTTCACGGTCACCTGCAAGTCCAAATAATTGACCCGAGTTTCACTAATGTCCCCAGAAAATTTGAGATTGCAGACATTTTGATTTAGCAGTTCGACATATTTCTTAACTTCATCGATAGACCCATTCCATATTAGGAACAGGTCATCGATGTACCTGTACCATTTCACCACTTTGTTGGTCCATGTGGTGTTAGCTGGTCCCCAGGCTTCCTGCTCCTCCCACCAGCCCACAAATAAATTCGCGTAGCTGGGGGCGAAGCAGGAACCCATCGCAGTACCCGATTGCTGCCTATATAGAGTCTCCTGGAAAAGGAAAATGTTATTGTGTAGATTTATAAGCATTCATCTTTTTTGATATGGATAAAAACCATATCCGTCAATTCTTGACGAATAATTTAGCAGTTTCCAAGTCTGGCCCACACAGGAAAACACCCCGTAACCATAGAAAATCACGAAGAAATGAAAGCGAGAGTCAAGGCCGATACACGGCTTGAATTGTGTCAAATGTTTAAAGCATTAGTATGAGACAACAGCTGGAAATTATATGTAAATAATGCATGCTGTTGTCTATCCTGTGACTGCATTGACCGCTTTAATATGGCGCTGCTGCTTTGAGTAATGTTTTGAGTCCGTTGTTCATTTCAATTACCAACTGTGGTTTTAAAAAATGGCGCTGCGTAGTCCACAATGTTGAACCACTGACGAAGGGACGCTGTCCCGAAACGCGTTTGCTTAAGAAATAAAAACTTCTGCTGCATCTTTTTGAGCCCGGGAGTGCTGTCTTCTTGGTTTCCCAACCCGGCCGGGTATGGGAACAAAGTTTGGAGCTTGGATTTAATAACGCGGTACACCGCCGCGTTTGGACGGCACCCGACACCAAGAGTGACCCACGGTTCCGGTGTGTTTGGAGCTTGTATGTCTATGCGTGGGTGCACCGCCGCCATCTGCGAGTGAGGAGGGGAAAAGAAGGTCTCCCGCTGCCTGCAGAGGAGGATTGACATTTGCCGTACCGGACTGTGGAAACAAAACACACAAGAGGGAAACAGAGAAGAAACTGAGCGTTCCGCGTCAAGAGCAAAAGCGGTAAGCCAGTACTCAAATTCCTTCTTGTTTGTGGTCCGACGTGATAAGATTTGGCATTTGGAACATTCTTTGACGGTGTGTCGAGGGCTCTTTTGAAAAAACAGCGGCAGCAAGGGGAGAAAGACGGAGTTCCGGGATCGGGACTCTTGACCCCATTTAGCATTTAATAATGTTCAACATGAGTGAACGTAGAAACGCAGCGGGAGATATGTTTAAAAATAAAAATCCGGACATAACGAAACCGCCACCTGCAGCTACCACTGAGGTCAGGAGGACCTTGGTTATACAATTCCAGAAACTTGAAAAGCTCTATGAGAGAGAACTTCGGAAGTGGTGGGAGGGTACATCACTTCAGGGATATATCGAAGTAGAGCGTGTGCCCAGGGGGTTACGAATATTCACCGTCCCTGCCTACGAGAATCCCGATCCTCTCCTGTTGGAAGCCTGGGCTGCTCATATTGCTTTATCCTGTAAGGGAATGCTGGAAATTCTAGTGCAATTTGCCTGGAGTGACCGGGATAAGACGGTCAAGGAAATTGAGGCACTAGAAGAGGAAATACTCAAAAATCCAGACAAAGATGAGCAAGAACAACTGCGCTCAGCTATGAAAAAGAGGCTGCAAAAATATGAACTTAAAATTAAAATGAGGAAACAGGAGAAATTTGATCGGGACGAACGTGACTATGTGATGGGCAGAGTACTTACCTTTGCCAGGAAATATGATCAACCACGTAAAGATCTAGCAAAGAAGAATCAAATGCCCGATAAAACTACTGAATCCAGAGTAGAAACCTCAGACTCCGATGTGATCGTGAGTGAAATGTCCGGTGATGAAATGGCAGGCCCCTCCAACTTACCAAAAAATACTCCTTTTCATCAGGAGTTCAACGTTATCAAACAGAGTTGGCTAAGGGGTGGAAAAAACAAACCACCGGAGGAGGAAGACAAACAAGAAGAGGTGGCTGGAAAAGGAAGGGGCAGAGGAAAAAGCAGTACAGCCTCTCGTGCAACAAGAAGCAGGAAAGTCAACAGGTGGTGAAACAAGACTCTTTACCTATTGTCAATCTTTCAAAACGAATCCTTTCCCCATGTGAAGAATCTGTTTTACAACTTGGACTCACATTTTGCCCCAATGTGCATTTAGAATACACTCAAACACGGATAGACCTTTATAAATTTATCAGGAAGGTCAAATTGCACAAATATTTTAAAGTAAAACCAACAGCGAAGGAGGCCAAACATTTGAGGGGCAATAAGAAAGGGATCGATCTTTTAACAGTCAATGACTTGACTGCATGCGAGCTCCTAGAAGATTTGCGCCGAGAAAATGAATGTGAAATTAATGTTCCCACTACCACCTATTCTCAGAGACTGGCGCATGTTGGTGTTGATCAGGAAGTTCCCAACAGTGGGTACAAATTACCATCTAAATTTGTACCCCAAATCCCAATAGATGCCATCGACACATTCTCTGACGCTGTCATCAAGGATTTGATGGCCATGAGAACAACTCACAAAGGACAAATTGAAAATTACAACATCACCAAGAAGCAGAGAATGGCGATAAAGACCCTGGCTGAAGACAAATCTATTATCTGTAAACTTTCAGACAAAGGGGGAAATATCGTGATTATGTCACGGGAGAAGTATGTAGAGGAAGCGAATCGCCAACTACAGGATGCCCACTGTTATATGGAGATTGACAAGAAAGAATATCTTTCTAGTATTGAGACTTTACACGAACTTTTGAGGAAATGGCATTGCAAGCAAATGTTGGAATTGGAAGAGTATATGTTTTTGAAAAATTCCAATTCCATTTTACCAACATTTTATCATTTACCAAAAGTTCATAAGAACATCAACACACCCCCAGGGAGACCAATCATCTCCTCCATTGGTGGACTGACAGAGAACCTCTCCAAATTTTTGGATCATTATCTGTTCGAGTTCGTTCTAGGATTGAAGTCTTATATACGAGATACGACGGACTTCATAGAGAAGATTGAAACTGTGACATGGCAATCTACTTATGTGATGGCAACGCTCGACATAACAAGCTTGTACACATGTATAGAGCATAGACAGGGACTACATGCCATTCACTACTTCCTGAGAAAAAAGTCATTAAAATACGCTATGCATAATGAAATGTTATTAGAATTGGTTAGCTTTTGCTTACACAATAACATTTTCCTTTTCCAGGAGACTCTATATAGGCAGCAATCGGGTACTGCGATGGGTTCCTGCTTCGCCCCCAGCTACGCGAATTTATTCGTGGGCTGGTGGGAGGAGCAGGAAGCCTGGGGACCAGCTAACGCCACATGGACCAACAAAGTGGTGAAATGGTACAGGTACATCGATGACCTGTTCCTAATATGGAATGGGTCTATCGATGAAGTTAAGAAATATGTCAAACTGCTAAATCAAAATGTCTGCAATCTCAAATTTTCTGGGGACATTAGTGAAACTCGGGTCAATTATTTGGACTTGCAGGTGACCGTGAAGGATGGAAAAGTCTCAACCTCCCTTTACCGCAAGCCCACTGCGGGCAATAGTGTTCTGTTTGCAACTAGCAGCCACCCCCGCAAAATGATCAATAGTATCCCCTATGGGGAATTCCTTAGATTAAAAAGGAATTGTACCCATGAGGAAGACTTCAACCTAGCGGTCTCTGACAGTATAGACAGATTCGTTGTGAGAGGTTATAAACTAAATCTTTTACTTGATACTCTCAATCGTGTCAAGAAACTGCCACGTAACTCCTTGTTTACTAAGAAAACAAGATCTACTGCTGAAGGGAAATTTCGTATGGTAACTACCTATTCGGCAGATTCTGCGAAACTCAGGGCAATTATGACCAAGCACTGGCATATTCTAAAAACCGACCATATAGTGGGGCCAGATATACCTTTAACCCCACAGCTGACTTTTAGAAAAGCCAGATCCTTGAAAGATGCTATGGTACACAGCCACTTGGAACCTGTACGAAATATCAAAGGTACATTAAGAGATGCAAGGGGCTTCTTTCCATGTGGAAAGTGTAAAGCCTGTGCCTTTAGCAAACGTACACTTTCCTATCAAGTAAGAGGATGTCATAATGGGAGGAAGATTAACAAGTTTATGACATGTTTGACAGACCATGCTGTATATTGCCTTATGTGTCCCTGCCAACTGAGGTATGTTGGCAGTACGATCAATCCCGTGAAACTTAGAGTATTAGAACACATGAGAGCTATCATGAACAAGGATTTTTCCTACCCTGTTGCCCGCCACTTTGCAATTAAACATAATAGCAATAGGGATCTATTGAGATTTTTCTGTTTGGACTGTGTCCCAGAAAGTGCAAGAGGTGGAAACAGGCTTTTAACTCTCAGAAGACTCGAGTCACGTTACATCATTGATCTCGAAACTAAGGCACCTGGAGGCTTGAATATGGGGGAGGAGATGGCAACTCATTTAGGATGAGTTACTGATTTTCAAAGGAAACTGTATATGATATAGTAACTGTGATGAATTGAAAATGAACAGGATCATGAAATAACTGGTGTCGTTGTGGGTGGTGGGTTCGTGATTGTCTGTTTAAAATTGTGTATTTTAATTAGTTGGAGGAGGGGTGATTCATGGATGGGACCAGACTAGTGCAACTGACAATGCAGCCGTTTGTGCTGCAATTGCCGATCCACGGCAAGATTATAAAGCATTCATCTTTTTTGATATGGATAAAAACCATATCCGTCAATTCTTGACGAATAATTTAGCAGTTTCCAAGTCTGGCCCACACAGGAAAACACCCCGTAACCATAGAAAATCACGAAGAAATGAAAGCGAGAGTCAAGGCCGATACACGGCTTGAATTGTGTCAAATGTTTAAAGCATTAGTATGAGACAACAGCTGGAAATTATATGTAAATAATGCATGCTGTTGTCTATCCTGTGACTGCATTGATCGCTTTAATATGGCGCTGCTGCTTTGAATAATGTTTTGAGTCCGTTGTTCATTTCAATTACCAACTGTGGTTTTAAAAAATGGCGCTGCGTAGTCCACAATGTTGAACCACTGACGAAGGGACGCTGTCCCGAAACGCGTTTGCTTAAGAAATAAAAACTTCTGCTGCATCTTTTTGAGCCCGGGAGTGCTGTCTTCTTGGTTTCCCAACCCGGCCGGGTATGGGAACAAAGTTTGGAGCTTGGATATATATATATATATCCATCAAGAAGGTTGCCCCACATAAAGATGCCTCTACGAAGAGTTGAAAGCCTTTATTTCGAGATTTCCAGCACAGCAGGTAAAAGTCCACTCTGCATAATGAGCCCAACGCGTTTCAAACAATGAATGTTCTTGATCACGGGCGAATGAGCAGAAATCAGCATGCGCGATGAGACACTCCCTGATAAGTGTTGAAAGCCCGCCTTAATGGGCGTATGCTGCAAAGCATTTTGGTTTTCGTAGTGTCTCACCCCTGGTGTAGGTGCCGCCACTGTCTGTACCATAGTTCAGTATTTCCCCAGTGGGTGAGGGTGGAACTAGAGTACTGCTGTACTGTTCATAGCGCCAAATCTGAAAGTGGCCCCTTCATTCTTCAGCGCTCGGTGCTTCCAAATGCCAGATCTACAGGCTAGGCAGCGGGCATCTTTGCGGCAGAGCAAAGCCGCTAAACAGCCATCAAGAAGGTTGCCCCACATAAAGATGCCTCCACGAAGAGTTGAAAGCCTTTATTTCGAGATTTCCAGCACAGCAAGTAAAAGTCCACTCTGCATAATGAGCCCAACGCGTTTCAAACAATGAATGTTCTTGATCACGGGCGAATGAGCAGAAAGCACCATGCGCGATGAGACACTCGCTGATAAGTGTTGAAAGCCTAGCCTGCAGATCTGGTGCTTGGAAGCACAGAGCGCTGAAGAGTTTACATAAATATTTTTTTGACCGTCCTTTAAAAATATTTTATTTGTTTCACACCAATCATCAACGTTTGTCTCTTTCTTATATCTTTCCTGTTCAGCACCCAGGGGCAGGCAGACAGGGTCGCAGTCGGCGGGAGGAGCACAACAGCAACAGGAGGACACCGATGTGGGCTCTTCTGCTGGCCCTAGTAAGTCTTCTTGTTTTTAATATTATTAATTCAGTGAATGTTGTTTATTGAGGAAAAAAACAGTTCTAACCAAGGACATTTTATACTGGACAAAAAAAACTAGACAGCCGAATACTTTCATGAAGCAATCCAAGTCCATTGTGCTTATTTCCAGAGCTTTTTGATAGACATATTCTTTTCGCTATCCTTCTGCATCACCTTGGCTACAGCCATCTCGAAATCTTTTTGCGTCACGTGCACTCTCCTCTCTCTCAATGCATACATACCAGCTTCAGTGCAGACACCCTTAACCTCTGCTCCAGAAGCTCCTGGCATGAGTTCTGCAATTTTACGCAAGTTTATACCCCTGGTCAGGTTCATTTTTCTTGAATGAATCTTTAAAATATCCAGACGTGCCTCTTCATTTGGAGGTGGGAACTCAATTTTTCGGTCAATTTGCCCTGGCCGTAGCAACGCTGAATCCAAAATATCTATTCTGTTAGTGGCCATGATCACCTTGATATTTTTAGTAGCTTCAAATCCATCGAGCTGGTTAAGCAGCTCAAGCATTGTCCTTTGTACTTCACTGTCCCCACCAGATCCCCCTTCCAGTCGAGATGAGTCTATGGAGTCTATTTCATCCATGAAAATAATTGAAGGTGCATGGTCTCTGGCCATCACACACAGTTCGCGCACCATACGAGCCCCTTCGCCAATGAATTTTTGCACGAGTTCTGACCCAGAAACTCTGATAAAGGTGCAGTCTGTGTGATGAGCCACTGCTCGTACAAGAAGGGTTTTTCCTGTTCCGGGGGGTCCATACAATAAAACACCCTTTGGTTGAGCAATTCCCAATGCTTCAAACAGTTCAGGGTGCTTGACAGGAAGTTCAATTACTTCCTTGATTTCTTTTATTTGCTTGTCTAGACCACCAATCATTTCATAAGTTGAGTCTGAAACCTTTTCAACCATCATCAAGGACACCAGAGGATCCACTTTATTTGGAAGAATTTTGTGAAGTTGTAACTGTCATTCCTCAGGGCAACGCAGCAGTTTGGGGTTACATCATTGATGTCAATGTTTTTGTCAACATCCACCACAAACTTTCCCTCAGGGTGAACCTTCACCAGAACTTTCTTCTTGTCCATGGCTTGCACCACTTCACCAACATAGGATCCCTGTTCCTGAAGAAGTTGAAGCTCCTCTCGCAACGGGCGCACTTTGGCATTAAGTTCATTTCGTTGCGCTTGTAACCTGCGAAGATTTTGACTCTTATCATTGACAACCAGCTGGTGATCTTCAATTTTAGATAGATAATGTTGGCGGAGGCTAGTTCCACCTTTTGTTTCATCCATATCCATCTGCTCTGGCCCCTCCATCGTCATCTTATACTCCCCGGGAGGAGCCATCTTCAACACAGAACAGCTGATTATTAATTCTTATTCCAGAACTTTTACTGCAGCATATTTTTTCCAAACTATTGTTTCCGTTTCCTATGCTATTTTTTACCAACAATTATCCTTCGATCTGGACTATCTGTTTCGAAATTCTTGTTATCCCTGCCTCTAACTGCCTCTGCTATGATCACTCTCTGTACTACTACTGTTAGTCTGTCTGGTGTAGCTAAGCTTGCCCAGTTGGTCATCCTTTATTTAAAAGGTTTTAAATAAAACTTAGATTTACCAGTAGCTCTAGCCATTGAGTCCAGTCCTTTGGGTTGTCCTTTTGTACTACTTCTAGTCTTATTGATCTTGAGTCTTTGTTAATCTTGAGGCTTTTCGACAATTCCCACCAACAAATGCCCAACTAGATGTATTACTTTTTTGATAGGATAGGACATACTACTACTGTTGTAGAGATTTTGCACATACAGTACTTTGCACAAGAAAATAGGATGTTGGTGATGGGAGGTTGGACCTTCCTCACACCTCAATAAGAAGTTCAGAACCCACCACAATCCCCTGCCCGACTAGTTATAGTAGTGTCTTGTCATAACTATTAGCTCTCCAAACCCTCCCCCCAAGATACCCAACAAGTAGATAACTCAGAATATAACAAATCCGACCTCTCAGTCGTGGAAGCAATGCACATGCACACCCTTCCTTTTGCTCGCTTGCTTACTCGTGTAAGTCCACACCAAATACCCCCGAGTTCATGTAAGTTCAAAAGTTTTTTTTTTAATTTACAAGCTCTGTACGTTGTTTTATAATGCAGCACCAACAGGTAAATGCTTAACATTAAAACAATAAACATTGTTACACTTACTTACAGTTACAACAACTAGAAGTCCATAGGATAAAAATGGGAAATCATGATAACTAACAGTGGTGGAAGCACCACCATCTCCTTGGTAGGAATATAGTTTATATAAAATTATAAATGAAGATCTCTGAGCGAATTCTGGGGACCCTCACCTTAGAAGAACCTAGTACTGGTATATGTTACATCATAAGCTCTGCACAGCTCTAGTTCGTAGAAGGGAATCTTCCGTCTGTATTGAGAAAAATGGTGCGCGTTAGTATATTGCAAGCATTTCTCAGCTGTGCCAAAAAATTTAGCATTTTTATGGATAAACAATATGGACTAACACCAGAACTTCTTAAAAAAGTGGCTTGTTATTGTTTTCGTTGACCTTGTACGCGGCGCTTAGACAGTAGCAGTATGAGGTCATGTGGGCTCAAAGGTGTCTTATACAACAAGCTGCAATGTAACGTCACGTGTGCAAAAATAAAAGACAGAAAGGTAAAATGGTTGCATGGCTCGGGCTAGCTAAGCAAAAACTAGAATGACCCTAGGGACCATATATAATTACTAGTGTCTACTCTACTACTACCTGATTTGTACTAGTGATGTATGTTGTATACTATTAAATAATTTTTCAATCTTGCTACTGACCAATAGGGGGAGGTGTATATGACACCTAAAAAATGTGTAATGTTTTTTCTAGGCGCACTACCGACCACCAGTACCGGGGCCAGCGGCGAAGGCGACGTGGCTGACGAGGAAGCGGCAGTTGCGGATGGAGCTGCAGGGGGAGAGCCAGCACCAGTGGCGGGCGGTGGTAAGTTACATTCATAATCCTTAACTATTGATATTATACTCACTGTAAGGGTGTACTGTATGTATACTGTACTGTTGAGACTTAGGGCCCCATTAGGATGGCGGGCGGAATGCCCCCCCCCTGGGATGGCGGAGGCAAACCGCCCGCCATCCCTGTAGAAAAGACCCCCCCGCCACATTACAATGGCTGAGTGTTGCGCGATGGATGGAAAGACCGTCCGCCGCTTTTCCGCACTTTCGACATGTTGACTGGGCGGAAAAGGGTTCAATATGGTGGCGGTGTCTGAAAGACACCGCCAGCCTTATCAGAATGTGCATTTTGGAATACCTTTCTGTGGGGGCATTGCCGCCACGGAAAGGCATGCGGAGTATGCTTGGGGGGCCCGTTGGGGGCCCCCATCGAGTCGGGGGGAGTGCACATGGGGGGTACCCCCCTGCCTTTCAAAGCACAACGTGGCAGGCACCGCGCGGTGCCTGTCACATTGTACTTTGAAAAGCACAAACATGTATTTTTAGCATTGCGGCTGGCCGCAATGATAAAAATACGAGACGTGCCCACCACTGTGGCGGGCGAATCCTAATTGCCCCCACAGGACCCCCGACCTTATGGCAGGTGGTCCCTTTTAGCATGAGGTTGGCGGGGGGACAAAGTCTACCCGCCATCCTAATGATGCCCTAAGAAAGTAAAAGTTGTTGTGAACGTTTGAAGAGTGAAGACACCCTTTAATTGGCATTAGTAAAGGCATTAGGGGTGGGAGTATTGAGTAACCAATGGCCTCTTCTCTCTGATTTCAAATCTGCTTTGAAAGTTTTATGGAGAAGACTAAAAGTCAGATCAAATCACCTGGTGTTGAACTAAAAAGGGAAATACGGGTGGAAGGAAGAAGGAAGGGCGAGATTTAATATTTATGACTGACAGAGAGAAGGATACATGTGATTCAAGCATGCAAATTGCAAAGGTGGCTGATAGGAATCTGATGCAAGGTTGGTTGAATGCCTGAAAAAATCCTGAAAATGTTAAAGCCCAAGCAAGTGGGAGGATAGATACATACCACAAATGTTATGTACTGTGCTTTATAGTGCTACCATGCCACTATGTGTATAATTAACTTGTCTTACTGTTTTTCTAAGAGTATATTTTACAATAGTCTTGTTTTTTCTTTTTGATATACAGCTACTACTTCCAAACCAGATCGAAGGGGTTGGCTGCTAAAGCACGGCGCCAGAAACTGGAGGCCATACAATTAGAATATCGTCGCCTGGTGGTCCTGGAAGAGGAGGAGGCAGCAGCAGCTGAAGCCTCCTCCAATGCCCCGGGCCCCAGCCACAACCCTCCAGTGGTATGGCGCCACCGTCTGGTGGCCACGCCCCACTGCCTTTCCATCACTGGTGCCCCCCTACTGTGGCTGCAACTGCGGTGCTCTAAAGCGATGCGTCGCCCTACTTGAGGAGG
Organism: Lissotriton helveticus; assembly: GCF_964261635.1. Classification (NCBI taxonomy): domain Eukaryota; kingdom Metazoa; phylum Chordata; class Amphibia; order Caudata; family Salamandridae; genus Lissotriton; species Lissotriton helveticus. The sequence continues at coordinate 772,598,742 of NC_136070.1, read as the reverse complement.
CAGTGCTTGTCCTCCAAAGACAATCCCGCCAGACATAGGAGACCCTGTTTATTGCCCCTTTTTTATTTATTGTTTTGGTGGGTGGGAATTGGGCATTGGGGTTTGGACAATTGGACATTTGGTTGGGCTTTTTCCTTACAGACATTGGTTGGGGTTAGGGAGAGGGGTGGGTCAGGTTTTTTTTTTTTTACATTGTTTATTTTTGTTAGGGTTATAGTAAATCAATATTTCTGCTTTACATACAATGTTGTTAATGTTTTGTGGGTGGGGTTACTGTTTTACATCAGACTGTTTCCTTGTTGGTGCAGGTCTGCCCATAGCCAGTGTTTGATTTAAATAATTGGCTGACTGTGTAAGACACAAACAGATAGATGCAGCACCCATCAGTGATTGAGTTGTCCTGCTAGTACTGTCAGTCTCTCTCTTCTAGTCTATGGATCCTTTAACTGGACTCAAAGGGGTGTGTGAATTGATTGAAAACATGTCCATTATTAATTATGCCTCTCCCAAACTTCTCTTACCTTTGCTTGATGTTTAACTTAGGCATAGCAATAGCTGCATGGTGATGATGGTTTCCTTTCCTAACATGCCATGATTGTAGTAGTAGTAGTAGTAGACACTGGCAGGGCAGCAGCATTTGCAAAAAAGAAAACGAGACAGTCAGTCGCCTGAGAGAGACTGTTCAAGGAATAGTAGAATGAAGTACAGTACAGAACTTACCGAGCAACAATAATATGCAAAAATATTTTACAACAAAACATAATGGGGGTGGGGATAGCCTACTAGACAGAGTTACAAACTATAGTTGTGTCGAGTCACTTGACTAGTCCTACAGTATACTCGACACAAGCGTAACAGTTAGTGCTGTGTATGAGGATGACAACAAATCCAATCAATGCCAGCAATTAATGCGGAGGTATATATTCCTTTCGTAAATAAAAATCACCTCTAAAATAGACTGCTCATGGGTGGGCATGCAGAAGAAGATCTTCGTTCTGCCTTGAAAATGAAGAACATTTGCTTTTGCCACATCCGCCCCAGCAACGTGTGATAAATTATTGGTGTACATTTAATTTATTCACACCTCAATGAGTCACACAGCCCAGGGGAGAGGATTAGGGTTTTTTGGATGGATGGGAAGGGGGTTTGGGGAAAGGTTTGAAAATTAAAAACAAACAGTATGCATGGACAAACAACAAACAACAAACAACAAACTCTGTAGACTACAATATCCATATCAATATGTTAAGGGAGAAAAAGGAAATGCATGCATGATGATGATTGATAAGGAGACCCGGATTACATACAGTTCTTGTTCAGTTGTTCCAGGCTTACTTTTACAGATAGCAAATACAATTTTTAAATATTGGTAGGGATGAATCATAAACAGAGAGCAAACCTATAACAACAAGAAGAACACACTGTTGTAAAGATTGTCGACAAAAAAATGAATCAAATTATTTAAAAGATGATGAAAAATGATACTGTTACTGTGTTATCCTGGTCAAAAATGTGGATTTGCATCTTAGCATTCCTCTTGGTACTCTCGTCCATCAATCTTGGGTGTCGCCAGTCGCCACTGCCTGCCTGGCAAATGTAGATTTATTGGTAAGGTAAGTGTGCATTGTTTTTCTAAGTATAGCACAAGGCCCGGTCTGTAATTGTAGATGGAAAAACAAAAATGATATTGAGAAACAAAGTTGAAAAAATGAACAAGTTATGGTGTAGTGCAACAAGAACACTTTCCGAGGCTGCATGTATGCATCATCTCTACTCTAGTCTGTTTCCAGCATTGACCTACAACAACACCAGGACAGAGCAGGCCCACAGTGACGGCCCATCGCTTAGCACATCCTCCGTTTAGAGTACATTTTTTTAAAGAGTTGGACAAAGCATTACATAGCCAGCAACATAGCATTTTACAATTTAAGTGACTAAATCAATGCACCCCAGTCATCCCACCGCTACACTCGACTCTGAGGTAACGGGTTTTTAGGAACCCGTTTGGTGCCAGGGGATAACACCCGAAGACCTCTGAGTTCTCCCTGTTCTGGACCACAGAAACACGGAGTCTTCTAGTCGAGTCAGAGATCGAGTTTTATTGATAGCTACCAAGTAACAGGTGTCCTAGAAGCACGACAAAAACGGGTCATGTGTTCTCAGGAGACTGTTCGTTTTTACAGAACCAGTCTTCTCCTTATATACAGAAATAATAGCTGCAAGCAAGAATTCTTGAGTTTATGATATGGCTATACACATATTTCTACAATAATACGAAAGAGCGAAGTCATGTAGGCAAGCCCGTATTTTAGATGTCCAATGCGTGATAGATTACTCAGCCATGCCCGGAACTCCGATCAGATATCGATGAAACCCCAATAAAGGAAGGCACCTCCTAGTCATAAAACTGGCCATAAACGGGGAACAGGACAGGTGTGTGTTTGTAGAAAGCATGGTTTGTATGTAGTGAATGGTTTGAGGAATGTTATGTATCGATGCTATCGCATTTGGCCACTGGGAGAGGGGCTGCCCAAACAGGTTTGGCTAAAGGCAATGGAGTCAGTTGGGACAGGTCAGGGGGAAGTCAGGGAAGGAGGACGTGTCCTTTTAGATCAAGCTCGACCTTTAATTGACTTATCATGAGGGCAAGACGTAAGATGGATGCCGTTCACAAAATGGAGTCTAAGGGGTTGGGACGGAAACTACGATTTGGGGGTATTGGCGACTCTCGATTATGACGCAAATGCATGGTAATGATGCCCTAATCATTATCGGTTCGCTGACACCAAATTCGTCATGGTACGTTGATATTTTGTGACACGGGTATTGGACCTCGTTATCGGGATGACAACAGGGTCCAGATTTTCAGAACCACAGACCCTCCTTTTGCCCTTATGTAAGGCAATAAATCATATCAATCGGAGTCCAAATCTGTATGAAGGAATTCGTGGAGATGCTGCTGTAACATCATTCTGTTGCTCAGTTCGTCTCCTGACACAGGCTTCCGTACACATGACGTAGCACAGAGGCCACATAGTGCAGGAGCGCACTGTATACACAGGCAGAACATAAACAGAAGTGCTAAGATCATCCCAATGAAGATCAGTGTTTTCCATCCCCATGTAGCGATCAGTTCCCAGAACCACCCTAGTAAGGACCAATCTCCTTTTTCCACGTGGAGGGAATCAGATATTTCGTGTAGTTTAGAGATGGCTTGGTATACTGTCGGTGCGTTATCAGGGATGAAAATGCAACAACGGGATTGGATCACTCTACACACACCACCACGATCGGCGAGTATGATATCTAGGGCAACTCGGTTCTGAAGGGTCATAAGTCGATCCGACTGAAGTTCGGTCGTCAAATTTCCAAGGGCTCCGGCCGTTGTAGTCACGGCGGATTCAACTATCCTTGATAACTGGCGAATATTCCTGCTGTTTACCATAGGCCCCCAAAATGGCAGAAAACCCTTTGCGAAGTCACTGAATTCCTGACCCGCGGTGTCGTCTTTACTCACGACACCTCTAGCTGTCCTTGTCCGATGATAATCTGCTCTGGCCGTGTAAGTGGGAGGCAGCAGAAATGCAATAAAGCATGTACCTGAGAAGTCAGGGGGCAACCACGTGTAAGCTTGGTCATGGCAGACGAAGTACGTGCCTTTGGCTGCTAATAATATAGGGGAAGTTCGGGAAGCGAACACATATGTTTCCGCGCATATACTCTTCCCTAATTGAGCTTTGGGATCCCTGCCGATACCCTGTAAACATAAGTGACCTCGGTTGGGTACTATCCAAACTGGGCGGGATTTCTTTGCTGTCTGGCTCTTACTCAGGTAAACCCCATATTTGGTTACGTTCCAACGAGTGTACGGAGTGAGTTCATCTTCGGGAATCGTAAGATAGGTGTCGAACTCTCTACTCCTATTTCTTATCCCTGCTATTAGTGCCTTGTTACTGGAATCACTTTCAGTAGAACGTGTCGGGTATGGTTCTAGGTCGAATAGGAACATGGTCTGGAAAGCCCACAGAGAACCATAATAACTGAAAGGCAGGATGAAATATGGGATATCCTTATCCGTCGTGTGTGGCATGAGTCCACATATCCAACAGTTCGATGTGTTCATGATGGACTGGTGTTGGTGTAGGAGTTGAATAAATGAGTTATTTACAAATTCGAGTCTTCTGGCAGAGTCGTGTTCAGGTATAGGGTGAAAGTAGTGTGGAGAGATAGTAGGAGGAGGCTGTGGCTGGGTGACATTCGAAAACGTAACTTTAAACACGAATAGAGTATAACCAGTCAAAAACATCGTTATGCTACACAACATTAAAATACATGTTATCAGAAACTTTCTTTTGGCCAGTACAGTGCATAATTGTCTTTCAAAGTTTGGGAGTCTGGTAGGTCTCTTTACCCTAGGAAACTCCATCCTCTAGTTGCTGCCCGCGGCGGTAGATTGATTCTGCCAGGGAGCGCGCTCTGCTCAGTCCGGGGTAACTCCCGTGGACCAACCAGAACCGTGGACTTAAAACTTCCCAGTTGCACTCCCCAGACTTCAACCGCGACCCTAGCAGCAGAACCGGATGGCGGTTCGAAAATCAAAAATGAGCAAGTTTCCTGAGAGCGAGAGAGCTGAAAAATCAAAAATAGTTCTTGGGGGAAGGGAAAATCACATTCGTTTGTGTGTCTTTTTATTAGTCTCTTTGTCTTGACCTTAGATTATACTGTTCTTTCCCAGGTACGGTGTGGTCTTCAAACAATGTCTCAGGGTCGGTAGTGTCCAACTGCATAGACTGTGGCACAAATCCTTGTAAAATATGATCACTCTCCTTTTCGGTACCAGTTTCTTTTAAACGTGCATCGCTGAAAGGGATGAAGCGAGGTATGGATTCTGTCTCGGAGTCGGCAATTCCTTCGTTGACCCACCGGTCGTATGGAAGGGGCAGAGGGACCCGTTTACAATGGGTCCCGTGCACCCAGTTCTTTTTGCCGTCCACCCGAACCGCTGACCTCGTGGAAAGAAGTACCAGGTAAGGTCCGGTCCACCTCGGCTGTCCGTTGTTGGTGCGCTGGAAGTTCCGCACCAAAACCCACGTGCCGGGTGTGATGGAGTGACCTGGATCGTCAGAGGCTGGTGGAGAGGAACTGTGAACCTGTTGGTGTAAAACACGCAATTGAGTTGTCAATTCGCACAAATAGTCAAGCAGTACGGGTGCTCTATTTCGCTAAGTTTCTTTGGTCTTGGCACGTCCCAGACGTTGGCTGGGCGGCCAAACACTATTTCATGGGGGCTAAGTCCTAATCTGGAATGGACTGTCATTCTCGTTGACAAGAGTGCTAGGGGCAAGGCGTCAGGCCATTTAAGACCTGTACTGGCTTGGATTTTGGCTAATTTGAGCTTTAAAGTGCCGTTGTAGAACTCTACCAATCCAGCTGATTGGGGGTGATTCGCAGAGTGGAATTTTTGCTGTATGCCTAAACATTCACACACTCTCTTCATCACGCGTCCTACGAATTCACTTCCATTATCACTCCAGACAATTCTAGGCATGCCAAACCTCGGGAAGAACTCTTTGACAAGGGCTTTGGCGGTTGACAAGGCAGTGTTGTCTTTAAGGGGGTACGCTTCCACCCACCTGGAGAAAGCGCAAACAACGACGAGCACATACTTCAGATTGTTGCATCTCTCCATGTGAATGAAATCGAGCTGCAAAACCTCGAACGGATACGTTGGAGGCGCAAAATGACCAGCTGGAGTTGGGGTTCCCCTACCGGGATTGTACTTCAAACACACCATACAGTTTCTGACCACATTCTCTGCATATTTCGGGATATTGCTATTTTGCCATACTGGGGCCAATATTTTACAGATTCCTCTCGAACTGATGTGTGCAAATCCGTGAGCCATTGTTACTACTGCAAGTACATAGGCGTTAGGCAATAACCATCGCTGGTGTTCTGACAATTCGACCCAACAACCATTTGTGTCTAATCTACCCTTACTTTCTCTCCATTCATTCACCTCTTTCTCAGTTGCCTCGGCTTGTATAGATTTCACGCTTTCAATGGTGTCCTCACACATTCCTACATCAGTAATCCATCTAGCGGGACCTACAACATACATCTGACTCATTGTGTTCCTTGCAGTCTCTTTCGCAACCTCGTCTGCAAATGCATTCCCGCGGCCAACATCATCCTGAATCTTTTTGTGTGCACTACATTTTATAATGGCAACTTGTAGTGGCAAGGTCAGTGACTGGAGGAGCTCATTAACTAGCTGACCATGTTGTATCTTTGCACCATGTGACGTAAGAAACCCACGTTCACGCCACAATCTCCCAAAACTGTGAGCCACACCAAAGGCGTATTGGCTGTCAGTGTACACATTCACTTGTTTTCCTTTCGCTAACACACATGCTCTGGTAAGCGCAATTAGCTCTGCAGCTTGTGCAGAAATATGGGAAATGCGCGCAGTCTCTATAATGGTGTGTAATGTCGTTACGGCATATGCTGCAGTCGTATCACCATTCGGCAGCTTGAAACATGAACCATCAACCCATAAAGTATCATTGCATTCAGGAAGGGGAGTGTCCTGTAAGTCTACTCTCCCTTTTGTCTCTTCTTCTGTCCTAAAGCAGCAGTCATGTTTATCAATCTCGTCTGTTCCTGTCGGAATGGGTAATAACGTTGTGGGATTCAGTGTATCGCACCTCTTTATGTGGATGTGACTTGCTAGCAACGTAAGTTCGTAACTGGATAGTCGAGCGCTAGTAAGGTGTTGTGTCTTCGTCCTGTTTAGTAAAATGTCTACTGCATGCGGAACCATAACGATCAGAGTATTATTCATAACTAATCCAGCGGACTGTCGAATGCAGACAGCTGCTGCGGCGGTAGCCCTCAGACAACTTGGTAGGGCTTTAGCCACAGGGTCTAGAGTTGCCGAAAAATACGCGCATGGGCGCTGTCTGTCCCCAAAATGTTGTGTTAAAACTGATAATGCACAACCTTCCTTCTCGTGGACATATAATGTAAAAGGCTTACTGTAGTTGGGGTTTCCCAACACAGGAGCCGAACATAATGCATCACGCAACTTGTGAAAACTAGTCTGGCAATCTTCAGACCAAGGCATAGGATTTGGCGTGTCTTTACAGAGTAGTGCCAGCAAGGGTTTAGCTAGTAGTGAGAAATTCGGTATCCATTGTCTACAGTACGATGTAATGCCCAAGAAGGCTCGAACCTCTCTCTGTGTCCTTGGGGCACTTAGTTCTGCGATTGCCTGTATTCTTTCTGGTGTCAGTCTCCTTCCCTCCTTCGACAAGATGTGACCTAAGTAGGTTACTTCTTGTCGGCAAAATTGTAGTTTGGAAAGAGACACTTTGTGCTTCATGTCACATAAGTGATGCAATAATGATAACGTAGCTTTCTTGCAAATCTCTTCAGTGTCTGCAGCGATCAGTAGATCGTCTACATACTGAATCAGAGTTGAACCATTTGGTAGAACAATCGTGTCTAGTTGTGTTTTCAGGGCCTGACTGAATATTGATGGGCTTTCGCAGTAGCCTTGAGGAGCGCACTTGAAGCGGAAACTTCGTCCTCCTAAATTAAATCCGAAAATATCTCTACTCTCCTCAGCAATCGGGATACTGAAGAAAGCGTTCTTCAGGTCAATCACCGAAAACCAATTTGCTGAAGCTGGAACCATCGTCAATAAAGCAGTAATGTCGGGGACAACTGGAAACTGTGGGATAACTATCTTGTTTACTTCTCTGAGGTCGATCACGAACCTATACACAGGGGGTTGTGAAGGATCAGTACGTTTTAAGACGGGCAAAACTGGACTGTTACAAACATTTCCTGTTGTTTCTTCGATGACGTCTTTATCAATCAGGTCATAAACAATCGTCAATAACGCCTTTTCACATTCGCTAGATATTTTGTATTGGGGAATACGTGGCAACCTAACGTTGGCTTTCAACGTTATGACATATGGTGCTATCTCTAAACGACCTACATCATTAGAACCATTTGCCCAGAGTGCATCAGGAAGACACGACAATTCAGTTGCAATATTTTCTTTCGACACATACATTGGGGAAATGACTTTCTTACCGAAAGTAAGTTGTACTCCTAATGGTGAACAGTACAAAGTCGCATATAACCTTTTTAGCAAATCCAATCCTAACAAATTTTCACCACAACCTGTTGTAAGAATGAGGGGTGCCTCTAATTCGCATGGGCCAATAGAAAGAGATACAGGACTGGAGATCGGGTTTCTAACAGGGGCGCCAGAGAAACCTACTGAGACATTCATTTCGCCAGACAAAGGTGCGCCAGGAAGTTTTGAGTGCATGATAGAACTTTTTGTAGCACCAGTATCCAGCAGAAATGGCTCTGACACTCCTGAGGCTATTACCTCGACATAAGGTCCATTCTGATCTACTGGAACTGAAACAACTCCCTCTCTTTGTCCATGGCTGTCCTAGCAATCGTTACCCTCGTATTCATGTTCGGTGTAATAGTCGTCAGCATAGTACTGAGCTGACCTGGTCGACGCATTATTCTGTTGGTCGAAGCTGTTCATCGAATTCTGAGGCGTAAAAGAAGTTGTATTCTGCGTGGAATTTCCACGGCCCCTACCTCTAGGGGCATGTTGAACACCTCTTCCCCTTACACCCGAAGCACCGCTCAAACGTCGCGCAAGAGCCGGACAATTACTTTTAAAGAGACCCTCTTCCTTGCAATATGCACATTGATTCGGGCCATAAGCAATACGCTGGTGGGAAAACTCGTTTCCTTGCGCGTTTCTCGAATACTGATGTTGCGGTTGATAACTGGGCTGACTAGCCGTACGAGGCGGATAAGCTTGCTGGAGAAGAACTTTAGTTTTTAAATCTTTTGTCTTTCTGTCTACTTTATCTAGCTCGTCTTTGCGCCTATTTTCATAGTACTGGGCTGTAGCTAAAATTTGAGCTGACGTAGAGACAGCCCAAGCACTCTCTGAATCTTTCAATTTATTACATAGTTCAGGGATTAAATTATGTACGAACTTGTCTACAAACAATCTTTGGCCACCCTCGGTAGCCATGTCCTGACCACTATGATCGGTGAAAGTCTCCTCGAATCTTGTGAAAAAGTCAGACACATTCTCATCTTTCTTCTGCTTGCATGCAGATAGCTTGTCCCAGTTTACGCGTACTTCAGGCATTATTGTTTTCATGTATGCAATAATTCTACCGGGAAGTTCAGCTATTAACGGCTCAGGTTTAGAACCACCAATTTGTCTAGCATCTATAGCGGCAATGTTCGCCCATGAGTCACCTAGTTCTTGGGCATGGTTCGTATGGCGTATTTTGCTCCATAGAGGATGTGGGACAACGTTCCCAAACAGCATGTCTATGTCCGATAAATTCATTATACATGAGCTTGCAGTTTGCGATAACTCCTTATAATACCCAGTCGGGTTTTTACGAGGATCAGGCAATGTCTGCTTGAGTGCTAAGACATCGGATCTTTTCCAGGGGACATGTACCCATACACGCTGGAAATGAGGCAGAATTGGCGGTACTACATTTGCATCGCCTTCCCTCCAAACCGGAGGAACCTCTCTCATGGGGTACTGTCTCGCTCTTTTCCTATCTGATACGTCGTCTTCGTACAATGATCTAGAGACGTTTCCTTTACTCCTATAAGAGAGTAATAACTCTATCGCTTTCTCAACATCTCTGCCTGTAATCATACCTTCGTGGAACTTAAAGCGTGTACGCCATAGTTCGTTCATTGTGTATGTGGGATCATTTGTCTCCAAATCTTCGCCCAGATATACACACATTTCTTCGAATTTGTATCTCTGAGTGGGTGCATTCCATTGACGGAAAACTTCCATAACAGACTGAACATCATATCTAACAGTATCCGTAATCCATTTACGGGCTAGTTCATTTAGCATTTTTCTTTCCTCGTAATCAGGCAGTTGACTACGTAACTGTCTATTTTCTGTTTTAGGGGTCGTCTTAGGCGACCCGAAGAAAGGTGAAAGCAGACCAGTGACGGTACCTGTCACTCTTTGTCTAATAGAAGGAGAAGCTTGCGGAGGAGCAAGTGCATCGGAAAAAACAGGCTGAGGCAAAGAAGAAGTAGAGGCAATAGTAGAGGAAGTTGAAGTAGTAGCAGACGTGGTATCATAGACAATAGCTGGAGCTGTAGGCAAAGTCGTAGAAGTAGATGGGGTAGGTAGTAAAGATGGCGGCCCTTAAGAAGGCTGCGCCGGAGAAGTAGGAACCAGCTGAACAGTAGCTGGCGTGTGTGCAAAAGCTGTGTTTCGTGCGCCGGGGCGTGGTATAGAAAAACGCTTTGGCGTTGTAGTAGCGTCTAACGCATACGGTGGAGGTGAGCTTAATAAGTGGGACATTAATGGATCTTTCTCGGATCTTTCCTCTTGACCTTGTCCCTTATTTGGTAACATCGGGTAGCATTTATCTACTGCTAGTTTCTTGCTCCTAAGTATTTGTTCGCTTTCTTGCTCTTCCTTGTTATCCCTGTATGCAACGGCAGCTTGCACCATCGACATACCTCTTTTATTCTTTTTCGCTAACTTTATTTCTTTCTGTTTGGCTTCTTTGCGCCATAAGCGAAAAGAGTCAAACATCGCCGGCCGGGCTTTTCTCTTAAATAATTTGACCTCTAGGTTATCTAATATTTCTGAGTCGAAACTACCATATTGGGGCCATTTTAAAACACGATCCTTGCGGGTGTATTTTATCCACACTTCATTATACGTGATAGGGCCTACGCCGTGCTTTACGTAGAGCTCATATGTTGGAGTTCCAATCGGAGGAACCGGACAGGAATCCTCTAATCGGGAGTCCTTACTATAACCAAGACAAAACAAGTTTCCAAGTCTGCTAAAACCAGGCATCTTTGCTCACTAGTCTAGCTTCAAACTTCAAAGGATTATCTGTTACGATATTTCTCGTGAATACACAAGTCCTTCGGCTTTGGGGCTTGCAAGTACCAAATCAAGGCGTATCTCAAGGATACCAAAAACTAAGGACAAACTAAGGACTGGGAGACGCTCCACTTATACTTAACTGAAGTATTTGAAGATCGGTGACGTCGCTAGAAGACTCGTCTATCGTTTCGCTCTACCAAGGATCACTGGGTCCAAAACAAGGCGATAGTCAGGGCAGCAGTCCTTCGTAGCCGTCGGGACGCGGGGAACCTCGCAGCAAAGACCTTCGGAACCACGTCGACATACAGGGGTCGCTGAAGTGGCTGGCCGTCCTCCGGAATTTTCACACGAAGCTCCTCACGAACATCTGGCTTGGACCGTCGCCGCTTGATACCGCCCCACGGTGGGCGCCAACTGAGGTAACGGGTTTTTAGGAACCCGTTTGGTGCCAGGGGATAACACCCGAAGACCTCTGAGTTCTCCCTGTTCCGGACCACAGAAACACGGAGTCTTCTAGTCGAGTCAGAGATCGAGTTTTATTGATAGCTACCAAGTAACAGGTGTCCTAGAAGCACGACAAACACGGGTCATGTGTTCTCAGGAGACTGTTCGTTTTTACAGAACCAGCCTTCTCCTTATATACAGAAATAATAGCTACAAGCAAGAATTCTTGAGTTTATGATATGGCTATACACATATTTCTACAATAATACGAAAGAGCGAAGTCATGTAGGCAAGCCCGTATTTTAGATGTCCAATGCGTGATAGATTACTCAGCCAAGCCCGTAACTCCCATCAGATATCGATGAAACCCCAATAAAGGAAGGCACCTCCTAGTCATAAAACTGGCCATAAACGGGGAACAGGACAGGTGTGTGTTTGTAGAAAGCATGGTTTGTATGTAGTGAATGGTTTGAGGAATGTTATGTATCGATGCTATCGCATTTGGCCACTGGGCGAGGGGCTGCCCAAACAGGTTTGGCTAAAGGCAATGGAGTCAGTTGGGACAGGTCAGGGGGAAGTCAGGGAAGGAGGACGTGTCCTTTTAGATCAAGCTCGACCTTTAATTGACTTATCATGAGGGCAAGACGTAAGATGGATGCCGTTCGCAAAATGGAGTCTAAGGGGTTGGGACGGAAACTACGATTTGGGGGTATTGGCGACCCTCGATTATGACGCAAATGCATGGGAATGATGCCCTAATCATTATCGGTTCGCTGACACCAAATTCGTCATGGTACGTTGATATTTTGTGACACGGGTATTGGACCTCGTTATCGGGATGACAACAGGGTCCAGATTTTCAGAACGACAACTCCACTTCTACACAGACATTTAGGTCTACTGTGGTTGTTATTGACTAGTGTACCTTTATGCCACTCATAAAACATACTCCTGACTTGTTATTGTTCCATCAATCATCACCGATACTTGTACTGACTGACTGTGAAGATCGGCCTGCAGTAGAAGAACAATTTTGTTATTACACAACAAGAGTAGAAATATTATAGACTTGAGTCACTCTTTAGTGTGTACAGTAAGACTACTAGTACACTTTGACTTCACTTCATGCACAAAAAAAACAAAAACACCAATCACTCAGAGTTAGGTGTCCAATGCATGCCATTCATTTTCATTACCTGTTCCTTCTCATCTTAAGTTAACGGGTCGTCTTTTTCGTCATCATCATCATGGACGGTGCTGTTGTCATACTCAGTGTGCAGTGTACAGATTGAGCCCCCTTCCTGTATTTAATCAAAAGCAATGTATCAACCAGCTGCAGTAGAAGTACAAATTTCTTATTAAAAATAGTTGCAAGCAGGGGAAAATTGCCTTGGGTTACTTTTAGTGTGAAGAATGATGATTAGTGGACAATGAAATAACTTCATGCACAACAAACAAGAACAAAATCACTCAGTCAGCGTCCAATGCATGGCATCATTCATTACCTGTTCCATCTCATTTTCAGTTAATGTGCAGTTTCTCTTGGCTCAGAAAGGAGGATAGCTATAGTAGTCATCATGTTCAACATCTTTTGGATGGACTAGGAAAGATTTTATTTTTTCGTCTATTTTGCATCATCCAATCATCATCTGTCTTGAGGGCAATGGACTTAGGGAGATTCAGGAGGATGGAACGGAGGAGCTGGATTCGGAGGACTGTACTGTGAAATGCAGACAGCTGAAACTCATATATTGAAATAAAAAGAGTAGAAGACGGTGGTGATGGATTTGTTGTGATTCAAAGTTTGTAACCGGAAAGACAGACACACAAATAAAAGAAAATAAGGGAGGAAGACAGTAAGTGTAAGCCTAATTGTCAGGGAAGTATAGCTCATCCTCAAACTCTGGGGGTTCAACCAGTAGTAGGTAATCATCATGTAACACACTACTTCTGTCACCTGAGCCGCTGTCCTCATCTTCCTCCCTTGATTCATGTATTGTGTAATTCGGTGGTATGAAGTGCTGATTTATTTTGATCAGTGTTAACCTCTTCACGTTTTTGGGCAAGAGACTGGTCCTTCTCACTGTTACAATGGAACCTGCAGCACTGAAAACACGTTTGGAAGAGACACTTGCGACAGGGCAAGCCTGATAGATTATCACCAGCCTGCTGAGCAGTGGCCATTGGGCCCTTTTTCTATACCAATACCGCAATGGGTTTTGATCAATGTACACCTCTGTTGGGTCGTCCAGATAGGCCTGGACCATCCGCTCAATGTTCAGGGGTGCTGCTAACCTTTTTCAGGCTCTTTTCTCTGTGCATCAGCACTGTGCTTACCAATGCCAAAATGTAAATACCAATCCTGTAATGATTCTACTGGGCCTAATGATCCAGTTATTGTTGCTGTTGTCGATAGTGATGGTGAGTGTTCTCAGTAAAAACGCACTGCCCTCAGCCTCCAAAGTTGCACTTGATGCCGGATGCCCTGCTGCAGTACTTCTTGTGGGTTGATCTAGCAGGCTTTTAATTAGCAGCCGTTCATTTTCCAACTTACTCGATACCTCAGCTATCCAAGTTTTGTAGCGGGCAACATCCATCTCTGATAAATGAATTAATGTCTTGAATGCCAATTTTGCCAGTGGATCCAGAATTGTGGCAGAAATTTAATGTTCTTGTGGCAAAATCTTATTTCGCACCCTTGTATTGCTAAGCCACAGGCTAAGCTCTCCACCAAGTCATAGGCTTCTTTTTTTTCCTCTACATATTTGTATGATTCAGACACCGCCTTCAGCTGATGCTCTAGCATTTGCAATAATGAGATAGCTTGGCCCATCGTACAGTCCTCCTTGCTGACTTCACGTGTGAAGACCTCAAAAGAACGAAACATGTCAGTCAGGCATTTAACTAGGCACCATTGGTCCATCTGAAGGGTCATGCCTTTCACAGTAGCATCCCCTCTTCGCATGACATATTCATTGAGTGGCCTGTACTGCTCAAACAGACGATCAAGCATGTAATACGTTGAGTTCCAACGTGTTGCCACCTCCTGGATGAGTGCTTTGACTGGCATGTTATAGTCACGTTGAATGATCCTCAGATGCTTCCGAGCTTTAAAAGAATGGCTGAAATGAGTGCATATTCTTCGGCAGGTGGTCAGTAAGTTGCTGACTATGGGTTCTTTTTTCAGAAAGTCTTGAACTATAATATTTATGCAGTGCGCCAAACACGGAACCCTGAAATAGGAACCAAGCTCCATGGCCTTAAGTTCATTACTGCTATTATCTGTGGCAACAAAACAAATACCAAACCCTCTTTGGTGCAGCCATTCAAAAACCTTGCTGCAAAACTCTTCTAAAATGTTTACAGCAGTATGAGATTTCTCCATGGTGAACATGGCTATAGTTGCATGTTTCCGAGTAGCTTTAAAAATCTCAGCTGTGTCTACAGCACCTCCTTCAGATAGCTTATCTCTAACCCCCACAAAAGAGACCCAGTGTGCAGTGATGCACATGTAATCTGTGGCTTGGCAACTGGACCTCATGTCTGCTGAAAGGTGGATATTGTGAACAGCCCTCTACTGCAAAGCTTGTCCAACCAATTCCAGCACATCATAATGTAGTGCCGGAACAGGGAAAAGGTCCAGCGCTAGCATTTTAGTCAGCTTCGCATTGTACAACTGTGCCATTGGGTGGTTGCGTTGGAACTGCCCCTCCAACCTAAGCATGCTCTCAATGGTAGGCTGGATTACTTTCCTTTGTGGTGCTGTTGTTTTCATTAACCCACTTAGGCTCAACCATGCACTTTGTCTCATTACTGAACTCGGTCGCCTTGGTGTCTCAGCCTGACTCTGAGTATGGCTCTTACTGCGTGCCACTGAGATGTTGCTGAGGAGGATGAGGGCAGTACCACTACACTATTGGGGACAGGGCTAGAATTGCCTCCCTCTTCTCCACCTTCCACCGCAATAATATCGTCCCCTGATTCTTCATGCCCAACATCAATGGATTGAGTTTTTTTACTTTGTTGTAAGTGAAGTAGGTGATTTTCCCGCACAATAGTGTGGTGTATTTTGAGATGAGTTGTTTGGCCTCCGGTACCATAGTTTGTACCAAGCTTACCCCGCCATACACCTTGTCGACAAATTGAGCATATAGCAACGTTCTCCTCCTTAGTGCTAACTGAAAAGAAGTCCCAAACTGGGGAGAACTTTCTGGCACTGCTGGATGTGCCACTTTCAATACCAGATGAACTGGAGGGTGTGCTTGGAATATGACTCTGTGCAGCTACACTGTGACTTCTACTACCACTACCTACTGAGATTGTTGAGCTGGATGTAGGTCCCTGCCGGGCCTTTGAAAATATGGCTGCTGGAGGTCGTGGTGGTGCAACCCGTGTTGGTGGTATCCGTGCTACATCCCGCTCAGCAGCAGCCTTTCTGGACAGGGTGATAATGTTGGTCGCCTTCCCCTTTGGCGCGGGACTGATGTGCGTGATGGCTGGCTCGTCTTCATCAACATCATCCCCTCTTGTACATCTACCTCCATAACTGTAAGTTTTTCTAGAACCTTCCTTTTCAGAAGCATTGTCTTGTGGCGTGCATCACTCTCACACTGAGCTGGTGATTGTCAAGTGGCATCACGATCATCAGAAGTGGGGCTTGAAGAAGAAGATGATGGACTAAGCCTCCTTTTCCTTGCTGGTGGTCTGGAAGACAATAGATCTTCTGAAACAGTGGTTTGCTCCACTTTGTCTGCAGGAAGATCGATTTACTGAAATGCCCCTACTTCTTGCAGCTGCTGCTGTCCTTGCGGCTGCTGCTGTTCTTGTGGCTGCTGCTGTTGTTGCGGCTGCTGCTGCACACTTATCTGCTGAGTTTCCGCCTGCGTTGATTGTGTACTACTTTGCGATAATGACATTTCAACATCGCTGCTCATCAGTAGACTGGCTACCTCTGCGACACTCAAGGGCTTGGGCCTAGGTTGGTGGGGTTGGACCGCTGGTGTGGAGGTGCTGCTCCCAGCTTGGTTCGCAGACAACGCTGCTGCAGGTCAGCACACCAGTCGTGGTGTGTGGCATTTCCTTTTTCTGTTCCTTCTTCTCACCGGAAACTTTCTTGGTAGTGGGCCGGGTACATTTCTTTGGGGCCATCTTCTTTAGATGTCAGGCAGGACGCAGGTGCACATATTGTGGTCACACGTGGACGTGATGCGAAGCAGGACTTATGTCTGGCTGGCAGTACAACAAGTGATGACGATGACACCTCCTCCTCTGGATTTTTGTGCACCTAAAGCAAATAAGCCAGGAGAAGAACATCAGTGAAATGTTGCATTTGTTGTTGTGGTTCAGACAAACAAACAAGATATAGTCTAGCCATTTCTGAGACTTTGTCAACAAGGGCTATGTTATACTACTGTGTACACACTATAATCTCAGGAAGGATAGGAAAGAGAATAAGAACCACCAAAATAAAAATGTAATGGAAGTGGGGTGGACCCTGCTGGCAAAGGGGATGGATGGATGGAAGCAGTAAGCCAATAGGAAAACCATGCAGGCCTATATGGCAAAAGCAAGACACTAATAACTGTATAAGAATTGCCACATATGGGGCAGGGGTCTGGTGGTTTTATGATGTTACACCAATTCAGGTGGTAGAAAATGCTTTTCTTAGATTTATACTAGCTGTTCCTCAGAGCACAGATGTTTTTAATTGTCACAGTCAACTAGGGATCCATCAAATCACTGATGTGATTAAAATGCAACCTATGCTACTTTGGCATAGAGCCTGGACCGCACCCAATCTCAGGTTAAACCGAGACATTATTAGAGATTTTATGGACCTAGATCAGGCTAGTAAAATTCCGTGGCTAAATTACATCAGTAAACTATCTAACGATTTGGGGAGACCTGAGTTTATGTTAACCCTGATTCCTTACATTCAATATCTAGAGAAGAGCTTAAAGCTGTATGTCTGAACTATTTTGAGTTTTTAAGAATGGGGTTGGAGTTCGATAAAAAAACTGTGATCCAACATCAACTTACCCTGGTCTGTAGCTCCATTCAACCCTATTTAGTATGGTGCGTAGGCGGTTACGATAGATACATCCTGACTAGGTTTAGGTTTGATTGTTTTCACCGCCTGGTTTCATTTCCAACAGTTAACGACTGGTCCAGACAGCTTTTTCCTTGTCCGTGCGATAATTTATCAAACCAAACGACCATGCACGTGACTCTTTTCTGTAAATTTTATGTAAATGAACGGGCCAGATGGATTATTCCCTTCTTAAGGAAGGGTATATGTCGGCAATGCCGTCCGGCCTTTTTATTTCTTCAATTATTGAGTAATGTGTATTGTGTTGGAATCATGTCTGTTTTTTTAAAAAGTATACTGAGGAAAAGAAAAAGTATAAATTGATAGCTTATATGCATAGTTTAATGTATTTTTAAGTGTATATATTCAATTAATTGATATTTTGTATTTTTAGCTTTTATGATTTTATTAACTTTTAAAATCGAATAAAGCATTTTCTGATCTGATCACTAATAACTCCCACCACTAAAAAGGCCACCAGCCACATGGACACTCACAAATCACAAGCAACAAGCAAGCAGGAGGCCTGGGAAACACCAGGAGCTGACAAAAGGCCTATAAAAGCCAGGCAAAGGATGCATGTTTAAGCAATCTGCTCTGCCTTTTTCAGGCAATAAAATGCAAAAAAGGAAAATACACAGGCCCAAAAAAGGTTTGCAGGGTGCATGCATTGCACACCAACACACACCACACACACACAACAAAGGCATGTCTTTAAGACACCCAACATCAGAAACCCCACCCCAAAAGAAACACATTTCCCAACTCAATCCAATGCCATCCATGTTCTAAATGATGTCTAAAATTCAACGGACCACACAGAAACACTTGTTTAATGCAGCTGTGGCTACCTGCTCGCTCTGAGCCTACTGGATAAAAGCAGGCCTGTTGGCAGACAAGGCCATACAAGCTTGCAGGCCTAGGGTTCAAAATGGCCACCAGCCACATGGCCAGGCCCAACAGAAACCCCACCCCAAAAAAACACATTTCCCAACTCAATCCAATGCCATCCATGCCCTAAATGATACTTGAAAATGAAATACATTCAAAACACACCAAAGGAACAGTTGCTTCATCATGCACCCACCCATGACTAGCTCTGGGCCTACTGACTACTACTACCCACAACAATTTAATAGAAAGGAATGATAAATACCAAAATTAACTTGTAGTTGCAACAACTGCAATGCCCCCAATCAAACAGACACAACAACCACTTACTTGTAAAATATCCAATGTAAAAATCCTCAAATCAAATAATAATGATGCAGCAGACAAAAAGAGTGATCTTTCCAGCTCAAAATCCAAAGGCAGAATGAGCAGGAGATGGAAAAAGCACTGTGAGGAGCCTGCTGGACAGGAACAGGAAGTTGGAGATTCTGTGGCACTTTCTCCCTCTCCCCCCATTTTAAACAAGCATTAGAAATGCAATCGGGCTCGGATTTATTTGAGTTTGAGCTAATGGCATTGTAAATGCCAATGTATTGTTGCTATGTGTGATGGAGTGTGTTCATGTGGTGTGTACTGCCAGTGATCTCCTTGTGAGTGTGAGAATATTGCACCGTTACTGCCTGTGATGTCCTTCTTGTGAGTGTGAGAAGCTTGCACCTCAGCTGCCTGTGGTCTCCTTGTGAGTGTAAGAAGCTTGCACAGCTGCTGCCTGTGATGTCCTTCGTGTGAGTGTGAGAAGCTTGCATCGCTGCTGCCAGTGAGTATGAGAAGATTGCATTGTGCATCTCTGTGCTGTGCCTGTTCTTTGTAAGGGACTCTTGCTCTGTTGCTGCTGCTGCCTTGGCACAGTACCTGCTGTGAGTGTGTAAGGGAAGCTTGCACCTCTGCTGCCTGTGGTCTCCTTGTGAGTGTAAGAAGCTTGCACTGCTGCTGCCTGTGATGTCGTTCTTGTGAGTGTGAGAAGCTTGCACCACTTGCTGATGTAGACTGCCCCATACCTGTGTGAGTGATGCTTGCAGTGATGCAAACTGCCCTAAACCTGTGTGTGAGATGCTTGCAGTGATGCAGTCTGCTCGGTACCTGTTGTGTGAGAAGCTTGCACCAATGCATTCTGCTCTGTACCTGTGGTGTGTGAAGCTGATGCAGCCTGTCCTGTACCTGTTGTGTGTGAAGCTTGCACTGATGCAGACAGCACTGTACCTGTTGTGTGCAAAGCTTGCACTGATGCAGACAGCACTGTACCTGTTGTGTGTGAAGCTTGCACTGATGCAGACAGCACTGTACCTGTTGTGTGCGAAGCTTGCACTGATGCAGTCTGCTCTGTGCCTGTGGTATGTGAAGCTTGCACTGATGCAGATAGCACTGTACCTGTTGTGTGTGAAGCTTGCACTGATGCAGACAGCACTGTACCTGTTGTGTGTGAAGCTTGCACTGATGCAGACTCTGCTGTACCTGTTGTGTGCGAACCTTGCACTGATGCAGACAGCACTGTACCTGTTGTGTGCGAAGCTTGCACTGATGCAGACAGCACTGTACCTGTTGTGTGCGAAGCTTGCACTGATGCAGTCTGCTCTGTGCCTGTGGTATGTGAAGCTTGCACTGATCAGACAGCACTGTACCTGTTGTGTGCGAAGCTTGCACTGATGCAGCCTGTCCTATACCTGTTGTGTGCGAAGCTTGCACTGATGCAGACTGCGTCGTACCTGTTCAGTATGCGAGAGTGCGACTTGCGCTGCTGGGCCTCTGCGGTAGCTGTAGGTGTGTGTCAGTTGAATTGCTGCTGCCTGTGCAATACCTCACCTATGTGTGTTTGTATGTAACGTGTGCACTCGTCTCCGCTGCATATGGTGTTGCTCCTAGTTCATGCGAGGAACTATGCAATTCTGCCTGCCCCAGTTGTACCGCACCCCTGCTTTCAAGTGTAGTTGTGCTTAATTTCCTAACCAAGGAATCCTACTGCCGCCGTGTGGCAGGATGAGAAACTGTTTTCAAACAACAAAAGCGGTGTAGTGTTCATTCTGTGCTCTCCGTCAGCTGTTTGTGAAACCACGACCACGGAAGCCATGTTCTCCAATGTATTATTTGGCCATTCGTGGGCGCACGCGAGGAGCCTCGAAGTTGGGTTCGAAGCGCCTCCCTCCATTATCCGATGGCCTATTGAAAAGATGCGGACATGACATTGTGTTTAGATTGCACTTATATAGCGCTTTCTACCCCTGACGAGGCGTCAGTCACGCTCCCTGACCCGTGCACCATGCTTGCACCACTCCGGTATTTTGTGCAGCGCTGTCCAACCAGCGCCAGGCACCCGAGATGCCCTCCCTTGTAACCAGCATTAAAACTGTTGGGATTCTATTTATAAATGTATGCAATGATCCTTATCAGATATAAACCACACATTCATGAGTATGAACTTGTACTTGTCACTGCACAGCATCGAGGCGATGCAGAGACCTACGTTAAAGAATGCATGTTTTTATAAATATTCAGCCCTACAGTGAAACGGACATAAGGGAACAGAAATGTTGCTTTAACGAGCTGTGCGCCACCAGTTCGTTAGTGAGCTGAACACTTTACATATGCCAATTGATAAAAAAAAATCAAACTATGACCGAATCAACAAGAATATTCAGCAAAATTAAGCACACTTCAAGAAAACATTCAACACTTCCTATAAAAAACAAGAACTACAGTGTGGACGAGCATGTATGAGTCATCTTCTGTGAGCCTCGCCTGCTGCCTCTCGTCATTTAACATTGAACGCGCTCACCGCTGTGAACGCGTTCGCATCATCTGGCTTGCATTACACGGGCACTCTGACAGCTCGTAATTAAGATTAATCACTCTGCCATGCTCGTTCTCGCACACAAAATGCCACATCGGGCACGCGTACATTACTTACAGCCTATCACTTCAAGGCTACTACATACACAGCACGGGGAAGACGAATCACTGACCAGATGCCAGAAAACGCAAAGGAATGTGTGGAATTCCTCTCACCAAGGCCCTAAGGATACTTCTTCTTTTTTTTCTTATAACATTAGGATCTCGAAACTCCTCCCCCAGGGGGAGGAGTCCGAGCCCTAAAAAGGACTCCTTGCACAAAAAAGGACAGCCAAATGTCAATCTGAGGAGTTTTTTTCATCCAAATCATCATTTGCAGAAGGTTTTATGCTGCTAGAGATGATATTCTTCTCCAGATTAAAAGTTTTACATGTTCGAGTTCTTGAGCTTCACCTTACTTCCGCCGGATGTCGAAAATTACGTGTTCGCGTTCTCTCGCTCCCTGTCGCGTTGGATATGAAGTGTTCGGGTTCTCTTGCTCTTTGTCGCATTTGATATGACGTGTTCACGTCCTCACGCTCCCGCTTGCGGTGGAGAATGACGTGTTCAAAATCTCCTACTCTCACGGTGCATGATCGCGAGACGAATTACGTGATCGCTGGGGCGAACTCTCGCGAGATACCGCAAACGGCTGCCAACATCTCGTGGAGCACGCAACCGGATCGGGAAAACTTGTTGGCGAACTCGGGGATCCAGGTAAGGCGATCGCGTGCGCGAGAACATATTTTCAAAGTGCGAGCCTGAAAATAATCTCCGTTTCGCTGCGGATCGCAGAAAGTTTGGCATTTTCCCGCTCTCCGTGGAACGCGAAAAAGTCAAAATATCGTAATTTCCGCGAGCAGAACGGAATTTGACGCCCACCCCTAGAGTGAATGGATGCCTCAGTGGTACATGTAGCGCAAAAAAGGAAAGGGAATTTTGGAAAAAGGAGGAACAAATAACCAAATGTTTAACACATAGGGGACTGTTGATTCTCCTATTTGAGTGGCCTTAGTCCACTATTACTACTGTTTATTTAAAAAACCATCACTAAACATCGGGGACATGATAACAAGTTTTATTTATTGTAATCACCAACCGGTTATTTTTCCGTAAGTACTTTGTTTTTCTTTATCAAAATTTTACACTATACACAATTATACATACCTATATACACAATTATAACAATTACACATACCTATACAATTATCACAATTACACATACCTATATACTCAATTATATACATCAATATAGATACAAAACCACACCACAGTTTATACACAGAACAATATACAAAGATTGTCTTTTTCACCCAACAAAGAATACTGTTTCAGTGTCCTCCTATTCAATCTAGAAGATACACCTGGAGGTAGGCTGACACAAGTGGTTCTAAGAGAAAACAGCCCATGGCTACTCCTTTTACTTGCAAAAAAAATCATCCTTAAATGCAAAAATGCAAAAAAGTTGTTCTTTAAACAAATTTTAGCTAGGGTAGAAATAAACTGTGTGGGCACTAAGCATGGGCGTAAAATCCGTTCCGCTCGCGGAATTTGCGGATTTTTGGCAAATTCGCAATCCGCGAACTCTCGCGAATTTGCAGAAAATTCGTAAATTCGCACGCAGCGGATTTTTTTGCTTGGTGATACAATTTTGCAGCGCGCGGCGTTCACTTACCGTCATTCAGCGTTTGCAGAGTTGTTTTTCTCCATATTTTGCGTGTGCTGCGCCATTTTGGATCTTGCTGCGGGATCCCGCGGGAGTTTGGCGACCACGATTACGTCATCGCGGCTTGCCACCTTGCACAGCACGCATCGCGAGAGTTCGCAATTGCGAACACGTAGATGCGGCGGGCAGCAACAATCTCGCACTCGCGAAATTGCAAAATTTGCAATTCTGCACAAGAAATCCACCAGCAAGCAGCATAAACCTTCTGGAAGTTATGATTTTTATCAGAATAACTCCTCAGGTTGACATTTGCATGCACTTTTTTTTGCAAGGAGTCCATTTTGGGGGGGGGGAGGAAGGAAGTGCCCCACAGTCTCCAACTTTCTGTTCCCGTCCAGGAGGCTCTTCCCAGTGCTTTCTTCATGTGCTGGTCACTTTCATTTGGATCTTGACCTGGAAGGATTACTTTTTGTGGATGCTGCTGGATATTTGGATTTGAGGCCTTTTTGACTTTCTTTGGATCACTTTTGGATTAGAAATCAACTTTCACAAGTAAGTTTGTTTGGGGCATTACAGTTGCTGCAACTACAATTTTGGAACTTTTTCAGAACATTAAATAAAATATATTGTGGGTAGCCACAGTATCCAGTAGGACCAGGGTTAGTTATGGGTGCATGATACAACTGTTTTGTTGAATTTAAACATCATTGAGGCCATGGATGGCCTGGGATTGTGCTGAATTTTGTGGGTTTTTGATTTTTTTGGGCTGCTGTTGGGGCTTTTTGCCCAGGGGTAGTGAGTGGTGCATGGACTGAGTCTGCCTGTGGGGTCTCTTTAATGTAACCATCCTGGATAGCATTGGATTGTGGTGCTTTTTGTGTGTTTTTCGTTTTTTTGGTGTGTACTGTTGATGTGGACTGGCCATGTGGGTGGTGGTGGCCATCTTGAGTGCTTGTACAGGCAGGCCCTCCACATGTGCTTGGGGTGCAAGGGGCCATTTTGAAGACAGGCAGTGTCTGAGGCCTGCACCCATTTTGCCTAGCTTTCATCCATTATGCCCAGGGGTAGTGAGTGGTGCATGGGCCTAGTCTTTCTGTGGGGTGTCTTCTTGAATTTAAACATCATTGAGGCCATGGATGGCCTGGGATTGTGCTGAATTTTGTGTTTTTTTCCCGATTTTTTTGGGCTGCTGTTGGGGCCTTTTGCCCAGGGGTAGTGAGTGGTGCATGGACTGAGTCTGCCTGTGGGGTCTCTTTAATGAAAACATCCTGGATGGCATTGGATTGTGGTGATTTTTGTGTGTTTTTCGTTTTTTTGGGGTGTACTGTTGATGTGGACTGGCCATGTGGGTGGTGGTGGCCATCTTGAGTGCTTGTACAGGCAGGCCATCCACATGTGCTTGGGGTGCAAGGGGCCATTTTGAAGACAGGCAGTGTCTGAGGCCTGCACCCATTTTGCCTAGCTTTCATCCATTATGCCCAGGGGTAGTGAGTGGTGCATGGGCCTAGTCTTTCTGTGGGGTGTCTTCTTGAATTTAAACATCATTGAGGGCATGGATGGCCTGGGATTGTGCTGAATTTTGTGGGTTTTTTCGAATTTTTTGGGCTGCTGTTGGGGCCTTTTGCCCAGGGGTAGTGAGTGGTGCATGGACTGAGTCTGCCTGTGGGGTCTCTTTAATGTAAACATCCTGGATGGCATTGGATTGTGGTGATTTTTGTGTGTGTTTCGTTTTTTTGGGGTGTACTGTTGATGTGGACTGGCCATGTGGGTGGTGGTGGCCATCTTGAGTGCTGGTACAGGCAGGCCCTCCACATGTGCTTGGGGTGCAAGGGGCCATTTTGAAGACAGGGAGTGTCTGAGGCCTGCACCCATTTTGCCTAGCTTTCATCCATCATGCCCAGGGGTAGTGAGTGGTGCATGGGCCTAGTCTTTCTGTGGGGTGTCTTGAATTTAAACATCATGAAGGGCATGGATGGCATGGGATTGTGCTGATTTTTTTGTGGTTTTCGAGTTTTTGGGGTGTATAACTGAACTGATGTTCCTCTGTCTTTCATTGCTTTTAGGTGCACAAGACTTAAGAGAATCACCAGTGCTAGGAAGAAGTCCTGCAGCGGTGTGTGTGTGCAGCATAACGTCACGCGACGTCACGTCTGGCCACAGACAATTGTGCAACTCGTGCAACTGCGGCCTGCTCTTCTGACCTCTGAAGAAGATGGCCCCAAAAAAAGTTCCCCGTAGCTCAACTAGCAAGAAAGTTGCCAGTAAGGAGCAGAAGAAGCAAGTTACCAAGGAGACTGGTGTGCCGTCCGCCACATTTTTTGGTAATAAAAAAAAAAGTACGCCTGCAACAGCAGCGGGATCTGCTGGGGACCAAGCTGGGAGCAGCACCCCCGCTCCATTGGGCTCAGTGCCACCACCACCACGCCAACTTAAGTCCAAGCCCTTGAGTGCTGCAGAGGCAGCCAGTCTACTTGTTCAATCACCATCGACCAGTGATGTTGGCTCATCGCAAGAAAGTAGCAGCAATGTCCCTCAATCAACACAGGTTGTTGTAACTCATCTGATGAGTGTTGAACAACCACAGCTGCAACAACAACCACATGTGCAAGTACAAGCCCAAGTATATGTGGAAGGAGAGGCAGCGCAAGGAGATGCGCAAGCAGAGGTGCATGGAGGGGCACAACAAGTGCCCACAATAGTTGTTCCTCCCGAAGTAGGGGTGCATCAGGAAATCGACAATAAAGCCGAGGTATCATTTGAGGAAGCCACTCCTCCTGATGATCATTCATTGTCTTCCACATCCCGAGCAAGCAAAAGATCAAGGGCGGTGTCTACATCTTCTTCAAGCCCACCTCCTTCAGATGATATGGATCTTACTTGGGAACCAGCACCACTGCCGTCTGAGAGTGAGGCTGAGGCACACCATGATCTGAAAAAGGTAGCTAAGCGTAAAAGGAAGGTCGTCGAAACTCTCATAGTTATGGAGTGTGATGACGCTCAACAAGAAGTGGCGTATACTCCTGCTGCTGAAGACTCTCACGACGACGACGCAGTCATCATAGGCTTCACCCCAGCCTTAGCGGGCATGCAGCAAACAGACATTTTTACCCTAGCCCGAAAAGCTGCTGAGCGTGATGATGTTGTCGACGAGGAGGCAATGGGAACACCACAATCATTGGAGTTAACTAGTACACCACCACCTACCGCTTCCATATTTCTTCCTCGCCAGAAGGGACCTCCATCCACCTCGACCTCAATTAGTGGTGGGGAAAGTGCACAACGTAGTAAAGTTCAGCAATACACATCCTCCACTTCATCTGGCATTAGCAGCATGACCACCACCAGTATCGACTCCTCCGGCCCCCACAGATATTTCAAGTCCGCAGTTTGGGACTTCTTTAGTGTTTGCCCAAAAAAGGAAAACATAGCCATTTGTAGCTTGCAGTTAGTCGTGGTAAGCTTGGTACCAACTATGGGACCGGAGGCCAGAGAGGTCATCTTGAGAGACAGCACGCTGTCCAATGGTTTGCGCACCTAAAGGAGATCAAGGAAGCCCGAATTGCAAGTCAAGAAAACGTTGCTGTTCCATCTGATGATGACGAGGAGGAAGAAGCGTCACACACTTCACTTACACCCAGTACCCCTGTCAGCACACCCCCTGTGAGCCACACTAAGAGTGTGGGAGAGAGTGAGACACCAATGCGAAAAAGTTCATCAGCGAGCGTAACTGGGTCGAAGAAGTCATCATCATCATCCCGTAAAATGGTCCAGGGCAACATTAGAACCATGTTGTTTTCAGACGCGCCATATGAACGCAACCACCCAACGGCGCGTCTGTATAACACTAAGCTGGCTAAAATGCTAGCGCTGGACCGTCTCCCTTTTTCTTTTGTAGAAGGGGTTGGTTTTCTAGAATTAGTGGCAGCGCTCTGCCCTAAATGGAAGGTTCCTAGCCGGTTCTATTTTGCCAGAGTTGCGGTTCCAGCACTACATGAAGATGTGCTGGAGGTGATTGGGGCAGCTTTGCAGAAGAGTGCTGTTCACACTATACATCTGACAACAGACATGTGGACCAGTGGCGCAGGCACTGATTACATGTGCATCACTGCACACTGGGTCTCTTTTTCAGGGGTTAAAGCAAAGCTAAACTCAGGTGTTGACCCGGACCAAGTTTTTAAAGCTGCTCGGAAACATGCAACACTAGCCATGTTTGGCTTGGAGCTTCGTCATACAGCAGAAAACATTTTGAATGAGTTTAACACAAAGGTCTTTCACTGGCTGTCCCCCAAAAAACGTGAGATTGGTTATGTTTCCACGGATAATGGCGCCAATGTAGTTAAGGCCATGGATCTGGGTCACTATTTCAGAGTGCCCTGTTTGGCGCACTGTATAAACCTGGTTGTTAAAAAACAGTCCAGCGTGCGAGTTAGTGGCCACCTGCCGAAAAATGTGCAACCATTTCAGCCATTCTTTTAAGGCCCGGAAGCATCTGAGGAGCCTGCTACATGAACGCCGAATGCCAGTGAAAACACTCATCCAGGAGGTGCCAACACGTTGGAACTCAACCTTCTACATGCTTGAGCGTCTGTATGAGCAGTTTACGGTACTCGATCAGTATTTCTTAACACTGGGTACAGCTCAGAAGGACCTGAGGCTAGATGCGGCGGAATGGAAGCTAGTTAAAAGCCTGACAGACATGCTTCGTCCTTTTGAGGTCTTCACGCTTGCAGTCAGCAGGGAGGACTGTAATTTGGGAAAAGCTATCCCATTGTTGCGCATGCTGGAGCACAAACTGAAGGCGGTGTCTTCTAAGTTTCAAAAAGATGAAGAAAAGCAAGAAGCTTTTGATTTGGCGGAGAAATTATTAGAGCGCCTACTTGGCGATGAACGTCTTCAAAAGATCCACTCAGAACAGCATTACATTTGTGCTACTATTCTGGAACCACGCTACAAAAAGGCGCTGGCAGGCAGAGCATTATTTCCTTTTGGTGATGAAGATGTTACAAAGTACAAACGTTGGCTAGCCTTGTCAGCCATGAGGTTTGAAAGAGAACGGCAGAAAATTGAAGGAAAAGGCAGTATATCAGCATCAGCAGGCCATCCCCAGTCAAAAGAATCCACTTCTGCACCTGTGGCTGTGGCAGAAGTGACCTCTCAGCCGTTAAAGACACCGGCAACTGGATCATCTGCACCAGACACAACAGAAACATTGGGTGCAGAAGAGGATTGGCTAACTGAGCTTGGGTTTGGTTCTCAAAAGGTCTGAGCAAAAAGTAAGCAAAGTGGAGGAACCACGGAGAACCTTCAGTCGATGGTGCAGGACTATCTGAATGACTCAACAGAGGTCTATCTTAATGCTGACCCATTGGCGTATTGGCATGGGAAAAAAGAATTGTGGCCAGAGATCACCAACCTGGCTATAAATTACTTGTCTTGCCCACTCGCAAGCGTGTCTTCTGAACGTGTTTTCAGTGCTGCTGGTGGCATTGTAACTTGCAAACGGACCCGCCTCTCGCCCAAATATGTGGAGAGGTTAACAATGATCAAGATGAATCAGCACCTCATACCACCAGATTACAAAGTACGAGAATACACGCCGGAAGAAGACGAGGAGGACAGCAACTTATATGAGGGAATTTCTTCTGTGTTAGGTGACACTGACCTACTCCTGCCTGAATTCGCAGAGTATGAGGACAAACTCTTATTCCCTGACACCGAGCCCTGAAAATGAGCCAATGAATCAATAACTTTCTTTTTCGTCCTTATTCACTTTTATTCCTGTGTGTCTGTCTTTCTTTGTTTTGTACAGTTAATATAATTAAAACTTTAATCACCTAATCACAAAAACAAGCCCATCAGCAGAACTGTCTTCACTTATTTGCTTATTGATTTGAAGGTGCCGCAGTCTGCATTCCTCAGGTTCACAAGTTCACAAGAACATGCTCCTCTATCCTCCTCCTCCAGACTCCTATTTCCCTCAAAGCAGAGGGCTAGATTACGCCCAATGAAGAAAGACTCTGCACTTGTGGGGGGTGTTCTACTTCTTTGCGGATGAGTTGTCGGGTCTTGGGGCATTGCTGGGAAGGTCTAATATCGGATAAAACTGGTTTGGACCAAATCAGAGTTGAAAACGTTTTTGACTTTTTGCTCACTATCATGTTTTCAGGGGCCTGTTTGGGGGGCTTCCTGGTGTTTGTGGGTGGGTTTTGGGGTCTGGGAGCACTGCTGGCACAGTCTAGTTTTCATTGCATTTGTTTTTCAGGAAATCCATGGTGTAAAACGGGAGTTATGACCTAGCTGCACAGCGCGTTTGGACAGAAGGCCGAAAAATATTGTAAGTAATATGAGATTTTCCATTTTGGCTTTTTGGCTGTTTGGGGGTGTTGTGCTTTTTTGCGGGTGGGTTGGCGGGTCTTGGGGCATTGCTGGGAAGGTCTAATACCGGATAAAACTGGTTTGGACAAAATCCATGCGGAAAAGCCTTTTGGCACTTTTTGTAACTTAGGGTTCGTTAGGGTTAGCCCTAGCAGCAGGATTGCATGTGTTTCGGGGTGTTCTTGATTTTTGCAACTGAGTTCTGGGGTCTTAGAGCACTCGTGGGAATGTGTAATTTTGGTTGCAAGTGATTTGAAGAAAATCCATGGTGGGAAAGGGGGGATTTGGCATAGTTAAAGAAAGCGTTTGCCACTATTCTTAACTTAGGGCTCGTTTGGGTTAGCAGTATTTGTATTGCATGTGTTTGGGT
Organism: Lissotriton helveticus; assembly: GCF_964261635.1. Lineage (NCBI taxonomy): Eukaryota > Metazoa > Chordata > Amphibia > Caudata > Salamandridae > Lissotriton > Lissotriton helveticus. The sequence goes on along the minus strand of NC_136070.1, from coordinate 772,569,080 downwards.
GGGGGGCTGTTTGTGAGGGGGTTTGCGAGTCTTGGAGCGATGCTGGGTATGAATACTTTTGCTTGCTTGCAAGTGCTTTGAATACAATCCACGGTGGGTAAGGGGGATTTGGGCCTACTATTACTTTAAAAGTACGTTTGTCACCAGTTTTCTACTACGCCTCGTTTTTTGAGATCTGATTGGGGGTCTTCTACATTTTTGCGTCTGGCTTTAGTAAGGGTCTGGGTGGGAGCACTGCTGGGAAGGTCTAATTTTGTTCTAAAACACAGTTTACAGTACACCTAGCTTGAGGGGAAAGATCCGCTAAATTAATTTTCCCATACTTATTTATCCTTCAAAAGGAGACTCAGACAGAGTACGCACTTTCAAAAATATTGTACTGTCTATTAGGAAACTCAAAGTGTGACTTTTTGCACTACACAGCTTACATACCTTATATTTATTTGTCAGTGGTGTTCTAATATCACTTCCTGTTTTTCCATCAATAATTACAGGCCGGGTTTCAGTCTGTGCAATGGGAAAAAAAGGATGAAGTCAGGCTTCACATTAGCGAGCCGCAATTCAGCATCCGCCAGGCAGGCAGTGGACAGGGTGTCTTCTGGTCACCAACATTGATGGACGGCGCGTCAGCTGGAATGGAGGAGTCCTGCTAATAAGAGGAATGGTTTGATGCATGCAACTTACCAAATTCAACAGGACAACTACAACAACATACAGATACAGTATCCGTTCTTTTCTAATTATCTTTAAAGTAATGTTATTGCTGTGAACTTCTATGAGTGTGACTGCATTTCTTGGATCTCCATTCTCTGCTTCTAAATTCATCCCTACAGCCATTCTATAGGTTTTACTTCTGCTAATTTTTAAAACCTAATTTAATGTAAGAAGTGTTTCTCTGAGTGCAGAGATAGGCAAGTGAAAACGCTGTAGCCCTGTACTGTCGCATTCTGTCATTCACGGTTGTCGAAAATAGTACTTACTTTTCAGTAACCATGCATGCAGTCGTGCATGCACTTCCTTTATGTCACTTAAAAGATTTATGGTTAGCTTTGTACCCAAAGATCTCTTTATCTTCAATTATTGTTTGTCCATGCTGTGCTTTTTTCTTCTCTCAACAAAACTTACCCAAAACAAAAACCCCATTCCCATCCATTTTCCAAACCCTAACCCTCTTCCCCCGGGCTGTGTGGTTTTGATTGATGTGTGACTAAATGACAGCAATAATTCCACACACTTGCTGGGGAGGATAAGGTCATAGCAACAGGCTGGTGAAGGAATCCGAGGATATATATTCTATTCTTACTCAGCTTGACACTCAGTCACTATTGGCATATGAAAGCAGATTTTCATGTGCGCCATCAACTTGATAGGTCATCAAGATTAAAACATCCTCCTCCTAGACGTGGCAAATTATTACGCTGCTGTGTCCTTCACCTTTGGTACTATTTCTTGCAGTAGTAGCCAACGTCAAATATTTACCAACGCAAGTACTAGTTATACTTTCAATACTTTACCATTTGTTAGGCTACATTGTGGCACTGTTCTAGTGTACTGTCACCTGCTATATTCTCTATCGTACCGTTCTAATGCTACGGTAAGGACAAACAAGGTTTCATTTTCTTTTTTTTCAGATACTGCAACTGCCACTGTGTAACACCACAAGTACCAACGCAATGATGACATTTCATCCGCCCAGGATTGCCAACCTTAATCGCCATTTGCCGTGCAGCCAGCCCTGTGCCTAGCCCTATTTCAAAACACAAATTACAGGTAAGATAAGCGTTTGGGGGGAGGAAGTATAATGGAGTATTAGGAGAGACGAGAGACTGACGCTAGTACTAGTAAAGTCCTAGGACTATTGAATTCACTTACTCTGTGAGAGGCACTTAGTTTTGAAAACATTTGGGCAATTAATTACACAACTTGAATCAAGATGCCACTTCAGTTTCACGAAAACAAAGTTACTGTTAAACCCCCACCCACCAGCCTCAAAAGCAGTAAAAAAAACACGTATGCTAAGATAAAGTTTAAAGTATATTTATATCCCTGACAAAAATAATCTCCCACAAGACCCAACCCACCCTGAAGTACTGGGTTTTTCGGAACCCAGCGGTGCCAGGAGTACACCCTAAGACTTCGGGTTCTTCCTGTTCTAGACTACAGAAACTCAGAGTCTTCTAGGTGAAGTCAAAGATCGAGTTTATTGGCTGCAACCAAGTAACAGGCGTCCTAGAAGTACAACACGGTGTATATTCTCAGGAGACAGCTCAATCTTACAAAGCCAGCCTTCTCTTTTTATACAAAATATTATGCTTCAGGCAAACATTCCTTATTTTACAGTTGACCATTCACATATTTTCAATACAAAGAAAAAGCAGAGTCATGATGACAAGCCCATATTTCAGTTTGTTCAGCCCACAATCAATTACCCGGCAAGGCCCAGTATTTTCATCAGATATCGACGAAACCCCAATAAAAACGGGCACCTCCTCCTCATAAAGCAAGTCATAAAGAAAGAAACAGAGGCAGGTGTGTGTAAGATTAGGAAGGGTTTGTGTGCGATGAAAGGTTTATGGCATGTTGTGCCTTGATACTATCTCGACCGGCCACTGGGAGAGGAACTGCCCAAACAGGTTTGGCCTTGGGCAGTGGAGTCAGCTTGCCAAGGTCGTGCAGGAGTCAGCAAAGGTGTACGTGTCCTTTAGACTCATTTTGGCCTTAGTCACCGCCTATGTGAGGGCAATCGCAAAATGGCTGCCGTTCACAAAATGGAACCCAAGGGTTCAGGACGAAAACTACGTTTTTAGGGTGAAATCGTCACTCGAATATGACGAAAATGCTTGTGCATAGTATACTGGCCATTTTCGGTCAGCTGATATTAAAATCGTCATGATATGACGATGTTTATAACACAGGTCCAAAATTTTCAGTACCACAACCCCCACTCCCTAACCCCAACGAATGTCCTTGAAAAGTCCAAAAAAGTGAAAAAACCCAACTCCCAATTCCCACCCCCCAGAAGTCTTTAAAAAAGGGGCAAGGGACAGTCTCTCCTCCTACTGCTGGCTACTGCTGTTGACTTTCCAGGCCAGGTCGGAATGCTCCTTGCGGAGGATCTCAAGCAGGGTTTTCGTGTTGAGCAGCTCCTGCTTGAGGTAGGAAACCCTCAGGGAAAGGCGGTGCATACGTTTTTTGCAACTGCTGTGGGGGGCAGCTGATTTCTTTGCTGCTCGGCGGTGGCGGGTGGCTGCGGCATCGGTACCCCGGCTCCGTACCGCTGGAGACCTTCTGCGCTGACTGGGTGACCCAGGGAGCGCGGAGGAGGATGCAGCTGTGCCGGTAGATGTTGTTGTAGACTGCGTGTCCCCCTCCTCCTGGGCCACCAACCGCCGATATTCAGCGACAGTGGCCTCCAGCCTCCGTTGCCGGGCCCGTGAAGCCAGCTCCTTCCGGGTTGGTTTGGAAGGAGCATCTATATGAAGAAAGAAAGACATAGTCTGTAACCAATGCTCTTTAAGATTAACACAAAAAATTTCAGCAGCAAGTTGTGTCACAGTAGAAGTAGCAACTTGCAAGCGCAGTACATAACTATTGTGTCCAGTATCTATCTAACCTCCCACTTCTTCATCCTTGCTCTAACATTAGTGGGAGTTTAAGGAATCAGTTCTACGAGCACTATGGACTCACTCCATTAGAGTCGACTATGACAGTACACCAGTCTTATTCTTCTTCTTCTCTATTGTTTAGCAAAATTGGTACGTTAACTTCTGCAAGCCGGCATAATGCCAGCGCTGTCAACTTGCACCCAAGAAAAACAGACGCCCGCCATGATGAGTGAGACAGACTTGCGTTACTGTACCAGTCCACTACATGCAGGTGGTGATGCTCTTACTTTTCTACTACGGGTGGCACTGAGAATACTCTGTTACAAGGGCTACTGCTTAATTAATTTAACTTTCACCCTACAGTGCCAATGAATAGATACTTGAAAAGGAAAATGAAGAAGATAAATAATCTGATTATCTATCACTGCACATGGTATGTATTTCCTTACATATGGGATGACTTTAGGTGCTTTGCTTTTTATTGAGTGCACAGTGATACATCCACACAAGAATGACCGAGTTCTACTAAACTTATTAACAGAGGTAGTGAGTGGCCATCGTAATAGCCGGATATATGCTGTGCTTGCAATACAAACTACTGCTGCTATTCATGGTAGTATTCGGACAAAATTACAACTTCTTTTCCTTGCCTTTCCTACACTGGGATGGACGTGCGGGTGCGGTGTTACATGCTCTTCAAAGTAACACTTAGTTCATCCAGTGACCGTGTACTCTCTCGAGATACACATATGCTATCTGAGAGTCAGATAGTACCATGTTTCAGGCATCCATCCATTCAAACTATATGTCAATCATTCTTCTTCATGTCTCTCATCTGGACAAACCTTACGTTTTCTCACGGGGAGCACACTATGCAGTCTGAAATCTCAATAAGTAAGGAATATAAGAGCTTACCACTGCCCGCCGCTACCGTGGCAACCCGCACAGCAGTTTGGTCCGGCACTTGCACCGCCTCCTCCCCAGAACTTTCCTCCTCCACCTCCGCGCTGGGCCCAGCACCAGATGTTCCACCTACAAAGTACATTTAAGAATGTTAGATGTCATAGACATACACCAATCACTAGTATGTTGTCTAGGAATGAAGAAATGTGAATACAGAAAACAATCTAATAATTTGTGACTGTCTACTCTAAAGTAAAAATGTCCCTTTTTCCAGGGAAGGGTGTTGTCTTGCTGCACTTTTTGGCACAACTGATGAATGCTTGCTTTTTAACACGCACCATTTGTCTCATAACAGACAGAAGCTTCACTTCAAAGAACAAATCATCATCACTAGGACTGAGGGACCAACGATTCAGCACCAAAAAGAAAATTAAAGGTCAAACCAGGTGAGGGCTCGGCTCGCCCACAATAAATGTATGAAATAAATCACTATAAGCACTTTTCCATTTTTAATCAACCGTTTATGTTTTATGACAAGCTTGAGAGAGTGTTGGAACGAGGCAAAGACGCGGCTCCTGAAAATACGAGAACATATCCAGTTGACCTAAGGAGATCACAATTCGTATGCCCGTTCAAGGAGAGTTTTAAAAAGTTTTAAGATATTCAGTCAAACAACCTAAAAGATTGAACAACAGGAGAAGTGAACCCAATACAAGGAGTCCTCCTTAAGAAAGAGAGATATATCCCAGTGGGACCGTGAGATGCAACATGGAAGAAATTTATTGAACTCCATAGATGCACCAAGTTGGATCTTCCTCCATAGAGAAGGGAGAGGGTGCTAGTCACCACCTATACAAGTGAGAAACCCCGAATATAAGAAGTCCTGAAGAAGGTGCCAACATATCAGTTGACCTGCACCGAAACGCGTCGACGCATTTTTGTACATACAGAGAATCCAATCAAGGCTCAGTAAACAACGGATGTACATGCAATATTGTTACTGTTGCTTAAACTGATGTGAAAAATTGTAAGCCTTTGGATCCAGAGACAAGTAGTGGCAAAGAGACCAAGTAGCCATAACGTAACTAGGGGTTATATAGCATTAGGTTTGTGTTCACCGTCTTCATATATGAGTTGTTGATATGTTTTATGTGTTTTATTTTTAACTTCAAATTTTGAGTTACACACTGTGATGAAATATTGCGATCTATTGTTTTTTATTATATGTTTTTTAAAAAATGTGTTGACATTTTAAAGTATGATGTCCAAGCGCTTATATATTTTTTCATGTATATGGTTTTATTAAAAACAGATTGTAAACGACTCAATTTGGTTGTGGAAATTGATATATTTTCTCTATAGTACGGCGAATGGGCCCCTAACATTCAGGTTTGTGTGTGAGCCCTTAGTGGCATGAAAGGATAACGAGTGCTCCCAAGGGATTTCCTTTTGACTTACAAGCTTGATTTTAATAAATATTTGTACTTTTAATAAAGCTTTAAAACTTAAATAGACTCTGTGGTTTTTGGTCATGAGTGAATGAGCAAAAGGTTTTGCAATTTGCAATGCATGAGCCCGTGCCTCTGACACTTCTGGACTCTGACTCCGTACTCTTGTCCTGCGTTGGATAATCATCATTGGGGATCAATCTCGATGAATTCGGGAGCTAAATGACTCTGCCACACTATCTAGTCAGTAAGGAGATTGAGGGTTCTTCAAAGTCTGATATCACTAAGGTATGTGGAAAGTCGACCTGTGCCTATTATAATTGATAAACAATGCACCTTAGTGTCCATAGTTCTGTTTGTACAGATTTGTCCCTGCAACAGTAGTAGTATGGATTGTCCTCCTATCCAAACCAAAAGTAAAGTAGTATCTTATTCTTTCTTGGTGGTCATTCACCTTTTTATTGTTGGTAATTGTCAAAGCATAAACATTTAGAAGACTTGAAAAGACATTATGGACAATCCCAGAGGACTGCACTCAGAGCATAGAGCTATTGCTGACTAGAATGGGAGTTTCGTTTTACACCTTTTGCCAAATGTTCAATCTTAGTTAGCTACACAGACGGACAAATAAGAATAATCTAGTAATACCACAGGGAGTCATAGTCGAGGCAGGATAAGAATTTAGATACAGTCTACAAGGAGATCAAAGACAATTTAGAAAAAATAGAATGAGGAACGCTAGGAAAAAATAGGTACTCTATATTAAAATTAAAACTTACCGGGGCCAGCAAAGGAGCCTCGCCTGACCGATCCTGGCCTGGTTCAGCAGCAGCAGCCTCCTCCAATGTCCTCTTGCCCCTGGGGGGAGCTGATGTACAACATGAAAGAAAGAAAGACCCAAAAACATGGATGATTGTTGTCAACGAAATCAAACATTTCAAAAGAACAATAACAAAATCTTTTGGCGAAATAGCAAATAGACAACTATTGAACGGGATATATTGACCTATCTTATGTGGTCTACTACGATATTAGTATTGCTTGATTTGCGGACCGTCGACTTGGAAAGTTATGCAACTCACTAAACAAACTACTAAAAAGGTTCGCCTAGGACTGGCAGGCAGCAGTCCGCAGCACGCGAAGTGACAGACAAACTCCATCGTGATTGCAGATCAGCGACAACACTAAAAAGTTTCCTACTACATTAACCAGTCATTAAAATACTCAAACTATCAATCCACCACCACTATTTCTTCTTATTGCCAGGTGTACATAGGAAGGACTGGACTGGAGTCTGTAGGGGCAGATTTACAAGGCCCTTGCGGCTTTTTTGCTCCATTGTTGCACGACTTTTGTGACGCAGAGGCATAACAAAAGAGGCGCCATGGTGCGGCGTATATTTACAACGTGACGCATATGGGAGATGCATCACGTTGTAAAGCCCTGCGTCATCAGGGGGCGTTCCGGCGCAAGGGAGGGCGTTCCTGCGCAGGAACACATCCTAAAAGTGGCTGAGGGAAATCTACAAGATGTCAATCAGTCACTTTTAGGACAATGATGCGTGACTCAAACCCTGCGCCTGCTTGAAGCAGACGTACGGCTTGACGCAGCATTGGGGAGATAGGGCACCCAAGAGCATTGCTGGAGCTGCGCCATCGTTGTCACGCAACTCCAGCAATGCGCCGCCTTTACGGCACAGATGCATAAGGCTTCTGTGACGTTTTGGGCCCATGGTGCGCCGCATTGTAAATATGGCGCACCATGGGTGGTGGTGGCGTGGCGCACAATTACTGGCGCATCCCTGCTACTTTGCTGGGATGCGTCGGTAATTAAAAATCTTACCCTTAGTGTCTAGCATTACGCAGTTCTTTACACTACACTCATACATAATTTCTCAGGCCAATGAAATGAACACAAAATAGAAAACAAATAAGCATAGTAGCAAGACTACTGAGAAGGAGAGCAGTGCACCTGAAATGCACAGAAGATTTTGAAATATAATTTACCTACAATGTAATCGGCAGCATTATTGCTCTTGGTAAAAAACAAAAATTTGCAATATAATAACACACAGAGCGGGAGAAAACAGAGTAGTGATGAAATAGCTAGAAATAGCTACTACTACTCACCAAGCCCGGGGATCTCGACGACGAGCACGTCCAGCAAGTCGCGTTCCCGGTCCATGAGATCCGTCCAGCGGTGGGTGGCCTGGTTGTAGGTGCGCCGGACCCCAGAGTGTTCAAACATGGCCCGGCACACCTTCTCCCACCGCTTCCGGCGCTCCCAGATCCCGTAGCCGGTAGCGATCTTGCCGCCTCCTATGATGGTCTTGGGGAGGCGGCGCTGGACATGAAAGACTAGTGCGGCCACCTCCTCCGCACTAAAAATCTCCCGAGCTATAACTTGCTCCCCACTCAAACGCCCGCACGGGAGCCGGGCACGGGGTGCGGGACCCTTCCCCTTCGCGGGCTGCTTCCCGGTTCCCTTTACCATGGTCTGGGCAGAAAGGAAGGTAAATAATAAAGAAGAAATAGAATAGGGAAGAAGAAAAGAAAAGAAAAGAGTTAAAAAAAGTAGTTTAAAATTAACCCAAAGTAGCAGAAAACACAAAAATATAGAGCTAGAAAAATAGAGGGATAGATAATAAGTAAAATAGAACAAAAAAAACTTCAAGCAAGCAAAGGATGGCAGAGATTGACAGAGGATACAGAAAGCATGCCCAGAACCATAGCAATGAATGAGAAACAAGATGGCCGCGCCCGTTCACGACCGCGTGGGTAAGTTCGCGTGAGATTTTCCTCGCGATCACACGCGAAATTGTACTAGCGAGCCGCACACTTTGCGAGATTACACATAGCGCCCGGAAACAAAAATACGTCACGCAAACAAGATGGCCGCGCCCATGTACGACCGCTAGGGTAACTTCGCAAACGTTGCACTACAAGCGGCTTGCAAACACGCAAAAAATCACGCGAACAAACACGCCGCAAAAAAAACGAATCGTGTATTCGCACGAATTCGCGGCTTCCGAAATCGATCTCGCACGAATTTGCGCCCTGCGAATCGCGCGAAATTGCAGAAAAACGATTTTTGCAAAACTGAAAGCACTCAGCAGGTGCAAAAGTTCAATCTTAACATTAGTAACCATTCACTCTAGTGCTTCCTGAGGGGCCCCTCCAGAGTTCAGTTGCCTATTTGCAACTAATCTATGACCCTGCTCTGACCCTCACAGCAGGCTCATAAAATAGCTACAAGTAGGCCACAAAGCTCCTGTGAAAAAAAATTGCACTGCAACAGAAAGCAAATTACAGATAAGGAAGCAGGTGCCAGCCAGACTGGAAGTTAAAATTCAGTGACACATTAATCAACCCCAAATTAATTCATGTCAGTTGAAGCAGGGCAGGTATGCTTGCTTTTTTTCACCCCCATAATCTACAGTGATAAACCAACCAGAGGGTGGCAGTGATGTACCAGAGGGTGGCATGGGTGTACCAGAGGGTGGCAGTGGTGAACCAGAGGGTGCTGTGAACCTGTGATGATGAACCAGACGTAGAAACAACATAGACGCGGCCGTTGCGAGCCGACAAGTAAGTTCGCAATTGCGAACTGGTACACAACCCTCGCGAACTGGCAGAAACCCTTGCGAACACAAAAAAAGAAATCCGCAATTCCGCGAGAGTTCGCAGATTTTGCGGATTGCGAATCCATAAATACGCAAGTTCGCGGATTGCCAATTCGCAAAATCCGCCCATACTTAGTGGGCACTGCATGCGGTCCCGGTCTCTCATCCAGTACTGCGTCTAAAACCAAAAGGGCTTCCTCCTGCGGGAAATTCGTGTATAAACTTTCAATATCGAAAATGACCAATAACTGGTGGTCACAGTCAAATATTGAATCCTCAGTCTTGGCAATAAAATCCATAGAGTCCCTAATAAAGGCCTCAGTAAGTGGAACGAAAGGTTTTAGGAACACATCGGTGTATTTCGCAAGGGGTTCCAGTAAAGAACCACAGGCTGAAATGATCGGGCGTCCTGGGGGATGGCTTGTGTCCTTATGTACTTTAGGTAAGACATATGTATTTGGGATCTTTTGTGTAGTAGAGTTTAGGTATTCGTATTCCTTCTTGCAAATATAACCCTCATTCAAGGCTTGGTTGTTATATGTAGGATTTGGGCCTTCAGTCTGGGTGTAGGGTCTTCAGTAATTGGCCGATAATGTTCTCTATTATGGAGTTGATTCAGAATCACTTTATCATATTCTTCGGGATCCCATAAAACAATCCCCCCTCCCTTATCCGCAGGTTTTATTACGGTCAGGGGGTTATTAGATAGAACTCTCAGTGCTATCATTTCCTCTCTAGAGAAATTGGACTTGAAGAACGTTCTCTTTTTATTGTAATCATCAATTTCTTTCAGAATTCTTTCTTCAAAATAAAGAATTTCGTCCGGCATGGTCGTACTGTCCGGGCAAAAAGTGGATCTTTTGTGTAATCCACTATTGTTTAATTCGCCCATATCCTCTGCACCTGAAAAGAATATCTTCAATCTAATTTTCTGTAGAAATTGTAAGACTTCCGTCTTAGTATTAACCGTGTCTTGTGTAACTAAAGGGTCATACGACATACCCTTAACCCGCGGTTCATGACGAGCTCAGCTCGTCATGAGCGTACGAGAGGTGTACCACATGACGAGCTGAGCTCGTCATGAGCGTCGAAGGGGTTAAGAAGAACTTGTTCTTCGATATTGGTTAGGGTATGTTTAGAGAGATTGTAAATAGGGATCAATTCGTTATCACCATTCTGCATGTTATTAAGGTTACCATTCACCTATTGTATGTTCTGTGTCTGGTTCTGAAGACTCCTTGGTCTGGTACTGGTGGTGGTGTTGCCCTCCATTCTCCTCTGTACCCCCTCCCCCTGTGTCCTTTGCCTAAAAAAGGAAGGGATCAGTGGTACATGTGTCAGTAACTGCATATGTGAAAGGCAGTATATCTGCAAGTTGGAGTGCATAAATGACTACATGTGAGACTGACTGATTGTGAGACTACCTGTATGGATCAGTGTGTGCTTGTATTAGTTATTGTATTAGAGTGTAAGTATGTGTTAGCATATGTTTAAATAAGTGAGGCGGTATGTGTATAACTGTACAGGTGAGTAAATGAAAGTGTGATTGATTATTTCCATGACTGAGATCTTTTCTTGTTTCTGCGGCAAGAATCTAGTTTGCCCAATTGAGATTGAGATGCGGGGGAGACGTGGCCATCGCGCTTAAAGCGCTGCCTCCCCACCCGCGGCACGGGACGCACGTGGGACGAAGCATGGATGAAGCCCGGACCAAGGGCGGGCCCATCTGTGCCCACCAGGGGCTGGAATAGGCTGGGCTGGGCCCTCCCTCTTGGTTTTAATCTTATAGCTGTAGAGCAATATTTGCATTTTTGCCTGTGACTTCATTTTTATTTAGTTGGTCTGTCCTTAGAAGTATACAGGTATAGCTTCATTATGTGGGAGAATTAGCACTTAAACAGGATTTTACTGATGCCTTTTACATTCTGTTGTGGCTCATTCGAACCAGGGTACTAGCTGCTGTGCTGTTACTTTTCACAAGTTTGGGGGGTTTACTTTGGTTCGGAGCCATGGGGAGGCATGAGACTCAAGTGAGTCAAGAAGGGACAAAAGCTGCAACTAGGGCTACTGTCACAACTATGGATGCCTTCTTATTGAGAGCTGCTTCAGTCATCGATAAGGAGATTGAACTAGTGAATAGGCGTCTTCCTAGATCTCCCTCTAATGGTCTATTCTCTTTCCTGGGTGGGCCTAAAAACTCAAGTGAAACCGTCACTGAAGCACTGAGTATATTCTCATCCCCTGGGTCGTGTAATGATTTACAGGTCAATGAAGTCCTAGCTCCTCTACAAGAAACCTCTTGCGAGGTGCCTCCTAGGACACTCTCTCCTGTTGTGATTATTGGGAACAGGAAGAGTGGTGCCTCTCCCCTTATGATAGCGAATGGTGGGACTGGTGGCATTATTAATCATAAGTCCGCAGAAGCTCCTAGTAATGCTGGTCCCTTACAACATCCAAGGGTGGCTCACAGGTCCAGTGGGAGTTTGAAAAGAAAATCTAAGCCAATAGGGAGCCAAGCTAAAAAAACTAAACCTAATGTAACCCCCAAAGTTGTCCCTAAAAATAAGGTACCTGTGTCGCCAGCAGCAAATACAGTCAATTTGGCTTTGATGGAAGCCTTTAAATCAACTATGAGCTGCATGCTGGATGATAAGCTGAGCCCCATATTGGATACGTTAAACCAAATAGAGAAAACTAGCAGAACAACATAGGTCTTTGGAACCCATTCAATATTCCCAACCTGTGATTTTGGACTCGACCATGGCTAATACAGTGCCAGGCACTGTACTTTTGCCTGGGGTAGCTGCAGTTTCCCGGTCCTCTTGCGGAGTCCAGTCTCACAGTGAAAATATGGCTTCCAAAGATTCAGGGGGGGTGGTGGATGGTATAAGTGAAAAGGCAGGTATCTAACGGGGATTCATCTACCAATCCCAAGGGCCAGGCTACCCATAGACCAGGAACAATATCGGAAGAGTGGCAGGGATACCCAACATATGCCCCCCAGAATTTAGCGGTCATCAATCTTCCACCTCAATCCGCGCCCCTGGTAGTAATCTTGGGGAACATTCCCACCATTTACACAAGGGTCCCAGGAGGATTTCACTCAGCTTAAAAATAAGGTTACTCATTGGCTATCGAGCAACACCTCTGTGGGTCCAATGGTGGAACGCAATATCATCATGGTACGCTGAGTAGGCTGGATAGGTAGCTCGAGGAAACCCGGAGGGGGTGAGTGTATCATCGTGAATTTCAATTGATCCTTCCTTGTGGAGAGAATCTTCCGGGATGTTTATCTTGATCCCACTCTCAGTGACTCTGGCATCCAGGTTCTTCCTCTGGTTTTTTTACAAGGTTGACCACATAAGGCGCCAAAATATAAGCATGTCATGCAACAGGTGGATCCGAAGACCTTCTGAGGTTTTAGGGGGTAGCCATTTTCAATCCTTTGGGGGTGTGTCTCGATCGGTTGGGCATCAGCCTGCCCCTCGGCTAGAGTTATAGAACAGATTCTCCGTTTTTTCGAGGCTGGACGAGTGTGACTCACTGCAGAAGAACTTAGAGCCCGTTGGAGACTTACCCTATCAACAGAAGACCCGCTGTTCTCCCACCCGTAGTGTTGAGCCCTGCGGAACGGAGCTGTCCGGGATGCCTTGTCCCCACCTGCAGGTCCCTTTGCCAGTTGCATACCAAGGGATGTTCCCCAGCTTTGATACTTATAATGTCCTGTCATGGAATAGTGCCGGAATGGCGGGTACATTTCAGGACACTTTGTGGGTGCAGTTCATCAGGCAATTCTTTTTGATTTGCTTCCAGGAGACTTGGCTGGTGAACTGTAACCTATTTCTGGAGGGATATAAAGCCTTTTTTGTCCCTGCGTCCCCGTCAGTCTCTGGCAGAGCTAGGGGTGGTTTGGTTATATTTATAGTGCTGGCTGTGACATGTATGATCCAGCACCTCCCTATTGCTAATAAAGACATTCAAGTTATCGTACTAAGGAGAGGAAATGATAGCATGGGCATCATTAACTTTTACAATGCAGTGAGAGCACAGGGGGAGTGCAATATTGTTCAGATGAGCTACCTTATTAGGCACTCCTGTGGTCCTTTTGCACATAGATTTATGGTGGCGGGGGACTTTAACATTCACCCTGTGGTGATCCCAAAACAACTTGTATGAGAGAGCTGGGATGTGCCAGGATGCAGGGTTTCCACTTTGAGCATTCTGTTCAGGGGACGCACTTAATAACATGCCCAATGAATTTGATTTGTTACCCTCAATGTCTTTTTCTGCTGCGCATAGCAAACAGCCCATCCCGTCTTTTAAAGGCTGAAGCAACGGTTCTTTCATAGATCATATTTGGATCTCAGCTGGTCTTCAGTCTAATCTTTGGGGTTTACTATCATGGACAGCGTATTTAGTGACCATAACCCTATCTGTGTGTACCTGGGAGGTGGACTGTTAACAAGCCACGCCATGGTGACAGTGCCAGGTATATTGAGATCTACGGATGGAAGGCGCTGCCTAAAATGGTCCCAAGTATCTCCGGACTTATTTTATTGCGAGGTACAAGTGTCATGCGCATCCGAAATAGCATCCTGTGTGTCTCCTGGCTCCCACCCTGGGGGTGTCCTTAAGGCCTTCAATGGTATTATTTACAAGATAGGGGCACTGTAAAGCGTCCCCTCTCATAGGACGGTGCCCCCTTGACCTACCCCCAGAGATCAATCTTTGATTCGCGCCCATCGCCTCAAGTATAAATGGGCATTGGCCACTCGCAAGGGCGAACTGAAGGAGGAAACGTGGAGAGAATTACTGGAGCCAAGTACCTTAAGGAGTAGCTCTAGGTTCTGGGGCATTATTAATCAACTGTTATTTGAGAAGGCCGCGGTCGGAGAAGTAGGCACTAACATAACTGAGGACGAATGGGTGTCTCATTTTAATTCCATTTTTAAGAGCGTTATGGATCAACAACAACCCCAAGTTAGGGTTTATTTCAACGTCCTAGTAATGCTTGAACAGAAAGAGGTGGAGACGAGCATCTTAGGGCTGTCGTGTAACAAGGCTCCAGGCCCGGACGGCATCCCTCCAGACCTTTTTAAATCAAACCCACTCTTTTGGGCTCCAGTTCTGGTGGCTGTGCTTAATGCGGCAGCCAGGGTCGGTTGCCCGGAGTCCTGGGGCACCTCAACGATTGTACCGGACTTCAAGAAGGGCGATCGTAATAGCACTTTGTGTTATAGACCGATCTCCCTTCTTGACTCCTCGGTCAAGGTTGTGGGTGGGGTCTTATTGAAAAGATTAGCTTCCTGGGTGGAAGAGAATGACATCGTCTCTGATATACAATATGGGTTTTGCCCAGGGCGTTATACTTTGGCCCAATGCCTTAACTTATGTATGATCCTGGGGAAGTACACAGTTGACCGCCAAGGTATGATCTACATGGCTTTCATGGATCTTTTCTCCGCTTTTGACTGTGTCAATCGGGGGAAACTGTGGCAATCCCTGAGGGCCATGGGGGTGGGGGACGGCTTGGTTGACTTTCTGGAGGATCTGCATAGGGATACCAAGGCTAACGTCAGATATGCCCAGGATCTTTGGGTTTCTAGGGATTTTAAAATCGAGAGGGGAGTACGGCAGGGATGTATTCTGGCCCCATTTCTATTTAACTTATACATCAATGATCTGGATAAGAGCTTGGTAAAAACAGGGGCCGATTTCCCATATGTGGGGCAACGAGGTTTGCTCGTCCTGCTATACGGGGATGACGCGGTACTCATTGCTAGGACGGCAAGGGGCCTTCAGACCCTGCTTGACACCTTTCGGAGTTTTATGGATGACCGTGACCTAGCTATAAATAATTTTAAATCTTTTATCATGCAGGTCGGGACCCGTCAAAAGAAGCAGTACCCCTTTAAAGTGGGTAATGAGAAAGGGCCTGTGACCTCGTCATTTTCATTCCTGGGTGTTTTACTAGACGACCACTTGAACTGGGGGGCCCTTATTCAGAGGAAAAAAGGGGAGGTTATAAGGGCGAACACAGCAATTTTCAACTTTGCCCTGAAGATGGGTAAGCGCCTTATCGCGGCAACGCTGAAAAAATACCAGGCCAAAAGTATCGCTATCGCCAGTTATAGGAGCGAAATATGGGGCTATGCAGCAATTGACACTCTGCAGGTGGCGGAGAACACTTTTCTAAAACGTCTCCTTGGAGTGCCTAGAGGAACATCAAACTTGGTGGTGCATGAAGAAACAGGGTTGCCATTTATTTGTGATATTTTGGCTATGCGACCCTTGCTGTTTGGGCTTAATTGCTGGTTAAACAAAGACCTAGTTCTTAGCCACCAGATTTTAAGAGAAATTTTGAGCCTTGATCACATGTTACGCATTCCATTGTTAATATACATAAAGGGTTGCTTTGAAGAGCTGGGGCGGCCGGACCTTTTTTTAAAGCCTGATCTTATTACCATAGAGGCTGTGGAATTTGTAAAGAATACTTTTACCTCCCTTAAGAAGCCTGGTAGAGATGGTGTAGAATTAGGCAAACCTAGCGTCCTTAAATTTGTGATGCTTAAAACTACTCCATCTACAGAACCATATTTCCTGTGGCCTTTGTCGACCCATGAGCGGTTTTTATTGATCGGGTTTCGGTTGGTTTATTTTCATTTGTTACTTGCTGTACCAAAGGGAGCTGTAGATGCCAGGTATTAGCATTCCGTGGCTGCGACGGAGTGTCTCCTCAGAATTTGCAGCACTATATGGTTTTTTTATAATTTCTAGGAAGTACCTCGCAGATATTTTTTAAAACCCCTTTTAAAGAAGCTGAATTTTACCCAGGTCCGCCCAGCTCTCTTTTATTTACAATTGTTGAAACCAGAATGTATATCATTTTTAGCAGTTTTTTTGAAATCCTCACTGAGATCTAGAATTTGTATGGAGAATTAGTAAACCCCTAATGCTGGTAGGCATCCCCTATTACCGTCTTTGAAGCTGAATTTCCGGTCACTGGTTACCCGTTTTTCCCCTCTTGTTTTTATTTGATCTAGATGTATACGAAAATTAACTTTGAAAAATATATATTGGGCTACATTGGGCTATATATATGTTAGAGCCCAAATGTAGCCCAATGTAGCCCAATGTAGCCCAATGTAGCCCAATGTAGCCCAAAGATGGCCACCAGAGACAAAAAAAAACAAATGTAGCCCAAATATCAGCCAGATGTAGCCCAACTATAGCCCCATGACAGAATGTCCAGAGTGTTCTAAAGAACAACTAGAACGCTAACAGTCTTACTTATGACAAAAGTATGGCACACCTGAAGTCATCTTGATTGGAATAAAGTGGTAACACTTAATACATTTAATTTGAAAAGGAACAAAATGAGGGGTTTCATTTTGCCATAGAAATGTTATATATATATATATATATATATATATATATATATTCACTGAAAAAACCATAGGTTATAGACCATATATAGTTAGGAATTAGCATTTACAAAACCTTATTTTACTCACACAAAACCATTGAAATTCGCATATATAGTTAGTTGCACTAACTATATATCGCGCACCCGCAATCCACTACTGATCATGTCACATATTACATCATTCATGACATGGTCAGTGACATCACTGATGACATCACTGATGACATCTCAAATGACATCACTGATGACATCACTGATGACATCTCATTTGACATCATTCTTGTGCTAATACGATAAATCTCTTCAGACTCTAATATAACCTTAGATACACTCAGTGTATACAGACACTCACACACTGTCACTCATCCATGGAGTTACTCACACACCTAGTCAGTCATGCAAAGAAACAATCTCACCTCCATTTCCTCAACTATACAGTTATACACACCTTACTTATTCAAACATATACTAACATATTTACTCTCTTATACAATCCCTGATACAAGTTCCCAATGATCCATACAGCCACTCACACATTCAGTGGCTCTCATGCACAGTTATTTATATATGCCAACTCTCACATGTATTGTGTTTTACATATGTACTTACTATGACATGTAGCATTGAGATATCCTTTCACTCATCAATACACTCATGCACACAGTCAACTGCCCATGTAGCTGTTTCCACATGCACTCTTGAACTCATACACCTAGTGAATCAACTGCTCACACATCTATGCACAGAGTCACACAACTCCCAGCCACCCCCACACAAACTCAATCTCCCATACAAATACTTGGGCAACCAATCAATAACACATATAGCCTCTCGTATAGCTAATGATCAACACATGCAGCAGTTTACATCACAACAGACATACTGATGCACACATTCAGACAGTTTAGTCACTAACCCATGCATTTAGTACGACACATTTATTCACTCACTCATACAGTCAGTCACGCACCTACTAAATCCTTCATCCAGACACTTATACATCCACTCATTCTTCAATATATCAAACATATTTAAACTTTACAGAAACACACAGTCACTGGATGATGTCATCAGTGATGTCATCAGTGATGTCATTTGAGATGTCATCAGTGATGTCATCAGTGATGTCACTGACCATGTCATGAATGATGTAATATGTGACATCATCAGCAGTGGATTGCGGGTGCGCGATATATAGTTAGTGCAACTAACTATATATGGAATTTCAATGGTTTTGTGTGAGTAAAATAAGGTTTTTTAAATGCTAATTCCTAACTATATATGGTCTATAACCTATGGTTTTTTCAGTGAATTTTCAAGGTTTTGTAAATGCTAATTCCTAACTATATATGGTCTATAACCTATGGTTTTTTCTGTGAATTTCATTGGTTTTTTAACAGCTAATATCTGTAGCTGTAAAATGTATTCTTCTTTAAATCCAAAAATATATTTTATATGTTTATGAATAATTTTTTTTTAAAATATTTTTTTTTCTTCGTTCCCGCTTCGCGAATCGGGAAGCTTCCCGTTAGCTGACCTTGATGCCGCGAAATAGACCGCGAGCCGGTAAACGTTTCTTTACCGCAAGTGCCGCGTTAGAAAACAACATCGTGACGCCTCCCGTCCGCATGACGTTCCACGTTGTCGCTTGATACGTCATATGACGTGCTACGTTAGCAAACTGGTACGCGAAGCGAGTGCCAAAGCGCAGGTTTCTGGAAGCAAACCGGGAGGCCCTGCAAAGCGCTTAACGTAAACACAGCAAGTCATGTGACTTGGTAATAACACTTTTCATTGGTTCATTTCACTTTTGGTTTCCTAATGATGTAAGACTAGGTCATATAATCTAAAATGAACACTTTTGATTGGTTGAGAACTCTTGTTTTTCCCAAATGATGAAAATCCCTCCTTCTTTCCTCACTCTGACTTTCATCATTGTGAGAGAAAGACCCTTTGTGATCACTGAGCAATGGCTTCTTTAGTAGCTTCAGCTGGTGCTTCCCCACCACCTCCACCACATCCAAGGAAGAGTGGACCACCTGCTCAAGTTGTAATTCAACAAGAAGAAGAAGAAGAGGAACAGGAGGACGAGCACGAAGAGAGGCAGTTTTTGCCTGAGCAGCCCAAGACGTCTCACCGGAAAGAAAACTTCATTTGGCAATTTTTTAAAATTCCCAAAGGTCAGAAAAAAGTAAATGCAAGATACGTAACTTGCCTTATATGTCAAGATAGACTGTCCAGAGGGACCGACAAAAAATACAGTTTCGGAAACTACACAATGCATCGCCATATGACTAGGTGGCATCCTAACAACTACAGTGCTGCACAGTTTCGGAACGACCTAGATAATCTCCCTATTATGGCCAGAAGATCTGTTGTACCGGAAGTAACGGGACCAGAGGGCAGGGAGATGGTGCCAAATATACAAATGAGATTTGGTGAAGTAAAACACACCTGCGTATTTTGCGATGGATTCATTTCCTACGGAGAAAGAAGCATCACTCTGATCAACAGAGCTATTGACTATCATATGCAAGTTTGTCCGAAACGCCCAAAATAATAAATACTTCTTTTTTTTGTTTTGTTGCTCCTGTTGAGCCCTTTACAATGAATCGTTTTCATTGCCCCCTCCAAGAAAAACCCCAAAAAATATAAAACTGTTCCGAAAAATTCAAAAACAGTAAAAAAATGTTCAGAAAAATAAAAAAAAAAGTTCTTTTCAGAACTACCTCCCCGTTATTAAAAAATTGGTACAATATTTGGAACTGTGCCAACCTCTATTTCTCTTAGTTCGCTTCCTAGTTCGCTCGCTGGTACGCGAACTGGAAGCGAACCAAAAACAGTAAGTATAAGGGAAGGAAACACACACTTATGTTAAAAGAAAGACAGCTATAGGGGAGTAAACTAGAGATACTATTACCCATAATCCACTACTGATGATGTCACATATTACATCATTCATGACATGCTCAGTGACATCATCAGCAGAGGATTGCGGGTTTTTTGGCAACATGCCTTATCCACGGTTTAATAACGCTGCCTTTTGCTTTATATAAGTTTTCAAATTGTATGAAATATATACCAATAGGTCTTTATGAACCTTTAGGTAGTGCTTTTGTTCATGAGGTCTGGTCGCTTCCATACACATACAGATGTTTCAAAGATGATCAAGAAGTTTATCTGAATGGAGAGGAATGCACTGAGACGCCAGATCATTCACTAATGTGTAGGCACATACAGTTACACGATTCATGCAACAAACACCGACCAAATATGGCTTGCGTGTTGCAAGGCACGCCAGTTCCTGCTATCATCCCCACGTTCAAGTTGTTGGAAAATGGTAGTTATTTGATGCTCAATAATGAAGATTGTTCTGAGTTAATTAAAAAGTATTCCTTTTATCGTAACAGTAAGTGAACGGGTTATTTGCTGCAGAAATGTTCTATTTCCTCCCACACATGAACATAGGGAGTTTTCAATCTGGCCACAAATACCAACCTTGGGACACGTTTCAACGGCATGACAAGAATAAGAGCTCTTTTGTCTCAGAGAGAGGTGGCCTTGAGTTCGGCCCGTGAAACTTTCGTACTTCACATAGCGAACACCCGTACACAGGTTTGCCTTTCAATTTCAGCAACATGTTTCCGACTATCTTTAACGCATCCTACACAAAATCCCTGGCACACTTTTTTAAAGTTGTTACCAGTGGTCTCGTGACTTCATTTGAGAAAATCTTTGGAGTCATCCCTGCTCCCTTTCATTCCATTTTCTCCACTCTGCTTCGTGGATTGCATTTTTACTTGCATTACCAGCGGACGCTCTTGTGCTTTTTTACATTTTTAAATATGGATGTCCCTCCTATGCAACCTCCGACCCTGCAGCTGCTGACACTGTTCCGCAATCGCATGCTAGAATATTATGGCACAATGCCGTTGGCGATATTAAGCACGGCATATGGATTATCTTTTCGGTTCTCCTACTTCACCTGTGTCCAGCCTGTATTTCACTGCCTGACCTGTGATTTCGATTGGGCCATTGATTTGTGTCTCTGCGGACCGGTTTCTCCTGACGTCGACTTTAATCAGCTGATGACTCCTATCATTACTCACGAGTTGATTTGTCCTGGCGAAAGGATTATGGCTGTGGCATTGATGCATGGACTACTTGGTCCCTGGAATTTACTGGCGGCAGCACAGTCTTTCTTGGAACACAGCTTTCTTGAAAACCCACCGAGCTGTCCTCTGATGGTGATAGAGGATCCGGTGCTGGGAGAGCACGTATGTTCTTTTCCGCTTTTAAATTGGATGGCTGAACTGTTTTCGGATGAAGACGGTGACTTCCTATTGGAGGCTGTTGCAGCTTATTTTGCATACACAGTTATGTCATAGACCTTTTTCATGTTTGATATGCTGAGTACTAGCATTTCATTGACAATTCATTGACTTATTTGTCAATTTTTTATTATTTACCTTGCCTATTGGCTTAAGACTCGATAAAGTACTTGGCTGTTTTATTTTTCTTTAGCATTGAATTTTCCTAGTTTTTAATGCTTTACCTTGCGGACCGTCCACATATAAACTTGCAATCTGCTCTCATGAGATGGCACTTCTATTATCTTATTCAGTTCGTTTCCGGATCATGAGGAGGTGTCATCTAGGTCCTGGATATCTTTACACCGTGTTAAGTTAGCATGGGCTCATTACCGGTTTAAACGCCATTTTTCCTTTTTTGCAACTTCTGCACACGACACTTAGTTGTTGCTTTAGCTTTCCACCTAGTAGTTCATCGTGGTTTACATGAGAATAATATGTTATTGGTCTACTATCTGCTTTACTTGTTAAACTATATCTGTACAGCGAGTGCTAAAGTTTCAAGAACAACACGATACAGAATTGTTATGAGGTCTGATCTCCACGACTTCATACTCATAACATAAGTGCAACTTCTGCCAATTCTGGGCATGAGGCGGGTTTTATATTGCTTTGCCGAACACACATACACAACAGTTGATGCGGTTCACATGAAGAGAGAGCTGGTGTATGCTGATGTGATTCCTTCAAATGTAAGACACTAAAGTATGGGCACGCCCTAAACCAACACAAAGAGACCTTCTTAGCAAATAATATAATATGTGTATTAGGGAGGGTGAGATATAAGCAGCCGCGGGCCGTGGAGGGAGTTACGATGGGGCAGGGAGGCGGGGAGGGGGAGAAGCAGGGTGGAGCCCTCTCTACCTTGCCCCTCCCCCTCCCCGCCTCCCTGCCCCACCGTAACTCCCTCCACGGCCCGCGGCTGCTTATAAGTGTTGCTAACTCTTATTCATTTACAGCATGTTAACATACTGTCACCATTCGCTTTTTATGTACTAGTAACTATGCTGGTAATTTTGCTACTGATAATATGTGTACTTGTATTCTCCACCCTGCTTCTCCCCCTCCCCGCCTCCCTGCCTCACCGTAACTCCCTCCACGGCCCGCGGCTGCTTATAAGTGTTGCTAACTCTTATTCATTTACAGCATGTTAACATACTATCACCATTCACTTTTTATGTACTAGTAACTATGCTGGTAATTTTGCTACTGATAATATGTGTACTTTTATTATCTAAGGTACTACGCCTGAGAAGACGGCATTAGTAAATAAACATTTCAAATACACATGTGTTCTTCTTAACTCCATGTTCTGGTTTCTAAGAAATATATAACGACCGACTGTTCATGAGTTCCACGTATCCTGAGGTACTATAAGTTCATATTCTGGATTGTCTAAACATTGAGAGTTTGTTATATCCAATGTGACACTGTACCTAGCTTGCTAAATAGTTTTTGATTACTAACGTGAGTTTTGGGACACCCTAATTCGCCGAGGTTCCAATCCTCTGTCCACAGTTCTGTGTGAGAACAGAAACCCTGCGACAGGGGCACCCCCGACCCTTGCTGGAGCTTCATCACACTTGCGATACAACTCCAGCAATGCGCCACCTTTACGGCACAGATACATCACGCATCTGTGCTGTTTTTGCCCCATGATGCGCCGCATTGTAAATGCAGCACACCATAGGTGACGGAACAGCGGCACAGAATGACTAACACATCCCTGGTGATGCGCCAGTCATCATAAATCTATCCCTATGCTTCTTATCTTGTTAGAGATGAACCGCCATATGTATCATAAAAGTTATTTGCATTTCCTAAATAGCGAACTTTAAGGAATAAATAGCGATTCTTTACCATTCCTAGTTTGCGATGAGCTATTTGCTAATTCGCCGAATGTAGCCCAATGAAGCCCAATGTAGCCCAATGTAGCCCAAAGATGGCCGCCAGACACACAAAAAAACAAATGTAGCCCAAATATCAGCCAGATGTAGCCCAACTATAGCCCAGTGACAGAATGACCAATCAGCTTCGCAAACCTCCGTTACGCGAAGCGGAGCGCTGTTACAGATATATATCTTTTTTTGAACGTTAATTTCTCAAAATCCACTGGAGCACATATATTGAGACCTAGCAAAGGCACATCGGGCTACCAGTCCCTAATATTTTGCCAAGTTTCGTGCAAATCCATTCAGCCGTTCAATTATTATTTTTATTATTTTTTTTTGCCCCGCGGGGCCCTTTTAAAACCTCCACATCAAACCTAGGGGGTCAGCGAGGATCTACTATGCCCCCTTATAGTTATTTCCCCCTTTGTTTTGACCTCCTCTTGTCTCTCGATCCTACCGAGAGACAAGATGGCGGCCGCTACGGACTGTTTGGAATGTTGACAGACGCCGGAGAACCAATCAGCTTCGCTTCACAAAGCTCCGTTGCGCGAAAAGTCCGCGAACCAGAGCGCTAACCGGTCCGCTGTTACAGATATATATCTTTTTTTAAACGTTAATTTCTCAAAATCCACTGGAGCACATATATTGAGACCTACAAAAGGCACATCGGGCTACCAGTCCCTACAATTTTGCCAAGTTTCGTGCAAATCCATTCAGCCGTTCGGGCTAAAAGTGAGGCCAACCGCCCTATGGAAAACTCAATGTTAAAAACACGTTTTGGGACCCCCCTTTTTTCTCGGCCCCCACTGGACGAACCCCCCCCAAATTTTCAAGGGCTGCTCAGAAACAAAATGTGCCATTTTCCTGAAAATTTCAGCCGATTCCGTCCACAAACGCCAAAGTTATTAGACATAGAATTTTCAAAAAACCCATAGAGAAAAAATCCTAACTATATATACCTACTGGCGACCGCCAGTAGGTAATATATATATATATTCACTGAAAAAACCATAGGTTATAGACCATATAT
Source organism: Lissotriton helveticus (assembly GCF_964261635.1). NCBI lineage: Eukaryota > Metazoa > Chordata > Amphibia > Caudata > Salamandridae > Lissotriton > Lissotriton helveticus. Next base: position 772,544,784 of record NC_136070.1, on the reverse strand, counting down.
AGTTAGGAATTAGCATTTACAAAACCTTATTTTACTCACACAAAACCATTGAAATTCGCATATATAGTTAGTTGCACTAACTATATATCGCGCACCCGCAATCCACTACTGATCATGTCACATATTACATCATTCATGACATGGTCAGTGACATCACTGATGACATCACTGATGACATCACTGATGACATCACTGATGACATCTCAAATGACATCACTGATGACATCACTGATGACATCTCAAATGACATCACTGATGACATCACTGATGACATCACTGATGACTTCACTGATGACATCTCAAATGACATCACTGATGACATCACTGATGACATCACTGATGACATCTCAAATGACATCACTGATGACATCACTGATGACATCTCATTTGACATTACTGATCACATCACTGATGACATCATTCATGTGATAATACGATGAACCTCTTCAGACTCTAATATAACCTTAGATACACTCAGTGTAAACAGACACTCACAGACTATCACTCATCCATGGAGTTACTCACACACCTAGTCAGTCATGCAAAGAATCAATCACACCTCCATTTCCTCAACTATACAGTTATACACACCTTACATATTCAAACATATACTAACACATATTTACTCTCTTATACAATCCCTGATATAAGTTCACAATGATCCATACAGCCACTCACACATTCACTGGCTCTTATGCACAGTTATTTATATATGTCAACTCTCACATGTACTGTGTTTTACATATGTACTTACTTTGACATGTAGCACTGAGATATCCATTCACTCACCAATACACTCATGCACACAGTCCACCGCCCATACAGCTATTTCCACATGCACTTTTGAACCCATACATCTAGTGAATCAACTGCTCACATATCTATGCACAGAGTCATACACCTCCCAGCCACCCACACACACACTCAGTCTCCCATACAAATACTTGGGCAACCAATCAATAACCCATATAGTTACTCATATAGCTACTGATCAACACATGCAGCAGTTTACAGAACAACAGACATAATGATGCACAAATTAAGACAGTTTAGTCACTAACCCATGCACTCAGTGAGACACATTTAATCACTCACTCATACAGTCAGTCATGCACCTACTAAATCCTTCATCCAGACACTTATACATCCACTCATTCTTCAATATGTAAGACATATTTTAACTTTCCAGAAACATACAGTCACTGGATGTTGTCATCAGTGATGTCATCAGTGATGTCATTTGAGATGTCATCAGTGATGTCATCAGTGATGTCACTGACCATGTCATGAATGATGTAATATGTGACATGATCAGCAGTGGATTGCGGGTGCGCGATATATAGTTAGTGCAACTAACTATATATGCGAATTTCAATGGTTTTGTGTGAGTAAAATAAGGTTTTGTAAATGCTAATTCCTAACTATATATGGTCTATAACCTATGATTTTTTCAGTGAATTTTCAAGGTTTTGTAAATGCTAATTCCTAACTATATATGGTCTATAACCTATGGTTTTTTCAGTGAATTTCAATGGTTTTTTAATAGCAAATATCAAAAGCTGTAAAATGTATTCTTCTTTTAAAGGAAAAATATATTTTATATGTATTTAATATAATTTTTTTATGTATATAAATTTTTTGAGGGAACGAATTTATCAACTATCATGCTGAAGAAGAGTGTGGGAAAAAAAACAAAGAGGAGGACTAAGAGGAAAGAACAATCAGTTCAAAAATACAATTGCTTTAAAGCATGAAGTGCTTTTCCACACATTTACATTTAAATAACCCATATTAGAACATACAAAATATCTACAGAGGAGACGGTGTACATTGAATTTTAGACTCTTCATTGGTACCTACATGTTGGTACTTACATCACCCACACAACACAACAACCGGGACGCTGTCACAGATATATATATTTTTTTGAACGTTAATTTCTCAAAATCCACTGGAGCACATATCTTGAGACCTAGCAAAGGCACATCGGGCAAACAGTCTCTACAATTTTGCCAAGTTTCATAGAAATCCATTCAGCCGTTCGAGCTAAAAGTGAGTCCAACCGCCCTATGGAAAACTCAATGTTAAAAACATGTTTTGGGACCCCCCTTTTTTCTCGGCCCCCGCTTGACAAAACCCCCCCAAACTTTCAAGGGACGCTCAGAAACAAACTGTGCCATTTTCCTGAAAATTTCAGCCAATTCCGTCCATCAACGCCAAAGTTATTCAACATAGAATTTTCAGAAATCCCTATTCACAAAAATCCTAACTATATATACCTACTGTTTGCCCGATGTGCCTTTGCTAGGTCTCAAGATATGTGCAAATACTGCTAGTATTTAAATAAAACAAAATATAAAATAAAAAAGACTAATATTACAATTTCAATATTTTTAAACACTTTATTTTCAATTTATATTAAAAATAAATATGTAATGTAATTTAAAAAATAAAATATCTAAAAATTAATAGTTTAAAAAATGTAGTAAATCAGTATAAAAATATAACAATTAATATATTTAAAAATGGTCATTTACAAAACCTTCGAAATTCACTGAAAAAACCATAGGTTTCAGGCCTGATATAGTTAGGCATTAGCATTTTAAAAACCTTTGAAATTCACTGAAAAAAACATACGTTTCAGGCCTTATATAGTTAGGAATTAGCATTTAAAAAACCTTTGAAATTCACTGAAAAAACCATAGGTTTCAGGCCTTATATAGTTAGGAATCAGCATTTAAAAAACCTTAGAAATTCAATGAAATAACTATAGGTTTTAGGGGTGTTATAGTTAGCTGGACATTTCACTCGTACAAAACCATTGAAATTCCTCCAATATAGTTAGTTGTACTAACTATATTTCGCGCACCCGCAATCCACTGCTGATTCTGTCACATATTAGATCATTCATGACATGGTCAATGACATCACCAATGGTCGACATTAGGGATTATTTAATCACAAAGTCCAAAGAGAAACGAAGTTAATTCAGAGAACCATGTTTTTAATCACACAGTACTCACAGACAACCTTATAATAGGTATATGTATCACCAAGATTTTACACTTTTTTCAACTATATTGATTATGCCCACATATAAAGCAAAGGTGAGGCCATTATGGCTCAGGTAATAAATTCAGCCCGCTCCTTTTTCAGATTTTGATCTTCTCTACTGAATCCTAAGTGATGCAATATCGATAAGGTAATTATTCACACAGCCCAGTGCTGGTGTGAGATGCTTTTCTTTTCTTAATCACCTAACCACTCAAATACAAACCTTAGTGTCGTTTTGGCCCTCAGATTACCACGCTGTCTGACGATTTGGAGCGCGCTTTTCACGACGCCCTCTTGCTCCCCAGGTAAATGAGACAGTTTAGACGTGTCTACTCAGTTGAGTTACCCTGGACCCCGGCATAGTCCTTTCCAGCCCCCCAATGATGTGATGTATGCTATGGTCCTAATGTCCTCCGTGTGTGTATTTTTATTGTCTTGTCCGAGCATGTTCTGCTGCTACGGATTATCTTGGATCTTTTACAGACCTTGAACCCTGATTCTGTTCTCCTACTCTCTTTTAACCCTAGGAGGTCTGCCCACTGCTCCCCACTGTCCTGAAGAAGACCCGCGCTGTAAGGGCAAATTTCCCTACATATTTGGGTCGAAACGTAGACTATCTTCTTTTACATCCACCAACTCCCAGCGCCAGCAGGATTTGTACAGCTATATGGGGTGCTTGGTTATAAATGTTTTTGTAATGATTCATGCCTCTTTTCCTGTGGCCCTGATCACAGGGGACCACTTTTAAGATTGTATAGAGAAGTAATGACCAATGCGTACTTTTCTATTTGTCAAATGAGTATTTTGTCACTGTTTACTTATTTCACTGAATTCCCTCACGGCACTCCCCTTCCTCACCTTTGCTTTATATGTGGGCATAATCAATATAGTTGAAAAAAGTGTAAAATCTTGGTGATACATATACCTATTATAAGGTTGTCTGTGAGTACTGTGTGATTAAAAACATGGTTCTCTGAATTAACTTCGTTTCTCTTTTGAATTTGTGATTAAATAATCCCTAATGTCGACCATTTGTTCTTTGTAGTCTGGGACCCCTTGTCCATAACACTAACTACCCAGGTCCCTGTGACTCTTTTTTGGGTTAACCCTGTTTACTGTAATATACTTCGAGCAGATATCGTCTGCGAGGTTTTTTTGCTTTTATTCTATTGTCTCTACAAAATATTTTGGCTTTGATTAGCTATCACATAATGGTAGATAAAGACACCCTTACATACACGGAGGAATACATGCAACAACTTCTTCATGATCCATCACATAATTTCCTATCTCCCAATACACCTGCTATTGATTTCACACTTAATGATAAGATCAATAAATTGGAGCGCCTTGAGAAAAAACTGATCAGGACGAAATTGCATGGCCATTTCCTTGCCCAGTGCCTGCAATCCAACATCATACCTGTAGGGTTGCAAGTCAAGATTGAACCGGCAATTTTTGTAGATATACCCAAATTCAGGGAAGGATTTAGCTTTGTCGCTAACAACTGTTCCCGACACTGGATGGTGGTGGGAATCGAGACGGCGGCGGAGCAGGTCTAAGTCCTGACAAAACAGATAGCTGAACTTAAAGCAGAGATCACTGGGGACTCCACACTGATTAACTCCAAGGAAGCTCTGACCAAGTTGGTGGCTACACTGCAAGACTTTGAAACAGTTACTATCAAGAAGAAACTAGAGAAGCTCGCCCGTGATCTGCATTTCTACGACAAAAAAAAGACTTACCCGTACCTGCAAGAAGACTACTATCGGCAGGACCCGCAGGGGCGTTTCACTAGCCGGGGACGTGGAGGCTACAGGGGTAGACGGAATTTTACAACTTTTTCAGACTCATCGTATAGCCCTGGCGAAGATTCTGAACAAGCTGGTCCAAGCAGACCTTTTGTATATCCAGATTCATTTGATCCATCTTACCCACCGAATCCTTTTTTAGGACAGGGAGGATGGAGACCACCACGCGGCCGTGGCAACAACTGGAACAGAGGTACAGGCAGGGGCCAACAGAACCCGGGAGCAGAATGGGACACTGGGAGAGGGAGAGGAATGAAGCAGGTCTGTTTCCCCCAAGAGGAACACGGGGAGAGGTCGACCCGCCGGAAGAACTACAGGTGGTGAAACCCCTGATTTCACCAGTGATTAACATCTCTTCCTAAGCCCTGACCAATGATGAAGTCAAAGTGCTGAGTCGTGGTCTATCTTATGTACCAACTGCCCTACCCAACATGTTTACTACGATAGCTGAGCTACATAGCTTCTTCAGGAAAATCAGACTCCAGTACTTTTTCAAGAACAAACCGCTACAGATGAATTCATCAGTCACTGGCCTACGAATACCATCTACCTTTGTCCCCCCGACTTATGCCATGACATCCAGGATATTAGCGTATGAAAGTATTGTCCTACGGGACGTCAAAAAGATCCTCATCGAGAACAAATATACTAAATATAACATCACTCAGGCAGAGAAATTGGCACTGTCCTCTCTGAAAAACAACAAGGATGTCATCGTGAAGCCGGCAGATAAGGGCGGTGCAATTATTGTGCAAGATGTGGATAAATACACAGATGAGATTATGAGACAGCTTGGAGATGGGATCAGCTACAAGGTACTTGCAGGTGATCCATCCAAAGATCTCGCAATGGAAATTTTCAAAGTTACCCAAGATGGCTTGAATCAAGGTTTTGTGTCGGAACAGGAGTTCCAGTACCTGAATAAAAAAAACCCTCGACTGCCTACCATATACACACTTCCGAAAGTACATAAGGATATGATGAATCCCCCAGGCCGACCTATTGTTTCTGGGTGCGGCTCGATACTTGAGCCTCTGAGTCGATATATCGATTTTTTCTTGAAACCACTTGCAGAACGTACGGAGACATACCTACGGGATACAACACACACCATTAATATAGTGGATGGACGTCATTTCAATCCCAATGAAGAGTGTCTTGCCACCTGTGATATCGTGTCTCTGTACACGAGTATCCCCCAAGAAGAAGCTTTGGTTGTGGCCGCCATGGCTTTAGATAGACGTGAAGCACCGGTACCTGTGCCCACCTCATTCATCATCTTGTTACTTAAAATCGCAATGATGAGAAACTTTTTTGTATTTAAAAACTGTTTCTACCTCCAGACCAAAGGGGTAGCGATGGGGGCTGCCTACGCCCCTGATCTGGCAATTATTTTCATGTCTACCTTTGAAGACACTTTCATTCTCAATACCTCTAACCCATTCAGATCACAAATACAACTGTGGATGAGGTATATTGATGATATCCTCTTTGTTTGGAAGGGCACTGAAACTGAAATAATGGAATTCTACACCTGGCTCAATACGAAATCAAAGGATATCCAATTTACCATCAAATTCGATAAACACACTGTAGATTTCCTTGATCTTTCCATCATCGCTGAAGATGAAGTCCTACATACTACCCTTTACAGGAAACCGGCAGAGCGTAACTCACTTTTGCAATACTCAAGCCATCACCCAAGAGGCCTCAGGGACAACCTGCCCTTCGGGCAGTTTCTAAGGATACGCCGCAACTGCAGCAAGAAGGAGGATTATATGGAACAATCAGAGAACCTAATGGAATGCCTCATTGAACGGGGCTATCCTAAACGTCTAACAAAAAAGTGTCGCAAAAGAGCTTGGTTCAATCCACGGGAATCCCTGCTTCAACCGAGCACAAGGAACAATGAGACTGAGAGACATATGATATGTGTGACCACATATTCCACCAAGAGTAATGCAATTAAGAAAGTGGTCAATAAGCATTGGGACATGATCTCTGAGGATTTAGACAGTAATACCTTACCTCTGCATTCCTTCAAAAAGGCCAAAAATATTCGCGACTTTGTGGTTTGTTCTTTCTTGGATACTCCAACTGAACCCACTCTTACCTCACTTTGGAATCTGCCTCCGATTGTGGGACATTACAGATGTGGCAATTGTAAAGCCTGCCCATCCACTATTCAGACGAAGGAATTTAGTTTCAAACATCATTGCATCACTTTGAAATCACACACCAATTGCAACACCATGGGTGTGATTTATTGTATAGTGTGCCCTTGCGATCTGATTTACGTTGGTCAAATGCAGCAGCGCGTCAAAGTGCGTTTCTTGCAACACTGTAGCCGCATTAGGTGCAAGGTGGCTGGGACTCCATTGGTTGATCATTGCACCAAAGAACAACACCTACCTGATAGTCTCAAGTGGGTTGTACTAGAACACGTCAAATTGGTCCCAAGGGGTGGCAATCTACTACCTATTCTTAATACCAGAGAACTCAAATGGATTGATCATTTTGACTCTGTTCAGAATGGTCTCAACGAGTTTGAAAACCGTTTTGCACAACTTGCCAATCTGTAATACCCATGACTTGGTGTATGCCTTCCTACTCCCTTCTAGCCTCAACGTGTGTCTTCACCGCCATGCATGGTAGGTGCACGCATGATTTTCACTGACTGTCTAATAATACGTGTGGTGTTCCATCTGTTTCAACATAAGGTTTGGTGACATGTATGCTTTCAGTTTTTGAAAATACCAATTTATCGGGGATTTATCCCTGCTGATCTGCAGTAGTAATATGTGTTATACCACTGTGTGGTAGGTACACACACTATACTTCTGTTACCACGCTAATGTATAATTTATAAAAAGTTTTTTTAATTTGGGTCCTCTCTGGCACTACATCTGTGCAATAATCAGTTCCTGCCCTCGCATGAGGGTTTCTGACGATCCCTTTCGAGCAGAGGCAGCTTTTGAATCACACGGCTGCTCGGCGCTCCCATAATGTTATATTTGGTTACCTGGCAACTGGACTCCAAGACGGCGATTCAGTCTCTTTTTGATGTCTATATGAGCCATCTAGTGCGTGACCACGCCCCCTCTCACTTTCTGGTTACCGCTGTAGAACATTGTTTGTCTTCACGGGTAGCGGCGTGATTCTTTCCGTCCTACGATACCCATCTAATTGGTGAGTCCTTAACTGTCATTCTTTAATGTCCATGCACCCTTTGGATTTAAGATGAGTGGCTAAATTTGATTTCTACTTAACCCCCAGGTATTTGTTTTTTGACAAGCTTGGAACGAGGCTTTCTCACAGTCCGCGCTGTAATTTTGCTCAGAGATAGGTGAGTTTGTGTACTCTGCCTCCTCTGCTCCCTGTGAATGTGCCGATCATTATGGCTCAGGTAATAAATTCAGCCCGCTCCTTTTTCAGATTTTGATCTTGTCTACTGAATCCTAAGTGATGCAATATCGATAAGGTAATTATTCACACAGCCCAGTGCTGGTGTGAGATGCTTTTCTTTTCTTAATCACCTAACCACTCAAATACAAACCTTTGTGTTGTTTTGGCCCTCAGATTACCACGCTGTCTCACGATTTGGAGCGCGCTTTTCACAACGCCCTCTTGCTCCCCAGGTAAATGAGACAGTTTAGACGTGTCTACTCAGTTGAGTTACCCTGGACCCCGGCATAGTCCTTTCCAGCCCCCCAATGATGCGATGTATGCTATGGTCCTAATGTCCTCCGTGTGTGTATTTTTATTGTCTTGTCCGAGCATGTTCTGCTGCTACGGATTATCTTGGATCTTTTACAGACCTTGAACCCTGATTCTGTTCTCCTACTCTCTTTTAACCCTAGGAGGTCTGCCCACTGCTCCCCACTGTCCTGAAGAAGACCCGCGCTGTAAGGGCAAATTTCCCTACATATTTGGGTCGAAACGTAGACTATCTTCTTTTACATCCACCAACTCCCAGCGCCAGCAGGATTTGTACAGCTATATGGGGTGCTTGGTTATAAATGTTTTCGTAATGATTCATGCCTCTTTTCCTGTGGCCCTGATCACAGGGGACCACTTTTAAGATTGTATAGAGAAGTAATGACCAATGTGTACTTTTCTATTTGTCAAATGAGTTTTTTGTCACTGTTTACTTATTTCACTGAATTCCCTCACGGCACTCCCCTTCCTCACCTTTGCTTTATATGTGGGCACATAATCAATATAGTTGAAAAAAGTGTAAAATCTTGGTGATACATATACCTATTATAAGGTTGTCTGTGAGTACTGTGTGATTAAAAACATGGTTCTCTGAATTAACTTCGTTTCTCTTTTGACTTTGTGATTAAATAATCCCTAATGTCGACCATTTGTTCTTTGTAGTCTGGGACCCCTTGTCCATAACACTAACTACCCAGGTCCCTGTGACTCTTTTTTGGGTTAACCCTGTTTACTGTAACATATGCACACATGCACATTTCAGGGGTGCAACAGGGTGTCCTTTGGACACCCTGCCACCCTTGAAATACCTCCCGGTATTACCGATTCGGTAATATCGAATCGGTAATACTGAATGTCTTCACATCCATTCTTATGCGCCTCCAAGCCCATAGGAATAAATGGGTAGGTATTCGTTATTACAGAATCTCAATTACCGATTCGGTAATAACGAATATTAAGGATTCAGTATTTTTTACCGAATTTTTACCTACATCTGAAATACCGATTTCTTAATACAGAATCGGTAAAATTCGGTATTAAGAATTCGGTATTTCACTGTTACCTACATCGGGCCCAAAGTGACTTTTCCTCTCCTTGTAAATATGAAAGAGTGTCTTGCGCCATCACTATGTTGACATATTGTTTGCACAGGTTGCTTCTAAATTTGCCCCATAAGTGCTTAGGTATTGGCAGACTGTTACAATAAGAACATATTGCTAATTCATTGTTTAAAAAATGGTATGAAAGTGACAGGAGGTAAGCACAGAGAAATATATCTCCAAAGATGCTCAAAGAAGAATGATTGAAATGATTGCAGTCCTTCAATAGGTACAATGGGAAATGTTATGAACCAATCAAATCTTTTTTTTCAGGTTACATGGGATCCTATGACAGAATAATTCTAAAACTACATAGGTATAAACTAGGTATTTTGAAGACTGTAAATCCTTAACTATATGACTAATAAGTAGAGTAATTTCAGTAGTGCAAACAGAGAACAACATAAATTTATAAGTACTTAGGTTTTGGCAAAGTGATAGGGTATATTTATAGAGTGGTGAAGGGAAGGGATGGGGCCTGATGTCACATGTGCAAACACACTCTGTGACATGTTCTAAGTTGAGGAATTTAGTCTTTTGTAATCCTGAAAGTCCCTGGGTCCTATTAGCGCACCATGTCTCTCTATTGAACACCATACAGCTGCGTTCCAGAGAGGTGGTCGGAAGCCATATCCCATTTTATACCGCTCTGTAATGCAACTCTCTGGCAATTTCTGCACATATCTGGTGGGTTAGTTGGCCCCCAGTTGCACTCAGTATTCAAGGTAACTTTATCCCGTAACGCCCACAGAGTATCTTTCCACACATATTTACTCCGTCCAGCCCCCCTTTCTTCACCAGTGTTCAACACAGCCCATTGGGGATATTAATACTTAGTTAATCTTACCTTCACAGTAATAGAAATAAAAAAACGCGACACATTTTTTTCAGTTGTTTTTTATAATTTAAATTTGTGAAAATTTCATATTTTAGAATTAGGATCGGTGAAAGAGAAGAAAAAAACAGTTATAATATATAATATTATATTTTTTACAACACAGCATAATTTTAACATTTTATAAATTATTTGCTTTGCCTTTTTTGCTGTTCTCAGAATATACTTACTTTCACTAGAAACAGTGCTTTCAATCGTACTCATCACATAACAGCGGGCAAAGAAAACAATCAATAAGATTGCTTAACCAAAAAATACATCTAACATATTTATCGTATACCCAACTATTTCTGAACATTCCACAAAAACTACATCCTCAATAACAAACCATATAATACAAATCACACATATATAAAATGCTTTCTTCTAAGAGAATTTTTTTACTTGAATATGAAAGAACTCAAATATTAATACGATGAACAATTATTTTTAATTTTCATACACTGTAAATAATGTTCTTTAAAAATATATGCTGACAGAATGTGCAAGATAAAAATCCTTAATTCAATCAATCAATCAATCAATCAATCAGGGAATTTTTAAAGCGTACTGCTTACCCGCTAGGGTCTCAAGGCGCTGGGGGGGGGGAGCTGCATCTAGTGGTCGAAGTGCCAGGTCTTAAGCAGTCTTCTGAATGTCGGGAGGTCCTCAGTCTGTCGTAGAGGGAGGGGGAGGGCATTCCAGGACTTGGCGGCGCGGTGGGAGAAGGATCTGACCCCGGCGGTGGTTTTGTGGATGCGCGGGACAGGGGCCAGGGACAGGTCGGCCGAGCGGAGTTTCCTGTTGGGTACGTAGAATGAGAGTCTGTCGTTGAGGTAGGCTGGGCCGGTGTTGTGGAGTGCCTTGTGTGCGAGGATCATGAGTTTGAATGTGATTCTTTTGTCGACGGGGAGCCAGTGCAGTTCTCTCAGGTGCGGGGTGATGTGGTCCCGGCGTGGGATGTTGAGGGTCAGGCGTGCGGAGGCGTTCTGGATTCTTTGGAGTGAGTTGATGAGTTTGGACGGGGCTCCGGTGTAGAGGGCGTTTCCGTAGTCGAGTCGGCTGCTGACGAGGGCGTGGGTGGACGGTTTTCCGAGTGTCCGTCAGAATCCATCTGTAGATCTTGCGGAGCATGCGGAGGGTGTGGAAGCAGGAGGAGGAGACTGCGTTGACTTGGTTGGTCATGCTGAGCTTGGAGTCGAGGATGACCCCTAGGTTGCGTGCGTGGTTGGTTGGTGCTGGGGGATTCCCAGTGATGCTGGCCACCAGGAGTCGTCCCACGCTGAGGGATTGGGCCCAGGGATGAGGACCTCCGTCTTGTCCGTGTTCAGTTTGAGTCGGCTTGCCTCCATCCACTCGTCGACGGCCTTCATGCCCTGGTGTAGGTTGGATCTGGCGGTGAGGGGGTCTTTGGTGAGGGAGAGGATCAGTTGGGTGTCGTCTGCGTAGGAGATTATGTTGAGGTCGTGTAGTCTGGCGATGCGAGCGAGGTGGGCCATGTAGACGTTGAACAGAGTCGGGCTGAGTGAGGATCCCTGGGGGATGCCGCAGATGGGAGAGGTGGTTCCGGAGTGGAACGGGGGAGGCGGACTCTCTGGGTTCTGTCGGTGAGGAAGGAGGTGGTCCAGTCCAGGGCCTTGTCTCGGATCCCTGCATCGTAGGGGCGTGTGCGCGGTGTGTGGTTACAGACGGTGTCGAAGGCGGCAGAGAGGTCCAGGAGGATAAGGGCCGCTGTCTCGCCATTGTCGAGTAGGATTCTGATGTCATCTGTGGCGGCGATGAGGGCGGTCTCGGTGCTGTAGTTGCTGCGGAAGCCTGACTGGGAGGGGTCCAGGATGCTGTTGTCTTCTAGGTAGTGGGTGAGCTGGGTGTTGACGATCTTTTCCATGACTTTCGCAGGGAGCGGAAGTAGGGAGATGGGCCGGAAGTTCTTGAGGTTGCTCGGGTCAGCCTTGGGTTTCTTCAGGAGGGCATTGATCTCGGCATGTTTCCAGCTCTTCGGGAAGGTAGCAGTCTCAAAGGAGAGGTTGATGATGTTACGCAGGTGGGGTGCGATGATGCTGACGGCTTTGTTGGCGATGTGGTGGGGGAGTGGGTCAGACGGGGAGCCTGAGCGGATGGTGCTCATGGTCCTAGTTATGTCTTCAGGGCTCACGTTGGTCCAGGTGGTCAGGGGGTGTTGGTCGGTGGGGCTCGAGGTGTTCGTCGTGGCGGGGTCCGTGGGGTGCGTCTGGGGGTGAAGCTGTTAAGGATGTCGGTGATCTTGCGGTGGAAGAAGGCAGCGAGGCTGTCGCACAGGGCTTGTGATGGCGGAATGTCGTTGGTGCAGGAGCTGGGAGTGGAGAGCTCTTTCACGATGTTGAATAGCTCTTTGCTGTTGTGTGCGTTGTTGTCGAGGTGGTCTTTGAATGAGGCTTTTTAATGGTCCTGATGAGGTGGTGATGTTTGCGGATGGCGTCTTTGTGAGCTGTGTGGTTGGCGGGTGTTCTGTCGTTGAGCCAGATGTTCTAAAGTTTCCGGCAGGTGCGCTTGGAGGCTAGGAGCTCTGGGGTGCACCAGCTGGCTCTCTGGCTGGTGTCTCTGTCGGTGGGTTGTTTCATGGGTGCTACTGTGTTGGCACAGTCCTCCATCCAGAGTCTGAGGGTGTGGGCCCCCTCCTCGGGGTCGGTGGGGCTGGTCAGTGGGTGGAGTGCGAGGTGTGTTTCTAGTCGTTCCTTGGTGACTTTTCCCCAGCGTCTGCAGGGGATCTGTAGAGTGCGGTGGTGGGAGACGGGTTTCTGGAAGGTGAAGTGGACGCAGTGGTGGTCGGTCCAGGTGAGCTCGGAAGTGTGGCTGAAGGCAACGTGGGGGCTGGCGGTGAAGATGGCGTCGAGCGTGTGACCGACGATGTGGGTCGGGGTAGTGACGATCTGTCTAAGTCCGAGGGTGGCGAGGTTGTCGATCAGGGTGGAGGAATTGCTGTCAATGTTCAAATATATACTTTTCCTCTAGGCCAAATAGCATCCTTGAAATCCTTTATATTGAAATTGTTCAATAGTAATCATATTAATACATATAAAAAAATCCTCAGAGGCCGAATTATGTTCCTAAAACTTTGCCTTTAAAAATATTAGGTAGGAATTTGGTAATTCGCTAGGCAACTGTTATTTAAAAACCAACTGAGTATTATTACAATATGTCCATCCTGCATCACATTTTAAATAGGCAGTGTAATGTCCAGATGTTGTAGAAGGACCATCATGGAAAATTATTGCTACTGCTACAAAAGTTATTCCTGATATTGATAGTTGACTAGCTACAAAATGTTTTATTAAAGTTTCCAATTTTCTTCCATCAGCTGTACAACGTTGCATCATTAAAATTATATATTGTCCATATCTTTCTATAAATAATGTTGATAAGATTTCTGATTTACATTGGCTACATTCCATGTTTTGATTTGCTGCTTTAACTAGTTTGTTGAAAGACACTGATTTACAGTCTGGTAATGTCAAATATATAAATCTTTCAGTGTCTATGGTAGTGCTACATGTAAACATACAATTTTCACATTGATGTTCCCATTTATAACAAAGGCCAAAAAGATTTTCAATTTCTATTCCTTCATTATCCAATACGGTAAGAATATACATTAAAAATTTCTGATCATCTTGTTGGATATTTTGCGTAAATTGTGTAGAACCAGAACATATATCAAGAAGATTACGAATATCAGAAACGCTTTGCATTTTGCTTTTATCAGTTCTCAATTTTTCATGAACAGAATGCAACAAGGAACACAATCTTTTTTCCCGATTCTCCATAATTTGCTGTTGCAAACTTTCAAGAAAAAAAACAACATTGACCACTACATTAGCTTAGCAGTTGATACCTGAACTATTTTCAAACTGATAACCAACAATCTCTTCAACAGTGTCCTTTTTCTTTTTGCTTGCAATCACAACATTATCTTGTTTTTTTCCTTTTCTATATCTTCACTACAGATATTCAGATACCTTCTTTTTTGACCTACCACATGCTTTTCAAATACAGGATATTGACCTAAATTGGGAGCATACGCTCTTCTTAACCTATTATACTCTTTTACACAGTTTGCATCTGCTGTAACCTATGTGTCATCAAAATCAATCAAAAACAAACCAGATAAAGTTCTGACTCGGGACAAAGCAACATATGCCATACCCTCTTTAAACACGGTACTACCAATGTTCACCAAAGCACTGTCTACACCATGGGTACTCACAAACTTTCTCTCGGGGGCCAAATTTACAGTGTGGTTTGTGTCAGAGGGCCGCACCGGTGGGAGCGGGGTCAGTGGGGGAGGGGACGGGGCTAGAGCAACAAAATAAATCTGTGACCATGAGGTTGAACACAGGTCCCTGCAGTGGATGCCTTCGTCCACTGAGCCACCAGACCTGGCATACACACATCTCTCTCTCTCTCTCTCTCTCTCTCTCTCTCTCCCTCTCTCTTCCTCTCTCAACCTCTCTCTCCCTCTCCCCCTCCATCTCTCCCTATTTTTCCCTCTGTCTCACTCAGACTGTCTCACTCCCTCTCACTCCCTCTCCCTCCCTCCCTGACTCCCTCTGTTTCACTCACTCTGACTACCTCACTCCCTCTCTCTGTCTCTGTCTCTCTCTCTCTCTGTCTCCCTTTCTCTCTGTCTCCCTCTATCTCTCTGCCTCCCTCTCTCTCCTTCCCTCTCCCTCTCTGTCTCCCTCTCTCTCCTTCCCTCTCCCTCTCTGTCTCCCTCACTCTGTTGCCCTCCTCACTCTGTCGCCCTCCTCATTCTGTCGCCCTCCTCCCTCTGTCGCCCTCCCCCTCCCTCCTCCCTCCCTCCCTCTGTCTGTCACCCTCCTCCCTCCCTCTGTCTGTCACCCTCCTCCCTCCCTCTGTTTGTCACCCTCCTCCCTCTGTCTGTCACCCTCCTCCCTCCCTCTGTCTGTCACCCTCCTCCCTCTGTCTGTCACCCTCCTCCCGCATTCCTCCCTTCCTCTGTCTGTCACCCACTGTCTCCCTCCCTCTCCCTTTCTCTGTCTACCTCCCTCTCCCTTTCTCTGTCTTCCTCCCTCTCCCTTTCTCTGTCTCCCTCCCTCTCCCTTTCTCTGTCTCCCTCCCTCCTCCTCTCTTTGTCTCCCTCTGTCTGTCTCCCTTTCTCTGTCTCCCTCTCTCTGCCTCCCTTTCCCTCCCTTCCTCGCTCTCCCTCCGTCTTCCTCCCTATCCCTCCCTCCTTTCCTTCCCTCCCTCGCTCTCCCTCTGTCTGCCTCCATTTCCCTCCCTCCTTTCATTTCCTCCCTTGCTCTCCCTCTGTCTGCCTCCCTTTCCCTCCCTTCTTTCCCTCCCTCGCTCTCCCTCCCTCCCTTGCTCTCCCTCTGTCTGTGTCTGCCTCCCTTTCCCTCCCTCCCTCGCTCTCCCTCTGTATGCCTCCCTTTCCCTCCCTCCCTCGCTCTCCCTCCCTCTCCCTCCCTTTTCTTGCCTGCACTCCCTCCCCTCCCTTTCCGACCCTCCCTGTCTCCCTCCCTCCACCACCCTCCCCCGCTCATCGTGTCTGCCTCCCTTTCCCTCCCTCATTTCCCTCCCTCCCACTCCCTCTGTATGCCTCCCTTTTCCTCCCTCCCTCCCTCGCTCTCCCTCTGTCTGCCTCCCTTTCCCTCCCTCCCTTGCTCTCCCTCCCTCTCCCTCTCTTTTCCTCCCTCCCTCACTCTCCCTCTGTCTGTGTCTGCCTCCCTTTCCCTCCCTCCCTCGCTCTCCCTCTGCCTGTGTCTGCCTCTCTTTGCCTCCATCCTTTCCTTCCCTCCCTCGCTCTCACTCTGTCTGCCTTCCTTTCACTCCCTCCTTTCACTCCCTCCCTTGCTATCCCTCTGTCTGCCTCCCTTTCTCTCCCTCCCTCACTCTCCCTCCCTCCCTTTCCCTCCCTCCCTCGATCTCCCTCTGTCTGCCTCCCTTTCCCTTCCTCCCTCGCTCTCCCTTGCTCTCCCTCCCTTTCCCTCCCTTGCTCCATCCCTGTCTCTCTCCCTCCACCTCCCTCCCTCGCTCTCCCTCTGTCTGCCTCCCTTTCCCTCCCTTGCTCTCCCTCCCTCTCCCTCCCTTTCCCTCCCTCTGTCTGTGTCTGCCTCTCTTTCCCTCCCTCCCTCGCTCTCCCTCGCTCTCCCTCCCTTTCCCTCCCTTTCCCTCCCTTGCTCCATCCCTGTCTCTCTCCCTCCACCTCCCTCCCTCGCTCTCCCTTGCTCTCCCTCCCTTTCCCTCCCTTTCCCTCCCTTGCTCCATCCCTGTCTCTCTCCCTCCACCTCCCTCCCTCGCTCTCCCTCTGTCTGCCTCCCTTTCCCTCACTCGCTCTCCCTCCCTCTCCCTCCCTTTCCCTCCCTCTGTCTGTGTCTGCCTCCCTTTCCCTCCCTCCCTTGCTCTCCCTCGCTCTCCCTCCCTTTCCCTCCCTTTCCCTCCCTTGCTCCATCCCTGTCTCTCTCCCTCCACCTCCCTCCCTCGCTCTCCCTCTGTCTGCCTCCCTTTCCCTCCCTCGCTCTCCCTCCCTCTCCCTCCCTTTCCCTCCCTCTGTCTGTGTCTGCCTCCCTTTCCCTCCCTCCCTCACTCTCCCTTGCTCTCCCTCCCTTTCCCTCCCTTGCTCCATCCCTGTCTCTCTCCCTCCACCTCCCTCCCTCGCTCTCCCTCTGTCTGCCTCCCTTTCCCTCCCTCGCTCTCCCTCCCTCTCCCTCCCTGTCCCTCCCTCTGTCTCTGTCTGCCTCCCTTTCCCTCCCTCCCTCGCTCTCCCTCCCTTTCCCTTCCTCCCTCGCTCTCCCTCCTTCTCCCTCCCTTTCACTCCCTCCCTCGCTCTCCCTCTGTCTCCCTCCCTTTCCCTCCCTTCCTCTGTCTCCCTCCCTCTCCCTCCCTTTTCTTCCCTGCACTCCCTCCCCCTCCCTTTCCGACCCTCCCTGTCTCCCTCCCTCCACCTCCCTCCCTCACTCTCCCTCTGTCTCTGTCTGCCTCCCTTTCCCTCCCTCCCTCGCTCTCCCTCTGCCTGTGTCTGCCTCTCTTTGCCTCCATCCTTTCCTTCCCTCCCTCGCTCTCCCTCTGTCTGCCTCCCTTTCCCTCCCTCCTTTCACTCCCTCCCTTGCTCTCCCTCTGTCTGCCTCCCTTTCTCTCCCTCCCTCCCTTTCCCTTCCTCGCTCTCCCTCGCCCTCCCTTTCCCTCGATCTCCCTCTGTCTGCCTCCCTTTCCCTCCCTCCCTCGCTCTCCCTTGCTCTCCCTCCCTTTCCCTCCCTTGCTCCATCCCTGTCTCTCTCCCTCCACCTCCCTCCCTCGCTCTCCCTCTGTCTGCCTCCCTTTCCCTCCCTTGCTCTCCCTCCCTCTCCCTCCCTTTCCCTCCCTCTGTCTGTGTCTGACTCCCTTTCCTTCCCTCCCTCGCTCTCCCTCGCTCTCCCTCCCTTTCCCTCCCTTTCCCTCCCTTGCTCCATCCCTGTCTCTCTCCCTCCACCTCCCTCCCTCGCTCTCCCTTGCTCTCCCTCCCTTTCCCTCCCTTGCTCCATCCCTGTCTCTCTCCCTCCACCTCCCTCCCTCGCTCTCCCTCTGTCTGCCTCCCTTTCCCTCACTCGCTCTCCCTCCCTCTCCCTCCCTTTCCCTCCCTCTGTCTGTGTCTGCCTCCCTTTCCCTCCCTCCCTCGCTCTCCCTCGCTCTCCCTCCCTTTCCCTCCCTTTCCCTCCCTTGCTCCATCCCTGTCTCTCTCCCTCCACCTCCCTACCTCGCTCTCCCTCTGTCTGCCTCCCTTTCCCTCCCTCGCTCTCCGTCCCTCTCCCGCCCTTTCCCTCCCTCTGTCTGTGTCTGCCTCCCTTTCCCTCCCTCCCTCGCTCTCCCTTGCTCTCCCTCCATTTCCCTCCCTTTCCCTCCCTTGCTCCATCCCTGTCTCTCTCCCTCTACCTCCCTCCCTCGCTCTCCCTCTGTCTGCCTCCCTTTCCCTCCCTCGCTCTCCCTCCCTCTCCCTCCCTGTCCCTCCCTCTGTCTCTGTCTGCCTCCCTTTCCCTTCCTCACTCTCCCTCGCTCTCCCTCCCTTTCCCTTCCTCCCTCGCTCTCCCTCCTTCTCCCTCCCTTTCACTCCCTCGCTCGCTCTCCCTCTGTCTCCCTCCCTTTCCCTCCCTTCCTCTGTCTCCCTCCCTCTCCCTCCCTTTTCTTCCCTGCACTCCCTCCCCCTCCCTTTCCGACCCTCCCTGTCTCCCTCCCTCCACCTCCCTCCCCCGCTCTCCCTGTCTGCCTCCCTTTCCCTCCCTCATTTCCCTCCCTCCCACTCCCTCTGTATGCCTCCCTTTCCCTCCCTCTCTCCCTCGCTCTCCCTCTGTCTGCCTCCCTTTCCCTCCCTCCCTTGCTCTCCCTCCCTCTCCCTCTCTTTTCCTCCCTCCCTCACTCTCCCTCTGTCTGTGTCTGCCTCCCTTTCCCTCCCTCCCTCGCTCTCCCTCTGCCTGTGTCTGCCTCTCTTTGCCTCCATCCTTTCCTTCCCTCCCTCGCTCTCCCTCTTTCTGCCTCCCTTTCCCTCCCTCCTTTCACTCCCTCCCTTGCTCTCCCTCTGTCTGCCTCCCTTTCTCTCCCTCCCTCCCTTTCCCTTCCTCGCTCTCCCTCCCCCTCCCTTTCCCTCGATCTCCCTCTGTCTGCCTCCCTTTCCCTCCCTCCCTCGCTCTCCCTTGCTCTCCCTCCCTTTCCCTCCTTTGCTCCATCCCTGTCTCTCTCCCTCCACCTCCCTCCCTCGCTCTCCCTCTGTCTGCCTCCCTTTCCCTCCCTTGCTCTCCCTCCCTCTCCCTCCCTTTCCCTCCCTCTGTCTGTGTCTGACTCCCTTTCCCTCCCTCCCTCGCTCTCCCTCGCTCTCCCTCCCTTTCCCTCCCTTTCCCTCCCTTGCTCCATCCCTGTCTCTCTCCCTCCACCTCCCTCCCTCGCTCTCCCTTGCTCTCCCTCCCTTTCCCTCCCTCCCTCCCTTGCTCTCCCTCTGTCTGTGTCTGCCTCCCTTTCCCTCCCTCCCTCGCCTTCCCTTTTCTTGCCTGCACTCCCTCCCCCACCCTTTCCGACCCTCCCTGTCTCCCTCCCTCCACCTCCCTCCCCCGCTCTCCCTGTCTGCCTCCCTTTCCCTCCCTCATTTCCCTCCCTCCCACTCCCTCTGTATGCCTCCCTTTCCCTCCCTCGCTCTCCCTCTGTCTGCCTCCCTTTCCCTCCCTCCCTTGCTCTCCCTCCCTCTCCCTCTCTTTTCCTCCCTCCCTCACTCTCCCTCTGTCTGTGTCTGCCTCCCTTTCCCTCCCTCCCTCGCTCTCCCTCTGCCTGTGTCTGCCTCTCTTTGCCTCCATCCTTTCCTTCCCTCCCTCGCTCTCCCTCTGTCTGCCTCCCTTTCCCTCCCTCCTTTCACTCCCTCCCTTGCTCTCCCTCTGTCTGCCTCCCTTTCTACCCCTCCCTCGCTCTCCCTCCCTCCCTTTCCCTTCCTCGCTCTCCCTCCCCCTCCCTTTCCCTCCCTCCCTTGATCTCCCTCTGTCTGCCTCCCTTTCCCTTCCTCCCTCGCTCTCCCTTGCTCTCCCTCCCTTTCCCTCCCTTGCTCCATCCCTGTCTCTCTCCCTCCACCTCCCTCCCTCGCGCTCCCTCTGTCTGCCTCCCTTTCCCTCCCTTGCTCTCCCTCCCTCTCCCTCCCTTTCCCTCCCTCTGTCTGTGTCTGCCTCCCTTTCCCTCCCTCCCTCGCTCTCCCTCGCTCTCCCTCCCTTTCCCTCCCTTTCCCTCCCTTGCTCCATCCCTGTCTCTCTCCCTCCACCTCCCTCCCTCGCTCTCCCTCTGTCTGCCTCCCTTTCCCTCCCTCGCTCTCCCTCCCTCTCCCTCCCTTTCCCTCTCTCTGTCTGTGTCTGCCTCCCTTTCCTTCCCTCCCTCGCTCTCCCTTGCTCTCCCTCCCTTTCCCTCCCTTTCCCTCCCTTGCTCCATCCCTGTCTCTCTCCCTCCACCTCCCTCCCTCGCTCTCCCTCTGTCTGCCTCCCTTTCCCTCCCTCGCTCTCCCTCCCTCTCCCTCCCTGTCCCTCCCTCTGTCTCTGTCTGCCTCCCTTTCCCTCCCTCCCTCGCTCTCCCTCGCTCTCCCTCCCTTTCCCTTCCTCCCTCGCTCTCCCTCCTTCTCCCTCCCTTTCACTCCCTCCCTCGCTCTCCCTCTGTCTCCCTCCCTTTCCCTCCCTTCCTCTGTCTCCCTCCCTCTCCCTCCCTTTTCTTC
Source organism: Lissotriton helveticus (assembly GCF_964261635.1). NCBI lineage: Eukaryota > Metazoa > Chordata > Amphibia > Caudata > Salamandridae > Lissotriton > Lissotriton helveticus. Next base: position 772,524,021 of record NC_136070.1, on the reverse strand, counting down.
CCTGCACTCCCTCCCCCTCCCTTTCCGACCCTCCCTGTCTCCCTCCCTCCACCTCCCTCCCCCGCTCTCCCTGTCTGCCTCCCTTTCCCTCCCTCATTTCCCTCCCTCCCACTCCCTCTGTATGCCTCCCTTTCCCTCCCTCCCTCCCTCGCTCTCCCTCTGTCTGCCTCCCTTTCCCTCCCTCCCTCGCTCTCCCTCTGCCTGTGTCCGCCTCTCTTTGCCTCCATCCTTTCCTTCCCTCCCTCGCTCTCCCTCTGTCTGCCTCCCTTTCCCTCCCTCCTTTCACTCCCTCCCTTGCTCTCCCTCTGTCTGCCTCCCTTTCTCTCCCTCCCTCCCTTTCCCTTCCTCGCCCTCCCTCCCCCTCCCTTTCCCTCGATCTCCCTCTGTCTGCCTCCCTTTCCCTCCCTCCCTTGCTCTCCCTTGCTCTCCCTCCCTTTCCCTCCCTTGCTCCATCCCTGTCTCTCTCCCTCCACCTCCCTCCCTCGCTCTCCCTCTGTCTGCCTCCCTTTCCCTCCCTTGCTCTCCCTCCCTCTCCCTCCCTTTCCCTCCCTCTGTCTGTGTCTGACTCCCTTTCCCTCCCTCCCTCGCTCTCCCTCGCTCTCCCTCCCTTTCCCTCCCTTGCTCCATCCCTGTCTCTCTCCCTCCACCTCCCTCCCTCGCTCTCCCTTGCTCTCCCTCCCTTTCCCTCCCTTTCCCTCCCTTGCTCCATCCCTGTCTCTCTCCCTCCACCTCCCTCCCTCGCTCTCCCTCTGTCTGCCTCCCTTTCCCTCACTCACTCTCCCTCCCTCTCCCTCCCTTTCCCTCCCTCTGTCTGTGTCTGCCTCCCTTTCCCTCCCTCCCTCGCTCTCCCTCGCTCTCCCTCCCTTTCCCTCCCTTTCCCTCCCTTGCTCCATCCCTGTCTCTCTCCCTCCATCTCTCCCCCTTGCTCTCCCTCTGTCTGCCCCCTTTCCCTCCCTCGCTCTCTGTCCCTCTCCCGCCCTTTCCCTCCCTCTGCCTGTGTCTGCCTCCCTTTCCCTCCCTCCCTCGCTCTCCCTTGCTCTCCCTCCCTTTCCCTCCCTTTCCCTCCCTTGCTCCATCCCTGTCTCTCTCCCTCCACCTCCCTCCCTCACTCTCCCTCTGTCTCTGTCTGCCTCCCTTTCCCTCCCTCCCTCGCTCTCCCTCTGCCTGTGTCTGCCTCTCTTTGCCTCCATCCTTTCCTTCCCTCCCTCGCTCTCCCTCTGTCTGCCTCCCTTTCCCTCCCTCCTTTCACTCCCTCCCTTGCTCTCCCTCTGTCTGCCTCCCTTTCTCTCCCTCCCTCCCTTTCCCTTCCTCGCTCTCCCTCCCCCTCCCTTTCTCTCGATCTCCCTCTGTCTGCCTCCCTTTCCCTCCCTCCCTCGCTCTCCCTTGCTCTCCCTCCCTTTCCCTCCCTTGCTCCATCCCTGTCTCTCTCCCTCCACCTCCCTCCCTCGCTCTCCCTCTGTCTGCCTCCCTTTCCCTCCCTTGCTCTCCCTCCATCTCCCTCCCTTTCCCTCCCTCTGTCTGTGTCTGACTCCCTTTCCTTCCCTCCCTCGCTCTCCCTCGCTCTCCCTCCCTTTCCCTCCCTTTCCCTCCCTTGCTCCATCCCTGTCTCTCTCCCTCCACCTCCCTCCCTCGCTCTCCCTCCCTTTCCCTCCCTTTCCCTCCCTTGCTCCATCCCTGTCTCTCTCCCTCCACCTCCCTCCCTCGCTCTCCCTCCCTTTCCCTCCCTTTCCCTCCCTTGCTCCATCCCTGTCTCTCTCTCTCCACCTCCCTACCTCGCTCTCCCTCTGTCTGCCTCCCTTTCCCTCCCTCGCTCTCCGTCCCTCTCCCGCCCTTTCCCTCCCTCTGTCTGTGTCTGCCTCCCTTTCCCTCCCTCCCTCGCTCTCCCTTGCTCTCCCTCCCTTTCCCTCCCTTTCCCTCCCTTGCTCCATCCCTGTCTCTCTCCCTCTACCTCCCTCCCTCGCTCTCCCTCTGTCTGCCTCCCTTTCCCTCCCTCGCTCTCCCTCCCTCTCCCTCCCTGTCCCTCCCTCTGTCTCTGTCTGCCTCCCTTTCCCTCCCTCGCTCTCCCTCGCTCTCCCTCCCTTTCCCTTCCTCCCTCGCTCTCCCTCCTTCTCCATCCCTTTCACTCCCTCGCTCGCTCTCCCTCTGTCTCCCTCCCTTTCCCTCCCTTCCTCTGTCTCCCTCCCTCTCCCTCCCTTTTCTTCCCTGCACTCCCTCCCCCTCCCTTTCCGACCCTCCCTGTCTCCCTCCCTCCACCTCCCTCCCCACTCTCCCTGTCTGCCTCCCTTTCCCTCCCTCATTTCCCTCCCTCCCACTCCCTCTGTATGCCTCCCTTTCCCTCCCTCCCTCCCTCGCTCTCCCTCTGTCTGCCTCCCTTTCCCTCCCTCCCTTGCTCTCCCTCCCTCTCCCTCTCTTTTCCTCCCTCCCTCACTCTCCCTCTGTCTGTGTCTGCCTCCCTTTCCCTCCCTCCCTCCCTCGCTCTCCCTCTGCCTGTGTCTGCCTCTCTTTGCCTCCATCCTTTCCTTCCCTCCCTCGCTCTCCCTCTTTCTGCCTCCCTTTCCCTCCCTCCTTTCACTCCCTCCCTTGCTCTCCCTCTGTCTGCCTCCCTTTCTCTCCCTCCCTCCCTTTCCCTTCCTTGCTCTTCCTCCCCCTCCCTTTCCCTCGATCTCCCTCTGTCTGCCTCCCTTTCCCTCCCTCCCTCGCTCTCCCTTGCTCTCCCTCCCTTTCCCTCCCTTGCTCCATCCCTGTCTCTCTCCCTCCACCTTCCTCCCTCGCTCTCCCTCTGTCTGCCTCCCTTTCCCTCCCTTGCTCTCCCTCCCTCTCCCTCCCTTTCCCTCCCTCTGTCTGTGTCTGACTCCCTTTCCCTCCCTCCCTCGCTCTCCCTCGCTCTCCCTCCCTTTCCCTCCCTTTCCCTCCTTTGCTCCATCCCTGTCTCTCTCCCTCCACCTCCCTCCCTCGCTCTCCCTTGCTCTCCCTCCCTTTCCCTCCCTCCCTCCCTTGCTCTCCCTCTGTCTGTGTCTGCCTCCCTTTCCCTCCCTCCCTCGCTCTCCCTCTGTATGCCTCCCTTTCCCTCCCTCCCTCGCTCTCCCTCCCTCTCCCTCCCTTTTCTTGCCTGCACTCCCTCCCCCTCCCTTTCCGACCCTCCCTGTCTCCCTCCCTCCACCTCCCTCCCCCGCTCTCCCTGTCTGCCTCCCTTTCCCTCCCTCATTTCCCTCCCTCCCACTCCCTCTGTATGCCTCCCTTTCCCTCCCTCGCTCTCCCTCTGCCTGCCTCCCTTTCCCTCCCTCCCTTGCTCTCCCTCCCTCTCCCTCTCTTTTCCTCCCTCCCTCACTCTCCCTCTGTCTGTGTCTGCCTCCCTTTCCCTCCCTCCCTCGCTCTCCCTCTGCCTGTGTCTGCCTCTCTTTGCCTCCATCCTTTCCTTCCCTCCCTCGCTCTCCCTCTGTCTGCCTCCCTTTCCCTCCCTCCTTTCACTCCCTCCCTTGCTCTCCCTCTGTCTGCCTCCCTTTCTCCCCCTCCCTCGCTCTCCCTCCCTCCCTTTCCCTTCCTCGCTCTCCCTCCCCCTCCCTTTCCCTCCCTCCCTTGATCTCCCTCTGTCTGCCTCCCTTTCCCTTCCTCCCTCGCTCTCCCTTGCTCTCCCTCCTTTTCCCTCCCTTGCTCCATCCCTGTCTCTCTCCCTCCACCTCCCTCCCTCACGCTCCCTCTGTCTGCCTCCCTTTCCCTCCCTTGCTCTCCCTCCCTCTCCCTCCCTTTCCCTCCCTCTGTCTGTGTCTGCCTCCCTTTCCCTCCCTCCCTCGCTCTCCCTCACTCTCCCTCCCTTTCCCTCCCTTTCCCTCCCTTGCTCCATCCCTGTCTCTCTCCCTCCACCTCCCTCCCTCGCTCTCCCTTGCGCTCCCTCCCTTTCCCTCCCTTTCCCTCCCTTGCTCCATCCCTGTCTCTCTCCCTCCACCTCCCTCCCTTGCTCTCCCTCTGTCTGCCTCCCTTTCCCTCACTCGCTCTCCCTCCCTCTCCCTCCCTTTCCCTCCCTCTGTCTGTGTCTGCCTCCCTTTCCCTCCCTCCCTCGCTCTCCCTCGCTCTCCCTCCCTTTCCCTCCCTTTTTCCTCCCTTGCTCCATCCCTGTCTCTCTCCCTCCACCTCCCTCCCTCGCTCTCCCTCTGTCTGCCTCCCTTTCCCTCCCTCGCTCTCCCTCCCTCTCCCTCCCTTTCCCTCTCTCTGTCTGTGTCTGCCTCCCTTTCCCTCCCTCCCTCGCTCTCCCTTGCTCTCCCTCCCTTTCCCTCCCTTGCTCCATCCCTGTCTCTCTCCCTCCACCTCCCTCCCTCGCTCTCCCTCTGTCTGCCTCCCTTTCCCTCCCTCGCTCTCCCTCCCTCTCCCTCCCTGTCCCTCCCTCTGTCTCTGTCTGCCTCCCTTTCCCTCCCTCCCTCGCTCTCCCTCGCTCTCCCTCCCTTTCCCTTCCTCCCTCGCTCTCCCTCCTTCTCCCTCCCTTTCACTCCCTCCCTCGCTCTCCCTCTGTCTCCCTCCCTTTCCCTCCCTTCCTCTGTCTCCCTCCCTCTCCCTCCCTTTTCTTCCCTGCACTCCCTCCCCCTCCCTTTCCGACCCTCCCTGTCTCCCTCCCTCCACCTCCCTCCCCCGCTCTCCCTGTCTGCCTCCCTTTCCCTCCCTCATTTCCCTCCCTCCCACTCCCTCTGTATGCCTCCCTTTCCCTCCCTCCCTCCCTCGCTCTCCCTCTGTCTGCCTCCCTTTCCCTCCCTCCTTTCACACCCTCCCTTGCTCTCCCTCTGTCTGCCTCCCTTTCTCTCCCTCCCTCCCTCCCTTTCCCTTCCTCGCTCTCCCTCCCCCTCCCTTTCCCTCGATCTCCCTCTGTCTGCCTCCCTTTCCCTCCCTCCCTCGATCTCCCTTGCTCTCCCTCCCTTTCCCTCCCTTGCTCCATCCCTGTCTCTCTCCCTCCACCTCCCTCCCTCGCTCTCCCTCTGTCTGCCTCCCTTTCCCTCCCTTGCTCTCCCTCCCTCTCCCTCCCTCTCCCTCCCTTTCCCTCCCTCTGTCTGTGTCTGACTCCCTTTCCCTCCCTCCCTCGCTCTCCCTCGCTCTCCCTCCCTTTCCCTCCCTTGCTCCATCCCTGTCTCTCTCCCTCCACCTCCCTCCCTCGCTCTCCCTTGCTCTCCCTCCCTTTCCCTCCCTTGCTCCATCCCTGTCTCTCTCCCTCCACCTCCCTCCCTCGCTCTCCCTCTGTCTGCCTCCCTTTCCCTCACTCGCTCTCCCTCCCTCTCCCTCCCTTTCCCTCCCTCTGTCTGTGTCTGCCTCCCTTTCCCTCCCTCCCTCGCTCTCCCTCGCTCTCCCTCCCTTTCCCTCCCTTTCCCTCCCTTGCTCCATCCCTGTCTCTCTCCCTCCACCTCCCTCCCTCGCTCTCCCTCTGTCTGCCTCCCTTTCCCTCCCTCGCTCTCCGTCCCTCTCCCGCCCTTTCCCTCCCTCTGTCTGTGTCTGCCTCCCTTTCCCTCCCTCCCTCGCTCTCCCTTGCTCTCCCTCCCTTTCCCTCCCTTTCCCTCCCTTGCTCCATCCCTGTCTCTCTCCCTCCACCTCCCTCCCTCACTCTCCCTCTGTCTGTGTCTGCCTCCCTTTCCCTCCCTCCCTCGCTCTCCCTCTGCCTGTGTCTGCCTCTCTTTGCCTCCATCCTTTCCTTCCCTCCCTCGCTCTCCCTCTGTCTGCCTCCCTTTCCCTCCCTCCTTTCACTCCCTCCCTTGCTCTCCCTCTGTCTGCCTCCCTTTCTCTCCCTCCCTCCCTTTCCCTTCCTCGCTCTCCCTCCCCCTCCCTTTCCCTCGATCTCCCTCTGTCTGCCTCCCTTTCCCTCCCTCCCTCGCTCTCCCTTGCTCTCCCTCCCTTTCCCTCCCTTGCTCCATCCCTGTCTCTCTCCCTCCACCTCCCTCCCTCGCTCTCCCTCTGTCTGCCTCCCTTTCCCTCCCTTGCTCTCCCTCCCTCTCCCTCCCTTTCCCTCCCTCTGTCTGTGTCTGACTCCCTTTCCCTCCCTCCCTCGCTCTCCCTCGCTCTCCCTCCCTTTTCCTCCCTTTCCCTCCCTTGCTCCATCCCTGTCTCTCTCCCTCCACCTCCCTCCCTCGCTCTCCCTTGCTCTCCCTCCCTTTCCCTCCCTTTCCCTCCCTTGCTCCATCCCTGTCTCTCTCCCTCCACCTCCCTCCCTCGCTCTCCCTCTGTCTGCCTCCCTTTCCCTCACTCGCTCTCCCTCCCTCTCCCTCCCTCTGTCTGTGTCTGCCTCCCTTTCCCTCCCTCCCTCGCTCTCCCTCGCTCTCCCTCCCTTTCCCTCCCTTTCCCTCCCTTGCTCCATCCCTGTCTCTCTCCCTCCACCTCCCTACCTCGCTCTTCCTCTGTCTGCCTCCCTTTCCCTCCCTCGCTCTCCATCCCTCTCCCGCCCTTTCCCTCCCTCTGTCTGTGTCTGCCTCCCTTTCCCTCCCTCCCTCGCTCTCCCTTGCTCTCCCTCCCTTTCCCTCCCTTTCCCTCCCTTGCTCCATCCCTGTCTCTCTCCCTCCACCTCCCTCCCTCGCTCTCCCTCTGTCTGCCTCCCTTTCCCTCCCTCGCTCTCCCTCCCTCTCCCTCCCTGTCCCTCCCTCTGTCTCTGTCTGCCTCCCTTTCCCTCCCTCCCTCGCTCTCCCTCGCTCTCCCTCCCGTTCCCTTCCTCCCTCGCTCTCCCTCCTTCTCCCTCCCTTTCACTCTCTCCCTCGCTCTCCCTCTGTCTCCCTCCCTTTCCCTCCCTTCCTCTGTCTCCCTCCCTCTACCTCCCTCTGTCACCCTCTTCATCTCACCCTGCCTGAGTGTGCCCAGGCAGAGACAGCTTCCTGGCACACACACACAGCCGCACCCAAGCACTTCATAGGTCTTTAAAAGACCATTTTTATGTTAATGAGGCTTTTGTATTTCACCTCTTAACGCCCCTGCAGCTGCACTCTGACTATCACTGGAATGCCCGGGCCCCCACAGAGCAGCAGAGTCTCTCAGAGTTGTGGCGCGCAGTGTTTGCTGACACTCTTTAATTTTTTTGTTTTTTAAACACGGGTAAATTGTCTGCAAGGTCCGCGGGCCGCCAGGGAAGGCTTGCCGGGCCGCTGGCGGCCCGCGGGCCATACTATAGGTACCCATGGTCTACAGTGAAACCTTGAGATTTATGAATAGTCACTGCATATGCCAGAATAGTGGAAACTGTTTTCTACGGACTTATAAATCTTTTACAAGCAAAAAACGAACTGAACAACGACGAATTTGTTAAACTTCTTCAATCAGATCAAATTGAATTTTTAAAAATTCAATTCCATCTTTATTCTGATAATTAACAAAATCCACAACGTTAGCCATTGCTCCATTAACGAAACCTTTTTCTACACCCAAATTACGCCTTAAAATTACCAGACAGTTTATACATGCATATAGATTCTTTTGTAAACCAGCAATTTTAGATATCGATTTTTCTAAAGAATCCAATTTTGTTTTCAATGTTTCTGTCAAAATAATAGTGATTCCTTCATGCTCTATTTTATCAACGGCTTCCATTTTTATTATTTCTTCATTTTCTAGCTTTAAAAGTTGTTCATTGAATATAGTAAGTCATATTTTATTGTTTGGTTAAATAAAACCTTTACAATTTCCATTTAAAAAACGTAATAGCAGCAGAATTCATATTCTAAAACCATTTAAATAAAACATATAAAAACTTTCATGAATTATATTAACATGCACAGAGCAGTTGTCAGTAAATGTTTACACAAACCATAAGTTAAGAAAAGCGATGCTCAGTTCTCAATGAGAGAGAGAGGGACTGTTCCGTCATCAATTAGTTGTTACCAGCAATGAGAGAATATTTGCTTTTAGCTTCAAGGGGCCATGTGATGCAAAGATTAAGCAGTCTGGTCACTTGTCGCAAGAGCTTTTGCCCTTTCTGCTTCCATGAATTGAACAAAGCGACACGCTAGTTGTACATCTCCACCTCCGAAACATGCCTTCACAGCTTGTCTGCAGGTTCTTATCCACTTACTTACAAAGAGTGACTTTAGTAACTGTCGCCGTTCGGCCTGTAAATTTCTGCAAATACATAGTAGGTGTAATACACTTTTGTTAGCATCCTCACATAGGTGGCATAATGACTGACCCTGAAGTCGCTTCCACAGGGGAAGATGCAGTAAAGATGGTAAAATACCTAATCAAAAATGAAGAAATGTTTCTTTCCACTTTCTATTAAAGCCCGTGCCTAAGTATGGTTGTGGAGAGGATTTATCATAGCTGTGAACCACAAACCATCTGTGGGCTCTTTCTGTGAGTGTTGCCTTGTCTTCTACTAGTGATAGCTTTTTCACTGTTTTATTAACAATTTGCTTAAAACAATGATATGACCCTGAGGCGGCCCAGAGTTCCTTGAGTCCCAGACGATCTATTGATGCTGTCAAATAAGTCCTTGCTGCACACTCCCTCTTTAGATGTATTTCAATCCATAAGTGTGAGCTCAGTGTGCCTGCTTCAGATTTTTTTATCCTACTCTAAGTCTTAACATAGGCTCCTTTGCGGGCTATTTCTTGACTTTGCATGCCGAATTCTAGCCTTATTTGGGCTGGCGAGATGTACTTTGGTAAATTGAATATTATTCTAGCAGCTCTTGAGACAGTTCTGTCCATCGTCAGTGCATCTCTTCCCCTCAGACACTCACTCCCATAAGAGATTGCCGGGATAATTTTCGCTTGCTAGACTTGTGGCAGTGGGATAAGGCTAAGGCCGACCGTTTTCTGTTTGATCGATTTTATGGCAACCGCAATCGAGTTGCCTCTTCTTTTAATTGCTTCTTTTTGTAAATTGAAAGTCCCCTTATTATCCATGATAACACCTAGATACTTATATCGGTCAACTACTTTGATTGGAGTGTCTGCCATATACCAGCAGTATTTAGAGGTTTCCTTCTTTAGATGTATCCTCATAACCTTTGTTTTGTCATTATTAATCCGTTAGATATTGAGTAACTACTAGTTGACCAATAGGGGTCTGGCTGACCAGTACGAGATCGTCGGTATACAAGAGGTTGGAAAGTGAAAGCCCACCCAGCTTAGGCGGATGAGAATTGCAAATATCCAGTTCTGAAGAAAGGTCAGACATAAATAAGTTGAAGAGCCAGGACGCACCCCTGTTTAAGCCCCATGGATGTTGGAATTTTCCTGGTCACGTACTTTCCATCCCCTAGCTTTACTTGGACCCACGTATTTGTATGAAGGAGTATGAACTGGTTTGGGAGAGCAGATGGTATTTTCATTTCCTTGAGTTTGTGCCAGAGTTTACTTCTATGTATTCTGTCAAAAGCTGACGAATAGTCGATGAAGCGCATGAATAGAGGAAGTTTTGCTATCTTAGCTCTTTCTATCAGTAGGGATAATTCAAGAATGTTAGTAGTTGTCCCCATGTCCTTGCAGAAGCCTGTTTGGTTGATTGGTATAATTGATTGATCTTCGGCCCAGGCAGTGAGGTCGTCCAAAAGGAGACCAGCGTAATTTTTTGCCTCGATGTCAATTAAGGCCACAAGCCTATAACTCTTTGCTAAGTTCATGTCCCCTTTCTTGTATATTGGGGATATGGTTTAACCCTGCCAGGAGTCCGGGATGATGACTCCTCCTGCTATTTGGCCATACAGCGGTAGTAGAGTGGAAGCCCAGTATTCCGGGTCCATTTTGAATAGAATTGGTGGAATCCCGTTAGGGCCCTGAGCGCCATCCCTCTTGCCCTTGGCTATCCTATTCTTGATATGTGTAGTTGTGAATGAAAGAGGATCATTTCCAGTTGGAACATTTAAATGTGGATAGAATGCCTCTAGTATATTTCTGGAGATCTGCCTCCATGGAGCATTAAAGTGTTGGTGCAGATGCAAGGCCCAGGCTTCTTCTGATAGGTGGGAGTTTAATCTTTGCACATTCTGGTTAGCTAATCTATTTATTGTTCGCCAAAATCTTGCGCTATTGTTCGTCTTAGAATTGTGCAATAGCCTCGCCTACAGGTTATCAACCTTTTCCGTTTTTGCCTGCCAAATTTCTTTTTTGCTTTCAGTTGCGATAACTCCCTTTGTAAAATGGGATCATGACCTGTACGCCGAAGATTACGTATTAATATATTTATTGCATTCTTGAGCTTACGGAGGTTTGAAGTATTGAAATTTAGAAATTGGTTCTCGTGACGAACTGGCAAACTGCTTGTCGTTGAAGCTAGGGTAGCACTTATCCTATTCACTGCTCCCAATGTTTTGGTTAGGTGTTCCTAATATGCTATCGTACTTTCATTTATGTCTATCTGTTCCAGTTGCTCCCATATTGCCTTTGCTCTTGATAATAGTTCCTCTGGATGATTAGTTTTAATTTTTATCCTCCTGAAATTGTTCATGTAAATAGACTCTGGGTCCTCTACTGGCATATCTAATGATGTTCTAGATAGTCTTGAAGAAATTTCTAGTGGCAAGTGATCGCTTTGATCTTGGGCCCCAAACCGGAAGCCTGTGATCCTGCTGAAGAATGAGAGGGATACAAAAGTATAATCTATCAACGTGCTTGAAGTTGCGCTGTAGAATGTTGCCGCCGGGGGCTGGTCTCCAGGAAAGTGCCCATTTAGAGCCACAACACTTAGATGTTCCAGCTCTTTTACAAGGTTCTTAGTGTGTGGTGTTTGACGCTTCTTGGCACTCGGCTCCTGACAAGGAATCTTCCAGGTGATGTATTGCTCATCAAGGAGCTTGTCCCTCTTCTGTGGCCCCATCAGATGCATGTTAAAGTCCCCCAACATTAGTAGATTTGTCGTGGATTCTTCTGTCAGTAATTTAGTTATCTCTGCCCCCACTATTTTTGCTCCTTTAATTTTGTCGCGCGGGTGTATGTAGATGTTTAGGAGTAATAGTTGTTGTTTGATATTTCCTTCCCTTATGTCCACTCTAAGTGCTTTAATTGCATTAGTTGATGATGTAAAGGTGTCAATGTTTTTAGTCGATGTTATGGTCTTTATTAAAGAATAAATTGTTCGACCCCCCCTTTAGATGTCCAAATTTGGAGCTTTTCACTGCTGGATTATGATATAAATGGTAGGGTTCTTCTAACCATGTCTCTTGGAGTAGAATAAGGTCAAAGCCTTGAAAATAATCCAGAAGCTCTTTATCCGAAGTTTTGTTGCCCAGACCATTAATGTTCCAAGAGCAAATTTGTAAGTAAGTGTCCCCTGGCAGTGTTTCGTTTGGCCTGAGTCAAGTGCTCTTGTCTTGTCGATTTATGGTCTTAGCTAGCCATGACCAATCCTCAGATTCGAGTATTTGCTGTTGATCTTTCCTTTCAGCTGGTCGAGCGTCCGTACTACGGGCACATTTCAGCACAGATTGCAATTGTGTGCCCCTGGAGGTAAGAGCTAAATACCCTTGCTCTCTTTTAATTGGAATTAATGGATACGGTTTTGTTCAAGTTGTATTTTTATCCCCCAAGCTTTTAGTTGGGGGTTCCTCTGCTAAAATCCTGCTTGCTATTTCCTCTTAGACCCAGGATGTCTTCGTTATTTCTCTTTCTGAAATTCCTTTGATACATTTAAATGCAATTCTTTCAAGATCGTTTGTGTTTATATCTGCCAGATTTTCAATTGCTTGTATCAGTTGTATTATATTCCCTCTATTGAGGATGTCCCCTCTAACTCTGGACTTGTATTCGGGGATAAACAGAATAGAATTATTTTAAAGCTGTGATTGGTTGGCCATTCCGGGTGCTGCCGGAATAGATGTCTCCTCTTCGGCGTGTACATTTGAATGTGTATTTTGGAGATCTCTTTGGTCCACCCTGGTTATGGTGAATGATTTCCTTAAAATGACTGCCTCTCCGGACCTTTCCTTGCTGGTATATACTGGTACTCTGCTTACATGATTACTGTCCACGTTCTGTGCTGCTGCAGGTGGCGCTATTGATTCGCCCTCCGTGTCATTAAGTTTGAGTTCTGGGTCCCCTGAAGGTGGAAAAGTTGACGGGCTTGAATTCCTTTCTCCTGTTGTTTTCTTAGTGATGGGGTTCTCTGCTGATCTGTTCTTGATGGAGGGTGCTGAAGCTCGGGTACTTATGCTCTTTGTGGTTTCTCCCGACTCTGTTGAGGGTGGCTCTGTCAATTCATCCACTCTCTTTTCCGATTTGGAATCCTGTACTTTTAGAGTCTTCGGGCGCTCACGGCGACATCCTCTGGGAGCAGTGCTTCCGTTGAGATACTCTGATTCAGGATTTATTGGTGAGGATCCCTGTTAGACCTGGCACCATTGGCGTGGGTCTCCCTTCCATTTTTGCAGTTGCCTCATGTATTTTTGCTGGTGTTAGATGCTTTGGGCACTGTGCCACTGCTATACAGTGCCACAGTGTAAGTGCTCCCTATTGTAAATTGATGTATTAATCAATGGTTCTATGTTTGGCTATTTGGTTTACTTGTCAGACCCTAGTCTAGTGCACTAAGTGTACCCAGGGCGTGTAAATCCAAATGCTGCTGGTGGGCCTGCAGCACTGGTTATGCCAACCACAGAAGCAGCCTTGTAAAATGCGTCTAAGGTGTGCCATTGCAGAACCTTCGTGCAGTATGGCACTGTCATGCTGAATGGGCAAGTGCACCCACTTGCCAGTCCCTAAACCTTCCCTTTTCTTCATATCAGTCACCCTATGGTAGGCCCAAGGGCAGGGTGCATTGTAAGTATAAGGTAGGACAAGCCCTGATGTGTGTGGCATGTCCTAATAGTGAATTACAGCCATTTTCGTTTTTCAGTATTGCAAGGCTACCGGTTCTCCATAGGCCAGAATGGGCTGTTAGATTATTACATGTTTATAATCCTAACAGACTCAGAGAACATGGTATAAATTCGAGTTTAGTATGCCTGGACTCAGAGTAATAAAATACATCTTTTAGTGAAGTTTATTTAATATTCTGTGTTTGCAAATACCACTTTTAGAAAGTAGGTATTTGCTTGTCTCGCCATTCAAACCTGCCTCTGCTAGGTTGTGTATTCCTTTGTCTGGTTTTGTGAGTGACAGGGCTGGGGGATTCCAAGAGACAGGCTGAGTCAACCAGTGGTGAATAGAAAGATCTACATCTAGATGGGAGGGAGGAGTTGCACTTGAACCTTGAATAGGGCTGTTCCTGCCTTCCACAAATGCTAGCTCCACCTCCTGGGGAGCGGCTGATGTCTCCGCCCTGCACACTGAAAGAAGAGAAGGAGTCCTGTAAACAAAGTGCTCCAGGACTGTACTTGCCTTCCACAATGCTGGCTCCACCTCCTGTGGGGCGTCTGATGTGCCTGCCCTGCACTGTGAAAGGAAAGGAGAAGTGCTTCAAAACTGGTTTGGACTGGACAAAGGCCCCTCTCCCCTCATAGAACAAAGGATTTTGGGGTATAAATATTGGGACCCTGATCCCATGAAATTAGATCACTTTTGGACTACAAGAAGAAACCTTTACTGAGGAGAGGAACCTGAAGAAACTGAGGAGACACTATTTCCAAGCTGAAGTGCTGGTTGGGGGATTGGCCTACAGTGGTTGCCTTACTGCCAAAGGAAGGAGAAAGGAACTTTGTGTACTTTGCTTTAAACTTGTGAAGGATCTCCAAGGGCTTGGAAAATAGTTTGCCCTCCTGCTGAAGTCTCAGGGACAACGCCCCAGATCCCCAGAGTTCTTTTGGAAGTGCCTGCTGCTGTTTTGGGCCTTCTGAGGAACTGCGTGTCGCAAGGAGCTGGAAGCGCGACTCAACGAGAAGAAGCGTGTCGACGTCGCTGGGCCTGTCGTCGCAACTCCAAAGGAGGGTATTGCCACTGGAACTGTCGCACTACACCGCATCGGAGAGAAGTGTGCCGCAATAAAGAGGAAGCGTGACGCCGCCGCTGCTGCTGCAACTCCGAAGGAGGGTGTCGCCACTGTAGTTGTCGCACTGCACTGCATCAAGAGAAGAATCTCGCAACGAGGTCGGAGCGTGTAGCCGTTGCTGTGCCTGCCGTCACAACTCCAAAGGAGGGTGTCGCCGCTGGAACTGTTGCACTGCACCGCATCGAAGAAGAGCACCTCGCATCCCTGAGAAGCGCGCCGCAGTCGGAGCTGCTGCCGACGCATCTTGGATGTTGCCTCAATAGTTGTTGCATCGTGCGGAAGCTTTACGCATCATGGGAAAAGAGTGTCGCCGCCTGAGCTGCTCCTGTCGCTTCGCGGAATAAGGGTGTCGCCGCTGCAGTCCACGCATCGAACCGAGAACTTCTCGCATTCCCGAGAAGCGTGCCGCATCTGGGAGATCTTCACTTCTTTATTTCTTTGAATCTGAACTTTGTCGCACATCGCTGCGACATTGCTTGTCGTGGAAGCGCAACGCAACCTAAGGTACATTGACGCAAAGTGTTGCATCTAAGAACTGAACTGAACTAAGCTTAAATCTCCCATCTTAAGGTAATATTATTATGTATTGTTGTTGTTTATGGTCTTGTGGTAACTCTATATAAATTCTACTTATTTTTGATATAAAACCTTGTGTGGTGCCCATTTGTAGTGTTGTCACTGGGTTACTGTATGTGGTCACAAATACTTAACTTACTACACCTCTGAGATAAGCCTTGACTGCTTGTGCCAAGCTACCAAGGGGGTGAGCAGAGGTTATTTTAGGAGCGTAATCCCCTTGTCCTGAATAGAGGCAAGGGTCCCTATTTGTCACAAGTACCTACCTGTGCCAACTAGAGACCCCCAAATCTAACAATCCCCCGAAGGGTAATCATAACTATGCTCGGCACCCCTGATATGCTCTATTTTATTATGACTTCCAGGGTCCTCACTCTTTTGGTCTTCTGTTTTTTGGTAGTGATTGTCTGCCTGTTGTTTAAGTGAATTCCTGATCGCTTTTCCTTTTGTAAACTAGTTGTTGGTCCCTTTTCCCATCCTGTGTTGACCTTTCCTTTCTCGGTGTGGGATTCACCCATCAAAGGGCTGTTTGTTTGAGCATCATGAGATTGTTTGCTGGAGTTTTTTGCTATTTTCCGTATGTCTGCTAGGATGTTCTCCATGACAACTGGAAGAGTGCAGAGTTTTTTGACTATGGAAAAACAGGTGCAGTGCGTTGGGGCCAAATACGTATCTACCTGGGCCCTTTTGATCAAGTTGTTCATGTCTGCCAGGCCTCTGTTGATGGTTGAGATGTGGATAGCCACTGAGTTAAGGATGGAAAGTTGAGCATCTATCTTGTCAGAGTGGTACTGCATTGACTTGACGGAAAGCTGCATGGTGTCCAGTAAGGATTCCCTGAGCTTGTCTAAGTCTAATTAATTAGTCTCATTATTGTTGATTTTTGGAATGGTAGTGGCCTTTGCCTGCCAGAAGTCTGTAAATTGGTAAGAGTAGGAAAACTCCTGCTGATCTTGACTATGTGTCATATGAACTTGATTGCCAGCTAAGTCAGTTAGGCCATCTACTGATCCCGGTCCTTTTTCTCCAATTGTTTGGTAGGAACTGCGAGAAGAAGCAGTGGCTTGTGTGTTAAGAGTGGGAGAAGAGACAGAGTTGAGACTGTCAGTTGTGGTTGAGTTATCCCACTTTGATGTACTTTTGTTAATACTTGTTAAAAGCTCCGCCCTACTGGGGCTGGTCCCATGGTGGTGGGTTTTCAGACCTATCTCTGGGCCAGAGTGGCTTGTGTCCTTTGGACCCGTGGACATTTGGGGCTGTGGTTCCACACAATCGAAGTGATTCTCTTTTTTGGAGTAGATGGCTTCATTTTTTGATGATTTTAGCCCCATTGGATTAACTGGGATTCCTTCGCACACTTCATCGTGCGTGTTAGATAAGGGGGTTGTGCCAAGAGCGGTTGTTGGCGATTTTCCAATGTTATGGAAATTGTTGGAATCTAAATCATGTTTATCAGAAGTGGAGTTAAAGTTCCCCGAAAGAATGGTGACAATAGGTTCGAGAGGTGGTTCTTTGTAGAGCTTAATCCTGGCTGGGTAGGATCCTTCTCCTGATGTTGATATCTGAGTGATCCCTAACGCCGTGTCCGTTGCTTGGAGGAGTTCAGTGGGCATTTCTTTGAGTGCCGTCCTTTCTTTCTGGCCTTCTAAATATGGGGTACTTATCGCTCTGGACTTATGATCTCTGTTGGCCTCTTTTTCATTTTTGTCTTCTCTGCCTCCACTGTTTAGGACCGTCTTGTCTGCAGCAAGTGCTTGAGGGTCTGTTTTCACCGGGCACAAAGGGGACGGAAGGTTGTTGAGACTTTCATTTTTTATGCAGAGGACTGCCGCAGCATCCCTTAAAAAAGCAAATTTCATATAAATCTTCCGTTGATGACTGGCTGTTTTAGTTTTTGCTCTCATTGGTGGCTATATCAGTTAAGCTTTTACTCTTTTTTTCCCTTTTGTTAATTATGGATGTGACAGAACGTCTCTCCCTGCCTGATCTCATCTTCTCAGGCCTTTTTGTTCCTGTGTTCCTGTATTTCTGAAATCTTATATGAGCGAGGCTGAAGGCTGAATGCTTGATTAATAAAGAGCAGTCTCTTAGCTCAATTTGGTAGGGTTGTCAGATTTATCAGGAGGTTCCTCCCTGATTTTAAAGCCTCTTCCTGAGCCCAAGCCTTGGCTCCCCCCCTCTGCCTCTCAACCGCCTCGAGAACTGCCTTCCAGAGAAGGACTTTCACCTTGAGGCAGTTTAAAAGGCTGAGAAAACCAGGTTGTGTGGAATGAGGGCTGGAGGCCTGAGGGCTGAATAAACTTAAAAGGTAAGTGGAGGTGAGGCGAGGCTACGCTAACTGTGGATGAGCTTCGAGCCACAAGCCCCAAGCCTCGTGCCACCTGCCACCTGTGTGCAGCAGACTCCCCCTGTGCCGATGCCGATGCTCAGCCAGCCAAGATCACACGGAGCACTCGGATCCGGCACCAACATCAACTCAACATCAGCTCCAGGATGTCGAGTGAGAGATGGAACAAAGACGAGCAAAAGGCAGAAGGCAGAAAGCCGGGTGTGTTAGGGAGGCCGCGCAGCGTGCTGGAAACCAACCGTGGGCGGCTCCAGGCTTCCGGCTCCCGTGCTCGTGCTCTGTCTCTCACCTCTGCCTTTACTGCTCCAGGGTGCTCCGGGCCCTGGTCCTCAGTCCTCAGTCTGAAAAGGAAATCGTTGCGGAGTCCCGGGCTCGCTGTGCCCTGCGAAACCACTGTGGAAACGTATCAGCCGCAAACCTTTGGCGGGCGGCAGGTGGGAGACAGGTGAGCGATGGCGGCGTGCTCCTTGCAGGAGCTCACCAGGTCAGTGGCTCGGCTACTCTGCTCGGCTACTCTGCTGTTCTGCTACTCTGGTCTCGCACGCCACATAAAGGGATTCTAGAAGTCCCAGAATCTGAATTCGTTCACTCATGGGTTTGCCTGGAAGCAGTGAGGAAATTTGAATATAGAACACTCGCTCAGTGTTGGCATTAAGCAGATTATAGATTTATTTTCTGCAATTTTCATATATATTTTCTCAGGAACTATATTTTCATTTGGAAACAAATTGGAAAGTAATCGACTCTGCAAAGCTTATTTGCCATGTTCTGTCAGTAGTCCAATTCTTATAGCTTGAAGAGTAGTCCATAATCAACATCATTTGCCTGTCGCATATTTGTGATGAGTTCTTTGTATTCAAAATATGACCAAATATTAACGTTTCCAACACTACCCAAAGACTTTCTGGTTTCTTCATGCACAAGTGCTTTAAATACTGGTTGTCCTTTTACGGGAGTAAGTTGCAGTAGATATCCCAAAACTATGACATGTTTTCCTCCAAATAGGACATTGTACTCTGTTTTAAGAATTTGCTGCATTCTTAAAAGCACAAAAGCAAGCATTAAGTTTGAGACCCTGCTTACCTCATCAATAATCAGAAGTTTCATTTTCTTTAGCACTCTTGAAACTTCATAACAAGCTTCTCCAGATAGCTTGTGATATTCCAATTTGTTTTCATGCTCTACAGGTAGCATAAGTAAACAACGCAATGTAATTCCTTTAATGTTGTGTGCTGCCAACCCAGTTGGAGCAGTTGCAAAACAAGACAAATGTGAGCCAGTTGTTTTCTGCATATAACAGTGATTACTTTAATTAAGAAACTTTTCCTGTTCCAGCTTGTCCACTCACATACATTCGGATAGGTTGAAATGATGGGCATGTGCATTCTCTCTTTTCATGAAGAAATCCATGGTCAATCTGTTGTCTCACTTGCTGATATATTTCTTTCTGTTCAACATTTAGTTGTTCTTCCAAGTTGGCTAAGTCCATAATATCTTCTTGAGCTTGATGCATTGCTGTTTCCACCTCATTCATGGCGACTGCTGCTTCATTTTCAACAATTGGTTGTCTTAGTGGATCTTGACTCAATGGAGCAGAACTTTGACTGTCTTGAGAACTGTCTCTAGCAATGTCAGCTTCTTGATCAATATGTAGATGTAAATGTAAATGTGGGTGTACTTATAAAGCGCACTACGACTCCAAGGAGTATCTAGGCGCTGAAGACCGCTGGGGAACCCGTCCTGGTTTTCCCTGTGAGATGGTCCCTTTCTGGGTGTCTCCAAGGTGAAACCAGGCATCCCCGGCGTCTGTGGGGGGCCGTTGTAGAGATGAGGCAAGCTTAATGCCCAGAGTTGCCGAGTGTGTTACCTGGTTAGAGTAGGCACTGAGGCGAGAATTATCGAGTCCGTTTTGACCCTGGTCCACGACCCTGCCGCGTCGGGAATTGAACCCTGGTCCCGGGCCGTTCTCTGCTTACGGGTCTGCCGCCTCTAACCAGTGAGCCACACCACCAATATCTTTTGTTCAACATTTTCACATAATTTGCAAAAACAGTACATTCTATGGTATCTTTACAAGCATTGAAGGAATCTTCATGGCTCTGAAAATCTCCAAGTAATTCCCATTCTGAACACCACGGTTTGAACAGTTGCAAAGGTGCTAAATAGTAAAATTCCCTTTTATCAGGAGTGTCGCAACTCAGTTTCCTGTGATTAATTAAATTTCCTTTCCTTTCTTTCACCAAACATCCTTCGGAACCAATCACTGCATATTTTCCATCATTGATGTTTTCTGTAGTATTCCGTTTAAAAGTGTAGTTTTGCAGCACTTCATAGAGACATATGTTCTCAAGATGATAACTTCTATTTGGATAATATGTGTCCAATATATTTGTTTTCACAATATCTGTACTTTCCGGATCTTTTTCTGCTAAATATTCGATTTTTCTTGTACAGATATAAGTACTCGATTTCGCGTTGCAGCAAGATCTAGACTCACCCAAATGATTCTTCTAGATTTGGAGTATAAACTTGCAGATGATAACCGATCTGAGCATTTATACGCTCCAATTTCTCAATGGGATAACTTTTTCAAACTGAAACTGTATAATTTCTTACTTAGACTCTTCTCATGAGAAATCTTTTCCCACATTTCTTTCACTTCTGTCTTTTCTGATTTTGTAATGTAGGATGTTACATACCGAGCAACAGCAATGGAATTATCTGCTACGTACTGAATATCCATGTTAGCATTCCACATAGAGAGAAGAACCGGATTGTAATCATTTATGTCTTTTGATTCTTCACATCTTCTCAAATTGGAGACTTTCTAGTGATGGTATGTCTCATAGCTGACATAAAACTGTTTACTCTTCCTTTGGATATTACAGGACGCGGAAATCCAAAACGACATTTGGTATAAAACTTTTCCTTAGACTTGTACTTTCGTTAACAGTATTTTCCACATCGATGGCTTAGGAATCGTAAGACGTGTTGTCTTAAGTTGTTTTCTTTTGTGCTGTTGGGTATGGCACATGTGGCATATTCTTCAATGAAAGACAAAACTGTATCATCGGAATCAGTTCCGAATTTGGGGGCATCCTTGATCCATATCAGCATATGTATATGAGGAGCACCTCAAGCTTGATACTCCTTTCTCCAAAAGAAATCCACAACTTCTCCAAGGGGAGGATTCTTTTTATTGCAGATAAAAGACATCATAGCTTCAAATCTATGATTGAAATACCTGCATACATTAACAGGAAGTAGTAGTAATTTATTCGATCAAGAAAAAAATGGATCATTTTACAGGAATAAAAACCATCATAATACAGTATCAAAATCAATTAAGTAAAATTTGATAAGAACATCATGTTCCAAATGAGAACAGAAACAGTTAAGAAGTAATAACAGTTAATTTCAATACATACCGTTATACATATACTAAAATTGAGTTAACAGGATCCAAAGAGCACAATTCTCCAGGTGTCTTGTATTCAATATTTTTTATATTCGAACTTACCTCTCGGAGAAATTCAAGTAAATCATCCCAAGCGTATTCAGCACAGCTTAGGGTAAGGACCCACGTAGGAGTTCCTAAGTTCCTTAGCATATATTAATTAGTTCTCCATGACGACGGTACCAATACTCATAAGTGACATGCTGACATGCCATCAGATTAATCAGATTAATCAGCTGAGATTCTAAATGATCATCTCTCTGATGTACTTTATCCATAAATTCCTTTGCAGAAACATTTTGAAGATGCACTCCTGTGATTGACTGCATATGAAAGTCCAGACAAGTCACTCTCAAACAAAAGATGAAATATATATACGATACATTGTCGAAATCTTGGATCTTCTGCATACAATCTTGTGTCCGATATTCAGATGCAGTAATCTGTACAGGTCGTTCATCATATCGTCCACCTTTTCCTGTTGGAAACAACTGTGGAAAACAACGAGCTTCCAAGCTTTTTTCCCATACACTCATGGGAGTTCCCTTTGCTTTTTTCATTTGGAATAACTCAATAGTACACTTCTTTTGAATGAAGTGGATGTACACTGTAATGTTCATATATTTCTTCACTTCTGGACATGTACACATTTTCAATTTGTCCAGTTGACGTTTCAGTATCTTCTGCTAAAAGTATTTCTTCTTCTCCCACATACATATTTTTATAGTACTCATTGTTTTTTATCAGATACAATTTTGCCTTCGGCACTTTCCTAAAATCCCAAAATTCTTGCCAGATGTCCTTACTCTCAGTTGGAATGCCATTTACTAGAATAACTAGTGCTTCATTTTGTACATTCTCTACACCAATAGTTTCAATATATTTCTTTAAATCTAGAGGTAAATGTACAACTCCTCCTTTTAATCCTCTCTGTAAATCTGAAGGAGGCAATTTACCTGTTTTAGGCTCCATATGAACAATAGCCTGAAATGGGTGCACACACTGAATGAGAATAGACTCACAGGTATTTAAATATATCAGTTCTGGAGGAATAGTTATCAACTCTAGATTATTATGCACAGCTCTAGCAGGCATTTTATTCTCATCTAATTTATTATAACAACATTTACAAATACACTGATCAGAACCCAAATCAAAGCAATCCTCTACCAACAAATAAGTTGCAAATTCCTTACACTTATCATTATTTCCTCTTTCACTTTTTAAATAAACAGTCCTAGTCTGATTTTTATAGTGAGTTCGCCGACAACAAATATAAGAATAATTTGGCCTTTCACCTGAAATCACCTTAAACGTTGTAATTTGTTCTTCAAAAATTTTTGTAGTACTATGTTGCACATTCTCTTCAACATTTTCTTTTATTAATGTGTCAGTTTCCGCACTCTCTTGCTCAGGACCAAAGTAACAAAACTCAATTTCATCACAAACCTTCTTCACATCTGATACTGATCCACGCAATAGAGCATTGTTCAACTCATTAAACATTAGTGCTGGACTTTTTGCATAATACACAATCTTCTGACTAACTTCCGCATTTGAGAATGATGTACTGCTAACATCCTGAAAAGGTGAAAAACACTTTGACATACTTTTCTAGAAAGACAAGCCAGAGAATGACCTTGCAAACCAGTATTTTTTTCTCACTCAGCAAGGGTTTAGTCATTGCAATATCTTTTGTTTATCACTTTTTTACTATATTCTCGTAAGAAATTGAGTAAAATATCAATAGATTCTTGTTGTACACTATAAATACTACTGCAATCCCAAGTGTACACTGGGGCTTTAGGACGTCTCCCTAGAACTTCATCAGCTAACACTTCTTCTGCATTTCTGGGAACCATATTCTCTTTTTCAATTGGACAACAATTTCTAACCTCATAAGCTCGACCACTGACATCAACTGAATGCAATAAATTATTGGTAGAAAATAACTCTCTTCATTAAAGAAAGGCTCTGAACTGTAACTGTGTTTCCATTCACCCAAAACAAATCACAAAAATTAGTTCTGTTAATTACTCTTTTCCTCTTACTTTTGGCCTTCATTAAATGGATTGGTTTATCTAGTGATCCAATTCTGTTTACAACTAAAATGAATAGTTTCCTTTTTACTCCAAAAGCCTTTTGAACAATGGATTCAATATGCTTCTTTTTATAAAATAGTGCTCTTTTTCTATATTTTTTCACACCTTTGAGCAAGTTAAAAACCACTCTATTATAAACATTTTTTTTACAGATTTCTTTATACTGATTTTGCCTTCTTTTACCATACATCGAATCTTTGGAATTTAGATTTTCTTTTTTTCTTTTCCTGTTATTCATATTCTTTTTTGTGCTGAAACCATTCTCAGTAGTTCTGCACACTGTTTCTAGGCTTTGAAAGTTTTTTAATGAATGCTTTTGTTGTCTTAGCAGAAGACTTTTTCTTTTTACCCACACGATGTTGGTCATCCAATACTTGTTGTTGAATTTTCTTCAAACAATTGTCCTTTTGCTCTTCTTTTCTCTTTCTTGATTTTTCAGGCATGATAACTTTATTTTAATGATGATAAACAATATCTGTAAATAATAAACATAAATAAATGTATTTTAATAAATGTATAAATTATACTTTTCTATTACTATACAAATACATTCTATATCAAAACCATTTAACCACTTTCTTTTGTCATCACTAATTGAAATAGTAATTCAAGGTGTATACATAACTGTATAGGTTATTACAGGTCTGCATGTGTATTGGACAAGGGTTTGTACCAGTACATAGGAGTTTGAAGCAGTCCAAGTGCTAAAGCCCTGGAACACCACATGAGTATTTAGGTACTGATTGAATGATTAGAGTAATACAAGGAGAGACACTGGGTGAATTTATAAGTGGTTGTATTTTACTGCAGTGAATGGATTAGTACATGCTGTTGAATGGGGCACTAAAGGAGTGCAAGAGGAGAAACAGGGTGTTTGCAGGAGTGTATGGATACTGACTGGGGAATTGTAAGCCTGAAACACAAGTGTGTAGGTGGTTAGAGGACTACATGCATAGTTCATAGGAGTGTGAAGCAGTCCATGTGCTAAAGCCCTGGATCACTGAATGAGTACTTAGGTACTGATTGAATGATTAGAGTAAAACAAGGAGAGACACTGGGTGAATTTATAATTGGTTGAATTTTCCTGCAGTGAATGGATTAGTACATGGTGTTAAATGGGACACTAAAGGACTGTAAGAGGAGTAACAGGGTGTTTACAGAAGTGTATGGATACTGACTGCAGAATTGTAGGCCTGAAACACAAGTGTGTAGGTGGTTAGAGGACTAACATGCATAGTGCATAGGAGTTTGAAGCAGTCCATGTGCTAAGGCCTGGCTCGCTATATGAGTACTGAATGATTAGAGTAGTACAAGGAGAGACACTGGGTAAATTTATAATTGGTTGTGTTTTACTGCAGTGAATGGATTAGTACATGGTGCTGAAAGGGTCACTAGAGGAGCGCAAGGGGAGTACTACAAGGAGAGATACTGGTTGAATTTTTAATTGGTTGTATTCAACTGCAGTGAATAGATTAGTACATGCTGTTAAAAAGGTCACTAGAGGAATGCAAGGGGAGTAACAGGGTGTTTGCAGGAGTGTATGGATACTGACTGGGGAATTGTAGGCCTGAAACACAAGTGTGTAGGTGGTTAGAGGACTACATTCATAGTGTATAGGAGTTTGAAGCAGTCCATGTGCTAAGGCCCGGCTCGCTATATGAGTACTTGGATACTGACTGAATGATTAGAGTACTACAAGGAGAGACACTGGGTGAATTTATAATTGGTTATATTTTACTGCAGTGAATGGATTAGTATATGGGGCTGAAAGGGTCACTAGAGGTATGCAAGGGGAGTAACAGGGTGTTTGCAGGAGTGTATGGATACTGACTGGGGAATTGTAGGCCTGAAACACAAGTGTGTAGGTGGTTAGACGACTACATGCATAGTGTATAGGAGTTTGACACAGTCCATGTGTTAAAGCCCTGGATCACTGCATGAGTACTTAGGTACTGATTGAATGATCAGAGTACTACAAGGAGAGACACTGGGTAAATTTATAATTGGTTGAGTTGTACTGCAGTGAGTGGATTAGTACATGGTGTTAAATGTGTCACTAATGGAGTGTAAGAGGAGTAACAGGGTGTTTGCAGGAGTGTATGGATACTGACTGTGGAATTGTAGGCCTGAAACACAAGTGTGTAGGTGGTTAGAAGACTAACATGCATAGTGCATAGGAGTTTGAAGCAGTCCATGTGCTAAGGCCTGGCTCGCTATATGAGTACTGAATGATTAGAGTAGTATAAGGAGAGACACTGGGTAAATGTATAATTGGTTGCGTTTTACTGCAGTGAATGGATTAGTACATGGTGCTGAAAGGGTCACTAGAGGAGCGCAAGGGGAGTAACAGAGTGTTTGCAGGAGTGTATGCATACCGACTGGGGAATTGTAGGCCTGAAACACAAGAGTGTAGGTGGTTAGAGGACTACATGCATAGTGCATAGGGGTTTGTAGCAGTCCATGTGCTAAGGCCTTGGATCACTGCATGAGTACTTACGTACTGATTGAATGATTACAGAACTGCAAGGAGAGACACTGGGTGAATTTATAATTGGTTGTATTTTACTGGGTGAATGTATTAGTACATGATGCTGAAAGGGTCACTAAAAGAGTGCAAGAGGAGTAACAGGGTGTTTGCAGGAGTGTCTGGATACTAACTGGCGAATTATAGGCCTGAAACACAAGTTTGTAGGTGGTTAGAGGACTACATGCATAGTGCATAGGGGTTTGTAGCAGTCCATGTGCTAAGGCCCTGGATCACTGCATGAGTACTTACATACTGATTGAATGATTACAGAACTGCAAGGAGAGACACTGGGGGAATTTATAATTGGTTCTATTTTACTGCACTGAATGTATTAGTACATGATGCTGAAAGGGTCACTAAAGGAGTGCAAGAGGAGTAACAGGGTGTTTGCAGGAGTGTATGGATACTAACTGGGGAATTATAGGCCTGAAACACAAGTGTGTAGTTGGTTAGAGAACTACATGCATAGTGCATACGAGTTTGAAGCTGTCCATATGCTAAGGCCTTGCTCGCTGCATGAGTACTTAGATACTGACTGAATGATAAGAGTAGTACAAGGAGACATAAAGTTACCAAATGCTTCTCTTACAATGGTTGCCCAAATGGACACAGACTCACAGTGTGATTCTAGACAGGCAACACTATTCACTAGACTGGCAGGGGTAAGGTGACTGCACACATTCTACATATTTCAGAACTGAATTCTAGTGTGAAAGCCTGACTCATTTTGCAAATGCATAAGCAATGACTGGTTTCTAATTCTACCAATACTGGTAAAACTTGACAACATGCCAGGTTTTAAAGCAGTTATGTGTCTGCAAAGACATGAAGTACCCAAATGCTTCTCTCACAATGGTTCCCCAAATGCACACAGACACACAGTGTGAGTCTAGACAAGCAACACTATCCCTTGGACTTTACCAAAACACATTTATTAGTCTGGAAGGGGTAAGGTGACTGCACACATTCCACATATTTCAGTACTGCACTTTAGTCTGGAAGCCTGACTCATTTTGCAAATACATAAGCAATGACTGGTTTAAAATTCTACCAATACTTGACAACATGACAAGTTGTAAAACAGTTATGTGTCTCCAAAGAAATGAAGTACCCAAATGATTCTCTCACAATGATTCCCCAAATGCACACATACTCGCAGTGTGATTCTAGACAAGCAACACTATACCTTGGAGATTACCAAAACACATTTACTAGTCTGGAAGGGGTAAGGTGACTGCAGGCATTCCACATATTTCAGTAATGCACTTTAGTGTGGAAGCCTGACTCCTTTTGCAAATACATAAGCAATGACTGGTTTCTAATTCTACCAAAATCTGAGAACAGCATAGGTTTTTAAGCAGTTATGTGTCTGCAAAGACATGAAGTACTCAAATGCTTCTCTCACAATGGTTTCCAAATGTACACAGACTCACAGTGTGATTCTAGACAAGCAACACTATCCCTTGAAGTTTACCAAAACACATTTACTAGTCTGGAAGGGGTAAGGTGACTGCATACATTCCATATATTTCAATACTGCACTTTTGTGTGGAAGCCTGACTCATTTTGCAAATACATAAGCAATGACTGGTTTCTAATTCTACCCAAACCTGAGAACAGGATAGGTTTTTAAGCAGTTATGTGTCTGCAAAGTCATGAAGCACCCAAATGCTTCTCTCACAATGAATACCAAATGCACACAGACTCACAGTGTGATTCTAGACAAGCAACACTATCCCATGGACTTTACCAAAACACATTTACTAGTCTGGAAGGGGTAAGGTGACTGCAGGCATTCCACATATTTCAGTAATG
Organism: Lissotriton helveticus; assembly: GCF_964261635.1. NCBI lineage: Eukaryota > Metazoa > Chordata > Amphibia > Caudata > Salamandridae > Lissotriton > Lissotriton helveticus. The sequence continues at coordinate 772,497,325 of NC_136070.1, read as the reverse complement.
CACTTTAGTGTGGAAGCCTGACTCCTTTTGCAAATACATATGCAATGACTGGTTTCTAATGCTACCAAAACTTGAGAACAGGATAGGTTTTTAAGCAGTTATGTGTCTGCAAAGAAATGAAGTACCCAAATGCGTCTCTCACAATGGTTCCCAAATGCACACAGACTCACAGTGTGATTCTAGACAAGCAACACTATCCCTTGGACTTTACCAAAACATATTTACTAGTCTGGAAGTGGTAAGGTGACTGCACACATTCGACATATATCAGTACTGCACTTTAGCGTGGAAGCCTGATTCATTTTGCAAACACATAAGCAATGACTGGTTTCTAATTCTACCAAAATCTGAGAACAGGATAGGTTTTTAAGCAGTTATGTGTCTGCAAAGATATGAAGTACTCAAATGCTTCTTTCACAATGGTTTCCAAATGCACACAGACTCACAGTGTGATTCTAGACAAGCAACACTATCCCTTGAAGTTTACCAAAACACATTTACTAGTCTGGAAGGGGTAAGGTGACTGAATACATTCCATATATTTCAATACTGCACTTTTGTGTGGAAGCCTGACTCATTTTGCAAATACATAAGCAATGACAGGTTTCTAATTCTACCCAAACCTGAGAACAGGATAGGTTTTTAAGCAGTTATGTGTCTGCAAAGTCATGAAGCACCCCAATGCTTCTCTCACAATGAATCCCAAATGCACACAGACTCACAGTGTGATTCTAGACAAGCAACACCACCCCTTGAACTTTACCAATACACATTTACTAGTCTGGAAGGTGTAGGGTGACTGCACACATTCTACATATTTCAGAACTGCACTCTAGTGTGAAAGCCTGACTCATTTTGCAAATGCATACGCAATGACTGGTTTCTAATTCTACCAATACTGGTAAAACTTGACAACATGCCAGGTTTTAAAGGAGTTATGTGTCTGCAAAGACATAAAATACCCAAATGCTTCCCTCACAATGGTTCCCCAAATGCACACAGACACACAGTGTGAGTCTAGACAAGCAACACTATCCCTTGGACTTTACCAAAACACATTTATTAGTCTGGAAGGGGTAAGGTGACTGCACACATTCCACATATTTCAGTACTGCACTTTAGTGTGGAAGCCTGACTCATTTTGCAAATACATAAGCAATGACTGGTTTCTAATGCTACCAAAACTTGAGAACAGGATAGATTTTTAAGCAGTTATGTGTCTGCAAAGAAATGAAGTACCCAAATGCGTCTCTCACAATGGTTCCCAAATGCACACAGACTCACAGTGTGATTCTAGACAAGCAAGGATGCCCAGACGTGGGTCCCGTGCTGTGTCGGCGAACTTGTTGAGAAATTAAACTACTGACCCCGGGACCCCTGGAGACAGTGGATACTGTGGACTGCGGACCGCGGGACCATACATGGCGCGGCCGGCAGTTGTTAAACGCCGGCCGGTCTTACCTGCGGGTACTTCTGAGGGTGGAGACTGAAAGGGCGTGGCACGGCATTTGTCGAACGCCGGCCGGTTTCACTTGCAGATACTTCGGCCTCTTTGGAGTGGATTGCAGGGCCGAGTGGAGCTGGTACCGGCGGAGTGCTTCACCCGTATCCAGGATACAGTAAGGCTCAGCGAAAAGCGGTAAATGTTAAAAATACACGTGTGCTGTTAGATAAATGCAATCTTTGCCGCCTGGGCAACTTGGATTTTGATTTGGAACTTGGAACTGTTTGGCAACATTGTTGTTAGATGCCAGCATATAAACTTCTGTGTTACAGTATTACAGCATATTTATAGATCAAAAGCACCTTTCCCTCTTTTTTGGAAAACAGCTGTTGCAAGAAGGACTATTGATGCTGTTTGTGAATCGAGAGGAGGTCTAGCTGAAGTGGAATATTGCCTGTGTTTCTGCCCGAGACATGAAGTACCCAAATGCTTCCCTCACAATGGTTCCCCAAATGCACACAGACACACAGTGTGAGTCAAGACAAGCAACACTATCCCTTGGACTTTACCAAAACACATTTATTAGTCTGGAAGGGGTAAGGTGACTGCACACATTCCACATATTTCAGTACTGCACTTTAGTGTGGAAGCCTGACTCATTTTGCAAATACATAAGCAATGACTGTTTTTTAATGCTACCAAAACTTGAGAACAGGATAGGTTTTTAAGCAGTTGTGTGTCTGCAAAGAAATGAAGTACCCAAATGCGTCTCTCACAATGGTTCCCAAATGCACACAGACTCACAGTGTGATTCTAGACAAGCAAGGATGCCCAGACATGGGTCCCGTGCTCACTACGCCACTGGAGTCAAGCTATCCTGGAGAGGACAATTGATCGCAGTCTGGCTTTTCGAATCCTGGCATTCGGCCACTGAGTGTGGGAAGTGTCGGCGAACTTGTTGAGAAATTAAACTACTGACCCCGGGACCCCTGGAGACAGTGGATACTGTGGACTGCGGACCGCGGGACCATACATGGCCTTTCCCTCTTTTTTGGAAAACAGCTGTTGCAAGAAGGACTATTGATGCTGTTTGTGAATCGAGAGGAGGTCTAGCTGAAGTGGATTATTACCTGTGTTTCTGCCCGAGGATTTGCCCACTGCTCGCCGGACCCGCTTCGCGGTTCGAGGACATTGCAACTGCCTGCCCCTGGACTAGCGCTGAAGCGCTGTGCTCGGGAAAGGCGAGGGTTCAACTAGCAACAGGGCTGCGAGCGTTAACACAGGGACTTCGTCTCCCAGGAGTCCCTGTATGACCTATTAACATCACCTGGTCCGCTCTCTCTGCCTGCCTGCCCTGCCCCCTGACCACGAAGGAGTAATACCTGCCGCGTTTGGAGAGACCGAGGGACACTCCTTGATGCTGTTTGTGAATCGAGAGGAGGTCTAGCTGAAGTGGAGTATTGCCTGTGTTTCTGCCCGTACGCTCACAGGGGCCGGGACTGCGAGACCCAGGGATCATCGCGCATCAACAACGCAGCGCACCTGGTGTCTCTTCCCGCCCCCTGCTCCTCCTGCCTACTTACGGCTCGCGGCCCCGCTTCGCGGGAGCCGCTCGCAGCCGTCTGCTTTGGTGAAAGACTCTGGGCGTAACTTCTTTCTCTCACGGAGCCTGCAATTTGGGAGCACCAGTCATCCCTTGGAATCACCGCCGTACGCTCACAGGGGCCGGGACTGCGAGACCCAGGGATCATCGCGCATTAACAACGCAGCGCACCTGGTGTCTCTTCCCGCCCCCTGTCACATCTATATAACTACACCCATCACCGCAACCGCGGGACGCGCGCGGGCGTGCGCTGGGCTAAGCCCGGGCCAAGGGCGGGCCCGTTGTAGCCCGTTAGAGACCGTTAAAGACCGGCTGGGCCCCCCCTCTGAAAAGTTTTTATTGCCCAGGACTAACTCCCAAACTGTATGTACTTTTTTCCTGCACTAAATCAATCAATCAATCAGTGACACTTATAAAGCGCGCTACATACCCGTAGGGTCTCAAGGCGCTGGGGGGGGGGGGGCGCTACTGCTCGAACAGCCAGGTCTTCAGCTTCTTCCTGAAGGAGAGGTGGTCTTGGGTCAGGCGCAGGTCGGTCGGGAGGGAGTTCCAGGTCTTGGCGGCCAGGTAGGAGAAGGACCTTCCTCCCGTAGTCGCTCTTCGGATGCGGGGGACGGCGGCGAGGGCGTGGTTGGCTGATCGGAGGTGGCGTTTGGGAGCGTAGAAGTTGACTCGGCTGTTGAGGTAGCTCGGGCCTTGGTCGTGTAGGGCTTTGTGTGCGTGGGTGAGGAGGCGGAAGGTGATTCTTTTGTTGACGGGGAGCCAGTGAAGGTCTCTCAGATGTCCGGAGATGTGGCTGGTTCGTGGGATGTCGAGGATGAGTCTGGCTGAGGCGTTCTGGATCCGCTGGAGTCTCTTCTGGAGCTTGGCGGTGGTACCGGCGTAGAGGGCGTTGCCGTAGTCCAGTCGGCTGGTGACGAGGGCCTGGGTGACGGTCTTCCTGGTCTCGGTGGGGATCCACCAGAAGATCTTCCGTAGCATGCGTAGGATGTTGAAGCACGACGAGGAGACGGCGTTGACTTGCCTGGTCATGGAGAGGGAGGAGTCCAGGATGAAGCCCAGGTTGCGTGCATGGTCTGTCGGTTTGGGTGCGGTGCCCAGGGCGGGAGGCCACCAGGAGTCGTCCCAGGCGGAGGGTGAGGAGCCCAGGATGAGGACCTCCGTCTTGTCCGAGTTCAGTTTCAGGCGGCTGGTCGTCATCCACTCGGCTACCTCTTTCATCCCTTCGTGCAGGTTGGCTCTGGCGGCGGCGGGGTCGTTGGTCAGGGAGAGGATCAGCTGGGTGTCGTTGGCATAGGAGATTATGCTGAGGTTGTGTTTGCGTACTATGGCCGCGAGGGGGCTCATGTAGACGTTGAAGAGGGTGGGGCTCAGAGATGATCCTTGGGGGACGCCGCAGATGACTTCGGAGGCTTCTGACTTGTACGGTGGTAGGCGGACTCTCTGCGTTCTTCCGTCGAGGAAGGAGATGATCCATTCCAGCGCCTTGTCCTGGATTCCGATGTTGCTGAGGCGCCGTACTAGGGTGCGGTGGCAGACCGTGTCGAATGCCGCGGAGAGGTCAAGGAGGATGAGGGCCGCTGTTTCTCCATTGTACATCAGGGCTCGGATGTCATCGGTGGCGGCGATGAGGGCGGTCTCGGTGCTGTGATTGGCTCGGAAGCCGGACTGTGATGGGTCGAGGGATCCGTTCGTCTCGAGGAAGGCGGCCATCTGCTTGTTGACGGTCTTCTCGATGACTTTGGCTGGAAACGGGAGGAGCGAGATGGGGCGGTAATTCTTGAGGTCGGTGGGGTCCGCTGTTGGTTTCTTGAGTAGAGCGCTGAGTTCGGCGTGTTTCCAGCTCTCAGGGAAGATGGTGGTGTCGAAGGATGTGTTGATGATGTCCCGCAGGTGGGGTGCGATGACAGCGTCGGCTTTGTTGAAGACGTGGTGAGGGCAGGGGTCGGTCGGTGATCCGGAGTGGATGGAGTTCATCGTGCGGATGGTGTCTTCGGTGCTGATCGGGGTCCAGGCGTGGAGGGTGGTGGTGGGGGGTGGTTGCTCGGTCATGGTGTGCGTTGGTTGGTTGTTGAAGCTGTTGTGTATGTCCGCGATCTTGTTGTGGAAGTATGAAGCGAGGGAGTTGCAGAGGTCTTGCGATGGGGTGATGTCGTTGTTTCCTGCGCTGGGGTTGGAAAGCTCTTTCACGATGTTGAAGAGTTCCTTGCAGTTGTGTGCGTTGTTGTCCAATCGGTCCTTGAATGCTGTTTTCTTGGCGGCGCGGATCAGCTGGTGGTGTTTCCGGGTGGCAAGTTTGAGGGAGGTCCTGTTGTCCGGTGTTGGTTCCCTTCTCCAGACTTTCTCGAGGGCTCGGCAGTTCTTCTTGGAGCTCTTGAGTTCGTCGGTGAACCATGGGGCCTTCTTGCTGCTGGGTCTGCTAGGCGGGGTCTTCAGTGGGGCGAGTTCGTCCGCGCAGTTGCTGATCCACTTCGTGAGGTTGTCGGCGGCCTGGCTGGGGTTCGCTGAGCTGGCAGGAGGGTGCTGGCTCAGGGCGGTGGCGAGCTGGTCTGCTGTGATCTTGTTCCAGCTTCTGCGGGCGGCCTGTTGCTGGTGTTGGTGGGTCGTCGTTCTCTTGAAGGTGAAGTGGACGCAGCTGTGGTCCGTCCATTGAAGCTCTGTGGCGTGGCTGAAGTCGATGTCTGTGCTGGAGGAGAAGACTGCGTCGAGTGTGTGTCCGGCGAGGTGGGTGGGGGTGGACACCAGTTGCTTGAGTCCCAGGTTGGCGAGGTTGTCGAGCAGGGTGCTGGTGTTGCTAGGGCTAGTTATAATTCCTACTGTTGGTTTTCATCACATCTTTTGTATATTCTTAAGCCTTCATTATGTCTACAAGAGGTTCCAGAAGCAAAACCGCTGCCAAGGAGGGGCAACTTATAGGTCCTATAGATAGTTTTATCACTAGGGCTAATTCATTTATAGATCAGAGTATCTCTCTCATAGAACGCAGAGTGTCCCAAGACTTAGCTACCGCAAAAAGATCTTCCATGGGCTATCTGGCAGACGCAAAAACACCTGATCAGCCTAGGAACCCTGGACGGAGTGAAGCCTGTAGTCAAAGGCATAGTTTACCAAACGCAGTCGATTTATCGGCTTCACAGCTTTCTGATTTTCAACTAACTCTTGATCTAGAAAAGACCCCAGATTTAGCGATCCAAACCACGCCAGAAGAGATAAGACAGTCAAGAGGGAGAAGTGAGGGTGCAATAAGGAAAAAAAAACTAAAAAGATTATTAAAGCCCCCAATAAGATAGGAGAGAAACGCCCGTGTACCCAGACGACAGGAGATCAGGATGTTCATACGGTGATTATACATCAAACACCACATGATGTCCCAGCCCCTATTAGTTTAGAAATTGTAACTGACCCATCACTAACAAATGAGGCAGATGAAAATTCCACTACCCAACTCTTAACAAGGATTGGGGATCTACTCAAGCTATTGTTAACACCGTTAGAAGCCAGATTATCCCAAATAGAAAAAGCTTTAGCTGAACTGACAACATCTGTAAAAGCTAACCCAAACAAAGGGGTACAGAAGATGGGGGGTGGTAAGCAGTCCTCCTCTAAACCTATTCCCCAAAATAAAAAATCAGTCGCCCTAGGACCATCAGCTAAATCGATCCAAACCATAGCTGCAAAAAGTAGTATAATAGAGAAGCCACCAAATAAAACCCCAAATACCATCCCAAATACAATTCCGGAACATAATAACACTGGTCTAAAAATACCAGCTACACAACCGAACAGAGGGAGGGACAGAGGGCCCTCGGATGGCAGATTTTCTGTTAATTTGCCACCCGAGGCAAGCCCTTTTGTAGTCGTAATGACCGGAGTACCAGAATTGGCGGATCAAAATCCAGAACCAATCTGGTCTCTAAAAAACAAGGGCCAACATTGGCTTAGTATGAATCGCCCACTCCTGCCCTATTATTCAAGCAAGATCCTGATGGTAAGAAGAGCCCCTTGGGTAGGGCATGGCAGGAAATCAATAAAGGGTGATTGCGTCCTTATTACTTTTGAAGATCCCAGAGTGGTTGACCATATCTATTTATGGGAACACCCTAGCCTAACGAGTGGAATAGGAACAAAGCGCCTTTCTTTCTTTTACCCCCAGAGATATCGTGATGGTCCTCATTTTGATGGATCCTGGCATACAGTGGGCCCCCGATATCGGGGTGGAGAAAGGGAAGAGTGGGGAGGACACCATCAGAGGGATTCTTACAGAGAACCACCGTGTTGGGAGGGCTGGAATGGTATTCCAACGATGAATAGATACAGCAGCCTTGAGCTAGTTGATTGACCACCATTGGACAAAGACCCCCCTGGGCCCAAGCCAGTGGAGCCAAAGCCTAACCCCGAACCCCAAATAGCTGACGTTCCTACCCAGGACCACCAAGCCTTAGCCGTTGTTTTTTGGAACATCGCCGGCCTTCGCCCTAAGATCGAAGATGGGAGCGCCATGAACTTCCTGGGAAGACAACAAATTGTCTGTCTCCAGGAGACATGGTCGTCGACGGAACTTCACCTTTTGGGTTTTAGGACATACTTTTCTCCAGCGTTGGTAGGAAGCATGGGCAGGCCCAAGGGAGGATTGACCATCTATATTGCAAATACCATCCAGAAACTAAGAGTAACTATTGTTGAACTGGACGTAAACTTCCAGCTTCTCTCCCTTTCCTTACCCAACAATGAAACTGTCCTGCTCATTAATTTCTATAATAACTTAGAAGAAGGAGAATTCCTGAGGGCAGTATCTAATCTCTATGAGAAACTCTCCCACCTCAGACAAGCTAAAGGAGGTAAAGGCGCTGTATATTTCCTATGGGGGGGACTTTAATTTACATCCCTGCCCACATGATGGAAACAACTGTGGTGTGCTGGTGAATGAACAGGATATTCCCCTCACCCACTTCAGCCATACTAAGTTGGGTACAGCCATGAACGATCTATTATTAGACCTGGACCTTCTAATAGTCAACAACCTGACTCCTAATACTAACCAGCTACAATCAACATATTTGGGAAGAGGACACCAAACAACAGTTGATTATATCCTTCTATCGGATGGTCTGTCAAATAGAGCCAAGCATTTTGAGGTTCTAGAAAACATACTAAGTGACCATTCGCCCCTTAGGATAGAACTTTACTTAATGCACCAACAATCCCTTACTCTAACAATAGCAAAAGCGCTGACCCAGAACAAAATACATATAGCCCAGTTAAATGGGTATACGCTAAAATGGGGGAAGATAAATCCCGGGCAAATTACTGAAGATTTTATTAAATCAGCCTATCCCCACATTATAAAATGTCTAGATCCAATAGTTACGGAGGAGGAAGTACTAAGCAACTTTTCTATAATATTAGCTACTATCAAGGGCCTCCTGACAGCAAAGCCAAAAGCAGAAACATCGACTAAGAAAGGCTGGTTCAATCATAGCTGTACCCTAGCTCATTATAAGTTAAAAGTGGCCCTAAATAAAGACGCTAGAGATTTACAGCTAATTGCTAGACTTAGAAAAGAGTACTTGGCTGCGCGTAAGCAGAGAAAGGCCAAATTAAAACAGGCTTTGTGGGACGAACTACACAAAAGTGCCCTAGAAAAAAATAGCGAGGCGTTTTGGAGGGTAGTCAAGTCCCCATTTTTAGCTGATGATAATCTTCCTAAGATCGAAGTGGCCATCAAAGAAGGAGCTTGGGTATCCCATTTTACAAAAAATGTTCAGAGAGAATCACACATAGTAGAACCAGATGTCACTCATGTAGCGGCCATATACCCTATCTCTATAGAATTCGATATCTCCGAGGTGCTTTTGGCTCTAAAAGTAAGTAAAAATGGCAAAGCACCGGGGCCCGACGGAGTCCCGGTGGACATTTTTAAATATAATGTTGACCTTTGGGCCCCTATACTTACCAGGGTGTGTTTGGCAGCTGCAAAAAAGGGGCTGTTGGATTCTTGGACCAAGTCCATCATGGTCCCAATATTTAAAAAGGGATACCGCCATGACCCTACTTGCTATTGCCCTATCTCACTGCTGGACTCTCTGGGCAAGGTAGTTGGCAGGTTTGTCCTTGAGCGACTCCAGCAGTGGGTAGAGGAAAGGGGTCTCCTGTCAGACCTACAATTTGGCTTCCGGGAAGGGTTTGGCACAGTAGAACAGGCCCTAAATCTATCCTTGATCCTGGGTAAATATATTCACGCAAAACAGGACAGGCTCTACATGGTGTATGTGGACCTGTCCGCTGCTTTTGATTGCGTGTCCCATTCAAAGCTTTGGGCAGTTTTGGCACAAATGGGAGTGGATTCTCCTCTCCTAGATTTTTTAAGGGAGTTATACTCCAAAGCCTCTGCGAGAGTCCGTTTTGGTGTGAAGGGTGAGTTGTCCGCATCTTTCGGAGTGGAGCGTAGAGATAGGCAAGGATGTGTCCTTGCCCCCTTTCTTTTCTCCTTGTATACAAACAGCTTGGAGGTGGAGCTCTTAAGGGGGGCTCAGGACCTCCTGCAAGTACAACAACGCCTAATTCCCGCTCTGCTCTATGCGGATGACGCCGTCATACTGGCGCGCACCCCGCGTGAATTACAGAAGGCTTTGTCTAGGTATGCGGATTATATGGGCAGTCTTGACCTTCACGTAAACATCAAGAAAACCTTTGTAATGGTGGCAGGCAAAGGGAGAAAAAGGTCTAAGGATATATACCTTAATAACCAAAAACTTGAAGAGACGGCCCAGTATCCCTGCCTAGGTATCACAATAGACAAAAAACTCAATTGGAAAGCAGCAGTTGAGGCTAGAAAGCACTGTTTTAAGAGAGCAATAGCTGCCCTGATAACTTTTTCACAAAAACTGGGCAAAAAGTCCCCTGTGGAAATACTAAAAATCTATAATGCTAAATGTCTGACAATAGCACTGTATGGTGCCGGCGTCTGGGGCATGTGGATGCTAGTGCTCTACAGGTGGCAGAAAACTCCATTTTAAGATTCCTCCTCGCAGCACCTAGACGAATCTCCACATATGCATGCCACATAGAACTAGGCATACCACATATTGAGGACCTGGTAAAAATGTAACCACTGCTATTGTGGCGGCGCATTTGGACCTCTGATAAAAATATGTTCACCAAAGGAATTGTGGCAGATTCAATGGCATTAGAACACTCAGCGAAAATCAGATGGCTTCTCTACATCAGAAATTTTCTCACTGACTTAGGCCTACAGGCTTATTACACAACTTCAGCAAAGATCAGTGAGATATCCAAGAAGGATCTGAAGGTAATGGCTCTGAGCCATTTAGATGGACTAAGGCTTGCTAGTGAAATAGGCAAACCCTCGGTCCTCCACGCAACCATGGTTCAGACCACTATCATGATTCAGCCCTACCTAACATTGGATATCACTACTTTTGACCGATTCGTACTAACAAGATTCAGAATAAATCTTTTCCATCGGTTAGTAGCCTTTCCCACGAGGAATACTTGGGAGCCAACCCTAGGCCTTTGTCCTTGCGATGACAAATCAGTGCAGACCACTATGTACACTGTACTGTTCTGCAAGTTTTATCATGCTCATCGCAAATTTTGGCGGCTATCCTTGTTAAAAGCGTGGGGCTTCAGATAGTGCCGCCCAGCTATGTTGTGTCTACAGCTATTAGAGTCTGAATCTACTTGTTACCGCGTTGTTAATTTCCTGAAATGCATTTTTACTCATAGGAAAAACTTGTGAAGAACTTGTCTAAAACACAGAATAATGATGTAAATGAAATATGTAGTGATACATTCTTTTTTTTTTTTTTATCTTTTTTTTTCTTTTTCTTTTTTTAATTTTTATTGATAAGAAACAGATATACAGAAAAACAAACCAAACCTCACAAGGCAGAAACATAATAATACATTATCGTGGGTCCGTGCGGGCAGAGCTCAAAGGCTAGATGAATACAATGCAATCGGATAGGACGGGGACAGGGGCGGACAAGGAAACAAGCGGAATTATTGACCATAGATGACGAGTGAATGCCAATTAGGGGGACGAAGACACATCAATGGTTACATCCTGTGGGGGAGTACATATATTACCACGATAGGCATTCCATTGGGACCATATTCTACCCCATTTCCTAGGCCGTCCCCGGGAAAGGTACACAGTCTTCTCCCGGAACATGCACCAGTCCATGTTTTCTTTCCACTTGGATAAGGTAGGTGGCCTATGTGAACCCCAGAGCTGGGCAATGTCCCTCTTCGCGACCATATTTCCGAGGGTTGCACATATGATCTGTGCTGAGCTGTAGTCATTAGGCTCCCAAACATTCAGCAAACAACGCCTGGCCTCGGGCAGCAGGGACACACCCGTGACACTCTCCATGACATCATGTACTCGGGACCAGAACCGAACCATCTCCGGGCATTCCCACAATATGTGGAGAAAGGAACCAGACATCCCACAGCCACGCTTACATAATCCATCCAAGGAAAAACCCATTCGAACTAGACAAGGCCCAGTTACATATACTCGGTGAAGTATCTTAAGTTGGACGAACCTCAAACGAGCAGGAATGGCGACTTCCTTGGGCGAGGACAAAGCAGATTGCCAGTCCTCATCGTCCAATTCAAATCCGTCCGCACACCACGCAGCCCGGAGGCGGACCAGCAAGTCAGCTCTGTTATTGATGAGTTTCTTATAAATCAATGAGATCGTGCTGTCGGGCACATGACCATCCAAAATGCGGTCCTCCAGAGGGGAAGACTCAGGAATATCAGCACCTGCAGCAAACACAGACAACAGAGCATGACGGATCTGGGCGTACCTAAAGAATTCATTGTCACCAAGCTCATACTCCACTCGCAGCACATCAAAGGACTTGACAGTACCCTTCGACCACAGATCGCCCACTCTGCTGATACCAATCATATCCCATTTATCAAAGCCTTTCGTTTTCCACAGATGGCCCAAGCATTCCGAATGATACAAAGGGGTGGACCGAGTAAACCTGCCACACCAACCCAAAGCCGCATTCGCATCACGCCACACTCTCACTGCAATCTTAGTGGGACCGGTCAGTGTTCCACGGAGACCACCAGAGTACAACGCTCTGCTAAAGGTCCCCCCTGGCAAAATAAATCTATCCATGGAGAATGCCGGGGCAGGGCCTGGTGCGTAGGTCGCATGATTAATCGCACTTAACTGGGAAGCCCAGTAATAACGTCTGATGTCCGGGAGGGCTATACCGCCATCATACCACGGAAGCGTGAGTTTAGAAAGAGCAATGCGGGCACGCCCATCCCAGACCAGTTGTCTCTGTAGGCTCTCCACTTCCCGAAAATAGCACGAGGCAATCGGGTCAAAGGAATTCTGAAGTGCGTACAAAAATCGAGGCAGAGACATCATTTTGAAAAGCGCCGCTCTACCGAGGGGCGACAGCGGCAACCTACGCCAGCGAGCCACATGAAGCGTGAGCCGCTGAAGGTGGGGTAAAAAATTAAGCTCATAACGCCTGGAGGGGTCCAAGGAAACATAAATCCCCAAGTATTTGAAACCGGTCTCCGTCACGTGAATCGGAAATCTACGCGGCAGTGGAGGGAGGTCTCCAGCCAAAACGTAGATGCAGGATTTAGCCCAATTGATAACAAGACCGGAGTTCTTTCCGAAAGAAGTAAGAACATCGAAAAGTACATTAAGGGACTTTTTAGGGGAAGTGAGATATAGGAGGATGTTGTCCGCGTATAGCGAGACTCGATCCTCAAAATCAGGAGACCATCGGATGCCTCGCATAGATGGTTCCCAGCGGAGCCACTCCGCCAAAGGTTCGAGAGCGAGAGCAAAAAGCAAAGGGGACAGTGGACAAGGGTAAAAACGCAAGACACTCTTCGATTAACAACCACCTGGGCCAAGGGACTCTCATAAAGAAGTTTCACCCAGGCTATGAAGCCCGGCCCAAACCCGAATTTCGAGAGGGCGGGCCAAAGGTAGGGCCACTCGATAGTGTCGAAGGCCATGGTAGCGTCAAGAGAAGCCAAAATGGCCGGTTCAGTAAGCGTCTCAGCTCTCGCGAGAACCCCGTGGAGTCTGCGCAGATTCAAAGCAGTGTTGCGATGCGGGATAAAACCGGATTGATCTGGATGGATCAAGTCCCCGATCACAGTTACTAAGCGATTAGCCAATAGTTTAGCCAAAATTTTGGGTTCGGCATTGAGTAAAGAAATGGGTCTGTACGAAGTACAACGATCCCGGGGCTTACCCTCCTTGGGAATGACGACGATAGTAGCGAGTCGTTGGTCCAAGGGGAGGGAGCCAGACTCAAGGGCCTCAAGGAACATGTCCCGTAAATAAGGCGCCATTTTGTCGGGTCGCAGCTTGTACAATTCAATGGGCAAGCCATTGGGGCCCATCGCCTTACCCGAACGGAGGGAACGAATTGCCACCGCGATTTCATCTACTGAAAGCGGAGCATCCATGAGGACTCTGTCAGAGTCAGAGAGGCGAGTCAAAGCAATGTCCCGCAACAGCAGTCGGGAGTCTTCCTCATCCCTATCACAATCGGAGGTGTACACTGTCTCGAAGTGATCCGCAAAACACTGAACGATCCCAGCTGGGTCAGTGACACACTCACCACCAGGCCACTCAATCACGGGGACCACACGATTCACTCTGTCTTTCTTGTCCAACCACGCAAGCAATTTACCCGCTTTATCACCCACATCATACAGTCGTCCCTGCTGCTCCCTATACATCACTTTCGCAGCATCCGTTACAAGAGCCTTGTAGTCAGCTTGTTTCAAAGCAAGGGAGTGCAACTTGGTACTGGAGACGCCCATCTGAAGATCGTCCTCCAAAGCGGCTATCTCAGATTCCAAGCGCACAACCTCCACATTTGCAGCCTTCTTAGCAGCGACAATCAAGGATAAGGACTGACCACGTATAACAGTTTTAAATGCTTCCCATGACGAAACAGCAGAAGAAACAGACCCCACATTGTCGTCAAAATAATGCTCAATAGTTTTCACAAGGTCCGAGCGGGTCTTGGGGTTACGAAAGTACCACGGGTTAATAGGAGCAACTCTACCCTCATCGCCTGCCCCTACCTCATACCGGAGCCATAAGGGGGAGTGATCGGAAATACCCCTAGGGAGCTGACGAATTTCTCTGATGGAGGAGGATTGGACCGCCGGCATTAAGAAATAGTCTAATCTAGAAAGGCTGCCGTGTGCCCCAGAGTGGAAAGTGTACTGCAACTGTGTAGGGTGTAGTAGCCTCCAGGCGTCTACAAGCCGAAGGTCTCTAACAAATCACTCAACCACCTTTGCGCCCTGGGTAGATCCCTGGGAGGATGACGATCAGAGGTGCCAGAAACAACCGAATTCAAAGCCCCACCCAAAATCAGGAGCCCCTCGGGAAGGTCCAAAAGGGCTCTACACCGATCAGCATAGGTTAAAGCCTGCAGACCCGGGGGGACATAGACTGAAAGTATGGACAGTGTCTTCCCCTCCCACCTGCCAGTGAGCACCGCATAGCGCCCCCTGTCGTCAAGTCTCACCTCGTCAACTGCAAAAGGGAGAGAGGACCGAATGAGAATACCAGCCCCCCTGGACCCAGAAGTAAACCCCGCGTGGGCCACCAACCGATAACCGCGCCTATTCATTGCCTGACAAGCGTTGCCTATTAAATGCGTCTCCTGTAGGAGGACAATATCGGGGGAATGACGCCTAAGGAATCACAAAACAATACTTCACTTAATTCTGTCCCCTAATCCATTGACATTCCAGGATAACAGTCTCAACTCGCCACCCCCCCATCCCCGAAAAATAGAAAGAGCAGGACCCACATAGAATCCCACGATCAGTACAAATGAGAAAAACAATACGATGCCTCGTGAGTACACAGAAACACACACACACCCCCCACCACCCCCCAACTTGAACATGTTACTCCCCCCACCCTGCACCTCTGCGTAAAACTAATAAGCCACCCCAACTTGCAGTGTGCCTGTCGCCCCATTACTAAACTAAGCTACGCAAAGAACCTAGGAGGAGGAAGAGTCCCCATTCACCCCCCGCCACCCCCAGGCTGATCTAGGCCTAACAAAAGACCCAAGTACAGACTCAGCTGAAACAGCAGAAAATTTCAGACGCCGGGATCCACAGGTGAAGTCCTCATTCCGCCACACCCCCGTCGGCGCCTCCGGGGTGCCCAGTATGTTCATTTCTTATAGGCAGAGAGTCAAGCCAGTCACTGACATTTTCAGGGCGATCAAAAAAGAATACACGTTCCCGATATTCAATCCGGAACCTGGTAGGGAACAACAAGGAGTACTTGAGACCCAAGTCTCGCAATCGCTTCTTAACTCCCTGAAATCCAAGTCTTTGTTTTTGGACAAGCGGCGAAAAGTCAGGATAAAAAGAAACAGAGGCATTTTCAAAGTTCACTGGGCCCTTGTCCCGTGAGGCCTGTAGGACAGCGTCCCGGTCCCTACAGTGAAACAACCTGGCAATAATGGGCCTCGGGGGGGCACCCGGCTTAGCCTTCCCGCCGGGGACACGATGAGCGCGCTCAACCGCAAAGAACTTGCTGAGTCCAGCGGGAGAAAGATAGTTGGCAATCAAGTCCTCCACCAAGAGGTCAACCCCCAGAATCTCGGGATTCTCCGGGACACCATTAAGGCGCACATTGTTACGACGGGCCTTGTTTTCGTAGTCCTCGAGACGACGAGCCAGTAGGTCATGCGAGGAACGCAGATTGCCGATCTCAGTCTGGGTCTCTGTGACATCCGCAGTAAGACTAGAAGTCTTCAAGCCCAATGACTCGACCCTTTCATTGGTCTTCGACAGATCCGCTCTAATCAGCGTAATGTCAACGGCCACCGTGTCGATCTTGGAGGCTAAGGCCTCGTACTGCTGTCCCATAGAGGCCTGCATGTTGGCTATGGCTCCCATGACGTCCTGCAAGGATGGGTCCGAAGACGCTGAAAAGAGGGTCTTAGGGTTATCCGAAGCACGGCCCGCAGCGCCGGGCGACCCCTTGACCTGCGAGTAGCGATCCATGATGTTAGTCTGATTTTGGCCACCACGGAGAGGTGCTTTAGTCTTGCGCTTCTCAAGAGGCTGTCCGGTGGCCATTTTGGAAAAGGGACCCCGAAGGGGTCCTTGCGACCTGGTGAAAATGGCCGGGCGCGGAGTGTCCAGACAGTCAACAAGACTAGTTCCGATGATTGTAGGCACAAAAGGGCCGGGTTGTAGGCAGTTAGTCGGGCCAGCACCAAACAGCAAGGAGACAACAGGCCAGCCGAAGGTGGTGCAAGGTTTCACCTCTGCCAATCAGAGCCGGGAGCAGAAACCGAAACTGAAAGTCAGGAGGGGTCGACCAGAGGGGACCCCTGCAGCCGTTGTTGATCAACTACACCACGGCCCGCACAGCACCCGAGCCCCCGGTCCGCCTCGGGGTGGGCCTCAAAAAGTAAAGACGATGCAAAAGTGGACCCCAGCGTCCAAATTTGATTTTTCAAAGTGTACGAAGATCAGCAAGGATGTGCGAACAAAAGCCCGTCCTCGAAATCAGGATGTTGTCAGGATATTCGTGAAGGGCGGCCAGGGTCCGGGGAGCTCTGTGCTCACGCGACCATCTTGGATGCCCGCGAAGCTCCTCCCGATTCTGTAGTGATACATTCTTAATCTTTTTTATAGGAAGTCAGTTTTATTGTACAATTGATTTTTTTTTTACTCTGTAACAATATGGATAATGTTGCGTTTATGGATTTCTATTACGAAATACCGAATAAAGAAATATATATAAGCAATGACTGGTTTAAAATTCTACCAATACTTGACAACATGACAGGTTTTAAAGCAGTTATGTGTCTGCAAAGACATGAAGTACCCAAATGCTTCTCTCACAATGATTCCCCAAATGCACACAGACTCGCAGTGTGATTCTAGACAAGCAACACTATCCCTTGGACTTTACTAAAACACATTTACTAGTCTGGAAGGGGTAAGGTGACTGCATGCATTCCACATATTTCAGTAATGTACTTTAGTGTGGAAGCCTGACTCCTTTTGCAAATACATATGCAATGACTGGTTTCTAATGCTACCAAAACTTGAGAATAGGATAGATTTTTAAGCAGTTATGTGTCTGCAAAGACATGAAGTACCCAAATGCGTCTCTCACAATGGTTCCCAAATGCACACAGACTCACAGTGTGATTCTAGACAAGCAACACTATCCCTTGGACTTTACCAAAACATATTTATTAGTCTGGAAGTGGTAAGGTGACTGCACACATTCCACATATTTCAGTACTGCACTTTAGAGTGGAAGCCTGACTCATTTTGCAAATACATAAGCAATGACTGGTTTCTAATTCTAAACATCAGATGAAGGAGTACCCCCAGGAGGCGCCTCAATGCCTCCGTCAAAGATATATAGAGGTGCACACAATGCTTGTAAGGACAAATGTATCCTTTGTTAGAAGACCCCTCACTCACCAACCTAGTTGGCGACATGCTTCATCATCGGGGTCCCACCCGGATAGCCGTGTGCCACCCGGGTGTGCTGCGACACTTGACTACAGTGGAGCGGGTTTGTTTTTTTCGATTTTTTTGTGTGAAAGTGAATATATGTTAGTGATTTAAAAGTTGTCCAGTTACTCACTATCAAGACTTTATTCTGGAGTGACTCGGCAACAATAAAAATTATAAGTTGGACACCGTGCCAAATTAGGTAGACCTATGGTGTCACGGATTATGTTGTGGGATAAAATTGGTCTACATGTTTCAACCACTTATATAAATGTAGGTTTTTTTCGTCAGGACCAGTGATGGTAGCCCAGATGTACCCTGCCCTTGACTACGTGAAAAAACCTCTACAAACTCGCTGTGGTTATAAAATGTTCTTCTCCAGGGTTCCTCGAAAAGAAACCTGTAAAGGAACGAATAGGACAAACACAGTGTACAATACATTTGACATAGAGTGTGTTTGCGGTGCTTCTCATGTTTGACATCCAAAGTGAAGATGAAATACGGTGGATGGTAATGCATGGCTCACAAGTGGTCATGTCAAGGTGCCCGTTGGGATAAAAAGGGCACCATTGGGCTTCAAAATGAGCCCGTGAATGTATATTACAACCCACTCAATGCGGTGTGTCTGTGAACTCATAACCCACTCACTGGGTGAGTGAAATAGAGTGCAGTTCGTAGGGAAGTAAAATCGCTCCCCAATTCACACAAACACATTTTTAGTTAGTTCAATTAAAAGTGGGTGTCAATGCTCATAAGGATCGAGCGTGATTAAAATCGCAAACCGGCACACTGACATACAATCCTGCAAACGGGCAGACAGCCAAGCGCACTATACACACAGTGAGAAATGGTTGACGCTTACTTGAAGCGCTATGATAGCATGCCTCATGGGCGTTGGAGTTGCAAAGACTAGATCCTGCCACGATCTAGGTTGGAAAAGCGGAGGAAAGGATTAGGACTGCATGCGTGATCTACGCTGTGCCTACCCCCTATTGTGAAAAACGCGATGCCTGGCCAAAACTTGCTTGTGGACAATCAAAAGCGGCTGCTTCACCTAAAGTGCAAACCTCCTCGGCACCCCGTGAATGAGAAACGGAGGCTCCAACGAGGCATTAAAAGCCAGCACTTACTGGTGCAGCGGGGGCATGGCTGCGCTTAAAGACGTAGCAACGTGCTTAGGCAGCATGTAGTTACCGGCGTGGTATTCACCGCGTCCTTGTTGCCAGGGTAATGAAGGAAAGGTTGTGCGCTCATGTCTCCCTAACTCTCTCAATAAAGCATTGCCCTATTCCTAGTACAGTTGTTTGGGGAGTGAGGGATGACTGCAGCGCTCGTGAAGGTGAATCAATAAAGCATTGCCCAATTGAGCTGGAACAAACCGTGGTGGTTGAAAGAATAGTATTAAGTCATGAAGAATAGATAGATTAAACATTTGCAGTAAACGGGAATTACTGTAGTGCCAATGCCAGAGCTAGCAGGGGAACTAAGGCGCACCTATGAGCGAATAAGGGTGCATGCTCAAAGGCCATTAATGAATCAGGGGTGCCCGGAGTGTATAAAGTGGGACAAAACAACTGCTTAATCACAAATCAACATCCTTCAGCCAGGCATACAGATTGTGGCATACACTCACATACGTATGATAAAAAGTAATAAACAGGTTCAGGTTAGTTCTTCCACTTTAGGACATTAGAGGGACAGTAACGGTCTATTTTGTAAGAACTGAATTCCACGGGATATTGTCATTTAATCCAGTCTTGTGCGTGGAAAACTTATAAATCCATCGCTGTTCTTTTGCAAACAGGCATTGTTGTAGTCTATCTCCTGATTTGATTTGTTCTATGACAGTCCACCTCATGTCATTTGGAGTATGGTTTTGCTTGAGGAAATGTTCAGTTAGTCTAGTCATTCATTTCTTCCACCTGATGGATCTCCGGTGCTCGTGAAAAAGCAGGTTTACCTGCGAAACGCGTTGAGAGAAAGCCTTCTAAATTAAACACGCTGTGCAAACTCCAAAGTGGCCCGGACTTCTTTCTTGTATGGAAGAGAGTGTTTGACTGAAAATACAGGGACTCGCTATCCCGTCCGGGGCCCGCCATTGAAAGCGGCAGGAATTTAAAGCGACTTTGTTTGGTTTGAATATATATATATATATATATATATATATATATATATATATATATATCCATCAAGAAGGTTGCCCCACATAAAGATGCCTCTACGAAGAGTTGAAAGCCTTTATTTCGAGATTTCCAGCACAGCAGGTAAAAGTCCACTCTGCATAATGAGCCCAACGCGTTTCAAACAATGAATGTTCTTGATCACGGGCGAATGAGCAGAAATCAGCATGCGCGATGAGACACTCCCTGATAAGTGTTGAAAGCCCGCCTTAATGGGCGTATGCTGCAAAGCATTTTGGTTTTCGTAGTGTCTCACCCCTGGTGTAGGTGCCGCCACTCTCTGTACCATAGTTCAGTATTTCCCCAGTGGGTGAGGGTGGAACTAGAGTACTGCTGTACTGTTCATAGCGCCAAATCTGAAAGTGGCCCCTTCATTCTTCAGCGCTCGGTGCTTCCAAACGCCAGATCTACAGGCTAGGCAGCGGGCATCTTTGCGGCTGAGCAAAGCCGCTAAACATCCATCAAAAAGGTTGCCCCACATAAAGATGCCTCCACGAAGAGTTGAAAGCCTTTATTTCGAGATTTCCAGCACAGCAAGTAAAAGTCTACTCTGCATAATGAGCCCAACGCGTTTCAAACAATGAATGTTCTTGATCACGGGCGAATGAGCAGAAAGCACCATGCGCGATGAGACACTCCCTGATAAGTGTTGAAAGCCTAGCCTGCAGATCTGGTGCTTGGAAGCACCGAGCGCTGAAGAGTTTACATAAATATTTTTTTGACCGTCCTTTAAAAATATTTTATTTGTTTCACACCAATCATCAACGTTTGTCTCTTTCTTATATCTTTCCTGTTCAGCACCCAGGGGCAGGCAGACAGGGTCGCAGTCGGCGGGAGGAGCACAACAGCAACAGGAGGACACCGATGTGGGCTCTTCTGCTGGCCCTAGTAAGTCTTCTTGTTTTTAATATTATTAATTCAGTGAATGTTGTTTATTGAGGAAAAAAACAGTTCTAACCAAGGACATTTTATACTGGACAAAAAAAACTAGACAGCCGAATACTTTCATGAAGCAATCCAAGTCCATTGTGCTTATTTCCAGAGCTTTTTGATAGACATATTCTTTTCGCTATCCTTCTGCATCACCTTGGCTACAGCCATCTCGAAATCTTTTTGCGTCACGTGCACTCTCCTCTCTCTCAATGCATACATACCAGCTTCAGTGCAGACACCCTTAACCTCTGCTCCAGAAGCTCCTGGCATGAGTTCTGCAATTTTACGCAAGTTTATACCCCTGGTCAGGTACATTTTTCTTGAATGAATCTTTAAAATATCCAGACGTGCCTCTTCATTTGGAGGTGGGAACTCAATTTTTCGGTCAATTTGCCCTGGCCGTAGCAACGCTGAATCCAAAATATCTATTCTGTTAGTGGCCATGATCACCTTGATATTTTTAGTAGCTTCAAATCCATCGAGCTGGTTAAGCAGCTCAAGCATTGTCCTTTGTACTTCACTGTCCCCACCAGATCCCTCTTCCAGTCGAGATGAGTCTATGGAGTCTATTTCATCCATGAAAATAATTGAAGGTGCATGGTCTCTGGCCATCACACACAGTTCGCACACCATACGAGCCCCTTCGCCAATGAATTTTTGCACGAGTTCTGACCCAGAAACTCTGATAAAGGTGCAGTCTGTGTGATGAGCCACTGCTCGTACAAGAAGGGTTTTTCCTGTTCCGGGGGGTCCATACAATAAAACACCCTTTGGTTGAGCAATTCCCAATGCTTCAAACAGTTCAGGGTGCTTGACAGGAAGTTCAATTACTTCCTTGATTTCTTTTATTTGCTTGTCTAGACCACCAATCATTTCATAAGTTGAGTCTGAAACCTTTTCAACCATCATCAAGGACACCAGAGGATCCACTTTATTTGGAAGAATTTTGTGAAGTTGTAACTGTCATTCCTCAGGGCAACGCAGCAGTTTGGGGTTACATCATTGATGTCAATGTTTTTGTCAACATCCACCACAAACTTTCCCTCAGGGTGAACCTTCACCAGAACTTTCTTCTTGTCCATGGCTTGCACCACTTCACCAACATAGGATCCCTGTTCCTGAAGAAGTTGAAGCTCCTCTCGCAACGGGCGCACTTTGGCATTAAGTTCATTTCGTTGCGCTTGTAACCTGCGAAGATTTTGACTCTTATCATTGACAACCAGCTGGAGATCTTCAATTTTAGATAGATAATGTTGGCGGAGGCCAGTTCCACCTTTTGTTTCATCCATATCCATCTGCTCTGGCCCCTCCATCGTCATCTTATACTCCCCGGGAGGAGCCATCTTGAACACAGAACAGCTGATTATTAATTCTTATTCCAGAACTTTTACTGCAGCATATTTTTTCCAAACTATTGTTTCCGTTTCCTATGCTATTTTTTACCAACAATTATCCTTCGATCTGGACTATCTGTTTCGAAATTCTTGTTATCCCTGCCTCTAACTGCCTCTGCTATGATCACTCTCTGTACTACTACTGTTAGTCTGTCTGGTGTAGCTAAGCTTGCCCAGTTGGTCATCCTTTATTTAAAAGGTTTTAAATAAAACTTAGATTTACCAGTAGCTCTAGCCATTGAGTCCAGTCCTTTGGGTTGTCCTTTTGTACTACTTCTAGTCTTATTGATCTTGAGTCTTTGTTAATCTTGAGGCTTTTCGACAATTCCCACCAACAAATGCCCAACTAGATGTATTACTATTTTGATAGGATAGGACATACTACTACTGTTGTAGAGATTTTGCACATACAGTACTTTGCACAAGAAAATAGGATGTTGGTGATGGGAGGTTGGACCTTCCTCACACCTCAATAAGAAGTTCAGAACCCACCACAATCCCCTGCCCGACTAGTTATAGTAGTGTCTTGTCATAACTATTAGCTCTCCAAACCCTCCCCCCAAGATACCCAACAAGTAGATAACTCAGAATATAACAAATCCGACCTCTCAGTCGTGGAAGCAATGCACATGCACACCCTTCCTTTTGCTCGCTTGCTTACTCGTGTAAGTCCACACCAAATACCACCGAGTTCATGTAAGTTCAAACGTTTTTTTTTTAATTTACAAGCTCTGTACGTTGTTTTATAATGCAGCACCAACAGGAAAATGCTTAACATTAAAACAATAAACATTGTTACACTTACTTACAGTTACAACAACTAGAAGTCCATAGGATAAAAATGGGAAATCATGATAACTAACAGTGGTGGAAGCACCACCATCTCCTTGGTAGGAATATAGTTTATATAAAATTATAAATGAAGATCTCTGAGCGAATTCTGGGGACCCTCACCTTAGAAGAACCTAGTACTGGTATATGTTACATCATAAGCTCTGCACAGCTCTAGTTCGTAGAAGGGAATCTTCCGTCTGTATTGAGAAAAATGGTGCGCGTTAGTATATTGCAAGCATTTCTCAGCTGTGCCAAAAAATGTAGCATTTTTATGGATAAGCAATATGGACTAACACCAGAACTTCTTAAAAAAGTGGCTTGTTATTGTTTTCGTTGACCTTGTACGCGGCGCTTAGACAGTAGCAGTATGAGGTCATGTGGGCTCAAAGGTGTCTTATACAACAAGCTGCAATGTAACGTCACGTGTGCAAAAATAAAAGACAGAAAGGTAAAATGGTTGCATGGCTCGGGCTAGCTAAGCAAAAACTAGAATGACTCTAGGGACCATATATAATTACTAGTGTCTACTCTACTACTACCTGATTTGTACTAGTGATGTATGTTGTATACTATTAAATAATTTTTCAATCTTGCTACTGACCAATAGGGGGAGGTGTATATGACACCTAAAAAATGTGTAATGTTTTTTCTAGGCGCACTACCGACCACCAGTACCGGGGCCAGCGGCGAAGGCGACGTGGCTGACGAGGAAGCGGCAGTTGCGGATGGAGCTGCAGGGGGAGAGCCAGCACCAGTGGCGGGCGGTGGTAAGTTAGATTCATAATCCTTAACTATTGACATTATACTCACTGTAAGGGTGTACTGTATGTATACTGTACTGTTGAGACTTAGGGCCCCATTAGGATGGCGGGCGGAATGCCCCCCCCTGGGATGGCGGAGGCAAACCGCCCGCCATCCCTGTAGAAAAGACCCCCCGCCACATTACAATGGCTGAGTGTTGCGCGATGGATGGAAAGACCGTCCGCCGCTTTTCCGCACTTTCGACATGTTGACTGGGCGGAAAAGGGTTCAATATGGTGGCGGTGTCTGAAAGACACCGCCAGCCTTATCAGAATGTGCATTTTGGAATACCTTTCTGTGGGGGCATTGCCGCCACGGAAAGGCATGCGGAGTATGCTTGGGGGGCCCGTTGGGGGCCCCCATGGAGTCGGGGGGAGTGCACATGGGGGGTACCCCCCTGCCTTTCAAAGCACAACGTGGCAGGCACCGCGCGGTGCCTGTCACATTGTACTTTGAAAAGCACAAACATGTATTTTTAGCATTGCGGCTGGCCGCAATGATAAAAATACGAGACGTGCCCACCACTGTGGCGGGCGAATCCTAATTGCCCCCACAGGACCCCCGACCTTATGGCAGGTGGTCCCTTTTAGCATGAGGTTGGCGGGGGGACAAAGTCTACCCGCCATCCTAATGATGCCCTAAGAAAGTAAAAGTTGTTGTGAACGTTTGAAGAGTGAAGACACCCTTTAATTGGCATTAGTAAAGGCATTAGGGGTGGGAGTATTGAGTAACCAATGGCCTCTTCTCTCTGATTTCAAATCTGCTTTGAAAGTTTTATGGAGAAGACTAAAAGTCAGATCAAATCACCTGGTGTTGAACTAAAAAGGGAAATACGGGTGGAAGGAAGAAGGACGGGCGAGATTTAATATTTATGACTGACAGAGAGAAGGATACGTGTGATTCAAGCATGCAAATTGCAAAGGTGGCTGATAGGAATCTGATGCAAGGTTGGTTGAATGCCTGAAAAAATCCTGAAAATGTTAAAGCCCAAGCAAGTGGGAGGATAGATACATACCACAAATGTTATGTACTGTGCTTTATAGTGCTACCATGCCACTATGTGTATAATTAACTTGTCTTACTGTTTTTCTAAGAGTATATTTTACAATAGTCTTGTTTTTTCTTTTTGATATACAGCTACTACTTCCAAACCAGATCGGAAGGGGTTGGCTGCTAAAGCACGGCGCCAGAAACTGGAGGCCATACAATTAGAATATCGTCGCCTGGTGGTCCTGGAAGAGGAGGAGGCAGCAGCAGCTGAAGCCTCCTCCAATGCCCCGGGCCCCAGCCACAACCCTCCAGTGGTATGGCGCCACCGTCTGGTGGCCACGCCCCACTGCCTTTCCATCACTGGTGCCCCCCTACTGTGGCTGCAACTGCGGTGCTCTAAAGCGATGCGTCGCCCTACTTGAGGAGGCAGTGCTTGTCCTCCAAAGACAATCCCGCCAGACATAGGAGACCCTGTTTATTGCCCCTTTTTTATTTATTCTTTTGGTGGGTGGGAATTGGGCATTGGGGTTTGGACAATTGGACATTTGGTTGGACTTTTTCCTTACAGACATTGGTTGGGGTTAGGGAGAGAGGTGGGTCAGGTTTTTTTTTTTTTACATTGTTTATTTTTGTTAGGGTTATAGTAAATCAATATTTCTGCTTTACATACAATGTTGTTAATGTTTTGTGGGTGGGGTTACTGTTTTACATCAGACTGTTTCCTTGTTGGTGCAGGTCTGCCCATAGCCAGTGTTTGATTTAAATAATTGGCTGACTGTGTAAGACACAAACAGATAGATGCAGCACCCATCAGTGATTGAGTTGTCCTGCTAGTACTGTCAGTCTCTCTCTTCTAGTCTATGCATCCTTTAACTGGACTCAAAGGGGTGTGTGAATTGATTGAAAACATGTCCATTATTAATTATGCCTCCCCCAAACTTCTCTTACCTTTGCTTGATGTTTAACTTAGGCATAGCGATAGCTGCACGGTGATGATGGTTTCCTTTCCTAACATGCCATGATTGTAGTAGTAGTAGTAGTAGACACTGGCAGGGCAGCAGCATTTGCAAAAAAAGAAAACGAGACAGTCAGTCGCCTGAGAGAGACTGTTCAAGGAATAGTAGAATGAAGTACAGTACAGAACTTACCGAGCAACAATAATATGCAAAAATATTTTACAACAAAACATAATGGGGGTGGGGATAGCCTACTAGACAGAGTTACAAACTATAGTTGTGTCGAGTCACTTGACTAGTCCTACAGTATACTCGACACAAGCGTAACAGTTAGTGCTGTGTATGAGGATGACAACAAATCCAATCAATGCCAGCAATTAATGCGGAGGTATATATTCCTTTCGTAAATAAAAATCACCTCTAAAATAGACTGCTCATGGGTGGGCAAGCAGAAGAAGATCTTCGTTCTGCCTTGAAAATGAAGAACATTTGCTTTTGCCACATCCGCCCCAGCAACGTGTGATAAATTATTGGTGTACATTTAATTTATTCACACCTCAATGAGTCACACAGCCCAGGGGAGAGGGTTAGGGTTTTTTGGATGGATGGGAAGGGGGTTTGGGGAAAGGTTTGAAAATGAAAAACAAACAGTATGCATGGACAAACAACAAACAACAAACAACAAACTCTGTAGACTACCATATCCATATCAATATGTTAAGGGAGAAAAAGGAAATGCATGCATGATGATGATTGATAAGGAGACCCGGATTACATACAGTTCTTGTTCAGTTGTTCCAGGCTTACCTTTACAGATAGCAAATAAAATTTTTAAATATTGGTAGGGATGAATCATAAACAGAGAGCAAACCTATAACAACAAGAAGAACACACTGTTGTAAAGATTGTCGACAAAACAATGAATCAAATTATTTAAAAGATGATGAAAAATGATACTGTTACTGTGTTATCCTGGTCAAAAATGTGGATTTGCATCTTAGCATTCCTCTTGGTACTCTCGTCCATCAATCTTGGGTGTCGCCAGTCGCCACTGCCTGCCTGGCAAATGTAGATTTATTGGTAAGGTAAGTGTGCATTGTTTTTCTAAGTATAGCACAAGGCCCGGTCTGTAATTGTAGATGGAAAAACAAAAATGATATTGAGAAACAAAGTTGAAAAAATGAACAAGTTATGGTGTAGTGCAACAAGAACACTTTCCGAGGCTGCATGTATGCATCATCTCTACTCTAGTCTGTTTCCAGCATTGACCTACAACAACACCAGGACAGAGCAGGCCCACAGTGACGGCCCATCGCTTAGCACATCCTCCGTTTAGAGTAAATTTTTTTAAAGAGTTGGACAAAGCATTACATAGCCAGCAGCATAGCATTTTACAATTTAAGTGACTAAATCAATGCACCCCAGTCATCCCACCGCTACACTCGACTCTGAGGTAACGGGTTTTTAGGAACCCGTTTGGTGCCAGGGGATAACACCCGAAGACCTCTGAGTTCTCCCTGTTCCGGACCACAGAAACACGGAGTCTTCTAGTCGAGTCAGAGATCGAGTTTTATTGATAGCTACCAAGTAACAGGTGTCCTAGAAGCACGACAAACACGGGTCATGTGTTCTCAGGAGACTGTTCGTTTTTACAGAACCAGCCTTCTCCTTATATACAGAAATAATAGCTGCAAGCAAGAATTCTTGAGTTTATGATATGGCTATACACATATTTCTACAATAATACGAAAGAGCGAAGTCATGTAGGCAAGCCCGTATTTTAGATGTCCAATGCGTGATAGATTACTCAGCCAAGCCCGGAACTCCCATCAGATATCGATGAAACCCCAATAAAGGAAGGCACCTCCTAGTCATAAAACTGGCCATAAACGGGGAACAGGACAGGTGTGTGTTTGTAGAAAGCATGGTTTGTATATAGTGAATGGTTTGAGGAATGTTATGTATCGATGCTTGCAAAAAACAACAAGTGATGGACTGAATGTGGATCAATGTCACACACTCCCCCAGTCAAAAGATCTGGGCCCAATTCCATCGTTTTTTTGCACTCCACACCACCCTGGGTCAGATAATGGCTTTATGCAAATCAGCTCTGACCCTGTTGCCCTATGGGAACAGTCCAGTCCGAACTACAACAGCCATATCTTTCCCAGACCGGAATCAAGCATCCGAGGACCGGACCGGTTTCGAGGTAACACCTCTCTTCAGCCCGGCTAGCTTGACTCCAAGTGGTGTGGAGTGCCTGGGACCCACGTCTGGGCATCCCCAGCGCACTTAGGGCGGCAATTGCAAAAAACAACAAGTGATGGACTGAATGTGGATCAATGTCACACACTCCCCCAGTCAAAAGATCTGGGCCCAATTCCATCGTTTTTTTGCACTCCACACCACCCTGGGTCAGATAATGGCTTTATGCAAATCAGCTCTGACCCTGTTGCCCTATGGGAACAGTCCAGTCCGAACTACAACAGCCATATCTTTCCCAGACCGGAATCAAGCATCCGAGGACCGGACCGGTTTCGAGGTAACACCTCTCTTCAGCCCGGCTAGCTTGACTCCAAGTGGTGTGGAGTGCCTGGGACCCACGTCTGGGCATCCCCAGCGCACTTAGGGCGGCAATTGCAAAAAACAACAAGTGATGGACTGAATGTGGATCAATGTCACACACTCCCCCAGTCAAAAGATCTGGGCCCAATTCCATCGTTTTTTTGCACTCCACACCACCCTGGGTCAGATAATGGCTTTATGCAAATCAGCTCTGACCCTGTTGCCCTATGGGAACAGTCCAGTCCGAACTACAACAGCCATATCTTTCCCAGACCGGAATCAAGCATCCGAGGACCGGACCGGTTTCGAGGTAACACCTCTCTTCAGCCCGGCTAGCTTGACTCCAAGTGGTGTGGAGTGCCTGGGACCCACGTCTGGGCATCCCCAGCGCACTTAGGGCGGCAATTGCAAAAAACAACAAGTGATGGACTGAATGTGGATCAATGTCACACACTCCCCCAGTCAAAAGATCTGGGCCCAATTCCATCGTTTTTTTGCACTCCACACCACCCTGGGTCAGATAATGGCTTTATGCAAATCAGCTCTGACCCTGTTGCCCTATGGGAACAGTCCAGTCCGAACTACAACAGCCATATCTTTCCCAGACCGGAATCAAGCATCCGAGGACCGGACCGGTTTCGAGGTAACACCTCTCTTCAGCCCGGCTAGCTTGACTCCAAGTGGTGTGGAGTGCCTGGGACCCACGTCTGGGCATCCCCAGCGCACTTAGGGCGGCAATTGCAAAAAACAACAAGTGATGGACTGAATGTGGATCAATGTCACACACTCCCCCAGTCAAAAGATCTGGGCCCAATTCCATCGTTTTTTTGCACTCCACACCACCCTGGGTCAGATAATGGCTTTATGCAAATCAGCTCTGACCCTGTTGCCCTATGGGAACAGTCCAGTCCGAACTACAACAGCCATATCTTTCCCAGACCGGAATCAAGCATCCGAGGACCGGACCGGTTTCGAGGTAACACCTCTCTTCAGCCCGGCTAGCTTGACTCCAAGTGGTGTGGAGTGCCTGGGACCCACGTCTGGGCATCCCCAGCGCACTTAGGGCGGCAATTGCAAAAAACAACAAGTGATGGACTGAATGTGGATCACGGCTGAAGAGAGGTGTTACCTCGAAACCGGTCCGGTCCTCGGATGCTTGATTCCGTTCTGGGAAAGACATGGCTTTAGTAGTTCGGACTGAACTGTTCCCATGGGGCAACAGGGTCAGAGCTGATTTGCATATCGCCATTGTCTAACCCAGGGTGGTGTGGAGTGCAAAAAAACGATGGATTTGGGCCCAGATCTTTTGACTGGGGGAGTGTGTGACATTGATCCACATTCAGTCCATCACTAGTTGTTTTTGCAATTGCCGCCCTAAGTGCGCTGGGGATGCCCAGACGTGGGTCCCAGGCACTCCACACCACTTGGAGTCAAGCTAGCCGGGCTGAAGAGAGGTGTTACCTCGAAACCGGTCCGGTCCTCGGATGCTTGATTCCGTTCTGGGAAAGACATGGCTTTAGTAGTTCGGACTGAACTGTTCCCATGGGGCAACAGGGTCAGAGCTGATTTGCATATCGCCATTGTCTAACCCAGGGTGGTGTGGAGTGCAAAAAAACGATGGATTTGGGCCCAGATCTTTTGACTGGGGGAGTGTGTGACATTGATCCACATTCAGTCCATCACTTGTTGTTTTTGCAATTGCCGCCCTAAGTGCGCTGGGGATGCCCAGACGTGGGTCCCAGGCACTCCACACCACTTGGAGTCAAGCTAGCCGGGCTGAAGAGAGGTGTTACCTCGAAACCGGTCCGGTCCTCGGATGCTTGATTCCGTTCTGGGAAAGACATGGCTTTAGTAGTTCGGACTGAACTGTTCCCATGGGGCAACAGGGTCAGAGCTGATTTGCATATCGCCATTGTCTAACCCAGGGTGGTGTGGAGTGCAAAAAAACGATGGATTTGGGCCCAGATCTTTTGACTGGGGGAGTGTGTGACATTGATCCACATTCAGTCCATCACTTGTTGTTTTTTTTATTTTTATGTATCGATGCTATCGCATTTGGCCACTGGGCGAGGGGCTGCCCAAACAGGTTTGGCTAAAGGCAATGGAGTCAGTTGGGACAGGTCAGGGGGAAGTCAGGGAAGGAGGACGTGTCCTTTTAGATCAAGCTCGACCTTTAATTGACTTATCATGAGGGCAAGACGTAAGATGGATGCCGTTCACAAAATGGAGTCTAAGGGGTTGGGACGGAAACTACGATTTGGGGGTATTGGCGACCCTCGATTATGACGCAAATGCATGGGAATGATGCCCTAATCATTATCGGTTCGCTGACACCAAATTCGTCATGGTACGTTGATATTTTGTGACACGGGTATTGGACCTCGTTATCGGGATGACAACAGGGTCCAGATTTTCAGAACCACAGACCCTCCTTTTGCCCTTATGTAAGGCAATAAATCATATCAATCGGAGTCCAAATCTGTATGAAGGAATTCGTGGAGATGCTGCTGTAACATCATTCTGTTGCTCAGTTCGTCTCCTGACACAGGCTTCCGTACACATGACGTAGCACAGAGGCCACATAGTGCAGGAGCGCACTGTATACACAGGCAGAACATAAACAGAAGTGCTAAGATCATCCCAATGAAGATCAGTGTTTTCCATCCCCATGTAGCGATCAGTTCCCAGAACCACCCTAGTAAGGACCAATCTCCTTTTTCCACGTGGAGGGAATCAGATATTTCGTGTAGTTTAGAGATGGCTTGGTATACTGTCGGTGCGTTATCAGGGATGAAAATGCAACAACGGGATTGGATCACTCTACACACACCACCACGATCGGCGAGTATGATATCTAGGCCAACTCGGTTCTGAAGGGTCATAAGTCGATCCGACTGAAGTTCGGTCGTCAAATTTCCAAGGGCTCCGGCCGTTGTAGTCACGGCGGATTCAACTATCCTCGATAACTGGCGAATATTCCTGCTGTTTACCATAGGCCCCCAAAATGGCAGAAAACCCTTTGCGAAGTCACTGAATTCCTGACCCGCGGTGTCGTCTTTACTCACGACACCTCTAGCTGTCCTTGTCCGATGATAATCTGCTCTGGCCGTGTAAGTGGGAGGCAGCAGAAATGCAATAAAGCATGTACCTGAGAAATCAGGGGGCAACCACGTGTAAGCTTGGTCATGGCAGACGAAGTACGTGCCTTTGGCTGCTAATAATATAGGGGAAGTTCGGGAAGCGAACACATATGTTTCCGCGCATATACTCTTCCCTAATTGAGCTTTGGGATCCCTGCCGATACCCTGTAAACATAAGTGACCTCGGTTGGGTACTATCCAAACTGGGCGGGATTTCTTTGCTGTCTGGCTCTTACTCAGGTAAACCCCATATTTGGTTACGTTCCAACGAGTGTACGGAGTGAGTTCATCTTCGGGAATCGTAAGATAGGTGTCGAACTCTCTACTCATATTTCTTATCCCTGCTATTAGTGCCTTGTTACTGGAATCACTTTCAGTAGAACGTGTCGGGTATGGTTCTAGGGCGAATAGGAACATGGTCTGGAAAGCCCACAGAGAACCATAATAACTGAAAGGCAGGATGAAATATGGGATACCCTTATCCGTCGTGTGTGGCATGAGTCCACATATCCAACAGTTCGATGTGTTCATGATGGACTGGTGTTGGTGTAGGAGTTGAATAAATGAGTTATTTACAAATTCGAGTCTTCTGGCAGATTCGTGTTCAGGTAGAGGGTGAAAGTAGTGTGGAGAGATAGTAGGAGGAGGCTGTGGCTGGGTGACATTCGAAAACGTAACTTTAAACACGAATAGAGTATAACCAGTCAAAAACATCGTTATGCTACACAACATTAAAATACATGTTATCAGAAACTTTCTTTTGGCCAGTACAGTGCATAATTGTCTTTCAAAGTTTGGGAGTCTGGTAGGTCTCTTTACCCTAGGAAACTCCATCCTCTAGTTGCTGCCCGCGGCGGTAGATTGATTCTGCCAGGGAGCGCGCTCTGCTCAGTCCGGGGTAACTCCCGTGGACCAACCAGAACCGTGGACCTAAAACTTCCCAGTTGCACTCCCCAGACTTCAACCGCGACCCTAGCAGCAGAACCGGATGGCAGTTCGAAAATCAAAAATGAGCAAGTTTCCTGAGAGCGAGAGAGCTGAAAAATCAAAAATAGTTCTTGGGGGAAGGGAAAATCACATTTGTTTGTGTGTCTTTTTATTAGTCTCTTTGTCTTGACCTTAGATTATACTGTTCTTTCCCAGGTACGGTGTGGTCTTCAAACAATGTCTCAGGTTCGGTAGTGTCCAACTGCATAGACTGTGGCACAAATCCTTGTAAAATATGATCACTCTCCTTTTCGGTACCAGTTTCTTTTAAACGTGCATCGCTGAAAGGGATGAAGCGAGGTATGGATTCTGTCTCGGAGTCGGCAATTCCTTCGTTGACCCACCGGTCGTATGGAAGGGGCAGAGGGACCCGTTTACAATGGGTCCCGTGCACCCAGTTCTTTTTGCCGTCCACCCGAACCGCTGACCTCGTGGAAAGAAGTACCAGGTAAGGTCCGGTCCACCTCGGCTGTCCGTTGTTGGTGCGCTGGAAGTTCCGCACCAAAACCCACGTGCCGGGTGTGATGGAGTGACCTGGATCGTCAGAGGCTGGTGGAGAGGAACTGTGAACCTGTTGGTGTAATACACGCAATTGAGTTGTCAATTCGCACAAATAGTCAAGCAGTACGGGTGCTCTATTTCGCTAAGTTTCTTTGGTCTTGGCACGCCCCAGACGTTGGCTGGGCGGCCAAACACTATTTCATGGGGGATAAGTCCTAATCTGGAATGGACTGTCATTCTCGTTGACAAGAGTGCTAGGGGCAAGGCGTCAGGCCATTTAAGACCTGTACTGGCTTGGATTTTGGCTAATTTGAGCTTTAAAGTGCCGTTGTAGAACTCTACCAATCCAGCTGATTGGGGGTGATTCGCAGAGTGGAATTTTTGCTGTATGCCTAAACATTCACACACTCTCTTCATCACGCGTCCTACGAATTCACTTCCATTATCACTCCAGACAATTATAGGCATGCCAAACCTCGAGAAGAACTCTTTGACAAGGGCTTTGGCGGTTGACAAGGCAGTGTTGTCTTTGAGGGGGTACGCTTCCACCCACCCGGAGAAAGCGCAAACAACGACGAGCACATACTTCAGATTGTTGCATCTCTCCATGTGAATGAAATCGAGCTGCAAAACCTCGAACGGATACGTTGGAGGCGCAAAATGACCAGCTGGAGTTGGGGTTCCCCTACCGGGATTGTACTTCAAACACACCATACAGTTTCTGACCACATTCTCTGCATATTTCGGGATATTGCTATTTTGCCATACTGGGGCCAATATTTTACAGATTCCTCTCGAACTGATGTGTGCAAATCCGTGAGCCATTGTTACTACTGCAAGTACATAGGCGTTAGGCAATAACCATCGCTGGTGTTCTGACAATTCGACCCAACAACCATTCGTGTCTAATCTACCCTTACTTTCTCTCCATTCATTCACCTCTTTCTCAGTTGCCTCGGCTTGTATAGATTTCACGCTTTCAATGGTGTCCTCACACATTCCTACATCAGTAATCCATCTAGCGGGACCTACAACATACATCTGACTCATTGTGTTCCTTGCAGTCTCTTTCGCAACCTCGTCTGCAAATGCATTCCCGCGGCCAACATCATCCTGAATCTTTTTGTGTGCACTACATTTTATAATGGCAACTTGTAGTGGCAAGGTCAGTGACTGGAGGAGCTCATTAACTAGCTGACCATGTTGTATCTTTGCACCATGTGACGTAAGAAACCCACGTTCACGCCACAATCTCCCAAAACTGTGAGCCACACCAAAGGCGTATTGGCTGTCAGTGTACACATTCACTCGTTTTCCTTTCGCTAACACACATGCTCTGGTAAGCGCAATTAGCTCTACAGCTTGTGCAGAATTATGGGAAATGCGCGCAGTCTCTATAATGGTGTGTAATGTCGTTACGGCATATGCTGCAGTCGTATCACCATTCGGCAGCTTGAAACATGAACCATCAACCCATAAAGTATCATTGCATTCAGGAAGGGGAGTGTCCTGTAAGTCTACTCTCCCTTTTGTCTCTTCTTCTGTCCTAAAGCAGCAGTCATGTTTATCAATCTCGTCTGTTCCTGTCGGAATGGGTAATAACGTTGTGGGATTCAGTGTATCGCACCTCTTTATGTGGATGTGACTTGCTAGCAACGTAAGTTCGTAACTGGATAGTCGAGCGCTAGTAAGGTGTTGTGTCTTCGTCCTGTTTAGTAAAATGTCTACTGCATGCGGAACCATAACGATCAGAGTATTATTCATGACTAATCCAGCGGACTGTCGAATGCAGACAGCTGCTGCGGCGGTAGCCCTCAGACAACTTGGTAGGGCTTTAGCCTCAGGGTCTAGAGTTGCCGAAAAATACGCGCATGGGCGCTGTCTGTCCCCAAAATGTTGTGTTAAAACTGATAATGCACAACCTTCCTTCTCGTGGACATATAATGTAAAAGGCTTACTGTAGTTGGGGTTTCCCAACACAGGAGCCGAACATAATGCATCACGCAACTTGTGAAAACTAGTCTGGCAATCTTCAGACCAAGGCATAGGATTTGGCGTGTCTTTACAGAGTAGTGCCAGCAAGGGTTTAGCTAGTAGTGAGAAATTCGGTATCCATTGTCTACAGTACGATGTAATGCCCAAGAAGGCTCGAACCTCTCTCTGTGTCCTTGGGGCACTTAGTTCTGCGATTGCCTGTATTCTTTCTGGTGTCATTCTCCTTCCCTCCTTCGACAAGATGTGACCTAAGTAGGTTACTTCTTGTCGGCAAAATTGTAGTTTGGAAAGAGACACTTTGTGCTTCATGTCACATAAGTGATGCAATAATGATAACGTAGCTTTCTTGCAAATCTCTTCAGTGTCTGCAGCGATCAGTAGATCGTCTACATACTGAATCAGAGTTGAACCATTTGGTAGAACAATCGTGCCTAGTTGTGTTTTCAGGGCCTGACTGAATATTGATGGGCTTTCGCAGTAGCCTTGAGGAGCGCACTTGAAGCAGAAACTTCGTCCTCCTAAATTAAATCCGAAAATATCTCTACTCTCCTCAGCAATCGGGATACTGAAGAAAGCGTTCTTCAGGTCAATCACCGAAAACCAATTTGCTGAAGCTGGAACCATCATCAATAAAGCAGTAATGTCGGGGACAACTGGAAACTGTGGGATAACTATCTTGTTTACTTCTCTGAGGTCGATCACGAACCTATACACAGGGGGTTGTGAAGGATCAGTACGTTTTAAGACGGGCAAAACTGGACTGTTACAAACATTTCCTGTTGTTTCTTCGATGACGTCTTTATCAATCAGGTCATAAACAATCGTCAATAACGCCTTTTCACATTCGCTAGATATTTTGTATTGGGGAATACGTGGCAACCTAACGTTGGCTTTCAACGTTATGACATATGGTGCTATCTCTAAACGACCTACATCATTAGAACCATTTGCCCAGAGTGCATCAGGAAGACACGACAATTCAGTTGCAATATTTTTTTTTCGACACATACATTGGGGAAATGACTTTCTTACCGAAAGTAAGTTGTACTCCTAATGGTGAACAGTACAAAGTCGCATATAACCTTTTTAGCAAATCCAATCCTAACAAATTTTCACCACAACCTGTTGTAAGAATGAGGGGTGCCTCTAATTCGCATGGACCAATAGAAAGAGATACAGGACTGGAGATCGGGTTTCTAACAGGGGCGCCAGAGAAACCTACTGAGACATTCATTTCGCCAGACAAAGGTGCGCCAGGAAGTTTTGAGTGCATGATAGAACTTTTTGTAGCACCAGTATCCAGCAGAAATGGCTCTGACACTCCTGAGGCTATTACCTCGACATAAGGTCCATTCTGATCTACTGGAACTGAAACAACTCCCTCTCTTTGTCCATGGCTGTCCTAGCAATCGTTACCCTTGTATTCATGTTCGGTGTAATAGTCGTCAGCATAGTACTGAGCTGACCTGGTCGACGCATTATTCTGTTGGTCGAAGCTGTTCATCGAATTCTGAGGCGTAAAAGAAGTTGTATTCTGCGTGGAATTTCCACGGCCCCTACCTCTAGGGGCATGTTGAACACCTCTTCCCCTTACACCCGAAGCACCGCTCAAACGTCGCGCAAGAGCCGGACAATTACTTTTAAAGTGACCCTCTTCCTTGCAATATGCACATTGATTCGGGCCATAAGCAATACGCTGGTGGGAAAACTCGTTTCCTTGCTCGTTTCTCGAATACTGATGTTGCGGTTGATAACTGGGCTGACTAGCCGTACGAGGCGGATAAGCTTGCTGGAGAAGAACTTTAGTTTTAAAATCTTTTGTCTTTCTGTCTACTTTATCTAGCTCGTCTTTGCGCCTATTTTCATAGTACTGGGCTGTAGCTAAAATTTGAGCTGACGTAGAGACAGCCCAAGCACTCTCTGAATCTTTCAATTTATTACATAGTTCAGGGATTAAATTATGTATGAACTTGTCTACAAACAATCTTTGGCCACCCTCGGTAGCCATGTCCTGACCACTATGATCGGTGAAAGTCTCCTCGAATCTTGTGAAAAAGTCAGACACATTCTCATCTTTCTTCTGCTTGCATGCAGATAGCTTGTCCCAGTTTACGCGTACTTCAGGCATTATTGTTTTCATGTATGCAATAATTCTACTGGGAAGTTCAGCTATTAACGGCTCAGGTTTAGAACCACCAATTTGTCTAGCATCTATAGCGGCAATGTTCGCCCATGAGTCACCTAGTTCTTGGGCATGGTTCGTATGGCGTATTTTGCTCCATAGAGGATGTGGGACAACGTTCCCAAACAGCATGTCTATGTCTGATAAATTCATTATACATGAGCTTGCAGTTTGCGATAACTCCTTATAATACCCAGTCGGGTTTTTACGAGGATCAGGCAATGTCTGCTTGAGTGCTAAGACATCGGATCTTTTCCAGGGGACATGTACCCATACACGCTGGAAATGAGGCAGAATTGGCGGTACTACATTTGCATCGCCTTCCCTCCAAACCGGAGGAACCTCTCTCATGGGGTACTGTCTCGCTCTTTTCCTATCTGATACGTCGTCTTCGTACAATGATCTAGAGATGTTTCCTTTACTCCTATAAGAGAGTAATAACTCTATCGCTTTCTCAACATCTCTGCCTGTAATCATACCTTCGTGGAACTTAAAGCGTGTACGCCATAGTTCGTTCATTGTGTATGTGGGATCATTTGTCTCCAAATCTTCGCCCAGATATACACACATTTCTTCGAATACGTATCTCTGAGTGGGTGCATTCCATTGACGGAAAACTTCCATAACAGACTGAACATCATATCTAACAGTATCCGTAATCCATTTACGGGCTAGTTCATTTAGCATTTTTCTTTCCTCGTAATCAGGCAGTTGACTACGTAACTGTCTATTTTCTGTTTTAGGGGTCGTCTTAGGCGACCCGAAGAAAGGTGAAAGCAGACCAGTGACGGTACCTGTCACTCTTTGTCTAATAGAAGGAGAAGCTTGCGGAGGAGCAAGTGCATCGGAAAAAACAGGCTGAGGCAAAGAAGAAGTAGAGGCAATAGTAGAGGAAGTTGAAGTAGTAGCAGACGTGGTATCATAGACAATAGCTGGAGCTGTAGGCAAAGTCGTAGAAGTAGATGGGGTAGGTAGTAAAGATGGCGGCCCTTAAGAAGGCTGCGCCGGAGAAGTAGGAACCAGCTGAACAGTAGCTGGCGTGTGTGCAAAAGCTGTGTTTCGTGCGCCGGGGCGTGGTATAGAAAAACGCTTTGGCGTTGTAGTAGCGTCTAACGCATACGGTGGAGGTGAGCTTAATAAGTGGGACATTAATGGATCTTTCTCGGATCTTTCCTCTTGACCTTGTCCCTTATTTGGTAACATCGGGTAGCATTTATCTACTGCTAGTTTCTTGCTCCTAAGTATTTGTTCGCTTTCTTGCTCTTCCTCGTTATCCCTGTATGCAACGGCAGCTTGCACCATCGACATACCTCTTTTATTCTTTTTCGCTAACTTTATTTCTTTCTGTTTGGCTTCTTTGCGCCATAAGCGAAAAGAGTCAAACATCGCCGGCCGGGCTTTTCTCTTAAATAATTTGACCTCTAGGTTATCTAATATTTCTGAGTCGAAACTACCATATTGGGGCCATTTTAAAACACGATCCTTGCGGGTGTATTTTATCCACACTTCATTATACGTGATAGGGCCTACGCCGTGCTTTACGTAGAGCTCATATGTTGGAGTTCCAATCGGAGGAACCGGACAGGAATCCTCTAATCGGGAGTCCTTACTATAACCAAGACAAAACAAGTTTCCAAGTCTGCTAAAACCAGGCATCTTTGCTCACTAGTCTAGCTTCAAACTTCAAAGGATTATCTGTTACGATATTTCTCGTGAATACACAAGTCCTTCGGCTTTGGGGCTTGCAAGTACCAAATCAAGGCGTATCTCAAGGATACCAAAAACTAAGGACAAACTAAGGACTGGGAGACGCTCCACTTATACTTAACTGAAGTATTTGAAGATCGGTGACGTCGCTAGAAGACTCGTCTATCGTTTCGCTCTACCAAGGATCACTGGGTCCAAAACAAGGCGATAGTCAGGGCAGCAGTCCTTCGTAGCCGTCGGGACGCGGGGAACCTCGCAGCAAAGACCTTCGGAACCACGTCGACATACAGGGGTCGCTGAAGTGGCTGGCCGTCCTCTGGAATTTTCACACGAAGCTCCTCACGAACATCTGGCTTGGACCGTCGCCGCTTGATACCGCCCCACGTTGGGCGCCAACTGAGGTAACGGGTTTTTAGGAACCCGTTTGGTGCCAGGGGATAACACCCGAAGACCTCTGAGTTCTCCCTGTTCCGGACCTAGAAACACGGAGTCTTCTAGTCGAGTCAGAGATCGAGTTTTATTGATAGCTACCAAGTAACAGGTGTCCTAGAAGCACGACAAACACGGGTCATGTGTTCTCAGGAGACTGTTCGTTTTTACAGAACCAGCCTTCTCCTTATATACAGAAATAATAGCTGCAAGCAAGAATTCTTGAGTTTATGATATGGCTATACACATATTTCTACAATAATACGAAAGAGCGAAGTCATGTAGGCAAGCCCGTATTTTAGATGTCCAATGCGTGATAGATTACTCAGCCAAGCCCGGAACTCCCATCAGATATCGATGAAACCCCAATAAAGGAAGGCACCTCCTAGTCATAAAACTGGCCATAAACGGGGAACAGGACAGGTGTGTGTTTGTAGAAAGCATGGTTTGTATGTAGTGAATGGTTTGAGGAATGTTATGTATCGATGCTATCGCATTTGGCCACTGGGCGAGGGGCTGCCCAAACAGGTTTGGCTAAAGGCAATGGAGTCAGTTGGGACAGGTCAGGGGGAAGTCAGGGAAGGAGGACGTGTCCTTTTAGATCAAGCTCGACCTTTAATTGACTTATCATGAGGGCAAGACGTAAGATGGATGCCGTTCACAAAATGGAGTCTAAGGGGTTGGGACGGAAACTACGATTTGGGGGTATTGGCGACCCTCGATTATGACGCAAATGCATGGGAATGATGCCCTAATCATTATCGGTTCGCTGACACCAAATTCGTCATGGTACGTTGATATTTTGTGACACGGGTATTGGACCTCGTTATCGGGATGACAACAGGGTCCAGATTTTCAGAACCACAACTCCACTTCTACACAGACATTTAGGTCTACTGTGGTTGTTATTGACTAGTGTACCTTTATGCCACTCATAAAACATACTCCTGACTTGTTATTATTCCATCAATCATCACCGATACTTGTACTGACTGACTGTGAAGATCGGCCTGCAGTAGAAGAACAATTTTGTTATTACACAACAAGAGTAGAAATATTATAGACTTGAGTCACTCTTTAGTGTGTACAGTAAGACTACTAGTACACTTTGACTTCACTTCATGCACAAAAAAAAAAAAACACCAATCACTCAGAGTTAGGTGTCCAATGCATGCCATTCATTTTCATGACCTGTTCCTTCTCATCTTAAGTTAACGGGTCGTCTTTTTCGTCATCATCATCATGGACGGTGCTGTTGTCATACTCAGTGTGCAGTGTACAGATTGAGCCCCCTTCCTGTATTTAATCAAAAGCAATGTATCAACCAGCTGCAGTAGAAGTACAAATTTCTTATTAAAAATAGTTGCAAGCAGGGGAAAATTGCCTTGGGTTACTTTTAGTGTGAAGAATGATGATTAGTGGACAATGAAATAACTTCATGCACAACAAACAAGAACAAAATCACTCAGTCAGCGTCCAATGCATGGCATCATTCATTACCTGTTCCATCTCATTTTCAGTTAATGTGCAGTTTCTCTTGGCTCAGAAAGGAGGATAGCTATAGTAGTCATCATGTTCAACATCTTTTGGATGGACTAGGAAAGATTTTATTTTTTCGTCTATTTTGCATCATCCAATCATCATCTGTCTTGAGAGCAATGGACTTAGGGAGATTCAGGAGGATGGAACGGAGGAGCTGGATTCGGAGGAATGTACTGTGAAATGCAGACAGCTGAAACTCATATATTGAAATAAAAAGAGTAGAAGACGGTGGTGATGGATTTGTTGTGATTCAAAGTTTGTAACCGGAAAGACAGACACACAAATAAAGGAAAATAAGGGAGGAAGACAGTAAGTGTAAGCCTAATTGTCAGGGAAGTATAGCTCATCCTCAAACTCTGGGGGTTCAACCAGTAGTAGGTAATCATCATGTAACACACTACTTCTGTCACCTGAGCCGCTGTCCTCATCTTCCTCCCTTGATTCATGTATTGTGTAATTCGGTGGTATGAAGTGCTGATTTATTTTGATCAGTGTTAACCTCTTCACGTTTTTGGGCAAGAGACTGGTCCTTCTCACTGTTACAATGGAACCTGCAGCACTGAAAACACGTTTGGAAGAGACACTTGCGACAGGGCAAGCCTGATAGATTATCACCAGCCTGCTGAGCAGTGGCCATTGGGCCCTTTTTCTATACCAATACCGCAATGGGTTTTGATCAATGTACACCTCTGTTGGGTCGTCCAGATAGGCCTGGACCATCCGCTCAATGTTCAGGGGTGCTGCTAACCTTTTTCAGGCTCTTTTCTCTGTGCATCAGCACTGTGCTTACCAATGCCAAAATGTAAATACCAATCCTGTAATGATTCTACTGGGCCTAATGATCCAGTTATTGTTGCTGTTGTCGATAGTGATGGTGAGTGTTCTCAGTAAAAACGCACTGCCCTCAGCCTCCAAAGTTGCACTTGATGCCGGATGCCCTGCTGCAGTACTTCTTGTGGGTTGATCTAGCAGGCTTTTAATTAGCAGCCGTTCATTTTCCAACTTACTCGATACCTCAGCTATCCAAGTTTTGTAGCGGGCAACATCCATCTCTGATAAAGGAATTAATGTCTTGAATGCCAATTTTGCCAGTGGATCCAGAATTGTGGCAGAAATTTAATGTTCTTGTGGCAAAATCTTATTTCGCACCCTTGTATTGCTAAGCCACAGGCTAAGCTCTCCACCAAGTCATAGGCTTCTTTTTTTTCCTCTACATATTTGTATGATTCAGACACCGCCTTCAGCTGATGCTCTAGCATTTGCAATAATGAGATAGCTTGGCCCATCGTACAGTCCTCCTTGCTGACTTCACGTGTGAAGACCTCAAAAGAACGAAACATGTCAGTCAGGCATTTAACTAGGCACCATTGGTCCATCTGAAGGGTCATGCCTTTCACAGTAGCATCCCCTCTTCGCATGACATATTCATTGAGTGGCCTGTACTGCTCAAACAGACGATCAAGCATGTAATACGTTGAGTTCCAACGTGTTGCCACCTCCTGGATGAGTGCTTTGACTGGCATGTTATAGTCACGTTGAATGATCCTCAGATGCTTCCGAGCTTTAAAAGAATGGCTGAAATGAGTGCATATTCTTCGGCAGGTGGTCAGTAAGTTGCTGACTATGGGTTCTTTTTTCAGAAAGTCTTGAACTATAATATTTATGCAGTGCGCCAAACACGGAACCCTGAAATAGGAACCAAGCTCCATGGCCTTAAGTTCATTACTGCTATTATCTGTGGCAACAAAACAAATACCAAACCCTCTTTGGTGCAGCCATTCAAAAACCTTGCTGCAAAACTCTTCTAAAATGTTTACAGCAGTATGAGATTTCTCCATGGTGAACATGGCTATAGTTGCTGAGTAGCTTTAAAAATCTCAGCTGTGTCTACAGCACCTCCTTCAGATAGCTTATCTCTAACCCCCACAAAAGAGACCCAGTGTGCAGTGATGCACATGTAATCTGTGGCTTGGCAACTGGACCTCATGTCTGCTGAAAGGTGGATATTGTGAACAGCACTCTACTGCAAAGCTTGTCCAACCAATTCCAGCACATCATAATGTAGTGCCGGAACAGGGAAAAGGTCCAGCGCTAGCATTTTAGCCAGCTTCGCATTGTACAACTGTGCCATTGGGTGGTTGCGTTGGAACTGCCCCTCCAACCTAAGCATGCTCTCAATGGTAGGCTGGATTACTTTCCTTTGTGGTGCTGTTGTTTTCATTAACCCACTTAGGCTCAACCATGCACTTTGTCTCATTACTGAACTCGGTCGCCTTGGTGTCTCAGCCTGACTCTGAGTATGGCTCTTACTGCGGTGCCACTGAGATGTTGCTGAGGAGGATGAGGGCAGTACCACTACACTACTGGGGACAGGGCTAGAATTGCCTCCCTCTTCTCTACCTTCCACCGCAATAATATCGTCCCCTGATTCTTCATGCCCAACATCAATGGATTGAGTTTTTTTACTTTGTTGTAAGTGAAGTAGGTGATTTTCCCGCACAATAGTGTGGTGTATTTTGAGATGAGTTGTTTGGCCTCCGGTACCATAGTTTGTACCAAGCTTACCCCGCCATACACCTTGTCGACAAATTGAGCATATAGCAACGTTCTCCTCCTTAGTGCTAACTGAAAAGAAGTCCCAAACTGGGGAGAACTTTCTGGCACTGCTGGATGTGCCACTTTCAATACCAGATGAACTGGAGGGTGTGCTTGGAATATGACTCTGTGCAGCTACACTGTGACTTCTACTACCACTACCTACTGAGATTGTTGAGCTGGATGTAGGTCCCTGCCGGGCCTTTGAAAATATGGCTGCTGGAGGTCGTGGTGGTGCAACCCGTGTTGGTGGTATCCGTGCTACATCCCGCTCAGCAGCAGCCTTTCTGGACAGGGTGATAATGTTGGTCGCCATCCCCTTTGGGGCGGGACTGATGTGCGTGATGGCTGGCTCGTCTTCATCAACATCATCCCCTCTTGTACATCTACCTCCATAACTGTAAGTTTTTCTAGAACCTTCCTTTTCAGAAGCATTGTCTTGTGGCGTGCATCACTCTCAGACTGAGCTGGTGATTGTCAAGTGGCATCACGATCATCAGAAGTGGGGCTTGAAGAAGAAGATGATGGACTAAGCCTCCTTTTCCTTGCTGGTGGTCTGGAAGACAATAGATCTTCTGAAACAGTGGTTTGCTCCACTTTGTCTGCAGGAAGATCGATTTACTGAAATGCCCCTACTTCTTGCAGCTGCTGCTGTCCTTGCGGCTGCTGCTGTTCTTGTGGCTGCTGCTGTTGTTGCGGCTGCTGCTGCACACTTATCTGCTGAGTTTCCGCCTGCGTTGATTGTGTACTACTTTGCGATAATGACATTTCAACATCGCTGCTCATCAGTAGACTGGCTACCTCTGCGACACTCAAGGGCTTGGGCCTAGGTTGGTGGGGTTGGACCGCTGGTGTGGAGGTGCTGCTCCCAGCTTGGTTCGCAGACAACGCTGCTGCAGGCCAGCACACCAGTCGTGGTGTGTGGCATTTCCTTTTTCTGTTCCTTCTTCTCACCGGAAACTTTCTTGGTAGTGGGCCGGGTACATTTCTTTGGGGCCATCTTCTTTAGATGTCAGGCAGGACGCAGGTGCACATACTGTGGTCACACGTGGACGTGATGCGAAGCAGGACTTATGTCTGGCTGGCAGTACAACAAGTGATGACGATGACACCTCCTCCTCTGGATTTTTGTGCACCTAAAGCAAATAAGCCAGGAGAAGAACATCAGTGAAATGTTGCATTTGTTGTTGTGGTTCAGACAAACAAACAAGATATAGTCTAGCCATTTCTGAGACTTTGTCAACAAGGGCTATGTTATACTACTGTGTACACACTATAATCTCAGGAAGGATAGGAAAGAGAATAAGAACCACCAAAATAAAAATGTAATGGAAGTGGGGTGGACCCTGCTGGCAAAGGGGATGGATGGATGGAAGCAGTAAGCCAATAGGAAAACCATGCAGGCCTATATGGCAAAAGCAAGACACTAATAACTGTATAAGAATTGCCACATATGGGGCAGGGGTCTGGTGGTTTTATGATGTTACACCAATTCAGGTGGTAGAAAATGCTTTTCTTAGATTTATACTAGCTGTTCCTCAGAGCACAGATGTTTTTAATTGTCACAGTCAACTAGGGATCCATCAAATCACTGATGTGATTAAAATGCAACCTATGCTACTTTGGCATAGAGCCTGGACCGCACCCAATCTCAGGTTAAACCGAGACATTATTAGA
Source organism: Lissotriton helveticus (assembly GCF_964261635.1). Taxonomy (NCBI): domain Eukaryota; kingdom Metazoa; phylum Chordata; class Amphibia; order Caudata; family Salamandridae; genus Lissotriton; species Lissotriton helveticus. The sequence goes on along the minus strand of NC_136070.1, from coordinate 772,452,326 downwards.
GATTCTATGGACCTAGATCAGGCTAGTAAAATTCCGTGGCTAAATTACATCAGTAAACTATCTAACGATTTGGGGAGACCTGAGTTTATGTTAACCCTGATTCCTTACATTCAATATCTAGAGAAGAGCTTAAAGCTGTATGTCTGAACTATTTTGAGTTTTTAAGAATGGGGTTGGAGTTCGATAAAAAAACTGTGATCCAACATCAACTTACCCTGGTCTGTAGCTCCATTCAACCCTATTTAGTATGGTGCGTAGGCGGTTACGATAGATACATCCTGACTAGGTTTAGGTTTGATTGTTTTCACCGCCTGGTTTCATTTCCAACAGTTAACGACTGGTCCAGACAGCTTTTTCCTTGTCCGTGCGATAATTTATCAAACCAAACGACCATGCACGTGACTCTTTTCTGTAAATTTTATGTAAATGAACGGGCCAGATGGATTATTCCCTTCTTAAGGAAGGGTATATGTCGGCAATGCCGTCCGGCCTTTTTATTTCTTCAATTATTGAGTAATGTGTATTGTGTTGGAATCATGTCTGTTTTTTTAAAAAGTATACTGAGGAAAAGAAAAAGTATAAATTGATAGCTTATATTCATAGTTTAATGCATTTTTAAGTGTATATATTCAATTACTTGATATTTTGTATTTTTAGCTTTTATGATTTTATTAACTTTTAAAATCGAATAAAGCATTTTCTGATCTGATCACTAATAACTCCCACCACTAAAAAGGCCACCAGCCACATGGACACTCACAAATCACAAGCAACAAGCAAGCAGGAGGCCTGGGAAACACCAGGAGCTGACAAAAGGCCTATAAAAGCCAGGCAAAGGATGCATGTTTAAGCAATCTGCTCTGCCTTTTTCAGGCAATAAAATGCAAAAAAGGAAAATACACAGGCCCAAAAAAGGTTTGCAGGGTGCATGCATTGCACACCAACACACACCACACACACACAACAAAGGCATGTCTTTAAGACACCCAACATCAGAAACCCCACCCCAAAAAAAACAAATTTCCCAACTCAATCCAATGCCATCCATGCTCTAAATGATGTCTAAAATTCAACAGACCACACAGAAACACTTGTTTAATGCAGCTGTGGCTACCTGCTCGCTCTGAGCCTACTGGATAAAAGCAGGCCTGTTGGCAGACAAGGCCATACAAGCTTGCAGGCCTAGGGTTCAAAATGGCCACCAGCCACATGGCCAGGCCCAACAGAAACCCCACCCCAAAAAAACACATTTCCCAACTCAATCCAATGCCATCCATGCCCTAAATGATACTTGAAAATGAAATACATTCAAAACACACCAAAGGAACAGTTGCTTCATCATGCACCCACCCATGACTAGCTCTGGGCCTACTGACTACTACTACCCACAACAATTTAATAGAAAGGAATGATAAATACCAAAATTAACTTGTAGTTGCAACAACTGCAATGCCCCCAATCAAACAGACACAACAACCACTTACTTGTAAAATATCCAATGTAAAAATCCTCAAATCAAATAATAATGATGCAGCAGACAAAAAGAGTGATCTTTCCAGCTCAAAATCAGAATGAGCAGAAAGGCAGAATGAGCAGGAGATGGAAAAAGCACTGTGAGGAGCCTGCTGGACAGGAACAGGAAGTTGGAGATTCTGTGGCACTTTCTCCCTCTCCCCCCATTTTAAAAAAGGACTCCTTGCACAAAAAAGGACAGCCAAAAGTCAATCTGAGGAGTTTTTTTCATCCAAATCATCATTTGCAGAAGGTTTTATGCTGCTAGAGATGATATTCTTCTCCAGATTAAAAGTTTTACATGTTCGAGTTCTTGAGCTTCACCTTACTTCCGCCGGATGTCGAAAATTACGTGTTCGCGTTCTCTCGCTCCCTGTCGCGTTGGATATGAAGTGTTCGGGTTCTCTTGCTCTTTGTCGCGTTTGATATGACGTGTTCACGTCCTCACGCTCTCGCTTGCGGTGGAGAATGACGTGTTCAAAATCTCCTACTCTCACGGTGCATGATCGCGAGACGAATTACGTGATCGCTGGGGCGAACTCTCGCGAGATACCGCAAACGGCTGCCAACATCTCGTGGAGCACGCAACCGGATCGGGAAAACTTGTTGGCGAACTCGGGGATCCAGGTAAGGCGATCGCGTGCGCGAGAACATATTTTCAAAGTACGAGCCTGAAAATAATCTCCGTTTCGCTGCGGATCGCAGAAAGTTTGGCATTTTCCCGCTCTCCGTGGAACGCGAAAAAGTCAAAATATCGCAATTTCCGCGAGCAGAACGGAATTTGACGCCCACCCCTAGAGTGAATGGATGCCTCAGTGGTACATGTAGCGCAAAAAAGGAAAGGGAATTTTGGAAAAAGGAGGAACAAATAACCAAATGTTTAACACATAGGGGACTGTTGATTCTCCTATTTGAGTGGCCTTAGTCCACTATTACTACTGTTTATTTAAAAAACCATCACTAAACATCGGGGACATGATAACAAGTTTTATTTATTCTAATCACCAACCGGTTATTTTTCCGTAAGTACTTTGTTTTTCTTTATCAAAATTTTACACTATACACAATTATACATACCTATATACACAATTATAACAATTACACATACCTATACAATTATCACAATTACACATACCTATATGCTCAATTATATACATCAATATAGATACAAAACCACACCACAGTTTATACACAGAACAATATACAAAGATTGTCTTTTTCACCCAACAAAGAATACTGTTTCAGTGTCCTCCTATTCAATCTAGAAGATACACCTGGAGGTAGGCTGACACAAGTGGTTCTAAGAGAAAACAGCCTATGGCTACTCCTTTTACTTGCAAAAAAAATCATCCTTAAATGCAAAAATGCAAAAAAGTTGTTCTTTAAACAAATTTTAGCTAGGGTAGAAATAAACTGTGGGGGCACTAAGCATGGGCGTAAAATCCGTTCCGCTCGCGGAATTTGCGGATTTTTGGCAAATTCGCAATCCGCGAACTCTCGCGAATTTGCCGAAAATTCGTAAATTCGCACGCAGCGGATTTTTTTGCTTGGTGATACAATTTTGCAGCGCGCGGCGTTCACTTACCGTCATTCAGCGTTTGCAGAGTTGTTTTTCTCCATATTTTGCGTGTGCTGCGCCATTTTGGATCTTGCTGCGGGATCCCGCGGGAGTTTGGCGACCACGATTACGTCATCGCGGCTTGCCACCTTGCACAGCACGCATCGCGAGAGTTCGCAATTGCGAACACGTAGATGCGGCGGGCAGCAACAATCTCGCACTCGCGAAATTGCAAAATTTGCAATTCTGCACAAGAAATCCACCAGCAAGCAGCATAAACCTTCTGGAAGTTATGATTTTTATCAGAATAACTCCTCAGGTTGACATTTGCATGCACTTTTTTTTGCAAGGAGTCCATTTTGGGGGGGGGGGGAGGAAGGAAGTGCCCCACAGTCTCCAACTTTCTGTTCCCGTCCAGGAGGCTCTTCCCAGTGCTTTCTTCATGTGCTGGTCACTTTCATTTGGATCTTGACCTGGAAGGATTACTTTTTGTGGATGCTGCTGGATATTTGGATTTGAGGCCTTTTTGACTTTCTTTGGATCACTTTTGGATTAGAAATCAACTTTCACAAGTGAGTTTGTTTGGGGCATTACAGTTGCTGCAACTACAATTTTGGAACTTTTTCAGAACATTAAATAAAATATATTGTGGGTAGCCACAGTATCCAGTAGGACAAGGGTTAGTTATGGGTGCATGATACAACTGTTTTGTTGAATTTAAACATCATTGAGGCCATGGATGGCCTGGGATTGTGCTGAATTTTGGGCTGCTGTTGGGGCTTTTTGCCCAGGGGTAGTGAGTGGTGCATGGACTGAGTCTGCCTGTGGGGTCTCTTTAATGTAACCATCCTGGATGGCATTGGATTGTGGTGCTTTTTGTGTGTTTTTCGTTTTTTTGGGGTGTACTGTTGATGTGGACTGGCCATGTGGGTGGTGGTGGCCATCTTGAGTGCTTGTACAGGCAGGCCATCCACATGTGCTTGGGGTGCAAGGGGCCATTTTGAAGACAGGCAGTGTCTGAGGCCTGCACCCATTTTGCCTAGCTTTCATCCATTATGCCCAGGGGTAGTGAGTGGTGCATGGGCCTAGTCTTTCTGTGGGGTGTCTTCTTGAATTTAAACATCATTGAGGGCATGGATGGCCTGGGATTGTGCTGAATTTTGTGGGTTTTTTCGATTTTTTTGGGCTGCTGTTGGGGCCTTTTGCCCAGGGGTAATGAGTGGTGCATGGACTGAGTCTGCCTGTGGGGTCTCTTTAATGTAAACATCCTGGATGGCATTGGATTGTGGTGATTTTTGTGTGTTTTTCGTTTTTTTGGGGTGTACTGTTGATGTGGACTGGCCATGTGGGTGGTGGTGGCCATCTTGAGTGCTTGTACAGGCAGGCCCTCCACATGTGCTTGGGGTGCAATGGGCCATTTTGAAGACAGGCGGTGTCTGAGGGCTGCACCCATTTTGCCTAGCTTTCATACATTATGCCCAGGGGTAGTGAGTGGTGCATGGGCCTAGTCTTTCTGTGGGGTGTCTTCTTGAATTTAAACATCATTGAGGCCATGGATGGCCTGGGATTGTGCTGAATTTTGTGTTTTTTTCCGATTTTTGTGGGCTGCTGTTGGGGCCTTTTGCCCAGGGGTAGTGAGTGGTGCATGGACTGAGTCTGCCTGTGGGGTCTCTTTAATGAAAACATCCTGGATGGCATTGGATTGTGGTGATTTTTGTGTGTTTTTCGTTTTTTTGGGGTGTACTGTTGATGTGGACTGGCCATGTGGGTGGTGGTGGCCATCTTGAGTGCTTGTACAGGCAGGCCCTCCACATGTGCTTGGGGTGCAATGGGCCATTTTGAAGACAGGCGGTGTCTGAGGGCTGCACCCATTTTGCCTAGCTTTCATCCATTATGCCCAGGGGTAGTGAGTGGTGCATGGGCCTAGTCTTTCTGTGGGGTGTCTTCTTGAATTTAAACATCATTGAGGCCATGGATGGCCTGGGATTGTGCTGATTTTTGTGGTTTTTTTCGATTTTTTTGGGCTGCTGTTGGGGCCTTTTGCCCAGGGGTAGTGAGTGGTGCATGGACTGAGTCTGCCTGTGGGGTCTCTTTAATGTAAACATCCTGGATGGCATTGGATTGTGGTGATTTTTGTGTGTTTTTTGTTTTTTTGGGGTGTACTGTTGATGTGGACTGGCCATGTGGGTGGTGGTGGCCATCTTGAGTGCTGGTACAGGCAGGCCCTCCACATGTGCTTGGGGTGCAAGGGGCCATTTTGAAGACAGGCAGTGTCTGAGGCCTGCACCCATTTTGCCTAGCTTTCATCCATCATGCCCAGGGGTAGTGAGTGGTGCATGGGGCCAGTCTTTCTGTGGGGTGTCTTCTTGAATTTAAACATCATTGAGGCCATGGATGGCCTGGGATTGTGCTGAATTTTTTAATTTTTTGGGGCTGCTGTTGGGGCCTTTTGCCCAGGGGTAGTGAGTGGTGCATGGACTGAGTCTGCCTGTGGGGTCTCTTTAATGTAAACATCCTGGATGGCATTGGATTGTGGTGATTTTTGTGTGTGTTTCGTTTTTTTGGGGTGCACTGTTGATGTGGACTGGCCATGTGGGTGGTGGTGGCCATCTTGAGTGCTGGTACAGGCAGGCCCTCCACATGTGCTTGGGGTGCAAGGGGCCATTTTGAAGACAGGCAGTGTCTGAGGCCTGCACCCATTTTGCCTAGCTTTCATCCATCATGCCCAGGGGTAGTGAGTGGTGCATGGGCCTAGTCTTTCTGTGGGGTGTCTTGAATTTAAACATCATGAAGGGCATGGATGGCATGGGATTGTGCTGATTTTTTTGTGGTTTTCGAGTTTTTGGGGTGTATAACTGAACTGATGTTCCTCTGTCTTTCATTGCTTTTAGGTGCACAAGACTTAAGAGAATCACCAGTGCTAGGAAGAAGTCCTGCAGCGGTGTGTGTGTGCAGCATAACGTCACGCGACGTCACGTCTGGCCACAGACAATTGTGCAACTCGTGCAACTGCGGCCTGCTCTTCTGACCTCTGAAGAAGATGGCCCCAAAAAAAGTTCCCCGTAGCTCAACTAGCAAGAAAGTTGCCAGTAAGGAGCAGAAGAAGCAAGTTACCAAGGAGACTGGTGTGCCGTCCGCCACATTTTTGGGGAATAAAAAAAAAAGTACGCCTGCAACAGCAGCGGGATCTGCTGGGGACCAAGCTGGGAGCAGCACCCCCGCTCCATTGGGCTCAGTGCCACCACCACCACGCCAACTTAAGTCTAAGCCCTTGAGTGCTGCAGAGGCAGCCAGTCTACTTGTTCAATCACCATCGACCAGTGATGTTGGCTCATCGCAAGAAAGTAGCAGCAATGTCCCTCAATCAACACAGGTTGTTGTAACTCATCTGATGAGTGTTGAACAACCACAGCTGCAACAACAACCACATGTGCAAGTACAAGCCCAAGTACATGTGGAAGGAGAGGCAGCGCAAGGAGATGCGCAAGCAGAGGTGCATGGAGGGGCACAACAAGTGCCCACAATAGTTGTTCCTCCGGAAGTAGGGGTGCATCAGGAAATCGACAATAAAGCCGAGGTATCATTTGAGGAAGCCACTCCTCCTGATGATCATTCATTGTCTTCCACATCCCGAGCAAGCAAAAGATCAAGGGCGGTGTCTACATCTTCTTCAAGCCCACCTCCTTCTGATGATATGGATCTTACTTGGGAACCAGCACCACTGCCGTCTGAGAGTGAGGCTGAGGCACACCATGATCTGAAAAAGGTAGCTAAGCGTAAAAGGAAGGTCGTCGAAACTCTCATAGTTATGGAGTGTGATGACGCTCAACAAGAAGTGGCGTATACTCCTGCTGCTGAAGACTCTCACGACGACGACGCAGTCATCATAGGCTTCACCCCAGCCTTTGCGGGCATGCAGCAAACAGACATTTTTACCCTAGCCCGAAAAGCTGCTGAGCGTGATGATGTTGTCGACGAGGAGGCAATGGGAACACCACAATCATTGGAGTTAACTAGTACACCACCACCTACCGCTTCCATATTTCTTCCTCGCCAGAAGGGACCTCCATCCACCTCGACCTCAATTAGTGGTGGGGAAAGTGCACAACGTAGTAAAGTTCAGCAATACACATCCTCCACTTCATCTGGCATTAGCAGCATGACCACCACCAGTATCGCCTCCTCCGGCCCCCACAGATATTTCAAGTCCGCAGTTTGGGACTTCTTTAGTGTTTGCCCAAAAAAGGAAAACATAGCCATTTGTAGCTTGCAGTTAGTCGTGGTAAGCTTGGTACCAACTATGGGACCGGAGGCCAGAGAGGTCATCTTGAGAGACAGCACGCTGTCCAATGGTTTGCGCACCTAAAGGAGATCAAGGAAGCCCGAATTGCAAGTCAAGAAAACGTTGCTGTTCCATCTGATGATGACGAGGAGGAAGAAGCGTCACACACTTCACTTACACCCAGTACCCCTGTCAGCACACCCCCTGTGAGCCACACTAAGAGTGTGGGAGAGAGTGAGACACCAATGCGAAAAAGTTCATCAGCGAGCGTAACTGGGTCGAAGAAGTCATCATCATCATCCCGTAAAATGGTCCAGGGCAACATTAGAACCATGTTGTTTTCAGACGCGCCATATGAACGCAACCACCCAACGGCGCGTCTGTATAACACTAAGCTGGCTAAAATGCTAGCGCTGGACCGTCTCCCTTTTTCTTTTGTAGAAGGGGTTGGTTTTCTAGAATTAGTGGCAGCGCTCTGCCCTAAATGGAAGGTTCCTAGCCGGTTCTATTTTGCCAGAGTTGCGGTTCCAGCACTACATAAAGATGTGCTGGAGGTGATTGGGGCAGCTTTGCAGAAGAGTGCTGTTCACACTATACATCTGACAACAGACATGTGGACCAGTGGCGCAGGCACTGATTACATGTGCATCACTGCACACTGGGTCTCTTTTTCAGGGGTTAAAGCAAAGCTAAACTCAGGTGTTGACCCGGACCAAGTTTTTAAAGCTGCTCGGAAACATGCAACACTAGCCATGTTTGGCTTGGAGCTTCGTCATACAGCAGAAAACATTTTGAATGAGTTTAACACAAAGGTCTTTCACTGGCTGTCCCCAAAAAAACGTGAGATTGGTTATGTTTCCACGGATAATGGCGCCAATGTAGTTAAGGCCATGGATCTGGGTCACTATTTCAGAGTGCCCTGTTTGGCGCACTGTATAAACCTGGTTGTTAAAAAACAGTCCAGCGTGCGAGTTAGTGGCCACCTGCCGAAAAATGTGCAACCATTTCAGCCATTCTTTTAAGGCCCGGAAGCATCTGAGGAGCCTGCTACATGAACGCCGAATGCCAGTGAAAACACTCATCCAGGAGGTGCCAACACGTTGGAACTCAACCTTCTACATGCTTGAGCGTCTGTATGAGCAGTTTACGGTACTCGATCAGTATTTCTTAACACTGGGTACAGCTCAGAAGGACCTGAGGCTAGATGCGGCGGAATGGAAGCTAGTTAAAAGCCTGACAGACATGCTTCGTCCTTTTGAGGTCTTCACGCTTGCAGTCAGCAGGGAGGACTGTAATTTGGGAAAAGCTATCCCATTGTTGCGCATGCTGGAGCACAAACTGAAGGCGGTGTCTTCTAAGTTTCAAAAAGATGAAGAAAAGCAAGAAGCTTTTGATTTGGCGGAGAAATTATTAGAGCGCCTACTTGGCGATGAACGTCTTCAAAAGATCCACTCAGAACAGCATTACATTTGTGCTACTATTCTGGAACCACGCTACAAAAAGGCGCTGGCAGGCAGAGCATTATTTCCTTTTGGTGATGAAGATGTTACAAAGTACAAACGTTGGCTAGCCTTGTCAGCCATGAGGTTTGAAAGAGAACGGCAGAAAATTGAAGGAAAAGGCAGTATATCAGCATCAGCAGGCCATCCCCAGTCAAAAGAATCCACTTCTGCACCTGTGGCTGTGGCAGAAGTGACCTCTCAGCCGTTAAAGACACCGGCAACTGGATCATCTGCACCAGACACAACAGAAACATTGGGTGCAGAAGAGGATTGGCTAACTGAGCTTGGGTTTGGTTCTCAAAAGGTCTGAGCAAAAAGTAAGCAAAGTGGAGGAACCACGGAGAACCTTCAGTCGATGGTGCAGGACTATCTGAATGACTCAACAGAGGTCTATCTTAATGCTGACCCATTGGCGTATTGGCATGGGAAAAAAGAATTGTGGCCAGAGATCACCAACCTGGCTATAAATTACTTGTCTTGCCCACTCGCAAGCGTGTCTTCTGAACGTGTTTTCAGTGCTGCTGGTGGCATTGTAACTTGCAAACGGACCCGCCTCTCGCCCAAAAATGTGGAGAGGTTAACAATGATCAAGATGAATCAGCACCTCATACCACCAGATTACAAAGTACGAGAATACACGCCGGAAGAAGACGAGGAGGACAGCAACTTATATGAGGGAAGTTCTTGTGTGTTAGGTGACACTGACCTACTCCTGCCTGAATTCGCAGAGTATGAGGACAAACTCTTATTCCCTGACACCGAGCCCTGAAAATGAGCCAATGAATCAATAACTTTCTTTTTCGTCCTTATTCACTTTTATTCCTGTGTGTCTGTCTTTCTTTGTTTTGTACAGTTAATATAATTAAAACTTTAATCACCTAATCACAAAAACAAGCCCATCAGCAGAACTGTCTTCACTTATTTGCTTATTGATTTGAAGGTGCCGCAGTCTGCATTCCTCAGGTTCACAAGTTCACAAGAACATGCTCCTCTATCCTCCTCCTCCAGACTCCTATTTCCCTCAAAGCAGAGGGCTGGATTACGCCCAATGAAGAAAGACTCTGCACTTGTGGGGGGTGTTCTACTTCTTTGCGGATGAGTTGTCAGGTCTTGGGGCATTGCTGGGAAGGTCTAATATCGGATAAAACTGGTTTGGACCAAATCAGAGTTGAAAACGTTTTTTACTTTTTGCTCACTATCATGTTTTCAGGGGCCTGTTTGGGGGGCTTCCTGGTGTTTGTGGGTGGGTTTTGGGGTCTGGGAGCACTGCTGGCACAGTCTAGTTTTCATTGCATTTGTTTTTCAGGAAATCCATGGTGTAAAACGGGAGTTATGACCTAGCTGCACAGCGCGTTTGGACAGAAGGCCGAAAAATATTGTAAGTAATATGAGATTTTCCATTTTGGCTTTTTGGCTGTTTGGGGGTGTTGTGCTTTTTTGCGGGTGGGTTGGCGGGTCTTGGGGCATTGCTGGGAAGGTCTAATACCGGATAAAACTGGTTTGGACAAAATCCATGCGGAAAAGCCTTTTGGCACTTTTTGTAACTTAGGGTTCGTTAGGGTTAGCCCTAGCAGCAGGATTGCATGTGTTTCGGGGTGTTCTTGATTTTTGCAACTGAGTTCTGGGGTCTTAGAGCACTCGTGGGAATGTGTAATTTTGGTTGCAAGTGATTTGAAGAAAATCCATGGTGGGAAAGGGGGGATTTGGCATAGTTAAAGAAAGCGTTTGCCACTATTCTTAACTTAGGGCTCGTTAGGGTTAGCAGTATTTGTATTGCATGTGTTTGGGTGGGGGGCTGTTTGTGGGGGGGTTTGCGAGTCTTGGAGCGATGCTGGGTATGAATACTTTTGCTTGCTTGCAAGTGCTTTGAATACAATCCACGGTGGGTAAGGGGGATTTGGGCCTACTATTACTTTAAAAGTACGTTTGTCACCAGTTTTCTACTACGCCTCGTTTTTTGAGATCTGATTGGGGGTCTTCTACATTTTTGCGTCTGGCTTTAGTAAGGGTCTGGGTGGGAGCACTGCTGGGAAGGTCTAATTTTGTTCTAAAACACAGTTTACAGTACACCTAGCTTGAGGGGAAAGATCCGCTAAATTAATTTTCCCATACTTATTTATCCTTCAAAAGGAGACTCAGACAGAGTACGCACTTTCAAAAATATTGTACTGTCTATTAGGAAACTCAAAGTGTGACTTGTTGCACAACACAGCTTACATACCTTATATTTATTTGTCAGTGGTGTTCTAATATCACTTCCTGTTTTTCCATCAATAATTACAGGCCGGGTTTCAGTCTGTGCAATGGGAAAAAAAGGATGAAGTCAGGCTTCACATTAGCGAGCCGCCATTCAGCATCCGCCAGGCAGGCAGTGGACAGGGTGTCTTCTGGTCACCAACATTGATGGACGGCGCGTCAGCTGGAATGGAGGAGTCCTGCTAATAAGAGGAATGGTTTGATGCATGCAACTTACCAAATTCAACAGGACAACTACAACAACATACAGATACAGTATGCGTTCTTTTCTAATTATCTTTAAAGTAATGTTATTGCTGTGAACTTCTATGAGTGTGACTGCATTTCTTGGATCTCCATTCTCTGCTTCTAAATTCATCCCTACAGCCATTCTATAGGTTTTACTTCTGCTAATTTTTAAAACCTAATTTAATGTAAGAAGTGTTTCTCTGAGTGCAGAGATAGGCAAGTGAAAACGCTGCAGCCCTGTACTGTCGCATTCTGTCATTCACGGTTGTCGAAAATAGTACTTACTTTTCAGTAACCATGCATGCAGTCGTGCATGCACTTCCTTTATGTCACTTAAAAGATTTATGGTTAGCTTTGTACCCAAAGATCTCTTTATCTTCAATTATTGTTTGTCCATGCTGTGCTTTTTTCTTCTCTCAACAAAACTTACCCAAAACAAAAACCCCATTCCCATCCATTTTCCAAACCCTAACCCTCTTCCCCCGGGCTGTGTGGTTTTGATTGATGTGTGACTAAATGACAGCAATAATGCCACACACTTGCTGGGGAGGATAAGGTCATAGCAACAGGCTGGTGAAGGAATCCGAGGATATATATTCTATTCTTACTCAGCTTGACACTCAGTCACTATTGGCATATGAAAGCAGATTTTCATGTGCGCCATCAACTTGATAGGTCATCAAGATTAGAACATCCTCCTCCTAGACGTGGCAAATTATTACGCTGCTGTGTCCTTCACCTTCGGTACTATTTCTTGTAGTAGTAGCCAACGTCAAATATTTACCAACGCAAGTACTAGTTATACTTTCAATACTTTACCATTTGTTAGGCTACATTGTGGCACTGTTCTAGTGTACTGTCACCTGCTATATTCTCTATCGTACCGTTCTAATGCTACGGTAAGGACAAACAAGGTTTCATTTTCTTTTTTTTCAGATACTGCAACTGCCACTGTGTAACACCACAAGTACCAACGCAATGATGACATTTCATCCGCCCAGGATTGCCAACCTTAATCGCCATTTTCCGTGCAGCCAGCCCTGTGCCTAGCCCTATTTCAAAACACAAATTACAGGTAAGATAAGCGTTTGGGGGGAGGAAGTATAATGGAGTATTAGGAGAGACGAGAGACTGACGCTAGTACTAGTAAAGTCCTAGGACTATTGAATTCACTTACTCTGTGAGAGGCACTTAGTTTTGAAAACATTTGGGCAATTAATTACACAACTTGAATCAAGATGCCACTTCAGTTTCACGAAAACAAAGTTACTGTTAAACCCCCACCCACCAGCCTCAAAAGCAGTAAAAAAAACACGTATGCTAAGATAAAGTTTAAAGTATATTTATATCCCTGACAAAAATAATCTCCCACAAGACCCAACCCACCCTGAAGTACTGGGTTTTTCGGAACCCAGCGGTGCCAGGAGTACACCCTAAGACTTCGGGTTCTTCCTGTTCTAGACTACAGAAACTCAGAGTCTTCTAGGTGAAGTCAAAGATCGAGTTTATTGGCTGCAACCAAGTAACAGGCGTCCTAGAAGTACAACACGGTGTATATTCTCAGGAGACAGCTCAATCTTACAAAGCCAGCCTTCTCTTTTTATACAAAATATTATGCTTCAGGCAAACATTCCTTATTTTACAGTTGACCATTCACATATTTTCAATACAAAGAAAAAGCAGAGTCATGTTGACAAGCCCATATTTCAGTTTGTTCAGCCCACAATCAATTACCCGGCAAGGCCCAGTATTTTCATCAGATATCGACGAAACCCCAATAAAAACGGGCACCTCCTCCTCATAAAGCAAGTCATAAAGAAAGAAACAGAGGCAGGTGTGTGTAAGATTAGGAAGGGTTTGTGTGCGATGAAAGGTTTAGTAAGCATGGGCGTAAAATCCGTTACGCTCGCGGATTTTTCGTATTTTCGGGGAATCCGCAATCCGCGAACTCTCGCGGATGCGGCGAGAATACGCAAAATCCGCGCGAAGCGGATTTTTTGTTTGTGTTCGCACTGCTCGCGCTGCTCGCGGTCCGCGGCGCGGGCAGGAACAATCTCGCACTAGCGAAAGTACAAAAATTACTTAGTAAAGGAAGTGGCCCAGTCTCCAACTTCCTGTTCCTGTCCAGCAAGCTCCTCCCATAGGGGTGGGGTGAAGGAAGTGCCCCAGTCTCCAACTTCCTGTTCCTGTCCAGCAAGCTCCTCCATTTCCTGGCCACTTTTCGATCATTCTTGACTGGGAAGGATTACTTTTTGTGGTTGCTGCTGGATATTTGGATTTGAGGCTTTTTGGATTAATTTTGGATTCGAATTTTGATTTCACAAAGAAGTAAGTTGATGTTGTTTGTTTGTGGTGATTTTTGTGTGTGTTTTTTTTTTCGACTTTTTGGGGGGAAAATCTGCAAGTTCGCGAGCTGAGGATGTTTTTGCTTGTGTTCGCACTGCTCGTGTCCCGCGCAGCAACAATCTCGCACTCGCGAAATTGTAAAAATTACAATTCTGCTGCACATGAATTGAAAACCACCAGGCTTATTTATGGGTGCATGGATGATACAACTGTTTTGTTGAAATTATTTTTGTTAACATGATTCTGTGCTCTGATGTCATCCATTATGCCCAGGGGGGCCCAGAATCGGTCTGTTCGCGGATTTTGTGGGTTTTTGCCACGTTCGCGCCGTGAAGCAACAATCTCGCACTCGCGAAATTGTAAAAAATGCAATTTTGCACCGGAAAACCACCAGCAGGCAGCATAAGCCTTCTGAAAATGGATGGATGGCATTGGATTGTGGTGATTTGATTTGTGTTGTGTGTTTTCACTTTTTGGAGTAGGGGTTGGGTGCTGGCTATGTTGGTGGTGGCCATTTTGAGGCATGGTCCTGGCCATGTGGATGGGGGGGTCAAGCGGCCATTTTGAAGGCAGGCAGTGAGCTATGAGACATAGGCCTACACCCATTGTGCCTTGCTTTCACCCATGGTGCCCAGGCGGAGTCAGGGGTACATGAAAGCACAACCCTCTGTGTGTGTGCTCTCTTGGATCAATGTTAAATTCCTGTTTCCCAAAAATTTAGCAAATCCTAATTATGAAAATTCCATATTGTGTGGTGTGCACGTGTGTATTCATAAATGCCTACTTGCTAACTGTTTATTCAAGCGCTAGATATGCAACATTTATATTTACTGATGTTCCTCTGTCTTCATTTGCGTTTAGGTGCACAAAACTACGCATCATCGTTGAGCATCAGTGCCAGGAAGAAGTGCTGCTGCGGCCTGTTGTTAAGACATCTGAAGAAGATGGCTCCAAAAAGAGGTGCCCGTAGGTCCTCTTCCAAGAAAGATGTCTCTACTAAGGAGAAGAAGAAGCAAGTGGCACCACTTACCAAGGCGACTGGTTGCTCAACCAAGACATTTTTTGGGCAACAACAACCAAAAAAACAAAGGCCCACCATGAGTGCTGCACAGGTAGCCTGTTTAGTTGTTGAATCACCAACGACCAGTGATGTTGGATCATCGCAAGAAAGTAGCAGCACGCCATCAACACAGGTTTTAACTCATCTCACAAGTACTATTCAACAACCAAAGCCGCAACAACAACTGCATGGGCTACTAGTACAAGCAGAAGTACATGCGCAAGGAGCTGTCCGAGAAGGAGCTGTCCGAGAAGGAGCTGTCCGAGAAGGAGAAGGCCGAGAAGGAGAAGGCCGAGAAGGAGAAGGCCGAGAAGGAGAAGGCCGAGAAGGAGAAGGCCGAGAAGGAGAAGGCCGAGAAAGAGAAGACCGAGAAGGAGAAGGCCGAGAAGGAGAAGGCCGAGAAGGAGAAGGCCGAGAAGGAGAAGGCCGAGAAGGAGAAGGCCGAGAAGGAGAAGGCCGAGAAGGAGAAGGCCGAGAAGGAGAAGGCCGAGAAGGAGAAGGCCGAGAAGGAGAGGTCCATGGAGACTTGCAAGTAGAGGTCAGTGAAGATGGCCATGGAGCGGTGCAAGTTCCCACAATGGTTGTTCTTCCAGAAGTAGGGGCACAGGAGGAAATTGACTTTGGAGCCGGGGTATCATGTCAGGAAGACGAAGCCACTCCTCCTGATGATTCATTTTCTCCCAGCTCCCCAGCAAGGAAAAGATCAAGGAGGATGTGTAGAAGTTCCTCTTCAAGCCCGCTCCATCAGACGATGATCTGGATCTGGATTGGCAACCATCTCCGACGTCTGAGAGGGAGGCACACCATGAGCTGCGAAAGGTATCAAATGTTAAAAGGAAGGGCCCCGGAAAGCTTATACTTATGGATCCGAACGTCGGACTTGATGAAGTGGTGCATTCTGATGTTGTTGAAGAGGATGACAGCAATGACCTAGTCATCACACATGTCAGTCCAGCCACACCGGCCATGCAGCAGACAGACATTTACACCCTATCCCGACGTCATGCTGAGCGTGACCCTGGCGACGTGCCACTGGTAGCACCACCAACGCAGTCAAGTAGTACCACAAGTTCAACAAAACCTACAGCTCCCATATTTTCTCCCCGGAGGGGGACTCCATCCCGCTCGACTCCCTCAAGTAAGGTTGCTGCAATAATTGCACAACCCAGTAGATGTCTGCAAGGCTCATCCACCACTGCTTCATCTGGCATTGGCAGCAGTATCACCTCGTGCGGCAAAACCAGAAGTTTCCAGTCCCCAGTTTGGAACTTTTTTAGTGTCCATGAAAAATATGATAACATAGCCGTTTGTTGCATTTGTAAGACTAGAGTTAGCCGTGGTAAGACTGGTACCAACTATGGAACCGGAGGCCAGATAGGTCATCTTGAAAGAAAGCACGCTGTCGAATGGTTTCCGCACCTAGCAAACGTCAAGGGAAAGCGATCCCAAAGGGCAAGTGGCCAAAATATACCCATAGTAGGTGTTTCATCTGAAGATGATGGGGAGGTAGAAGAAGCGTCAGACATGTGTCCGGTTGCACCCAGTACCCCTTGCAGCATCACACCCTCCGTAACACATAACAGGCACACTGAGAGTCTGGGAGACACACCAATGCGGAAAATGTCAACACTGATCAGAAGTGGGTCGAAGAAGGCATCCGCATCATCCCGTAAATTTGTCCAGCGCACCATTTCAGGCATGTTCTCCTCAGATGCGCAATTTCAACGCAACCACCCAACTGTACGCCTCTATAACACTAAGCTGGCAAAAATGCTAGCGGTGGACCTTCTCCCTTTTTCGTTTGTCGAATGTGTGGGTTTCCTTGAACTCGTGGCAACATTGGCCCCTAAATGGAAGGTTCCTAGCCGGTACTATTTTGCCAGGGTTGCTGTTCCAGCACTACACAAAGAGGTGCTTGAGTTGGTGGGGGCAGCTTTGCAGAAGAGTGCTGTTCACACTATACACCTGACAACAGACATGTGGACCAGTTGCCAAGCCCTTGATTACATGTGCATCACTGCACACTGGGTCTCTTTTTCAGGGGTTATTAAACAGATAAATGCAGGTGGTGATTTGGTCGAGATTTTTAAGGGTGCTCGTAAACATGCAACATTAGCCATGTTTGGCATGGAGAAAAGTCATACTGCAGTCAACATTTTGGCTGACTTTAACAAAAAGGTCTTGAAATGGCTGCGCCCAAGAAATTGCAAGGTTGGTTATGTTTCTACAGATAATGGCAGGAATGTAGTTAAGGCCATGGAGGACGGTTTCTATATCAGAGTGCCGTGTTTGGCGCACTGTATCAACCTTGTTGTGCAAAATTTTTTGAAAAAAGAACTTGCAGTCGACAAAACACTGACCATCTGCAGAAGAATATGCACACATTTCAACCATTCTTTTAAGGCCCGGAAGGAGCTGAGGCGCAAGCAAAATGAACGTAGAATGCCAGTGAAAGCACTTATCCAGGAGGTAGCAACACGTTGGAACTCAACCTTCTACATGCTTGAGCGTCTGCATGAGCTGTTTCCAGTAGTCAATGAGTATTTCTACAACCTGGGTGGTGATACGACAGGAATGATGCTAGCGGTGGAGCAATGGCAGCTAGTTAAAAGCCTGACAGACATGCTTCGGCCTTTTGAGGTCTTCACGCGTGACGTGAGCAGGGAGGACTGTTCTTTGAGCAAAGCTATCCCACTGTTGCTGAAGCTCGAGCACCAAGTCAAGGTGGTGTCTTCACAATTAAAGGACGTTGGAAAGAACGAAGCACATGAGTTGGCGCAGAGATTATTACAACGCCTAGTTAGCAATGAACGGCTTGTAAATATCAAGAAACAACAGCACTACATTTGTGCTACTATTCTGGATCCACGTTACAAAAAGCCATTGTTTGGCAAAGTAATAATTCCTTTTGAAACATCGGATGTTACAGAGTACAAAGGTTGGCTAGCTCAGTCAGCCATTCGTTTTGAAATAGAACGGAAGGAAACTGTAGGAGAAGACAGTACTACTAGTGAATCAGCAGGCGATCAGGCGTCCCAAAAAAGCACTTCACCATCTGTGCCTGTGGCAGAAGTGAGTGACTTTCCCTCTGAGCCGTTAACCACACCAGCAACCGTATCATCTGCACCAGGCGCATGCGATATGTCTGAAGCGAGTTGGCTAACTCAGCTAGGGTTTCCTGGTCCTAGAAAGGACACAGAAGTGCAAAGTACAGGAATCCGGGAGGACATTCTTTCAATGGTGCAGGCCTATCTGGATGACTCAACAGAGGTCAATATTACTGAGGACCCATTGGCGTATTGGCATGGGAAAAGAAAAATATGGCGAGAGCTCACCAACCTGGCTATCAATTACTTGTCTTGCCCACTCGCAAGCGTGTCTTCAGAACGTGTTTTTAGTTCTGCTGGTGGCATTGTGACTTCCAAAAGGTCCCGCCTCTTGCCCGCAAATGTGGAGCGGCTCACCATGATAAAGATGAACCAGCACTTCATACCACCAGATTACAGAGTACGAGAATGCACGCAGGAAGAAGAGGACACCGCCCTACCCGAGGAAAGTTCTCCTCAGTTACCAGAAGTAACCCCGACTGATGATTTAGCAGAGTATGAGGACGAGTTCTGCTTCCCTGACAGCGAGTTCTGAAAATGACTCAATCAATCATTCATTAATTGTAAATAGTCCTCCTTATTCACTTTTATTCCTGTATGTCTGTCTTTCTTTAGCAAGTGCTTCATCACATTCCCAACAAAACTGTAATCACCCAATCAAACAACAAGCACATCAGCAGAACTGTCTTGATTTTGATGCCGCAGCATTCCTCCGGTTCACAACAGTTAGTTGACAAGAACTCAGTCCTGGTCGTCTATCCTGAGTCCTCCTCCTCCAGACTCACCCTATCCATTACCCATAATGCTGATGCCTGGATTCTGCACAATGAAGAAATGAAGAAATGAAGGAGCCAGCCCTCAAACACAAATTACAGGTAAGATAAGCTTTTGGATGGGAGGTAGTATAAAGGAGTATTCGGAGAGGCGAGAGAGTGACAGTGGTACTAGCAGCAAAGTCCTAGGGCTCTTGAATTAACAAAGTCTGTGACAGGCATTTACTTAGGAAAACATTTGGCCTATTGCACGTGAACGTGTAGGCGTTCTATTGCTCGCTTGCCTGTCTCAGGGGTGCTGTCTCTGGGGCTTCTAGGTTTTAGGGTTGTGTCAGCACCGCTACCACATTTCTAATGTTGATTGCTTTTGATTTGCAGAAAATCCACGCCGGGAAACTCCAGTTGTGGCCCTGCTGCAGAACGCGTTAGGACTCTGTGAATTCCAGGTGGAGCCAGCCCTCAAACACAAATTACAGGTAAGATAAGCTTTTGGATGGGAGGTAGTATAATGGAGTATTCGGAGAGGCGAGAGAGTGACAGTGGTACTAGCAGCAAAGTCCTAGGGCTCTTGAATTGACAAAGTCTGTGACAGGCATTTACTTAGGAAAAAATTTGGCCTATTGCACGTGAACCAACACGATGACAGTGTTCTGTTAAATGAAATTACTGCAAAACCACCACCCACCCAGCTCAAAAGTAGTAAAAAAACAGGTATGCTCAGATAAAGTTTGAAAAAGTATATTTATATCCCTAACAAAATAATCTCCCGCAAGACCCTCCCTAACCCCAACAAATAGTCCTCAAAAGTCCCCAAAAAACCCAACTCCCAATTCCCACCCCCCAAAAGTCTCAAAAAAAGGGGCAAGGGACACTCTAGGGATGCAAGCTGGTAAGTTTGGCCTCCAGGGCATCATGCTTTAGGGCCAGGGCATCATATTTTTCTTGGAGGATGGCTTGCTCTAGGCGGAGGCCCTCCACCACATTTTGAAATTTGTGCCATTTCTGGACCTCCGCCTCTAGGTCTGACACTCTGCGGAGTGCACGGCGCAAGCGACCTTTAACAGTGCTGCGAGGTGCAGCTTTTGCTGCTCGGCGGTGGCGTCTTCCGGCACGGCTCCGGTTCGCTGGAGCACTGTGCTTACCGGCAGAACGTGGGGTAACAGAGGAGGATGTAGACGATGTTAAGTTGGATGCACTGGAGTGCGTGTCATCCCCCTCGAGTTCCACCAGTCGCCGATATTCCGCAACAGTTGCTTCCAGCCTCCGTTGCCGGGCCAGTACAGCCAGCATACTCCTCGTTGGTTTGGAGGTTTTAGTATTGCCAACTATATGAAGAAAGAAAGACATAATCTGTAAGCAATGCTCTTTAGGAATATGATTAACACAAAATGATTCAGCAGGAAGTTGTGTCACAGTACAACTAGCAACTAGCCAGGGCAGTACAAAACTATTCAGGCCAGTATCATGGGCGTCCGCAGGGAGGGGCGCTTGAATCACCATTTCCCTTCCCACAACTCTCTTGTATCCTTGGTTTGGTGCTCTTTCATATGAAAGAGATCTGGCAGAAGTGAGTGATTTTTCCTCTGAGCCGTTAACCACACCAGCAACCGTATCATCTGCACCAGGCCCAGGCGATATGTCTGTTTCCCTCCCTCTCTCTCTCTCTCTCTCTCTCTCTCTCTCTCTCTCTCTCTCTGTCTCACTCTTTCTGTCTCCCTTTGTCTCCCTCTACCTCGCTGTCTCTTTCTCTCTGTCTCCCTCCCTCACCCTCCCTCTGGCTCCCTCCCTCTCTATCTCTCCTTCTGTCTTCCTCTCTCTCTGTCTCTGCCTCTATCTGTCTTTCGGTCCCAGCCTGCTGTAATTACCATATTGTAATTTGTCACTGGGCCACCACTGGATACACATCATATCCTATCTAAGAGTCAGATAGTACCATGATCCAGCTTACCTGTACTCGCCACCGCCACTGTCTCCTTCCTCACAGTCTGTACTTCTTCTTGGTCCGACTCCTCTAGCGCCGCCTCCTCCCCAGATCGACCCTCGGACTCAGAGTCAATGATGACCACATCCGAGCTGGCCCCGCCACCAGATGTTCCACCTACAAAGTAGATTTAAGAATGTTAGATTACACCACTCCACTAGTATTTGGTCTATGAATGAAAAAATGTGAAAACAACTGAAAAATTAATTGACTGTCTACTCTAGTCTAAAGTAAATGTCCCTCCTTCCAGGGAAAGCTGTTGTCTTGCTTAATTTTTTTGTCACAATTGTTGAATGCTTGCTTAATTTTTTAACACACATTATTTTTCTCTGAACAGACAGAAACTGGACTTCTAATGACAAGAGAGGAACATCAACTTGAAACCAGGTGAAAGCTCGGCTCGACCACAAGAAATGTGTACCATTCCAGAACTCATCAAATCAGCACCAAGCACTTTTCCATTTCCAACTAACTTTATTTTAATATATGTGTTTACTTAAACTTTTAATAAAGCTTTTAAACTTGAATTGACTCTGTAGTTTTTCCTCTAGAGAGTCCGGACTAGAGTGACTGAGCGAAAAGTTTTGCAATTTTTGGAAGGAGGAATCTGTGCTGCTGACACTACCAGGTTTATTTATACAGTGTGCCAAACACGCCCCTCTGAAATATTATTACTCTGGTCTTTGGTGTCCATAGTTCGGTTTGTGGAGAATTGTCCCTGCAACAGTAGGATTATTGATTTTGCTCCTATCTAAACACTATTTCGAAACAATTAAATTAGGAATGCTTGGACAACAATAGGTCCTCTATATTTAAAAGAAAACTTACTGGGGCCAGCAAAGGAGCACTCGCCGCCCTGGCCTGCATCCTCCTCCTTTGGAGCCACTGCTGCAGCAGATTTTTCGGTCCGCTTGCCCCTGGGCGGACCTAACGTACAACATGAAAGAAATAACAGAAAACATTGATGATTGCTGCTTGCCGATGTCCTTGTCAACCAAATCAAACATTTAGAAAGAACAAGAACCTACTATTTCATCCAAAAAGAGGGCTACAAAGGAAGGACTGCACCTGAGCCTCTACTCTAGGGGCAGATTTACAAGCCCCTTGCAGCTCTTCTGCTCCATTCTTGCGTCAATTTTGTGACGCAGCGCCACAAGAGAGGCGCCATGGTGTGGCGTATATTAACAACGTGGCGCATATGGGAGATGCATCCCATTCTAAAACCCTGCGCCATTAGGGAGCGTTCCAGCGCAAGGGAGGGCGTTCCTGCGCAGGAACGCATGCTAAAAGTGGCTATGGGGAATATATAAAATTTCAATCAGTCATTTAGGACAATGATGCGTCACTGAAACCCTGCGCCTGCATGAAGCAGACTTACGGCTTGACGCAGCATTGCTGGAGCTGCGCCATCGTTGCAACGCAACTCCATCAAAGAGCCGCCTTTACGGCACCGATGCGTAACGCTTCGGTGACGTTTTGGGACCATGGTGTGCCGCATTGTAAATACGGCGCACCATGGGTGGTGCTGCCGTGCCACACACTTTGCAGGGATGCGCAGGTAATTGCTAATCTGACACTTACGGGCATACTTACGAGTTCTGAGCTGCACACCTCCAGATGTGCACCAGAACAAATACGTAACACAAAAATAACCTTGCGTCACGGCAGATGCGCCGCTATTACAATGCGGCAAACCCTGGCGCAAGGGTAGGCAGATGCGTAACGCATCTCGTGACGAAATAGGGGCGCATCTCTAGAGTCGCTTCGCGGGCGCAATGCAACTATAGCAGTGCTCAGGGCTGCCCAATACTCTACATACCGCATCAGTCCTTACGCCTGCTTCAAGCAAGCAGGCATAAAGAATTGACATAGCAGCGTCGCGGAAGTGCCTGCGTTAAATCTTGTAGATTTCACGCAGGCACTTTTGCGAGGCACACATCTGCCTGACCGGCACCACCCACCCCCCACTCCCCCCCTGCGTGGGAACGCACCCATTGAGGCGCAGGCCCAGGCATTCACGTGGCGCATCTCCTTAGATGCATCACGTTGTGCATGACTCGCAGGGATGCGCCACGTTTACGTCGCTGTGCATCAGGTAAGGCAGTGTAAACGTGGAACAAGGGGC
This sequence comes from Lissotriton helveticus, assembly GCF_964261635.1. Classification (NCBI taxonomy): domain Eukaryota; kingdom Metazoa; phylum Chordata; class Amphibia; order Caudata; family Salamandridae; genus Lissotriton; species Lissotriton helveticus. The sequence goes on along the minus strand of NC_136070.1, from coordinate 772,429,596 downwards.
TTGTAAATCTGCCCCTTTGTGTCTAGCATTACGCAGTTCTGTAAAATACACTCATACTCAGCCCAATTAAATGAACACAAAATAGATAACAAATAAGCAGTGGCACCGGCACAGAAAAGGAGAACAGTGCACATGAAATGCACAGAAGATTTTGAAATATTAATGAAAAAATTGCTACTACTACTCACCAAGACCGGGGACCTCCACTCCCAGCACGTCTAGCAGGTCACGCTCTCGGTCAAGGATGTCGGTCCAGCGGTGGGTGACCTGATTGTAGGTGCGCTGGACCCCCGTGATCTTAAAAAGGGCCCGGCACACCTGCGCCCACCGCTTCCGTCGCTCCTGGCTGTTGGTGTAACCAGCAGCAATCCTGCCGCCTGCCGCGATGGTCCTGGGGAGACGGCGCTGCACGTAAAAAACAAGTGCGCCCACCTCCTCAGGGCTGAAAATCTCCCGAGGCACCACCATTTCCGCCCTCAATCGACCACACGGGAGCCGGGCACGGGCTGCGGTGCCCGTCTTGGGCAGCTTCACAGCTGTCTTGACCATGTTCTTGTTCTGGGCAGGTGTGAGCAGTAAAGAAGAGACAAAATGAAAAAAAATAAGAGTAGGGAAGAAGGAAAGTAAAAGTTTAAAAAAGTAGTTCAAAAGTAAACAAAAATAGCCTAAAACACAAAAATATAGATCTAGAAAAATACAGGGATAGAAAATAAGTTAAATAGATCAAAAAAATAGTAAAACAAGCAAAGGATGGCAGAGATATAGAGAGGATAGAAACACCATACCCAGACACATAGGAATGAATGAAAAACAAGATGGCGGCCCGATCACGTGCGAGTAAGTAAGTTCGCACGCGATTTCTCTCGCGAACTCGTGCGAACTTGTATTCGCAAGGCGCGAGTCGGGCGAGATTACACTTAGCGGGCGGAAACGGAAATACGTCACGCAAACAAAATGGCGGCGCCCATACTCAACCTTGAGGTAACTCGCACGAGTTCGCGGCTTCCACGGGCGAGTTCGCACTACGACGCGCCCCGCGAATAGGGCGAAATTACCGAAAAACGAGTTTTGCAAAAGCAAAACGAACGAGCAGGTGCAAAAGTTCGAGCTATTCATTTGTAACCATTTACCTGTAGTGCTTCCTGAAGGGGCCCTCCAGAATCCGGTTGCCTACTTGCAACTATTGTGTGACCCTGCTCTATCAGTCACAGAATAGTTACAAGTATGCCATTGCATCCTGTTAAAAAAAATTATTTACTTTGCATTTGCAACAAAAAGGAAAGGGAGCAGACAAGCAGGTGCCAGCCTTCATTAATGTCAGTTGGGGCAGGGCAGGTGTTGTTGTTTGCAAAACTTAAGGCACTTAGCAGGTGTTTGTTCACTCAGTGGTCAATCAGAGGGTGTTGTGATGACACTGAGGGTGGCATGGGTGTGCCAGCCAGAGGGTGGCATGGGTGAACCAGAGTGCCAGTGTTGACAGAGGATGGCAGTGCTTTGCTTTGCCCCAATAATGTACACTGGTGAACTAGAGGGTGATGTGATGACACAGAGGGTGACATGGGTGAGCCAGAGGGTGGCATGGGTGACCAAAGAGAGTGCCAGTGGTGACAGAGAGTGGCAGTGATGAAGAAAGCTTAGCAAACAGACTGGGCACGTACAAACAACAAGTTCGCTAAACTGGCGACACGACAAGTAAGTTCGCAATTTGCGAAATAGTACAAAACCCTCGCGAACTTGCAGAAACCCGTGCGAACACACACACCCCCAAAAAATCCGCTAATCCGCGAGAATTCGCGGATTTCGCGTATTTTCGCAATCCGCGAATACGCAAATCCGCAAATTCGCGGATCGCGAATCCGCAAAATCCGCCCATGCTGTGCCTTGATACTATCTCGACCGGCCACTGGGAGAGGAACTGCCCAAACAGGTTTGGCCTTGGGCAGTGGAGTCAGCTTGCCAAGGTCGTGCAGGAGTCAGCAAAGGTGTACGTGTCCTTTAGACTCATTTTGGCCTTAGTCACCGCCTATGTGAGGGCAATCACAAAATGGCTGCCGTTCACAAAATGGAACCCAAGGGTTCAGGACGAAAACTACGTTTTTAGGGTGAAATCGTCACTCGAATATGACGAAAATGCTTGTGCATAGTATACTGGCCATTTTCGGTCAGCTGATATTAAAATCGTCATGATATGACGATGTTTATAACACAGGTCTAAAATTTTCAGTACCACAACCCCCACTCCCTAACCCCAACGAATGTCCTTGAAAAGTCCAAAAAAGTGAAAAAAAACCAACTCCCAATTCCCACCCCCCAGAAGTCTTTAAAAAAGGGGCAAGGGACAGTCTCTCCTCCTACTGCTGGCTACTGCTGTTGACTTTCCGGGCCAGGTCGGAATGCTCCTTGCGGAGGATCTCAAGCAGGGTTTTCGTGTTGAGCAGCTCCTGCTTGAGGTAGGAAACCCTCAGGGAAAGGCGGTGCATACGTTTTTTGCAACTGCTGTGGGGGGCAGCTGATTTCTTTGCTGCTCGGCGGTGGCGGGTGGCTGCGGCATCGGTACCCCGGCTCCGTACCGCTGGAGACCTTCTGTGCTGACTGGGTGACCCAGGGAGCGCGGAGGAGGATGCAGCTGTGCCGGTAGATGTTGTTGTAGACTGCGTGTCCCCCTCCTCCTGGGCCACCAACCGCCGATATTCAGCGACAGTGGCCTCCAGCCTCCGTTGCCGGGCCCGTGAAGCCAGCTCCTTCCGGGTTGGTTTGGAAGGAGCATCTATATGAAGAAAGAAAGACATAGTCTGTAACCAATGCTCTTTAAGATTAACACTAAAAATTTCAGCAGCAAGTTGTGTCACAGTAGAAGTAGCAACTTGCAAGCGCAGTACATAACTATTGTGTCCAGTATCTATCTAACCTCCCACTTCTTCATCCTTGCTCTAACATTAGTGGGAGTTTAAGGAATCAGTTCTACGAGCACTATGGACTCACTCCATTAGAGTCGACTATGACAGTACACCAGTCTTCTTCTTCTTCTTCTCTATTGTTTAGCAAAATTGGTACGTTAACTTCTGCAAGCCGGCATAATGCCAGCGCTGTCAACTTGCACCCAAGAAAAACAGACGCCCGCCATGATGAGTGAGACAGACTTGCGTTACTGTACCAGTCCACTACATGCAGGTGGTGATGCTCTTACTTTTCTACTACGGGTGGCACTGAGAATACTCTGTTACAAGGGCTACTGCTTAATTAATTTAACTTTCACCCTACAGTGCCAATGAATAGATACTTGAAAAGGAAAATGAAGAAGATAAATAATCTGATTATCTATCACTGCACATGGTATGTATTTCCTTACATATGGGATGACTTTAGGTGCTTTGCTTTTTATTGAGTGCACAGTGATACATCCACACAAGAATGACCGAGTTCTACTAAACTTATTAACAGAGGTAGTGAGTGGCCATCGTAATAGCCGGATATATGCTGTGCTTGCAATACAAACAACTGCTGCTATTCATGGTAGTATTCGGACAAAATTACAACTTCTTTTCCTTGCCTTTCCTACACTGGGATGGACGTGCGGGTGCGGTGTTACATGCTCTTCAAAGTAACACTTAGTTCATCCAGTGACCGTGTACTCTCTCGAGATACACATATGCTATCTAAGAGTCAGATAGTACCATGTTTCAGGCATCCATCCATTCAAACTATATGTCAATCATTCTTCTTCATGTCTCTCATCTGGACAAACCTTACGTTTTCTCACGGGGAGCACACTATGCAGTCTGAAATCTCAATAAGTAAGGAATATAAGAGCTTACCACTGCCCGCCGCTACCGTGGCAACCCGCACAGCAGTTTGGTCCGGCACTTGCACCGCCTCCTCCCCAGAACTTTCCTCCTCCACCTCCGCGCTGGGCCCAGCACCAGATGTTCCACCTACAAAGTACATTTAAGAATGTTAGATGTCATAGACATACACCAATCACTAGTATGTTGTCTAGGAATAAAGAAATGTGAATACAGAAAACAATCTAATAATTTGTGACTGTCTACTCTAAAGTAAAAATGTCCCTTTTTCCAGGGAAGGGTGTTGTCTTGCTGCACTTTTTGGCACAACTGATGAATGCTTGCTTTTTAACACGCACCATTTGTCTCATAACAGACAGAAGCTTCACTTCAAAGAACAAATCATCATCACTAGGACTGAGGGACCAACGATTCAGCACCAAAAAGAAAATTAAAGTTCAAACCAGGTGAGGGCTCGGCTCGCCCACAATAAATGTATGAAATAAATCACTATAAGCACTTTTCGATTTTTAATCAACCGTTTATGTATTATGACAAGCTTGAGAGAGTGTTGGAACGAGGCAAAGACGCGGCTCCTGAAAATACGAGAACATATCCAGTTGACCTAAGGAGATCACAATTTGTATGCCCGTTCAAGGAGAGTTTTAAAAAGTTTTAAGATGTTCAGTCAAACAACCTAAAAGATTGAACAACAGGAGAAGTGAACCCAATACAAGGAGTCCTCCTTAAGAAAGAGAGATATATCCCAGTGGGACCGTGAGATGCAACATGGAAGAAATTTATTGAACTCCATAGATGCACCAAGTTGGATCTTCCTCCATAGAGAAGGGAGAGGGTGCTAGTCACCACCTATACAAGTGAGAAACCCCGAATATAAGAAGTCCTGAAGAAGGTGCCAACATATCAGTTGACCTGCACCGAAACGCGTCGACGCATTTTTGTACATACAGAGAATCCAATCAAGGCTCAGTAAACAACGGATGTACATGCAATATTGTTACTGTTGCTTAAACTGATGTGAAAAATTGTAAGCCTTTGGATCCAGAGACAAGTAGTGGCAAAGAGACCAAGTAGCCATAACGTAACTAGGGGTTATATAGCATTAGGTTTGTGTTCACCGTCTTCATATATGAGTTGTTGATATGTTTTATGTGTTTTATTTTTAACTTCAAATTTTGAGTTACACACTGTGATGAAATATTGCGATCTATTGTTTTTTATTATATGTTTTTTTAAAAATGTGTTGACATTTTAAAGTATGATGTCCAAGCGCTTATATATTTTTTCATGTATATGGTTTTATTAAAAACGGATTGTAAACGACTCAATTTGGTTGTGGAAATTGATATATTTTCTCTATAGTACGGCGAATGGGCCCCTAACATTCAGGTTTGTGTGTGAGCCCTTAGTGGCATGAAAGGATAACGAGTGCTCCCCAGGGATTTCCTCTTGACTTACAAGCTTGATTTTAATAAATATTTTTACTTTTAATAAAGCTTTAAAACTTAAATAGACTCTGTGGTTTTTGGTCATGAGTGAATGAGCAAAAGGTTTTGCAATTTGCAATGCATGAGCCCGTGCCTCTGACAATTCTGGACTCTGACTCCGTACTCTTGTCCTGCGTTGGATAATCATCATTGGGATCAATCTCGATGAATTCGGGAGCTAAATGACTCTGCCACACTATCTAGTCAGTAAGGAGATTGAGGGTTCTTCAAAGTCTGATACGACTAAGGTATGTGGAAAGTCGACCTGTGCCTATTATAATTGATAAACAATGCACCTTAGTGTCCATAGTTCTGTTTGTACAGATTTGTCCCTGCAACAGTAGTAGTATGGATTGTCCTCCTATCCAAACCAAAAGTAAAGTAGTATCTTATTCTTTCTTGGTGGTCATTCACCTTTTTATTGTTGGTAATTGTCAAAGCATAAACATTTAGAAGACTTGAAAAGACATTATGGACAATCCCAGAGGACTGCACTCAGAGCATAGAGCTATTGCTGACTAGAATGGGAGTTTCGTTTTACACCTTTTGCCAAATGTTCAATCTTAGTTAGCTACACAGACGGACAAATAAGAATAATCTAGTAATACCACAGGGAGTCATAGTCGAGGCAGGATAAGAATTTAGATACAGTCTACAAGAAGATCAAAGACAATTTAGAAAAAATAGAATGAGGAACTCTAGGAAAAAATAGGTACTCTATATTAAAATTAAAACTTACCGGGGCCAGCAAAGGAGCCCTCGCCTGACCGATCCTGGCCTGGTTCAGCAGCAGCAGCCTCCTCCAATGTCCTCTTGCCCCTGGGGGGAGCTGATGTACAACATGAAAGAAAGAAAGACCCAAAAACATGGATGATTGTTGTCAACGAAATCAAACATTTCAAAATAACAATAACAAAATCTTTTGGCGAAATAGCAAATAGACAACTATTGAACGGGATATATTGACCTATCTTATGTGGTCTACTACGATATTAGTATTGCTTGATTTGCGGACCGTCGACTTGGAAAGTTATGCAACTCACTAAACAAACTACTAAAAAGGTTCGCCTAGGACTGGCAGGCAGCAGTCCGCAGCACGCGAAGTGACAGACAAACTCCATCGTGATTGCAGATCAGCGACAACACTAAAAAGTTTCCTACTACATTAACCAGTCATTAAAATACTCAAACTATCAATCCACCACCACTATTTCTTCTTATTGCCAGGTGTACATAGGAAGGACTGGACTGGAGTCTGTAGGGACAGATTTACAAGGCCCTTGCGGCTTTTTTGCTCCATTGTTGCACGACTTTTGTGACGCAGAGGCATAACAAAAGAGGCGCCATGGTGCGGCGTATATTTACAACGTGACGCATATGGGAGATGCATCACGTTGTAAAGCCCTGCGTCATCAGGGGGCGTTCCGGCGCAAGGGAGGGCGTTCCTGCGCAGGAACGGATCCTAAAAGTGGCTGAGGGAAATCTACAAGATGTCAATCAGTCACTTTTAGGACAATGATGCGTGACTCAAACCCTGCGCCTGCTTGAAGCAGACGTACGGCTTGACGCAGCATTGGGGAGATAGGGCACCCAAGAGCATTGCTGGAGCTGCGCCATCGTTGTCACGCAACTCCAGCAATGCGCCGCCTTTACGGCACAGATGCATAAGGCTTCTGTGACGTTTTGGGCCCATGGTGCGCCGCATTGTAAATACGGCGCACCATGGGTGGTGGTGGCGTGGCGCACAATTACTGGCGCATCCCTGCTACTTTGCTGGGATGCGTCGGTAATTAAAAATCTGACCCTTAGTGTCTAGCATTACGCAGTTCTTTACACTACACTCATACATAATTTCTCAGGCCAAAATAGAAAACAAATAAGCATAGTAGCAAGACTACTGAGAAGGAGAGCAGTGCACCTGAAATGCAGAGAAGATTTTGAAATATAATTTACCTACAATGTAATCGGCAGCATTATTGCTCTTGGTAAAAAACAAAAATTTGCAATATAATAACACACAGAGCGGGAGAAAACAGAGTAGTGATGAAATAGCTAGAAATAGCTACTACTACTCACCAAGCCCGGGGATCTCGACGACGAGCACGTCCAGCAAGTCGCGTTCCCGATCCATGAGATCCGTCCAGCGGTGGGTGGCCTGGTTGTAGGTGCGCCGGACCCCAGAGTGTTCAAACATGGCCCGGCACACCTTCTCCCACCGCTTCCGGCGCTCCCAGATCCCGTAGCCGGTAGCGATCTTGCCGCCTCCTATGATGGTCTTGGGGAGGCGGCGCTGGACATGAAAGACTAGTGCGGCCACCTCCTCCGCACTAAAAATCTCCCGAGCTATAACTTGCTCCCCACTCAAACGCCCGCACGGGAGCCGGGCACGGGGTGCGGGACCCTTCCCCTTCGCAGGCTGCTTCCCGGTTCCCTTTACCATGGTCTGGGCAGAAAGGAAGGTAAATAATAAAGAAGAAATAGAATAGGGAAGAAGAAAAGAAAAGAGTTAAAAAAAGTAGTTTAAAATTAACCCAAAGTAGCAGAAAACACAAAAATATAGAGCTAGAAAAATAGAGGGATAGATAATAAGTAAAATAGAACAAAAAAAACTTCAAGCAAGCAAAGGATGGCAGAGATTGACAGAGGATACAGAAAGCATGCCCAGAACCATAGCAATGAATGAGAAACAAGATGGCCGCGCCCGTTCACGACCGCGTGGGTAAGTTCGCGTGAGATTTTCCTCGCGATCACACGCGAAATTGTACTAGCGAGCCGCACACTTTGCGAGATTACACATAGCGCCCGGAAACAAAAATACGTCACGCAAACAAGATGGCCGCGCCCATGTACGACCGCTAGGGTAACTTCGCAAAACGTTGCGCTACAAGCGGCTTGCGAACACGCAAAAAATCACGCGAACAAACACGCCGCAAAAAAAACGAATCGTGTATTCGCACGAATTCGCGGCTTCCGAAATCGATCTCGCACGAATTCGCGCGAAATTGCAGAAAAACGATTTTTGCAAAACTGAAAGCACTCAGCAGGTGCAAAAGTTCAATCTTAACATTAGTAACCATTCACTCTAGTGCTTCCTGAGGGGCCCCTCCAGAGTTCAGTTGCCTATTTGCAACTATTCTATGACCCTGCTCTGACCCTCACAGCAGGCTCATAAAATAGCTACAAGTAGGCCACAAAGCTCCTGTGAAAAAAAATTGCACTGCAACAGAAAGCAAATTACAGATAAGGAAGCAGGTGCCAGCCAGACTGGAAGTTAAAATTCAGTGACACATTAATCAACCCCAAATTAATTCATGTCAGTTGAAGCAGGGCAGGTATGCTTGCTTTTTTTCACCCCCATAATCTACAGTGATAAACCAACCAGAGGGTGGCAGTGATGTACCAGAGGGTGGCATGGGTGTACCAGAGGGTGGCAGTGGTGAACCAGAGGGTGCTGTGAACCTGTGATGATGAACCAGACGTAGAAACAACATAGTCGCGGCCGTTGCGAGCCGACAAGTAAGTTCGCAATTGCGAACTGGTACACAACCCTTGCGAACTGGCAGAAACCCTTGCGAACACAAAAAAAGAAATCCGCGAGAGTTCGCAGATTTTGCGGATTGCGAATCCGTAAATACGCAAGTTCGCGGATTGCCAATTCGCAAAATCCGCCCATACTTAGTGGGCACTGCATGTGGTCCCGGTCTCTCATCCAGTACTGCGTCTAAAACCAAAAGGGCTTCCTCCTGCGGGAAATTCGTGTATAAACTTTCAATATCGAAAATGACCAATAACTGGTGGTCACAGTCAAATATTGAATCCTCAGTCTTGGCAATAAAATCCATAGAGTCCCTAATAAAGGCCTCAGTAAGTGGAACGAAAGGTTTTAGGAACACATCGGTGTATTTCGCAAGGGGTTCCAGTAAAGAACCACAGGCTGAAATGATCGGGCGTCCTGGGGGATGGCTTGTGTCCTTATGTACTTTAGGTAAGACATATGTATTTGGGATCTTTTGTGTAGTAGAGTTTAGGTATTCGTATTCCTTCTTGCAAATATAACCCTCATTCAAGGCTTGGTTGTTATATGTAGGATTTGGGCCTTCAGTCTGGGTGTAGGGTCTTCAGTAATTGGCCGATAATGTTCTCTATTATGGAGTTGATTCAGAATCACTTTATCATATTCTTCCGGATCCCATAAAACAATCCCCCCTCCCTTATCCGCAGGTTTTATTACGGTCAGGGGGTTATTAGATAGAACTCTCAGTGCTATCATTTCCTCTCTAGAGAAATTGGACTTGAAGAACGTTCTCTTTTTATTGTAATCATCAATTTCTTTCAGAATTCTTTCTTCAAAATAAAGAATTTCGTCCGGCATGGTCGTACTGTCCGGGCAAAAAGTGGATCTTTTGTGTAATCCACTATTGTTTAATTCACCCATATCCTCTGCACCTGAAAAGAATATCTTCAATCTAATTTTCTGTAGAAATTGTAAGACTTCCGTCTTAGTATTAACCGTGTCTTGTGTAACTAAAGGGTCATACGACATACCCTTAACCCGCGGTTCATGACGAACTCAGCTCGTCATGAGCGTACGAGAGGTGTACCTCATGACGAGCTGAGCTCGTCATGAGCGTCGAAGGGGTTAAGAAGAACTTGTTCTTCGATATTGGTTAGGGTATGTTTAGAGAGATTGTAAATAGGGATCAATTCGTTATCACCATTCTGCATGTTATTAAGGTTACCATTCACCTATTGTATGTTCTGTGTCTGGTTCTGAAGACTCCTTGGTCTGGTACTGGTGGTGGTGTTGCCCTCCATTCTCCTCTGTACCCCCTCCCCTGTGTCCTCTGCCTAAAAAAGGAAGGGATCAGTGGTACATGTGTCAGTAACTGCATATGTGAAAGGCAGTATATCTGCAAGTTGGAGTGCATAAATGACTACATGTGAGACTGACTGATTGTGAGACTACCTGTATGGATCAGTGTGTGCTTGTATTAGTTATTGTATTAGAGTGTAAGTATGTGTTAGCATATGTTTAAATAAGTGAAGCGGTATGTGTATAACTGTACAGGTGAGTAAATGAAAGTGTGATTGATTATTTCCATGACTGAGATCTTTTCTTGTTTCTGCGGCAAGAATCTAGTTTGCCCAATTGAGATTGAGATGCGGGGGAGACGTGGCCATCGCGCTTAAAGCGCTGCCTCCCCACCCGCGGCACGGGACGCACGTGGGACGAAGCATGGATGAAGCCCGGACCAAGGGCGGGCCCGTCTGTGCCCACCAGGGGCTGGAATAGGCTCGGCTGGGCCCTCCCTCTTGGTTTTAATCTTATAGCTGTAGAGCAATATTTGCATTTTTGCCTGTGACTTCATTTTTATTTAGTTGGTCTGTCCTTAGAAGTATACAGGTATAGCTTCATTATGTGGGAGAATTAGCACTTAAACAGGATTTTACTGATGCCTTTTACATTCTGTTATGGCTCATTCGAACCAGGGTACTAGCTGCTGTGCTGTTACTTTTCACAAGTTTGGGGGGTTTACTTTGGTTCGGAGCCATGGGGAGGCATGAGACTCAAGTGAGTCAAGAAGGGACAAAAGCTGCAACTAGGGCTACTGTCACAACTATGGATGCCTTCTTATTGAGAGCTGCTTCAGTCATCGATAAGGAGATTGAACTAGTGAATAGGCGTCTCCCTAGATCTCCCTCTAATGGTCTATTCTCTTTCCTGGGTGGGCCTAAAAACTCAAGGGAAACCGTCACTGAAGCACTGAGTATATTCTCATCCCCTGGGTCGTGTAATGATTTACAGGTCAATGAAGTCCTAGCTCCTCTACAAGAAACCTCTTGCGAGGTGCCTCCTAGGACACTCTCTCCTGTTGTGATTATTGGGAACAGGAAGAGTGGTGCCTCTCCCCTTATGATAGCGAATGGTGGGACTGGTGGCATTATTAATCATAAGTCCGCAGAAGCTCCTAGTAATGCTGGTCCCTTACAACATCCAAGGGTGGCTCACAGGTCCAGTGGGAGTTTGAAAAGAAAATCTAAGCCAATAGGGAGCCAAGCTAAAAAAACTAAACCTAATGTAACCCCCAAAGTTGTCCCTAAAAATAAGGTACCTGTGTCGCCAGCAGCAAATACAGTCAATTTGGCTTTGATGGAAGCCTTTAAATCAACTATGAGCTGCATGCTGGATGATAAGCTGAGCCCCATATTGGATACGTTAAACCAAATAGAGAAAACTAGCAGAACAACATAGGTCTTTGGAACCCATTCAATATTCCCAACCTGTGATTTTGGACTCGACCATGGCTAATACAATGCCAGGCACTGTACTTTTGCCTGGGGTAGCTGCAGTTTCCCGGTCCTCTTGCGGAGTCCAGTCTCACAGTGAAAATATGGCTTCCAAAGATTCAGGGGGGGTGGTGGATGGTATAAGTGAAAAGGCAGGTATCTAACGGGGATTCATCTACCAATCTCAAGGGCCAGGCTACCCATAGACCAGGAACAATATCGGAAGAGTGGCAGGGATACCCAACATATGCCCCCCAGAATTTAGCGGTCATCAATCTTCCACCTCAATCCGCGCCCCTGGTAGTAATCTTGGGGAACATTCCCACCATTTACACAAGGGTCCCAGGAGGATTTCACTCAGCTTAAAAATAAGGTTACTCATTGGCTATCGAGCAACACCTCTGTGGGTCCAATGGTGGAACGCAATATCATCATGGTACGCTGAGTAGGCTGGATAGGTAGCTCGAGGAAACCCGGAGGGGGTGAGTGTATCATCGTGAATTTCAATAGATCCTGTCTTGTGGAGAGAATCTTTCGGGATGTTTATCTTGATCCCACTCTCAGTGACTCTGGCATCCAGGTTCTTCCTCTGGTTTTTTTACAAGGCTGACCACATAAGGCGCCAAAATATAAGCATGTCATGCAACAGGTGGATCCGAAGACCTTCTGAGGTTTTAGGGGGTAGCCATTTTCAATCCTTTGGGGGTGTGTCCCGATCGGTTGGGCATCAGCCTGCCCCTCGGCTAGAGTTATAGAACAGATTCTCAGTTTTTTCGAGGCTGGACGAGTGTGACTCACTGCAGAAGAACTTAGAGCCCGTTGGAGACTTACCCTATCAACAGAAGACCCCCTGTTCTCCCACCCGTAGTGTTGAGCCCTGCGGAACGGAGCTGTCCGGGATGCCTTGTCCCCACCTGCAGGTCCCTTTGCCAGTTGCATACCAAGGGATGTTCCCCAGCTTTGATACTTATAATGTCCTGTCATGGAATAGTGCAGGAATGGCGGGTACATTTCAGGACACTTTGTGGGTGCAGTTCATCAGGCAATTCTTTTTGATTTGCTTCCAGGAGACTTGGCTGGTGAACTGTAACCTATTTCTGGAGGGATATAAAGCCTTTTTTGTCCCTGCGTCCCCGTCAGTCTCTGGCAGAGCTAGGGGTGGTTTGGTTATATTTATAGTGCTGGCTGTGACATGTATGATCCAGCACCTCCCTATTGCTAATAAAGACATTCAAGTTATCGTACTAAGGAGAGGAAATGATAGCATGGGCATCATTAACTTTTACAATGCAGTGAGAGCACAGGGGGAGTGCAATATTGTTCAGATGAGCTACCTTATTAGGCACTCCTGTGGTCCTTTTGCACATAGATTTATGGTGGCGGGGGACTTTAACATTCACCCTGTGGTGATCCCAAAACAACTTGTATGAGAGAGCTGGGATGTGCCAGGATGCGGGGTTTCCACTTTGAGCATTCTGTTCAGGGGACGCACTTAATAACATGCCCAATGAATTTGATTTGTTACCCCCAATGTCTTTTTCTGCTGCGCATAGCAAACAGCCCATCCCGTCTTTTAAAGGCTGAAGCAACGGTTCTTTCATAGATCATATTTGGATCTCAGCTGGTCTTCAGTCTAATCTTTGGGGTTTACTATCATGGACAGCGTATTTAGTGACCATAACCCTATCTGTGTGTACCTGGGAGGTGGACTGTTAACAAGCCACGCCATGGTGACAGTGCCAGGTATATTGAGATCTACGGATGGAAGGCGCTGCCTAAAATGGTCCCAAGTATCTCCGGACTTATTTTATTGCGAGGTACAAGTGTCATGCGCATCCGAAATAGCATCCTGTGTGTCTCCTGGCTCCCACCCTGGGGGTGTCCTTAAGGCCTTCAAAGGTATTATTTACAAGATAGGGGCACTGTAAAGCGTCCCCTCTCATAGGATGGTGCCCCCTGGACCTACCCCCAGAGATCAATCTTTGATTCGCGCCCATCGCCTCAAGTATAAATGGGCATTGGCCACTCGCAAGGGCGAACTGAAGGAGGAAACGTGGAGAGAATTACTGGAGCCAAGTACCTTAAGGAGTAGCTCTAGGTTCTGGGGCATTATTAATCAACTGTTATTTGAGAAGGCCGCGGTCGGAGAAGTAGGCACTAACATAACTGTGGACGAATGGGTGTCTCATTTTAATTCCATTTTTAAGAGCGTTATGGATCAACAACAACCCCAAGTTAGGGTTTATTTCAACGTCCTAGTAATGCTTGAACAGAAAGAGGTGGAGACGAGCATCTTAGGGCTGTCGTGTAACAAGGCTCCAGGCCCGGACGGCATCCCTCCAGACCTTTTTAAATCAAACCCACTCTTTTGGGCTCCAGTTCTGGTGGCTGTGCTTAATGCGGCAGCCAGGGTCGGTTGCCCGGAGTCCTGGGGCACCTCAACGATTGTACCGGTCTTCAAGAAGGGCGATCGTAATAGCACTTTGTGTTATAGACCGATCTCCCTTCTTGACTCCTCGGTCAAGGTTGTGGGTGGGGTCTTATTGAAAAGATTAGCTTCCTGGGCGGAAGAGAATGACATTGTCTCTGATATACAATATGGGTTTTGCCCAGGGCGTTATACTTTGGCCCAATGCCTTAACTTATGTATGATCCTGGGGAAGTACACAGTTGACCGCCAAGGTATGATCTACATGGCTTTCATGGATCTTTTCTCCGCTTTTGACTGTGTCAATCGGGGGAAACTGTGGCAATCCCTGAGGGCCATGGGGGTGGGGGACGGCTTGGTTGACTTTCTGGAGGATCTGCATAGGGATACCAAGGCTAACGTCAGATATGCCCAGGATCTTTGGGTTTCTAGGGATTTTAAAATCGAGAGGGGAGTACGGCAGGGATGTATTCTGGCCCCATTTCTATTTAACTTATACATCAATGATCTGGATAAGAGCTTGGTAAAAACAGGGGCCGATTTCCCATATGTGGGGCAACGAGGTTTGCTCGTCCTGCTATACGCGGATGACGCGGTACTCATTGCTAGGACGGCAAGGGGCCTTCAGACCCTGCTTGACACCTTTCGGAGTTTTATGGATGACCGTGACCTAGCTATCAATAATTTTAAATCTTTTATCATGCAGGTCGGGACCCGTCAAAAGAAGCAGTACCCCTTTAAAGTGGGTAATGAGAAAGGGCCTGTGACCTCGTCATTTTCATTCCTGGGTGTTTTACTAGACGACCACTTGAACTGGGGGGCCCTTATTCAGAGGAAAAAAGGGGAGGTTATAAGGGCGAACACAGCAATTTTCAACTTTGCCCTGAAGATGGGTAAGCGCCTTATCGCGGCAACGCTGAAAAAATACCAGGCCAAAAGTGTCGCTATCGCCAGTTATAGGAGCGAAATATGGGGCTATGCAGCAATTGACACTCTGCAGGTGGCGGAGAACACTTTTCTAAAACGTCTCCTTGGAGTGCCTAGAGGAACATCAAACTTGGTTGTGCATGAAGAAACAGGGTTGCCATTTATTTGTGATATTTTGGCTATGCAACCCTTGCTGTTTGGGCTTAATTGCTGGTTAAACAAAGACCTAGTTCTTAGCCACCAGATTTTAAGAGAAATTTTGAGCCTTGATCACATGTTATGCATTCCATTGTTAATATACATAAAGGGTTGCTTTGAAGAGCTGGGGCGGCCGGACCTTTTTTTAAAGCCTGATCTTATTACCATAGAGGCTGTGGAATTTGTAAATAATACTTTTACCTCCCTTAAGAAGCCTGGTAGAGATGGTGTAGAATTAGGCAAACCTAGCGTCCTTAAATTTGTGATGCTTAAAACTACTCCATCTACAGAACCATATTTCCTGTGGCCTTTGTCGACCCATGAGCGGTTTTTATTGATCGGGTTTCGGTTGGTTTATTTTCATTTGTTACTTGCTGTACCAAAGGGAGCTGTAGATGCCAGGTATTAGCATTCCGTGGCTGCGACGGAGTGTCTCCTCAGAATTTGCTGCACTATATGTTTTTTTTATAATTTCTGGGAAGTACCTCGCAGATATTTTTTAAAACCCCTTTTAAAGAAGCTGAATTTTACCCAGGTCCGCCCAGCTCTCTTTTATTTACAATTGTTGAAACCAGAATGTATATCATTTTTAGCAGTTTTTTTGAAATCCTCACTGAGATCTAGAATTTGTATGGAGAATTAATAAACCCCTAATGCTGGTAGGCATCCCCTATTACCGTCTTTGAAGCTGAATTTCCGGTCACTGGTTACCCGTTTTTCCCCTCTTGTTTTTATTTGATCTAGATGTATACGAAAAGTAACTTTGAAAAATATATATTGGGCTACATTGGGCTATATATATGTTAGAGCCCAAATGTAGCCCAATGTAGCCCAATGTAGCCCAATGTAGCCCAATGTAGCCCAAAGATGGCCACCAGAGACAAAAAAAAACAAATGTAGCCCAAATATCAGCCAGATGTAGCCCAACTATAGCCCCATGACAGAATGTCCAGAGTGTTCTAAAGAACAACTAGAACGCTAACAGTCTTACTTATGACAAAAGTATGGCACACCTGAAGTCATCTTGATTGGAATAAAGTGGTAACACTTAATACATTTAATTTGAAAAGGAACAAAATGAGGGGTTTCATTTTGCCATAGAAATTTTATATATATACATATATATATATATATATATATATATATATATATAATATATATATCAGTCAGTTCAGGAAGCACACAAAGCGAGGAAATCCACAGGAAGCCTCGTATGAAGGTACACGTTTATTTTGCAATCTTGCCAGCAGTCGCTCCACAAGAACTGGCACTCCTTGCTATGGCCAGACGCGTTTCAGGACCAGATGTCCTTTCATCAGTGGCAGCAAAAGAAAAGAAGTTCGCGCTGCACCACGCGCAATTTGAGTTCCAAACACCTTCCCCCAGTGGGCGTGGCCATCCTGTGGCCTTCTGGTGCTCGTAGTTCGTGTGCATAGTATTACCACATAGGTGCGCTCTGATTTCTTTAAATTCGTGCAATTATAATCTTTCCCTCGTGGGTGAATGCCTGTTTCTCATGTTGCGGCTGCCCCGCTTCGTAGAGAGCAAAATGTACCTGTGCAGGCTCCAGCCCTGAAATAGAGCGTGCACACCTTCCTCCCGATGTTCCCAGCGCGTTGTAGGCCGGGGCGGGCCCGCTGTTTAGGCAGTGGTCTCTCCTCTACGGCTGTGCCAGCCGTTACAAATCAGTCAGTTCAGGAAGCACACAAAGCGAGGAAATCCACAGGAAGCCTCGTATGAAGGTACACGTTTATTTTGCAATCTTGCCAGCAGTCGCTCCACAAGAACTGGCACTCCTTGCTATGGCCAGACGCGTTTCAGGACCAGATGTCCTTTCATCAGTGGCAGCAAAAGAAAAGAAGTTCGCGCTGCACACGCGCAATTTGAGTTCCAAACACCTTCCCCCAGTGGGCGTGGCCATCCTGTGGCCTTCTGGTGCTCGTAGTTCGTGTGCATAGTATTACCACATAGGTGCGCTCTGATTTCTTTAAATTCGTGCAATTATAATCTTTCCCTCGTGGGTGAATGCCTGTTTCTCATGTTGCGGCTGCCCCGCTTCGTAGAGAGCAAAATGTACCTGTGCAGGCTCCAGCCCTGAAATAGAGCGTGCACACCTTCCTCCCGATGTTCCCAGCGCGTTGTAGGCCGGGGCGGGCCCGCTGTTTAGGCAGTGGTCTCTCCTCTACGGCTGTGCCAGCCGTTACAAATCAGTCAGTTCAGGAAGCACACAAAGCGAGGAAATCCACAGGAAGCCTCGTATGAAGGTACACGTTTATTTTGCAATCTTGCCAGCAGTCGCTCCACAAGAACTGGCACTCCTTGCTATGGCCAGACGCGTTTCAGGACCAGATGTCCTTTCATCAGTGGCAGCAAAAGAAAAGAAGTTCGCGCTGCACACGCGCAATTTGAGTTCCAAACACCTTCCCCCAGTGGGCGTGGCCATCCTGTGGCCTTCTGGTGCTCGTAGTTCGTGTGCATAGTATTACCACATAGGTGCGCTCTGATTTCTTTAAATTCGTGCAATTATAATCTTTCCCTCGTGGGTGAATGCCTGTTTCTCATGTTGCGGCTGCCCCGCTTCGTAGAGAGCAAAATGTACCTGTGCAGGCTCCAGCCCTGAAATAGAGCGTGCACACCTTCCTCCCGATGTTCCCAGCGCGTTGTAGGCCGGGGCGGGCCCGCTGTTTAGGCAGTGGTCTCTCCTCTACGGCTGTGCCAGCCGTTACAAATCAGTCAGTTCAGGAAGCACACAAAGCGAGGAAATCCACAGGAAGCCTCGTATGAAGGTACACGTTTATTTTGCAATCTTGCCAGCAGTCGCTCCACAAGAACTGGCACTCCTTGCTATGGCCAGACGCGTTTCAGGACCAGATGTCCTTTCATCAGTGGCAGCAAAAGAAAAGAAGTTCGCGCTGCACACGCGCAATTTGAGTTCCAAACACCTTCCCCCAGTGGGCGTGGCCATCCTGTGGCCTTCTGGTGCTCGTAGTTCGTGTGCATAGTATTACCACATAGGTGCGCTCTGATTTCTTTAAATTCGTGCAATTATAATCTTTCCCTCGTGGGTGAATGCCTGTTTCTCATGTTGCGGCTGCCCCGCTTCGTAGAGAGCAAAATGTACCTGTGCAGGCTCCAGCCCTGAAATAGAGCGTGCACACCTTCCTCCCGATGTTCCCAGCGCGTTGTAGGCCGGGGCGGGCCCGCTGTTTAGGCAGTGGTCTCTCCTCTACGGCTGTGCCAGCCGTTACAAATCAGTCAGTTCAGGAAGCACACAAAGCGAGGAAATCCACAGGAAGCCTCGTATGAAGGTACACGTTTATTTTGCAATCTTGCCAGCAGTCGCTCCACAAGAACTGGCACTCCTTGCTATGGCCAGACGCGTTTCAGGACCAGATGTCCTTTCATCAGTGGCAGCAAAAGAAAAGAAGTTCGCGCTGCACACGCGCAATTTGAGTTCCAAACACCTTCCCCCAGTGGGCGTGGCCATCCTGTGGCCTTCTGGTGCTCGTAGTTCGTGTGCATAGTATTACCACATAGGTGCGCTCTGATTTCTTTAAATTCGTGCAATTATAATCTTTCCCTCGTGGGTGAATGCCTGTTTCTCATGTTGCGGCTGCCCCGCTTCGTAGAGAGCAAAATGTACCTGTGCAGGCTCCAGCCCTGAAATAGAGCGTGCACACCTTCCTCCCGATGTTCCCAGCGCGTTGTAGGCCGGGGCGGGCCCGCTGTTTAGGCAGTGGTCTCTCCTCTACGGCTGTGCCAGCCGTTACAAATCAGTCAGTTCAGGAAGCACACAAAGCGAGGAAATCCACAGGAAGCCTCGTATGAAGGTACACGTTTATTTTGCAATCTTGCCAGCAGTCGCTCCACAAGAACTGGCACTCCTTGCTATGGCCAGACGCGTTTCAGGACCAGATGTCCTTTCATCAGTGGCAGCAAAAGAAAAGAAGTTCGCGCTGCACACGCGCAATTTGAGTTCCAAACACCTTCCCCCAGTGGGCGTGGCCATCCTGTGGCCTTCTGGTGCTCGTAGTTCGTGTGCATAGTATTACCACATAGGTGCGCTCTGATTTCTTTAAATTCGTGCAATTATAATCTTTCCCTCGTGGGTGAATGCCTGTTTCTCATGTTGCGGCTGCCCCGCTTCGTAGAGAGCAAAATGTACCTGTGCAGGCTCCAGCCCTGAAATAGAGCGTGCACACCTTCCTCCCGATGTTCCCAGCGCGTTGTAGGCCGGGGCGGGCCCGCTGTTTAGGCAGTGGTCTCTCCTCTACGGCTGTGCCAGCCGTTACAAATCAGTCAGTTCAGGAAGCACACAAAGCGAGGAAATCCACAGGAAGCCTCGTATGAAGGTACACGTTTATTTTGCAATCTTGCCAGCAGTCGCTCCACAAGAACTGGCACTCCTTGCTATGGCCAGACGCGTTTCAGGACCAGATGTCCTTTCATCAGTGGCAGCAAAAGAAAAGAAGTTCGCGCTGCACACGCGCAATTTGAGTTCCAAACACCTTCCCCCAGTGGGCGTGGCCATCCTGTGGCCTTCTGGTGCTCGTAGTTCGTGTGCATAGTATTACCACATAGGTGCGCTCTGATTTCTTTAAATTCGTGCAATTATAATCTTTCCCTCGTGGGTGAATGCCTGTTTCTCATGTTGCGGCTGCCCCGCTTCGTAGAGGAGAGACCACTGCCTAAACAGCGGGCCCGCCCCGGCCTACAACGCGCTGGGAACATCGGGAGGAAGGTGTGCACGCTCTATTTCAGGGCTGGAGCCTGCACAGGTACATTTTGCTCTCTACGAAGCGGGGCAGCCGCAACATGAGAAACAGGCATTCACCCACGAGGGAAAGATTATAATTGCACGAATTTAAAGAAATCAGAGCGCACCTATGTGGTAATACTATGCACACGAACTACGAGCACCAGAAGGCCACAGGATGGCCACGCCCACTGGGGGAAGGTGTTTGGAACTCAAATTGCGCGTGTGCAGCGCGAACTTCTTTTCTTTTGCTGCCACTGATGAAAGGACATCTGGTCCTGAAACGCGTCTGGCCATAGCAAGGAGTGCCAGTTCTTGTGGAGCGACTGCTGGCAAGATTGCAAAATAAACGTGTACCTTCATACGAGGCTTCCTGTGGATTTCCTCGCTTTGTGTGCTTCCTGAACTGACTGATTTGTAACGGCTGGCACAGCCGTAGAGGAGAGACCACTGCCTAAACAGCGGGCCCGCCCCGGCCTACAACGCGCTGGGAACATCGGGAGGAAGGTGTGCACGCTCTATTTCAGGGCTGGAGCCTGCACAGGTACATTTTGCTCTCTACGAAGCGGGGCAGCCGCAACATGAGAAACAGGCATTCACCCACGAGGGAAAGATTATAATTGCACGAATTTAAAGAAATCAGAGCGCACCTATGTGGTAATACTATGCACACGAACTACGAGCACCAGAAGGCCACAGGATGGCCACGCCCACTGGGGGAAGGTGTTTGGAACTCAAATTGCGCGTGTGCAGCGCGAACTTCTTTTCTTTTGCTGCCACTGATGAAAGGACATCTGGTCCTGAAACGCGTCTGGCCATAGCAAGGAGTGCCAGTTCTTGTGGAGCGACTGCTGGCAAGATTGCAAAATAAACGTGTACCTTCATACGAGGCTTCCTGTGGATTTCCTCGCTTTGTGTGCTTCCTGAACTGACTGATTTGTAACGGCTGGCACAGCCGTAGAGGAGAGACCACTGCCTAAACAGCGGGCCCGCCCCGGCCTACAACGCGCTGGGAACATCGGGAGGAAGGTGTGCACGCTCTATTTCAGGGCTGGAGCCTGCACAGGTACATTTTGCTCTCTACGAAGCGGGGCAGCCGCAACATGAGAAACAGGCATTCACCCACGAGGGAAAGATTATAATTGCACGAATTTAAAGAAATCAGAGCGCACCTATGTGGTAATACTATGCACACGAACTACGAGCACCAGAAGGCCACAGGATGGCCACGCCCACTGGGGGAAGGTGTTTGGAACTCAAATTGCGCGTGTGCAGCGCGAACTTCTTTTCTTTTGCTGCCACTGATGAAAGGACATCTGGTCCTGAAACGCGTCTGGCCATAGCAAGGAGTGCCAGTTCTTGTGGAGCGACTGCTGGCAAGATTGCAAAATAAACGTGTACCTTCATACGAGGCTTCCTGTGGATTTCCTCGCTTTGTGTGCTTCCTGAACTGACTGATATATATATATATATATATATTCACTGAAAAAACCATAGGTTATAGACCATATATAGTTAGGAATTAGCATTTACAAAACCTTATTTTACTCACACAAAACCATTGAAATTCGCATATATAGTTAGTTGCACTAACTATATATCGCGCACCCGCAATCCACTGCTGATCATGTCACATATTACATCATTCATGACATGGTCAGTGACATCACTGATGACATCACTGATGACATCTCAAATGACATCACTGATGACATCACTGATGACATCTCAAATGACATCACTGATGACATCACTGATGACATCTCAAATGACATCACTGATGACATCACTGATGACTTCACTGATGACATCTCAAATGACATCACTGATGACATCACTGATGACATCACTGATGACATCTCAAATGACATCACTGATGACATCACTGATGACATCTCATTTGACATTACTGATCACATCACTGATGACATCATTCATGTGATAATACGATGAACCTCTTCAGACTCTAACATAACCTTAGATACACTCAGTGTAAACAGACACTCACAGACTATCACTCATCCATGGAGTTACTCACACACCTAGTCAGTCATGCAAAGAATCAATCACACCTCCATTTCCTCAACTATACAGTTATACACACCTTACATATTCAAACATATACTAACACATATTTACTCTCTTATACAATCCCTGATATAAGTTCACAATGATCCATACAGCCACTCACACATTCACTGGCTCTTATGCACAGTTATTTATATATGTCAACTCTCACATGTACTGTGTTTTACATATGTACTTACTTTGACATGTAGCACTGAGATATCCATTCACTCACCAATACACTCATGCACACAGTCCACCGCCCATACAGCTGTTTCCACATGCACTTTTGAACCCATACATCTAGTGAATCAACTGCTCACACATCTATGCACAGAGTCATACACCTCCCAGCCACCCACACACACACTCAGTCTCCCATACAAATACTTGGGCAACCAATCAATAACCCATATAGTTACTCATATAGCTACTGATCAACACATGCAGCAGTTTACAGAACAACAGACATAATGATGCACAAATTAAGACAGTTTAGTCACTAACCCATGCACTCAGTGAGACACATTTAATCACTCACTCATACAGTCAGTCATGCACCTACTAAATCCTTCATCCAGACACTTATACATCCACTCATTCTTCAATATGTAAGACATATTTTAACTTTACAGAAACATACAGTCACTGGATGTTGTCATCAGTGATGTCATCAGTGATGTCATTTGAGATGTCATCAGTGATGTCATCAGTGATGTCACTGACCATGTCATGAATTATGTAATATGTGACATGATCAGCAGTGGATTGCGGGTGCGCGATATATAGTTAGTGCAACTAACTATATATGCGAATTTCAATGGTTTTGTGTGAGTAAAATAAGGTTTTGTAAATGCTAATTCCTAACTATATATGGTCTATAACCTATGGTTTTTTCAGTGAATTTTCCAGGTTTTGTAAATGCTAATTCCTAACTATATATGGTCTATAACCTATGGTTTTTTCAGTGAATTTCAATGGTTTTTTAATAGCAAATATCAAAAGCTGTAAAATGTATTCTTCTTTTAAAGGAAAAATATATTTTATATGTATTTAATATAATTTTTTTATGTATATAAATTTTTTGAGGGAACGAATTTATCAACTATCATGCTGAAGAAGAGTGTGGGGAAAAAAAACAAAGAGGAGGACTAAGAGGAAAGAACAATCAGTTCAAAAATACAATTGCTTTAAAGCATGAAGTGCTTTTCCACACATTTACATTTGAATAACCCATATTAGAACATACAAAATATCTACAGAGGAGACGGTGTACATAGAATTTTAGACTCTTCATTGGTACCTACATGTTGGTACTTACATCACCCACACAACACAACAACCGGGACGCTGTCACAGATATATATATTTTTTTGAACGTTAATTTCTCAAAATCCACTGGAGCACATATCTTGAGACCTAGCAAAAGCACATCGGGCAAACAGTCTCTACAATTTTGCCAAGTTTCATAGAAATCCATTCAGCCGTTCGAGCTAAAAGTGAGTCCAACCGCCCTATGGAAAACTCAATGTTAAAAACACGTTTTGGGACCCCCCTTTTTTCTCGGCCCCCGCTTGACAAAACCCCGCCAAACTTCAGGGGACGCTCAGAAACAAAACTGTGCCATTTTCCTGAAAATTTCAGCCAATTCCGTCCATCAACGCCAAAGTTATTCAACATAGAATTTTCAGAAATCCCTATTCACAAAAATCCTAACTATATATACCTACTGTTTGCCCGATGTGCCTTTGCTAGGTCTCAAGATATGTGCTCCAGTGGATTTTGAGAAATTAACGTTCAAAAAAATATATATATCTGTGACAGCGTCCCGGTTGTTGTGTTGTGTGGGTGATGTAAGTACCAACATGTAGGTACCAATGAAGAGTCTAAAATTCAGTGTACACCGTCTCCTCTGTAGATATTTTGTATGTTCTAATATGGGTTATTTAAATGTAAATGTGTGGAAAAGCAGTTCATGCTTTAAAGCAATTGTATTTTTGAACTGATTGTTCTTTCCTCTTAGTTCTCCTCTTTGTTTTTTTTCCCCACACTCTTCTTCAGCATGATAGTTGATAAATTCGTTCCCTCAAAAAATTTATATACATAAAAAAATTATATTAAATACATATAAAATATATTTTTCCTTTAAAAGAAGAATACATTTTACAGCTTTTGATATTTGCTATTAAAAAAACATTGAAATTCACTGAAAAAACCATAGGTTATAGACCATATAGAGTTAGGAATTAGCATTTACAAAACCTTGAAAATTCACTGAAAAAACCATAGGTTATAGACCATATATAGTTAGGAAGTAGCATTTACAAAACGTTATTTTACTCACACAAAACCATTGAAATTCGCATATATAGTTAGTTGCACTAACTATATATCGCGCACCCGCAATCCACTGCTGATCATGTCACATATTACATCATTCATGACATGGTCAGTGACATCACTGATGACATCACTGATGACATCTCAAATGACATCACTGATGACATCACTGATGACAACATCCAGTGACTGTATGTTTCTGTAAAGTTAAAATATGTCTTACATATTGAAGAATGAGTGGATGTATAAGTGTCTGGATGAAGGATTTAGTAGGTGCATGACTGACTGTATGAGTGAGTGATTAAATGTGTCTCACTGAGTGCATGGGTTAGTGACTAAACTGTCTTAATTTGTGCATCATTATGTCTGTTGTTCTGTAAATTGCTGCATGTGTTGATCAGTAGCTATATGAGTAACTATATGGGTTATTGATTGGTTGCCCAAGTATTTGTATGGGAGACTGAGTGTGTGTGTGGGTGGCTGGGAGGTGTATGACTCTGTGCATAGATGTGTGAGCAGTTGATTCACTAGATGTATGGGTTCAAAAGTGCATGTGGAAACAGCTGTATGGGCGGTTGACTGTGTGCATGAGTGTATTGGTGAGTGAATGGATATCTCAGTGCTACATGTCAAAGTAAGTACATATGTAAAACACAGTACATGTGAGAGTTGACATATATAAATAACTGTGCATAAGAGCCAGTGAATGTGTGAGTGGCTGTATGGATCATTGTGAACTTGTATCAGGGATTGTATAAGAGAGTAAATATGTGTTAGTATATGTTTGAATAAGTAAGGTGTGTATAACTGTATAGTTGAGGAAATGGAGGTGTGATTGATTCTTTGCATGACTGACTAGGTGTGTGAGTAACTCCATGGATGAGTGACAGTCTGTGAGTGTCTGTTTACACTGAGTGTATCTAAGGTTATACTAGAGTCTGAAGAGGTTCATCGTATTATCACATGAATGATGTCATCAGTGATGTGATCAGTAATGTCAAATGAGATGCCATCAGTGATGTCATCAGTGATGTCATTTGAGATGTCATCAGTGATGTCATCAGTGATGTCATCAGTGATGTCATTTGAGATGTCATCAGTGAAGTCATCAGTGATGTCATTTGAGATGTCATCAGTGATGTCATCAGTGATGTCATTTGAGATGTCATCAGTGATGTCATCAGTGATGTCATTTGAGATGTCATCAGTGATGTCATCAGTGATGTCACTGACCATGTCATGAATGATGTAATATGTGACATGATCAGCAGTGGATTGCGGGTGCGCGATATATAGTTAGTGCAACTAACTATATATGCAAATTTCAATGGTTTTGTGTGAGTAAAATAAGGTTTTGTAAATGCTAATTCCTAACTATATATGGTCTATAACCTATGGTTTTTTCAGTGAATTTTCAAGGTTTTGTAAATGCTAATTCCTAACTATATATGGTCTATAACCTATGTTTTTTTCAGTGAAAATATATATATATATATATATATTACCTACTGGCGGTCGCCAGTAGGTATATATAGTTAGGATTTTTTCTCTATGGGTTTTTTGAAAATTCTATGTCTAATAACTTTGGCGTTTGTGGACGGAATTGGCTGAAATTTTCAGGAAAATGGCACATTTTGTTTCTGAGCAGCCCTTGAAAATTTGGGGGGGGGTTCGTCCAGTGGGGGCCGAGAAAAAGGGGGGTCCCAAAACGTGTTTTTAACATTGAGTTTTCCATAGGGCGGTTGGCCTCACTTTTAGCCCGAACGGCTGAATGGATTTGCACGAAACTTGGCAAAATTGTAGGGACTGGTAGCCCGATGTGCCTTTTGTAGGTCTCAATATATGTGCTCCAGTGGATTTTGAGAAATTAACATTTAAAAAAAGATATATATCTGTAACAGCGGACCGGGCAGCGGCCCAGGACGCGTACTTTTCGCGCAACGGAGCTTTGTGAAGCGAAGCTGATTGGTTCTCTGGCGTCTGTCAACATTCCAAACAGTCCGTAGCGGCCGCCATCTTGTCTCTCGGTAGGATCGAGAGACAAGAGGAGGCCAAAGCGAAGGGGCAAATGACCATAAGGGGGAATAGTAGATCCTCGCTGACCCCCTAGGTTTGATGTGGAGGTTTTAAAAGGGCCCCGCGGGGCAAAAAAAAAAAATAATAATAATAATCGAACGGCTGAATGGATTTGCACGAAACTTGGCAAAATTGTAGGGACTGGTAGCCCGATGTGCCTTTGCTAGGTCTCAATATATGTGCTCCAGTGGATTTTGAGAAATTAACGTTCAAAAAAAGATATATATCTGTAACAGCGCTCCGCTTCGCGTAACGGAGGTTTGCGAAGCTGATTGGTCATTCTGTCACTGGGCTATAGTTGGGCTACATCTGGCTGATATTTGGGCTACATTTGTTTTTTGTGTGTCTGGCGGCCATCTTTGGGCTACATTGGGCTACATTGGGCTTCATTGGGCTACATTCGGCTAATTAGCAAATAGCTCATCGCAAACTAGGAATGGTAAAGAATCGCTATTTATTCCTTAAAGTTCGCTATTTAGGAAATGCAAAAAACTTTGATGATATATATGGCGGTTCATCTCTAACAAGATAAGAAGCATAGGGATACATTTATGATGACTGGCGCATCACCAGGGATGTGTTAGTCATTCTGTGCCGCTGTTCCGTCACCTATGGTGTGCTGCATTTACAATGCGGCGCATCATGGGGCAAAAACAGCACAGATGCGTGATGTATCTGTGCCGTAAAGGTGGCGCATTGCTGGAGTTGTATCGCAAGTGTGATGAAGCTCCAGCAAGGGTCGGGGGTGCCCCTGTCGCAGGGTTTCTGTTCTCACACAGAACTGTGGACAGAGGATTGGAACCTCGGCGAATGCATTGCTGGAGTTGTATCGCAAGTGTGATGAAGCTCCAGCAAGGGTCGGGGGTGCCCCTGTCGCAGGGTTTCTGTTCTCACACAGAACTGTGGACAGAGGATTGGAACCTCGGCGAATTAGGGTGTCCCAAAACTCACGTTAGTAATCAAAAACTCCTTAGCAAGCTAGGTACAGTGTCACATTGGATATAACAAACTCTCAATGTTTAGACAATCCAGAATATGAACTTATAGTACCTCAGGATACGTGGAACTCATGAACAGTCGGTCGTTATAGATTTCTTAGAAACCAGAAAATGGAGTTAAGAAGAACAGATGTGTATTTGAAATGTTTATTTACTAATGCCGTCTTCTCAGGCGTAGTACCTTAGATAATAAAAGTACACATATTATCAGTAGCAAAATTACCAGCATAGTTACTAGTACATAAAAAGTGAATGGTGATAGTATGTTAACATGCTGTAAATGAATAAGAGTTAGCAACACTTATAAGCAGCCGCGGGCCGTGGAGGGAGTTACGGTGAGGCAGGGAGGCGGGGAGGGGGAGAAGCAGGGTGGAGAATACAAGTACACATATTATCAGTAGCAAAATTACCAGCATAGTTACTAGTACATAAAAAGCGAATGGTGACAGTATGTTAACATGCTGTAAATGAATAAGAGTTAGCAACACTTATAAGCAGCCGCGGGCCGTGGAGGGAGTTACGGTGGGGCAGGGAGGCGGGGAGGGGGAGGGGCAAGGTAGAGAGGGCTCCACCCTGCTTCTCCCCCTCCCCGCCTCCCTGCCTCACCGTAACTCCCTCCACGGCCCGCGGCTGCTTATATCTCACCCTCCCTAATACACATATTATATTATTTGCTAAGAAGGTCTCTTTGTGTTGGTTTAGGGCGTGCCCATACTTTAGTGTCTTAGATTTGAAGGAATCACATCAGCATACACCAGCTCTCTCTTCATGTGAACCGCATCAACTGTTGTGTATGTGTGTTCGGCAAAGCAATATAAAACCCGCCTCATGCCCAGAATTGGCAGAAGTTGCACTTATGTTATGAGTATGAAGTCGTGGAGATCAGACCTCATAACAATTCTGTATCGTGTTGTTCTTGAAACTTTAGCACTCGCTGTACAGATATAGTTTAACAAGTAAAGCAGATAGTAGACCAATAACATATTATTCTCATGTAAACCACGATGAACTACTAGGTGGAAAGCTAAAGCAACAACTAAGTGTCGTGTGCAGAAGTTGCAAAAAAGGAAAAATGGCGTTTAAACCGGTAATGAGCCCATGCTAACTTAACACGGTGTAAAGATATCCAGGACCTAGATGACACCTCCTCATGATCCGGAAACGAACTGAATAAGATAATAGAAGTGCCATCTCATGAGAGCAGATTGCAAGTTTATATGTGGACGGTCCGCAAGGTAAAGCATTAAAAACTAGGAAAATGTAATGCTAAAGAAAAATAAAACAGCCAAGTACTTTATCGAGTCTTAAGCCAATAGGCAAGGTAAATAATAAAAACTTGACAAATAAGTTAATGAATTGTCAATGAAATGCTAGTACTCAGCATATCAAACATGAAAAAGGTCTATGACATAACTGTGTATGCAAAATAAGCTGCAACAGCCTCCAATAGGAAGTCACCGTCTTCATCCGAAAACAGTTCAGCCATCCAATTTAAAAGCGGAAAAGAACATACGTGCTCTCTCAGCACCGGATCCTCTATCACCATCAGAGGACAGCTCGGTGGGTTTTCAAGAAAGCTCTGTTCCAAGAAAGACTGTGCTGCCGCCAGTAAATTCCAGGGACCAAGTAGTCCATGCATCAATGCCACAGCCATAATCCTTTCGCCAGGACAAACCAACTCGTGAGTAATGATAGGAGTCATCAGCTGATTAAAGTCGACGTCAGGAGAAACCGGTCCGCAGAGACACAAATCAATGGCCCAATCGAAATCACAGGTCAGGCAGTGAAATACAGGCTGGATA
This sequence comes from Lissotriton helveticus, assembly GCF_964261635.1. NCBI lineage: Eukaryota > Metazoa > Chordata > Amphibia > Caudata > Salamandridae > Lissotriton > Lissotriton helveticus. Next base: position 772,400,426 of record NC_136070.1, on the reverse strand, counting down.
CAGGTGAAGTAGGAGAACCGAAAAGATAATCCATATGCCGTGCTTAATATCGCCAACGGCATTGTGCCATAATATTCTAGCATGCGATTGCGGAACAGTGTCAGCAGCTGCAGGGTCGGAGGTTGCATAGGAGGGACATCCATATTTAAAAATGTAAAAAAGCACAAGAGCGTCCGCTGGTAATGCAAGTAAAAATGCCAATCCACGAACCAGAGTGCAGAAAATACAATGAAAGGAAGCAGGGATGACTCCAAAGATTTTCTCAAATGAAGTCACGAGGCCACTGGTAACAACTTTAAAAAAGTGTGTCAGGGACTTTGTGGAGGATGCGTTAAAGATAGTCGGAAACATGTTGCTGAAATTGAAAGGCAAATCTTAATTGAAAAGGGTGTGCACCTCTGTACGGGTGTTCGCTATGTGAAGTACGAAAGTTTCACGGGCCGAACTCAAGGCCACCTCTCTCTGAGACAAAAGAGCTCTTATTCTTGCCATGCCGTTGAAACGTGTCCCAAGGTTGGTATTTGTGGCCAGATTGAAAACTCCCTATGTTCATGTGTGGGAGGAAATAGAACATTTCTGCAGCAAATAACCCGTTCACTTACTGTTACGATAAAAGGAATACTTTTAATTAACTCAGAACAATCTTCATTATTGAGCATCAAATAACTACCATTTTCCAACAACTTGAACGTGGGGATGATAGCAGGAACTGGCGTGCCTTGCAACACGCAAGCCATATTTGGTCGGTGTTTGTTGCATGAACCGTGTAACTGTATGTGCCTACACATTAGTGAATGATCTGGCGTCTCAGTGCATTCCTCTCCATTCAGATAAACTTCTTGATCATCTTTGAAACATCTGTATGTGTATGGAAGCGACCAGACCTCATGAAGAAAAGCACTACCTAAAGGTTCATAATGACCTATTGGTATATATTTCATACAATTTGAAAACTTATATAAAGCAAAAGGCAGCGTTATTAAACCGTGGATAAGGCATGTTGTCAAAAAACCCGCAATCCTCTGCTGATGATGTCACTGAGCATGTCATGAATGATGTAATATGTGACATCATCAGCAGTGGATTACGGGTAATAGTATCTCTAGTTTACTCCCCTATAGCTGTCTTTATTTTAACATAAGTGTGTGTTTCCCTCCCTTATACTTACTGTTTTTGGTTCGCTTCCAGTTCGCGTACCGGCGAGCGAACTAGGAAGCGAACTAAGAGAAATAGAGGTTGGCACAGTTCCAAATATTGTACCAATTTTTTAATAACGGGGAGGTAGTTCTGAAAAGAACTTTTTTTTTTATTTTTCTGAACATTTTTTTACTGTTTTTGAATTTTTCGGAACAGTTTTATATTTTTTTGGGTTTTTCTTGGAGGGGGCAATGAAAACGATTCATTGTAAAGGGCTCAACAGGAGCAACAAAACAAAAAAAAGAAGTATTTATTATTTTGGGCGTTTCGGACAAACTTGCATATGATAGTCAATAGCTCTGTTGATCAGAGTGATGCTTCTTTCTCCGTAGGAAATGAATCCATCGCAAAATACGCAGGTGTGTTTTACTTCACCAAATCTCATTTGTATATTTGGCACCATCTCCCTGCCCTCTGGTCCCGTTACTTCCGGTACAACAGATCTTCTGGCCATAATAGGGAGATTATCTAGGTCGTTCCGAAACTGTGCAGCACTGTAGTTGTTAGGATGCCACCTAGTCATATGGCGATGCATTGTGTAGTTTCCGAAACTGTATTTTTTGTCGGTCCCTCTGGACAGTCTATCTTGACATATAAGGCAAGTTACGTATCTTGCATTTACTTTTTTCTGACCTTTGGGAATTTTAAAAAATTGCCAAATGAAGTTTTCTTTCCGGTGAGACGTCCTGGGCTGCTCAGGCAAAAACTGCCTCTCTTCGTGCTCGTCCTCCTGTTCCTCTTCTTCTTCTTCTTGTTGAATTATAACTTGAGCAGGTGGTCCACTCTTCCTTGGATGTGGTGGAGGTGGTGGGGAAGCACCAGCTGAAGCTACTAAAGAAGCCATTGCTCAGTGATCACAAAGGGTCTTTCTCTCACAATGATGAAAGTCAGAGTGAGGAAAGAAGGAGGGATTTTCATCATTTGGGAAAAACAAGAGTTCTCAACCAATCAAAAGTGTTCATTTTAGATTATATGACCTAGTCTTACATCATTAGGAAACCAAAAGTGAAATGAACCAATGAAAAGTGTTATTACCAAGTCACATGACTTGCTGTGTTTACGTTAAGCGCTTTGCAGGGCCTCCCGGTTTGCTTCCAGAAACCTGCGCTTTGCGACTCGCTTCGCGTACCAGTTCGCTAACGTAGTACGTCATATGACGTATCACGCGACAACGTGAAACGTCATGCGGACGGGAGGCGTCACGATGTTGTTTTGTAACGCGGCACTTGCGGTAAAGAAACGTTTACCGGCTCGCGGTCTATTTCGCGGCATCAAGGTCAGCTAACGGGAAGCTTCCCGATTTGCGAAGCGGGAACGAAGAAAAAAAAATATTTAAAAAAAAAATTATTCATAAACATATAAAATATATTTTTGGATTTAAAGAAGAATACATTTTACAGCTACAGATATTAGCTGTTAAAAAACCAATGAAATTCACAGAAAAAACCATAGGTTATGGACCATATATAGTTAGGAATTAGCATTTACAAAACCTTGAAAATTCACTGAAAAAACCATAGGTTATAGACCATATATAGTTAGGAATTAGCATTTACAAAACCTTGAAAATTCACTGAAAAAACCATAGGTTATAGACCATATATAGTTAGGAATTAGCATTTAAAAAACCTTATTTTACTCACACAAAACCATTGAAATTCCATATATAGTTAGTTGCACTAACTATATATCGTGCACCCGCAATCCACTGCTGATCATGTCACATATTACATCATTCATGACATGGTCAGTGACATCACTGATGACATCACTGATGACATCTCAAATGACATCACTGATGACATCACTGATGACATCTCATTTGACATCATTCTTGTGCTAATACGATAAACCTCTTCAGACTCTAATATAACCTTAGATACACTCAGTGTATACAGACACTCACACACTGCCACTCATCCATGGAGTTACTCACACACCCAGTCAGTCATGCAAAGAAACAATCTCACCTCCATTTCTTCAACTATACAGTTAAACACACCTTACTTATTGAAACATATACTAACACATATTTACTCTCTTATACAATCCCTGATACAAGTTCACAATGATCGATACAACCACTCACTCATTCAGTGGCTCTCATGCACAGTTATTTATATATGCCAACTCTCACATGTACTGTGTTTTACATATGTACTTACTATGACATGTAGCATTGAGATATCCATTCACTCATCAATACACTCATGCACACAGTCAACTGCCCATGTAGCTGTTTCCACATGCACTCTTGAACTCATACACCTAGTGAATAAACTGCTCACACATCTATGCATAGAGTCTCACACCTTCCAGCCACCCCCACACAAACTCAATCTCCCATAGAAATACTTGGGCAACCAATTAATAACACATATAGCCTCTCGTATAGCTAATGATCAACACATGCAGCAGTTTACAGAACAACAGACATAATGATGCACAAATTAAGACAGTTTAGTCACTAACCCATGCATTCAGTGAGACACATTTAATCACTCACTCATACAGTCAGTCATGCACCTACTAAATCCTTCATCCAGACACTTATACATCCACTCAAGACATATTTTAACTTTACAGAAAAATACAGTCACTGGATGTTGTCATCAGTGATGTCATTTGAGATGTCATCAGTGATGTCATCAGTGATGTCACTGACCATGCCATGAATGATGTAATATGTGACATGATCAGCAGTGGATTGCGGGTGCACGATATATAGTTAGTGCAACTAACTATATATGGAATTTCAATGGTTTTGTGTGAGTAAAATAAGGTTTTTTAAATGCTAATTCCTAACTATATATGGTCTATAACCTATGGTTTTTTCAGTGAATATATATATATATATATTTCTGTTTTTACTGGACTTATTACTACTTTTTATTGCCATGAATTGTATGTTTTTATTTTGTTATATGGAATTGTGTAACTTTTATGGTTTTATTTTTAAAGCCGGTAAAGTATTTTGAAATTGAGTGTGAGTGTCTGTATAGATATGTGCCTGGATATGAAAATGCTGTATTTATGGCTGGCTGTATGTATGAGTGACTGTATGGGTGAATGAGTGGATGTGTGTGTAGACCTACAAATTAGTGAGTGGATATGTACTAACTGGTATTGGTGTGTTAATGGTTTCAAGAATTATAGTCTGTATTTTAGAGTGGATGTATCAAGTGTTATATTAGGATCTGATGAGGTGCATCAGATTTTCACGTGGATGATGTCATCAGTGATGTCATTTGAGATGTCATCAGTGATGTCATCAGTGGTGTCACTGACCATGTCATGAATGATGTAATATGTGACGTCATCAGCAGTGCATTGCGGGGGCGCGAGTTATAGTTAGGTCAACTAACTATAACAGGGGAATTTCTATCGTTTTGTATGAGGGAAATGTCTAATTAACTATAACGTCCCGAAACCTATGGTTTTTTAAGTGAATTTCTAAGGTTTTTTAAATGCATAATTTCTAACTCTAACATCCATGAAACCTATTTTTTTTCAGTAAATTTCTAAGGTTTTTTAAAATGCATAATTTTTAGCTATAACGTGCCTGAAACCTATGGTTTTTTCAGTGAATTTCAAAGGTTTTTTAAATGCTAATTTCTAATTATAATGTTCATTAAACCTATTTTTTTTCAGTGTTTTTAAATTATCATCCCATTCTCAACCTGGTGAAAACTGCAAATCTCACCAGTTTTCCATCTATACCTTCCGCCCAAAAAAATTGCCACAAACGAGACCCACAACTAACGCTAATGATATGCAAAGTAAGCGTTCCTGTGGGAACTAAAAACTAAAACACCACTTCCCCATATTTTCAACGACTAGCCAAATCTGCAATGCGATCCAAAAGCAGGCGATAAGCCGAGTTACCAGTAACAAATTAACATCAACCTTTAACTGGTGTAAGGAGGTCGACTATGTACTGCTTGAATTGGACCCAACTCACAGCCACATCTAAAGACCAACACGTGATAGAGCTACTGATCATGCATCTCCCACACCCAACAAGGCCACAACACCCAGCGCCACCACCACCAGAACCTCCCCCCCGGACCACCCCCCCTACTACCACCGAGGCAGCTCAAAAAAGGACAACGGACCATTCCAAAGTGCCATGGCCGCACAATGGCTGAATGTCAGGAGACCTGGCAACCAAGTACGTGTGAAGGACGCAAGTCACCCATCAATAATAATTCACACAATGCCAAGTGTACCGGTGATGTGCTGCACAGACCTCACTATGCAAAGCACAAACCTCTCCATATGAAGATATAGTATTGATACTTGTAGTGTAGTGCACAGTGAAGTGCACAGTGGATGCAACCATGTTACCTCACACAATGGAGAAGCAGTATGAATAAATAGGCCAGGCCCTGGGTGTAGTTCACTTGTGAGAAGACCAACGACTCTGCCAGAGCGGCGGCCCTCACCCTAGCACATGGCTGCCACCATGACCGCGGGTCTCCTCAACACAGGCACCATGCGAACCCAGCTGCACAGCACCGCAGACTTATCTCTGTACCGATTACTGCATTCAATCTACACTGCGTACAGCAGGGCTCACAATTCAGATGCAGTGATGATTGCAGATGACGCACTCCAGTACGCAAGACACGTTGCTCCCAGTATGGGCCACACAGACCACGCATGATCGCAGGCTGCGCACACGCTGAGTGCTTCAGGTGCTACTAACTCACTGCACCACAAGTCATCGCCACATGCCCTTATTAAGGCAGAATTCATTAGACAAAAGACATTGCTCCCAGTGCAGTCCGCCCAGACCACGTATCATCGCAGGGTGTGCACACGCTGAGTGATCCAGGTGCCACTAACTGCGCAGCTAAACTCAACGCCATGTGGCTGTGCGCCCATCCTGACCACTGCCTCCGACCAACACTGGAGTTTCCACGGTTCACAATTCAAGATTAGTAACCACGCAAATTGTGTAAGAGACTATAATGGTTTTAGACGACCAAATACTCCCAATCTGTGCAGCTCAAGTCAACGTCACGTGCCTGTAGGCCTTTGCTGACCACTGCCTCCGGCCTGCACTGTGGAAGAGCGGCGACACCTGGTGTCAACTAACCCTGTTCAACACAAGCCGATGTGTAACTGGTCCCTGAGTTCTGAATGGCAGCGACCCCAACTTCGTGGCAGCGACCATAGCACCAGACTCTCTTCAATCAGCGAGTGATATTTGCATATAAAAGGCCAGTGACATGTGGTGCCACTGAACCTGTACTATGCAGGCCGGTGGGGTCACCAACGTATGCACGTGGCTGTGGGCCCTTGCTCACTGCTACCTCTGGCCTACACTGTGGAAGACCGGCTACACATGGTGCCACTAACAACATAAGCCGATCCCACATGTGTAACTGTATCCTGAGTCCTGAATGGCAGTGACCCCAAATCCATAAGACAACCACAGCAGCAGACTCCCTTCAATCAGTGAGGCACATTTCGATATGCAAGACAGGCGACATGTGGTGCCACTAACTCTATTCAACTCAAGCCGATCCCACATGTGTAACTGTGTCCTGAGTCCTGAATGGCAGTCACCCCAAGCCCTTGGCACCGACCACAGCACCATACTCCCTTCGATTTGTGAGGCATATTTCGATATGCAAGCCGGCGACACATAGTCCCACTAACCCTCTTTAACACAAGCTGATCCCTCATGTGTAACTGTGTCCTGAGTCCTGAATGGCAGTGACCCCAAGTCCATAGCACCGACCATAGCACCTTCCTCCCTTCGACTTGTGAGGCATATTTCGATATGCAAGCTGGTGACACATAGTCCCACTAACCCTCTTCAACACAAGCCAATCCCACATGTGTAACTGTGTCCTGAGTCTTGAATGGCAGTGACCCCCAAGTCCGTAGCACCGACCACAGCACCATACTCCCTTCAATTTGTGAGGCATATTTCAATATGCAAGCCAGCGACACGTAGTCCCACTAACCCTCTTTAACACAAGCAGATCCTACATGTGTAACTGTGTCCTGAGTCCTGAATGGCAGTGACCCCCAGTTCGTGGCACCGACCACAGCACCACACTCCCTTCAATCAGTGAGCCATATTCCGATATGCAAAGCCGGTGACACCAGAATCCCTTCAGTCTTATTTGTTGTTCCTTTCTTTAAATAAATTTTTTTATATGTACATCTATACATGACTAAGATTCTTCTTTGTCCAGCCGCACAGGGACACTTGCGGGCCCAAGAAAGTTGTTGGGGGTATGTTTGTTATGTTTGTAATGTGGGAAGAGGATGCGTTAACAGCTATTGTGGGGAGAGGGAGCATCAAAGGGGAATCTCTCACAGAAAGAACTCCGTTATGTTTTCACAAATGCCTCGGACAGATGCCAGCTGACTAACTGGATCACAAACTGATTCTTCAATACTTATGTAGTGTGAGTTATGAACAGTTTGCACCAAGGCTTACCCAAGAGGGACAGCTGCTACCCGCCTGCTCGACTCACAGATGCAGTACTACGAGCCGTCCACGTCATTGTGACTATCCCTGCCCTTTTCCGTCGTACGCCACGCCACGCCACGCCACTCCGATTACGTTCTGACGTTGGCCCCACATAGCTACCTGTCGCAGGCGTACTCGCTGTTGGTGTGCAGGTCAGTGGTCTAGTTCTCAACATCTCATGGCCACTCCTTGAGGGCAGGTTTGCACACACACCACACCCATCCGGCACATGATTCACATGCCATGTGACTACTCAAATATAATAGATCCACAACATCACATCCTTTATTGCCGGTGCTGACTGGTTGGTGGACGCTCCACGGGTCTCAACTATAAAGAGTCCATGAAAAGTTGCCCAGATGGTTAGTTGCACCCTCAGCTGAATGGCCGTCTTGGCACGGACTTCATATGCATAGGGTTAGTGCCGAAACTCATGTGGCTATCAGGGGCCTAAAACCACGTGGCACAGACTTGAGTTTGACAGGCTTAGTGGCACCAAAGCCTAAGGTGGATTACGCCATTGATAACTCAGGACTCAGCGACATGTGTGAGATCTGCTGGGCCGCGGAGAAGCTGATGTGGTCTCCGCCATTCAGAACTCAGAGACATCTGTGTCATCCGCGGAGAAGCTGATGTGGTCTCCGCCATTCATGACTCAGCGACATCTGTGAGATCGCTGAGAAGCTGATGTGGTCTCTGTCATTCATGACTCAAGACTCAATGACATCTGTGAGATCCGCAGAGAAGCTGATGTGGTCTCCGCCATTCATGACACAGGACTCAGCAACACCTCTGAGATCGACGCAGTTTTGACGGGCACGTGGAGTGCCCACTGCTGCACACTCCGGTGGCACCAGGTAATTATTTGCTCATGGATGCACAGAGGTGACAGTCTCTCTCTATCTCTCTCTCTCTCTCTCTCTCCCTCTCTCTCTCACTCTCTTCATTCCTTTCCTTCTATCTCTCCCTCCCTTCTTCGTTTCGCACTACCTTTCTTTCCTTCCCTCTCTTTTTCTCTCTGGCTTGTTTTTCCTTCTCTGTTTCTCTCTCTCAGTCCTTTGATATGCACATTACACACGTCCTTATTTTGTGCTTTATTTTCCAGGCTCTGTCGTCAACAACCATGGTCCCCACAGGAGTCTTCCGCCTTGTTGTTTTGTATTATTATTGTTAAATTTTGTTTATTCGTTTATTTTTTATATATATATATATGTTAATAAAAAAATAAAGTTTGAAAATAGTTTATCGTTTATATGTGTTTATAAAAAAAAGAAAGTTCGACAAAAAATTTTTTTATAACCTTTTTGGTTGTTTTCTTAACTGCTGTGTGACTCGTTCTTGTTCTTATTACTGTTATTTGGTGGTATCCACCATGGTGTTAAATTTTGGGGCACTTATTGCGGGAATACTGATGATGTCTGCAGTTTGCACCAACTTCTCAATACTGTGTTAGATTTAGCTCAACTTTAGTTGCATTAAAGTGCTGATAATAAAATGCAGAGTAGCCGTTCCCGTGCAAAAAGACACAAGGTGCACCTTTGCGATTTATTCTAAATACTAAAATCCTGTATTGAATTGCACTGAGGTAGTGGCTGCACTTACAGTGTACACACAAAATCAATGAAGAAATCTCATTGTATTTATATTGATTGGGAATAGTGTATCAGGTGCTGGATCTTGACGGGATAGACTGCCCAGTTCGTATATTGTTCTGCACATGAAAAAATCACATCACAACTTTCACAACAACTGCAATGCGAAACAAATTTCGGTGAGACGCCACGTTACCACCAGAGATTTTACACCTGCTTTCTGCTGGTGTTAAGCAGGATGACTACCTGCAGCATGAAAGGAAACACAGCCAAGAGCCAAACCAGAACACCCCCAGGTGCCATAGAGTCAATGAGCATGATACAGGGATACCCAAGAGGGCCACAAGACTCATCACAACAACCCCAGGACCGCCAATGCCCCCCAAACCCGCATCTGAGCAAGTGTGTCCCTGTGGTCATTGAGTTAGCATGATAGGCACGGGCCCTGCAACATCACAGTCTGCTGTCTTCAGCAAACGTTACCATGTCACCTAAGAGTTGGCAGTGACCCTGGACATGTAGCTACGCACGCATCCTCCTGTATGCACAACAGGCGTGTGCTGGTCCGGCGTACACAGGTCAGCGCAGGGGTGTGCCTATACGGCAAGGGGAACGGGGTGTCTTGGACATGTCCGTGTGCAGGAAGTGCTGTAAGTGGGTCTCTGTGTCCTGGTGTGGCCTGCCACAAGGGCCGCAGCTGAAGATATTGTAAAGTGGCATGCACCACCACCAAACGGCACTCTCATGATGTAGTTGGAATGCCGCAGGACATGCCGAATAGGCATTACAATGCTGTGCCGTACGAGTGCACGGGATACAACAGCGCACCGTACAAAAGTGTGGGGGCTCGTGGGAGGGAGGAGCAGCAGTTTGGCAACGTAACACACAGTGAACCCGCCCATGTGCCACGTGTTGGGCATCTCATCCATGATGACCATGGTCGCAGACATCCCACACCACCCGCGACCGGCCTTTGTACACATCCTGTATGAATGCAGCGTGGTTTTCACTTCCATGCTCGTTCAGTGGTGTGATGTTGGCGAGTTGTGCGACTTGTGCTCTTTTTTGATGTGTTTCATTTTGGACATTGTTTGTCTATACTTGTGCTGTGTGTGCTTGTGCATGTGTGCCATTGAGCCCATCTCCTCCGTCCCCCCACTCCCTGGTTCTTCCTCTACCTGGTGCTGTTGTTTCTATAATTTTGTTCCTCAACACATAAATACATGTAGAAAAATAATTAGAATACTTCCTTGATTCTTTTAGGTTTCAAAACTTCTCTCTATTAGTTTCTTTTTAATTTTCCATATAAACAGTTTTTTTTCATATTCAACAACACATAGAAGTCAGCAGTGCAACATATCAACACACTTTCTAGAACATTCTACAATATGTGCAGGATAAAAGTTCATAATTTTTTTTAAGCCTAACGATATTTTTTGCAACATTTTCTCGAACATTTAACGGCACATGCAGGCTAAAAGTTCAAGATTGTTTCGTTTTAAGTTCGAACAGTGCCTTCCAAATGCAAGTAGCAGGAGTGGTTGACTTGAGCAAATTTTATCCTATGATATGTACTCCACGTTGACACTGCTTTTTCTTAACCAATCACAAAGATGCTTATCCACAAAATGAATGTGCACCCTACTTTTAAAAAACAATGCTTTTCATCTCCCAATCAGGTATCGGTTTGTATGGCAAAAAAAAAGTAGTTCCCCATCCTTAAACATATCTCTTATTCTATGAAGGAACTGCATGAGCTACAGACATCTTTCAATACCTTCCAGCCATACCTTCAAAATGGTAGTTTGGATAGTAGGACATAGCTATATATTGTGGTGCAAGAGGTATGCAGAAAAGAGACGCATTGACTTAGACCTAGGTTTACAAAATTTGGACATTAAATGGTTTGCACAGAGAGGATTAAAGTGGCACCAATTGTTGCCTTGGTTAAAACCTCTTTGCATCTTCCACACCCTGACCTCATGATTGTGCATTGTGGTGGAAATGACCTAGGCACATTGACTGGAGTAGGTTTGGAATTGCTTACGAAGGACACCTTTGGACAATTGATGTTACTTTTGCCTCAAACTCTCTTTGTATATTCTAATATATGCCAAAGACAGAAGTAGGCCTGGGTGGAAAATTCCGTTCTGCTTACGGAATTTGCGGAATTTGGGTAATTTTGCGTTCCGTGGAGAACGCAAAATTGCCCAAAATACTGCGTTCCGCAACTTTGCGAACATTTTTGCATGTTCGCGTTATCAAAATGCGTGTTCGCAAGATATTTCCCCTCAAGCGCACAAACAGTGATTGTGAACAGTAAAAAAGCATCGCGAACAAGCAATTCCGCGTGTTCGTGGAATTTCTGCGTGTTCGCAGACATTTTTTACCGTTTCGCGGAGATTTGCGTACCGCAAATTTCGCCCACCCCTAGACAGAAGTGGAAATGGTCAAATCAATTTTGTCCTCAGATTGAAAAATCTTGGAAGAAAGTCAGCTAAGCTGTGTCTGCATACCTCAAAGATCATAGAATAGGGCCCATCTAAAACAACAACATACGTTTTGATATGGCTGATATCTACAGAAGTCATGGAGTACACTTCACAGATCAGGGAAATCGAGTTTTTCTGAATAACTTGAAGCTGTGCATCCGCACCTATATGTAGCTCCAACTAATGAACAGAAGGGCTCTTTTTAGAGCCACCCTATAACTGACAACTTAGACCCGCTGCTTTAGGGCCAGGTAATGGCAACTCCCGGACCTTCGCCAAAATGTTTTCTCCACACAGCTGAGGTGCAGCGGCGGAACATCTGACTTTGCAGCACAGAGCTCTCGCTTTGATCCCCGGCTCTAGCGACAGCTCAGGATAGCACCATGTGACTCTGTGTAATAGCTCACTTAATTTCCATGCCCGCGGCCAGCGCCAGCAGACCCGTACAAGTGAGTAGTTTGCACTTTACAAATACCGTATTGATTTGAAACGGCACAATTGAACTTTACACTCCCTCTGTAGCACCCCTCAATCGCCTCATACTGTTTAAAACAAAAGTTCCTCCTGGTACGTAGGCACACATTCCCACACTACTTGGACAGGTGTCCCGCAGCGGCCAGAAAACATGAGTTCAGAGCACAGAGCTCACGATTTAATCCCCTGCTCCGGCAGCACCTCAGCTCAGCACCATGTGACTCTGGGCAATAGCTCACTTAATAGCTCACATAATTTCCACGCTGGCCTCGGGGGCCTTCAGACCCATACGGGTGAGTGGTTTGCGCTTTACAAATACTGTATTGATTTACCTTCGCACTCCCTATATAACACCACCTAACCACCAAATACAATTGGAAAGGTGTGGCACAGCACCCCGAGCACATGACTTCACAGCATAGGACACACAGTTCGGGCTCACGGTCTCATCCCCAAGTCCAGCAGCAGCTCAATTTGGCAGCATGACACTCTAGGCAATACCTCACTTAATTTCCGTACCTAGCACTTTCAGACTGGTAGGGGTCAGTAGTTCAGCTGCTTTATCCTCGAGTCCGGCAGCAGCTCACGTACGCCCCCAGCGCCATCAAACCCGTAGGAGTGAGTAGTTTTCACTTTACAAATACCGAATTGATTTGGTACGCACAAATTTACCTTCACACTCCCTGTATAGCATCCCCTAAGCACCATGCACAAGTTACAATGTGCAAAACAAAAGTTCCTCCGAGTAGTTATAACTACATGCAGACACTACTTGGACAGACGTGGCACAGCGGCCAGGGCGTGCACCATTTTCTATTATTTGGGAGTGGGAAGAACCACAGGGCCCCTGTGGGATCACCAGTCAACAGCCCCCCATGCCAGCCGTTGTTTCCTATATACAGGGTATGGGATCACATTCATGTTACAGCATGCCTGGGGTCTAACCAGGTACAGTCATCAAGGGGCCGTGGGGGAGGGTGCGTATCCTGCAGAGCACTGTTTCTCCTGATCACAGCAACAGGGAGGGGGAGTCACAAGTCTGGATCCTGGTCCCTGGGGCAGTCCCTGCTGCAGGATCCAGCATCAGATTGTGCACAGTCCCACTTGCCAGGTTCTCCCACCCTCCCACAGCGTTATCACATCAATAGTCATAAGGAGGTAATCAGATTCCCAAGGTATATCATACACCCTACGTAAAAAGTCCCCTGTATCTTGAATGTAAGAGGGGAGCTTCTGGACAAAAGGACACAGAAAGGAATCAACAAACTTAGAAGTATGTTCAAAGGCACTATTGATTGCTGAAATAATAGGGTGACCTGGAGGGTTTACCATATCCTTATGAATCGGGTATTAGAAAAAATACCGGGGTGGTTGGGTTAGATACTTTCAGATAAGCCAACTCCTCTTGGCTAATCAGATTGGATCCACGCCACTCCAACAACTGGTTATTATATACATCCAATCTCTTCAACATCACCTCTTTTTGAATCTTGACATAATTAGTTCTGTTACCCAACTAATTGTTTGCCTCAAGTAAATATTGTTTCTTCCCCCACAACACAACATATCCACCTTTGTCTGCATTGTGGACAATGCATTCATCATTTTTGGACAATTTCTCGACTAAAGCATAATAATCTCTAGTTTGCTGCGTAGATGTTTTTTTCTTTGCATTTAATCTTGTGTACAAATCCTTGACATCATTGATCACCAAATCATTGAAAACATATACAGTGTCCCTGGACGTTATTGGTGTAAATTTGGAAGGCAATTTAAACTTTGTTGTTTCACTGTCGCCAATTGTTATTTCTTCTTCATGCGCCAGTTGAATTGCTCTGCTCGAAGTACTGGGTAGTTCCTGTGTGACATTGTTGTCATTGGCCACACTGTGCCCTGTTTGTAGGTCCTGCAAATCAACCATTAAGTTGATATCCTTCACCAGTAGGTTCCCAGCCTCACCATCACCACGATTAGTTGGAACATTGGTTGTTTTCATGGGAGCTACTGCAAAGAATTTTTAAAGTTTTAATGCCCTTACAAACTTAAATATGTCCACCCTTGTGGCAGTGTAATCCATATCCATCTTGGGGTAAAAGGAAAGACCCAGTCGCAGAATTCTTTCTTCATCATTCGAAAGGGTGATCGTCGTGAGGTTAACAATTGTGGCATCATTGGTGTCATTCACTTGTTGCTCTTGGCTTTTGATTTTTTGCCTGATGTTACAGAGCTTGGCGCCTTTTTGCCTCTTCCTCCTCTTCCTCTTGCCCTTTGCGGTCTGGACTCTACTGGAGGTCTCGGTCGGAGGTTGAAACGTCTCTCTTCCCGTAAAAAATCAAATTAATCGATAACAGGTGGGATCAAAGTTGATCTTATACTCGAGGCTCCTTCTTCAAGATCAGTATCCAGCTCTGAAATTGTTATACTGCTTAGATCTGAAATCTGTTTTACTGCACCTTGCCCTCCTGCATTCATCCTTTGTCTTCTCATATTTTCGAACTTCTTGGCAAAGGTGTAAATTTGACCCCTTTCATAATCAATTTTGTCCTGTGTGAAATTTTGGGCTTTTCTTTCTTTTATGGTTGTTTCTAGTTTGCTTAAGCGATCTCTCATTCCACTCAAATACTGCAGGATTGGCTCTTGGTCTACTTCTTTGCTAAGTAAATCCATGATCTGTTCAATCTCCTCCATAATTTTAGCCCGATCTATTTCTGCGTATTTGATTAAAATTGCTAACATCCTACTCGAGGACTCTTGGTTGTTGTCGGCCCATTCCCTGAGCATGTTGGGAATGGGGTCCTCATATGTCGGGCCAATAATATTCTAAGCCCACGGGGGATCCGTTTAACTTCCAAGTAGCTTTTCAAGGACTTCGCCTCCCACCATTTTGAGAGTTCGGTCCGCTTCAGTTTTTCTAGTCGCTTCAAGCATGCTTGAACATCCGTAATTTTGCCATTGGAACTCGTTGCTGCCACTTGCTTTTTGCCACCTACTGCATTGTCATCAAACACTGAAAGTGCTGCTGCCTCGCATTCCTTTAATTCTGCAGCTGACATGTTGTTAACCAAAATTTAACAGCGTGTTGGTAATTCCGCTTGAAACGAATCGCCAACCACCGCACAGTTAAGGTTCCTGCGGTGTATACACTGTTTACACTGGCTTATCCTTTCTCCCCAGTACTGCTTGCAGCAAGCGCTTATCTTAGCTCCGTCCACTCACTCCTCGGGTCCTCCGACTCGCCGGTGCTCGCAGCCAGTGCTTCCGGCAGCTTCTTGCTTCGTATTAGGTCGTGGCTCCTGCTCTCCTGCATATGGGGTTGGGGGGGCGGTGGTATCCAAACAGGTGAAAAGTGCTTTGGCGTTGAAGGACCTCCGAAACTCAGTCCCAGATATGCTCACTATTCCAAAGAACGGAAAGTCGACGCTGTGTCGGTTCATATATTCTTTATTGTCAGCTGCAAAGTGCTAGACGCGTTTCGCCAGCCTGGCAGGCTTGCTCACTAACAATTTGAATAAAGTTCTTTCATCAATTTAACTATGCTGATTTCCGTGTCACGTGTAAACTGCGAACAATGAAAAGTGAAGACATAGTCATAGTTTTTCATATCGCAACATTTCATCAATATAATGTTCCTATGCTGCAGTGCTAACCTCGCCTGAGATTTTAATCATTATTTCAAACAAGCTAAAAACCGTGCGGTTTGACAGATTTATAAACATATTACAAAATGAATTCATTGTGCACTCTATTCTACTTTAAGAATGCACTTTATCCTGTCATATCTGAATAAGAATTTCAAGACATCAGACTTTAAATTAGCAATTTTAACATTTTAACATTTTACTCATCAGTGATAGCACCGTGCTATCACTGATCACTTTTCGATCAGGAGGTGGTGGGCTGCCGAAGCACACGTGGAACCTATATATAACTATATATATAACTATATATATATAACTATATATGTATATATATATATATATATTCACTGAAAAAACCATAGGTTATAGACCATATATAGTTAGGAATTAGCATTTACAAAACCTTGAAAATTCACTGAAAAAACCATAGGTTATACACCATATATAGTTAGGAATTAGCATTTAAAAAACCTTATTTTACTCAAACAAAACCATTGAAATTCCATATATAGTTAGTTGTACTAACTATATATCGCGCACCCGCAATCCACTGCTGATCATGTCACATATTACATCATTCATGACATGGTCAGTGACATCACTGATGACATCACTGATGACATCTCAAATGACATCACTGATGACATCACTGATGACATCTCAAATGACATTACCGATGACAACATCCAGTGACTGTATTTTTCTGTAAAGTTAAAATATGTCTTACATATTGAAGATTGAGTGGATGTATAAGTGTCTGGATGAATGATTTAGTAGGTGCATGACTGACTGTATGAATGAGTGATTAAATGTGTCTCACTGAGTGCATGGGTTAGTGACTAAACTGTCTTAATTTGTGCATCATTATGTCTGTTGTTCTGAAAACTGCTGCATGTGTTGTTTAGTAGCTATATGAGTAACTATATGGGTTATTGATTGGTTGCCCAAGCATTTGTATGGGAGACTGAGTGTGTGTGTGGGTGGCTGGGAGGTGTATGAATCTGTGCATAGATGTGTGAGCAGTTGATTCACTAGATGTATGGGTTCAAAAGTGCATGTGGAAACAGCTGTATGGGCGGTTGACTGTGTGCATGAGCGTATTGGTGAGTGAATGGATATCTCAGTGCTACATGTCAAAGTAAGTACATATGTAAAACACAGTACATGTGAGAGTTGACATATATAAATAACTGTGCAAAAGAGCCAGTGAATGTGTGAGTGGCTGTATGGATCATTGTGAACTTGTATCAGGGATTGTATAAGAGAGTAAATATGTGTTAGTATATGTTTGAATAAGTAAGGTGTGTATAACTGTATAGTTGAGGAAATGGAGGTGTGATTGATTCTTTGCATGACTGACTAGGTGTGTGAGTAACTCCATGGATGAGTGACAGTCTGTGCGTGTCTGTTTACACTGAGTGTATCTAAGGTTATATTAGAGTCTGAAGAGCTTCATCGTATTATCACATGAATGATGTCATCAGTGATGTCATCAGTAATGTCATTTGAGATGTCATCAGTGATGTCATCAGTGATGTCATTTGAGATGTCATCAGTGATGTCATCAGTGATGTCATTTGAGATGTCATCAGTGATGTAATCAGTGATGTCACTGACCATGTCATGAATGATGTAATATGTGACATGATCAGCAGTGGATTGCGGGTGCGCGATATATAGTTAGTACAACTAACTATATATGGAATTTCAATGGTTTTGTTTGAGTAAAATAAGGTTTTTTAAATGCTAATTCCTAACTATATATGGTGTATAACCTATGGTTTTTTCAGTGAATTTTCAAGGTTTTGTAAATGCTAATTCCTAACTATATATGGTCTATAACCTATGGTTTTTTCAGTGAATTTCATTGGTTTTTTAACAGCTAATATCAAAACCTTTACAATGTATTCTTATTTAAATAGAAAAATATATTTTACATGTTTTTAATACAATTTTTTTTTTATTATTTTTTTTGTTTCGCTCCCGGTACGCGAACCGGTTAGCTTCCCGTTAGCTCAATCCGGAGGCGCGACCCGGTCCGCGAACCGGTAAACGTTCCGTTTGCGCACCTCTCGCGTTAGAAAACAACATCGTGACGCGTCGCGTCAGCATGACGTTTCGCGTTCTCGCGTAATACGTCATATTACGTGCTACGTTAGCGTACCCGGAAGCGCACCGGTACGCGAACCGGAAGCGATCCGCGGCGCGGCGCCGACCGCGTAACGTAAACACAGCAGGTCATGTGACTCGGTAATAACACTTTTCATTGGTTCATTTCACTTTTGGTTTCCTAATGATGTAATACTAGGTCATGTGATCTAAAATGAACACTTTTCATTGGTTTACAACTTTTGCTTTTCCCAAATGATGAAAATCCCTCCTTCTTTCCTCACTCTGACTTTCATCTTGGTGAGAGAAAGACCCTTTATTTACACTTTGACATGGCTTCAGTAGTAGCTTCAGCTGGTTCTAACCCACCACCTCCACCAAATCCAAGAAAGAGAGGACCACCTGCTGAAGTAATTTTGCAAGAAGAGGAAGAACAGGAAGAGGAGGAAGAGGAAGAAGAGCCAAGGTTTTTGCCAGAGGAGCCCAGGAGGTACAATCGAAAGGAGAATTACATCTGGCAATTCTATAGAATTCCTGAGGGGCAAAAAAAAGTGAATGCACGCTACGTGTTTTGCCGTATATGCGGTGATAGATTGTCAAGGGGAACTGACAAAAAATACAGTTACGGCAATCACACTATGCATCGGCATATGAGTAGGTGGCACCCAAATAATTATAGTGCTGCCCAGCTACGCGATGAGCAACAAAATCCCCTCCCAATGGCAAAAAGATCGGTTGTTCCAGAGGTGTCGGGACCAGAGGCGAGGGAGATGATCCCAAACATCCAAATGTTGTTTGGGCACGTAAAGCAAGTGTGCGTGCACTGTGGCGATTTCATCTGCTACAGGGAAAGTAGCATCATTTTAATTATGAGAGCTATTCAAAATCATGTTAATGTTTGTCCGAGACGCCCCAAAGAATAAATTCTTTTTTTTTTGTTGCTCCTGTTGAGCCCTTTACAATGGATCGTTTTTGTTTCCCCCCCCCCAAAAAAACCAAAAAAAATTTAAAAACGTTCAGAAAATACAAAAAAAGTAAAAAAATGTTCAAAAAATACTAAAAAAAATATAAAACAACAAAAACATTAAAAAAAAGTTCTTTTCAGAACTACCTCCCCATTATAAAAAAATTGGTAGAATATTTGGAACTCTGCCAACCTCTATTTCTCTTAGTTCGCTCCCCGGAGCGCTACCCGGTACGCGTACCGGAAGCTAACCAAAAAAAATATTTTTTTTAAAAAAGAACAGTAAGTATAAGGTAAGCAAACAGACAGTTATGTGAAAAGAAAGACAGCTCTAGGGAGTAAACAAGAGATACTGTTACCTACAATCCACTGCTGATGATGTCACATATTACATCATTCATGACATGGTCAGTAACATCAACAGCAGTGGATTGCGGGTAACAGTATCCTTAGTTTACTCCCTATAGCTGTCTTTCTTTTAACATAACTGTCTATTTCCTTCCCTTATAGTTACTGTTCTTTTTTTTAAAAAATTTTTTTGATCAGTCATAAACAGTGACATTAATAGAAACAGAGAGAATGAACAAGAGTGAAGAACTATGGTCCTCCTCAGCCACCCTCAGAAAACCAAGGGGGTCAAGATACATCTACCGTGCCCCCTTCTACCCATTCTGAACATTATTTGCCCTCCATCTTGTATCTTGATTCGACCGAAACACAAAATGGTGGACTCCCGTAACGCTGCTGGTTTACGAACCGGGCCACTTCCCGGGAAGCGGTCCAAAAAAAAGGTGGGAAAGTAATTCACAGACACTAAGAGTAATAGAGACGGAGTGAGTGAACAAGACTGAGGAACTATGAGAACAGAGGGACTGAGAAAAAGAGTGGAAGGATTGAGTAAGTAGGTAATAGAGAAAGGAATGAGGAAAGTAGCAAACGCAGGAAACTGAGGGTTAAAGAAGTGAAGCAGTGGATCTAATAGTAGGTGAATGTGATAGAAATGTAACGAAAAGAGTACAACTATTTACCTTATAATTGCCGTTAAATTAATCACTTTTTATTTTTATACTTTCAATCTGTGAAAGAGAGAACCAACATTTGAAAAATATTAAAACATGTATTTAAAAATTACAAAAGACAAGGGAAAAGATTGAAGGACAAATAGTTTTTCAACAACTTTGACACTGACAGAAGCTTCTGCTTCTCCAGGCCCCCTACACAGTCCTAAAGATATACATTTTAAACTAACAGTATCTTGATGCAGATGAAGTGAGGCCTATCTTAAAACATGGTGCATCTTTTGCATTGCTCTTGTTTCAGAAAAGTGTCGCTTCAGGATGCCAATAACATGTCTCCTATCCAGAGATTTGTTTGAGGTGAGGCCTACTCAGAGTTCAAGATAAGATTTACACTTGTTGAAGTGTACAGAGGAGATAATATCTGTGAAAGTCTACCAATGAAGTGAGTCATGTCCACTGCACTCTTCAACAAAGTAGAAACCTCCTATGTTTCCCTGGACAGACCTAAACTTGATCTGCACAATGTGATTCATAATGATAGGAAACACAGGTGATGTAATTCAAATATGTGCAATTTATTTTGCTCATTTCATAATCACATCACTTGTGTTTCCTTTGCTTAGGTATCTCATTGTGCAGATGTAGTCCAGCATATGAAAGAATACGTAGAAGTGCAGCACTGCATGCAACAACTTTGACACTTACAGAAGCCTCACCTTCTCCATGCGTCCTACACAGTTCTACATATACATCATAAATGCAAACAGTACAGAATTAATTATACATGTTAAATGGTTTATTTTTGCTGTTCTCAGAATGTATCAAAATTCACTAAAAACAGTGACTTGAAGGTATTCATCATGTAACAGCGGGGGAAAAAAAACACAATCAAAATGATTGTGTTTAAAAAACCCATACAACATCAGAAATCAAAATTCAGAACTCCTTAAAGTTAACTTACTTTCCATGACGTCCAAGGATGTCCTATGAACAGCTTACACTCTTTTGTGCTGTTATTACTTTCAGCCCGCCACTTTCTGAAAGAAAACCTCCATCGTTTTTAAAAACACGTTACATGCAATAAATGACTTCTTGCTCTCTACCACTATTTTCCACAAGGCCAAATCTAGTCAGAGCCATTTATAACTCTTGGATTTCTTGTAAGCCAATCCCATCATTTGGCATTTCCGCAACTTTCAGAATTAAAATGTTGAAGATCATTTTCACAATCCTGGAATAGTAATATCTTCCCCTTCTTGCTCAGTCATGTTCTACATTTCCTATGACACTGATACTGCTTACTATGAAGCAGACTTACACTACCTTTATGACTAGTACAATTATTTAATTCTCTACATCACTTTTAATCACAAAGCAATGTAAAACAGTAGACAGCATTGCAGACTTACATTCCCTCTACTCCATGTTTTGATTGGCTGCTTCAATTAGCTTATAAAAAGAAACAGTTTTTCTGAACTCATTCAAAGTGCACATATATCTCCATCATGTCCAGTACTATGATTAGAAGTTATGTCTCTGAACTACACTTATCCTCAAGGCCAAATTGTGTAGGAGCCATTAGAACTTCTTGAAATTCCACAGAGCACATCCCGAGATTATTTCCCTAAAATTTTGGTTTTAAAAACACCAGGTAAGAGTTTTTAAGGTCATACGGCAATTTTTTTTTGAAAATTAAAACAGAATCATTGCAGAATGACCAGCCATTTCTAGACTTTAAATAAACTGTGTAATGTCCTGATGATATTGAAGGGCCGTCATGATATATAATTGCTGTAGTTACAAAAGTCCTTCCTGATATTGACAACTGCGAAGCTACAAATTTTTTTATTAAAGTTGTCAATTTTGTTCCATCAGGCCTACATCGTTGGAACATTAAAATGACGTACTGGCCATATGTTCGTATAAATAATGTGGACATCATTTCAGATTTACATTGGCTACACTCCATGTTGTGATTAGCAGCTTTTACTAGCTTATTAAAGGAGACTGATTTACTGTCTGGCAAAGTTAAATATATAAATCTTTCTGAGTCTACACTAGTAGTGCTTGATATCATACAGTTCTCGCAGTCATGCTGCCATTGATAAGAAAGCCCAAACAGCTGATCCACATCTACACCTTCAGCATGTAATACATCAAGCATATACATTAAAAACTCCTGACAATCTTGCTGAATAGTTTGAGAGAATTGTGTCTGGCCTGAACATCTGTCTAACAGATTTCGAATTTCAGACACACTTTCTATGTTTCTTCTATCAGTGGTACATTTCTCTAACACAGAATTTAACAAACCGCAAAATCTTTGATCAGAATTGACCACAATCTCTTCTTTTACATTTTTTAGAGAAAACAAAACATTAATTACTACATTAGCATAGCAGTTGACACCAGAACTGTTTTCAAACTGAAAACCAACAACATCTTCAACAGAATCCTTTTTGTTTCTGCTTATAATTTTAGGTTCATTCACTTTTTGTCTTTTTGCTATAACCTCCCCAGTATTGTTCTCATTTCTTCGTTTCCGGCCTACCAGACGTTTCTCAAACAAAGGAAACTGAGGCAAATGTGGCGCATACTCTCTTCTTAACCTATTGTATTCCTTAACACAATCTAGATCTGCACAAATGTTTGTGACATCACACTCAATCAAGTACAATCCCGATAAAGTTCTAACTCGTGACAATGCCACATATGCCATACCCTCCTTGAACACAGAACTGCCAATATTCACCAATGCACTGTCTACACTTAAACCTTGCGATTTATGGATTGTCACCGCATATGCCAAGCAAACCGGAAACTGCTTACGGCGAACATATAAGTCTTTTACAAGCAAAAATCTAGCAGAACAACGAGCAATTAGCTGTACTTCCTCAATGCCATCAAATTTAATTTTTAAAAATTCAATTCCATCTCTATTTCTGTATTTCACAAAATCAACAACATTACCCATTGATCCATTTACCAGACCTCTTTCAACATGTAAATTCCTTCTTAAAATTATACGGCAGTTCAAGCACACATTCAGAGTCTTTTCAAAACCTGCAGTTTTAGATATACTCTTCTCTAATGAATCCAATTTTGTTTTCAGATTCTCAGACAAAATAATTGTTGATCCCATATGCTCTACTCTATCAATAGCTTCCAGTTTCACAATCTCTTGCTTTTCTAAATGCAACATTTTGTTGTTAAATTTGGCACATTCTGCAAGAGTTGGCATCAAACATATTCCAGATTTCTTTTCAGTAATTTTCTGAAAAATATTCTCAGGCACAACATCTTGTTCTGGATATAAATTTGACAGTAATCGTGCATGTAAAGCTTCTTTCCCATGCTCGGTCACTTTTCCAATTCTAACATCTTGTAGAATAGTCTTGTAAACTTCATCCTTCGCCTGACGCATATTTTCATGCAGTTCAGCATAATTGAAGTTTAACCATATATTGACGTTGCCAATGCTGCCTAGGCACTTCCTGGTATCTTCATGCGTGAGCATTTTGAACACAGGTTGCCCTTTCACTGGTGTCAGCTGCAAAAGATCTCCGAAAACAATGATGTGTTTGCCACCAAATAACACATCATACTCTGTTTTGAGAACTTCTTGCATCCTCAAATGCACAAAGGCAAGCATGACATTGGAAACCATGCTTACTTCATCAATGATAAGAAGTTTCATTTTCCTCAAGATTCTTGAAACTTCAAAACAAGCATCTCCAGATAGCTTGTGATATTCTAATTTGTTGTCATGCTCCACTGGCAGCATCAGTAAACGATGTAAAGTAATCCCTTTAATATTATGTGCTGCCAGTCCAGTTGGAGCAGTGACAACACAAGACAGCGATGACTCTGTCCTTTCCTGCAAATAGCATGAAATTGCTTTAATGAGGAAACTTTTTCCAGTTCCCGCTTCTCCACTCACGTACAGTCGGACAGGCTTCAACGACGTACATGAGCACTCTTTCTTATCATGACTTAATCCATGATCAATTTGCATGGTAACTTCGTCATATATTTTCCTCTGCTCAACGTTGAGTTGCCTTTCCAACTCTTCTAAGTTAACCGCATCCTCTTGAGCATGTGCCATGGCTCTTTCCACTTCATTCATAGCAGTGGCAGCTTCATTTTCAATAAGAGGTCCTCCTAGTGGATCCTGACTCAATGAAGCAGAACTCTGACTGTCCTGAGAACTGTCTCTGGCAATCTCGGCTGCAATCGTTGCTTCCTGCTCAATTTCCGCATTCAACATTTCTACATATTTGGGAAAAGCAGGACATTCTATGGTCTCCTTGGCGGCATTGAAAGAGTCTTCGTAACAGAGGAAATCTCCAAGCAGTTCCTCTTCTGCACGCCAAGGCTTGAAAAGTTGCAAAAGTGCTAAATAGAAAAACTCCTTTTTTTCAGGAGATTCGCCACTCAATTTTCGATGGTTTATCAAGTGGCATTTTCTTTGCTTGACCAGACATCCCTCACTTCCTATTACAGCATACACTCCTTTCTCAGTATCTTCTTTGATGTTCCTCTTGAATATGTAATTTTGCAGAACCTCATACAGACAAACATTCTCGAGGTGACTGCTTCGATTTGGATAATATGTATCCAACATGTTTGTCTTCAAAATGTCGGTACTGTTTGGCTCCTTTTCCGCCAAATACTCAATTTCCCGCACAGGTTTGAGAACTCGATTACGCGTTGCAGCAAGACCAAGACTCGCCCAAACGATACTCCTGGACTTGGCATAGAGACTTGCTGAAGACAACCGGTCAGAACATTCGTATGCTCCGATTTCTCGATGCGACAACATCTTCAGACTGAAACTGTACAACTTCTTGCTGAGGCTCTTTTCATGGGAAATGTCCTCCCACATATCCTTCAATTCTGTCTTCTCTTTTTTGGTGATGTAAGACGTCACATACCGAGCCACAGCCATACAGTTATCAGCCACAAACTGTATATCCATGTTAGCATTCCACATGGACAAAATCACCGGGTTGTAGTCGTTGATGTACTTGGACTCTTCGTTCCTCTTCAAATTGTATGTGTTTTTAGGTGATTTCTTCATCACATTATGTCGCAGCGAAGACATCAAACTGTTTACTCTTCCTTTAGAAATCACCGGTCGTGGAAAGCCGAAACGACATTTGGTGTAGAACTTGTCTTTGTTTCGGAATTTACGACGGCAGTACTTTCCACATCGATGGCTTTGGAAACGCAGAACTTTTTCTCTTAGGCTTTTCTTCTCCTTTGCGTTTGGAACAGCACACGTAGAATACTGTTGGATGAAACTCATCACTGAGTCTTCTGGATCCGTTCCAAATTTAGGTGCATCCTTGATCCACAGCAACATATGTATATGAGGAGCACCTCTTGCTTGGTACTCCTTTCTCCAGAAGAAATCCAACACCTCTCCAAGAGGTGGATTCTTCTTATTCATGATGAAAGACATCATAGCTTCAAATCTATGATTGAAGTACCTACATACATTGACTGGATCCAAAGAGCACAGTTCTCCGGGTGTCTTGAATTCGATGTTATCTACGTTAGCATTTGCCTCTCGTAGAAATTGAAGTAAGTCTTCCCAGCCATACTCGGCACAACTCAGAGTGAGGAACCATGTGGGAGTACCTAAGTTCCTCAGCATACATTTTAAATCACCATGACGACGGTACCAGTACTCATTAGTACCACGCTGACACGCCATGAGATTAATCAGGTGAGAATCCAAAATACTATCTTGGACATTCACTTTATCCATAAAATCACTTGCCGAGATGTTTTGCATGTGTATACCACTTTTCAAGATGTGGTTCACTGCATATGACAGTCCAGACAGATCGCTTTCAAACAGGAGATGAAACAAATAAGGAATGCATTGTCGAAACCTAGCATCTCCTGCATACAATCGCAAAGTCCGGTATTCAGAAGCAGGAATTTGATGAGGTCGCTCATCATATCTTCCTCCCTGACCTGTTGGAAAAAGCTGTGGGAAACACCGAGCTTCCAAACTTTCCTCCCAAACACTAATGGGACTCCCTTTGGCTTGTTTCATTTGAAACAACTCAATAGCATTCCCCACGACTTCCTTGGAATGCAAAGGATGAACACTATAATGTTCATATATTTCTTCACTAGTAGAGGGTTCTACTTTCTCAATTTGACCAGCACACAAATCGCTATCCTCTTCCTCACTTACTTCCTCTTCTGCAACATATACATTCTTATAGTATTTATTATTTTTTTTCAAATACAATGTTGCCTTTTTAACTTTCCTAACATCTACTAAATCTTGCCATATTTTCTTATTCTTTGTCGGAACCCCATTAACTAAGATAACCAGAGGTTCCTCTTCCACTTTTTCTACTCCAATTGTGTTAATGTTTTTCTTCAAATCTAGAGGCAAATAAACAACTCTTCCCTTTAATCCTCTCTGTAAATCTGATGGAGGCAATTTCCCTGTCTTTGGCTCCATTCTTACAATAGCCTGAAAGGGATGGATACTTTGAATCAAAATAGATTCATAAGTATTTAAGTCCTTCAATTCAGAAGGAATCTCAACCAATTCCAGATTATTATGAACTGCTCTAGCAGGCATCTGGTTTTGTTTTAATTTGTTACAACAATAAGTACACACACGTTGATCCAATCCCAAATCAAAACAATTTTCTACCATCAAGTATGTTGCAAAATCCTTCCATTCACTATTATTTTCCCTTTCACTTTTTGCATATAAATCCACTAACTTAGTCTGATTCTTATAATAAGTGCGTCTACAACACACACAAGTGAAATTAGGCCTCTCACTTGATTTCACGTCAAACGTCGCAATTTCCCTCTGGAAATTATCTGTACTGGAAACCTGTACACTATCTTCCAAATGACCCTCTACTTCTTGCTCAATTTCAACATTCTCCTCTTTACTTCCAAAGTAACAAAACTCAATTTCTTCACATATATTCTTCACATCTATTTCAGAACCATGCAAAAGAGCAGAGCATAATTGTTTCAGCATAATTGCTGGACTCTTAGCATAATACAACATTCTAACTAATTTCCTCACTTTGTTATGATGCACTGCTAGCATCCTGAAATGATGAAAAACACTCTGGCATACTCTCCTGGAAAGACAAGCCAGTGAATGACCATGCAAACCTGTCACTTCTCTTACTCTGCAAGGATCTAATTCTTGCAACAACATCATTTTCTGCTTCAAACTTTTTTTGTTAAATGACCGTACAAAATCACAAAGCAAATTGATGGAATCCTGTCGCACACTGCAAATACTACTACACTTCCAGGTGTACACAGGACCCTTAGCACGTCTTCCTAAAACCTCATTACCTAACAACTCTTCTGCCTCTGTTGTCACAAGTTTTTCTTTTTCAACTGGACAACCATCTTTCACTTCATAAGCACGACCACTGGTGTCAACTGCATGCACCAAATCATTATCCTGGAAATAACTCTCTTCATTAAAAAATGCCTCACAGCTTGAACTATGCATCCATTCTCCAGAAAAAACTTCACAAAAATTACTACGATTAACTATTCTCTTCCATCTACTATTTCTTTTGAAATCAAAAATTGCCTTGTTTAGCTTCCTAATTCTATTGATTATCAAAATAAATAACTTACGTTTAATTTCAAATGCCTGATCAATAACTTTCTCAACTTTTTTTTTTCTCTTATAAAAAACTAGTTTCTGTTGACCTTTCTTAATATTTTTTAACAAATTGCCAATTATCCTGTTGCGGAACATTCGTTTACGAATCTCCCTAAACTGTTGTTTCCTTCTACTATCATGCACAGATTTATCGCTTGCTCTAGCAGTAACATTTTTCATTGTCCTTTTCTTTCCATTTGATTTCCTTCTCGTGTTATGGACTGAAACATTTTCTGTAGTAATATTTTTTTTATTACAAATATTTCTTATGAAATATTTAGAGCTCTTACCCGGTGCTTTCTTCGTGGCTTGAGAAATCTTTTTGTTAGAGGACTGCTGCGTTTTTTTTTTCACCTGCTGTCTTTGACGTTTTGCAGCCTTTATCTGTCTTTGTATTGTAGGCATGGTGAAATCTTGAAATGATCTGCAGTTGAATCTGAGGAAAAATATAATAAAAAATGTTAATAAACATTATTATCAAACAGTAAATCAGTAATAGTGATCAAAAACATAACACACTACTTGACATTTTAATTTGAAGATTTTTTAGTCATTGGCAATTTTACAATACAGAAATACCAGAAAAGAAATGACATTTATATTTATGTTACCTATGCTATTTTATATGTGAATCTGATCTAATTTTATGAGCATATTTTAATATTTTATTGAAGACACTACACATAACCTGTTTTTGAAGGTGTCTTTATTTTTAAATTAAACGGTTTACCTTTTTACTTTTTATTGATTATAAATTTTAAAAATAAATGTTTATAATTCCAAAGGCTCAAGCAGGTCAGCTTCCCATCCTATATCATATAATTCGGACAAATCTGCATCCTCATCACGCTCTTCTTCATCCTCAGGATTTAAATCATCCAAAGGATCAACATCCACTGATGTTTCAATTACAAGTTCAATGATGAGGTCAAAATCAACTGATTGCAGATTGTCGCTCATGTTGAGGTTGTCTTTATCTTTAAAGAAAGATAACAACAATGAGATGTTGCAGAGTAAGAAACAAATCTCAGAGATTATAATAGTAAAATTGTTTAACAAGATTAACATTTTGCAG
The DNA here is from genome assembly GCF_964261635.1 of Lissotriton helveticus. Classification (NCBI taxonomy): domain Eukaryota; kingdom Metazoa; phylum Chordata; class Amphibia; order Caudata; family Salamandridae; genus Lissotriton; species Lissotriton helveticus. The sequence goes on along the minus strand of NC_136070.1, from coordinate 772,371,695 downwards.
CTATTATTTAGCCATGTCCAGCAATGCTGAGCAGGTGAAGCCTATGTCTAATTTTTCACTGAACAGGACTCATCTCTTCTTAACCTTGGATAAGCCTCACCGACTCTGTGTCCCCTGCACATACTTAAATGTTAAAGGGCAGATTTATATTAAATGGCACATCCCCAGGCATGCACCAGTTAATGTGCACCACTGCTTTACCACCCATGGTGTGCCGCATTTACAATCAGATAGGAGAAAGCTGCGTCAAAACCCTGCGCCTGCTTGAAGCTGGCATAGGTCTTGACGCAGCATTGTGGAGATGGGGCACCCCTGAGCCTTGCTGGAGCTGCATCGCACTTGCGATACAACTCCAGCAATGCGCCACCTTTACGGCACAGATGCGTCACGCATCTGTGCCGTTTTTGCCCCATGCTGCGCCGCATTGTAAATGCAGCACAACATGGGTGGCGGAACAGTGGCGCAGGATGACTGTCACATCCCTGGTGATGCGCCAGTCATCATAAATCTATCCCTAAGCTTCTTATCTTGTTACAGATGAACTGCCATATGTATCATCAAAATATTTTACATTTTCTAAATAGCGAATTTTAAGGAATAAATAGCGATTCTTTACCATTCCTAATTTGCGATGAGCAAATTGCTAATTGCAAGTTACCCATTCATTTCCATGGCCTAGGAGGCTCATATGAATGAAGGTTTAATTTGCGATTAGCAATTTGCTCATCACAAATTAGGAATTTTTCCAAGGGTGCAGGGGTGTCTCAAGAACACCCTGCTGCACCCCTGAAAAACAAATTTGGGGGCATATGGCACACATACATGCCCTAAGGGCATGTGTTGGCGTCATATGGCACCTTTTGTTTTTTTGAAAAAAAGCTTTTTGAAAAGAATTCACAAATTACCACCAATTTACCACAATAGTTTCCAAATCCTTAATGTCATTTTTTACATAGTTTTTGTTTGATACATTGCATTTAAGTAGTCACAAAATTTGCAAATGCTTCAGTGCAATCGCAAAATAAGGAATAGCAAATTTTGCTACTCCTTATTTTGCATCAAAGTTGTTTGATACATACCATTTGTCTAATTAACATTCGCAAAGGCCGAAATTCATAGAATTTTGATCTTTGCAAATGCTAATTAGCTTGATACATATGGCCCCAAGTGAGGCCTGTCTTGCGACATGGTGCATCTTTTGCATCACTGCTGCTTGGGTTTTATGTGGTACGTTTTTTTTTACACCATGACATATCTGCCTAAATGCATCAATTTGTAATGTTGTCGCCTCATAGCAAATCTTTTGCACCACCGCTGCATCATAAAAGTGACGCACAGTGGCACAAAAAAGGCATACACCTATCATAAATCTGTCCCTAGCATTTTAAATGATTAATCCAGGATGACAATAAAGTGTGTCCTATCCAGAGGTTTGTTTAAGGTGAGGCCTACTCAGGATTGCAGATTAAAGTTACGCTTGATGAAGAATACAGAGGAGATAATACATATAAAGGACTACCAATGAAGTAAGTAATGTGCACTTTATTGCGCCAGTCATCATAAATGTATCCCTAAGCTTCTTATCTTGTTACAGATGAACCACCATATGTACCATCAAACTATTTTGCATTTCCTAAATAGCAAATTTTAAGGAATAAATAGCAATTCTTTACTATTCCTAATTTGCAATGAGCAAATTGCTAATTGCAAATTACCCATTCATTTCCATGGGCTAGGAGGCTCATAGGAATGAAGGTTGCAATTTGTGATTAGCAATTAGCTCATCACAAAATAGGATTTTTTTCAAGCGTGCAGGGGTATCTCAAGAACACCCTGCTGCACCCCTGAAAAAGAAATTTGGGAGCATATGGCACACCTACATGCCCTAATGGCATGTATGGGCGTCATATGGGACCTTTTTTTTTTTTTTTTAAATGCTTTTTGAAAAGAATTCGCAAATTACCACAAACTAGAAGTTGGTGGTAGTTTCCAAATCCTTAATATCATTTTTTACATATTTTTTTTTTGATACATTGCATTTAAGGAATCGCAAATTTTGAATTATTGACATTTTAAGTCATTTCCACATGTGCAGTGTTTTCAAAATATAATTTGAAAATCGTTTTTGGGGAAAAGTAATGGTTTGCAAATTTATGACAAGGACATAATGGTGTATGCTTCTCTATAAGGCATTTCAGTGTCTCTGATGTCATTTTTCCCATATTACATTATAAGACCTTTCCCCATGAAGCACATTCCTTGTAAATATGCTCCCACCTGTGCATTGCGAATTTAGATTTTGACTGTTTCAGTCACATAGCCATGTTGAAAGTGACCCCAAAAAATTGCAAACGTTTTAAAATAACACATTCATGTGTCTTAAGGACATTTTAAGTCATTTCCCCATTGACAATGTTTTCTAAGTGGCGCAAAAGAGGTATACACCTATCATAAATCTGTCCCTAGCATTTTAAATGATTAATACAGGATAACAATAAGATGTAGCCTATCCAGAGGTTTGTTTAAAGTGAGGCCTACTCAGGATTGCAGATTAAATTTACGCTTGATGAAGAATACAGAGGAGATAATATATGTAAAGCTCTACCAATGAAGTAAGTGATGTCTACTTCATTGCGCCAGTCACCATAAATGAATCCATAAGCTTCTTATCTTGTTAGAGATCAACCGCCATATGTATCATCAAACTATTTTGCATTTCCTAAATAGCGAATTTTAAGGAATAAATAGCAATTCTTTACCATTCCTAATTTGCAATGAGCAAATTGCTAATTGCTATTTTACCCATTCATTTCCATGGGCTAGGAGGCTCATATAAATGAAGGTGCAATTTGCGATTAACAATTTGCTCATCACAAATTAGGAATTTATTCCAAAGGTGCAGGGGTGTCTCAAGAACACCCTGCTGCAACCCTAAAAAAGAAATTTGGGGGCATATGGCGCACATAAATTTTAACAACATTCCTTTACCTCAACAACGATTTTCAAATCATAACTTCAAAACACTACACATGGGAAAATTACTTAAATTGTCCTTAAGACACATAAAAGCGTTTTTTGATTGGCTTTCCTGCATGGTAGGGTCACTTTTAACATGGCTATGTAACACAAACATTCAAAATCAAAATTTTCCATGCACAGGTGGGAGCATATTTACAAGCAATTTGCGCCACAGAGAAAGGTCTTACATTAAAATGGGAAAAATAACATCAGGGACAGTCAATTGCCTTATAAAGAACCATACACCATTATGTCCTTGTCATGAATTTAAAAACAATTCCTTTTCCCCAAAAACGATTTTCAAATCATAATTTCAAAACACTGCACATGAGAAAATGACTTAAAATGTCATTAAAACACATGAAAGCGTTTTTTGATTGCCTTTCCAGCATGGTTGGGTCACTTTTAACATGGCTATGTAACACAAACATTCAAAATCTAAATTTTCCATGCACATGTGAGAGCATATTTACAAGCAATTTGCGCCACAGAGAAAGGTCTTACACTAAAATGAGAAAAATAACATCAGGGACAGTCAATTGCCTTATAAAGAACCATACACCATTATGTCCTTGTCATGAATTTAAAAACAATTCCTTTTCCCCAAAAACGATTTTCAAATCATAATTTCTAAACACTGCACATGGGAAAATGACTTAAAATGTCATTAAAACACATGAAAGCATTTTTTGATTGGCTTTCCAGCATGGCTGGGTCACTTTTAACATGGCTATGTAACACAAACATTCAAAATCAAAATTTTCCATACACATGTGAGAGCATATTTACAAGCAATTTGCGCCACATAAATCATAATTTTCTCCTTAAAGCACACTATTCTCTATCTAAATTAAAGAAATATTTTCTCACCTTAGCAAATACTTTGAGTTTGAAAACAGTCTAAGAAACACACCAATTTGTCTTCAGCAGAGCAAAAGGTATGCACTCCAGAGTCTGCAGCTATCAAAAGCACAGAAATGCTGTAATTCTTCACACATATTTCTCATGTCACCCAATCAAAACTCTTCCCTCACTTTTTTTCAAATGAAAACCCTTCCCCCTCTGCCCTTTCTGCCTATTTTCCATAGCAACCACCTCTTGGAAAAACTCTGGTGTTTGCAAGTTCACACAACAATGTTGCAATTGAACTCTGAACTCTCAGTGCACCTGCATATCCAGTGCATTCTTTCATTTAATGATTTTTTATTGACCACTCAAAATACATCTTTCAAAGAACACATCTGTGCACCCTAACTTTCTGTTTTCATCAATCAAAATCCACCAATCACTGTTACTGCTTCATGAACACAGAAACTCCACAGTTTTTTTTTCATTTTACACTCTCATTTTTTCAACTACCATTTCATTGCCACACTTCATCTGACTGCAGGAGAACCTTCTCTCACCATGTTTTCTGTCTGGATTGTTGGTCATAGTTATATTCACTGGGCTCAAAGGTACGTTGAAAGCAGGAATTTACCTAACCTCAATTTACAAGATGTGGAAATTAAGTGGTTTGGCCACAGAGGATTAAAATGTCACCAATTGATACCATTGGTGAAAACCTTTATGCATTTGCCAAAACCTGACCTGTTAATTGTGCACTGTGGAGGTAATGACTTGGGCACTTTGACTGGTGTAGGTCTGGAAATGCTTTTAAAGGACACCTTTGAGCAATTAATGGCACTTTTTCCTCAGACTGCCTTGGTATATTCAAATATATGCCAAAGACAGAAATGGAGGTGGTCAAACCAATTTTGTCCACAAATTGAGAAGTCGAGGAAGCATGTAAACAAATCTGTTTCAGCTTACATGAGAGACCATGGAATGGGCTCCCTGTACAACAATAACTTGCGTTACTACATGCAAGATATCTACAGAGGAGATGGAGTTCACTTCTCAGATGAGGGCAACAGAGTTTTCACTCTGAATTTAAGAATGTGCATTGGTACCTATTTATAAGTACCTAAATGTACCATAAACCCAAAAGCTCTTCTCAGAGCTACCCTACATCTAATCACTCACAATTATTATTTTACTCTAACTTTTTTCACTAATTTTCAACAAAGTACGCTCCCTGGGGCGCTACCCGGTACGCGTACCGGGAGCTAACCTCGCGAATTTTTTTTTTAAAAATGTTTTTTTTTCGCACATATAAACCTCCTCAGCCACCCTCAGAAAACCTAGGGGGTCAAGATAACTCTACCGTGCCCCCTTCTACCCATTCCGAACATTAATTGCCCTCCATCTTGTATCTTAATTCGACCGAAACACAAAATGGTGGACTCCCGGAACGCTTAAGGTCCGCGAACCGAGGCGCTCAACGGTTCGCGTACCGGGTCGCTCCCTGGGAAGATAAAGGAAATAAAAAATAATCAAAAAATCCAACAATCAATTAACATACAGCATTTGAAAAGACTATCATTCATTTTTCATTGTAGTACGCTCCCCAGAACGCTTCCCGGTTCGCGGACCGGGCGCTAACCACGAAAAAAAACAAAATTTTTTTAAATTTTTTTTTGCCCCGCGGGGCCCCTTTAAAACCTCCACATTAAACCTAGGGGGTCAGCGAGGATCTACTATGCCCCCTTATAGTTATTTCCCCCTTTGTTTTGGCCTCCTCTTGTCTCTCGATCCTACCGAGAGACAAGATGGCGGCCGCTCCGGACTGTTTAGAATGTTGACAGACACCGTAGAGCCAATCAGCTTCGCTACGCGAAGTTCCGGTACGCTTAAGGTCCGCGAACCGGGGCGCTGCCCGGTCCGCGCTTACAGATATATATCTTTTTTTGAACGTTAATTTCTCAAAATCCACTGCAGCACATATATTGAGACCTACAAAAGGCACATCGGGCTACCAGTCCCTACAATTTTGCCAAGTTTCGTGCAAATCCATTCAGCCGTTCGGGCTAAAAGTGAGGCTAACCGCCCTATGGAAAACTCAATGTTAAAAACACGTTTTGGGACCCCCCTTTTTTCTCGGCCCCCCCTGGACGAACCCCCCCCAAATTTTCAGGGGCTCCTCAGAAACAAAATGTTCCATTTTCCAGAAAATTTCAGCCAATTCCGTCCACAAACGCCAAAGTTATTAGACATAGAATTTTCAAAAATCCCATAGGGAAAAAATCCTAACTATATATACCTACTGGCGACCGCCAGTAGGTAATATATATATATATATATATATATATATATATATATATATATTACCTACTGGCGGTCGCCAGTAGGTATATATAGTTAGGAGTTTTTTCTCTATGGGATTTTTGAAAATTCTATGTCTAATAACTTTGCCGTTTGTGGACGGAATTGGCTGCAATTTTCAGGAAAATGGCACATTTTGTTTCTGAGCAGCCTTTGAAAATTTGGGGGGGGTTCGTCAAGGGGGGGCCGAGAAAAAAGGGGGGTCCCAAAACGCGTTTTTCCCATGTTAATTTCCATAGGGCGGTTGGCCTCACTTTTAGCCCGAACGGCTGAATGGATTTGCACGAAACTTGGCAAAATTGTAGGGACTGGTAGCCCGATGTGCCTTTTGTAGGTCTCAATATATGTGCTCCAGTGGATTTTGAGAAATTAACGTTTAAAAAAAGATATATATCTGTAAGCGCGGACCGGGCAGCGGCCTAGGACGCGTACTTTTCGCGCAACGGAGCTTTGTGAAGCGAAGCTGATTGGTTCTCCGGCGTCTGTCAACATTCCAAACAGTCCGTAGTGGCCGCAAACAGTCCGTAGTGGCCGCCATCTTGTCTCTCGGTAGGATCGAGAGACAAGAGGAGGCCAAAGCGAAGGGGCAAATGACCATAAGGGGGAATAGTAGATCCTCGCTGACCCCCTAGGTTTGATGTGGAGGTTTTAAAAGGGCCCCGCGGGGCAAAAAAAAAAAATTATAATAATAATCTTACGGCTGAATGGATTTGCACGAAACTTGGCAAAATTGTAGGGACTGGTAGCCCGATGTGCCTTTGCTAGGTCTCAATATATGTGCTTCAGTGGATTTTGAGAAATTAACGTTCAAAAAAAGATATATATCTGTAACAGCGCACCGCTTCGCGTACTTTTCGCGTTACGGAGCTTTGCGAAGCGAAGCTGATTGGCTCTCCGGTGTCTGTAAACATTCCAAACAGTCCGTAGCGGCCGCCATCTTGTCTCTCGGTAGGATCGAGAGACAAGAGGAGGCCAAAGCGAAGGGGCAAATGACCATAAGGGGGCATAGTAGATCCTCGCTGATCCCCTAGGTTTGATGTGGAGGTTTTAAAAGGGCCCCGCGGGGCAAAAAAAAAAAATAATAATAATAATCGAACGGCTGAATGGATTTGCACGAAACTTGGTAAAATATTAGGGACTGGTAGCCCGATGTGCCTTTGCTAGGTCTCAATATATGTGCTTCAG